>NW_024429180.1:43706107-46106107 GCF_017639785.1 Mesocricetus auratus | reverse complement strand
TAAATCACTTACATCTTTAAACGCCAATGCCTTTGTAATTCTATAGCTTTGTGAATTCAAATTTATCCTGGGTTATTACCTATACTTCCAGCTTTAACTTTATATCCCATCTTATTTTTGAGGACTTTTCTTACTGGAATAGAAAACTTTAAACAAGTTTCTTGTTTTTACTTCTAGGTCTTCCTCCCCAGGACAGCACCATTCTCCTCTGTCTTCTAGACATCATTCATCCTCCTCACAGTCAGGATCATCGATTCAGAGACACTCTCCTTCTCCTCGTCGGAAAAGAACTCCTTCCCCATCCTACCAGCGGACTTTAACTCCTTCTTTACGTCGTTCTGCCTCTCCTTATCCAACACATTGTCTGTCATCACCTCAGAGAAAGCAGAGTCCTCCAAGACATCGCTCCCCGATGCGAGACAAAGGGAGGCATGATCATGAACGGACTTCACAGTCTCATGATCGGCGTCACGAAAGGAGGGAAGGTATACTCTGTATTTGAGCTTTTTCTTTTCCAAAGAGCTCTAGAACGTTATTTTAAAATTGTACCCCATATTCATCATCACATAAGGAATAGAAGTGGGTTTGTGTATTGAGTTTTCTGTAACATGCAGACTGGGTCAGTAGCCAATGCTTAGACACAGGTGTGTAAAATAATTAAGTATGCACAAGTAGGCACTTAGAAGTACGTAAGTTGGTGCCTCCTAGGCTAGTTTAATGAGCACTTTTGGCCATCTGAGTGTTAATGTATTACTTTCTACTTAGTGTTTTTTGTTTTAAACGAGGAGAAGAGTGAGCTGGGGACTTGGCTCAATGCTTGTCTAGTATTTGTGAGATCATAAGGTTTAGTCCTCAGCACCACAGAGCAGACAGACAGACAGACAACCCTAAGCAAAGTCAAAGGAAGGAAAGCAGCAGATAATTGATCCATGGTTAGAAGCTCTGGGAAGGTGTGATAAAGCAGGCAGGCCCGGGGACGCTCCCAGAAGGTTGATGTAGTAAACTCCTGGCATTTCTAGGTGTAAGTCATAATGAAGAAGAGTTGGGAGTATAGCCCAGGGGTTAGAGCTTTCCCATGTGTCAGTCATAACCCTGATTCCCCGGCAGATGGTAAAAGAAGCTTTCTTTCTGAAGTCCTGAATTTAAAATCAGTCTGATGTGCTCTACCAGTTGAGGCTGGATGCTGTCTAGAGTAATACCCCTCATCTCTTTGCATGTTTTGTGCATTGTGCTGCCTGTCTGCATACATCTTTGCCTGTGTTTGCACATGCATGTGCAGTTGGGTGTATATGTGTGCATGTGGAGGCCAGAGTCTACGTCTGTCAGGTATCTTCCTTATACTCTGTCTTATTTTTGAGACCCTCTCTTACTGCACCTCAACTCACCCCAGGAAGCTCTTGTCTTTAACCTCCCCATCACCAAGATTACTGACATGTGTTACCACATCTGGTTTAATTTTGATATTTACCTTTATTCTCTCTTTTTCTGTTTAAAATGCAAATCTCTTTTTGTAATGAAATCTTAAAAGTTGTGTGTGAAATGTGTCCTCTAGTTCCCTGAAACAGTAAACAGAATTAGAGTTGTTTCTTAAACTGTTACAGAAACTCGAGGCAAAAGGGATAGAGAAAAGGACACCAGAGAAGACCGAGAGTCTGAGCACGACCACAGGGATGACAGAGAACCTCGAGACAGCCGAGACCGGAGAGATACTAGAGACCGTAGGGAACTGAGAGACTCCAGAGACATCCGGGACTCCAGAGAGTTGAGGGACTATGGCAGAGATACCAAGGAGAGCCGTGATCCTAGAGATTCCCGGTCAGCTCGGGATGTGCATGACTATAGAGACCGTGAGGCTCGGGATGTCCGTGAAACTCGGGATGTCCGGGATGTTCGGGAAGTTAGAGATGTTCGTGAAGTTCGGGAAGCTCGAGATGTGCGCGATGCACGGGATGTTCGCGATGCGCGGGATGCTCGCGATGTTCGGGATGCTCGTGATGTTCGCGATGCTCGTGATGGTCACCGGAAGGAGGATGTGTACCAAGAAGAAGCCCGCAGTTACAGCAGAAACCACATGAGAGAGGAGAGTACTCGAGTTGAGCTAAGGAATGATTCTAGAAATGAGTCTCGAAGTGAAATTAGAAATGACCGGATGGGCAGAAGTAGGGGGAGAGGTCCAGAATTGCCTGAAAAGGGTAAGGTTTTTAGCATGTTAATGAATTGTATCTTGAATATTTATTTAGAAAGCATTAAATAGCTAAAGTTGCTTTTCTAAATGCCTTATTACATACATTTATTGTTAGTGTTTTGTGAGAGTAATTTGCACTCAGTTGAATGTGGTGATATATTATTTATGACTTATTAAAGCTTGCCTGAGGGATTCAGAAAGCAAAGCCAGCCTCAAGCTATAGAAACTAGGCAGTGGTGGCACACACCTTTAATCCCAGGACTCAGGATTAAGAAAGAGGTAGACAAATCTCTGTTAGTTCAAAGCCATACTGTCTACACAAAATTGATCCTGTCCTAAAAGAAACAGCTCACAAAAAGGTGATCTCAGCACCTGGGATCACGTCTTTAGGAAGGTATATATGACAGGAGCAGGGTCTCAGCTGGCATTCAGGCTGAGATTAGTCTCTAGCTACATTGAGGAGAGCATAGAAGTTTGACTGAATCTGAGGAGCAGTGAAGTTGGGAGCAGTCTGAGGATCACCCTTTTGGTCTGAGCTGAGCTAGTGGCTTGGCTGTTTTGCTTTTCTGATCTTCACCTTTAAGCTTGAACCCCAATACCAGTCTCTGGGATTTTTATTTCTTGTGTTACAGTTGAATTCCATATTGGAATTACTAACTTGAGTGGAAAAACCTAATTACTAATTTAAGTGGAGTTGGGTGAGTCAAGCCCACCCTACCGACTAATGTAGAATACTATGAAAATTGATACAAATACAAAAGAATCACAAGAAGGTCATTTCTAATAAACTAGTGTTTATGTGATCAAGTGATCATTCGACTAGAATTAAAATGATTTATTTTCAAAATTGATGTCAAAGTAATTGATTTATTATTTGCTTCAGCCCCCCCTTTTTCTTTTTCGTGAGACAGGGTTCTCAGTAACTTTGGAGCCTGTCCTGGAATTTGCTCTTTAGAACATGCTAGACTCGAATTCACAGAGATCCGCCTGCCTCTGCCTCCCAAGTGCTGGGATTAAAGGCGTGTGCCACCACTGTCTGGCAAATAACTGTGATATTTTTGATTGTCTCCAAGCTACTGAGATTTAATTAGTTTGTTTCTCTAACCTCTTCCCAAGCACTGCTGACTCCCATGTCTCTTGTGCCTCCCGCTGGCTTGCTGCTCTAGCCTGTTGGGTAGACTCATGTTTAAGTGTAAAGGTCTTCTGGCTTCTTTATAATCATCTTGGCTATTTTAATTTTCTGTTTGTTTGTTTTGATACATAGCCTAGGCTGGCCTTGAACTTGAGATCTTCCTTGCCCCTCTTTCTCTAGGATTGAAAGTGTACACATGTACCACTATGCCTAGCTTCTAGGCTATTCTTCATCCTTTACTTTTTTGTGTAAATGTTAAAAAACTTTGCAACTTCATGAAAAGCTGTTAAACTTTTATTTTAAAATGTCTTAGCATGTCAATTTATACCTTTTCCCATTAAGATTTTATGCATATTTAAATTTTAAAAGTCACAGCACTTTCAAGGCAGAAGCAGGTGGATCTCTGTGATTTTGAGACCACCCTGGCCTACAGAGTGAGTTCCAGGTTAGCTAGGGCTACCCAGAGAAACCCTGCCTAGAAAAACTTTAATAAATAAATATTAAGAATCTGTTTTGAGGGAATCAAGGATTCATAGAATATTACACTGAAATGAAAGGGAAACCTCTGAGCACTGGCTTTGCCAGCGTTCACATCTTAACACAGCATCAAAAGAAGAAACTCGCACAGCCACAAAGCCTGTGTGCGTGTGGGAGTGTGTGCATGCTGTCACACGAGTGGTCAGTCACTGCCTTCTCAGCAGGCTAATCGTTATCCCACTGACGGAGTCCCATGTGCTGCTCCTTTGTAACCACACCCATTCCTTCCCCATGCTGGACTCTGGCAACCTCTAACAGGTCTCTTGTTTCACAAACGCTTTATAATGAAGCCATGCTGTATGCATTTTGTTGACACTGGCTTTTTTCTTCACCTAGCATAGTCTTCCTGGGGTACACCCAATTTGTTGCCAGTCTTTTCTTTCTTCTGGCCAAGTGTGATTGTATGGTAGATTTACATCGTTTGTTTAACCCTTCGCTACTGAGAGAAGGTCAGATACCTTCCGGTTTGATGACTGTTATGAGTTACATTACTATGAACAATGAACATTTGTTTTTTTCACATCTTTCTTTGTTAGGTTTTGTTTTGTTTAGATTTGGGTCTCACTGTAGCCTGGCTTCAATCTCCTGTTCCTCCTGCCTCATCTTCGCAGGTGTTGGGATTGTAGGATTGTTCAACCATGCCTACTTCCCATATCTTTTAACAAATTTCAGATACCACTTCATGTTGTCAAATTACCTTCATTCTATATTAGAATATTTTCACAATAAACATACAATTAAAGTAATAACATATCCCCATTTTTTTCAGTTTCTCATGCTGCATCTATATTAAGTATGAAAAAGGGTTTTTTGTTTTACTGTTTTTGGCATTAGTTTAAGTCAGTCTTATAACTTTATGTTCATATCAGATGACTTCCTTACAGACAGGACAAATTATGGCTTAGCTTACTGTGGTGTAATCAGTCCTTAGACAACTTGGGTTCTCTGGCCCACATAGGGTTTTTGTTGTTGTTGTTTTGGTTTCTTTGAAGGGTTTATAATATTTTAGAATTTAAGAAAAAGTTTAAACTTCATACTGCTTTGAGGAAACATTGTGACTGATAAACTTGTTGCATTAAAATGTGTCTATTAAATATTTTTGAACATCTTTTGTGTAGGAAGTCGAGGCACAAGAAGTTCCCAAATGGATAGCCACAGTAGCAGCAGCAACTACCATGACAGCTGGGAAACACGCAGCAGCTACCCTGAGAGAGACAGATACCCTGAGAGAGACACCCGAGATCAAGTCAGGGATTCTTCCTTTGAGAGAAGGCATGGAGAAAGAGACCGTCGGGACAACCGAGAACGAGGTTGGTCAGATGGTGATGTAGCCTTTAGTATTCAACAGCTGGGGGGATTGTTCATTAAATTGGTATGAAGTCACTGTTAACAGAAATGTGGTTCCGGGTCTGTATTTGGTAGCATATTTGAAGTTATTCATATATTTGTGTGGTACAAGAGTGATTATGTAACTAGCTACCAGCACCTAATAAATAGATCTGAAGAGCTGGGGTTGCCTTATTGCATGTGGTAGGTATATCTTTAAAGAATGTAGGTTATTATGTATCATTATCAGTTAAACCCCTGTAGCCAAAGGTCCTGGCTACTCAATAATCAGCTGTTGTCAGTAACTTTACAAAGAATATCAGAGATAGCTAAAGGGGGGGGAGAATGGAAGAAAGAGGGGAACTGAAGAAAGGGGTGGTATAGTGATGATAGGCTAAGGGTCACCCAGAAGGACATGATGTTTGTATTCTGTCCTGAGAATCTGCACTTGCTGTAGCTAACTTCTGATGTGCTATGAAAGATCTTTAAATCAAAGTTGAAGCAGGGTTACTAGGAAGTACATAAGGATTGGATATAGAACAGAGTCTATGAGACCCTCTTCTTACTTTAGATTATTTATTAAACATCAAGGAAAGAAATTTATGCAGAGGTGTAAAGGCAAGAGAAGCACCAAGTTTTGCAAAATGATGAACAGAATCTATTGAGAATAAAGAGTAGGTACAAATTCCCTGAGATGGGAAATACTAGTCTGCCATGTCTCAGAGTATGAAAGAAAACTGGTGTGGCCGTAGTATGGTGAGCAGGAGGAAGAACGAGAGAGGCTGAGGGTAGGCGTGTGCCCAGGCATATCTTGTTCTCACTTTCACAGTCTGAGTGCAATACACACAGACAGCTGAGACGGGATGATCGCCAGGACTATGTAAAGTTCTGTTAGGCAAAGTAACAATCTGGAATGTCAAGAGAGCCCCCTGAGTACAGAGGTATTGTCAGTGTTAGCACAGAGAAAGCGTAAGCTTGCTGCAAGGAACAGTGGGAAAGTGTAGAGTTGGTACTGATGGCATAAATAGACATGCAGGCCTAAAGAGACTCATCTGCTCCCAAGTAGCCAGCATTACGTTATTGGGCTACAGTGTGGGCTCCTGTAACTGGTAGCAGAGCAGCTGGAGGAAAAGACTAAAAAGGGACTGTAGCACAACTATACACAACCACTAGGCCAGACTGGAATGGTCTGATTCCACTGCTTGTTACTGTCTTTAAGCATATGGGTCTGAGTGTTCATGAGAAGTATTGTCCATCTGATCAGGGAACTAAGGCAAAGATATGCCCACTTAGACAGTTGATGATGTCATCATCTGACACAAGCTGAACGAGTTCTGCATTAATGTAGCAACTGTAGAGATGGGGCCAGAAGAGACGGAAGTGTTGGAATGGAATGAGTGTGCTTGTGTAGAATGGAATGGGAACCGTGAAGAAGCACATCTCTGAGAAGTACTAGGGGAGAGGATAGAAGGGTGACAATTTGGCATGGTACTGTGGCGCTTGTAGTTTTTTAAGATGGGAAGCTTTGGCGGGGATCATAAAGGTTTCATCTGCCAAGAAAGTGACTGGACATTCACTCCAGTGTTGCAGCAGATAGGAACTGCTGGGAAATTTGCCATATTGGGTGTTTTGTTGTTGTTGTTTTTCGGGTTATTTTATAATGGTGATTTTACTTATAATCACCAAACTAGAAATTCCCCCTAAACATGGTCTGCTGGGAAAAAACATTGTGATACAGTAGATCGACTTAAGGTTGTAATGGATTTCAACAGGAGTAAAAGGAATGAGAAAAGCAGACTTTTGGTTTTGATATTTCTGATTAACTCTGGCAAAGGTACCGGAATCACTTCCACACCAAAGTTGCTAAGTTTCTACAGGAAGAACAGTAAAGACAGAGTAGGATTTCATTGTGTTTTAACTTTAAAAGTCTATGAACTTTTGAAAGGGACCTAGAAACTCTTAAGTAGTAAATGTAGACAAACCTTATTATTTTTTACTTTTTTTGCAATCAGGGATAAGGCAAATTCATGTTTCTGTCTTGAACCTAGAAATATTCTAGAATTGTCTGCTTAACAGGCATGCCAGCCTGTTGAACTTACTGCAGCATGACTTATTGATTAACCAGCCTGCAGACATTATGTGAGAGTAGCCCCTTAGATTACAATATCTTGGACACATCACTGTGTTAAAAGTGACTGTCTCTTTGGAGCCGTGCCTCAGACTAGCTTCCTGCTCAACCAGGCATTTGAGCAACATGTATTCAGTTTCTCTGTTTATGGGGTTTGTGTGAAGACCGGACCTGGGTGGGGAGGGAGGGATACATAAGAGGCAATGAGTCAGTCATTTTAAATACATCAGTAATATGGAATTTTGTAAATTTGATTATTTTGAGGTTTGGGGGCATCAGTGCCCTTAATTCTAGCTTATTAGAAATTAATATTGCAACCACAAGTTTTAAACATTGGTTTGTTCTTTATTTTCTCACATGATAGCTGTATTTTGGTGTATTCTTTGGGGCTGAAATTAGAGGTGTCGTGACTTACAAGGGAATTTTTTTTCCTCCTGCTGCCCCTGGCATTTGCCACCAGTGTTCTCAGGTTCTGTTGGGGGACAGAGAGGATCCGTGGTAAAGGGTAGAGATGGCAGAAAGCAGGGTTGAAGTAGTAGACTCTGCAGATAGGGCCGGGAGCATGACGTAAAATCAAAGTTAGGTCAGGTACAGCATGGGGGGGAGGCGGAAAGCAGGGTCGCTAAGAGGGCAAATGAATAGCTAAAAATAGTGTTCAAAGGTTCAGTTTATAGAATTAAAAGTTCAGTACCTGATCTGTAATTTGTTGCTACTGTGACTTGGCACTCTGTAGTCATAAAATTTAAGACTTACCTATAGGTTATATGACAAATCAATCACTGACAAACTTGATTTTTATTGTAGATCAAAGACCAAGCTCACCTATCCGACACCAGGGAAGGAGTGAGGAGCTTGAGCGCGATGACAGAAGAGTAGACAGAGTGGACGAGAGAAGAGATGAGCGGATGAGAGACAGAGACAGAGACAGGGACCGGGAGCGGGAACGGGAGCGAGAGAGAGAGCGGGAGCGCGATCGGGAGCGAGAAAAAGAAAGAGAACGAGAACTAGAAAGAGAGCGGGCTAGAGAGCGGGAGAGAGAGAGAGAGAAAGAGAGGGAGAGGGAGCGAGAACGAGAGAGAGATCAGAGGGATCGTGACCATGATCGAGAGCGAGAAAGAGAGAGGGAGCGGGAGAGGGAAAAAGAACGGGAGCGGGAGAGAGAGGAAAGAGAGAGGGAAAGAGAGCGGGAACGGGAGCGGGAGAGAGAACGAGAGCGGGAGCGAGAAAGGGCAAGAGAAAGAGAAAAAGAACGCGAACGGCAAAGAGAATGGGAAGACAAAGACAAGGGACGCGATGAGCGCAGGGAGAAGCGCGAGGACATCCGAGAGGACCGGAACCTCAGAGACTGCCACGAGGAGAGGAAGTCCAAGTAAGGAGGGCGGGGCCTTCAGTGTCAGTAGAGTCCCGTTCTGCCTGCCCTTCCTGCGCCACTTGTTGTACCCCAAAGTCACTACATGTGTATGCGTGTGTATTCACATACATGCATTTATTTGGTGTCTAAATAGTTCTGATTCTATTTATGGATTCCAGGGCTATATTTTTCCACATTTGTCCATTTCTGTTCTCTATCCCTCTCTCCACATTAAGAATAATGAATGCAGCTGGGCGGTGGTGGCACATGCCTTTGATCCCAGCAGAGGCAGAGGCAGAGGCAGGCAGATCTCTGTGAGTTCGAGGCTAGGGGTTGGACCGATAGCCTCCAAAACAATACAGAGAAACCCTGTCTCATTTAAAAAAAAAAAAAAAAAAGAATAATGAATGCAAACCAAATGTTGTAGGCAAATGTACATTTCTCTTTAATTCTGTCTCCTAAGATTAACATTTTTAAGTCCTTATCTTTCATATGTTTCATGCTTTGATTAATATTTTTTCATGTGTCTACTGTCTTACAGTAGCATTATTTTAAATTTTTTCATATTTAACCAAAAATTGAATATAGAAAGTTAGAAGCGATGCTACCTGTAACTAAAAATAGTTAAATGATGCTGATAACTTCATATTTTCATTGTTTTCTCATTTCAATGCGCTGAACTTATCTAGAACTTAAACAAAAAGCAATCTTTTTTTTTTTTTTTTTTTTTTTTTTTTGGTTTTTTGAGACAGGGTTTCTCTGTATTGTTTTGGAGGCTATCGGTCCAGCCCAGCCTTGAACTCACAGAGCTCCGCCTGCCTCTGCCTCCCAAGTGCTGGGATTAAAGGCGTGCGCCACCACTGCCTGGCTAAAAAAGCAATCTTTATTTTATGTAAGTTTGCTGAATTACCTACCATAGTGTTTCTTTTATTATTCTAACTTCGGGTTTTCTTAAAAGTAATTTAAATGGTGTTTCTTGTATTGTAAATTCTGCTGTATCCTGATACATCAGCTACCCCTTGCTGTGTTAACAGTTTACTCCAAGTGAGCAGATACTTGGTTCTGTAGGTGGACTGTGTTACCTGGGCTCAGCAGAGTGTTCTGCTGGTGTCATTCAGCACTGTGGTTAACTTGAAAGTCCACCGAGACCTGTAGGCCCAAAGTCTAGTAGGTCTAGGAATCCTTCTCCAGTGGCTTCCTTCTCCTCCACATGACCCGTTAGCCTTCAGTCGTCCAGGCAGAAACTCCAAAATCCTCGAGTCCTCTCCATATTCATATAGTGTGACTTACATTCCATTTTCTTGTGTATAATATAGTCTGAGCCAACCCAGATTTAAACAATAGGGAAATAGGCAAACTCTTGGTAGAAAAAGCTTTGCACAATGAATTGCCAATGGGTTGGGTCCTGTGAGTTGTCATACTATTCCTGAGGCTGCCCCCCCTGTACACACGGTCACTCATCTGTGTAAGGAGCTGTTCTTTCTCAGCTTTTGACCCTGGTATCTAAGAGTTAACTCTTAAAAAGTTAGAGTTTAATGAAAAAAAGGTCAGAATGTATGAGCATATAAGAAAACACGAGGATAATTTACCCAAGGAGTCTAAACTCCTACTCAGTTAAAGTTTAGTTACAAAATCAAATACAGTAAGTACTTGAATATACAAGTAAATACAAAATTATCTCTTGACTTGTAATTAAGAAAGTGATTTAGTTATATGCAAATAAAGGGAATTTTATAGCGTACCCACATGGTATTGAACTTTTATAAGTAGTTTAACTCACTGTAGTCTCGTGAGAAGGACTTTTGCTTTTTCTCCCAATTTTAGATGAGAGAATTAAGATTTGGGGACCTCAAGGAACTTACTTAGGTTACATGAAAATAATGTGGCTATAAGTCAAACTCAGCTTTTTTAAGTCCCAACATAATTGTAGATTTTTCTTATCCTTCTCAGCATGAGGTATATAAATTTGACAAGTTGTATTATAGAATATATCATTGTATTGATTTTTCTGCTTGTATGTTACCAGCTTGTAGTATTTAGATCTGGCAAGTTTCCCTTGAGTGTTTCATATGTGTGATGAGAGAAATGTCCCTGTGGACTTTAACTCAGTTTTATGTTTTAGCAAATGAAGTAAAAGAAATTTTAATAATCGCATATGCCCTTTGTGGTTACAGCTCTGACAACCGCTTTCCTGAGGTTGTACTTCTTCTTGAGTGAAGAAATGCAGGTAAAGACCAGACTTTCCATGTGGAACTTTGTAACATGTATTTGTCCAAATTTAGGAAACGCTACAGAAATGAAGGGAGTCCCAGCCCCCGGCAGTCCCCCAAGCGCCGGCGGGAGCATTCTCCTGACAGTGACACCTACCACAGTGGAGATGACAAAAGTGAGTAGTCTCTTTCCTGTCTCTGCATGCTCATTGTAGCTGTGAGCCCATACTTTGACATTAATTGCAACTGATGAGTCAGACTTTTGAAGATGCCCCTTTCCTGTGCTGCTACATGTTTCTTGGTGTGATTAAAGTGTGTCAGGAACCGTTTTACACAAGGCCACTATCTTTTCCAAATTTTGGTTGTTAGAGATGTGGTTATATTTTTATTGCCATTTTGAAGGTTTTGAAATGAAAAATGAGTTTGTAGTTTAAATGCGATGTTGGTTTACTGACCTAATGGAGATGTGACTGCTTTTATTTTTGTATAGATGAAAAGCATAGACTCTTGAGCCAGGTTGTACGGCCACAAGACTCTCGTTCTCTCAGCCCATCTCACCTCACAGAAGACAGGCAGAGTAGGTGGAAAGAGGAGGATCGTAAATCAGAAAGAAAAGAGAGTTCGAGGCGCTATGAAGAGCAAGAACTCAAAGAGAGGATTTCTTCTGGCGATAGGCAAAGAGAGCAAGGTGAAAACATGGACAGCTCAAGAGCTCGTGCACAAGACCTGATTAGCCACCGCCAGCCCGAAGACCGGGACCGGGACCGGGACCGAGATGTGTCTGATCGTGCCCACGATGAAAAGAAAAAAGCCAAAGTTCCGAAGAAACCTATTAAGAAAAAAAAGGAGGAAGATGGACTAGAAAGGGGCAACCTCGAGACATCTGAAGATGCTCAAGTGTTTTCACCCAAAAAAGGACAGAAGAAGAAAAACGTTGAGAAAAAGCGTAAAAGATCCAAAGGTGATTCTGATGTCTCTGATGAAGAGGTGGCCCCACAGAGCAAGAAGAAGAGAGGTCCACGCACGCCCCCTCTTGCTGTCAAGGAGGAGTTGATTGACATTTCCACTGATAAGGATGGCATGCTCGAGGATCCACTGAAGAAAGAAGATACAGCCTTTAGTGACTGGTCGGATGAGGATGTGCCTGACCGCACCGAGGGCATGGAGCCTGAGCACACTGCAGCCACCGCCACCCCGGGTAGTACCCCTTCCCCTCTGTCCTCTCTCCTCCCTCCTCCACCCCCTGTGGCTGCTGCCAGTACTGCAGCTGCTGCTCTTGCTGCCTCGGCTACTGCTGCTGCCACCTCTGCCATCATTTCCAGCTCTGCTACCACCTCCAGTGCCAGTGTCCCTGAAGACTCACATAGAAAATGCCACAGGACACGGGTGGAGAAAGTCGAGGCATCTCATGTGACCCTAGAAGATACACCACATCGCAAGCTGGTGGATCAAAAGAGGAGCAGCAGCCTTGGGAGCAATCGAAGTCACCGCAGCCACACCTCTGGTCGCCTGCGCTCCCCATCTAATGACTCTGCCCATCGAAGTGGGGACGACCAGGGCAGTCGAAAGAGAGTGCTGCATAGTGGCTCTAGAGACAGAGAAAAAACAAAAAGCCTAGAAATCACGGGAGAAAGAAAGTCTAGGATTGATCAGTTAAAGCGTGGAGAACCCAGTCGAAGTGCTTCTTCAGGTAATAAAGTTGAATTGTGATCCAGTTAGTGTTTACTGTGGTAGTGTATTGCATCCACATTATAACTCTGAAGCAGTGCCAAACTGGCTGTTTAACATGTTGCCTGAAATTGCATGCAAGCTCAAAACAAAACAAAAGCTTAACCATTTCATTAAAATTTCATCTGTTGCTACTTTAATACCACCGCTGTGAAGAAACACGTGCAGCAGAGTGTTAGTCAGGGTCTTAGTGATGTGTTTTATGGATTGAGCTTATGTGTTTTAGCTTGTTCTCCCTCCCGCAGCCAGAGCCACTTTTTGACCATAGAAAAGAACATAGGGAAGAGATCCAAGACTAGAGCAGTCAGCTGTGTTAGTGTGTTCTTCTGTATTTGTGTTTTGATGATTTGGTCTATAGTGAAAATAAATAAGGTCGCTTGTGAAACTTAATCAGCACTAAAAATACAGAGTATATGAACAACATTAAAAATAGAGAAGTTATAAATTGTAAGGAACTGTAAAATGAAGCATTCTGTTTCCGTTTCTTGTGTTAACTTTCCTATGCACACTCACTTTAGATCGCCAGGATTCCAGAAGCCACAGCTCAAGAAGAAGCTCCCCTGAGTCAGATCGGCAGGTCCATTCCAGGTCTGGGTCATTTGACAGTCGAGATAGACTTCAAGAGCGAGATAGGTATGAGCACGACCGGGAGAGGGACCGAAGAGACCCGAGGCAGAGGGAATGGGACCGGGAAGCCGATAAAGAGTGGCCACGGACCAGAGACCGAGATCGACTGCGGGAACGAGACAGAGATCGAGACAAAAGGAGAGACTTGGACAGAGAAAGAGAAAGACTGACCGCTGACCTTGTGGACAGGGACAGAGACCGAGATAGAACTTTTGAGACTTCTCAGTCAGAATCTGTGAAACGCAGTGAAGCCAGACTGGAGAGTGAGCACGAAAGAGGCCTTGATGGCAGTTCCCGGGACTCAGCCGTGGACAAAGAAAGAATGGATAGAGACCTGGGCTCTGTGCAGGGGTTTGAAGATGTGAGTAAGGCTGAGAGAGCAGAGAGTCCGGAAGGTGAGAGCATCGCTGTTCTCTCTTGATTGCCCCATTGCGTTCCCAATTCCCTACAGGACCGTGTTTTCTTTTGACGTCATCCGTGACAAATAGATGATTGACTCCATTCTGTTACAGTGGAAGTAGATGAATAAGGAAAGCCTGTGAGAGTAGAAGTGTGTCCATTTCAGTAGTGTTGTCAAGGTCTTAATGAAACAGAGAAGTAATGGTTGAAGTCAAAGGTGGTGAGCACAACATTAAAAGATAGAACAGTCACTTCTGTTGCCACCCAAAAACTAAACTGATAGCTTAGGTACATACCTGTAGCTTTTAGTAACATCTTTTTCTTGCATGTAAAAAAACCCAGCTGAGCATGATGACTCATGCTTGTCTATAGTCCTGTCTCCAGGGAGGCTGAGGCAGGAGAATCAGGTTCAAGGTCAGCCTGACCTACATAGCAAGACCTTGTCTCAACTTGTGACAAAAATTGAAGTGAGGAATAAATAGCTTTTAGTGGTCCCCGTTTGCTAGGGCAGTTGAAAATGAACATGTTGTAGCCCCACCCCCTAAAGCTATTTGATGGTGGATTGACTATAGGAGCCTGATGGCACCCCTCTCTTCCAGTGAGAACACAGGGCCTCATCAGCCGTTGCCCAGTCAGAACCAGTCTCAAGTCCGCTCCTCTCCCCCTTTCATCCCACTGTGCCAGGCAAACTGACTCTTTAGTAGTAGGGATAGTAACGTCAGTAAAAGGCAAGTGATTGCAGACAGTTGGGTTTGTTACAGTTCAGTTAAATCCAATTTAGTTATGCAGAAAGTCTAACCCTCCCTTAAAACCATGACCCATGAGTTCATGTTCTTTACTCTCAAATTGAGGTGGAATGTAGTAGAAAGAGCTAAAGTAGAAATGTCATTAAGTCAGATGGGGTGGGGGTGGGTGCATGTGTGCTTAAAACAGGCCTTATTGAGCTATCTAATCCCATAGCCAAGAAATGTACATGGTCACTTTTTTCTTCTTTTAAGTCAGCGGATTTTACTACAGGCTAAATGTTGTCATGCCGTAATTGAAAAACAATAAAATGTTGTTTTTGTACTCATCCCCAGGCCATAGACAACCTGACATAGGTAATTCCAGTCTCTCACCTTCCTTTATCCTTCCTTTTCCCTGTTATCCTCTCTCTCTTACTCAAATCAAAACCGTAATGTATTACTTGCTCTCTCGAGTTTTCTCTACAAACCTGCTCTGTGAGTTTTCACTGTGCTGGGTGTCTGTGTAAGCATCCATGCTCTGTATTGAATGTCTTTCCCATGTCTTCCTGTCCATTTCCTCCTTTGTCATTGGGGCTGTATCGCACATACCGTGTGGTCGATACTCTGCCTGTGTGCTTATCCACGCAGTATTCCTGGGTGGATTCTGTATAGTCCAGGTTGACAAGGGGTGGCTTCTCTGAGAATGCTTTGGAAATTCTGTCTCCCTGGAACTCTCCAGTTTCACAGTCAGAATTTACATCATTTTTCTGACTTAACCTTTCTTTTCAAATCCCTGTTTTGTTTTGTTTGGGTTTTTTGTTTGTTTGTAGAAAGGTTGTTGCTAAGTCTAACTCCTAGTATGCCTATTTTCTCATTTTGCAAAAACATGTATCTCAGCTTTCATCACATTACATTTTCTTCTCAGTTTTGAGTATCAGTAGCATCAGATCACAAGTTATGGTTCTTATGGAAGTACAACCTTGGGGTGTAACTGAATATAATTAGTTCAATTATAACAGTTCCTTTAGAACTGGAATCACTGTCTTCATCCTAAATATATCATTTCTTTATTGTGACCACAGATAATATGGTATAAATATTTAGAAGTGAGTCACTTGGGGTAGAAAAAAGTGAGTTAGATAAACTTGAAACCTTAAACTCTATTATGTACATTTAGTTTTAGGAACATGTATTAGGAATATGTTTAGGAATATTCAAGTTGTTACACTGGAGTTGGTGAGGATATTGGGAAAGTATTACAGAATTTTATAGTAAAATATAATCAGTAAAATGTTGTTGTGGAAGGAGACTCTTCTGTGGAAGATTTGTGCAGGGGGCCACAGTGACGCAGCTTTCCTGAGTTGTTGCCCATGGTGGCATAGGCTTTTCCATGATGCCTATGTGTGAGACTCACCAGTGCTTCTATGGAGCAGTCAGCTGAGTCCAGCACTAGCTGGTGTGCCTATGGCCTGTGCCACAGGGCATGTGCTGAGGATCATCATCATCAATGGAGGCTTCGGTGGAGGTTAGAACACTTAGTCTTCAGAAGGCCTTCACCATATACCAGGGGCTCAGAGCCCAGCTGGTGCAATAGCAGTCTGGAGATAGTTGATTTAAGAGATAAAACAGTTGTTGGGGTTTGCCCAGAATTAGGGTGACCAAATGGATTAATCTAGTCAAGGCTTTCAAACTGAAAAAAATCTAAAATCAACTCTGATGACCAACCAAGTTACATTGCATAAAAATGTAACTGGCCAAGACGGTGTAAAACCCTGCGTTACACTTCTCTTGTTGGTAGCAGCTTCATGGCTCAGCACAATATTCTCATTATATGCAAGCCCACCAACGTGGTGTGCAGTGATTTCACAAACCATCAGTGTGATGTTGTTACTGAGAATATTTAATAGAGTACATACAGGGATTTTCTTCTGAGCAGTAGAAAAAACTATTAGAGTGATTAGAAATACCTCATAGTCTCATACTTTTAATGCTTCAGATGCATACCCAAGAGCCTGTTGTTACAATTTGAAAACAAGGGTTATAGATCCATAAAATATGTAGCTTAGACATAATTAAGCATATTTATAGTTTGGGGACCAGGTTTACAACTTGCTCAATAGGAAATAAAAGCTTAGCCTAGGAATAGTTGAGGGGAAAAGTCAATAAAATAGCAAAATAGAATTTATGCTACTTTCTAGTGTATTATTACAGCATTCTTCCAAAAATTTCATTTAGTAAGGAAATGAAAGCATTGAGACAGAGAAGCAGGATTGAGAGATAGGGAAATTAACAACACTTTCATGTTTGTCTCCCACTGTTAGAAAGTTTGTATTTATAGCTAAATATCATAGACTTAAGATTTGAGCTTAAAATGCAGTTTGAAAAAGGTTTACGAGTTATTTTTTGTTTTTTTGGTTGTTGTGATTTTTTTCTCCACTCATTGTGAATTGCGAGTTTTTAAAATGAGTTTATAGGTAAAAAATTACTGTACCTTTTTGAAACTTGACTTATCCGAATGCTCAAGAGTTATTATGGAAAATTGACACACAAAAAGAAGACATGAAATAGGAGGGGACCTTGTTGAAGAAAGCCTCCAACAGAAAGGGAAGTGAGGGTGGGAAGCAGGGGTGAAAACGGCAAAAATTCACTATATACATGTATGAAACTGTCAGTTAATACAGTATACATACTCAGCATTACATCTGATACTGAAGTGTGACCTTACAGTGTGTTTGGATATTGCTGCTGTTTTTGTTGTTGTTGTTGTTTTGGTTTTTGGGGTTTTTTTTTTTCTTTTTCAAGACAGGGTTTCTCTGTGGCTTTGGGGGCTGTCCTGGAACTAGCTCTTGTAGACCAGTCTGGTATCAAACGCACAGAGATCCACCTGCCTCTGTCTCCCGAGTGCTAGGATTAAAGGTGTGCGCCACCACCACCTGATGCTACTGTATTTTTCATATTAAAAATATAACTATTTGAATTTTATTTTTCAGGTTAAAATTATCAAGTGCTTGGCCAAGAAATGTAGTTTTCTGGTTTAAAAAATAGTTTTTTTTACATCCTTTTATTGTGCCCAATAGTCCTTTCAGTTTCACTATTGCTCCCCTTTATTATTTATTTTTTACATGAACTTAATTTGTCTGTTTAGCAGGAGATGATGAGTCCAAGTTAGATGATGTACATTCGTTAGGATCTGGTGCTGGGGAAGGATACGAACCCATCAGTGATGATGAACTAGATGAAATTCTGGCCGGGGACCCAGAAAAGAGAGAGGACCCTCAGGAAGAGGAGAAGATGCCAGGTAATACATTGCAGAGCTCACAGAAGACCTGGAGTGTGGGGTGGATGTGTCCTTTGCTTTCTTCCATGCTCTAAGAAGTGGTGAGGGGCACCTAGCTCCTCCCTTCAGCTCTTAAGTAAGGGAGGCCATTAGAAAGAATTTGTAATGCATGCATCTGTATTCTTTAATCGTCACTGCCTATGAAAGAAGAGTGTCCAGGGAAAAGCAGAATTGGAACATTTCCTTTTCACAGCTTAAGAGTCTTATTAACTCACCCAGAACCTTACCAAATGGCCAGCTGCTTTCCAGTGTCCAACATGGCAGGTATGTGGTACAGGATTTCACAAGTGTGGTGGCCTGAGCCAACTTTATAGTTTGTCTGTTTGAACACAGCTGATAAAGTTCCTTTTCTGAAATGTGTCCATCCCGTGACTTTGTCCTTACTGTGATCCGTGCGTTGCCCGGCTAACTTGAGAGGGCTGTGAAGCAGCGCCCCTAGTGCTCAGAGAGCCATCTGCCTCAGTCAGGGCTCAGTGCGCAACTTCTTATTTGATTATTATTTTTTAAATTTTAGTTTGTGAGACAAGATCTCATATAGCCCACGCTGACTTCAAACCCCCCTATAGCTAAGGATGGCCTTGAGCTTCTGATTCTCCTGCCTCTATCTTCCCAAACCCCGGATTTATACACATTTGCTACCACACTTGTTATGTTTATTTTGTTGTTTTATCACAGGGAGTTATTTTGATTGGTCTGGATATATAATATTTCCTAATTTGTAGGTACAATTTGTCACATTTTCAATAGATTATTTGCTGTGTGCAAATACCCACTGTATTACTCTCTTACATTCATTCGTTCATTTGCTGGGAGTGGGACTCAGAGGGACAACTCTTGAGAGCCAGTTCTTCCATGTGGGTCCCAGGAATCTGACTGAGGGTGACAGCTTTGACTTCAGCCACATTTACCTGCTGAGTCATCTCAACAGCCTCAGGACCAGTTTCTTGGTGTAAAGTCCTGGTCTTTAATTCTTTAACTTTTTACAGATCCATTAGATGTGATAGATGTGGACTGGTCTGGACTTACGCCAAAGCATCCAAAAGAACCAAGAAAGCCTGGCGCTGCCCTCTTAAAGTTCACCCCTGGAGCTGTCCTACTGCGCGTTGGGATTTCTAAAAAGTTGGCAGGATCTGAGCTGTTCACTAAAGTGAAAGAAACGTGTCAGCAACTTCTAGAAAAGCCCAAAGGTAACTTCATTTTGCTTTATCCGTGTAACTGTGAGTGTGCTCTTGGGAAAGATTCCATTTGGTTATCTTGTAGAGCCTGAGCTCTAGGAACTATTTTAAGGAGTTAAATGAGCTCTTAGATTCAAGAAAGGCTTCATTTTCTTGAAAAAAAGTTGGAAAAGTAAGAAAATGAACATCCTATATCAAATATTTTTGAGGGCAGACGGTTTAGCTCGATGTAGAACATAAGCACAGCCACTGGGCTGAACTCCTCACTGTAGAAGAGAGAAAATGCTTTTTAACAGATGAGTTCATGTGTCAGAAAGCAGAGGTTGGCTCAGGGCTAAACAGAACAGCCCCATGAAGTCAGTAGTTGTTTTCTAAGCCAAGTGTGGGTGATAAGCAGAGGAGCGCACCCCAAATGTGAATGTCTAGGTTGAGCCCTTAGCAGAATGATTAGGAGTGGTGGAGAGGTTCCTGAGAGCACCCCACTCCTCGCTCACCTAATCTCTGTTCGTGTCAGCTGTAGTTGGAACAGTCCCCCTTCCCCCCCCCCCACTGTCTCTTGTCTGCAGTAAGAAGCAGGCTGGTTACTGCAGGTAGGACACTGGGAACAGTGCCTGCCTGGAGTAGTGTTACGCTTTGACTGTTAGCATTTCATCAGAAAACACTTTCTCTGAATTATTTTTCACCTTATTATAACTTTTGGCAAATCTGAACCTTTTAGTTTAGGGAACCTGGTGTTTTTGATTCTTTCTGTTGTTCTATAGCTTACTAACAATTCTGTCAGAGAGGTTGAGTGGGGATGCCTGAACATGGGAGGGAGGTAAAAAGCGAAAATGCCATTTCTTAACAGTTTTATGTTATGTCCCTAAAAGTTAAAAAAGAAAGAAATTGTTTTTAAAGTTCCACAAATCCATGTCCTTTGGCCTGTTCCCATAATCAGTAAAGTTGTCAATTTTAATATTACCAATAAATTGTAGATGAACACTTCATAATCTGAAAAGTGACCCCAGGGTTCTTACTTTGGTTAGGTCTGTGGACCTCAGAGAACAGCTTCTGCTGACCCCAGTTGTTTGTTTACTTTATCCCAGCAATCTTGTAATAAAAACTTTCTTTCTTTTTTTTTTTTTGTCAAGTTAAGTGTTTTTCTCTTGCATGGTGTGATCTAAAACTAGCTTCCTATGTCTTAACACAGTGTCCCAGATGCTTATGTGACTTGGACATTTGGCTGACAGCTAACTGCTCTTAACTGGGGTTATAGAAGTCATCGTCTCTGCTTGAGTACATTTGTATCTTGTTGTAGAAGAGCCCTGAAATACAGGACTGTACGTGGTATTTAATGCTGGGCAAGACACTGAATAGGATTTCAGTGTTCTCATTTGACCTTTCTTTCAAGCCAAGAACCAGTGGCCTCATTCTCCCTCTGATGTCTGCTTTTGATACATCTTAAATTTAAAATAGCATCACCCTATTGCTTTCATGTAAGACTCGCAAGGTAACTATGTGTTGAAGTTCCTTCACAAGGGAACCATTGCCCATTGCTGTTTAGCCTTGGTAAGTCGCTCACTAAGGTTGCTAACTTCCTTAAGTCAGGTTCCTGGAGTATTCAGGTAAGTCAGTGTCACACTTCCCTCTTTAAGGGAGACTTAACCTATGCTTGCTTTAATTGAAAGATGCAGATGGCCTTTTCGAACATGAACTAGGGGCCCTCAACATGGCTGCTCTACTTCGAAAAGAAGAACGAGCGAGTCTTCTTAGAGACCTGGGACCATGTTGTAAAGCATTATGTTTCAGATGGGATTCTGCAATCCGGAAGCAGCTTGTGAAGAACGAAAAGGTACCACGCAGTGGGTGGAAGGAGTAGTATATTTTTCATCTTAACGGGTTTTGTGAGCTTGCTTTCCTAGTCTGCTAGGCACGTAAAGGAAGATTTCACATTTCACCCTCAGTAGTATTAATAAGTGGTTTTTGTGAATGATAATTGTCATTCCAAACTTTATGCATAAAAGCCTATTCCTTATGTGAAATGTGTGATAAAAGCTTCTTGGGATAGGCAGACTTATCAGAGTATGTACAAGCACTTACTAGAGACAAATGAAGATGACTTAAAGGTCAGAAATGAGTTACTTGAGATTTGAGAAGGAGTTGATGGGCAGTTGAAAGAGTCAGGCTTTTTAAAGTTGGGGAACTGGGACAATAGTTGAGTGTGGTGGACATGGGCAGTATGATAAAAAAAAAGTTGGTTTTGTAAAGTTAGAAAAGAATTAACTTACTAAGAGTTTACAGGAGTAGGTAGGCAGGAAAACATTGAATTTTATTTCTTTAACATTGCTATAAAGAAAAAGCAGCAGATTTGGGAGGATTAAATCTATTAACTGGAAATTTATGAAGTCTTCTCTGGAGACTAGAATGGACACAATGTGAGAGTGGGAGACAGTTTAGAAAGTCAGGTGTGAGGGGCTGGAGAGCTGGCTCAGCAGTTAAGAGCACTTGCTTCTTTCCAGGGGACCAGAGTCTACTTCCTAGGACCCATGTCAGTGGCTTCTCCCGGGTGTGTGTGTGTGTGTGTGTGTGTGTGTGTGTGTGTGTGTGTGTGTGTGTGTGTGTGTGTGTGTGTGCTGTCTGTCTGTCTGTCTGTCTGTCTGTCTGTCTGTCTGTCCGTCTGTCTGTCTGTCTGTCTGTGTCTGTGTGTGTGTCTGTGTGTGTGTCTGTGTGTGTGTCTGTGTGTGTCTGTTTCCTCCACCCCTCTGTCTGTCTCTCCTGTGTGTATGTGTGTGTGTGTGTGTGTATGTCTGTGTGTGTGTGTGTGTCTGTGTGTGTCTGTTTCCTCCACCCCTCTGTCTGTCTCTCCCTCTCTCCCACCTTCTGTCTGTTGTCTACCTCTCTCTGTCTCTTCCTCCCCCCCTGTCTCTTTCTCTGTGTCTGCCTTCCTGTCTGTCTGTCTGTCTGTCTGTCTGTCCTCTTCCTCACAAAAGAACTGACTCAAAATGACTTTTGACGAAGTTGGTCATTCTCCTTTGTTATTTCTGTTTTGCATATACTTAATATCTCCTCATTCTTCTGCCTAGGTGGCCATCTCTCCTGGCAGTCTTTCTCAACTCAGCATTTCTCTTGAGAGTATTACCACCCCCCATCCCTAAACATGTATGTAGTGAGCCCTCTTTGCAGTTTGGCACTAACAACAGTCACCATCATCCTTATTCGGTTGTAAATGATCACTTGTGTCATGTTAAAGCTAGTTCCAATAAGGAGTGCCAGTATCCTCAGGATATTACCCACTTTGTGTAAAAAATATTTTATGGTCCTTGTTGGTTCCTCACCTGATATACCATTGTGTCCCTCAAAAACGATAGCAGCTCAAAACCCCAAAAAAAAATCTCGTGGAGAATTACTTAAGAGCCTTATATTTGTAATAGAGAGTGCACATAATTGGCAGACTGTAGGACACACTGTGAAGTTTTAATTACTCATAAATGTCTTAATTAACCCATCTGCAGAAAGAATTATGAGCGTTAGACTTCTCAGTGATGAAGACAGCAGCACTAGCGGGGCCTGGAAGTCCAGGCTTGTGCGTTCTGCTCAGGAGGATTTTCAGATTGACACCAGTTTGGGTTACAAATAGCAGCACTCGCTGAAAGAAAGGGACAGAGCTAACAATGGTTTCAAACTCGAAATAGCAGTAGAAGAACACAGAGATTAAGTTTAGTTTAGATCAATGGTTCTCAACCTTCCTAAAGCTATTATTCTTTAATACAGTTCCACATGTTGTGGTGACTCCCAACCATAAAATTATTTTCATTGCTATGTCATAATTGTAATTTTGCTTCTGTGACGAATTGTAATGTAAATATTTTTGGAGATAGAAGTTTGTCAAAGGGTCAAGACCCACAGATTGAGAACCTCTGGTTTAGATTCTTCTAAAAATGAAATTTCTATTCCTAGACAGTCACACTTGCAAATCTGCTAAATGGCCTTTAAAAAAGTTAACAACAAAACAAGCATTGATTCCACACAGTGTTTTCAAAAAGTTGAAGAAGCAGGAGCTTCTGTCACAGCCCCAGCATTGCAGGCACAGCAAGAAAACAGCTGCTCATCCTCTCTCATGAAGATGGTCATAAGATACTCAAAAATGCTGGGGAATCAAGCCAGTAATATGAAGTGAACCCTGTACCACCATCAAATATGGGTTGCCTTGGGAATGACGGACTAGTTTTTTTGAAAATAACTCAGTGTGATCTACATATCAGACTAAAAAGAAAAATACATGATCATATCAAGTGATAGTTAAGATTATTGTTTTCCCCAAGGTTGGTCTGCAGATTTATCAGAATTCTAGTAAAAATTCAACCAAAATCTCTTGTGGAGATGAACAAGCTGATTCTAGAATTTACATGGAGACTGGTCATATCACTTTTACACAAAACAAAACCACTAAAAAATAAATGGGAAATTTTACCTATTCATTCAACACTTACTATGAGACATATTTAAAATAATACATTGGTGAGAGAATATCATTTCAGTTGAAGTGAACAGAGTTCACAAGTGGATACAGATGTGACCAGTTAAAAAGGGGCAGTGGAGAGTATAAAATAGTTTGATTTTTTAAAATTATTTTTATTATGAAATAATTATCCTCTTCATAAATTTAGAGACTAGTAAGAAAATGAAAAGACAAATAGTGGGAGACAGTACTTACAGAATACACTTCTTACGTATCCTAAATATATGAAGATACCCTCTGGAATTAATAAGAAGACAACTCAGTTTTTCAAAATGGTGAAATATTTAAACAGGCATCATGCCAGTGTGGATAACATTAAGTACATGAATGGCATGTAAATTAAGACTGCAGTGAAAGCCTATTAATTACCTATATCAGTTGCCAAAAAGAACTAACCTGTTAAAACTTGACCACACTCTCTCCAAACTGAAAACCACCTCCAGTGTCCTTTCATTAGCAGAGCTGTAACACAGCCCTGACAGTAGATAGTTACTATCAGCAAACATAGGCAGACTCTTGGCACCTGGGCAGCGTGCATGAACCTCAAAGGCATTATACTGGGAGACGTCAGCGATTGTCAGCATTAGGATTGAGAGTATTGTTTAATGCTTCATGAAGTAAAGACCCTGTCTATCCTAACTGTTGTCGTTTGCATGAATCTGTATTAAACCTCATAGAAATGCATATAAAAAGTTACCTTTACTCTACCATATCTTAGGAAATAAAATTCGTTTTGAAAGAATGCAAATGTGGTTCAGGAACCATCCAGAGTCATTTGTATTTGAGGTCTTAGAAACTAAGAATAATAGTGTAGTGCCCTTTTTCATTATATGTATTAGGGGTGTAGAACAAACTGTTTGACACTAATTGTCCCATCCAACTTTAGGCTACAGAAACAGACACATTTCTTTACGAGGCAGTAGTTCCTTAGCATAGTGATGACAAACAAGCCATCTTCTAGAAAATGTGTTCAGTTCTACTGCCCAAGTGCAGTGAGACCAGTAAGGAGTGAAGAATTGTCTGGCTTGTGAAGGAAAAATGAGGAAGAAGTTGTGATTCTTCTTTCTGAATCTTTACTTTGCCAGGGCATAACGAGATTGACTACTAGAGCTGCTCAGTAGGGATCCCTCGGGAGAAGCTCAGTGCACATTGCCTCTGCTTCGCTCCAGTGTTTGTTTTCTCATAGAAACGGTGGGGTAAATGCAGTTAATTACTTGTTGGGAGCTGTTGAGGAGCCCCACCCTAGTAAGAGCTAGATAGGGTACCTCTGAAGCTTGCTTGATTGGTCTTGAACAGAGTCCTAATTTTGCTGTAACATCAGCAGAGTTCAGAGTCAGTGCTCAGCTAACACTGGTTGGGGTGGAGCTACCCTGCTTGTCTTTCGCACTGTGGCCCAGTGATGTACAGCTTGTTGCGTTTGTTTTCTCCAAACAGGGAACTGTGAAGCAGGCGTACACAAACACTCCAATGGTAGACAACGAGCTACTTCGGCTGAGTCTTAGGTTATTTAAGAGGAAGACCACTTGTCAAGGCCCTGGACAAGAAAAGACTGAAGACAGTAAGTTAGCACCGTCCAGTATCCAGCAGGAGCTGTGCGTGTCCTAGGCAAAAGTTTGGGCAGTCCTTTGGTTCTGTCTTCAACAGTGCACAATCTTTCTTGAAGTTCTTCAGTTTGAAAACATTGCTAATGTAGAGATAGAAGATTCAGCAGCCACACCAGGAGGGAAGAACTTCGATCTTCAGAGACATCAGTTTTGGTTCATTTAAAATTTTACATTAATTTTTATACTGTACTGGACACCCAGCCAAAAATAATGTGAAAGCATCTAGATTTAGTAATTCTGTCTGAGTCTTCATTAAAATTGAAGATTTGAGGAAACCAGCTCATCCCTGCTCCTCTGGTCTGTGAATACTTTCTGTGAAATGAAAGCACTGGTTTTTATTCTGGATCATCATACAGAACTGACTAGCCCAAAAGATGCGTTGATGGGAGCTGCCGCACATGCTGCGGTGCCTTGTGGGGAACACTGAGGGAATGCAGGTCTAAGGTGTGCGCCTGGAGGCAGTCTCCACCATGAGGAACCTGAGTGGGGTTTTTCGTTTCTCCTTTGGAAATTCTAAAATAAATGACTCCATGGGATTTTTTTTTAACCAATGTACATTGCTACATTGTATATTGGAAGTCTTTGGATTCCTGAGTGGGGTTTAATTGTTCATTATCAGAGACTGTGCTATTTTATTTTTAATAAATGTATGTTCCCTTTCCTTGTTGTAGATTTCCCTTGTTCTTTATTAATCAGACTCCAGACACCTAGAAGCATGTACTGTCAGCATTATAGTTCAGTGTTTTCCTACTTTGTTCCCAGCATTGGACAGCTGCGTGTGTGTGAGGGTAGTGAGGGTGTGCTTCCCATCCGCCTCTGTGCTTCTGGAAGCCAGCGTGTCATCTGAGGATGAAGATCTGACCACCACATCACATGCTGAGCTGCCTCTGTCCTTCCTTGCTGTGTAAATTTTACCTTTTTTTTTTAATTCTAGAATACTTTGCTCCCTGTACATCTTTAACTCACGAAGTAGATTCTTAGGAAGACTTGGGATGGACTGCAGGTTAAAGAATTTGGGCAGACAGTGATACTGAGGTAATAATAAAAGAAATGTTATAATTTGGTCATGGCTTTTCATGGGGTTTTGTTAAAACCATGAGCCTGTGTTGACTGTCTCTGGTTTTATATTCCCTTCTCTGAAGATTGCGTAAGGACACTGGGACATCATGCCTGGTGATGTTGTTATAGAAATAATGTGCTTCCCAGTGAGAAGTCACTCTGAACACTTAGGGATGAAGGAAGAGCTTTTTACTAAAACTGGAGCTCAAAAAAAGAGTCAACCTGGAATAGAAGGGTTTTGCTAGCTTGTACATCTCTTAGGCTTGTGCATTTTATTCACAGTCATCCTTAAATCTCAGGTCCTAGGCCCAGGTTACACTTCACAGAGATTAAACAGGGACAGGAGATTGCGAGTTTTACACAGCAAAGATATTGCCAGAATTATTAAGTGTACCAGTGTTGAATTGTTACCCAGGGTCTTGCCCATCTGGCAGAATTATGATTTCCTCAAGAAGAGAGCTGGGGCCTTTATGGAAGGCTGGGACTTAACGTTGTGACCCCACACTGCCTCCCTGAACTGCCTGTTAGAAGCATGATCTTTGGGGAAGGGCTTAACGACTGGTCTATCCTGATGAACAAACATGTACCCTAAATTTTGCTTGTCTTTAACAGGCTGACTAGCATACTACTTATCTTTGGGGTATCTTTGGGAAATTTAGCTCCCTTAGCTAAATTCTACTTCGTGTGAATTATGTGCTGAGCAGATGTATTGGTTAATCCTTCATAACATCAATTCTATTTCTTTTGAGTTTCTTTTACATCAGTTTCAAGAGACACTTGTTATGTAGGGTATCTACCTAGCACAGGAAATAATCTCATTTTCAAGTAGCTTTGAAAATGTTTCCAAAAAAAGATCATCAGAAGAATAAGGAGAAAGTAAGCAAATTTCTTGCTGTCTTTTTCACTTTCTAAATGCTGTTAAAAACAAACAACCCCCCCCCCCCCAAAACAGAAAGTTGTGACTTCAGGATGAGCACTAGCAGGAAGCCATTTCCTGGTTGCAGTGGGTAACATTGTTTTCTGGGATCAAGATTTACAAAAAGACTTTCCAAGTCCTAGAACTAAAGCTACCAGAATTGTAAAACATGACAAAAATTACGGCTTTTTATTTGTCCACTAGTGCTGAGAATATGTAAAATTACTTATTTATGTTAGGTGTCATGGTGCATGCCTTTAAACCTATTGCTTGAGGGCAGTGGCATGGGTTTCTGTAAGGTCAAGGCCAGCCTGGTCTACAAGTTTTAGGACAGCCAGGGCTACAAAGACCCTCTCCCTCCTTCCTTCTTCCCTTCGTCTTTTATATATGCACACACACACACAGAAACTATAGAGCTGAATCTGCTGATCTTTTAGGTTGTGGAGGAAAGCTTTAGAACAATCTATTTTGCATGAGATAACCATTTCCATAGCTTCACAATCCCTTCACATTCCCAGTTGGGGAACACTATTCAGTCCTGTTTCCAAACTCAGTGTTACACAGATAACTACCCAAGTCTGGTTGTGTCTCTTATAAAAATCCTGCACATAAAATCATGGAAAACACTTTGTAGTCCAAATAGTCTAGGCTGTTGTACTTAAGGCTCTCACAAGCTTGTTCCCAATTCCAGCTGCCAGTTAGAAAGGATAGAAGTGTATCTGCAGTGAAGATAAGTGAGAGCTTGTGGTCAAATAACTGAATCAGCTGTTCCAATGGGGCACCTGTCCATACCATCGAGGAGTGACACTGGCTGACACAAAATTTTATTTGATAAAATTTGCAAGTATGCTTAAGTAGTAACATGCTGAAAGGCCTGGCCACTGTGTCCAGATGATACCATTGAGGCCACTGAACACAGAAGACCTCATCCTGACCACTGAACACAGAAGATTCCCATCCTACCTCGGGTGCATTAGGAATTTTTGACTTGTCCTTGCATATGGAACATTAGGTCTGCAGAACATCCCACTCTGTTCCTTACTGTCCAGTCGAGTGAAGCAATTGGTGTGCATTGATGATGATGCTATAGAACCTCAGGAAGGAGCTGCCAGCAGAACCGGTACTGCTTATTTTAAAGGTAGATGGGGTTGGAGAGATGGTCAGCCCTTTAAAACACTTGTTCCTCCCATCACCCACATGTGGGGCTCACAACTACCTGGAAGAATCGGAAGGACTAGAGAGACTCGAGTGTGCTGATACCTGGACTAGAATGGCTTCCTTTGGTATATGACTGAGATACTAATGTATTGCTCAGCACGAGGATGGGGAATGATACTTAGAGAGGAGATCTGGAACAGTGCTGTTCTGGAATTTTCTACCATAGTACTATGTGTGCTGCCTGATGCAGTAGCCTCATGTGAATGTGGTCTACATTTGAGGCCAGAACTGAATTTTTGCCTTCTTGTTTCACATAAAATAGTTACATATAGCTAGCTCCGTGCTGTTCTCTGGAACAGAATGTGGGCATTTTACCCAAAGCCCTTGCTGTAACCTTATTAATGTTTGAGTGATTGTCTGTTACGGCAAGTGATACTGCGAATTTACCGCAGCAAGGCTTTTAGAATAAGTGTTACTAAATTTAGGCCTGGTGTTACTGAAATAGGACAAAACACTGCTGTAGAGATAACTGGACTTACAACATGCGGACTGTGAAACCGGGAAGCACAGCGTGGGATAATGGAGTGATAAGAGATACTCCAGCATGTTCTAAAAGACAAGCAGAAGAGAAATGGGATCGTGGCCAAATAGGATGAGTCTAAGGCTTGGGTAGCTGGGCATAGTGGTGCACACCTTTACTCCCAGCACTCAGGAAGCAGGCTAATCTCTGTGGGTTCTAGGCCAACTTGGTCTACATAGCAATTTCCAAGACATCCTGTCTCAAAACAAATTTTTTAATAAACTAAAACAAGTATACTCACAAGTTACATTACATAATAATGTGTTTTAAGTATTCCAGTTAAAGATATTAATAAAGGCAGAAAAGTAACTCCATGTTATTTATAAGACAGGAGAGAACAAATGTTTGAAACTAACTGGAGATAAAAGGATACATAGACATAAAAAGAAGCTATGCTAATATCAATTGTCCACTTCATATTGCTGTGTTGGTTGCTAAGTACTGGTTTCTAGTCCCACATTTTCCAGAATTCTGCCCGTTAGCAGCTCTCCTTACCCGTTTGTTTCTTCATTCCTCCCAGTATGAGCTCATGGATTTCTGTTTTACAGTTAATAATGCATTACTGTGGCTACTTGCTTTCTCTAAATACCCATGTTTTGGATGCAGACTCAGCTGAGTGTATGCCTGACAATACCTGCTCCTGATGTCATTTTCTGAGGACCGTTCCATAGCCTCTGGCTGCTACGTGATACCCGGGCATGTCAGTCCTACCATCTTCCTCTATTCTCAGTATTGTCACTGTCCCTTGAGTATCACTTTATTTACAGAGAAAGGGACTTTGGCTGTAGTGTGTTAGGCTCCCAGGACTTTCCCTTCTAGTTAAAATGTCTGTGGATACTTCATACTTTCCATTGAGCACTGTCCAATCTCACAGTCTTGTCCTGCTCCCAGATGGCCCTTTTCCCCACATGGTGCTTCTTGCCCTGTCTGTGTCTTCCTGACTCAGGGTCTGACAGTCTGTGGAACTCGGAGTTTTCCTGTTTGCCCTGAGCATCTCAGCGTTGCCATGGCCACTAAGGTGCAGCGGCAGGTTTTCTAAGGATGCCAGCTGCGGCTTCCACCACCTTGAACACTGACTGCCTCCTGCTCACAATTCTCCCAAAGCCTCCTTTCCCTCTTTACACTTGTTCTTCGTCTCCATCAAATGTCACTTCTGCAAAATGACTTTGTTCATCCTATTTCTCTCTCCACACTTTTTTTTATTATAACACGTCTTTAACAGTACATTATATTCCTGCCATCTGCCGTAACATGTTTCCATATTTAGACACCAGGTGCTAACTGTTGTTAAAATATCAACTTTGCTTGGTTTTGTTTGCTTGTTTTTAGAAACGGGTCTTCTGCATCCCATGCTGACCTCAAACTAGATGTGTAGTTGAGGATGGCCTTCCACTCCTGCCTCTGTCTCCCAAGTGTTGAGATGGGAAGTATGTGCCACCATGCTTGATTTCTGTGTAGTGCTGGGGGAACTGAACCCAGGGCTTCATGTGTGCTAAACAAGCATTCTACAAAATGAGCAACATCCCCAACCTCAGAATTTGAACCATCAAAGCCTTGATTTGACCAACTCCTGTGGGAAATGGCTGAGACCTCCACAAGAGGTGGTTGAGGGAAAGTTGCCCAATACAAGCTCAAAAGCACAGCAAAGAAGTTTGCTGGTTCCAGTTGGAGACAGTGCCTTGTTTGGACTGTCCCTATGGCAGTTCAGTGGCCGCTTGTGTGAACCACTTGGGTGAGCTGAAGCCTTGTTTCCTCTAAATTCTGGGTTCCATTTGGGTTTGTAGATAAGAACTATTGTGGAGAGAGAAAGAAAACTGTGATGAGTAGGCTCCTGGAAAGACACAGACACATAATTATCCTTCTGAATTAGCCTCACTAGGGAGAAGGGACTCAAGCCTGTGATTGGGCCTTGAGATGGGAAAGGAACTGTGCGACCCAATACATTAGCATGACAGGACGAGCAGGCTTTCCCTGAAGCCTGGAGAGTAGCTGCATGAAGAGATGGCTTAACTTAAAATAATAGTAATGAAAGACCTGTCAGGGACACAGCGATGGGGGGACAGAGGGGGCCAAGAGAGCCTCCAGAGAAAGTCTCTAAATGGTGGTTCTCAACCTGTGGGTCATGCCCCTCAAAGACCATTGGAAAAAAAAAGTGAGTATTTACACTATGGTTCACAACAGGGGTAAAAATTATAGTTCTGAAGTCACAAGGAAAGTGATTTTATGGGTGAGGATCACCACAACCTGAGGAACTGTATTAAAGGTTTGCCGCATTAGGAAGGCTGAGAACCACTGCGTTAAAACAAAGGAAAGAGTATCTGACATTTCTATCCTTTCTGTGGGTAATGGGAGTTTCACACCACGTGATTTGTCTGGGCTAGCTTAGGTGACAGAGATCAGAGGAGCCAGATACTGCTGCCTCCTGTGCAGTCCTTATGAAGAATTTCAACTGTCACAAGTCATCAAGAGCCATTTGAAGCAGTAATCAGCTTTGTCAAAATTGCTGCCATGGTCAGCCAACTGTCTAGAACCTTCCCCATCACAGATAGAGCTTAAATGTAATGATGTAGCTTAAGGTAGCAAACCTGTCATCCACCCCTGTGCAGCTGGTAAAGAGATTATTGCCTAATTAATCTTCATACTGTGCTGACAGTGCTAAACAGGTTCAACCTTGAATCTGATTGTTCACAGACAATGTGAATTCCCCTAGAGGGCAAATGTAGCCCAGGTTTTCTCTTAAACTTGCCCACTTGGCCAAGGAGCCTTTTAGTTATTTTTGAAGTGTAAAAGGTTAGAGAATAATTGTGAAATAGCATGGTGGCATTTCTAGCGGGCACACATGAGATATTAATACAGAGATCTTCCAAAGCTCTTTGACTGGTTTATTTGGAACAGAATATTACATTACAAATTTTAAGTAGATCCTCATGTGCAGCATAAATTAAAACATTCATCTCTAAGAAGCAGACAGTGGCAAGGGTGGAGAGAGAGAGGAAGGGGCCATTCAATTTATCCCACACTGACTCTCATGGACTTTGTGGAGAGATGATAACCCAGACCTCAGCTGGTCAAGTATTTCATGGATACTGTTAAGTAATGTCAGTGCAAAGCACTGTTGCCATAGCAAACTGTGTCAAAAACAACATGAACACAATTGCTGTCTCTTCATGAAGAGTCAGGGCTTCTGGCTTTTGAACTCGCTTGTCTGATGCTCAGGTTCCACTGAGAAAGTAAAAGGCTTGGAGGTTTTATAGACACAGAGCCAAAGAAAATTAGAAAACAAGGTACTAAATACACTGGCAGTAACGCCAGGTAGAAGGTAACACTAACATGGAGTCTTGGATGATATTGTTCGCTTTAGGGTTGATAGAAGCCAATGATGGCTTAGCTAATCCCTTCCGAAGGTTTTACCTGATAGCTGAAAGTGTTCCCAGGGAAGGCAGGGTCATTTTCACCAGTTAGTTTCAAAGAGAAAAGACTTAAAATGGATTCGCTCAAAAGGAGTCTGAAGGACAATTTTGTTAGCGTTTGGGAGAAAAACAACAGCACAGGAAGAAAGGTGGAGACTGGCTCCATTCAGCAGCTTTCCGAGGGAGGAAGACGGAGGAGAGACACTCTCTGAGTTTTTCCTTCAGGAAAGCAGACAGGCTTGGCAAGCCTGGGAGCTGCTGACTTAGGATAGGGGCCAGCCTTCAGGGTCAGTTTAGGATTGGTAAGTATCCAAAAGGTGAGGCAGAAAGAGGAAACAGAAAAACAGTTTTCTGGTTGACTGCAAGAAGGGGACAGGGTTAGCCGTGAGGATCTCTAAACAGCCTCATCCAGGAGGTGCTTCGAGGGCACCTCAGTGAGGAGATAATTATTCCTCCCACCAACCTAGCCTGTTTTCAGTTGTGTCGTGTTTCTCTGAAGTTTCCAAACCAAATAGCATTCCTAAAGGGTGGAGTTCCTGCCTAAGTCATTGACAGGTCCTTTTTAATTAACTCGTGAAGGGACAATGCTATGTTTGCAGTTCTACAATCTTTTGAACAATTTAGAATGTCACCAGAGCAGGTGTGTGACTCAGATCTCATTCTTTTGAACAAAAACCATGTAATGGAAAATGTAGGGTAACCATGGATGGCCTCACCCTCCCTGGGGAAATGAGGGGATATTGGGGAGGGTGGGGGGAGGGCACAGGAGGGAAACGGAGAGGTACCTGGAACTGACTTGTGAAGCAACCTTGTTTCAAATTTAAATTCAAATTTAAAAATAAATAATAAAGAAAAGAAAATGTAGTTGGTAAAAGGGCCAGCCAAAGAAACCTGCCCTGACCCTTAAACCAGAGCCAAAGTAACATGCTTTGGCTATGGAAACAGAGACAGTGAAAGGAATATGCCCTGGCCTTGAAAACAGAACCAAAACACAGTTTGGCCCCGACCAGAGCCAAATCTGCCTGTGATCAACTGAATGTGAAACCAGCCAATCCCTGAGCAGGAAAACCAGCCAATCCCTGAGCAGGAAAACCAGCCAATCCCTGAGCATGAAAACCAGCCAATCCCTGAGCATGAAATCTAGCACTCTGGCCCTAACCCAGAGCCAGTGAAAGAAACACACCCTAGTAATGAAACCCAGAGTCAGTGACAGAAACACTTTAGCCCTGAACCCAGAACCTAAGTAACACTCCCTGACCCTGAAACCAGAGTCAAAGAAACAGGCTTTGGCCCTAGAACCAGAGCCAACTCTGCCCCTGATCAGCTAAACCAACCAATTCCTGGGCAGGAAAACTAGCTAATCCCTGGAGAGAAAATCTCCCTGGAAAACTCCACCCCGAACGAGCCCTATATAAGCCCCTTGGCCTGTTCAGTTGTCAGATGTCTTTTCCCACCCTGGCAGAGTCAACCACCTTCCTGGACTCCTCCTTCCCAAGTAAATCTCTTTCTTACAAGAGTTTTGGTGAAGACCTTCTTTTGCCAGCATGGAACAGAAGAACTTTTGCTGATATTCCCTAAGGGGGACGGAGCAGAAAAATAGCAACCTGTAACATGAATTAATAAGAGACCCAGAGACTAGTACTGGGGTTCAAACTCCAAGCTGAATACCAGAAAAAGCAAAGCAGCTGGCAGCTAGCTTCTTACCTCTGCCTCAGGCTGAATGGGCTGATTCTGTCTCCATGAGCTCTCACCAAACCTCAGACTGTAACCTCCCCTCAGCATGACTGGAGAATGAATACTGAAGACCCTGCTTCTATCTTTTATACCCCTCTAGTGAGAGAGTGGGTGTGGAATGCCACTAAGGGGCTAAAGGATCTGGATATCCCTATGCTCTGCAATCCAGAATTTTCCCATCCAGGTCCTAACCAGTTTCAGTTCAGATGCATCCGGTGTGGGGTAGCCTTAGATCATAGTCATGGCACTTATTAGTCAACCTAGTAGAATCCTTAACACAAGTATGGTTTCTTCTAGAAACTTCAGGTTACACTAGTAATACAGTGTGTTCCAAGACTATTTTGTTTCTTTTCCTTTGGGAATTTAAGACAGAAAAATATGTACAGATTTCTATTGACTCATCTAGGCTATACATGCAGAGATTTCAATATGTTGCTTGAAAATAAAGAGTGAATTTTCAACTCTTTGAGAAACAAGTCTCCAGCTCTTTCCATTGCTGTGGACAGGAAGGACAGAGGCTTCTGTTTGGGGGTGACTGATAATTTCTGGCCATTAACACCACTTTTTCTTTTATACTCACACTCCAAAACCCATATGTGGAGGCTTCATTCTTCCCTCTTTGTCTTTCTATGTGGGAAGAGGAAATGTTTGTTTATGATATGTGGGATGGGTAGGAGGCATGTTCCTGATCCTGAGTGTGTTTTGAACACATAAACTTGAAGTCACTTCAGTTATGAAAATGTTTTTCCCTGCTGTTGATGCATGATGTTGAGTAAGCATTTTTTGTAGTTTCACTGTGGGAACAGCTTAAATACTGAGAATCTAAATAAACCTGCTGAGCGCAAGTCGTAATTGATTTTAAAGACTCTTAACAATGGGTTCCTAAAATACCTCGCAGTAACTGGGAAGCATATGATTGGTTAAAGTGGGGCATCCCTAGCCAGAGGTTAGCTGGTGGCTTCCGACTGGTCAAGCTTGAGTTCCATTCCATCAAACAGAGTGAGTTATCCCAGGTTTGTGTGGGAACCCGAGGGGATGGAGCAGCCTCAGTCAATTAGTGGGTTCCACAGACCCTACTGACCAATCAAACTAAATAGCCAATGACTTAACTTGACTAAACTTCAGACGTCCCCCACTCCCCTGATCTTAACTCACCCATGAGCAGAACACCCTGGGGCATCCCTTTCTGAAACAGTCCCCCCTGAGAACTAGCAGACTGCTTCATCCCATTGCTGCTGGCTCAGCCCCTACACCGGTTGGTCCTTCTCATCCTATAAAAGAAAACCCTTCTTCTGCAGGGCCTTCGAGGCACGTGCAGATCTATGGCCCACCCCTTGTCCCTACTGCAGTCTCTCTTTTTATTGCAATTCTTTTTTGGAGTGGAGCCTCTCTTTACAATCTTTGCCATGAACTGTTTTCAACAGTTTACGGTTTTACGTTTTCGGAGATTTTAGTATTTGATTTACTGAGTGTTCATGCATATGTTCCGGTGAGTGTACTATGGCATGTGTGTGGAAGTCGGAGGACAGGGGACGTTGCTGAAGTCGGCTCTCTCCTTCCACCCTGTGGCTTCCAGGCACGGGACTCCAGTCTTCAGGGTTAGCAGCAAATGCCTTTTCCTGCTGAGCGATCTCCTGCCATTAGTTTAGGTTTAAAGCATCATTCCCGTGTCCATGTTCTCCAGAGAGACTGGGGGAGTCCTTCCCCAGTGCTTGGTAGAGGATCTGTTGCTCCTTGGGCATAGGATTTCCCTGCCTCTTCTCATCCTCTTGGCATGTGGAAAGAGAAAAGCCTCTGACTTTCCAGATCTGGCGCTACTGACTCCATGGCAGTCATTATTCTTTCCCTTTTCACTTGGCAGCCACCCAACCCCACAGAGATTCTGGAAGCAGACCTTGAAACCCTACAGAGCACCCAACCCCACAGAGATTCTGGAAGCAGACCTTGAAACCCTACAGAGCAGTAACATCACAAACCAGAAGAAGCTGGATTCCCCAAGCCACTGTTCCCAGAAGAAATACCCAAGTAGGATACTTGATGTTGGTTTGTTTCAGCAGGGTCCTCCCTAACTAGTAGAACTGTTTCTCCTGACCTAAGCTGGAGAAGGCCTTGGGGAAGGGTATTGGAGGTGGGGGGGCAGATGACCAGGTCCAGAGCTATGCAACAGGAGCAGGACTAAAATTGCCTTGAAGGATCACCTCATGCATAGATACCCTCTGGACTTCTGCTGCTCTCAGTAGAGTGGATGCTGAGGCGGGCTATCTAGCTCTCAAGTAGGAGTTTCAATGAAGTGAGTCTACTTAGGTGCCTGGCCCAGCCCCAGGGAGGGGGTGGGGAAGGGAGTTATTTCCTTAACTTGAGGAAGCACAGATTCATGAGGTGAAGTCCCCAAACGCATGATGTGTGTTCAGAGATACTAAGTCAAAAGTGACAAAGTCACAACCTTTTAATTTTCACTTTCTGCACTCCTGAAGTAGAACATTCACTGTCTATGGTTACAACAGAGCACTCTGGCCAGACTCCTTCCTATTTCCTATCTCCTCAAGTTCCCATAAGAGAGACATTTCCAGCCTGTTTCCTCATGAAAAACTACAGGCCGAAAACAATGGAGAGCTTCGCCCAAGGTCAGAGAGTAGCTGTCCATGGCCCAATGTCAAGACTTGGGCAAGAGCCCTCCGGGCAGGTAGCATGCTCCCTTTGGAGGGAGGCCTGCATTGGAAAGAGAAAGTAGGTGTGAAAGATTCATTTCGTGGAACTGCCACCTAGACTCTGAGCTTAGTGCTCTGTCCCTTATTAGGGTCCCAAACATGTTTTGAGCTCTCAGTCTCCTGCCTGTGGTGTTTTGTTTTGTTTTGTTTTGGAGTTGTTGTTTTTTTAAGAGACCCTGGGCCATTCGGAAGTAGGATCTGATTGACGAAAATGGGTCGTGGGTCTGGTTGGTGAAAATTTGAAGATTATAACCAGCCATGGTTCTGGTCTAGGTATCTCCGAGTCCTTACATGGGAAGGCTTACGCCTTGGAGGCTCCTTGTGCAGGCCTTACCTATCTCATGCTGCTGACACCATGAACTGCACTGTGCCTTCCCCGCCGCGATGGACTGAAATACTCCTGAGACACAGGGGCCCTCTTCTCCTCCCTTGTTTCTGTCCAGGGTTTGGACACAGCAGCACAAACACAAATGTATTCTTTCTCACTCTCACGCCCTTCTCCATGCCAGAGTTTCAGAGATCTCTTTTGTCCCAGCCTGCAGAATCTCACCCTTCCCTTCTTGTCATCTGATAATGGATTGACCCTTTGGAAATCACAGAGCTATTGAAATAAATGAAGGCATTTATTTCAATCAGCCTAATAAGGAGCCATATTCCCTGACCCTCTTCCCTCCCACTTGTCCCAGTTTGACAGTCAAGTCAAATCATAAAATCAGGCTCCCACCAGTGACACAAGATGTAGTCACTACCAGCTGGGCGTTGGTGGCGCACGCCTTTAATCCCAGCACTCGGGAAGCAGAGGCAGGCGGATTTCTGTGAGTTCGAGGTCAGCCTGGTCTACAGAGAGAGTTCTAGGACAGCCTCTAAAACAATACAGAGAAACCCTGTCTTGAAAAAACAAAACAAAACAAAACAAAAAAAAAAGATGTAGTCACTACCTACTTCAGGAACAGAAGATGGGCCTGGGTAGAGTATGCCTGCTAGCCTAGTTTTGGCTCTGGCATAGCCTTGCTACAAAAAGAATTCCCCTGCCAAATCCCTTCAGCTTTGTTTGTGTGTCACTGAGGCTATTCTTTTCCCAGCAATACCTCATGCTCATGAGCGCTGACTGGCATTCCAGATGCTGAGTGCAAAGTGATGATGAAGATGAGCTCCCTTTCCACGGACAACTCACAGTCTGTGTCAACAGACAGCAAGTCAACTGGAGACTCATGGGCGTCTCTGTGGTTAGTAAGCACTGTGAAGACAGCAGAGGCTGTCAAAAGAACAGAGGTTTCGGTTTGGAGGAAGCAGGGGTCTTCTGAGGAATCTAGGTTATAATATAGCAACATTAGAAAACTTTGTAAAAGTCTCACTTGACTGGAATCTTTTCAGACTGACTCCTAAGCTTTTTTGTATTTTTGATACAACTTAGCGTTACAAAAAAACCCAAAAACAAAACCAACTTCCTGTCTTCTAATATGTTTGAGGATCTTATATGCACCTCTTCCCCAAGACCTCCTCAGCCATTTCTCCAAAACTCCTTGTTGCTTTCAGGGGGTTTCTATTGCTCTGAGGAGACAGCATGACGAAGGCAACTCTTATAGAGAGAAACATTTATTGGGGCTCACCCTGTCCAGGGAACAGAGTCCATGATCCTCATGGCAGGGAGCTTAGCAGGAGGTGATCGGGCATAATGCTGGAGCAGTAGCTGAGAGTTTATATCCTGCTCTGCAAATCGGAGGCCAAGAAATATCTAACTGGGAATGTCATAGGACTTTAAAAACTCAAAGTTCATCCCTAGTGACAGACCTCCTCCAATAAGGACACACCTCCTAATCCTTTCCAAAGAGGTCCCCAAACTGGGGACCAAACATTCAAATATATGAGCCTATGGGGACTATTCTAATCTAAATCACCGTAGCCCTGGGTTGTATGTATTTTATTTCCCCCATAGAGTTCATATCAAGACAAGCACGCTTCAATTCAATTCAGAACTGCAAAGTTTTCAGTTATTCTCTCCATTCTCACACCGTTATCTTCTCCCTCCTACATTAAACATTCTGCTTGCCACTGCTAGGGAGATGATTCAGTCTGTAAAGTGTTTGCTATGCAAGCACGAGGACCTGAGTTCAAGCCCCAGCACCCATAATAAAAGACCAAGAGCTGCAGTGTGTCCTTCAGTCCCAGGACTGGGGAGATGGTAATAGGATGATCCCTGGGCTTGCTAGGAGGTGATGTAGCCAGTCAGTGAGCTCCAGGTTCAGTGAGAAACCCTGTCTCGAAAGATGAGGTGGAGAGAGATTGACAAAGACCTGACATTAACCTCTGGCCTCCACATATATGTTCACACACGTGGGTATGCATGCACACACAAACACACAAATTCTGTTTCATGGTAGCATTAGAACGAAATACTTTCCTCTCCTTCAGATAGCACACACAAACAGAATGATATATCAATCTGGCATGCCAGTATTACTAAATGGTTTAAAATTTTTTAGAACATATCCAAATCTCTTTGTTTTATAAGGCGTTTGGAATAGGGCCTATTTTTTGCTTGACTAGACAATCAGAGGTGCTATTTATTTTATAGGTTAGGTAAGCCCACTTATTTTTAGTGATTATGGTTCATGTTTTCCACCTCATTCTTTTACTGTGGCTCCAGGTTTATGTGTTCTCTTGGATATGTCTTCTGTGGTTAAAAGGTTTGTATCTCCGGGCTTAACCTGAACCAGCAGGTCATTCTTCAGTGGCAGGTTCCTGAAAATACCAGGAGACGAGAAAATAAAGAAGATGAAAAATCTGGGGTCAGGAGGTCTTGCACAAGCTCTGACTTATGCCAAGCAAGTTTATTATGTGCAGCATCTTATATACAGTTTGCCAGGGAAAATGGGTCAGAATCCACAGAGTTATCCCACGATGGACAAAAGTCAGCAGAAAGCTAATCAAGCAACGGTACAAGGAAACAGTATCGCAGATGGTGGCCTTGGGACTGATAACCATATCCCTTCAGTGGGGAAGTGTTGGGGTCTCAGGTTCCAAAGTTTCCTCAAGACCCTGGCCCCAGACCATTACTGGCCTTTCCAAGCATATTCCTGGTTCTAGACAAGGAACTATGTTCCTTCTGCATATATCAGAGCCTCAGGGAAAATTCTGTCCTGGTCTTGCCTTCAACAGCTACTCTCCAGAGGGACCAAGTTCATGTCCGAACACTGGTAAACTCCAGCTCCAGTGCATCTCATGCCCTCTTCTGGCCCCTGTGTGCACGTGCACTCACAAGCACATGCACACAGACACACATGTATGCACACAAATAATAAAATAGATCTTTTAAAAGAAAAGGTGTATACTTTTGTCTGAGTATCCATTTTTTGTTACTGTTTTTACTTTTAATTGCATTTATTTTATGCAGATTTTTTCCAAGCCTTGAGGTTTTGTTTCTTCAGTTTAATCTTTTCTTCTATTTAGCCTCCTCTTTTCAGTAAGGATCATCTCAATGTGGCAAAGGGAGCTCATATATGGACTAATCAATCACAAACTAAGCTTGACAGCACATCTTAGATGGTTTGTTCACCTGGATATGTTCAACGACCAGAGACTCTACATCAGCATTTTAAATCATGTGCAGAATAAATACAGTACTCTTTTTGCACACACCACCCTATGTCCAGCCCCACTACGCTGGGGAATAATCCTTCTGTACACCGAAAATGTGTTACTCTCATTGTTAATAAAATGCCGATTGGCCAATAGGTAGGCCGGATTTTCAGGGCCCAGAGAATGCTGGGAAGAAGGGCAGAGTCTAGGGAGTCTTGAGCCAGATGTGGAAGAAGCATCATGGAGCATTCATAGATGAACAAGGTAAACAAGGCATGGGACAGCACATAGATTAATGGAAATGGATTAATTTAAGCTGTAAGAGCTAGCTAAAAACCAGCCTAAGCTATTGGCTAAGTTCACCTACTTAGTTGTCCTGTGTTGAAACAAAACATTGTGTGGGCAGAATTGTGGGAGAGGAGGCTGCTTACATCGCAGCGGCTGGAAATCAGGGAGTCACAAGATGGGACCAGGCACAAGACACCACTGAAAGGTAGTCTCCCAGAGGCCGGTTTCCTCCAATCAGGTCCTACCTCTCAGCATCTGCCGATAACGAATAACGTTATGAATTCACCAAGGAATTAATCCAGCCCTGATGACCCTGAACCTGCCCATGATTGAATCTTCCATGAGGAAAACAAACCTTTAATACGTGAGCCTGCACCGTCACACCCCTCCCCTGGCCCACATGTGGTGGAGTAGGCCCAGTTTTTCTTCCTTCAGAAATCCTGGGCTCTCTGGGATCTCCTCAGTTCTTCTTAGCCCTGTGTTACAGAGTTTGGCAGGGTTTCATTTATCAAATGGGACTTCTGACAGTAAGTGACCCCAGGGATGATCTTGTCATCACAGATGAGATGCGACAAGGCACCCTTCAGTTTTACTCTTTCCCCTGGGTGACAAATCCTCTCTTTCACTTCCAGAACAACCGTGATTTGGGCATTCGCCTTCTTCTCCAGTTCTTGTCTAGTATATGGAATGCATTGTCACTCGCTCTCCCTCTGGGGGCTGCCTCAGCTCAGGGAAGACAACGTGAAACCCCTGCTCTTCAGTGGGCAGTCAGGGACAGCGGTTTGGGCTGCGGAGCTGAGGCAGCGAGTCTCCACATGACCAGACCAGCCCATCTCCCAGCTCTGCTGCAACCAGGCAACATATCAGATTCAGAGCTGCAAATTTTCCCATCTCTCATGCCCTAAGTGATGGGGGTCGGAGATAACTAGGAATCCTCATGAATGGGAGCAGGGCTCAGAAGGAAATGAAGCAGGCCTGCCTCCCACTGTGTATAACCAAAGAAAGGCCATGTGAGGACATGAACAGACCCCCAACAACGCCGATGCTGTGGCCCTGGATTCCCAGCTTCCAGAATCATGAGGGATAGACACCTATTGCTTACGCTGCACAAATGGCAGCATCTTGTCATCCCAGCCTGAACTGACTAGATAGGGGAGGCAGCCTTCAATCTTCATTGTATTTATTTCTATGTGTCAGATATTTCTGGGTGAAAATATTGCATGTTTGGACTCCTGACATTTTCAGGTGCAAACTACAAGAACAAAGTGGGGTGGGAAAAATAGTGGGGAGCCATGAAAACGACTGGCCAACTTCCTTTTAGGCTGAAAATCAGGAAACCCCACAGCCTAAAATAATCCCTCTGCCGCCTCTGGGTATCAGCCCTCTCTGGCTGGAGGGACAGTTGTTGACATTGTGTGGTTCCCCAAATGCTGGTGAAGGCAGGACCCATCCTGCCACCAGTGCAGGACATGCAGGAGTGTTCCGGGGCCTTGCAGCTTTGCAGCCTGAGCGGTTCTCAGAGTTCGAGAGGTTTCCACCAGAGGATACTCAGAGTTTTGACTTAAGAATTTCAGGACCAGGGAGAGTGAAAGTTTATTGATTAAGAAGAAACACAAGACTCACTGAGAGTCAGCTGAGAGGCGCGTCCCTGAGATCTTCAGCAGCTGCTGTCCGCATGGTATATATGGGATTTCTTACCGTGGCTCACAAGCTGTGGACCTGCTAGTCCAACAGTGGCTGTCTCCCAATGGGAAGTCCAAGAAGCCAATCGCTGTTCCATCCACGAAGCTGGATGTCTCCGCTGACCTTCAGTCTGCGCCAGAGTCTGGAAGTAGACTCAGATACCAGTGAAGGTACGGACTTGCTAAAGAGCGAGGGCAAGGAGACAAAGAGCAGACGTCTCTTCCTCCCGTGTCCTTTCTGTAGACTGCCACCAGAAGGTGTGGCCCAGATTAAAGGTGGTCTTCCCCCCTCAAAAGATCCAGTTAAGTAAAACTCCCCCGCAAGTGGTCTTAACAGCTTGGGTTTTTAGTTAATTCCAGATACAGTCAGGTTGACGACCAAGAACAGCCATCACATCCGGCCATCATACCCAGGGTTTAGAGAGAGGTGGATCCTGGGAGCTCACTGGCCAGGCAGCTCAGCCTCCGGCTCAGTGAGAGGCCCTGTCTCACGGGACTAAGATGAGAAAGCATGGGTGAGATGAAGGTGGGAAGGCATCAATGCCTGCCAGACACCGTCTCTGCTTTCCAAAAGCCCTGGCTCTTCCTGGTCCCTCCCGGCAGCACACCCACTGCACTGCCCATGTGAGGGTCTTTACTTACACTTCCGGTTATGGCATTTTCTCCTCTCCAATACTCCTCCTAGGGGAGCATGAGGTCCTGTACTCTGGTCTCCCTGTCTCTTTTTCCTGGACAGACTTCCCTCCTGCAGCCCGCCCTCCCATGTTCCCAAATGCTTTCTGCTGCCCTTCTCTATTTGTCTATACCTCCCTTACTTGGCACCCCTCCCCTGCTAATCCTTACTCTTTGAGCTGTGTGGCAGCCAAGAAGTCTTCTGGGATCACTACCGCTGCCTGCTTCTCTTATGCCAGTCTTCTGCCCCGTTAGCGCCTTTGTGACATTTCTGGCATGTTTCATTTCCGTGTGCGAGAATGAGCAGCCAGTGAAGTACAAGCGGTCTGTGAGCGAGGTTTCCGCTGGGTTGCTGGGTTATTATTTCTCTCTCTCTGGTGTGTGTGTGTGCATGCGTGTGCATATGTGTGATGTGTATGTGTTGGGCACTTGTGGAGGTCAAAGGACAGCTTTGTGGAGTCAGTTCTCTCTTACCTTTACATGGATTCAAGGATGAACTCAAGTTGTTGGGCTTATGAATCCAGTGCTTTATCCAATAAGCCATCTTGCCAGCCCTGCTGGTGTGGTTTTTGAGACAAGGCCTCATGTGGCCCAGACTGGTCTTGAGCTCACTGCGTCGCTGAGGATGACCTTGAACTGGGTTCTTCCTACCCCTACCCCATATCACTTCATTACAGGCCTGTGCCACTGCGGTTGGGAAGATCTACTTTTCAATCAGCTGGCAGAGGGATATTTGGGAAAAAGGCAACTGGAGACTCACCTTTCCCTGGGGTCCTGGGCACATGAGTTACACTATGAAAGCACCTGCTTTTTGAGACAGGGGTTCTCTGTGTGTAGCTCTGGCTGTCCTGGAATGCATTTTGTAGACCTGACTGTCCTAGAACTCACAGAGATCCACATGCTTCTGCCTTCCAACTGCTGGGATTAAAGGCATGCACCACCACTGCCTGGCTGAGAAAGCACTCTTTTTTTTCTCAATATATGTTTTTATTTAAATTAGAAACGTGAATGCTTCACATGTCAGTCCCATCTCCCTCTCCCACCCCTCCTCCCTTGTCCCTCCACCAGCCCCCCAGTCTCCCACCCAATCCCCACATCATTCCCCAAGGAGGGTGAGGCCCTCCTTGGGGGCTGGATCTCTAAAGTCTGTCATTTCATCCTGGGCAGGACCTAGGCCCTTCCCCATGTGTCCAGGCTGAGAGAGCATCCCTCTGTTTGGAATGGGCTCCCAAAGTTCATTCATAAACCATGGTGAACACTGATCTACTACCCAAAGCCCCAGTGATTTCTGTGGCCTCCTCCCTGGCTCTACATTCATGGAGTCTGGATCAGTCCCCTGTTGTCCTCTCAGCCATCAGTCTGGGATTCAAGAGCTCCCCCCTTATCCGGTCAGCTGTCTTTGTGGTAATCACCAGCACGGTCTTGACCCCTTTGCTCATCATTCCTCCATCTCTGTCACTAGGTTCCAGGAGTTCAGTTCAGTGTTTAGCTGTGGGTATCTGTCTCTGCTTCCATCAGTCACTGGATGAAGGTTCTAGGATGGCATATAAGGTAGTCATCAACCTTACCATCAAGTAGGGGCTATTAATGTACTCTCTCCACTATTGTTTAGTTTGCCAGTTGGTGTTATCCTTATAGATCTCTGGAGATCTCACTAGTGTCAGCTCTCTCCTCAAGCCTATAATGACTCCATCTATTATGGTATCTCTCATCCTGCTCTCCTCTATTCTTACCTCGACTCAACCTTTCTGCTGCCCCATGCCTTCTTCTTCCCTCCTCAACCCCCTCTCTTTTTCTTGGTTCCCTCTCCCCTCCCCTGATGTTCCCAATCTGCTCAGGAGATCTTGCCTCATTCCACTTCTCTGGGGTATCATGCATCTCTTTTGGGAACCTCCTTGTTTCCCAGACTTACTGACACTGGGATTGTTGGCTGACACTCCCCTGATCCATATCTAAAATCCATATATGAGTGAGTACATACCATGTCTATCTTTTTGTGTCTGGGTTACCTCACTCAGGATGGTTTCTTCTAGTGCCATCCATTTGCCTGCAAATTACAAGATTCCATTGTTTTTCTTTGCTGAGTAGTATTCCATCGTGTAAATGTACCACATTTTCTCTATCCACTCTTCAGTTGTGGGGCATCTAGGTTGCTTCCAGGATCTGGCTATTACAAATAATGCTGCTATGAACATAGTGGAACAGATATCTTTGTTGTGTTAATGGGCATCTTTTGGGTATATGCCTAAGAGTGGAATTGCTGGGTCTTGTGGTAGACTCAGACACATTTTCCTGAGGAATCTCCATACTGATTTCCATAGTGGCTGTACGAGTTGGCACTCCCACCAGCAGTGGAGGAGTGTTCCCCTTTCTCCACATCCTCTCCAGCACAAACTGTCATTGGTGTTTTTGTTTTTGCCATTCTGACAGGAGTGAGATGACATCTCAGAGTTGTTTTGATTTGCATTTCCCTAATGGAGCACTTTCTCAAATGTCTCTCAGCCATTTTATACTCCTCAATTGAGAATTCTCTATTTAGTTCAGTCTCCCACTTTTTAATTGGATCCTTTGGTGTTTTGGAGACTTTCGAGAAAGCACTCTTAATCACTGTATTAGTGATAAATTCTTTAAGTTTTTATTGTAAGCACTCCTCCTCTTGTCCATTTTTCTGTAAACAGGCGACAATGGGGGGGGTAACAACTCTGATTGGCAGCTGTTGACTCTCTGCTGTCCTGGCTGCTTGAGCAGAGGATGAGCAAGGGCAGACTATCTGGATACCAGCATCGGCTGGACACCCCACAGAAGCCCAGGAAACCAGGGAAGTATCTTGTCTGGCCCCAAGGGTACATAGCCACACTGAAGACTCTTAACCTGCTTGTAACACATGTTGGAACATATGTTTGCTCTCATAAGTCAGCTCTAGATGACCCTACAACCTTTCCATCTGAACCACAGAAGGAAACACTTCTCTGGGGGCCTAGTAGAGGGGGACTAATACAGCAGATATAAAAGAGATGCTGCCGTGGCTGGTGCAAGCAGAAACCTTCATTACATGATTGGGTCAGTCACCCATCCCTCCTCCTCTTGTATAAGCTCACCAAGTGATGAGGCTGAGAGACTTCCTTCTGTCCTGCCCCCATGGTAAGGTGACATTAGGTCTAATGCATAGGTCCTCTTCCGTGATCTTTTCTTGTCTGCCCTTACTAGATCAGGCTCAGCTGGGAACTTGAAGAAACATGAGTCAGAGACTGGGGCGGTGCAGAAGCAGCAGAATGATCATGATGGTGAAGCAGGCGCCACAGAAGCACTGGAATGGTTGCTTGGCAGCTGAGGATGAAGCAGAACTAACCAATCACAGGCTAAGCTGCAAAAGCATCGGCATGACTAGCACCATGGACAGCTACGAACGAGGCAGAACCACCAGACTGGAGGACAGCTGCAGCTGGAACAGCAGGAGTAGAGCAGGTACCCAAACTGCCTCCTAAAAGCACCTGCACTAGTGGCTATCACACGTCGTACATCACAGCCCACAACCATATTGTTCTGAGTACAACTGCTGTGTGCCCCGGGGCGGTCAAGTACGAGTGGGCAGTGCAGGAGGGACTCAAGCTCACTTTGGGAACCTGGAGAGTAGAGGGGCTACGCTGTCCAGGATCTTTGTGCTACTTCAGGTGTGTTTTTGAGGAAGCGGTGTCCCTACTTTTATAACCTGGAAAGTTCTGTCACACTGGGTCCAGGAACTCCAGCAGTGTTTAGGAGCTACTGGTAGTCATGAGCACTGTATTGGTAAACTGCTGTGGGCTGTCTGAGTTCACTGAGAAGCTGGGATTGAAAGTGGGGTTTCCCCGGGCATTCCAGATTCAGGCATGTTCTCTCAAAGTGCCCTCAAGGCCCATTGTCACTGGACAAATCTGTGACGAAATACAACAAAACAACACAAGAGTGAAAACACTGTGCCCTTGAGAGCAGCTGAAACACAACTGTTTCCAACAGATGTTACTGTTGCTTCTCCATAAAGGAGGCTGTGTGGGAACAGGGGGCTGCAAGTTGCCACCAGAAGAGCCTCCGTGGAGCAAAAACTCCCTTGGGAATTCCAGCTGACTGCCTCGAATTCCCGTCATTTCTGCTGAGTGCCGTGAACCCCTGATCTGATGTTGTCTCTGTTATTTGTTCTTTTTCTTGAAAACCTTCTCCTTAGGTGACACTCAACTCTGTCTCCTGGGAACTACAACTGGAAGCCTAAAGGGATGTTCCCTGGGGATGTCTACTGACTGTTTTGAGTACCTGATGTGATGATGTGTCGCTATATGTCTGTTGGTCTGTCTGTCTATCATCAGTCTATCACCTATCTGTCTATCATCTATCTACCTACCTACCTATCTATCTATCTATCTATCTATATCCACCTATCTCTTGCTAATTTTTGGTTTTACTTTTGCTTGTTATATAGCTGATAAACTCACTCACTCAAAACTCTAAGTATGTCTGTCATAGATCACTCTCCAGACCATACAAAATACCCAGCAATGCCATTGGGTGTGCTTGTGTCTGTACCTCTCCGTCAAGTCTGTGAGAGTAGGTCATAAATGGAAAGAAAATTGGAGCTTATGAAGTTTGTCCAGTGTCAGGGGCCGAATATGATATTTTGGATATAGGCCTCAGCTCAATTCGAGGAGCTCGATTCTCTTTTTGTCTTTTAGATGCTGGCTGGTTACCTCCGGATGGTCTGGCCACAGTGGAGAATGGGTTCTAGTTTGTGTAACAATAGACCTAGGCCCCATGCCCATCATGAGAGCTAGTGGGACGTGCTGCTAAGGAATGTCTGAGGGCTTGTGTACCAGAGTGCATGTGTTCTAGGACCATCTCTAGGATTAAAGGAGGTATTTCCTAGTCAGCCCTATATACATGATAACTGATGTCTTCTGCTAGTACCCCTCTTTTGGAATTTTATTTAAGACGATGCTGAAATAAACCATGGTCTCCATCATTGACTGAGAGCCCTCCTGAAATGACAAGATGTCTCTGTCTCATTCTTAACACTGCTGGGTAGCTAGGACTTCCCTAATCCACATGCCCCCACTCAGGGTTGGACCTGGGGCTATTCTGGCTCCAAACACAGCCCTAAAGACATTAGTCTGGAATAGATGGCTCTTGCAGCCTATGACTGATACAGGCCAGACCCCGGCAGTCCAACACTGTTCAAAGAAGTTAAACCTGCTTCCCTGACTGGAGTCTCTGTGGCATGCCCTCTGGTGACTAGTGCATGATGGCCAGCGTTAGGATGTGCAGAGCGTGTCATGTTCCTGGAAATCCCACTGTCTGTATTCCTCAGGCTCTCGCTCCCTCTTCAGAGTTTTTATTTTGTCTGTGCCGCAGGCTGGTGCTTTCTCAGACCTCAACCACAGCCAGAGGCAAGTGCAGCCTCTCCCTAGGCCCCAAGGTGCCCCTTCACCCTGCTCTCTTGTTCCCCATCCCTTCCTCTCAGTGTCCTGACTTCCTGTGACTTTCGGATTTGATATATTGAGTATCCCCAAAGGATATTCCCATTGACACTGAATACACAGCAATAAAAAGGGGGAAATTAACAGGCATTTATATTCTGAGATTAATGAGGAGAGGTCACCATCTTCAGAACATCTGTTTCCATCTTCTCCAAGGGGGCTTCAGTTTGCAGCCATGCGTTAATTATGACTTTTGGTTCTCCACAAGAGCTGGACAGTGTGACGAGGTCCAGCTCTCACCCTGGTAGGTTCTCAGAATGGTGTATCCCCTGCATTGCAAGGCCCACATGCCTGGCTAGAAACCTTACTCAGTGTTTTCTATGTTCAAAAAAATTCTAGTTCAAAGAGTTCAAAACGATGGCTTTGTGCCAAAGAAGGGGTCTTGAGCTGCTGGAGAACCACACAATTCACTATGAAAGCCAGTGGCTGGTCACCTGTGGCAGATAGCACACTGTGTGACTCCCCTTAGCTGAAATGCATAGACACATCACCATGGATTTCAAAGACTTGCTTGGATAAGAAGTATAAAAATCTCTAACACTTTGATATGAATCATGGTGGTGAAGTGATAATTTTTTAGCAAACTGGGTTATATAAGAGATGTTATTGCCGGGCGTTGGTGGCGCACACCTTTAATCCCAGCACTCGGGAGGCAGAGGCAGGCGGATCTCTGTGAGTTCGAGGCCAGCCTGGTCTACAGAGCGAGTGCCAGGACAGCCTCCAAAACTACACAGAGAAACCCTGTCTCGAAAAAAAAAAAACAAAAACAAAAAAAAAACAAAACAAAAAAAGAGATGTTATTAAAGTCGCTTTTGGTTGCTTCATTTTACTTCTTCAGTGCAATGCCTGGAGAATTTTAAGTTGCACACGTGCCTCTCAGACTTTCTGTTTTGAAACAGGGTCTCTATTGTGCTGGAATCATACACTTGTGCATGCCACCACACATGGTTGTGTGCAGCAGTGGACGTTCCATGAACGTAAGGCATGCACTCTATCGACCGAACTACAAGCCACACAGTTCCCATAAGACATCATTGTGTGGTAGCTCTCTATTTGGTTGTGGAGTAGGGCCTGGGTCTGAAAGTCTCCTATCGCCCCCAGGGAACTATTTGGAATTTTAGGAGACTCTGGGATCATATTGATCAGGAGAGGGGCTACTGAGTTGGCATGGATTGGGCATGAGGAAATGCCCGCAGCTTCAGAAGTCACAGTAGAATTAGCCCACAACCAGCATCATTAGGAATGTCCTAACAGGCCAAATGGAAGGTGGGGAATTGGTTTTAATGAACTAAATTGTTTTGGAGATTTTAAAGTCATTATTACATGTCTGGATGGGTGGGGGGGTGTCTGTGAGCCCCCTGATGTGGGTGCTGGGGATAACTTGGTTCTCTGCAAGAGCAACGAGTGCTTTTAACTGTCAAACTGTATCTCTGGACCTTAATTAACTAAGCCTTTGCCATATTCTGTCTTATATATAAACACAAAGTTTTTTCCCTTTTTGTTTTTCACAAACTTTAAGATCAAAGTTCTAGAAATCAAGAAATGATTTGCAATTTATTTTGTCTGAAATAGTCCCGAGTTTTTAGAATTTCTTAGCACCGCTGGCCACACTGCTGTTTGAGTTGCCAGCATGATACATGGCTGCCACATTTGCAGGCCACCAAGGGCACACTCTCATTCACTGTGTTTTCCAGTGCAGTGAACACATTGACACAGCATTTTATATAGACCGCCTGTCTTTAATTTCAGTTGAGACTTTTAAATTATATGCATACATAAATTATACTACTGAAAAATGGTATTTATTCATTTTGAGACGTCTCTATATGTACTCAGGCTTGCCTAGAACTTGTTATGTAGCCCAGGCTGTCCTCAACTTTCTGATGGAAAAGAGTTCTCACAAGATGTTCGTGTTTCTTCAGCAAAGGTCCTGCTCACGGGCTCAAATTGCAGCTGTTGCTGCTCACACTCACACACTCACTCACACAGCCACACACTCACACACACACTCACATACTCACGAACACTTACACACATTCACACATTCACTCACACACCCCACACTGACACATTTACACACTCACATTCACACATTCACTCACACACCCCACACACTGACACACACACACTCACATACTCACGAACACTTACACACATTCACACATTCACTCACACACCCCACACACTCACACATTTACACACTCACATTCACTCACGGTCTCACTCACATCCTCACACCCCTACATACACTCACACAACAACATACTCACACACTCACACCCCTACATACACTCACAGACACTCACACAACAACATACTCACACACACACTCACACAAAAACATACACACTCACACACCACATACTCATGCACACTCACACACACCGCATACTCACACACACCACATACTCACACACTCACACACCACATACTCACACACTCACACACCACATACTCACACATTCTCACACACCACATACTCACACACCCACACACTCACACACCACATACTCACACACCCACACACTCACACACCACATACTCACACATTCTCACACACCACATACTCACACACTCACACACACTCATACACCACATAGTCACACACTCACACACACTCACACACCACATACTCACACACACATCCACACACTCACACACTCTACGACTGAACCTGTGGAAAAGCTTCCCTGTGCTTTACACTTCCTCGCCCTCTTTCATTATCTTACACCTGTGCCTGCCCAAGCACAGCTCTTCCCTGAAAGAAAGACACCAAGTGGGTAGTAACTCCACACACACACACACACACACTCAGCATATTCAAGAACTCATATGCATACACACATATTTATATGTATGCATGCACCTACATGCATATTCACACACATAAACACATACCTATGGATACATATGCACGCATGCACACACAACACAGCCTTCACCCCTTGCCCAGAGCACGTCTCTACATACACACATGCACACACATCCGTACACACATATTAGGATCAGGGTCTTTGTTCTGTTCTCTGACTCCTTCATGAGTAAGCAAACAAACGCGGACAAGGCGGAGTAGCCAGACTCAAAAGTCTTTGGGAGTTACGCTGACAGACACACTGGGATTTATTGGCACCAAGAGAGCACAGAATTTGAAAAGGTCTTTGGACCCTCGAACATCTCCAGACTGTAAACAGAAGCTACTTGTCCAGGAAGATGAAATGCTATGGAGTAATCCTTCTGTACACTGTGACTATGTATACTCTCGTAGGTTAATAAAAAGCTGACAGGCTGGTAGCCAGGTAGGAAGTATAGGTGAGACAGCCAGACACAGAGCACTCTGGGAGCAGAGAGGGTGGAGTCAGCCGCCAAGGAAACAGGATGTGTAGAAAATGAGGTAACACTCAAGAAATCCAGTAACAGAGAGGGAGGACTGATGAGCAAAGGGATTAAGACTGGGCTGGTTTAACCCCCAGAAACAGCTGACCTGACAAGGGTTAAGTCTTGAATCCCAGACTGATGCCTGGGAATCCAACATGGGACTGATCAAGACCCCCTGAATGTGGGTGTCAGTGAGGAGGCCTAGGTAATCTATTGAGCCATGGGCAGTAGATCAGTATTTATCCCAGGTATACAAATGGACTTTGGACTCCCATAGAACAATGTGAGGTGCACTTTCACCCTGGACTCCTGGGGGAGGGTCTAGGCCCTGACCTGGATGAAATGACAGACTATGGACACCCTCCCTGGGGGAATGAGGGGATATGGGGGGGGGGGTTGGTGGGAGGGCTCGGGAGGAGGGGAGGGCATGGGAGAGGGACCTGGAATTGACATGTGAAGCAACCTTGTCTCTAATTTTCCAATTTAAATTTTAAAATAAAATAAAAAAAAAGAAAATGAGGTGACAAACCATGGGCCACATGGCAAAGCATAGGTAAGAAATATGGGTTAATTTAAATGTAAGTTATGTAATAACAAGCCTGAACCATTGGTCAAGCATTTGCAATTAAGATTAAGCCTCTGAGTGATTATTTGAGAGTGGTCAGGACAGAAAACTCCAACAATGAAGGACCACCTGGAGAGGGGCATCAAGCATCATTAAGCTTGAGTTCCAGGTATCAAGTCTTGGCAGAGAGTTCCTACTCCGGCCGAGTGTCCTTTAGAATTCCTATGAGACTCCTTCCTGCATCCCTTTTACCCCTGTGAACAGCAGCAGCTCCTCAGCATCACCTACCTGGCTCACCGCTGTGTGCTGGGCTGGGGAGCGGGTGAATGTATTACCCCTGTACTTCAAGGTGTCAGGATTGTGTTTGGCCCGTTGTGCTTGGCAGAGGGAAGTGGGAGGTGGGGGAGGGGGCGGGGGAGGGGTTGGTGGGAGTGACAGGAATGAGAACCAGGCCTGGGGCGGGATGAGAAAAGATCCTAGGACTGGGGATGGCTCAGTTGGTTAAGTGCTTGCTATCCATGCACAGAGACCCCAGTTCAGATCCAAGGAAGCTGAGATAGGGTCCTCCCTGGCCTGTGTCACAAGTCAGCCTAGCCAAACGGGTGAGCTCCATATCAAGTGAGTGATCCTATCGCAGAAGGTATGGTGGAGAGTGGTCCAGGAAGACATTTGCTGTTGCTCCCTGGCCTGTGCACACCACAGATGTGCACATGTGTGCACACATACAAGATGGATGTCTTTGCTCCCTGACTGTGCATTTGGAAGTGGTGCGATTCATCTCCCTAGGTCCACGTCTGCTCCTCCCACTAACGGAGCCCCTGCGTGGTCTTCTCTGAGGCCCAGGCTGGTGCCCACCTTCCTTATCCTGTCTTCCCATGACTCAGAATGCAGCCCCTTCATCAAACTGTGGGCACTTTCCCTAGCTAGCCATCACCCCACCCAGGCTGAACCCCTTATTCAGAGACGTGCCCCTGAGGTCCACGCTCCCCCTTTGCCCGAGATAATTCGTGTACCTTACACCATGCCTCTTACATTCCAGCTTAGCAGTCATTTCTAGGGGGTAGTGCCTGGACACCCACACATAAGCCTAAGTAAGGAGCTTGCCTCATTTCCTCATTCTGTGAAAACATTTGGTTTATGAATTAGGTTCTCCATATTTGAACACAAAGAAAGCCTCTGCTGCCTCAGCTCAAGGCCCAAGGGCAAGTGACGTTTCCTCAGACACCCAGAAGGGTTAGTGTTCTATTTAGGTCCTCAACTGATAATTCAAGGAGCCTCCTTCTGGTTCACTCAGTATATCAATTTAAATGCTAAACTCACAGAAAACTACCTTCAGAGAAACACCCAGAAGGGTTAAATGTTTTGTCCTCTGCCCCATGTCCCAGTCAAAGGAGCACATGAAACAAACCACCCTGGGTGCCCACTAAACGCTGGCTCTTCCTGAGTCCCAGAGTGAAATGCAACTAATATGCAATGTTGACTGAGTGCTGGACCTGGCCAGAGGATGCTACTCCTCCGCAATTCCCATTTCTTCCTTCATCCAGTCACTCATCTGTTTCCCCACCCCAAAGTGTTCATGCTGCAGAGTGATCCCTTAAGTCTTATATAGTCTTTTCAGAATGTACTGACAGACCCCTGGATTCTGCCAACCTAGAGACTAAATATGTCATCCGATAGTATCTAAGGCCTATAGCAGAGGTTAGCCCACTCTGGGGTAACCCACCTACCTGATGTCTCCACAAAGCTATCACCACATTGGACCATGGTATTTGAGTTAACCCGAGGCTGTGTTCTTGGGCCACGTCACACGTATTTGGCTTGAGACTAAAAATCCCTCTAACTCTCTTTGAGGTGAGCGCTGGGCATTGTGTTGGCACCACACAGCCTGGGCAGTGGCGGCTGTGCTCTCCAGACAGCCCTTAGCAGCAAGCTAAGTTTCACAGACATTTCTTGTCTCTACTAAATCAGGAGTTGGCAACCCCCTGCCAAGGTCTGACTCCTGCTTTGTGTCTATTTTTGCCTCTGGAACATGGCCAGCCCTGCACTTCCCAGGACCGTGGCCCCTTACCTAAGGTGGCGCCATTGAGTGGCTGCTATGGAGACTGTTCAGGCCCTCAGAGCCAAGAAAATGCACTGTTTGGTGCTTCCTAGAAAAGCTGACCGGCTCACAGGAAGTCCCTCGGGGCAGGCGCAGTTATCATCATTATTTTCACAATGCATAATGCACATGGCAGGAACACAGAGTCCGATGTCTAATGCAGCTATCCCACTCCAGGTCACGGGAGTAAGGAGAGCGCTGGGGATTCCAGCTGCAGTCTGGAGCAAAGGCCAGTTTTGTAAGCTTTCTGTTGTAGTAGTTTTGACAGTTTCAATGTGGCCTGGAGGAAAGGCTAACCCCTCGTCCCATCCCATACCTCTGCAATCTGAAAACTCTGAGAACACATCCATGTTTCCCTAAGCACTCTAGAGAATTCTGAGCCCCTAATAGTTGGGGAATCACTACCCAATGTCTCTTCCAACAAAGCCTAGTGTCTCATTTCTTTAAAATCTTAAGCTTCTTACTTTAAAGGAGAGCGTGTGTGTGTGTGTGTGTGTGTGTGTGTGTGTGTGTGTGTGTGTGTGTGTGTGTGTTGAACCTTAGTGGCTTAGAACAGCCAAACACAGGACTCAGTGCTGTGGTGGATGCTTTTCCTCTTAGGGAGAGATAGCCATTGGAGGTGTGTTCTCTGAAAGTGCTTTTTTGGGCTCAATGACTCTGTCTTGGAGGACTCCATAAGGGAAGGTACCTGTCCCTAAGAACTGGCAATGAACATCCTGCATTAGGCTCATGAATTGGACTCTGGACCGAGCATGGGCTGTAGAGTTTGGGGTGCAGGATGATGCAGGCATTTTGGACAGATTGGGTGGGACAGGTATTCTGGCACTCGGGAGTCACAGAATACTGAGTGTTACACAGCTCAGATGGAAAGGTATCCTGGAGCTCAGGAGCCTCAGTAAGGCTTCTCCAGTGTATCTGCTCTGCTCCGGCAGGAGAGGGTCTTCCAGCTGGGGATGTTTACCCAGTGTAGCAGTTTTGCTAGCCAGGAGAAAGTTTCCTGGATGAAGTTGTTACAGATCAGCTCTGTTTCTGAAAGAGTGGAGAGCAGAGAGTAACAAGTCCACTCGGCCAGGGAAGGTTTCCCCAGCAAAAGTGTTACAGCCCTGCTCGTTCTGCTCTCTGCCCAGGGTTGTCTCTGCTCTGCCGCAAAGCAAAAGGTCTTCACCCAAAGCTCATTGAAGGGGTTTATTGGGAGGGAAGAATCCAACAGAGTGGCTGCCCTCTATCAGAGTTGGCAGAAGATAGCCAGGAAGCCACAAGCTGAACAGGGTTTACAAGGCTTCCAAGGTGGGGATTGGTCAGATTTCAATGCTGAGCTTAGATTGGCTAGAGCTCCTGCTCAAGGATTGGTTAGTTTTCTGCACAAGGTTAGGATCTGCACATGGTTAGGCCAAAGTGTGTCTCTTTCTCTGGTCTTTTTTAGCCTTTGGGCTCTATTTTTAGGGTCAGGGTGTATTTCTTTCACTGACTCTGATTCCAGGGACAAAGTGTGTTCCTTTGGCTCTGACTGGTTACAGGGTCAGGGCACATCTCTTTGTTTCCAGTTGCAGGGCCAAAGTGTGTTCTTTGGCTCTGCTCAGGGTGTGTTTCTTTGGATGGTCCCTTTTCCCTACAGATGAAGGCTAAGTTTCATTCAAGGTGGGGATTTTGATCTCATTCCAACTGCAATCAGAATGCTCACAAGCTGTACACATGCAAGAAACAAAGATGGAGAAGGTACCCTGAGCGGAAGCCTGGAGTCTTCTGGTATGGAGACGCTGTCTTTAGGGTGTGGCTTTCAGCCCATTGTGTTGCTTCCTCCCCCCTGCTCAGCCCCCCACCAGGCTCACAGTGTGCTGCCACAGTCAGCAAACGTCATTGGGTGCCCCCTCCACCCCATATCTGGAGCCAGAGGTGCCCCTTTCAAGCTATTCTCAAATCCAACCGTTTAAACAAAGACACGAGGCTTTGACTTCTCGTGAGAGCCCGTTTAGTGTCTCTGCCGGGCTTCATCCAGAAGATTCCCTTTCCTCACTCACTTGAGGGTGTTTAGGACAGTTAAGGGTGGGATAGCTCACAGGGCACTCTGCTCCCAACCTTGAAAACCTAGTGTCCTTGGATCTCCAAGCAGGAAAGTGTAGGATTGTGTACCCTGAAGGCTCCTTGGAGAAGGGAGAGCAGGAAGAGGCAGCCCTTTGACCTGGGCAAAATGTGAAGCAGGTTAGCCTTGGAATGAATGCATGCATGCATGAATGAATGAATGAATGAATGAATGAGTGAATGACCTGGATGAAGTGATGCCAGTTTAGAAGGAAGACAGGAAAGCTGCCAGCATGAGTCAGGTCCTGAGAGGCAGGAACACCCACCAGCATCAGGGTCACAGTGTCACACAACTCCAGGAGCCAGGTAAGGCTGTGTCTATGAATGTCCTCCTGAACTGTTCAGGGCACAGCCTGTGCTGACTCACAGAGCGGCTCTGAGAAGTATTTGTTTGGCTTTAAAAAAATTCCAGAAATAGACCTGGGAAACGAAAGGCTAATTCAAGTATGAGAAGTGCATGCATGCGTGTGTGTGTGTGTGTGTGTGTGTGTGTGTGTGTATAAAAAGCAGAATAAAAGTAAGATAAGCACCCAGGCGTTTTGTGCAGGCCTGCATTATTAATGGCTGAGGCCGAGCCTTGGAGCCAGAAATCTAATAGAGGCTTTAAGAACGCATTTTGCATAAGCAGGTCAAAGGCAAGGGGCAGGGAAGAGGCCGGGTTTCTCCCTGGCGCCGGTGGCTCTCTTCTCTAACTGGAAGGAGGAGCCAGGAGGCCCCTGTGTTCCCATCGAGCCCCACCTCATCTCCATATCAATATTGTCTATCAGCTTCCTCCCAATGCCCTTCCTCCCAAACAAGATGCTATTGGCTGTAGTCAATTTTGTGTAGGCGGGTAAGGAAATGGGATCCCCAGTTTACTGCAAATCACATAGGTAGTGATTCCCAAACTTTAGTGGACTCAGACCCCAGAGGACTTGGGAACACACTGATAGCCCAACCCCCAGCGTCTCTGTGGCTGGGGGGGTAAAGTACAGGGATTTTGGTTTGTTTGTTTGTTTTCTAAGACAGAGTTTCTCTGTTTAACAACCCTGGCTGTCCTGAAACTCACTTTATAGATCAGGCTGGCCTGAAACTTGCTTTGTAGACCAGGTTAACCTGGAACTTGAGGAGATCCACCTGTGTCTGCCTCCTGAGTGTTGGGATGAACGACATTTTGTTCTGGTTATTGTTTTGTTTTGTGGCCAGGTCTCATGTAGCCTAGGCCGACTTTGAACTTGCTAAGCACTGGAGGATGATCTTGAATCCTGAGCCTCCTGCTTCTACTCCCTGTGTGGGAATTACAGGTGTACACCACCAGATGTGACTCAGGAGTTTCTGTGTCTAACAGATTCCTAATGCTCTGGCTCCAGGGTCACAGGTGAGAACTTAGACCGCAGAACAAATTTAAGGTTTACTTTGAGTGCAGACTGTCCATATGTGGGTTCTCTTCTTACCTCACTCCTTCTGTGACTGGGAACAAGTTACTGTTAGGAGTTGACTAGCGTTACTGTGGTAAAATGCTCGAGGCAATTACCTTGTAAGGAGAAAAGGCTCATTTATGCTGCTCGTAGCTTCAGAAATTCAAAGGCATCATGTCTACAAGGGCTACAGAGAGAAAAAGAGAGAAGAGAAGAGGAGGAGAGGAGAAAAGAAAGGGAGGGGAGGAGAAAGAAGAAAAAGGCAAGAGGGGAGAGAGAAGAAAAGAGAAGAGGAAAGGAAAAAAGAGAGACCGGGGCAAGGAGAACCTGACTCCCTTTGAAGTCTTGCCCCCAATGATGGGGAGAACTCCTACTCACCCCCATCTCTTTGAGGTTCCACCACTCCCCCACAGCACCACCCTAGGAACCAAGGCTTCATCATGAGAATCTTGGGAAGCACTCAGTATTCAAACCACATCACCCAAACTCTGTACGGGTCAGCGTCTAGGAAATGAGGTTTTGCTGAGATGAAGTCAACTAATAAAGCATATACAGTTCAACCCATGGAAGCCAGTGAACGTGCCCTTGCATTCCCCACCTGACCCTGGAAGAGGAGCCAGGATCCTGGTGGCATAGTGCAGCGATGAGAGGAAGGATGAAGCAGGGAGTGCCGGCCAGGGGCTTCCTCCCGTCTCTGCCGGCTGTTGGCTGTGACTGTAATGCTCCGGTCCATTCGCAGCCTGCTCACTTTCTGCTATGCCGCTCTGGTCCCGTCAGTCAAGGCTGGGAAGAATGAACACCCTCGGACCCTGCAACAGTTCTGTCCTGGCACTTTCTGGTAGGATAATGGCCGGCACCTCACCCAGTCCCTGACTTTCTTTTTCTAGAAGCTTCTCTTGTCTTTCTGGAAACAGAGGAAAGAGACTCTTCCCACCTCAGAGGTCTTGGGCTTCCTCCACATTCAGAGCTGGTGTTTTCCCCACATTAAAACAACAACAACAACCCAGGCAACAGGTACAGAATGGGACAGGGTCTTGGCTTGGAGTGTCAAGTCTCAGCTCCCACAGAACTTTGGGACAGGGTGAGACCATGAGCACATTGCAATCCAGGTAACCATGTTGAGACCTGTGTCTGGTGTTTGGCAATCCAGGTAACCATGTTGAGACCTGTGTCTGGTGTTTGGAGAAAGTGGGGGTCAATAAGAGTGACAGCTGTGGTCTCTAGAAGAGGGGACTGGAGACTCCAGACCATGAACACCCATCCTATTAAGGGGTGAGGACTTAAGGTGACCATTCTTATCTCCACTGTCTCCTCTCTCCCTGCCTTGCCTTGCTTAGATGGATGCCCACCTGACATTTAGCCTCTCCTAAGAGCACACTAGTTAACCTGGTCACGCAGGGCTGGGGGTCAGACAGGCTTGACCGCTCTGTGTTCAGGCACAGTGCCCCAGCTCTGGAGGGAGTAGAGGGTCAGAATGCTGGAAACAGGCCTGGGACAGTCTCCACATTGGCAGCAACGTGTTGCCTTTCATACCCCAACCGCTGGCATTTCTGTTCATCCCAGAGAAGAGACATTCTTTGTTCTTGTTTTCTTTCCAATTCGTTTTCACACCAATAACACCATCAGTGGGGCTAGAGATGTCCACAGTCACAAAGGCTGTCATCATGAATCTCCTTCGGCCCCAGGATTCCAGGAAACACTGTAAATTGCAGCCGGGTGACAGATGCAACACAAGCTTGTCACAAACCTCATAAGTTCAATCATGAGCAGAAGCAGGCTGGAAATTAATATGTCACGCACATGTCCCTGACTTGTCTGCTTTTCTGATTTAACCACATTTAGACATTTATCTGCACTAGATAATCTCCAGCCACTAAATGGCCTTTTGGGATCGTAAATGTCTTTTGGTGGAGCCTTCTTCGTGTAAAAGAGAAGTTTGAAGACGCTTTGCGATGTGAAAGATGCTGAAAGGCAGTCCCTGCATCAAATCTTCCTCTTTGCCACCAAGTTTGAAAGTTCACAACTGAAGGCATTAGTTGGACTATGACCTTGAGTATGACCTTGAGTTCAGAAAACAGGTAATAAATCAATAATATAACCCAAAGGTAGATGGTTGACCAGCTTCCCCCACACCCTCTCTTTTCCATTTTTTTTCTTCTTTACTATTTTCCAAGTGACCACCATGTAGGACCCCCAGAGCTGAGATGCTAACCACATGCCCAGGCTCCAGTGGCTCCGTGGCATGGCAAGTCAATTTAGTAAGTTTGGGGTGTGTGAGGCCAGTCCCCTAAAAGGGGACCCCTAACTCCCACCGTGACTCCCCAGAGGAAAAATCCCATTGTATACTCTATTCTAGTTTTATCAAGTTAGAACACCCTTTGGGTCCAAGTCCAGAAAAAGAGAGCCATTGGTCAGTCATCCTGAAAGGAGCTTGTCATGCCAGTGTGACTAAATTAGCAAGAGTGTAGGACATTAACACTGCGCACCACACCTCTGGGACTACCGAGAGGTGTTCCAGCATATTTAGGTCTTGGGAGGTCAGCCTAATCAACAGATCAGTCCTTTGAAGGATTTCTAATATGATGGCATTATAGGGAGGTGGGGAAAGGTAGGAGGCGGGATCTATTTGTAGGTGATAAGTCCTTAGAAGCTGTATCTTGCGTGGTATCGACCTGCAGCACCCTTTTCTTTTTAAAGATTTATTTATCTATTATGTCTACAGTGTTCCTCCAGCATGTATCCCTGGAGGCCAGAAGAGGGCACCAGACCTCATTACAGATGGTTGTGAGCCACCATGTGGTTGCTGGGAATTGAACTCGGGTCCTCTGGAAGAGCAGTCAGCGCTCTTAACCTCTCTCCAGGCCCCACAGAACCTTTTCACCACCCCCTGCTCACCAGGATTTTAGAAACAGCCTCTACCATACACTCCAGCCCCGATGCAGTATTGCCAAGCACATGGGGACCGATCGATTGTCAATTGAAGCCCCCAAAAGCATGAGCCAAAATGAGTCTTTCCTCCTCTTTGTTGCTTTCCTCGGGGATTGTCTTGGTTTTTCTCCTGCTGTGATGAAATGCCCAGAGAAAAGCAACAAGAGTGCAGGAGATTTATTTGGGGTCAGAGTTTAAAGGTGTAGTCCATCTTTAAACCAAGGCCTTGGTGGCAGGAGCTTGAGACAACTGGTCACACTGCACCTATGGTCAAGAAGCAGAGAGTGATGGATGTTTGAGCTTAGCTCATTTCTTTCCTTTTTATTCTATCTAGCCCTCAGACTGTGGACTAGTGAGGCCCCACCTAATCATGATAATCCCTCACAGGCTGGGCCAAAGGTTAAACCTCACCTAAAAAGTCCCTTGCAGGTGTGCCTTGCCTGAGGCTTGTGATTCTGAGGCAGATAAGCATAGGGAACAGCTTAGCTTCCGGGAACTCTGCTTGGCTTGGACAGTGCACACACTCTTCTTCTAATAATGTTCTTGGCAGCCTGAGACCTTTACCTCACATCCTGTACACACAACCCCACTCCAAACAATGGAACCTGGCAACCCAGCAATGTGTTAGCAGCCTAGCACCCCCATGTGCATCAAGCCCTGTGAACATGCCCCTTCCGTTTAATGACCATCAAACTCAGACAGATTCTATTAAATCTGTTGGGGGTGGGGTGGGGTGGGGTGGGATCCAGCCTAAATTGGTTTTGGGTGGCTGAGCAATAAGGCAAACTCTGTCCTCTAAGTGAACTTTGGAGAGAACTCCTATTAGCATCATATGCCTGGGTATATTTGGGCATGCGTATGATCAAAATCAGATGCATCCTGGGAAAGGACATATGCGGTAGAAAAGAGTTTATATAACTTGATCTGCCAATCAACATAAAAAACTACTCATGCCTCTAACCTGGTCCACACATATTTACAAAATATGTGAGTCTTGATTCCAGTCCTTTGACTGAGGAGCCAAGGACCAAGGAACTCCAAAAGCAGACTAGGACCACTGATAACAATTTGAGATCCTGTCATGGTGACAGTATTAACCACAAGACAGATACTGGATACTGCCATAGGGCTCATCCACCTGCTGCTCCAAAAGGAAAGCCTGTTTAAGGCTACTGTCTGGTGAGGCGTCAACTGTAAGGAACCCTGAGAAAATGAACCTAGAAAGAGCTGGCAGATTCAGAGCTTCCAGCCACGCTTGGTTGACCCTACTGCATTTGAGCCCATGGCAGCACAGCGCCTCACGGTGGGACATACAGGAGCAGACCTGTAAGTGAATGGAAAGGAAGAGGAAGCACTAGAGTCTCACTGTTCCTTACAAGGCACTCCTAACGACTTCCCACTAGACATGGTTTCTTAGAGTCTGTACTATGTTCTACTATCACCATACTGGGAACCCAGCCTTTGAGGAACAGGCCTTTGGAGAACAGATCCATGCAGCTGATCTTGAAGCTACCTTTGAGCATCTTTGAAAGTGTACAGATAGATTTCCCGCGGTAACATCTGCTCCTCCCCACCTTCCCTTCCGTGCTACAATCAAACCCTCTGAACAGTGACGTGAAACTCACTAAGCCCATGAGGAAGGACAGGGACTCAATCCTGCATGCATTATCTACACAGCGATCATTTTGAGGTTAATTATGTTGTCCCATTTTAAAGATGGTGAAGCTGGGACCTACCAAGGTTGAATGGTTTGCCAATGTGAGCAAGAATGTAAACTCAAAACGGGGCAAAGCCGTGCTTCTAGCTTCTGGGGTCTTACTCCAGAAGCCACACATTTAATCTCTGTGTCACAAGCTTGAGTGGATGTGGTTGTCTCCTGGAGTCTGTAGAACTAAGGCTTCTAGACCAGGTTAGGAATTTCTGATCAGTGGTTCTGGCTTAGGACATTTACAAGTTGCTGGTTACTGCTGCTGCTGCTAGGATTTCCTATGTCATATGGTGATCCTAGCCTATGAGCGCCCCCCCCCCCCCCGAACAGCTTCTTCTAAAGCAATAAGGGTGTCTTGCCAATATATCCACAAAATAATGCATTTTGTAAAATTTTAAAAACATAAAACATTCGTACATCATTTTCTTCCCATATGTTTCTTACAAGTGTGTAAATTTTGGGGTCCTGAAATCCTGGCTCTGTCTCCAACCTATTGTCTTTTTCTAGTCACACTTCTCCTCCTTTTGTCTCAGATCCCATCCAGCCCATGTTAAAAGCCAACCCCACCCCAGTAGCCTGGAGTGACTCAAGGCTCTTAAGTCTGTGTCTGTATCCACAGAAACAATATGTCTGCAGGTTCCCAATAGAAAAGGGACTAAAGTAGTTTTCCGCATTAAGGTAGCTGCCCAGACGCCCGGGCACCCTAACGGGAATCTGATTTTAGGGAATGCCATCTATATCCTCTGTTGGGAGGTGGGAGAGACAGAGGGGAATTCTTCTGAAGCTGAGACTGGGAGCGCAGCCATGGGCATCTAATGCTCCAGGCCAGCCACTGGCAGGACTTGATAGCACACAGCAAGTCTGTAGGCATGGGGTTTGGGACAGACAGGAGAAGGCAGACAGAAACGGAGCCCTTACCTTTTGTTATGATGGTGATAATGATGAGGGAGAGAGAGAGAAAGAGAGAGAGAGAGAGAGAGAGAGAGAGAGAGAGAGAGAGAGAGAGAGAGAGAGAGAGAGAGCAGATGCGAACACGCCACGGTATGCATGGTTCAGGAGAGTGAACTCAGGTTGTCAGATTTGAGTGGCACACATACATTTTTACCTGCTGAGACATCTCACAGACCCAAACCTGCCCTTTTCTGAGTGATGTAGTTTCTGGAAGATCACCGACTTTCATCACGGACAGTAGGAGTGCCATTAAAACCACAGTTTCAATTTTACATTTTCTTGCACCACATTAAAAAGGTGAACTTAATTTTGCTAATGGAGCTTAATAATGTATTTAATCAAACATATTCAAAATATTATCACATCACCCTACAAGCAATGGGAAGGCAAGGAATGAGCTGTTTTTACATTTTTCATGGCGTTTCATGTGCTGTCCGCTCAGCACACCTCAGTCCTGGTACTAAGCTGGACTCCGTCAACAGATGGAGTAAAATATGTTCTGAACAAAGCAAGGTTCTGTGAGATGAGGAATATTTTCTATTGCTTGGGTTTTAAACTTACATAGAAAAATTAAATGGAGATTTCAGACCCTCTGATGAGCTAATTCTATTTCAAATGTAGTTGGAGAATTAAAGTAATGGACAGCTTGGGTCCAGGCATGTGACATCACTTAACATAGTGATGGAACTTCTCCATCCCTGAGGCACAGGTGGCAACAACCACTGCAGTTGCAGATATGACATGAAAGATAAAGGAGAGGGGTTTGGAATTTGGAGCAAAGGCAATGGGGAAATGCAGGCAGTTGGGCCTGTATAGAATCTGGAGTCCCTAGAACAGTTCGGTTTTAGCTGTGTTCCCTGATGGAGTGCACGGCATACGTACAGCTCTTTGGAGTCGGAACCCTTTCCTATCCAGAAGCTCCAGGGGGTGTGTCTCTTCTTCTCTAATGTATCCGCTGAGCCTGATGCCCACCTGTCATTTTTGGAGGTCTCTGTACTGAAGGGATAAATGAAAAGCTGCCGTTGATGCATTGCAGGACTGGAGGTCTGGAAATGCCCTCACCTATAAGCAAATGAGCCCAAGCACATTCTAATATCTGAGTGAGGCGCCGTAATAGCATGCGGCTGGCCGCTTAGTTAAAATCAGGACTGCCAATTTGGATATGTTGTCTCCATCTCACAAGCGCCAGAGGGTGATGGTATCTTCTGAACTACCCTAGAGCATGGCTTTTTCTTATGTTTGTTTTTGCTTTTTGCTTGGGGTTTTTCAAAACAGGGTTTCTCTGTAGCCTGGCTGTCCTGGACCAAGCTGGCCTCAAACTCACTGATTTTGCCTATCTCTGCTTCCCAAGTGCTGAGGTTAAAGGCATGTACCACCAAGCTGGCATAAGCTTGAGTGCTTCTATGGCTAGTAAACTTTGAGACTTCCCTTGAAGGCTCTGCTTCCTGGGACCCTCTTTTTAGTTTCCTCAAGGAAAGCGTGGCCCATGAAGTCAATCTTAATGAGTGATGGGAGGACAACCGATAGGAGGCAATTTTATTAATATGGAAGGAGAACTCACATTCTTACCTTCAAAGAAGCTCATTTAAAAGCCAACAGACCAACCAACAAAAAAACTGAAGACAAAACAAAGTCAAGGCACTCGTTAGAAAGGCATCCAGGCTTTCTCCAACTCCAGACATGAGTGTGCTGCCCACTGCCACAGGTAGAGCCCAGACTCCAGAGTGCCAAGCTGCCTCTTCTCAGCCATTTCCTTTTTGTTTGGTTATTTGCATGGGCCTCCCCTGGGGGGTCTGCTTCTGTTTCATATCCTTGCACACTTTCTGGGTTGCGTGGTTAAACTGACTTCCTATCTACCCATGACAGGCACCAGAAGTGACAGTGGGTTCCAGATGGTTATTTTCAGGTTGTATCCCTGAATGACAGAGGGTTTGACAAAAGTGTTATGTACTTCACCCTCCTGTCCTTCTTGGGCTGTATCAAAATAGAAGACTCTAGCTGTCTTCTTCTCCAACGGGCTCTGATATCTCTCCTGGACATAGTGGTCGTACCTTGGGTTAGGAGGCTTCTAAGAGCCTGGTACATTCCTACAGCTCTGGCATGATTCTTATTGCTCCAACAAACCACCCAATCTATTTTAAGTAACCTCATAATCAACATCTCAAAGCATTCTTCTCAATGCTTCATCTGTCACCTACAGTCTTTAAAACTTATTATTGTACAAGCTACCATCATTCTATTGCTTGCCTATCATAACTTGACAGCAAGACCCTATTGCTGATGACACTATGCACTTTGGTCACAGGATTTGGAGAAGTCAAATTGGTTCTGGCCAAGAAGCTTCCTCCCTATTGGCCAGGCTTCCTGTTGGGATGAAAGGATTATGAACATCTTACCCAGCCATGAACTTTATGAGCTGCAATAAAGACTAGCATGGCAAGAGATGCCCATGGATGCAATAGTGGTACAAATGGTCTGGAAGTAACCAACTACTTTCTGATTAGATCTAAGACCTGTCTGACAGGAAGAAACGTATGTTTACTAAATCTGGCTGAGAACTCATGGTTGGGGAGCAGCTGATGGTCTCTTCTTTTTTTTCAAACAGCCCTCTAAATTCATATCTCTATACCCACAGGTTAGTGTAGTTCTCAGACATCGCTGTGCACAGAAGCTCACAGCTGATCAGAGTGCAGAGAATAAGTATCTAGAGAATACTCAGTCATGAATGGAACATCTGTATTGCATTCCCTTCTCACAAGGCTCAGGGAACATCTTGAAAGAGGGGAAGGAAATATTGTAAAAGCCAAGGATTAGGGAGGCCTGGAGTGAAATAGCATCTTCTGGACATAACGGGACCTCTGAACTCATGAACTCTCAGTAGTTGTGGTTGTCTGTACAAAACCTGCACAAGACCAAGATATCAGTGTTACTGCATGGAGAATGGGGGAACTCACGAGTCCCCTCCTCTAGATGAGGAGCTATTGACAGTTAACAAACTCTGGGAGAAGAGTCAGTTTCCTTTAAGGTTATGACCCTTAGTAGGTTGGCCATTCTCCAGTTGATGGCCCCACACCATGAGTACATGGGCAACACAAACTGGACTAGAACAATTATATTAAAAGGAAAGAAAGAAGGAAGGAAGGAAAGAAAGAAAGCAGGCAAGCAGAAAGGAAGGAAGGAAGGAGGTAGGCAGAGAGAGAGAGAGAGAGAGAGAGAGAGAGAGAGAGAGAGAGAGAGAGAGAGAGAGAGAGAGAGAGAGAGAGAGAGAGAGAGAGAGAAGACACATGAAGCTGGGAGCAGGTTGTGATGGGAGTGGTGAATCTGGAAAGAGTTAAAGGGGAGTAGTGAGGGTAAATATGATCAAAGTGCATTGTGTGACATATGAAATTCTCTAAGAATTAATAAAATATTATATCACTCTGAAAAGCTAGTAGAGAAGTCAGTATTCATGCAAGTGCAATGCTTTAACCCTCAGCAGAAAGTAAGAAGATAAACAAAGATGACAACCTAGAACAGTTATTAATGAAAATATGATATGTGTATTGGAGGCATGCTGAAATTTGGAATCTTGGCACATTCCTGGCATAATTCTACTCAGATTAGAAAATATTGGAGTTGAACAAATCAAGTTACTTATAAAATGCTTTTGTATTTCTACTTTTGAGTGGCACAAATAAGAATCTCTTTTTAATATTTCAAGACAGTTTCATTCTGCCACTCAGGCTGGCCTGGAGCTCACTATGTAGCCAAGGATGGTTCTCCTGGACTTGGATTACAGGAGTAAACCACAACATCCAGCTGCAAACAGTTAATAGTTTATAATTGTGTAACATTTAGTCACAGGCTAATAGTACACTAGATTTATTTTATAGCATTTTACACTTTGGGGCTTGAATCTGGATCTCCAGAACTCATGCAAACATCTAGGTATGGATGCGTATGCCTGCAATCCCAGTCTCTGCTGTGGGAGGCAGAGACAATCGATGTTCTCTGGGTTGCTGACCACCAGCCTAGCTTCAAGTCCATTGAGAGATTGTCTCAAAGGATTAAGGGGAGAGCTCTAGCAGGATAGACAAAGTCCTCTCCTGTACACACACACACACACACACACACACACACACACACACACACACACACATTTTCCTTCTTGTACATCTTGTCCCTGCTAAGTAGATGTGAGGACAGGCATCTTGTTTGTTGAGGTCAGGGTTCAACTAGCATCCAGAGCTGTCTGTGTACCAGAATGACTGAAGCATAAACGCCTATAAAAATAGATATATATTTCTCATGTTTACAAAGGAGTGATTCCAAGAACATCACTGTCCTCCCAAATATACAGTCTTCCCAATAAAAATAGACAACCACACTTTGCCTACTGAGTGACTCAGTCCTCACAGAGAGACCACAGCCCAGTCAGTAACTCTCAAATGGTAGGTCTCTGCTGTTTCTGCACACCCATGATAAACATCAAGAAGTTGACATCCCATAAGGGAACTGAGGTCTTGAACCGTGATCATACAGATAATTGTCTTTCCATTAAGACATTGAAGGCTGTTGGATGTTCTCAGGATGACAGTGATGATTTCTAAATAATGGTGTCTTCTTGTGCAAAAAATCTTGAGGGTGTGGGGCAGGGGGAGAGACAGAGCGGAGGAGCCTGGCCTCTCTGGCTCCAGATGACATTGATGCATTGTTCTGATGTTCTAATAGGAGCCTGCCATGGACTAGGGAATTGCCAGGCATGGGACATGCAGTTGTGTTATTTGTGTTTCTATTGCAACTGAACAGAGGAAAATGAGAACTAACCCTGTGCCAGAATTGACCCACATGGGGGTTGGAGCAAGAAGGTAAGGCCACTAGTCATGCTCCAGGAATGCATTGCCTGTGACCTTTCCACCTTTGTTGCAGTGACAGGAAAATTAGAAGAATTCAGGTCAGAGAAAGTGATTTGGCCCCGAGGGAGTTGGTGGGGAGGCCCAGGCCCAGGGTGTGGCTACAAGGGCATTCTACCACGATGACCTCTAAGACAGGATCAGGAAGGTGTGTCCATCGTCTCTTCTCTCCTTGGCCAAGCCCACATCAGCCTCCAAAGTGGATCCCCTCCAAATTAATCTCTCTCTCTCTCTCTCTCTCTCTCTCTCTCTCTCTCTCTCTCCCTCCCTCCCTCCCTCCCTCTCTCTGTCTCTGTCTCTCTCTCTCTGTGTCTCTCTGTCTCTGTTTCTCTCTGTCTCTCTCTGCGTGTGTGTGTGTGTCTGTTTCTCTCTGTCTCTGTGTGTGTGTGTGTGTGTCTTTCTCTCTCTGTGTGTGTGTGTGTGTCTTTCTCTGTGTGTGTGTGTGTGTCTCTCCCGGGTAGGTCACCATTTTCCTAGGTGGTTAGTGTAGTTTGCTCTGTTGCTAAGATGAAATACTAACCAAAACCAACACAGGGGAGGAAAAGATTCATTCATTCATAACTTCCTGTTCACAACTCATCACTGAGGGAAGTCAGGGCAGGAACCTGGAGGCAGGAATGAAAGCAAAGACCATGAGGAAACCCAGCATCCCGGCTTGCTCCCCATGGCTTTCTTAGCTTGCTTTTGCAAGTGGCCCAGGTTCACCTGCCCACAGGTGACACCGCCCGCCCGCCCGCAGTGGTGTTTCTTCTTCATGACCCACTTACATATTCAGCAAAGGACAAGGACCCAGGGAGTCAGTGCGGGAGAGAAATGATAGGAGTTCACGGAGGAAGCAGAGAGGCGAAGAATCAGCATGCTGAAGAGGAGTCAGGGATGATGCGGATAACTCACACTGCAGAGACAAAGAGGGCACTGGCCGGGGGCGCTGGGATTAAGACCTGGGAAATTAGAGCTGGGGAGAGAAGAGATTTTGGTTCTGGCAGAGTTAAAAAGAGCAGAGCTGGGCTGACAAGCGAGGAGAAGGGAGGAAGCCAGTGTTGGTCTCTGCTTGTGTGGCTCCCACGTTTGCAAACTCAAGCACAACATTTGGCAATAAATTGGGTATGGAATGGGCGTGTACAGACCTTTTTTTCTTGCCATGACTTTCTAAACAATACATTGTAATAACTATCTACCTAGCATTGCATTGCGGTAGGTGGTGTAAGTAATCTACTGGTGATTTTAAGTGTGGGAGATTTGCCTACATTATATCAAATGGTACAATCAGGGTACTAAGAAAACAGAATGGATAGGATGAATATATTATTCCAAAGGGAGGTTATTACATTGGTTTACACAGTGTTAGTTGATTTCACATACAATCAAGATGAAAGCTAAGGATAGCATCATAATGTCCTTTTACATAGGACACTTGAGTATCTATGAGTTTTGGGATTAGAGGTTCCTGGGACCAAACTCTCAAGGGTATCTTTTTAAACTTTTTAAGCTAATTAATTAATGAAGCAAGGTCTCCTGTATTCCAGACTGGCTGCAAACTCCCTATTTATTTAAAGATGACCTTGAATTTCGAATCCCCCAGACTTCACCTCTCAGTATTGGGATTATGGGTATACACCACCATGCCCAGTTTATGTGGTCCTGGAAATGAAACCAAGCCAACTTGGCAGGCAAGCAACATTCTACCAACTGAGACACACCCCCAGACCACACTTCCAAGGATACCCTGGGACAACTGAATAGACTAGTGTCACCACATGTGAAGAGCTTTCAAAATGCGCAGAGCTTAGTCCAGGATGTCATTTCTAGGCATGTCATATAGATAAAGATTTTGACAGAAAATTGTTTATGACACCATAATTGTGAGGGGGGAAAAACCTATGTCAATGTTAAATACAGATCTCAAACATGAAATTCAACTTAACCATTAACATGTTGGAGAACATTTAAACCCCTAGGATTCCAATATTATTTTAGATCAAATTGGTGTTATAAACTATATTCTGAATGAGTCAAACTTGTAAAATCAAAAATCAGAATGACCCTAGCTGCTTGCATGTCTATCTATACCTATAACTGTCTACCTGACACTTATTCATCTAACCCATAGCAAAGGAGATTCAGAGGGATGCCTGGTAAGATGCAAGTAGTTAGTAGTTATGTCTTGATTGTGGGCTTATAGACAACTTAAAAGTATTTCTCTGTGTTCTCCAAATTTCTGCAGTAATTATGAATCAAGCTTAGAGTCAAGAAAACAAACTTATTTTGTTTTTGTTTTTTTTTTTCGAGACAGGATTTCTATGTGGCTTTGGAGGCTGTCCTGGAACTCATTCTGTAGACCAGGCTGGCCTCAAACTCACAGAGATCCACCTGCCTCTGCCTCTCGAGTGCTGGGATTAAAGGCGTGCACCACCAACGGCCGGCTGAAAACAAACTTTTAAATGTTATTTTTTGTTTAGCTTTTTGACATGGGATCTCAATATGTAGCTCAGGCTAGTTTGGAACCGATGGTCTTCCTGCCTCAGCCTCTCTGATGTTGGGGCCACAGGCATCCCCCACCCTGACAGGGATGCTGGGGAAACAGGCATCCTCCATCCTGACAGGGATGCTGAGATCACAGGTATCCTCCACCATGACAAGGATGCTGGAGTCACAGGTATCCTCCACCATGACAAGGATTCTGGAGCTGTAGACATCCCCTATCATGACAGGGATGCTGGAGTCACAGGCATCATCTACCATAATAGACTCAACATTGCTTTTAAAATGGAATGAGCTGGTGGTGAAAAAGGAGAAACAGAAAAGAAGGACCTGTGTGCGTCTGAGTGTATCTATGCTCACCACCCAGTGCAGGGGCCAGAAGAGGATACCAGATCCCCTGGAACTAGAGCTGCCCAATGTGGGCACAGGGAACTGAGCTCTACAAGGACAGCAAGGGCTCTTAACCACCAAGTCACCTCTCCAGCCCCTAAGACTGACTTTCAGGAAGTTTACCAGAAGGGCCGAGGAGAAAGAGTGATCAACCAAGGGTTGACCAGTCCAGGAAGGCTTGCTTTAGCGTTGGTTTGAAAGACACAGTCCAGTTTCCCACACTTTTAGGCAGAGAATACAATAAGAAGCCCAAGACTCAAGGCAGAAAAAATGAATGAAAATGACAAGGAATCCAAGGGACCTGGGAAACCCAATCAGGAGTGTGGGGGAACTGGTGTTAGAGCAAACAAACTCTTCTTTCCTGGTGTGTCCCCAGGCCCTGGGGAGGAAGAGAGCAAAGCAAGGGTGTGCTCACGTGACCTCAGGTGCAGAGCCCAGCTAGGTGGCCTTGGCTCTCCTGGCAGGATGAGGGGCCTCTTTTGCTGGTACTGTGTGTATTCAAAAGGACCAGGGCCTTTCCTGCTGCCTCATGAGAGCGCCTTCCAGCTACTAGCTCTGGCCTCTTTCCCCTGCCACGCTGTCATGTGAGACATGAGGACGTGGAGTGATCGGCTCCAGGCCTCTGTGCTTTGCCTGTGACTCTGATGTGGCTCTGGGTGAGCCCCGGAGGAATGGGGCTCTTTCTACAGCTCGTCCTTCCTAGTGTCTGTTCTGCTGGTGGCACTGGTTTGCCAGCCGTCTTGTGGCTTGTACTCCCAGCTACTTGGAAGGCTGAGATGAGAAGATAAAAAGATCAAGGCCTGCCTGGGCTACAGAGTGAAATTCAAGGCTAGCCCAAGAAACTTAGGTTCCATCTTAAAACCAGAGAAGTCAAAAGAGGGTATAGATGGAGGTTCCTGTCCTGCCTGGTCCCATAGTCGTTTTGCCCCAAATAAACACACAAAGACTTATATTAAGCATAAAACGTTTGACTGATGGTTCAGGCTTCTTTTTGGCTAGCTCTGTCTTATTATTAACCCATTTCTATTAATCTGTGTATTGCCACCGGGCTGTGGCTTACCTGTAATACGGCATGTTACTCCTTAAGCAGTATGGCGTCTCTTCCCTGCTCTCTCTCCCCAGCCTTTCCCTGGTCTGGTAGTCCTGCCTATCTTCCTGACTGGCAATCAGCCAATCAGTGTTTTATTCATCAAGCAGTAAGACAAACATATACAGAAGGACATCCCCCATCAAGAGGGCTGGGGAGATACAGCTCAGAGGTGGGGTGCCTAGGACCAATCCCTGTCACTGAGACAACAAACAAAGGCACTGATCTCCCAGGGCTGAGAGCCTAGTGCCTAGTGCTTTTGACCCTCCCTCAGGCACCCTTCAACCTCACTTCAGTGGCTCCTGTGTCATCTCTATTTCCACCCCCTCTCAGTTGGTGGCCTCGGTTGTAACCATCCCTGTAAGGAATGATGAAATCCCTGTTGTCTCTCTCCCCTTGCTTCAACTGCTCTCCTCTCCTCCATTCCCTTCTGCTTCTCCTCTGTGACCATGAAGTTTCCCCCTCTGCAAATGACCTCCCTCTCCCTCCAGACTCCAGTGTCCCTGTCCCCGGAGAATCCCTGACTCTCTTACTTGTTTTCAGTCAGTCCCCTGGAGTCTTGCCCTGACCTTTGTCCTGCCTGAACAGATTGCGCGTATTTACGTGTCTGAGTGACATGCAGAATCCCGAGAAAAGAGGGCCGCGGTTGTTCCATTTGTCATTTACCCCCTCACATCTGACCCAACGCTGGGAGAGTAACCCTTCCAGCATCTCCACTCAAGGGGATGGGAGTTCGCCCTTGTCTAAAGGCTGCTGTGGGCATGACACGGTGTTTGAAGTGCTTTTTCGATGTTATTTCCGTTGGTCTCGGGGCTACATGGGGAGGACGCAGAGCAGGAGGATATTAATATCCTCCTAGATAACGACACAGGTACGGAGGGAGAGCTCATCGGAGGGGACACGCTGTGAGCAGCAGCCCCTGTCAAACTCCAAAGGCCTGCAAATATGGGGACATTGTTATATTCCCCCCTTGCAGGCAGAAGCAGTGCCGTGCATCTTTCTGTAGTCTACAGTTCTTGGCAAGTCGTACGTATTTTGTAAATATTTACTGACTTTAATTATCCATCAAATTATTTGTTGATTTATTAAGTTAAACTCTGATGGTGAATTTTTCTGAAATCAGAGTAAGAATTATTTTTGAGCAGATGGCCCATTCTGGACGCCCATCAAATTAGACTAGATGGGTCATTTTCTAAGCATGGGACCAGCCCTGGGGCTATAGATAGAACAAATTCAAATTCATGATGAATTCATTAAAAATCCCAGGATAAGAAATCTTTCAGGGACACTAATGACATCCCCATTTAAGGCTAAATTAATTCTGTATGGCTTAAATGTTATTACAGTAAAGCGCAAACGAACGTAATTGTGATGAGGTTCTGCTTCTGAAAGGGACCCATTAAGTCAGTCAATCATCATAGCCCAGCTATTCATTAGCATTATTTGACATCTCCTACATGATGTGGCTTTTCTCAGTTCGCGTAGGCAGCATATTTATGGAGAGCCTCCTGGAACACACAGGATGGTTGTGAAAAGGATGGAGATGGAAGCATCCAGGTGTGACCACAGCTCCATCGAGCCTCACCAATTCAACTGTGTGACAACCAGTGGCTTCTCCATCCCCTGGGAGCTTATTACAGATACAGGGGCTCAGAGACTACCTGCATCAGGACCTCAGTTTAACAACATCCCCAAGGGACCTGTATGATCATTACCACTGATGGAAATCGTGGCCGTGTAACTGAATATGGGCCGATGGAATGAGACACCTGCAGAATGAGGTGACACTTTCTCAGTGAGGTCTACCACTGCCCCAGTCTATTGCTCCTGCATCCCAAACCTCCCACTGTACCACCCTCATCTCATTCGCCTGCACAACTTTCCTCCATACCATTGATCACTTTTGGCCTATACTACATTCTACACTACGTATTTATTGTGTATGCAGGTCACTCTGTCTCTATCTCCTGCTAGAATTTAAGTCCATAAAATCTTTGCCCACTTATTTAGTGCAAACCCCAAGTATTACAGATTTAAGCTCCAGGGGACCATATGTGATGTCCCTCTGTCTCCTAGCATTGTGAGGCTTGCTAACTGTAGAATACCTTCTTCTCAATAACTGAATGAAGATATGGATGGCTACTTCTGGGGTCCAAAAACTTTTCTTCCCTTTTCTGAGGTCTCTATTCTAAGTCATGAAGAGTAACCCACCAGAGACCCTCTGGGGAAGAAGACCCTATGATCCACATTGGGGCATCTTTGGGATAGGTGGGGCAGAGTTGGGGGACATGAAGAATTCTACAGCAGGAATAAATGAATACCATCTCCATCAGCTATTGCTGATGGGACCTCCAGAGCTCTATCTTAGACTAAAATTCAGTTCCAGGAGGATGTGTTAAGAAATTGTCTTCATATCTATTTAAGTTCATGTTTTTGTGGCAATAGAGTACCTATTTTCTCACGAAAGTAGATCACTGTTACTGTCTTAGTTAGGGTTTCTATTGCTGTGAAGAGACACCATCACCACAGCAACTCTTATAAAGGAAAACATTTAATTGGGGTGGCTTACGGGTCAGAGGTTTAGTCCATTATCATCATGGCAGGACATGGTGGTGTGCAGGCAGACATGGTGATGGAGAAGGAGCTGAGAGAGTCCTACATCAGGCAACAGGAAGTGAATTGATCTGGGTGTAGCTTGAGCATAGATGACCTCAAAGCCTGCCACCAGTGACACACTTCCTCCGACAGAGCCACACCTCCTCATAGTGCCACTCCCTATGAGCTTATGGGAGGGAAATACATTCAAACTACCACAATTACTTATTTGTCATGACAAAGCATATGGCAGAAGCAATTTGAGAGAAGAAGGCTTTATCTTAGCTCCTGGTATCAGGGTAATTTCAGCCTAGCTGGCAGGGAAGGTATGTCAGAGAGACAGTCTCAGCCTGTGGTGACAGGGATGGGCAGCTGAAGGTGTTCCCATGGCAACAGATCAGGGAACAGAGCCGTTTGCACCACGTTGAGCAGGATGTGATTCCCATGACTGGAACCAGGATGAGGCTAATCTTTAAAGATCCGCTTCTCATAATCTGTTCCCACCTGTTAATGCTTCACAGCCTTCAAATAGAACCACATTTAAGATTCAAACCAAGGGGTTATCTAGGTTGGGGTTCACATCTTTGTTCTGGATGGTTGTGATCTGACTGTGAAACACCCCCCACAGGTTCCCACAAAGGCTTGGTCTCCAGTTGGTAGCTCTATTTGGAAAGATTGTGTACCCTTTAGGAGGTGGAGTCTTGCTAGAGGAAGTAAGCCACTGTAGGGTGGACCTTAAGGCTGTGTAGCCCAGCCTGACTTCCTGTTCACTCTCGGGACACATCCTGCCCAGCCAGCTTTTCAAGCCCCAGCTGTCCTGGCTTCCATGATGACTGTTCTCTTGAGCCCTTTCCCCTTGGTTTGGTTTTGCCAAGGTATGTTATCACAGCAACAGAGAAGTCACCAAACCATTGATAAACGAAAATGCTGTTTTCGCTGGGTGGGCACGAGCTGTAAACCCTGACTTTTCTAGAGGGGTGGTGTGGCTCTTAGAGGAAACATCAGTGTCAGGAGTGGAAGGCAGGCTCTGTTCTCCTTTTGCCTCTTGCCTAAGCCTCCATCTTAAAACCAGAGAACCAAACAAACACCCCAGCCCACTTCTCCTTCTTTTTGTCATAAATGTCAAGGATGTAATGCACTTTTTCTTTGCAAAGGGATCACATTCTATTTTCTTTTGGTTTAATGATGTGGGACCCGGTGGACGGGTAGAGACGGCTCAGCAGTTAAGAGTGTTTGCTTCTCTTGCAGAGGACCTGAGTTTAGTTTCCCAAACCCATTGTAAGGCAGCTCACAACCACCTGTAACTCCAGGTCCACGGGTCCCTTATTCCCTGTCTGGCTTCTGTAGGTACCCACACCCATGTGCACATACATATACACAGATACACACAGTCATGCACATAAATAGAAAAGAATTTTTAAGGTACACTGTCGGTTGTGGTGGGACATAGCAGAAACTGGCCAGGCAGAAACACCCTCTGGCCCTGGCAGGTGCCGCTGCGGGGAGAGATGGGAGTGATGGGAGCAGTGTGTGTGCTGTGGAGAGAGGCAGAACTGGTGAGCTGATGGGGTGACGGGTGTGACAGGTGTGACCGAGCGCTGAGGTCGGCGGTGGATCATGTTGTTGTCCACTGGGGTCGACAGGAAGGTGTGTAGCTTAAGCAGATGCAGACTCAGACCTTGAACAAGCTGCCCGACTACCAGATCACCCTAGATCTGAGCAATGACAGAGGCCTGAAATGAGGAACGGCTCACTTTCTAGATCAGAATGCCTTGAAGGATCATCCTGTCGCACGATGCTGCTGAGGACCATGTGTGGGGTCAGTGGTCCTGATGTGGCCAGGTCCAGGTTGATGTCTGAGGACCAAGTCACCTAAGAGCATGTTCATGCCTGATGTGCTGTGACCTGAATCCATGCTAACGTCCATAGGCTGTGCTGACTCGGGGGACCATACTGATGTGAGTGGCCTGTGCTGACAATGGAGACTGCGGTGGTATCTGATTACTGGCTGCCACCACTGAGGGTCACATCTGGGTCCTGGGGTCTGTGTTGATGTCTGTGGCTGTGCTACCACCAAAGGCCACACGAATGTCCTTGGTCTGTGCTGCATCCTGAATCCATGTTGATGTCTGTGGGCAATGCTGCTGCTGGGGGCCACATTGATGTGGCTGGATTGCACTGCGACCTGGCACCCTGGTCATATCCAGACCTGTGATGCCTGCACTGCCACCTAAGACTATGGTGATGTCCAAGTCTGTGCTGCCACAGAGGGCCATGTCTGGGTCTGTGGTCTTGCTGTGGCTGGGTCTGAGTTGATGTCTGTGGCCCACGTTGCCACCAAAGGCCACGTGAATATCTGTGGTCTATGCTGCAGCCTGAAGCCATGTTGATATCCATGATCTCAGTTGCATCAGGGGACCTTGTCTGGGTCTGTGGCCCTATAGCAGTCGGGAGCTGTGTCTGTGGTCTGAGTTGATGCATGGAAGCCCATGATCCATGCTTCTTCAGATGGTAAAGAGCACACAAGCTACTTTGGCAGGGATACCAATGCCTGCAGATGCACAGTTGAGGAAGAGGGGCATGGAAGACATTTGTGACAGCTTCTACCTCCATCCCCACCCCTCCCAAAACAGTAACAGCTTAAACTGGAAGCCATTAAGAGAACTCTTAAAAACTGTGATAGGATGCTGAAGTGTAGCTCTCCACATACATGGTTTCAGCAGGGTACAGGAGGGAGGAACTCAGTTCTGAGAATTTGACCTCACTCCAGTGAGTATGCAGATAACACAAACTGGGCTTTGTTTTGTGCTGGGGTTGGTCCAAGGGCTGGGGAGGATGGGCAGGGAGGACTGGGAGGATGGACAGGGAGGATGGGTAGGATGGGTAGGGAGGATGAGGAGGATGGACAGGGAGGATAGGGAGGATGGGCAGGGAGGACTGGGAGGATGGACAGGGAGGACGAGGAGGATGGGCAGGCAGGATGGGGAGGACGAGGAGGATGGGCAGGGAGGACGGGCAGGGAGGACTAGGAGGCAAATGTGAGAAATGTGATAGGGGAGTATGATGTGAATTCCCGAAGAATCAATGGAACCATTATGTTGGCGGGAAAAGAGAACTTTTAAAAAGTCATAACAATAATGACGAATGATAGAAGCAATGTCCTTATCATGCTCCCCTTAGTAAACCAATGATTGGCAATGGGTGCTGCCACAGATTACACTGTCATCATTAATGATGACGGCGCCTAGTGGTTTGCGCTATCACCACACTGTGAAATATCTCTGCTGAATGATAAGGTTTTCAGAGGAGGGCCTATGGCAATGTTACTGTCTCCTGGACTCCGTTTAGGTAGGGGATGCCCCCCCACAATCTCCTGTCTTTGCTTGCCAACCTCTCTGCCTTTACTTTCTCTAAGTCCACTTTCCCTCACCTCACAGGTTCCCATGCTTCATCCAACCTTCTGTGAACCCGTGACCTTAGTGTTTCTCACCCCTCCTGCCTTCCAGATAGCATAGCACAATTCACTGAAACTTGGATGTACTGTTTTATAGTCACAAGAACATATGAAACTGGCCTAATTTACCCCCTCCCCTCCCAAATTACCATACTTTCTGCTTATGTGTTTGCCTTGCACAGCTGTTCCCGTTTGGAGAGGCCATCACAACGCTCAGAAGATAATCAGAGAAGCTACTTAAGAACAACATGCAGCCATTTGGGGAAGGAAAAAAAAACAACCCCAAATCAGTGCCCATGTTGAACTGGAATGGTAATGAGCTCAGGCAGGAATCCAACTGGGACCTCCACCGCCAACCCACACAGCTGGGAGGTTCAGGTTTTACACAACCCATTTAGTGATGCTCTGCATTTCACAGCCTAACAGGCGAGGCCCCCAATCATCACAGAAGCCATTTCTGAACATATCTTCGGTAAAGGGAATTACACTGCTAAATTGTTGCTAGCTCCTCCAGGGTCTCATGACTTTTTCTGACCTCTAAGGCTGCCATCTCTGTTTAGCCACGGAAAGATCACACTTAGGCTGATTAGCTTAATTTAAGTCTCCAGGCAGTGTTCAGTCCAGTTTCATTACTTCTCTTCCCCAAAGTTAAAAGGAAAGCTATCAGTAACCAACCTGAGTACAAACCAACAGACGCAGGAGATTGGGGAGCTGGCTCAGCAGTAGCAAGTGTGTCCTGCTGTTGGAGAGGACCCGACTCTTGGTTCTCAGCACCCACATTGGGTGGCTCACCACCACCTGGAACTCAAGTACCAGAGGATCCAGCGCCCTCTTTTGGAGTCTGTGGGCACCTGCACTCACACATACTTATAGCCACACAAAGACATACACATGTATACGGATTTAAAAACAAAGTAGATCTTTGGAACATAAGTAATATATCAAATGATAAGCCCAGTGTGAGTCATGAATACCACTGTCTCTTGTCCTATAGAACACTCAATAGTAAAATTCAACCAGAGCATGAAACCCACCACTCTGCTTACCAGTTGTTTCTCAAACCTGCTTTGCCCTTCCGATCTTAACCTGACATTGTTTGACTTCATTCACATATGTTTCTAACCTGTGATTTTTACAGCTGTTTACTTCTTAGGCTGCATGTATTCGGTCAGTCACTCAAGTGGATTTCTGAGCTCTCGATGAGCATTTGACTTTAAGATATATCTGAGATATTTAGTGGTTCTGATGGTGTGTGGGGGGCTCGATTTTTCTCACTTATGCTGTCTTGGTCAACCCTATAGTTTGGGTAGAGACTATGCAGTGGAGGCTGAGTCATGAGACCATCGTCTCTGGACTGTCCATCATTTATTTAATCAAGAAGCAGACATTCGTGATTCCTGGAAAACATCTTTTTCATGAAGAGGTGCCTATTGCTGCAGTGCTCTCACCTGTCAGTTTCCAGGTGGGCCTGTGGGCATGGGAAGCAGGGTAAAGGGTGGTAACTGGCTGGTGTGCCCATTCCATTCCTGTTTTTAAGACTCAGGCTCCACACGCAGCCAAGGCCCGTTGAGCCTAAAACAAAACAAAACAAAAAAACACTCTTCCGTGAGAGAGTGTGTGGTTGGTGACTTCATGGCATGATAGAAGTACTGTCTGTTATGAATATGGCACGAGGTGACCTTGAAAGAATCCATGGTGAGTGAGGGGAAAGGGAGGAGAGAGAGAGATAGACAGACAGATAGAGAGAGAGAGTGACCTGCCTCCTCAGAGAAATGTCAGAAAGAGAGCAGAAGTGGGCAGTGTTCATTCCAAATAGAGGGATGCTCTCTCAGCCTGGACACATGGGGAAGGGCCTAGGTCCTGCCCTGGATGAAATGACAGACTTTAGAGATCCCCCCAAGGAGGGCCTCACCCTCCCTGGGGAATGATGTGGGGATTGGGTGGGGGCTGGGAGGGAGGGTGGAGAGACAAGGGAGGAGGGGTGGGAGAGGGAGCTGGGATTGACATGTGGAGCATTCATGTTTCTAATTTAAATAAAAACATCACAAAAAAAGAGAAGTGGGCAGTGTTTCTCTCTTAAAGTGACCTTCCCACCTGTGTACAGAGCCAGGGTACTGCCTGCCCTGTGTGCAGGGATGGGCATTTTGAAAGGTTCCCAAGGGGTGGGGCCAAGGTGTGCCTCTATAACAACAACGGCAGAATGTTCCCTTGGACCTGTGCCCCAAATTGCTTGGTGTCAGGTAAAGTAATCAAACTATGAGAATTACATCAGTCTCAGACATGCAAATTTCACGTTTCCTCTTCTCATTTGTGGGTCCTAGACTTTATAGACACACAAATCAAATATGACAGAGTAGAAGTGAAACTGGGGGATAAAGAAGACTCTTGGGGGGGGCGAGAAGGGTGTGAGGAGGGATATGCCCAAGGTGCATTATACAGTTGCATGGCAATGGCATTGTGTAATCCTGTACAACGAAGTTAAAGTGGTAGATTATGGCATGACGGGAGGAGTACTGCCCACTCGGTCTGCACAGGAACGGATGGATGAGTTTGGAAATTGACCGGTAAATTCTGCCCGTGTGACTCACAGAGCCATCTTGAAATCATGTTTAAACTACCATGGTGCTGACCCTGGCTTCTACATGACAGCACGAACGCCCTTGATGGTCTTCCTTGCCTTGGTCTCATAGCACCACCGTGGGTTTATTCATCTCAAATACAAATGTGATTCTATTATGTCCTCCTTATAACTCTCAAGGTTTTCCCACAGATTTCAGGCAAAAATACAAACACGTGGGCAGACGGCTAACACTGGCACCACTTGGCCCCTAGCTGCCACCCTGGTCATGCCTCAATGCTCGCGTTATTTGCATATGCTATCCCAGCTGTGCCAAACTGGAGAGAGTCCCTGAAGTGACCTACAGGAACTAACGACCACTCCTGTCTTTTGGGCTTTCATCTGCCCTTAAAGCTCAGTAAGACTCCGATCATTTAAAGCCCAGTCTAATGCTATGATGTTTCCCCTGACCACCAAACCTCTTCAACAACTCCATCCGTGTTTATGGCTTCTTCCTGCTGACTCTGCTTCTTGTTCTTACCTCTTTCCCAGGACTTACCTCAGAGTATCTGACTATTGTCCTCCCACAGGGTAGCTGTTACAAAACAAAGTCACAGAGGAGATTTTTCAAGACCCGTTTCTTAGTCTGTGCCCTTGAGAATTCTAGTGGGGTAGGCCTGGGTGGGCCAGGGCAGGGTGGCCAGATGTGTGGATGGACCTGGTCAACAGCTCTCGTGATAAACTGGGCCTTGTTCATTTCCAACCACTTGACCTCAGCAGAGTGGCATCTGGTAGACTCCTGGTTGGGGAGGGAAAAGGAGAGAAAGCAGCAAAGGATACAAGGAGTGAAGAAAGAAGGGGGAAAGGGAGAGAAGGAAGACAGGAGGGGGAAGAGATGGAGGAAGGAGAGAAATAAGGTCAAGAGCAAGATGGAGTTGGGCATTGAAGCCATTCTGGCAGGATCCCAGCCTCGTGAAAACTGAGTGGACTGAGGTATCAATATGGTGCCAAGAGGATCTTGGAAGGGTCCCGTGGCAGGTAAAGAACAAATGTGACATCAAGAAGAACTTACCTGGGAAGGAAGTTTTATTGGGGAAGGGAAGGGAGAGAGGGAGAGGAGGGAGAGAAAAGAGAGAGAAGAGACAGAGAGAGACAGAGATCTGTCTGCCTCCTCAGAGAAATGGTAGAGAGGGAAAGTGGGTGGGGTTTGCCTCTTAAAGGCAATTTCACACCTGTGTACAGAGCCAAGGTACTGCCTGCCATGCCTGCCAGGCTCCCAAGGGGCAGGGCCAGGCTTGCATTTGCTTGACGGTCACCGTCATGGTAGAGAAGGTATGCTACAGGAGGAGGAGCAAGAGGCCGGCGGGTCACACGTGCCTACAGTGACGAAGAGGAGCAGGATGGATGTTTGTACTCAGCTCCCTTTATGCTTTTCATTCTGTCTGGAGCCTCAGCCTATGGAATGGTGCCGCCCACATTTAGGATGGGCCTGCCTATCTCCATTCAAATAACCTATACCCAGAAATCTGTTTGCCTATTAGCTCTAACCCTCATTAACTTGATAAAAAGTCTGAAGGAGCCCAGAAAGACACACCATTCAGCCTCCTTCATTGGACCTGGTACCTTCTGTGGCTGTCTTACAATGGACTTAAAATACCTCCCACTTCTATAGGCCATGATGGCTCTCAGAACCTAGCTTCCAGGTTCCCATTTTCAAGTGATTCATGTGTTCCTTCCACTTTGTAGAACCACCTTCTGGTTCCATTGTTCAGTCTGTCGCTAAGCCTGGATCAGCCACCAGAGAACAGGAAAAGACAGACAAAGGAAGATTCTAGAACAGGATGGAAAAAAAATTGGCTCCCTATTGGGAGTGCTCCAGCAGCATAGCCGTGTTACAGTTTTCCTCTGAGAACCAGGACAAGGGCTCAGAACCATTGCCTACTAGACCTTTGTCCAATCAGCCCCATGAAAGGGCTGCCAGACTTGTGCAAAACAGGTCTTTGCCAACTTTGGGGTGACCCCTGGTTTTTGGAAATCAGTATCATTGAAAAAGCAAACATCAGATTTTTTGCAACCAATTCTGCTGCAATGAGTCTGGACAGAGCAGTCTGAACTTATTTTAATAATGCGGTTTTGACTTTCAGAAAGTGCCCTGGCAGAGGAAGGAGAACTCATCATGCAAAGCCTCGCGCTCCAAGCACAAGGCTTGAGGAAGAGTTATGACTGCAGCAACTGCAGCCCGGCTCCAGTTGGGGGTCTGCCAGAGTCCCCACACCAGACAGTCTTCTGGAGTCTACACCACGCGCTCTGAGGTAATCAATTTCAGAGGCTTTTATGAGATGACGGAGAACATTACTTAAAGCAGTCCCGTTTATTTTGCCTTACTCTATGTTTTTATTACCTAGAATTTAAATCCAATCCATTTGGCAATGTTTTACAGAAGCGGAGAGGCAGGAGAATAGAAATTTGTCAGCCAGGGGAAAGCTAGCGGGACTGGACACTAGGGAAGACTGCACCCCAAGGTGCCTCAGGGTGGGGAAACTCGAAAGCCTCCCCTCACACAGATGAGATGGAAAGTTTCTCATTGCTTCCTGGGGGTGTCCCTGCTCCTTCATCTCAGGGCATTGAATCCAAGGCCCTGATCACTCTAGGCAAGTAGTCTACCACCAAACTACATCACCAGCCCACACCCACAATTTTAAATGTTTTTCTAAAGGCTCATTCGCATCATTGTTCTCTGAAAAAGCTCCCAACCTGGGCCCTGGGGTGGGAACTGACTCCAGGCTCAGCATGAGAAGGAGGGAATCCTGGTCTTGCACTCAACACTTCTCTTCCGCTTTATGAACTACACTAGTGTCAGTCACGGGGGCCTCTGCCCTAAACTGGGCCCTCTTCAGCCTGAGCTGTGGTGAGTTAAACAAGCTGAATCACTGCAGAAAAACTCCTTCTCATCCACTGCTGAGCATTCACTGAGAGCTTACTATATGCCAGGCAGTGCTGCTAAATGCTACATGCTAAGTGTTATAGACAATGTACTCTAGCATATCTCCTGTATAATGTATAGGCTGATATTGCATTTCTATAAGTTATTTATTGAGCAAGCAGTACACACTAGAGTCTCCGCACATTAGGGAATGTGTGCAATATATGGCACAGGTATTATATATGCTAAAAAATGTACTGCCATAATGGGGATTTTGTAAGTATATGTTGAATAAATAAATAAATCACATACTTAAAAAGAAAGGAAAAGAAAACATTTCATGAGCTACGTTGGTGGCTCAGGCTTCTAATTCCAGGTACTCAAGAGGCTGAGTCAGGAGAATTACAAGATCAAGGCCTGACTGGACTACAGGATGAGTTCAAGGCCAGCCTAAGCAAGAAGTGTTTCAAATAAATCTCATGTCAAAATAAAAAGAATAAAAAGGCCAGGGCCTGCTTTAGAGACTGTCCCCAGGGACACAGTTTCTCCTCTTCCCACCCGAGGGCAGGCCTGCCCATCACTAGGATCATGGTTCCATCGCTCAGACTTATCTCAGGTTCAGAATCACACCAAGCTGACTTGCTTTGCTGTCAAGTGGTATGGAATAATCGTTTTGTGCACTGTGAAGGTTTGCCTTTGCCAAGGCACATTCTGGTGGTTTTAATAAAAGGCCAACTGGCCAATAGCTAGGCAGGAAGAGGTTAGCCAGGGAGTCAAACCGAGAGGACACTGGGAAGAAGAAGGGTGGAGTCATAGGAGTCGCCAGTCAGATGCGGAGGACACAGGAGGTGAGTATGCCCTGCTTAAAAACAGTACCACTGTGAGGCAGACTGAGGTGACTCGGTCATGAGGGTGGAGTGCCATGAGTAGGGACAAAGCCTTACAGAGGTGGCCTGCTAGTCCCCTGTGCCGTGAGAGAACACACAGAAGGACCCACCGGGAATGAACTCTGACTGGGTCTGCACCAGCTTCGACCTCCAGCTCGGAGCCTAGAAATTCTTATAGCCTAGAAATTACCCAGCGTGTGGCATCTTGTTACAGCAGCAGAAACAAACTAAGACATGTAGGAAGTCAAAGCTAAAACCATATTAAAAGGGGAGTGATGTGCGGAGAGGGGTTCAGGGAGAGGAAGAAGAATGAGCAGGGAAGAGATTTAACCACCAATTAGCAGCAGGGGCCCCAGGCTTCTGAACGTGGCGATCATCTCCCTACTTCACTAGTACCTCGCACAGAGTCCTCAGGGTCTCAGGCAACCCTGGGTCCTTTTAAGGCATTTGAGGTTTGGCCTCGGATACTGGGGACAGAAGCTCCGAGGCTCCAGAGACGTGGTGGTGGTCGCCTAAGACAAGGTGGTTTCTGGTGCTCATTGTAAATGGCGGCTTTGGAAGTGGAGAATGTCTCTTCCTGTTTTACCCAACCAGCTTTCTCCCCGGCACCCTTTGGTTGGAGATCACATGCAGGCTGTCATAATTGGCCGTTCAGTTCGGTGACCACAGGACTGTGTATTTCTATTAGCAGAGTCAAGTAACTGCCCCCATGTGTCTCGGAGAAGACAGTGGATCAGAGGGTTGCCCAGTACTAACGACCGAATCCTGTTTCCTCCCCCTCCCCGCTCCTGGTCTTCCTCTCTTTCCCTTTTCAAGAATTCTCTGGTTGAGCAATGAATCCCACAGTGATCAGTGGAGCCAGTGTCAATGGAACACTTAATACATGCCAGGCATGTGTGGAAGCGTGTCCCACAATCACTCACTTGATCCCCCTGGCAGGCCTGCAGAGTGGCACCATCCCTGCCTTCGCTTTAGAGGCTCCGACTTGAAAGCAGAGTGTTTCTGCCCCTTGTCGAGGTCACAGCACTGGTAAAAGCACGTGACCCAGGCAGGTCACCCCAAGGTGACCTTTGACCTTGAATGGGCTCCTCTTCTGGTCTGCTGGACTCTTCTCTCCTCCTGGCAAGAATGAAGCGGAGTCAGGGAAGGAAGGCACAGAGAGCAAAGGCTAGACAGACACACACTTGCAGGGTCAGAGGTGATGAAACTTACTGACTGTGTGACATAAACCAAACCCCATTGCCCCTCCATACCTCAGTTTCCCCATGTGTAAATGGAGAATAAAACATCTATCTCAAATGTTGAGGGGAGGACTGACTAATGCCTTTAACAGAAATCAGATCAATTACACTGTGAATGTGGCTTTTATATCAAGTCATAATTTCCACATTAGGGCTGCCTGTGGCCATCCTAGGAGTCTTGCCTCCTGGAGCAGCAGCAACTCTGGGGAACAGTTTATACAGCTACCTTGCCTGGAAAATCACAAATTCTTCCTCCCAAAGTCTTTGACAGGTGGCAAAGGGTGAAATTTCCAGACCCACAGTATGACAATAAAACATTTACATATTGTAGCACATAGTGTTGGTTTAATTTGCACAACAATTTCTTAGCCAGCAGAAGCTAAGGAAACAGGCAATTGCCTCCCGTCAGAGTTGGACAAGAAGCAAGCCAGTGTTCACAGCTGGGCACCTAGTGGGTAGCGGCCTTTCCTGCGAGCATAGTGCATAGCAATGACAGAGACAGATGCACCTCAAAGGAACCTGTGAATATTCTGCGGGCCCCCTGTCTTTGTATGGTTTCATCCAGTGAGCCAGTGAGTGGACCTGCTGCCCCTGATTCCTGAACTCTGCCCACCGTGCTCACAGGTATCTTTCCATTGTCAGTTACAGCATGGGGGTGGGAATGCCTGGTGAGGGGAGAAAAATATCCTTCATGTGGCCGGCAAATTCTAAATTGAGAATTTAATCCTGCCTCAGTACCATGACATTAGAGAGACACAGTTATGGGACACTTACTTTGTCAACTGATAGTTAATTTCTCATTATTTGCTTCTCACTTTCTTGAGGAAAAAATTCTGTTTTCTACTCCTCTGCCCCACAGGTAGATGTCTTCAGATATTGATCGTGTTTCCCTTATTAATTTCAAAGCCATCTTTTTACTTTGTCATTCCCTGGAGCTTATAATAAGATGTATAAGTGTACAGCCCCAATCATCGTCTCTCTGTGGGCAGAAAAAAATTAGCCGAGATCCGACCATCAGCTGACATCTGCTGTGGGGTTTCTCATCTCCTGGGAGCCAGGACTCCCCTTGTTTCTCTTTCCCAACACTCCTGTCCAAAGGGGAGCCTTGCAAGTCCAGCCCCGTGTCTAGTATCTACTGCCTTTTATCTCACATCGAAGTGCTCGTCAAACAAAAGTACAAAGTTGGAACTGGAGAGACGGCTCCCGCAAAGGCATGTGTCACCCAGCCTGATGCTTCCCTGGGTCCCTCGTGATAGGAGAACAGAACCAACTCCCACAAGTTGTCATCTGAACTCCACACACAAGCCATGGTATGTGTGTTTGTACACACACACACACACACACACACACACACACACACAAATTTTTAATCCCACAAAGTTATTTCAAATCCTGAAATAAGAATTAAACTCCATAAATACCACATTGCTTTTATTCCTCCAATATAAAGCTTCACTGCAAGCTAGAATAATTTCATTTCATGGATAACGGTATCAAAAATAAGAGATCCTTAGCCTATTGAACATAGGTCATCATCCCCTGGAAAAACACCTGACCAAGTCACTAAGGGAGAGAGAACTGGTTTGTATTGGTTCAGAGTTTCAGAGGGTCCATGTTGGCGGGGAGGGAAGGCATGGCAGTGGGAGTATGAGCGAGCGGCTTGTTCATAAGGGGCAGACAGAAAGAAGAGAGCTCGGGCTGGGACTGGAAGTAGAGGGACCTTCAAAGGCCCACCCCAAGTGACAGGCTTCCTCTAGTGGGACTGCCTCCCTTCTGTAGGTCCTAGAACCTCCATAGCAGGGGACAAGATTCACACAGAGTCTATGGGAGACATTTCCTCCTAAAACCACAATACCCATTCTATTCCCACCTAGAAAGTGCCTTTACCCACAAGGCTAAGGATGGGGCTTTGCCTTTTGCCTCTAACAGGGAAGGATGGAGACGTTTCCCACCTGGAATCTGACTAATTCATCATCCCCAGTGTGCGCACCTGCTGTATACCAAGCTCTGCGTTAATCATGGGCCTAGAAACAGAGACCCTGGGAGGACCCTGGGAAAGAAATGAACCTGACTCCAGTGTCCATTCTTTAAGCATCAAAACCAATGGGGAGGTAGATTTAGGAATCTGGAAGGTAGAATTAAAATGACCAGTTTGGCTATTGATAGAAACTGGATGAAGAACGTGCTTTGATGCTCAGCCTCTGGTTACTCACGCCTGTCCATCCCAATACTGCAGAGCTGGACCACTGCAGCCATCTGCAAAGGGCAGAGCGGGCCAGGCAGATTTCTAGGAGGGGAAAGATGATGAGGCATGCTCGGGCTGATGGACAGATAGGCAGATCTGAGGGAGGAAAGGCAGCACCAGGACACCGGGTCCTCCGTTAATGTCAGCTTGAGTTAGATAAACGGTTATGAAGTGTAGAGAAGAAATCAGTAAGGGTGGGGCAGAAACAGGAATGCGACTCTGGTTTAAGTAACTCCATCAGGGAAACAAGGCTGCCCCTAACAAACCTGCTTTGACCTCTCAAGGAGAAGACCGCTCAGTGGGGAGAAGGCAGCTAAGCGAGGGCAGGAAACATAAAACTGCTTGACAGGGCAGGTGGTCTCACGTCAGCTCAGTGGCCAGGCAAACTGTAGAGGGATGTAGCATCGGTCCAGAGCTCTAAAGGCCTGTCCTCCAGAGACCAGCTCAAGAGGGAGGTGATGTACAGAGAGTGACCAAGGGGACATCTGTCCTCCTGGGACTCTGGGGGTCAGCCCTCTCCATCTCCGTCTCCGTCTCCGTCTCTTGTGTGGAAGAGGGAGAACCGAATGTGTGAGCAGACGGCACGCTCACCGTCACGGGTCACGCTCCTGTGTGCCTCCCAGTGTGTTCATGGTTCACATCGTGTCCCGCTGGCTGCTATGACCCCTACAGGGACAGGCTGCTTTCCCTCTGTGCCTCTTTCTTTTACCAGTGGAGGTGGCAGTTCCAATCCCCCCATTTCTACTGTGAGCATTCCAGAATGATGTTTGCTCAAAGCCGGCTGCTCTTAGAGACACAGCCCTCTGTAAACACAGAGTTTCATTACCAGACCATGATGAATTTTTAAAATGCCAATTCTGTCAATTCTGTCCTTCACTCCTCAGTGTGTAACTCAACTCTGAATCCAATTCGCTCCTTCTTCATCAAACACCTTGGGTGTCTCACCTATGTGCTGAGGATATGGGTCGGGCACTGGTCGGGGCCATGGTTGCTTCTGGGGGCCAGGATGTTCCTATGAGTGTTGGAGTCTTGCTACCACCCAGGGTAGGAGTAGTTGAGGAATGCAGGCACAGTGTGCTAGTCAAGGGAAGGTAGCAATTTGTGTCTTAGTGAAATCTCCCGAGTTGTAAATGTTGGTCTCACCTTTTAGCATTTTCCATAAAAAGAGAACGTGGTGAGAGTCACATGGGCACAAGTGTGACTGAGTTTACCCTCCTTGCCAATCCTTGACCCACCATTTCTTTACCTAGATTTTACGTTTCTGAACCCTATTGGAAGCAATAGAGCGGAGACCCAGAAGAAGTTGCCCTTTGTCGGGATGGGAAGACCATGCCCATGGCATGCAATATCTTACACTGCTGTTCCTTGGCATTTTTCATCTTGACATGGACATTTCAGTTGGAGATTTCATCCTGTTTCAAGTTTATACCCCATAGCAAATCAAGAAGGATTGGTTCAAAGCCTGATTCCAGTGCTTGCTGGCTGTGGGAGTTAGGCAAAATTACTTAATCTTTTGGACCTTGTGTTAACTGATTTTTTAATGTTGCAAGCAAAATACCTCACAGAAATAGCATAAGGGTGGAATGACTTGTTTTGGCTCATGGTTTCAGAGGGTTCAGCCCACAGGTGCTTGGCCGTCTGTCCTGAAGCAGAGTACCATGGCAGTGGGGGCACAGGGTTGACAGCAGCTGCTCACATCGTGGATTGGAGGGGCAGCAGCTGCAGCATCTTTTTTTTTTTAAGCTGCTGCATCTTATTGTTGTTATAGCTTTCTCTCCCATCCTCAACTGCCTGGCAGCTACCAAGCCATAACATTTTTTAAAGTAAGGAAGTGAGGGAGAGAAGGAGGGAAGATGGGTGTTAAATTAGCTCTTTAGGAGAAGGCACTGAGCTAACTTGGAGTCAAACAGAAGGCATGAACAGAATAGTGACAGGCCCAGGGGAAGCGTGATAGGCAGCATCTCCAAGAACAATCACACTACAGGAAGAGAAATGGCCACACCAGGGTCATTTTACTGACACCCTAGCAAGGTGTTTATGTTTTATGACACATTTGGAAGCATAACAAACCTCACAGGCCTGTCGTTGGATTGCCACTGCCCTGATCCAGTTCATCCTTCCATGTTCTTATTCACTCATCACACATGTGAAGTTCAAGACCATGTGCTGCAACTTTGTGCCTAAGAGGGGCTCAGAGTCTATGGGGAGCTGCGTTTTGTTCTCAAAGGCTGAACAGGAATTTCCAGGATGAGTGTGGATGGGGAGGGTTAGGCACAAGACTGAGAGCCAAACCAGAGAAAGGAAAACGATTAGGATACGGAGACAAAGCTACTCAAAGCTCAAATAATACAACAATTCGTTTAAAATATTTATGGTGCCATATAGTTAGGCAATTCTAGAAGAAAATTATTTTGGATTAAAATGTCTTTTCTCTCAAAATTGATCAAACAATTATCTGGCAATGTAGAAAAGGAATCAAGATGAGTTGTGATATGTCCCTTATTCTCAACAGAAAGAAAGCAAGTTCCACTTACCTGAAGTTGTAGCTAATAGTTTTGGTCCATGACAGCTCTGGCAATGTCCTTGGGCAGAAAATTCCTGCTGTCTTCACTTGTAGCTCAACTTAGCCTCCTAATCAAGATTGCAAATGTGGGTGGCCTTCAGCAAGTACAGGAGAAACACACAAACCTGTCTAGGTGGGAACTCTGAGGTCCATTCTGCATGGGCTCCCAGAAGCCCCAGTGAGATGAGGTATTAACTGTCCACAGTTCATGGCTACCCTCCTGCCTGGCTTCTTTATCATCTTTTCTCTTTCTCCACTGACTTCCCACTATCTCTGGAGATTATGGCAAAAATAAATTTCTTGTATCCAAATCTGTGAGTCAGGATCTGTTTCAGGAGTATATCAAGACAAAAGGAAGAAAGCAAAACCAGAAATCTCCACACATCAACAGACCCTGACTACTTGAGCCTGAACCCAATCCCTTGGGATGTCTTCTACAAACATCTAGAACCCAACTTCTATGGACCTGTGACACCTGACCACAAATGGTCAATCTCAAGACAAAACTGGTGCTGTGAATTTTACTACTTAAGAGGACACTGAGACATGCATTTACCCACCCAGAAATGGACCCCACGTAAATGTCACACAGGATGAGACCAAGTGACTTCCTTTCGGCTATTAGAGAAAAACCTCTGTCCCTCTCTGAAGAGTTGCTTGCTGTGTCTCTGTCCCTGCTTGCGGCACGTTTTCTCTACAAAACAACAACAACAACAACGTTCTTTCCTAAATCTATCCTTGTCTACTTCAGCTGCTCACCATCATTCCAAATCTTTAGAGTTTCAGTTGTGTCCCACAAAAGATACGTTGGAATCCCCAACCAGCCCTCCTCCCTTACCTGCCTTAATTTGAAAATGGGATCTTTGCACTATAATCAAGATGAAGTCATCCTGTATCTGGGTGGCCTTTAGTCCAATATGAGTAATATCCTTCTGAGAAGAGAAGACAGACACCCACAGTGAAGACTGTCTCGTGAAATAGAGAGGGCGAGGGGCACATCTACACACAATGCCAGGGGCAGACACTAGGAGACACCCGTGGGAAGGGCACTCCTTGGAGCTTCCCAAATGAGCTGACTGCATTGAGACGGGGCTTTGAACTTCTAGACTTGAGAGTTGTTTTTTATTCCTCTGGATCTTCCAGGGTGTGATGTTTCATTACAACACTCCCAGGAGTCTGATACCAAGATGGCTGTCTTCTTCTGAATGTTCCAGAGGCGAGGGAGGGTCCTCCTGAGCTGGTGCTTCCTGCATTCCTTAGCGCTAAGTCTGTATCATTCTTGATCTAGATCAGGTTGTCATGTCTGGAAAGAGCAGACAAAGGAGGCTAATGGACTGTTCTAGATCCCTCCAGTCAGCAGGAGCAAGGAGAGAGGCCCACATCCATGCTGTCACCCACAGCAGCCCAAGGGGTTCTGTGAATCCTTTGGGACCTTGACTCAGGTAAATCTGGATTCTTTCATGGAGAACGGAGCTTCAGAATGAGGTAGAATGAATCAAAGACAGAATGTATTTAAAGTAGAAGTAAAAGTTCCCTGGAAAGAGGAAAGCACCCCGCTCAGCACTACTAACAAGCCGAGAATCTCAAGTATCTTAGCTGTCACCAAATAGACCTATTGTCACTTTCAGTTACATCTCACTGGGCGGATAAGAACCTTCCCTCTCCTTTGAGTCCTTTAAAAAATGAAACCAAGTTATAAAATGGTTCTAAAGATGCCTTGGGTGGAGTCACAGTCTCACAAGGTAAGCCCTGGAGCTAATGGGTTTGCACACGCATTGGGAACATGCCCATTTGCAGCAAAGGGGGTTTTGGTGAGATTCCCAGAAAACTGTAGGTTTAGAGCAGGGAAGCTAGCAAGGGCTTAAGCAAATGTTAATTGTGTTGGGAGTCTTGATGTTCAGCCCCCAGGAGGCTTTTACCTGACTCCAGGGGTGGGGGTATCTTTTCCTTCCCAGGCCCCCTGCCTTCCTACCCTGTCCCTTCCCAAACTGACTACAGCCCATGAGAAAACCACGTGATCAGGCAGTCCAGACAGGGCCACTGGGAAACCTCAGAGCTGCAGCAGAATCCACAGGCCTCTTCTGTTCACAGTCACAACTCCCAGAGAGCACACACACCCAAGCTAGCACACCTCCCAACACAAGCCACGCTGTTTGTCCCTTAGAGATGCACCACGGTCCAGGCCAAACACTTCCAAGGTATTAACTTGAGGAGTTAATGTAACTTTAGGCCATTCTTACATCACATTATTTAACTCAAATAATTTGGTTGTTGGTACTTCTGCTCTGCTCCTAGGGGAAGCAAAGAAACCAGCCACTAAATTTTCTTGAAATTCTTTTAACCTTTTATCAGAACCAAATGGCTGCTTTCAAGCCTTCAAATGTCCCTATCTTTCTTTAAATCCAGCTTTGTTGAGCCAGCTATGTTGCCACTGGCTTGTACATCAGTGCTTTCCTGTGAAAAGAGTAAATCTGCTTTTATGTGTCTGACCTTGAGCCCAGACAGAGGAAGGACAGAGGAAGGACAGAAGGACAGAGGAAAATAAGCAGAGCCAGAGGAAGACGCTCCAAACCTGCTCCTGAGGCTGGGGACACGCTTCTGATGTCCTTGTCACCTTTGAGCTTTCCTCATGGTTCCTGAAGATAAGGACATCAAGCAAACACTAAGTAGAGCCGGTGGCTGCAAGTGACCACAGCAATTTGGAAGTCTCTCTTAAGCATTTGAACTTACCATCTATGGACAGAGGTTACCATGGCAACTCCTGGAGGCATTTTTAAACAGGCAGAGAGACACAGCTCACTACTAGGAGGTGGTTGATTAAGAAAGTCTGTCGTGACAAAGAGTGGACATGCTAATTTGAAACAGATGTCAAGAAACTGCCTGAGGCTTAGGGCGACTCCTGGAGCAGGGGTGCAAGATGATCAAAGTGCCCTCAGTATGTTCCCAGCCTCCCATGGCAGTGGGCAGGATCTGCAGCCTTTGGAGCAGTGTCTCTCTAAGAAGGCAGCCCTGTCAGCCAGAGTCCTGTAAGTCCTGTTCAGAGCAGGCTCAATGGTTCCATCAGCGCCTGGCCAGGGGGGCCAGCTCTTACTTCTCGCCAATCTCATGGAGTTCTCCTGTTCTCATCAAGTTCCTGTCCTCTCAGGAGATACACCATGATAGGTTTCACATGAGTTTGAACATGGAATTCATTTCTAGCTGTGTGATTTTTGTCTCCTAATCTCTCCCACCCATGAGGCCCTTAGGTGTTAAATAAACCATTTATCCTGGGGGCTGCTGGTGAACAGTAAACAGATCATACAAGCTGCTTAGGTTGGATCATTTCACTCTTGTAATCTTTCATCTTTACTGTCTTTGTGCAGAGAAGAATGGGTACTGCAGGCCTGTGGTCCCGACATCCAGGACTCTGAACACAAAACGAAACAAACACATCTGTCAGACTAGTGCATAGCCAGCTGATATATGCTAAGCATTTATCTCACAGCCTTATGATGGAGAAGAGGAGGAACTTGTTGCTCCTATTTCCAGTTGAGGTAAGAGATTCAGCATATCAAAGTGACAGTGGTCCTCAGAGTGCTGGTGGGGACGGTGCCTGTAAGTCCCCTAGGGATGAGCACCATCTGGTAAGTGGAGGCTTATCCTGTTTCTTCAGATAAAGCATTTTCTCTGTCTTTGGTGGTCAGCGCTTCCTGGGACTGTATTTGGTCCACTGGCTTTATAAATGGCCTTAATTTTGACTAATTAACTCTGCTAACCACTGCGAGTCTTCACCTGCAGCAATGCTACAGACATCAAGGGTCTTGCTGGTAAATGACGAACCTAAGTATATTGGTTATCCCAAGGGCTCTTAAGGCTTTTAAACGTTCTAAGACTGTAACGCTCCATGCTCAGTGTATGGGTAACAGCTATTCTCCAAATGGGAATTGCTAGCATCCTTCCCTCTGCTCCAACTCTCTTCACACATAGAGTCAATGCAGAGAGGAGACATGGTCTCTTCTCCTTCAATTTGTTTTTAAACGCACAAGTCTTTATAAGAAATGCATTGCATTAGGCAGGTGCTCTAGAGGAACAGAACTGATAGAGTGAATATGTTATGAGAGGAAATCTTTTAGATTGGGTCACGCAGTAGGAATGGAACATGCAACAGGGGCCATCTGCACACTGAGAGGCTGAGACCCCAGGATTCGCTCAGCCCTCAAAGCTGGGTGCCTCCCAGTCCACTGCTGGAGCTCTGGAGCCCTCCTACGAGCTGTGGATAATCAGCCCACGGGGAAGGCCGAAGAATCTGGAGTCTGATGTCAGGGGAAATGGCGACAGCAGTGACAGAAGCAGAGACTCGGGAAGGAGCAAGAGAAGCAACACACTGTGCTTTCCCTAGACCCCTTTATTCCTGGTCTGCCGGCTGGGAGCTGTGACACAGTCCGAGGGTGAGTCTTTCCCCTTCTGTCAATCCTCTCTGGAAATGCCCTCACAAGCACAAGAAGTTAAGACCAATTGCTGCACACATTTTTACCAAATTGCAAGCTTGGTGGAGGGAAGGTGGATCAAAGCGTCTCTTCTACATCAACATGCCCATGCAAGGGCCAACCCTGAAGAATCTCTCTCTCTCTCTCTCTCTCTCTCTCTCTCTCTCTCTCTCTCTCTCTCTCTCTCTCTCTCTCTCTCTCTCTCTCGTGTGTGTGTGTGTGTGTGTGTGTGTGTGTGTGTACACAGAGAAACACCAGCCATGACAAGGAAACGGAGCAGTACTGGTTGTCAAGCCCAGTCTGGAACAAAGAAAACTCTTGGCTGTCATTAATGGATCACTGAGTAGTTACAGGAAGGGGATAAGGCTCACACACACAGTGCTGAGTATAAGTCATCCCTCTGTAAGCATCTCAGACTAAGTTGTACAGAATTCAAGTTTGGGACACACTCCACTTCATCTTCCCTGCTGTGTATATATAGGTGATATGATTAGAGAGATAATGGGGTTATAGTTATAAAAATGTGATTGGTGGGTGTGGGTTTGAATTTAATTGGCCCCCATAAACTCATACGGAGTGACATTATAAGAAGGTGTGTCTTTGTTCAAACAGGTGTGACCTTGTTGGAGGAAGTGTGTCACTGTGTGGGTGGACTTTGAGGTCTCCTTTGCTCAAGCTTCGCTCAGTGTGACACTCAGACCATTTCCTGGTGTCTGCGGATGAAGATGTACTAACTCCCAGCTCCTTCTCTAACACCTTCTCTGCCTGCACACCACTATGTCCAACCATGATGATAATGGACTAAGCCTCTGGAACTGTAAGCCACTTAATTAAATGTTTTCCTTTATAAACATTGCTGTGGTCATGGTGTCTCTTCACAGCAATAGTAACTCTAACTAAGCCAGGGATTTGGAGAGATGGCTCAGTGGTTAAGAGCACTTGTTGCTCTTGCAGAGGACCTGGGTTCAGTTCCCAGCATCCACATGACCACTCACAGCTGCCCACCACTCCAGTTTCAGGGAACCTAGTATTCTCTTCTGGGTGTCATGGGCACCAGACACACACATCAAACTTGCATACGTGCAGGCAGATCACCAGGATGAGAAGAGAGAGGGGAAGAGAGTCCAGAGCTGGAGTCCAGGGTACCAACTGTATTCTAATTCTGAACTGTTATGATGGGGACCCAAGTTTTTGCTTTCTTAGTCTCCAAAATACATCAATCATATGCATACTGCCAGGAATTTAATATATTTCACAATAAAAGTAAAGGCTGTAAAACCAACAGAAATGTGTTTTATGACTCACCTCACTACACAAACTCATATATCTGTGTGTATGTGAATATACTAGAACAAAAAATGCCACCAAGAATGCTGACTTTTGTTGCATAATGTGCCTTCTAATAAGTTATTCTATTCTATTCATTCCTATTCCCTCCTCCTGTGAGTGTGTGAATGTGTGTGTGTCTGTGTGTGTGTGTCTGTGTGTGTGTGTATGTGCATGCTCACTCACACACCAGTTGTAAAGTACTAAACTAACTTCAGAGCCCACCAGTATGTATAACCCAATTAGAATACGGTCTTAGACTGAAAAGCGTTGTGATGAGCATCTCCCTTCAGCTGCCCCAGAAAGGCTGCCTAGTGTGGCAGGTGGCCCTTGTCCTCTGAAGAGATTTGGCCCCTCATCTGTCCTTTGTGGTCAAGAATTTAAGGTTTTCCTGTGTGGAGCCTACCCAGTAAGTAACTGCAGATTATCCCGCAGGATGTGGCACCCGAGTCACCTGGTTCAAACAGCTGGGAAGAGCAGTGGGCGTGGGAATGACAGAAAAGAGGCAGAGCTGGGGGGGGGTGGCTCAGTCGATAGTGGGCTTGCTACACAGCATGAGAGCCAGCACTCATGTGAAAAGCCAAACCCAGCAGCACACATCTGCATCTCAGCTCTCGGGGGCCAGCTCATTGGCTATCCAGCCCAGGTGAATCAGCCAGCTTTGTTTGTTTAAATGTCTCAAAAAAAAAATAGATGGAGAGCAACTACGAAGATACTCAGTATCCATCTCTGTCCTCCACAGGCACCTCCACACATGTGGACCTGCACACACACACACACACACACACACACACACACACACACACACACACACAATGCAGCAGTTCAGGCTCTGTGTCTGGGGAAGAACTAGCATCTGTATGAGAGGTAGATGAAATTGCATCCTCAGGAAATAAACAGGAGGCAATGGGCACAGTTGACATGCAGGAGGAAGGGGGACTTCGGCAGCCACCTCCAAAGGATCAGGACTGCTGAGATGCCCGTGAGACTGTAATTAAACATTCTGTGAAGATCACTGTGTTCAGAGGCCATCCTGGTGTGGTGGGCAATGACATGGAGTGGGTGCCTGGAGGATGAGAGAGCCTCCTGCTGGCCAGACAACGGAAAGAATCAACAGGCGGTTTGTGAGCACTTCCTGAGAGCTAAATTAATTACACTAGCGCAGCTGTATGAACACCTCTTTTGAGGGTGACTCAGGACAGGACAAGCCAGCTCCCTTGACTCAAAACACACCAGTCACACCTGTGCTGGGAGAGGAGCTTAAGTAAGCTCTCATGCTGTCGGAATCCGCAGAGGGAGACAGGCTGACCTCTGACCCATAGACACTCTCCATCCCAGCCAGTGTCGCCTCTCACCAGAGTACAGACAAAGGTCAGTGGTGCATTAGAGTCCTCTTTCCAGGCCCCCATTCTCCAGCAAAGCCCTATGTGGGCTACTTTAGGGAGCTCTCTGTTCTGGACTGCTCTCCGACTCTTTTCAGGAAAATGATCAGAAGATGGGGACTGTGGTTGCTTCTAAATGGTTTGAATTACACTCCACTGAAGCATCGAGAAAGTGCTGGAGGTGGCAGCAACCAGGTGTCACCTCTGGAGAGGTCAAGGGTTCACTGCTGCCCAGTTCCATGAGCCACAGGGGCAGGGCAAAAGGCATGGCACTGACAAATTAGTGACCTGGCAGCTGGGCTAGAGCCCTAAAGAGCATGAGCTCTTGGTACAGAGTGGGTTTGATGCAGGCATTACTGAACAAGAGTCAGGGATAACAGCCAAGAGCCCCAGCTTCAGAGACCCTTGAGCTAAAAACCCTTCCAGAAAGGGTAGTCTGGCTCCTGACTGTGCCAGCATGAATTAACCAGTCTCCTTTCATCCCTGAATTTTCTGATGTCCTTGTCTATCCATAACTCAAGGATAAATGCAGAGAGAGAACATACACGTGTACGTGTGTGCATGCAACCCCCTCCACCACACACAAATACACAGACACAGACAAACACACACACACAGACAAACACACATACATACACACACAGACACAGACAAACACATAGACACAGACACAAACACACAGACAAACACACAGACAAACACACAGACACAGACAAACACACAGACACAGACACAGACACAGACAAACACACACACACAGACACAGACAAACACACACATACACAGACACACACACACACACACACACAGACAAACACACATACATACACACACAGAAGGCAGGCAGGCACACACACACACACACACACACACACACATGCACACATGTGCACACACACACTGCTGCAGTGTTACATCCTCTTTCCCCATGAAGGAAGTATGAAGTTTTTGGAAAGGGCCATATGTCATGTTATCTCAGTGGATGCTCCACCAGGGACACTTTAAGATGACAGATGTCCCTGGTTCTCCGCCTTTCTCATGTAACCAGATGCAGAATGTGGGCTGTGCATCTACACTGTCTGACTATGGCAGGATGGCTCACAATGTGACAGGACCGAGAATGAAGAATAGAACAGAAACCAAAACTGTATTATCCTGACTGCCAGCTCCCCATAAGCTGGGAAGGATGGGGAATGGAGTTTCACTCTTTCCTCTTGTGTCCTGCTTCTCATTCTCGTCCTTGTCACTCCCGTGTCACCCATGGGTTAGACCGATTCTTCCTGAGTTAGTCTGAACCCCTCCGGCAGCCCCACCATCCCTACAGACACCTGACCCCCAAGTAACATTTGTGTTGAACCCGCTCTATACGGAGGCTCATGTGTGCTTTTTAGGAAGTCTCTAAAGGAAAAATTAACTTTGACAAGACAAGTAAGTCATAAAAGCTTTATTAAATAATGACAGCGTATCACAGTAGGTGCACACTTTTTGATTTAAAAGGAAAAAAAAAAAGAAATTTAATCCATGGTGGCCTTTTCCTATCCTGCTTGTAAATTCATCCAGAGGGTAATAAGCCAAGATTATATCCAATAACTTTAATAATTGAATAATAAATAAGCACTGCGTCTGGACAGTGTGTATGAGAGAGTAATGTCAACAAGGCGGGTGGCACCTCCCCAGGGCAGCATGAAGGTGGGTGGAGGCAAATCTAAGAGGAAGTATTCCAATAACCCTTTATGGATTTTTTTGATCTTGGCATGTGTCCAGGACAATTGGCCACATATAAAGAAACTCCTCAGTGCACAGCTAGCACACACCACCTTATCCCTCAAAGCCCCGGGTGAGTGCCCGGAAGAGGTGGGGGTTGTTTTAGTGTGCGTTTAGGGTAGCCTCTGGCAGCTGCCAACCAATTGCCTGAAGTGCTTGGACCATCACAAAATTGGATGGATTCCGACTTTAGCATCAATCAGCTCCCTCACCAGGAGAAAGAAAAATGCATGTGATGGGGCCAGGGAATTAGGTTATTGAGTTAGAAGAATTAACATAATGGAAAGGAATGAGGAACTATGCAGAGGGCATGATTCGCTGCCGTATATAACTCACTCCTTGAAGCCTTTTTCCTCTTTATGATGCTTGGCAGGTCTGGTCTGAGATTTGGACAGTGTGGGGGTGGGGGGCTCTATTTAAATCAGGGAGATGAGGAGAAGTGGATTTCTCCAATGAAGAAGAAGCAATGGGTGATTGTGAGTAGAGAAATCTGGCTAGAGCATAGAATGGAGTGTGTAACTTCTCGGGGGAACCCAAGTAGGGTGCTACCTAATTAGAAGTGACAACCCCTCCACTGCTGCAAGAGAGCCAGAAGACGGAAGACCCCCCCTGTGAGCCCCTGACACCCACACTCGATGCCATCAGGCCCTGCGGGTGGGGGGCAGTGCACTGGCCTTCCCGCCTCCAGCCCCTTCCCTCCATGTAGACTCCTTGTTTGCTGGTCTTTAAGAAACAGCGACTTCTGCCTGTCTTTGTCCCTTTTTTTGCTTTGTGTCTCAGGATCCGAAAGTCTGAGGCCATCTCGAGGGTCCTTCCCATTTGTGGGGTCGGAAGACGCAGTCTCTGGTTGCCAGTCAGTAGTCCCAGAGAACGGGGTAACACGATTATCCGCTGACGGTGTCCAGCCTATAAAGCGCTGGCTGTTTTCTGCACTGCAAGCACTCCAGGTGAACTCTGCCAGAAACAGCCCCATTTCTGGCCCCGCTGTTACACATGCTGGAAACCCCAGACTTCAGGGGTGGCAAAGAGGAAGGAAAGAAGCCGGCCTTTCTCACCCAACACACAGGTACCCTGGCGGCTTCTCGACGCAATCTTTGTTTATGTTCCAGAGTTCTGGTTTTTGCCCTTAGCCTTAGCATTTTCTTGGTGAAATTAAGTTAACAAACCTTGAAGAAATGCTTTCCTTACAATAATGAGGGTGCCCAAGCCTCTGATAGAATTAGCAACTGCTTTGTTTTACTAGGAAGACTCCTTGGAAAGAGTCATCCGCTGTGGGTGTCTGAGAGGTTACCATGAACATTATTGTTAAAAGGACAGTGGAGGGAAAAGATGGCAGATAACGCTGAGAACCATTCCCCTTCTGCACGCATAGGCTTCAAACACACTGAGCAAAGCCCTTCTAACTGAGGTGGGAAGCTCAGAGGGCAGCCAATACTAGTATCTAAGAAAAGCACTTTCCCCTTTAATTTTAATTATGTGATAAGTGTATGATTATCACACTCACTCTCTCTGTCTCTCTGTCTCTGTCTCTGTCTCTGTCTCTGTCTCTGTCTCTGTCTCTGTCTCTGTCTCTCTCTCTCTCTCACACACACACACACACACACACACACACACACACACACACACACACGCAAGCACACTCACGGCATTTTCCTGTCTATTTAGTTAAGACATGGTCTTGCAGGCGGCCAGGCTTGCCTTGGAAGTGCACTCCTGCTCAACTAGGAACTGCAGGTGTGTGCTGCCATGCCCAGCCTCGCTTTGTTATTTCTGATGATTGAATGTTCTGTTCTTGAGATGACTGCGGTTCACGGGGCACACTTGCCTGGTCTTTGCTGAGGGTGGAACCGGAGGCCTTGCCAAGTGTTTCCAGCTACACTTGCAGCCACAGAGTCTCGGGGTGCCCCTGCCTACACCTTCCTGTCTGTGTGCTACCTTTGTCCTTGGCTTCTGAGCCTTGACACGCTCCTTTTTTGACAGTCCGTTGCAGAAAGAGCTCAGCACAGCTTGAGGGCATCGTACAAAGGAAGATGGGCAGGCAGATAACTGGGGTGGCTGTCAAGACCTGGTGCGATCCTGCTCAGCAGAGAAGGAAAGGAGTCAGGAGGTACCGTTCAGTTCTTCCTTTCTGCTCTAGAAGCAGCTGGAACTCATATCTATATTGCATCACTCTTCTGAGAAAGTTAGATTACTGAGCAAAGTTTTGTCTTTCAACTCTTTTCCAGGTTCGAGTGTTAACTGGCCCTAGTGTACTTCCACAGTGACCACTACAGGATTTTCTTCTTTATTCAACATAGGCAAAATGGCTCCAAATCCAGGCTCCCTTTAGATATTTTCTCTCTCACATAATGCGTGAGGTATGTACACAGATGTATGAATGTAGATTATATGTGTCTGTATCTATATATAGATGTGTATAAAGATATCTATGCATAGATATAGATGAATATATAGATATCTATGTATAGACATAGATGTATATATAGATATCTACATATAGGTATATATAGAGATATCTATAGATAGATGTATAGATAGATACAGACATGTATAATCTAGATACATCTATATATGTATACAGATATGTAGACAGACAGATAGATACATATGCATGTGTTAACCTTGGGTTTGTGGTAGAAATGCCGTTTGATGATGCTGGTGTAGACATGTGGTGTCTTGTTTCATTTCCTCCTTATACTGCTTTTCTCAATGCTGTTTTGAAACACCTGAAACAATTTCAAAGAAGACAGGTTCATTTGGGGTCACACGTGGGAAGGCTATGTCGGAAGGTATGGGAAGGCAAGTGAGGAAGGGAGGGTGAGGAAGGTGGGGCAGGAAGGCAGGGGGGCTCCTGGCAATGGGAACATGTGGTAAAAACTCCTCACATCCCGGTAGATGAGGAGCAGCCAAAGACACCAGAGTAGGACTGGGCTGGAACACTGAAGGCTGCCCTAGTGCAGCCTATGCTGGCTAAATTGACCCCATCCCCCAAGACCCACAGCCTCCCCTGGCACTGCCATCAGCCTGGGACCACGTGTCCAAAATGTTAGCATGCGAGGAACATTTCATTTACTATTTCAAACCATGACACTTCTAACAAAAAAAAATAGAGGAAAACTAAAATCTTTAGCTATTGGATAGAAGCCATGCCATGCTGGAACCTGCTCATCGTGCATGTGACTCCTTAGGGTCATGGCTACTGACTTGTCAGAAGGTTCATAGCATAAAACTGACCCACCATGGGCCAGTATCTAAAGGTCTCTTCGATGACTAATTTCATATGTCAGCCTGGATGAACCGTAATACCTGGGTGTTTGCCCAAACACTAGTGTAGCTCTTTCTGTGAAAACATTTCTTAGGGAGTGGAGAAGGGACTCAGCCAGAAAAGTACCTGCCGGGATGCCTGGGCATCAGTGTGGGTCCCCAGCACACACACAAAGCCAGATGAGGGGGAACACATCTGTACCCTAGAGCAGGGACACGGGGTAGGAGGACACAGGAGGAGCTCACTGGCCAGCTACCCTAACTAACCAATGAGCTGTAGGTTCGGAAAGAGAGTTGCTCTCTCAAAAACACAGAGTGGAGAGCAGCCAAGGAAAACCCTCAACATTGACCTCTGGCCTCCGAGTCAACATGCACAGGCACACATGAACATACACAGACACACATGAACACACACAGGGACACATGGACACACACAGGCACACATGGACACGCACAGGCACACATGGACATGCACAGGCACACATGAACATGCACAGGCACACATGAACATGCACAGGCACACATGAACATACACAGGTGCACATGAACATACACAGAAACACATGGACACACACAGGTACACATGAACATGCACAGGCACACATGAACACGCACAGGCACACATGGACACGCACAGGCACACATGGACACGCACAGGCACACATGGACATGCACAGGCACACATGAACATGCACATGAGCATATGAACATACACAGGAGCATGTAAACATGCACAGGCACACATGAACATGCACAGGCACACATGAACATGCACAGGAGCATATGAACACGCACAGGAGCATATGAACACGCACAGGCACACATGGACACGCACAGGCACACATGGACATGCACAGGCACACATGAATACGCACAGGAGCATATGAACACACACAGGCACACATGGACATGCACAGGCACACATGGACATGCACAGGCACACATGAACACGCACAGGCACACATGGACATGCACAGGCACATATGAACATGCACAGGCACACATGGACATGCACAGGCACACATGGACATGCACAGGCACACATGAACACGCACAGGAGCATATGAACACGCACAGGCACACATGGACATGCACAGGCACACATGAACATGCACAGACACACATGAACATGCACAGGCACACATGAACATACACAGGTGCACATGAACATACACAGAAACACATGGACACACACAGGTACACATGAACATGCACAGGCACACATGAACATGCACAGGCACACATGGACACTCACAGGCACACATGGACACGCACAGGCACACATGGACATGCACAGGCACACATGGACACGCACAGGCACACATGGACATGCACAGGCACACATGAATACGCACAGGAGCATATGAGCACACACAGGCACACATGAACATGCACAGGCACACGTGAACATGCACAGGCACACATGGACATGCACAGGCACACATGAACATGCGCAGGCACATATGAACATGCACAGGCACACATTAAAAGTTAGAAAAAAGAAAACATTTCTTTTCTTTCTTTCTTTTTTCTTTTTGGTTTTTAAGACAGAGTTTCTTTGTGTAGCTGTGTAGTCTTGGTTATCCTGGCACTCACTCTGTAGACAAGGCTGGCCTCGAACTCACAGAGACCTACCAGCTTCTGCCTCCTGAGTGTTGGGTAAAGGTGTGTACCACCACCACCCAGAAAGAAAGCATTTCTTGATAATATCATCATATGAAAGACAATTGTGGTCCATAGTATGGGCAGGTAGGTTTCATGTAACCTGTTGAAGGACCTAAGAGAATAAGACTCATCTCCACTGAGGCCACAGCAACTCTCTCTTCTCTCCTCTTTCTCTCCCTCTGACTCATGTGGGCCCATTAGTGACTTAAACATAACTTTCTGGCCCTGCTTCCTCCCTTATTATTTTCCTTTAAATCCCAGCAGCAAACTCAGATGAGCCCCACTCTTTCTAGTTTTCAAAGATGCCAGATGAAAATGACAATGACAGGAATGTCCCAGATGCTGTGCCAGATCCACACCCAATCCCGAAACTCTGACCTTGGGAGCTCTGTTCACAGAGCAAGGAGTTGAAGTCCCAAAGGCTGGCTTCCCTGTCTCTGGCCTCCTACACGTGACTCAAATGAGACAACCCTGAGCAGCAAACCTGACTGCAGACCCACACTCCCCTGACCTACCGACTTTCAGCCCCATCCTGACGGAAAAAGGCAACCTATAGAATAGGAGAAAAATCTTTGCCAATGATGTTCTGTGGATGAATGCTCATGTGCCATACAGGATTCAAATGTTGAAACCCTAACCACCCACATGGCAGTATTTGCCTATGGGACTTTTGGGAGGTAGTTAGGTTGAGACAAGGTCATAAGGGTGAAGTCCCATGATGGAACAGCAGAAAAGGAAGAGAGAATAGAGTGACATTCCTTCTTTTACCCTTCCTTTCTTCCCCATTTCCCCTTCCCCCTTTCTCCCTCCTTCTTCTTTTCCTCCCTTCTTTCTCGAAGCATTGCAGAGAATTATTCTGTCTTAACTGCACACAGGGGGTGGGGGACTCTGTGCTCTTTATTCTTCAGAGAGGATGTGGTGGAGATGAGCTTTCAAGAGAAGGTTTCCCTGAGTCTGTGAGTCACAACTGTCACTTTCTCCAGCTGGAGGATGAGCATGGGCATCAACCTATCCACGCGGATGGCTGCCCACTCCTCTCTTCACCCCAACCTCTGAGGGTCTCCGAGACCTGTCCCTTTCAGGGTGGGCTCTTGCCTTATGGTGAGCCCCAACTCAGCTCTTCCTAGTCTCTCAGTGGCCCCTGCTCAGCCTGTCTTCTTCAGGAGAGCCTGTTGTCCTGCTGTCCTCTGTGCTGACATGTCTTGAGAGCATCCCTCAATCTGTTCTCTTCCCTTCCACATGGCTTCATCCTCATCCTTCCCCCTTCTCCTCTGCAGGGGAAAAGATTCAGGGTTGGAAGTTGAAGGGAAGAGGAGGAAGAAGAGATGAGGAAGAGAGGGGAGAGGGAAGGGGGAGGGGAAGGAGGAAAAGGGGAGAAAGAGGGAAGAGGGAGGAGGAGGGGAGGAGGAGGAAGAGAGGGAGAGGGGAAAAGGAGGAGGAGGGGAGGAAGAAGGAAGAGGGAGAGAGGGGGAAAAGATGAGGGAGGAGGAGCAGGGGAGGAGGAAGAGAGGGGCAGGAAGAGAGGGAGGAGGAGCAGGGGAGGAGGAAGGGAGGGAGGGGTAGTAGGGGGAAGAAGAGAGGGAGAAAGGAAGGAAGGAGGATGGGGAAAGGAAGAGCAGGGGAGGAGTATGGGGAGGAGGGAGAAGAGGGGAAGGGAGTGAAGAGAAGGAGAAGGAGAGGAAAGAGGAAGGGGAGGATAGGGAAGGGGAGGGAAGGGGACGGAAGGAGATGGAGCAAACGCCTCTGCTGTCTTTCTGCTGAAATCCAGACACAGTAAAAACATAAGCAAACATCCTTCAACCACAGGAATAGATGCCACAGAAACTGTCACAAAAAGCCATCATTGTGGTTAACACTCAAGGGGATAGAGCTGTTACGAAAACCCTTCCACAGCTGTTTGGAGACCCCGAAGGGAAATAACAGTATGACCAGAGGCACTGGGCTCCCATTTGGTTGTAGGCAAATTATAACGTGAAAAACCCCATCTGCCTTTCATCACTGACACATCAGTGCAGTGAAAGCAGCTCTCTTGGAAAGAGTCCCTATTTTACAGCCTTCCTTCTCTGTTTCCTAGGAAAGATTTACAGAGTTGTCCTGCTTCTTTATCTCCAGGGCTTCTCCTCCCCCTCACCCTCTGTGATGCTCCAAGCAGCTGCTGTTGCCTTGGCAACACTACAGAATAAACTTGTTGCCTTTGGACCATCTGTACCCAACCTGGCTTATGTGGAGGCTGCTTGCCTCCTTTTCCTGTTTGTCATCAACTAAACGTCAAACCTCCTGGCTGAGCCACCGAAGCCTGAGTGATGCGGGGTGGGGGGGGGGGTGCGCGGATGGGAGGACTTCAGCCCCAAGGTGGGCTCTGATTCATTGTGTAACCTGCAGATTTTTCCCACAACACCCTTCTCAAAATACATACTCATTTATACGCTGTAATCCAGGAAGATTGGTCCGTTATCCTAGCATGTTGAAAGAGAAAGAAGGAGGGAAGAGACCTCTAGTTATTGGCATGGATTTTGTTTTCCTTTTGGAAAACTGAATGCATCTATTTCTCCTATTCTGAAGGATATACAATGTGGGCATTGTAAATATTTGGTTCTGAAAGCAGATCTGGAAGCCAGGTAAAATTATCCTATTTCATTCACTAGCATATTAACTGGGTTATTTGCTTGTTTTAAATAGTGTCTGGGACTAAACCTAGAGTCTCACACGTGGTGGGCACAGGCTCCTGAACTGAGCCGCATACAGCAAAACAAACTAACATGGTTGAGTGCCAGCAAGTCTCTTACCGGCAACTGACACTATTCTTGTTAGTTTTTTATTATAAATTCCCTTTAAATTAAAACGAATTTGTCTTATAAATCCAATACCCAATCCTGATTCACCTAATTGGACATGTGCGTGGCATTTTCACATTATTTAAAGCAAGATTACTGAGTTCCCTTGTGGGTGTCACTCTCCCCCAGCCGCCCGGTCAATGCCTCTCTCTTCTCTTCCCAGTTTCTGTCTTACTCATTACAGAATCCAGTCATTTCCCTACGGTCATGATCCTCTGTCCTCTATGTTTCCAAAACATGGTAGTTGAATCTTGAGGGTTTCTACGGATGCCGTTTACCCTGCCAAGCCTCCTCCATCAGGGATGTTGTTTCCCCACAGGAGACACTACAACTGGCTGCTTCTGTTCCGTGAAGGCAGACACCACTGATGAGCATGGCCTCTTACTGAAATTCCTTCAGTAAACGTTTACGCTTCTCATTCCTCATGTGTTTGCTTCTCCAAGCGTTCTGCTCCCAACCATCTGTCTATACAGCGGCACTTTTACACAGTTGTGCACCCAACTTCCATGAAACCACATGTGTGTTCAAGAGCTTGCAGACTGCTCAGCCACAGCTGGCAGAACACTGTGGTTGCAGAGAGATGGAAAGTTGTGGAGTAAGTTATGCTGGGCGTCGTAGCCCATGCCTGTTGTCTGTAATTCCAGCAGACAGAGACAGAAGAGTATTCCAGAGTTCAGGACCAGCCTGAGCTGCATAGTAAGTTGTAGATCAGCCTGGGCAACAGAACAAGACACTTTCTGAAGAAAAATAAGCAAACTAAAAAGTCAAAATTGTGGTGAGCTGTTTTTAGTTCCTTTCAGTAAAAGCCTTTTACTATCAACTTCTGTGTCTGAATTAACATTCTAGATAAAATTCTTGTAGTTTCCACCATTCTCCAAAATGTGATAAGGATAACATAGGAATCCTGTATAGGGCCGGCACTGTCCTGTTGTTGGCTGTTCTTTTACTCTTTTTCTTTTCAGGGGCCCACCACCCAGCTCCCAAATAAATACGTGGAGTCTTATTCTTATGAATGTCTGGACTTAGCTTGGCTTATTTCTTGCCAGCTTTTCTTAACTTAAATTATCCCATCTATCTTTCGCCTCTGGGCTTTTATCTTTCTCTATTCTATATGCCTTTCTTTACTTCTTACTCCATGGTTGGCTGTGTAGCTGGGTGGCTAGCCCCTGACATCCTCCTCTCCTTCTTCTTCTTTTGTTCCTTAATCTTCTCTCCCCAGATTTCTCCTCCTACTTATTCTCTCTGCCTGCCAACCCTACCAATCTTTTCTCCTGCCTATCTACTGGCCGTTCAGCTCTTTATTAGACCATACAGGTGTTTTAGACAGGCAAAGTAAAACAGATTCACAGAGTTAAACAAATATAACATAAAACCGCGCAACCCACCTTTGCATTATTAAACAAATATTCCACAGCATAAACACATGTAACTTATCTTCAACTAGTACTTCACAATACTGACCCCTTAACGATAACACTTGGATCCTACAGAAGAAATTCCCAGGCTTCTGTAGCTTGCCTCCTGAATGAGCCTACATACTTTCTTTTGTTCTGTGACTATAAAGGTTCATGTCACTTCTCACATGGTGGGTACATCCAGGCAATAGTGTCAGTCAGAGAAACTTGTTCCATGTTCCCAGATTATGGTCACTCAGATTTGGCTCAAAATAAATACTTCTCATTTCCTTTACAGCAAATAGCTATCTTATAATACACAAAAGGTAAAATACCTGCTTTGATATTTTACTTATTTGCCAGTTACTAAACTGTTAAGTTTAAGTGCCAGGCATGACCTAGAGGGAGATAATTAGTTTCTAGTGTCATTGTGAGTGCGGGGATTTAAATACACGTGACACAGCAGCCCCACTGCAGTTAGGATGTTACTAACACACCTGTTGTCCCCTTTCAGCAGGGACTTCTTTGGGGACGCTGCCAAGTCTCTAACAAGACCATGGCATTGTTTCTGGTCTTTTTCTATTGCTTCCTTACTTTCTGGAGTTTTCAGATGAACTAAGCTCATCTTAGCCCTTTCCATTGGACCAGTAAGGCCAGCCATTGCTTCAGAGAGCCCTAATCTATTGGTTTCTTGTTTTGGTGGGACCATGGTGGAGAAACAAACCCTGGCCCCCATGGCACGCCTTTTCTGAGGTCTTCTCAGTGGGCAGAGCTGAATGGACGTCTTCTCCCCTTTCCTCCTCTCACCATGCTTCCTCTCCTCCTTCCCTTTCCTCTTCCTTTCCCCATCTCTCTCCCCTTCTCCATTTTCTTCCATCAGATCCATTTAGGCCCCACCTCTTCTTGCCCATAACATAAAACACAGCACCAGTCAGGACAATAAAAATTTAACCTCATCGGCCTCACACCCACAGCGCCGTTCCTCTATACCAACAACTCCAGCATAAACACTCATTGCCCTCATCTGCAATACACACACATCAAATAGCTTCCAAACCTAGTGGTTTAAAGACAACAGTAAGCACTAGTTACATCACAGCTTCTGTAGGTCAGCATATCATCATCCTGTCCTGGTCAGAGCCTCCCATGAGATGACAGATGAAATGCTGTCCAGGGTTTCATCATCTCGACTGGGAATAACATGGTTGCACTCCACAGGGCCTGCCTACTCGTGTGGTTGACAAGCTCATACTGTGTGACAGAAAACTTGCGTGGTCTTCACATGGCTGCTGGATAATCTTTATGTGTGAGTTCTGGTTTCTCTAAGGCGGTACTAGAGAGTGAGGTGAAGGTAGCAACATTTCTGATGGTGCAGTCTCAGAAACCGCATATTGCCGTTTCTGTCATACAGGTCACCAAGTCTTCCAAACAGCTACGGAAGAAAGACTTGACCTATTGAATGGGAATGTGAAGGATATTCCCTTTCATTTCATGGCTACAACTTAAATTGCTCCCACATTTAGCTTCCGAAGCCCAATTCCTCATAATTTGAAGACCCTTGATTTTACAGAGAAAGGTTCTAATTTGATTAATTTTCTTTTCTTTTTCAAAATCACTTCCTACCATATAATTAAGATATAAAAGCTGTACACAGGACTGGAGAGATGATGGTTAGGAATGCTTGCTCCTCTCCCAGAGGACTCAAGTCAGGCAGTCCACAACCACCTGTAACTCCAGCTCCAGGGACTCTGATGTCCTCTACTGGCCTCTTTGGGCACCTGCATGCATATGGCATATTCTCTCACAGACATACACAAAAATATAAATAAAATAATTTTTAAAAATATGCATTTGACATGTGCATCTGAATTCTGGAACTTTCCTAGAGTAATTTTCATCTGGGGAGGTGTGAAGTTGGTGTTTCCAGGGTAAGGTACAGTGAGGGTTGGAACCTCATGCTCTGCCACACACTAACTTGACTTTCTCACCACCTGCTTATTTCTTCTTCTATTTATCTGTCATCTCTTATTTCTGCCTCAGCCTTTCAAGTGTATATTGAGTTTTTTGTTAGGAATATAAAGATTTTGCCATAATTATTACAAATACATCTCCAATGATTGGTTTTTCTTGTTTAATTCAAATTGTTAGATACCAATTTCTTAGTTGGACACGCAGAATTTTGTACTTTGTATAATCAAACATTTCCCTTTGTGATTACTTTAGTAGATTTTAAACATCCTTATAATGTATACCATTTTGTCAACATTCAATAGGACACTCATATGTGCTACTTTAATATAATAGGGATTGTAAATCCTCCATAGAGTAACGTGCACTGATGATAGACAGATAACTTTCTGAGAAGTGATGTATATACTGCACTGCTTTGCTAGGGTGGATGCTATGGCTTGAATACGGAATTTCTCCCATAGGTCCTTACGTTGTCAACTTGGGCCCAGGTGGTGGTACTACTTTGGAAAGTTCTGGGAGCTTTAGGGCGTCATGCCTGCTTAGAGGAAGTAAGACACCAGAGGTATGAATCAAGGATTCATTCTCTCCTTCCACTACATGGGCTCTAGGGACCACACCCTGGATGTCAAGCCTTCAAGTCAAGTGCCTTTGCCTGTTTAACTATCTCGCTAGTTCACCTTCTCTATAATGTTAAAGTTTGTATAAAAGAAGTCATGAAAAAAGGAGCTGTGAAGTATGTATCCCTTTCCGTCTAATTTCTACCCCAGAATAGTATCTGTGAGATCTCTATTTTATCTTGTGTGCAGTATTTGACTACAGAGAAATGGTGTAAAATATTCTTTTTATTGTTAAAAGATGCTTTCTGTTTTCAACTACTTCAGTGTGTTGCTATGAAAGTCCTTGTATACATCTTTTGTGGAGCCCAGGTTAACATCTCTGGTAGGTACTAGAGTAGATTTCTGGGTTCTATGAGATATGTCTGTCTCTGTCTGCCTGCCTGCCTGTCTGTCTATCTATCTAATATCTATAATCTATTTTCCATACTATCACCTGTCATTTATCTATAATCTGTAACCTAAATAGCTACAATCTATAGTCTATCATATATATATATATATATATATATATATATATATATATATAATCTTTAGTAGGGATTAGCAGTTTTCCACCAAGTTTTGGTGTCCCATGTCCTTCCCAGAGTACTGAATTTGCACAGATGTCTTTGTAGAGAAGAAGATGGGGTGGGGGGAGGTTCTCACTGTGGATCATGGTTGTTTCACCTCTATTATCATGCTTAATTTTTTAATGACATGACTAGCTTCATTTATAGAAGCCATCAAAGAGATCAAGCAATTTGATCAAGGTCATATTAACTAAGAATGTAGGACTCAGGTCTTGGTTTGCCTCCTTACTGACCTAGAATGCAGACAAATGTGATTACTGTGGCACTGGGGAAGTGTCAGCATCATGGTGGAGCCTGGCTGGAGGGGAGAGGGGCCTTCGCTGGGCATGATGGGCTTTGTGAGTTTAGAGCTTTGTCTTACTCCTCTCTCTGTCTGTCTGTCTGTCTCTCTGTCTCTCTCTCTGCTTATTTGTGTATGGATGAAATGTGATCAACCAGCTTCCTGTCCTGCTACTATTCTATGCTTCCCTGCCATGAGGAGTCCATCCCTCTGGAAAGGCTAAAATAAAGCCTTTCATCCTTGGTCTGGCAAGATGGCTCAGTGAGTGCAGGTGCTTGCTCCCAAGCCTATTGACCTGAATTCAAGACCTAGGACTCACATGGTGAAGGAGAGAACTGATTGCTACAAGTTGGCCTCTGACCTACACATGTACACTATGGCTTATGTGTGTGCCCCTTTCACCCCAAATAAATAAAAAAAGACAATAAAAAATGCCGAAGGTTTTCTTCCTTAAGTTGCTTTTGGCCATAGTGTTTTATCATAGTAACAGAAAGTAACTAAAGCAGATGTTTATCATGGAAATATTAAGTTACACAAAGTAGAGATGTCCTATGATGTTTTACTGAGGGAGAAGTCACTTACATGAGAAGTCAAGAAAGCCGAGAATCAAAGGTCCATATGCTGCTCTCCAGGATGCAACCGGAACCCAAAGAGAGAGCATCTCCTTCCTCCCGTACGTTCTACATACCTGTGACCACACTCAAACAGGCATGGGTACATAGATCTCTCCTAAAAATTCCCTTTTAGTCTAAAGAAAAGATTTAGACTTAAAACAAAACTAAATTGTGTCAATATACAAAATGTCTCAAACATATATAAAGCATATATACATAGAAGATGATAAACAAATTTTAATCTAACTATATCCTATCCTAAGCATATCTATCCCAACTAAACTCTGAACTTATCTGAAAGAGATGCCCAAGTCTGAACACCACCTTCCAATCCCAACACTAAACAACTGAAAACTAAGTCTACCAGGTATAAATTATCCTGTAATATCAATAGTACAGAAAGGGGGTGTAGTATTCTCAGAATTACTTCCTGCTGAAATGGGACAATGATAACCTCATGGAATCCTGTAGGAAGAAAACGTTAGTGTAGTGAAAGTCTCAAGTGGACTAACTGCAACATTTGTACCCAGTCTCTGTTTGGCGGGAGATGCTTGATTGAAGCTCTTATCTGAGGCTCTGGCCAGAGTGTAGAAGGTGCACCATATCAGTTAATTAGTCTGGAGTTGTCTAGAGCGATGTAGTCCCAAACCGGTTTCAGGGTGGTAATTGTCAGTTCAGATGCATCCAGTTGGATCAGATGGAATCACTGAAGTAGGGCCCCATTTTCTTTTCAGAGTGTTTGAAGATTGCTGTTTGGAAATTCTTTGTTCTCTGTGGAAAAATCAAACATCAATGTCAACAAGGATATTTCAACTTTTATGTGTATGCATACCAGGAAAGGCAACATAAGGGAGATAGTAAATATGAGGGAAATTAGACTTTCAGAGAAAGAACCTAGTATAAACAGATGACAGTCCCTAGATTTTGTTTTCTCCTGTCTTACATCAATTGGCTCCTTGATATAACCCAGGAAACTCTGAATTTTATTTTAACAGCATGCTTGGATTTAGAGGAGGAAAGTCAAATCCAACTCCAAAGCCAGTGTTGATTTAAGTGAATTGAGACCAAAAGAGTATTAGGAAGTAAAGAGAAATAGATTTTATAGGGACAAAAGTTAAGAGAATTGGACATTGATGCCAAACATTAGATTCTTCTTTGTTTGACGGTCCTTTGGGTAGCCATCCCCTCTTCTTTAGGTATCTGCAAGTTCAGTATCTTCTTACTGTTTGGAGATGGGTTTTCATGTTAAGGCGAGAACAAAACACTTCCCTTTCCTTTTGTGAGGCCTCCTTATACCTCGTAGAATATGACGTTGTGAGTGAGCTGTCATCTTTCCTCCTCCTGGGGTTTCTCCTGTTCAGATCGAATCTTGATCAATTTTGATGGAATCCAAAGCTTTTCTTCTCCTGCGGAAACAAAGGCAAAACCCCTTCCCCAATGTCACACATATCCTGGTTTCCAAACTGAGGTCATAACATCCTTGAAATACACTGGTTGATTTAGTTCAGAAGTTTTTTCTGTAGTCCAGGGTCTTTCTGCAGCTGTTTGTCCTTTCTCGTTAGCATTAAGAAAGTTTAGTGTTAGTAATGCATTATGTAATCTGTGTTTGGGGGTCTTTGTTCCCCCCTGGTTGTGTATGGAGCATTTCTTTTAAAGTGTGGTTAGAGCTCTCAACCACAGCTTGTCCTGTGGGATTGTAGGGTGCCCTGACCCGTGGGACATTCAACGTAGGGACTGGAGGGCACCTAGTAGAAAGATGGGGGTCAGGAGATACGAGAAAGGACACCAAGGCAGGTATCTGATCAATGTGACAACTTTATTCATCCCAAACATATTTATATAGGAGAAGTGAAGAGGGGAAGGGATGGGGGTGTACTGCAGCTGCAAGGATGCTGGCAGGGCAAGAGGTCAGAGGGAGAGGTGGCCTCCTGTGTTGCTTGGTAACCTAATATGCAGAGCAAGAGGTCAGGGGTAGGGCCTTTACTATTGCTCAGGCCTATCTCCTGAGTACTTTGTAGTTTTCCAATTGAGCTAATCTTTAACTGACAGATAAAACATAGGCTTGTTTCTTGGAATTTGCTTTATGTCAGAAGAGGTGGCAGGGTGGTCTTAGTGTCATGTCTTCTGTATGAGTACATGATGCAACCTAGCTGACTGATGGCCGGAGGACCCTGACAGTATAGTATACCAGTTATGTGCTTTATGTTATAATGTTTGAAAAACTGTTCCAACTTAATGGAGACATATGCTGTAGCACTGTCAGTTTTTATTTGTTCAGGTATAACCATAACAGCCATCACCTCTAAGAGGTATGTGATAACAGAATCAGCCTTTTCAGAGCTAAGAGCAGTAAGCTCACCAGAATCCTGAAAATGTGTCTATGGTATAGTACACATATTTTAAACTTCCAAATTCTGGAAAGTGAAACACATCCATTTACCAAATTTCATTTCTGTGAATTCCTTTGTGGTTACTGCATGCTGGTGATGGAGTTTGATTGTAGAGTGAACAGGTGGGGCAGTTCCTTATTATTTCCTTGGTTTGTTGCCAGGTGATAGAAAAATCTTCCTTTAAGCCTTTGCTATTAACATGGTGGTTTTTATGAAATTCTGAAGCTTCTAGCACACTTCCTATTAATGAACAAACAATCTCATCATTACCTTGTGCCAGAGGACCTGGCAGACCCGTATTGGATCTAATGTGTGATATATATATATACATATACATACATATATATACATATACATATATATATATGATGAGTTCTATTCCTGGTAGTTTCCTGTAATTGTATAAACAACGAGGTTAAAATTCCATATCATCAGGAATAAATTCAGTGGTCTCAGTGTGTAAGATGACTCTCTGTATTTTGAGAGTCAGTAACTTTATTGAGAGACTCTGTAAAATCCATAAGTACCATGAGAATGGCATACAACTCTGCCTTTTTGTACAGAGTTGTAAGGGTTTTGAACTACTTTACTTATATTTCTTGATTTATAACCTGCCTTTCCTGACTTGTTTGCATCAGTGAAGAATGTAGGAATTCCAGAGACTGGTGTTTTTCTTACAATACGTGGAAGGATATAAATTGTTTCTTTATGAATTTGATTCTCTCTGTTTTGGGATAATTATTATTAATCCTTCCCAAAAAGTTGCTGCAAGTCCTTTGCCAATATTCATAAGGAGGAAATGTCCAATAACTTCTGTTGGGTCCCTTCCAGTTAGTTAATGAAGCCTTAATTTACCTTTTAAAATCAAATTAGAAAGCTTTTCTATATATGTCTTCAGGTATTTATTCTGTTTATGTGACAGAAATATCCATTCTAGTATGATATCTTCCCTCTGCATCAAAATCCCTGAGGTATATTCTCTAGATGATAAAATAACCAGAATACAGTCTAATTTTGGATTTACATGGTCCACATATGCTTCTAGTTTTCTCTTTTCTACCCATCCTAATTTTGTTTTCAGCTTCAGCTGATATTATTCAAGGATTATTTAAGTCTTGTCTCCTTTTAGGGCCATTTTTTGGTGTTTTAAATCATGCCCTTCTACTCCAATAATTGTCTGTAGCTGAGGAATTTCTCCTAGTAGTTTTTGAAGATCATTAAGAGTCTGGTAATGATCTCTCCTGATTTGAACTTTTTGTGGTCTAATTCTTTTAGATCTATTTTATAACCTAAATAATTAATAGAATCTCCTCTTTGTATTTTTTCAGGGGGAAATCTGTAATCCCCAGGGAGGTAAAATTTCCTTTACTGCCTCAAACATCTTTTTCAATGTTCCTTCTTTCGAATAAGCCAGAAGAATGTCATCCATATAATGGTAAATTATGAATTGCAGAAATTGATTGGGGATTATTTCCAAAGGGTTTTGCACAAAATACTGACATAAAGTAGGACTATTTAACATTCCCTGTGGTAAAACCTTCCATTGAAATCACCTAAGTGGTTGAGAATTATTATAGGTAGGTACTGTGAAGGCAAATTTTTCCCTATCTTTTTCTTGTAAAAGTATAGTGAAGAAGCAGTCTTTTAGATCAATTACTATAACTGACCGCCCTTTAGGTATCAGAGAAGGTAATGGCATCCCAGGCTGTAGAGATCCCATAGGCTGAATTACTTTATTGATGGCTCTCAGATCAGTAAGCATCCTCCATTTACCAGACTTCTTTTTTATCACAAACACAGGGGAATTCCACGGTATGGTAGATTCTTCAATATGTCCAACATTTAGCTGTTCCAGAAGCAGCTTTTCTAAAGCTTCTAGCTTCTCAGAGGTCATATGTCATTGCCCTACCCAGACAGGTTCATCTGTTAGCCATTTTAAGGGTAGGGCTTTTGGTTCCTCTGTAGGTTTGGCACTCATATCCTTTTTTCTGTACAGCCTGTATGTTTGACATCTGTTTTCTGTAGTGTGTTACAATATTTTTTCTATCATCAAGAGCTTGTTTATGACTCATATCTGATACAGGAGGAATGTTAATCTGGGTATTCCATTGCTGTAATACATCACGACCCCAGAGATTAATAGTGATGTATGTGACATATGTCCTCAGTCTTCCTCTTTGTCTTTCTGGTCCTATACAGCCAATCCATCTTCATGCTTTGTTTAACTTGAGACAGGGTTCCAATCCCAAAGAACTGAACACTTACCTCTTGTAGGAGCCATCTGGAGGGCCAAGATTTTTGAGTTTTGATGGTGACATTAGTACCAATGTCTGAAATTCTGATAATCACCTTATTATTCACTTTAACTGGTAATTTGGTTCTGTGATCCTCTACAGAAGTTTGCCAAAATGTACGTTTTTGTTTCCTCCAGTTATAATTGGTTTATCCCCAGTAGCTAATTTATCATCCAGAGCCCTATTATTCTTTACAATAGGCAGTGGATCTTCTAATTGTCCTGGGAGAGATTGTCCTCCATAGTGACTGGGAATGACTGGACCACTTTTGACATGGGGACCTTTGAGAGACCCCCCCCCAAGGAGTTTCCCGATTTTAAAGGGTTACCTTGTCTGTCTGAACTTGAGCTTATGGATCAGCATAAGCACCCTCACCAAGAATCTTATCTTGGGGGGGGCTATATAACCTTTCCTTAAGCCTTGAAGCTCGAGGACTTTTTCTTCTTCCCCCCCATAAAGCTCTCCATTGTATTGGAGACGAATTTTCTAACACCACTAAAAGCAATGGACTCCAGTCCTTAGGAGTCACTCTATTCGTGCTTGCCCAAGAGTTCAGAAGTTCCCGATATAAGGAGAGTGAATACCATAAGAAACGATGGCTTGTTTGATTCCCTTTAGGTCTTTCATCTGTATGCTTCTTCATTGCTGGTTTTTCAGTAGTAGATACTGGAAAGACCATGGGAGAGGGCATAACAGCCTTAGGAAGGTCTTCCGACATCTGAGAGGTGTAGGTCAACCTCTGTCATGACCTGTTGCTAGTACTTCTGAATCTGGTGTATCAGATTGCAGTTTGTCTAAGACCTGCAGCCTATTGACCACCATTTCTCTGATTGCTTGAACCTCCTGGGTCAAAATTTTTCTAAGGACTTCATAGAGTCTGTCATTTTCTTGAATTTATCATTTATATGCGATTCCAAGCATTTAATATTCTCATCCTTAGATATTATCTGAATGGCATGTAAGTTGCCTTCCTAGAACAGTGTTCTATCTGATAGCTGGTCATTATCCTCAGACATGGAATGATTTTTTTTCTGTTAGTTTTCCAATCTGAAGTTCCATACTTAGAGTTTTATCAATCAAGTCATCAGACATGGAAGGAATTGTCTCTGTTAGCCTAGTAATGTCATCCTGAATTTATCCTATTTTGGCCATTAAGGCAGCAGTCAAGGAACCAATCCTGACTCCTAGGCGGCCAGTGTTACATTCTAAGGTGCTCAATCTGTCTGTAATTTCCCCATTGTTCTCAAGATTTTGAATTCTTGTCTCTAATTTACCAAAAATAGTTTGCACAACTTCCCTGCTTTCTGCCCTATTATCAACCCCCCTCTTCCAGGATATTATATGAATTATGAAACTAATCATTAGCATCAGACATAAATATATTTGGGGCATGTCATAATCCTCTCCCAGGGTGTCACTCATATAAGAAGCAATGAGATCCATAATGTTATGCATCGTAAGATTATCTGCCATGGTATAGAGTAGGTTATCTTATCACCAGCTTAAAGTACTAGAATGCAACACTTACCTCCAGTGATTTCCGGTTGAGGTGTGTATAATTACTTGCAGTAACTATGTTTGGTCAACAGGTGGTGTAGGTATACCGCCAAACAGCTCTGTCCCAAGCGCTCTCTATTTTCCCAGTGGAATCTGAGAAATCCCAAGAAGCTTTTACAGAAATTTAGCGAACAGGATTTTGTTAAAAGAAAGGGAAAAGAGCCCCGTGCAGACTGTGGGAACATGCGGTTATGGAGTGCTGTGGAACCTTACTGGCGGGAAGGAAAACAAACACTCCTAGTTGCGGCTTTAGGGATGCTTGTTTCAGCAACCTGCCAGGGAAAGCTGCGTTGGCAGATGCTGGGTGGTGGTGGGGGGCGGGGGCTGGTTCAGCAAGCTCCCTGGGGACCCGAGCTTGTTGGGCTAGTGTGGAAGGAGTGTTGATTTCTGGGTGGGCAGGAGGGCTGTGGAGACATGCAGTCACCGGGAATGCTGGTGGTCCGGGAACATGCCAGGGGGCCTTTGGCATGGCCAGAGAATAAAGGGGATGCTGTGCCAAGCCGTTTCCAAACACAGGGCAGCTTTTGGGCTGTGGTGTGTGCATCTACTCCCGGGCAGGCTCAGGCAGCTCCTTTCACACGGTTCCACTGTGGCTCCAAGGCGGCAGTGGCGGGAATGGGGCACGTGGGGCTGGAACCGGTAGTGGCCAGAGAACAATGGAAACGGAACCCCTTTAGGTGGAAGAGAACTGTGCCAAGCAGGAGAACGGGACTGACTTGGGAAACCCTGGTGACTTAGGAGGGTCTCCAAGGCCACTGAGACGCACCGGGCCATAGGCCACGTACATCGGCTGGGTAAACGTACTTCCTGACTCCTGACACCAGGTATCGAGGAAATATTAAGCTACGCAAAGTAGGGATGTCCTATAATATTTTATTGAGGAAGGAATCACGGGAGAAGCCAAGAAAGCTTAGAAGCAAAGGTCCCCACACTGCTCTTCGGGACACAACCGGAACCCAAAGAGAGCATCTCCTTCCTCCCAGCTCTTTTAACCCCCATACATTCTACGTAACCTATGACCACACCCCAATGGGCGTGGTTAGCGCTATGGGTATGTATGATCTCTCCCTACAGATGTTTATGGAATCTTAATTCATAGTTTTCTAGAATCTTGAAAGCTATAAAAATGCTTTCCAGTTGGTGAACAGGTAGACTGGGTATGTTCAGAAAAAGGGACATTATTCAGCACTTTAATTAATGAGTTCTCAAGTCATGAGAAGACAGAGAGCTCTTTTTTATTGTTGTTTTGTTTTTGTTTTTTCGAGACAGTGTTTCACTGTATTGTTTTGGAGCCTGTCCTGGAACTGGCTCGATAGACCAGGCTAATCTCGAACTCACAGAGATCCGCCTGCCTCTGCCTCCCGACTGCTGGGATTAAAGGCGTGCACCACCACCGCCCGGCGACAGAGAGCTCTTAATGTACATTATTAAGTGAAATAAGCCATTCTGGGAAGGCTACATACTTTATGGATGTAATGGTAGAACATTCTGGAAAAGGCAATAGTGATAGTAAGAAGGTCAGTGGTGCCAGGAGTTTGGGAAGAAGGGAAGGGGGATTGGCAAGGGATCAGGTTTTCAGAGCACCATGACTCTAGTATGACAGAGACGGATCTATCAAGCCATAGAGAGCAAGGTGTGTTTTCCATGGCCTCTGCTTCAGTTCCTGCCCTGACCTCCTGCCCTGACTTCTCTCAGTGATGGAGTGTGACCTGGAAATACAATCAAATTTCAAATTAAAAGAAGCATTCATTTCTATGTCTCAAAGTACTCAGACTTCGTACTATTTGATGGTGTCTTTATCTTGCTTACAACCATTCTATATAAAATGTGCCTTTTAAAGGGTAATGGTAAAAAAATCCCCACTGTCACCGAACTTACTTCTAGTAAGGCAAGAAAGCAAACCAAATAAATAAAATAAAATAAAATAAAAAATAAATGAAATAATAGCTCCAATCCTACCAAGAACATAAAAGTAGAAGTTTAGGGCTCAGCAGTGGTGGCGCATGCCTTTAATTCCAGCACTTGGGAGGCAGAGGGAGGTGGGTCTCAGTGAGTTCAAGGCCAGCCTGGTCAACAAAGTGAGTTCCAAGGCAGCCAGGATGGTTACACAGAGAAACCTTGTCTCAAAAAGCAAAACATAACTTGTGGCTCATACTTCAAGGGGTCATGGGAATATATGCTCACTTTTTGTTTGTTGGTGTTTGTTTTTTGTTGTTGTGTTTTTCAAGACAGTGCTTCTCTGTGTAACAGACCTGGCTGGCCTGGAACTCACTCTGTAGACAAGATTGGCCTTGAACTCACAGAGATCTACCTGCCTCTGCCTCTGCCTCTCAAGTTCTGAGATTAAGGGGGTGTGCCACCATCACACACACACACACACACACACACACACACACACACACACACACACAGGCCTTGTCCTAGAAGGTGTCAATTCTTTACCTCCAGGATGTAGGTTTTTAGGGGGACTGAACTCAGGTTGTCAGGCTTGGGCACTGAGCCTCTTTGGGGTGTTTTGCGATGGGAAATCATATGGCCCAGGCTGGCCTCAAATCTTCTATGTTGCTTGAGATGATCTCCCTCTACATCATGAGTGCTGGGGTGCTGGGAGTACAGGTGTGTACCACTGTGTCCACTCTGGTTTATTTTCTTTCTTCAATAAAAATAAATATATAGTCTGTTTAATTCCTGGAAGTTTATTACAAACTATACAACTTTTGAAAGTGCTTCTAAGTTTGTAGATAAAGAACACTTGCTTATAAAATCAGACAATAAACTACATATTTTCAAGAAACCTGGACTGTTAGTTTTTTGTGAATTGGACACAAGCTAGAGTCATCTGGGGAGAGGAAGTCTTAGCTGAGGGATTGCCTCTATCAGTCTGCCTGTAGAGAAGCCTGGGGACATTTTCTTGCTTAATGATCCATGTGGGAAGACTCAGCCCCACTGTGGGCGGTTGTCCTGGGTTATATGAAAAAGGAGACTGAGCAAGCCATAGAGAGCAAGGCGTGTTTTCCATGGCCTCTGCTTCAGTTCCTGCCCTGACTTCTCTCAGTGATGGAGTGTGACCTGGAACTAAAAACCAAAGAAACTCTTTCCTCCTCAGTTGCCTTTGTTCATACATTCACCACAGCAAAACAGAAAGCAAATGAGACCCCAGTTTACAGGTCTAGAGCACACACCCTGTTTTCAGAGTGCATTGACTCAGGTTTCCTCGGTTCAGACACTGTCATACGTTTTGCTGGTGCATTCATTGTCAAAGAGCAAACATTAACCTCCAATTGTATTTGTTATTCAACGTGTTCCTTCAGATCAATGGTTCTCAACCTGTGGGTCGCAACCCCTTTGGGGTCAGAAGATTCCTTCACAGGGATCGCCTAAAGCCATCAGAAAACCCAGATATTTACATTATAATCCATAACAGTAGCACAATTACAGCTATGAAGTAGCAACTAAAATAATATTATGGTTGGGAGCCACCACAACATGAGGAACTGTATTAAAGGTCACAGCATTAGGAAGGCTGAGAACCACTGCTTTAGATATTGATTTGGTTTTAAAATCCAGTTAAAATGAACCAGGGCTCTGCTGTATTTCAGTTTGTTCTTCTCTTAATTGCCTGACTGGGTCACAGCTCAACTGTCCTGGGGTCATAGAGTCTGTATCTATCAAAACCTAGGTCCTATGACCCCAGAAGCCCTTTGCCATCAAGACAGATGTCATTTACAGAGTTCATACTGTGAACCATGCAGGAGAGTTTTGTTTTTAATCTCATGCTGTTTCACGATGCTGTTGGCTGTGTTTGTAGCTATGCTGGGGCAGCGCAGTGAGGATCCAGGAAGGAGCAACAGCTGCAAACCGATGGCTGCAGCTCATCCCGAGCCCGGTCCTGCTGCAGCAGCACTAGAGTCTGTCTGAGCACTCAGTGCAGGAAGAGTCAAAGAACGAAAACTCTGTACGCCCAATTCTTGGACTTTTGTGGCAGAGATTAATAAACCACGGAGCTTATTCCCAGAAAGCCCAAAGCCCTCCATGTACTGCTTAGGAGCTCTCCTCCAGGAAACAATGGGTGGCCCCACAGACCACCTCCGGCATGGGGTGACCAGTGCTCTGTTGCAGCTAAGGACTGAACTGGTCTCTGCCCATTCCAACACAGCAATATGCTGCTGGCATTCACACAAACAAGTAAGTGCTGTGTGGCATGTGTCCTAATCTCTATTTTAATGTCTCCAACAATCTACTGGTTAATTAGCAATTTGCTACCCACCAATATGCAAATGAGTGCCAAGCATAGGTTCTCTGCATCTGTAATTATTCTGCTGATGTACAAGCCACTGTCTTCCCAAAGTAGGTTTCTCTTCTCTCTCTCTCTCTCTCTCTCTCTCTCTCTCTCTCTCTCTCTCTCTCTCTCTCTTTCTGTGTGTGTGTTCATGCATCAGGGATTTCATTATTTTTAGGAGCAAGCTCTGCGCATCTTTATGCTTTAATAAAGGAGAGTTCAGTGATTACTGCATTTTGAAATATATATACATATATATGTATATATGAATTTCCCTCCTCAATTTAAAAGTCATTTGTCAGGGTTTTGTTTGTTTTGCATAAAGAGTAGGGAGTTATTACCAAGGGGCTACAATCCAAATTACCGAGAGTCAGAGCCCAAGATTGTAAGACACACATTTCTGCAGCTGCCAAATCCGTATCTAGAATCAGTGTCTTGTAGTATTTGATTTTCTCCCAGCAGCTCTGGTGAGTAGAGCCACAAGCTGCCTAACCCATCTGCCTATTGGAGCACAATGCTCTCCTCTTTGGAGGTTTAAATGTTTTACATTTTTTTCTTTTGGGGGGAGTGTTGTTCAGGGCACTAAGAAAGGCTCTCATGTTAAATTAAGTCAATTAATAAATGGAGACACATTAAGCAATCAATTTTGTCAGCCTATCTCCCCAGCATTATGTATGGTTGGCTGTAATCACAAGATAAATGCAATGTGCTGATCTATGGTAATGTTCAATAATACATTCTCCGCCAGGCTCAATTCATCAGGGAGTTTCAGTAGGGGAGGTATTTGTTATTGGCTGTCTCTGCACCTCAAGGATAACATTTCTGTCCTTTTGATTGGCTGCCTCGCTGCTGCAAGATTCTAACCGTCTTATTTTGATGATGAATATGAAGGCGCGCTAAGCCGGGCTGGAGCAGTGTCTCGGGCTGTGCTCCCATTCAGAGCCCAAGGACTTACAGCTTCCTCCGCTGCCTTTCTGTGCACCAACAACCCCCCAAAAGTTGTGATGCTTTTCTTTACCCAGTGCTTTGGGGCTGTGTTGGATCTCATTCACCTCCGGTTTCAGCACTACAAGGCTAAACGGGTTTTCTCTGCTGCTGGGCAACTTGTCTGTGTGGTCAACCCCACGCACAACCTAAAGGTGAGTCACTTCCTCTTACGCTTTCTAGCCATCTCCGTGGGGGATCTAGCCTTTTTTTCTCAGGAGACATATCAGGGAGCTCGTGCAAACAGTTTGCTGGAGCTAGGATCACGACGCTCTGGAGCCGCTTGCTTGCCGAGGCTCACTCATTCTCGCTCTCTGGGTGGCATGGTGCTTTCACAGTGACAGTGTGGTGCTGCCTGGACTGGCAAGCAACAGTGGAGTGGGCATGTAGTGTCTCCCCGACTCTGTCCTCCGAGCAGGGTGTGGGGGCAGCAGAAGGGAGGGTGATTGGAAGAGTCCGGTAGAGGTGTCCTTACCTCCCTCCCAAACATTTGTGGGCCAGTGCCCCTGAGAGGAGATCTGAAAAGTTATGCAAATTGCCATCTGCCCTGCCGGTCGTACAAGGATTTGGCCATAGAAAAGTAGCTACAGAACTGGGGAGCTTAGACAGGACCTGGGAGTTGGCAAGGGGCCGTTTCTGCAAGAGTTTGCCCTTGTCCTCAAACTGTGCAAAGTGTGTGTGTGTGTGTGTGTGTGTGTGTGTGTGTGTGTGTGTGTGTGTGTGTGTGTGTGTGTGTGTGTGTTGCTGGGAGGAGTTTAGCTCCTTTCCCTCCTGCCAGCTAGATGTGAGCCTTCCCTGAGGACAGCGGGGCGGGAGGAGGGCTTCGCATCAATTGTGTAATAATGAAACCAGCTCAGAGCTGCAGAGGCTGCCTGGAGCCTGCAGGCGGCTGGCTGCTGAGTTGCTGGTGGCTGCCTCCCTGCTCGCTGAGTTCTGCTTCCTCTGTGTTCATCCCTTCATGCCAATGTTGTAAGCCAAGATGCAGGACTAGACGGACCTCTACATGTCACGGTCCATTTGGGGAAATGAATGAAGAGCCAACTGCCTAAGGATGTGGGAAAGACTGGGAATGGGGTAAGGGGCATGCTGGGGGGGGAACTCAGCTAAATCCCCCCAAAGGTGAAGTGGTCAGAAAATAAAATGAAATTCAGGACTCCTTAGGGAGTTGCTTACCTGTCTTCACTCTACTGGGGCCTGGAGGGACAGGGGGAGGGGCTGTGTCTGCAGCAGAGTCTGGGACTGTCTCCAGGAGACCAAGTCTGCTACTCTGATCACTGTGGTCGGGCAGTGTTGAGTGATCGTGTGACGATGAACTCTCATGAGCAGACAGTCCTCAGCCCTCTTGCTGCAGATCAGTGCTTACAAGTGCCCCCCCCCCCCGCCTCCATTCCCGGAAGTCTTTAGACTGACAGCTGTCTGGAGCCTCTCAGGCCTTATTCCTGGGGGCGATGTGATGGAGGGGACCTGGACCATACAGAGACTGCAGCGGGTTGTCTGTGGTACCCAGGCTGTGAGGGATCCATGAATCTCCCTGAAGCATTCCTGTGTTCTCTCCATCACCCCTGCTCAGTCATCTCTTTCCCCCCTTTCAGTGCCCCCCCCCCTTTATGGCTTGTTTTTATAAATGAGAATTCTTTTCCAGTCATCCTTGGCAGAGCAACTACATAGTGTCCATATTAAAAATACTCTTGAATTCCATTTCATGGCCACTTTGGAGACCTTACTCCAATCCCATTATTTTGTCAACTTAAATTAGTTACTTCCCCTATGGCAAGAAATATTGTTTACTCCTGTTTTGCATTTTAATACCTTTTAAATCATGCGACGCAGCAGTTCCAAAGCTTGAGTTTACGTGGTTCACTGACTGCACCCAATGATGGAGAAGGGGTGCTTAGAGCTTGCTGGGTGGCAAGGGGAATCATCCATGCATGTTTTTTCCATGATAATGGCTTGTTGACTGCAACAGTCTTGCTGCCCCCAATCCATGGGCCCAGAGTCGGGGTACAGGGCTTTGAGTCAGCTTTGGACAGCTGTGTGATTTTTTTTGTAGTTGACTCAACCTTTCTGAGCCTTCCCTTTCTCATCTTCAAGGCAAACATAGAGATAACTGTCCTGGCTCCTCCACAGCTTTCTGAAGCTGCTAAGAGATAGTGTGTGTATATGGGCAGGGGGTAGATGATGAATGTGTTTACAAAAGCCTCCTCTCTAAACACACACACACACATGCACACATACACACATATGCTCACACACACACACACACACACAAAGCACGCACACATTCTTGCATGTAATTTATAGGCCCTCCAAAGAGTGTCACTTAGAGCTTTAAGGTAGCTTAAGATCGTGTAAGCAGGAACAGAAAAATAGCTGCCATGTGCTTTTGAGGAGTGATTTTTCATGGCTCAGTTTTTCCTATCAATGCTCGTTTGGCTTTTCATTTCCCATTAATATCCCCTCGGGGACTCTGCTCATTAGAGCTCACTGCAAGTAAACAGAGTGCACTGTGTGTCATAGAGCTTGGGTCCCCGCACACAGAACTAGGAGGGCCACGGTGGGCAGAGGGACCCAGTTAGCAGGCAAACTGCTCTGTGGGGTCTCCAACCGCTTGTGCTTATCCAGGGCCCGGGTGACAGAAGGCCAGCAGAGCCCCCTCTCAACACAAAGCTAGCAGATAGCTACAGGCTTTTTAAATATTTCAATTAATTCACTAGCTAGTGAATTAATTAATTTATAAGAACAGCTATCTATAAGTACCACCGGCTGCTGGTTAGACTAAGGATTGCATAAAAACTCAAAAGAGTTCTTTTCCTAAACGTCAAGTCCAGAAATAGACCACATAAAATATGCCTTTGCTATAATTAGCTGTGATCTATGGGGGGGAGGGGCTTCCTTTCTTTTGAGGGCAAAAGCTATGGCAATGTTAACCAAGAATAACTATTGATCTGTGGTGCTTCCCCCGCACCTTGTAAGACTGGGACGTGACATGGTGACCAAGGCCACTGCGTTCCTTCTGCTGGGCTGCCTGGAGCTATAAGGGGAGCTGTGAAGACTGTGTGGGAACAGTCTCAGGCTTTCTTGAGAATCTAGTAACATTTAAAGACTTCAAGGAAGTGCTGAGTTATAATTCACTAGTGTATCTACTACGCTTCCACAGGTCACCTTCATTAGCAGCCTCACTGACCTGGAGTTCCTTCAAACCAGTGCCTTTCCTTCTAAGTGGAAGGCAGGGCCTTCCAGGGACTGAAGATACTCTGGTTTAAGCTGTCATAGCCATAAGCCCACTCTAATGAAAAGGATCCTTTAGAGTGACCAGCTGACATGGAACACTGGGTTTTAAGTACCTGCCTGGAAATGGGTGAGAGAGACTCACTCCCCCCAACCCCCGTGCTTGTCCTTGTAACACTGTGCCTAGAGCAGAATTCCAAATGGTGCCCCCCCAGTTTTCCTTTGCACCCCCTGAAAAGTACTCCTCCAGGAGCCGGCATTTGAGCTAGAGGTCTCCAGGTGCTGCCCCTTCCAGGTTGGTCGTTTTTCTCTCCTGGCTCCTCTCCCATTGGCCTAGCCACCAAGGCAGCCCTGCCGTCTGCCCTGTCTGTAGGGTGTCACAGTCAGTTCCTGCAGCCAGGCTTTTCCAGGGAGGGGTCTGCAGGCCCCCCAGAGCCCCCCCTCATCTCAGTCCTCAGCCTTTCCCAGTCCACGGTGAGTGGGAACGGCTGGTGGCTTCCTCCTCTTTAACCACAGCTTTGATAAGCTGAGTTCTTAAAAAGAAATGCTAGCAAGGTGTTTTCTGGCAAACTTTTGAAAGGCTCTGCCTGATGCTGCCACCCAGTGCCCTCCTATGCATGGGGCCTAAGAACATTAGTACCCCACCTCCCTGCCTGCATTCAGCGGGGGCCCTGCCATTCTTTCTTATAACTCGTTAATCTTGGATTTACAAATAGAGCACACACACACACACACACACACACACACACACACACACACACACACCATGAGGAGTGACAAACTGGACAACGGTAGTTTTGCTTCAAGTGCCTGGCAGATGCGAAATCTGAAACTGGGGGTATTCCAGGTCCGTTCCTTACGGCATCTAAGCGTCCTTCATCCGTAGAGCAGCTTGTGTGGATGAACGTTTGTGCTGTGGTGGTGGGGAAGAGGGTGTAGTATGGAGGAAGAGTTGGGAAAAGGAGGAGGGAAGGCAATGGGGGGGGGGAGAAGTTGAGAGGGGAGGAGAAGATGGGGCTGGGGAAAAGGGAGAGGACAGGGGAAGTCCTCTGAGGAGAGACGAGGAAGGGGAGATGTGAGACCGGCAGAGTCAAACAAGGCTTCTGCCTGTGCTGTGTGAGCCGACCTTGGAAACCCTGAATTGCCCCGGGCTTTGCTAACTCTGCCCAGCGGGGGGCTGGAATGAGACCGGAAGACTGGAGACTGAGAGTCAGCCTTTGGAGTGTTCAGCGTGAATGCCCACTTGAAAGCGGTTCAAAGCTTTGCAGCAAGATTGTTGAAGAGCTGGTATGTGGGGTTACCCAGTTCTTAACCCATGTCAGAGGGCCCTGTTCTCGGTCTCTTCAACGTTTTCCCCAGGTTCTCTCTCAGTTTGGAGTCTCCTCACTGCTTCTTAGCAGCTGAGAAGTTAGGGGCAGGGTGTGGGCCGAGAGGGGGCGGGGAGCAGGAGGCCTAAGGTCTATCCTCTTCCGCTTTGATACCAAAGTCTCTAAAACCTCTTTCAGCCCCTTGGTTTCTGCAAATATTCTATGACACTATGGGTCCCAAATAGCCGTGCAGCCTCTCTGGTTAATGGTGATTGCAAATGAGGCCCCTGAGCCACATTACGGGAGACCCCGAGCTCCAGGCGGTGATTTGGTTAGCTGTGTGCTAGTGATTGAGTTGCAGATCAGGCTGGAGCTGGGAGCTGGGAGGAGGTGAACTGATTACCTCTGCTCTGCACTTACCCGGCAGCCTCTGTCTACCGACAAGGACTGTCCGGGGAAATGAGGGAACAGCTAGCCTAACTTCCCTGAAACCCACAGAGAGGCCACAGATATCCAGACAGCCCCCCCGCCCCCACGGCCCCCAGTTTAGACAGACTATTTTTTCTGGCAGTTTGCAACAGAGGCAGGGCAGGGAGCAACTGTCTGAGACGGTGTTTTATACTTAAGAAGTCATCTTTCCCCCAGCAGTGAAGTGTAACGTCATGGACAAGAGGTCTCTCTGGAGAATGGGAGACTCACCTCTGCATGGCTTTTGCAGCTCCAGGAATGATGGAGGGCTTGTCAAAGCAGGGAAGTTAGAGCTTGTATGCAGCCAGGGGAGTGTGAAGACCACAGAAGGGGGCGTGCCGTGTGCCATCCATGGTAGAGCTGAGAAGGAAGTGCCGTTTATGGGATTTGGGGCCAGAGTGGGATGGAGTTCAATCCTGCTTTCCTGGAGCATGTCTCTTCCTAGTTCTTATGGAAATGCAATGTTCCTACACATTCCTGGGGTCCAGGATGATAATTCAACGTGTCATACAATGTGCCATGAACAAATTGTGGTAATTATCATTTCCATCTCCTCCAGCATTGATTATTTTGGTTTTAGGAAACTTCGGAACTAAGTGATGTCTTTGACCTTCGTGAACTTCATTTCTTTTCATTTATAAAAAGGGGTGTGGGGAACAACACCACCGCTTTGGCCCAGCACCTGGTCTGTGGTAATCAAGCCTGTTGGCATTGCTATGAGTTCATCAGAAATACCTTTCCCACAGATTAAGGGTACACCATGGTTTATCCTAGGCTGGCTGGGGTACACATTCTGAAACCTTTGGCATATTGTAAATATGACCCAGTTCTTGTGTCTAACTTGAATGGGTGAACGAACTCCTCACACTAGATGTTACAAAGATGTGGTTTGGATGACATGTTCCTCCATAATTCTCAGGCCTTTGAACACTTAGTCCTCAGTTGTTGGCTGTTTGGAGAGGATTAGGACCTTGCTGGAAGAGGTGTGTCACTGGGGTAGGCTATGAGGTTTCTAAAGACTTGAGCCATTTTGAGTGCTCCCTGGGGTCTCCTGTTTGTGGCTCCAGCTGTGAGCTCTCAGCTTCTGCTCTTACCACCTGTCACCTGCCACTTCTGATTCCACCATTATGGATTCTAGAACAGTAAGACCCAAATAAACCCTCCCTGCTACACTTCCTTGGTCATGGTGTTCTATCACAGCAAAGAAAAGTAACTAAGTGTCAGTGAGGAGGCCTGGGCAATCTATGGAACCCGGGGTAGTAGATCAGTATTTTTCCCTGGTGTACGAATGGACTTGAGGAGCCCATTTCCCATGGAGAGATGCTCTCTCAGCCTGGACACATGGTGGAGGGCCTAAACCCTGCCCCGGATGAAACTTAAAATCCTGTAACTTTTGGCATTTCTTGAGATGGTGTCCCTTCACACTTAGTCTTCACAAAGCACAACTCAGGCAACTTGCTGAGGACTAATATTAAATGTACTCTATGTCACTGTAGAATATTGAGCTAAGAGCTTGCATGTTTCATTCATCCTCCTGTATATAAACACCTGTATGGTGCCCCAGCCCCTGCTGAGTAATCCTAGGAGGCTTTCTCTGTATTTCTCAAGGCTGCTGGTAGAGCTGGACAGCTGCAGCTTGTATTGACTTTGATCCCTTCCTCTGCTTGCTGGGACAATTCCCAAGTCAACTATTGCCTCAGAGTCATTATCTTGGGTTCTGTTGTGGGGTGAACTCAAGTGAAGACTATGCACATAGTTTTTAGTTTGTGGTTTTGTTTGTTTAATCACCTTACATTTACTGAGCACATACTAAGTACCAAGCACCTTAGTTTCCTTGAATTGCTTTGAAAAGAAGAGTTGGGGCCTTATAAACCCCTAAAGACATCAGTCAAAGGAGTTGTGAATATTTTGTTGACAGCTTTTTAAAGAAAACTCAAAAACTGGTATCAAATTCTTGTCCTCCCACCAAACAGAAAGAACAAGTAGATGTATGTGTAAAATTACAGAAACGTAGATTCACAATGATGATTGTAGGTGATGCAGGTCTGCAGTTTCTGAACTCAGTTAAAAAGGGAAGATTCCACCAAATGTTTGATACATGAAAGTGAGTGTTAAAATTAGCATGCATGTCTAAGTTACCTGTATTCCAGCTCTTCTCCCCATGGGTTCACACCACAAGCTGTTTCTATAACAAACGAATATTGAGGTTAAAAGGAAAACCGAACCATCTCTATTGCACACTTGGAACCTCTCACTAACACACAGGTCTGGTTAGCCAATGGGAAAAGGCTTGTCCAGAAATAACACCTCTCATAGGGTGAACCGTATGGAGGACTTCATTGAAAAACAGCGAGGGTCTCAGATGTCCTCTGCTTCCCCTGACAACAGCTCCTTTCCCCAGGCTGCTAGGCGAGGCCCTCACTCTGACAGGTGCAGTTCTGCAGAGTGCTGTAATCACTCTGTAATCGGAAGACTCAAGTAAATTGCAGGGCCTTTCAGAAAGCTTACATGGTATTGATTTTTGAGAGACACCGTGGAAATTTTGTAGAGAAATGATAGGAATGAACATGCACAAGTTGAAAAAGAAGCAGCCAATGATTGGGCTTTTGGCTTGAGTGCGATTTAAGCCCCCTTACAAGACAATTTAAAAATAATCACATGTTCTGAACATAACTATGGCTAGAAGCGACATTTGGTGCACCTCTTCCAAAAGACCACTTAGAGAAAAATACATATTTTCTCAAATACCAGTTAGTTGCTAGGCATGATGGCTCATGCCTGTAATGCCAACATTTAGGAAGTTGAAATAGGAGAATTACCACAAGTTTGAAGACAAAGTGAACTACATAGTAAGTTTTCAGGCCAGCCTGACTGTGGTAGTTTGAAAATAAGTGCCCCCCCCATAATTTCATAGGCAATGGCACTATTTGGAGGTGTGTCTTTGTTGGAGTGGGGATGGCCTTGCTGGAGGAAGTGTGTCACTGTGGGGGCAGGCTTTGAGGTTTCCTATACTCAGCGTACCGCCCAATGTCTCAGTCAACTTCCGGTTGCCTGCAAGCCAAGATGTAGCCAGCACCTGGTCTGCCTGCATGCTTCCACGCTCCCTGCCATGATGCTAATGGACTGTAAGCAAGTCTCTCAGTTAAATGTTTTCCTTTGTAAGAGTTGCCATGGTCATGGCGTCTCTTCACAGCAATAGAAACCCTAACTAAGACACTGGCCTACAGAGCAAGATCCTAGCTCAGGAGACAAATAAAAGCATAAGAAAAACAACCAGATAGTGGATTTGCATATGACATCTTAAAGAGTTATATTAGAGTCCTACTATGTTTTAAATTAGGAAAAGTGTTCTTGGCGTTAGTTGTTGCAAAATTGCTGTCAAATAATATATATTTGTATAAAATATTAGTTGTATCAGTTTTCAAATACCAATTCATTAAGAAAGGTCAAAAGCATCAATGGTATTCTTTTATAATTGGGGAATGGTTTTAACTTCATTCATGTTGCTGTGATAAAACCTTGACAAAGAGCGACTTAAGGTTGAAAGAGTCTGGCTTATGATTCCAGGTTATAGCCCATCATTGTAGGGAAGTTAAAGCAGGAACTTGTCACATCTCATCTAAGAATAGAGAGAGAATTAGTGTCTACAATCCTCTCGGCTACTCACTTGTTTACTTGTGCTGAGCACAATTTCTCTATTTTTACGCATCATCTTAGATACTGTTGTCACATTAATATTTGAACCTAATCGCCATACAGAGTGAAAATGGGGAGCACTTTGGATTTGGGAATAGCTTTGAAGATCAAAGGCCTTTGTTTTATCTGTGATAATGAGCTTTAATTGTCAATTTGACTCAACCTAGCATGACCTGAGATGAGCCTCCACTAGGAAATGTCTATATTTGGTTAGCATATCTATGGGGGACTGTCTTAAATTCTTTGGTGTTGGTAGATCAAGTCAGTTGTGGGCAACACCATTCCCTAGGCAGGGGTTCTTGAACTACATAAAAATGGAGAAATGATGCTCAGTACAAGCAAACCATTTCTGAATTCCTCGTAGAAATATACAAAGAAGCAGATTTACTTATAATGTTAATGTGGAAATAACACACATTAACAATCAATTTGTTAATATCACACATCATGCAGCCTTTAGAAGAGACTACTTGTAGTTTGAATGAGAGTGACTCCCACAGGCTTATGTGTTTGCACACGTAGTTCCCAGTTGGTGGAACTATTTGGGAAAAAGTAGGAAGTATGGTCTTGGAGGAGGTGTGTTATTGAAGGGTGAGCTTTGAGGTTTCAAAAAGTCCATGCCATTTCAAGCTCTCTCTCTCTCTCTCTCTCTCTCTCTCTCTCTCTCTCTCTCTCTCTCTCTCTCTCTCTCTCTCTCTCTCTCATGTTTACAAATCATAATGTAAGCTCTCACCTACTTGCTCCGGAACCATGCCTGCCTACTGCTGTGCTTTCAGCCATAATGGGCATGAACTCACCCTCTGAAACTGTAGACCCACAACAAACTGTTCCTTTCTTCTATAAGCCATAGTATCTTTGCATAGCAATAGAAAGGTAACTAAAACACCATTACACACTCATGAGTGACTGAAAAAGAAATGCATGGCATGTGTAATTATAAAAGAAGTTTTGACATTGCAGACTCCTGAATGGATTCAGGACCCAGAATCAGTGCTGTTGTTGATGGAGCATGAGCCTTAGGGTGACAGTCACTTGTGGATCGTTTCAAAATGCTGGTGACTCCTCCTGCTACCAACATTTGAGGCACTGTATGGGAGGCGGGGGCCATAATACTGCATTTGGATTCCTGGATGATCCTTAGGGCTGTGGTAGAAATACTGTTTTACAGAGAGCTCTGCAATAGCGTCTTCCAAAGAAAGTAACACCCGAGAATGATAGAAGAGAGTAGTGCTGGCTGTCCTGACTACCCCTTCCTTTGGAAGTCTACGTTAGTATGCCTCTTTGCCTGGTTCCCAGCCTGTCACATAACAGAGGTCTTTGTATTGAGAGGAGAGGGAGATAGGGAGTACCTTTCCATTCTGCTTAAGTAATGAGAGGGTATATGAGAGGAAATAAATGCTTACTGTTGGCAGTGTTTACACAGCCATGTCAGAGTTAGCTCTAGTCAAACAGAAATAATGACTTTCTCACCCAAAGTTTTTTTTTAATGGCAAAAATCAATGAATTTTACCTTTAAGACACAGAAAATAACTTATGGCGACTATTGATATGTTTGAAAAATCTGTATCACATAGGCCTATCATGAAGCATGTTTATTTGCAGAATTATAAGCAATATTTTGCTTATACGAGGGAACTCTCTTATGTGCCTACAGAAAAGTTCCCTTTATGGTTCCCAGTTTATAATTAATTGACTGGAAGACACATGAAGGTTTCATGTACACACATGTAAAACACACATGTCAGAGGATCCAGTACAGAACTGCTACCAACCACAGCCTCCATTGTTTCTTATAACAGAGATCTTTCATTAATGTGAATAACGAGTAATACGGTTTTCTCAAAGGAACCCATTATCTGATAAAGCTTTTTATTTGAAGGTCCAGAAGCTGTAAAGCTGTTAATGTATAGGCTACTTAGCATAAGCTGACATTGGAAAGCGGACAACATCAAGGGAAGGACTGTCACTTGAATGGGCATCTTAGGAGAGGAAGATAACCCATGCTATTGCTTCAAAACTGCCACCAATCTGTTTCTTGCAGGCATTAGGATGATCATATACAAGTGAGGATGTAGCCTTCCAGATTCTGATTCACTGGTTAAATTGCATGTTATCAGGCTGGTGAGATGGATCAGCAGGTAAAGGCATTTGCTACACAAGATTGACCACCTGAGTTCGATCCTGAGAACCCTCAAAAAGCCAAATGCAGTGGTGAGCATCTGTAGTCCCAGCACGCCTGTGGTCATATGGGAGGCAGAGACAGGAGAATAATCCAGAAGCTCACCTTCCAGCTAGCCTGGAGAACAGAAAGGTAGCTACAAGGAGAGGGACCCTGCCTCGACAGAATAAAGGAAGAGAGCTGGCTCTTGAAGAGTTGTCATCTGATGCACACTTGGGCTGTGGCATGCACATGCCTACACACACACACACACACACACACACACACACACACACACACACACAAATGATGATAATAATAATAATAATAAATTTTAAAATGTTTTTCTAGGTGAAAAATTCTTATTAACTGTCATTCGGTACACTTCACGATGTTTGGTGTATAATGTGGTGTTATGCATTTGGTTTAGTGTTTATTGACTATTTAGTTACCTTATTAAAGCATTTCAGGTACAACTGTTGCGACTGTCTAAAGCACGGTGTCTAAGGATGAAATGCTTTTAGGTGAAAGGATCAGTGGAACAATTCAAATTTGCTATGAAATAGTTTCATATAGAAAAAAATCATTCCTATAATAAAGCCTCAACTCTATACCTCATGTCTTAGGTAAGGTTTCTATTGCCATGATAAAACACCATGACCAAAAGCAACTTGGGGAGAAAACGTTTTATTTCATTGTGCAACTTGTAGTGGAACGCTGGTGTATATACCCTGGCTCTTTAAAAGAAAGGCTCCACCCACTTCTGATCTCTTCCCTCTCTCTTTCCTGCTGTTCCCTGGGGCAGACAGGACTTTTCCTGGCTCTCTCTCTCCCTTTCTCATCTGCCCTCTGTCCCCCTTTGTCTCTGTGTCTCTTTACCTCTTTTCTCTTTCCTTCCCTTGTTTTCTTCCCCCTCTCCCCCATAAAGCTTCCAATATGACTCATGTCTTCAGGTCCCATCTGCCTGCATCCATCACCCACTGCACTGCAGGACCGCAGGACCGGGGACCTGCCCACTTGTGGTCCTAATGCTTTATTCCCAACACAGGAGCCTGGAGGCAGGAAGTGATGCAGAGGTCGAGGAGGGATGCCGCCTACTGACTTAATCACCCTGCTTTCTTATACCAACCCAGAACCGCCGGCCCATGGGTAGCACCACAAACATGGACTGAGCCCTCCCGCCTCAATCATTAATGAGGAAAATGCCCCACAGCCTTGCCCACAGACCAATCTAATAAGGGCATTTTCTCAATTAAGTTTTCCTTTTCATAACTCTAGTTTGTGCTGACATAAAACCAAAAACTAGACATCATACCTCATCTATACAGGAGAAGTCAGAGACACGACAACTTGTCAAAGCAAAGGGTATGGTTCATACTTTTTTTTTTTTTTGCTTGTTTTTATTTGTTTGTTTTGGGGATTTTTTTTGAGACAGGGTTTCTCTGTGTAACAACTCTAGCTGTCCTAGAACTATCGCTGTAGACCAGGCTGGTCTCGAACTCACAGAGCTCCACCTGCCTCTGCCTCCCGAGTGGTGAGATTAAAGCCATTGATCACTATCACCTTGCTGGTTCATACTTTTAATCTTGTTTTAAGATGTCTTTCTCTTCTCTGCATTTAGAATAGATTGTTTGGAAGCTTCTATAAAGAGTACAGCTCCCTCAACTCGAGCTGTATAAAAATGCCCAACTTCCATAAAATACTTGAGAGAAGCTGTTGACACAGCTTCACTAAAATGCCCAACAAACAATTGTCTCATAGAAAAGGAGTTTGTGTATCAGACTTGTGTTTAAATGGTTTACCTGTCAGACAAAACATTTGAAACGTGGACGGACCCCAGTCTGAGACTGATGCGGCTGTCTGCTCAGTGTCCAGCTGGCCTTGCCTTGACAGTGGGAGCCACCTCAGAAGAGGAATGCAAATTTTCTCTAGGCTGATTTTCCTCTAGAGTGTTTGTATTGTGTGTGTGTGGGGGTGTGTAGACAGAAAGAGAGACAGAGAGAGATAGAGAAGAAAAAAAGTCTTTTTACACAAAAGGAAAAGGCCCCTTGAGAGAACTAGCTCTCATGCAGCACCTGTTCCCTGAGAACAATGGGCCTTTGAAACATCTTTCTCATTAGTGTCTGCACCACAAGTTATCTATTTCCCTGAAATCAAAGAGGAAGGAAGTTCTAATGACCACCTCCTACCTAATTCAGCTCAGCTTCCTCCTAGGCGTCAGTAGGGCAAACCCCCTCCCCTAAGGCCCTATGCTCCTTTGGTTTATTCCTTTACAAGGCAGTTGTGGGGAGGTTTGGATAGAAAGGTCACTAATGTGAAGGGAGCCTGGGGGAGACACAAAATGAGCCTGGAGGCCACTGTCCTCAAGGACCCTCACCCCAGAGAAGGGCAAGCTTCAGGCAACAAAGTTAGGGAAGTCACTCCAGGAAGGCAGGGCACGGCAGAAGTTTCCAGCAGCTGCAGAAGGCACACAGCACACACCATCCTGGGCCAGATACTTGCACTCCCCAGGATGCCTGCTTGTCACAGCACCCCTCAGGGTGGGAATGTGGAGGCAAGCAGCTTGGCACTGACCTGGTAAACACCAGACTGCCCTCCCCTGCCCCATACCATGCCCAGGTCTCCTGGTAACCAGGAGGGCTGATGAGCGCATCAAAGGGTTGCCTTATTGAAGCCAAAGTGATCCACCTGCTTCTGACAATGAAATAAATGCCGCTTGGACCCTGCTCCGCATTCTCACTGACACACAAGCCAGCAGCATGCTGCTTTCCAATAATCCAGGAGAAACGAGGAACAGACTGGTTGGTGCGCAGGCCTTACCCTCAGCTCCTGAGCATACCTAGCAAAGGGGGTCAGCTTAGAGCACAGGCATGCAGCTTCTCTGGCCCTCCTCCTTGCTTCTCAGAGGGGTCTGAGCAATCAACCTTGATGTCTCCATCTGCCAAATGACAGGGATGACCCCTTGCTCATTGCCTCCCTCCAAGGTAACCTTGATGTACAGAGCTAGGGATTTGCAGTTGGACTGACTTTAGATACTGACTCTGTTTAAAAGACCTTGAAAGCTAGATGTGGTGGCACACACCTTTAGTCCCACTCATGGGGCAGAGACAGGAAGATCAGGAACTCAGTGCCAGGAACTTACACAGTGAGTTGGCAACCAGCCTGAGGGCCACAGGAGAGCCTGTCTCAAAAACCCAACCCCAAAGTTTGAAGTTTGAGGTGATGTACACCAGATGGTAGAGTGGTAAGATAAATGAAATGAGAATAAATGGAAAGGGCATGGTTATATAGCTTAACCCATTTTATTGGAGATGGTAGGGATTTAGTAGGAAAATACAAATCCACATCTGTATTGGAAAGATCAAATACGGTGACAGTCAGCCTAAACTATCAACTGGATGCAATCTAGAACACCCGGGAAGAGAGTCTCAGTGAGGAATTGTCTACATTGATTTGGCCTATGGGCATGCTGTGGGCATTGTCTGAATTATAATAACTGATGTGAGAAGACCCAGCCCACGATAGGTGGCATCTTTCTCTAGGCAAGGTGTCCTAGAGTAGGGTGCATATGAGTAGCCGAGCCCAAGCAAGTCAGCACACCCCGGCGGATCTAGAACATGCTCTCCCCCACATCTGGAGCAGATAGCAGGTGTCTGCATAGTTACCACTAAACTATCCCAGACTCAAAATGGCAGGCGTGGCACCTCACCGCCGGAGGTCTTGCAGGTGCATCCAAATAGACAGAGTATGGTGTCTGCAGGGTGGGCATTGGCAAGTATCCCAAGCAACTGGGGACACCCTGTGGCAGAAAAGAGGACCGTAGCCAAAGATTAGCCACTAAGACCGGACTTTCTAAGACCCAGAACATGCTGCCTCTTCAGCAAAGGCTCTCCTGGATATCCCTTCCCCAGGGAGAATCCTGGGTCTGCATCTCAGGTCCCTGGAGAGCTTCGAAGCACAGTGTTCAAACTTCACTCTGCTTTCATTCCTGTGGCTGCATCGTTACGGGATGATGAATTCCCCAAGGGCCATAGCCCAAGGCTGTAGTGTAAATAAAATGAGTAGTTCAAACAGAGGTCTAATTCATAAACAAGCCAAGAACTTCAAGAAGAAGGCGAGGCATGGCAGACATGAGCAGATTACAGAGGGGCTAGGGACGTGGCTCAGCTGGTAGAGTGCTGGCCTACTATGTGCAAATTTCTGGGTTCAGTTCCTGGCACCACATAAAGCGAGGTATAGCCCCATATATAAAGTGAGGTATAGCCCCATATATAAAGCAGGGTATAGCCTGGTATAGACCTGTAATCCCAGTGCTTTGGAGGTGGAGACAGGGATCCCAAGCTCAAGATCATCCTCAGCTGACCCATCCACCACTGTAAACCCCTTCTCCCTCCCCCCCAAAAAAAAGAAAAGAAAGAAGGGGTTAAAAATTCACATTATTCAGGGTAAAAAAAAATTCACACTATCCAGGCAATCGCGACAGCTGCTCAAGGCGAGTTTGTCTCCTGGAGTATGCTATGAAGTGGGAACATGGAGTTAGGAAATAGTGGGTTTCGAGGCCGGGGGCAGATGAGCAGTGAGGCAGCTTCCGCTCGGCGATGCCCAGTCGCACAGCGCAGAGACGAGGGCCCAGTAACGATGAACACATGCAAAGTGCCAAGCACAGCAGGTGTGCTTACAAAAGCCTGGAATGATTGTTCAGTCTCACTGCTAAGAAAATAAGCTGTTGGGTCCAGGATAATTCTAGTAAGAAATTGGCATTCGGGGATTAATTGTTTAGGCTGTAATGACTGCTGCAGCCCAAACTAATGAGAACAGAAAGAGGTTTCCAATTTGAATATCAGGAGGGAAATGGGCTTTGCCAGGCTGAATGGGAAGGTTTTGGGGGAGGTGGGGGGCGTGGTTGACCTCAGCATTGATTGGTCAAAAAAAAAATGAGAAAGCTTTTTTTTTTTTTTTTGCTTTTGCTTTTTGAAAGAACAGCCTGAGAAGACTAGTGAACAGCTCATGCTGCCTCAGGAAAAGTCTTGATTGATTGTTGAAAGCCTGGCTGACTCCTTACTGGAAGCTTCAGGCCAACAAGGCCAAAATGAGTCATCTACTTGCTGGGACAGGAGCCCACTCAGGGCCTGGGGTCAGACCCTCCGTGCTCTCCTAAGCACTGACCTTCAGCAGTCCCCTCCCCATCCTGCAAAATCCAGCTGGATGGCAGCACTCACTTTGCCAACCCCGGTGGTGGGTTGTGGGTAGGACATGAGAACACGCCTGGCACACGGCTCACGCCTGGCACACGGCTCATGCCTGGCTGGCACACGGCTCAGCAATCTTCAGATCACTAGCCGTGTGAGGAGGGTGATATAAATGCATCACCCCTTTCCGGTCCTTTCATGTGTTTGCCCTGCTTCGCTCCAAACAGGACTCCAACCCGCCTGCGTGTGTTGTTGTAACTCCTTCCAGAACTCTGAGCACCATGCAGAATGATTAGAATATCGAACAGAGATTCGAAATCAAACAGACCTGCAATAGGGGCTGGGGAGATGGCTTGGTGGGCTTCCATGAGGAACTGAGGACAGCAACATGTACCTGTAATTCCAGCACTGGGAGGGGAGGCAGGAGCTCGGAGAATCCCAGGGCAGGGGTAGCGGGTGCAGAGCTTGCTGGCCAGTTAGTCTAGCAAAGTACTGAGCACAGTTCAGTGAAGAGACTGTCTCAAAAAATAAGGTGAAGAGACTTGGCATCAGCGCGCGCACACACACACACACACACACACACACACACACGTGCACACACACACACATGAACACACATGCACGCACGTGCACACACACGTTCATGCACACAGACAGACAGACAGACAGCGGCAGACCTGGGATAGTTTGCTAGGTCCAGCTGGACCATATACTGAGAGCCTGGGAGGGACTTGACCTGCTGTAAGGGAGCCGGGGAGGACCGAGATTAGGTTCTGTCTTGCCAGGCTTTGGAGACCTAAAAGTACCACAGATGACAAATGATGGAGGAGAGGTGGAGAGAAGACGATGGAGCAGCTTATTTGTTCTACATCCCATTGTTGCCTTGAACATATTTTTATTTATTCTTTTACGAGGAATAGAGCTATAATGAGAAGATTGAGTCCTTGGAAGATGGTCCCTGTAACAGTCATCTAATGGGAGAGATCCCAAGTTCTTTACCAATCTTCCAGTTCTACAGCACTTTGGATAGGAAATGTTCTTGAAAGACCAATATTTGAATGCTTGGTCCTCAGGGCAGCGAAGTTCAAATGTGGGGTCATTGAGTGGGATTCTGGCTTTGTCACTGAATTAATCTCTTGGGAAATGGGGCCCAGTTGAGAAAGTAGGTCACGGCAGGCAGGATCTTGAGGAATCTCTTTTGTCCTTGGCCCTTCTCCCTTTTCCTTGTCCACCATGAGATAAATGGCTCTCCATCACTCTGTGGTCCCATGTGACCTCATGCCTTACCATAGCCTACGAGTAACACAGGCTGAAGCCGCCGGACCCGTGAGCCAAAATAAGTTGCTTGTCCTTGAACTCAGATATTTTTGTCACAATGACAGAAGCTGAGTTTTCTATCCAGTGCCCTCCTGTTTCTTATTTTTCTTTCCATCACTAGTGATTGGACTTCACAAGGAGTCCCTTTAATTCTTCCCACGGACCAGAGGACACGGAGGACTTTCAGAGACTGCACACTTGGGTGCCAGAGGTTCTGAGAGGACATAGAGCTCTCAGGATACAGAAAATAACAAGTGCAGCCAATAAGCTGGAGAACTTGGAACAGTGGTGTATTGCTGGAAGGAATGTAAAATGGCCCAGATGCTATAAAAAGTCAGATGGAGTTTCCTTCCCAAAAAATTAACACAGAATTACCATATGACCCAGAATTTTGCTTCCAGCTATATACCTCAAAGAATTAAAAATAGAAACTGAAACAGATACTTATGCATTAATATTAAGCACAGCATTACCCACAATGGCTAAGAGGGGGGAACAACATATATGCCTATCAATAAAATGTAATAATATATACAGTGAAACATTACTTAGCCATAAAATGGAATTTTGATGTACCCTACACCTGAAAGATTAAAAACCTATGCTTTGTGAAATAAGCTAGAAACAAAATAACAAACAACACCTATTTCCAATTGTATGATTATATAAAATAATCCAATCCATAGAGATATAAGGCAGGTAATAAGTAACCAGGGTGAAGGGAGGAAGAAGTAGGTGTTACTGCTGGGTGGCCACAGCTCCTGTCTAGGGTAATGAGCATCCTTTGGGAACAGTGATGATGACTGCACTTTGTGTACATGCTTAATCCCACTGAATTATATGCTCAAAAGCAGACAAGGTGGTGTTATGTCAGATAGATTTACCACAATGAAGACATGCACTCTACTTCAGAGATGACCACATGGAATGACCTGAGAGACAACTCAGAGATTGATGTGCTTGCCATACAAATGTGAGGAAGGGAGTTCAGATCCCCAGAACCTATGTGAGTACCAGAAGGGCGTGGTGGCAGAGAACCCTCAGAGCAAGCTGGCTAGCAAGACTAGTCATAGTGGCAAGCTCCAGGTTTAAGGGACCCTACCCCAACTAATTCCTTCCATCAACCTCTGGCTTCCCCATGTATTTGCACACAGTACACAGACACACACGAATACACGTGTGCCCACACACATGGAAAGCACATCACACACACAGGGGTTGGGGGAGAGCATGAAGAATGAATGATAAAAGAAAAGAAACAACAAAAACATGCTCTCTGAGCAAAACTGGGCATGGCAGGACCCTTGTTTGTGGGACTTCAGTCAACAGCTCACTGCCCTTTACCCTCCGGTCACTTGGGATGGTTAATTCTCCTTGCTTTCTCCCACTATGGGCCTGGAAATTCTCTTTAACCCTCCAAAAGCAGCCTTTGCAAGACACCAATCTAGGTCAGGCTCCTAGGCTGTAATCTACCGAGGACCTTTCTTTGTAAGATGCATTTTAGTGATGTATGCATCACTTAATGATGGGGATACAGTCTGAGAAGTGCACGAATAGGCAACCCCCAGTCAAGCAGATATCACAGAGTATGTTCAACAAACTTACATAGGATAGCCTAGGTTTACACATCTGGTACAGCATATTGCTCTTAGGGTACAAATCTATAGAGCATGCTGTTGTATTGAATGTTCTTGGCCTATACCACACTGGTAAGTGCTTGCATATTTAGAGCCATCTATACCCAGAAAAGGTACAGTAAGAATACTAGGCCATAGGCATCTTTCATTTCCATTATAGTCTAGCAGGATCAGTGCCTTAAATATGTATTATTGATGGTTATCTTCCAATGTGGTGTGTGACTGTATTTAAACAGTGAGTCTGCTGTGAGACATAAATGCCATCAAGTCTGTTTCATCTCTCCATGATAGAACCCCTTCCCAAGGCAGGCCCTCCGTAAATACATGCCATAAATACAAACACACACGAACCAGTGAGCTTCTCCATTGTCTTGACAAGTCTCCCAGTCCACTCTCTTCCACCACCCATCATCCATAAGGTTTACTTTAACGGTCTGCTGGGCTAGTTTGCTAGCACCAAAGCATTTAGGTTAATGTTGCGTGGGTCTTGCAGATGTTAGAGGTAGCCAAAGGTACAGAGTCACAGCCTAGGTCCACTCCTGGGTGTAGCTCTCATGTCCTCATTTCATCTGAGAGTTGTTAGCCAGCTCCAGAGGAAGCCCCTGTTGGTCTTCCATGAGTGACAATTGTGCAAACAGAGCAACAAGGAAGCCAAAGTTACCTGAAACTAATTGCTGGGGATGGAGAAATGCATGGGGGGGGGCTGGTCTAATTAAGTAAGATGCAACATGACAGAAGCTTCTAGAGCATAGCCAGTGTTGAACCTCAGGATCTGAGTAGCAGCTTCTGGCACATGCAGATGATGCAGTTCTCTGAGCTACACACTTGAAATTCATGCACTTCATGCACAGGCTGTTTTTGGAGTCACTCAGCTTGGGCTTGCCAGCAAGCTGCCCTTGAGCAAGCGGCAGATCCTCAGAAACCTCCATTTACTTGATTAGGAAGTGGGTTAGGCCAGCTCATCTCCCTCGTGGCACTGCAGAGGTGACAGGAGTTGGTGCTTGAGTGGTGGCAGCTTCACGTTTGCTGCCTTTGAATTTGGTGCGTGGGCCCTGTGGACACAGGCAGGTTGTTCTTTTTTCTTTAAGGCACAGCTTTTCTAAATGAAAAATAAAGTAGTTCTTTCTGTCCACAATTCTGTTAGCCAATGCCACCGTCTTCTCTCTGAGCAATTCAGCTTAAGCCACTAGGTCTAGATGCTGCCTTTTTGCCTGGTCACCATCAGCATCTCAGCGTGACGTCAGCCCCAAGGAAGCTGCAGCAAGGGCTGCTAAGGTAGGCTGATTGGAACAGGCTTTTCCTGCTCTTGTCTTGGGCCTCACCCTGGGCCCCTGGAAGGAGCTTGGTGCTGATGCTGGCGTTTGATCCCTTACATCGATGTCTGGATTCTAGTTCCTCTTAGAAGAAAGGAGACTTTGGTTGTTCTATTAGGCCAGCTGGGATGGCATTGACTCTTGAGTCTCACAAAGTCCTGACTATGGATTCTTTATTACACTGTTGTAAAATTCAGCTGTTCCTTAGGTGCAACTTCAAAAGGAGAGGTTGGCTTTTGTGCAGACTCCTAGAAGCATTCAGAATAGCATTTCTAACCTCACAGAACCCCTGTCTCATGCTGTCTAAGGATAAGGGTTCATCTCAGGCATCACTGGGAGAAAAGGGGATAGCCTCAGTTCTCCAAGAGTTTGGGTGGCATTTCTCTAGAAGAGGCTTTGGATCACCAACTTCGGCCACAGAGATGGACATGTGCCTCCCCTAACCACTGTGTGAGTTTGGCAGGGAGCAAGGGAGGAAAAAGTAGTTTAGAGTCTATGCCAGGCCATGCTTATGGCACCTCATCTGGTTCTCCCAGCAACCCAGCAAAGTATCCTTCTCGTTTTATGTGTGAGGACGCCGGGCTTCAAGCTAAGACATGGCCCAGTGTCTCTGAGTGGAAACTGGATTGTCTGTGTCATCGGTGGGATGCAGCTCAGAGAGAGGCAAAGCAGGGGCTTCTTGGTTAAAGTGAAGACTCTCACAAAGTGACAACAACACATAAGTCAGGGGAGGATGGTTGTAAGCCAAGTGCCTTGGGAATGGCACCAGTTGGACGTCCACAGGGCCTGCCCAGTGCACAGGAGCTATGAACAATTGCGGAAGCATAAAGAACCAACACTGGCCGGGAATACTGGTAAAGCAAAAAGCTGTACTGATGGGAGAAGTCCGACACAACGCCTCCCTGATGGCTTCTTAAAAATCAGAACAATATGTAGGCATGAGCTTAAGGGTCTCTGAAAGCCTATGAGGCTCATGAGTCTGCCCTGAAGCCAGCCACTCAGACTGAAGGTGGCTAGGTCCATCCCTTCTGTCCAGAACTCTCCGAGAACTGTGAACTTCTCGACAACCTCGGGGTCTAGATTGGACATGTCTGTATAGTCCTATGTCACTTAAGAATAAGGCCATTTGTAAAGAACAAGACAGGAAATAGTCTCTTAACCAAACAAAAGAATTATTTTCTTGCAAAACTGTGTGGGGTTGCAGAGGTGATGGTTTCGAGTGTAAGAATGCTTACTCTGCAAGCATGAGTTTGGATCCCAGCCCCCATTATCCGCTGATCTATATATCCACCCACTTATCCATCTGTTCAGTCCATTCATCACTTACCCATCCACCTACCCACCCATCCATCTATCCATTCATTCACCCATCCAAATAATTGTTTGCCACCCTCTATGAGCCCAGGCACTCACTATGTGCCCAGCTCTCTCCTAAGCTTTGGGGGTATGGTAGTGGGTGAGATAAACAAACTCATGTAGTGTGTTTACAGTCCAATTCAGAAAGAAATTAAAAAAAAACAAGTTAACAGACAAGTCTATTGGGTAAGTGCTTTACAAAGAATTAAGGCAAACTTCTACAGACTGGATCATCCCAGGAAAGTTATCTTTAGAAAAGACATAACAGTAGCTGAGTCACAAGTCCAGGGTTTGACTGAGAAACCCTGCCTCAAAGAAAAAGTAGTGAAAGAGCCACCAAGGAAGTGTGACTGTCACTTGTGAAGCACACACACACACACACACACACACACACACGTGTGCATTTTCCTACATATGGAAAAGATAAGAAAAAATTATGTGAGCTCATGTTGGAATTAAAAGAATATTCCTGGAACTAGCCATATAGTGCCTAGGGCTGGGCCTTCTGCCAAGAAGGAACCAGAGAGATGGGCACCAGAAGGAAGAAGAGAGGATTTTCCAAGGGTTGTAGGACCTGCGTTTGAAGGAAAGCAAGATGGCACAGCCAACTGGCTTGTGAGCAGTAGGGAGAGCCGTTGGGTGAGCAAAGACACCAACGTCTTTGAGAAGGGACCCTGATCTGTACCTTGGGAGCTCCAATGGCAGAACACTGTGTTAGGAGGGTCTGGAGGTAAAGTAGCTGTAGACTCCCACAATACCCAGAAGGTATATGGCAAGGACCTGGGCCATAAAAAAAGATGGAAAACACTACTAGTGCCGTAGCTAAGCAGGAAGTAGGAGTGTAACAAGGCTGCCATCTTTAGACCTGTTCTCCTGATGCCTTACCTATTACATGTGTGCCCAAATGCTGCTCAGTGGATAAATGGATGAGAAGCCCTTCCAGACACTAAGGGGACAGCAAGAGAGGAAAGGACTGCAGAACAGGACACGCTGTCCCCACATAACTCCTTGCTCACGAAGATGCCGGGTAAAGACACCAATGTTCTACTCCTTTAGCAGAGAGGGGACTGGGGGAGGGCGGTTCCGGAGGATGACCGTCAAAAGAAATACAGCTCGATACTGTACCCTGCACGGTAACACCGAGCGTGCTGCCAGGCTGGGCCAGAGCTCTGCTCTTGTGGTGTGAGGTCAATCAATATCCTCCCTCTGTCGTGAGGCCTGTGGGGCACGGCACTGGCGTCAGGGCCACACAGCCATCCCTGCCTCCATCATTCACATTCCCTTTCATTAGCCTCATGCTCCCAGAGTTGAGATAATGATTTAAAAGCTCTAATTGTGTTACATTCCGAAGCCTGGCTGCCATCAAGGCTGATTGTAATGAGATTTGGGAAGGAGCCCGGCTCTTAGCCGGGGCCAATTCATCTCGGGGAGAAAGTGGTACCATCACCACACCCAGGAATTATTAGCACTTAGAGAAAAGCTGAAGAGGCCTATTAATGTGAGCTGCCTGGGGAGTCCTGAGGTGTGAGGTACAATTATATTTCTTATTTATTTCCCCTGGTTTCATATTTAAGGGTGAAGAAAAGATGGGTAGGTAAGACCTCGTGAGGATCAATAAATATGTATTAAGCCCCATAATGCTGTCATGCCGCCATCCCCCGGCATAGTGTCAGCATTCTTTAGCGTGAGTGCATTAGCATATCACATAGCTCTCTGGCTTCTCAGCACAGCCCTGGAGAGAGTAGAGGATGGACTGCTTGTTATTTACTTTATGTTTTGCTAGCTGAAGAACCTAAGGTCCAAAGAGAATAGGTTCCTTTCTCTGCTAAATGTAGAGTTGGATTTCAAGCTAGGTTTTTGCAATTCTGGTGTACTGTTTTCTAAGTATACTCCAGGGCTTTGTACGCCCGGTGGCGTGTGTCTGGGGATCCGAAGACATCTAGTGCAGGGTGCTCTTTCCAACAGTGGTTTTCAACCTGCCGGAATGTTACCTTCATGTCGGAAGCTACAAGCAGACGTGAAGCTCTGAATCTGGGGCCCCACCCCTGCTTCTACCATGTGCGTCTGGTTCCAGAGCCATCAAGCTTCTAGAGAATGGGGGAGCAAGGGGAGACTGGTGCCAGGTGAGGGGAGCTTGTCCCACGCCATGCTGGTCACTCTCTGTGCCTCCTTTTATTAGTGGCAATGATTTCTGGACAGCAACAGCAGGTAGCTGAGTGCCCGGCCTCAACACACTCCATCCAGCCACCAACTTTGTGACACAGGGCACCTTTCGAGACCTGGACCTGGTACACTGACCAAGCAGAAGGCTTACAGAAATAAAGGAAGTAAGCGGAATTAACTTCAAAAGCAAGTTGTGTCCATTTCCACTCCGTGAGTTTAAAGCCCACGCTGACATTTATTGACTAGAAGTCGGAATTGCCTAGTATGTGTAATGAGATATAAAAATTGGCCCTAAGGTACAGTCTCGTGAACTTACGAGAACTCGGGAAGGAAGTGTATTCTTGAGCTTTGTAAGGCCCACTGTGGAGACTATTAAAGATACATCCCCAGTGCTGCTGGAGAGGCCAGGGCTGCTGGGCCAGCGGCCCAAGGTCACAGTCCCCAGGCCAGGCTGCAGCAGTGCCACGCCCCCACGCCGCAGTGCCACTCCCCCACGCCGTACCGCCTACTGGACTAAACCACCAGAAAAATATTTTCCCAACCCCTGCTGCATTAAAAAGAGGACAAGGTAACACCAGTACCAGAGAGGCAAGGAGGCTCTTCTGGTGTCTTTGAAAAAGAAAAATGCTGAGACCAAAATGTTCCAAACGCTCAGGGAAGGAGAGTAGATCGGGCTCTCAAGGTCTGAGAGTTTCTATTTAGAGTTTTCAAGCCGAAAGGTCTATCAATTGTAGATTTCATGAAAGAAAAGGAAAATTGGAGAAACTCCAGAGGCAGAATGAGGTTTAAGGTTTTAAAGTAGTCGCTATAAAAAGACCTGCCTGGCTGGGAAAATAGGGCAGACGCGCCTTCCCTGTTCCAAGTCTGGGGATTAGCTGAGCCAGTGGACAAGTCAGTTCTCTGTACTGGCTGCCTTGGGAAACCGCTGAGGCAGGATCCCCAGCCCAGACTAATGGAGCCAATCTGGTGGCACGGACCAGGCAACAGCTTTGCTACAAGCCCTCGGACATCTGTACAGTTGGAGCTGAGGCTCCACTACGCTCAAGCATTGTACAAATATGAATTGTAATTATTTCATCATTCAAGCAAGTCCAGACCGCTATAGAATAGGATACCCCCTTCTGTACCCCTGAGGCTCACATAACACCTAGCAGCTTTAATCTATCACTGCAGGGATGGGCTTAATTGAAGGAAGAGATTCGTGTTGAAGGAAGGTTAAACAATCTGTTTGACTCTAGCTGGGGCAGTGATTCTCAACTTGTGGGTCGAGACCCCACAGGGGTTAAATATCGACTATCAGATATATCAGATATTTACATTACGATTCATAACAGTAGCAAAATTACAGTTATGAAGTAGCAATGAAAATGATTTTATGCTTGGGGTCACCATAACACAAGGAACTGTATTAAAGAGTTGCAGCATTAGGAAGGCTGAGAATTACTGCTCTAGGGTGAACCATTATAATAGACCTCAGTGGACATTTTCACAGCCTCTGAACTTCACTTGCTCCTTAGTAAAAGAAACCAAGAGACCCTTACAGAAGTGATGTATAAAGCCAGGAGGGGGGAGAGTGTCCTAGCTCATAGGGTACAAGAAGATGGCAGCTTCAAACACCTGTCGCCACGCTAAAGGAATACATCTTGAGAGACATTTTTCCTGATTAAATATATATTTACATAAATTACATATTCATATGAATATACATGTGTGTTTATTTTTAAAAATTGGGAAATAAAATATAAAAAAAATCAAAGCCACCCACAATCCTGTTTCCCAGAGGCGATCGTGATTAATACCATTTTTGTTATTGTTGCTTTTCTCCCTAATCTTCCCCTATTGTATTCAGTAAAGTTCAGTTCACATTTCCATGGTTTGAGGACTCTCAAGTCATGATTCATACGAAAGCTCTCAAATTCAAATGCAGTTTGTTTAGCTACAAATCAGGTCTTCTTATCTTAGTCTCTTCTCAAACAGCAGCACGCCGCATGCAGCAGGAGACGAAACTGCTGACTGATCGAGGGAGAGATGCCTGGGAAATCTATACTGGAACTGAGGAACACGTCCCCAGATCACTCTGGGATAGTCCCCCTCTCTGAGTTAAGGCAGCGGGATACTGAACAGGCCTGAGCCAAGGCCTCTCTGAGCAGGTCCTGGGGCATATGGGCCATATCCCTCTGAAACACCAAGGGCTACATTTGTCACCGACAGCAGGGACACATGCCATAAGAGCATTAGCAGGTAATGTAAGCTAGGAGCACACAGGTGTGGCTATCCTTGTGACAGCCGCAGCTGGCCCTGTCAAGTCACTCATGACACCCAGTCCCTCATCCCTGGTCCATGAAGTGTGGTGCTGAAAGACCAGTCTCCAGAAATCAGCTTAGCACCTGGAGAAAATGGTCAGATGGCCCAAATTCCCTCCCTGCCCTACCGCTCAGCACGGAAGCTCATGAGCGCTGTTCTATCCCAGCCTCATTGATCAGCAACCCAATGACTGAGAACAGTTATTTCCTGGGGGTAGGGCACATCTCACTGATGCTATAATTAAGAGGACCACAGAGTCATTTGCATAACACTCTCTTATAATTAGAATCTGTGTTGCAGTTAATTAGGACAATGGTTGTGATTCTCTGTGGTAGAGATGTATGTGTGTGTGCAGAGGCCCTGCTGTCTTTCCTCAATCACATCTCCCCCCATCCTTTTTTTGAGAAAGGGTTTCTTCTCAGCAGCCTGGACATGGCCAAGTCAGCTAGGCTAGCTGTCCAGCGAGCCACAGAGATCCGCCTGTCTCTGCCTCCCCAGTTCTGGGATTATAAGTAGGTACCAGCACATCAGTGCAGCTTTTCACATGGATCCAAGGGATCTAAGTCGGTTCCTGGTGCTTGTAAGACAAACACTGTACTGACTGAGCAATCTCCCTAGCCCAGGTTGTTCACTGTGAAGACGGGTCTTCCTATGGCATCAGCATTTATTGATGGCATACCACGTGACAGGCACTGCACTGGGTCTGAAAGCAATATGGTCCAAACCCTTAAGAGCTGATGCTGTAGTGGAAAGGTTCTGTTCATTGCTGTGAGGAAACAACTTGTTGAAGGCAACTTATTGAAGAAAGCTTTTAAGGAAGTAGAAAAGCATGGTACTGAAGCCACAGCTGAGTGCTCACACCTGATCTGTTGTAAACAGAGGGACACTGGGCCTGGCATGGGCTTTTGAAACCTCAAAGCTCACCTTCAGGAATACACCTCCTCCAACAAGGCCACACCTCCTACTCCTTCCCAAGCAGATCCACTAACTAGGGACCAAAGAGTCCACATATATGAGCCTACAGGGGCCAGTCTCATTCAAACCACCATGCAAGGTATCAACCACATACTGAGAGTGGGATACTGGGACAGCCAAGTGTGCTTAGCAACAGAGATATGTTCTGATAGATGCATCCTTCGGCATTCCGCCCCTTCCCTTGCACATCATAGCATGCACTTGCTCAGATGTAGGCAGACTAGGAAAGGCGTGTAATGTGGCCTCCTGATGTATTCAAGAGACTCTGCAAGTAATAATGTATATGAGGCCATTGTCAATGGAACCCAATGTTATTTACAAAAAAAATCTGCTTCTACACAAAATAGTGAAAAAATTAGTAAAAACAGTTCTATAGTCATTTATTATTATTGCCAAGCATTGCATGCTGCCCACAATTTTCATGTGCTATATTTTTGTACAACTAGTGGCATAGTAGATGTATTCACAGCAACATTGCCACAAGCATGTGAGTAATACAGTGTACTATGGTCTCACCACAGTTACTGTGGCACTAGGCAAGAGGGACTTTCCAGATCTACCACAGTCTTGCAAGACCACTGTTGAATACATGGGGGGAGGGTGGCTGGAATGTCATTGCATTAAACTTCAAAGTGACTGTAACTCAGGTCACTTGAACAGCAAAGCTTTATTGTCTTATAGTCCTGGAAGCTAGCATTCAGAAACCAAGGTGCTGGCAGATCTGGTAGCTTAGTGCAAATTCCAGTTTGCGGTGGAGTTCTGCCTCTTTTCAATGAAATAATTACCTGGATGCTAAGAGGGACTCCAACATCACTGTGAATTGTCATTGTCACTGCTAATTGCTGCTACTTGTAGGCAATGTTTGTTAAGCATTCTACCTCCTGGTGATTGTCAAGCTCTGAGCATCGCTCTGGTCTGGCTGTCCCAGAATAACTGAGAAGCAGTTACAAGCTCCACAAGCGCCTGAGCAGCTTCAGTGCGCATTCCCCAGCCAGCAGGGGAAGCAGGTCAAAGTGAGCAGAGCGAGGCAGAGGCTGGAGGATGCCTAATTACAGGATTCCTGACGGCTGTTGTTGCCAGGGTCATGCTGACATTTACATTCGTGTGAACGCCCTTCCTCAGCCTTTTATGACACAGCTGCCTTGATTTATGAATATAAAATAGATGCACATCATTTCCCCGTGCAGCTCTTAGTGGGAATAAGTGGCTGCCACACCTGTTCTTCTTAGCTGGGTAATCTCGCATCGATGTCTTGACTTGTGGTCCAGGCATTGGCATCTAAGGTGGAAAGCCTGGCAGAAACAAGACCTCCCAGTTGCTCAAGGCAAGAGTACTGTACTCTGTGGGAATAGATGGATGTCCCTTGAGGCTGGGTGACATGGTGGCACAGAACAGAAACATCAATTAGACAGAGATGTGAGTTCCTTCTGTTGTTCGTCTAGGTCCAGCAGATCTGTGGAGCAGAGGGGTCCAGCTGGACCAGGAGGCTCAGTCTTCTATCTAGCTGCCTCTGGGAACCCAGGCTAGGCAGCTGAGTCTCTCTGGACCTCAGTTTCCTTGTCTCTTTAATGGCATTGAAGGTGATTCCTAATTCCTGCCTCTGCTGTGAGAACAAATGAACAGATACATGCAATGTGTTTCATGTGGGGCTTGGATCCTGGAAAACACAAGTCGTAACTGTTATCATCCTACTGTATGATCCCGCCTACTGCCATGTCACCCTAGCCTTTGTCAACTGTGTCACATATAAAGACGACAATCTCGGGAAGTTCATCAACTTGTCTAGGCAGGTTGGGGCCAAGATTAGGATTCAGGGCTGTCCTACCATGAATTCAGATCATGCTGTGGACACCTGGAATCTTCAGGAAATGCCAAGGAGCCTAGTTTTTCCTTGGGGTTAAGATGTAACAATTCCAAATGTTAAAAGCCTGAAGTGCTTGGACTGACACAGGGACAGTAAGGGTTCCCCTGGAAACAGACAGTGAGAAAGCATAGACAGACAGACATCCCTCAGTACAGGGCATTAAGTCCAGACACTGTGCCAAGTCTACAGGTCCTCAAGTCTGTCATACAAGAATATGATATAGCCGGGCATTGGTGGTGCACGCCTTTAATCCCAGCACTTGGGAGGCAGAGGCAGGCGGATCTCTGTGAGTTCAAGGCCAGCCTTGTCTACAGAGCTAGTTCCAGGCCAACCTCCAAAACAATACAGAGAAACCCTGTCTCGAAAAACCAAGAAAAAAAAGAATAAAAGAATATGATATATATATATATCTCACATTCTCCTCAATATTTGTGATCTCTGAATTATTTGTAGCAAGCAATGTTAACAATGTTAAAGTCTTTTAAATGGTTGCTACTTTTGTATTGAATAATGGTAGGAAACCCCACAATCATGTTCATGCCAGACCCACCACCACAGGCCTACATACAAGCTCCACTTGTAGGCAGTTAAATTTGAAGATGCAGAGCTGCTGTATGACATATGGATATAGTGTAGTCACATACACATAAAGTTGATGTCATCTCCTGATTCATAGATTGAGACCAACTCCACACCATGGTAATGTTATGAAGTAGACACCCCAGTGGATGGCTCTATACCCATGCATATATGAGCAGTATCAATTGAGTCAAGAGGTTGTTAACCAAAAACTTGAAATTGAGGAGATGGGGAGTCTCTAGGGGTGCCAGAGGGGGCTGTGGTAGATGGATATGATCAAAATGCATTGCGCGGATATATAAAAATTTCAAAGAATAAATAAAACAACAAAGGATGCTACCTTGCCATGCTCTGCTTAAGACTTGGTCTTGGGCTTGCCAGCTGCAGAACTGTGAGAAAGGGTGCCTGCTGTTTATAAAGTAGTTGGAGGTATTTTGTTGTAGCGGCTGGAATGGACTAAGTCACATGGTTGCATACACATACACTACAGACACACACAAGTAGAGAGAGATTGACTTAAAGCATTAGGCCATGCGCTTGTGAGGACTGGCAAGCTCAAATACTCAGGGTGGGCAGCTACACATGAGGTCAGAGTTTGAGTCAAGAGATAATGTGAAGGCAAAATTTCCTCCTCTTTGCAGCATCTCAGCCTGTTTCCTTTTGAAGCCCTCAGCTGATTGGAAGAAGGCCACCTCTGTCCCCTTCCTCTAAGTTCACCGGCTCAGGTGGACACCTCACCTAAGCACTACATCCACAGAACCAATCAGACTTGTGTTTTACCAAAACATCTGCTACTGTGACCTCACTAAGCAGACACATAAAAATTACTACTCATTACTTTTCCTGGAAATACAAAACAGTCCTCACCACACGAACACTCCATGATTTTGTTTGTTTATACTGGATCTCTGAAGGCTGTAAACTTACGACTTCCCAAGTAGAAAGATCTGAGCAGTGTTGTGCTATGAGAAAATGATAGGAATCAGGGATAGTGAGAACCAAGCCTACAAGGGAAGCTACCCTTTGTTCTGCATCCAGTTCTGCAAGCTGCCTCCCTTGTTCATCTTTATCCCCGTGGGCCTTACTCATCCTCCCAGTTACCGTCTTGATACCCTAGGGAGGTGCTGTTTCTCCTGCTGAACACCCCTGACCCCCAGCCTATCTCATACACTTCTACGTAACTGTCTGCTTACTGGACAGTACAGTGAATGGTAGTATTTTTTGTGGAATATGTGTAAAACATCCTTGAGCAGTTGCATGAGTGTTATGGAGCTGTAGTCTTTCGAAGTCGTCTACCGAAATGCTAGCCTGTGCTGATATGGGACTTTGCAGGCAGAAATAATTAGATTTTGGTGAGGATATGAAGATGGAGTCCTCCTGATCGTATTTCCCTATAAGTAGAGAAAAAGTGCAGACAGCTTCCTGTCCCCTTCTATATCTCTCTTCTCACCCCCAGCCTTCCCCATTTCTCTTCTCTCGGGGAGAAGAGTGGGAACGAACCAGCTGCAGACCAGGAAGTGGGTTGTCCCTGGACGCCCGTTTGTCCATGTCTTGATCTTGCACTCTGGCCACCAGAACAGAGCAGGATCACTGGCTGTGATGTAAGCCGTCTAGACTGTGATGCTCTGTTGGAGTAGCCTGGATTAGCTGAGACAGAGGATAAAGGAAAGAATGAATAGTAGTATGTGACCAGGTGGGAAGGCTGTGGTCACAGGTAACCTGAGCAACTGGACTGGGAACAACACTTATGACCCTAGAAATAACATTCCCTAGGTCGCTTGGCACCCAACCATAGGTTTCTCTCCTCTTTCTTTCTGCACCACTGAAGCTACCAGGCAGGAATCACAGTGAGGGAGATGCGGACAGCAGCCGCTGGGACTCAGTCCTGAGGTGGGGTCACATGCTCCTCTGCTCTTGCCACTGTCTCCTTCTGTGTGTGGGTAGCTTGAGAAGGTACCCCCTTCCTGCCCTCCGTCCTGCTGGGAACCCAGACGGTCTAGTAGACTTCAGTACCACCAGCTTCCTTCCCATTTCTGGGAAGAGATGTGGCCTCCCATTTCCACAGGCAGATGTGCTGCCTGCGTGTGAGCTGTGAAGACACCCCAAACTTTCTCTGGAAGTGCTACCTCCTGCCCCCACCCCTGCACAGACTTTCACATCACTGGGGTACCGGAAAAATCTTAAGAGAACTTCTATACTGGGGTGGCAGATCATACCTTATGCTTGTTAAAGGTATCTTGAAACAAGAGTGTCTAACACACACACACACACACACACACACACATCCGCACTACACACACATCCGCACTACACACATCTGTATACACACACATCTGCACTACACACATATCTGCACACACACATCTGTACTACATACATCTGTATACACACACATCTGCACTACATACACACATCTGTATACATGCACATTTGCACTACACACATCTACACTACATATACATCTGCACTACACACACATCTGTACACACACATCTGCACTACACACACATCTGCACTATGCACACACATATCTGCACTACACATACACACACAGGGGCCTCCTCGTGGGTATACATGCATCCATGTATCACAGGAAAATGTGGCATTATGGAAGCTGCAACCCAGGCTTAGTGACTGGGTGATGGCAGTGATCATTACAACCTTTAATATTAGTCATATGCTGCTCCTATATACATGTGAAGGTTAACAAGAGGTCTTTAATAGTGCTTCAAGTCCTTTGGAGAAAGCTCTTAAGTAAGCATTATTTTTAATTTCTTTTGAAAATGTTTAAAAATGCACTGGGTCACATCTGTCCATTGCGTATGATGTCCTAGTTAAGGGACCTTAAGCCAGTCATGTAATTTCTCATCTGTCAAACCAGCTCAAGGGGTTTGGGAAGGGTGAAATAAGAGGCTGTGAGTGAATGTCCCATGAAGACTGCAAAGCCAGGGACATAGTACCAAGCCTGGTCCTGCCCTGTTTATCCTCAGGTCATCCTGGTTCACACAGCTTGGGGTTCACTGACTGTTTACTCAGTTACTCCCTGAGTCTGATTCACATTCTCAGACTTGAACCCTCTGATCATGAGGCCAGAGCACAGATTCTCTGGCTGACTAAAGATGGGGCTTCCTTCCCCCCAAGAACCCAGCCCCAAATGACCTTGGATCCCTAGGTCAGCAGAGGGGAATGCTCAAGAGAATAAGCAAAAGCCCAGAGCAATAGACTCCAGCAGACTAGCCAGGACATTCAGGGAAAGAACTAGACAGTGACGAGGTAAGAAGTCACACCTTCCTATACTGCCACCTCAGAGCACTGGTATCAAAAAACGGCTTCTTGGGTTGCAAAGTGCCACCCAATGAGTTTCATGCAGGGGTCATTGAAAGTGCAGGCCATCACATTCTTTACCAACAAAGCCCACTTCTAGAGTGGTTAAAATCTAGTCTGCCTGAAAGCATCCATTTCCCTTGAGAAATGTTCACTGTGCTCCCACCATGGCCAGAACACTGTCACTGCATCTCATCTCTTCTCTTCCCATTCGGGCTGCCTCTCTGAGTTCTCAGAGGAATAGTGACAATGGCCATCACCACCACCACCACCATCATCACCATCACCACCACCATCATCACCATCACCATCACCACCATCACCATCATCACCATTATCACCAGCAACAGCCCCAACTTCCACTATGTCCCTGGAAGTGTGCTTATATTTTTACATGGAATTCTTTCAGTTACTGAATTAACCTGCGACAGAAGTTCTGGTTTTTGTTCATACTTCACAGATAAAACTCAGAGAGGTTAAATAAGTATCCCTGGACCACACAGCACATGAATGACTGCACTTGGGACTCGGGGTTTCCAAGCCCATTCTCTAAGCTTCTAACTTGTTTTGCCTCTCTTGGGCACATCAGAACAACCCTTCTGCCATATGCCCTCAGAAACCAACTACTAGATATGAGTAGTGTTCAAGCTGCGCGTGCTTGGGTTTGCTTGGACTCTGTGCTTGATTTCCAGAACATTCATCTGAGGCCCTTGAAGGCAGTGTGCATGCCAATTTTCTCTGTAACTAAAAGGTTCGTGGTGACCATCAACTAAGGGAAATTTGCTCAGCTCCAGGGATGTCTAACCAATTAGCAGCAACAATATAGAGACAATCTTTAGCAGTCAAATTTATCATTTGTTAGATTACTGGAAGCCCACCCATGCAGCGATATGTTGTTTCTCTTAGGCTCTGCTCTCAACTCTACCCCAGCATAGAGAAACCAGACAGTTTGAGGCAAATGTACTGGCCTAAATTTTTAGTTCTTGCTTGCCCCTGTAACAGAATTTGTCTATTCCCAGAGGACAATTTGCTTTTATTCCAGACTATGCCACTAGCCCCTGTCTGGGCTGCTAAACACCAGCTGCCGGTGGCAGAGTTTGAAAAACACCTCTCAAGTTTTAAGCGTCCAGAGTGGTTTGCAGCGGTGCTATATCAGTCCCTAACACACACGAGAGCCACGGATGATATATGTAAGCACCTGGTGTGTGCAGTTCCTCACTCAGGTACCCGTGCTAGCTAACAGTCCATCAATCCCTTCACCCACCAGCCAGAGTCAGCGAATGAGGGATGGCGCCAACACAGCATCTCTCATTTCCTTTGGCAGCTGGAGGTGGTTGAGCATCAGGGGATCCCAGTGTCTCTTGTGCGAGGGTAGATCTAAAATGCTAGCAGTGTCTGTCTGTCCTCTGAGCTCCACTCACCTTGATGGTCTGTTCCTTCAGCTTGCTGCCGCAGGATGCCGGACCATGGGTCAGGGCTAATCCAGTCAGCTCCCTGTTCCTTAAGTCCTGTCCAGTCTAGAGGTAGATGACCTAAACCATTGATCCTCTTATTCCAAGAAGCAAAAAAAAAAAAAAAAAAAAAAAAAAGGACTCTGGGCATGAGCAGGGGCATGCCTGACAATTTCCCCATGGCATACAACCTCTAGTGGGCACGTATGATTTATCTGAGGCCTCTGTTACAATATCCAGAGATCTGAGTCCGTGGGTCTGGTGACATAACAAAACATGATTGTAATGATTTCCAACTCCCAACCTACCAATTCCCAGTGTACCCTGCAGTGTGAAACAAAAATTACGCAGTCTATTTTTAAAGGTCTCGGTTCTGTGGAGCCCCCAACGGCCCCATCTCCCTTCAGCAGCTCGGCCAATTACCTGAAGGCAGCAGCTGCTGAAAGGTCAGAGGTCAGATGGGACCGCCTTGGGATTTATGTCTACCTCAGGATGCATTGACCCACATCAGCTTCTTTTATGAGTCAGGAACAGGCAGGAATCGTCAATATTGTTACAACAGGGTTGGAAGTACATTCCCTCCCCAGTGGGACACACCACCAGTGGTTTCAGCCTCGAAGTGTGCTTGCTCAGCTCAGCCTTCAGATGCAAAATGGGAGCAAACTCTCAGAATTGGAGCTCTGCAGTAAAGGGTACATTCTTTCCTGTGTAGCTGAGTTTCATTTGCTTAACCAAGTTGGGGATCACATGACTTGGCTCAGAACACGGACCAAGTTTTAGACCTGTGAAGTGACACTTTGGCAGGTTTAATAATTGGCTCTTCTGGCCGGGCGGTGGTGGCGCACGCCTTTAATCCCAGCACTCGGGAGGCAGAGGCAGGCGGATCTCTGTGAGTTCGAGGCCAGGCTGGACCGATAGCCTCCGAAACAATACAGAGAAACCCTGTCTCGTTAAAAAAAAAAAATAATTGACTCTTCTGAAAGAAAATGTGTGTGTGTTTGTCTGTCTGTCTGTCTGTCCATCTTTACATGAGAATGTGAATCTGTGTATTTGTATGGATCTGTGAGTGTGTCTGTCTTTGCATGAGAATGTAAATCTCTGTACTTGTATGTATCTCTGTGTATGCATGTACACATTTATTATAAAATTTGAGGCTATAAAGATATAGTCTGTAAATAATAATGAAACGCATAATTTTTATTTTACTTTACTTTTATGTGTGTGGTGTGTGTGTGTGTGTGTGTGTGTGTGTGTGTGTACATGCATGTGGAGGTCAGAGGTTGATAATTCATGTCTTCTTTAACCACTCTCCACCTTAGTTTTGAGAGAGGGTACGCACTGAACCTAGAACTCACCGGTTTGGCTAAACTGCTGTCACATTCATCCCCAAGGAGCCTACCGAATCCCCTCCCCAGAGATGCAATTATAGGCATATCCTATTGTACCAGACTTTTTATGTGGGTCCTGGGGATTGGAACCCAGGTCCCCATGCTTGCATTGCAAGCATCTTACTTCCTGAACTTCTGTAAAACCACACCAGTACCTTCATTGGTTTTTTTTTTTATCAGATTCTGAGTTCATAACCAATGTGCAGCTATGATCCAATCGTCATGTGACAGACTCAGACTGTAAAGATTCTCCAGTACAGGAAGGAAGTCACCATGTCACTGTGTGTAACTTACGGTGAATGTTGACTGACATTTTCCTGTATGTTAACGAGATAAAAGTGAAGCAGCTAAGATCACTCACTCCCAAATGACAAGAACTTCTGAGCTAAATCAGGCGACCAATCTAGTCATGGAAAGAACATCTCCTCCATTGTCGGGGCTATTCAACACAAAGTTTCATCTGAACATGCAGCAAGTATTCCTGCCACAGCTAATCCCAGATTCCTATTCAAGTATTCCTACCATGGCTAATCTCAAACTGCCAATGTCACATCGTGGGGCATGAAGTTAGGGGGCATGCTTAACTTTATGTAGTATTGCTTCCACAAGATACAGATGTGACACACATTTGTAAGACATGTTTGATGTACTTTGTCACTGTGTTTTTAATACACTTGGGGAAATTATAAGTTTATATAGTTTAATTTTAATAATGGCTATGCCTAATGATCAGCTCACAAAACTCCTGAAATGTTAATAATCAGTGCACATAGGCTGATGCATTGTTAGACAAATGTGGATGGATCTGATAGACATCCTCTTCTGTTCTTCTCATTTATCCAAATAGGGATCATGCAATATGTAGGCCTTTGTAACTGGCTTCTTCCGTGCAACATGAAGGTTCCAAAGTTTAGCCATGTTATAGTGGGCAATAATGGTGATGATGATATTGACATATAAATATTAACTTACAAATAATAATGAACTCACATAAAATATAAAGTGATTCTATTTTTAAAATATAATAAAGAAAACATTCAATTTGCCAAAATGCTAAGCACAGTTTGCTTCTTATGAATCAATGTATCTTTGGGTACAACTACACACGTCTCTGTAAAGGACTACACATATTAATAACTGGATAAACACATGCATCTTGTCACCATTACCTTACATCCTTCTCATCCTACCCCACCCATCTGGCAATGTTTTCAAGAGAAACTTGTTTATGACATGCTCCTTTCTATCCTCCTTACAACACAAGCTCTCAACTCATTATCTGGACCTCTTCATTGCCAACCTTGACTTCAAGCACTCTCACCTCCCAGAATGGCTGAGTTAACCATAATGTGCTGAGCTGGAGACGCCCTGGCTTTTTTGTCTACCTGAATGACCATGCCTCCTGTTCCAAATCTGTGCTGTGCAGACAGTCCCCATCCATCCTCCAGGGCTTTGCTCCGCTCCCCTAAGAGGCTTCCTTGGGTCTAATTCTCACTGTCTCTCCTCTGGAACACTAAACCAGGGAGGGCTTATGTCCATCATAACCCTGATCATGTGTGTCATTTCAGCCATTATAATATGCTGTCTTTAGGGAATAGACACTGGGTCTTATTAATCATTCTATCACCGAGTTCCATCACCATTTCTGACACATGGAAGTTGATCAATGAAGCCTGATGGCTAACTGAATAAATGAATTTATAAATGAAAGTAAATCCATTCATTCTGGCCTCAGGCATAGCGAGATATGCTCAACTACTTGCTGCGTATCCACCAGTGACTGGAGAGAGACAGAATACTCAAAATAGAGGCCTTCTTTCAAACTAGGAGATTAAGTCAGTCCTATCTAAAACCTAACAAGACGGTGTCTTTTTTTAAGGTTATAAAAAGTATTTGTTCTTCACACAATGCTAAATTAACTTTTTGCAAAAAGAATTATAAAAAAAATTTTACAGCTGCTAAAAAACACAAGAAATCAGTTGTACACATTCTCCCAAGTGTAAAATACTGCAACTTTTTCTTTTTATTAAAGTATTTTTTCTTTTAATATATTCTAATCACAATTTCCCTTCCCCCAGCTTCTCCCAGATAGTCTCTACTCTGCACCCACCCAACACCACACCCTTTCTTTCTCCTTTTCTTTTTTGTTTCTTTGAAAATAAATGTATTTATCTCTTCTTTTACTGAAAATAGATATTTTCACACAATATATTTTAGTTATAGCTTCCCCTCCCCCATATCCTCCCGGAGTTTTCCCATTTCCTCCCCCCTCACCTGAATCCACACTCCTTTCTGTTGCTAGAAAACAAATAGGCTTCTAAAGAAGAATGATAAGATAAAAGTAAAAACAAACTGGAACAGGACAAAACAAACAAACAGAAGAGAAAGACCCAAAGAAAAATCATGAAAAACACATATAGACACAGATACACATGTGTTTGCACACATAGGAATCCCATAAAAACACGAAATGCAAAATCATAATATATATATGCAAAAGAACTATAAAGTTAAAAAGACATTATGAGACAAAGAACCTCGATGCCAATGAGTTTGGTTTGTGTTGGTCATCCACTGCTGGCCATGGGGCCTGCCCTTAAGCGTGGTTTGTATACCCAATGAACGTCCGTTAGAGAAAACTAATTTTTCATTTGTGAGTGCTCATCAGCTGGAGATGGCTTCTGTGTCCACTTCTTCTCTCAGCACTGGGGCCCCATCTGGCACAGATCTGTGCAGATCCTGAGTGTGCTGCAGTCTCTGTGAGTTCATATGTGCTATCGTACTGTTGTGTTTAGAAGGCCTTGTTTCCTCCACTTTCTCCGGCTCTTACTATCATTCTCCCATCTATCCCCAGAGTTTGCTGCGTCCTGAGTGGGGGGATTTGATGGAGACATCCCATTTAGGACTGAGTGTTTCAGAGTCTCTCCCTGTATGCACACTGTCCAGCTGTGGGCTTGCATTTGCTCCCATCTGCTGCAGGAGGAAGCTTCTCTGATGATCTATGAGTACAGCACAATGCCACTAGAAGGCATTTCATGGCTGTGTTCCTTTAGCGGATCCACAGTGTGTGCTTTTCCCCTGGGTCCCTGACCTATCTTGTCTCAGCTTGTTGGTGACACAAGCGGTGTCAGATATGGGTCCCACCTCATGGAATGGGCCTTAAATCCATCAGATTTTGGTTGGCTACTCCCAAAGGCTTTGTGTTGTTATTGCACTAGCACATCAGGCAGGCAGGTCATCTTTAGATTAAAGGTTTGTAGCTGGGTTGGTGTTTACCTTTCTCCTTGGCAGTGTGCAGAGTACCTTCCAGTACTGTGGACATTAGACCATAGGGGTAAAAGCTCTAGGTAGGTACCAGTTCAACTTCTCCATGTTCTGTGAATTATATATGTGTTCTCTTCATCAATAGGGACTCACATCAGTTTGTGGAGAGCAACCAATAGCCAAGTGGGCCTCTTTGTCCATGGCTGCTTCAATACAGGCTCTTGCTCTGCTGTCTTGAAGTTCCTATTGCATACTGCATATGCTGGAGACTCTTGTAAACCACACCAGGGCTTCTGACCTGTGGTTCAGAATACAGTATTACATTGTAATAATTCTCCTGAGAAATGTCACATTCCTAGGAAAAAGGGTTTCTTCTCCTACTGCCTGTATCATGAAGCAGCATGAGCAGACCGCATCTCCACAAAAAACTCACCTCACTCACCACTGGCCTAGACCAGTGTCTGGGGCACAAGCCTATCAGTTAGCCATGGCTGTCACCTGAGCAACTGTGTTAGGAACTTTTCTTGTTGCTGTCACAAAACACCGACAAGAGCGGCATCAAGAAGCAAGGAAGGGTTTATTGTGCTTCACAGTTTGAGAGTTCACAGTGCATCGTGATGAGGAAGTCATGGCAACAGGAAGGCAGCAGCTGCCCACATTTTATCCGCACCGAGGAAACAGAAAGAGATGCATGTGGCATATTCTACTTGCTTTCTCCTTTTCGTTCAGAGACCCTAGTCCAGGGATGATGCCACTCATTTTCAGAGTAGGTTTTCCCGCTTTGGTTCATCCTTTCGGGGAATAAAATCATCCAGAGATGTGTTTCCACAGTGACTTTAAAGCCTGTCGACTTGACATGAAGCCATAGAAACCAATGCCCTTGACCTTGTCTGAGAGATTACAGGAGGTACCAAGTATAAAAACACTTTATAATGCAGAAATGGTGTCTCAAGGTAATAGTTCTTTATTAGAGAGATGTACACAGCTCTGTGAAAGGCTGTATACATATATTTTCATTGTAGTTTTTAGTTACCAACATTAGACAGGCACATGTTGGGGTTGAAGAAATGGCTCAGTGGGTAAGAGCACTAGCTGTTCTTCTAGAAGACCTGGGTTCAATTCCCAGCACCCACATGGCAGCTCACAGCTGTGTCTGTAGCTCCAGTTCCAGGGGATGCATGACAGCAGGCATGTACATGGTGTACATATTTATGCATGCAGGCAAAATACCCACACACATAAAATATAAGAATCTTAGAAAGAAGAGGAAGAGGAGGAGGAGGAGGAGGAGAAAGGTGTACATCCACTCATTTATCCATCATTTGAACCAACTAAAAGTGTGAAGAGACCTCTTCCTACCCTCCATCCTCCCCACTCTCCTCTGACTTTCAAAATGCTCTGTACAGATGGTTCTTTCAACTTCACTATTGCGTCAAGAGTAACACCTCAGGTAGAACTCTTGCTTTGAGTTTGTAACTTGGTCTTTTGGGGTTAGCTACATGGTATGACAGATACTCTTGGGTGGCAGCAGCAAACTGTAGCTCCCAGTCAGCCCTGACTATGCAGGGAAATGACACCTCACTTCAGATGAAGGCTTAGGCTAGAATGCTCAGTAGGTGAGCTGTATCATGATGATGCCCTTCAGATTCAGGCAAGTTCTGCCTAGTGATAGGACTCTTGGATGTGATTACATGGTAAATTGCGGAGCATCTTTAAATCTGCTTACACCTTTCAACACAACCTTGTTTCTCCTTGTTCTGCTAGAATCAGTCCCTGAAAAGACCAAGTCCTCCCAGAGTGTTCCCAAGATGTTCCCAATCTGTGGTAGTTTGAATTAAAATGACCCCCCATATAGGCTCATGGGGAGTGGCATTATTAGAAAGGGTTGGGAGGTATGGCCTTGTTGGATTAGGTGTGGCCTTGATGGAGGAAGTGTGTCACTGGGGGAGGCCTTTGAGGTTTAAAATGCTCTCTCTCTCTGTGTGTGTGTGTGTGTGTGTGTGTGTGTGTGTGCGCGCGTGCGCACGCGTCTCTGTCTCTGTCTCTCTGTCTCTCTCTGTGTCTCTCTCTCTGTCTGTCTCTCTCTGTCTCTCTGTCTCTCTCTCTGTCTCTCTTTCCCTCTCCCCTCCTGCTGCCTGCTGATCCAGATGCAGAGCTCTCAGATCCTTCTTCAACACCATGTCTGCCTGCATGTCACCATGCTTTCTGCCATGATAACAGTGGACTAAATTGATGAACCTGTAAGCCAGCCCTACTTATATGTCTTCCTTTATAAGGCTGCCATGGTCATTATGTCTCTTCACAGCAATAGAAACCCTAACTAAGACACTGTCCTTTGGAGGTTGCTCCCTATCCTCAACCCAGACTCACCTGTTATTCCTGGCTGTCTTTATTGTCACCTCTTACACAATCCTTCCCTGAACATCAAGCCATTTGATTCTGAAGGGAACGTACCTTGCTTCACACCATGCATCTGACAGTATAGCAGTGCATGGCTGCATGTATGCTAGGTGCTGGTGGGCTTCTGAAGGCTAAAACAGCAACATCTATGACCATATCCTCCTCAGTACTTCCAGTATATTCTCGGTACTCCACAGGTATAGAGGAATTATGCCTGCCTTTAGGGTAATAGTCATTATTCCCCTCGGGTCTTGTGGGAACCTAAAGATCAGAAGTAGACCCTGGCATCTGCCTTTCCCATGGGATGGTTGTGGAAGTAAGGCTTCACCCACTGTCTGCTGTGAACACAGCACCAGGAGAGGTCACCCACAAAGACAAAGATGTTCCGTCTCATTACCAACTCAGTTCCAATGGAAGCCCTCACCAGGACCTTTAATTTCTTGTGTTAAAACAACAAACGGGGTGACCCCAGTACAATCGCTAACAAGTAGCATGGGTCAACGATCACTCATTTGAATTACAGCTTCCTTCTGCCCGACAGGCTAAGATGAAAATTTGTGTTCTTACTGGCAAGAGCTATAAATTAGCTTTATGCCACTGTTAAACCCAGAGGCAAATGAGACAGGATTGAAGGTGGGGGAGGGTCAACATGTAAAGCCTGGCTGCTTCCGACAACAAAGCCACTTTGGAGACCATGTGGACAAGGGAGGCTGGAGCTAGAGAGGTCAGTGTGAATGAGCCAAACAGAGATTCACACAGTGACTCTGGGACGAGACCTTGTCCTCTTTGAGGACCTGAATGAAATCCTAGCTTCATTTTTATCCTAAATATGCGGCTGGGGTTGCCAAACAAATGAACAAATAAATGATGGACTAAATGGAGCAATCTCTTTCAGCAAGGTCCAAATAAAACTATATACATTATACTCTTGTGAGTTCTCCTTGGGTTCTCCAAGGCCAAGGATGCCCCTAAAATGACACTTTTCATTTATATTTTTGACTCATATTATTTCACAATGATCATATTGGAAAAATATTTAGGCATTTATATTAAAGAACATGGCAGGAGGAGTACCCACCAAAACATTACCAATACTCCTGTTAGAATGGTGGCATTGTGAGGGTGTGCTATTCTTGTCTTTGTACAATGCATGATTTTCTAAAATTTTTGAGATGGGAATACATAATCTCCTAATCAGAAAAAAGCAAGCTTGAAACCAATTCCCTACCAGCCCACCATTATCTGAAGTAGAAAAGGAGACTGTTGATTTGACCCATCTAGAGGAGAAGGGACTCACCCGGGCTTGACTTCAGGATGTTATACACATCATTTCTCTGCAGAAGATTTATCTCCCTCGTTACATTTGCTCTTTATTTAACATCGGGATTAGATCCAGGTCCCTGGCTCCTCTGCCAACTAAAGAGCTAAGCAGGTTAGGAAGGAAAGCTCAGCTTGGAGTGAAATGAAGTATGTGAGCTGTATACTATCTACATGAGGATGATTGAGTGTGGCAGACTGACAGGGAGGGATGGGAAATGCCCCCATGCAGATATATCCTACATTCTCCATTCTCTGTTCCTGTACATTGGCCACTGGTAGAAATGGTCTCCGCCTCCTAGATGTAAGGTTGAGACAATCCACATGATGTTCTTAGGACAGACAGTGCGTGATTCAGACACAGCCTTCCATGTCTCCATTCACCTAAGACTTCCCTCACAAGTGGATTTTGTCTTTAAAACATCATTTCTCATACTGTCCAGGAGAGAGGTAAGTATCACATCCACTTGGTAGTCATAGAAACTGAGGTTTGAAAGAAAAAGGGGGGTTTCCCCTTGCCCATCCAAGCAGAGAAGAAACTGGGTCTATGTGTCTCCTCTTGTCTGTCTCACAGAGGCTCTGTCTACCTCATCAGTCATCACTGAGTCTGCTTGTGCTACCGTATTTCCATTTCTTATCCCACACAGGGAAATATAAGCTTAATTCTGGGACACACCCATAAGGACTTGTGACATTTTGGTGGGGATTAATGTGCAGTGGGCGGTGGAGATCAAGTGCCATAGACAAGAAGAGTTCTAGCAATGGCGAGAACTGAGGAGGCTTGGGTTCATTCTGAACATTTGCCAAAAGGCCCGGACAGTGACAGAGCTGGCCTCAAAGACTTGTGTATCATTATCAGCTTGTCTTTTGTCAGAAATAATCTCAGTATTAGCATCATGGAAGTATTTAGGAGGTAGCCATGGAGTGGGGGCAGGGATCTGAGAAAGGATATAATTTGGGATATAATTTATGTGTGTATGAATTGTTTTTCAGGACTCCTTAAAGGAATCCCAGACCCTTTCTTATCCATTGAGCAAGGTTCTGTCTTCTCTCCTTCTGAGTTTCTTCCCCCACTGGTTGAGAATTAAGAGAAGAGAATGGTTGGGACAATTTGCACTCAAGATAGGTTAAAACATATTCTTTGAAGTATTAAAACTTTGAAAGGGTTGTTTTGAGTAGATAGTAAAAAAAAAAAAAGGAATCTCCAAATCAAAGTGGGTAGAAGCAGTTGCTGGGAAATTGTAAAATGGATATGGAGACAATAAATTATTTGATTGTTTAAAATATGAGAAATGGCCTTGTTTGGACATTCTAGGTAAAGAGGTCGAGACAATGTAACCAAGGTCCAGTTGACTGCCTGAAGATTGACTGAACTTGAATTTTATTTGATAGTACAGGAATCCAATGTGTTAGAACCACTTTGACTAACAGTCCTTTGTATTAGTCAGCGTTCTGTAGAACAGAACTAATAGAATAAATACATATTTTAGTAAGTTATTAAATCGACTTATGCTGAAACAGAAACAACAGCTATCTCATACCTGAGAGTCTGAGAACCCAGCAGGTGCTCTGTCCTTGAGGCTGGTGCCTCAGCAGTGGAGGCAGTCTGATAATCACTCTCTCCCTGGAGAGCCCAACAACCCTGCAGTTGCCCAGACCACAAGGCTGGGTGCACCTCAGCAGTCCCAACCTGGTGCCAAAACCCTGGAGGGTTTCTGCAGTCTCAGTCGACAGTAGAAGTCTGGAAGCACTGGCTCTAACTTCAGTGAATGAAGCAACAGCAACAGGGTAAATCAACTCAACGCTCAACAACAAGGGAGAGAGCAGAGCCAGACAAAGCCAGACAATCTTCCTGCAGCCAGGCCCTTTTGTATCTTAGCTGCTACCAGAAGGAGCCACCCATATTTGGATCCTCCTGCAATGATTAAGGCAGGCAGGACAAGTTTTCAGCTGAGGCTTCCTACTCATTCTAATCTATGGCAAGTTGACCTTAGAACCAACTACCGCATCCTTCTACTAAAGTATTCAAGCAACCTCCACCAGAACCCGATCAAGATACCCTCTGACCTTTCTCCTACAGGTGAAATAGTTTCCCTCCCCTTGAGAAAAGTGACCTCTCAAAGGAGAGGGGTCACACTTGTTTTGTTCACTGTCTTATCCCCAGCACCCCAAAAATTGTAACATAAAATACATAGGGATGGATGGATGGATGGATGGGTGGGTGGGTGGATGGATGGATAGATGGATGGATGGGTGGGTGGGTGGATAGATGGATGGATGGATGGATGGATGGATGGATGGATGGATGGGTGGATTGATGGATAGATGGGTGGATGGGTAGATGGATGGATTTATTACATAGAGGGGTATGGAAATCAGAAGGTCTTAGAGAAAAGCACATTTGTTTATGTCCTATTACTAAGAGACAGAGAGAGAAAAGCTGCTTTGGAACTCTGCACATGAAAACCCCATTAAGCTAAACAGTAGAAAATTATGGGCAGCTATAAAAATGGATAATTTATTAATTAAAGCTAAGTTCTTTGCTAAAGTACGAATTTAAATACCATGAAAAGAAAGAAGATTAAGGAACTTCCATTCTGCAGGTAAGAATTCCCTCAAGGCTCTGCCTCCCCAGTTCCCATATGAGGCTCCCCTTTGCCAGCTGTCCCCAGGGATCTGCTTGACTAACTCAGGCATCTACGCAGATCAGGGTCCAGCCCCATTACCTCCATTGTGAAGGTGACAATGGAGCCCAGTGGTACTGAGAGCAAAGACACAGAGGGTGACGGCTAAGGTCATTTAGAAACTTCTCCTTGATTTCCACTGGGATTCCAGGTGCTTTTGTGGCTGTGGGGAGGAAATCCCAGGTCTGATGCAAGTAGTCAAGGGAGAGGAAGTGAACCTCCCACGATTCAAGGTACAATGACTGAAGCTCCAGCTTCCCTGGGAACTGGTCCAGAGTCATGCAGCCAAGCTTGTGTTTTAACAAGTTGCAGAGGTGATTTATGTGCTCACTATGCAGGGTTGAGGACTGGTAAGGTCTAGTCTACTAGGCAGAGTAGTAAAAGAAGGTTGGCTCTGGTGTTTATGGAACTGCTAGGAATGTATATGTGATTTATACACGTGTGGGGTTTGGGACAGGGCGAACTCCACATGCGTCCTCCCCTCCACTGATCCCCAAGGAATGGGGTGGCCACAGGGAGCCCAGCTGCAAGTGTGACACAAGATAAAGAGCTTTAGTCCACGGAAGGCTGAGCTGGAGCCTGGGGACTTAATCTCTCATTGAGAGACCAGGCCTTCTGGAGAGTCTAGAAGCTTCATAGAAGGTGAGTGCCTCTTCAGTAGGGAGAAATGTGAACAAAGAAACCAAGGTAGAAATGGGGCCATGGTGAATTCTGGGAAGAAATACCTACATGGGGGCAATGTGAATTGCCTTGAAGTAGCACCAACTAATTATCGTGGAACACTAATAAACTTGTTCCTTAGAGACATTCGGAGGCTTTAATAACTCAAGGATGAACAGTAGATGAATGAATTATTTGGGACTGGATGGAGAGCTAAGCTCCTGAGCCCAGAGGGCAGCAATTTTCCCTTCTTCCTTCATACCTCCCCCAAGCCTGGTTTTTATTAAATATGCACCTAGCATGTGTCAAGGATCTAGACTTAATAAAACAGCTACCCCACCTCACTTAGGAGGGTACTCAGTGCTATCAGTAGCTGTTTGAGGCTGCACCGTCCTCAGGTTGGGGTGAGGGGAGCCACATAAACAATGAGACCCTTCCTTGTTTCAGAGCCGAACCTTTGGTCTGGTCTCATAAAGAAGCTTTCTGGCTCTAGGACCACAGGACGAGTTCTGTACTCCTGCAGGCAGAGCTATGAACTTCTTCAGTGCCAGTCTTGGTTTCCCAGGCCCTGTGGCTCTCTAGAACTCACCCACAAAGCTCCATCCTTCTGATCTAAGTGTGACTCTCTTGGCCCTTCTTCCCATCCCCCAGCTAGCTATTAGCATCACAGGCAACAGATACAAACTCCAACAGATAGAAAGGTGCAAGGCAGGACCTCCTAAATTCCTAATCCTGTGAGACAGTCTCTTTATCAGTGATCTAGAGACAAGACATACACATCCCTTCCACTCTCCCCTTTCCTTCTGTTCAAGAGCCCTGAAGGAAAGACACTCAAGGAAGAGAAGTCATTGATAAGGATTGTGGGATACAACTCGATGTGTTCATAGGGTTATCTAAACTCACAAGGATGATTACCTTAACCAAATGCTTGACGATAATGATGATAACAATGGTGGTGGTGGTGAGGACTATTATGATGATGATGATGATGATGATAATGGTGGTGGTGGTGAGGATTATTATTATGGTGATGATGATGATAATGGTGGTGGTGGTGAGGATTATTATTATGGTGATGATGATGATAATGGTGGTGGTGGTGAGGATTATTATTATGGTGATGATGATGATAATGGTGGTGGTGGTGAGGATTATTATGGTGATGATGATGATGATAATGGTGGTGGTGGCTGTAGCAATCATTTGTGGATTACAAATTACATTCCATGCACTCGGCTAGGCTTACTCTATGCATTGTAACCAGTATTCATTGTCTAGTGACCAGGTGGAAATACTCAGTGAACAAGTTTAACTGACGAAAATATTAATCCCAACTGAAATTGTCAGGAGTCTTAAGAGGTTATTTGTTGCTGGGTGGTGGTGGCGCACGCCTTTAATCCCAGCACTCGGAGGCAAAGGCAGGCGGATCTCTGTGAGTTCGAGGCCAGGCTGGACCGACAGCCTCTAAAACAATACAGAGAAACCCTGTCTCATAAAACCAAAAAAAAAAAAAAAGAGGTTATTTGTTAGTTAACTAGAACCACCCACATTCCAGGATCATGACATGTTTACACTGTGCATATTTTGACTATGCGCATGCTCCTATATAGCCCACTAACCCAACCTGGTTCACCAATTCCATTCCCTGCTCAGAGGTAGTCATTCTATGCTCCATGCTCCCCCTCTATAAATCTCTTGTATGAGGTCTGCTGCCTGGTGCGATTTTTGTGATATCTCTTGGCTCCAATCTCCAAGATACTCTTTCCTTGCAAAACCCTTGCAATATTTGGAAGGGCATTCAGGATTTATAATCTCACCTACTTTAGGTATAATTCTAAATATTATGTACAGTGTGGGTCTTAAGCTGTTTGTTGATGATGGTTACATCTACCACCTATATCTTTCTTACTTTGGGCTCTACTATTATAAACATTCTCTGTATGTATCTCATTCAGTCCTTACCTACACTCTGGGAGATCCTATAAGCCCGCTGTATAAATTGGGAAACTGAAGCATGAAGAGGTTAATTAAAGAGTCCAGGATTCATACCCATGTTAGTGTGACTTCAAAATCAATTTTCTTTCTTTCTGCACCCCTGATTTCCCATCTACTCTTGATAAAAATGATATATATTCCACTTTAAGGATAGACTCTTACGAAAGCCCAATTTTCCAAGAGGGGTTATTTGAACTTAAGCCTGCATTGGGGAACATGGTGTGTGTGTGTAATAACATGGCCCTTTGATCCAGATACATGTGGGGTGTGGAGTGACATGTATCCTCGGAAGAGCCCTATTAGCTACATTCATGCCTGTGTGACATCATCTCCAGTTTCACTTATTGGGGCCAGAGTCAAGAAAACCAAAGCTCAGAGTCTTAACACTAGAAAGAGACTGGGGAGTTTTAAAAGCACCGGAGAACAGAAGTGTATTCTACAGCCCCTGTAGAGGGGCTACAACTAGGAAGGGCAACATGAGTATTGAGAAAGCAAGACATGGCAGAGACATTGAAGCCACCAAAGATGAGTGGCTGTGAGGAGGCAGAGGAGCCACAGGCCCCAGATATTAAAGGGCTAAGGGTCCCAATGTCCAAATCTTGGGGACTGTAACTCTAATCAGTGGGTATTGGTTCTCTGGGCCCAGAGCAGCAAATCTCTGCCATGAGCACCTAGAACTTAGAAAACTTGGAGTCACAGCTTCTGATTCTTAAGACTTAAAGCTATAGGCCTTTGGACATGGAGCTTCAGCTTGAGAATTCCTGGAACTCGGGGCTGTCAGCACTGGGGCTGCTTTCCCTCTGACTATCTCTGAATTCTTTCTTGGCTGAGCAAAAGGACCCACAGCGATTGTTCATAATAGCTTGAACTTGCTGTCCTCATCTCTTCCCTGTAAAGACAAAAACAAAGCTCTGTCCACCTCTGATCCAGTGGCTTCCTCCCATGAGATGGCCACAGAAATCCTGGGGTTTTGAGTATGTCACATTCTGGGGGGCACTGAAGCCCGGTGCATTTATTTATTTAGTCACATGTGTTCTTGCTCTTGTCTTCAGACTGCTGGTTTGTAGGACCAGAGTAAAGTGAGGCTGCAGCAGTTTCACACAGATTTCAAAGCTGGTCCTGCACTTCAGGTGACAGATAGTTCACTCAAGTATATTAGGCCTGACCCATCCTGACTCCTGCTTTGTCTCCAAATCTCCCACCCTGAATGAACTCATGCTTCCAAACGCATATTTGCCAAAGCCTTCTAGGCTCCAACAGCAAGACTAAGGGGAAAACGAGGGTTCCTTCTCCTGCCTGCCTGGGATCTCTGCTCATAATTCTGATTTCTTACCTCACTTACAAACCAATCACAAACCTCACATTACACCAGTCTCCAGGCTTCTTGCTGAATGGCTCACGAGTCCCCCCTCTCTCAGCCAGAGTGAGAATAGCTGTAGCAAGTGTACGGTCTTCTAAAGTCTGCCAAAAATTGCTTTGCCTGGAGTGGAATCTTCCAAAATAGTACAAGTTGCCTGAAGTGGTTGTTCCTGGAGAAAGGCTTCCTGAAGCAGATACCATAATCTCAGCATCAGTCACTGCTGCAATGTGATCTTTGCAGCTGGGGTCGATTTTCAAAGGAACCATGGAGAATCCAAAGCCGTGTGAAAAGACATAGACAGTGAAAGACCCTGTGCAGGAGTATGGTCAGCACGGTCAACAGACAGCACAGGCCAGTGTACAGAGCAGAACATGTGAGGCGTAGCAGAAAAGAATATGGTACTAGAAAGCTCACAGGGGGCCACAGTATGTCAGTTCCTCATGACTGTGAGAGGAAGTTTAGGTTTCACTGTAAATGATGGGACTGTTTAATGAGAAATGTTCTTTCCTTTGCTATCATATTAGAAGCCAGCCTCAACCTAAATTTCCCCAAATCCTGAGAATTGTTTAGGCCCTAATCTTGGGCTTTGTCTCTCAGGAAATAGAATTCATCCTTATGAAAGAGGCACCATCCTCCATCCTCCATCTTCCATCCTTAATTTTCTGTCAATAGAACCCATCATTATGCTTATTACAAATCCTAGCCTTCTCTTTCTTACTATAAGGGTCATATTTTGCAAGGGAATTTCTATGTAGCCATCATGGAAGTGTTTTGTGAAAAATCGTCCTGTGAAGACATTACCCCCAAAGTTGAGTTGAATGTTTAAATGTGTAAGAAAATTAAACCACAGGCTCAGACTCTCTAGAAGCTTTTCTTCAGTCTGACTGACCAATGTAACAAACATTCTTCCTACCAGCCTGATCCCAGAGCTTTATCAGTCCCAAATGAACACGCAGGATGCTATATTAATTATGAAGCTGTTGGCCATTTGCTATGATTTCTTATTGGCTAGCTCTGACTTAATTATTAACCCATAACTGCTAATCTGAGTATTTCCTCATGGTCTTCTCTTACCAGAGAAAGGGTCCGGACCTCTTACTCCTCTCACGTCCTACATGGTGACTCACTGTGCCTCTGTTTCCCAGAATCCTCCACCTCTCCAAGTCCCACCTATCTTTCTTCCCTATTGGCCAACAGTGCTTTATTTATCAACCAATAAGACAAGCATATACACAGAAGGACTTACCCCATTGTAGGAGAAAGCCTGTATGCCGCCATTAACCATGTGACTTACTAGAGGCGCAAACAGATGAGGTAATAAAAGGGCGGTTTACCACACCACTAACCACACCTACTTTAGGCATGACTAAAGATGTATACGTACGTAGGCGGCGAACTGCATCACTAGCCAGGCCCACTTTTGGGCATGGCTAGGGGGGCGTTACGGGGGAAGGCATAAAAGACAGCACATAGGAAGTCTTGGTCTCTTTTCCCGGAGTTTGGCTTCCGGTTCGGCAACGGAAAACTACTCGGCTCATCTGGGTTACTTGTTTGGTATCTTGTGAGTAATTTCTACAATAAATACTTAGTTTTACTTTCAGTAAGTGTGTCACTTATCATTACAGCGTCATTTGGAGCCTCACCCCAACAGACCAAGTCTAGCTGTACTGAGTTTTGAGGTTTAGTTTTTCCGTGGTTCATTTCCCTGAAGGATGTGTTACCTGCAGAGACCCCACCATCATCCTTGTCTCCTGCTCTTGTCTCTTCTAAGAGGAATTGCCATTGGATTTGGGAATCTTTTGGATAACCAGAACAATTATATCCCAAGACTCAATTAAGCCATACCTTCAAAGACCAGTTTTCCCAAATGGAGACAGCACAGTAACATGTTCCAGGGTGTTAGCATGTAGGCATGCAATTTTAAGGGTCTCCTTCCAGCACATTCTATCTAGTAAGGAAGCTACTGTAGTAGTCCTGAGAGTTAACACAGATAATCTCAGAGAGTAAACTGTGATTGGATCGTGGGGGGGGGGGGGTCACAAGAGGAGTCTTTCTCCTTTACATATATTTATCTGGCAGCTACCACTTTCAAGTAGACACATGGCTCACTTTCTGGAGCTCAGGTCACTGACAAGAAAGACTCTGGATAAATGTGCTGTGCGTGTCAGAAGGAACATGCAACAGACAAACTAGGCCTTGCTAGAGGAAGGGGCCCTAGCAGGTGGATACAATGTAGCTGATCCAAGGGTGCAAAGGATGGGAAAATCTGGGGACTTGATGGGACAAGTTGAATCCATAGAGCTCTCAGTCATGATGTCTTTGAAGAACTGAGACACAAGCATATCTGGGACAATCAGGCCATTAGATTGTCTCATGCCACCCAGGACATACTTCTGCCCACTCAAAATTTGTAAGCCTACTCGCTTTCCACGTTTAGACATGCAGATTCTAGAAGCCTGCCTTCTCCCTAAGGTTAGGGCACTCAGTCACTGTAGGGGCCTCTGTTGATCAACACTACCGTCCACAGTCTGGGTTGTCCAGTTCAGCTGAGCGTGCTCTTCCAGTGAGGCCCAGCACCTCTCAGTCATCCTGCTGTGGTCCGGATGCCATCATACATGGGTGCTTCCAATTAATGGGGTTCCAGGTAATTAAATTTTAACCTTTAAACTGCTCACGTAGGCCCCGGTTCTACTTACAGCTGCAATATAAAAGTTGAACTCGGCAAAAAGTGACTTCTAAGAAAAATCTTTTTATCTACAAGACTCATTAGCATGCTCCAAGTTTCACAGATAAAAATATCAGAGCCAGACATAAATGGAAAGAAAGCAACTTCCCTCCAGTCATGTGTGCTGACTGCAGGTCTGCCCTGAATGCCTGCAGGGCTCACGGCACACACACACACACACACACACACACACACACACACACACACACACACACACACAGAGACAGAGACAGAGACACACACACACATACAGACACACACACATACATATATACATACACACAGACACAGACACACACACACACAGAAAGACACACACAGACACAGAGACACACACAGAGAAAGAGACACTCAGAGAGAGAGAGAGAGAGAGAGATCCAGAGAGGGACACACACACACACACACACACACACACACACACACACACACACTTTCTCTAAGTAAAAACTTCGGGTATGAGACTCTACAAATACATTTCATTTTTCTAACTTAATAACTAGTACCTTTACAATAAACCATGTACAGAGCCTCAGACAACAGTCTGTGTTCCTTTCTTCCAAATCTGGTTCATTCCACACTGTTAGGAGCCTCCCATAAAACCAGGTGGACACTACAGCTCAAACATCCAAATTCTTCTCACCTTCTCCCAGATACCCATTTATTGGCTACTCTTTGAGCCCAAGGATTTGCCTCCTGGTTGATGGATCCCTGAATAGCATAGACATAGGGAACTGTCTCAGCCATTAGGAGGGAATTCCAGGATCCTAGTAATTGGTGGAATATAGAAATACAGATGTAATGTGGTAGATCATAGGGCTCTGGGCAGACACAACCTGTTAGCTACTGTCTTTGTCACTATTCTATTTGCTGTGAAGAGACACCATGGCCAAGGCAACTTATATGAGAAAGCATTTATTTGGGGGATCGTTTACAGTTTCAGGGGTTTAACCATTATCATCATAGCAGGAAGCATAGCTAGAGGAGTATTGAGAGCTACATCCTGTGATGCATGCAGAGAGAGAGATCGAGATTCCTCTGATCTGCAGGCAGAGAGAGACTCTGGGCTTGGCATGGGCTTTGGAAACTTCAAGATCCACCCCTAGTGACGCTCTTCCTCCACAAGGCCACACCTCTTGATCCTTTCAAATAGTGCCACTCTCTGGTAACTAAGCTTTCAAATATGAGCCTATGGGGCCATTCTGTTCAAGCCACCACAGCTACTCATTTTATGGGAAGACAGACCTAGAGAGCAGCAATAATCTTTGCCAGGGCTGAAGCTACCTTTGTGTGGTTAACAGGTGAGCATGGGTTCCTCAGTCATTTGTTAGGTCAGTGATCCTGCTGAGGTCCTGAGAGAAAATCAATCTAGATCTATCCAGGAGATGGACAGATTTCCTCTGTTAATCCAGCAGACTGCACTTCCGAATCTGTTCGCCCCTTACAATGGAGAAGCAAATGATTGATGCTTTCCAATAAATCCTAAAAAGTAAAAACAAAATAAATGCCTCTCTGGCATGTGGCATTTCCCCCATCCTGACAGCTAGAAATGGGTCAGAGGCTGCCTCCTTGTCAAACTTGAATTTAGTAGCCTCTGTGTCCCGTTCCTGTCAGGTTAGGTTGAAACGCCTCCAGCTGTGAGCTCATGGAACCACATATACACATAGATATGTTTCTCCAGCAGCTGAGGAGCGGAGTGGAGCGGGGGTGGGGGAGAGAGTCGCCAGCGCCATGGACAAGAAGGGGATTCAGTTGATGAGCCATGTGCTCATTCTTTCATTCCAATAGTGTGTACTCACTGAGAATCTGTTAGCCACCTGGCGCTTCTGAGTGCTGGGCTTGCCCACCCCAGGACGCAGCACTGGATAAATTAATATGACCCCTGCCATCAATGACTCCATCCTAACCAAGGAGAGAAGGTCACCAATTAGTGACTTTCAGTGCAGGTCCAATAAAGAAGTGAGCTGTCTGGTGCTTTCTGACCACATCGCTGGTCAGGAGGCAAGGCAGTATCCAGATTAGGCTTGAACCAGTGTGTCCTGGAGGAGGCTATTACCAACACATCTGAGCTGCATATGTGTGCCAAGCATCTGTGTATGCCGGGCACTGTACCCACATCAGCAATGAGTCTAGTGAGAAAATAACGTGGATAAGCCAACTGGTCCTGCTCAGGCAAGGGAGTGGACCAGAAGCTAAGGGCCCCATGATCTCAAGCCTAGCGACTCAAGGGTGAAGGTTGCTGTTGTTCTCACAGCGTCACCCCCTTTTCTTGCCTACCCCTCACATAACCAGGGATCACATTTAAAAGAGGACCAGCCTCTTGGGAGGCTTTGAGATGACAGACTAGTGTCAATGTGGCCACCTCGATGGATTCCTTATGCTATTTGTCACTTGGGGGTTTTGACTTAAAATAGTATTCATCCACCAAGGTTGTTTTCTTCTTATTTGCAGTAGCATCCTGTTTCCCTCTTACTGAGTGAGTTGATGGCATAGATAAATCCTGACTCAAAAACACCCACATCCAGCTTCAGGGGTTTTAGTCACCAGGAATGAAACTGCATACAAAAATAGTCCTTTTTGTTTATCGGGGGCAGGGGGCAGGGGGCAGGCTCTCTCTCTCTCTCTGACAGTTTCATACATGTGTATAATGAATTTGGGCCATTTTCATTGGCCTTCCTCATTCATCTTCTTCTGGAACCTTCTCTTCCCTACAAGCTCCCTTCCATCCCCAGGTCTTCTTCTTTTTGTATGTGATCCACCCCCTCAGAGCTTCTTCCACGAGCATGGGTGGGGTCTTGCTTTTGTTTTTGGGTCACAGGGGAGTCTGCTCAGTGGCTACACCATTGAGGAAAATGACACCTTCTCCTGAAGCAACCATTAACTTCCAGTACTCCCACAGACACACCATTAGGGGTAGGGCCTCATGCCCCCCCATGATGAAATGTTGGCTGGACCATTCTTGTAGAGGTCTTGTACAAGCAGCCACGGCTTTGGTGAGTTCATGAGTGCAGTGGTCATGCCATGTCCAAAGGATGCATTTCTGCGCATATCCCCGGCCTCTGATGCTTACATTCTTTCTACCCTATCCTCAGCAATGTTCTCTGAGCCTCAGAGGGACAAATACAGATGCACCATTTAGGGCCAAGCACTCCACATCCTTTCCCCTTGCACTCTGAGTGGCTATGAGTCTCTACATTAGCTGCCCCGCCCTGCTCTAAGGAGCCCCTCTGAACACACACTAATATATGTGTTTGCAAAGCAGCTTGGCAATTCATTTTAAAACAGCCCAGGCTGACCTCAAACTCATGGCAACCCTCCTGCCTCAGCATCCCAAATTCCAGAATTACAGAATTCAATGAAGTAAAACGGGAACTCTTAAGGGAGGGTATCCAGCGAACTTTTGTTCCATATCAGAGACTGAGTACCAAGTATTTAGAGAAGAAACATTCAGGACCCATTCGCCAAATGAGGAATTTGTCTGACTTCTCATAACTGACTCTCATGCATCACAGAGAGTCCATTCTGAGCATCTGCTGCAATGACTGACAAGCCACTAATTTCCCCAATGAGAGCCCACGCATAAGTGTTAATTAGCAGCATCTGGTGTGAATCAGAAATACAGATACCAATTGAGGCAATTGTGCTCATTATCTCTGGTGTATGGCCTTTTCCAATAAAACGTTAGGTGATCATGCTGAGGTGTGAGTTCCCGAAGCAGGCATTGGCAGCCCCACCGGAATGTGGTGTTAAAATGTATGCATTTAGATCCCATTCGCCATGTGAAAGTATTCTAAAGAAGAATGCAGGCATGACCACAAGGCCCACAGGAATACATCACCCAGCCATGCCCCGGATGTCAGCTGAGAACTGAATCCGAGGATGCGGAGGGGGTGGGGGGAGCACTGTGACATTAGGAAGGGTACCCTGTCTCGGTGCTGAAGCTTCACTGTGGCTTCTTAACTCTAACCCTTACCCTTACCCTAACCCTAACCCCTGAGGATTGGTTTTTGTTTCGTTTTGTCTTTTGAGACACGGTTTCTCTTTGTAACAGTCCTGCCTATCCTGGAACTCACCTGTAGACCAGGCTGGTCTCAAACTCACAGATCTGCCTGCCTCTGCTTCGCAAGTTCTGGAATTAAAGGCATGCACCACCACGCCTGGCCTTACCTCACTTCTTAACCATTGGTGGAGCGTTCCAGTGTTTTCCCAGGCTTGTGATGTCATAGTCACTGCATGCTTTGAGGGAAAGATGTGGAAAGTCTGGAAAACCAAATTAACAACATGTAGTTTTTCCCTCTGACTATCTTTCCCAGAAGCAGAAAAGCTCTAAGTCATATTTATCCTCATTGCTGGTCCAACCTGACTGTTTACTTGGACTCAGGTCTTGACTTCAGCCCCATATTCTAATCTTGGGCCCAAATGTTCCACCACTCAGCCTGTTTGTTCTTTCACTCTCTAGATAAAAGGCCTTGGCAACATCGAATCTGTCCCTCATTTAATCCTCAGGTAACTAGCACGAACAAGCAAGCATCATTTAAAGAGGGCCTCAGAAACCTCTTTCTGCTCAAGTAGCAAGGTCCAATTCCTCAGGGCGAGTGGAAAGGAAAAGCAACCCTCTGGGTAAGCCTTCCACCCAGAGGGAGCAGAAGCTGAAGGAAGGGTCCCAGGTAATCCAAGGACAATTTTCCCCTCCTGAAGCCAGGATTCAGAAGGACAGCCATTACTAAGCAGAGGAGTGTGGCTGATCAAATTAAGAAATGTGTTTTAAAATTCAATTATACCCTCGGTGGAAATAGTCTCACTAATGGTTAGGGATAGAATTATACCCAGTCTATAAAGCCTAACATTTCTAAACCCAATTTTGTGCGTTGCTCTAAAGGTTAATTCAAAACCTCTCTTCCAAATGGGAAGTTAAACACAGCCAATGGAGGAACACCATCCATTTCCTGACTGAGGGTTTATCAGTGGTAAGAGTTCATTAGTTTTAATTAGTGTAATCACTAATGTTGCATTAACAGTTTAGTGAAGGAAAGTAATTACTCACACATCTACTGTATTAGATGGGAAGATTAGAATTCATTTTTCCAAAAATGATTAGCATTTTGCCAATTAAACAAATCCCTTCTCCTTGCCAGAAGCCCCATGACCTCCCTCACCCAGGATCATTTAAACGAAACATATTTTGCATCAAAAGACGGAACTGGGAGAAATGAAGAATTAAGGCTGCATTTATTTTTAGTCCTTTCTCAGAGTGCAGAGAGTGCATGCATGGGTCTTCATGAGTTCATAATGCCAGACTCCATTTGCATAGTCATTTGCTTCAGTCTCCTCTGATTATGCCCCTATCTATCATGTAGTGCCACAGCAATTAAAACACAAAACCGGCTAGTGTTGGTGGAAGATAAAACCAAAAGGAAGCAACCAGAAAGCCTAGGTGGAGGGGTCCAATAGGTGGGACAGGGTGGGGACCATCTAGGTGGAGGGGTCCAATAGGTGGGACAGGGTGGGGACCATCTAGGTGGAGGGGTCCAATAGGTGGGACAGGGTAGGGACCATCTAGGTGGAAGGGTCCAATAGGTGGGACAGGGTGGGGACCATCTAGGTGGAAGGGTCCAATAGGTGGGACAGGGTGGCGACCATCTAGGTGGAAGGGTCCAATAGGTGGGACAGGGTGGGGACCATCTGCGGGCCGCATTCCGAACGCCAGGTTACCCACAGGGGTCTCTTGAAGCTAGCAACCGAGTATCTTGAGCCTCCTGCTACTCCCTGATGGGCATGGAGGTCATTTCAGGCATAGCTTGACCTATAAGACGTTGGCAATATGACCCCACTCCTCTCCATCTGCACCAGAGTGGTTGGCTTCTAGGAAAGTTCTCAACACTCCTAATGTACCCTTTGCTCTTTCTGTTTTTTTTCTGACCTTGCTGGGAAATCTTTTGTTGTACCTAGAGAAGTCATCTTTATCTTCAGTTGGTGTAACATCATCCCACACCAGCTAGAATAATTACCCCTCCAGTGAGAACTTCCAGAGCCCCATTGCATATGGCTGTCTGTCAGTACCCACAGGGCTTGGTTCCAAAACTCCCTCCCCCTCCACATACTAAAATCCTTGGATGCTCGAATTCCTTATATAAAAGAGCCTAGTATTTTCATATAACCCAGGAACCTCCTCCCAAATATTTTAAAGCAGTGGTTCTCAACCTGTGGATCTAGACTCCTTTATAGGGGTTACCTAAGACCATCAGAGAACAGTGTTATTTACATTAGGACTCAAACAGTAGAAAAATTATAGTTATGAAGTGGCAAAATGAAAGCAGTGTTATGGTCACCATGACATGAGGAACTGTATTAAAGGCTCGCAGCATTAGGAAGGTTGAGAACCATCTCTACATTACAGTCGCTAATAGAACACAAAGACTATACATTTGTACCTGACACTAGCTGCACAGTTCAGAAAGGAATTGATAGGACATTGACTGGGGGGAGACATACAGATGAGAATATGCTCAGGGATGGTATACTTGGTCACTCTACTGTCCTGAGTCGGCACTGGGACAGGAGGCCTAGGCCAACAGCAAGACTGAGAACTACAGGATTTCATGGTGGACTGTGTTCTGTCAAGTTGCTGCCCAGTGTGAAAGCCAGTCTAGCAAGATAAAGTAGTAAGTGAGGGCCAAGGTTCAAGGTTGCCAAAGTCTTCACTCTAAACCATATCTAACTAGAGATATAACAACGTACAGTTTTTCTTGGGCAGACAGGGGAGCATGGTGTGTATTTATTTAGTTGGTTGGCTGATTTTTCTTGTTGTTTGTTTGGTTGGTTGGTTTATTGGTTTTGCTTTTGTTTTGAGATAAGGTCTCATATAGCCCAAGCTGGCCTGGAACTCATTATCTAGTTGAGGATAACTTTGAACTCCTGATTTATGCCTCCACCTCCCAAGTGCTGGGATTACAAGCATGAATCACCACCCTCCCCCACACACTCTTTAACTTAGTTTTTAATGCCATTTTATACTTATTACACTTTTAAATGCCATCATCATGTGGTCTCCTGACAATCCTTTGAGGCAAATATTTTCTCAGAAAGAAAATTGATTTAATCAATGCTATTGGACCAATATATCCAAAAGCCAACAAGAGTCTGAATACTCAGCCTGTAATGGTTCAAGCATGTTCCCAGTTTCTTCATCCCCATTCCCAACCTCAGCCCTATGAGCTCTGTGGTCTTGGGCAAGTGACTCAATTTCTCCATATATATGGCCACTGTGTTCCTGTTATGGTGGTTGTAAAAACCAGGTAGGAGAATTGACTTCTCAGAGACAGAACAGCTTCTAGGGTTTTCCATGAAAACCCAAAGCCCCAGAGTGCAGAAGAAGAGCTGAGTTACCTGCCAGATCTGCATGCATCCATGAAGGAAATTGTTTTCTATTGTGGAAAAATAGATGAAATAATCATTTAAAACCATACTTACTTCTCATAGTGCCTAACACATTTTAGAGGCTGAATATTAGTTAATTATTCCCCTCCCCATATGAACACTGAGGAGTAAATCAGACCCATCACTAGCAGGATTCTGGAACCCCATCTGTTGCTTCACTGCTGAAGACAACTTTTCCCCTTGGAGTGGTACATACACCACATAACAGTAGTGTAGGCAGAGTTTTCCTGTCCTGCAGCTGCTCTCAAATAAACACACTGGGACTTATACTAATTACAAGCGTCTGGCCAATAGCTCAGGCTTATTACTAACTAGCTCTTACAATTTCAGTTAACTTGTAATACTTATTTACACTTTGCCACATGGTGGTACCTTTATTAGCATGGCATGTTCATCTCACTCTGCTCCCTCTGCATCTGGTTGGTGACTCCTCTGACACTGCTCTTCTTCTTCCTAGAATCCTCAGTTTGATCACCATGCCTATATTTTGGAGGGAGGTCTAGCTATCAGCCAATCAGCATTTTGTTAAACAAATTTGAGTGACAAGTCTTTACAGTGTACAAAAGGATTATTCCACAGTACAGTAGACCATCAATAGTTTACCATGCAAGAACTATAGGCAGTACCCTTAGAGCTCACAATCCCACACAGAGTACAGACACCAGCTGCTGGAATTTAGAAGTTGAAAGCAGAGCACTTCTGACACATACATCCCTGTTGGTGATGGCCACTGCCAAGAGGCTTTCTCAGTGTATTGTGTATGTGTGTTCATATATGTGCGGCGTGTGCATCACCTATAAGTACTTGCATAGACATGTACATGTACGCCCATGTGTGCCCATCTGTATGTATATATTCATGTATGCCCTAAAGAAAGGGAAGCCTGGAAGACTGTAGTTAGCCACAGTGAGCTGGACGAGAGTTCCTCTGACTGTACAATGGCAAGTGTGAGGACAGACTCACCCTGTCCTCTGTCCTGAGTGAAGTGGAGCAAGCTGAGGGAACAGGTCACAAAGGGACTTCTCTCACTTGAGGATAACCTAGGAGACTGATCCCAGTGAAGGCCCTAGGCCTGGTTCACTATGGAGTATCATCATGTGTCAGATCCTACAAACTAGTCAATACAAGAACTTGAGCACAGAGGAGAAAAGGAATACAACTGGGCAGAGTATGTACTCTTGTGTGCAGACTCAGGAGATGTAAAACTGAACCCTAGGTTTAACAGTTCTGTACCCTCAGGCATGTTACTAGCAAGGCCCATTTCTTCCAATGAAAAATAAGAATCGCAGTCCCTATGTCACATGTGGGATCCTTGTAAAACTATAGTTAATTAGAACCGAGTCCATGTCTGTATCACACACACAGGGATACCACATCCTTTTTACTCACAGTTACATACCTGATGCCTATAGTGTCTGCCTATATCAGTGCTTAATAAATGTTTATGGATGTCGGATCAGGGCACGCCACCATGGGTCTGGGGCTGAGAGTATTTACAGGCACATGAAGAAGAGAAAGTAGGAGACTGATTTGGCGGAAGCTGCGTGCAGGAGCTAGGACCAGGGTATAAAGGTGTCTGGCAGGGCAGTTAGAGGCCCCAGCTGGGGTTCGTTTCCTGGGGACTGTGAGTACACACAGTCACCTTTGCCTCCCACATGTTGACTTAGGACTCAGAAGAGTGACTGAAACAGAGTGACCCCTGGGGACAGTGGAAAGACAAATGGCTGTGACAGAAAAGGTTCTTTTTCTATAAACAGTAACCATGATTCAAAAGGAAAAGCATTTACACATCTCCATTGTCTACATAAAAATCGACAAACATCGAGAAAGCAAAAAGGGTATGAATCGTGACCTGGTGCATGCTATTAGAGAGAGAGAGAGAGGAGAGAGATAGAGAGAGAGAGAGAGAGAGAGAGAGAGAGAGAGAGAGAGAGAGAGAGAGAGAGAGAGAGAGAGAGAGAGAGAGAGAGAGAGAGAGAGAGAGATTTTCCATGCCTCCACTGTACAGTCTGCCTTTAACGCTTCTAATATCGGGAGAGCCGTATTTGGCGCCAGAGACAAGTCTCACGCCCCACTAAAACTCTACTCTTTCCTTCCAGTATGTGTCCAGTAGACGGGCCATCACTCAGAGCGCCACAGAGCAAGGCAGCTTCCACCCGCACCATCTTCCCCACCACCATCGCCACCACTGCCACCACAGTCACCGGTGCCACCATGCCCGTCCCGGCCACCTCCACCACCAGGAGGCAGGGCTGCACAGCGCTCAGGTGACACCCTGCCTGTGCCCACTCTTCTCCTGCCAGTGGGAAGGCCACCTGGAAGTAGTGGTGCCTCACCTGCGACAGACCCACAGGATCGACATCCTGCAAGGGGCAGAGATAGTCTTCCTGGCCACGGACATGCACCTCCCAGCACCAGCCGACTGGATCATCATGCACTCCTGCCTGGGCCACCACTTTCTGCTGGTGCTCAGGAAACAGGAACGACACGAAGGGCACCCTCAATTCTTTGCTACCATGATGCTCATCGGGACCCCCACCCAGGCCGACTGCTTCACCTATCGCCTGGAGCTCAACAGAAACCACAGGCGTCTCAAATGGGAGGCCACCCCGAGATCCGTCCTGGAGTGTGTGGACTCAGTCATCACTGATGGGGACTGCCTGGTTCTCAACACCTCACTGGCCCAGCTCTTCTCTGACAACGGGAGCCTCGCCATTGGCATCGCCATCACTGCTACGGAGGTGGGCGCCAGGGATGCGGAGATGTGAGACCAGGAGCCCTGGGTATTCACGCTGCCTGTGTACCTTGGAGCCCCGGGTGTCTGGACCTTTTTATTCCTCTCCCTTCCTTCTTTTCTTTCTTTTTCGTCTCAGGTAATTTGTGGTGTTAGCATTCATCTGCCATGGGCATTATGTTCTGTAAACATCTGTGATTCAAGATCTTTTTGTGAAATCTGTCCTGTGTTGTTGGTAAAGTTTTGTAGAACATTTGGAAGATTCTTACCGGAATAGTTACTTCCTGCTGCCACTAGTCTCTTTCTCTACTGCTCCCACAGGGAGAAAAAATACCAAGACACAGAGCACGGGAGTTAAAAGAGGGGTTGGCTTCCAAAAGGCCCTTCCTTGTCTTTTCAGGTTGTTTCAGGTAGAGCCTAACTTGTCACGGTGGAGGCAGCCAGTCTGGGAAGACGACCCAGGCAGCCATGGCTGACACCTTCCAGGAGCCCTGGGGTCAAAGCTAAACTGCATGGGCACGAGAGACAGCAGTCTCCTCCACAAACAGAAGCAGCCACCTGATCCAGGCCTGGGACAGCCGTCAGATACAAAACCCCTGTATTTTCCAGGTTCTCCTGGCCATGCTTTGCAACCCTTTTGCTTTGCAATCTAAGCCCAGATGTTCTTGGTGCTTTTCTGAAAATCGCTTTTGCCTCTGGTGAGAAGCGCGATAGGCGTGATGCAGGGAAAGAGCTGGAAGAAAAAAGAAAATACCAAATTAACCTCCAACCTCTGGGAGGGCGCGCCTGCCTCCGCAAGACGTTTTAAATGCATAAATTATAAATCCATCACCCCCCCACTAAAGTAACACATTTTTGTATCAGACAGAGAGCTACTCTGTCCTTGATGGTTTATACATAAGACCTGCCATCAAACGTGGGGGCCCCAGAGAAAAGCTACTAGGACCTCCAGCCTGATGAGCTGAGGCTGGCACACTTTGGGCCTCCCCTTCCCTCTCCTTGCTCTCAAACACGCTCTGTTAGAGCACATAAACATGGCTGCTTAGAAGCTCAGCGTGTGCAGAAGGAGCCCTCAGGAACCCGCCTCATCTCACCCTACACTCCCTCCCTACCCCCCCCACCCCACCAGCCCACCCCTACCCACCTCCAGTCTCTTCCCTCACCCACCCCTACCCTCCCCTCCCCCTCAAGCCCCACTCCACAGAGGCTGCTCTCTCTTGTCTTGTCAGAACAGTGCGTCAGCCTTTGGGGAATGGCCTTCCTGCACTGGGAGAGGGGGGGAGGGTCTTCGCTCTGCTCTCTTTCTGTTTAAAGCCTTCCCAGTGGGGCCACACGTCCGCAATGCCCTTTTTCTGTCACTGTCAGGTGCTAGGAGAAAACATGGCACCCAAAACCAGCACAGCTCTCCAGAGGGCTGTGTGGGCCTTTCTCCGGCTCATCCCCTTACCTCAGGCACAGCAGCTGGGCCTGGCTTGCCTCCCAGTGAACAGTTTCGGGCAGACTGTCCTGGCTGCCTATCCGCAATCTTTACTCCACCAAAAGTAATTCATCTCGAAATGTACTACGCGTCCCCCAAACTGATTGGTTTTCCAGTCACTTTGGTTGTAGCCCACACTCAAAGCATACGTTTATAGAACTATGAAAATAGTTCTTTCCAGCCACCCAGTCATGGCTGGGACTCTGAAGTGGCTGGGACTCTGAGGAGCATGGAGACGACGCTGTGAGGTGTCAGGCAGCTTGTGACTGTGGTCCATCAGCCTCCAACCATGGAGGGCCCAGACCCAAAGCTGGTGTGTCAACCCTGGGAGAGACCGATGGTATGGTCCCTCTCCTGCTGCCCAGGACCTCCCTAGCTGTCTAAAGGCAGAAGCCACAGTTCCTCTCCTGGCTTCTGATGGTCACTGGTAACATCATAGGTGCCCCAACTAAACAAACACACAACACCTCAAGAAGAATACACTTAGCGCTTACAGGCCTTGGGGCTCCTGCCGTGTTGCCTTTGTCTTGTTACTGAGCCAAACTAGGAACAACTGCAGGCCATTATGAGTAAGTGATAGTGGGCATAGACTTGGATGGTGGTTCCTAGAAATCTTCAGAATAAAGGTTAGGAAATGTGTTCTTTTCCTCCAACTATGGTGCTCCCAAGATGGCTTTTCTCTCCACACTAACATGTGAAGAACAGAAGACAGAGGAACAAGCCAACCCTGGTGAACTGATGACAGAGGAGAGGAATGATAAACAGGGTTTGAGTGTTACTGCTACCGAAAGGCTCTCTACTCTAGTCTTGAGTAAATCATCACTCTGCCAATCAACAGTTTCAGAGACATGCCATGACTTTCCAAGGTCGCACGTCAGACCACAAGTGAAACTCAGCCCTACCAGTTCAAGGTTAGTGTTCTGAATAGGAAGATGCCCCACCCCCAATGTTCAGCAGGGTCTTGCTTCAGCAGTGGATTGGAGAATTGAAAACTGAATGGGTCTTCACCCTGGAAGGATGAGGAGAATCCAGAGGGAAAGACTGGAGGGAAATCTGCTTTTAGTGACCTCAGCATTGTGGAAGCAAGCTGGTCCCAGGGAGGCAGAAAGGGAGAGGCACATGGAGGTCACCGTGGCCCCGAGTCCTTTTGCCTCCTTTGCCCTCCCTCAGGCCTCTTGTTCATAGATTCTGGAACCCGGTTGCCTCACGCATGCCAAGACACTTAGTGATAGCCTCTGAGGAATGTTTGTGTTTTAATAGAGGGCGTAGACAGACAGTAGCACTTAAGAAAAACACGGTTGTCTTCATTTGAGTTGGCAGCTGTGAGCAGCTTGTTCAGAAGGTGTTTAGAGACATGCCGGCCTCTCCTCGAGTCTGAGCCTAAATGAATGATTGGTGGAGGTGTAGCAATACAATGTAGATTGTCCCTAACAGTGAGTGTGCTTATGAACCTGTACCTGGCATAGATCTAACATTCCCGCAGTGCGGGGACATTTAGAAATGGATGAGGACAATTGTCACAGTAGACCCTGTGGCTGCCACAGACTAAAAGTTTCTATATGACCCAGGGGGGATAAATACTTGGAACATATTATCCCATGTAATCCTCAAAGCAAACACATGAAGCTGCTACTATGTGTCGTGATAGATGAGAAACTTCAGTTAGAAAATAGTAAAGCTGTCTCTACAGCCAGGCTTCTAACCAACTCCATCCCTGTCATTTCTACGAACCTCTGTTCCGGAGTCTCAGAAGGACCCAGTCATAAAGTCTGAAGGGCATGGAAACCCTGCTTTAGTGTTTCAGAACTAAATGTACCCTTTCTCTTCTTTTTGTCTCTTTTTCTTCCAGCCCAATAGCTGACTTGTATTCACATTGTTACATTTTTAGAATTTTGTAGGTCAGTTATTACAACCATTGCTGAAAATTAACTTATATATAATCTTGCAATGAAATAAATTCTATTTAAAACAAGGACAATACTCAGGCTTCATTGCTTCCTGATTCTTTCACCACCTTTTATTTTCTGTGCTCCTGATGCCGTTTGTCCCACATCTTCAAGGAGCATGCTTACAATGATGCACCACTGCCTGCCTCCCAACTCAGCGTGGGCGGCTCTACCGGGATATTTGCAATTAGCTAGGATGGAAGGATTGACGCTGCCGCCACTGGAGAATACTACAAGCCAACGTAGGCCCAGAGAGTTGACTCTTCAGCTTTCCCATCATATCAGTGTAAATGTTGCTGAAGCACACGGGGGGGGGGGTGAAGGACTTTACAAGGAGGAGTTCGTGGTGAGTAAACAGATGGCTGCCAGATAGCAAGTTGCTCAGGAAATGCAACTCTACTGGGGAAGACACCCCGAGACTTCCGAGTAGCTTCCAAGAGTATTTCTTGCCCATAGTACCCTTCAAAACTGCCCTCCAACCTACCCTGACCTATACTGCTGTGCAAAATTCTGTCTGATGGCTTTCATGGATAGCCATGAAAAGCAGCTTATTGGCAATCCCAGCCTAAAAGCAAATCCAAGTTCTATAGAACTGGAGTCCCCTCCATCATTTCTCTCACAGGTTTCCCTCTCTCCCTCCTTCTTCCTTACCTGTAGGCCAAATGTTCTCTAAAGAAACAGGCAACATTTGAAAAGGGCATAAGAAGTAGTGGTTCCAAACATCACATAAAATGTGTTGCCAAGGGAGGAAAGTGAAACCCTGAAGTGTTAGGTAGGACATCAAGGGGCAAAGAAGGCAACAGGTGAGAGGATGTCCTGGGAAAAACAGAGCCCAGCACCTTCCTTCCTGCTCTGACTACTTTACTTGATGCAACCCAACAAGGAGACTGCCAGGGAGGGCATGGCTCCCACCGTCACAAAAGTCACAAGACCTTGGAAGTCTTTGCCTAGAAACAGATTCTCTGAGGTGAAGAGTGGATCAGGGGGCTGGGGAGAAGACTCGGTCAGTAAGGTGCTTGCTAAACATGTGTGAAGACTAGATTCCGGGTCCCCAGTACTCACATAAAAGCAGGTGATGCAGTGTGTGTCTATAACCCTGGCAATGGGGAGACAGGAAGGGGAGGATCCCCGGGGCTTGCTGGCCACATAGTCTACCCCAATCAGTGAGATCCAAGTTCAGTGAGAGACCTTGAATCAAAACTTAGAGCAGAGACACTTACCTGCCATCAACCTTTGTCCCCTACACACAGTCACACACATGTACACCCCCACTTCCACCATACACATGCATACACACAAACATGTACAAACACACACACACACACACACACACACACACACACGAACTAGTGTCTCTGAGTCCATTGGTTTCCTTGTAAGGGATATGAAAGAAATGAGGCTTTCCAAGGCTGCAAATTGGACATAATAAGAAGGGGGGGCATGTCACAGGCTGAACATAAAATGTGGCTTTCATTTAAATCAGACTCTAATCAACAGTGATGCTTCCAAGTCAGATTATCAAATTTCCAATTATTTGTTTTGAAGAGTTCCTTCAATAGCCAACTGAAGAAAAAAAAAAGCCATTGAAAACAGATCCAGAAGATGTGTTGTACATATGATTAGCAGAACACAGCAGTTACCTGCATAAGCTGTAGTTCTTCTTTCCAACATTATGTGAAAATAATTCATTTTAACAGCAACATCCCCTGCCCTTTTAAAAACTTGTTTGGAGAATGGAAATAAGGAAGAGGATGGACATCCAAAGACATTTCACTCCAATTGGCATGTATAGAATTTTCTAGATTTTCTTACGACACCACAGACAAGAAGCAGTAGCGAACTGCACAGTTACTTCCTCGCCACCCCTTCCTCCATGGAAAAGTCACTAAACTGCATTCAGTATCATTCCTTTGAGCCCTTTGGAATCTGATCATTCTTATTGGTAGTTTGTTCTCTGCAACATGAGGGATAACAGTGTAAAGCTACCAGGCAGAGTGCAATACACAGAGATTCACTGGCTGTCATGCTTGCCGTATTATCTCCCTCCCTTTTTATGTGTGCCTCCATTTAAAGTCATAATTGAACGGAAGGAAGAAAATGCTACCAGTGGCAAATTGAAACTGTGATAACTCCCATGTCACCGGTACTATTGCAGCCCCGCAAGCTGCCCTGAGAAACGGGACCACTGCCTCTCTCCCTGCATTCTAAAGAAAGAAAAGGGTTTCAGCCCCTGGCCCTGACCTCCAAGAACTGATTATCTCAGCTGTCCCCTGCCTCTGCCTGACAACACCGTCCCTGAAATTTACTTCTGGGTCTATCAGATCACTTGTCAAAGAAGCCTTCATGGTTTAATTCTTTAATTCCAGGCCACTGTTAGTTACTCCCAAGATCAGAATTGAGCATGGTTCTAATCCTATTGCCTGTCAATTCATTTTAACCTCAATCTTCCTACCTCCTTATTCCCAGAACCTGTTTCCGGCTCTCACAAAAGCTGAGAGAGAGACAGATAGACAGATAGACAGACAGACAGACAGACAGACAGACAGACAGACAGACAGACAGAGACAAAGAGCCTTGAATTGATTTCAATGATCAAAAGTGGCCAGAAGACTGACATGAATATTCATGAGCTGGGACACCTTTCAGGTCATGTAATTGATGACTTTGCACCTTGTTTTGTCAATGACATGCTCTCAAAAACATACACTAAAGTCGTTCAATACTGGTCAGAGAGTGTCCCCTAAATGAGGGTGGAAAGGGAGCATTCCCCAAATCAGCCACACAAGGGAGACCCATCTCCACTGCGCCCTGGGATCCAGGGGTTACTGAGCTGTTAATTACCTGAAGACCTCAATTTCCAAACCCCAGAGCCTGCAGTTCTGTTTCAAGGGGGCCAGAGAGCAGCCCAGAACGCACCGTTAATGCTTTCCCCTACAAGTTCTGAAATCCAAAGCCAGGGTTCAGTGAGAACAATGGAGCTCAGGGAACACAGAAAGTAGGTAAAGTGCCCTGGAGAGAGCAGCTGGTGACTCTAAAAGACGGAAGGCTGGGAAGAGGTGACGGGAGATGGCTCAGGCTGCATCTGGACAGTGAAGCACGACATAACCAGGGCTCCAACCTGTCCTAAGGGGTCTGTCATCCAGTGTTGTACAGGTCTCTGCTGGCGACACTGGGGGAGGGCGACAGCAGAGGGTGGAACAGACGGAGGAGTGGAAAAGTCTGCACAGACTGATGGGGCTGCCGTAGCTTACCAGTCAGGATGGATGGAGGAACCGGTGCAGAGCAGTCCCCAGTGCCAAGTGTCACACAGAAACAGTCCCCAGTGAAGTGACTGCAACTGTGTAAATCTTCCTCGGAGCTGAAGGGGTTTATCCTTTAAATCCCTGCCCGGGGGAGGCAGAGATAGAAATTCATGTTTAAATCTCTGTCCCATCCCCAGACCAGAAGTTTCCCAGCAAATCCCCAGGGATGCAGTTATTTGCCCTGAAAATCCCAGGCTGCATGAGCAGGACTGCCATTCGGGGCCTACCCTGGGTGGTATGAATTATCAGCCTCCTTCCTCCAACAGCTCAGAACTAAACCCCACATAAGCTTTGCCTAGAGGCAGCAGAGAAGGAAATCACCATGCCACTTCCCATTAGCCTAGAGGTAGAAGGGATACTGGCATTTGCTCAGCAAGGGGGCCGGTGGCAAAAGCATCCTTTAAGTTTCTAAGTTGGGGGCTTTGACCACCACCCACTTAGAAGGAAATTGACTCTTCCATTCTCTCTGCCTCTTCTCAGATACTAGTTCAGCTTCCATTAACACACAGGAGGTGGACATGTCCCCATTTTTAGATCTGACACTGAGGTCAAAGGAAATGGCACTCAGTTGGAAGAATAGGGATTGTAAATCTACTTTACAGCATCAGGGTGCCACAGAGAATGTTCCAGAAAATCAGCTGGATGATGAGGATATCTCATTTTGATAGGCTCCCACCAAAGCTGTTTTGGGAGGCAACTGACTGACTGGACAGACATCCCACAGCACAAACCCATTCTGACTGGTTAGTCAGTGAGTACATTTGATGAGAGGCATGGAAGGCCCATCCTTGAGGATGGATTTCACTATTTCATCTAATTCTTTCTTTGTAGGTTTTTTTTTGTTTTGTTTTTTGAGACAGGGTTTCTCTGTATTGTTTTGGAGGCTGTCCTGGAACTTCTTTGTAGACCAAGCTAACCTTGAACTCAGAGATCCGCCTGCCTCTGCCTCCCGAGTGCTGGGATTAAAGGCGAGCACCACCAACGCCAGGCTCTTTGTAGTTTTTAATCAGCCATAGAAGGCCATACATAGTAGCATATGGGAGAAGCAAAGTTAAATGCTGGGGGCTATTTATTTGAGTTTGCACTCCCCTAAATAAGCTGATCCAAATGCACTGGAAGTGCTTGGTCTGATGCAGGTGGGAGGTACATGGGTAGGAAATACGTCAGAGTGTATGCTGGCCCCTGATTGGATGTTGGTCAGAGGTATGTAGGCAGGAAATATGCCAGAATGTATGCTGGCCCCTGATTGGACCTGTTGGGAAATACAGTGGCCTGGTAGTTTTGCCATTTTAAGCCTTTGCAAGAAGTGATTTGCAGCCATTTCCTGGGAACTCAGAATGGACCTGACTAGAGTCCATGTTCCTGGCCAGTGTTTAATTAAAACTTGCTTCAAATTTGGCTCAAAATTGTGGATTTCTCAAGACTAACACATATAGATCATGACTCATTGGCAGTAACTTAAGGTGTCCTCAGAATTTCCCACCCATGAAGGCAAACCCTTCACTGCTTAAAGGAACTTCAGGAACTCAAGGATCCTCTTGTCTCCACCCCTACTGCTGTCTCCCTTCCTGCCCAATGCTGGGATTATAGACATTTACTAGTGAGCTTTCAACATAGGTGCTACAGACCCAAACTTGACTTGTCGTGTTTGATGGAAAGTTATTTACTGAGCATCTCCCCAGTCACCAGAGTTGGACTTTATTAAAAGAAATTTTAACGTAGACTCAAGCATGGGAATCAATGGAAAGAGAGGCATTCCGTGAGAGTCTAAGACATACTCAAGTGTGTGTGTGTGTGTGTGTGTGTGTGTGTGTGTGTGTGTAATGGCTTTCTAATAGCCATATAAAGGATGCTAGTGGGGTTGGAAGTTATTATCTTTAAGGGGTTGTCAAGAAGGTTAAATGTAAACATAGAAGGGCCACCAGGTGCATGGGAGAGGCTCACAGCAGACAAGGTAAAATCCTAGACGACCAGACTTGGAAGGGAAGGTGGGGTACTCTTGGTGTAATGAAAGTTCATAGCTTTGTCTGTAAGATTTCCCGAAGAATACCAGGTTGACATCTGGAAAGGAGGGATGGGAGGAGAGTGAGCAGAGGTCCTTGAGTACAACGGCCACCAAAGCCACACCAGGCTAGAGACTTTTGGATCCTTTGTCTTGAAGACACAGAATGAATTTGTGAACAAAGAAAGGGTGAGTTTCAGAAAGGAATCTTGTTACAGGTGAGAGCTCAAGAGAAAGGACACAAACAGTGTGTCTTTAGACCAGGAGGGCTCCTAGAAGGGGCTGCAGCTGAGGAGCTGATTCTGAGTTAATAAAACCCTATTGATCCGTCTAGTTGTCCCGCCCACAAGGGTTACCTGGACTGGAGTTTTGGACTCAGGTTCCAGCGTATCTGGTCTCCCACAGCTTTTCGGTGTCTGTGCTCATTAAAATCGCTGTTTGAAAAAGGAAGAAAGACAAAAACCAGCACCCTTTGACACTTTGCATTTCTGGGCTTTACTCTGGACAGCGCTGCCGATAGAACCAAAGACGTTTCCAGTTTCTAGACATGATAGAAGTTGTTGTCACAGACAAGACGCAGATCTGCTGGTTTTCGCGTCTCTCTGCACCTAAACTGGCTGGTGTCTTTTTCTTGCTCTCACTAGGAGTAAGTGTTGGAAAACCGAGAACCACACACATTCCAGAACCAGGCACTCCCCCCTTCCCCCACCTGCCTGGAGTGACTCAGCGCCAACAGCCGCAGCAGCAGCAGCAGCAGCCACCACATGCTACACATTTCCAGTGTCACCACGCGTCATGTTTTCCCAGGGTTCATGCACTATCTCCTTCACACAGCCTGTGCCTTAATGGCCTTTCCATGCTCACACAAAGGCAGCCTTTTGTAGCCCCTCATGCCCAATACATCTCTCGCATGAGGTCTGTTGCATGGTGTCACTTTGTGGCATTCCTTGCCCTCCAATCACTGTGAAAAACCCTGTTGAAGATCATAAACTCTGAAGCCTACTGCTATCTTAACATTATGTGAAAATATCTTTTTGTGTGTGTGTGTGACTGGAGAGACAGACAGTTGTGGGTGCTGGGAACCGAACTCTTATATTTTTGGTTGTGAGCCTAGCCTTTAAGAGCTGAGCCATCTCTCCAGTCCAGAAAATATATTTACATAAAAAGAGCATTGCCACTATGTAGGCAACCATACAACAAATGTTGTTAATTTTCCTAGGATTCTTGATTCTCCAGAGACTTCAAGCAGACTCAAGGGCTAGAGACTCCTTTCTCTTTTCAAGTCCCCATGAATAGGTTTTCTGCCCCCAATGTTAAGTTTCTCCATGGACACAGTAAGTCAGATCAAACCAAATTGAAAAAGTGTAACAACAGGTATATTGAGCAAAGTAACTCCCAGGCAGGTTCTCTGGTCCCAGAGATCAAGACCAGAGAAGTTCTTCCCAAGTCAGGGCAGGAAAGTTTTATAGACTGTAGGCAAGAGGTGATGACATGTCTACCACAAGCTGGGTTTGTGGCCACAAATAGTCATAAACTGAGCGCGCTTTAGGTGGGGACTTGGGCTGCTGGCAACTTCAGGGGAGGAGGCTGCAGCAACCACCAAGAATGCAGAACTGGGCTTTTGGGTGGCTTTCCTTTGTTTAGAGACTCTCTGAGTGGGTGGAGTTTGGGGAGAGGGGCTGGCAGGGAGTATGTAGGGGTGAGCCACAGGCTCACAATTGTCATTGTCTTTCTATGCTGCCTCATTCCGAGGAAGCAGCCATAAGTGCTGTGCTCCTGTGCTCTTCCAAGCCCACTTTAGGAAGATTTTGCCTCAGTAATTTCATCCTCTTTCACACCAAATAATTTTAAGAATAACAGATTTTAAAAATGATACACAATCAAATCAGAAACCAAAGACCTCAAAATGCTTCTCAGCCATAGGCAAAGCCACAACCCAATTCATCACCTTTGAACAGTGACAAAATCTAAGTGAAAATACAAGAAAGGTCATGGGGAGGTTGTCCATATTCCCTGAGCAGCATGTAACTTCCCGAACGCAGAAAAGGGGCTCAACAGAAAAGAATAAACAAAGCATCACCCACTGGAGGGTAAGAAGGCCTGAGGGTGTTGCTGAGTTGGGGAAAGGGCTTTAGGAGAAGGCAGGGACTTTGATTGCTCAACAACATATAGGAAACCATCTAAATCTGAATTTCAGAAAAATAACAACAAATTTAGTGTAATTCATGCAATATTTAAGATGTAGTTCCACTTCAGTGTTTACCTGAAATTCTACTTTAACTGAGTGTCTTATGGTTTTTTTTGTTTGTTTGTTTGCTTGCTTTTTTTGGTTTTACGAGACAGGGTTTCTTTGTATTGTTTTGGAAGATGTCGGACCAGCCCGGCCTCGAACTCACAGAGATCTGCCTGCCTCTGCCTCCTGAGTGCTGGGATGAAAGGCATGCACCACCACCACCCGGCCTTATGTTTTTTTATATCTTGAATCTGGCAAAAAAAAGTCTAATGAGAGCCCTTTTTTAAGGCTCGGGATAGTTAATGGGTAGAGCACTCACCTAGCATGCTCAGCAAGGCCCTGGGTCTGTCTCTCAATGCTGAAAGGACAAGTCATTTTGTTAGGAGGGTAGATTTCTAGCTGTAGCCTTCTTGCTAACTCCACTTTTATCTGGGGTCCCCAGGGTGTGACTCCTTTTCTCTGGCAAGAAGACTGCAAGGTCACAGACATATTCCAATTAGAGAGTTAAATACTATTGGGTGCTGCTTGTCTCCGTATCTTAATATGCATCTTTATCTGTTTGTTTGCGTGTGCGCGCGTTCACACTTGTGCATGAATGCACGAGCATGTAAGATATGTGAATGTACGTGTTTGTGGATGTGGACACAGAAACATTCAAGCAGAGGGAAGATAGCAATGTAGAAAGTGATCCCCAATGTTCCTGATCCATTAAGAAGAGTATTTGGGGGCAGGAGGAATGCTTGAGCAACAAAACATTGCTGAGAGTCTATTGTAGCAAAGAGGAGGACCAAACTGGAAGAGAAGATGTGGTCCCTGCCTTCAGGAATTTCTCAGTGTACTTGAGGCAACCAAATGCCCTTCTCTAATCAAGCAACCATCAAGGTTGATCATAGCACACAGTACATACACAAGCCGTCAGCAGCTCCCAATTCACAATTGCCACAGCAGGACTGTTTGGCATGCCTCTGTAGACTGACAAACAAGCTGAAAATGCACCCACATGTAATGATTTATTATTTACTGTTAAGAGAAGCTTTTTCCTTGCTAGCCGCTTTGGTTTATCCCCCGCCAGTCGCCTGGGCTCTGCCGCGCCAGCCTGGTTCTAGAGCCGCATTAGTCCCAAATAAACACACAGGAGGCTATATTAATTATGAAGCTGTTGGCCTTGCTTGTCTCTTACTGGCTAGCTCTGCCTTAAGTAATTACCCCATAATTGTTAATCTAAGTATGTCTCTTACCGGAGAATAGTTCCCGGCTTCCTACCCCTATGGCGTCACATGTCGACTCTCTTGTGTTTCCCCTTCCCAGAATCCTCCTCGACTCCTAGTCCCTCCTATCTAGGTTTTCTATTGGCCAGACAGTACTTTATTGACAAATGCACAGGCAAATAACAGGACTTCCCCAACAATTTACAGCCACGTGAACATTTTGGTACAGGGTCCCTGAGCTCCCAGTTCCGTAGGACAATGCATCAGGGTCTGAATGTTGCTTTGTGCACACATAAAGCATGTGCATTAATGAAAAAGCACCCAGAGATTAGAACTCTTATTTCTATATTGGCTACAAGCAAACATGCCCATCCTCTCTTCTGGAGGAAGAGAGAGAAGAAATGTTAGTATCCTGGAAAGTAAGCAAATCCCTCCGAGGAGCCAACTGCCTTTGTAACTTAATTTGGTCCAGAGTCATTGTCACTGGCTTAAATACACATTACTGAAATGTAGTTCCAGAGGGGCTAGGTAAAATACAAGGACCTAAGTTTGAGTCCCCAGTATTCACATAAAGGCCAGTCATGGCAATATGTACCTATGACCTCAGTGCTCTGGTACAGAGACAGGTGAATCCTGGGTGCTTGCTAGCCAGGAAAACCAGTTAAAATCCGAGCTCCAGTGAAAAACCCCACCTCAGAAACATAAGGTCAAGAGTAACAGAGAAAGATACACCATGTCTACTTCAGGCTTCCACATGTTGCACATAAGGGTGCACACATCTGCACATACATGTGCACACACATGAATGTAGCACACACTTACATACAGCACATATATAACAATAAATAAACAACCTCCTTTCAAAAAAGTAAAGGTAGTTCTGGAACAATTAGCCATTCATACTGAAACACATAGAAATATGAAAGATTTGTGGACAATTCCCACCCAACACTATCACACAGCTTTACCCAATGATGAAGAGTAGACGGCCCATTAAACTGGTAAGGCTTGAAGAGGAACTTGATAGTTGAACGTTCCATCACTAAGAAAGAGCTCAAAGTTGATTAAGGGAACCTTGGATCTATTAACTGGTAACCTGTATCCCTAACACTGCAAGTCTTTGTCACAATAGTGAGGGGTATCCGGGGATGAGAAGTCCTGTGAGTGAATCCCCCCGAGGCAGAAGATTGGCAGGCTCTGTGATGGGAAACCCAGCTTACAGCAAGAGATAGGGTCTTTGGAAAATGGTACTGCATGCTCAAACAACTTTGCTTCTGTGTTGTAAGATGTACCCAGGGTTTGTCTTCAGTGGGAATTATAAGATAACCAGACAGAGACAACCAATGGCTTTTCTGGGAAAAGTGTATTACTTCAGATTGGGGGAGGACCTTCCCTCCCAAGGCACACAGAGACCAGAGTCAATCAGGAGACAGAAGAATGGAAGGAAACCTGGGCAGAGCCTTCATGTTGCTTTCACTGGAGGAATGGGGGAGGTAGAGGAGGTGTCTGAGTGAGCATGCCGTTGTCTGGCTTGAATAGAGTGGGAGGGAAGTCAATCCTGGGCTATAGGGTTTGGGATGATTTAGGGCAGAGATGGGCTCTGGGTAGTCATTAGCTAATCCTGGAAGGACAGTACATCCCCTAAGCCTGTAAGACCCAGGTGTCAACATATCAAAATATATAGAAAAGGATAAAACATAACTAAACCAACCCTTTCCCTGTAAAATCTCAATTTGCTGGACAAATGAAACTATAATCTAAAAGCTTTCATCTCTTATAGAAAGGTCCTAAGGGCAGAAGGAATTGTGATCTTTGTGGAAAATTCTCCCTTCACACTTGGCTAGTCAACTGTGGTGAGGCCCAAACCAGGACAGTAGGGAACAGCTTAGAGATAGTAGGGAGAGCTTAGAGAGGGGTGGCAGCATATCATAAACATAGAGATCCATAAGAAGACTGTCATACTGAGGGTGTGTCTAAGACCAGGCAAGAGAAAAAAAGGTGTGCTAGTTAAGGATCCTGGTTACAAACAACAAAACCCATTTCAGCTAGTTGAATCAAAACATAACATTAAGGCCAGGTGCCTGCAATTCTAGCACAAAAGAGACTGAGGGGTTAAGATTTCAAGATAGTTCAAGGCCAGCCTGGGCTACATAGGAAGGCCTGATGGGGGATGTCCTTTTGTATGCTGTGAATACATGTTTCACTTATTGGTTGATGAATAAAGCTGTTTCAGTCAATGGATTGGCAGGATGTAGCTAGGCAGGAAGTATAGGTGGGGCTACCAGACTAGGAGAATTCTGGGAAGAGGAAGACAGAGAATGAGTCATGAGAGAGACTTCCGAGAAAGCAAGAGTCTCCGGCATCACCAGTAAGCGAAGACCATGTGGAGATACACCGATTAATAGAAGTGGGTTAATAATTAAGAGAGAGTTCACCAATAAGAAGCCTGATCCATAGGCCAAATGGTTTAAAGTTAATATAAGCCTCTGTGTGTTTATTTGGGACTAAATGACTGCGGGACCAGGTGGGACCGAAACCTCTGTCTACAAAGACCCTGTCTCAAAGCAGAAGAAAGAGGAGGAGGAAGAGAAGAAGGAGTCAGCACAGAGAATATCTACAGGACTAGAAAGTTACTGCCAGGGACTACGCAGATTTAAAACATTTAAAAACAAAATCCCACCCAGCTACAGCATATAACTCGTATAACAGAAATACCATGGCTGTTGCTTTCTCTGCTAGATATCATGATGGTTGGTAAGGCAGGATAGAAAGAAAGACGGTAAAATTATGGGGATATAAGAGGAGAAAAACAAAACTGGATTATAGTTGAAGTCTTTCACCTGCTGAGAGGCAAGAACTAGGGTAAAACAGTTCGTGTTTGCTGTACCAATTTTAGCAACTGCCTACACAGAGGCAACATCCCTTTTGCATGAATATATTTCCAAATGAGAACATTTGGTTAAGCCCTTTCTCCCTTCCCAACTGTAAACCCTCAATTTTCCAGGAATCGCACACACCAGAAACCTCATTTATAGTAAAAAACATGCCCTACATCCCTTGCCCAGGTGCAGTGGCCCCAGCGTTGATCAGACACCTTCACCCAAGGCACCTCTGTGGCCACCCTACAGTCTCACTTATCAAAAAGAAAGAGACCAGAAAAAGACAAGTTTCTCAGCTGCACTTTGAGGTACATCTTGAGGGTCACCAGAAGCATATGCACGGCTGAATGAAAACAATGTGACACCGCTGTCTCTAGCTGGTATACTGTTATGGGAAGTTACAGAACCTTTAAGATATGTGTCCTAGTTAGCACAAGTGGGTCATTGGAGGTCAGTTTTGTCCACTTCAACTGCTACCTGTGCTCTCTGCTTCCTGATGTGCCAGATGTGAGGAGGCCCCTCCTCACCCTCTCTCTCCTATGGATGCAAACTTTCCAGAGGCCATACCTTCACACCATGGTAACTACATCCTCTGACCGTGAGCCCATGAGCCCAAATCAGGCTTTCCTCCCTTAAATGCTTCCGTTGGGTGTGTTGTTTGCAATGACAAGTAAAGCAACCAATAGGGAGCTACAGTAAGGAATGAGACTCCAGAGTTCTAGGGGGGAAAAACCAGATTAGAAGCAACTGCCACGGAGATAAACACCCATGAGTTGGGGAGCAAAGACTGAGTAATCCAAGGACAAAAGCACCAAGACCCTTTAAGTAGGAACACAGCATTTTGCCCACAGACAGATTCCTGAAACAGTGAACTAAATCACACATTAAGTACCACATATAATATTTATCACCCTCTGCATCCCGCTGTGAATCCTTTCGCAAAGTGAATAACCACCCTCCCATATTTCTCCTGTGTGAAACTGGATTTAATATATTGAACTTCCTTAAATCAAGACATGCCATTCCCCTGGAACCTTTTAAAAGAATGGAACATCACAAATTTCATGAAAGGAAACCATAAAAAAAGTCCCAGCTTTGCAGTAAGGGATACAAGAACTGTGCAGATAACAGGGAAGCATGGGCAACGCCATCACTGCACCTTGGGTCAGAGGCAGCTAGTGACCTGTTTACACAAGTTTCACCTACTAGTCTCCAGGATATCAGGTCACGCACAGAAGTGCACCCATAATGGCTGTTTGAGGGCTAAAGATCTCAGGATTATTTTTGCTCCCAGCCTATAACATACTAGCTTTCTGCTATCAGTAAAGCTGTTTTTCGTTTTTACACTGATTTTATTTGTGTGTGTGTGTGTGTGTGTGTGTGTGAGTGATTGAATGTGTATGTGAATGAGTGAATGTGAGTGAGTGAATGTGTGTGCATGAGTGCATGTGTGTGCATGCACACACACGCGCGCACACACACACACATGCATACATGCACCACAGGTGCTCTCTTAACCACTAAGCTGTTTCTCCAGCCCCTCGCTGAAGTGTTAAATCAGTCGGTCTTGCAGAGTATTTAATGCAGAAGTGTCTTTTTTGCTAGAAACTTACTTCCAAACATCTAAAACAGAAATAAAGGAAGTGAACCGTGTGATCCTAACACCTGACCATGCCCAATGAGCAGCTAAAAGCCCTTTGGGGGGTGTCCCATCACCCCAGCAGGAATGTGTGCACTGTAACTACCCATCCTAGTGTTGGAGGGGGGGTTGGTGTCCTCACAGAAGGCAGCTAGGACATGGCGATTGACACCTCACACTGCAAAGCAAAACTGCTGAGACAGTGGTGGCTGTGTGGAGTGGGGGATGGGTTCCCTGTACCGGCTTCAACTTTTTTCTTATTACTTTTATCAGTTTGGCCCTGAGACCTGGAGGCCAAGCACTGTACATAATGAAAGATTTCTCTGCCTGCTCACTCAAATCTCAGCTCATAATGGAGATGGGTTCTCACTAATAGATTCCTGTACTCTTTCCCCGGTGTCTTGTCAGATAATAGCACCATAGAAGCAATAACAGAGAAGAGGCCAACTGACACATCTCCACGCCCAAGAGGAGGAGGGGGCTTCTGGGTTGCACGTTCAGAGGCAGAATCAAATTATTTATGGGCCATTTAGATGCAAATGTATTGGACATTTAGCAAACAGGTTGCATATGCAGACAATTTAGCCACACAATGACTGCGTAAGGACAGCCCATCTAATCTCCCAGCATCAACTGTGTCTCTTCAAAGGGGCTTTGGATTTTCTCTGAATTGATCAAACTTGACAAGCAATTTCTACCTAATGTTTAGGCGGGCCTCTTTTCTCTTCTCCATCTGTGGGTGAGAAATCCTATTTTCTGCTAGTGTGGAAGTAATGTAAAAGGCTGCAGACGCAAGCTAAGGAAAAAAGAGGAAATATTACACCGAGGACTATGTGGTCACAGAAAATAGGTTTTGGTTTGGTAGCTTTGAAATTAGCAAACATTTCCATTTGACACAGCCCCATCCTGCAGCCCTCTTTCAGCTCCCTGGGTGGACAAAGAAGAGAAAACAGGGGCCAGCCGAGCCTTCTCTGCACAGAGTCAATGTGGTCTTTCACAGACACACACACCCAGGTGGAGTCTGCATTCTTGCCCAGGGCTTGTAAAAGAGCCACCGGTGTTCCAGGGACTCTAGAATCAATGAAAATAGCATTACAGAAAGAGAGACCAAATTTGAAAACTCGGCTCAGCCTGGAGTTTATTATCAAAGTGTCAGCTTGATTCAGTTGTCCTGAACAAGTGGGTGCGTGGGAGAGAGGGACACCAATAAGCACAGCAGGTTGGGCAGGTCAAGTGGCATCAGCTGAATTTTTCCCCGCAGCAGGCTGAGCCAGCAGCCAGCTGTGCCGCCTTGCAGGGAGTTCTGACAACAACCGGGAAGGTCTACATTCTGATCTCCCAGCTCAAGCCTGGAGGGGTTATATCCTGATGCTACTTAGGGGACTTTAAAAATAAAACCCACATTCCTTTGCCCATACTCAGGGGAAGGGTGACAACCTGGGATTTGCCCATGGCCTCCCCAAAGACTGGGCCTGAGAGAAGTCTCCGGCCACTACAGGCTCTCTGATCTGGCTCCTGGAGTATGCAGCTGCATTTTTTTCCTTTTATTTTTTTAAATTGAAATTAGAAACAAGCTTGCTTCACGTGTCAATCCCAGCTCCCTCTCACTCCCCTCCCCCCCATCAGCCCCCTCAACCCCCCCCAACCAATGCCCATTCGACTCTCCAGGGAGGGTGAGGCCCTCCATGGGGGATCTCCAAAGTCTGTCATATCATCCGGGGCAGGGCCTAGGACCTCCCCCATGTGTTCAGGCTGAGAGAGCATCCCCCCACGTGGAATTGACTCCCAAAGTTCATTTGGATGCCAGGGATAAATACTGATCTAGTACCCAAGGCCCCAAAGATTGCTGAGGCCTCCTCAAGGACACCATGTTAAGGGGGTCTGGATCAAGCCCATGCTGGCCTCTCAGCTATCAGTCTGGGTTCCATGAGCTCCCCCCTTGTTTGGGTCAGCTGTTTCTGTGGGTTTCACCCTCCCAGTCTTGACCCCTTTGCTCATTACTCCTCCCTCTCTGCAACTGGGTTCCAGGAGTCCAGTTCAGTGTTTAGCTCTGGGCGTCTGCCTCTGATTCCATCAGCCACTGGATGAAGACTCTACTGCATTTACTTCTCTAAGAAACTTCCCAGCTTCCTGTAAGGTCAACTAATGCCTTGATTCAAGAGACAATGACAAAGCACCAGGGACCCTAGCTAGGATAAGTGCCTTTTATGTTTCTTAAGAAACACATTTTTTTAAGTTATTGAAAGAAATTGAGAGGATGTGATTTTTTTATAAAGCTTTTTATTTGAGATCTTAGAATTGTAAATGCACAGATCACAGATTCCAGTAGAAACCACACTAAGCCTCTTTAGGGAGAAATCTGGGGCCTTTTCTTAAGGTCACAAGGAGACAGTTAAAGTGTGTGAAGTAGTCTATGTGTCAAGAATAATGACTAGATACCAACATGGTAGTGCATGCCTTTAGTCACAGTAATCAGGGTGCAGAGGAAGGCAGAGTTCCGGAAGTTCAAGGCCAGCCTGGTCTACTTAGCCCTTTTAGGCCATCTAGGGCTACATAGTGACCAGACAATTTTGTCTCTACCACTTGTTGGCAGAACCTAGCCTAGTCATCCACATCCTTGCTCTAGCAGAGTTAAGTTGTACAATCTGCCTTCTCAGCAAATTATCTTTCTCTTGGCCTGTCAAGAAGTTCCCAGAGCAGTCACTGCAGAACAATAAGGCATCCTGGTCACAAAGTCGTGTCACTGCTGTCAACTCTCCTTCAGAGTTTGTTGTTGTTTTGCTTTTTTAATCAATGAACTTTGTATGTGGAATTCATGTCAAATGCATCTATCTCAACTCTATGTCTTATGTCTTCACACACAGACATAGGTGCAAGAACAAGTGTGTGCATACACACACACACACACTATGTCCCTACCTGTGTCTTCACACACTGCCTTCCTACAAAGTCTTCAATGGTTTCTTATTGTCCAATAATTCAGCTCTCAGTGTTGCAGGTGGTGTGTAGCACTTGGAGTTCCTGCTGCTCTCCAGCTGTGTCTTAGTTAGGGTTTCTATAGCTGTCAAGAGACATCATGACAATGGCAACTCTTATAAATGAAAACATTTCATTGGGGTGGCTTACAGTTTCAAAGGTTTAGTCCTTTATCATCATGGGGCAATATGGCATTACACAAGCAGACATAGTGCTGGAAAAGGAGCTGAGAATTCTACGTCTTTGATCTGCAGGCAACAGGAAGTGAACTGAACAAGGCCTAGGTGCAGCTTGAGCATAGAAAACCTCAAAGTCCATTCCCACAGTGATGCACTTGCTTCAACAAGGCCACGCCTGCTCCAACAAGGCCACACCTCTTAATAGTGCCACTTCCTATGCTGCTTCTTCTGCCTGCAACTCTATTCCTTTTGACCATCTCCATACTTCTATCTGGATCACTCCCACTCCTTCACCCCTCAGGGAGGCCTTCCTTGACGCTTCTGAGGTTAAGGTTCATATTTAGTCCCTCTTCTGAGATATCAGTGTCCTGTCATTCTATAGCACTGGTCATACTCATGACAGCTTGAGTCTTGGTATTTATTTTTGGCCTGCTTAAATACACTAGGACATCATTGGAGGTTTATCTGATGCTGTGATTTGAACCTTTAAGAAGTGGGGCCTGGTAGGTCACTGTCACCATCCTAGGAAGGGAGTATCGCTGGGCTCTCTGAATGAGTTAGTTCCCTCAGTACTAGTTGGTATGAATCAAGTCCATCCCATTTGGTTAACCTCTTCTGGACTGGCTGCATCTGTTCCTTTTCTTCCCCCACTATAGAGACCCGTGCCAGGGTTCCTGCACTGCACTGCTGGGAGCCTGCAAGTATCAGAACACAAATCTTTTAAAAGCTCTTTGTTTGTTTACTTATTTGCTGTGTGTGTGCACATGTATGCTTGTATGCGTGGAAGTCAGAGGCTGAGGTCTGCTGTCTTCCTTGATTTCTCTCCACCTTATTTATCTGACACAGTCTCTCAATAAGCCTGGAGTTTGTCAATTCAGGTACACTGACTGGACAGCAAGTTGCAGGGATCCTCCTGTCTCCACCTCTTCATAGCTGGGAGTACAGGCACCCTTCACATTATTTGGCTTTTCAAAATGTGGATCCTGGGGCTCAAACTCAGGTCCTTGTGTTTGATCAGTAAATACTTTACCAGCTTAACTGTCTCTCTGGCCCTAAACTTGTTTCCTTTCTGTGTTGTGGTAGCACAGAGTAAAAGCCACTATTTTAAAAATGAGTAAATGTAACTTCAAGCTCTAGGGTGCAGCTTGTGAATTTCTTACTATGATGAACGTACAAATGAGTTCTGTCAACACAAAACTTGGCTCTCATCTGAAAGGGAATAAGAAACTGTTTGTCCTAGAATCATTTTGAGTGACCATGGCCCAGGACTGCAGATTTAGGTTACTCTGAACTCCATCCTGTCATTGTGGTAGTGTCATGAAGTTTTCACAGTTTTACAGAATGAAGAAAGTCGTAAATCAAGGCAAGGCTAAAGTACATCGATGGATATACCAGAGAGGCAGGTACAGCGAGAGGAGGAAGGCTTTTCTACAGACCCCAGGTGTTATCTGATGACATTCTTCTTAGCGTTTGGGTTGGTGGAAGCTGGTGGGTCTGCTAAGCTAATGACTCCAAAGCTGTTTTTTTGTTATTGTTGTTGCTGTTTTGTTTGTTTGCTTGTTTTTTACCTAATAGTTACAAGATGTTAGTTCTGACACAGGGGTGGGCAAGGAATGGTTGTCTGAGCTTAACAATAGTCCAAGATAAGGTAATTAGCCTCTGGACCTATAACATTCCAATCCATCCACAGCACAGAAGGCCTAATCAGTTCTTATTCATAGTTCTATTCTGTGTCCCATTCTTATAAACCATGTTGAACATGTCCTTGTCAGTTGTATTATGTGACTTGATGTCTTAATTACCGTTCTATTGCAATGAAGAGACACTATAACCAAGGCAAATTTTATAAAAGAAAGCATTTAATTATAGAGGCTTGCTCACAATTTCAGAGGGTTAGTCCATGGTCATAATGGTGGGAAGCAGGCATAGAGCTGGAGCAGTAGCTGAGAGCTGTACGTCCTGATCCACAGACAGTAAATAGAGAGATACACCAGGTCTGTGTCTTAGAGTTTCCATTGCTGTGAGCAGGCACCATGACCATGGCAACTCCTATAAAAGGAAACATTTCATTGAGGTGTCAGAGGGTTAGTCCATTATCATCATGGCAGGGAGCATGGCGGCCTGCAGGCAGACATGGTGCTGGAGAATTCTACATCTTGATCCAAAGGCAACAGGAAGTGAACTGAGACACTGGGTGTGACTTGAGCATATATGAGACATCAAAGTTCATCCCTGATGTGACACACTTCCTCCAACAAGGCCACATACACTCCAACGAAGTCACACCTCCTAATAGTGCCGCTCCCTTTGGGGGCCATTTTCTTTCAAGCCACCACAGTCTGGCATGGGCTTTTGAAGTTTCAGAGTCCACTCCCAGGGATGCACCTCCTCCAACAAGGCCACATCTCCTAGTCTTTTCCTAACAGTTCACGGGTTTGGAACGAGGCATACAAACACGTGAACCTGTGGGACAGCGGGCATTCTCATTCAAACCGCCACATTTGATTTTAGTAACTTCCCTTCATTTTGTTTACAACAGAAAGTTTACCTTATATTTAGCACTGCGTTTTCAATATAAATTACTACTGCATTGAATTCCAAAGCACCGATAAAATTTAAATTGCCTTTAGTTGACATCCAAATAAAATGGAATAAAAAAACATAAAAATATATTTACAGATAGTTTTTGTATAATCACTTTAATTGCCATGAAAAAATCCAGTGAGGTCAGTGAAAATTCCCTAGTTATTTCCTCTGTCTTCAACATCTGTGTGTATGTGTGCGTGTTCATGTGTGTGCAAGGAGGTATATACGTGCACATTTGCATGTGGAAGCGAGAGTGAGGTCTGTCTCAGATGGTGTTCCTTAGGACAGCCACGAACTTCATTCCCCCCCGCACTTCATTTTTTAAGACAAAGCCTCTCACAGAGACCTGGAGCTTGCCTACCAGGGATTAGGCTAGATGGGCTGGCCAGTGAGACCCAGGAATCTGCCTGCCCTCTCCTCCTCAGACCTGGGGGAACAAGCAGGTCCTACCACACTCGGCTTTGTGCTTGGGTTCTGGCGATTGAACTTGGGTCCTTATTCTTGCACATCAAGCATTTTATAGACTAAAGTATCTTCCCCAGTCCTCCAGCAACTTTAAAAATCATCTTAGTAGTCTTGATCTTAAGCATACATAAACTTTTCATGTGTAATACAAAACAAGGTAATTTATTTGGAAAGAAATCAGTCCCTGGAAAGAAATCAATGGCTGGAAAAAAAAAAGTCCTAGTTAAATATAATTAAAACAGTGACACCAATAATAAGCTCAGCATGAGTTTCTTTTGTGGAGAGCTCAGCAACCATCAAACGCAAGGTGCGCGGAGCAGGGTGTGAGGGCAACCCAGGACCCTCTCTGTGTCCATCATCTTCACAGGACCTGATGTGCCCACCATGCAGAAAACTCCTATGGTAACTTGTTTGGGGGTCTCTCATCCCAGATCTGTGTCTGCCCACTGTGCTGTGTCCAGAACCAAACACAGCGATGGGCCCACAACGGAAAATCGATGGTTGTTTGATGAATTGAAAGGAGAAGCCTGACGAGGTTGGTCTGCAAATAGCATTGACTGTCTTACACATGACAAACCTTGTTCCCAAAGGGTGGGAGAAACAACCTTGGCTATGGTGAATAGGATCCCTATCAATAATTTTATGTTCCAGGAGGAAAGACTTCTTAAAACTAAATAAATATGTGGGAGTGAAACGTACTTACTTCACATAGTGACAGCTTAGAAAATGTTGGAATCTTTTTTCTTTCTTAATCTGATCAGGCTGCTGAAGTTATATGACACTCCTCTCAATATCATGTAGGATATATTAATATATATTAATATCATGTGACTGACATGAAGCTTCCTGGTGTGCTGGAGCCCAGGGGAGGGCAGAGGAGCCCAGGAGCAAAGGAAATGCTCTTGTTCTAAAAGCACAGCACTGTGGGAGGTTCCAGAAGTCCCCGATAGCCCTGATTCATGTGAGATGGTCCAGTGCCTACTCCATGATGGGACAGAAGGAGCGACGGATATAACTTAGAAGGTGTGATATATGAGTTCCAGGGTTCCTTTGATTAACACCCAGATCCACAGCTCTCTACCACAGCTCTCTTTGACAAGGGGAAGATTAGCTAGGGCCTCAGTACCAATAACTCCTTCTATCTCTCTAAGTTGCATGTAAATTTTCCTGCATCCCTGGAGACCGTAGGGTAGCCAATTGCCATTTATTTTCCACTAATTGGAAAACTACATAAGTAAACATTGCCGATTCCGTAAGAACTTGAATAATGAAGCACATTATTCCCTCGTTCCTCTATTCCTTTACGAAATATGCTTGTGTGACTTGAAAGGAGGGACAATGGGGCCTACTGCATAGCCTTGATGTCACCAAAATTTTTATTATATCAAAGCAGCAATGTCTTCATTGAGGAAGGTCACTTGTCCAGAAATCTTTTGTACTCCCGTGAGCTGGAATGGAGGCTTTAAAAGTTTAAATGACTCTCTTTGGGAACAAAAAGTCACCCGATTTATTTGCCCACTGTAGGTTTAAGCTACAGCAGTAGGAGGAGGCAGTATGAGCATAGATGAGACCATGTGCCTTTGCTCCTGGGTCCTGTGCTACTTCTTACCTGACGTTTGCAGGGTCTCAGGATGCTATAGCCGTGTGTGGCAGGAGAGGCCTTGTAGAGTCCACAGGAGAAGTAGGACTTGAAGTTCCTCTATGCAGAATTCACAATTGGAGCCTGACTATGTCATTACCACAGGTATTGCCTCCCTGATGTTCAAACAGGCCACCGGGCCCAGAGATCAGTTGGCCAGTCAGCCTGTTTACAAGACCAGCCACCCATAGGACTCCACTAAAGAAGGAAAAGCCATTTCACACACCCCTAGTCCTAGGTGCCCATTACCAATCAGTGACAACATTGGAACCCAAAGACTGCTAACCCCGAATCTATCGATTGCCTAATTGGTACCCCAGAACCTCCCGTGAGCCTCTCCTGCTTTGTGCGATTTCTGCAGAGCAGGTGATGTGTGGGATGGGTAGGGCACATCAGGTTTTCTCTTAGTTCAGTCTTTCCATACTTTCTCCTGCCTTAACTTACGAGATAATAAAACAAACCCAGGCAATCAAAATAGTGGACATCATTGGTAGAAATGCAGTAGAATGATGCTTTGAAAGCACCACATTTAATACACCCAGGAAAGGCATTAATGAAACTTTAATGAGACGTGAGCCTGCAGTCATTTCAAACTGACGATTCTCTCCCCTGCAAAACTGTCCAAATAACTAGCAACGGGGGAGACACACATAGTTAGCACATAGCTAACATATACATAACACATGTGTAACTAAGAAAATCAGCCCACAAGTAGGCAAAGATGGTTATTTTTTCACAGGCATGGCAGAGTGCTAGTTGTGAAACCTGTCTAAGGCTTTATAAAAGGGATTTTTTTTTTCTTAATGGGTTCCTAGTTTGGGAAAAAAATTACAAGTGACAAAAGGAGATGTCTGTGGTATGCACAGAGCCACTTTCTGAGGCTCAACCCAAAACACCAAGGATGCACTGCTTTCTCTTTACTCAGAACGACACTTGAGCTGGGGAATACAGGTCTCGAAACCCAGGAGTCATGAGCAATGTGCTTGCAAGCCTGGAAATTCCAGGGAGCGTACACGGAAAGTCAGAGTTCAATAGGAAATAAGAAGAGGATGCTTCTGGACATGTGTGGTAGACTTGATACTGTCTGTCATCTGTTGCCATGCCAAGGCCACACCATTTTGTTAAACCTTATGTAGTTTTTTTTTTGTTTTAGAAAACTGATATTTATCTTTGTCACCTTACAATGTTCTAAAACTATTGACAAGAAACTTGGAAACATAAAACAAAGATTTATGTCCACAGGTTCTTAGGTAAGAAATTTTTCAAAGGCCAGAGTGGAGGCTGCACTTTGTTCATGATACCTGGGGTCTCTGCAGGGGTGATTCAAAGGTGGGAAGAGCACTTGGGCAGGGGTGGATTTGTTGACAGCTGAGGCTGGAGGAGATGCCTCCAAAGGAGTTTCCGCTCAGTCTGGTGCTCGGGTTGGGAAGACTTAAGAATGAATTTGTTCCACTAGGTCTGTCAAAGACAGAATGTACAATGACTCAGGGGTCCAAGAGTGAGTCTTCACACGAAGGAAGTGGGAGTGGGAAGTCAGGAAGAATCACTATATTAATCCCAAATCACACTCAGATTCACAGCAAGCCATAAAGGCTAACTTCTGATAGGTAAGCATGTGACAAAGGACTTGCAACTTTGTGTTAAGGTTGTCACATGTGTCACCCAAGAGTCATGCTCATTTGTAACCCTGGGATCTTGAAACCAAACAGAAATCTTTTCACAACTCAGCCCAAGGTAATGAGGGCACTAAACAGTGTACTATGGGTCTGTCTGGGAGACTGGAAGTTATCAACAAAGGAGTCCATCTCTATACACCCAGCAGGAGGACTGAGTACAGTCAACCTCAACACCAGTAACACTCAGCCCACTGTGGGATGCTCATGCAGGCCTGTTGATAATAATCAGAAACTTGTTTTAACTAATCTGCAGATATGCATCTTTTTTCTTTTAGGTTTTTTGCAATAATGGGGTTTGAACTCAGGCCTCTATGCATGCTAAGTGCACGCTCTACCACTAGGCTACACTGCCAGCTCTTACCTATATAGCTCTTGTACCTAACTCCATACTATAGGCAGTAACTGCTCCTAGATTGGAATGAATGAATTCCAGTCTCCATATCAGGCTCAGTATAAACCTCAGTACTCATAAAACGACTTTGGTTTCCAGAGCACCCCTTTATACTGGGAACACTTGGCTTTCCGTGTCCAGCATCTTCCAGGTGCTGTGTGACCTACATTTAGGTGACTGTCTCCCTGTACCCTTTCCAGAATTCTGTGGCTAAAGCCCCCTAACTCTGAGAGCCTCACAGCAGCAAGGAAGCTATTCACCATTCAATATGTCCTACAGGTGAGAACACAGATAGGAACTGATGAGGGATTGATTAGGCCAGGAACCACCAGTCAACGTAAGCAGGCTCTGCAAACCACTCATGAGCTGACTGTTGCCAGCCGTGTACTGAGACACCTCTCATACTGGTTTTCAAACATTTGCTCTTTTCCCCTCTTCTCAGTGTGGCTTTGTGCTGATTTAAGTCTAGAAACTTCGACTTTTCAGTTATTTTGTATTTATTTTTATGTATGGATACTTTGTCTGCATGTATGTATGTACTCTACATGCATGACTGGTGTGGGAGAAGCTAGAAGATGGTATTGGAATCCCTAGACCTGTTAACAGCACAGAGTTCAGTTCCTATCACACATGCTGCCTCCAGCTCCAATATCATTTATTTTAATATTTAAGACTTACAACACCCCTCCCTCTCCTCTCTACCCCACTCCCCTCCACCCTCCCTTCCTTTCCCTTCTCTCCAGGATTTATTTGAATCACAGGTGTCTCAACTTTGGACTTTGTGATGTGACATTGTCATACATAAATATGTTGGGACACATTCATAGCTATTCTGGGATACATGCAGCCCAAGGGTCACAAGCTATATGGGCACTAGGGAAGAAAAAGTGAACAAAACAAGACAATTTGATTCTGCCTATCAGCAAAAAAAAAAAAGTAAGTGATATTCAATAGCAAAACATAGAAAGACTGTGGGAAAATTGGGCTGGCAAGAAGATTGCAAACACCAGTGCGATGGTAAAGTTTTGAAATAAACGTTAATGGATAAATGAAGAAGTAAAGGAAAGGAGTTTTCCAGAGAACCATTGAAGGAAAGATGTGTGTCAGACTTAGCACAGCTGCATCCTGGGACAGGTCCCTGGCTTTATGGATGGATAACAGAGACACCAGTGTTTCAGGACAGATGGAAAAAACGTGCATACATGGGCCCAGGGTTTATGTTGCTTCTGGGAAAATGAGGGGGAGATGAAGTTATTGCTAAGTCACTACAGAATCTAACAGAGTCTCAAAACTACCTTATCTGCCTAATTGGAACATACTAGAGTGGTGGGAGGGGAGAATGAAGGAGACCAATTACAAGGCCATCACAGAGGGGCAGGGCAGAGAAAATAGTGACCAGGACAGGGAACCAGTCACACAGATTCGGAAATGTGGCCAGCCTCAAGACAGGCCTCAAAGATAGGTTGTGAGAACGTGTGGATTAGATATGTAGTATTTGAGAGGAAAGGCATTAAGGGGTACCGCAAAGGTTTGGAATGCTCTGGAAGAGATGTGGGAAGACAAGGAGTTCTAGTGAGACATGTTAAGTCCAAAGATGGGAAACCTTTAGCAAATGAAGTTAAGTAAAAGGACATCTCTCAGTTTGAGACATAGGACCCCTCCCCTTTGGCAGTAGACCTGCAAAGCATGATCCAGAGACTCTGACCAAGGTTATCTCCTCCAAGGGTCTGTGGGAGCCAGTGGAGTAACACACACTCGAGCCTCTGATAGCTGAACACAAGGAAGGACAGACACAGTCAAGAGTTACCATTAGTTAGAGGAAAAGTATCAGCCTGTGAGCTCTTAAAGTTAACCCACAGAAGGTACAAGGAAGCGCCAGGCGTTGGTGGTGCACGCCTTTAATCCCAGCACTCGGGAGGCAGAGGCAGGCAGATCTCTGTGAGTTCAAGGCCAGTCTGGTCCACAGAGCGAGTTCCAGGACAGGCTCCAAAGCTACAGAGAAACCCTGTCATGAAAAACAAAACAAAACAAAACAAAAAAGTACATAGAAGCTAGAAAAAGAGAAGTAGGAGATTCTTCCGCAAGTGTCCTTGTTTGAGAGGTGTATTGGGAAATTGAGTAGAAAACAGAGGGGATTAGGCACCTAGTTAGGTTTCCAGAAGTCCTATGAACCCACCCCTGATTCATAAGCCCTCCAGGGTGTGAGGCTATTCTCTGACAGCAATGGCCTTCAGAAACTATTTCAAACACTAAGTTGTTGGTTTCCAAACATCTTTTGAAATTTGTAAAAATTTAGCTTCCTGGTGACATCTCTAGGGACTTAGATTCACCTGGTGATTTTTCAGTCAGGAAATCCTAGGCAGATCTAGCCATCTGAGCAATCACTACCATGACCATGGATGGATAGATAGATAGATAGATAGATAGATAGATAGATAGATAGATGGATGGATGGATGGATGGATGGATGGATGGATGGATGGATAGATAGATAGGAGATGATAGATGATAGAAAGATAATAGATAGAAAGATGATAGATAGCAGATAGATGATAGATAGACAGACAGACAAACAGACAGAATCTCCATAGGGAAGACTTTGTTCTCCATGGAAAGCAAGCCTCCAGGGGAGGGTTGCCCATCTACAGCTATAAAGAGAAGGACAACCAGGACACTGAATTTTGCTCTTTGTAGGGCCAACAGAGCTCAAGTGGCCTTCACTTGGCAATTTGCTGGTGTGCTGAGAGTGTGTGTATCTGCTTCAATTGAATATCATTGTTACACCTTTCATTCTAATACATATCAAACAAGAAATGACTTAAATCCTTTTTCTAGAAAATGCAGTGAGTGTATTCACAGCGCGTGTGTGTATGTCTGTGTGTGTATGTCTGTGTGTGTGTGTGTCTGTGTGTATATGTTTCTGTGTGTGTGTATGTGTGTATGTGTCTCTGTGTGAGTGTGTCTGTGTGTGTGTGTATGTCTGTATCTGTGTCTGTGTGTATGTGTCTGTGTGTGTGTGTTTTTCTTCAACAACAATGGGATGAAAGTTTTTACTTGGGTTGGACTCTCTGCCCTTCCTGTTTTTAATGCCTATGTATGTCATAGTTTTTAAAAGTCTTTTTTAAAAAAATCACACCATTTATCTATGTGGGGGGCTGTATAAGTGCCACAGTAGGTGTGTTTAGGTCACAGGACATCCCTCAGTATTGGCTTCACTCCTATTATGGAGGTCCCAGGGACCAACCTCAGGTTGCCAGGCCTTGCCAATTACAGTAACCCACTGAGCCACTTCCCCACCAGTGAGTTGTAGTTTATATGATCCAGTTGTTACAACAATGACACCCACTGTGGGCTACTGTGACCTATTTTTTATTAACAGTCCTTTATTCTGGTCTATTTATTGAGCTCTAAATTCATGCCATATGTTGAAATGTTAATTATGGTTCCTTGAAGGGAGGGAGGTTGTCATGTACGCAATGTGTCCCAAACAGAGTTACTATGCCTTACTATTATTCTTAACACAGCAGAATGACAGACAAGGCTGTGGAGGCCTCTGCTTTATTTCATGTATGCTTAAAGGGACCAACTTCCTGAGCACTTGCTGACCATAAGTTCATGAAGGAGAAACGCATCCGTTCAGCATCGTAGGATTTGACCCCATATCTGTGGCTCTAAAATCAGCTCCTCCCCTCTTCTTCCTTGTAGAAAGCATACCGAGATCAACCGCATTTTCAGCTCGGCATTGTATTAGCTACTTTCCTCACTGCTGTGACAAAATATCCAACAAAACAACTTAAGGAAGAAAGGTTTGTCTTGGCACACAGTCCCTGAGTACAGCCCATCATGGTGGACAAGCTTGAGGCTGCATGGTCTGTCGTGGATCTTGGCCCATAGGATGGTGCTAATCATAATGAGAAGGGGTCTGGCAACTCTCCCAGAGACATGTCCAGAGGTTTATCCTAAATGCCATCAAGTTGATAGCATTAGTCATCACAGGCGTCTCCCCACAATCAGTCACACTGAGGAGAAGTGGCAGCTCTCTTTATCTCTGCTGCTAGTCTTGGTCACTTTAGAATCACATTTGACAGAAAGTCCCTGGTGAAGAGCTCCATCCCCCACACACCAGAAACTGTACAGACAAAGGTTAAACACTATGGCAGAGAGGTGGGAAAGGAGCCCCCAGGTAGCCCCCTTTTACAAAAACATCATCGGCGGATGTACACAAATGTTTGCAGACACATCTTTTCTCCTCTTCCTTTGTCGTCATGGATTCATTCAACCTTTTAAATCACAGGAAATAAATGCTTTCCTGTGACCGGTCTCCTGCCAACGTAACAGCCTCACTGTTAACAGTCCCGGAACCTCAGTAGACGGGGGAGGAGAGGAGAGATGCAGAGAAAAAAAAAATGGACGGAGGAGTCAAAGACATCAGGAAAACAATCGGCTACGTTGAGTGCCTCCTAATTTAATGCATGTAAGTCAGATGCTATGAAGGCTGGCTGGCACCGGTCCTTGTTGGCTTTCTAAGACCCCTGGGCTGGGGGCTGCCTTGCTCTCCTCAGCTGCTCCTGGAAACCACAGTCAGGGTTCAGGCCTGGTTTCTCCACTTGTTCCCTGTCACCGGATGCCTCCTCAAGCCACAAGAACTGTTTTTTTTTTTTTCATAATGATTAGTACATTGACTGTTTTCTGAAACCCTCACATTGAGCATCATCTAAATGGCAATTATTCAAGTTAACTTATTGTTGGTTGATCTGGACCAGATCAGCCTTCAGCAACAGCGTCCTAGGCTAGGAGACAAGAAGATAAAGAAGATAGAAATCTGGTGTCAGAAGGTTTTGGATAAACTACGTCTATGTCAAGCAACCTTATTAAGAAGTGCAGCATCTTATGTTCTGTTTGGGGGTGGGGAATGGAACAGAATCAGCAGAAAACTATCATACAATGAGAGGACGTCAGTAGAAAGTGAATCAAACAATGTTGCACAAGGGGAACACAGGATTTCTCTAGGGTATAAAGACTGAGCACAAAGCAGCCATGGAGCGTCTTAACTCCAAGTCTCTGAACCAGGAAAAGTCAAGTTCCCAGGAACTGAAACCTTAACTCCTTTGAGGCCACAGCCCATGCTCCAGACTGAACCCTCCAAGTCTGCTCCTGGGTAAGAAACAACTGGGTTCCCTTTGTCCTTTCACCGGCGACTCTGAGAAAGCCTAGGTTCGGCCTCAACAGTATTACCTTATACTTATTTCTGTCGTTGAATAAACAACCTTATAAGACTGGTAAGTCTGAGTACGTGTATAAAGCAGTTTTACAACCAAAACATTGTGAAGCAAAAATAGATTCTGAATATTATTTTATCAGTCCCAAAGTTAGATGTTCAGGTGGCTTGGTAATCTTGCCTGTAAAGCGCGGTGCTTCCATCAGTGGTACGCAGACAGGGCAAGACCAGAGGGCTACCTTTAACACGTATGTGACCGTCAGGTCAGGTGAGTCAAGGAATTTGCTAACACACTTGAAAGTTTCTTGTGCTTCCAAGAAACAGCCATTCTCCCGAACTCTCATAAATATTGCCTTTGCTTTTATTATATTATTATTGTCATCATCATCATCATCACCATGTATGTACCTATTCCTAAACAATATAGTGACTGATTTTGCATGGTTTTATTGTGATTATTCAATCTAGGGCTCATTGGAATCTTTTGAAGATTTATAGTTTAATAAATTTGAGTTGGTGTATGGCCACATAACCACACACATATTAACGTCACTAACTGGACCTAGTGGGTTATTAAAAAAAAAAAAAGACATGAAGTTGGGAGGGAGACGTGTTCAGGGAAATATGGAAGGAGGAAGGTGGAGAGGTGGAATGGGAGACCTATATAATATTTAGTAGTATGTCTATATGAAATTCTCAGGAATAAAAAAAACAAACAAAAAACATAAATTTAGAAAAATGCATGCAAAGACCTTTTGGACACCAGCATTTTAGATCTTGTGTCTTACAGATCCTCAGTTCTGTGGGACATATTGAGACAGGCTTTATTTTTGCCTTTTGATTAAGCTCAGTCCTCAGTTTCTTTAAGTGACCCCTGGGATAAATAGTTCTAGAAAAGCTCAGGGGACAACCAGCTGATGCCCCCACATCTCTCAGGCAGCACGAGGTCTCTCTGAACTGGCTTTTAGCAGATAAGTCACCAATGCATCTACTACAACCAAGCCTGGTGTGCTCGATACCCACTTCAAGAGCACCAAGCTTGGCCAATGACCCACCAGCTCCCCTCCAACGTGCTAGGAACCATTTCACAGCACTTAGCATGCCAGCACCACAGTCCAGTCTGCATGGGGACATATGGCAGGCCATCATCCCACATCCTCATCTCACCCAGCTCCCCCAGATTTGCTCCGATGTGAGCTACTTTACAGGTGACAGTGAAAGCAGAAGAAAAGAAATTGCCCCCATTTCGTCCCTGCTGACAGGTCTGTGTTACTTATTTTTTGAAGTCAAATGCACATAGGATAACACGTATCCTTTGTAGAAACGTAGTTCCGTAATCTTTTGGCAGACTACATAGTTATGTACCACCAAGGCTGTGTCATTTGCATCTAATGATTCAGAAACTCCTTATGGGGTCTTCAAGAAGAAGTCACGAAAACTGCTGAGGGTTCCAAATACAACTCAGGCTGCATTCTCAACTTCCACCTGCTCTCCAGACATGTGATAACACCACTTCAAACACTTACAGGGCCATGGAAGCCTCAGTTCTCTATGAATCCCAACAGGCCAAGATGCCCCCTTTTCACCACAGCAGAATCATATCCTCATAGATCAGCCCTGCCGTTTATTTTTTGTAGTTCTGATGCTCCCGTATATGGGGATTTTCTGATTCTTGCATTGTCTGGAGACTCTGCAATGCCTGGGTCCCAGCAGAGGTTCATACCATGAGTCAGCACATGGCACCCCTCTATATTTTAGACCAAATATCAGATAACAGGAGATAGGCCCTGAAATCAGTGAAGTTAGCTAGTCTAAGCTCACTTACCATGCCTTGCCTTGCCTGCTTTGTGGAAAACACAGTCAAGACCCAAGCCCATGCTCTCGTCTCACACTCTCTGTGTCCTGACTGACCCTGTCCCTCCCCAGGAGGCTGTGCACAGCATGGCATGGGCCCTCCTCTTGGGGTCCATTGGCAACGACTTTTTCAGCGGTAGCCATCTTCTTCTACCTATTGACTTTGCCACACGCACAGTTTCAAACTGGACATGTATGTGTTATAAACATTTTATAGAGCACAAGTCCAAACAACTCCTTGGGTGGCTTTAGTGACTGTCTCGATGGACTTTGGTAATAGCCATGCGGCTAGCAGATGGGCCAATTCTGGCTTTCAATCATGGCACCATTTTTGTGAAAGTTAATATTAATGAATCCATGCTGATCTTTACTATGTGTCTGGTATGGACCAGATTCATGGCTACTGGACACTAAATCATAGCTGAGACCACCAAGATCGTCTAGTACCGAGAGACAGTGGTTCCTGAAGTGAAACAGTAGTCACTGAGTGGTTATGGGGTCACGAGTGGTGGGGGAAGGGAGATCAGAGGACTCCAGCAGTGCACAGCCAGAGAGAAAGCAAACGACATTAGCTGTCTTAGGGTTACTATCGCTGTGAAAAAATACCATGACCACATAAGGAAAATGTTTCCTTGGGGTGGCTTGCTTACAGTTTCAGAGGTTTATTTAGTCCATTATCATCACAATGTCAGGGAACATGGTGACAATACGCGCAGACAAGGTAGCAGTAGTTGAGAGCCCTACATTTCCCAGGGAACAGGAAGCTGACTGAGACAGTGGGCAGTATCCTGAGCACAGGAAACTTCAAAGCCCACCCACACATTGACACCCACACTCTGATAGCACCACTCCCTATGAGATTATGGGGGTCAATTACATTAACACTACCACATTAGCAAGCCTAAAGGATGGGTTGAAATGCCTTCCTCTCCACAACTTCTCCCCTTGCCTCCTGTTTCCTTCACCTACGCAGTCACTTCCATTTGTTAGCATTTACCTCATACGCCAGATTTGTTTTTAGACCAGGCACTGGCCCCTTCTGGATAATGAGATACAGAATATTCCTGACCCAGCAAGGACAGAATCAAGCAAAATAGGTTACTGGCCTGGAAGACTTCCAGGTCCAAGAAGGGATTGCCTGGTGGGATGCCCCAGTAAAGGATGGGTTGAGCAAGGAAAGCATGCTGGTCATGCTTGCGTCTCTCCAGCTCTTCACAACTTGTGTTAAACATGGAAGGGAGAAGCACACCTCATGGTTCCTTGTAGTTGGACGAACACTCAAAAATGTTCTATTCAATAAGTCACAGAGCAGAGGAATGTGGATGCTACTTGCAGGCTGAGCGTATATTTGGATAGAGCACTGCAGAGATGAAGAACCTGTTGGTATTCAGGCATCTGTCCTGGCCTGTCCCTGGGGTTCTGACGGGACACGCCCTCAGCTGCAGCCTCTAAGAGCACCACCTGTGCACATTCACTGTGTTCCCTTTTAAAAGGGCCCTGTCTACTTCCCATCCTTCTCTCTTTCTTTCTCTCCCTCCGCTCTCTGTCTATCTGGGTCCTCTCTCTCTCTCTCTCTCTCTCTCTCTCTCTCTCTCTCTCTCTCTCTCTCTCTCTCTCTCTCTCTCTCTCTCTCTCTCTCTCTCTCTCTCTCCACCCCTTGCTACTCCTCTCCCAAGAGGCCTGTCTCTCCCATCACCTTCCCCCTTTTTATGAACCTTTTCCCCTAATAAAAACCCTTTTGCTTGAAATCAATGTTTCATGGCGTCTTTCTCTCTCATACTGCTTACAACAGCACCCATTAGCCACATGTGACTGGGAGAGCTTGATATGTGGATAATCCAAATTGAGATTCTTTTAAATGTAAAAATACACTGAATTATGAAGGTTTAGTACTTGTGAATAAATATAACTCATTATTGGTTAAGAATTAATAGTATGTTAAAATTATATTAGGTAAAGTAAAATACCCTATTAAACTTGGTCTCATCATTTCCATCTTAATTCTTTCCTTCTTTTTTTGTTTGCTTGTTTCATTTTCAAGACAGGGTTTCTCTGTAAATCAGGCTGGCCTGGAACTCAGAGAGCTGCATACCTCTGTCTCCTAGAGCGCTGGTATTAAAGGCCTGTGCCAGCACTGCCCAGCTCATTTTGCCTTTCTAAAGTGACTAGAAAGTGTGCACTTGGGTCTGTGATTTGAGTTTGTGGCTCACATTATATTTCTGCTGCACACAACTACCCTAGAAGGTCTGTCTCCTCTGCTACATGCTTTAGAAATGTGTCAGAGGTGAATGCTGGGTGGAGGTAATGGCACAGATCACCGCGCCCCAGCTACCCTCACAGGACATACAGCACAAGCTAGAGGCAAAGCACATTCGTCTCAGTCTCTGAGTTAGTTCACTCCTCAGTCTCTCTTAAATGGCCAGGAGCCAGTCAGACGGAAGCAGTACGAGATGCTTAGCAAAAAGGGGAGCTCAAAGGAATAGATCTCAACTATATCATGATTTTTCTTATAGTGGTTCCAGGACACAGCACACACACACACACACACACACACACACACACACAAACACACATATACCACACCACACACACATATACCACACCACACACACACACATACACACCACACACATACACCACATATGCACACACACCACACACATGCCACACCACACACACACACACACACACACACACACACACACACACACACTTCAGTCTTTATATCGAGAGAGACCCAAACCTAAAATGTTCCGTCTCCTCCAGAAGCACTCCTACCTATGTCTCGTGAGCGTGCAGCCGGCATGTTGGAGCCAGCAGGCTCTGGGAGGGCTGTGCATCTCATGTGCAGACTGACATGCTTTACCTCAGTTCAGCACACGGAACCATTTCTGGTACTTCGCTTTAGGACTGACCTCCCCGTGATGCCTCATCCAGTCTACATCTTAGATTCACTCAGGACTCAGGATAATAGTACAGAAGAAGCCATCCTTGGAACAAAGGACTTAGGGGAACTTGGGAAAGGACGCAGAGCAGAGCGAAGGCTGAGAGAGGGGCCAGGAAGCACAGTGAGGGGCATGCACATGCCTCTGCCCCTGAAGGTAAACACGCCGGACCCTCTACCCAACACTATCACAGCTGTGCTGTTACACATTGTCTGTCTTGATTGGGGTTACTGTGGTTCAAAGTATTAGAACTCTTGACAGTTGTTTAACATTGGTATTTACCTTTCTCACATAGTGGTTTTGAGGCAGCCAGTCCAAGGCTAGTGCAGCAATCACTATTTTTTTTATTTAAATTAGAAACAAGCTTGCTTCTCATGTCAGTCCCAGCTCCCTCTCCCTCCCCTCCTCCCCTGGCTCCCCTCAGGTTCCCCCAGTCCCCCACCCAATCCCCACTCCGTTCCCCAGGGAGGGTGAGGCCCTCCATGGGGGATCTCCAGAGTCTGTCATTTCATTCAGAGCAGGGCCTAGGCCCTCCCCCAGGAGTTCAGGCTGAGAAAGCATACCTCATTGTGGGATGGGCACCCAAAGTCCATTTGTATGCCAGGGAGAAATACTGATCTACTACCCAAGGCCCAATAGATTGCCTAGGCCTCCTCATTGACACCCACATTCAGGGGCTGTGGATCAGTCCCATGTTGGACTCCTGGTCATCAGTCTGGGTCCAAGAGTTCCCCCTTGTTCAGGTCAGCTGTTTCTGTGGGTTACACCAGCCCAGTCTTGACCCCTTTGCTCATGACTCCTCCCTCTCTGTCACTGGGTTCCAGGAGTTCAGTTCAGCGTTTAGCTCTGGGTGTCTGCCTCTGCTTCCATCAGTCACTGGATGAAGGTTCTAGGATGGCATATAAGGTAGTCATCAACCTTACCATCAAGGAGGGGCTATTAATGTACTCTCTCTACTATTGTTTATTTTGCCAGTTGGTGTCATCCTTGTATATCTCTGGAGTTCTCACTAGTGCCAGATCTCTCCTTAAGCCTATAATGATTTGATATATTATGGTATCTCTCATCCTGCTCTCCTCTATTCTCCCCTGACTCAACCTTCCTGCTCCCCCATGTCCTCCTCTCCCCTCCTCTTCTCCCCTTCTCTTTTTCTGACTCCCTCTTCCCTCCCCCCCCCATGTTCCCAATCTGCTCAGGAAGTCTTGTCTCATTCCTCTTCTCTGGGAATGCATGTCTCTCTTAGGGTCCTTCCTGTTTCCCATACTCTCTGGCAGTGGGATTGTAGGCTGGCACTCCCCTGGTCCCTGTCTAAAATCCATATGAGTGAATACATACCATGTTTGTTTTTTTGTGACTGGGTTACCACTATCAGGATGCCTACAAATTTCAAGATTCCATTGTTTTTTTTTCCTGCTGAGTAGTACTCCATTGTGTAAATGTACCACATTTTCTCTATCCACTCTTCAGTTGAGGGGCACCTAGGTTGCTTCCAGGTTCTAGCTATTACAAATAATGCTGCTATGAACATAGTGGAACAGATGTCCTTGTTGTATGAATGGGCATCTCTTGGGTATATGCCTAAGAGTGGAATTGCTGGGTCTTGTGGTAGACTGAGTCCCATTTTCCTGAGGAATCTCCATACTGATTTCCAACGTGGCTGTATGAAGCATTCACCATTGCTATCAGGGGTCAGCTCCTTCCTTTAGAGCTTCACCTCATGCTCTTAAGATACTGATGTCAGGACCCAGCCATCCTAGTCAACTTCAAGACAGGAAAAAGAAGAGAAGAGGGAGGAGCTAACTTAGGCCCCTCACTGCCTCAGGAATACTGGGGCAGATGTTCTGGCCCCAAACTTAGCCTACAGTGGAGAAAAGACTATGAGGAGAGGTGGATCTTCCTCAAAATCCACGGGCCTTGGTTCAGGCATCATTGGTTTGGAGGAAGGAATTACTTTTTCCTCCTTTTAATATGCTGAAAAAACCTTGTTTATGCCAGTAGCATTGTGTCTAGCGGCCTTGGCTGAAGAGCTCTGCTTCCTATTCCTCCCGGGATGTCTAGCCAGCTGCCGTGGTTATTGACAGTGTGGAAGACAATGCCTCAAGTGTTAGAGTGCACAGGCCACAATGAGTCTCCTGGGTCTGTACCCAGATCCTCGCTGATCCCTCTTCCTTCATCGCCGCCAGCAGCACCATCCAAACACACAACTGTGCAGATAATGCCAAGCTTCTGCTCCTTGTGTTGATGGACTACTATGGAGATATCAGAAGATTCCAGAACTCAGCCTCCTGAAACCTAGACAGCACAGCCCTGAAGAAAAGGCTCTGTCTCCCTGCCACCCTCCTCCTGGTTCTGGCAGTCTGCCAGTGGCCTTGACCAAAACTCACTGTTGGAGGAGGGGCTATATCCTCAGGTTCAGCAAAGACTACACTCACGTGGGACTCTCTGCCTGACAAGTTGTCTTGCAGCCCAAAGAGTGGGTGCTAATTTAGTGCTCACCCCTCATCAGATGAAATGTTTTTATTTTTGGAGGGAATCTGCTAGCTGTAATTATTATTGATCTCCATGACAACAATCAGAGAAAGCTTTCCATGTGTCCCTGACGAGCAGGGCCAGAAATAGATGAGGTGTCCTGTTGTTTTGGGCCAATCACAGTTTCTTCTTGCCCCCAATTGATTTTTATAGCTGGCTTGCCATTTACAGAACAAAATTAAGTTCTATACAGAGAATTTGGGTGTCTTAACCCTCACCCTCCGACACCCCATCAGCATTTTCAAAAGAAGCCACCGGGGTCTTGACCATATCCTTTTAGAGAAGGCCTTACCTGACTGGCAACAGATGGATGCTAATGGGATATTTATTTACAGAGTAAAATTAAATTGGAGCTGCATCTTAATGCCCAATTTACATAATCAGCTTTGTTCTGAACTGATGAGCTATTTTCAATAGCACTTGGGACCTTTCTGTCACAGCTGTCTCAAAGCAGCAGCCACTGAGAATGGAGATTAAGTAATTTCCTAAAGCTAGAAGTCTTGATGGCACTCTATTATCCCATCCCGGAGACCTCGTAATTTCTCTAGATACTGGCATGGGATCAAAGATTCATGCTAGTTTCTTGACATTATATGGGATCAAAGGAAAGATGCTCAATTTGCCATGGGAAACGGTTAGGCACATAGGTAGTCTCCACGCTCACCCTCACTTCTGTGAGATGGATTTATAATGCCTTTCACTGCCCCCCCATAACACTCAGGTTTACTGGCATGCCATACTGGGAGTTTGGTGAGCCTGGAGAATGAATTTCACTGTAGTGCCTTGTGCACATGGTTCTGGTTCAGGGAAAGCAGACCTGGGGATCTGGAAGGAGCATATAACCTAGGGTACAGCTGAGTTGGCAAAACTGGATCCTGCATCAACAAGCTGTGTTAAACTGTTACCTTTGCAGCTCTATACTGGTGCAGAAGACACTAAATGACCTCATTCTGTGCATCCTTCCAAATCCATTTAGTGCCAGCCAATTCTATGAAGGGTAGCATTATCTTCTGAGAAAAATCCTAACAACAGACACTTGCTGAAAATTCAAATTCTCTAAGCACACTTTGTCCAGGGTTTCCTGTACCTCTAAGATAACTACGATTGCTCTCCTGGCTTTTGCAGACCAGAAAATTGAGTGCTAGAGAAATAAAATAATTACCCCCAAACTCCTAACTAATAAATGTGATCACCAGACCCAGAACCCGGTCTGTCTAGTCCCAAAATACAAAGCACTTGTGCACCAGGCCACATGAAATCTCACATGACAAACACTCTAGGCAGTTCTATTAGCAGAGAGAGGCCCCTTTATTAATAGAAATAAAGGATTTTTAAAATGAGATCTCATCCCTTAGAGCTATAATTACTAACCGTGAGCATTAGGCAAACACTCGGAGTCCTTAAAAAGAAAACTGATCTGAATTATTTATCCCCCCTGTCAGTCATTTATTCATCACAAATGGTTCACTCTAAAGTACTCAGTGGTTAAAACCCAATAGAGAGATCAAATCCATTTCCCCTCGAGAGTAAGCATTGTTCAATTGGATCTCAGAAAACTTGAGACTTTGACAATTGGTTGTCAAAATTTATCCCAATCCTAAAAGAGGGCTTTGCATACATGAAACCTATTCCTAACTTCCGCTGGGTCCATTAGAAACGCAGTGGGGGAGTAGTCTAGTGGGACTCAGTCACCTAAGGCTTCTACTATCCACTAAGCCTGTGATCTTTGTCTCCTAGGCATTTCCTGATGATCTAGAAGACTGTGTCCTGTTTGTACCTAAAAGGTATCACACTCTTGCTCTGGGAAGATCCACAAACAAATGCTCAAGGGTGAGACTGTGTGATGTCACGACTTAACTGTCCCTGTGGCAGAACACCTAGAAGCAGCAAATTTGAGAGGAAAGACTTTTGGCTTCAGGGTGGCGCATTGCATGGAGGATGGGAAGGCATGACAGCGGGAGCAGCTCAATTTATGTTGGCAGGCGCATGAGGAAACTGGTCACATTATGGTGACTTAAATGAGGAAAGTCCTCTGTGGGCTCATGCTTTAAACCCTTGGTCCCAAGATGGTCCCAAGATGGAGCTGTTTAAGGGGTTTTAGGAAGAGCAGCCTTTCAAGAGGAAGTACATCACTGGGAGCAAACTGTGAGATCTCTTAGCCTCATCCCACTTCTCCTTGACTCTCTGCTTAGCGCTTGCCCTTGAAGATGTGAGCACTCCGCTTCCTGCTCCGGAAAGCAAACCTGCCTGCTGCCACACCTCCCTACTAAGATGGCCAAATGATCCACTTCCTGTGATGGCTGCCACCAGGCAGGCCCCAACCTCCTAAAGGTCCTACAGCTTGCACATAGAACCAGCGTTTGGGGGACAAAGTTTGAAACAGGAGCTGATAGGGGACTCTTCAAGAGTCAAGTTCTAACAGTGTCCAAGAGAGTGGGCACACATTTTTATGATGCAAGATTAGAAGAAGTTGATCTCAGTTGTGGCTTTCTTCCCTTTATTCCTCTCTTCTCTCTCCTCTCTCTCTCTCTGTCTCTCTCTCTTCCTCTCCTCTCTCTCTCTCTCTCTCTCTCTCTCTCTCTCTCTCTCTCTCTCTCTCTCTCTCTCACACACACACACACACACACACACACATGCATACACTTGAGCCTCTAGAAAAGCAATTACTCATGATTAAGGGATTTGTTCCCTTTTAGAAGAGGTTGAAAGCAGCTGCCTTGTCCCTCCCAGCACATGACGATGTAATAGGAAGGTATTATCTTCAAAGCAGAAAGCTAAGTTTCCCCAGATAATGAATCTGCTAGTGCCTAGCAGGCTTCCCAGCCTCCAGAACTTGGAGCAAAAGTTTGTGTTATTTACAAGCTACCTAGTCTGCACAGGTTATGACAGCATATCATATGTTAATTAAGAAGCCTCGAAGCCTCCTCTCCTGATGATGCTGTATGAAATTGTCTCCAGCACTCACAGCAGCCCCTCTTCCCATGACTTTCCTGAGATTACTTTGCTTATGCATCTACCTGTCTGTTACTTGTCTGCCCCATTAGAATGTAGATTCCTTATCTGCTTTGTCCTTCAATGCACATAATGAAGGCTGGACCATGGTAAATGCATGGTAAAAAACTGACTAGCTAAATAAAAGCAAACTCACTGCTATGTGTCTCATTTGCATGCCTTTCTCATGAAGTGTAACTTAAGCTGGGTTGTTTTCTCTTTTTTGAATAGTTCAAAGACAATATTTTCATTTTTCTTGGGTATGTGTGTATTTATGTACTCTGTATGTATATAAACTATGAGTAGGTAATAGTACATATAAATGGGTGGGTAGATAGTTCAATTGTACTCCAGCTTTATATTAAGGAATGATGAGATAGATAAGTACACACCAACAAAATCATTTCTGTACTTAAAGATGTCAGCAAAGATCACTGCGCAGTCTCCTCCAGGCATACATTCATAGAGAAAAACAAATTTGATACATTAGGTAATATTTAGAGTTGCAGTAAGATTTGAAGTGATTCTTCACATAATTTTTTGTCTTTATCACAGTGCCTCATCCAACATTATTTTACAGTTCCTCCCCTTCCTGTTTCATTGTAATATATCAGGTTTTTGATCCATTTCAGGTATGAACATTCATTAATGATGGAGAATAATTAGTTGGAATATCAGCAAATCCCTGGAGTCCCTGAAATCAGACAAACGAGCTAAACTGTAATGATCCTGTCATTCTCTACTACATGCTGTGACTGTTAATTTTATATGTGAAATTGACTGGGTCATGGGATACCCAGGTAGCTAGTAAAACATTATTTTTGGTGTGTCTACAAGAGATTAGCATAAGGAAATAAGATCAGTGCAGGCAAGTGACATCCAGTCTACAAAGGCCCGACACAGCAGAACCCGGGGGTGGAGGAGGCTGAACCTGGGGGTGGAGGAGGCTGAGTGTCTTCTGTCTGATCTTGGACACGCGTCATCTTTGCCTGTCTCTCTCTACCTCTTGGCCGCTTCTCAGGTCTTCAAATGGAAAGTAGTTATACAGTGTGGTGTTTTAAATGAAAATGGCCCCCATGGGCTCACAGAGAGTAGCACTATTTGAAAGTATTAGGACACATGGCCTTGTTGGAGGAAGTCTGTCCCTGGAGACGGGGGCAGCTTTGAGGCTTCAGAAGCTCAAACCAGGCCAAGTGTCTGTCTCTCTCTTCCTGCTGCCTGCTAATCCAGAGGTAGAATTCTCAGCTCCTTCTCCAGTACCATGCCTGCCTGTGCACTGGCTCACTCTCTGCCATGATGATAATGAACTAAACCTCTGAACTGTAAGCCAGCCCCCATTAAATGCTTTCCTGTATAAGAGCTGCCGTGGTCATGGTGTCTCTTCACAACACTAGAAATGCTAAGACACACAGCCAGCTTGTTGTTTCTCCAGCATGTAGATGGCAGATTCTCAGCGTCCATCTGGCAGATAGTAGACAGACACTTTGCCTCCCCATGCTGTGTTACATACATCATGTAGGAGCTCCTTCTCCTCTACCAGGAACCACTTGGTCGGAAAATCACCACCAGATCTCCCACCCTCTTTTCACTCTAATACCTGAGATGCACCCACCTTCCTTCCTCACAACGGGCCCACCAGGGATGATCAGTGAAGACAACTCTGGATCTACCCATGTTGTGTGGTTTAGGACACCACTGTAGGGTATCTCTGGAGAGCTCTCTGAGCACAGCGCCCTGGGTAAAAGCTTCTGCAGCCATTGAACTCCAACAAATTACGTTTCTAAAAGTGCCCTGTTCTCTAACTTCCTATGTGTGGGAGTGATGGGCAGGGGTGAGGTATCCAAGAACAAACCGTGAGGTTTTTCATAAACTGACAATTGGTTGTTACAACTGGTGGCTTTGTTGTTTTCTAATATTGGTTCCGTGTCAGTCTAGTTGTACACGTATGATCTTGGAAATGGTTATTTGCTACCAACTAATAGTCTACAGACTGCAACAGCTAAAATAGTATTAAGTCCTTGTTGCTGTGGAGGAGCATACCAGCATCATATAGTACCAGTGCTAACGCAGCAACCCTCACTGCCCTGTCTGTCTGGTGTGTCATGCCTCTTCACATCTGCCGCTGTGCAAAACATCGGAAACAGCTGAGAATGAGAGAATCTTCACTCTCCCTATCCTTCATGATACTCACTTCAGCATTTTGATGCATGGGACTTAAATTTTTAGCAAGTAATGCTGATGACATGGAAATAGGATGCTAGGAGCAAGCCTTGAGTCTTTAGCTCTACCAGCACACAAGTGAGCATCGTACCTAACCTCCAAATGCTCCCAAGCTCCTAATTTACTGAGTACTAGCCTGTGCTTGGCATGATGCTGGGTGGAGGATAGCTAATTTGTCTTCAAGGAACTCTAAGGCTGGAAGGAGAGACAGACACATAGAAACTGCTTCTTGGTAATACACTCAGGGCTAAGGGAACAGAAGACCTATCCCTAAATATATCCCTTAATCTCTAACTTTAATCCTAACTCCTAATCCTAACCTTAACATTAACCTCTAACCCCTAACCTATAAGCCTAACCCCACACCTTACACCTAACCCCTAGCTCTAACCCCAGAAAAGATGAAAAGAAAGAGCAAATAAATGAGTCATTCTTAGCCTAACCTTGAACTTCTAGGAAGGATTCCTGAAATAAATGATTCCCAATTGAGTCTTGGAGGATAATTATGAATCCAAACACATAAACAAACTCAAAGACTAGCTTAGATGCACAGAACTACAAGGGTAAACAGTGATTCCTAGGGGGCTGTGTTAGTACTGCACAGGGCAACATAGCCGATAATATTCCTGGCGCCAGGGGAGTGGTCCAAGCTTCTTGGCTCTGCTATATATCTTTCCCACATATGGCACCTGTAACAAATGATGCCCACATGGAATGGGAGGTGAGGTGGAGAGTGAGTCAGTGAGGCTGTCACAGAGTGGACAGTCTCCGAGCTAAAGGAATCAATATGCCTGCACGGCTGTAATTGAACCCAGTGTACTAGTAAGAAAGCACTAAGAGAAATAATGAGCTATTAAAAGCACCGAAGAAAGGGTGTGGCATATCCAGGACTATATTTTAAATTGCTCGTCTGAAACGAGGTTAAAAAAATAGATTAACTTAGGATTTGACCATTATCATTCAGGCAAGAGAAGATAACTGGGTCAGTGATCTGAAAAAGAGAGAAAACGACATGTTCAGGAAAAAGGAGGGAGTAAGGAAGGGGGCTCAGTTTGTAGAGTACCTGCCTAGAGTCTTAGTTAGGGCTTTCTACTGCTGGGATAAAAACCATGACCAACAGCAACTTGGGGAGGAGAGGGCTTATTTCATCTTCCAGGCAACACTGTATCACTAAGGGAAGTCAAGGCAGGAACTGATGCAGAAACCATGGAGGACTTCAACTTACTGAATCGCTCCCCAGGGCTTGCTCAACCTGCTCTCCTCTACTACCCTGGGCTCCCTCTACTACCCAGCACTGCCTCAGTGGGCTGGGTCCCCCCACGTGGATCATTAACCAAAAACTACCCACAGACTTCCCTATAGGCCCATGTGATGGAGGCATTCCTTCCTCTGAGCTTCGTCTTCCCAGATGACTCTAGTTGGTTGTTGAGTTGACAAAACCAGGACACATAGCATGAATGAAGCTGTGTCTGTCTGCAGCAACTGTATCAACTAGGCATGGTGGCACATATCTGTATTCATTCCCTCCAACGGTCCCAGCACTCAGGAGGAAGAGGAAGAAAGGGAAGGCAGGATGACACGGAGTTCAAGAACATCCTCGGCTACATAGCAATTTTGAGGATAACCTGGTCTACAGGGACCCAGTCTCTTACAAACACAAAAGAGATAGAGGAGGTAGGATTGGCCAGATCGGATGATTTCATACTCACAGGAAATAAGGGAAGGAGTGGAGTTCAGGGCAACTGCCTGCTTCAGGCTCAGATTGAATTAATACAGAAATCTACCCTGTCTAAAGATTAAAATCTTTCCCCATTCACCAGACCATTGAACTAGATTTAAAAAAAAAAGACTTCCTAATCCAGAAAGTTAAGAAAGCTCACTGAGGGTATCTGAAATACCCCTGTCTATAACTCCAAGATCTGACACCCTCACATAGACCTACATGCAATAAAAACAATACACATTAAAAAAGTAAAATTTTTAAAAAAAACAGTAAACTTTCTTACTGTTCCACTGTAAATTAGATTCCACTAGAGTGCTGGCAGTCTGACAGATTGCACTGTGCTGTACAAGGAAGCAATGTTATGAAATAAATCTCCCCCACACCATAAAAATGGCATCTTATGGCTTGTCTGGCTTTTTTTTTTTTATCCATTTAGACTCTTCCCGACAGAGAAAGTTGACGTGGCTAAATAGTATTAAGTTCCCTGAGTACTCTCAGCTCATGAGACAACATTTAACTGCTGTTATGTAGATTAATCCAAGTTAAATATTGGGAACACAAACCTGAGCAGTGTGTCTTTTGTCTTCCCGTTGTACAGCATAACAGAATCGATTTGGTTTCATCAAAAGACAAAAGTAACCCCCCTCACACATACACACACACACACACCCTGGGGTTAGTAACCTGACTTAAATAGGTGTGATATTTATGATACCCTGAATGATGAATTAATTGAACAAACAGAGGAGGAAAAACTTCTAAGGCCCAGAGGCCCATCAACAACCAGTTCCCATTTTTCAGATTCAGGTGACATGAAAGAATAAATGACTAGCCTTCTCCTGTACATCTGTCAATGTCCACCCTGGGTACAGAGCAAACATGCAACTGACTAGTGAGAAGAAAACCTCATATTGTCCCCCCTCCTCTGGGATTTCTGATGTAGCTTTGGGGATGAGACTTGTCAAGTTCTTAAATCTGGAAAACAGACACCAAAAGCACCTTTAATTTTTAGGGACTAGGAAACTGACAGTGTCATGAAGAAGCCTGACCTGACCTGTAGTATGAGTCCCCACACAGCTTTTCTTACCTGTGAGTCGGTGACTGTCTTAGAACTCTGGCTCCCATGTCTATTAGAGATGAGAGTGCCCACCACACACACACACACACAGGGTTCTAAGGATACCGAGGGTCCCAACATGCCAAGACCTCCAGGAGAAGGGTGAGTTACGGTTCCTGGCTCAAGGTCTAAGGAGAATCCTAACAAACTATGTACTCTGGATGAGTCATTGTAGATTCGTCTGTTTTTATAAATCTTAGCAGGGGACACTGATGAGTATGGGCAGAGGTCTATAGGGACTTTGACTTTCAGCTCAATTTTGCTTTAAAGACTAAAGTCATTGTTTATCATGCCATGTCACGTGCCGACCTCAGCCCCTTCCTCTTTTACTATACTAGTCTAGGTAGGGTCTGAAATTCACACTCCTCCTGCTTTCTGAACCTAAGAATGCAGAAATGTACCACCATAGCCAGCTAAGTCTAGAAAAGGGGAGGAAAAGCATAGGGGTTGAAAAGAGGAAGGGGGATTGGATAATAAGAAGGTGGGTGAGGAGGGGGAGGGGAGAGGGGGACAGGAAGCAGAAGAGGAAGTGGGGTGTTAAAAGAGTAATGACAACAGAGGACAAGAAGAAGCCAAAACTCTACATTGGTGTTGGCTGCCCCAGCCTCCTCCGCCTTTATTGTGTCTCTGGGTGTAGGACGGCCCTTTCTCTGCTGTTCCACAGACATGCGCTGGGGGCTGCAAAGGTGAGGAGGACAAAGGGAGGCTGGGGATTCTCTCTGGTCTCCTGCGCTGTGCTTGATCTGTGTCTACATCAGCTGCCAAGGCCTCAGACCCTGCTGGGCTTCTTGGGATCTTTACTGTTCTTGGCTGGCATGAAGGCATACAGCTCTTCAATGAGCATCTCCATCCGGGCTGTGACCTCAGTCACCGTGTCGATGACCAGCCGTTGCTGGAGTTTCAGCTTGTTGTTCTCCCACAGGGCCTTGTTCTCCTCCTGAAAGACTCGATGCTCCTCACGCAGGACGTGCAGAGCCCGGTTCTCCTCCTGCAGCAGCCGGTTCTCCTCCCTCAGGGCCTGCAGCGCCTGGCTCATCTCTCTCAGCAGCTGCAGAGGCTGAGTGCTGTCAGCCAGGTTGGGGCCTACTTTGCCCTCCTCTTCCCCAGATGGTCCAGATAAGTTGTTAACCATCTCCCTCAGGGCGCGCAGTGTCTTAGAGTCCTCCTGTGTTGCAGGCGGCCCCTTGTGCTCCTCAAATGGGGAGGAGAGGCCTGGGCTCTGGTCCGGCAGAAGCCCAGGATTATGGGGCTCCTCCTTGGGTGAGGGGGTCGGCTTGCCCTCCTCGGCAGAAGTTGCGTTGTCTTCTGCCTGGGACCAGTAGGCCTGCCTCTGCTCCAGCAGCTGCTGGAGGGCCCGGTTCTCCTCTCGAATGAGCTGTAGGGTGTTCTCCTTGCTCCGCTGGGCAGGCAAGGTGCCATTGTCCTTCTTCACCACTTCCTGGGAGGCCGTTTCCTTGTGCAGCAGGGGCGAGGAGGACGAACTCTCCTCGTGGCCCAGGGTAACCTTGTGCTCTTCCCAAAAGACCTGCAGTATCTTGTTCTCCTTGCGGAGGGCCTTGTTCTCATCCCTCAGGGCCCGGTTCTCATCCCGTAGGGACTTGTTTTCCTCCTGCAGCAGATGCTCCTTGGCCAGCCTCTTGTGGTGCAGCTTGTGGTGGAAGGAGGAGGAGGGGGAGAAGTAAGGGGACTGCAGGCGGCAGTTCTCGTTCACCCACCGCCCGTCCTGGAAGACAAACATCTCATCGCTGAGCTGCACCCTGGGAGGGTTGTAGTCCAGTTCCAGGTCAGCCTGGGAGGTGGGGCGGTCCATGGGGTCAAAGGGCACCGAGGAGAAGCGGTTGAGTGGGTAGGAATGCTGGCTGACTACCCTGCGGCTCATCCGGGGCAACCCAGCCTGCCTGGAGCAGCGAGGAGTGCTGTACAGGTTGTGCAACCTCAGGAAGGGCTCAGCGGTGCCCCTCTGTGGGAGAGAGCAAGGAAACTGTTAAAGGAGAAAGTGACTGAGGATACTAGTGGGCCTCCAGGATCCTCCCAAGGAAATCCAGTCAGCCTTTGTTATTCTGGGTACCTTTCTTCTTGAATTAATGAACACTGAATCATGGTCCCTAGGGGAGATGCTGGGTTAGATTCCGATAAGGCTCTGGTCATTGATCATTGCTTCTGTATAAAGGCGCCCTCGCGAATCTGTAGATCGACAGTGTATGCACCGGGCCTGAGCAGAGCTTATCTAACAAGTTTGCTCTGGGAGGCACAGCGTAGACACACTGTAATTAGCAACAGTCTTTAACAGGGTGTGTAGATGCCACTTTATGCGAGGAAACCACCAACAGGAAGCACAAGTTTCAGAAACACAGTGGTATATGAACTGCAAACAGGACACTATTTTCCAGGATGAGAGTTCAAACTTGGGGTGCCTGGAGACCAGTGCTTGGCCATATACTCCCACGCAGATTCTCTATGGATCCAAGAATGACCCCAAGTATTCTATGAGCTCTGATGCTGGAATACCCAAAGGTCTATAAATCCATAACTATAAAGTCCATGAATGATGAGCTATGCCTTGCACAGCCTGTAACCCCGGCTACGTGGAGGCAGTGCATATAGGAATGTAACCAGGATGTAGCCATCCTGCTCGACATAGCAAGTCCCAGACAAACCAGGGCTGCATAGAGAATGACCCTGTCTCAAAAAATGAAATCCAAAGATAATAAGATCCAATCATATGCTAGAAACTAAAGGCATGGATTTCAGAATCAATAGTGTTTTTTTTTTTTCTCTTCAGCTTCAGTCCTTGCCAGGTATCAGTTATAAGAATTTGGGCAAGGTCCCTCAGAGCTGGAGTTGCAGACATCTGCAGGCTGCCCAGCTGGTTACGAGGTTGCATTTGACCTACATAATTCACTTAATCCTCACAACACTGGCAAATGAAATATTATTTTAGCTTAGCTTGAACATCCCTAACCTGGAGAATCTCAGTTCCAAAATCTAAATCTTTGTGATCACCCACGGGATGCCACAAGTAAGAAATTCTACACCTGTCTTCATGAAAAGACACAGGTGCACTAAAATAGTGCATAAAATTATTATGAGTTGTATACGCTATGTAGATACGTATTTAATGTTTGTGCTTGGGCTCCATTCCCTGAGAAACCTCCCTCCCTTCTGTCTCCATCTACATATTCAAATATTTCAAAATCTAAAAGCAACCCCTGTAAAGGCTTCCTCCTGCACACAGCATACTGACTGGATGGACATCCATGATGGGTGGTTTTAATCATCAACACAATCTAGAATCACCTGGAAGGGAGGGGGGATTCTCAATTGGGATGTCCTGTGGAACACCAGTGAAGGGTTTTCTTTTTATTTTGTTTTTTTTTTCTAAATTGGGTTACTTGATATGGGAAGATCCAGCCCACAATGTGTAGCGACATACCCTGGGTTTGGGTCCTGGACTATGTAAGAGTGGAGAAAGTAAGCTAAATACCAGAAGAGCACATGTAATTAGCCTCCCTCTGCTCTTGATGTGGATGTGGTTAGGTGTCTCCCCTTCCTGTCTTGCCTTCCTTACAGTGATGGGCTGTAACTTGTAATTGTAAAAAAGATAAACCCTTGCTCCCCTAAGCAGTTCATACTGGGGACAGTTCATCACTACAACAGAAATGAAGCCAGGACAGCAACCATGTTCATCATCTTGAACCTAGAATCCAAAGCCCCAAGAGCCTTAATCTCAAAACTCCCAAGACTGAGTCCCATTGAGACGTCCTTGTTTCTCCATCACCTCTGAAAATGAGCATGTGGCTGCTGTGCCTGCTTCTTGGGTTTGTAAGAGAACAGGTGGTAGACAAAGTGTCACAAAGACCAAAGAATCCTGCTGGTAATATTTACAAATTCCTGTTCTAAACCACCGTGAAATACTGAAAGCATTGCTTTACAAAAGGCTCTGCCAAAATGTAAGTAACAAGGCTGAGCAAATACACGTAGATTCAAGACCCCAGTCTCCTTCAACTGGCATTCAGATCCCTGTCCTTCTCCAAAGGGGTCTTGGGCCAGGTCAATGATAGTCCCAGATTTCTCCCATTGGGTGATCTAATCTGTTTGATGACCTGGGTCCTGGCAAGAGGTCTGTCTGCATTTGGAACATCATGGAAGGTTCTACTGATCCTGGGAGGTTCCATGAAGGAAGTCTCTTCTTGGGCTTTGGGACATGTTCTCACATAGAGATGGAAAGCAGATGGGTGAAAAAGAACAAAGTTGGCTCTTTCGTGGCAGAATAGGGAATGAAGTTGTGGAAGGGGCGCACATGTGACTCTGAGGCTCGTCACACCTCCCCCATTCGGTGTTAAATGACCAAGAGACTGTCTTCAGGAGCCAGGGTAGTATACTCATAGCTGTGACCCAACAATGCATAGTGCTGGGGATCCAGGAAGAGAGCCTTGGATACATACATGGCCCTCACGGGTGCCTGAAACTCTACCTATGGGCTGGAATCCTTCCTGAGCACAGCAAGCCACAGAGAGCTCACTTTATAATAGATGTTCCTGCGACAGCCCGCCATGATCTAGTCCACCTTGCAAAAGTCTCACTTCTCAAATACCATTAATATGTGACTTTGGGGATTAAGTTCCCTGCCCGACCCCTCCTGGTATTTCATTTCTAATGAAGATGCTTTAAATCACCAATAGCACACTGTAGGGAGAGACATACCTGCAGCTTTAGCCACGCCCCACCCCAACGGGCGTGGCTACAGTACGTGAGGGAGAGGGGAATAAATAGAGAGGGCCGCCTGGCACGCTCTCCTCTTGGATTCTGGCCACGTTTCAGAGAGCTTCCCAGCTTCCCAGTAAGTTACTTCTCTCTGTCTGAATAAATATCCTACTACCTTTACCCGGCATTCTTAGTGTGAGTCATTGCCCCCCCCCCCCACAGCACATTATTTCCAGGGATCCTGGAAAACACAGCAGAGCAGCCAACTGATCAAAGGGAACAAAAGGCAATGGAGAAAGGGGGGGGGGGGATACTGCCAGAGTCTCTGCGGGTGCTGTATGATTTCTAAAGACTAGAACTCTCAAGGAGAAATCTTCTCAGATGGAGTTACTGGGATTGGTGGCCTTCCCCCCTAAAGAGTTTGGGAGCGGGACTAGACAGTGAGCATTCAGGCTTAGCTGACATGCACTGTTGTGATTTGAATGTGTCCTCTATAATTCATGTGCTGGGAGCTTAAACCCCAAAGTCGCATATTAATGGCGTTTGAGAAGTGAGACCTTCGCAAAGTGGACTGGATCATGGCGGGCTGTCGCAGGAACATCTGTTATAAAGTGAGCTCCCTGTGGCTTGCTGTATGTCACCAAATGATGCCCTCCACCACGGTAGGACACAACACGGATGACCAGGTGCTAGTATAGAGCCATGCTCTTCATTCTTTGTGAACTGTCTGTCCTTGGACATTTGTTGTAGTAACAGAAAACGAAGGAAACAGCACTGAAGTCTTCTCCCCATCCAGAAGGGACATCCTCATGCTCCCAGAAAGCCCAAGCCGGCTGACCAAGTTTCTAAAGTGCCTGCTTCCCCAACACTATTGAGGGTTAACAGTAGGGAATGCTCAGCCAGCTGAAGTTCTTTTAATGCATGGGAAACTGAAAGTCACCAGAGTACTAGAAGGAAACACCACAGTGCTAACTTTCACAGCTGAGTCCCACTGTCATAAAAAAAAACCTCTCACCTATGCTAAACAGCTAAATATAGTGTGTTTTACTAAATGCTAACAAATGGAAAGATAATTCACGAAGTAAATGTGATTGGTTTTGATAGATTTTTAATGCTAACAGCAAAGAGAATAAAGATATCCGATGTAGTCATCTCAGATAATTGATAGACTCTCCTAAAATCTTGCTCTGAAGCTATTCCAGTTGGCCTTGCCGTGAGCCAAAGAGGAAGGAGGAAAAGACAAAGGGAAATGGAGTGGGCTCTGGGAAGTACTGTCAGCGCGCATTCTGACCCAGATGCAGTTCTCTCATTGACGACCTCGCGCTAATCTTCCACTGACAGTCTAGCACTAACAGTGTCTAAATGAAACTCAGAGAGCTCACTGGGGAAGCTTCAATGCCTGGAAAAGTGAGTCTGTGTGTAGAAGGACATCAGTTGCTTGGACAGGAAATAACACTATGGCTTGCAAGCTAATGTTCTAGAAGAAAAAAAGCATGTGTTCAATGTGAGGAAGAAAAATGTGAAATCAATAAGACCTGAAAAGACCTAAAGGCCGTAACTAGTGAATCATAGCATTTGCAGTGTAATTGAGAACTCCAGCCACCCCAAAGAGCTGGGAGCCAGAGGCGCTGTTACAATTCCCTTCCAAAGAGAAGGAAGTCAACTCAGAATGAAGCTACCTGGAGAGGAAACGTACAGGCAGCTTGGGGGTTAGCAGCCACAGTCTAGATGAGGGGAGAAGATGCACCAGCTTCTAGAAGCAAGACAAGAGTTAGAGCTAAGACATCACCTGACCCCACTGAACAGCATGACAGGCTGGACCCTGACCTGGGTTAAACCTCAGCTCCCCCCTTGTTACTGAGCCTCCCAATTCCAACAGCTGTGAAATCTCTGCCTTATACTTGTACTGTGGCCAACACGATAGCCTTCCTCATCTTGCGTCTCGTGATAATCCTGCCCCCCACTATCCCATTTGAGGAGGGACATGAGTGTACAGGCCTTTCCCTACCCAAGAGGACCAGTCTAGGGTGTCCAGACAGGTTGTCTAGCTTGTGCCTGTAACATCCTGGCAGGAATGAAGATATCCTAAAGAGATACTTACATCCATCCTTCTAGCTATCAGATTATTGAAACAATGGACACCAAGAAAGTTCTCCAGGAGCCTTACGTTTGGAAAATGTAAAGGCTGAGAATGCTGGTGGCAGCAGAGGGAAGACTGTCTCTCAGAGATTTCGCACATCATAATAACTTGTCAGACACCCACAGAAGAGACTGGGATGACACAATGATGCTGGGCTGGACCCCGCCCAGACCAGGACTGCTTAGCTATGTGAACCTCTGCACCTCTACTTAAACCCAAACTTCATGTCCCAGATGCACTCAGAGGATCACTAGATAACTTCTTTTCTCCTTCCAGTGTTGCCACATTGAAGAAATAGACTCTTCCTGCTTTCCAACACCAGTTGCTTGCTTAAGTGACCAATAGATGACTGCTGACTAAGCCTGGCGGGCACACTCGAGGCCACATCTCCAGACAGCAGTGACCCCTTCCTTTCATATCCCTCCGCCTTCCAAGACCCAAGTAGTGGCACCAGGCCCTACAGCACAGGAACAAACCCAAGACTTCTCAACCACCTTTTCTCCTTGACTGCTAAGCTTGTGCTGGGAGCTAGGGACAAAGTCATGCCAAGGGTAGATGGATCTTTCTAATCTTTCTATCACATGGCAGTAAGGTTTTGTGTCAGCTTAAGAAACACCTAGGGCATTAGCAAGGCACACATCCTTGGATGTGTCTGTGGGGACTTTATGGGGAAGGACTAACAGAGGGGAGGCCCATACTGAATGTGGTTAGTGCTCATGAGCTAGCATCCTGGACTGAATAAAACACTGATCTGCCGCGATGTGAGGCAGTGACCCCACCACCGTAGCTTCCGGTGCACAATGGATTTACCCCATGAACCAAGATCTAAAATAGACTTTCCCCCTTAACTTGCTTCCTGCCAGGTATTTGGTCACCACAATGTGAACAGCAAGTAATACAACTACTTTCAAATCTTATCCCCAACCCCATTCCCAATCCCACATCTAGGCTGGCATCTCCTGTCTGCCCCTGATATGTGGGCTAGTAAGGTACCAAAGGAACCACGCCCACCCTCACACACAGATGTGTATTCTATGTGTTAGGGATCAGACCTAGAAAGGGTCCTTGTTCTTCTATAGGATGCCCAGGACATAGTTGCCTAATATTCTGGCTTAGCTATCATGAGCTGAGATGTAACCGCGGCTGTTCACCATAATGCTGTAAGGAAAACAAATACACAGGTGATTTCCTCATCCTGTGTTTCTGTCTCCTCCTGACCATATTTGCTGAGCTGATTATAATTACACCAACAGAGAACACCAGCTAGAGATCCATCCTCTTTTGTACATACCTCCCTAGACCAAACTTTAGGGAAATTACCTGTGCCTTGGGTCGCTCCATCCTACATTTCCCTTCCACTGGTTGCATGACCCTGGTCTTCCAATGAGCTCTTGGGTGACTATGGAGAAAGCAAGGCCACCCCTTTGTGACATAGCAACAGAAGGAACACTCCAAGTGAAAGGGAGTCCCTCTGAGAAAATTGCTGTGTGAGAGAGACCTGGGTACCACAAGCTGCAAGGGTTTTAACCATTCACTGGCCTCAAAAGAAACAAGTGGACATTCACCCCCAGGAAACCATCTTTGGCCTATGGCAGGGCTTAATCCTCTTGACAACTGCAGATGGGCTCCATTCTAGGGTTTCAGCTCCTGTGTTCATTCTTATGCGTCTGGATACAAGGTTGACTCTAGTTCTCAGACTACCAAGCAATGAAGGGTCTCCTTTGGGAAGGTTAGATTTTTATCATAGTATCAACAGATCTTGAAAGGCTAGCACTGGAGGACCTGACCATCCAACCCAGTCCCCTCACTCAAGGCCAGAGGATCCCAAGGTTCAGCAAATCCATGTGTCCTCCACAAGGCACATAAGCAGGAAAAAACCATGACAAGAATCTGAGTGGCTGACTCCTCTGTGCGTTCTGTAAAGCTTAGAAACAGGGTTATTCTAGCAAGTTACAGCCTTCCATGATTGTCCCTACCTGAGGTAGAACCACATTGATTGGAATTTCTAGGATTTCAGATCTGGTATCTCTCTTTCTTGTAAAATTTGGCCTCGAGTGCTGTGAAAAAGAAAAAATTAGATTTCTCCTTCTCAACCCATCCTCAGGGCCTCAGTGGCTCACCTGAAATACATTTCTTTCTCCACATTTATGCCCTTCTTACCAATTATATACCTTATAAAAAATCTCAGTCTCAAGGCATATGTACGTGGTACCTGACCAGAAGTCTTACTGCTCAGTGATTGGTAACTGATCGGTACTGATAACTGAACAAAAACCAAGACAGGAATTGACTGATAGAAAGCCCTCTTACAAGTCTTTGAAGCAGAAATCATCACAACTCTTCCTAGTTTTACACTATGATTTCTATATCAAGTAAAAAGCCATACCAATGTGAGGTGCCAGGTATAGGTCCTATGCATAAGCTGGTCACCAAAACACTCAGAACATTCCAGAGGTGACATCACAGAACAATATGGTGTTTTCCTGAGCTCATGGCCTCTCTCTGAGCATCTCAGGTGGGAATGAGGCTTCTGCAGGAAGGAAGAATTGCTGCTGGCTATGCCCACGTGGCTAGCCCGGGTCAGCGTGACACACAATAGCCTTAACACTAGCCCTTGTTTTGTCAGCCTGGCTGCCACTCATACCTCACTGGCAAGCTGGCTTGAGCCTCTGCCTCCCTTCATAGGTGGCATCTACTTCAACCGCATTACTTAGGAAAGGAGAAACATTAACTGTGCAGACCTGGGGAGGCTTGGCGCTACTGAGGAACTCCAGTTCCGTTCCATTCTGATACCAGCTACATGGACTTAGTGTCACGTTCCGACAAGTTAGGGGCTCAGTCCTACAAGATGATCTTTTACTTTGGGTACCAATCCCAGATGGTCAGATCGGCGCCACCTGTCCTTGTAACTGGTTAGCTGTGCAGGGGCTTCCCTAAGCTGCTCCTCAAGTTCAATAGCTGTCTCTCAGAACACAGGACAGCACTTTGCTTAGGATCACAGCTTTATTAGAGGCACGTAGCTCAGGAGGGTGAATTGGCAGTGATAAAGGGTGAGCTGCCAGATGGGTTAACGTCATAAAGCTCCAGGCCTTCTCTAGACACACCTGCCTCCCAGCACCTTCAACACCAATGTCTGAACTCTGTTGTTTAGAAGAATTTGTGGAGTTCCATTATGTAGGCAAATTTAATTAAATCATTAGCCTTTGATCACTTAACTAAATGTCACGTCCTTCCTACTTCCCCAGAGGTAGACGTTTGCTGAAAGTTCCAACCTTCTAATTACCTGATTGGTTCCTCTGGCAACCACCCCCACCCCCAAAGTCATTCCACTAGCATAACCTGATGTGTTCCAAAGGATGTCCTGTCAGGAAATCCCAAGGGTTTAAGAAGCACTGTTCTGATAGAAAAATACAACTAAACAGTTATATTACATGTAGAACCTGCATTAAAGCCAGAACACCCATCCCTCCATCCTTAGCTCTTTCAAATCTGTCACCTCCAGAGCCACTAAGAGTCCCAGTTACTTTTGCCCATTGGGGTAGAAAAAGGGTAGTGACCCTTGGTCAGCAGACCCAAAGATCCTGGAACCAACCACTTCAGACCCCCAAACCCAAATTACAAGCAAATCTTGGTATAAGAAAATTCAAGAGCTGGAGAGATGGCTCAGAGGTTAAGAGCACTGGCTGCTCTTCCAGAGGTCGTGAGTTCAATTCCCAGCGCCTACATGGTGGGTCACAACCATCTATAATGAGATCTGGTGCCCTCTTCTGGCCTGCAGACATACATGCAGGCAGAATACTATACACATGATAAATAAATAAAATCTTTTAAAAAATTCTGAAAAACAAAAGCTGAAAAATACATCCAGATAAAAAAATCCAAGTGACTCCGCTGCCAAAGAATTTATGTCTACAAAGAAACTTCAAGGAAATTTTTCCTCAATATACGTTTCTATTTAAATTAGAAACATGAATGCTTCACATGTCAATCCCAGCTCCCTCTCCCACCTCTCCTCCCTTGTCCCTCTACCAGTCCCCCAGCCCCCCATCCCATCCCTACATCATTTCCCAGGGAGGGTGAAGCCCTCCTTGGGGGGATCTTCAGAGTCTATCATTTCATTCAGAGCCCTTCCCCATGTGTCCAGGCTGAGAGAGCATCCCTCTATTTGGAATGGGCTCCCAAAGATCATTCATAAACCATGGTGAACACTGATCTACTATCCAAGGCCCCAGTGATTTCTGTGGCCTCTTCACTGAGACTACATTCATGGAGTCTAGATCAGTCCCCTGTTGGCCTCTCAGCCATCAATCTGGGATTCAAGAGCTCCCCCTTATCTGGTCAGCTGTCTTTGTGGGTCTTGACCCCTTCATTCATCACTCCTCCATCTCTGTCACTAGGTTCCAGTAGTTCAGTTCAGTGTGTAGCTGTGGGTATCTGTCTCTGCTTCCATCAGTCACTAAATGAAGGTTCTAGGATGGCATATAGAGTAGTCACCAACCTTATCATCAAGGAGGGCCTATTAGTGTAGTCTCTCCACTATTGCTTAGTTTGCCAGTTGGTGTTATCCTTGTAGATCTCTGGAGATCTCACTAGTGTCAGCTCTCTCCCCGAGCCTATTATGACTCCATCTATTGTGGTATCTCTCATTCTGCTCTCCTCTATTCTTACTCGACTCAACCTTCCTGCTCCCCCATGCCTTCTTCTCCACTCCTCTTATCCCTCTCTCTTTTTCCTGGTTCCCTCTCTCCTCTTCCGATGTTCCCAATCTGCTCAGGAGATCTTGCCTCATTCCACTTCTCTGGGGTATCATGCATCTCTTTTGGGAACCTCCTTGTTTCCCAGACTCACTGGCACTGGGATTGTAGGCTGACACTCCCCTGATCCATATCTAAAATCCATATATGAGTGAGTACATGCCATGTTTGTCTTTTGTGTCTGGGTTACCTCACTCAGGATCATTTCCTCTAATGCCTTCCATTTGCCTGCAAATTTCAAGATCCCATTGTTTTTTCCGCTGAATAGTACTTCAGGAAAAATTTTTTAACTGTATATGTGGGGGGGGGAGGGCTGGAACTTGACAATTAGATAAGGTGGGGCCAGCGAGTCCCAGGGATCATCTGCCTGTGGCCACGTTACCAGCACTGCCTGATGAGAGGAAACCACACCGGGATTTTTAGGTTTTTTTTTTTTAACATAGGTTCCAGAGATCAAATTCAGGTCCTCACAATTGCATAGCAAGTACTTTACTGGCCAAACTACAAGACTTCTTTACCTGATTTTGAAATTGTGTTTATAAATGAACAGTGTTGAATTTTTCATCTTTGCCATTTTAAAGTGTATAGTTCAATGGTTTTGAGTATATTCACATTGCTGTGAGGGGAGCACTCTAGAATTCTCTCGTCTTGGAAAACTGTGACTTCCATTAAGCGCAAATTTTCCCTCTTCTTTCCCTCCAGCCCTTGGCAACCACATCCCTACTTTCTGTTTCTATTATTTAAACTGCATTGATGTCTTAGTTAGGATTTCTATATCTGTGACAGAACACTGTGCCCAAAAGCAGCCTGGGGAGGAAAGTGTTTATTTTGTCTTACACTTCCGGGTAACACTTTATCACTGAGGAAAGGCAGGGCAAGAGCGAAGGCAGAGCCCATGGAGAACTGTGCCGCGCCTGCTGTGCAGCCTGTATCCGAGAATGTGGCGAGGTGGTTGGATAGATGACACAGAGACCAGTTGGTTGAGTTAAGAAAACTTTATGCTCCCCAAATCGGCTTCGGAGAACTTCCCAAGAAAACCGCTTCCCTCCAGAAAAACTTCTGCCATCCATACACGCACAAATCTCCAACAGTCCTCTCACACACCTCTCACAGACCTCTCCTTCCTCCTGGCTGGTGGTTAAATCTCTGGCACCAGAATCTGGAACAGCAGGGAGCAGGAAGAAGTAGCTAGCCATGGGTGGGGGGGGATCAAAGTCAGGGTGTTTCAGTGAGCAAGCCCTTATCAAGCCCTTATCAAGCCCTTATCAAGCCCTTATCAAGCCCTTATCAGGAGCTTATGGCACTGAATTGTTTTCAGTAAACATGTTTTCTGTAAACATTGTGCAGCTGCCTGCTCCCAGGCTGATGGAGGGGTGCATTTCTGGCCAGGATCTGTGATCCCCACAGAACTGCATCATGGCTTGCTCAGCATGGTTTCTTATAGCACCCAGGACCCCCAGCCCCTGGGCTATGCCACATCTGCCATCAATCAGCTCCACAAGCTTGCCCACAGACCTGTCTTAGTAGGGCATTTTCTCAATTATGTTTCCATCTTCTTAGGTTACTCTTGCTTGTGCCAAGAAGAAAAACCAAACAAACAGCAGCTACCCAGCGCAATGGGATGTCTTCTATGAGCTTACAGAACAGCGGTCATTTCGTGATTTACCCAAGTCGAAACAAATGTCTAGATTTCCTTCTTTTAAAAGGCTCAATCGTGTTTCCTGATATGCAGGTATCATTTGGGTAGTGTCTGTCCCTTGGCTGCTGGAAATAACACTGCAGTAAACTTGAGTGTGCAACCATCCCTCTGAGATTCTGTTCCGGATTATTTTGGATACATACCCAGAAGAGAAATTGCTCAATGACAAGGTAATTCCATTTTTAATTCTGGGAGTACCACCTCACTGTTTTACACCGCACCTGCATTATTTAGCCTTCCCACCAACAGGAGACTCGCCGTTTCTCCACACCCTCACTAGCACTGGATGCTCAAAGTGGGTAATTCCTGTGCTGTCTGAGAACTAATTCCGTCTCCCCTCGCGCACATCCCCATAGAAGCACTTGCACACCCCGGATGTGAAAAGAGTTTTGTAGCCCAAGAGAACTAATGTCATCAACGAATTGAGGCCTGGAGGGGGTTCTCGTATACGAAATTTGTTCCTATCCCCTTGGCTCCAATGTTTACTGACTGACACGCAATTGATACTTCTGTTGTGAACTGGCAATAAAGGATTGTTCTGGAGCCTATGTGAGGGTCTCTTTGCTTGCTTGATGGATTGATTTTTGCTTTTATTTTTGAAGAAAGAAACATTTAACCTGAGTCATCCCAGTTACAGTATTTGCAGGTGCCCTGCAAATCAGAGTAATGCCTGGTATTACTCTGATTAACACAACCATCAATCACACATGTTCCACTAACCTCCCAATCGGTGAACACTACACAGAGCGCAGGGATAGGTGGGTTTCTACGCTAGACAAGCTTAACAGACAAAAGGCAAGCACGCACTTGAGACTCCCCAGGCTCCTCTGTCCTGTGGCTGTCTGATGATCTATTAGATGGGGGTACTCCAACAGCAAGAAGGCTGTCAGAGAGTCTGGACTACTTCCCTTACTCCAGAAAGTCACACAAACTGGAACTCTTAGCCAAGTAGCCAGAGGTTGACAACAGGTTTATGCTCTGACCTCTCTTGTCTTCCCATGAGTGAAGAAAGGCATAGGAAACTTGGTAAGTATAGTACCTTACCTTACACAGTGGGTGTACAACTATCCTAGATTGCTGAGTTTTGTTTTGCTTTGTTTTGTTTTGCTTGCTTATTTTTGAGACAGGTTTCCTCTGTGTAACAGCCCTAGCTGTCCTGAAACTAGCTCTGTAGGCCAGGCTGGCCCCATACTCACAGAGATCCACCTGCTACTGCCTCCGGATTAAAGGTGTGTGCCGCCACCACCCAGTTCTGTTTGCTGTTCTGTGATAAACACTATGACCAAAAGCATTTCGGGGAAGAAAGGGTTTATTTGGCTTACACATCCTGATCTCAGCAAGTTGTTTAGGGAAGTCGGGTAAGTAGCTCAGACAGAAACAGAGGCAGTAAGTGTGGAGGTGTCGCACCTGCTGTGCGGCCTGCATCCGAGAATGTAGCGAGGTGGTCGGGATAGATGACACAGAGACCGGTCGGTTGCTTTAAGAAAACTTTATGCTTCCCAAGTCAGCTTAGGAGGAGACCCCAAGTGCGCTTAGGAGAGAAGAAGTCCCCCCAAGAAAAAACGCTTCCCTTTTTAAGGACTTCTGCCATCCATCTACATACAATTCTCCAACAACTCTCCCAGACTTCTCACCCTCCTGGCTGGTGGTTTAATCTCCGGCCCCAGAATCGGGGAGAAACAGCAGGGGGGACAGGAAGAAGCATCTAGCCGTTGGGGGTGTCAAAGTCATGGTGTTTCAGTGAGCGAGCCCTTATCTGAGCCCTATCAAGAGCTTTATAGCACTGAATTGTTTTCAGTAAACATTATCTCACAGCTGCCTGCTCCCAGGCCGAAGGGGAAGTGGGTTTCTGCTCAAGGTCTGGTGTCCCCACATGGAGGGATGCTGCTTAGTGGCTTGTTTGCTTCCCCTGGCTTTCTTAGCTTGCTTCCTTATACAGCCCAGGATTACCTGCTTAGGGATGACATCTCCCACGGTAACCCGGGTTCTCCCACATCAACCAAGAAAATGCCCCACAGATAAAACACACAGAACAATTGCACCATTAATGTTCCCTCTTTCCAGGTGACTATACTTGCATGCTTAGTCCACAGTTGGAAAAATTAGAAGGTATGGTCTTGTTGGAGGAGGTGTGTCCCTGTTGAGAGAGGTATGTTTCTGGAGTTGGGTTTTAAAATTCCAAAAGCCCACACTAGAACCTGAGTGTATGTCTCTTTCTCTCTGCCCGCTACCTGTGGATCGGGTTATAAGGCTCTCAGCTACTGCTCCATTGCCTGTCTGCTTCCCACCATGTTGAAAATGGACTCAGCCTCTGAAACTGTAGGCCAGTCCCCAATTAAATGCTTTCTTATATAAGTCGCCTTGGTCATGGTGTCTCTTCAGAGCAATACAACAGACACTAAGATAACCCCTTGTCAATTTGACACAAATATACATCACCTTTTTATGCAGATTGGTGTTCTGCCTGCATGTATGCCAGTGTGAGGGTGTCAGAGCCCCTGGAACTGGAATTTCAGACAGCTGTGAGCTGCCATGTGGGTGCTGGAGATTGAACCCAGGTCCTTTGGAAGAGCAGCCACTGCTCTCAACTACTGAACCATCTCTCCAGCCCTGATGCATCACCATTAAGCCGCAACATTTTAAACACTTCCTTTCTTGTTTATCCCCCAAATCTCATGTTACTATCACAATATAAAACATGGTTTAACTTTTAAAGTCTCACAATCTTATAAAAAAATTAACCACTTAGAAGCTCAATATTTCTTTAAAATATCTGATATCTTAACTGTGGACTCCTATAAAATCAAAACAAGTAAAAGTATTATTCTGAGAAGAAAGAAGTAAGGCACAGTTACAATCAGATAAAATAAAAACCAAAATCCAGCAGATAAATGGATCATTACCCAAGCTCTGGGGCCCATTATCATTTAAGCTCCAAAAGGCTTGAGTAGTACCACCTCTCCAGATCTGCCATCTACAGTACAGATAGCTTGTCACACAGGCTCAAGATAGCTCCACACCACACCTGTCACTGCCGTTGGTGGTCACCCCAAGATCTTGGTGTCTCTAATACTCTGGGATTTCCGTTGCCATTGAGCCTGCACCTTCATCAATGGCCTCCTTGGGGACTCAAACTCTGCCTCACATGCCAATCCCCATCTCCTCTCAATGACCCCTTCAATCCTGCAGTGTTTGTGCTGCTAAAACTAGTACCTGTGGGAAACACTTAGACAGTACCAGGTTTGGTTGCCAGATAGAAATGTAGACATAGCCCCCACCACCAGCACAGTTTCTGTGTACTGCCTCTAAGGAAATGCAACCCAGAAGATCTCACCTCCATCATATTGACCTCTAATTAATAATAGCAAGATTCTTCAGTCTCAGCCAACCAGCCTCAATTATCCCAATAAAGCAAGGGTTTCACTTCCAGAAATTTTTAATCCAAAACAGCACATAAGTGGTCCGGATAGAGTCATTATTTTGCTCTGAAACTTCACAAGCCAGGCCTCCATCATCTGCATGTCTCTCAAAATTCTTATGTTCCAATTCGCTGCAACAGCTGCACGGTAAGCTCTGAGCATCCCCTAGGAACTGTCTATTCTCTGCACTACAAAATCCATAATAATAGTAATAATAATAATGTTAATACATTTCGGAACTGTCCAGTCACTGTTCTTTTGTTGTGAGTCGACACCTTTGTAGTAGAACTTTCTTTGGAAAGCCAGTTCCCAAATAATGACACAGAGATGTCTTATTAAGTACCAAAGCCTGACCTTAACTTAGGCTTGTTCCCAACTAGCTCTTAAACCTTCAATTAACCCATTTATATTAATCTACATTCTGCCACATGGCTCATTACCTCTCCTTCATACTGTATGTTCAACTTGCTCCATGTATCACTGGCGAATTCCTGCCTCTCTGATTCCTTCCCAGGGTTCCTATCTCTTCCCAGAAATTCTTCCTCTCCTCTCCTGCCTAGATATTGGCCGTTCATCTCTTTATTAAACCATTCAGAATGAGCCTTAGCAGCAACACATCTTCATAGTGTATAAAAATATTATCCCACAACCCACCATGACCAAGGCAACTCTTATAAAAGGAAGTATTTGTAGTTTCAGAAGTTTCATCCATTATCATCATGGCAGCATGCATGGTAGACATGATGCTGGAGGAGTGGGTGAGAGCTACATTCTGATCTGAAAATAAAAAAAAAAGAGACACTGAACTTGATATGAACTTTTGAAACCTCAAATCCCACCCCCAGTAACACACTTTCTCCAACAAGGCCACACCTCAATCCTTCTATTCCTTTCAAATTTTATGACTCGCTGGTGACTAAGAATTCAAATGTATGAGCCTATGAGGGCCATTCTTTTTTTTCTCAATATATGTTTTTATTTAAATTAGAAACGTGAAAGTTTCACATGTCAGTCCCAGCTCCCTTTCCTTCCCCTCCTCCCTTGTCCCTCCACCAGTCCCCCAGCCCCCCATCCCATCCCTACATCATTTCCCAGGGAGGGTGAAGCCCTCCTTGGGGGGGATCTTCAGAGTCTATCATTTCATTCAGAGCCCTTCCCCATGTGTCCAGGCTGAGAGAGCATCCCTCTATTTGGAATGGGCTCCCAAAGATCATTCATAAACCATGGTGAACACTGATCTACTATCCAAGGCCCCAGTGATTTCTGTGGCCTCTTCACTGAGACTACATTCATGGAGTCTAGATCAGTCCCCTGTTGGCCTCTCAGCCATCAATCTGGGATTCAAGAGCTCCCCCTTATCTGGTCAGCTGTCTTTGTGGGTCTTGACCCCTTCATTCATCACTCCTCCATCTCTGTCACTAGGTTCCAGTAGTTCAGTTCAGTGTGTAGCTGTGGGTATCTGTCTCTGCTTCCATCAGTCACTGAATGAAGGTTCTAGGATGGCATATAGGGTAGTCACCAACCTTATCATCAAGGAGGGCCTATTAGTGTAGTCTCTCCACTATTGCTTAGTTTGCCAGTTGGTGTTATCCTTGTAGATCTCTGGAGATCTCACTAGTGTCAGCTCTCTCCCCGAGCCTATTATGACTCCATCTATTGTGGTATCTCTCATCCTGCTCTCCTCTATTCTTACCTCGACTCAACCTTCCTGCTCCCCCATGCCTTCTTCTCCTCTCCTCTTATCCCCCTCTCTTTTTCTGGGTTCCCTCTCCCATCCCCCTATTTTCTCCATGTGCTCAGGAGATCTTGGCTCATTCCACTTCTCTGGGGTATCATGCATCTCTCTTGGGAACCTCCTTGTTTCCCAGACTCACTGGCACTAGGATTGTAGGCTGACACTAAAATCCATATATGAGTGAGTACATACCATGTTTGCCTTTTTGTGTCTGAGTTTCCTCTAGTGCCATCCATTTGCCTGCAAATTTCAAGATTCCATTGTTTTTCTCTGCTGAGTAGTACTCCATTATTTAAACTATCACAAGGGCTTTCCTGGATCCTGGAACTATGGACTAGGTCTTTGTTGGATTAGGTCTTCGTTTCTGCTTTCGTGGGTCTTGGAGCCTATGAGTTATGTTTTAAAGTCAGAATGGTGTCTCTAACATGGTGTCAGTTGTACTAAATTCTGGGGGCCCATTACATAAATAAGGATGAGATAACTGGATTTTAAGGGAGTGGATTTTTTGAGATGTTTTCTTTTTGTTTTTAAAATGTATTTTTAAAATGGGACTTCATTATGCTATTTTAACTGAACACAAAGTCCATATTCTAACTTAAGCAAACCTTGAAGTTACTGTCTTGCCTTAGCCACTGAAGTGCTAGGACCACAGACTTATGTCAACACATCCATCATTGAAATAACTGTTTTAAAGTAATATGATCTGGGGTGAATAAGATGGCTCAGTAGGTAAAGGTGCCCGCTGCCAACCCTGACCTCCTGAGTTTACCCACACAGTGGATAGAGGGAAGCAAGACTCCCGCAAGTTGTCCTCTGACCTTCATGCAAATACACAGATGGTGTGCCATGGCACGTTCCCATCCCCAGGGAAATAAATACAGAAATGTAAACCACCATTTTAAATAATGCTACTTTATAATATTCATTGATAATGCAAAAAACATATTTTTTCATTAAAAAGGTAAGTTATCAATTATCGGGCCACTGGCCCATGAGAGAAAAGGGAGCAGAAGCCATGACCAGGGTTTGGACAGCCGTGAAAATGACAAAAAGAACTTCTGAGAGTCAACTTAGTTTTATTGTTCCAGGGGTAAGGTATCTAAGGGTTCTTAGGGTGTGGGTGGCTGATTGGTCATGACACAGCACCTCATTATCGTACAGGCAGCAGAAGGAAAGAGCTGGATTTGTGTGCTGAGTCCATAACCTTTGCAGGGAGCTCTGTGCAGGGTCACCCTCCAAATAAGGTCAGACATCTGAGCTTAGGGACACTCGCCAATTAAAGTTAGACAGAGAAGAGGAAGCCCTGCTGAGAAAGGGATACCTCCACGCTGTGATGAGCTCAGGAAGCTATGCAGACATGGTGAACTGCGACCTTAATAGCAGGGTTCTCCAACATCTCCTGCTTTATTTTAAGATGGAGAGGTGTCATCGTAGGCTTTAAGAGCCCTATCACCTATATGGGAGCCTTATAACCTGGGTTGAAGGTAATTCTAGCAATGGTGGTAATCTGTCATCAGAGAAATTGTATAAGGCAGGGAACAAACATCAGAATAAAATACAGCATAAATAGGGGCGAACAAAGCGGTAGGAGCCAAGGAAACAAAGGGGTTAGTGAACCAACTTAATTGTTCAATGGACTGGAATTGGTCTCAACATCATTTGATTCATTTACATAAAAGCAACATTCTTCTCCAGTCCCCCTATGTTCAGCAGTTATTAAATCTAGGGCCCAGATATTTGTCTGTTGGAACCACAGTGCAATTAAATGTACTACCCATTCTTCATAATGAGCCAAACATCAGACTAAGTGCAGTTTGTTTTGAGTTAAGTACCTGCCATCCCTAAAGAGGCTATCTCATACAGATCTGTAGATCTAAACGAAAAGGTATATTATTGACATGACATTCCTTGCTGGGCAGCAGTGGCCCATGACTTTAATCTGAGCACTCAGGAGACAGAGGCAGATGGATCTCTGAGTTTGAAGCCAGCCTGGTCTACAGAGCGAGTTCCAGGACAACCAGGGCTACACAGAGAAACCCAGTCTCAAAAGACAGTATTGATTGTAACTTCTAAATCATAATAATCGATATTCAATCTTACGCTCAGAGGATGCAAAAATTCTGGTAAAGTTTCCCCATGGAATTTCCACCTCTCCTACTGTTAGTCAGTTATTCTCACTGGTTAGAAAAGTGAAACTGTTGCCACTAGATAATGATAGCGTGTGTGCAACTCTATAAATAACTAAAAATTACTGACACCTGCTTTTAAAGGAGAAAACTTACATATAAAAAAATCTCAATTTAAAAAATACTCATTAGAAGATTTCTGACCCCAAATCAAAGCCCACCTAAAACTGCTCTTCTAAAAGAAAAAATTTAGACAAAGTATCTTGACAAGTTCATCACTGTCAGACATGGCCGTTTCATACAGACTGAGAGCAATGTGTGCTTAGATTGATGGAGATAAATTTTCCAGAACTATTTTCAGATTGCCCTCTTCACTGGATATGCTTCTTCCAAAAACTCTTAGCTACTCATTGTTAAACCACCATCTCTAGCAAGAAGGGGAAAAAACTGTGTTTTCTTTCTTTTCAAGTGGTTCCAAGATAGCACGCTGTAAACAGCCACTTATTGCCACAAAGGCCAGCAGACAAGATGCTTGGTCTATAGCAACAGGAGATGACTGCAAAACTCTCAGAGATGACCAGATCCTTCTCTGTATCGATACAAAAGAGGTGCTCAAATGTCATGCAACACTGTCACTTTTTAGAAGCAGGTGAGCTCCATCCACACTGTGGTGAGTTGTCCATATCCTGCCTCGACTGCTCAGTGACAAGAGTTTGACCAAACATAAATCTCTATGCCTTTAAATAAATAAATGCACGGCAAATTAGTTTCCAGAATGGCTCCACGCCCATGGGCCTCCAGCATCCTCTTTTAACTCCAGCCTAAGCTGCCACTCAATCACACGTTATCTTCCACCAAGGGCCCCTCTGCACATCATGCCGAGGAGAGATGTTATTTACAGCTGAGAGCACATTTCTGAAGGCATGCTCTCGGTAGCTCATTCACAAATCTGTACGTTTTAGTATCAAAGCAGAAGCCGCATTTATATTTCAATCAGCAGTACAGCCGTCAGTCACCTCCTGGTTTATTTCCATCACTCATTCCTTCCCAGTTTTCTCCGCGTCCCAGCAACCTTTGCAGCAAAGGATGGGAATTCACTTCATTCGATCATTCAGGAACGATTTATTGAGTCCTTGAATGAGCCAACCACTGTCTGAGGAAGTAATGAACAAAATTAATTTTTTATAAAGCTACACTCCTGTAAGGAAAGGCCAATGATAGACAAGTTTTAGAAATCAAATACAAATTGTCCTGTAGAGTCTGCTGCGGATTGCTTCCAAGACACAAATTTCTCAATGCTTAATCAAGACTTCCATATAAAATAGTAGCTTATGAAATAAAAATGAACACAAAATGACATAGTGTGAACATTAGCCTACCTACATCTTTCACAGTTTGATCATCTTTGGGTTGTTTATAATATCCCCCAAACAATGGAAATAGTGGTTAGATTAGATTGTTTAGGGGACGACAAAAAAATTCTGTACATGTTCAGCACTGACTCAAATTTTTCCAAATATGTTGTTCTGTGTCTCTTGAATTCACAAATACGGAAACAGTATAGAAGAGGACCAGCTTTATATGCCACGAATGTATATTCCCAGGCAATTCAACTGCCTACTGAGATAACAGTGGGACAGTGGTTATAGGCAGTGAAGAGGCCTCAGGATGTGAGTAAGATTATCTTGACCTTTGAGAAGAGACTGCCAGCAGGTAAGGCAGTGAGGGAAGTCTCTGAAATAGAAGTGTTATAGAATCGTCTATACCACAGATACTAGTCCAGCTGCATGCAGAGGGAGGGGTAGGGATGTGGGAGAGTCAGGGACAAAGGGCAGAGGGCAGAGGGCAGCCCAGGGAGGTGGCAGAGGACTTGGAGGGCTAGCGTAGGGATTGTGGCAATGGGAAATCACTGGAAGGTGTGTGTTAGACAAGGCATGACTTGACATCAGTAGAAAAGGGCTCCTCTGGCCCCGGTGGAGAGTACCCAGGAGCAAAGGACCAATTTCAATTGTCTAGACCAGAAATGGATGCTCAGAGCGAAGACAAGAGGACCTGATAATCAGATTCTGGATATATTTTGATGCAGAACCAGTGGAACTTGCTGGAAGTTTAGCTATAGGGCAGGAGAGAAGGGAGATAGAGTGTTGCACAGTTCCAATGTAAGCACTTGAGAAAGGTCATAGTCTTAGAGTGGGGTTGGGGTGGGGAGGGAGATGAAGGTGGACCAGAGATTAGGATGCAGGATTCAGTTTGGACATGGGAAGACGGTAGATAGGACTGAGTATAGGGGCCAAGGAAAGAGTCCCTCGTAAGAGTCCGGAATTACAGGAAAGTGTTTGGAATGGAAATACCAATTTAGTGTGTAAACAGGATTAAAAGCCTTGCCACTAGATTTTTCCCATTCATCATTTCATATATTTATTGCGGCGGCAAGAGCAGGTGTTCCTCTGGATAATCGCTGCTCTTTTTTCCTCGATGTTAAGTAACAAACCCCAAAGAGGCTTTGAAACACACTTCCCATTACATTTATTGATGTTTTAAAATATCACATTGTGCATGATTTAGATGGCTAAAAAATATAGTATACCTCTTTATAGTCTTTTTAGAAATCATGATGGCTTCAAATTCTTCTTAGGCAATATCCCAAAACAACACAGTTAGGTGAGGTTCATCACGGGAGAATGTGGGGTTAATCTTTATTTGCACAATACCAAGTAACTTCATTATCAAAGAGAAGGTTCCAGATGAGACACAGCCACTGTGGCCTTGTCTCTTGTTCATTTCACTTCCCTTGTGATTACATCCTACCCACCCATCTCCTCTCAGAGATCCTAAGTCAAGTGTCCATTCTGAAATAGGAAGTCTAGTTATGACCAGATAGCATGATTCCTAAATCTACTTTATCTAGCACAAACTGCCACCCATCAGCACAATGCTCAGAAGGGAAGGAGATGCTACTCAATCCTTGCAGAAGTGGCTTCTCCTGAGTACACACCCCTATCAAACAGGGACACTCCTGAGACACTCAAAGATGCTAGGGTCAGCTTCCCTCTAATCATTTCATAGGAAAACAGTCTATGTGGATGGGGATGGTGAGACGCCTTAGTGATGAAGAGTAGTACTGGTTGTTTTTGCAGAGGAGCTGGGTTCAGTCCCCAGCACCCACACGATGGCTCACAACCATCTGTAACCTCAGTCCCTGGGTATCTGATGCCCTCCTCTGGCTTCAGAGGGCACCAGGCACACACGTGGTACACAGACACAGATGGCCAGACATGCATGGACAGACACGAATGGACAGAATACCCATGTGCATTTTTAAAAATGGAAAAGTAAATCTAAGCAGTGGGAAATAGAGCCATGCTGTTCTCTTCCCACACCCAGTGGGGTGCTTTGTGCATCTTTTGAGACACAGCTCACAGGCTGCTTTGATGGAGCCCCTTTCACTGGCAAAGGAAGTAACAAGAGTAAAGTCAGAACAGGAACGACCCCAGTGTCTGAGTCAATAGACTCCCACCAACACCTCAGTTCCCATACACCCAGTGACACCGAACAATGAAAGACTGGGTCAACATCTGAAACTTCGAGGTGAAAACATTCAAAAGCCGAAGTTGTCCAAACTGCAGACTTGCCTGGGGGCTGTTTAAAAATTAAAGCTCCGCTAATTTTCTTCTCTGAAGCAACTGGCATTGGGCATTGAGTTTTTTGTTTTTTCTTTTTTGTGGGTTTTTTTTTTTTGCTTGTTTGTTTTTTATGTTCTCCAAGGACTGGGGAGATTGCTCAGTAGATAAAGTGCTGCCACGCAAGGTCCAGAGTTCAAATCCCCAGAACCCACATGAAGACTCAGTAGGGTCATTGGGCTGTGTGTAAGCCCAGCACTCAGGAGACAGAACCCCAGGGCAAGCTGACAGCTAGAATAGCAACGATTGGCAGGCTCTGGGTTCAGCAGACACTCTCTCTCAGTCTGTAATGTGGAGAACAATCAAGGAGGACTCTCAACGTCAACTTTGTATGAACACAAATCCGAACTTGATGGCCCCTTGAAGGAAGCAGTTGGCGATCCATGACTTGAAGCATATTGCCCAGCAACTCACCACAACTTATCTTAACACTAGTCCCTTGTATGTAGGTAATGTTGCCCTGTAAAGTGGAATTTGTTGGACTCATATTAACAACACTACATTGAATGACTCAGGGCCAACTGCCAATCGTGCCTCTGCTTAGCAGAAGGCATTATGGGAACTATGGGACAACTTGCAACAAGCCCAGATGTGGACCTGAAAATGTGAAGTAGAAAGAACACGAGAAATTATCTGCATATTTTTCTAAGGAGCAAAGACATAATTCATTTGTAAGTCTCTCTGAGGGGAAAAGGAAGCATCCAGAACCCACTGTATGACAATGAGATGGCTTCATGTTTTCCTTTGCCACAACCTCACCTCCTTAAGAGATTTTCAAGGTCATGTCACTCAGGCCTGGCAGAGCTGGAGTGACTCAGCAGTCTGGGCAGGTCAACTTTGGAGAAAATGCCCAGTCCTTGCCCTAGCTTGGTGTGTGTGTGTGAGAGAGAGAGAAAGAGAGACAGAGACAGAGACAGAGACAGAGACAGAGACAGAGAGACAGAGACAGAGACAGAGAGACAGAGACAGACAGACAGAGACAGACAGACAGAAATAGACAGAGACAGAGACATCTAAGGGTGCTTTGCCTGCATGTGTGTCTGTGTACTATATGGTACTTGGTGCCCATGGAGACCAGAACAAAGTGTTTATGAGCCATCATGTAGATGCTGGAAATCCAATCTGGGCCCTCTGCAAGAACACTCAGTACTCTTAGCCCCTGAGCCATCTCTCTAGCCCCTTAGCTGTGGATTTCGCATATATTTCAAAAGGAAACTAAGATAGCTTTTGACTCTGGACCATGTCTCTTCCACCAGTACAGCCAGATCAGCTCTCCTGTGCCATGATGCTGGCCTGCCCTTACCCTATAACTTCCAAGTCAGTTCAACTGCCAGAAGTCCTAAAATGACTTAAGAAGGTGGGAAGAGAGTAAACAATGGTATTACTCCCTTGCTTTCTCCCTGTGGGGTCACCTCGACCTGGAAGTGTCCACGTTTGGTCACTTCTAGAGGTACCTAACTACCAAACTTTTCCAGCAGCTTCTTCCTCCTCCCCCTCCTCCCTTTTTTCCCCTCCTTCCCCTCCTCCCTCTCATTCCAGAGGGTAAACACCACACTGTTAAATGCTCTGGGCAACAGCACTGGCATTGGTTACCTAGGCCCACAGCTTTGGAGAGTCTCTTGATACACACCTTCCTCCCATAACCTACTACAGCTTTCACTGTGCTGCCTGCTAACCGCAAGGGGATACTGCAGCCGGCATCTGGACCCTCTGGTGTGACTTTATAGACAGAAGCAGGGAGTTCGTCTTTTAAAACCCAAGAGCTGAATTGGAAGGTCAAGTTTTCTCATGCCTCCTAGATCTTTGAGAGCCCTAGAAGAAAACAAAAGGCCACTTAATCCTGGCGAAAGAGTGGAAGAGGGCAGGGAAACTATGGAACAGGCCCACTGAGTTATTAACAGACCAAAACGTGGAGGAGGACAGCGGGAAAAGCCGCCATGTTCGAGCCATGGCCAGCCCACACAGAGGTCACAGCAAGGCCACATCGTACCTATCCGCACTACCTTCTCTCCCTGCCATCACTTGTCCAGGACTCATGCTGATCAAACTCCAGGATCCAGAGAACAAGAGAGCTCCTCGCTGCAGTGAAAAGTCCACAGTCTTTGTACAAAGAGAAAGACAATGTAAAGAGCAAATGGATGATAACCATCACAGTCCCCAAGTAAGAAGGATGCACAACATCAGGATCCCGTCAAGGGACATTATTAAAACGCCACCACCCTCCCGGTTCAGAGATCCCGTCAAGGGACATTATTAAAATGCCACCACCCTCCCAGTTCAGAATTAGTTTGTGATGGAGGGGTTATGTCATCTACAGTTTCTTAAGATGTGTGTCTTAGGTCTGGGGATAAGCAGTTAAGAATACTTGATGCTCTCCCAGTAAACCTGGGTTTGATTCCCAGCACCCACATGGTGGCTCATAACCATCTATAACTCCAGTTCCAGGAGATCAGACACCCTCTTCTGGCCTCCTGGATACACAGCACACATGTGGTGACAGACACACACACGGGCAAAATACCATATACATAAAATCTAAAGATTTTCAAAATTTATCTTAAATGCTTTCCATGAAACAACCAATAGAGGATCACCCAATTTTATAAGCCATAGAGATGACCTTTATTATTTCAAAGGAGGTCACAGAGCCCCTACTCAACATAGAATGACACCAGGCAGGATCCAATCATTTAAGGAATCTCTATGAAGTGATTTCATTCTACACAATTATACGGTCCTCACCAAAGAAAGAACTGTGTCTTCAAGAACTAACCCTGATGACAGCTGAGCCGCAGAAAAAGATTTAAACATTGATCACTATTGTCCTTCTACCCGAGTAGAAAAATGCAAGTCATCACCCCAAAGAAAGGCCTGGTCCCTTGGAAACCCTTCACATGAAACCAGCCTCTCAACCCACGCCCTGTCACAGCTCCAGTGGCTAAGGCAGACTATATTAGCCAAAGGACTGTTCGGTGGCAATCGTGTCATTTGGATATTTCACTTAAAGATCATCCTTCTCTTTACGATCCTTCAAGTAAAGCCAAGAAAGAGGGGGGAAATACCCCTGACAGTCTGTGCCCTAGACTCTTACTTAGCATCAGACATGCCTATAAAATCCAATACAGAAAGACTCACAAACTCCCAGGAATTCTCAAGGTACTCTTAAAATTGAAATTGATTCCGTGAAACTCCTTTCACCTACATCATTAAAGAAAATTCCATTTTAACTCAGCTCGCCACAGAGAGGACATGAAGAAAAGTATTGGGTCTAGGAGTGCAGGTTTTTGCACACACTGGACTCCAAGAAACAGCACAAGGAATGCCCAGTCCAATCCTGACATTTGCCTGCTCCTGCAGGCTCTGAGTCTAGCAACCGCCAACCTTCCCAAGTAATAAAATAGAAGAAACATCTCACACTCTCAATCTCACAGTATATCTGAAAGCCCCAGTGCTTTCTGCAAAGGCACTTTCTGTAAGGATTCAGGCATTATGCTGGCCTGCCCCTGTCACCTGGCAGAATGCACTCACGCAGTACCCTGGTCAGCCCAGGGTTCCATGGCTACTAGTCTGCATGCTGGTGTAAAGGACCCCGCCCACTTCTCTCTCTTTCCTGCTGTTCCCCTGGGACAGACAGGACTCTTCCTGTCTCCCTCTTCTCTTCTGTCCTCTCTCTGGGTCTCTCTAACCTCTTTTCTCTCCCCCCCCCCTTTTCTAATAAAACTTCTCATTTAAGCTCTGTCTGGCAGGTTTGTCCCCCGCCCTGGTCACCCTCGCCTGCCATGGAATCTGCCAAGGTTGCCCTCGAGCTTTATCATAACACTCTCCCAGGGAATGCACCCAGGGTTAGCAAAATCTTAAGGAGGAGAGAGTAGGGAGATGGCTCAGTCAGTGAAGCAGTGCCTTGCAGGGACAAGGACCTGGTTTTGATACTACGTTCGCCCGTATGAGAGCCTGTATGAGAACGTGGGGCGAGATGGTGTGCACTTGTAACCCCAGGTAGATTTCAGGGCGGTGGAGTTCCAAGGCAAAGAGAGATCCTGTTTCAAAGTAAGGCAAGCAACTTCTATGAAGGATGACACACCAAAGTTGTACACTGGTCTCCACATGCGTGTGCACATATGTGTACACACACACACACCACACACCACACACAGGGATGGTGATGCAGAAGGCATTACTTTCTTTCTTGCACAGTGTGTTGGTTAAATTCTTTTTGTTAATTTGACACAAGATGAAGTCGCCTCGGAAAGGAAAACCTTAATTAAGGAATTGCCTCCATCAGACTGGTCTGGGGGGCATTTTCTTGTTGCTGACATATGTAGGAGGGCCCATTACACTGTGGGCAGTGCCGTCCTTAGGCAGGCGGACCTAAGGTGTACAAGAAGGTGGCTGAAGAAGCCGGTACGTCGCACCCCTCTGGGGTCTCGGCTTCAGTCTGCGCTTCCAGGCTCCTGCCTTGGGCTCCTGGCCACAGCTTTGCTTAATGATGGGGTGAGAGCTGTAAATGAAATAAACCCTTTCCTTCTCAAGCCGCTTTTGCCCAGTGTTTCATCACAGAAACGCAGAAGCAAACGAATACATACGGGTAACCGAAAGGCTGCATCTGACTGCAGACACTGGAATTGGAACATGTCCTTTGATCTATGCAGTAAGTGGATTGGTGCGGTTGGACTCCTGGGTCCTGTTCACTGGCAGCTATCCATCTTCCATGTGGCCTTGAGCCAGAGCTTTTAAATGTCTCCTATCAATTTGTTGGCATGAAGAATGGAAATAAAAATATGCTTACTTCTCAGAGCAAAAACTCCTTTCTGTTGATATATCCCACCGTAGTCAATATTTGTGTCCCTCTTTGCAATGAAATGTCACTTACAATGAGTGAGAAACTAAATGGTTGTCAAGAGGCACTTAACGTTTCTCTCAGAGAGTGGACTTTAAAAGCACTCACTCAGGAGGGGCCGAGAGGTCAGGTGCTGAAGAAAGCACGTCTCCTTTTTTATAATAACAAGAAAATTGGCTTGCGAAGATTAACCATTCTTTTTTCTTAATCCCTATTAACTGTCGAAGACCCTTCTCTTCTGCCAGGAGTCTCCTGAGTTCACCTCTATGTCATTGGCATTGTCTTAGTTAGGGTTACTATTGCTGTAATAAAACACCATGACCAAAGCAACTTTGTGACAAAATGGTTTATTTGGCTTAAACACTTGAGGGAAGTTGGGGCAGGAACTCAAACACAGCAAGAACCTGGAGACAGGAGCCAAGGATAATCTCCAGAGACCCACAGGCACACTTCTGCCAGCTGGCCTCCCTTCCTACGGATCTCACAATCCCCTCAAACAGCATTACCAGATAAAGAACACGCATACAAAAGATGAGATGTAAACCAAGCACTTGGTCTCTGCTGAACTCCTAGAACATGCCAACATCTTTCACATGACAAATATTTTCCTTTCAAAGCTGAGGATCAAATCCCCGACCCGAAGAGGTTAGGCAAGCACTCTACAGAATGGACTACGTCCCCAGCCCCCACAATCTTATTCTCAAGAAAGGAAGAATCAGTTCCGTTTAGCAGAGTAAGAAACTGGAATCAAAGAGATGTGATTAATCCAAGGTCAAATAGAATTCAGTAGCTCCGATGTTTGAAGCGAAGCCAGGTTTTCTGGCTTGGACTGCAACAATGGTCACATTGTTCCACAGACCCTTCTTCCAGACAACGTGCCCAAAGGAATCTCCAACTGTCATTCAGCTGTTACCCTCAAGCCCAGACATGCAATACAGAATATGAAAATGACCCTGTGCAATCCACCTACCCATAAAGGACAAACTACATGGGATACTGAGAACTTGTAAAGGGCAGGAGAAAGAAAGATTTCTCCAAATTGTTTGATGTACTTGAATGCACAGGCCATGGGGTATGACCATCTGTCCATCACTATAGTCCATCACTATGCTTGTGTAGCTGACCACTGACTGCCAGGTGTCAAGTCAGCCAGCATGGATTAGGTAATGTAAAATAAGTTCAGCTTAATTAATTATTCAAATTGGAGCCTTTCGTGTTTAATAATACTAACTGGGAGATACTATGAACTCGGGACACTGAAAAGATGAATGACCAGAGAAGAAGGACAAACGGGGTCATTAGGAAACCTGATTCATGTTTGAATCAAGTGTAATACTCATTTGCCCAGCAGAGACTCTGTCAACTGGCCATTGTTATCATTGAAAAATGATAGACTCGTGATCACGTGACCCACCACAGAGAAACCTCACACAGCCCCCTCTGTGAATACTGCCTTTTGCTGGTTCCAACCAGACCCATACATTCCAAATCTGCTGGCTAGACACAGGGGGGTACATTGCAGTTACCATGGCAGCCCCCAAAGTCCCCCTTGAGACATTGCCTCCATTTGCCCATACTCTCTGCTACAGGACTACAGCACATACATCACTCTAGCTTCCCAAGGGGGCTCCTGGACTGGCTGTGCTATTGATTGTTTCAGCGATTTACCAGGTAGGGAATTAGAGTTATGGGTTGGTAATTTCCTGTCTATGTCTTCCTTCGATTGCTGTGTTGCTTGGATGCCCTGATGGTGATACAAGAGCTGGGTATTTATCTGCAAGATTTGTCAAAACTCACTAATTGTCGATATGTCTCTAGCTGATGTTAGGCACAAGATCAGTGGCCAAAAAAGCTCATCCTGGGAATAAATTCAAGATTCGCCTAGAAAGTGAAAAGGCTGGAGAAAGGCAGCTTGGAGTTAGTCTCCAAAGAGGCAGCAGGGGTGGGCACTACACTGCAAGGGAGACGACGCGGAGCAAGCATGTGCCTCGCTCAACTCCATCCCCTCTGTAGTGTGTCAGTCTACACCACAAAATGAGCCAGTGTATTCAACCAAAGAAAGACCAAAAACTGCAGGGAAAAATGGTCCTCTGCTTCTTTCTCCTCTTTCACCGTTTCCTCCCCTCCTCTTCCTCCCCTCCTCCTCCTCTCCTTCCTCCTCTGCCTCCTCCTCCTCCCCTTCTCCCTCCCCCTCCCCTCCCCCTCCTCCTCTCCTTCCTCCTCTGCCCCCTCCCCTCCCCCCTCCTCCTCCTCCCCTCCTCCTCCTCTTCCTCCTCCCCTCCTCCTCCTCCCCTCCTCCTCCTCTTCCTCCTCCCCCTCCTCCTCTTCTTCTTCTTCTTCTCTTCCTCCCCCTCCTCCTCCTCTCCTCCTCCTCCTCTTCTTCTCTTCCTCCTCCTCCTCTTCTTCTCTTCCTCCTCCTCCTCTTGCTCTCTTCCTCCCCCTCCTCCTCCTCCTTTTCCTCCTCCCCCTCCTCCCCCTCTTGCTCTCTTCCTCCCCCTCCTCCTCCTCTTCCTCCTCCTCCTTTTCCTCCTCCCCCTCCTCCCCCTCTTGCTCTCTTCCTCCCCCTCCTCCTCCTCTTCCTCCTCCTCCTCCCCCTCTTCCTCCTCCTCTTTCTTCTTCTTCTTCCTCTTCTTCTTCTTCTCCTCCTCCCCCTCCTCCTCCTCCTTCTAGTTTGGACTTACTAGCTAGACCAGGCTGGGTCTCAAACTCACAGAGATCTACGTGCCTCTGCCTCCCAAGTGCTGAGATTAATTAAACGCATGGTTTTATCCTTTGCTCAGTGTGGGGGTAATCTGAAATCTTTTGTTCCTTTGCACACAGTTTGATACACAGTTCCTTTGTGGAACTGAGGTGGGCTAAGGAAAAACACCATACTCCCAGCAGACAGAGCCCCTCTCCCAACCCGTATAAAGTACCTCCTCCCCTATACCCCAACTGCCCTGCTGTCCTGCAGCCTGCCAGGCTGTCTCTTAAGGCCTTCTGTAATTAACCAGGCGTATTTCAGACCCATATTTTGACTCATCTCACAGATTGATTTTCTAAATTAATGTGTCAGCATGAAGGTGTTTCTTAAAAAAACACTTAACTCAGCAGCAATTAATTGCAAACCATTTAAAGCTTAGCTTTCATTTCATGGGTCTTTAAGAGCCAGAAATGATATCAGTAGCTACTGAAATCAAGTTGTGTTCAATCCCTGGCTAAAAAGGCAGCAAATAGCATGAGTGACCTTATTACTAAGGCAACGTTTATTAAACTTTTCCTCTTCTGTTGCACTTCTAGTTGCTCACATTTCTTATACACACACATTTACTCTAAGTGATTGAGGTAAAATTTAGCTGGAATGGGCATTGGTCATAAGGAGTACAAACAGCCAAGATCTCTGAGCTCTTCTAGAATGTCAGCATGCTGTTTCGGACAACACTTAGGTATAGGGTAGTTAGTGCATCTACCAGACATCTTCTAGGAAAGCTAGGCCTCTGAAAATATGACCCTCAGAAAGGTGACTCTTGGATATTTGGAAGCTTCTCTGTCTACACAGAGAGGCCCAATTAGCAAGAAGTGAGTTATTTTGAGCAACAGAAAGCATTAGATACCACTTCTGGGTCAGAGCCCAGGAGCATGCTGCACCCCAGGACTAGGTGAGCACACTATATAACTGTCTGTAACTCCAAGATCTGACGCCCTCACACAGACATACAGACAAAATAAAAATTATTTTAGAAAAAACCCTGAAAGTCATGGAAAAGATTGGGATGCCTGAGTCCAGAGGACTATCCTTGATCACCTAATATCACAGAAATTTGGAGACTGAGACCTGGCAAAAATGTCCCCCCTGTGGTCTCCTATCTGCCAGGTACCAAGGAGGCTCCCAGAGCTTTAATCTCATTTCTCTTTGCTCTAACAAGTAAGGGGTGGGGGGGATGGCCGTTTTGGGGGGTGAACAGTCACTCTTTATTGTAAAGAGAAGCTTTTTCCTTGAGAGGAGCCTTCCCGCCCGCCTGGTTCCAGATCCGCATCAGTCCCAAATAAACACACAGGAGGCTATATTAATTATGAAGCTGTTGGCCTTTGTTGTTTCTTACTGGCTAGCTCTGACTTAAGTAATTACCCCATAATTGTTAATCTAAGTATGTCTCTTACCGGAGAGGTTTCCGGGCTTCCTACCCCAATGGCGTTACATCTCGAACTCTCTTGTGTTTCTCCTTCCCAGAATCCTCCTCGACTCCTAGTCCCTCCTATCTAGGTTTCCTATTGGCTCAACAGTACTTTATTGACAAACGCACAGGACTTCCCCCCAACATCTCCTCTTTTCTGTTTAAACAAAAAGAAAGGTCTTAACTTTAACATAGTCAAATCATATATAACAGAACAGTTATCAAGTAAGAATACAGTTACAATATTTTGTCTATCAACATTCAGCAAGATTTAAAGAAAATATCATCTATCTCATTCTTGTGAGTCCAAAGTCCTATATGTAGTTTATCTCTTATCATAACTAAGGAAAACTATAATTATAACTATCTATCTTCAACTCCATCAAAGACCACAGAAGGATAATATATAAACACTAGGATTGACAGAGACATCTTACTGCCTGGACAGTCACCCAAAGTTCCTCTGTAACGTTGGGGCATCCATCTTCAGCCCATAGGCCACAATGTGTCCAGAAGATTTCTCAGCAAAGCAGGAAATTTCAAACTGTCCATCTGCATTGGCAGTCTGTCAGTCATTTTTCTTTGTCCTGCAGAACGTCTCCTAGACTCTTCCATGAAGCAGGAACCCTGTAAGACTGAGTTCAGCAGTCACTTTCCTGTGGGTCCTGCATGTCCAGATTATACAACAACAGTCAAGCAGTACAGGCAAGAGCAGTTTCTTGCCCAAATGGCTAATCTTGCCATGTTGAAAGCAAACTCCATAACAAGTTTCTTCGATGCCCATCTTCCTCTCAGACGTAATTGGTGCTGCCAGGAGCAGACATTTCTCATTGTCAAGAAAAACCCTAAACCATTTTTAAATGCCATTTTCTGAAGGTCTTTGAAAGGTTTGAAGACTATCTATCTGTCTCAAATATTATCTCTATATATCTAGAAAACCTAACTTACCTAACTATAAATTCTGACTATTAAAAGTAACTATCTATAGTCTGTATTCAATTATGCATTACGTTTTAAAAGATCAGTATAAGCACAATACTTAATCAAGAGGAGAAATATACATATCACAAAACTGACCTTGAATTTGTATCAATAAATGAAAAACAATACCCATACCATAATTCCCTTTTTTACCATTAAAAAAATACTGGCTGTGATCATTAGCCAATTATAAACAACCCCATTGAAATGAAAACAAAGATTTATAAACAAGATGGGAATTAGGACGTCGCTCATTCCAAACTGCTTCATGCTGTAAGGGGGCGCTGTTCATACCATGGGGATCATGACAAAACTCAGAAACCTGTATAAGTCCATATTTTCGGGGTCTGTAAGACTGCATCATCTTAGCTGTTTCAATTGTTGGAACATCTGATCCACTGCTTCCGGGGGTCTTGGTTCGTCAAACCACAGAAGCCTGGAAGAAATCCTCAGCTTTTTATGTTCTGTGGAAACATAAATTAAAACTCCTTTTCCGAGTAACATATCCTTATACTTAAATTTTGAGCCCACACACCTAAACTCCCTTGGCCTCATATATTTTCTTTTATTAGATACACACCATCATAAATCAATGGGATTTCCTTTTCACCTCAGCTAGCAGGAATCACAGTCCCCACTGCTCAGTCTTCAATGTGCTATAGCTCACAATAGCTCACATTTCCCACCATCTTTGTCTTGCTTTGTCTCCTGTCTCCTGCTCATGACTTTCTAGAAGAGCTCAGGGATCTTGAATAGTTTCTTAATTACTCCTTATGACCAGTGCCCATTCCAACTAAATAATTACACAATAGTAGCCTTTGTTCTTTACAGCAAGTCACAAGAGAGGGGGGAGGGAGGGAAGGAGCAGAGAGAGAGAGAGAGAGAGAGAGAGAGAGAGAGAGAGAGAGAGAGAGAGAGAGGACAATGCTTATAGAGAACAAAATTACCTTTAAATCAATGATTTTCCATTTTTGGAATGATCAGTCTCTGAGACCTCCCTGTGTAGACCACCCTAATTGAGAAATGTGGGGAACAGGGCTCTGTATCTGTAATTATCGTTATTGACGGCAACAAGGAGCTGTGTTGGCCTTTTCCTGGTACAACTCCTTGTCCTCCTGCTTGTTCCTGCTTCTCAGGGGTGACTGGAGCAGGTGACAGATTCCACACACTGGCTTTGTCCTGCTGCCAAACGGCATGCTTAACCTTAGCTCCACTAAATGGCCAAAGCTCCACACAAACGAGTGCTCACATGCACGTAGAAAGAAAGGGTCAAGACTAGGAAGAGCACACCATTACCGTGGCCAGAAAAGAAACTCCTGATCTTGTGAGAGCCTCTGGCGGGTAGGCACACAGCTGCTCTGATCTCAAGGCAGCCATAGCTGTGTCACTCCCAGGGGACATCATTCTACAGCGTCACAGCATAGGCAGTGCAGACCTCAGATCACTGGAGCTATGCTGCAGGAAGATAATCCCTTCCCTGGTTAGCAGTGCTTGCCTGGGATTCTTTGTGCTGTCAAAACTAAATGATGCGCCCATCACCTCTGAAGACTGATTATCCTCAAGCTCATATTACCTAAAGGAAAGGCCCAGAGTCCAGTCCATCGCCCTTTCCTCTGCCTCCTGCAGCAGCTACTCTCCTTTCTTTTGTATGATGGCCAAGGCTCATTTTCACAGGCAAATTCCTCTTCCGGGAGATTCAGAGGTTCCCTGGCCTGAAGCATTGCCCTTTGCAACCCAGGCTTTTATGTCTGAATTTTTGAAATATGCTGTTGTGTTGCTGTTTCCTCAGAATTAAAATATTTGATTAAGGCTGCAGAGAAAAACAAATGAAGTCTCCCGAAGCTACTGAAACATAAAAGATTCACAAGGCCTCTCCCAAAGGTCATCTAAGCGGTAGCACTGCTGGGGTAGGAAACCCTTCTACTGGCTGACTGCATGAAGTCCTGCGGGAGCTCCAGGAGTCACCGCCCAGGCTGGGCTTGTCAGTGGCCTTCGCTCATCACGTTCCTGTAACCCATCACCCACCCTGCTGCAAGTCACCCCAAACACACAGTTCACCAAGCTGCTTTGGGTGGAGGAGTTTCTCTGGTTAATCGTCAGCGCCCGATCTGGCGATGCCCTATCTGGGGTAAAGACACTTGATCACATCTCCCCAGGATGTCTACAAAGCACATGCCTTCTGAATCCTTCTCCGGCCCCTTGATTTAGACTATTTTCCCTCAAGTTTTTCCAGACTTCAAAGAACATGAGAGCAAGTCCTGAACTCAGATGACAGGCACTCAATTCCAGAGAAAGCACTTTTGACCAAATGAGATAAGATGGTTTGTAAATCAGGTCAGGAAAGACTGAAAAGCTAAAGCCCCCCAAAAGAACAAAAAAGGGGAAAAGGAAAAAACACACCACACACACACACACACAGCTTCAAGATTTATCTGCCTACACAAGCAATGTATATGGTACTTAACATCAATGAATGCCAGAAAAGGCAATTTCAGAATATCTACAACTCAACTGCAAATTTGCATTAACACTTCGGAAAGAGGAGGGGAACAGAGAGTGACAAACATACTCGGAGTCTTGCAGACTCATTTTTTTTTTTTTTTGCCTAAATTGCTGGTTTGAGACAGCTCATAGGCTCTGTGAGAACACGAACTGCAGACTTGTCACTTTCCACTCTGCGCTAATACAAGCTGAGTGATTTTCCACGTCTGCCCGCCCCAATCAGCAGCCAGGCTCCCCGTTCTCAGGGGACTAGTGAGGAACTGTCATCAGTACTGTATGGCTGGGTGATGGCGGAATGCCTGTTACAGGCAAGCGGCACTTCGTGCACAAAGCATGAGCCGAGCGAACAGAGAACAGCATCCGGTTGATTGAGGGCCCCTCAAGCCCAGCGTGGGTCTAATAAGCTGCTGTGCTCAGTCGGTTCTGTGCCCTGGCCTGTGCTCAAACACCACTGCCTTCTCTCCCCCAGGGCCAGACTCACTTCAGTTCAAGCCATCTTTTAAACTGGAGCACACCACAGCATTCTCCCGAAGACTTGGAGAGAAAGCTAAGACTGCAGGCCTGTGACCTCCGGGATAGGGAGTCACTGTTGACCTGCTTTCTTCGGGATGATCTAAGCCATACCATACTGAATGTGCTGAAGGTAAGAAGGTTAGGCCTGCTTGGTAAATGGATGGGAGATATGCAACAACGAGATTAAGTCCTTAGCTTTTTTTTTTTTTTGGTTGTTGTTGTTGTTGTTTATTTTGTTTTGTTTTGTTTTTGAGACAGGGTCTCATGTATCCTAGGCTGTCCTCAAATAGATTATGTATCCAAAGATGACCTTGAGTTTCTGCTCCTTCTGCCTCTACCTGCTGAGTGTGGGATTATAGAATGCCCTAGAGAACTGCCCTTGTCCCCCCTCCCTCCCACTGTCCATGCCAGGTGTCAATGATTGCTCTCCCAACTTTAGCTACTATTGTCAATCATCATGACCCTACTGTTGGTGGGACTCTGTGGCGTCCAGAGCCCTTTTGTCCCTGAATTTCCAATGTCGACTTTTCCCTTAGATTATGTGGAAGCACATAACCACTGTGACAGTCCCATCACGCCTGCCCTGAGATGGAGAGACCATGACAGACGACCCCGCCTGGGGTCTCCTGTGCTTGTATCTATCAGAGACCAACCAGGATGGTGTGGCCCACAAGGAAGGAAATTGGCCTAGGAGGATCGTCAAGGCTAACTGTTCCAAACCTCAGAACAGTTTCTCCTAACCAACTTCTCAGAATTTGGTTTTGTTGTGTCAAATACTATTTGGTTATGATGTTAGCATTTTCTTCTCACTAAAACAACAAAACACTGGATGTGATGGCCCACACCTTTAATCCCAGCAGTTGGAGGGCAGAGGCAGAGGCAGGTGGATCTCTGTGAGTTCCAAGCCAGACAAGGCTACATAATTAAACTGTTTTCCAATAATAATAATAATAACATCAATAACAATAATAATCTTTTTACCATCTTGGAGCCTATGGAGGCCTACTCAGAGCAGAACTTCTGGAAGAAAAATCCATCTGGAGGATTTTGGGCAAAGCCATTTTTACTGGCTATTACTGGGGTCTCTGCATGCATGCATATGTGTGGGTGTACATACATGTGTATGGGGGGTGCACATACATGTGTGAGGAGGGGTGCACATATGTATGCGTGTAGAGACCAGAGGAAAACCTCCAGTTCCTCGGGAGCCATCTACTTTGTTGAAGTCCCCCAAAGAAGGCAAGGCTGGCTGGCAGGCATCCTCCTGCCTCCACCTTCCAATTCTGGGTTATAAACACATGACACTGTGCCCACTTTCTTTTGGTATGGATGCCAGAAGTCAAACTCGGGTCCTCGCACTTTCAAGGCAAACACTATCCCACATGCTCTTGTTAAAATTGAAAGTGTTCATTCTTGGCATGTGCTTGTGTGCAGGAAGCAAAAGAACTTCATGGTAAGCCCTGGCAGCAGATGAAAAGAAGTCAGTGATCTGAAGAAAAGATAGCCATACCCGTGGAAACAGCCACATGCATGGCTCCCACCAGGTCCCAAAAAACCCTCCGCCTAAAGACTCTAGTCTTCCAGTATTTAGACCAATTAAAAGTAAATAAATAAAAAGGAGAACCTAAAAGTAGGGAAAACTCTAAGCAAGTCCTCAAAAGGGTTACCTCTCCGCATCCTTCAAGTATGTCTAACTTAAGTAACTCTAAATCCCAGCATGTGTTTTGTTTCTGACCTTTATCTCTAGTCTATGGAAGGTATGATAAAAGCAGCCTGCATCCTCTCCCCCCCCGACTCCTGCAATGTCTGTGTTAACATCTGCAAAACAGAACCTTTGTCTGTGTACCACGATCTGGTACTTAGGATGCCCCAGAGTTCATTCTTGCCACACCACTGAGAATCATATTGACTACTGAAACTAAATTAACTTGTTCAAAATTCATTGACACCACAGCATGTTATCAATTGGTGATGGTACTTTTGTTTGGTGTTTTGTTTTTAATTTTATTTCTAATATATTCTGGGATATAAGAGCTGGAAGATGGAGGGGTGCCATAGAATACTGTTTTCTGGGTTTGCATGGCTGTTGTACACATGAATTCCCAGCAGCTGTGGTTAAGCACATCAGACCTACACAAGAACTGGCCAGTTGATGAAATTAATGTATAGGTAAATTTAATACATAGGCAAACTAAAGATTGACTGAGATCAGTATCAATGAGTCCATATGCTGATTCCACTGGAACCTGGCACGATGCTAAAACATGGAGCAGGATAAAGACAAAGGCTTTGTGAGATGCACAGTACACACACCACAGACACACTCTCCCGCCGTTTCTGTTTGTCATAGATCCTGGTCCTGAGTTGTCTGAGCCTGAGAGCAATGTCCTTCCGATAGACTCTGTGGGCCTTTATGGCAGGGCATGCTAAATGCCAAAGGACCAAAAGATTTACTGGAATATTGTGCCGTGGCTTATCTTACACGCAATGCCCACAAGCACTGCCTCAATGGGGAGTTTCCGGTAGACACTCTCCAGAACTCCTTTTTAGAACGGCTATGCTGCTCAGCGACTTGCCAATGATTCCTTTCTCACAAACAGAATGACCAATGAAGACTCTTAGGGGAGTGCCTGGACCCTACCCGGAGTGAAATGACAGACTCTAGATATCCCTATGTGGAAGGAAATGGTGATAGGGTGGGAGGCTGGGGGGTATGGTTGGGGGGGTGCGGGAGGAGGGGAGGGAGAGGGAACTGGGATTGACATGTAAAACAAGCTATTTAAAATAAAAATAAAAATAAAAAATAAATAAATGCTCAAAAAAAAAGAGTGGTTTTCTGCAGAGAAAAAAAAAAAAAAGAAATCTCATATCCTGTGAGGACAGGCCTCACAGAGCCTCCTACAGTCTGTGGATAATGACAGCAAGAGCTCATCATAAGTTCCAGCTGTCACCATGGGTGTGTAGTGTCAAAGACAAGAGCAGATCAGCTCAGAGACGCAGTGAGATGGATAGCCTTTCTGTATTTAGATGCGATGGCCAGCAGGCTACCTTCAGAGGCAAGCAAGGGAAAAGATTCAAACAGAAAATTAACCTTTCTCAGCATGCACAGCCCTGGCCCCATCACCAGCAGTCTAGAGCCTACAGTGGAAGGACAGAACTCACTCATGAAAGTTGCTTTCTGTCCTACACACACACACACACACACACACACACACACACACACACACACACACACACACACGCACGCACACACGCACGCACGCACACACACGCGCGCACGCACGCACACGCACGCACGCACATGCATACAAGCCCACAAGAAAATGTTAAAATAATGTAAAGTTGTATCTCTCTTTCCTCTCATATGGTAGCACACATTCATTACTGGTGAGTGGGTCTCTAGCTGTTACTATTTGTTAATCCAGACTGGCCTTACTTCTTTTTGCCCATTTCTATTCTGGAATTCTTCCTCTTCTTGTGCCATGTTCAAACTCCTAGAGTACTATATTTGTAGATTTGCACGTGTTGTCAAACGTCCTTCACATTGTCTCTTCGTTACCTGCCAGGTGTGTCTCTTTCCTCTTATGGGTTCTAAATTTTCAGGCTTAAGAAAACTCTACCAAGATCCTACACTATATTTATAGTTCCTCAAATCCTTTTATGACTTTATCTTTTTTATATTAATGTCTTAGTCCATCAGGAAATTTATTCCAGACTAAGCTATGAGTGAATGATCAGCTTACTTTTCCTCAGATTCATCTTTAAGCAAACCAGGATCCTCCTAGCATTTAGAATTCCTTATAGCTCTCTATTCTTCCTTATAATCCTTAGACCACACTGGTTTGATTACAGTGGTTTTGGAGTGTGTTCTGAAGTCTATAATTAAAAGACTCTCTCCCTGAGTTGCTTATATTTTCCAGCAACCTGAGATACAATGATTTTCACAAATAACTTTTAAGATCATATTACTCTATTCAAAATCATCAAAACAACCAACCTAATACTGTTAGGTTTTTCTCTGAAATTTCATTAAATTATTATTTTCTTGGGGGATTGATTCTTTGGGGGCAGTTATGATTTCTCTTAAAGGACCATGGCTTCACTCTTCATTTATTCAGGTTTTTAAAAATTATATGGGCTTTATTATATTAGAATTTTCTATTAGGGTTCTCTGGAGAAATAGAACTATAGAATGAATGTGTAAATATATATAATCTATGTGTGCATACATATATATACATATATAACCCATAAATACATATATATCTACCCATATATGTGGGATTTATTGGAATGACTTACAGGCTGTAGTCCAACTAATCAAACAGTGGCTGGCTATGAACAGAAAGTTCAAGAATCCAGTAGTTGTTCAGCCCACAAGACTAGATGTCTCAGCAACTTTCCAGTATACACTGGAATCCTGAAGAAGTAGACTCTAATGCCAGTGAAGAAATGGACTTACTAGTGAAGCAACAGTGAGTCAGCAAAGAGCAAAACCTTCCTTCTTCCATGTTCTTATATAGGTTTCCAGCAGAAGGCGTGGCCCAGGTGAGAGGTGAATTTTCCCAACTCAGAAGATTAGGCCTGAAGGTGTGTGAGTCTTTCTACCTCAAAGATCCAGGTTAGCTAATCCCTACTCAGGAGGCAGAGGCAGGGGGATCTCTGTGAGTTCAAGGATAGCCTGGTCTACAAATTGAGTTCCAGGACAGCCAGGGCTGTTACACAGAGGAGCCCTGTCTTGAAAACTAAAAGAAATAATAAAATTTTTAAAATAATTTTTTAAAAATCTGGATTAGAAGTAGATCTTCCCACTTCAAATTAAACAAAACTCCCTCACAGATGTGCCCTCCATTTTGAGGGTTTTAGTTAATTCCAGATGTAGTCAAGTTGACAGCCAAGAATAGCCATCACAACTTTTCCAAAGATGTGTAATAATATTTACAGCTACAGCTAATGAACATTTTCAGACTTGCCTAACTATTGCTGAAATGGATGTAAGTTACTGACTTGTGTATGCAAGCACTTAGCCAGTTCTGTAATAGTTCTAACATTTTTCTTTTTCTTTCTTTTTTTTTAAACCAAAACTCTTTCTGAGAAAAAATCATATAGTAAGCAAAAAAATGACACAGGTTTGCATTCTTTGTTGCTTATTCTGGTGGGAATTCTGCTTTGAGCCAACCGGCAATGGTGCTCAAGCAAGAGCAGAGTGGCTGTCCTTTCGGGGAGACGGCTGGCAGATGCCTGCACCCTCATTACCTCCTTGGATTAGTCTCCTCTGCAAAACTGGAAACAAACAACCGGGAAATTCTGGAACTGGAGCAGCCGCTTTCTACCAAGTAGCACAGAACTGATTTAGACACCAAAGCCCAGCTTCCAGATTCCCAGCATGCTATACCTGATGTCATTTCATTAGCTTATAAAAATACTAGTCTACATTTTGTGCAGCTAATTCCAGGGTCTTGTTTTCCACCCTCCAATGGCTTTTTTTACTAATTCTTTCTTGCTCTACTTTATTTTGTATCTCTATGGTTTTTGTTTACTTTGTCTATTCATCTTACTCTGTTCCCTCAAGCCTTCAAGAAAACTATGGAATAATGATGGGGGGGTGTCCCCCTGTACATATGTTTCTCTTATTGGTTGATGGATAAAACACTGATTGGCCAGTAGCCAGGCAGGAAGTATAGGTGGGGCTGCCAGTCAAGGAGAATTCTGGGGGAAATATGCAGAGAGTAAGCTGCCAGGAAGATAGGCTGCCTGGACATCCTCCAGTAAGCCAAGACCATGTGGAAATACATAGATTAATAGAAATGGGTTAATAATTTAGACAGAGCTATGTGGTGATATCTTTCTTGCACAAATAAAGCCTGTGGGGGCGGGGAGAGGTCAGAGAATGGAGCTTGCCACTAGGTAACCATAGAGGTCTGGAGGTCCATACAGACAGGCAGGAAGTGACGTAGCTGGGCAGTAACAGTATATACGCAGGGACAAACAGGAAATTGCTCTCATCTCTGTGGAGACGCTTAGGAGGTAAGGTGTGCTGTGACTTGCTCCTTCTCTCTAACCCCCAAACAGGCTTTATTTGTACAAGAATGATATGCCAAACAATTTATAATTAATATAAGCCTCTGTGTGTTTATTTGGGACTAAACGGTTGCAGGACCAGGCAGGACAGAAACTCTGTCTACAGAATAATAACAGTAAGAGGGGCCAGCCTGTGTACTTGTTGCTTGATTTTAATTAAAATATCTTTTGTGTTTTATAACTCAGAATAAAATCTGCTGTTGGTTTCTGGCTACTGATCCTTGTCCTTGTGAAGTAGCTTGGATATAAGTCACAGAGGCTTGGTTGAAATTTTGACAGATATTTGGGGGCAGACAATTCTTACTGCTGATTAGCTGGTGCAACTGTTAAGTGGTCTATTCCTCCATCTTGTTGCCTCACAGCTACAAAATGCTTACTGCAGCTCCAGACTCCACATCACATTCAAGGTAGAAGAAAGAGAAAAGGAGATGACACCAACTATAGGAAACCCTTCTCTATGGATCAGACTGGAAAAGTTTTATTAGGAAACCCACACAGACTTCAGGAAGCACGAGTGACACTACAACCCTTATCTTAAAGAAAGCAATAACCAGACAATAACGGACTAAGACGGGACAAGGAAGATCACTAACCCATAGTATCTACCAGGCACTCTCAACCAGTCCCGCTCATTTCCCCGAGAACGGCTGTGACTCTGTCAGAGACACTCACCATGATTTGATTCGACCATGGAACAAATCGTGGTGATGCTGTCCTAGTGTTTAAAAAATATTTAAATTTTAAAAGTGTACATGTGGGTATGTGTCTATATATGAGAACATGCACTCAAATTCAGGGGCTCATCACCCCAGTACTCCGGAAGTGGGGGCAAAAGGATCCAAAGTTTTACCCACAGAGAAACACTGAACTGAATTCCTGAGATCCAGTGACAGAGAGGGAGAGCTGATGGGCAAAGGAGTTAAGACTGGGCTGGTTTAACCCACTGAAACAGTTGACCTGAACAAGGAGGAGCTCTTGGACCCCAGATTGATGGCTATGTGGAAAGCATGGGTGTTACGAGAAGCTTTTTCCTTGAGAAGGAGCCGTTCCGCCCGCCTGGTTCCAGATCCGCATCAGTCCCAAATAAACACACAGGAGGCTGTATTAATTATGAAGCTGTTGGCCTTGCTTGCTTCTTACTGGCTACCTCTGACTTAAGTAATTACCCCATAATTGTTAATCTAAGTATTTCTCTTACCGGAGAATAGTTCCGGGCTTCCTACCTCCATGGCATTACATCTTGACTCTCTTGTGTTTCTCCTTCCCAGAATCCTCCTGGACTCGCAGTCCCTCCTATCTTGGTTCCCTATAGGCTCAACAGTACTTTATTGACAAATGCACAGGACTTCCCCCAACATCTCCTCTTTTCTGTTTAAACAAAAAGAAAGGTCTTAACTTTAACATAGTCAAATCATATATAACAGAACAGTTATCAAGTAAGAATACAGTTACAATATTTTAGCAAGATTTAAAGAAAATATCATCCATCCCATCCTTGTGAATCCAAAGTTCTATATATAGCTTATCTTTTATCATAACTAAGGAAAACTATAATTATAGCTATCTGTCTTCAACTCCATCAAAGACCACAGAAGGATAATATATAAACACTAGGATTGACAGAGACATCTTACTGCCTGGACAGTCACCCAAAGTTCCTCTGTAATGTTGGGGCATCCATCTTCAGCCCATAGGTGACAATGTGTCTGGAACACTTCTCAGCAAAGCAGGAAATTTCAAACTGTCCATCTGCATTGGCAGTCTGTCAGTCATTTCTCTGTGTCCTGCAGAAAGTCTCGTAGACTCTTCATGAAGCAGGAACCCTGTAAGACTGAGTTCAGCAGTCACTTTCCTGTGGGTCCAGATTATACAACAACAGTCAAGCAGTACCGACAAGAGCAGTTTCTTGCCTAAATGGCTAATCTTGCCATGTTGAAAGCAAACTCCATAACAAGTTTCTTCGATGCCCATCTTCCTCTCAGACGTAATTGGTGCTGCCAGGAGCAGACATTTCTCATTGTCAAGAAAAACCCTAAACCATTTTAAATGCCATTTTCTGAAGGTCTTTGAGAGGTTTGAAGACTATCTATCTGTCTCAAATACATCTCTATATATCTAGAAAACCTAACTTACCTAACTATAAGTTCTGACTATTAAAAGTAAATAGCTATAGTCTGTATTCAATTATGCATTATGTTTTAAAAGATCAGTATAAGCACAATACTTAATCAAGAGGAGAAATATAAGCATCACAAAATTGACCTTGAATTTGTATCAATAAATGAAAAACAATACCCATACCATAATTCCCCTTTTTACCATTAAAAAAATATTGGCTGTGATCATTAGCCAATTATAAACAATCCCATTGAAATGAAAACAAAGATTTATAAACAAGATGGGAATTGGGACGTCGCTCATTCCAAACTGCTTCATGCTGGAAGGGGGTGCTGTTCATACCATGGGGATCATGACAAAACTCAGAAACCTGTATAAGTCCGTATTCTCGGGGTCTGTAAAACTGCATCATCTTAGCTGTTTCAATTGTTGGAACATCTGATCCACTGCTTCCGGGGGTCTTGGTTCGTCAAACCACAGAAGCTTGGAAGAAATCCTCAGCTTTTTATGTTCTGTGGAAACATAAATTAAAACTCCTTTTCCGAGTAACATATCCTTATACTTAAATTTTGAGGTCAAGTCATTTTCAAAAGATATAAGTTGAATTAATTCAGCGGCATTTATAATCAAGTGTACTTCAGTAGCTGTTCCTTCCTTAGCAATGAAAAAACTGAAAAACATAATAGCATACAGTATCCAGACTCTCTGTGTATTTTCCATCTTTACGTGGCTTATTTATTAATCTATTATTATTATTACTCGATTTCTTTCACTTTTATTTATTTTTCTCTGAGACAGGGTTTCTCTTTGGAAATCTGCCTGCCTCTGCCTCTGGAGTAAATCTTACCGGCGTGCGCCACCACAATGCCGGCTTTTGTATTTATATACCACTTTGTCGTTTCATTTTCTCTCTCAATCTCATGTATATTTTTAAACACACTATAAACCTTTAGAGGTTTTTCTTCATTTAAGCCTGACTTTACTGTAAATCTTTATGTTTTTCTGGCCACGTGTCTTATCTGTAAAACCGCGGCTGTTTTAAACTGACGGTTTTTGTCAAGATGGCGGGTGTAAGCGTGACTTTAGCTTACCGCCTCAGTCCATGCTGATATCCAGCAAAAGCTGCCACTTCCAGCCGTACGCACACACCTTTCAATCGTTAGCAGAGTCTCTTAAAACAACTTTGCTGACTGATTTTTTTTCTTTTTATGCCCAGTCAGGAAGACACATGAATCTCGGCTTGTCGCTAGCAAAACACCTGAGAAAAATGCTGCTATCAAAATCTGTGCTTCTCTCCGTTCTTCTGTTTCTAAAATTCCTTTAAAGCTTTTGTCATTCTACGTGGAAATTCAATCCCACTCCTAATCACCATTATGTTACGAGAAGCTTTTTCCTTGAGAAGGAGCCGTTCCGCCCGCCTGGTTCCAGATCCGCATCAGTCCCAAATAAACACACAGGAGGCTGTATTAATTATGAAGCTGTTGGCCTTGCTTGCTTCTTACTGGCTACCTCTGACTTAAGTAATTACCCCATAATTGTTAATCTAAGTATTTCTCTTACCGGAGAATAGTTCCGGGCTTCCTACCTCCATGGCATTACATCTTGACTCTCCTGTGTTTCTCCTTCCCAGAATCCTCCTGGACTCGTAGTCCCTCCTACCTTGGTTCCCTATAGGCTTAACAGTACTTTATTGACAAATGCACAGGACTTCCCCCAACACATGGGACTGACCCAGATACCCTGAATCTATGGGTCCTTGGGTAGTATTTATCCCTGGTATACAAATAGACTTTGAGTGCCCATCCCACAGTGAGGGATGCTCTCTCAGCCTGGACTCTTGGGGGAGGGCCTAGGCCCTGCCCTGGATGAAATGACAGATTCTGGAGATCCCCCAGATCCAAAGTTCAAGGTCATCTTTGGCTATTCAGCTAATGTGAGGCCAGCCTAAGGCCCTGGTTTAGATAATAATAATTACTTTCATAGTAATTATTATTATATGGAATTCAACAGTAAACTTATCTGGGCTTTTTCCTCTTACAATCTCATCCCTAGTAATTGGCCTATTCATGCTGTCAGTGGATTCAGTAAATTTAGTAGATCAAATATTGACTACTTTTGAGTCAGTTGTTATACTTTCCAGTTAGTAATCTAGGACATGTTCTCATATTCTGCCTCCCTCCCCCTTCACCTTTCCCTCCTGAACATTAATCAGCCTTGCTTGCTAGTAATTTGTCTTTATTTTTATTGATCTTTTCAAAGAAACCATTCTGTGCGCCTTTCACACCTCTGAAGGTGTTCCATTTCATTAATCTAAGCTTTCTCTCTCATTCTAGATTGTCTTATCATTGCCTTTTGAATTCCCTTAACCTAATGGGAAAAAATCTTTATTTTTCTCCATCTTCTTTAACAATAAAGGCAGAAAGGGCTGACTCAGCAGGAAAAGGCACCTCCCACCAAGCCTGTGGGGATCCACGTCAGTCCCTGGATCCACGTGCTGGAAGGAGAGAACCAACTCCCACGGGCTGGCTTCTGACCTCCACATGTACACAAGGCACCTCTTTCTCTCTCTCTCTCTCTCTCTCTCTCTCTCTCTCTCTCTCTCTCTCTCTCTCTCTCTCTCTCTCTCTCTCTCTCACACACACACACACACACACACCAAGCCCAGCCAGCCTCCCTATGACCCCAGCACTTGGGATGTGGAGTCATCAGAAGATCAGAATTTCAAAGCCATCCTCAGCTACACAGCCAGCCTGGGCTACATGAGACACTGTCTGGACAAAGCTTGTTTTTCAAGCGGCTGAACCTGGGGAGAGAAAGCAATGGTGAGGATACTTGTCCTTAAAACGTTAATGTTACTGTGGGCTGGGGTGATGATTCACTGTACAAAGCACTTGCCACACAAATATAAAATCCTGAGTTTAAATCCCAGGACCCAGGCAAGTCAGGCATAACAACACCTATCTGTAATCCCAATGCTTCTGTAACAAGGAGGGAGGCAAAGATGGGAGAATCCCCAGACACTTGTGGCAGAGCTAACATGGCATACACAGTTACAACGAGCAATAAAAGACCCTGCCTCAAACAAAGTGAAAAAGCAAAAGCTGACCTCTGACCTCCATATGTACACCATAGCACATACATGCAGACATATGTGCACTTGCACACACATCACACACACAAGTAAAATAAAAATAAGATGTTAATACTATTGAACTGTGTTCTGAGAAAGGGTCCCCTAAAATCTCTATTTTCTTCAAATTATAAGGGTTCCCTTATAGCCAAAAGCATGGTTCATTCTTTTGGTTCACAACAAAAAGCACACTTGGTTATGAAGGATGGGTTAGAAAACATGATGCTAATGTAATGGCTTTGTGTGTGTCTCTGTGTCCTTGGTCAGGCTTGTCTTTGTCTGCTGATGCTTATAGGGATCTAAAACCATCCCTAACCTGACGACTTTCCTTGCACTTCTCTCTCCTGGGCTGTGCTCAGCAGCTGCGGTGACTTCCACCATGGTGGCATGGTGTCTTGTTTAACACCCCCACTTGACACCTCCTAGATTCCCCTTTGCTCAATGCCTCTCTTCCATCTGCCTTCCCCTCCTCTGTTATCAACTTTCACCTCCTTCTGCGTGGTTTCATAACATCTGTGTATTCTAGGCCAGGACACTCCACAATGCTGCTACCTCCCCCACCCCCCAGGGCTCGGATGGGGTGCTCAGCACTTTGTGTCTCAGAACATTATTAGAATTTTCTTTGAAATCTCTCTTCAATTTCAATATTGATCACTCAAATAGTTACGTCACTCATTCCTAACCTCCAGTCACTTCTAACAGCATGCGGGCTAGAATGACACTAACTGCTGGGACAGATACACCTTGAAGTCTAAGGAGCCTAAGACCATGTGAGCAGATTTCCCACATACACAGTCAGTGTGAGGCAGGAGCTCTCCTGGACCACTTAGGAACTGCATCATGAATGGCCTTCCCTCGCAGGCCCCTGGATTCCAAGGTCTCCCCGTGCTCCTTGTGTAACTAGAGGATAGGGAAAGGCAGACAACCCCAGCTTGACATGGCTTATATCTTACAGCTGTCACGTGAAGATGAAGAAACTCGGGAAGCAGATTTGGTGAACTATCCAGCTTTTTCACCGGCCATCTATTCACGTGATACTCAACATCTCTTCAAGAAACACAACCTACTGCACCCAGCTCAAAGCCCAGAAATTCCCCAGTGATGTACAGAGTGTGCGTGTGTGTGTGTGTGTGTGTGTGTGTGTGTGCGCGCGCGCGTGCGTGTGTTTGTGTACACATATATATGGAGCATCAGTGTCTCTAAGTGGCAATGACTTAAGAAGTTAAAGTACAAGCTAACACTCCATCACACACATAGAGCAGAGAGATCCACCCTGGAATTTCCATGGGCAAAAGAACCTCAGCAAAAAGCTCCTTTAGGAAAAATAACTGGGTTTCACAGGGGCCACTGGTCCACGGAGTTTACACCAACCTGGGTAACAGGGATGGTGAGGCTCAGCTGGGGTTAGGGAAGCTGCAGTAGCTGCCTGGTTCTGTTCCCTGGGTGAGTTTCCTGTTCTGTTCTCTAAGGCTCTTGGCCTCCAAGCCACTTCCTTAATGTCTCTGAAATGGCTTGTGAAAAGTCATCCCTCCTCCCACAGTGTTCTCCAGGAGGCTGAAATGTAACCAGCATTGGTCATTCGAAGTACTTCTCAGGTTTGTGTGAAAGCCTAAGTGATGACGACTTTCCCAGCTTCACGTGATCTCTAACTCTGGGCCCTCTTCTTCTGACTTTTGTCTAAATAGCATATGAAGAGCTGAAGACACAGTCTAGCCATGAAGACACAGTCTAGCCATGAAGACACAGTCTAGCCGTGAAGACACAGTCTAGCTGTGAAAGACACAGTCTAGCCGTGAAAGACACGGTCTAGCCATGAAGACACAGTCTAGCCGTGAAGACACAGTCTAGCCATGAAGACACAGTCTAGCCATGCCCTGAGTGGAGCAGTGAGCCATCTCACCATCTGATGATGGGATTTTAGGAAAGCAAGAAATAGACCCTGTGTTTATTCAACCTCTAATGAGTCAGTTGTCTGTCACCAGAGTCTCCTCAGCTGCCCCTGGAGTCTCTCCACTGGACACTCTTTTCTTCCCTCTTGCTATTCAGATTTTTTTTGTTTTCCTTTTCTTCAAATACTTTCTCTGAGCATGGATTATATATTATCAGTCAGTGTATACTTGTGAACAGCTTTCCATTCACCTGATGTATATACCACATTTCTTTGGATTCTTAGATTCTGTTTCAAAATGCACCATCATTTTATTTACCACTTCAGAAAGAAGAAGGAAAACCAATTCCAGTGAAAGCATGACATAATGTTCTGATAACCTGAAGCTTTATCTAATCATTACAGGAAGGACTTTTTCCAAGCTCTCTCAGACATAAAGTTTTATCTTGGTTTTGTGTATTAATAAAAAGGAGAATTGGATGAAATAAATTGGCTAACACACTTCTCTGGCTTCTTCATCTAGAATCCAGATAATCTAAACTGTTCATCCACTCAAAGCTAAAATGTCATGTTTTCTCACAGTGTCATCCTCTGTCCTATTAAGAGAGTGTCTTGGAAAAATATTACTTTGTATGTTCAGGAATTTCATACAAGATACTAATTCTCAAGCTTTGATGTCATTTAAAAATTTTTTTCTTGAGTTTGCCAAAGTAAAAAATATTTTACTGGCTCAGTCAGAAAAAAATGTTTGCTATGTAAGTATGAGACCTGAGCTCCATCCTTGGAACCAATGGAAAAAGCTGGGTGTGATGGCTGAGGGAGCAGAGATGGGATTATTGACCAGCCAGCCTAGCTGAGTCAGTGAGTTCCGAGTCTCAGAGAGAAATCCCATATCAAAAATAAGGTGCATAACATCTGGGAAATGACACAGTTGAGGTTGAACTCTGGCCTCCACATGCACACAAATGTTCACATTTTTGTATGCAAACTCTTTGCCTCCTTCCCTCTCAATGGATAGATGGATGGATGGACAGATGGACAGATAGACAGACAGACAAAGATACAGACTCTCCTGTTGTAGAAAGGATGACACTGCGATGAAACATGACATTTTAGCTCTGAGTGCATGAACAGTTTACATTATCTGGACTCTAGATAAAGAAGCCAGAGAAGTACATTAGCTAATTTATTGCATTCAATTCTCATTTTTATTAATACACAAAACCAAGATAAAAGTTTATGTCTGAGAGAGCTCGGGGGGGGAAAGCCCTTGCTATAAGGATTAGATAAAGCTTCAGGTTATCAGAACATTATTCTATGATTTCATTGGGACTGGTTTTTTTTTCTTTCTGAAGTAGATAAAATGACAGTGTGTTTTGACATATAATCTAAGAATCAAGGAAATATGGTATGTATGTCAGGTGGGTGCAAAATATGCTTGAAAATATATTGATTGATAATATATAATCCACATCCAGAGAAAGTATTTGAAGGAAAGAAAAAGAAAATGAAAAAATCAGAATAGCAAGAGGGAAGAAAAGAGTGTCCCATGGAGAGGCTCCAGGGGCAGCTGAGGAGACTCTGGTGACAGACAACTGACCCATCAGAGATGTCTTCATGGCAAGACTGTGTCTTCAGTTTCCCACATGCTATTCAGACAAAAAAACAAAAGTCACCCCTTTCAGAAAGGCCAAGGTGGAGAATGAGGTCAGGGAGATTGCTCAGTAGTTAGAGAGCTGCCTCAGCAGCACCACGACTTCAGTTCTAGTCTCCAGACACAGCATCCACGCCAGGTGGGTGTAGAGGCCTCAGGGAATAGTGTGGAAGCACGATGGAGGATGGCTCCTGACATCAATCTTGAGTCTCCACATGCTCATGCTCCCACATGCATGCAAACCCTCCCTACACACATGCCAACATGCACATACTCCATACACACATGCATGCACGCACACCCATGGCCTATACATAGACACACACCCAAAAATGAATAAATAAATAAATAAATGGACCTAGGAAGATGATCACACCATACATGCCCTCCCACTCATTCCCACCACTGGAACACAGCACTTGGAACCACTGTTCCAATGTACAAAAGGCACTCTGCCTATATGAGTCCCTGGGGACAAGAGAACCAGGGGTTAAGCCTAAGGTGGCTTAGACAAACCCCCTTTCCCTGGCCTGACTAAGACAGCAAAAAGACCATCCCAGCTTCTCAGGCAATCTATGCAGAATGGGCAAGGCCAGCATAATTCAGACAGTGGTACCAGACCCCTCAGTTCAAATCCGTAATTCCCTTAGCATTCGAGATTCCTCATGAGAGAAGATGAAGTGTCCTACTCAGATCCCTAGCCAATGAGGTCCCTGGTAGCACTCACTGCTGCCCTGCCTGTCATCCCAGTCAGAATGGACTAGAGACAACTTGGCACCGGTGTGGTCCGGCGGCCTTCCCAGCTTGACACTGTGGAATGTCAGGGTTGTTCTTGACCATGCTCCTACCAGTGCGTGTCCCCAAGTTTCTGTTGAATGTGAGGCTGCTGGCCACTTCTACCTGAGAAATTTGAGTGACAAAGTGTATGTAAAGTGTTTAAGACAGTACCACACAGTCTACAGCTCTCTCACAGCCACCCCATCCTGCCCATTCCTGGTGGGCAAAAAGAGAGAATAAAGACATCAAGGGGTGAGAAGGGAAACAGGCAGAGGGAGGGGTGAGCTGTGGGGGAAAGTAGATAATGCTCCCTCGACCTCCAAGCAGGGGACAGGGGAAACACCCTGCAGCATTCCCTGGAAACTATGATGACCACAGAAATAGGATTTTGATTGGTAAGTCTGAGATCACACTGGTTCTGCAAGCCTTAGCAGCAGACTCCAAATGTCTACCATGTTGCTGGGTTATTGTGTCCTGGTTGCTTTCTGTCCTCCCTGGAACACTTACATGAACAGTTCTCACATTTCTGGGACAAATGAATGCACCTGCAGCGACGCTGCCTCTGAGACTTGCCAACAAAAAGCTCTCAATAATGAGACAGCCCCCCTCCCAGCAGAGTTGGCCCAGAAACAAGTCACACGGTCTTCAGTGGTAACTCTTCCACAGGCTTAAACTGCCATCTTGCCAACAAGATCTGAAGGCTTTAAAATGAAATCTTAGCTTTCCCAAGAGGGTCAGTGTTCTCGGGATTTATGTTCAGCTTTAAAAGCCTTGTGTGAAAACAATTATCTTGGCTCTTGGGGGTTCTGCCCTTTCAGGAAAAAAACTGAGGCCAAAGCTTTGGGGAACCCCTGCTACCACAGAAATACCCAACAGATTAGTAGGCTCGGAAGAACACAGTCCCCGGCTGCTGTTCCGCGTTGCATCTTCCTTCATCTAGTTAGCTTGGAGGGCAAAAGCTGGGCTGCTGAGGGACATCGTAATCTTCAAATAGAGAAGTTAAATCAGTCGTCCCCGAGAATCAATAAGCAGGGGTCTCAAACTGAAACAAAACACGAGCCTTTGCTTTGTCTCAGGGAAGGTAAGCTTCCCAGCTGCCATTCAAACAAGCACGGTTTTAAGGGAACAATTGCAGGTTCCATGTGTTGCATGAAGTACTCAGGGAGGCTCCAGTAACACCTGTGTGAAATCGGTGGAGGCCTTGTGGGCAGGCACACACTTAGAGGGTCGCTTCACCAAGCATTCCCATTCATGACCCTACCACATGAACCCTTAATTAATTACGGTTGTCCTAATGTGAAAAATACTTTCCTAACAGAAGGGTGACCTATTCTCATACATAAGTCAACCACAAATCAGTCACAACTCCCTAAACACCACCAAGGAGGTGCTCAATTTGTGTCTGCAATGAACTTCAAACGTTGCATAATTTATACCTAGAATTCACTCTCATACATCTACTAAAATACCCACTCTGACCTCCGCTCCCAATCCCAACTGCATTAAAAAGGGACCATAAATCACCGATGCACAAGCCCCCCACCCCAGCCCAGCTCTCCAGAAGGCAGCTACTTTCTTCCTTTGATGAGTTCATCATCCCCTTGAACGGGTTATGAAAGCTGCTTGCATCTCGAGACAGTAATTCAAAGGCTCTTGCATCGAGGTTCATTGTCTGCACAGGAGAGCTAAGTGAGCATGGAGAAAAATGGCCCACCTCCAGGTCCACAGAACCTTGCATTTATTCCTACATCGAGAGCACCACCCTCAGATCCTGCCGGCACTCTGCAGAACGGTCCTCAGGTTGATGGAGCTCAGCTTTCATCCCCTTCAAATCTCATGTCCAAGGACAGCCTGGGCTAACCCCAAGCTCACACTGAGTTTGCATTAGGGCAAAGCTTTGCCTTGCACTAGAAGACAACACTATGTTTGCTCTGTTTTGCCGTGGGTATTTAAAATTGCTCGGGACTAGATATTATACAGTTCAGTGATAGGACGCTCACCTAACATGTACATGGTCCTGGGTTCAATCTCTGGCACTGAAGAAACCTAAAGATTCTCAAACTGGTTGTACTGCTGAGGCCAACAGCCCAAATCCATCACTCCACATGGGGGGAGGCACCAGAAGCCCTGCAATGAACAGGTACCACAAAAAGACATTTCTTCCAACTGCTCCCAGGGAGAGTTTTTAAAAAACGATTCAAGAAGGACTATGAGAAAGTCTTTCCATCAGCTGTCATCCAGCAGTGGGGCAGTTCAGGATTGTCTTTAGCAAATCTGATGTCCACCCAGGGAGGTAAGAGGAGACTCTGGGAAACTGACCAAGCTCGATACAGAAGATACAGAACAGGGACACACACACACACACACACACACACACACACACACACACATGAATCAGTGTCCAGAGAAAATGTTCTTGTGGGAACACCAGACCTTGAGCAGAGACCCACTTCCCCTTCTGCCTGGGAGTAGGCAGCTGTAAGACAATGTTTAGTAAAAACATGTTTACTAAAAACGATACAATAAGTTCCTGGAAAAGGCCTTCCCACGGAAACCGCCCTGACCTCGACCTTGTCCAAAGACTAACCTCACCTTCAAAACCCACACACATCCACCTCTGGTCAGAGCAGAACCAGCCAGGGTAGAGGAGAGAGGAGAAGCTTCTCTGGTGGGAGCTTTTCTTAGGAGGTTTTCTTGAACCTTTTTGGAGCCTGTTAAAAGTTTCCTTTATATCGTTGAACGAGTCTCTGTGTTGTCAATCCCTGACACCCTCCGCACGTTCTCGGACACAGGCCGAGAAGCAGACGTGACATGTTCTTAGGGTGCCATTGATCAATCCTATTCAAGAGATGCCATCGATGAGGAGTGAGGAGTTTGGTTGAGATCCTGTCTCCACAGGCCCTAAAGGTCTTTATTATGATTGGGTCCTCACAAATGTAGATACAAATTGTGAGTGTCTCAACTGCAGGTCAATTTGCTCTGCCAAAAATATTCATCTAAAATGCAAACTACATCTCAGCCACCACAAGCAGCAGAATTGGACACGTTCTGCCCCCTAAGAGGCAGAGATAGCCCACAGCTGCCATCCCTCTCCCCTCCTCTTGCTCCACATGCATCCCCCTGGCTTCTTTCCCTTTTCCTTTTTCCTTTGCATCTTCAGATGGGATCGAGGACTCTGGATGGTAGAGGCAAATTAGCAACACTTGATCAGTCTTCTGTTCCTACAGTCCTGGATCAGGAAAACATCCCTGGCCTCCTGCCTACAGGACAATTCCTTATGGCCAACTTGGGGTCCAGACCCCAAGATACATAAGGAGCCTTCCAAGGTCAGAGAGGTTCCTCTATTCTTCAATTGAAGAGCTGCCAAAAGAGTGAGGGAACCATGCATTCAAAATCCAAAAGGGGAGGAAAGCATCTCAAGACGTTTCCTCGCCTTTAGGATGTTTCACCCTCTACTAGTCCCGAGATTTGATCATCAGAGCCAACTGCCCTCAGAAGAAGAATGGAGAAATACAGAGGAGAATAAGAAGCAAGAAGCAGCAATGGGGGCTGAGAAATGAGCTAAGTCAATAAGGGCTTTGCCTTGCAAGAGTGAGCACCAGAACAAGATTCCCAGAGCCCACGTGAGAGGTGTCGGGAGGGGAAGACATGCGTGGTAATCCCAGCACTTGGGAGGCAGGGGTGGATCTCTGGGGTTTGCTGATGAGTCATTCTAGCCTATTTAGAGATCCCTAGGCCAGTGAGGGGCCTTGCCTCAAAATATGGACAGTCCTCCTGAAAAATAACACTGTCCTTTGGACTCTGCACGAACATGCACACAAATACATGTGTACACACACATATGCACACAATAAATAAATTCATAGATAATAAATAAAATAGTCAGGGTACAAGGCATGAAGGGCCAGTGAAAAGGAAGATGCTACCAAGGGTTAAAACCATGTCCTGCACCCCTTCCTTAAGTGAAGATGGGCCTGCTGCACAAGGAGATAAAAACACACCTAGCAATTGCCAAGTGCTCCTTCAAAACCATTGTCTCTGAAAGATGTTAAATCAGATTCCACGTGAATCCCTTGCAGCCACCTGGAGCACCGGCAAGGCCTTATGAAAAGCCTTATCAGCCCACCCTCATCTGACTGCGTGGCTAAGAGGCAGGCAGGGGCAAGAAAGTAATAGATGGTATCGCTAGACCCTCCATTAGGCTCTGGGTTCTCTTATTGCCAGCAGCAGCCTAAGGAACAGCCTTTGAATGAGAGACTTGGGGCCTCATTGCTGGAGAGGACGGAAAGTCTGCTTTGGGAAACGGGCAGAGAGGGGACAGACAGCAGAAAGAGAAGTGAGGTCACTTCTAAGGCTGTCCTGACTGGGAGTCAGCAAACAGTGACCCAGCTTGGGTGTCTGGAAATCTGAAGCCAAGCATTCTGAAGTCACAGAATGGATCTGGAGCTGTAGCTAAGTTCGGAAAGTGCCTACCTGGAATCATCCAATCCCAGCACTGAATAAACCATGGGTGGTGGAGCCCACCTGTAAAGCTGGCACTAAGGAGATGGCAGCAGGAAGATCAGGAGTTCAAGGCCATTCTGGGCTACATAAAGATTTCAAAGGCGGCCTTGTCAAAAACAAACAGAAATGAGAAACAAAAATAGCTGTGAATCCCAGAAATAACTCTGTTCGGTATCCTGCATTAGTCTGCCTTCACGTACGGCTATTCATGGTTCCCTCTCTTTGGGTTTGAAAATAGTTCTGACTGAAGCCAATGCTGAGAAGAAAACAAAGTCAGCCTGCATATTTAACCCTTCTAAAACTGAGGGCTGCCTCAAGCACCTCTGCGAATCCATCTTAACTGTAAGCGCTCTCCTGAACTTGAAGTCCAGTTAGAACTTCATTCTAAGTTCCTAAATTTGAGTAAGATTTACTAATGGGAAAAGATAATATCTGTGTATCCAAGGGGCTGTGTTTTTACCCCAAGTGGTGCATGCTAACTACTGTTAAAGTCATTGTTTTCCCCAGTTTATCTGGAGATGATGCCAATGTGTGGCCATTGTCTGTAAATATTCATCTTACCTTCCCTCTTTCTGACTCAACGGCCCCAATCTGGATGACAAATAGTGCTTACTCTGTCTGTGGACCACACACAGAGCCTCCTTCCTCTCCAGTTTCCCCTCTCCTAATCACCAGCTGCCTCTTCTAGATTATTCCACCGTCATCACACTACAGGCCATTAATAATTCATTCTTTATATCGCACTTACTTCCAAAAGAGATTTAAATGGTTTAGTGTGCAGTTGTTTGGCAAATATTTACTAGAAGCTTTAAAAGTTTCCAGGAGCCAGCCAAGATGGCCTGGTCTTGTAATCCCAGCACTCAGGAGGCTGAGGCAGGAGGATCTCAAGTTCAAGTAGTCTGGGCTAAAAGGAAGATACTACCTCAAATAATAGTTAATGTTAATACTACCTGAGGATGTGCATATGCACACAGTTCTCCAAATAAAAGTCTGTATGGTGGGCCAGGGGGAATGGCTCAGTCGGTAAAGGAACTTGCCCCCAAGCCTGACAATTTGAGTTAAATTCTGGGGACCCACATAGTGAAAGGAGAGAAAAGTTAGTTCCAAAAATTGTCCTGTGACTTCCACAAGTGCACTATGGTATGTAAATGTGCCCGTGGATATGTGTAAACACACGGACAGACGCGCGCGCGCGCGCACACACACACACGTGCACACACACACAAGTAAATAAGTCTAAAGGCAGTTAATAAAAGTCATTAAGGCAGAATTACTGAATTAGAAACCACAAATAAGACCATAATTATAATATTAACTTTACCTTTGACCTTTTTGATAGTGACACCAAAAATTATGAGGTATATATATAGCCTTAGTCATGTTGCCTAAAGACATGTAGCATTGAAAAGAAAGATACCTTTTGTCTTTGCACTGGTCTCCAGAGAACTTAGTCATGAACTCATTAAACATATACTGAGTGCCCCCTGAATCCCAGGCACTCACTGTTCTATATGCCCGGACATGAAAGAGCAGACACAACAAATGCCCCTGTCCTTGGACCTAGCCTCCAGTGAGGTGAGACAGACACAAATAAAACACAGACCGTGTCACACTGTGATACGTGCTATGAGCTCAGAGAGGGGATGCAGTTGTCAGGGGGCGTTTAAGGACATGTGTGAAGAGGAAGAGGGAGGAGCCATGGGGATTTCTTGGGAAGAGTCGCCCAGGCTCAAACAAGCAGATAGATTCACACGTGAGATGGGAGCACTTCTGACGGCATAAGGCAATGAGGGAGGACAAGTCAAGGATGACGCAGAGAGGACTCAGAAAGGCAGGCAGGGGACAGACATCCAGAAGAGAAGTGAGGTCAGTTTCTAGGCTATCCTGACTGAGAGTCAGCATGACGAACTTGGGTGCCTGGAAATCTGAGGCTAAGCTTTCTGAAGTCACAGATTGTATCGAGAAACCGGCACGGGAACCTTGAGTTTTATATTCCCAAGATGAACAACCATCATTGGAAGTATGACTTGACATGTTCTAAAGAATTGCTCTCTGATGGCTATAGATGGAGAGAATCAGAAGATCAGTTAAGAACCTCGTGAAATCTTCCAGAGGAGAAAGGAAGTGGTAAGAAAATGTTCGGCTTCTGGGTGTATGCTTGGGTTGAGGAAGTACCATTTGGAAGCGCACTGCATGTGGGAGAGGGGAGAGTATCCAAGGTGTCTCCAAGTGCTGACCTGAGCAGTGGGCAGCAGAGACCAAATGACAGAGACCAGAGACGGGGTAACTTGGGGGAGGGCCACATGGCATATTCCTTCTGGACACCAGAGAGAAAGGCCACTCAAGCAGATGGCCGTAGAAATGTGGACGATGGTTTTAATGGATAGATACTTGGGACAAAATTATAAAGACATTTGTTTGATCACATTTTCCTATCAGCCTGCAATAAAAACAAAGAGCATAGCCTTCCATGAGAGCTGGGCAGAGGCATGGCTAGAAGCAATCACGTGGTGTAGGAAACATCTGAAAAGATGTTTCATTCAGGAACCTAAGGGGACAGTTTAGTGAAGCCAGGGGACAGACAGCTCACAAGGACCTCTGACTGCCTCTCTTCTTGTCCCCGCTGTGATCCCAGGCTTGTATTTGGCAAGAGTGAGCACTGTGATTGCATTTCTTCTCTGGGGCAGGTGGGCAGAAGGGCTGACAATCACTATAAAAGGAAGGGACTGATAAATTCCCACCTTACTTGGAAACAAGTCACTAGGACACTTCAAAGACCTACCTGAATCCTTACATTAAAAAAAGAGCCATGAAGGGGCTAGAGAAACAGCCCAATGGTTAAGAGGGCTTGCTGCTGTTACAGATGAGCCTGGTTCAGTTCCTCCTGCCCACATCCAGTAGTTTACCACCACCTGTCACTCGGCTCCCAAAAGATTCCAATGCACTATGGATGCATGTAACATATGTAAACTCACACACTAAAAATACTAATGTCTTTTAAAAGGAGCCGTGAAAGCCTCAAATGACAGATGAATCCAAGCTGAATTGCCAGATGGCCAGCTAGTGTTCAGCAATAATTCTGAATTGTACCAGTCAAGACTTGCACCTCAAACAGTGACTTATTTGGGCAGGCATGTGTTAATCCCCTCCTCCAGACATAAATAAGAGTCTGCCTATGCCTACCAACCTAGAGAATACAAGGAATATGCCATTGTCAGAAACAAAGCAGAACCTATCGGCAACAAAATAGGGAAACATATCACTCTTTAGCTTTGTGTCCTAGGACTGTAAAAATACCTTTTGAAATATCTTAAAACCTCAATCTGTATTCCCAACACTCCCTAATATAATAAAGGTACGTAGTGTTTGTTTTTTTAAACTCCACAAAAGAATGATCCCACCAACATAAAACACTAAAAACCAAAACCTATGGATATCGCCTTGTGGAAGACTTTACTGTAACGATGTCACAGATTGCAGACAGTGAACCCTGAAGTATGGGCTAAGAGCACTGCTTGCAGTGACAGATTTGGTGACTTCTCTTGAAGCTGCGTGTGCACCCCGCACCCGGCACCCCGAGCATTAGATTCCTGTAAGAACAATAGAGACGACTTTCCCAGACGATCCATTGGTGCTGCCCCTGTGTATAACTGTATCCTTAGCGCTAACCACTCCCATGTGGGTGTGTTCACGGATATGTAGAACTTAGGGGAGTAAATAGAGTTAGTGGGAGGAGTCTCTTTCTCTTTGGGTTTCGGTTTCAACCTGGAGAGCAGGGCGCAGACCTTTGGTTCTCAGCTTTCTTGACTTTTCACATAAGTGATTTCTCTTTCAATAAATATCATAGGACATCCCTAAATTTGCGTAGCTTAATACTTCTGCTTCATATAACTAACAAGTGTAGATGCCCAAGGCAGTCCGATCAGTTCCCCACTCTCCTTCCCAGCCAAGCAGAAAGAGGGGGCAGGATCCCAAGAACTCTTAAAACATAGATTGCACCCTCTGTCTCCTGCCTCTTTGATCCCCAAACCTCAAGATCCTGGTTTGAATTTTCCCCTTCTGTTTTTCTCCCATCTTTTCCACCTCTTGGGGTAGAAATGACCACTTGACCACTTTTCAATTGCTGGTGTCCATGTGGGTCTGTGTCCGTTTCTCCCAGAAGATTCTTTTTGGTTGTCCCCAGCTCTTCCCAAGAGTCTGGCCCAGGCCATCAGAGACATTAAGAGCCAGGAGCACATGATAGGCACACAGTCCTCACGATCCTTTATTCCCAGATACCTGCAGCTTGTTTGGTTTGGTAGACCCTCAGAAAGGAGACAAAGAATTGCAGTAACAGGGTTAAGCACAAACACAATCGTTTATTTAGAATGGAAAACCACACCAGATTATCACACTTTAAGAATCCAGCTCTCTTTCTTATAAAGATTCTGTGTAAATAGCAGAACTGCCTGCCCCTGTACACAAACAGACTGTAGCCTCACCTCCCTGCTCAGCACAGCTCCACCTACAATGCCAGCCGCCAGCTGCCAGCCGATCCATTCAGAGTCACAGTCTGTGACTTTCACCTTTGGTGTCCTCTGCCCCTTGACCCCAGATCAGTTCCACCCATGTGGGCTTTGTTCCCTCAAGGCAACTTTTTGCCCCAGGAATGGTACACAAAGGGGCAAATGATTGGGTAACATGTTAAGAAGTGCTTAGAGATGTTGATCCCACCAACCGGTTTCACCCAGGATGCCCTGGGAAGCATTCATGCCCTCTTGTCTTTTTACCTTAGCAGTCACTCTCCCCGCCTCCCTCCCTCTCCCTCATCTGGGAATGGCAAGCAGAGGGTCCAAGGTGTAGAATGCCTGAAACAGCAGAGTAGCAGAGATGAGTGTTCCATCCCCATGGTAACGGAGACTGATCCAAACGAGATCAGAAAGGTACAGCTGGCTCGTGGACAGGATCCAGACTTGGGTAAGAGCTCTGGGCCTGGGCTCCTCTAGCCTTTGGGCTTTGGAGAGGCGGAAGCAAGTGAGGAGAGGGTTTGGAGTGGCAGAGTCCAAGGGTAGCAACGAAGATACGAAGATGCTCCAAGTACCCAGACCTCTTTGTTGCTTTCTTTTTCCTGGCCAGCGCTACCTTGACTTGAGCTTTCTGTTCCCTGCCTTGACCCCATCCTTCCCTTTGTAAAGAGCAATGCTCTGTGAGTGCTATGTAAATGAGGAGGAGTGGATCTGGCCACCCAGAGAACCCAGGTCCCAGGGAGAAAAGTCCTCAACCTGAAACTCCAGTCTTGCCCAGACCTACCCTGTAACCCAGGCAGGTCACCCAGTTTCCTTCCACCCCACCCCCACCCAGCCTCTCTCCTCTGTCAGTTGGGAGGGAAACAGCCCCCCACCCAGCCTGGGGAAGCGAAGAGAGGGCGCTGTGCTCAAGGTTGGCTTTGACAAGTACTTTATGTCAACTGCAGGCTCAAAGTGACCCTCCCTCAAATTCTAATACATATGAAATCCTATTTATCAGAGAGAGAGGAAAGAGAGAGACAGAGAGAGAGACAGAGAGACGAGAGAGAGAGAGAGAGAGAGAGAGAGAGAGAGAGAGAGAGAGAGAGAGAGATTCCTAGAAGATATAGTCTCAGCAGGGCACTGGATGTCTCTTCTAAAAACTGTAGTGATTGGTCCAGGAGGGTTCAGTGGAACTTTGGGAAACTAGTATTTGTCTCTGGCATGGAATGTGGATCTATACCAGTCCCAGGTATGGATCGCAAAACTCACAAAAGTAGACCATCAATTGTTCCCCTCGAGAGAAACAGCTGCTGCCTTCCACTCAGGGTCCTGCCAGAGACCTAAATAAGAGGACTTATACACAGCCCCGGAGGAAGGCAGTAATGGGACTTCCTGGATTCCTCAGAACACTGTAGGACTCCCCAGTCCATTACAGAAGTGAGATTTCTTCCCTTGTTCCAAATAGGATTTTTAAACGCCTTCTGCGAAAAGCCCAATGATCCCCAAGGGTCCTGTGGTCCACTCCACGTCTTCATCAGCTCCCTTTTTACAGTCTGAGCCCATCACTCATCCTTTGGCTTTTCCCCACCGGGGAATTTAAGTGGATGAAACATCCAAACCATTTGCAGTCAGTCTCCTGCATGCCTCCTCCTGCAGCTCATCAAGTCAGTGCATACAAATTCCTGTTGATACCCGACAGCGTGCCAGGCATTGTGGCGGAAGAGTGTCCCAGGAGTGAGGCAGATGTGCCAACAGACACGAGGCCTGCAGAAGTACAGAGAGAGAGCTGGGAGGAAGAACCTGGACACAAGAAGAGCCTGGAAGAACAGGCCCTACGCGTGCTGCGTGTGCAGAAGACTAACCTAGCCCTTGCTCTAGTGCTCAACTAGCAATGTCATATGATGCATTTTCGAGTATGACCCATCTGGATGCCTGGCCTCTTACTAAACACGGGCCAGGCTGACTCTTAGTGCTGAATGATATAGCATTAGTAACAGCCTCAGTTGTGGTTTAAATGTTAGATGTTTCCCACTAGCTCATGTGTTTGAACACTTGGGTCCCAGCTGGCAGCGCTGTTTTGGGAGCTACAGGAACCTTTGGGACACAGGATCACTAAAGGTTTTAATTGCCTCTGGTCCCAGTCTGTGTTCTCTGCTTGCTGCTCCAGACAGCATGTGACCACCCTGCCAAGCACTCCTGCTGTGGTGGGACTCTCTGTCACACCTTCCTCACCATGATGGACCGATCCCTCGGAAGCCATGAGCCAATATAAATCTTCCCTTAAGTTATTTCTGTCAAGTGTTTTGTCACAGCAATGAGGAAAGAGCCTAAGTCATCTCCTTCTGGACACATCAGGTCTGACAGGCAAGAGGCAGGAGGAGTTTTTAATTAACTGGCTTGTTTGATGTCCCCCAACTCTGTTGAAAGGCATCCCACAATTACCTACCCAAACTTGAGACTCCCTTTGCACTGAATCAGGGAAAAGTCCTACCTCCTGTCTCTCCCAGGATGTCCATTAGGAGGGCGTTGAACAAAAAATCCTTCACCCTCGCTAGATCTCAGTCAACTGTGTGGATCAAATCAGCCCTCTCAGGAGGCACAGCTCAGATAATCTAGAAACACCTGCCCGTGTTCTTCCTTCCCACCAGAAATGGAAAGCTGATTTCACTCTGTTTTGCTCCACAAACCCTCTTGTGAGGATCAATTCGGGTTGTCAGCTTCCCTGGATTGAAAAATACCTAGCGACAGTAACATGCCCTTCTGCGTCCTCCTGTGAGAACGATCCCATGGAAGGCCTGCGTGAGAACCAGTGAAGCAAACAGGAAAAGCCTGCCTTGAATGCGGGTGCCAGCATCCAGCAGGCTGGAGGCCCACCGAACGTGGAGCTGAAGAAGGTGAAGCCGGCTCTTCTCCTGCCCTGCCTTCCCAGCGTGTGAGGGTTTCTGCTGCAGCTGTCTCCCGTGGACACCAGATTCCCTGGTCCAAATGCCCATCGTGAAACCACTTTGCCTCTGAAGGCACACAGCCTTCTCATCCCATCTTATAATGACGTGTGCGCGCCTCTCTATGTATACACATATACCTTCTACTGCCTCTCTGCTGAACCCTGGACTTATACACACTCTGAGTTCTTACGCGGAGCTCAGAATCTATGGCCTTCTGCATGGATGCCTTGGCCTTTTAGAAAAGGAAGGTGCTTGGCCCTCCTCAAGTCCAGAGCCTGTCCTCAACCCCAAACTCACAGATCGTTTGTCTTGTTTTGATACAGTCAATGGCAACCTTTTGTTCTGCTTTCAGAGCTCAGCTGGGTGTGTGGTCTACACTCACCCATGGCTGGGCACTCATTGTCCCAAGGAAACACACCCTGTAACTATTCCTGGTCACAATAGCAATATTATTCACCCAGATCGCATTGTCTAAAGTCTACAACAGAAGGTATCAGTAGGCCTGATCAAAGCAGCCAATGCAGTCAGCTTTTTATAAGCGATGCTGGGGAAAGGCTCAAGAATAGATCCCAGGGGAAGCAAGGCACCTGGCCCAGAGCCAAAACATTTCCAGCACTCTCTGTCTTCATGACTGCAAATATTTCTTTCTTCAGAAAGGGCTTACTGCTGAGAGGGTGTCCCTCAGTGAGCAAGGACACAGAATGATGGGTCTACCAAGGTCATTCATTCTCCATCCTTAATATTTCTAACTCCTACCTTTCAGATGTTCTCCAACACACATAAGCCCAGGTGAGTCTCAAACTCACTGTGTAGCCAAGGATAACCTTGAACTTCTGGTTCTCCACCTCCAGAGTGCTGGGACTGCAGGTATGTGGCAGAGTTTATGTAATCCTAGGGATCAAACTCAGGATATCATGCAAGCTAGATGACCAAAATACCAAGTGAGCTGCATCCCAGCACAAGGATTGCTTTTAAATGACCTGGGTAACTAATGACACTCAAAAGAAGCTCAGGAGCCATCCTAAATACAAAGTCCCCTTGCATTTGATTCTACCAGCCTTCCCAACTACCAAATGCTCATTTTCAGATTAGAAAAGACCCATTCCTTTCTCTCTCCACCCTCCCTACTCTGTCACTGGCCAACAGAATGACTCGCGCCTCTCTAACCCTGCACAAACTTAAACCCTTCAACCAAGTCAGCTGCTCCTGACTCTTTGGGAAATCTCAGTCAGGCAGAGAGACGGAGGAGAAATGGCTAGGATACGGGGCAGTATCAGCCTAGCCCCTTTTGTAAAGGAGCTCCCTTGGGGCAGCCTCCAGCAAGCTTTTAACTGAGTAGGGACTGCACTACCTAAGTAGGTTCAGGCTCCAGAAGCCAGAACTGAGGCTGTCTGCCTGCTGGTTCCCCAATGTCTCCTTTTGCAAATACTATGATTTCAATTCGTGGTAGAATTCTTTTTTTATTCATTTTGTAATTGTACTATGCTGTATCCTAATTTATATTTAATAAACATAATAAGCTTAATAAGCAAGTAGCTTTCTTGGTATTTACCTGCAGGTATGCCTTTGGTAATTATAGAATCCCAGTACCCAGCACAATGTCTGGCATGTGAAACACTTGCAGGAAATGTTTGTAGAAAGAGGAAAATAAGAGAGGGCGAAGGCTAGGAGGGAACCTGGCAGCTTATCATTTTCAGGAGCAGTTATGTAAGGTCTAGTTAACATACCGAGTGATGCACTCCCAACTCACAAGTTTCTGAGCAGCTTGGGCAGGTGAGGCAAACCCAGCATGCTACAGTGTGATGCCAATTCCTGTAAATACCTATGTTGGGATCAAAAGGCAAACTTGAATGTAGGTCAGAGTAAGAAAATAAAAGCTACTCTGAGTATCTGCATCTCAGTGCAGAGTGTTCGTGCTGTGTGTGACTGTGGAGCAGACCCAAGGCCGCTGGCTGCAAGCCCAAGGGGACCGTTAGAGGTAGGAGGCTATGCTGTTTGTTATTCGCTAAGTGCAGTGTCTGGCACATAGATGGTGGCTGTGATCTTTGCTGTCACTGTTATTTCCAGCCTCGGGGTCATTATTTATTGTTTGTTAGAGCCTCCATCTCTGGAAATGCAATGTTTTATCACTAGGGAGCCACCTGTCTGGGGCGTTTGTGGACCTGATTCCTGACCCATGGCTTCCCTTATTCCGTAATCCTGTGATCCGGGGAACAATGCCCCTGCGTGTCCCTGCTAGTGAAAGGCATCGCTAGCTGAGCAAGCCGCCTTTCCAGAAAGCCGTTTGCACCGCTGTGCCGGATGCTGCGTGCCTCCTTCAAGCAGCCTCTTCCGAGCAGCTCTTTGATGTTGAAAAAGAAAATTGCTTTGTGTGAAAGCTCCTTTAATCTTATATAGATACAAATGCCTTGTATCTTTGGGGATATGCCAAACTGCGCTTCATATTTCGGAATTAATCTTATTAGAGAAAGCTCTGTTTAATCCCCACTGCTGTTGCCCAGAGACGTTGAATAATTCTGCACCTGTGCCTATCATGGCTCCGCCATGCGCCTGGATTCACTGTTGAAAGAAGCATATCAGCAAGCTGAGGCCAGGCAGCAGCAGTCTTGTTTTGGTGCAAAAGGTTCCTATTTAAGCCTTTGTCTCAGTTTCTTAAAAATAAATAAATAAACAAAGGGGGGAGGGAAAGAAAAGGCAAGGAAAACATGCCCAGCGTGAAGAATAACAAATAATAAAATAAAGCTGCTTTAGTAACTGGGCAATTCAATATAACTACTTAGGATCAAACATCAACATTGCTTCGGAACATGGGACTCATGCATGATAACTAGTCTGCTTGTCCTTGACCAAATGACCTTCTGTTTATAAATGTGCACGTGTATGCATCAGCTGAGTTGAAATTGTTGGCTCGCTCCCTTCAGAAGCACCTTGGAATTCTCCCCCCAGCCCACCCCCAAGCCTCCCCTCACCACCCAGCAAGTGACCCAACAAACCCATAGGAGATAACTCCTCCCTTATTCTTTCTGACAAGTTCTTGTCACAGTCCTACTGTTCCAGGCCCCGGTTAGGCAGTGACAAATAACAATGGCAAACAAGAAAGCAGGGATTTTATTCCTGACCATACCAGCCCATAAACATAATCCCTGCAAGTGGGACGAATGTCTGGAGGAAAGTAAAACACGAGGAGATGTGAGGGACCAAGCATGTGTAAATCTTTAAGGAAGTTAAATACTTTTCCAGACGGTAAAGGAAGTGCAGAGGCCTGAGGTGGAGACCTTGCAGCAGGGGATCCCAGTAAAGCAGGTAGCAAGGACCAAGGCCAACCTTGGCTCGCCTTGGAAGTGGAAGACACAGGGAGATTTGAAGGAAGGGAGCAGCACGACCTAACTTTCGTTTTCAAGACTACAAAGCCCACTTCTGATTTGTGGAGTACAAGAGCCGAAGCAGAGAGGCGCTTGTAGAACAGTGTATTGTATCGTGAGGGGGTCGTGCTGTGATGGTGGTGCTGGGGCTGGGGCTGGTGCTGGGGCTGGTGGCGGTGGTGGTGGTGGTGATGATGGTGGTGATGGTGGCAGTGATGGTGGTGGTGGTGGTGGTGGTGATGGTGGTGATGGTGGCAGTGATGGTGGTGGTGGTGGTGGTGGTGGTGGTGATGGTGGTGATGGTGGCAGTGATGGTGGTGGTGGTGGTGGAGGTGGTGGTGGTAGTGGTGGTGGCGATAGTAGTGATGGTGATGGTGGTGATAGTGATGGTGGCGGTGGTGGTGGTGATGGTGGTGGTGGTGGTGGTGGTGGTGGTGGTGGTGGTGGCGGTGGCGGCGGTTGGTCGTGATGGTGGGAGAGCCTGGGTATTTTGAAGGAGATAGGCTGAGAAGGACGCACTGAGTGGTTTGGAAGAGTGAAAGAGAACAATCGAGGATTATTCGCGTCTCCCCATCTGAGCTCACGCTGAATTATACCTGAGAGTCCGTCTCAGTGAAATTCTCACAGCTGCCTCTCACCACAGGGAGTCTATAAAGTTCTGTTTCTTTAGCAGTTATGTCGGCTCAGTTGGTAGCACGCTTGCAAAGTTCAATACTCAGAACCCACACTGAAAAATAAAATAAGAGCCAGGCGGTGGTGGCGCATGACTTTCATCCCAGCACTTGCAAGGCAGAGGCAGGTACAGCTCTGTGAGTTCAAGGCCAACCTGGTCTACAGAGTGAGTTCCAGGACAGCCAACGCTATACAGAGAAACCCTGTCTCAATCCTCCTCCCCAACAAAAAAGAAAAGAAAAATAAAATAAAATCTGCTCATGATGATATGTACTTATAATCCCAGGGTTGGGAGAGGTAGACAGGCAGGTCCATGGGGTTCAATAGACACCTAACCTAACTTACTTGGTCACTTCCAGTGAGAGACTCCACCTCAAAAACAAGGTGGAAATCTGGTACATGAATAGTGTCACCTAAGCTTATCCTCTGCCTCTACACACATATCACATATGTGTACACGCACCCACACTTCTGTACTCACATACTCATGAATATGCACAAACACACAAATTATCTAAACCCCAGGAACCTCATTATGAGACACCAGCTGGCCTCAAGCTCACAGAGATTCACCTCTTCCTGCATCCCAAGTAGTAGTATTAAAGCCATTCACTACTCTGGTCATACTAGAACTTTTTAAGGGTTATTTTTATTTCTGTTGATGTATTTGGAGGGGGTTTTCTATGTGTGTGTGTAGATGCCCAAAAAGGTCAGAGAAGGGCACCAGATCCCTGGAGCTAGTTCACAGTGGCTGTGAACCTCTCAGTCTGGGTGCTGGGAACTGAACTTGTGTCCTCTGAAAGAGCAGTGAGGGCTCTTAACCACTAAGCCATCCTTCCAGCCTTCCATACTGATTTTTCCTGGTGCTTGCTTTTTTATCTCAGCAAGTGCCAAAACCCATCTTTGCAAATATGTCATAACTGAAAAAATGGCATTTATCTAACACCGCTAGCTCCCATGATGGCTGGCAAGTGTTGAATATTCTGCTTCTCTAAGAACCTTAAATTATGCAGTGGCATTCTCGTGAATTCTCTGCAATGTCTGGGCATCGATTCTACCACTTGGAGCAAGGAATGTTGACACGGGTGGGTGTACAAGAGAGCTGCCTGAGTTTGCTTTGCTAGTTGGACATTCAAAGACAGTTGCCAGCCTTTGTTACTTTTCTATTGCTGTGACAAGATACCATGACCAAGGCAACTTATAAAAGAAAATATTTAATTGGATTAGGGTTCCAGAGGGTTAGAGTCTGTGATGGCAGAGGGAAGGCATGGTGGGGGGAAAACTGAGGGCTCACATCCCTAACAGCAAGCAAGGAGAGCTCACTGGGAATGGCACCGTCTTTTGACATCTCTTAGACCACCTCCAGTGACACACTTTCTCCAGCAAGGCCACGCCTCCTAATTCACCCTGAATAGTTCTACCAACTGTGCACCAAGCATTAAAACACATGAACCTGTGAGGCTAGTCCTGTTCAAAGCACAATGGAAATTTCAGAGAGAGAGATGTACTACTAAAACAAACCCCATCCAATAGTAGTACAGAAAAATTATCTTTTGTCCAGTATTACTGATAAGTATAGTGTTCTAGATAAGTAACCAGAAGGCTGTTTTCTTTCAGCTGTCATTGCTACGAAGTCTCCTGGCTTGAATCCAGCTCTCCCCAGCATTGTAAGTACCGAGTCCTGAACATAACTGCCTTGTGTTGTTCCAGTGATCATAGACTCCACAGCCATGGTGTTGAGTATTTCTCATTGTCCTCTGTATTAGCCACACTGGATCCCAGAAATGGCAATGTCCAAATCATTTCTTCATGAGGTGGATTTTATTTCCCTATGGAGAAAACATTTAAATGCATTCCCCATAGATGTTACCACTAGCAGGGCACCAAAGAAATGTTCATATAGAATTAAAATCCTCTACCTACAAATTCTGACACATGTAAAGTTCTGAAAACTGAATCTTTTGGGGGAATTGGCAACAAATCATCTGGCCATGTGACCTCAACCCACTGTAGCTCACCTGGAAGCAAATTCCAACCTGAACCTACATGGGACCATGTAAAGTTCTTTGCTGACCCTACTTATTGTAAAGACTTTCATGCTTGCTGTAGAAATACAAATTAAGACCCACTCAGGACCCCTGCCCTGGACCTTTCTAGGGCTGCTCCACATTTACAATATATCTGATATATCTGAATTTGACACCACAACTGGATATGAAGGCTTCAGACAAGATAAGTTAGCCTTAGACACATGGCTAATCTATAATATTATGAAGGACAATAAAGCCTAGAGTCATGTATGACAAAAGTAAGGAATATGTCCAAAATTACATATTTGGATGGGAGCCCAGCCAGGATGTATGATTTCTCCTTCCAACCCTGGCTATGACTTGTGGGAAGCCAGATGTCTGCTGGCCTTTGTTTTGTCTTTGGCATCTTGGCACTCTGGTGGTGTGGACAGGGTACACCCCCAAAATACCACCTTACCACAGTTCAATAGTGAGATGTCTGAAGTTGAGTGTGCCCCCTGTTAAAACGTAGCTAGGAACCCTGCTTTGTTGCTAATACCTTGGAATGTCTGAAATGGTTCATTAGAAAACTCTCTAACGGACTCTTGAAAATTAGTCTAGTAAGCTTCTAACTGGAGATGCGTTTTCATGCAAATGAGTTTCCTTTTAGCAAGCAAGAACTCTGTCTTTGTTATTTATTTGTTCTTTCAAGTCATTGCCATGAAAGCCTCTAGATATTTGAAGGAATCCTATTGTGTGGCTTTTCCTGGGCAGACATGAAGAAACATCCACTCATTCCTTGTAGAACATTGACATCAGATCAAAAACCTACTCCTCCCAAGTGTAGCATTAGTGAATAAACGAATTTATTGGGATGAAGACTTACTAGCAGAAGCTCCGTGACCAAAAGGCAGCTCCATCACCAGGAAGACCACCCAGTGTGGGTGAGGACTCAAGAAAGCTTCATTCCTCCTGGCAGGTAGCTCCTCACGACGCTCCTGCAGAGACCATTCACTGCTTATACAGCCTTAGGGAGGGTCCTCCTGAGTCTTGTAACTTTCTGAGCATCCAGAGACTTATAAGTTTAATGATTTTCCTGAGTCTTATGAGCTTCCCTCTGTCCTAATGTTTCAATGCAGAGGACACAACAACACTACTCTCCCTAAGAGCTTAATCTGTGACATATTTTACTCATCTACTAAACTGAACGCTTTATCTGGAGTTTGGCATTAGACACAGCTACAACAGAATCCCAAATGTGGTCCTTAGTAGCTCTGGTTTACTTAGATCAACCCAACTTCAGACAGCCTGGGGTTTTTTCTTCCTCTTTATTTGATGGATACAAATTTTTAAGTGAAAAAGAACAACAACGCAGATACCTTGTTCTGTTATAGCTACACAGACTGTGTCCAGCAAAAGACAGAGAGACCCTGCTCCTGCCTCCCATGTTCTCACCCTCTCACTTTATCAAGATAGATGGTTGTTTAGCTAGGGCATGTGACATCAGCCATGGGATAACTAAAGTCAGTGTCCAGAACTCTCGCAAGCTTCCCTCAGAAGTGCCCTTCTCCCAAGACTATATCCTTCTGTCTGCGTGATGACTGGCAACATGACACTCAGTCACAGTAGGCCCACGTCCTCTCCCAGTGTGGCCACTTGTTCCTTGTCTAACCTGGATGGAGTCCTTTGGTTCCCCTGAGCCTTAGATGCTTGAGGGGAGATGACAGAGCTGACACTATAAACAGCCATGGTACACAAAGACGACAGGGTGTGTGGAAGCATTTAGCGGATCAACATACAATACACAGTCGCATCCTAGAGGGGAATGGAGTTGTACCAAAACCCAGAAACAAGAAAATTTTCTCTTTTTTTCCATAAGAAGAGAATAGAAGGAAAATTTGAGCCAGTCAGTTTGTCACTGGTGCTGGACACAATTCTAGAACATTCCAGTCTACAGTCCTGGGAGAGGCAACAGACAACAGGGTTCTGGAGAAGAAATGTACTGAACCTCTAATTGCCCCTTGGAGAAGGGAAACCTTGAGGACGTGGGAGTCTCAGTGGGCCCTGAAGGAGGAGTTTCAGGGAAGCCAGGAAAAGGGGTTCAGAGAGCTGAGAGGGGATTCAGTGACACTGCAGAGAGGTAAGGACGGGAGCCTGAAAAGCTTCACTTAGCCAGACAATCCTAATAACTGTATACAAGGCCTAATTTTCTCAGGAAAAGAAAACCAGACACATGTTATAGTAAGACGTCCCGACACACTTCAGTTTTGATCCTCGGAACGAAAATAACTATTATCCATAAACCACTTTCAGTATTGGTATTTGTAAATAAAGACTGAAAATACCCATGGCCTCCTTCAAAACTGAACCCCATTTCCTCATCTGTGAAATGGATATCAGGCTCCTCAGAGGGTTAAAGTCCTCACACCATGGCTGCCATGGAAGTGGTAGTGCCTGCCCCTCACCCCACCCCTTGCCCCCTACCCCGGCCCCCACCCCCTACCCCCTACCCCCCACCCCCGCCAAGCCTCGTTGAGGACAACAATCATCAAGACGGAAGCCTGTATTCGACGTCCTTTGGACTCTATGACATTTCTGTCAAAGGTTTTAATGAAGACACAGGAAATAAGGCTGGGAAAGGCAGAAAATGGATGGAGGGGGCTGGAGAGCTGGCTCAGCTGTTAAAGGCTGACTCACAGCTGAAACATCATGAAAATGGATGGTGCAATATGACTGTGGCGGTGCCTTGCTTGTACAAAGAAAGCCTGTCTGAAGATCAGAGAGTGGAGCTGGCAACTAGCTAACCATTGAGGTCTGGAGGTCTGTACAGACAGGCAGGAGGTGAGATGGCTGGGCAGAGAGAGGATATAGGTGGAGGAAACAGAAATTTGATCTCTTTTCTGCTGGGAAGCTAGTGAGGTAAAGGTGGCTATGGCTCGTTCCCTCTCCTCTTGACCTCTCTCTCAGCATCTTCCTCTACATCTGACTCTGGGGTTTTACCTATTAGAACCTGTGTGATGTAAGACTTTGGACCAGGTGGGGAGAATGAATGAGAAACATGGATGCTGGGAGCACTGAAGCAGAGTTGAAGACTCTGTCCTCAGACCTCATATACGTGGCAGTACAACGCGTCACCGCTCTCACTACACAGGCACCTCCACCCAGGCTCTGTTCCTGACCACTGTGTTAGGAGGCCCTTGGCACATTATTACACACCCAAAGGACAGGTAGAATGGTGGGAAGACCCTGGTGCCCACACCACCTGCTGAATGGAAGAACTTTAGAAGTTGGGATCACCATGCGCACAGCCTCACACATCGGAGAATTAGCATCACTTGACCCACGTTGGACAGGGGTCTGAGCACTTGGGTTCTTGCCCTTAGGAGCTCACCTTGTGAACAGAAAATAGACAATCACGGCTGAGTGAAGTCCTTTGTGTGTTAGGACATAAGATGTGCTCTGGGAAAAAGAAGCAAGGGCAGCAGGTTACAGGGATCGGAACCGTACCTCCAGGCAGGGAACGGTAGACAGGGCTGCTTCAATAAGAAGCAGCAAGGAGGTGAGGGTAGGCCAGGTAGAGATGCGGGGTGCTGGCCCAGAGGACAGGGACAGTCAGGGCACAGTATTGTGGTGACAAGGAATTGCCTCTTGGTGCCAAGATACCCAGGGCCAGGGACCAAAGGAAATCCTCACACCGCTTCCCCATAACTGTCAGATCGGATGGTCAGGAAGGTAGACCAGAGGAGGGGCGGGAGGAGGACATCTCAGAGCTGGCTCAGCACACCATACCCTTGTCTATCTCCCTGTCCCCTTCAGCCCAAAACCACCTGAGCTGTGTAAAAGAAACCTGTTCACCCTTTGGACCCAGCCTGTTTCCTTTGCCCTTTCCCTTCCTCCTCGGACATTGTGGCCACACAACTTCAAACGTTTTTGTCTTTGCTTGGCTTCCAAAGCATAAGGCATTTCGGAAAGTCAGTAGAGCTTCCTTGCAGGCCCCTAACCTATAAAACCACAGCTGGAAAATAGGCTATCCATCCTCTCTGTCCAGTACTGGACCAGTCATCTGCCAAGCGAGTATTCTGTTCTTCTTGCTTGCTTGTCATAGCTACTTAGGTCTTCAGTTATTTCAACTAAGAATGTTCACTTTAGAATAAAAAAATGAGATCTAAAAATAAGCCTTACTGAGGGGAAATCCATCATTTCGTTTACTATGTAATGTGTAAGGTCTTATGCCAGAGCATTGACCTTGACAGTGTCACACACATCACTAAGTATAAGCCCACAACCAGGAAGTAAGTTAAGCAAAGCACATAGCACGTGACTAATACCCTCTTTGCTCATTCATTCATTCATTCATTTATCATTCAGTTGATTTTGCTGAGTTCCTATCATGTGTACTAAAATGACTACCATGAGTGTATGTATAAAGGTGTTGTATAGCAACAGCCTCCAATACAAAACATTAAATCTTGGAAGGAAGTTCTTTGCAGAATGTTCTGAGTGGAGGTGAACATTTCACCCTATGGGAAGCTTCTTAAACTTCAGGAAGTAAACAACTCAATAGCTTCAGGAAGTCCCTGAAACTAACCAGATTCATTAGGTGACTTCCATCTGCCAAGCGTGTATTAGCAGTAAGGACAACCACTGAAAGACATTCTCAGACCAGCCAAACTGCCCGGAAGAGGCAGAGATAACTGAGATGTCTATAAAAATTGATCTCCAACCTATGGAGCTGCCTGCAAGTCATGCAGTGATCTCCAACTTTGGGTGGGCTTTGGGATGCAGCTGCCTTTGAAGTATGTCTGCTCCCATAAGCAACCTCTTACCCACAGTCCTGTAAGTAACCTCAGCAAAACTCATCAGTTCACCAAGCTCGATTTCAGTGGTACTCACCTTTGGTCTGTCATTGGTTCACTATTTGGGGTGAGAGGTGTTTGCTTTCATTTCTCCAGGAGTAGTGTCACTCAGTCTGGGGTGTAGGCTCATATGCATGTATGCAGAGGCCTTAGTAGGATGTTAGGTGTGAGGTCCACTTCTCTGCAAGGACCACAACCCTAAAGGCAGGACACGAGCAGACATCCCCTCATGCATCTTTTGTTTTCTCAGTGTGGGTGAGGATGTGAAAACAGGGGCTGTTGTTGGGCACACGGCAGGACTCAGGTTATGTTTAGCCTCCCTGCTTACTGAATAATTGCAAGCAGTAGTGAAGACAGAGACTGGACGAGTAGTCTCTTCAAAGAACTCACTCTGTTCAGCATCTGTCTCACAGGGGGAAAGGTGGACTCCTTTGTTTAAGAGAAACCAAAACTATTAGCTCCTTATCAGTTCCAAAACTGCAAATATTTGCTCCAACTTTTAGAAATCCATTATTTAAGCTGAATGGAAATTGCTAGCTGGGTTGAATGAAAGTTGACATGTTGGGGAGCTGGTCTAGCAATCCATAAACTACAACCACCATTAAAAAATCACTGGTCCAGTTGTAGCCATAGAAATTAGCCTGCAGTCTATCAGGCAAGTCAGGGCCTCAAGTTGACTCATACAGCAAGCATCAGGCTGCTGTTGTGATTTAGTTCTGCCCTAGGCTTTTAGTGAACATTTCTAAGATAATTAAAGTGAGGTGTTGAGAATAATTTCCTTTCTGGTCTTTGAAATGAGAATGCAGCTGGCTAGGTCCCCGCCCTCCCCCCACTTTTTTCAAGGCTTGGGGGTTGGGGAAGAATGGAAAGAAAAGACTTGTAGCCATGAGTGACAGCATGCTGTTGATAAATGCAATCTGGTCCGTCCAGGAGCCTGGCTGATTTCGATTCCTTAAGCAGCTAAGAAGAAATCTCAAAGATGAGCATTTGATGAGCCTATGTATGCGTGCTCTTCACCCATCAGACTGGACAGCCCCACTGTCAGAAAACAGACCCCAAAATGAGCAGGCACTGAAACAGTAAAAATAGATTCTATATAGAAAAACTGCATTAAGAGTATAAGGGACATTGATGTAGACCTGGGCTCAGTTCCGAGTACAACAAAGGGCAAGGGAAATCCACTGCTGTGGACCAGGGAAGGATGTAACATTAGGGAGGACCAGTGAGGGTAACACCAGGGAGGACCAGTGAGGGTAACACCAGGATGACATAGGATGCCTGGAAAGTTAAATACCAGGCGTCAGGGGGTTTATAGTGAAACTGATGTGACAAGATTCTTGCTGAGGATCAGGTATGACCTGGGGAATGGTGGAGGCTGAGGACCCTGATCTGATATTAGTGATGATGAGGTCTCAGGAATGGGGACTGTTGGAGGGATGGCTCAGCCATTAAAGGCCAGGCTCACAACCAAAAATGTAAGAATGGGGACTGTTGCTAACCTCTTAGCAGAGTTCTTGCTACAGTTAAATTTTACAAGGACATACATGGATGAACCTAAAAGAAAGTCCCAGAGCCAAGCTTACATTTGGTCAAATAAGGGTGTTTTTGTTTTGGGTTTGTTTTTTTTTTCTGATCGTTCTCACCGTCTGAAGCTCTGGCTGGAGGCATGTGGAGTTAGTGAGTGGAAGCAATCCCAGGTGGTCTGCTTAGGTTTCAAGGCCAATAGCGCTCCACTGGCTTCGTGTGACAGGAGGAGTTTCCTGTAGATATAGACTTAGTCCAGCACTTCCAGACACCCACCCTTATCCATGATAGCGGCCTCTGTCACAGTGTCACATATGTTATTCATACCTTGCCTCCCCCAAAACACCATGGAGGTGGTCCACATGAAAGACATTCACCTTGCACTGATGGCCAGCAGAAGCCCACAAGAACCCTCTTGCTGGGGGCTGGTTTAACTGACACACTTTCCCAGTCACCCTGAGATAAATACAAATAGACCACTGTGTACATTAAGCTTCTGTTCTAGACCTCAACAGACCAGACCAACCATGACCAAGTTTTCATGCTAAATGCTACACACTTGAATAGAATTTTGCCCCCAGTACCAGGGATTAAACCTAGAGTCCTGTGTGATTCATGCTAGCCAAGCACTTTACCATTGCCCTACATCTATAGCCATTTTTTTTTTACTTTTTTTTTTAAGGCAGAATTTCATGAAGTTGTTTAGGGTGGTTTTGAACTCACTATGTAACTCAGAAAGGTCTTTGTGACTCCCCAGCCTCAGCCTCCCAAGTGGCTGAGATTGCAAGCCTGCCCCACTAGGGTCCATTAGAAGTTAAATTTCAGGGAAGCAGCTCCCTAACGTGGCTGCTCTTTCCCACAGATAGAAAATTCTAATGGATGGAGTCAGCGTAAGAAAAGCTTGCTTTCCTCATCAAAAGAAAAGGAGCCCAAAGTGCTGATTCGCTACTCTTGGCATCTTTCCCCATTGTCTATTTCTTTGTTCTTCTATATGACTGCAGGGCCGAAATGTCAGGTGTAGGGTTACAAATACACACTACCACACTCATCTTCTCAGTGTGCTCTGGGGGTTGAATTCAGGTCCTCCAGCTCTTTATGGACTGAACTATTTCCTGGTAATTCTGTCTTCTGAGACCACCTATTGTGCGGCTAATTCATTGGATTTTTTGTTTGTTTGTTTGTTTGTTTGTTTGTTTTTTGAGACAGGGTTTCTCTGTGTAGCTTTGGAGTCTATCCTGGCACTCACTCTGTAGACCAGGCTGGCCTCAAACTCAAAGAGATCCGCCTGCCTCTGCTTTCCCCGAGTGCTGGGATTAAAGGCATGTGCCACCAAGGTCCGGCTTATTTCCCTGGATTTAAAACCTTCCCTCTTGAAGAGAAAGCTTCAAAGACTCAAGAAGCAAAGGAAACGTAAGGAGCTCACAAGGGCCCTCCTCAGGGTTACCTGAGCAATTAGTTACACATTGCCCAGGAAAGGGAGACTCCAGCAACTGCGTTCAGCCTGTGAGCATGCCCAGAACCCTGGATTTGCATCATCACCCAGCCTGCAATGGGCTTTTTCAGTGATGCAGCTCTTTTGAGAAACTCACTCTCCTGTAATTTACCCTGGCCCGTGATGCTGCAATAATCTCCATAAACACGTTGGCTCACCAAGCTAGACTGGAGTAGAACAGTTTCTCTGTTTCTGTCATCTACGCCCATCTGGGGTAAATGCATTTTGTTCTTCTTGTCACCGGGAAGAGTCACACGGTACGCCCTACTGCAAAATTCTTTTTTTTTTTCTATTTGGAAGGTGTTTGTACTTTTATATTTTACTTTGCATGTTTGTAATTTTTTTCTGAGACAGCGTTTCTCTGTGTAGCTTTGGCACCTCTCCTGGAACTGGCTCTGTAGACCAGGCTGGACTCAAACACAGAGATCCACCTGCCTCTGACCCTAGTGCTAGAATTAAATGTGTGTGCCATCACCCCTGGTTTAATTTTTGAGATTATAGTATAATTACATCATTTTCCCTTCACTTTCCTTCCTCCAAACTCTCCCATACACTCCTCTCTGCTCTCTTCCAAATTCATAGCCTCTTCTCATTACCACATACATATATGTATATGTATAGACACATATTCCTAAGTACATAAATACAGCCTGTTTAGTCTGTTTAATGTTCGTTGTATGTATGCTTTCAGGGCTGAGCATTTGGAATTGGATTAATAACTGATTTTTGTTTTTTATATTTGTCTTACATCCCAACCTCAGTTTCCCTCTCCCTCTTCTCCTCCCATTCCCTCCCCCCCCCCCATTTTTTTGAAACAGGTTCTCTCTACATAGCCCTGGTTGTCTTAAACACACTCTGTAGACCAGGCTGGCCTCGATCTGCCTGCCTTTGCCTCCTGAGTGTTGGCATTAAAAGGTGTGCACTGCCACCACGCTCAGCCACAGATCTTAATGATGAGTTTCAAAGCCTCCCTTCCCTGTCCCAGCTGCCATCACTCCCTGTAGAACAAGTCCCCCCACACACACACTCTAGTTACTCCTACCGTCACCCCTGTTGCTTTGTAGCCGCCTGTGATACTTTCTTAGATTCTTCTCCTGCTCCTGTGAGAAAATAGCCTAACAAAAGTAATTTACAGAAACTGTGAGCCAAAATCCATCCTTCCTTAAGTCCATTCTTCCTTCCGTGAGTTGCTTTCATTAGGATATTTTCCATCATGGCAGGGAAGTCATGGCTGCAGGAGCTTGAGGCTGAGGGTCACATTGCATCCATGGCCAGGGAGCAGGGAGAAAGAAATGCTTGTTCCTTCTGCCTTCCATGCAGTCGGAATGGAACACAAGCCTTTGAGGGTGGACCTTCCCAGCTCACCTCATCTGATCCAGATAATCCCTCCCAGGAAAGACTAGAAGTTTATCTGCTGGGTGATGCTACATCCTGTCAAGCTGACAATCGCTACTAGCCATCACATCTTCCCTTCTCTTTATTAATTCCTAAATTCAGTTCTCTTCCAGAATGGCATGAAGCTGCCTACCACAGGGCAGTTGCCTGGAAACAGACTGTAAGATGCGGACTGATGAGATGCAAAATGTTTCTTGGGTTCAACCTCTAAGAAAGAAGGAGGCCTAACTAGTACTTGCAGGAAAAGCTTGGGAACTTGGACCAACCTATAACTATAGGGTGACTGTCATCTCCTAGGCATCCCATCTAGAGCTGGCTGGGTTTCCTTAGTCACAGGCTAGCTGTCCTAGAGGAGACCGGCTACAGGCAGAAGACATACTATGGCAGGCAGATACTGAAGGCCCTGGCAAACAGGAACTGACTGCATAGCTGGGAACAGTTCATCTTTGGGCCAGGACCTCTGTTGATTGTGGCAGTAAGTATTTCTCAACTAAAAAGTACTGAAGTTCTCTAGTGGTCACATCCCCAATCCAGCCTGACTGCTTCATGTTGTGCTGTGTATATTCCCATCTACAGCTACTGAGGGGGAAGCCTCTGGCCCTTCTGTTTGGGACAGAGGCAGGCCTTCATGCCACCATGCACTTATCTGTACACACAAAGGGACAGCTGGCATAACTGAGTAGACAGAATGGATCTCCATCCTACTCCGTGGGCTTGTGCTTACTAATAGGGTTGTATTCCTTTCTTGGCTGCCAGGATGGTAAAGTAACATCGTAACATTACCTGCTACTGAAAGACTCCTCCGCTCGGGCTTCTTCATCATGTCTGAAAACAATGTATCACCGGGACCCTCAGGTCCTGGCCCCCCTGTGTCTTCCAAACACTCCCCACTTTCCTCCTCGGCTTCCTGGAACGGAGAGGATAGTGAAGAACAAGAAGAGGAGAGTTCACTGGAGGAATCTCTGTCTAGTGAGGATTATGAATCTGAGGAGTTTGCGCATGATGAATTGTTTCAATGGGATGAGGAGTCTACGGAGGGCAACAAATCTCTGGAAGAGGAGTACCTGGAGGAGGAGGATTATCTGGATGAGAAAACATTTTTGCAGCATGAAACATATCTGTTTAAAGAAGCATTTATGGAGGAGAACACGTATCTAAAAGAAAGGAAGCTTCAGACGCCCCTGGAAGAGGGTGAGTATCTGTCGGGAAGGGTGTCCTGAGAAGCATCTGGAGGCGAGTGTGTATCTAGGGGAGGGTGTCTAGAGAAGCATCTGGAATGGGGTGGTAGTTTTATGACACAGAGCATCTGGCAGTGGATGAGATGGAAGAGGATAGCTCTGGCTGCCTAGATATTCAGGCAGAAACAGCTAAGGGTGAGAGACTAAAAAAAACCACCCAGCACTGGCTGCTCTGTCCATGGTGCTGACAGAGAAGGTGCCTCAAGGACCAAACTGCTCATATCTACAACGGGACACCGTGCCTAGAGATCATCAAGGAGAGAGAGATGTTGGTGGTGCACACCTTTAATCCCAGCACTCGGCAGGCAGATCTCTGTGAGTTCGAGGGCAGCCTGTTCTACAGAATGAGTTCCAGGATAGACTCCAAAGCAATACAGAGAAACCCTGTCTCAAAAAAAAAAAAAAAAAAAGAATGTGAAGTGCCCTGTTTGCCCTGTTTGGTTTGTTCTTTTGCCATTTGTTTGTTGATACAGGGCTTTATCTATCCCCAAATGGCCTCAAATTCATCCTGTAGCCCAGTATAACCTTGAACATCCTGCCTCTACCTCCCAAGTGCTGGGGTTACAGCCTGCACCACCACCCTCAGTTTATGTCCTGAAGGCACTCTGCCAACTGAGCGACATCATGTTCAATCTGTTCAATAACAGCAACAACATTGTCCTTTATTAATGAGCAATGAAGCCTTATCATGGGTGTTTTAGAAACCATACACACTATAGGAAAAAAGAAGAAAGTTCATAAGGATGACACTCCAGGCTGTCCTTCAGAGTCCACCCACATGTGAACATGTGTACACATGTGTGTGCACATGCACAATAAAAAAGAAAAAATTACCACCAATGATGATGAGCATTTCCCATACTTTGGTTCTACCCTCCTTTAGACTTGCATATACATATATGGGCACATATATTATACGGACTAATTACATGTACATAATTTACTAGTAAGATGTTAGTATTGTATTGGTTAGCAGGTTGATAAATTTGGGAGAAGGATCTGCTTTTTTGGTGCTTGTTGTAAGGCACACTTATTTAGATATTTCTACCTTGTGGTTACAAATATTGCATTTCGTGAATATAATTTTATGAATTGAATGTATTAATTTTTCTTTTTATGTTTCTTTTTAACTTCAATAACAGTTGCACACATTAGTGAGTGTGTCATTACAATCAAATGAGGAAGCTGAGAAACGTGCCCTTCATACATGTGTCTCTTCCTTATGGTGGGAGCATTCAAGATCCTCTGTGTTAACTATTTTGAAATACTCAGTTAATTGTTGTCAGCCACAGTTATCCTTCTTTTCTACAGAGCATTCGAAGTCATTCATCCTGACTACTTGTGCCCACTAAGTATCCTCTCCCCATTACCCCACTTGTCCATCCACACTTACCCCAAGCTAAACCACAATATTGCTATTCAGTCCCTGCTGTTGATCATTTATTGTTTCCAACTTTAGTGTTACCTTTTGTCTCATTTTGTTTTGTTGACAGGGTCTGCCTATGTAACCCTAGTGAGTACGGCATTCACTGTGTATCTGAGACCGACCTCAACTTGAGGGCATCCTGCTGCCTAGGCCTTTGAGTACTGGGGTTACAGGTCTACCACTCCTTGTTTATTGATACTTTTATAAACATCCCTTTGAGCCTGGGAAGTAGCTCATTTGGTAGAGTGCTTGTCTAGCACCCATGAGCCTTAGGGCTGATCCTCTACGTCACATAAACTGGAGATGGTGGTGCATGCCTATAATCACAACACTCAAGAAGTAGGGCAGGATGAACAGAAATCCAAGGTCATCCTCTGCTACATAATGAGTCTTCTCTAGAACACAGGCCTACAGTCTGACGCTAGGCCACCAGACGCCACTTCTCAGGTTACCTGCTCAGCCCCCTAGAAGGAATAGTCTTACAATGCTCCTGGGTGATGGCTCTCAGCCAAAGACTGACATTTTCTCCAGCACTGTTCCTGCGATTGGCAGCATCATCTCGAGTTGGGTTTTATTCTGGCAGCAGCAGCCACTGTGCTATTTGCTAGCTTTGGCTAATGTGTCCTGGCACAGAGATCCATGTGGCATCTTTCCTTGATGTCATGACTGCACGATACCATCTAGTCAAGCACAGAAATTTAAAACCCCAGGACATCTGCATCATCTTGATGGAGACCTAAATTAAGGACTGTTTTTTTCTGGGTCCAGTTTCGTTACCCTCAGCTTTTATCGTTTCATCTTCCTGCATCTCATCAGACAAATCATTGATTCCAACCACCCTCGTGGAAGTTGAGTGACCGCATTACAGAAATAACTGCTCTATGTCCGGGAAATCCTTCTCTAGGCACCTCTACCATCAAGCTTCCTCTAGGGATCTAATAGCCCTGCTGTCCAAACACCAAGTGTAATGTTAATACTGGAAAGTAACAACCGTGCTTTTCTTCTGCACAGGCTGGATCAAGCATTCCCAACGTGTCCCCTCTGTGTGCTGGATCTTGGTAAATATATTACCCACTAGAGCAGGACAAATACAATGCTGTCGAGTGAACAGAACTGTGTATAAAGCACGGGATTTGAAAATAAACGACCTGCCAGCAAAAATTGGAAAAGCACTGGCAACCCTGCAGGGGAATACTAGAATGACTCTAAAGGCACAGGGAAGAGCTCCTTGGGCTACACAAACCCCAATACCACACTAGATTATGCAAAACAGGTTATGAGTGGGTGGAAAAGAGAATTCTTAGTTTTTCGAAAGAATCTACACCAAGGTTTTTAATGTAGAAATATTCTCTAAATATCTTTAAGATATAACTATTATGGGACACAGTATTGAACAAGAATGCCATCCTGATCCTTAGCAGAATGCATCAAATTGAATCAACCAATCAATCAGATTTATTTCATAAAGACACACACATACATGTGTGCACACACAAATACATACACACATATAAACAGACATGCATGCTTATTTTTAATAAATTAATTGGCATTTATAAAAAGAACCTTAGAAAGGACATATGAACTATCAACTCTCATTCTAATAGGTAAATTACTAGTCGTTAGAAGTAGGTCACTGGTCTACGGCCATACCACCCTGAACGCGCCCGATCTCGTCTGATCTCAGAAGCTAAGCAGGGTCGGGCCTGGTTAGTACTTGGATGGGAGAAGTAGGTCACTGACTTCAAGAGGGTTAAGGGGCCCTATCTAGGCACAGCAGGAAAGAGTGTTACTATCAGTTACTCATGCCTGCCACAGAATCAGGTAGTCATGATGAAGTTGACTGTCATTTGTTTATTAATAGCAGACAGGAGTCTGCCATAAAGAAGGACTTTCTTTCTTAGTGACCTGACTTCTTAAATGCCAGCTCTTGTCTCACTTATGAGTTACATGAACTTGGACAAGTCCCTTAATCTCCTGTCTTAGCATCTTCTCTTGACTGAGGGATAGCACTAGACTAACTTATAGGATACATCAGACATACAGTATTTTGAGACAATGTGAAGGTTAGCCATGATCATATTGTATATTATTCCCCTGCTACTGACTAATGAGTGGCCAGTCTTCCCAGGCCACATTTTCCTGCTTTGTGAAATGGACAGGAGATTATGGGGCAGTGAAAAAGGGGCTGGGGGACATCTACTCAGGAACAGTCAACATCAGCCATGCCCCGGATACCATGCTGGACTCTAGTAACTCTTTGATTTGATGGCAGCTTACTTGAGCTCTTGATGTCGTATCGCTAAAAACGATCAGATTGTTAAGTGGCCCCCAATGGTTAAAATTCTAGTGCATGCCTTGAATCCCAGCATTCTGGAGGCAGAGGCAGGTGGATAGGTCTCTGTGAGTTTGAGTCTGGTCACATAATGAGTTCTAGGACAGCTGGAACTGTGTAAAGAGATCCAAAAAGAAAAAAATCTTTCTAATCTTAAATACCCATGCCCCTGCTCCACCTGGCACCTCTGCTGAGGAGCCATCCTTTAATCCTGTGGCAGAGAGGCACTGCGAGTGCCTAAGGTTAGCGGAGTAAACTCGGAGTCTTGTCTGCTTGAATTCTCTCCAGTTTAAATCTCCTAATGTTTAAAGAGAACTGTTAAGAGAGAGAACACTGAGGTGAGGCAGAAGCAGAAGATTTCTATAGCCCAGACCCTCTCGTCCTCACCATGAGGGATGCAACAAGGTATATTCAGTGTAAAGAAAAGGGCTCTGTGTGGGTCAATAAAGCCTTTCTGTTCTTTCTCTCCCCAACAGAACTCAAGGAAGTTGGCACAGCAGCGGTCCAATCCAGTCTTAATGCAAGGTAATACTCTTTTGGGATAAGCCAGGTGAGAGTCACGTTTTCAAAGATAGGGAGAAGTGGAGAAGGTCTTAAGGAGCAAGTCCCTGAGGAAGGGCATTGAGTAAGGAGCTCCTGGAAGTCACCACAGCGCCCACCTGTGTCACGCTGCCAGTCACAGCATGTCTGAGTGCCCAGGATGTCCAACAGTGAAAGTCATGACCCCAGATCATCTAAATTCCAAGCGCACACACCCATCCTAACTTCATCCATATTTCACTGAGAACATGTTCAATCCCCTGGAGCCCTACAGAGAATTCTAAGGACCACAGGGGCTTGGGGGGGGAGGGGTGCTTAGGAGTTCATATGTCTTTTGGCCTGAGTACCTCAGAGGAGTACCCTACAGTTTCTCACCAGACTTTGTCACCACCCCCAGATCTGTTGGACCTGTCTCCTTCAGCCTGTCTCTGCCAGGTAGACCAACTGATATTAAATAATTTCACAGTGGACACTCCCTTTCATTCCTTTGCATTTCAATCTGGACCCAGTAAAAACCCAGATATTCCTGAGAAAGGCCATAGTCCATTGGAATTGTCCTCCTTGGCCCTCAGCTGCAGAGCCCACACCTCATCCCAACACTCTACCATCCACATGAACATCCCTTCAGACAGCAGTGAGCCACCCACAGGGACAAACCTCCATGTTCAACTTTAACTGCTCTAAAATCATGGCATGCTACCCTGGCCTTTTGTCATTTATGACATGTACTTCTGTGGTTTTCACACTCCTAAAGAGATAATAAGCAGGGTTCTGGACCAGGGTTGATGGGGAGTGTTCTAGAATATTCTGCTGTCAGTGAAGGCATCCATAGATCCTTTCAGGGTTTAATGAAACAGCAGCTGGCTGCATGGAGGAGCCACACGTCTATTGTGTGTGATCCACAAGCTGGTGCCTCTAGTCTTCTGAACTCAGCCACCTGGGACTGATAAGTAGCCATGTAGTTGGGTTCCAAACCTGACTTCTGTATGTAAATTAACCAACCCTTTTCCTCCCCTTTGACAGGAACCCAGTTCCCAGTCCTATTCAAGTATTCAATATCCTGACTACCACTCCCCCAAGCTCTGACCATGACCTGAAGTTTGCCACGTCCTCTTACTACAGTTTGGTAGTCCCTGCCGCCCTAAGAGACCAGAGCAGTCAGACGGAATGGCCCTACTTTGGGAGTAAGTTGTGTAAGGGAGGCTACACCCAACCAGGACCCCATGGGCGTGTTCCTATGCCTGAGATGGGCAGAATGGCCTTGTAGCGTTCGTGCGTGCGTGCGTGCATGTGTGTGTGTGTGTGTGTGTGTGTGTGTGTGTGTGTGTGCGCGCATGCGTGTTACTGAGGCATGAGTGCTGTCTCCTGTACTTACAACATGGCACAGTTCTGGGAGATAGGATGCCAAGCCAGACATATTTGGGTTAGAAGTGAACTCCTCTGGCAGCCCTGTCCCCTACCACAACACATCCCAGACCCTCCTGGGAGGATCTGCAAAGAGCTGATACAGGTGTTGCCTTCCTGCCTCCTCTCTCCCCCTTGTTAGTCTTCCTGTCCTTTGCTGTGTGAGCATGAGCAGCACCTCCCTCAGGGGCAAAAGCATTCCCTTCACAGGTTGTATACTGGTTCTTTGGGGCAATAGATCATATCCATGGAGACTAGTTAGCAGAACAAAGGTCACCTCAGACAGTGTCTTGGCATTCATCTTAAGACAGCTCTGTAGCTGCAAAAGACCTGCAGACAGATATTGGGGTTCAAGCTTCAAGCTGAAGATCAGAGAAACAAAGCAACCAAGCCAGCAGCTCTCAGCTCTACCCAGCTGAAATGGCAATCTTGTCTCCACGAATCCTCAGCGGCAAAAACTCTCAATCCCTGTCTCCTCCTCCTTTTACTCCTCTCTCTGCCCAGCCATATCACTCCTGTCTCCACCTCCCTAGTGCTGGGATTAAAGGAGTCTGATCCCAGGTTCTGAGATCACCTTTGTGTGAGCTGTTTCTTTTAGGACTGGATCAATTTCGTGTAGCCAGTGTGGCCTTGAACTAACAGAGATCCATCTACCTCTTAATCCTGAGTCCTGAAATTAAAGGTGTGTGCCATCACTGCCTGGCTAGCTAGTATGACTGCAGGGATTTCAGGTGTATATCACCACTGCCTGACCTCGATAGTTTGTGGCTGGCTTTGCTTTCTGAATCCTCAGGCAAGCTTTAATAAATCATAAATAATGTATCACCACATAGCTCCATCTCAAATCCAGGCCAAACCATCTTACAATGAAATACACAAAAAAGATTTCAGGGGGACGGCATCAATGGTCTCAATTCCCTGCCCAATTAAGATCAAAAGCCCTTCCCTCTGGTTCCTAGCGGTGGAAAACTGAACAGCATTTCTTACCATTATTAATCATTGAAGTTCAGCCTTGGTAGGATCGACCCATGGTTGATGCACAGATTTAGTCCCCATCTGTAATCATGACAGCAGTTAAATTAGATTCTCCATCACCTTACCTCCCGGCCCCAACCCCTGCCCGCTAAATTTTGTGACTCAAAGGTGGCTGAACAAGCCACTCCAGAAACAGTGGAGACATAGAGGACAGGCCCACACAAGCCGGTGTAAGATGGTGTGTTTTCCCAGGCTCAAGGAACTCATTTGGTCCACAGATGAATTTTCATGCCCCCCCCAAGAACTGGAACCATGCAGACTTGGCGACATCTGTGGGAGAACACTGAGCTTTTATCTAAATATGCATAAGCAAGACTCTAAAGGGACTTACTAACTGCCTAGCAAGTGTCAGCACTAAGCTTAAATGAATGTGGGAGGGAAGAGGATAAAGAGGCTGTGTGGGAAGGAAAGGCCCAGGGTCTGGTGGCACCATTGTGGACACATACCAGAAAGACCCTCTGAGACCTTTGTGCCTCCTTCATCCACAGTCCTTTTGGTATCCGGGCTTAACGAAGACCACTCCTGCGTCCACACTTAGGTTGCACCATGCCTCTCTGATCTGTGTGAGCATCTTTTGTAACGATACATCTTCCCAAGACTGAGGCCTTAAAGCCACCAAACACTGAGTAAGCGTTCACGAACAGCCGGGCATTACGTAGCAAACACCTCCTAATCAAATGCTACAGCATCAGCAGCCACAGGTGTGGACTGTTCTGCAGCCTCCAAGCCAGGCTCAATAACAACACACCCAGTTTCCTGCGGTTACTTGAGGAGAGTCAAGAATGAGTCCGTGGACTGTGGACTCACCTACGGTGCCGTGGTATTAAATCCAAGGACCCAAGGTGGCAACAAGGGCTGGAAAAGGTCCGTACCCACTGCACAAGAAAGTAATCACCTCTCATGCTTGCTCTGCGTTTTCAGTTACTGCGGGGAAAGGGACTACAACCTGTTGACAGGCATGAACAGACTTCTGCTACGCGCTCTTGGCTTCCATTTCAGTCCCACTCAGCATTCCAAACAGAATCACTTGCCTTCCTTTCTCCATGCTGGACAGTGGACATTGTCCGTGGTCACTGTTTACTAAGTGAGCCTATAGGATACCCTGAAACATCATGTCTGTTCTTATAAACCTGTCTGTACTTCCAGTTCTGCCCGCCCCATACGCCACACCCCACCACCCCCACCCCCACCACCATGGAAAGGGTTTCGAAGCTTCTAAAGTGATTAACATTTTGTGGTTTCATCCAAGCACCATCCAGTTGTGTATCGGGTCTAGTTTGTCTCTTGTCAGTGCACCCCAGCAAACCTTAGGAAGAGGCAGCCTCTCCCTTGAGTCATTGCAGCGGAGGTTGAAACACAAGGAAGAGCAAACAGTCCCTGAAAATTCATGGAGCATTTTCTTTCGTCTTCTGCCTGTGGATTATAATCTTTTGGAGGACTCTGAGGGTAACTGGAACACGGCTGTATGGTCAATGAATGGACCAAGTAGGAGAACAGGGGCTGAGAGAATTGAGCATCTCTCGGGGATGGGGTCACTGCCAAATATAGGAGCGTATTTATGTCCAATCTGGCTGAAGAAGGCTGTACTCTCCGGGGGAAGTCTCTTAAGCCCGGGAAACAAGATCATGGTGACCAGGCTCACCCATGAAGGCAGCTTTCAGAGGCAAGCCCATTGTGCCTCCTGCCACGCTATACTGGGAAATGATTTTGAATCACTTCCCATTCTCAGCCTCGCCAGAGTGTGTGCACGGACTAAAGTCCCAAACGACACAGAGATGCCCACCAGTGGCATCACAGGCTGGCTGCAAGCTAGAGAGAGGCTAGCAAAAGAGCTGTGGCTTCTCCAAAGGGGATGAGCGAGAATGGACAGGACCTGGAGGTACCCGTCAAGGATGGCGGGGAAGCACAAATCAGGTCAGGAGGTGGGGAGGAGAGACAGACCCCTGACACCAGGGCATGTGCTACTGAAGATTCCTACACAGGACAGAAACAGCTAAGGATCCGCTTTCTCAGGAGAAAGTACCTTCCGCTTTTTGTAGAAACACAGCAACTGGTAGAAGCAGACCACAGGGCTGAGAGCTTGGGACTGAAGGCCAGCAGGGCAGGGTGGAGATGAGACCAGGCACGATCCAAGAGTCCAGCAAAGATGCTTGTTTCTAGCCCTTATCTGGATCCTTGCCTGAGATGAGCTGAGGTCAGCATTCTTAGCACGGACCCTGGAAGACTTCACAACATGAACGATGGTGAACTGGGGACCTTTACTCAGCTCAGAATAAATCTTATGGGGCCGAGGCTCTTGTGTCTGAGGAACTCTTCATTATGACATTGTTGGGAACACACAGGTCAGGAACAGTATCTTGTATGGCACAGATTTCACTCACAAAACTGCCCAGATAAATCCCTGAAATTTGTTCTCCCAGAAGGGGGCAACTTGCATGGAAAGAATACTAAAGAACCGAGAATTCCTCACAATCCAGAAGGGAGGACCAGAAAGGCTTGTTTACAGTCCCAAAAGACTGTCTACCTAGACATGTGGTAGGTCATAAGCAAAGGAGTCCAGAAATCCTAACACTGGGTGTTACATCTGGGCTCAGAAAAATCGAGACTTAGCACCTGGCACATAGCTGGCAGCTATACACTTGTTAAAGCTTTGGAGAGTGTGATTGAACCCTCTCCTGATTCTAGATTAGGTAGCACATCCTACTCTAAAGACACAGATAGAAGCATGTGTTTGAAAATGTGGATGAGCGGGGCTGTGATCCTCTAAGCCCCCTGGCAAGAGAGATGTGGCCAGCGTTGGAAAACTCCCCAGAGTGTGAACCAGTGGAAAACTCCCCAGAGTGTGAACCAGTGTGTTTGCACAGTGTGTCCTTTGGTGGCCGTGGGCTTGGATTTCGTTTTCAGTGCTGGAAATGAATCTCAGTAACTTGAGCGTGCAGGATGTGCTCCACCAAAGCCATACCTCTGGTCCCTAGTCTGGGATTCCAAAGAGTCAAGTGCAGAGGTTTAAAAAAATGGTGATGTTTCTTAGACATGAATGAAGAAAAATGAATGGTTTTGAACTTTAAGAATGTGGTCTGGAAAACTGAATCTAAGGAGAGACATTCCTGTCAAATAGCAACAATATTAAGATAAAAAACAGAGGGGCCTGTGTTGGCCCACCCCAACATCCACCCTATCTGTGATATGTTGGACCATGAACTGCGGAGGGGGATGCCAGTCCTGTGGGCCCAGGACTACAAAGTCTCCATGACACAGGAAGAGTCCCAGTGATGGCCCAGCATTGACAGTACAGCAGAAACCAGGGGCCTCGGACCAGACTGCTGATTCTTTAGGATGAATGCCTACATGTGTGGATAAAGGGGTTTACTGCGTGACTGACTGTGTCACACTGCAGCTCCCATGACAAGGTTTTTCCTTTCTTTTTCCCTTAAATTTTATTTTGTTTTATTATGGGAGGGGAGACAGGTGGGATCTGGAGTCATGATGTGAAAGACACAAATAATAAATAAAAAGAAAGTTGAAGAACAAAAACAGGGGTTCTTTTATTTATATCTGCTTGTCTGTATATGCACCATGTGAGTGCAGTACCCACAGAAGCCAGAAGAGGGCACTGGACACCGCCAGAAGAACTGCAGTTTTAGACAGTTGTGAACCACCAGACACGGGTGCCGGAAACCAAATCCAAGAGCAGCAAGTGCTGTGAATCACTGAGGCATCTCTCCAGCCCCTGGGGCTCTGCTAAAAAGTAACTAGAGCACAAAGAAGGTTATAACAGACCTGGCTACACTCCTCAATGCTGGCAATGGCAGAGTCAAATTCTACATCCACTCTTTCGTTTTTTACTTCACTGGGAAAGAAAACCACCTTTGGATTAGAAAAAGCACAACAAACTGAATAAGAAGTATCAGAAACCAAAGTTGCTTAAAAAGTCAGAAGAGAATGGTGACTGCTGCCTTCCAGCCTAGACAAAGTAGCCCTTAAATATAGAGAGAACAAAACTGGCTCAGCTATCTTTGTGGGATCAAAGGAGTTTTAAGAAATTGGGGAGATGAGCTCATGGCCAATCTAGGACAGATATTGAGAGTATCCCGGCCTCAACAACCAGCATACAGCCGTCAGGAACAATCCTTTAATGTTGGTTGTCTTTTTTTTAATGGCCTTTAATGTCCAAAGGCTTCTCAGTGTCTGGGGACAAGGCAGAGCATCAGGAGACGACGCAGCGAGAAGAGAACAGTCCCCAGGGAACTGTTGGATAGCTCAGACTCAACCTGATCTCCAGTGGGAAGCCATGAGGCTCTCCCCGGGGCAGCCTTTGCAAATGTGGAAGAACTGTTTCTGTTTGTGGGTGAGCTGCATTTGATAATATAATCAGAGTCCAGATTTTGACAGGCAGAAACACAGGCCAGGAGTGGGTTAGGAAAAAATAAAAAACGCTGGTAATTCATAACAGATGCTGCTCTGTTAGATTCCCCCAAACACCAAGTAAGGGGGAGTGAGGGGGCACAGCTGGAGGGGACCTGTGTACTGCCAGGTCTCACTCAGCAATATCCCAGTGGGTAAACGGGACAAGAAAAGCTAACGTAACCAAGAGCAACGGCTATTACACTCGGCCTGGGGTGACGTGTTCACTTGCGGGGAATACTACATTCTACAAGGAATAGAAGTCTGTTGGCTGGGGCTCGGCAGAAAGCTGGGCTTAGGTGAACCTGAGACACCATAACCCAAAGAACTGTTGACGTGAAGCAGCGTGCTCGTCTGGAAGATGGCAATTGCTGATGAGCAGTTGGTACTCACTGCACAGTGCCGCAAGCTGCCTCCTCGTGGTCTGTCCTATAGAGCGGGGACAGACTGCTCAGGGCAGAGGAGAGATGGCTCCTGTCAGTCAAGGCAATTCTGTGGTAGGATGATGTGCTGGCTAGTTTTACGTCAACTTGACACGGGCTAGAGTCATTTGAGGAATGGGAACTTCAGCTGAGAAAAAGCCTGCATGAGATGAGGTTGCGGCCCAGCCTGTAGGGCATTTTCCTAATTAGTGATCAATGCAGGGAGGGCCCAATCCATTGTAGGTGGTCCTATCCCCGGGCTGATGGTCCTGGGCTCTATAAGAAAGCAGACTGAGCAAGCCAGGGGAAGCAAGCTAGTAAGCAGCACCCTCCCTGGCCTCTGCATCAGCCCCTGCCTCCAGGTTCCTGCCTGGTTTGAGTTCCTGTTTTGACTTCCTTTAATGATGGATTATAATGTCAAAGTGTAAGCCAAATAAGTCCTTTTTTCTCCAAGTTTCTTCTGATCATGTTTCACCACAGCAATTGTAACCCTAACCAAGACAGATGTGTTTTCTGAGCTTAGCATTCTTATTTATGGGACTGCTGGGGATCACGCACTGAGAGCCGGATGGAAACCTAGCCCTCCTGTAAATGGTGTAGCATTGTGCTTCCTTTTCCTCATGTGCCTGTTCCTCTTCTGCTGCCAAGAACAGAATGCAAGGTGTGAGTGTGTGAGAGAAAGTGTGTGTGAGAGAAAGTGTGTGTGAGAGAGAGAGAAGGTGTGAGAGAGAGAAAGTGTGTGTGAGAGAGAGAAGGTGTGTGAGACAGAGAGAGAAGGTGTGTGAGAGAGAAAGTGTGTGTGTGAGAGAGAGAGAAAGTGTGTGAGAGTGTATGTGAGTGTGTGAGAAAAAGTGTGTGTGAGAGAAAGTGTGTGTGTGAGAGAGAAAGTGTGTGTGTGAGAGAGAAAGTGTGTGTGTGAGAGAGAAGGTGTGTGTGTGAGAGAAAGTGTGTGTGAGAGACAGAGAGAGAAGGTGTGTGAGAGTGTATGTGAGTGTGTGAGAAAAAGTGTGTGTGAGAGAAAGTGTGTGTGTGTGAGTGAAAGTGTGTGTGAGAGAAAGTGTGTGTGTGAGACAGAGAGAATGTGTGTGTGAGAGAGAAGGTGTGTGAGAGAGAAAGTGTGTGTGTGAGAGAGAGAGAAAGTGTGTGAGAGCGTATGTGAGTGTGTGAGAGAAAGTGTGTGTGTGAGAGAGAAAGTGTGTGTGAGAGAAAGTGTGTGTGTGAGACAGAGAGAATGTGTGTGTGAGAGAGAAGGTGTGTGAGAGAGAAAGTGTGTGTGTGAGAGAGAGAGAAAGTGTGTGAGAGCGTATGTGAGTGTGTGAGAGAAAGTGTGTGTGTGAGAGAGAAAGTGTGTGTGAGAGAAAGTGTGTGTGAGAGACAGAGAGAGAAGGTGTGTGAGAGTGTATGTGAGTGTGTGAGAAAAAGTGTGTGTGAGAGAAAGTGTGTGTGTGAGAGAAAGTGTGTGAGAGAGAGAAGGTGTGTGAGAGAGAAAGTGTGTGTGAGAGAGAGAAGGTGTGTGAGAGTGTATGTGAGTGTGTGAGAGAAAGTGTGTGTGAGAGAAAGTGTGTGTGAGAGAGAGAGAAGGTGTGTGTGTGAGAGAGAGAAGGTGTGTGTGTGAGAGAGAGAAGGTGTGTGAGAGTGTATGTGAGTGTGTGAGAGAAAGTGTGTGTGTGAGACAGAGAAGGTGTGTGAGAGTGTATGTGAGTGTGTGAGAAAAAGTGTGTGTGAGAGAGAGAAAGTGTGTGTGTGAGAGAGAAAGTGTGTGTGAGAGACAGAGAGAGAAGGTGTGAGAGAGTGTATGTGTGTGAGAGAAAGTGTGTGAGAGAGAGAATGTGTTGTGTGAGAGAGAGAGAAGGTGTGTGTGTGAGAGAAAGTGCATGTGTGTGTGAAAGAGAGTGTGTGTGTTGTGTGTTGTGTGTATATGTGTGGGTAAGAGGGAGTGTGTGTATTTGTGAGTAAGAGTATGTGTGAGACAGTCTGTGTGTAAGAGCGTGTGTGCCTATGTGCCTGTAAGAGAACTGTGTGTGTGTGTGCACGCACGCGCGTGCTTGGGTGCGCACCTGTTTAGGAATAAGAAGAGATGGTGGCACGAAACCCAAAAAGGAGCAGAAATGGAAGTTTCAGAAGACATAAACCAGAGTGACGTAGCGTGTGTAAGGTCTAAGGAAAACACAGTAAAGGAAGCAGGAGCTCAGCAGATCTGTCAGCTGGCTGTGCTGTTCCCAATATGTGTCTCCTGGGGAGTTCTTGGCGCGAACCTCTGAGCCCACCCTGACCTCCAGCCATGCTAGCCCAGGGATGGCCAGGGGAGACCACAGTTACTCCAGTCCTCCAGTAAGTCACCAGAGAAGTCAAGGCAGTCATACCCTGCAGCCTCCACCCTCCCCCTCCCTCAGTCAGCCCTCGGCTGCCTAGAACCCCAGTGTACAGACCCATATGTACAACATGGACCCATTGCTAAGCCCTAAAAATCAGAATGGCCACTCTCTTTCATCTTTTCACAGGAAGGCCCTTAATATCAAAAACAATTCTAGACCAAGACTCTTCCGCCGCGTTAACACTGAAGAAATCTGAGTTGGAAGGTAATGGTTATGATGAGTTTAAATGACTGTAGAAGTTCCTAACCCAGTTACAAGAAGGTAAGAAGGGCGAAAGTAGCCTGAGCCCTGCTGAGGAGAGTGTTCCCTCAGCCAGGCATCCTCACTTACCGTCCATGGCCAAGGCATCATCCCTGGAACATAGAGGCAGGGGCATGGATGGTTTGAGAGGATAAGAAGCAGTAACTATGGCTGGAGGCAAGTAGGAAAATAATGGTAATCATACACGGCTCATCCAGTGGCTCTTTTGTTCACTGAGGAAGATATCTCCAAACTCTAATGAGAAAGAAGAAACAGGAACAAAGGGAAGGGGCAATGCTCACGGAGTGTCCCCACGGGCCCCTGACTGCTGTGGACCTAGCTTCTCTCTGTATGTGTGATCTCCAGCCATCACCTTTCTCCCTCAGCTACTTAAGAGGTGATTTTAAAATCGATTCCCTCAGGGACTAAGAGGTGCACACACATCCACACGGCAGTAATAATTTCTCCTATTCTTTTCAGCATTTGAGGCCAGTAAAACAGAGAAAGAGGAAGATTAGAGTAAGAGTCCACCTTAGCCTACTATTTAGAGATTCCTGCAGAGTACTGTGGGCTGGGAAGATGCCCGCAGGTGATTGCTCCCTTGCTAACGAGGTGTATATCAAGCCCTGGAGGGGAACCTGGAGATATGCTGGCACACAGCCCCCAACCCTCCTGAAGAAGGAGACCAAAACAGAAAATAGGAGACTTCAGAGGAAAGCAGAATGGCCCATGCGGCAGAGGACTAGAAGTCTGTCTCCATGTTCAAAAGCCTTGGTACAGAGAGGGACTCCACATTTACAGTGGATCCACGCTGTGGCTCAGTTCCCGAGGTCACGGAAACAGCTTTCTGAGATGCGCTGTGTCACTGGGCTAGTCTATTATGTAGAGAAAAGGCTTGGCACGCCTATATATGGAGTCCTTTGAGGCGTTCAGTGTTTATTAATGAGGGCTGAGAGGACTCCCATTAAAGACTAAGACAGGAGAAAATCCCAACCTGCACAGCATATCTTCATCACCTAATAGGAGCAACGACCCAGAGCCATGCTCACCAGAAAACAATTTAGAGACTAAACTGACGGGAAAGGGCTGAGTGTTCTGATCTTAAATATACACTAACACCCTATTCAATACCCTCCCACACCTCAGACTCTAGACGATGCACCTCTCTACAACTCCAGATAGTTACCTGTTAAATAGGATTTTCTCCATCTTAGTCCATTGCCACAGTTGTTTTGGATAAACGCTGTTCAAATGCTAATGTGTGACACGGTTGTGTTGGAAATCTACTTCAGTGGAAGAATTCTTCCCTAGTAGTGAGAATCCTGTCTGGATGCAGATTCCAGATGGCTAGGTCTGGGAAAGAAGAGTGGAGGGGTGAAGACAGGATTCATTAGTCTGTGGGGTAGGGCTGCCCATTGCTCAGAGCTGGCCAAGGACTAGACACTGTTTTCTCCTCCCTCCCCTCATCTGCTGTCAAACAAAAACTTCAGTGACACAGCCAGAGGAGTCTTACTGGGAGCCAGAGCAGTAGGACTAGGGGATGCAGTAAGGACCTTGGCAGTGGGATTTTTGTGATGGGATTTTGTAACTGTGGGGCTCAGTTACAAACACAGCCTTGAACAGTGGTATTCACGTGCAAGGAACAGGCAGAGGTGAGTGGATGGAGATGACCGTGAGGAGACATCTGGGGGAGAGGGGGTCTCACTGAACGCAAGTCAGACTGATCAAACACTTGGCTTGCTGGATTTTCTGGGCCCGTGAAGAATCCGGGCTGGGACTGAGATGCTCGGGTCTTGGGGTGTGACTCTCCCGCTAAACAGACTCGGCGAGGCACTTGCTACAACTAGGTTTGGAAAGAAGTGAACAGATGACCAAGGAGACAGCTCAGGAGGTAAGTAAACTTTGGCCAACCAAAGGTTTTCTGTGTGGGAAATATACACAGCTCAACATTTATCACACCTTCAAGAGTGCAGTTCTATCAAGAAGAGCCTTAACAGAAATGCAACCAAGTGTGCAGTTCCATCCAGAACAGTCTCAGCAGAGACACTCCCAAACAAGGTGGAATCAAAATGTGTTCACAGTCAGATGAGAGGGGGAATGTGCTATCAGGAACTGTATGTCATCGCGTGTTGTGCTATGTCAGCTCTGGCCTCCGAGCCACCCTAAAGATGAGCCTTCCTGTCCTGATGGCCCAGGTGGAGGGCTAGGATGTGGGAGGAGTAAGGTCTGATGAGACAGGTCCACTCACGCTCCTGGCCCGGCGCACCCTTCTCCCCACCCTCCGTGGGACAGACAATGATCTCATCAGAATGGAAGCAGAAAACCCCCAAAGGAACCGTTAACTAGAAATAAAGAGTCTGTTATTCAGCCCAGTCACCGCTCCCCACCGCTGCTGTTGGCGGTGCTCTGCTGACAGGAGCATGGAACCCAGTGATGATAATAAGCTTAATGATCACGCTGAGCCCGCCCGCTGAGTACCCCTGCTTAGTACTCAGGGAGGACAAGATCACCTCCTTCTTTCAACAAACACTCATTCTCCCCTTCAGTTAACTCTGGGTTATTCGGGAAAGCCTGTTAAAATAAGAGGTCGCTGGTGTCAGGCCCTAGTCAGGCTCAGCCTCCATGTCTGGTGGCCACAGGAGTCAGTGGCATCGCAGTAGAGAAAGAGCATCTAGCCCTTGCCACCTGCCTTGCAGTCTCGTGGGCTCCCATCATGCCTGTCCACTCCCTCTTCCTCTCGGATGTTGGCTACAGGGAACTCCTGAGTGCTTGCCGGAACCCTAATGGGTTCCTGCCGGGTGTTCCCAGGTGGCTTCTCGAAACTACTGCCGGAGCGTACCGTGTCTTTAGCACCCCAGAGGTGGTGAAATGTGTATGTAAGAGTAAAGGGGGAAATGGCCACCTGTGAAATCTCAGCTACCACAAGCTTGTCTAGATCAAACGGTGGGTATGCATGAGGTCTGCAGACAGAAGGAACCTACTCAGTCACCCTGTCAGGAGTAAGGAGGAGTAGGGACTTTTTCTGCTGAACCCAAAATTAACAGGTGGAGACCACAAGGAATACCCTTGCTCAGGGCCCTACGTGCATAAGGGCATAGAATTAAATGAACTAAACCAATCCTGTGCCTCCTCACTGGGTTTTCTGGGCTCTCTGGATGTCCCAGCTGGAAGAACCTGTATCATCCTGAAGCTGAGGCAACAAGTCACTGTCATTATCCAGCCAGAGCCACACCTTCCTCCAAGCCCTACCTCTGGAGCCACACCATCCCGGGAGTGGGGGTGGGGAGACCAGAGTTATAATTATCAGTTCTACAGTTCAATGTTAAGCCTCCAGGCTAGGACTGACTCTGAAACTCAAAGACGTGCACCGTTTCTGGTAGATGCTCTTCAGCCTTTTGGACTGGGGAACCCTCTCCTATCTCACTTAGCAGTGGTAAGCCATAGGCAAGTCTAGAGACCAGCAAATTTGAGAGAACCAGTTCGAGACAGATACAGGTCTTGGAACTTGTGACATAAAGACACATTCAGGCTGAATCTCCCTGGAGAAGGCAAAGCCCCTCTTGACAACCCACAAGGACCTCTGCAGCTAGCCCCTGCCCTCCATCTCCTCTGTTGGCTCCCCAGTCACCTTCTTGAACCCCACCCCAGGTATCCAGTGTTTTGCAGTTTTTTAACATGTCTCTCCAGTCTCACGTCTGGGCATCAGTTGGGGGGGGGTAGTACCACCCAGTCGCTAGCCATCTGCCTGCTGTCCACCTGCCTCATTCAAACATCACTTTGTCCAGTTGCCATCCATCAGACACCGAGACCACAGCAGCTCCCTTAAGTAGGCCACTGAAATTACTTATCCCATGCCCGTTTTATCATTACTCCCATGTCGAACCTTACGTAATTGATGCCTGGTGATGCCTGTGGGTTTTTTTTTTTATTGAAGTGATGAGGGTGAGGTAGTAAATCTATTTCTTTTCTATTTTTTCCCCTTTTCTCTCTGGTTTGGTTTTCCCTCCAAATGTGCCTCCTTCCGACATTCCTTCCCAAACCGAAAGCCCCGGAGAGCTTCCCTCAAGGATCCTTTTGGGACACTATAATGAATGGGCCTTTTGACAAGCAGGAAGAGGAACCCTTTGATGTAAGTGAAGAGCCACATTCCCCTCCCTGGAAGTAGACCCGGATTTCCGGAGACTCAGGCCACACTTTGCATCCTTCCAGAATGTTCCTTGGGACAAGTGGGTCAAGCAGGGTATGCTCATCACAAGCGCCTCCCCATCCCAGGGTTTTGCCATCAGAGGATATGAAACACAACCAGACTTACTTATTTATTGCCTTAGGTGGTTGATTCAACCTAGATTTTTGAATATTAAAGCTACCTTGTGCAGATGATTTTTAAATATTGAAAGAGTAAAAAGGCTGCAAAACAAATTTTCAACTCTCCTCCTTACCTCCCAGAAATAGTTATTCTATAGTGTGATTTATGGACATGTCTAGAAATTTTAATACATATTAAGTATAGGTATTGCTATAGCACAATTAGTCACAATGAAACTAGAGTATACATTCTGTCTATTCTCACTTTTCCCTTGATAATATATTTTGGAAATCTGTATTTCATTACATATCTTTGGAGAGGACAGGGTTTCACTCTGTAAATCAGGCAGGCCTCAGATTAACAGAGATTCATCTGCCTCTGCCTCCCGAGTGCTGGGTTTAAAGACTTGTGCCACCACCACCAAGCATCGATACATATCTTAAACCTTTATCTAACTGGTATCCTATCCCCATCATTGGGTACTTTTCTGGTATACCCAGTATATGAAACATGCACACATGAGAGAGAGAGAGAGAGAGAGAGAGAGAGACTGTGCATCTGCATCCTGACTCAAAAGATAACTGTCGTTGTGTGTGATAACCCACACCTGTAACTCCAGCACTGGGGAAACAGAAGATAATGAGTTTGAGTCAGCCTGGGCTATGCTGTAAAGCCCTGTGACAAAAACCAAACAAACAAAACTGGCAGATTTCCATCCAAATAATTTGTGCTATCTTCCCTTTCCCAAGAGACAGTGAGAGAGCCCCTCCATGAAGGCCATCACCAAGACCACCTGGCAGGGTGGAAATGGTCACAAGTTGCCCTTTGCACTCAGACTGAGACAGTGGGCGCTTTTCCTGCTGGTGAGCCTTGTGTCTGTCTCTTGGCTGTCCTTATAGAACTTCTTTTTTTTTTTTTTTTTTTTTTTTTTTTTGTTTTTTTCGAGACAGGGTTTCTCTGCGGCTTTGGAGGCTGTCCTGGAACTCGCTTGGTAGTCCAGGCTGGTCTTGAACTCACAGAGATCCGCCTGCCTCTGCCTCCCGAGTGCTGGGATTAAAGGTGTGCACCACCAACGCCCGGCTAGAACTTCTTTTAAATTTATTTTATGTGCATGTGTCTTTGGTTTGCACCACAAGCATGCCGGGTGCCTACAGAGGCCAGAAGGAGTCAGATCCCCTGGGTCTGCAGTTACAGATGGTTGTGAGTCACCGTGTGAGTGCTGGGAACCAAACCTGTGCCCTCTGGAATAATGGTCAGTGCTCTTAACCATCTAACCATTCCTCCTCCAGCCCTTTAGGCACTCTCTAATATGTGAAAGAGCCTAGTCCTTTTCTGACATCTGTGTTGTGAAGCTTTTATTTAGTCTTTGTATTCCAAATCCTTCATGGCCTTCCCCACAACCTGCCACTTTTTATTTTTATGTAGTCTCATTGATCAATGTTTTCTCTTATGACTACTGTTGTGCCCAAATCTTGAACCCAAAAATCACCAAGAGGCCCATTTCGATGCAAAAGCAAAGAGCCTTTTATTGTAGATATTTAGCGAGGTAACCCCATCAGCTCGGGCCCTTCACACAGCCACCATAGAGGATGGCTGGAGAAAAGACCCCAAGCAACCTCAAGGCAGGGATCTTAAAGGGCAGCGTAAGGGGAGTGTCTAGAGGTATGAAACAGTGTCAGGATTGGTGCACTTCCAGATTTAGACGACCTGCCCTGTGTTGATTGGTCAACTGGTTGTTATGGCCCATAGGCCCTCCCAGGGTGGTTGCTATGCTCTGCACGTCACTGGTCAATGTTGTGCACTGTCTGTAAAGCACACCCAGAGCCATAAAGCACAGCCCTGCCCGCTAACTTCTGATTGGTCTCTTGCCAAAAGGAGGGCATCTGACCTTAGTGACCAGGACAGGAGCCTCAAGGTCATGCAAGGACATGGTAGCCTGTCATGGCTGCTAAAGTGGGGAGGCTGGTCACTTACAACTACCAGCTATTATTTTATGTGTATTAAAAGGTCTTTTCATGCTCAAAAAGTATGTCACAAATCACCTGGGGGCTTTTCCTACTTCTGTAAGGCATCTTTTAAAAAGTTAACTGAGATATATTTCAAATATGCATTATTTACACACGTACATATATGTGTGTGTATGTATATATGTGTGTGTATACATATAAATGTGTGTATGTATGTGCATATATGTATATCTTTAGGAGTTCCAAAATGCCCTGAAATACTGAAAATCAATTTCACAGTTTTAAGTGAAAGTCACTGTGGTAGCTTTCCAGATAATAGGTTGCGATGGAGAAACTGAGGACAGAAAAACAATTTCACACCACCAGTGCAGATGAACAGCAATGACGTCTGGTTGCTTAGGGACATGACACAGAACGCAGTGACACTCAGTAGACCGGGAGAGTAAAGATGAAAGTCCCTGCTTGCAGGTTAAGGCAAAACCTTCCGCTTGGTCCACACAGAGTGCTGTCCAGAGAAAACCCAGACAAAGCCAAGGAGAAGGATCTTGGTTGGAGGCATAGAATCTATTAGTTTCCTAGACTTCTGAGACAAAGCCCAGAGGAGTAATTGGTTTGGACAGCAGAAGTGTGTAGTGGTTGTGGTTTTTTTGCTCTTTGGGCTCTTTACTTTTTTGGGGGTCTGCCACCCAGCTCCCAAATAAATGCACTCGGAGGTTTATTCTTTCTTATTTATACCCAGTCTTAGCTTTGCTAATATCTAGCTGGCTTTTCTTAACTTAATTTATCCCATCTACGTTTGTGCTTTTACCTTTTTCTTTTTCTGTATATCTTTTCTTTCCTTCTGATTCCGTGTCTGGCTGTGTTGCTGAGTGCCTGGCCCCTTCTTTTCTCTCTCCTTGATCTCCTTTTCTCCCCGATTTCTCCTTCTATTTAGTCTCTCTGCCTGCCAGCCCTGACTATCCTTTCCCCTGCCTTGCTATTTATTAGACAGGCAAAGTAACACAGCTTTGCAGAGTTAAACTAAGGCAGCATAAGAGAATACAACACATCTTTGCATCATTAAACAAATGTTCCGCAGCATAAGCACAGGTAACACATCTTTTTTTTTTTTTAACGAGACAGGGTTTCTCTGTATTGTTTCGGGGGGCTATCGGTCCAGCCCGGCCTCGAACTCACAGAGATCCTCCTGCCTCTGCCTCCCGAGTGCTGGGATTAAAGGCGTGCACCACCACCGCCCGGCTCAGGTAACACATCTTAAAATAATAGTCTACAACAGAAGTGTGTTGGCAGTCTTGACTCTTCTGCGAGCTCTGAGGGAAACCTGTGCCCCAGGCCCCTCTCCGATGCTTGTAGATAATATCTCCTCCCAAGACATTTCATGTCTTCTCTCCAGGTCCTTCCTTCAGTAGCTACCATTCACTTATAGAAGGGTCTAAGTCGTGCTGGGTAAAGGTTGTGGTAGTTAATGTTGGCCGTCAACTTGACGGGATCGAGAATCACCTAGAGGACTAACCTCTGGGCCTGTCTGTGAGGGAGTCTCTCTCCCTAGCAGTGAGTGGCACCTCTCGATGTGCTGGGATCCTAGACTGAAATGAAAGGAGAGGGGAAGGTGGGCAGCAGTGCTGGGAGCCAGCCGCTCTGCTGCTCAAGGACCGGGTGCCTGCAACTCGGAGGCAGCGCCAGGGCACAGACGCCAGTCCCTCCCAACAGCCAGGGTCTTCGGCAGCCGTGTCACCGTGACGAAATACCTGGCACGGGCTACTCACAAAGTGAGGTTTATTATTCACTGTTCTGGAGGTTCACATCCAAGACTGGGGTGGCGCCACCCATTTCAGTCCTCTGTCACATCCTGAACCAGAAGCAGGGGGAAGCGGGAGAGGAAGGCCATTCAAGCCCTTTAAGTGGCATGCCTTCAGCAGCCTAAGGACCCCTCTCGAAGTCCCATATCTTAAAGGTTACGTGATCACCATGGAGCATTCAGCCTTAACATGTTGACCTTTCCCCAGAACTTCCAACGTGTGTCTCTCATTGATATAACCTGGCAAAACAGGACTTCTCCAAGCAAACTGATAGAAAATATGTTGGGGCAAGTTTAGCCAGCCTAGGAGAAGGAATGTCACATGGTACAGGCAGCTGAAAACATTTCAAAGGAACCTTTTGAGGGGATCCCAGAAGCCACCGGGTTACAACTAGACAGAGGAAGCTTGAGTCCTCTTAGTGGTACCCTGACACCTCAATTCGCTTGTTATTTCTAGTTACTATTACTTGTTTTTACTTCTAAGATACATTCATGTACAACAACTTTTTCTGTGCAAACTTTTTTTTTCTTTTGGTTTTACGAGACAGGGTTTCTCTGTATTGTTTTGGAGGCTATCGGCCCAGCCCGGCCTCGAACTCACAGAGATCCACCTGCCTCTGCCTCCCGAGTGCTGGGATTAAAGGCGTGCGCCACCACCGCCCGGCCTGTGCAAACATTTTTTTTTTATTCTAACAACTAGAGACTTACCTAGGAGTGTCTCTGGGCATAGGAAACCTCACCTCTGGGGTGCCAAGTGAATTTACCCTCATGGAGAGAATAAACAGCTTCACCCAGTTGGCTGAACAAGCAAATGGGAGGACCCCAAATGGTGTCACATAGAGGGGAGCAGCACAGCCTCGATAAGACAAGAACCTTGGGTGAACCCATTTGCTTGTGTCTACTACCTGGGGGCTTACAGTGGACACTGTATTTTCTGGCAAATAGAACATGGACTGTAAGGTCCGGTGAGAAATCATCGCTAGCAAGGCAAACAGTCTTCCTATCCCTAGGGTAGGGTTTTCACCAGGAATATGGAGGCAGGGATGCCAATATCAAGGGCCTTAACCTCAAACTTCCCTAAAGCAATGGTATGGGGTGTAGAGGAAAGGTATTCAGAGATCACAACCAGGCAAGTCAGTCCTAAGCTGTCCCCTTAACCTAGAAATACCACAAACCACAAAGCTATAGTCCTATAACTGTCCCACATCAGATGTAACTTAGAAAGGCAATATAAGGTTAGTTGTTCACTGTAGGAGGCTAATAAGTTAATGGTACACATCTATTATCATATATTGAACAATAACAACCATACCAACCTCAACCTGGAGATGTGCTGGGAACAGGCATGATCATCCCTAGTGTTATGAGAAGCTTTTTCTTTGCTAGCCGCTTTGGTTTATCCCCCGCCAGCCGCCTGGGCTCTGCCACATTGTAGTCCCCAAATAAACACACAAGACGCTGTATTAATTATGAAGCTGTTGGCCTTACTTGTTTCTTACTAGCTAGCTCTGACTTAAGTAATTACCCCATAATTGTTAATCTAAGTATGTTTCTTACCAGAGAGGTTTCCGGGCTTCCTACCCCAATGGCATTACATCTCGAACGCTCCCGTGTTTCTCCTTCCCAGCATCCTCCTGGATTCCTAGCCCCACCTATCTAGATTCCTATTGGCCAGACAGTGCTTTATTAGCATAAGACTTCCCCAACACCCTAGCTCTCTTCATGAAGTCTACTTTCATCTCTATCAAAACTGTGAGAAAAAAAAACAAGGTTGGGATTCACCTGAGGGTCAGTCATAGCCAAAAGTATAGCCCTGGGACCGAATGGTCCCACTTACAAGGACATAGAGAGTAAGACCACAACGTAAGCCCCTTCCAATGCAGAACTACTCGCACACTAGGTGTTGCAAAGCCTTGATCTTGAGCAAGCCAGCCATCCTTGGGAGATTGGCCATGTGTACAATGCAGAAAGCCTGCCACATGCTTCAAACATGGAAGATTGTTTATCTTCTATAGCCATCTCCACAGTCAAAACATGACAGTTCCCAAAAGATTTCTTAGCATACAGATACTATACACGATTCTTCAGAGAATGGGGGTCTGATATAAGTGGGAGGTTTCTTTATCCTTTTGCACTTTTATGGTGAGAGAGAGAGAGAGAGAGAATGTGTGTGTGTGTGTGTGTGTGTGTGTGTGTGTGTGTGTGTGTGTAGAGGTCAGAGAGCAAGTCATGGGAACTGGTTCTTGCCTTTCCCTTATTGAAACAGGGTCTGTCTCTCTTTTTCTGCTGCCACTCTGCAAACTCCATGGTAGTTGTCCCAAGCTTCTGGGTAATTGTCCTCTCCTACGGTATAAATCCTGGCATTACAGATTCAGGCCCCTACATCTGGTGTTTTACATGGATTTCAGGAATCAAACTAAGACCATTGGGCTTGAGTGACCATCATCCTGGCCCTGGAAGGTTTCTTTAAGAGAATCCTCATAGCCCTTCAGCAGCCTCACACGCGTAGCTGGTGTTTCTTAGCAGTAGATAGGACGCATCTGGCATGGCTGGAGAGAGAAAAGTTACGTCAATCCCCACTCATGGGGTATGTCATCTTGTGATCCTTGTGTAGTCTCTTCCAAGCTCCTATCAGACTGTGTTCAGGGAGATAATCACCGAACTGGCCGCGCACCATGAACTGCAAGAGGACATGGAAATGCCCCTGAATAAGCTAATGGAGAGCGAAAACAGGAAGAAGCTGGGACTCTTGTAAGTAACTGATGAGGGTAGCTGGTCAGTGTGTTCCAAGAAACCAATGTGGCAACAGGCCGAGTATAAACACTGCAACCTGGGGAAGAGAACTGAACTAGGATCAGGCTGGAGCCCCAAGCCAGGAAGCAAGCCCAGGCCAGACACAAGGACTCGGGTAACACCCAAGAGTCATATATGCACACAAGATCCCGTTGCCAGGCCCAAAGTTCACAAGGAAGGAAACCATCAGGATATGGGGCAGAAAACAGAAGCAAAGGCAAGCAATGTCATTGATTTGTGTGTTGACACGAGCCCAGGTAAAAGGCCTTGATCACAGTGGAAGGTGGTGCTTGATCTGTCTTTAAAGATAAATCACATTAGCTAAGCCTGCTTGAATGTTTTTCTACCAGAACTGATTTAATGTCTGTTTCCCATGGATACTGGTGTCGTTTCTATTTGGTTGAATCTAGCAATCGGAATGGTTACATATTGTTTTGAGTTTCAAGGGCTTTTGCATGGTTCTGGCCAGTTCATGGACAATGCTATTTTTCCAAGCCATGTCCAGATGTAGCCCCCGTGGGATTCAGATAAACCATAGAGAAGCAGGCTGCAGGAACTTAACTCGTATAGATACTCTGGCACCTGGACCTCCATGTCTGTTCCTGGCCCCAACATGAGCTTCACTGGATTCAGTTTGAAAGATCAGTTTAACTACCCATGCTGATCAGTTACAGGCCACATGGAAAGAACTGAGTAGATGCCATGTGACATCCCTTAATTCTTGAGAGCACCAACCAGAAGGGAATGTGGGTCAGACAGCAGAGCCATCCATCTAGCTTTCCCTGATAAAAGACTCCAGAACCTCTAAACCCACTACACTGTTTATTGTGATACGCAAACATGGGTTAAACTTGACTTTTGAAGATTATTTACATTTCTTTCAGGTTGAAGAAAAATTTTAACAAATACAGAGAAACAATTCTGTGGATTATGAAAAGACATCACAGTAAGCACCATTCTACCAGTCTCTACCCATGCCTGACCTTTGTTTGCCTACTTGATTGCTCTCAGCTAGATTTCTCCTCTCTAATACTACTCAGGAACCCCACTCCCACTGCCTAGGGAATGGTGCCACCTACAATGGCCCATGTCTTCCTACAGCAATTAACAATCAAGGCAATCCTATAATCAAGACTGACCCACAGACATGCCCACAGGCCAACCTGATCTAGATAATTCCTGATTAAAACTCTTCCCATGTGATCCTAGGCTGTGTCAAGTTGACAGTTAAAACTAACCAGCACAACTTCCAATTTGAAAATGAAATAATAATAAGATTGGGGTCACCATAATGCACCACCATCATGCCTGCCTGAACCCTCTGGATACCTGAAGCCTAAACTTTTTGAGCAGCCTATACAGAAAAGCAATGGTTTTAACTGATGAGTGTCTTCCCCTTCATGGTCTTGAGATAGCCAGTTCCAAGGAAACCTCTAGGCACCTTTGAGACGCTATCCACTTACTTCCTGTGTCTGGCCTATTGTCCTGTATTAATGATATACCTCCCCACATGTCTTAAAACTCTAATTTCCAGGCTAAGGTTGGAAACTATACAGGTGGCCACTCTGCAAACAATTCTGTGCTTGTTATAAAGTCCTGCTGTCATTGTCTTGAAATCCTTAGTGATTTCAGAACAAGAGTCCTTGTGTTTTTATTTTGCATCATTGAATGAGATAGCATCTCCTATCCAGGACCATCTATTCCAACAAAAAGGCACACAGTAGCTGGGCAGTGGTGATGCACACCTTTAATCCCAACAGTCAGGAGACAGAGGCAGGTAGATCTCTGAGTTCAAGGCCAATCTGGTCTACAGAGTGAGTTCCAGGGCATCCAGAGCCACACAGAGAAACCATGTCTCAAAACAAAAAAAGAGGGGTAAGAGGAGAAGAAAAGGAGTAGGAGGAAGAGGAGGGGGGCAATAACAAGAACAAAGAGGAGGAGGCCTGAGAGAACATGATTCAACAGAAACCATCAAAGAACATGCTACAACTTTACAACTTACATTAGAAACCATCAAAGAACATGCTACAACTTTACAACTTACATTAGAAACCATCAAAGAACATGACACAACTTTACAACTTACATTAGACACCATCAAAGAACATGATACAACTTTACAGCTTACATTAGAAACCATCAAAGAACATGATACAACTTTACAACTTACATTAGAAACCATCAAAGAACATGATACAACTTTACAACTTACATTAGAAACCATCAAAGAACATGACACAACTTTACAACTTACATTAGAAACCATCAAAGAACATGATACAACTTTACAGCTTACATTAGAAACCATCAAAGAACATGATACAACTTTACAACTTACATTAGAAACCATCAAAGAACATGATACAACTTTACAACTTACATTAGAAACCATCAAAGAACATGACACAACTTTACAACTTACATTAGAAACCATCAAAGAACATGACACAACTTTACAACTTACATTAGAAACCATCAAAGAACATGACACAACTTTACAACTTACATTAGACACCATCAAAATGCAAAACTCTTGGCTTTCCTGTGGCACTGAGGCTTAACCCCAGCTTCACGCCCAGTCCATCTGCAAAGCTGACCAGCTGCTGGGTGGCACCCTGAACACACTGTTTCACAGCAACGTCACGCTTGTCATAGTCAGAGACAAAGTCTTTCCATTTTAAGGAATCTGGGATTTGGACACTTTTTCCTTGAGATTCAGTTCTCCCTGACTCCCCGCTTTCTTCACATTGTTCCCACACATTAGCATTATGACTTTTCACTGGATCCCATGATCTCCAAGATGTCTACATTCTTCATAGAGTTTACAAGGTTCTCAACATTGCCTCTCAAGCCACACTGACTTTTTGCCCTGTCATCATCAGAGCCAATGTCCCCCTGCTGTAAAGCCTCAGTACTTTCTGTTACTTCTGCCTGGGACACCCTTGTCTCCAACATCCTGTGGCTGACTCCCTCACCTCATCCAGGACTCTGCTTAAATGCTACATTCTCAGTAATATTTTCTTTGGCTTCCTTTTATAAAGCACAGTATGCACCTGCCACTAGACATCCTTCTTTCTCTGCATAGCAGCTCTTCAAAGCATTTGTACCCATCTGGCATAACACATGAGACAGTGGGGACCATGCTCCTCATCATGCTTAGGATACTTCTCTGTACTCAGGATGTTTTTGAGAACACAAGCAAACTGATGGTCTAGCAGTGCCTGCCTCTACCAAGTCCCTACTAACACATTCCTACTCCAATCCTCAGCCACCCAGTTCTTATGTTAGGACCCCCTCAAATATTGCACATTATAGACATGCCTTACTGAAGACACTTGGTCTTCAAAACCTTATTCCCTTTCCCTGTGAGCTCTCATGGCAGCCTATACTGGCCCCAAATGGCAGACATGAGGGCTTGTTTAACCAGCTTCCCCTGACCCAGATGCTAAGGAAGTCAGTGTCCTTACCCCCACCGAGAGTGATGTCAAGGGCAGCAGGTGCTCGCTGTGGTTCCTGGTACCCTGTTCAGCTCACCGAGAAGCATGGGAAGGGAGCTTGGCCCTCTAGCTCTACTGTTATAAAAAGACAAGAAGATTAATATAGAAATGGGTTTCCATGAAAACTAGGTTAAAATGCTCTTTTAGAAGCTCAATAAGAAAATAACATTTCAAAAACCTGCTTTTCGCACAATGTGAACCAAATATGCAAAATGTTTGGAGACTGTGTAGAATATTTTTAAAGATTATTAACCTTTTAGAAATTGTCAAAACTGAATTGCGAGAAATAAACTATGGAGCTTAGTATGTGGGCCAGTCAAGAGAGTGCTTGTCTTATAAGTACTAGCTCCTAGGTTCAAACCCCAGTGCTGCATAAACCAGGAGCTGAGGCATGTGCCTATAATTCCAGCACCCCAGAGGTAGTCACCGGGTCAGGAGATCAATGCCACCCTGAGTTACATGAGATCCTATCTCAAAAATTAATTTAAAACTAAAGTGTAATTTAAATAAAAATGATCAAGGGCACCAGCCATCAGACCTCAAAAGAAGGGCTTCTTCCTACATCTTAAATAACATGTTAGCAGACATTTATATTTTACATTTCCCTTTTTTTTTGAAAAGCTAATCCCATGAGTTCAGCCAAGTGCAGCACCCACTGTTCTGTAATGAATACATAACTGCACCCCTGCATCCTCCAGGCTGTGCTGGCTACGCTTCACCTCTGCTTGTCACCCAGCATGGGGCTGGAGCACATTGGGCCCATAATGATACCTGTTGAATGGCTAAATGGAGAAATAGGCCTTGCTTCCCCTGGTCCCCCAGCATGCCCCACTTACCTGCTGAGTGGCTGAGCCCTCAAACCCTGGAGCACCTTGTCAGATGGAGTCTAACTCAGTTCCTCTTCCCCCATCAATACCGTAACTGATGCAGTCACCCGAATGAAAGCACTTGTCGTATACTCTCTGAACAGCAGACGAGGAAATGCCCGAGACGACCACTACCGTTACATACCTACTATCAACTCTGATACGGCCTGAGAAGCCAGACACAGAAAAGATCCTAAGACATAGCTCTACTCTCAGGAAGAAGTTAAAGCTAGATACAGAATGGACACAGGCAAAGATGAAGGTAAAAATGGCAATGTGTCCATGTGCTCCCTGTTTTGTTTTGTTTTTATTTTTGGATCCGGTGAGGCACACGCATCACCAGTGGACACAAACAAGAAAAAAAAATGTCCTCCATATGTAGAGACCCAGCTGCCTATGTAGACTGTTGGAACATTGACTGGGGTTTCAGTAGCCCGGTTGAGCATCTTCTCCCCATAGGACCTGTATTAAGCAATTAGGTGTAAGGATCAGAATAAAGAAACTGCATAGTGGGACTGCAGAGATGGCTAAGAGAATGTACAGAGGACCTGAGTTCAAGTCCCAACACCCATATCAGGCAATTCAACTGACCATAACTCCAAGTCTAGGTATGTCACATCTCAAGCACCGACACACATGGTATTCTCACACACACACACACACACACACACACACACACACACTTTAAAATAAATGAACAATTCTTTAATAGTAAACTTAATTTAATAGGCAGTTTCCTTGGTAATAAATTAGAATCAACATTGTAAAAATCAGTTACTCAGTGAATAAATTGAAGCACATGCATAGAATGGAGCTAGAGGCCGAGGCAGGAGAATCATGGGTAAGAAGTTAGCCTGGCTTATATATCAAGTGGTCTTTATTATCCCAGAGTTCTGGTGCCTACTTGCCTTGATAGAATTCCCAAAGCTATAAGTCACATTTAAATGCCATCAAGGAGGACACTCACACGACCCCCGCTTAGCTGCAAGGGAGCTGGGCAGGAAAGTGCCAGTTGGGTGTCCAGAGTGGAGTGTCATCAGTTTGCACTCAGAGGAAAATCAGCTAGCAGTGTGCGTACGATCGTGATGGAAGAAAACGGGAGAGCAGCACTGTCCAGTATCATCCGACCTCCATACGTGCTCCACACCCTCCATCTCTCCTTCCTACATGTAGAAGGGAGATACAGGCAACCCGAGCAAACTTCTGCACACAGGGGAAAGGTCCTCTAGGTTACACGATAGGGTTAGAAGCCTCACTAGATCCTGGCTCCCTCACTCCCCCACCCGTTCTCACTTCAATAAACTAAAGGAAGCATTCTCCAATTAGCCTAATCAACTCACATAGCTTTTCTATACACCCGTGGGGTATCTGCAGACTGGGCACACAATAGCCCACTAAACAAGTAACAGCAAACATCATATAAACTAAGTCCTCCAATGCATTTTCATTAATAACAACGATGGTGTCACCAAACGTACCATATCCATTGCCAAATGTAAAAACACTGACATAGCTCTGACATCAAAGAAGAAATCATATTGGTCCTTGAAAATGTTAAGATGAAATAAAGATGAAAATGAAATGGCTTCACTCCTGGGAAACAGATAGCACAATAACTGGACCTTGTTATTTTAACTGCTCGTAAAATGCAGGAAGAAGTGGGGAAATCATGAAGAAGAAGGGTAGAAGCCCAAAGGTTAGTATTCAGATCTACAAAAGAAACTTACAAGGCATAAACAAAGAACTGGAACAAATAAAACATAAACCAGTGTGTTGAAATAAAAAACTAGCAAAGCAAGCAGGCTTTCTGGCAAGATTGATACAGGGGGAAAATTTTTTAAGTATAAAAAGAATGAAGACATAAGGACAGGGGAAGTCAAGATTTTTTTAACAGTATATGCAAGTTTTGTATGGCAATAAATGAAATGTTTTACATAAAATGATAATTTCCTAGAAAAATATCATTTACTAAAAGTAATTCAAGAACAACGTTTTAAAAACTTAATTTACCAGTGTTGCGGGTTGACTGTGTTCCCTTAAAGGGAAATGTTAATGTCCTAACCTCCAGTGCCATAGAGTATGGCCTCAGCTGGAAAAAGCATCCCTGGGGATGTAATTAGTCAAACACAGATGAAGGCATATTAGAATAGTAAACGAGTAGATAGGTCCCTACCCACTTACAAGAAACCGTGAAAGAAACCATTACCACACAGAAACAGAGGCAGAGACTGGGGTGATGTGTGCAGGAGATAGAGGGATTGCCAAGCCTTCCTCACAGGTTTGAGAGACCTAACCCACATCTTCATTTCACACATGTTGCCTCTGCAATGTTGAGAGTATATGTCTTCTTTTAAGACTTATTTACATGTATGAGTGATTTGCCTGCATGTATGTATGTGTACCAGGTGCATGTCTGGTGCCTGTGGAGGTTAAAAGAGGTTGTTGGATCCCCTGGAACCAGAGTTACAATTAGTTGTGAACCACCATGTGGGTTCTGGGGATGAACCTGGGCCCTCTGCAGGAGCAACTAGTGCTCTCTATGGCTTAGCCGCCTTTCCATTAAGGTAGCATATGAGTGCTCGGAGCAAGCAGAGGCAGATGCTGAGCACGAGAGTGATCCCACCTCTCCCTGAAGGACAGTTGTCACCTGCCTGCTTTCCCTGTCTCTTCTTCTCAGGCACATCGAGGTGACGGAAAATTAATTGCCTACCACAGTGGGAAGAATTTCCACATTCTTTTTCCTAATGGCACGGGCCAGATATAGTATCCACTGGGGAAGAGGAGATGCTCATGTTGACCTAAAATGTTCACGATTTTGGCCTGGCATATGTGTTTTGACTGAGAACTGTGTTCTCTTTGGTGCCTAACTTTTCTCTGGGAGAGAGGGGCTGACCAAAGAAACTGCTTGTGCCTTAACCAACTCGAAGCTACCCGTCAGGGAACCTGGCTCTGCTCATCGCCTGTAATGGGCTCACCAAGGCCACATACATTGTTCTGGAAGACAGCACAGAAAAAAAGGTCCGAGGCCTTGTCACCAACTCTGGCCATGCCACCTTCTACAATGAGGATGGAGGGATCTGGTAAGTTGGAGTCTTCAGACGCCACCACTTGGGCCATGTGGAAGCCTGGTCCCTGTCTCCTAATTTGTGCATGCTGGGAACAAGAGAAGGGACACCACAAAGGACTCGTACAGACCGTGCCCTCAAGAGAAGGTGTCACAGCACCCCCCAGAGTGAAAGAGCAGTCATGGCCTCTATGACCACAGGCCACTGGCTTCACCTCTAAACACCCTCCAAAGGTCCAACCTCGTAAGAACTGCCCCCAAAAGGGGCTCTCCATTTTAGAAGCCTGGGAGTGGGGCTTCGGAACAGACACATCATATACAGAGTCAAAAGACACATTCTAAATATTTCATTAAGATCAAGCTTGTTTCTTAAGTCTCCAGTTCTGGCAATGGTGAAAGCTTTCTCTTTCCAGTTCAAGATTACTAGGTCCCCTCAGTACTTGCTCTTCCAGCTGAAGTGATTACGGAGTGGGAGAAAGCTACTATCATGGGTCAATGCATTTTCATCAAAACCAAAGGCTGTTTTATTTCTAAAAGTCTACTCTCGTCCCCCAGGCCTTGGCTTCCAAATGCCATTGTCTGGTTGGCTTATGTACTCGAGTACTATCTGCTCTCCTTGGACAGTCACGTGTGTAGAACATGCTGTTTGCAAAGTCGGGTCCTTAAGGCAAGAAATGCAGTTAATGATAGCAAATCTTGTCTTGTGGCATGCGGTCTCTTCTCTCTAAAGTTTTAAGGTCAGAAGAGAACTCGAAGAAATCCGGGACCTGGTCACTGTAGGTGAAGAAATGTGGACACAAAGGATAGCAGTCACTTGCCCTGAGTTGTATGTAAACCTGATGCACAGATCTTAGGGCATTTACTCTTCCTGATAAAAAGTGAGTTTAAAAGTCATTGAATAGCAGCTATAACCCCAAGGTCTGTCAACACCCAAAGGGCAGAGAGATGGTCAGAGCAGGAGAGAGATCTGTGGGCCTGGGATCACTAGGGTGGAGAAGAGTTATGCAAAGCTCTCAAGGGAGCGAGGAGCAGGAGAGGAGGATTGCTGCATGAGGCAAAGGGAAGCCATGACTGAATCTAAAGATAGAGCCTAGATCTGGGTGCACATTCCTTGTTGGAACCGCTCTATGCCACTGTCTTAGTTAGGGTTACTGTTGCTTCAGTGAAACACCACAACTAAAAAGCAAGTTGGGAAGCATTTATTTCATTTACATGTATGTCACTGTTCATCAAAGGAAATCAGGACAGGAACTCAAACAAGGCAGGAATCCAGAGGCAGGAGCTGATGCAGAGGCCATGGAGGGCTGCTGCTTACTGGCTTGCTCCCCATGGCTTGCTTAGCCTGCTTTCTGATAGAACCCAGGACCAACAGCCCAGGGATGACACCACCCACAATGAACTGGGCCCTCCCCCATCAATCGCTAATTAAGAAAATGCCCTACAGGCTTGCCTACAACTGAATCTTTCGGAGGCATTTTCTCAATTATGGCTCCCTCCTCTTAGATGACTCTAACTTGTATCAAGTCGACATAAAACTATCCAGCACACCCACCAAAACCTTGTAGGCTTAGGCAGAGAAGGGAGAGAATGAGGGTCAGAGGGGACCAGGAGCCCTGACTCAGGAGCAGGCCCAAGCACCAGATGTGGTTTCTGACCCATCTCCATCCCCCAGGTTGAGCCTGAGCAAACTCCTGGGCTACTACTTCCCCAAAGACAAGCATCAGAAGGCCTGGAACTGGTGGAACCTGAGATTCCATGTGCACGCGCCCCCCATCATGAGCATCACTTTGAAACTCAACAAGTACATCCACGTACAAATAAGGAGCCAGGACAAGGTCATCTTCTGCTTCTTTGCCCCCAAACAGAAGAAGATTTGCTTAAACATGGGCACCAAGTTCAAGGTAAAGTCTTCACTCCCCCAATCAGACAAGAGGGAATGAGAAGGGATCAGAGTGAGGAAAATATACTGTCCCCAAGAACATACTCTGGGTAGACTGCTTCCTCCAGCTAGACTGCACCTTGGATTTTTCATCACCCCCTATAACAATGCCATCCTATTCAGAATCCATCAAGGGATTAATCCATATCTAAAAATGCTGTCACACAGAGAAAAGTGTGCTTTAGTAATCTCCAAGGTGATTCTCAGTCCAATGAAGGTGACAAGCCTGTCTTAGTGTTTCTGTCACTGTGACAAAACACCATGACAAAAGCAGGTTGGGGAAGAAAGGGTTTATTTGACTTACACTTCCTTATCACTGTTCTTCATTGAGGTAAGTCAGGACAGGAACTCAAACAGGGCAGGAACCTGGAGGCAGGAGCTGATACAGAAGCCACGGAGGAATGCTGCTTACTGCCTTGCTTCCCCTGGCTTGCTCAGCCTGCTTTCTGATAGAACCCAAGACCACCAGCCCAGGGATGGCCCCACCCACAATGGACTGGGCCCTTCCTCACTAATTCAGAAAATGTCCTACAGGCTTACCTACAGCCCAATTTTATGGCGGTATTTTCTGAATTGAGGTTCCCTCCTCCCAGATGACTTTAGCCTGTGCCAAGTCGACTAAAAACCACCCAGCACAACAATCAAGGTTAGCCATTGTCTTAGGGTTTCAATTGCTGTGAAGACACACCATGATGATGGCCACTTTTATCAAGGAAGGCATTGAATTGGGGCTGACTTATAGCTCAGAGGTTTAGTTCATTGACATCATGGCATGCAGGTAGACATGGTGCTGAAGAAGGCGCTGAGAGTTCTACATCTGCATGGGCAGGCAGAAAAGTGAGACACGCTGGGCTAAACAGAGTTTCTGAAACCTCCAAGGCCGCCTCCAGGGACACACTTCCTTCAACAAGACTAAACCTCCTAATGGTGCCACTTCCTAGGAGCCCTTGGGGGCCATTTTCATTCAAACCACTGCAATCATATTGCCTTCCTTTTCCTCACACTCAGACACATACACACCCATTCATGTGACATGCCAGCACCTCAGGATTGGGCGCCAGGGACACCAACACCCCAAGGAGCCTCCTGTGGAACAGATGCATGCTGTCTATACAAGCTGCTTCGCTGGTTCACAGTGGCCCTGTCGGAAACTAAGGCCAGAAGCAAGGGAGAAATTTATCCTCTTTGGTCCTCCCCAAGAGCACCGTTCTCACATACACACCCCAAAATAGTACAGAACTGCGCAGACACAAGAGCTGCCTCAGCCCTGGTTCCCCTAGAAAGGAGCCCCATCGGCAGGTCACCTGACCATAGGAGCGGTCCAGGAAGGGTACAGGTAGCAGGGCTAGGGGCGGAGCTCTGCCCCCGAGGGTGAAGGCTCCCGGGATATCCAGCGGGGTCACAGTGGGGCTAAGCCCTGGGTGGGGGTACGGCGTCTGAGCAGCACTAATCCTCACCCAGCCTTCTACACACCCCACAGTTTGTAAACCTGAAACTGCTTCAAGCCATGAAGAAGAAGACGGTCCTGGAGACAGGACCCGGCCCAACATCGTGGAAGATCCAGGCCCTTCTGGGTAAAATAAGTAGGAGTCTGAACTTCCTGACCCTGCCAGACTTGGAACACTTCACAGAGGTCATCCAGGCAGCGCTGAATAGCCTCAGCATGAGGAAATCTCGAATCTGGGTGTAGGACAGCCACCAAATCGCCTGGGGCCTCCGCTGCATGACCTCAGGGGCTGCAGGCCACCCACAGAGACCTGTTCATGTCTTTGGAAGGTAGCTTGTAGTTCAGGACCTGTCCCAGCTCCTTTGTTGGGGGTCAAAGAGAGAAGGGTGTGGCTGGGCACAGGGAAGGCGTAGTGGTCGGCCCTGACCTAACAAGTTCTTGGAGACATATCATCATCTCAGTAGGTAACATTGGCCACCACATGCCCCCTTGCTACCATCCCTGCAGTACAGAAATTCTGCCGTGGCTGTCAGAACTTGCTTTCACTGAAGACATAGATCACCAAGCTCTGTCCATTCTTGTCTGTGTGTCTTTGGGCAAGCAGATTTATTCCTTTAGTTTCTGTTTTCTGTAAAATGGACCTAGAAATAGTTCTGTGTGACAGAGTCAAGAGTATTGAATTCACTCGTGCAGACAGTATCCAAGGTAATGATCCACCAGGGTGCATCTCTTAGATAAGGCTGTGTTTCCCCTGGTTTACAGAGTCAACCCCATCCTCTGTCCTGTGTCGTTTTGTCATGATTCTAACTACCATTTACCAAGAATGTGCCATGAGCTAGTCGGGCCATGTGGCTCTGTGACACAGGTGGTATTTCTCTTGAGGACACGGAAGCCAAGAGAGGCACAATGACTCTCTTCACAGTCTATAAGCTACCTGTCTACTAAGTGACATCACCCTTGTAACCACATGGCTATTTGTATGATTCCCCATGTCAGAGTATCTCCAAACCTCAAGGTTGCCCTGGAACACTTCTACACTTCATCTATTTTGATGCAGGACCCATCCCGGTTCATCCCGGGGCCCTCTGGAAGACTGTCCCATCCATCAAGTTTCCGCTAACATGGCCATAGCCCACTCCTGGCTTTGGCACATTTGGGGAACAGTACAGACCACTGTTGCTCATGCCAAGCTGAGAAAACCCTCACTCTGGGACCCCACTGTTTCTGCACTGCCTGAAGACAGTCACTAACACCGACCCCACCACAGATGGCCACTTGGTCCACCCAACTCTGTCATAGCAAAAGAAAACCTAGACAGAAACCCAACACCAGTCTGCACTTAGTTCCCTAAACCAGAAGCTGAACTGAGGCCCACGGGGCCCGCAAGTCTACCCCTCAGATAGCTAAGGGCTCTTTGGGTCACTGATTAGTCATTAACTCGGTCGCTAGACCAAAGCGGGAAATGTGTCGTCATCAAGCTAGAACACTCTGCCGAGCTGGCAGTGACCTCTAGGTCAGAGCCCAGATGGCCCTGCCCTGGGATGCCTGACTTGTGCTAAAGAGGCTTCCGGTACATCCCAGTTCACAGGCTTCTCCTCTGTGCACTCTTGAAGATCCTGGTGGTCTCTGGCCCACTCTGCCTCCATTAGACACCTTTGGTCCGATCCAGTGTGCAGGGGGGGGGGGATTATGTAGTGTAAACAGAGCTCCATGATACCTAAGTATGGCATTGAGGAGTTTGTAGAAAAGTAGGAGTTGAGCTTGGTGGTCCCTCACAAAGTGCCTTTTGGGGCATCCACTCTCCCCAGAATGGCCTTAACCCCAGCCTCAACCAACAAAACACCTCTCAGTCCAGCCTGGCAATTAGCCATTGTCTAGTGTGAGCAGTGCCACCTCTGTGTCCTACTCCCCTGATGATTTCCCAAATGCCACACCCCCAAACTATCACCTGAGCAGCTGAAGTAGAACTAACGAAGACTCTCAGAGGAACCCACAGTGTGGGGCTGTCACACCTTGTTGGTGAGTGGTGTCACTGCAGAAACAGAACACTGTTGCTGAAGGTAAAGACTTCAGCAAATTTGGCACTGTGCTGGCATCCCCTGCACACCAACAGCAACATCTTGGCACCACATCTATGCTCCGTGTCTGGAGAGCCCTTTTCACTTACTGCTGTGCTTTGGATATTAAATGTGCCCCTAGCCCCACCCTTAACTATCAAAGACCTGGTCCCCAGCTTGATGCACTATTGGGAGTTAGAGGAACTTTTCAGAGGTGAGGCCCAGTACAAGGAAGCTGGGTAACTAGGATGTGTCCTCTAAAGAGATGCTGGATCCCTGGTCCCTCCTCTCCTCTACTTCCTTGATACACTACATCAGCGGTTCTGCTCCATCATTATTTCCCACGATGACACTCAGACCACCACAGGCCCAAACAGACAGAACCAAGCATGGACTGAAGTCATGACCCAAAATAATTCCTCCTTTTCCATTGTCTCCAGACCCCACACACTCGTCAGGACAACCTAAGGGTCTTCAGACATTGCCTCTATCCCCTGATGAAGAAGAGGGGTATGGAGTCATCACCACTGCTCAGACTGCTGTTGTTGATCATGGCAACCCAGTTGAAGACAGGGGTATTGGTTAGTTTGTTGTGGCCGAGTGCATCTCTGCCTGGACTAACATTTCATGTATTTGGGAAGACCGAATATACTATAACCTTAGAGAATCTAATTTACTAATGGGAAAACGCAGGAAAATCCAGGCTTTGGTTCATTATGTAAGATAGCTAGCCTAGTTTTAAAAAAGAAAAAAAAAAGGAAAGAGGGAGGAAGGGTGGGAGGGAGGGAGGGAGGGAGGGAGGGAGGGAGGAAGGAAGGAAGGAAGGAAGGAAGGAAGGAAGGAAGGAAGGAAGGAAGGAAGGAAGGAAGGAAGGAAGTAAAGAGTTATCACCAAAAGTTGAGAGTGGTCAAATCAAAAGGAATTGAAAAGGGTCAGGAAATGGTTCTGTAGGTCAAGCAATTACCAGGCAAGCATGAGAAAACTGAGTTCAATTCTCCAATACTCACACAAATACTAAGTAGATGTCCTGGCCCAGCTATAACCCCAGCATTCAGGAGGCAGGGGAGGATTCCCCAAGCAAACTGGATGACTAGACTAGCCAAATCAGGGAGCTCTGGGTTCAGGGAGACCCTGCCTCAACATCTAAGATGGAGAGTGATCAAGGAAGGCTCCTGGGATATATTTGGGCCTCCATACACACAAGCAAGTATCTGCATACACATGCATGCATGCATGCCATGCACAAAAGAGGAGAGGGGGCACTGAAGAGGTGTGACAACCAAGTAAAGCGTGCAAACAGACTTTGAAAAATCTGCAAGATTGCAGAGAGGCAGTAAGTAAGTTGACATATAGACTACATAGTAGATGCTCAATTTGTTTTTTACCTGTAATAATAATACCAGGACTTGCAAAAGAGTATTCTCATTCTGCAAGAGATTGATGCTAAAATATTTAGGAGCAAAAATGTTTTAAGTACAACTTGAAAACACTTCAGTAAATGAATGTGTGGTTCTACACACTAATTAAAACTCAACTAAGTGTGTGAAAAAGCCCAATCTGATAAGAAAACTTGTCTTAAAATATACATAGAAAAATATGGAGGCCATATGCCAAACACGTAATGGTTTGTTCTGGGAAAGGGAGCTCACTTATGAGACTGTCATGCTTTGTATGGGGATTCAAGCACTACAGATGACAGATAGGGAGCATATTTGTGTAACTGGAAAATGTCTCTTTAACTTGTATTTAAGGGAAAATAAGACATTGGTCAGGTGACTGTATAAACAGATGCCTCTGTGCTGGTTTCTACAGGCCTCACCCATTTCAGAAAGAAGGGTTCCCACTGAAGCAAGGTGCGGTAGCACGTACCTGTACCGCCACCTCTACAAAAGCCAAGGCAGGATGACTACTGGGCAGGAGGCCAGCCTCAGCCACATAGTAAAACCCTGTCTCAAAGACAAACTAGAAGTCAGAAAGCACCCCAGAGGGAAAAAAATCAAAGTCCCCCTGTCCTGAATAGGGTCCATCACCAACATCTCCAGGTCCCTCTAACCCAGTGGTTTTCAAGCCTCCTAACGCTGCAACCCCTTATTACAGTTCCTCACGTTGTGCTGACCCCCAATCATACAATCATCTCATTGCTACTTCATAGCTGGTTCTGCTGCAGTTATAAATCATAACGTCAATATTTTTGGAGACAGTGGTTGGCCAAAGAGGTCAAAACCCACAAGCTGCAAACTGCTTTAACTAACAATCCCCTTTAAAAAATTGACTGTATATCCTATTTATAAGGTACCAGCAGGGGGAGAAGATCTGGGATTGTTAAACCAGGGGGAAAATACAAATTGGTTTGTATTGTTATTACAATACTTCTTAATTTCAGTGCAACCATCTGTGCTGACAATACTTGGGAAATTAGCAGTTTTACAGGAAAAAAAAACCCACACTTCTCTCATTCTGGTTTGGACCTGGAATGTCTCCCAAATGTCCATGTGTTAAAAACTTGTTCTCCAGCCTATGGTGCTACCGAGGGTAGTGTTTACAGGGGACGCCTTCTGGTCAGAAGCCGGCTCTTAAAGGGGTTATGGGACCTCTCCTCCCCTCCCCCCCCCACATCCTTCTTTTTTTTTTTTTTTTTATTCCCAGACTTGCAAGGGCAGCCTTGCTGCACCACATGCTCCCCCTGTCATGGCATGCGGCCTCGCCACAAGCCCCTAAGCAATGGGGACGGCAATATACACCGTACTGGTGATTGTGTCCAAGCCTCCCCTCATCTCAGCATATTTACTTTGTCAAATCCCCCAAACTGTCCTAGGTCAGGCTGCACCAGTCAGGTTGATCCCTCTGGTTCTGTGACAGGACAGGGAAAACAGCAAAAAGGTGAGCATTTCTGACAGAGGTTACTATTGTGTGTCCTGTGTATGAAACCGCCTGCCTGACAAGGTGCAGCTAGAAGCTCACCACTGAGGAGAAAGCTCAGGTTGGTTAGTAACCCTACTTTATTTCTGCTGGCTGTTGGAAGCCCAATCAGGCTCATCCAGTTTGTGCTGGATATCATGAGTGTTTGATTTGATGATGCTTTGTATTATGGGAAGCTTCTGTCTGCTACTTGGCTACTTGTGTTTGGTATATAATGAACTCAGTTATTCAAAACCAGCAATGGCTATAGGAGATTATTCTCCAGTCTCCAATCAATACATCATGATGGGAGCCAAAACAGTGAGCCAAAATGAGCTTTCTGTGTTCGTATGTTGACTTCTCTCAGGTATATTAAAGTAACAGAAAATAAACACCCCTCTAGCTAGCAAATCATTACGGTATCTCAAAGATGGCTCCGGTGCTCACCTCCTAGCGCTTGGGAGGCCGAAGCAAGCAGACTTGAGTTTGCTGGTCTACAAAGCAAGTTCCAAGCCTGCCAGGGCTATACAGAGAAACCTTGTCTCAAAAAACTAAAGAGAGATCAAAAGTGTCCTTCCACAACTATTACGCAATAATTAGCAGAGTGTACCGATGTCAAAATCCTGGTTATAGTGAACACCAAGCTTGTAAGATACTATCATTGAACAGAATTAGTAAGATAAAGGGAACTCAGAGATTACTTATAAATATACACGAGTCTACAACTTGTCCCAATAAAATTTGCAATTAAAATATTTTTAAAGAATCTATATATATACACCAAACACATGACAACAAAGTAGAAGGCAAAGATCTTTATTTTTTAAAAAATTTACTTATTTAAAAACAGCAATTTCTAGCTAAATAATATAAAGCATTTTAAATTAATTATTTCAAAGTATGTACATTCTGTATAAGTAAACATTTGAAACTGTACAGATTTAAACAAATATTCATTCAGCAAACAAATTGGATCAGTACCACCTTCCCAGCACTTGGTAAGGTGTTGAGTGTTTTCAGAAATAAAAAATAAAATAAAACCCAAGAACAAGTGTCTCCTGGAGAACGCATCCAGCTCTGTGCATCAGACTACTGGGTCACAGTGCTGTACAATTACGCCCTCATTTCTTTGGAAAAGCTATCTGAACACCAAATGTACATATAATACACAGAACTAGATATTACAGTTTATCACATTAGACATGTATTAAAATAGTAAATACAATCTTCCTTAACTCATTCATTTCATATCAAAGAAAAATATGGACCCCTCTTACCTTTGAGTTTCCCAAAATATAGAGTAATATGCTCTACCAAGCAACGTCCACCACCAATTTAAACTAGGTTGAAAAACAAGTGGCCTGTTGCATCAGGATGGGTCACCCACATGCACACTGTGCAAGAGGCTGCTCCTGTCACTCCATCTGCACCATGAGGTCACCTGCCCTATTTCAGAGCCCTCAACACAGTCCTACCCTCAAGTCTACAGTTTGAGTAACTGAAGAAGCAGGCTACATTTACTGTAACACCAGGGTCTAAACCAATCCAATTCCAAATTCAGAGAGGATTTGTAGGAGAATTCAGGGATGCTTATAGTCTTCTGACCCTTGACTGGTGTCGTGTTTAATGTATGGGCAGTGCTTGCCACAGTTAGGTGTTCGGCTGTTGCAGGACTGAGGACCCCAGAAAGCTGGTGTCTAGTACAGCATAGGCAACTAAGGAGTATTCACTTCATAAAGTATTGCAACCAAGGCCAGCAGAAGGCCAGTGACTAAGCTCTACTTCTGAGACCCACTCCCCACAAACTTCCCTCTCTCTGGGATGTGCCAGACTCAAGACCCCATCACTGGTAACTCCTACTCACAAACTGGTGCCCATCCTGGGAAGATCTGATTACCGAGACACATCTGTCTAGTGAGGAGAATACAGTTCAGGAGAGGACCTTACGCGAGGCCTTGGCTTCTTGCAACTGCCTCACAAGTCCATAGGAAGACGATAGCTTGAGTACAGGAAAAGCAAGATGACTTCTTGGAAGCAACCAATCTACTCCCAACTCAATTCCAAGATGGCAGGGAGAAATGCTGCATCAGGATATAGAAGTAAGATTTCTCCAAGTAACCATCACTACGGGATGCTCGGTGGATAAATGCCTTGCAGTGGCCACAATTTGACCAGCAGCTTTCCAGTGAGCTGAGTTCCTATGAAGTCCTTTGCACTATTTATTGTAACCTATTTTTATTGCACAATCTCTGTGGAGGAACGTTTCACCGTGAACCCGTGGCCACCTCTTATTCCTCTCCATTTCTGGAGACCATTTCAATGAGGCTGTCAATCTTTGGCGCTTTGATCTTAGGCTTCACTCAGGTTTCCTTCTGCAGGCAGCACCCAGCAGCACATCTGTGTTTCTCAGGAGTCATCCCACATAGGGCTCTTGGGCATCCTGCAGGCTACAGGACTCTTCAGGCCTCTCCCAGGAGATAGATGGTTGACACGCATGGTCCAATGGTACTATTTAGAAACTGACAGCAGGAGGTTTAGCTGAAAAGCAAGAGAGAGGCCTATATTAGTTGCTCTATGGAATTCCACCCTCAGAAGTCTCAAGTCCCAAAAGAATGAGGAAAGAAAAAGCTTTGAATGTTTACAGCCTAAAGGCAGAGGCCTGTAGTCTGTGGATACCTGTTCCATTGAAGGGCAAGCAATGATCTGGATGTCTTCAGAGCTGAACTCTTCCTTTAACAGAGCATGGAACTTCTGGTAGACTTGCTGAATGTTGTTCTTAGAAGAAGGAGAGACCGTATCAGACAGCCCAGGGGATATATGCACACGTCATAAACAAGAAATGCTAAGAGTATTAAATCATCATGGTTCTTGCCAAAATGAGTAGAGGAAATACATTTTTATGAGATTACCAAAGACATATAATTTGTACTTTAATATTTTACATGCTAGCACAACCTGATGAAGACTTATCAGATAATTCCTGGAAACATTAAATTCTCATATATCTTATCCCCCCCAGAGCATAGTAAGTCTTCAGCAATTTCTTACATAAAAGATAATAAAGTTTCAAGACACATAAAATGCACTTTAAAAAAATCGACCAATGCCTTGGGTAAAGCTGTGAACTCAACACGAACTGGAAGTTATAAGTCTTAAATCTACTCTGACACTTAATCCCTTGGTGGCTGTTACAAGTCATTTATTTCCTCTATGCACTAGTAAAATGGGGCGTAAATCTTGAAGGGCTGCTCTCCCCAGTGCTGAGCCACAGTGCAAAGTGCAGATCTGATTTGTTTTTGCTTATTTATTAAATTCTACTTTCAAAATTAACAAAAAATTTAAGGCAAAGTGAGCCAAGAATAAGATATAAACAGACAAACATAGGCTTTGGAAGATCACAGAGAGCATTAACATCACTAACATCTGAAATGTCTGGAGGAAGAGAAGGTGACAGTAAGAGAAGCCACTTTATTCACCAGGCAACAAGCTGTACACCACTCACCCTAACAGGCTTAAACAAGATGAACTCGGTGTCCTTATTGGACAAGTACAGTGACATGCTTCTCAATGTCAATGGCAGCTTCGTTTTTATTGTCTTGTAAGCAGTGGCCACAAGGTCATTGACCTTTGCTGTGAAGAAATTACCCTTGTTAATGTCACAAAGGAAAAGAAAATTTTCCATTTTAATTCAGAGAGTAACAGAAAAAAAATAGCAAAGACTCTTTATTTCCCAAAGAATCTATTCCCTGTGTCTTGTTATTTATCAAATCACAAGCCCTCTAAACATTCATTAAGAATATGCTATGTACAACCTCTAAACCCAGGGACTAATGGAGCCAGAACGTCCCCCAGCATGATTCAGGACATTCACAGGCACTGTAATTTGTGCCTTTGGAATGTGGCGGTAAAAGATGAGGTTTAAAACTTTCTATTGTTTTTAGAGAAACAGTGAGTAAGAAACAAGCCTCTCCATGTGTAGAGCTGACCCCAGTCGGGTGTCTCTCACTTCTTTGCTTGGATCATTCAGAAGATGCTCATCTGTACACGGTGAAGCAGAACTATGTGCCCATTTATTACGTTCTTATACCCTGGACCACACAGGGAATAAATTCCACATGTTTTTAAGAGCTATGCTACCCAAGTGTAGCATCTGAAAGGGCTATGTGGAAATAAGTGTAGTCCATCATCTGCATGAAATATTCAAGAGGAAACCACCACATAGCTACAAAGGAAAAGATGGTTCATAATTTCTAAAATGTTCAGTCTCGCTCAAAATGCAATACCAATTAAACTAGTGAAATACTGGTAAAAGGGTTCAGACTTCTATGACTGACAAGGTGTAGAGAAATAGGTAAAGAGTCTTCTACATTTTTTGGTTAACATAAAAAAAATATTCAAAAGAAAACAAACAACCACAAGCCAAGCACAATGGTGCACATTTGCAATCCCAGGATTCTAAAGACTGAGGAAGGAAGATCATGAGTTTGAAACCAGCCCGGGTGACAGAGAGTCCCTATCTCAAAAGCAAGCAGACTAAACGGAAACCAATGGATACTAAGGAACAGTGTATCTTCATCAGCTGTTGATGGGAGTATAAGATGGTTCAAGCTGAGGGTGTGCTAGGCAATATCCTGAAAAACTGAAAATAAACCCTCTTAATTAGTACTAAAGACTATGCCATTTAAGTATTCACAAAATACATACATGTACATACATGTAATTATTTACTGAAGAGTATGTGGAAAACCCAACTGAAACACTAAATATAGACATTAATCATTGACTGAAGGAATAATGGTGGTTCTATGTACCCGCTGAACAGAATGAACAATTGGACACACATATCGAAGGGCTGCAAAACAGGCAGTGAAAGATAATGGGGAAGGGTACAATCTCATAGGCCAGCTGCAGTCTGTGTGTGTTAGGATGGATGGATAGACTGACAGACAGACAGACGGACAGACAGACAGACAGACAGATGATAGACAGATGATAGACAGATGATATAGATGATAGATAGCTAGATGATAGATAGATAGGTAGATAGATAGATAGATAGATAGATAGATAGATAGATAGATAGATGACAGACAGACAGACAGCTTGGAGAAAGAAGCTACAATCATGGTTACCGTCCAGAGGACTAGGTTACCGAGAACGGTAATTTTTTATTTTATACCTTTTCACAGGTCAAAATTTATATCATATAAAAAAGTTTAATTGAGGGAAGTTTGGGCAAAAACATGGTAGGAATACCAATGCTCTCAGGAATTACTATTTTTCACTAAATAACTGAAGTCTCCTTCATGGTCCTTCCTCACTGGGTTCTGGATCCGTCATCACTAAAATACTTCAGGTGTCTCTAAATCAGATGTGAAAGCTCTCAGTAACCACAAAGTGGGTGCACAGGCTAGTGAACACTGTACTCACCAACTCCTAAAAAGATGTGTCTCCTAGCTTAAGTCATCAAATGGACATTAATTTATAACTCATGACATAATCTTCCCCAGAACCTGAGCTTAGGGCAAAAGGCCCAACAGTTTCTAGACTGCTCTCCTTGATTCACCTCAAGAGACCCATAAATCTCTCTGACAGTGAAGTAAGGGGGTTACTCACTGTAGACCATGAAAACCAACTCCACACTTCCAAGGTGACCAAAGAAGCAGAAGATATATTTTCAAGATAGTGAATGATCCCATTAGAAAAAAACAAATAGGTTAAATGACAAAACAGAAAGTCCTATTCCAATATGTCCTGTTATCTAATGCTTTACTAATGGCAATTTAAGTAAAACTGAAGTCCACAATACCCCCAACATGGAATTGTTGTAATACCTCAAGAAAAATCACAGGCCCTACCTCAAGAGAAAGGATCTGTCCAGAAAGGAAAGGGCTGCCGGGCGGTGGTGGCGCACGCCTTTAATCCCAGCACTCGGGAGGCAGAGGCAGGCGGATCTCTGTAAGTTCGAGGCTGGGCTGGACTGATAGCCTCCAAAACAACACAGAGAAACCCTGTCTCGTAAAAACCAAAAAAAAAAAAAAAAAAAAAAAAAAGAAAGGGCTAAAGTTATCTATGCATTGAGTGCCTGGTCTTAGCTGCATAACATGCTATGCCTGCTTGCCAGTGTTACCTATTTTAAGAAAGATGTATTGCACCTCAGAGTTCCATTTACATAAACATTCAGAATATAAACCAGTTCCTATTTCTAAATAAGCACTGTAAGAGACTAAAACCTTAAGCCAAAGGTTCAAACTAATTCAAGATCAAGAGAATAACCCCAAGAGTCATGTTGTCTAGGAACTGTTGAGTGTCCTCACTGTGAGGACCAGAGGTCTGCTCAATGGTAGCCTGTGGTTAGAATTCCAACGCTGGCAGTGAAAAATTTACCACCTTTGGACAATATGCTAATCTATCAAACGTGCTTTGGTTTACGTTGTTTGTTTTTGTTTTCTGAGACAAGGTTTCTTTGTACAGCCTTGGCTGACATGGAACTCACCCTGTAGACCAGACTGGACTCAAATTCACAGATATCCACCTGCCTCTGCCTCCCAAGTGCTGGGATTAAAGGCATGCACCACCACCGCCATCACCGCCACCACCTCCACCACCACCATCACCCGGCTATGCTTTGTTTTTAGAAGATGTCAATCTCAAGTGCAAGACAAATATCTGAAATAATGGAGACAGTGAAAGACACACTGTCTCCACCATGGCCATCCTCAATGTACACCCATCTCCTTCCAAAAACAACTGCTGTCTAATGAACACTTCTTTCCAAGAGACAGTGTTAGCTACTTCTTAGTTCAACTTCAAACTAGCCCAAGGCATTTAGGACTGAAAGCTTCAATCAAAATTTTTACATGGTATGAAGATTTGACCTGTGAAGATTTTTAAATTGAAAGTATTTCTTGTTCTCCACTATAACTCTTCCCCAACTGTTGATAAACATGCTGCATAAGGTTGTATATCCCCTATGCAAAGGGAATACACACCTGACAGGCATGACTTTCTCACAGCATGGAAAACCAATGGTTTGATAAAGCTGGCTCTGGGTTAGGCACCTGCAGTTGCCAATCTCCACGGACAAGGCAGAGGCGCTCTCTGGATCTCTCACTATGCTCAAGTAGCAGCCTCCAACTCAGAAACAGTTTCTCCACAACTAAGACACTGTTTCTTTTACCACTCACTCAGTTTCAAAATGTGGGTCATGGGATGGCCAGAAATAGCAATGTAACAAAATTTATTCTGGTTAATGGTAACTGAAAATGTCATTTTAAAATGTGCTAAAAATAACCCAAAGGGATGTGATTCTAAATGTCTAATACCTAACACTGAAGACCCCCTCCACCTGCCAAAAAAAAAAGCCTTTAGCATAAAAAATGTCCATTTATGGAAGAGAGTGACTGGAAACATCTCAAGAGATCTGCGAGTCAGGCACTGGTACTGCCTGCCAACCCACTGACTCCTTCATTTTCACACGTTTCCCCAACACTCTAAACTGTCAACAAGGATGTAACTTGGAGAAAAATAAGGAAGAAAATAGTGGCCCAACATTTCTTCGTGTGCTGAAAATAAGTGCATTCCTTATTCACTCATTCATTCTGTGCAGCACAGTGTTCCCATTAAACCCAAGGCCAAGGAACGGCAGGCGCACACAAGTCTGTGGGCCCAAAGCACTCCCAAGAAAGCCATGCTTTATTTTTAACTGAGGAAACTTCCAACCTTCTTCCCTCTTGAAATGAATGTTTGTCAGATGCAAGCAGTGCTAGCCAAGTAAGACCTGTCAGCCCCGATCTGAAGCTGGCTTTAACCCACATCTAGCAACCCAAAGCAAGCAGGAAATCATGCCCCAGATGTCAGAGCGAGGGCCACATATACACAGAGTAGTAACATCCTAACAGGAGAATTCCAAGAAAGTAAAATCCCAATACCTGGTTGTGCCCAAGGCTGCTGTGAGAGGGTGTACTTGGGGCCTCCCTGACTGGCCATGGTTTTTAATGCTGACACCTAGTAGAGGAAATAAAAACAGAGGTTTCATCTCACCAAAAGCAAACAAACAGCCGTTTAAGCCTATTAAATAAGGCACACTGGTAGACAATCCCAAACACAACTCTAACAAAACTGCATAGACTCTCACAAGCTCTCACAGCTACACCTTTTTTTAAATAAAACTGTTGTGATTTTTAAAGCATGTGTTATTCTGGGGAGAAAAACAAAAACAAAACAGCAACAACCTATCAGGCATTCTGTGTGACCTTTCAGGATGGGAATCTCTGAAGGAATTTCACCAAAAACAAACTGGTCCCTCCCAGAAAGACTGCTGTGCTAATACTCATCATTATCATTGTGACAGTGTCGCTCACTCACAACTGCACAAGAGGCTCCTCACAGGGACTTTTCCCCCTTCTCCTTTAACCCCATCACAGGCATAGAAAATGTCACTAAAGCAAACTGTAATCAGGCTGGAGAACTGGAGTTTAGATCCTGACACCTGTAATCCCAGCTCCTAGGGCAGAATGTTCTCTTCTGAACTCCACAGGAATGCATACAAATAACATACATTCACAGACAGCGACAGAGACAGACAGACAGACACAGACAGACACAGACACAGACACACACACACACACACACACACACACACACACACACACACACAAGAATTCTGGTCGGGCATGGTGGATGCACCTGCAGAGTCAGCATCTGGGAAGCTGAGGAATACAAAGTACAAGAGTTTGAGGCCAGCCTGGCTACATAGTGAGACCCTATCTCAACACACACACAACAACAAAAAACAAGTAAGATGTTCAAGTACCATTATAAGGCACACTTGGACAACATATGCTGAAGAAATAGACTTAGAAGCCACTTTTGTATTTTTCATTCTGCTGAAGCAGCATAGGAAATAAATACAAATATGTTGACCTGGCTGTTTAAATAGGAAACTTGATGAGAATAAGCATAAAATACTTTTTTGAGGGGGAAGTGGCTCGAGACAGGGTTTCTCTGTATTGCTTTGGAGCCTGTCCTGGAACTCAGTCTGTAGACTAGGCTGACCTTGAACTCAGAGATCTGCCTCCCTCTGCTTCCCAAGTACTGGGATTAAAGTGTGTACCACTACCACTCAGTGCATGAACTACTTTTTAATGGGTAGACATGGGGCAAAGGTCCAAACCATTAGAAAGACTGAGACATTAACTCCAGTTTTCCCGTAAAGGCAAACTAGTTAGACAAAGGCTTGGCAGAGTTACATCTAAACATTAACTGAGGTCTCTTTCGCCTTCTTTCTAGTTCTGTCGTTTCTACTTTCTATCTCTGCTCCAGAACCAATCTAAACCTTTGCTCTTACTGCCCACTGCAGACCTCACCTCTACTTCCTTGCACTTCATTTCTTTTTTTTTTTAATTTTTTGTCTTTTTTATTGTCTTTTTTAAAATTAATTAGAAGCAAGGTTGCTTCACATGTCAATCCCAGCTCCCTCTTCCTCCCCTCCTCCCCTGCCCCCCACCAGACCTCCCAGCCCCCCACCCAATCCATGGGGAGTATCTATAGTCTGTCATTTCATTCAGGGCAGGGCCTAGGCCCTCCCCCAAGAGTCCAGGTTGAGAGAGCATCCCTCATTGTGGGATAGGCATCAAAGTCCATTTGTGTGTCAGGGATAAATACTGATCTACTACCCAAGGCCCCATAGATTGCCTAGGCCTCCTCACTGACACCCATGTTCAGGGGGTCTGGATCAGTCCCTTAATTTCTTTCATGTCTTTATTTTTATTGTTGAGAGCAGCTTTTAAAAACAAATTATGAATGGTTGAATGTGAAAGAATACACCTTTAGTCCCAGCACTTGGGAGTACCAAGACTACCCAGTAAAACCTTGTCACAGATAAGTACATATAAATTAATTAAAATAAAATAAATTACATGGTTTTTTGTTTTTTGTTTGTTTTTTTTTTTTTTTTTTTTTTTTTTGGTTTTTCGAGACAGGGTTTCTCTGTGGCTTTGGAGGCTGTCCTGGAACTCACTTTGTAGACCAGGCTGGCCTCGAACTCACAGAGATCCGCCTGTACATGTATTATTATAGATGAGACAATGCTAAAAGAAAAATAAGTTTACCTTTGTATACATTACCCCAATGTTTTCCAGTGTAAATATACTCATGTATTCATTTATAAAAATGGGAACACAATGTTCATTAACTTTTTGCTAGTAGCTACATGCTAGGACTTTTTCTAGCCTTGAAAGTTTTATTTTAATAATAACCACTACCTATTACTTCACTGTTTGCTCTAGGCTCTCATTAATTTTCTAGTAACATAACTTATGCTGTTTTAAGAAAAAGAAAGGAAAAATAGCATACTACTATCTATACAGACTAGACGGGCCAGAAACTCATTCGGTAGCCCAGGTTGGCACTGAATCCACAGTCTTCCTCCATTTTCAGTCACTGTTCTATTGCTGTGAAGGGACACCACGACCAAGGCAACTCTTAAGGAGAACACTTAATTGAAGCCTGGCTTACAGTTCATTATCATCATGGTAGGGAGCATAGTGACAGGCAGGCAGACACAGTGCTGAAGAAGGAGCTGTGAGCCACATCCTGACCCACAGGCAGCAGGCAGAGAGCAAGACACTGAGCCTGGTGTGGGCTTTTGAAACCTCAAAGCCACCTCCAGCAACACATTTCCTCCAACAAGGTCACATCTACCAAACAAGGCCACAACTCCTAATCCTTCTAATCCCTTCAAATAGCGCCACTCCCTGGTGACTAGGCATTCAGACTTGTGAGCTTATGAGGGCCATTGTCAATTCAAATCACCATATCCTCCCTCAATGTGTGCTCCATACCTTTGGCCAGCCAAGTAAAAACCACAAAGACCTCTATATCCACCCTGTTTACTATCTGCATAATTTACTTCTCTGTCTTCAGAAGTTCTCCTAGATCTGCAGAGGCAAGCCCTTCTAACAAAGCAGGCCAGAGACAGGAAGGAAGGGCTTTCCTAACTGGCCCATCTCTTACAGAGCCTGGAGACTAGTGAAGATCCACACTCTCCCTGATCACTGTTCTAAGTACTTTCTTGTGGACTCAGTTTATATCTTGATTTCCCTACCAGATTACAATTCCTTGACTGCAAGAATTTTATAAGGTTAATTTCTACTATATGCACTACATTAAGAAAAATCTTAATTTATACATACCAAGGAAACTAACACTTCCAAGGGAATGATAAAAATAAACTTGCAAAATTTTATCAAATAAAAATATGAAAATCTTTTACCCATAAGTGAGTTTTTACAAAGGCCAGCTCCTCCAGAATATAGCTGAATATGCTTCCTTCAAAATCATAACCTGAATATGCTTCCTTCAAATGCCCTTACTTATACTTTGCTGAAGCAAAATCTTTAGTTCAGCTGTCTTCTTTTAGTATAGCTTTTCTGAGTTTTACAATCATAAAATCCTCACACACTGTCTTTTTTTGTTGCTGTTTGTTTCAAGACAGGATTTCTCTGTGGCTATGGAGGCTGTCCTAGAACTTGCTCTGTAGACCAGGCTGGTTTTGAACTCACAGAGATCCGCCTGCCTCTGCTTCCCAAGTGCTGGGGTTAAAGCCATGCGCCACCACCACCTGGCTCTCACACATTGTCTTACGCAGTTCTCACAACAGCCTCAGATAGGGCAGATGGGTGTTATAGTTTTCAACAAATAAGTTTGAGAGGGAAACTGAAAGCCACTAACTTGCTGATGATTTCAGTTGGGAGGTGGCAGACAATGGTCCAGGCCCACCCAGCTCAATCAACTCTAAGTCACTGCAGTGGTTTGTAAGAAAATGGCCCTCATAGGGAGTGGCACTATTAGAAGGTGCAGCTTTGTTGGAGTAGGTACGGCCTTGCAGGAGGAAGAGTTACTGTGGGGGTGGGCCCTGAGGTTTTAGATGCTCAAGCCACACCCAATGAGACGGTTCACTTCCTGTGGCCTGAGGATCGAGATGTAGAACTCTTAGCTCCTTCCCCAGTATTATATCTGCCTGTATGCCACCATGTCCCATCATAACATGGACTAACCCTTTGAAACTGTTAAGCAAAGCCTCAATTAAATGCTTTCCTATATAAGAGTTGCCATGGTCATGGTGTCTCTTCACAGCAATAGAAACCCTAACTAAGACAGGAATTGGTACCAGAGACTGGAGTACTGCTGTGATAAGCCTGACCATGTTTTTGTTTGAAAGAATATGGACCTTGGGACTGTGGATTAGAAAAGGAGTTGAATGCTTTAAGTGCTGCTTAATGGGCCATACTAGTAGAAACACAGAGGACAGTGTTGCTAAGCGAGACTTGAACTATGGGGCCCTGACTCAAGAAGTTTCAGAGGAGAAAAGAATGTGTCCAAAGAGTCTGCCTGAGGCTAAAGTGAAGAGATTTAGATTAATTCTGTTTGGCAGAGGAAATATCAAAACAACCTAGTATAGACTTGTCCTATAGTTCTTAGGATTGACTCTAATGAAGATTACATAATGAAAAGAACAGGCTGAACAAGGAAAATACAAAATGTACAATTTGAGGAAAAAAGGAGTACCAAGAAATAGAATAGAACAAAGTCCTGTGTTCAACAAGATAAACAGACTAAGAAATGGAATAAAGGAATGGTGACCTCAGGGCAAGATTCCACCCAGCTGTATTTCCAGATTGTGAAAAGGAATTAAAGAAAAGCTTAGAGCTGGATGTGCTGGTACATGCCTTTAATCACAGCACGACTGAGGCAGAGATAGGTAGATCTCTGAGTACACGGCTAGCAAATTCCAGAACAGCCAAGTTCAAGCAGTGAAGGAAACCATGGAAAACAGAAAGCTGGTGACAACGTAATTAAACAAGGGGTCATGTTCCAGCCCCAGCAAGCAGCAGAACTTGGCATCTTCAGTCACATTATTCTGGCTTTAGAGACAAGGATGGAGGAAAGGAGTTATGGAACCTTTCTCCACAACTATATCAGGTATGTATCAGAGGTGTCCCTGAATAGAGGCCTAGAGAGACCATTGGTTGAAGTTGTGAAGTTGAAGCCTGGATTGCCTTGGAGATCCCAAGATGTTGGAGATGCCAGCATCATGGGTTATCTGCCAAGGGGAGCTACTACAGGGTGGGAAACAACCCAAAAAAGAGAAATATGTTGCAGTCAACAAAGCTTAAAGGAGTTGGAGATCTGAAGTGTTTTGACAACATACATGGAAATGCAGAGTCTGGAGTTTGTCCAGCTGGTTTTTGGTCTTACTTTGGTCCAGTAAAACTTCCTCACTATGCTCCCTTCCCTATGTTTTAAATTGGTAATGTAGATCCTGTGCTATTATACATTGGAAGTAAGTGATCTGCTTTTTGATTTTACAGGGGGATTACAGTTAAGAGATTGTATGAACCTAAGAAGAGACTAAACTTTAGACTTTTAAGTAAGTTTGAGACTGTTATATGAGACTACGGGGACTTCTAAAATTGGACTGAATGCATTTTTGCACTATGTTATGGCTACAAGCTTATGGGGACCAGGGAGTGAAATGTAATGGTTTGAAAGGAAATGACCCCCATAGGGAGTGGCACTATTAGGCGGTGTGGCTTTGCTGGAGTATATATGCCCTTCTTGGAAGAAGTGTGTCTCTGTGGAGATGGTCTTTGAGATCTCCTATATTCAAGCTACACCCATTATTACAGTTTACTTCCTGTTCTCTGCAGATCAAGATACAGAACTCACAATTCCTCTCCAGTCACCAAAGTCCTGCCACGATGATAATGACTAAACTTCGGAAACTGTAAGCTACCCAAATTAAATATTTCCCTTTCTAAGAATTGCTGTGGTGATGATGTCTCTTCCATAGCAAAAGAAACCCTAAGATAGTCATGCACTTTTTCCACACCTACTATGACTCAAAGTCCTATTTAACAGTTTCAAGCAACATGCTTACCATGGTATTTTAGAATAAGAAAAATGTACTGCAATTCTTTAAGCCTTAAAGAAAATAATCTGAACCAAATGTTTTCATACTACATCTATCTCAACATTTACCACAGTATTTATTCTCTTAGGTCATCTACATTTTTTGAGAAAAGGTTGTTTTTCCAGGGACAATGTGATAGTTATTTTTACTTGTCAACTTGATGGATCAAGATTCACTTTGAAGACTGGCCTCTGGGCATGCCTGTGAGGGGTCATCCTGACTAGGTTAGCTGATGTGGAAAGACATGCTTACTATGGATGATACCATTCCTTGGGCTGGGATCCTAGACTATCTTAAAAAAAAAAAAAAAAAAAAAAAAAGCCTGAGCACAAGCAATCATCACTCTCTGCTTTTTGAGTGCAGACACAATATAGCCAGCTGCCTCAATGACTTCTCTGTCATAAGGGACAATAACCCTGAATGTCCTCCCTTAATTTTCTTTTTTGAGGGTATTCTATCATATTAACAGGGAAGATAGTTAAGACAGGCAGAAAAATAAACCAGCAAAATATATGTGGTATATTATTATACATATTGTTTTTATATATATCCTTATATATATGAGAATATATAATATAAATGATATATATCCTTCTGGTTCATTTATATATTTATATTATACACAAACACCATTCACACATATATACATACATACACATATATGTGTGTGGGGTGTGTGAATGTGTGTCAGTACTTTATTTTTCTCAGGAAAAACTATCAGATCAAAATCAAGAAGGAACCAGTTGAACAAGATAGAAAAAGGTTTATCCCACATACAACTGGTAATTCAAAACTTCATTTTTCAATCTACTAAATAAAGCCACTTCCCTAACTCTGGGTGCCAGCAATACGGTAAGGGTTCAAAAAAATTCTGAGTTGGAGGATAACCTGATTTACAGAGTAAGTTTCAGGACATTTCATCGGGGGACTCAGGAAAGGAGTGACCTGCAGCTTGTGATGGGGACCTTCTGCTGTGAAAGAGCTGACCTGAAGCTTGTGAAGGGACAGTCTACAGCTTATGAAGGGACTGAACTCATATCTACAAAGTCAACTCAAAACAAGTCTCCTGAATGCTAAAATTTCTCTCTATGCACAAGCATGGTTCGCTCTGTTGTGCCAGCCTATCTCTGCACTTTTTTCAAATGAGCCTGAACACAGAAGCAAGCCAAGGACATATTATTAATGAGGTACATATTCAATGGCACATAATCAAACCAACAAACATAGCTATAAACACTGGTTAGCTGGTACAGTGCTGGCCCTAGCACACACAGGCCCTGAATTGTAATAGGTGTGGCAGCACATGTCTGCAATCTGAGCTGAACTGTTGGCAGGAGGGACAGAAATTCAAGGTCATCCTTGGCTACATCAGAAGTTCAGGCAGGCTTTGAACTTAAGACCCTGTCTCAAAAAAAAAAAAAAAAAAAAGAAGAAGAAGAAGAAGAAGAAACTGACTGCTGCCACACAGACCTCAAACAGGAGGCAAAGGGAGAGATTTCAGCAAACTGAATTCCAGACAGCACAGAGAAGACTTACAATGAAGGTAACGAACACACCAAGCAGGGCTCAGCTACAACCAGCCCTGAAGTGTCTGTTCCTCCAAACTACATGCTGCTAAGCTCACATGCAAAGCTGCAAAGCAGCATTTGTGGTAACTTTCCTAGAAAGGCACAGTAAGAGCCAGACGTATTCTCCTTCTACTGTGTTTCACAACTCAAAAGCAGGCTAGGAGAAAAAAGGAAAGTCGCACCTTTGTCATAAACTCCTCCAGCTGCTCTACAAACAGCCTGGTCTGCTGCTGAATGAACTGCTCACAGGCTGACTTCAGGTGCCGGTCTACGTCCTTCTTAGAGTCCAGGTAATGCTCTCTGATCTCAGGAGTCCCCTGAAAAACATACGGCAATTCCCTTCTGTTTGCATGTGCCTAGATTACCAGTCATGGAAAGAAAGTCCTTTAGCTCCCACCACCAAAAAAATAGATTCCTTCTCACCTCCAACAAGAACTCTATCAAGGCATTGTTGCTATTCAGCCTAAAAAATCTTGGAACAGTCATAGGGTTCAGGATTTTAAATGCTGCATCTGTGAAACAAAATTACTCATCCAGTGAACATGTACAGGTTCAACAAAGAAGCCCTGGGTAACATCAGCTCTCTACTGCCACCAAGACAGGAAGTAGTCATCTTCACTAGGTCCCCTCAGGAAAGACTGAGTGAGATGAGTACCAGTGACAACCTATGCCCACCAGTCATGTCCAAAAGCCAGCTACAACATTACTGTTAATCATAATGACCTACTTACAGAAAAAAAAATGACAAATAGGATAAAACACAGAATTCTTAAAAAGTGCACATACTTACCTAGCTTCTTTATGATCTTGGCTGGCACAGAAATTTATTTACTTGAATAACAGTGAATAAACAAATGTGTCAGCCAAGAAGAAAACACCAAGAGGACATATTTACCCCTTAACCTCCAGACTAACTAGAATCTCTGAGAGTACTAACTGAGGTCTCATTGATGTTCAAATGCAATAAGATATACCATTAGTCACAAGAGGTTAGAGGCTTAAAGTGAAGACAGGAAGTATTATTACATGACAGTTTTTTAAAGACTATAGCTTTGCTTTTCCAGACTGAAGAAAGCAAAGTACACACTGCTCCCAGCCCTGCTCTGCAAGCATATGCCACGGTCCTAAGTCCTGCCTTGACCTGGGTCTTAATGAAAAGGAACCTCTATGAGATTCAGTACTCAGGAGAGACTGCTCCCAGTAAATAGAGCCAAGACACCAACCACATGGTAGGTTTCCATGACCTTCATAATATGGTAGGAAAAGAAATCCTGCCAAAATCTTAATCTATTTCATTTTCTCACATCTCAGCAGACTTAGAGCAGAACCAAGTGGCAGCAACATACAGATTAGGAATAAAAGTGAACAACCACGCTGCATCCCATCACCCAAACACAGACCATCAGCAGCCACAAGCTCCGCACAGTTAAAAGCCTGCTCTCATAGCTCACACCAAGAGAAGGCAGTCAACCAGGAGCAAGGAGAAGGAGTTCCTTGTGTGTTGTTAAACCAATGGGCATTCTTTACAAGCAAAGCCCGGAAAACCTGAATCTTTTTAAAAAATTAAGATAACAAATCCTATGAATGACACCCACAGCTTTACAAGGCCAAAAAGCACTTACTGTGACGGTCATACAACAGCATTAGGACCAACAGCTTTGATATGACTCATTAGGAGAACAACACGGAACTCAGCTGAGTTAAATCAAGTCCTCTCTTTCAGATAACCAGTGATAAGGGAGCTAAAAGCCTGCTATCTTCAGGGTTCTTTATTAGGCATTTCTGAATTACAGAACACAGAAAATAATTAGGGTCACTATCCCTTCAACTGCCTCAAGATTAAGAGGGGAATTCATTTATTACATAAGTGAATGCTTAAGAAATAAGAGCTTAAACATCTAGAATTCATTAAGAAAAAAAAAGCTTACAAAAATCTTTAAGAGAAACAAATACTATTTATGGTGTGTCCTTATAAAAATCTGCTACTTCACAGCTGGAGAGATGGTTCAGTGGTTGAGAGCACTGGCTGCTCTTCCAGAGGACTTGAGTTCAATTCCCAGCACCCACATGGCAGCTCACACCTGTCTGTAACTCCAGTTCCAGGGGGCCCAACACCCATGGCAAAACACCCATGCACATTTAAAAAAAAATTCTGTTAATTCAGAAACAAATCATTATGAGAGATGAATCATCTTTCCCAAGATGAGTCAAAATTCTGCATATTTCATATCACCTGACTTAACAATAAGCATCTCCATCTTGATGTTATCTTAAACACAGTGACATATCTTTGTATCCATTTTCATTCTTAATGATCTTGGTGACCAATGAAGGTTCCATGACGTCACTGTGCTCCTTTTACATAGGAGGAAGATGGGCTATGGAAGTTAACCATCCCTCAGTTCCAGTTTATGTAAGAGCCAGAAATAAAACCTGACTCTCAAACACTTAGATAAACCCCATTTTGCTGACATATACTATTTATCTTATTGGTATTTATTATAGTGATTTTCATCTTATAGTTGCTTATGGGAACATGCGGAAGGGCCCAGGAGAGTTAAACTGTGTTATACATGGCAATGCTCAGACATAACTCCTTCCATAAAGAAAATACAACAAATTAGAAGTAATTAGGATACTGACAGCTCTGTTTTTAGTACGAATAAGTAACATACTTAGCAAGCAAAGCATGCAAAAGAAATTGCAGATGAACATAAAATAAACCTGTGGCCTGTGCTGACACACCTGGACAGGTCAAACACACCCAACTGTGCCAGCCAGGACAACAAAGTACCTCTAGTTTTCTTGAGGTCCAGGGAAATTTCCTTAATGGTGAATTCAGTGTGAAATGGAGCAATTTGTTCTCGAAGAATCAAAAGGTGCTTAATTAAGAAAAGTTGTCCATCAATCTGAGTCTAAATTATAAGACAAAAGAAATGGATATTATCACAGAGCAAATCAAAATTGGAGCATATAAAATGCACTACCATTCATTAACTTAAACATTATATCTATCCAGATTCACAGCCTTGAGGTGCCAATACTCTGCAATACAATAAACTCTCTCTGGGTCATCCATGTCCAAATTCTCTGGAAAACTCTTACTGCAAACTCTGGGCATTATCACTTGCTCTACTTAAGGAATCCTAGGAAGAGAAGCCAGTCTGTTAATGCAATACAGAGGCAGAAAGATGCTGCAACCTAAAGGCTGCCCTGAGCGACAGAAACACTCAAAAGATGAGTGTGAGCCTTCTGGTTTCTCTTAGGAGGACCTTTCCCCATTTGGCCTAGAACATTAGTATAAAATGGACTGGCATTCCCACCCTGGACTTCCTGCCACCCACAAAGTACTGGCTGTCTCTACACAAATGCTTCTGCTCGCTCAGGACTGTCTGCGATGGCCCTGTGACTCAAGTGGAGCCCTCAAAGCTCTGACCAACGCCCAGAACAACAATTACAGGCCTCACAACAGAAGTCTGTGTATTAATTGAGCAGGGCTGCTCCTCAAGGCGCAGCTTTATCTTGAAAACATTTCTAATGAGGTTATCCTTCATAAGTAGTCTAAAAGGGTTCATAAACAAAGTGGCAGCTCCTCGATCCCTCTTTCCACCAACTTCCACCAGACAATCACGATCAGAGCAACATGTGTAAGGGAAACTCACTCTGCTACACAACACAGTGGCAGATAAATGTGAAATGCTGCACACTGTAAACACGTGTTCTAGTTGTAAAGGACAACTTTGACAGCGAAAACCATGTCACTTAGACTTCATTTACTTTATTAAAGTTGTAACTCAAGAAAATAGTATCACGTTAATTTACTACAGACTAGGTGTTCAATTTATGGAAGTAATGATAATTTTTCTTAAAAAAAAAAAAAAACTAGCCGGGCTGTGGTGGTGCACACCTTTAATCCCAGCACTCAGGAGGCAGAGGCAGGCGGATCTCTGTGAGTTTGAGGCCGGGCTGGACCGACAGCCTCCAAAACAATACAGAGAAACCCTGTCTCATAAAATAAAACAAAACAAAAAAAACTAGAAAAACTCCTAAGTTGAAATGCAAAAATTAAGCACAATTAAGCCACAAAAAACAAATAAATTAACTGTGCTCACCAAGCAGAAGGCTTCCCAGACACACAAAAACCCTTATAACATGCAGGAAGCAGAGTTACATAAAGGCTGGTGACCTACAGGTAATGAGGACAGAAGGCTTGGGGGCTTAGACAGTAGTACAAGACACCACACCTCTTCAATTAAGTCAGTTCCTCCTACGGAGCTGAGAATGTGCTCACTATGCAAAACCTACGGAGGGAGTGAGGGCAGGGATCACCTTGTCTCCCACTTGCTTAATGGCATTTTTGTTACATAAAGTCTCAGTCTGTATCTTTTTTCTGTGTTATCCTTTACTTGTCTTAAGACAGCTAAGTAACATTTTCTTGCACCTCACATTTACTGTTTCAGGTCTTTACATTTTGCAGTTGTATAATATTTCATCACACAGAGTATGTCCAGTTTAGTTAACTATCTCCCCCAGTGATTTTAGGCATGAGTCCTACATTTCATCAATCATAAAAACGTGAGAGGTGAGATTCTGCCTGTCTAGAACTTGATTGTTCTGTGCTCTCTATGCATCACGCACAAATGGAGAGACAGAGGCCGTGCTTCTCTGGTAACAAGACACCAGATTCCTCTATCAGGAGCCTTTCCTCAGTCATCGACAGCTCTGAAACTAGAAACGGAATCTGTACATCTGGAGCTCACAGGCTTGAACCCGGCCACCAGTGGTGAAATGTGGCCTACTAGCAATCCCTCTCTGCAGGCCACAGGCATTCTAGGGAGAGCCTAGTAGGGCAACACTGCTGCCCATGCTCTACTCTCTGAAGAGGCTGAGGAAAAGCGCAGACAAGAAGTTTCCAGCCCCAGAGCCAGTGCTGATTATAAACCATAAGCCATGACAACTACTTTAAATCACACAACCAAGGACTATAACAGCCTATTCTCAGAGCTGACTGGCTGGTTTCCTCCAGGTAAGACCATTAAACTATTTAAAATATTGTAGGGATGGCCAGGTGGTGGTAGCATATGCTTTTAAACACGGCACTATGGAGGCAGAGGCAGACAGATCTCTGTGAGTTCGAGGCCAGCCTGGTCTACAAAGTGAGTTACAGAACAGCCAGAGAGCTACACAGAGAATTCCCTGTTTCGAAAAAAAATTTAAAAACAAACAAACAAACAAACAAACCTGAAGGGATGAAGAATTGCTGTTTCCTTGAACACACTTTGATGGTATTCTGGGAAACAACAGTACCATTTCCTCATCTTCGTCCTACAGCATTAGGCCCTCAGTACCAATCCTGGTACATCAACAGAGTATACTCTCAGTGCAGTCTTAGGTGAGAAGGGCAGCAAAATACCAGTTCCCTCAAAGGTCTCCACTGCCACTAAACAAACAAATCTTACTGCTAAGTGGCTCTAAAGTCCTGTGGTTCTAAGTAAGTGGCGTGGTGCACAGTACTGTTACAGGTAACAAAACTTCACCTAATGCTTCATCAAACCTTGTTTTTGCTGATAGACTCTGATGCTCCTAGCAAGGACTGTATGCAGGCAGACAATGCTTCCTGTGATAATCCTTGGAACACCGCCCTCTGGTGGAAGAAGAGAGAAACATCAGCCTGCAGCAATTCACAAAACCAAATTAGGAAAATGTAAAGCCATGAAAGGCAGAAAACGTTTACATCCCTTCATCACAGGATTAATACTTAAACCATTCTCCCTCAAATTTTATATCCAGCCTTTCTAGACTGTCACGTGGCTCTGTAATGTCATCCTTGAAACACTCATGTGTCCTTTACTAAACATGTTAACACCTACTCACTGTGGAGGTCACTGAGGTACAGGGATCAATTAGGCAGGTAGGGTTAGCCACAGTGTCCACTCCAGAACAATCTCATGTAGTGGGCTAGAATTTGCTATACAGTGCAGGCTGGTCTCAAACTCCAGACCCTCCTTGCTCAGCCTCCTAGTATTGCACCCCCACGCCCAACTAGAAGGCTGTTTCTAAACTTAAAATGAACTATAAAACAAACCATCAGTGTATCTTCTACAAGTGTATCCCAGGTGGCTATCAATGATGCTTTAAGATGTGCATACAAGGCCCTCTACTGCAGTGTTCTTTAAACAGGAGGAAGATAGAACAATGTAAACAATCAGGAGAAGAGAGCCGACCAAAACTCTCCCAGTGAATTATAGAGTACTGTGTGGAAACACGAGACTTCTGAGAACTGTGCTCAAGCTCTTATAAATGGGGCTGGAGAGATGGCTCAGTGGTTAAGAGCACTGGCTGCTCCTCCAGAAGACCCAGGTTTGATTCCCAGCACCCACCCAGGCTCACAACCATCTATGACTCCAGGTTTATCTGTGATACCTTCCCAGAAATACATGCAGACAAAACACCTACACAGATAAAGCATTTTTATTATAAAGCATAATTTGGTGGAGCCAGGCTTGGTGGCACCTGCCAATAATCCCAATGCAGGACAATCTCAGTGACATTAGCAAGGAGGAGGCCAGCCTGGAGTACAAGAGACCCTGTCTGGGGCACAGGGAAAAAACAAACATAACAAGATTTCTACTTCAGAGCTAGGCACAGTGGCTCATGCCCACAACCCTAGTACTCAGAAGGCTGGAATGGGATTACTGAGAGTTCGAGCCCAACCTAGGCTACATAGTTCTGGTGCAATACTGGCTACAGAGTGAGACTCAGCCTCAAAAACACAAGAACAGAAAATCTGGATATGAGGGTAAGTGGGAAAAGAAGAGGTAGCCGTGAGGCACAGGGCAGAGCAAACCAAGTAAGGGTCATTCCAGGACCCTCCCACGCCCTGGCTGACATCCCTGCCAGCATCCTCTAGGCTATATACACGGAGGTCTGGGGCAACAAAGGGCACATGTGGAACATGCCCCTTGCACATTTCCCTCAAGATCCTGGCTCCATAATAGCAAGTTTCTGAACCCCCATCTCATGCATCATTCCCTACTGGAAACCTAAAGAAGCAAAGATGTCAAATGTCCTCCTAGTCCACACTGGAAGAGATTGTGAACCACACTTTACATCAGAGTAGTATGGGTGGCTGAGGCCATGAGACAAGTGTGAGGCCTTATTTGGTCCTAAGAGTCTGAAGTATGAAACGTGTGTGTGTGTGTGTGTGTGTGTGTGTGTGTGTGTGTGTGTGTGTGTGTGTGTACATGCGTGTGAGCATAGAACTCATACAGAGAGTATACACCTACTCCTCTTGAGCCACACTCTTAAAAAGTAGTAGAGTCTGGACAACTCAGTACATGCCTACTAGATGCAATCACTTCTCTTCACATGCACTAGGATTACAGCAGTCACTTAAAAAATAGAGTTGAGCCAGGAGATGGCAGTGCATACCTTTAATCCCAGCACTAAGGAGGTAGAGGCAGGTGGACCTTTGTGAGTTCGAGGCCAACCTGGTCTACCTGTCTTTAAAAAATAAAAAAAGTAAAAAATAAAATAAATAAAAAAGAAAGAACTAGAGTTGGCACCACCAAATTTATAAAACTATCTTGCTTTAAATGTAAACCACTGACAGCAAATGTGTAGCTAACTCTGCCACTGAAGGGAATGGCAACCATATCATATCATTAACTCATCATGCTAAAACAACTGTTTCCCAAGCAGTGCATTAAAAAAGGTGCTTTAAAATAAAACTGCCAACTTCAGCAAGTAACTAACCTTAGTTCATGACTGGGAACACAGGTTGCTGGCTGAAAACAAGTACAAAACCAGATTTACAGGGACTGGGAATGGTGGTACCCACCTGATGCCTGCACAGGGAGACTGCAACAGAAGGATCTGCAAGTTCAAGGTCAACTAGAGCTAGCTAATGAGCAAAACCCTGTCTCAGCAGCAACAAATATGTTACAGTGGCTACATTTAACACTACATATTATGCCAATATGGCAATTCAAGCATTGTCCCACATTCTTTATGACATCTTTACTGCATCTCTTTACTTCACATATAAACTAACACAAATTATCAGTAGTTTTGAACTTATTTGTGGTCATGGACTCCTTCTGATGCAAACTACAGCCTTGGTCCTCAGACAATTATAAATACACATTAAAACTTACCCACAGTTTTGAGGAGCCACTAATGAGATCAACCTTCAAGTTACCATCATCTAAAAATCACGACTCTAAGAATATCAACAATATACTGCATCAAGACTCTCAAAGTAGATTAGAACTTAAAAATATTCCAGGAGAATTCTAGAATAAGCAATTCACATTCAAGATAAAAGAATTCTCACACATACATCTATGCATCTATATAATTTGGAGAGACAGACAAGTGTTCTTCGTACTGTGGGATACCACATCCCGTGAAGATCTGCTGGAGAAATCGTGTTCTGTGGTCTAGGATTGAGGGAGTCTGTTGAACCTAAAACCCAAATAGAAAAGAACATATATTCGAGGCATGTGGGTATCTGCCATACAGTAACTTACATGGCAGTTATAAACTATTTATCCTCATTGGCTATCAATGGCTGGAAGACATCAATTTCCTCCCCCTCCTCATATTTAATAAAAATACCCTAGGAAGTCTAAACAGGTAAGTAACAGGTAAGGGTTAAGACTGAGAAAAACAGGAACACACATAAACACATATGTTCAATACCACTCAACACTGGTCATTTTTCCCAACTATGATCAATAATCTCTATGGAATAAATCAACAGCATACTTAGGGAACATAACTAGAGTCTAGAAGGCAGATCTATATGCAGTGAGCACCGATGAAGGTAGGAGAGTGACAAGGAAATAAAGCTTTTTCAGCACAGAGGACTAGACCGAGGGCCTCACACAAGCCAGGCAAGCATCTATCACTGGGCAGCAGTCACATGCCTCCTCTCCTCTTTTCCCACCTTCTGAGTTCTGAGACAGGGTCTTGCTAAGCTGTTCAAGCTGCCCTAAACTCACTTCAGTTCAGGCAGGTTTTCAGCTTGTGATCCCCTGACTCCACCTCCCAAGTAGCTAGATTGCAGGCCTATAGCAGGCCTGGTAAAACAGGACAGTTTTTAAAAGGAACATGGATCAAAGCTGGCTTGCCTGTCACCTCACCTTCAGTTCTAAGCTATATTAGCTCCCAGATGATTAGAACTGTCCCCACCATTCAGGTCAGAAAAGGCACTTTTTGGCCAGTGGGAGTGCCTGAACAGAAGGACACCTCTGCAAGAGAATCACAGTCACTTCAGTATCCAGAGCCAGATTTAAAACAACTATAGAGTCAGGAGCTCATACACTTCTCTGGGACAAGAGGCAACACTCATATATAAACTATTCAAGGATGTCTTCAGAAACTACATTCTTAGCGCAAAAATAACCTGTAGTTACATAAAAGATGTCCTCATTCTACAGAGATGCAATACTACCTGAGGGCAAAGTGTCAAGCAAAGATACCAACAATGTAAATTGTCTGGCTGCCTGGTGTGGTGGCCACACCTTTAATGCCAGCACTTGAGGCTAAAGAATTGTCAAGCCTTTAGAGCAAGCCTAGGTTAGACAGTAAAACCCTACCATAAAGAGTGTCTGTGTGCATTTGTGATAAACACTATCCCAAAACTAGGTGGTACATGTGTGTGTTCATTTTATCTTTCTTCTCACTCCTCTACATATATGGTTTTTTCAATAATAAAAAATAAAAGTTTATGATGAATTAGTAATGTTGCAAAATAAATACTATTTCTTAATATCTAGGTCTGGATTGTTCAGAAAATCTGGAGAGAGGCTGGGGAGATGGATCAATGGTCAAGAGCACTGGCACCGTATCCATGTGGTACACAGACATACATGCAGGGAAAATACCCATATACATAAAGTAAGGAGGAAAACTTTTTAAAATAAATAATAAGAGATCAGATGGTCCTGTGGCACAGACTGGGGAACAGAAATGAGGGAAAAGTTGAGGTTTAATGTTTTCATTTTAAAAGACAAATTTTCAAAAAGCATTTGGACTTTGGTGAGCATCTTTTTTCAAAGCTGTATAACTTGTATAATCTTTCATCTCTTCCATAAGGTTGCTCTTCAATCTAAGATCTACTTTAATGTCTTAAAGACAATGGAGTGCTTGCCCAGAAGGCAGAGACCCGAACATGATCCCTCAGCACTGCAAATGCTGAGGACAGTGGAGCATGCCAGTAACACCAGCACTCAGAGAGAAGAGGCAGGAGGATCAGATATTCAAAGACAGCCTGATCTACATAAAACCCCGCCTCAAATGAAAGAGAAAATAAATATGTACACACACACACACACACACACACACACACACACACACACTCACTCACACCAAAGAACACTTAGGTAGTAGATGTCCTAGAGTTTTGTTGAAGAGTCTACTACCTGCAGGATCCTTCCTTCCACATAAAGAACCAAAATTGCCAAGTAAGAGGTGAGTGCTCTGAAGCTGCAGGGCACTTTCATTACCCTACTTAACTGCACCAGACAGTGTCCTCACAGAGCCACCTTGATCTTATGATCCTCCTACAAGTCCTCCGCCCTCACTCTCCTCTCCCTCACTTCTCTACGTAAGAAGAAAGCCTGTGCTCTTTAAGGGACTGAGAATGGTGTCATTCTGCCAGGTCACCATTCTACTTAATGAACTCACACACTTCAGCCTTCCTCTTGGACGGTTCCTAGTCTCTCACTTGCACACACTTGGGGACTAGGTAGACTACACTCACGTCTACTGCTCCTCATGCCGAGAGTCCTGTCCCCATTCTAATGCCAGCACCATGAGGATGGCATGTATTCTTGCCTTTCCTTCTTAGTTTCCCACACTGTACTTTTCTCATTGCTTTCTTGGAACTATACTTACAACTTTTTCAGGTTCTCCTCTTCCTCCCCCGGCCACCATATTACAGCAGTGTGCCCTTCCCTAACTTCATCACCATACTACAGCAGTGTGCCCTTCCCTAACGACTTCATCACCATACTACAGCAGTGTGCCCTTCCCTAACGACTTCATCACCATACTACAGCAGTGTGCCCTTCCCTAACTTCACCACCATACTACAGCAGTGTGCCCTTCCCTAACGACTTCACCACCATACTACAGCAGTGTGCCCTTCCCTAACGACTTCATCACCATACTACAGCAGTGTGCCCTTCCCTAATGACTTCACCACTCTCAACTGTGTGCCACCTCCTCTGCCTTCGATCTTGCCTGCTCTTCCTCAGTCAGCTCAGTTCACTCCTCGCCCCCATCAGCTCCTTAACATGGGCACTGTCAACGTCTCCCCCTCCCATGCAATGGCTGGACTCTGCCCTGGGGCAATCTACAAACTCAAAGCATCAACCATGCCTCAGTCTTTATCATTAAGCCAGCCCGCCTTCAGTGCTTTCAGAATTATAACATAACATCATGTCATGTTATTATAACATAAGTCAGAAAGGTGATACATTAAAGTGCTACCATAACAAAGTAAAAACAAATGGAATTTTAATGTCTTATGTAATCCAATAAATCTCAAATACGAATTTAAAGTAACTAATAAAAATTACTACCATAGTATTTTCCATTCTTTAGTTCATGCTAAATCTTTGGTTCTAGTATGCATTAACGTGTCTATGGCACACTGTATGCACCTGTCACATGTGGAAATACTATCCATATTCCACATGCTCAGTGGAGAGTGGCTGAACAGTGGAGGGCACAGCTCTGGACCCCTTCCCTTTCCAGTGGCTTCTCTGTTGCTATGATATACACTGACCAAAAACAGCTTAGGGGAGAAAGGGACTTATGTACCCTTGTAACTTCTGTGTCACAGTTTATCACTGCAGGAAACTGAGGCAAGAACTCAAGGTAGGAACCTGGAGGCAGGAACTGAAGCAAAGGTCATGAAAGGATGCTGCTTACTGGCTTGGTCACCATGGTTTCCTCAGCCTGCATCCTTACACAACACTGGACCACCTGTCCAGGAATGGCACCATGACTTTACCTGACTCTCTCACACTCTTTATAAAAACACACTCTAGCTTCCAGACACTACACCTCACACTGATCCCCCTCCTGCATTCAGCATATGCCCTTCCCAACTTCTATGCCCCAAAGCTCATCATGGTCTAGGAGCATCCAGTATATCGCACTGGAACTTTACTGAATTAATCTTGGATCTGTCAATCTGCCCCTGGAAAGTATGAAAGCACAGTGGTTTTTCATGCCAGCCTAACTAACTGAATGAATAAATGCCAGAAGTTAAGATATCGCAACATACCAGATTTTCTTAAACTGCCGGACTCTCCTTCTTCTAATCCGACATCTGAAAAGGAAGCTTCTGAGGGTGCCTTCTTCTGCTCATCTTTTAAACTCTGAGCAATTTCCTACATAGAGAAACAAAAAAGAACATTCAAGTGTAGTTCATCTTAATGCCTTGTGATCTGAACCAGCTGAACAGATGTTCTGGGAAGACCTATAAAATTCAAATATCATCCAGACGGACCCACTCAATACAAAGAGGAAATATGCTAAGTGGTGGTGATGCACACCTTTAATCCCAGCACTTGGGAGGCAGAGGCAGGGGGATCTCTGTGAGTTTGAGGCCAGCCTGGTCTACAGAGAGAGTTCCAGGACAACCAAGACTATATAGAAACTCTGCCTCAAAAGAAAACAAAAAAAAAAAAAAATTAAAGAGAAATACACCTTCATAATCAGCTCAACACTTAACGGTAACACCTAACCCTTTGGTGTAATGAAAAAATATACAGCAGCTGTTCAGTATTCTCGTCAAAACAAAACAAAAAACAAGAAGAAACAATAAGACAAATCCTGGTCTCTTCCAACAGTTACAGAAATAAAACACAAAACAAAGGGAAGGAGGAATCCTAACTTCATTTTTTAGGTTTTTATTTATTACTCTGTGTGTCCAAGTTTTTACTCATAAAAACTAATGTGCTCAGGAGTCAAGCATTCAGAGCCCTTAACTTGGGCTAGGACTACGACTCAGAAGCTAAAACCTGGGCCTCTCTTCCAGAGCCCTCATCAAGTGACTCACTACCACCTGTTACTCCAGCTCCAGGGGAATCCTACACCCTCTTTTAGCCTCTATAGACACACATAATATACACAGAAATGAAAAAAAAATACTTTTAAGTATTCAAACTATTGTTTTTTTTGTTTTTTGGGGTTTTTTGTTTGTTTTGTTTTTTGTTTGTTTGAGGTTTTTTTGTTTGTTTTTTTGGTTTTTTTTGCGACAGAGTTTCTCTGTGTAGCTTTGGAGGCTGTCCTGGAACACGATCTATAGACCAGGCTGGCCTCAAACTCACAGAGATCCACCTGCCTCTGCCTCCAGTGCTGGGATTAAAGACATGTGCCACTACTACCCAGTTCAAACTACTTTCAAATGATTACATACTGACAAAAATATAAGGTAATGTGACAAAAGCAATAACAACTGCTAACTCTGAAACACTGGCTATCTGAATCCAGAATTTAAAAAACTCTTTGTGTTTAAGGGAGAAATTCTATCATGATTGTGTTAAAAACAAAACTGCCCTTACCTTTCAGAGTTACCTACAAAGAATTTACCGATGGAAGCAACGCCTGAAAGAAACTAACCCTAAAACAACTGCTGGGAGCAAGGGGACCAAGGGAGTAGAACTGAACAAGACACTGAGCTGGCCTCATGGAGATTTCAGTTATTACCTATACTTTTATTTTGTTGCAAGTTTTCATTTAAAAAGCTCTAGATTCTAATAACCCTGCTACAGCACCAATATTCTAGGCAGTCTTTGAACTCTATCCAAAGGTCACAGAAATGTAGGTACAAGAACAGTCAGAAGGGTCAGGGTGACAACTGGAACCTTCAAGACATAAATCTAAAGTTGGGACAATATAGTTTTAGGATTACAACAAAGGGCCATGCCACCATTATTAACTGTGGTGGCTGTTACCAACCCTATTAACATGCCAGTCACAAAGAAAAATGAGAAAAATGCAGAAAGCAATAATTCAACTTAAAATTTAAGGATGCCCATATCCTGGCAAAGGGGAGACAGCTATATAGTATGCTTACCAAACAGAAGTACAAATTAACGATTTCTTTGTATTCAATTCTTTCGTTCCATTTCCTATGACTTTTATAGAAAGTATTTTGATTTTATATTTTGACTGATAGTTTAAGGAGTAATAGTCTATCTTAACAAGCCATGTAGGAGCAGGGAGAAGATGAAGTACAGGTGAAGAGACCACACCTCCATCATGACTAGCTTATCAGGATAGGCCAAGTCTCCAGGCGCTGGTTTGTAGCCTGTGATGTCCGTCTGAATGTAGATATGGGTCCGGTACACAAGCCTCTCTTGTACATCTTCCAACATCTGCTTTACTCCAGCTGCAAATGCTCCCAGTTGTTCAGCTTTAAAAAGAAAAAGCCGTCATCTACTCCTTCAGAGTTAGGACAGTGCTTCCTTTAACTAAGCAGAGACTGGTTCACATTGAATGAACCAGTATGAGAGACTGTAGATGAACTCTATGGCACTATGACTCAATGATCTCAGAAAATGTTGATAGCTTTCAATTTCTGCAGGTTGAAAATGGGGAAATAAAATGGCCCTTCCACCTTCTTCCCAGGACTCTGAAAATTTATTTCTAATACTTACATTCACAATGAATCTAAGTAATAAGAGTCCACTATACTAAGTTAATTTACATAGCTTCAGACCAATACTAAAAGATAGCCAAGGCAGCTTTGTCATGCCCATTTAACAAATAAACTGATGTGTTAAGATTTTTACAAAGAAAAAAGTGAAAGATGAGCTTATACTGTATTTCTCCCTGATGTTAAAACATGAATCAGTACTATCTTTCCAAGGGACTAGAGATACTGCACAGTAATGGAAAACATCCACGGCACTTAAAAAAAAAAAAAATCAGCCTAAATTCACAAGCATGGAGATATGAGAAATTATACCACAGAAAGAACTAAATACACAAAGAATAACTTTAAAGAGCAACGTGGTACCTACAGATGGAAGCCACAGAGCAGCTAAGCCCCACCAGCAAAGGGACTACTTCAAATGGAATCAAAACCGTGTTCTCGGGGCTAGAGAGATGGCTCAGAGGTTAAGAGCACTGACTGCTCTTCCAGAGGTCTTGAGTTCAATTCCCAGCAACCACATGGTGGCTGACAACCATCTACAATTCAATCTGGTGTATATGTAATTAATAAATAAAATCTTAAAAAAAAAAAAACGTGTTCTCTACTGCAGTCTAATCAAATAGACCAAATACTGCTCTTCACTGCAATTTGAAGATGACAGATCATTGCTACCTAAGAATGCTAAATAATCCCTGGTTTTTCATCAAAAGCATGAAGCGAGTTGACTCCAGAGTGCTAGGTTCCCTAACACAGGGCAAAGTTCAGTTTTCTCTGAACACCAAATGCCAAAATGAAAAGTGACTATTTCATTACTGACTTCACCAGACTTTACATTTCTTATCTGTTTAATTTATAGCATTAAATAGTTGCAGGTGAAGACACACCTTGATTTGAAAAGGAGTGAGGTATCAACCCAAGCTCCCAATCATTAACTTTCTACTTAAAGTTTTAAAACTTAAAAAAAAATTACATATTTATGAAAAGTTCTACTTTTTATTCTCACATTCACAGAGCCACAGATACAATGAAGAAGTCCTCTAAAGTGACCCCTTCTGTATAGTTACCATTGTTCTGTACATGGTCTTCAAGCACTTCGTTTTTAAGAATGCCACAAAGCTCAGACAAGGTCTCTAAGTGAATGACATGGATGATCAATGGCCGGAACACATCATACAATGACACGCACAATTTCTCCAAAAGCTCACTAAAAAAGGGACAAAATACAGTTGTTAACAGTAAAATTTCCAGGATTTTTCCAATGTGTTCAAAATTCCGTGTATTTCTTTTAGCCAGTAAAAAGAATAAATGTCTACTGGAAAATGATAACTGGACACATTACAGGGGGAGGAGGGAGAATGAGTCTGTAAACTGTTTTTGCTTTAAAAACTCAGAAGAGGGGGACTGGAGAAATGGCTCAGAGGTTAAGAGCACTGACTACTCTTTCAGAGGTCCTGAGTTCAATTCCCAGCAGCCACATGGTGGCTCACAGCCATCCATAATGAGATCTGGTGCCCTCTTCTGGTGTGCAGACATACATGAGGCAAGATGTTGTATTTATAATTAATAAATAAATAAATAAATAAATAAATCTTAAAAAAAAAAAAACAACTCAGAAGAGGTACTTAATCTGTAACAGTTAATTCAAATTAGATGTCCCCAACCACAGGTCAACTGATTACTACTTTTATTTTAACAATAATTTTATATTCTTTAAAAATAGATTATTTCAGTAAACAATATTACCTTTTACTCACTGCAGATCAGTTATACCACCACTATACACATATTCAAACTTTAAAAAAAAAAAACTTAGCTGGGCATGGTGATGAACACCTTTAATCCCAGCACTTGAAAGGCAGAATTTGGCAGATCTCTGAGTTTGAAGACAGCCTGGTCTATTTACTGAGTTCCAGGATAGCACATGAAGAAACCCTGTCTCAAAACAAAACAATTGGGGGGGGGGGATTAAAAAAAAAACTCAAGTACTTTGGGCCCACACCAAGTGTTTTGAGAAACATTTGAAAAGAAAAGGTTTGGTGTATACACTTTTCAAACTACTCTTCTATATACCGTACCACCCCAACCAAAATCAGGAAATCCATTTTTCTCTTCCTCAACTTGAGTCATAATCTCAGGATCTTTATGAGTCAAAAGTAGCTAACATGAGGGATCAAGTGACTAACAGTGGAACTGAAAGTCACTTTGAGAAAACAAAGATTATCAAATAACATCTACATTTTTAAATATTGTTCATTAGTTAGATGTACAGAATTTCTAAACTAGAAAAACTATTTATTATACTTGAGGTAGATAAAGGGATCCAGGTCCCAGGACTTGCTTTCTCTTGCATACTTCTTGTTATCATCCCATAAGGTCTCAAAATGTTACTACAAAATATAAAAGCATGCTTGCCTTTCCACTGCAGACTTAAATAATCACGATCAACAATATTCTGTTTCCACACACAAAAGTTCAAACACTGAAGTTAGTTAACTACAATATACTAGTCCATTATTGTCAATAGCAAATCAAATCTTATCCACAAGAGCTAGATTCTATGTATCACTTACTCTAACTTTGACGTTGGCCTTGTGAAAAACTCATTGTAAAGTTGGTGCTCATCTTGGCATACATGGACCATAAAGGCACAGCCACTGCGAACCTGCAATAAACAAAACACATCTCACCTACAAAGAAGCACATTCCAGCTCTTATGAAATAAAGCCTATACTTTACTTGCAAAGAGATTATGCACATATACACATAAGCAACTTTCTGGAAAACAGGAAATGGCTAGTTCTCAATGGATTACTGCAAAATAGTATCCAATTTTTAATTTACTACTGTTTTACTTCTAAACTTATGATAATAAACATTATTTTCTAGTTAAAAGGGAGTACTTTTTAAAAGAACTTTTTATGTGTGTTTCTAAAGTATGAATCAAAACCACACCAAACAAAGGCCATCTCTGCATCAAACACTAAGCTGAGGCATGGTGGCACAAACATGTAATCCCAGCATTCAGAAGATGAGGCAGCCAACTAGGTTGCATAGTGAGACTCTACCTTAGACAAATCAAAAAAACACCTAAAATTACATTTTCAACATAAATCCACTAACTCTGAAATTTCATCATTCAAGAAGAATACACACTTGTAAATCTTCATATTTTAAGAAAAAAATAACATGAGGCTATTTTATAAGTTGAACAGCGCTAATGTCCACTATCATAACTAGAAAACATTGATTTGGGAGACAGAATGCTAGCAACTTGCTGAGCCAGGTCTGACTTATTCTGCTCCCCAAAACTGTGTGCCACACACAAACTGAGGTTAGAGGCAACTGCTCAGAAAGTGTCAGAGACACAGCCAAACTAGAAGTGCTGTCAAAAGAAGAGAAGCAAGCAAGCGTCAAACAGCAAAGAGAGGCAGGATTGCCCACCGCAGGCGCTTACCAAGGCACAATGGTCTCTGTTATTTTGGCTGGTTAGCTCTGCGACAGTACAGGCAATACTGGGGCCCAGAAGGAGCTCCCGCTGATCAAGGTAACACTGGTGGATATCATTGAGCAGGTGCTGGTATCTGATGGAAGGCAAGTAAAAACCAAGACAAGAAATAATGTATGATTCCTCTCCTGTGTAGAGGCTAGATACACACACACACACACACACACACACACACACACACGACATGAAAGCAGAGGGGTGCTAGCTGAGGGAAAGAGGGCACTAAGGAACAGAGAAAGGGGAAGGGTATGGGAATGAGTAAAGTCAAAGTACATGAGATGCTTTAATTAAAATGTCTTTATGAGCCAGCTGGTAGTGGCACATGTTTTTAATCCCAGCACAAGGGAGGCAGAGGCAAATGGATCTCTGTGAGTTTGAGGCCAGTCTGTTCTACAAGAGTTTCAGGACAACCTGAGCTACACAGAGAAATCTTGTCTCAAAAATAAAAATATAAAACATCTTCATGAGCCCATCACTACGGACAGTGAAACTACAATATTTTTTAACTAGAAAAAAATAGTAAGACTGGAGTATACATTTTTTATTTCAAATGCATAAGTTAAATCTGACCTTAAATTCCAGAACAGGTTGCCAGGCATCTAAGGACGTAATGGTCACCTATCATTTGCTCACATCAAACACGCAGTAATACAAACATAAGAAAAGCCATAAGGAAGTGTTACAAAAACCTGGTCTTTAAGGAAGGGTTTTCTTCTAAGACACCTGACGTCTACCTAACTGAGGTAGAAGGAAGCACACTGTCACCACGATAAACTTGCTGAGTCTCTGCTCCCTAAACAGACTGTGTGACTGAGGAAAATGGAGGCAGCTGCTCAAAAGCACCAAGGGCATAACCACATCGGAAGGGCGACAAAAAGACAGAGCTGCTGAGTACTCACTCGGGTATCTTTTCAGATCGTTGCTCTATTTGTTCAATAAGCGCCTGTGAATAAAGAAAGGCACATATGTCCACCTGTCTACTGGTTACAGTGGTATCCCTCGTTTATGAAATAATGTAAGCCAGGCGGTGGTGGCACACGCCTTCAGTCCCAGCACTCAGAAGGCAGAGGCAGGCAGGTCTCCGTGAGTTCAAGACCAGTCTATTCTACATAGTGAGTTCCAGGACCAGAGCTACATAGAGAAACCTTGTCTCGAAAAAAAAGTGGAAAGGCTAAAAATCACAAAAATGACATATAGGCAATAATCAGTATATATTTTTCAGGTTTTTTTTTTATACCCAATTGGCACATTTTGCTCCTTTCAGTTTTTTGGTGGGCTTTTTTTTTAAATTTTCTTTATAGCTATGAGTGCCTAGTGCCCGTGGAGGTCAGAAGAGGGATCGGATCCTGAGACTGGAGTTACAGACGGTTGTGAGCCACCACATAGGAGGTGGAAATCAAAACTAGGTCCTTTGGAAGAGCAGCCAGTGTTTTTAACCAACGAACTCTCTCCAGCCCCCTTCTTTCATTTTTAATCAAAGTGGGACTTGTACTATTTATTCGGCTCTATAATCTACTTTTAAAACATTTCATAAATATTTTTCTATCATTAAACTTTTCAATAATAGATGAAAACACACAGAAAGCCTTATGCACCAACTGGTACCTAGTAAACACTCAATGAATTACTGCAAACAGCATTTAAAACATTACATAAAGCTGGGTACGCCTATAATCCCACTACTGAGCAGTCCCAGGCCAGCTCAGCTCAATGGTGAGCTTGAAACCAACATGTGCTACATATATGGCAACAGCAGCAACAAAAAGTAAATAAACAAATGTAACATCACATGAAATGCTTGTATTAATATACCTGTGGGTAGATACACTCAAAATCAACTATCTTGTTCAGCATTGGTTTCCAAAGAATCACAACTACCAATTCATAGTCCAGAGTCAAACAGCTGTTCTGGTACATCAGAGCCCCAGCAGGAAGGTTCACTTCTCGGAGGTTCCATACCAAACTATTATGAATAACTACCTCTCTCCTTATTTTTCCAATAATTGTATTTATTTTTATGCATATGGGTGTTTTCCGTGTCTGTCTGTGCATCCTGTGCCTGAAGAGGCCAGAAGAGGGCATCAGATCCCCCGGGACTGGAGTTACAGACTCTCGGTTAGCCACCACGAAGGGGCTGGGAATTGAACCTGGACACTCTGGAAGAGCAGTGACCTTAACCACTGAGCGGCCTCTCCACCCCTAGACCCACCCAGTAGCTTCCTTTGTAAGTGCCACTTTATGGGCACTCCAACTCACTGACTCAAAAGAGATATACTTTCTGTGTCTTCGATCTATTCTACTAAAATGCTGTTTTTGAAAAAATCCATTTCCACCCCATCAGCAGTATTACTCTCACTGAATCCTCAAAAACACTATTATACTTTAATTTGAAATTTCTGAGACAAAAACTCTTAACTTTGTGAGTTATCTGATCATTTTATAATAAATATTTATCCTTTTTAACAAACATTCTAGTTTCTACCTTTGTTTTTCCTATTTAAGAGTCAAACTTGTTCATTTTTATATCCTTAATCTTTTAATTTAGTCATTTCTCGCCCAAATAATTCTTAGTTTACTTTGGGGGAATCTACTTATTAATTTAATACTTATTAGATCACTTAGAATGCATTCTGATTTTATAAAATAAAAAGGGTTTTACCCAAACATTTAGAAAATTTTTCAAATACCATGAAGAAAACTCCAGCTCTTCCTTCATATTTGAAATGTTCTAAGTTCTAGAATTTTCCATGTCAGTAAGCAGTCAGTAAATTCTTAAATCAACAACATTACACTTTCCAAAAGTTTGTTTTGTCTTACTGATCTAAAGAAATCTTTCTCTAACTTTAGCTGCCTGTACATTCTAACCAAAAAATTACAATGAAAAGAACTGACAGTTCAAAAGTTAACTCTCTCCAACCAGGACCACGACAGGTTGATTGTCTTTTCAGTCTTTGGTGAGTATTCTGTACTTTTGTCATTTTATTCATTCCCATATTTCCACTAAGATTACTGCTAGCTAAATAGTTTATGCTTTCTATCAGTAAAATAAATGCAACCAATCACATACACTAATTGGTTATTTAAAAAATGTGGCAAAGCCACAAATCACAGGAAATCATTTGATAGTAACCCCCCACACTAAGTCCTCTTATTCATACCATTTCTTTCTGAATCAAATACTCAATATTGGCTTTAGCTAATACACAATAGAACCACTCAGCAAAATCGAAACCTCATCATCCTCTCCCTCAGTTTTCTGTACACACACCAAGAGTCTTCCATCTGAAAACAAACTTATTCTCCTTTAACTGGCTGACTTTCAAGGAAGAGCATGAAGTCCTGTCAACAAAAGTGTAATGTTCCCTCTAGTGACGAAAAGAACATATGTGTATGAGCTCCAGGTAACTATCTCAGCTGTTACACACAAATACTGGTTTATCTAAGGATAAATACACTGACTATTCCTTTAAATACTACATGCTTCTACGAAGTAAAGCACATACTGAGCCTCATTCAATATACTCTCAGAGCCTTGCCCAGCCCCTGTGCCTCTCCCGAATGGCTGCACGCCTTGCTTGTTAATGGGCCCTCCTCCCTACTTCTGTACCTGTAATCTATAAAACAGCAATCTGACCAAATCATTCTATTTCAGTTGAGTCATGTCTTCTACTTTTCATGAATCACCGTGTCATGCACCAAGCCATGTCACTTTTCCTTCCTCTTTTCCAGCATATTCTAATAACATCCTATAGTCCAGTTATAATCCCCCTTAAATGTATGTCATTCACATCACTACAGCCTAAACCTTCCCTAAAACAGAGACTACTGTTCTGTGTTTAAGCCCTTCAAGTCCACTAGTAATCTAAGCTTGATTTCTTTTTATATTTATTTAGTGTGTTTTATGTCAATTTGACTCAAGCTAAAGTCATCCAAAAGGAGGGAACCTCAACTGAGACAATGCCTCCATCGGTTTAAGATCAGGTTTAAGCAAACTTTTGGGGCATTTTCTTAGTTAGTGACTGGTGAGAGAGGGTCTACCCCATTTTGAGTGGTGCTACCCTGGGCTGGTGGTCCCGGAACAAGCCATAGGGAGCAGGGCAGCAAGCAGCACCCTCCATGGCCTCTGCATTAGCTCCTGCCTCCAGGTTCCTGCCCGGCTTGAGTTTCTGTCCTGACTTCCTTTGACGATGTGTAAGCATAAATCCAATAAACCCTTTCCTCTCCACGCTGCTTTGGTCATGGTGTTTCTTCACAATAATAGTCACCCTAACTAAGGGTGTGTGTGCGTGTGTGTGTGTTTGTGTGTGTGTGTGTGTGTGTGTTAGGTAGACATCCTGCACGTGTATATGCCGTGTGTGTGTGACTCCTGCAGGAGTCAGCCCTGTCCTTCACCATGTGGACTACAGGGATTGCACTCAGGTCATCAGGCTCGGCACCAACCTCTTTTACATCTGAGCAATCTCGCTGACTCCCCAGATCTACGGTTTCATCTAGAAACCATCCTGAACCACACATTAAGGGTGAAGAGATTCCTGCTCTGTAGACTTTAATTGTTAAGTAATGTGAAAGGGACAACCGCTTCCTTCCAATCGAGTTCATTTCCTAGGATAATCAGAAGACTGAGGCACAGGAGGACTCCTGAAGGGCTAGCTGAAATTTTTCACACCAATATTCAATATTCATCAGTAGACTTACTCTGACTTTAGGGGCAGCAGCTCGAAATTTCACATAAAATAGTGTGAAGGCATTGTCTGCATTAGGTACTGATGAGGGATCCTGAAAAAACATGACGGATAGGGAAGAAAAATATTAACAAACACATATTTACTCAAAAAAGGAACACTAACCATTTCGTATGTCTAAAGCTTAGCCTCCATTCCAACCAAAAGCTTAGAAAATACCAAGGAGAGGCTATATGTTAATACTGTTATAAGCTGAGAATTAATGAAGCTATCATCTCTCACCTTTATAGTTAAAATTTAGCCTTTGCTACTTGAATTTTGGCAGTAAGTAGAACTGAATTTAGACTTAAAGTGTTACTTATAGAGTAAGACACTGGTCAAATTTTTTACATCTCTGACCTTCAGAGCATATCATTGAGGAAGTAAGTTTTTAAATTTCCATTACCTCTTTCTTCTGCCTTAGTAGGGACTGAAGTCAAGGCCTGGCACATTCTAGGCACTGATCTACCTTGAAGCAACATCCCCAGACTATCTTTACTTTGAGGCCAGTCTCTCTGACTGAGTTACACAAACTATCTTGAACTCACTGTATATCCCAGAGTGGCCTTGAGCTACTCATCCTTCTGCCTCCATCACCAAACAACACAGGTCATAGGTATGTCCAGCTGAAAAGTGACTTCAAAAGTAAGATATAGCCTGGATGGTCTTTCCTTGGGGACCATCCTAGACAGTTGTACTCTTATTTTCTAACCTAGTCAGTATGTGTTACTTTTGTACCTAGCATCTACTAATTTGTAAATCTTTTTCATCATTTTTACTAGTTATTATTTCTAAATACATTCACTGTGACAGCAAGGACCTCACAAGCTCCTTTTTCCACCATACAGTTTCTAATACAATACTAAACATTGGACACACTCAATAGAAACATGCATTAGGCAGGGTACAGTTGTGCATACCTGCAATCCCAGCATCCAAGGAGCAAGAGGACCACAAGGTCAAGGCCAGGCTGAGCAACACAGTGACACCTTGTCTCAAAACCCCATGGGCTGAACGTGTGACTCAGTGATAAGAGTGCTTGTCTGGGGTGTCCAAGGCCCTGGGTGCAAGTAAAGCACTGTAGTAGCTATTCATGGCCAAAGCCATGAGTTCTAAGGGCTGACTACATCTGCATGACACATACATACATAGAAACAAGTCCAAGAAGTGTGAACAGAGCCCAGCACTATTTGATAAATTATAAAATGAGATATAAGCTACTTGTTACCTGAAACATTCTTTTTAGTTTTTTCATAAAAATACTGACAGGAAATAAATCAAAAATAGTAAAATTAAGTTTAAATGGTAGATGATTAAAAAGAATTTTCCTCTTTTTAAATATTTTCCATGGTGTTAAGGGTTGAAAACAGGACTTTATAAAACTAAGCATAGGCTGTACTAGCTAAGCTATATGGGATAGTCCTATTTCTCTATTATAAGAATGGCAGCATATACTCTTAAGAGTAAAAATTTAATTCTATAGTATTAATTCAGACAAAGGTTGTGGAAGGCAAATAAATCAAAATCAAGGAGTCAGTAGGATCACTTAACTCACCCTTTTTAGTAACTGATTTGTGAGAGTCTGCAGTGTGTTCACAGTATATGTCTTCATGAGGTGCAAAGCTTTAGAAAGACATTGTTTAAACTTCAGTAAGTATACAGGATAATCTTTAAAATTAGGCTGTAAAACAAAGAAATTTACAAAAGAAATAAATATTAACAATAAGCAAACTTTCAGTGAGAACCAAGGCATCCTCTATGCAAAGCAATCCATGGAGCTGTGTAGATCATGAGCTCCGTGATGAAGACCCTTGAAGGACTGGGTCGCAGCCAATCCTCTGTGCTGGCACTCAGCAGGCTCAGTCAGCATTTGCAGCTGCAAACAAAATCAATGTCAGAGCCCCACTAACCCTGAGGCTGGTGTTAAGTAAGACCTACTAGGAACAGAATGGAGCTAGCGAAAATAATACCAGCAGTGTGTCCTTGGGAGATCAGGAAATGGCTAAAATGAAAGGACTCATCCTTCTGGGATCCCCTGCACCCCCCACCCTACCTAGTAACTAGATTTCCAAAGAGTGTCTCACGCATTCATCAATGAACACCTTAAATGTCACATTCTTTTAGGTAGGATAAAGCAGAATCAGAGGGCCCTTTCCACTCCAGGAGACACTCGGAGACCGGAAACTACTAAGAACAGCAACCAAAAAAGTAATAGTTTTTCTTCCAAATGCTATAGATATGAGTCATCCCTCAATACCCTGACAGCACTAATTCCAGGACCCCAAAGGATTTACCAAATGTGTATCCTCCTAAGGAAGGATACTTTATATTACCAAGTTACTTATGAGACTAATGTAATGTAAATGCTATACCATTCAGGGAACACTGACAAGGAAAACAGGCTGTACATGTTCAATACAAACAAAACAAAAGGTTCTTTATAATCTTTGTGATATACAAGTGATTGAATCCTCCTAAGAAAGCCATATAGATAGAGCTAACTATACCTTTCCACTGGGAAAAAAATAATTGTATTAGTGATATAGTAGAAATGTTAGTATTTTAAAAATTTTAAAGTATGACTTACATGAGATGAAATGTATGTTATACAATCATCTAATTTGGCCAGCATAGGGATAAATCCTTCACTATTCACAGACAACGTGGGAGAATTCAATTTCTTCAAGTAGAAGGAAAAGAAACAACAAAAAAGTAAACAATGAAAATTATTAGCTAGAATTAACATATTTCTTTTTAAATATAACAGTGTAATTTTAGGCTAATGACATAGTCTTTAGCAATCACTAAAATATCCTCAACTGTGTCTATGTTTAACAACCTAGTAAGCTCAACCTATTTAAAAAATAAATAAAAATAGGCAGAAAAGAACCCAGAAGTGTTTTTACTATGCTGCTGTGCAACAATAAACTGAATTAACACATCATGGACCCAGATGTCCCGCTTTCTACCACTTCACACATGTAATCTGTTTACATTTGGACACTGGCCACATTCTGATGGCTAAAGGACTAACTAGCAGTCACAGCACTTACTGAGCATGCTCATGGGGCCCTGGGTTCAATTTCTAAGACAGGAAAGAAAAGCCAACTATTACTAGCTATTTATTCTGTCTTGATACAGAAGTGGTTTGCCAGTGAACCAATCCCACAGCATCCCACGTCTAAATGGCTGCCAGCTTTAGTTTTATGTCTTTAACATTAAGCTATAATAATTACAATTATTTTAATAATTTAATAACATCATTTATAAATAATTATGACTAACTACAAGACAGAAACACAGAAACAGAGTTTACCCAGAAGTCCTTATTATCTGCTTTATGAGTACTACCTGCTTCTTCAAACTCAACATGAGAAGTGGCTTAAAAATGCATGAATGGTATTACAGAAACACAGCAAGACTTTTTTTTTTTTTTTTTTTTGAGACAGGGTTTCTCTGTATTGTTTTGGAGGCTGTCCTGGAACTTGCTCTGTAGACCAGGCTGGCCTCGAACTCACAGAGATCCGCCTGCCTCTGCCTCCCGAGTGCTGGGATTAAAGGCGTGCACCACCACCGCCAGGCTCCACAGCAAGACTTAAACCTGAAGATTTATTATCCTGATTTTCACAGCTTATAGGGAAAATTCTACAACAAGTAACCAACAGAGAGTAACAACAACACAATTGAAGAAATTGTACTTAAGTCACATGTGGAAAGTTCTGAACCGATAATGATATCTTGCTCAAATCAGATGCTCCATCAAAGAACAACTATTAAGTTCAAGTATCATTTTATATTCTTTGTGTTTGTTTGTTTGCTTTTTGTTTTTTGAGACAGGGTTTCTCTGTGTAGCCTTGTAGACCAGGCCGGCCTTAAACTCACAGAAATCCACCTGCCTCTGCCTCTGCCTCCCAAGTGCTGGGATTAAAGGCAAGTGCCATCACCACCTGGTGTATCATTATATTCTTGGAGATTACCACAAAAGGGAAATATAAAATATCACTAACTTTACAGAAAAGTACAACACACTTACTGTGTTAATTGTCTCCAATTCATTGAAATAGGACAGCTTCTGCTGGATGTGCTCAGCAAGGTCAGCAAGTTCCGACTCACATGTTAGAGAGAAAAACCAATTATTATAAAAATACACCACTCGGTACCCTAATGTCAAAATCACTTTGAACAGAGTTAAATTTGACATTGAAGTTTAAATCAGGTATAAGACTTCAGAATGGTGCTCAAGTATTTCTGTACCCATGAACAAAAGGAGACAACAATTAGTATTATATAATCTTTTATAAAACTAAGTGCCTGCCTTTTGGAAACACAAAAATACAGAAAAAATTCTGAAATATAGTAACTTCAATGCTCTATCTGCAGCTCACAAGTTTAAGTACAACCTCCTCAGGCAGCTGATTAAAGACAAAAACCCTATGAGGCCAGCATGCTTTACAAAGTCCAGAACAGTGAGGGCTGCACAGAGAAACCCTGTCTCGAAAACAAAACAAAAAAAGAAAAAAAAACAAATACACAAACAAAAAAAACACCATTAATGCACTCTGCTTTTCTGAAAAGGTCAGTAATGGTGGATAGAGTAAAGCAACCAGTACCCTGCAGCTGAACCTAGCAGATCAAAACAAGGAGGTCTGCCTCTGGCTCTGCTCCCTTTCCAGTAATCTGCCTGATACAGAGCAACCTTCAGCATCTACTCAGAGAAATCAAGGAAATTAAGATTAAACGGCATTCACTCCCCATTACCTGCTCTTTCAGGAGCTGTTCACAGGCTTCGTGAAGAGTCCCTGTCTTATTGGACACGAAAAGGTACTGCTTCTGCAGTGACTCCAGATGCTGCAGGGCGCTGCTCACATCACTCAGTATGGCATCACACTGTTCCTGAAACCCAGACAAGTAATCCCTCATCTGTCTAGAAAACAGAACCAAGAGGGGATTGGCAAGAATATTTCCCCCAATAAACAGAGTCAACAAACAATACGGTCCCATCCTTTCCAAAATTATAAATTCCAGGTGGAAAATCTGACCTACTCTTCCAAAATGTGTAACACTCAGATTTACAGCAAAAGCTAGCCCATAAATTACTCCAATGCTTAGGAAGATGAGTCACTGACACCACAAACAATAAAAGGAATTAGCCTTAGAGCCATGATCTGGTTTCCTGCATGTAAGTCAATAAACCACAGGCATCAACCTTCAAAGATGGGGACATCAGGACATCCCAAGGCAGTAAATACGGTAGGTTACTCCTTCCAATAACTGCCACCTCTAACGACCATATGATGTGAAAAGAATTTTGGATTTGAGACTAGAAGACACTAGTAAAAACTGCAGCTCTACCTAAGCCCAAATGACACTGGTATTTAATGCGTCCAAGCCTCAGGTTGGCCATTTGTAAAACAGGAATGATAACGTTTCCTTGAAGACCTGCTATTGATACAGTAGGATTACACATCCATAGCACACTGCCTAGCAATAATGGCCATGCCTATGCAGGCATAGTGATGCACGCCTTTAATCCCACCACTTGGGAGGCAAAGACAGGCAAATCTTTTGTGACTTTGAAGCCAGCTTGGCCTACACACTGAATTATAGGACAGTCAGGGATATTTAGTGAGACCCTGTCTCAAAAAAACAAAGACAAAAAACAAAAATTAATACCAGCTGTAAATAAATGTTTACTGAACATCAATGCAGAACTCATAGTCTAAACTTGGAGAAAAACTATAGGCTTCTTTCCCTATCCGCATATGCTAGCATATTCAATCCAGATGGCCATCCCTAAGGTCTTCCATCGATGTTTCTGAGACAACACCTCACATACAACTTCTTGATCCAAGTCCTTTCTGCAATTCTTTTTCTAAAATCACTTACAACTCCAATCCTTGCCCTGACTGGTATTAAGGAAAATCTGACTGCTAAGTTTTCTTGGTACCTTGAGATGACTATGATGTAAAACTCAGAATATCCAACAAATAAAGGACCCACACATACCTATATTTAGTTCCTTCATCCTGATCCATCTGAGTCTGCAGCTTTGCAAACCATGAGAAAAACTGGAAAACAAAGAGTATTCTTATGTCAATCACACTAAAACAGATAAATGAAAAGTGATTACATGATAGAGTACAAGTTAAAAGGCAGGCATTACCTAACTAAATCTTATTTCTAGGGCTTAGCCACCAATAATTAGCTTTGAGCTTTATGTTATGTGTGTGTATAATATATATATATATGTATATAAAACAATGACATACTATATTATATAGTACATAATATACATGATGTATTATGTTATATATTTTATATATATATATATAATATACATCACACACACACATACACCATCTATATGTCAGGAAAAGCAAAGGATATGAAAAGCACTGGTCATTCCCAGAGTCTAGTAAGGAACAGTACTAAAGACACATATTAAAAACTAATATTTCTTCTTAAGAAACTAATACCTGAAGCCAGGTGGTGGTAGCGCATGCCTTTAATCCCAGCACTCGGGAGGCAGAGGCAGGCGGATCTGCTTTTGGCTTATGAGAGCACTAGACACATAAGTGGTGCACAGACATACATGCAGGCAAAATATCCACTTGCATAAAATAAAAATGAAAACTGAAAGAGAATATGGACTTGGAGCTATATCTGCCCCTACACCAATGTTACATAAACCTCCCATTATTTAAAAAGATAAAATCTGGCATGGTTATATATGCCTGCAATGCCAGCACTTAGAAAGCTGAAGCAAGAGGATCACAAGTTCAAGGCCAGCCTGGGCTGTACTACATAGTAAAACACTGGGGAAGGGATGGGAGAGGAGGGAAAAAGAGAAGAAAAACAAACAAAAGCCAGGTGGATAAGTGTAGTCGGATGTTTTCCTCTGTCTCACCGGGTCCCACTAGACTGGTTCCTCTCCCGCCCACCAGGTCCCCACAGCCGATTAAGAAATAATTGCTCAGGGGTTAATATATCAATTACAACTACCTAAGTTTTAACTTTTTTTTCTTTGTTTTTGTCTTAGACACAGAGCCTATGTACTATGAAGCCCAGGATGCCCTTGAGCTTGCTAAATATCCAGACTCAGAAACTAAAGACCCAAAAGGTAAGTAACTTGCTGAAACTCACAATGATGGTAAGTAATGGAGCTGACAGCAGGAGCAGATGTGAGTCAGCCTAACTAACTACAGCAGGAGCAGATGTGAGTCAGCCTAACTAACTACAGCAGGGGCAGATGTGAGTCAGCCTAACTAACTACAGCAGGGGCAGATGTGAGTCACCTAACTAACTACAGCAGGAGCAGATGTGAGTCAGCCTAACTAACTACAGCAGGGGCAGATGTGAGTCAGCCTAACTAACTACAGCAGGGGCAGATGTGAGTCACCTAACTAACTACAGCAGGGGCAGATGTGAGTCAACCTAACTAACTACAGCAGGAGCAGATGTGGGTCAGCCTAACTAACTAGAGCAGGGGCAGATGTGAGTCAGCCTAACTAACTACAGCAGGAGCAGATGTGAATCAGCCTAACTAACTACAGCAGGGGCAGATGTGAGTCAACCTAACTACTACAGCAGGAGCAGATGTGAGTCACCTAACTAACTACAGCAGGAGCAGATGTGGGTCAGCCTAACTAACTAGAGCAGGGGCAGATGTGGGGGCAGATGTGGGTCAGCCTAACTAACTACAGCAGGAGCAGATGTGAGTCAGCCTAACTAACTACAGAGGAGCAGATGTGAGTCAGCCTAACTAACTACAGCAGGGGCAGATGTGAGTCAGCCTAACTAACTACAGCAGGGGCAGATGTGAGTCAGCCTAACTAACTACAGAGGAGCAGATGTGAGTCAGCCTAACTAACTACAGCAGGAGCAGATGTGAGTCAGCCTAACTAACTACAGCAGGAGCAGATGTGGGTCAGCCTAACTAACTACAGCAGGGGCAGATGTGAGTCAGCCTAACTAACTACAGCAGGAGCAGATGTGAGTCAGCCTAACTAACTAGAGCAGGGGCAGATGTGAGTCACCTAACTAACTACAGCAGGGGCAGATGTGAGTCAACCTAACTAACTACAGCAGGAGCAGATGTGGGTCAGCCTAACTAACTAGAGCAGGGGCAGATGTGAGTCAGCCTAACTAACTACAGCAGGGGCAGATGTGAGTCAACCTAACTAACTACAGCAGGAGCAGATGTGGGTCAGCCTAACTAACTATAGCAGGAGCAGATGTGAGTCAGCCTAACTAACTAGAGCAGGGGCAGATGTGAGTCACCTAACTAACTACAGAGGAGCAGATGTGAGTCAACCTAACTACTACAGCAGGAGCAGATGTGAGTCACCTAACTAACTACAGCAGGAGCAGATGTGGGTCAGCCTAACTAACTAGAGCAGGGGCAGATGTGGGGGCAGATGTGGGTCAGCCTAACTAACTACAGCAGGAGCAGATGTGAGTCAGCCTAACTAACTACAGAGGAGCAGATGTGAGTCAGCCTAACTAACTACAGCAGGGGCAGATGTGAGTCAGCCTAACTAACTACAGCAGGAGCAGATGTGAGTCAGCCTAACTAACTACAGAGGAGCAGATGTGAGTCAGCCTAACTAACTACAGCAGGAGCAGATGTGGGTTGGCCTAACTAACTACAGCAGGAGCAGATGTGAGTCACCTAACTAACTACAGCAGGAGCAGATGTGAGTCAGCCTAACTAACTACAGCAGGAGCAGATGTGAGTCAGCCTAACTAACTACAGCAGGAGCAGATGTGGGTCAGCCTAACTAACTACAGCAGGGGCAGATGTGAGTCAGCCTAACTAACTACAGCAGGAGCAGATGTGAGTCAGCCTAACTAACTATAGCAGGAGCAGATATGAGTCAGCCTAACTAACTACAGCAGGGGCAGATGTGAGTCAGCCTAACTAACTACAGCAGGAGCAGATGTGGGTCAGCCTAACTAACTATAGCAGGAGCAGATGTGAGTCAGCCTAACTAACTACAGCAGGAGCAGATGTGAATCAGCCTAACTAACTACAGCAGGGGCAGATGTGGGGGCAGATGTGGGTCAGCCTAACTAACTACAGCAGGAGCAGATGTGGGGGCAGATGTGGGTCAGCCTAACTAACTACAGCAGGAGCAGATGTGGGGGCAGATGTGGGTCAGCCTAACTAACTACAGCAGGAGCAGATGTGAGTCAGCCTAACTAACTACAGCAGGAGCAGATGTGAGTCACCTAACTAACTACAGCAGGAGCAGATGTGAGTCAGCCTAACTAACTACAGCAGGAGCAGATGTGAGTCAGCCTAACTAACTACAGCAGGAGCAGATGTGGGTCAGCCTAACTAACTACAGCAGGGGCAGATGTGAGTCAGCCTAACTAACTACAGCAGGAGCAGATGTGAGTCAGCCTAACTAACTATAGCAGGAGCAGATGTGAGTCAGCCTAACTAACTACAGCAGGGGCAGATGTGAGTCAGCCTAACTAACTACAGCAGGAGCAGATGTGGGTCAGCCTAACTAACTACAGCAGGAGCAGATGTGAATCAGCCTAACTAACTACAGCAGGGGCAGATGTGGGGGCAGATGTGGGTCAGCCTAACTAACTACAGCAGGAGCAGATGTGGGGGCAGATGTGGGTCAGCCTAACTAACTACAGCAGGAGCAGATGTGGGGGCAGATGTGGGTCAGCCTAACTAACTACAGCAGGAGCAGATGTGAGTCAGCCTAACTAACTACAGCAGGGGCAGATGTGGGGTGGCCTAACTGTGGCAGAAGCAGATGTGAGGGCAGATGTGGGTCGGCCTAACTACAGCAGGAGCAGGTTAGGTAACCTAACTCTACAACAAGAGTAGATGTAAATCAACCTAACTCTACAACAGTAGTAGACATAAGTCCACCTAACTCTACCACAGAGTAGATGTAAGTCAACCTAATTTTACAACAGGAGAACTCCTAGGTCAGACTAACTACAGCAAGAGCTTTCCTTTGCTTTCTTCGCTGCCTCTTTTGACTTACAATGCATGTGGTTCAGTACATCTGCTTTATGTTTCATTTGGAAATGCCTAAGCTTTAACTCTTTTTTTTTGTCTTTGTTTTTGTCTTAGGCACAAAGTCTATGTATTGTATAACCCAGGATGCCCTTGAACTTGCTATATATCCAGGCTGGCCTCAAACTAGTGATCTTCCTGTCTCAGCCAGCACTAACTCTCTCCTTCAAGTACTACCTGGACCCAACCCTGCAAAGCTCCCAAGATCAGATGAGATCAGTATGTTCAGGGTGGTGTAGGCATAGAGAGCTCCAACTCTCTTAAGTCAGAGAGAATAAACAGGGAAGTATCTGCAGAAACTGCTACACATTTCGGTTTGTAATTAGCAGTAAGGAAATACCAAAATACAGGCTAAATTACTATAAAATAATTTTAAATGTTCATCTAAAGAAAACATTTAGGATTTTAAAAGAGAATTACCAAGCAGCAAGTAGAGAAGGATGTATGTATGTGTATCTAGATGTACATATTTTTATAAAGATTTATTCTTATCTTTTTAAAAAATTATTTTATCTGTGTGAGTGTTTTGCCTGTGTGTATGTCTATACCATGTGTATGTCTGGTGCCCACAAAAGTCAAAAGAAGGTTTCAGAAACCCTGGATCTGAAGCTAAAATGTGAGAAGCCAGGCGTTGGTGGCACACTTAGGAGGCAGAGGCAGGAGGATCTCTGTGCATTCAAGGCTAGCCTGGTCTACAGAGCAAGAGCTATACACAGAGAAATCCTGTCTCAAAAACCAAGCAAACAACAACAACAACAAAAAAAAAACAGCTCTTAGCAGCCCGATGTGGGTGCTAGGAATCAAACTCAGAACCCCTGGAAAGTAGCCAGTACTTTTTTAACCATAAGCCATCTCTCCAGCCCAATTAGGTTATCCTATTACCTTACTGCCAGTATAATTGGGCAATGTGGTGGTTTGAATAAGAATGGCCCCCCAGAACTCATAGATTTGAAAGTTTGGTCACCAAGGAGATAGGTGACGAAGAACAGCATTCAATCTTCCTAGAGCTCTAGAATGCCGATATTATTATGCTGTGGCAGACATTTTTACTGAGACATCTAGAATAATCCAATGTCCCTAGGAAAGATGGTACCATTTATTTACCTGCTGTGCAGTCTCAATTCTTTCCTCTTCCATTCCTAAGGCAGTGAAGCCCTTCAAGAGGATGTCTTCTGTAGATCCGGGCACCACAGCAGTCAGCTCGATAGGCAGTGACTGGGAGGCTAAGCTGCAGACATCTTCAATTGGGAGCTTGAAAAAGGAAGCCACAAGACATTTAGCTTGAAACTTTTCTTAAATCAACTCAATTTGTTCTGTCTTGTTCTCAAAGAGAATGAATTACTTCCTTTAAATCCTCCAAGATCAGGAAATGTCACACAATACTAACAATTTCCGCTAGCCCTCTTTGGGACGGATGTGACTCTCAAGATGTCGTAAACAGGACACCAGTGTCACTCAGTAGCAAGGTCTGATTGTTGAGTGGCTTTCTAACAGTGGGATGAGTCTATGCAGAACCACTTGAGCCTGTATGAACTACCAACCGACAAAGGGAAAGCTGTGTGCTACTGCAAGTAGTGTGTTCTCTACAGGATCAAACACAAAGGCCTGACCAAGCAACAGAACTAACAAACCACAACCATTCATTAGCAAACTGCCTCCTCCTACCACCTGCATCCATGACCTCATCTACCACCTCATCTCCACTGACACACTGTGAGATTCAATGGCAGAGAAGAGACTAGGAAAGATCTGAGCTCCTATGGTTCCAGAAGTCCAGGGACAAGGCCTCCCTGTGACACCAATACTGCACTCTCTCACTTCCCATTACTAATGATACTTTAGCTCCAATATTAATTGAGCTGAAGTCACATACCAGATAAGCTGTTTTTAGACCTAAAAGGAACTGAAGTGGGTGGCAGGGAAAGTAACAGGGCCTACTGTGAGGTTCAGTTCTACTTTTCAGCCCTCATCATGGCATTTAAAGTCTTCCAACATAAGACATGACTCAAGGTCTTAGGAAATTGCTTTCTTTCTAAATGCAGATATTCCATGTAAAGACAGGGCTTTTTTCATTACAGCTCAAATTAGATAGATGCATAAATATCCCACTACTAATCTAGAAACAAGAGTCTTTTTTTTTTTTTTTGGTTTTTCGAGGCAGGGTTTCTCTGCAGCTTTGAAGGCTGTCCTGGAACTAGCTCTTGCAGACCAGGCTGGTCTGGAACTCACAGAGATCCGCCTGCCTCTGCCTCCCGAATGCTGGGATTAAAGGTGTGCGCCACCACCGCCCAGCAAAACAAGAGTCTTGAATATGGGGAGGTTACGTCTGTGTCCACATGGGGCTATACTTACACGGTAAACACACTGAAGTGAAGCCTGGTTGAAAGCCTCTTGCTTATGTACAAGCTGGATGGCATTGGAGAAATTCATGATTCTAGTTCTCAATTTCTCCTCTTACCACAAACAGATCCTGTAGCCATATCAAGACTACTGTGAGGACCAAAGAAGAAAGCATTGGCTTCTTCGAGCGTGTGAGCAAACAGCAGGCCACAATAGCAAACATGATCAGGAAGGTCCCTGTACACACATGAGTCGGACTCAAGAGCAAGGAGGATCCTAGCCAAATGCAAATGCCTAATTGGGACATAACGCACATAAACTCTTGCTGAACGTAGCATAAGCCCTGGTATAAAAGTGCTGTGACCCAGCAAGAATTAGCTTCTCAAACTCAGTGAAATTTATCTTGAGTCTAAAGTGTCACCAGCAACTGTGTGCTGCCATTAAGAGTTCTGAAGACAGAACTGTTAACTGAGATAAAATGTGTACACCTTCACTGTGGAAGCACCCTAATTAACCAACAAGGACTCGTCTCTCTCACTCACTCACTCACTCACACACACACACACACACACACACATACACATACACACCAAGACAACACTGCATGTACAACACTTAACATAAGACCTATCCCATAGTAAATACTCAATAAAATTGAATTGCTGACATTAGAAGTACTTTTTATTATTCCTATTAATAAAATCATAGTTCTTTATTACTCCTACTTAGGAGCAGCAACAGAATAAATTTACTGATCTGAATCTACACTGCTTCTTGAGAACAGAATAGTAACTAAGCTGTCTTTGCAGCATTGTATTAAAGTAAAAGTTCTGTAACAAGAGATCATGGTTAAGGTAGGTAAGATGTAAAGCGGAGACAGAAATGTAAGTAGTACATGGTAAGAAGATGTAAAGGGAAAAAGTAAAGTCTCCAGCTTGGATTTGACAAACATCCCAGTTAACAACGCCCGGATGAAGAGAGTGAAATGCGTGCTGCTTGCACACAAACATGCAAAAGCCAAATACTTACAAAAGCATAAGTATTCTTTTTTAATCATTGTGGTTATTTAGCACTTGTGTGCGACCTCTTGTGGAAGTCAGTTCTCTCCTTCCTCCATGTGGGTCCAGAGACTGAACTCAGGCTCAATCAGCTTGACCACAGAGACTTTCACTCACTAAGCCATCTTGCCAGGCAGCATTAAGTCATCTTAAATACATCATAGCCTAGGCTGAAGGATAACCCTGCAAATTAAATCCAGGGGGAAAGGGTGGAGAGACGGCTCAGGGATCACAAGCACTTGTTGCTCTTGCAGAAGACCTGGGTTCAGTTCCCAGTACCCACAAGGTGACTCACAACCATCCGTAACTCCAGTTCCAGGGGACCTGACAGCCTCTTCTGACCTTGCAGGCACTAAGCACAAGCATGGTACACATACAGACATACAGACAAAGCACTCACACACATAAAACACATCAAACTGGAGAAAGATGGACATTTCCAGTGACAGTCAAATATTGACTCTCTTGTGGGAGACGACGGGGAAAGAGAATGATAAGCACCATCCAAGTGTCACCAAACACTAGGACTAGAAGGTAAGTGGAAGCATCTGGAAGCCACTGACTTAGGAAGAATCCATACCTACTCACAAACTCCACTAGAGATCTGTGGGAAAGGTTGTGACCAAGGTGGCGCCGACCCGCAGGAGAGGAGCGGTTGCTACCATGTGGAAAGCAGGACACAAAGCCTGGCTAGCCCTTTCTCCTCCGTGGGCAAACACCCTAGGCCACTGAGTGGGGTGGGGAGCTGCAACTCCTGTCAGCCACAAAACACAGCACCCTATTATAGCTGAAAGGGGGAAAAGGAAATCTTCCACTCTGGACAACAGACAAGAAACCACACAGGACCCAGGACATCAGAGTAAACAGACCCAACGGCAAAGCCCCGCCTCCAAGGCTGGGGACAAAGGACCTGTCTATAATTGAGGCTGGGTCTGGACAACAGAAAATTCCTGACTATTTCAAGCTAGTAAAATTCATAATATAGATATCTTGTTTGGTTGCTAAGTCTTTACATTGATTTTTTAAGTGTACCGTGCATTAATTTCTGTCATTTCAAATGAAACCAAGAGGTCATAGACATGTGCTCAGTTTATTTTAAACCAAAAAAAAAATGTCATTTTCTAAATTACCAGAAAAAACTCTAGATCCATGAGAAGCTGCTCAGGATATCCCAGACACATTCTATAATCCAGTCAGGAGTAAATGTGAGCATCTAAGACTATATTTATCCACAAGCATTCAATTTGATTACCTCAAACACTAACACTAATTAATTTTCAATCCTAAGACCTTTAATTATGGACTGGAGAAGCAGCTCAGCAGTTAAGAGTTCCAGTTCGGTTCCCAGCACCCATGCCAGGTGTACACACCCAGAAAGCACACAGATTCAGATCAGTAAATTTAACCCCAGCTCCAGGGACTCCAACACTCTCTGCTAGCCTCCATGGTCATTCACTCTCATGCACAAACCCACACACAGACGCACTTACGTGTATATAATTAAAAATAAAATATACAGCCAACTGGCAGTGGTGGTGACTGTCTTTAATCCCGGCACTCAAGAGGGAGAGGCAAATGGATCCTGGGTTCAGTGCCAGTCTGGTCTACAGAGTGAGTTCCAAGACAGCCAGGGCTACACAGAGAAACCTGTCTCAAAAAGCAAAATAATAATAATAATAATAATAATAATATCCATAAAACTTTAAATACAAGAAGCAGAAGGGTCGGTCCTGTTTGCTCCCTTACTCTTACTAATAAGAAACTATTTTCTCTTAAACTAAGTAGAAAAGAAACCACAATACAATCACTTTAAAGAAAAACTTTCAAAAAGAAACACTTTAAAAAATATTTAAGGCTCTGGGCATTGGTGGCGCACACCTTTAATCCCAGCATTCGGGAGGCAGAGGCAGGCGGATCTCTGTGAGTTCGAGGCCAGCCTGGTCTACAAGAGCAAGGTCCAAGATAGCCTCCAAAACAATACAGAGAAACCCTGTCTCAAAAACCAAAAAAAAAAAAAAAAAAAAAAAACTTTAGGAAAACTTTTTAAAAAATGATTTTAAATAATAATTTAGCAACTTGCTTTTAGCAGCGTAAGAGGAAATTAACCCTTTGGGTACTTACGTCCCACTCAGTTCTTTTCACAACACAGCAGCACTTGAGTGGCAACTCAAGAGGCAGTGGGGCAGTGTCCCAGCATGCTGCCTCTGACTTCTCAGAGGAGCTGACCCCATCAGGACCTCCCTCAATGCACTGCCTGGACCTCAGGACAGAGCAGCACACCACCAGACAGACAAGAGCACAGATGTTGCTGGCCGTGTTGGGAAGCTATTGGACAGCCTATATAAATGGACATGAGCATACTAAATAATAATTATAACAAATCACACAGCACTACCTCACCAGCTAAGCCAATCCAAAAGAAGACAAAGGTCCCTTCCTCTCATAAGCCTTATTTCTTGGAAAATCCTGGCCTGGAGAAAAGGACTCTTAGACTCAATGGGATCAATCCATTCCCCAACTGAACAGACAACACTTTCTCTGTTTAGAGCATAGCATTGAAGTTGGAGTCTCAGAACCTTCCAAGGACCAAAACACTTTCTTATCTTCAGTCTTAGTGACACCTAAACTAGCTCCAGATTCTAATCTACTCTTTTAAAACATTCATTGTTTGAAAGAGATCACATGAATAATGTAACATTAGCGAGAAGCCTGCCATGCACCGCTTAAGCACATGGTTGCCTCTAGTTTTCACAAGTCCCCATGAGACAAGCTTCTATAACAAAGAAAACAGAAGCATGCAGAAGTTAATTGTCACACCAAGGTCACACACCTACGAGAAAATAACAGCTATAGCAGTAAGTTACAGACAGGTTTCAATGTAAATTATTTTAGCACTTCAACAAGAACTACTTAGCAGAAAGAAAAAGATCCTTGCTGCTGTAAGAAAATTTGCCTGGAATACAAGAAACCCCTCTACTGCAAATTCTTTTATCTAATGTAATATATATACAATATATCTTTTTGAAAAGAAAATAAGCACAATTTTCCAAGGTAAGGAATTTTTATGACTTTTTTCATTTTCTATGTGTGTTTTGCCTGTATGTCTGTATTTGCACATGCATGTTTAGTGCCCAGAGGTCAGAAGAGAACTACAGTTAAGGGAGTGTTGTGAACCACCATGGAAGTGCTAGGAATTGAACCTTGATCTTCTGCAAGAGCATAAAGAGCCTTTAACTGCTGAGCTGTCTCTCCAGCCCAGGTGTGCTTTTTTTATACGTGAGAAAGTTGCTTTCTAAAGATGTTAACCTCTTTATCATGTTTACTGAGTATTAGCTGAACACTAACTAGACCACTAAATCAGCCCTGTCTAATAGATCAGGAAATAATTTATTGAAACACTACAGAGAAGTCTATGAAAATACGCTAGTATGACAAATTAAAAGCAATGAATTCTTTTTTCAGCAATGAAGTTATCAGACATAGAACACTTTAGTACAGGGAAGTGAAAGCCTTCAGGATGTGCCCCTCCAAGATGCTGAAGGCGGTGTAAACAAGTTCTTTCTAATACGAGACCCTCCCAGAATACTTGGACCTGTTAAGTGCACCCTCTGAACGTTACTGACTAAGCCATTCCCAGGCTGGCTTCATGTCTTCCATGTCAGTTCTCGGGCGAGGCTGTCATTTTCTGTAAAAGGCCTCCCCTTCGCTTCTACATCCCCCCTGACTTTTAGGCCTCCCATGAAAAGGCATACCTCACCCATCTGGTCCCACCACCCAATGACTGGATCACCGTCTGTACCTTCTTGGTTTGTTAGTTGGATTTTTTTCTTCTCTTACTACAGGTTCATGATCTCCATAATTACGTCAATGCCCTAAAGCTGGAAATCTCATCTTTCCTATTCATTGCTATCCACAGTTCCTACCACAGTGGAGGTATGCGGCGAGGGGGCAGCATGGGATAACGGTAAGTATCGAGCACAGATAAGGAAGCGTGGTGCAGGACAGTAAGACTGTCATCTCTTCCAACCCTCTCCATATTAAATAAGGACGGAAACTTTGTTCCTAAGCCATGGCAACGACAACGAGGTTTCTTGTAGTGTTGGTCTCATGCCCCTGACTCTGTGAAGTCTAGACACACAGCTTCAATAATGGAGCACACAGATCATAAACAGACTGGGAAACACATAAGCCAGTTTCTGTGGTATAATGCTTAGCCAGCAATGGCAAGGCCCTCAATTTAATACCCAAACGCACGCACACACACACACACACACACACACACACACACACACACACACACCACACCTACCTATAACCCAGGGCATAAAGCATGACCAGATCAAAGAACTTTCCACCTGCTCCCTCGTTTACTCAATCTACTTCCTGTAAGACATCCTGGAGGTGGGCAGGCAAATGCACCTAGGAGCACCTACTTTTCCAGCACGGCACACAAAGGTGCAGAAAACGTTTCTAATCACGCCTCATAAAGTGTGAGGGCAAAGAGGGAAATGGCAAATTCAATCTGCATCTGAACTCCGAACTGATGCCTCCACCGTCAAACACCACCACCACTGCAAATAAAATAACCCAAAGTCTGGGCCTCGAAACCAGAAGACCCTGTCAAACATCTGAACAATTCGTAAAAAGAACTCCTACTATCATAACCAAACAGAATCATACAAACGGTACCATGCTTACTGCCCCAGTGGCAGGTGGACGGAAGCGCTGACACTAAAACCCAAAACTTAATAACTGAGTCAACTTGCAGAAGTAATTCTTTTTTTATTGCCTTGCCATAGGTTAAATAATTCTCATCTCCCATAACCTACAGCAAGAGTTCACGGCTTTGGTGTGTGATGAATGAAACTGTCACTCGGGGCCGACTCTGATCCCGAGTGTCCCTCCGCGCCGGGAGCCAGCGAGCCAGCTGACTCCCGGACGCAGCACTGCAGACTAGCGGGGCTCCAGAGGACGGCTCCCCAGGCTCACGGAAGCGGGGCGACCCTGACAATGGACATCTGGAGCAAGACGCTCGGGGCCAGGCTCAGGCCAACCGTCCCACGGCGCCGGGGGGAAGGCGGGGCCCTCGCGTGGACGTCCACGCCACCGGGCAGGGCCAGCCGGGGTGGCCGGCGGGCGAGGCTGGCATCGGGGCACGCGCTGGCCCCTCCCGCCGGACCCGCCACGGTGGCTCAGGAGGGCAGGCCGGGTCCCCGCAGCGGGCGGCCGGGCGCTGCCCACGCCCTCGCCTCACCTCGGCGGGCACCGGCAGGTTCTCCACCGCCGCCTTCAGCTCCAGCACCGAGTCCGTCTGCCTGTCTGTCAGCGGCGCCATCGAGTCGGGTCTCCGATCCCAGAGAGACAGCTTCTCGCGGGCGTCCCGCTCGGCCGCCGCCTCCGGCAGCAGCAGCAGCGCCGCCTCCGCCATCCCCGCCGCCCTGGGCCACTCAGGAGCGCACAGCCCGACCCGGACAGGCAGAGCCGGGAACTTCCGGGAGCACCGAGGCTTCCAGCGCCGCAGCCGCGGCGGGGCGGGCCCGAGCGCCCTGACCCCGGAAACGCTTCCCTGGCGTGGGGCGGGACCCAGGCCAGAAGAGACGTGGCTTTCGACCGAGGGTAAACATTTCCGGTTGAAGCGTACCTGAAGCTGGGGTGCGGGGGTGGTAAAAGACCGGCGTGAGCGGAAGTAGGTTTGCCCCTACCGGAAGCCTCTTCCTCGCCACCAGTAACTTTCTTGTGGTGTCGAGGTGTTTGGACGCGTTGGGATCGCAGAGGAAGATCTCCAAAGACCTACCGCTTCCTTGCTGTCAGACGGGGGCGGGTGATTTCCCTGTTGACATAGCAACCAAGAGCACAACTTTTTCGAATATGCAACTTCCCTTTTGGGAAGCAAGTTGGTGGAGACACAAATTCTAAGACGTACATATCAGGCTTCATTAATAGCATCAAACAACTGAAAGAAAAAAAAAAACCGGCCAACATTGAGGAACCGACCCAATAACTGACGATCCAAAGATGAAACTGGGAAAATTATTCTGCCATTTAAATCATGATACACATCGGGACGGCTACGCAAATAGTATTATTGGAGGAAACCTACATAGCTGAACAAATATACTTTATCAGTATATAAACTGAGTATATACTAATATAAACAAATTTGGGTAAATAAATGAAAAAGGAACAACTTTCTACTATACCAAAAAATTCCAAAATGCATACAGAAAAGTGAGGGAAATAAAAAGTCATCATTAGGACATCACAGTAATAATTGTAGCAGGCAAGATTAAAGGGTGGATACTGGCAGGAGCTGGCAAAAAGTTCCAGAAGAAATGGCAATTTGCATAGTTCCAGGTAATCTCCCCAAGACGTTTACCAATAAAGAGGAGGAAGTCAGGCCTGGTGATAGACACCTGCAAGGCCAGTACTTGGAAGACCGATGAACAAGGATTGCAACATATGAACAAGGATTGCAACATGTTCAAGGCCAACCTGGGCTAATAGCAAAACCTGGTCTCCAAAAAGGAGGAGGTTGAGGATATAATGACTTACAGTAGCAGATACCATCTTAATCATGTGATCTAACACAACATCGTTGTCATGAAATTCCTGGATGCGTGAATTAAGAGCATGATACTCCTTCTGTGCCATTCGGAACAAATATACAAACCTAGTTCTTGTGGAATATCCCTTTAACCATGCAAAGATGGGTTCCATGTGTTTATGCTGCATTTGTTTAACTTTGTAAAGATGTGCTGCCTTGGCTGCCTGAGGCACCTGATTGGTCTAGTTAAAAGCCAAACGGCCAGTAGCTAGGCAGGAGAGAGAATATGTAGAAGGAGGAATCCAGGCTGAGAAAAAGAAGAGAAAGTGGAGAGGGAATGGGGGAGACACCCAGGGCTAGTCAGCCAGGCAGCTGCCAGACAGACAGACAGACACGGAGTAGGCCACACATAATGAAAGAAGCGTAAAAAGCCCCAAGGCAAAACAGATGAGGTTAATTTAAGTGATAAGAGCTAGTGTGACAAGCATAAGCCAAGCACTCATAGCTAATACTAAGTCTCCATGTCATGATTTGGGAGCCGGTTGACGGCCGAAAAGAAAGCCTGCTACAAATTCTAGACACTGAAAAAAAAAAACCATATCACAACTGGACCAAGATCAGGGCGGGAGAGATGACTCCAGGGCTAAGAGAACTTGCTGCTCTTTTAGAAGACTCCAGTTCAGTCCTCAGCCCCCCACATCATACAGCTCTCAGTCACCTTAACTTCAGTTCCAGGGGACCCAACCTCTCCTCACCTCTCTGGGTACCCACATACACATGACACACACAAACACAAATAAAACAGTAAACCTAAAAAGAGTTTCAAAATAATAAAAAATAAAGTAATTTTTTAAAAAAAGGAATGACTGAGGAGCTGTCACATATAGACTAACCAGCCAAGACATCTCAGTGTAACATGGAATCTTGGACTGATTCCTGGAACAGAAAAGGGATAATTATGGTTAAGTTATAGAATAAAATATGATTCTATTTGAATAAAATGATTGCAATATAGTTTTCAAAATGAAACCACATACGATCCTATTGACCAAAGAAAACACCCCAAAGCACTGGGGGACCAGTGCTGTTACAGCCGTGGAGGGGCAGGGTGGGTTCTCAAGGCCTAAGACAAAGGCGCTGTTCTTGCTTGCTCTATTGTCACAAGCTGTAATGGAGAGGGCAGGGATGTGAAGTCATCGAAACAGTGCATCCTGGCATGTGCCTCCACCAGAGGACCTAAGTGCTTGGCCAATGACTCACTTCCCCTGCTGGCAGTTTAATGAGGCCAAATGTGTGTAACAGGTGCTACCATCCAAGCGAGAATTCCACTGTCCTGTGCATTTGAGAGTCACCAGCAGACAGCTGGTCTCCCTGACCTTTACAAGAACCAACTGTGTGAGAGAAGGTCCTCACCCCCTCCCCTTTCTATAGAGCAGTGTTGTCAGAGGTGTTGAGGAAACATAGCTAAGCACTGCCACTTGGTGGCCAGAAGGGCGCCCCTAATGACCTCCACTCGGTAGAGCCAGATCCTTGACTACACAGTGGAACGAATTTCAGGACAAAACAGAGTGAATAAAATTGCCACCAAGCCTGATGATGAGTTCACACTGGGAGAAGCAACCTTCAGAGGGTGTCCCTTATGTCCCCATGTATAGTGTTGCACACAAGCACTTCTCCCACACAGACACACAGACACACAGTAAGTAAATGAATGTAAAATCTGTAAATGAAATTATAAAGTGGTTTTCTGGAACACTGCTCAGGTTTAGGGATACGTGCAGTACTAATTTAATTAAATGCAAGACCTCAACCATCCTGGCCGTAATCGAGGATGGTTCATTGTTTAGCATCTTGACACTCTGTAGACGAGCTTGATTTTACCTGAGAGTCTCCTGACTCTCGGGTGGCAGGAAACACTAGCCAGATCTGAAGATGAAGGGTTCTTATCCTCCCCATGTCCACTTAGTTTTATTCATCTTTCTATATTGTCTCTAGTCTCTGTGATGTGACAAGGATATAAATCACCATATATGTGGTGGACACTGCACAACATCAACAGTGACCCCTGAGCTGATAAGCTCTGGGCACGGGTGACGTGGTGTATCCATGCAGGTTCATCAGTTGTAAAAAGATGACAGAGGGAAAGCACAGGAACGTGTGTACCATCACTGAATTTTCCCATGAAACCACGGGATGTATTGATTAACAAGCAAAGCTCCCCTCTTTTACCCAGTTCTTAACAAGCCATTATAAGTAATTCAAATGTTAACAAAATGGACATCTGCAAAATCCTTTTAGGTAACTAAAAAGTTTTGTTGTTTTCTATGAAACAAGTGTACCTGTCTGGTCCAGGTGACCAACGACCCCAGCTCGGGCTTCCAGCAGCACCTCCCACTGGATGAAAGGCCCAGGGGTTGAGATTGGCCTGTGAATGTTGAGCCTGCCTAGCCAAGACAGCCTTGGAATCAAGTTCACTCATCTCTACTAACCAATGGAGTACTCACAAAATGATGGGGGGGGGCTGAGCATCTCGAAAATACAGGACAAAGAATAAGGTAATCCAATAACTTCTCTATGCAGAGAGAAGTACCCATGGCCATTTCACAAACACTGTTCCTCCCCCAGCCTTCTGGAGCCCCTGGAGTTCGCCTTTGTCTAAATACATTTATGTATCTGAAATAACCACGAGCCATTATGTCATTATATATTACTTCAGTTTATTAAATAATGGAACAAGGCTTATGCCACACAATCCAATCATGTATAAAGAGCTTGAAATATAGAAAAGCCTGTGGAAAATGCATATTCTTTATATAATACATACTGCTTATAGCACAGGAATAAATAGAGAACAGAACCACTTTTCATACCACAGAGCATCAGGAACAAACACACAAACACAATCTCCTTCAACTTAGTTACAAAAACTCCAGATAGTTTTCACTGCACTTGATCAAAACACCAGTGGAGGTGTTACGGCCACACCCACATCCCCAAACACTCAAAGCTGTCTCCGGGTTAGGAACGTCAGCAACTGTATCAACTCCGGGGGGACGGAAAGGCGGGTTATGACCCTGTCCTATAAGGCACTTAGGAAGTTGGCACCACCCTTGTCTTAAAACACTGCAATTCTGCCTTAAGACATGCTAAAGTTTTACAGTAAAATTCAAGTTTCTTTCTCTCCAGGTACACACACACACACACACACATAATGTGAATAAATTGATAATACTGTCTGATATCTACTCTTTATAGGATCTTCAAAGTGAACCTGTTTCTACTTTAGAAATTACCTTCATATTTTAAAAGTGGTGGGTTTTTTGTTTGTTTGTTTGTTTTTGTTTTTGCTTTGTCAGTCAGTGGCAGTACACGCCTTTAATCCCAGCACTCAGGAGGCAGATGCAGGAGGATCTCTGTGAGTTTGAGGCCAGTTCGGTCTTTTAAAAAAAAGAGGAAAAAAGAAAAAAAGAGTTCCAGGATAGCCAGGACTGTTACAAAAACAAAACAAAACAAAAAAAGTGGTTTGAAAAAGACGCAATTGGCCTCTGTGGAGTCTATCACTTAACGGAATGTTCAGGCTAGAGGAAAAATCTCGCACACACAGTGGAGGAGCCAAGCCAGCAGAAGTTGTGTTCCTCTACTGCCATCTAGTGGCTCTCTGGGGAGTTGTGGGCTTTCTTCATCTTTAAGCCATGACTCTGCCTTAGCTTTTACTTTTAGAAATCAAACCCTGCTTCTCAGACTGGTTTCAAAGTAAACATTAACAAAGAAGCCAGGGTGAAAATGTAAGAAAAAAAGCACTCAACCTTCAAGGAAAGGAAAACCTGCACACTTCTGCCTGAAGAAGGAAGGAGCCCTATGGGGCAGATACAGAATGCACTGGCATCGTGGCCAGAGTCCCAGGTAGCCCTGACACTTTCACAGGGTACACCTGAAGGGATTGGGCTCCCTTCTAGAAACAGAAAGCTCTTAGAGACATCTTTTGCTTTGAAAAGTAGAAGAGGTTTAATCAGTCTAGAAGAAACAAAAATAGGAAGAGGGGCGTGAAATACCTCTTTTAAGAAAGGAGATAAATACGCGATAAAGACGTCACTTTGGAGGTGGGGTGGTGCTCAGCGTGGGCAGATACCCAGAGTGCACAAGGGTTTGATCCCCAATATCACAAAGAAGAAATGGGAAGAAATAAATTACTTTTTAATTCCAAGGAAATTAACTAGGAAATCTCAGATAAAGGGTTTTTAGACAAACCCACTTTGAGCTAAAGTGAAGGCTAGAAGTCTGGAGACATCTCTCTTCAGTTCATCAGCAACCAAAACACTGCAGCGTTATTTAACAATGGTCAGGATAATCCCGTGGTACCCAGCTGTTTACCTTTTACGTGGCAGCCCCAGGAGCCTTCCCTTCGTCTGACACCTTCACTCAGCATGACTGTCCCCACTTGATCAATATGGAAATAATAAACTTGGATTAGAAACCATAGGGCAAATGGCTAATGGTACCTCACAAAGGTCGACTCTTCAAAGGCTTAACCTCACTTACTGTAAGTGAAAAATTCTGCCCAAACAGGAAGTACAAAGCAATGCTCTAAAAATCTATTTCCTGCACTGTCAGGGTCTGAGCGGATGGGGGCGCGGGGGGGGGGGGGGGGGGGGCCCATCACTCCGGAGCTGGCTCAGAGCTGCTGTTCCCAGCTGGAAGCCCAGAGGCAGCAAAGCTGCTCTCCCAGAGGAACTGCACACGGTTCTGATTTCCCTGCACGTTTTCTACAGCAAGAAACATGTATTGTGTACATCATCTTGGGTGTCAAGGCGAGTACATGTCATGGTTTGATCTCTAAAACGCGGATGAAGAGCGTCCAGTGCCGGTGCATGACAATCTAAAGAAGCCAGCCTTCACCCATCTAGAAGCTGTGCAGTGAGAAGCAGCCAGAAGCACAGGGGGGTCTACCGTTGTGGACGCTGGCTTTTCAGAAGAATGTCTCGCGTAGCATGGACTGACTGGTCACAAGTCCAGTTTCTTCAGCTGCTCATATGTCAGAAAGAACTATGGTCATGGGTTAAGGATGCCAAGAATATGTCATGTTTCCAAGGCCAGTACATAGAGCAGACAGACAACTCAGCTTCTCTGCAGGCAGCTTGCCAAGGACACCATTCCCCTTGAGCTCCACACAGAGTCTCAGGCTATCTCCCCAGATGCCCAAGGTCAGCTCAGAAAACAGCAGAGCTGAGACCCACAGACTCCTCTGCCTCTGAATCTTCAGGACTGATAAGCATTCTCATTAGCAAAAGCCTCACTGGGCAGAGTACAACAGAGTCCCAGAAAGCTCCTCTCCAGTACTTTCCCATCAGCAAAGAGTAGGGATGCCAATCCAGCAGCCCTACCTCTAACTTCCTTCCATGTCTGCTGACCTGCCCCTCCTTACATGCTACCTGGAGTCAAATACTTAAAGAGCTACCCACATCCTTCCCCGGGAGAGCAGGGGATCCATCAATTGCATCACTGTGGAATCACGAGTACCCTGAACTCCTCGAGCAGATTCTAATGAAAGTCAACACCTTCCACTAGCAACACCACTGAACTAAGAACCTTGTGTCGAATGAGACCCCACATTTCCTAAAGTAGAAATGGAGTGGCTATTTCTTAGAATCAGAAGAGCTTAAAAGGACAAGAACTCACTTCTACATTTTAATTTACAAACAAAAACAAACAGTATTCTTTAGTACCAGCCTTTTTTGGATCAACCACAATGGAAAAGGATACAATGATATTCCAAGGACCAAGGCGTAGCCAATTTGGCCAAAAACCCTTATATAGAGCAAAAAACCCTTCATTCTTCCATGTCTATTAAAAAAAAAAAGGCATTAACTTCCCATTTTCCAATTATATCAAACGCATTAATAATGTGTTAAATCGATATGCTATACTTTTTAGTCAAAATTAAATTCCAAGGTGCTGGATGCCCCAACCCCCAACTTAAATGGTGGAAGAGAACTGGATCCCACAGGTGTCTCAGAATGAGCCTGGGGAAACCCAAGCTCGCCAAAGTGGTCTTTCCAACTGCCCTCAGTTGTGGTAAGGAGTGTCCCCATCCTGCTGCTCAGGCCACCACCCTACCCTGGCCCACAACACCCCACTGTGCTTAAGATTGGTAGTGCCAGTGTATAGCTAGCCAGTGTGTTGTGCCTATAGAGGTAATATGCAAAACATAGAAGCTGCAGTTCCTAATGGAACTACCTATTGGCTGCTAGAGGCAGGGGATTCAGAAATGGGGAAATACAATCATTGTTCCTTGAAATTTCCTGAGACCTATTCCGATCTAGATGCAAAGGATACAGAGAAATCAAGTTAGTGGACTCAGCAGACTTTGGCTGATGCCATTTATAGGCTGCAATTCTGTTTGTTTGTTTTTTCGAGACAAAGTTTCTCTGTATAGCCCTGGTAGTCCTGGAACTCACTCTGCAGACCAGGAGACCTTGAACTCAGAGATCCACCTGCCTCTGCCTCCCCAGTGCTGGGATTAAAGATGTGCGTCACTATCACCTGCTACAATATTCTTCCAATGAAAACCATCAGGGGCTGTGCACAAGGCTAAGCTCTTCTTGGGCATTCATTCTATTCAAATGCATAATATTACAAAGAACTGCTGAATATTTTCAGCTTTTGCAGGGGGCTGTGGGAAATGTACATCAGTGACAAATAGTGTTTGACAAGTCAACCCCCTTGGGAAGCCCTACTTGGCAAAGTCGTAGGGTTATTGACTGTGAATGACGGGTTATTTTCTGTGCCCAACTTTGTCAGGTACCACAGCTACACCTCCCTAATAAGAACAGCTGTGAGGTTCTTGCCACAGCCCGTTGGTGGTGTGTTTTATACTTGTTGGGCACACACATAGCCGTGGATGGACAGGAAGATGACTTCTGCCTAGCTGTATAATTCTGATGAGTAGAAATAATACTAGGATATTTTATATCGCTCAGACTGACATAGGAGTCTCAGTCACAAAGACAGCCTTTTATACAGACAGCTAACTTCAGACTCCAGAACAAATTCAAAGCAGGCTGGTTGTCCCTGGAGACAATATCTGGTTGCCCCTAGAGACAAATACACGATGTCATCTTCCCAGGTGTTGCTTTGCTGATTCAAGGTCAGAATAGAAGCAACTTTAGTAAACATAGCTCCTTGCAGCAATGGACCTTTCTGCACATACTCCCCAACCTCGAGGTCCAGCCAACTGTTTCCTGTCTGGGAACCCTCACCAACTTAGAGCTACATGCATGGGTCAATGTGACATTCCCAGCCTAAGAGAAACTACGTGACTCATCTTGTGTTATGAGAATGGGTCTGGCCCAGAGTTGGGCTGTGAGAGCAGGAGAGAGGACGGCTGGGGAGACAGAAAGAGCGAGAGACGTGAGAGAGAGTGAATGAGAGTGAGTGAAGAGTGTGTGCATAATGTGTGTGTGCATGCATGTGTGAGTGTGAGAGAGAGAGCTGCGTGGAAGGCTGTTGCTGCATGTGGGAGCCGCACCTAAGGGCTGTGTGAAACCCTGCATGGGGGGAGAGCTACGTCACTGAGATGCTTAGCTGTGTCTGTGTGGAGATTTGTAACTGTGTGGAGGCGAGGATGATGAAGCTTATAGAAAAGGAGAGAAAAGAGAAATGTAAAAGAAAGATGTGTGGTCACGTCAGAAGAGACGTAATTAAATATAGAAACATGTAACTGAGCAGCAGAGGGATGTATGTGTGTAAAGAGATTGGGAAGAAAGAGAGACTAAGTTGAAGTCAAAGAGAAGGTTACCATCAGGAAAGCATGTGCTGGTTCCTTTTTTCTTAGGTTAGCAGCAGAAAGCATGTGTTTTCTTATTTACCCCTCAGAGAGAAAAGTCTAGCACCCTCAGATAACAATTTTCCCTAAGCCCCCACTACCCTGAGGTGGTCTTCTTATTACCCTGAAGCAGATCTGGGAGCTGTCTCCACGGTCTGCATCAAGATTTACTCAAAGAATGGGGAAAACTATCATTTTATAGGCTTACTCAGAATAAACGAATAGTAAGTAAAAGTCTGTTTAAAAGGATTGATTGGAAACTTTGCTCTGCCTCTTTGCTCCTTACGGCTTCTGCATGCCAAACATGCAGGCAGGGAGGATGAACCCCACACAAAGCAGGTAAACAAGTGTTCAATGAGTGAGAAAACAGACTTAATTCTAAGTAGGGCCATTCGCTTCCTTGCCATCTGGGCTCCTAAGCAAGCAGGAATAAATAAGCAATTCGATAAAGATACCTTTCCGCCTGTCTTCCCAAGTTTCCTATCCCTGCCTCATTAAAGCAATACTAGAGGAGCAGGATGGAGCTCAGACACTGAGTCCTTGCCCAGCAAGTACAAACCTGTTCAGTCCCAAGCACCACATAAAACCCGCTATGATAGCACATGCGTCTGTAATCTCAGCCCTTGGGAGGTAGAGGCAGGAGGATCAGAAGTTCGTGGTCACACCCAGCTACCTACCAAGCCTGGGGAGAGTTAGATTATCTAAGATCCTGCCTCAAAAAAAGAAAAAGCTGGTGGGGTGGCTCAGTAGGTAAAGCCACCTGCTGCCAACCCTGGTGACCTGAATTTGATCATTCAGAATCCATAGGATGGAAGGAGAAAACTGATTCATCCCAGGCATCCTCTGACCAGCGCCATCACCACCCACACACCAGTCAACACAAAATAAATGTAATTTTAAAAATATAAAGTAGGGGGCTGGAGAGATAGCTCAGAAGTTTAGAGCACTGGCGGTTCTTCCAGAGGTTCTGAGTTAAATTCCCAGCCCCGATGAGGTGGCTCACAGCCATCTGTAATGTAATCTGGTGCCCCCTTCTGGCCTGCAGGTGTCCATGCACATACAGCACTATATATGCTTTAAAAAAAAAGTATTTTAAAAAACGTAAAGCGATCCTTGAAGACTAAGATGCACTAGCACCATGCTGAGACATGAAGCAAGTGTCCCTAATGTCCTAAGCTTGGGCTGCTGGTGAGCCAGTGGGGAAGCTGGACACTTTCCTCTGCTAAAACCAGTTCTCTGAGCTGTGGTCGCATTGACGCACTCTTGTGAGACACATCTGGATGGGATACTTACTCCAGATTGACTCAAGAGGGAAAAGGTCTGCTTTGGAAAGGGACAGTTTGCAACCACAGAAAAGATTACTATTTCAGCATCCTTCCTAGCGGGGAAAGAAAAGTATGTAGAAAATGAACTTTAAATTTCATCTAGATCTTGGACTTCCAACCCCAGTATGGTTGAAACCACACCATGATCACCAGAAATGGTATACGGAATGTCATACCAGGCACGGTGGCACATGCCTTTTATCTCAGCAGAGGCAGGTGGATCTTGGTCTACACAGCAAATTCCATGCCATCCAGGGCTGGATAACTAAGACCCTGTCTTTTAAAAAAAAAAACAGTATATGTCACATGTATCCCCAAGGGCTCCATGGCCTCACCTATCTTAGTTTTAATATCTGTCATAGTATAGTTACTTCAGTGTGTGTGTGTGTGTGTGTGTGTGTGTGTGTGTGTTGTGTTTAACTCACAATCCTACATTGACACTTATTCTTACCTGCAATAGGCAATCCAAGGTACCTTTGTAGCCAGAGCATCCGCCATCTCGAAGGACTCTCTGATTCATCATACGCGTTCTCACAACATCGACAGGGTTTGAGGCCAAAGCCCCGACCAGACCACAGGTGAAGCTGGAGCTATGGAGAAAACAGTATTGGAAAAGGCAAGAACTCCGACTCAGCTACAGCTGCAAACGGTGAGAGACAAGACAGCTTCCTCCCAAAATCACCTTAAAGTAAACACAGAGCTACCCGATCTGCACCAAGGATGAGCTCCACGGGGCTGCAGATGGCTCAGCAGTTAAGAGCACTGGTTCTTACTGAGGACCCGGGTTCAGATCCCAGCACCCACATGGTGGCACACACACACACATGCACGCACGCACGCACGCACGCACACAGGCAAAACACGCATGTAAAGACTAAGTCTAAAAATAAATAAATAACGTGCAAGACCGCCTCACTGCATGCCCCCCTTCCCCCGGGTCTCGGGTTCTAGTACACTGCCAGCCTCACTAGACTGCCATTGGACACACAGCGTATCATTGCTAAATTGAGTTGAATTTAGCCCAAAGCTGCCTGTGTACATAAGTAACTATAACCTGATTTACTTATGCTGAGTTACATAAAGCATAAAGTGGAATGGTTAGACTTTTACTTCCTTGCTGAAAAATCCTAATGTGAACATTTCCATTCCTTGGGCCGCAAACACTCCTGCGCGCACTGTAGACGCAGCTCTCTGAACCACTTTCCATCGCGAGTGCCACTCTGTTCCTGAACATTTTCTTTTTAGACTTTTGGAAACATGGTTTCTCTGCGTAACTGGCTGTCCTGGAGCTCTCTTTGTAGACCAGGATGACCTCAAACTCACAGAGATCCGCCTGCCTCTGCCTCCCGAGTGCTGGGATTAAAGGCATGCGCCACCATGCTCCTATTCAAACTAAACTCCACTGACTTTAACTTCACTGCATCTTTTCTTTTATCAGTATCAACCAGCTCGGAGGTTTCCCCACCACCGCATTCCTCACACGTTGAATTAATCATTCTTTGTTGTGGAGGCTGTCTTGTTCACACTAAGGTTTATTCATAATTGCAGCATTCAAGCTCTGCCCACTAGTGGTAACTAGTGCTCCCCCTAGTGGTGTAAATCAGCACATTCGCCACACTTGCCTAAATGTCCCTGTCCAGACTGGCACTCAGCCCATCAATGGATTAAATGATCTACGACGTGTTCATATAAACGTGATAACTTGTAGTTATTTAAAACAAGTGAATGGAAGAGAAATAGCTCAGCAGTTAAGAGGGTATACTGTCCTTATAAAATCCAAGTTAGAGCCCCAGCGCCCATACCAGATGTTCACCCTGCCCGTAACCCAGCTCTGGGGCTCTGTTATCCCTCTGACCTCCGTAGGCATTTGTACCATGTGCATATACACAAACACATACACAAGCAATCAGAAACAACTAAGCTGTAAGAACAGACATGGGACTATATTTAGGATATGTTGTCACTTTCTTTTTCTCTGTATGACCTGCCTCTGTCTCCCATGCCAAGATTAAAGGTATGCACCACCATGTTATGGAAAACCAGCCTGGCCATGTTGTCACTTCTTTAAAAACAATACAAACATGACCCTACTTGTTTATAAACTACATGTGATGTTTATTTGCAGACATACTGTTTGCATACATATCTGTTAACAACAGATGTCGATGTAAAGGCATAAAGACTTTTACCTTGTCTTGCTTGACTTCTGTATTATAATTTTTCAAATAAGAAAATATACTATTATAATATTTTCTCTAAACTTGCATAAATTTACACAAAAATTTCACCCTAAGCTAATGCATACCTAAAATATTAATTTTGTCTGTTTTTCGAATTCCTGGCTGTCCTGGAACTCACTCTATAGACCAGGCTGGCCTACAGAGATCCACCTGCTTCTGCCTCCCTAGTGCTGAAATTAAGGGCATGCACCACCACTACCCAGAAAAAAATATTAAATTTTCAAATCCATAAACATACAGAAAATGCGTAGAGACGGTGTCTCCCATCAGGCCTGAGAGTATCAAGTGTTTCTTGGTGACATCATAGACCGGAAGCTCCACACCGACAACAATGGCAGCCCTCTGAGCTGTGAGGGACACGCCCTGGGTAAAAACACGAGTAGGAGAATGATTTCACATCCCTGCAGAGAACGCCAGGGTACAGAGGCTCTACCCCACCCGTTATTAGCTCTGCCATTAGGTAGAAGTGTGGAGTAAAAGAGTAAGAACTCAGCAGGGTAAGAACTCAAAAGCTCTGGTGTCAGTTATGACCTTGGTCAGATGGCAGATAGGACAAGTCATCCTCAAATTCTCCAGTTCCTGTCACTGAGAGATACCACGAGGTGCTATTTAGGGTCTATTCTGCGAACCAATGAGTCAGGCATCATCGGGCTCCCAGGAAACGGCACTGTATATCGGCACTTGCCTGACCACAGACCACCTAAGCCATGAAACTGCACAGGTCAATCACCCAGTGGGATGGGGACCCAGGGACACTCCGAGAACGGAAACAACAAAAGCAAGCATCAGATAAACAAAAAGTGCTCAGCTTTCACAAAATCTCTTTAGGTGCATTATCTGAAAGGCATTTGAAAACCACAACAGGGGCTGGAGAGATGGCTCAGCAGTTAAGATCATTGGCTGCTCTTCCAGAGGACCCAGGTTCAATTCCCGGCACCCACATGGCAGCTCATATCCGTCTGGAACTCCAGTCTCAGGGGATCCAACACACTCACACAGGCACACATACAGGCAAAACACCAAGCAATGCTCATAAAAATGAATAATTAAAAAAAAAGAAAACCACAAAATATACCTCATGTTCTCATTTTAAAGATAACTTAGGGAGGCAGGCAGAAAATGGCATTCTCCTTCCTCCACGATGACACATTAAAATGCATCGAGGAGGAGGGGAGGGACAAGCCAGCGTGTGGACTCCGCCCTGCAGGCTCACCTTCCACAGCCCTCTCGTCCCCTCCTGCTGGTAGATGTTGATGAAGTTGCCAATCATTCCCCCCTGAACAGCGCTGTTCTGTGCCTGCATTCGGATCTACAGGTCACCAGAAAGAATAATGTGAGAAGGAAACCGGCCCATTCTCCACCCCCTCACCACCAACAAGAAAACCACCCATCAAGTGCGTAATGGTGCTTGGGGAAAACCAGCATAAACCTGACTGCGATGTTCCCCTCAAACACCCTCGGTAGACCATGGCATAGGTCGGTCCTTAGCAACTCCGAGTTTAAAAGGACTAAGCAGCGTCAGAGTCTTATCCAGTATTGTGTTAAATCTTGGGTTTTTACTCTCCTTTCTTTCTTTCTCTCTTTTTTTTTAAACCTTTTGGGACGATCTAAGAGTTAATAAAAAGGAAAAAGCCTACCCCCCCCCAGGGTTTCTCTGTGTAGTCCTGGCTGTCCTGGAGCTCGCTCTGCAGACCAGGCTGGCTACAGAAACCAGTGAGAGCAACACCCAGAGCACTCAGCTGCAGTAAGTTACAGCAAGTTTAGTTCTTAAATTGCTCCAAGTCACAATTATTTCCAACTTGTCAAGATAACACAAATAAACTTTCCAACAGGAAGCTGTTACACTTTCTTCCACTTCAACTTCCACAGTTCACACAGCTCAGGAGAGACACGTGACTGAGACGCCACAGTTACGTGGAGTGCTCAGCGGAACCCTTCGTCTTAAGAGTGAAGAGGTGAATCGGGCATTGGTAGTGCACACCTTTAATCCCAGCACTCAGGAGGCAGAGGCGGGAGGATCTCTGTGAGGTCAAGGCCAGCCTGGTCTACAGAGTGAGGTTCAAAACAGCCAGGTCTACAGAAAAATCACATCTTGAAGAACCTACATGTTCACAGGGAGTGGCACTATTAGGAGGTACGGCTTTGCTGGAGTATTTGTGGCTTTATTTGAGCAGGTGGGGCTTTGTTGTAGACACTGTGTCACGAGAGCTGGTCTCTGAGGTCTCAGAAGCTCAAGCCAGGCCTAGTGGGTCTCAGTCTCTTCCTGCTGCCTGCCGTTTCATAAGCAGAAGTCTCAGATACCTCTCCATCATGCCACCATGCTTCCTGCCATGATGAATGGGCTAAACTGTAAACCAGTCCCAATTAAATGTTTTCCTTTGTAATTGCTGCCATGGTCATGGCGTCTGCTCGCAGCACTGAAACCCTAAGATACATAGCCTGTTACATTTGTGAGTCTCGTTATCTGAATGCTGTCCCCATGTGGAATGTGCCTCTGTGATGCAGCCAGCACTTACTTTCAAAACATCGGTTGGATTAGCAATAGCTGAGGAAATGACTCCAGACAGAATTCCACACACAACATTGATCAGCAGGGTTTCATCTATAAACAGACATAGTGGTTGGCTTTTTGTACATGGAGTTTTTCCTATAAATGACTCCAATATAGATAACGTAATCCATTACACTCTACCTGTTCACCTGAAGATAAACACAAGCTCTGTGAATGGAGCAATTAATTTTAAAATAATTATCTACTACTCCTCTTTGTTTTTCCAAATGAACATGTAGCTCAACTACCTTGTAAATATTCACATTTATCCCCCACTCATGCTGCTATCAGAGCTCTTAATAGGAAGACGCGTACACATTCAGTGCGTTCCTGAACTGGGGTGATAACTCATTCAATTTCAGAACATTGTCAGTTGGCAAGCAGAGACTACAGCGCGTAGCTAAGCATTTTGAACCTAAGGACAAAGGACTGCTCCCACTGCCGGCTAAAGCGCTACTGACAACTCATGGCTTCTGGGCTAGGGAGACTGTTTCCCTTTAAGAGAACATATGGCCTTTGGTAGGTCAACCGCACTCCGGTGGATGGTCTCACACCCATGAGTACATGGCAGCACCAATCAGACTCTGGGTCATAAAGAAATGAACATGATGTTGGGAGAGGGCGAGGAGGTAGGGGTGGGTCTGGGAGGAGCATATTTAAAACACAAATGATTAAAATATTTGTACAAAGGTTCTCTCTCTCAGCTCAGTGTGAGCACGGTTTGTTTACTCTTTGTACCCAGTCTTCTCCTCAGTGGCTGAAAATGAATCAAATAGTTAAAAGCCCATTCCAAACTGTCTGGAATAAAGCACTACTAATCTGCTGACTGTCCCCAGGGAAACAGGTTGCCACTCACCTTCTGGGCGTTCCACAGCGAATCGCTTCAAGCTCTGGTAAGTGCCAATCTTGATGGTTCCATAGGAAGCCTGGCGAAGCATCGCAGGTGCAATCCTGTCACATGGGCACGCGGACAGACAAAAGCCAACTACACGTCAGAAAGATCCAAGTGCAAAGACACACTCAATCTACAGCTAAAATGCATTTCTTTCTTTTTCCTTTTTTTTTTGTTTTTTTAGGGTTTTTTTTTGTTTGTCTGTTTGTTTTGTTTTTTTGATTTTTGAGACAAGGTCTCTCTATGTCCCGGAACTCGATATGTAGACCAGGCTGGCCTCAAACTCACTTGCCTCTGCCTCCCTAGTATTGGGATTAAAGGCATGTGCCACCACACCCAGCTTCAAATGGATTTCTTAACATTGAAAACGTAACAAAAACACAAGTGGGTCTTGAAATCAGAGATAATTTTAGGTTCCTGATTGGAAGCTTGAGACCCCATACTTACCTTTGATGAAAATGCAAATATAAACTTAATTAAAAGGACCGGCATCCCTTTCTGAGTAAAGAACCCAGGAAGACAGGTACCTAACTCCTGGTATCTACCCTTCATTTGGTCAGTTAAGCCTTGAAGAGTCCCGTAAGACAACCACCAAGGGGGGTTGCGTTCCCTACAGAAACCTCACTGATATACATGGCCCAGTTGTCTTGTTAACTTTCCCATCAATCATTCAATGAATTTAAAAGTACTTCCAAGCCTTAACCATAAGATTGTGTGTGTGTGTGTGTGTGTGTGTGTGTGTGTGTGTGTGTGTGTGTGTGCGCGCACTTTCTAGAGGGAGGGAATGATGTTTGAATTGAATAGAAAATAATATGAAGGACTTTAGCTTGAGCCATCTCTAAGAAACTCTAAAGCATTATTTTTTCATATACCATAACTATCATATGAAGTATGATTTCCCTTCATTCTATGGAACAAAACAAGATGTGATGTATTATACACTGACATGAAGACATGAGGTCTAACTCACTTCCATACACTTGTATATTTAGAGAACATATCAAATACTCATCTTTTTTTTCTTAGGGAATTTAACTTTATTTTTGAAATTAAAATTTAATTCTGTTTTGGTTTTGTTCTTTATTTTTACAAGATAATTTTTTTTATCATGGTGAAAACCTTGTTACTTCAGAACAACTAAGGCTATTTTTCAAAGGAGAAAAACTGTATAATGAGACATTTTAAACATACGTACTTCATATTGCTGTCTGTTTTTTAATAAAAAGTTTTACCAAAACCCTTGCTATATAACGTATGTATTTAGAAAAGAATTACGTTTAAAAGGAAAAAATTTTACCTTGCTAATTTCTCTTTTCTTTTTTTTTTTTAAGATTTATTTATTTATTACAGATACAGTTTGTCTACATGCCAGAAGAGGGCACCAGATTGAATTGTAGAAGGTTGTGAGCCACCATGTGGTTGCTGGGAATTGAACTCAGGACCTCTGGAAGAGCAGTCAGTGCTCTTAACCTCTGAGCTATCTCTCCAGCCCCCTGCTAATTTCTCTTTTCAAACACTCCAGTGCCCATCTTTTTGCTCTACGAAGGTGCTGTTTGAAGCATCCACTTCACAGGGCACCGTTAGACACAAGCACACAGGAGAAGACTTACCCTGAATACAGCGCCCTCAGTCCCTCCTCTCGGCCTATCCTCATCAGCGCGTGCAACATCCCACGGTATCTGATTTCTCGGAGGTTGGCATCGTTTGTCTGGCCTTGAATCTGGAGCCGCGTCTTAGTTAAATCAATTGGAAATGTACCTTAAATGTTAAAGAAAAGAGGTTGGGGATGTAGCTTGGAGACAGAGTGCTTGCCTAGCTGGACCTCAGCTCTGGAGGAAAAAAATGTTAAACAAAAAAATATCTCCCTGAAAAAAGAAACATTTAGAAATGTCAGGGTGGGGCTGGAGAAATGGCTCAGCGGTTAAGAGCACTGGCTGCCCTTCCAGAGGACTGGGGTTCAATTCCCAGCACCCACATGGCAGCTCACAACTGTCTGTAATTCCAGTTCCAGAGGATCAGACACCTTCACACCAATGCGCATAAAATAAAATAAGAAATGCCAGGGCTGGGGAAACAGATCACTAGGGAAAATGCTTGCCTTATAAGCATAAAGACCTGAATTTGATTCCCAGACTCCATATAAAAAAGGCTGAGCACAGAAAACACCCTGGGGAAGGGAAGATGGGCTTGCTTGCTGGCCAGGCAGCCTAGCTTACTTAGCAAGTTCCAGGCAGTAAGAGACCTGCCTCAAAAAAAAAAAAAAAAAAAAAAAAAAAAAGTGAGACCCAAGGAATAACTGGCAGGCAGGTAGGCAGACAGACAGACACAGATACAGACACACACACACACAATATCGACAGCCGGGCATGGTGGTGTATACACCTATAATTCTAGAGCTCAGGAAGCAGAGAGGAGATTAGTTTGAAGACACACAGCAGCATCTTGTCTCAAACAAACAAATGAAAAGAGAAACTATGTAGTCTTTTATATTTAAAAAAGGGAGGGGAACCAAAAGATTAACAAACCCAAAAAATGAATAAACATCATTTGTTGCTTTCCTTCCGTGAGTCAAGGTCTCATGTTGCTGATCAGGTCTCCAACTTGCAGTGTAGCTGAAGTTGACTTTAAATTCCTCACCTGCTGGCCCCACCTCCCCAAATGCTGGGGTTACAGTGTGCTACCATACCCAGGTAAACACTCATTTATGCCCCATCTTTAAAATAAAGCTGAGGAGACTGCATTGCTATAGAACCTGGATAAACAGAATCATTTACACAAAGAGGAAATCCACTTAAAACCCCAAATGTTATTCTTTACATTCTGATTGAACAGAGGTTTTTAAAAGTTGAAGGGAATTTCACTTAGCAAGAAGTGTTTATAGTCTAAAATGAAATCTGATGAGGCAGGCAATGCTTAACATTGGACGTAATCATTTACCCAGATCCATCCTTACAGAGTAACTTTGGCTCCGTAAATCCAAGTTATTTCATTCAGGGAGAGGAATCAGTCTTCCAAATGACTCCATTCCTTCACAGAAAGTAGGTAATCATGTGCCTTGCAAGTTGACTGAGCCAGGGGAGTGTCCAAGCCAGCAGAAGACACTCAAGAAGCCAAGTAGTCAACAAGTGCTTGATTAAACAGAACATAAACATAGGAATAATGCAACCCAACCAACGTCGTCAGAACGCAACGCAGGCCACACACAAAGTTAGAAAGTGATGGAGTAGAGTCAGCCTGCTCTGGTTCAGAGAAACCCCTGGAGCTTGCCAAACCTCTTTGCAGCCAAATGGATTAGTAGTGGCAAAGTGGAGAAGGGGACTAGGCAACAGGGTCAATCACCCCAAACGGGAGTCTTGAAACTTGTCAACTTTCTCCCTCCTGTACTTTAAACCCCAAATCGCTAATAAGTAGCCAAATGGCCAGTCTGTCTGAAGACACAGCCCAAGAGCACATGTATGAAGACTGTGTTATTACTTCACACTCTCGCACTCTGCACTTGAGCGCCTTGCACACCAAATGCAAAACTTGACAGCCATCGAACCCACCAGCAAGCCCAGGGCTCCTTACCACATTCCGCGGTGATAGAGGCCAGCCCTCCATACACAAAGGGCTTCCAGTTGAGGGCTGACATTCTCACTGTCTAGTCTCCTTGGAGTTACTCAAACATTGCCTCCCATGGGTTTGCCTCCAGGTTTGTCCTGAATACAAAAGGGAAAAAGATTAAAAACCAAAACGTCTTAGTCACTGTCACGTTACTGTGGAGAGACACTATGACCACAACAACTCTTTTGGGTTTTTGTTTGTTGTTTGTTTTGTTTTTTTGTTTTGTCTTGTTTTTTGGGTTTTTGGTTTTGGTTTTGGTTTTTTGGTTTTTCAAGACAGGCTTTCTCTGTATTGCTTTGAAGGCTTTCCTGGAAGTCACTCTGTAGACCAGGCTGGCCTCGAACTCAGAGATCCACCTGCCTCTGCCTCCCAAGTGCTGAGATTAAAGGCGTGCGCTACCAACACCTGGCTCACAGCAACTCTTTTTTTTTTTTTAATACTTTTTAAAAAATATTTTATTTATTTGTTATACAATCTTCTGCATGCCGGCAGAGGGCACCAAATCTCATTCAAGGTGGTTGTGAGCCACCATGTGGTTGCTGGGAATTGAACTCGGGCCTCTGGAAGAACAGTCAGTGCTCTTAACCGCTGAGCCATCTCTCCAGCCCCCACAGCAACTCTTACAAAGGAAAACATTTAACTTGGCCTGGCTTACAGTTTCAGAGGTCTAGTCCATTATCATCATGTGGGGAGCATGGCAGCGTGCAGACACCAGAGAGTAGCTAAGTCTACATCTCGATGTACAGGACAGACAGCCTGAAACCTCAAAGCCCACCACCCCCAGACACACTTCCTCCAACAAGGCCACACCTCCTAATCCTTCAAATGCAGGAGCCTAGGAGAGCCATTCTTATTCAAACTACCACATATAAATTCCCACACAGGCAGCTTCTGCTTCAAACTCCATCCATGGGTTTTATTCAGAGAACGCCCCCAAACAACCCTGTCAACAACCGAGGCAAACCTTGCCTTACTAAAGCAGAGCCCATGTCCTAATCCCTGAGGCGGTTTGAATGAAAATAATGCCCATAGGCCCATAGGGAGTGGTACAACTAGGAGGTGTGGCCTTGTTGAAGGAAGTGTGTCAGCAGGGGTGGGCACTAGGTTCCAAATGCTCAACCAGGCCCAGTGGCTCTCTCTCTTCCTGTTGATCCAAATACAGAGCTCCATGCGCCTGCCCCCACACTGAGTCTGCCTGCATGCCACCATGCTGATAAGAGACAATTCGAGCCATGATGATAATGAACTAAGCCTCTGACAGGTGAGCCAGCCCCAGGGAAAAGCTTTCCCTAGGAAAGCTGCAGTCATGGTGTCTCATCCTAAGACAGGCCCCAAATGAGCAATCTCTAATCTTACTGTTTCCGGAGCCTTCGCCTACATTCTGCCAGGCTGACACCCTGATACCCGTGTGCCCTTTCAGCACAGCTCAGAATGGGCTGCTTTCTAGATGGTCTTGTTTCATCTTAGAGCTCTAATCCCTCATGCAATAAAGGTTTGCTATTCACTTGCCACTGTCTTAATGAGTCCCTAAGGGAAAACACCATCTATCCCTCAGAAATACTGAAACATAGACCAAATGAAAATTCCTTAACACAAACACAGTCCACTTTGAGTGTGTACTCAGTAAATGTCCACTCACTCTCTCCAGTTTGGTGTTATGAGCTTAAGGAAGCTAAGCATGAAGGAAAGGAGCAGCAGACCTCTGTCAGAAGTACACACTGGGTTCCTGTTGACTTCCCATGCTAAATATTTTCTGCACCAACACCACCATCATCAGAAAAGTCAAGCCCAACAAACAGCAGAGCACAGACCTACTTATATTTACTTTTGGACCATTTCATATACACACACATACATACATACACACGTAATGCATTGTGATTATTTTCACACACACACCCGTTATCCTGTCTCCCTTTTCCATTCTTTTTTTTTTTTTTTTTGGTTTTACGAGACAGGGTTTCTCTGTACTGTTTTGGAGGCTGTCGGTCCAGCCCGGCCTCGAACTCAGAGATCCACCTGCCTCTGCCTCCCGAGTGCTGGGATTAAAGGCGTGCGCCACCACCGCCCGGCTCCCTTTTCCTTTCTTTCCACCTAGTTGCCCAGTGGCTACACCATTAAGAGAAAATGACACCCCCTCCTCCAGGAACCATGAGCAGTCACGAGCTCCTCAGGAAGGGGTGGGGCTTCAGTAGCTTTTCCTCTAACCATGATGGGAAGGGGAGAACCCAGTCTAATGCAGGGTATCCGTAAAGGCCGGACATTGACGGTTGCAACAGCAATGACCTATCTGGATGGCAGTGTTACATGACATTCTTCCCCACCCTTTCACTGATCCGGAACTTACTGATTCAGCCAGGGTGGCTGGCCATCGAGTCCAGGGATCCACCTGTCTCCACTTCCCCGGCACTGGGACTGCATGCATGCATCACTGCACCTGCCTTTTCACTTGGGGCTGGGAACCAAACCTTGGCAAGCATTTTGCCAACTGAGCTGTCTCCCCAGCCCCCCCCCATAAAACAATATCTTTGAAATGAACTGAAGACTCTGACTGTATTTACCACTCCATCTAGTCCTCCAAAACTCTCATTATCCCAAAAGGCTGCTCCCACCGCTGCCAGCTTCAACATGACTGGTTTTGAGGAATGGGATGCTATGCTATGCGTGCATCAAGCACGTGTGTGGTAACATGGGCTTCCCTGGAAGTTCAGACACAAGCACATATATGGTAACATGGGCTTCCCTGGAAGTTCAGACGGGTGCAGATCAAGTATCTGCATCATTCCTATAACCCAAGTATCTGTGTCATCCCTATAAATCAGTAAACTAAAGAAATGGCCTCAGGGGACCCTGTAATTTACACTTCTGCTCATAATAGCTATTTTTCAATAGGACATTACAGTTAGGTCTTTGCATTCATCTACAAGTCTTTTTCTACAATTAAATATGTAAAATGGATATATGCAGATGGGCATATCTGCACACACGCCCCCCGCCCCAACACACGTGTACACAATAGCCTCCAAAACGCCAGCCGAAGTTTACGGAAAAGAGATCCTTACCTTTAATTTTTAACTACTCTACCATCACACACTCATGCTTTGTCACTAATTAACCTTCTGGCTTCCTGTTGCTATTTTTGAGCTATCATTAATTCTGTAAGTTTTAATAGTGTTTCTTCTTCCCTTGGCTGTGGCTTGTGTTGTTTTTGAGGCAGTCTCCTATGCCAGGCAGATATATGTCACTGTGTAGACAAAGATGGCTGTGACCCTCCTGCTTCCTGGAATTATAAATATGCATCACTCCCAAACCCAGATTCATGCATGCTAGGTGTGACGACTAGTCTCACCTTCACACACTAGGAAGAGGTAACCTCTATTGAAAAATTGCTCTGTAGACATGTCTGTGGAGCATTTTCTTGATTACTCATTGGTGCAGGGGGACCCAGCCTACTGTGAGAAGTACCATCTCTCAGAGGTAGCCTGAGCTACATAAGAAAGAATGGGATCCTGGAAGCAGGCCAGTACAGTGTTCCTCTGACTTCTGCCTTTACTTCCCTTGAGGGTGGACTGTAACCTATCAGATGAAATAAACCCTTACCTCCCCAAGTTGCTTTGGGTAGCTTTTTGTTGTTGTTGTTATCTTGGTTTTTTGTTTGTTTGTTTTCTCATAGCAAGAGAAAAGAAACTAGCACGGAAATTCGTACCAGGAGTGGGGTGTTACTGTGATTAACCCTACCATGTTGATTTGGGGGCGGTATTTGGAACTTGGGACTGTTGAATACTCAGCTTTTAAGGAGTGATTGTTGTGGGAGCTTTAGAAGATAACGTAGACAATGAAGGCCTGGCTTGTGATATTTTAGAGGGAAGCAAAGGCTCTATTATGGTCACTCGTGATTATTTTGAATTAAGAATCTGCTTGCTGATCAGCTGAGGCTAAAGAAGCAGCTTGATTAACAAGAGACCAGCCCCACTGAAGTGAAACCTTTTGTGCTTCACTGGGACAATAGACATTGGTCAGCTGGGGCTGAAGAATCAGCTGGACTAATAAGAGATCAGCCTCACTGATGTGAAATACTCCGGGAACTGTTTCTTTAGGGTCGGCACATGAGCTGCAGTCCAGGAGGGCTAAGGCTGCATCTGAAGCTACTAGCTGGAACTGGGCAATATCTAAGGGTCATCCACCTGGTACTGGTTTTGAAAGCATGAGAGACAAGATTGAAGGGGTCATAGAGAGCAGCAACATCCAGGAGAGGCCACTGGTGAAGGTCTAGGCTCAATTTCAGTAGGAACTCTGGGATACTGGGGAATGTCTGCCGAGGGCAACGGCAAATGCAGGGTTGAGTGGGCCCGAGCCTACAAGGCAAGCTGTGTGAGCTGAAGGCACAGCTGGAAAAGGGGGCTTGCCCAGACTTTTGGGAACAGAGGGTCATGAATGAATGCCAACTACTGGACACTGAGCTATAGAATCTAGATTTGGGGTCTGCCTTGATCTGACTGTAACTATGTCCCAGTTCTCTCGGAATAAGAAAGCAAATAACTTACTTTGGTTTTACAGAAGCCCACAGTTAAGAGGCTTTGAACTTTTAAAGAGATAGGAAACTTTCAAAGCGTTATGATTTTTTTTTAAAGACTGTAGTACTTAAAAGAATAAGCTGGCTTACAAAGAAAGGATGTCTTGGGATGATGGACAAGCATCCAAATAAAAATGCCCCTGCTGAAGGCTGGTATCCGCCAACAGGAGTGTTCAAGGGCTGTGCTAGCCATGGCAAACCGCCAGAGGTTTGGTTATCTTGGGTTCTAGCCTGTGTTTAGTAAACTAACCCATTTGTGCCTAAGCTCTCTTGGAAGGACTCTCTCAATGCATATTCTTCAACCTTCCTGGGAGGAGTGACTTTTCAGAGAACCCAGTTCTATAAGATGAAGGCCAGGATGGAGATGGGTGCGTTTGGGGAGATTTCCAACTTGAGAACTAGCACAGGGATTACAACTTTGCAGACTGTCAGAGCCAAGTGGTGGTTGTAGATCACTTTCCGTCATGCCCTTGTGCTTGGCCATACTCTCAAAGTCAGACAGAAACCCAGTGACCAGTTCTCTTTGCTGCATCACAAACACGATACTGATGTATCAATATCAGCTGTCATTATGGGATATTTGATGTTAGGCACGGCTATACATACACTTTCCACACAAAGGACTTGAGTCAATCTTCACAACCTGTGAACTCACAACTAATGCAACAAGGCTCAGAAAAGAAAAGCAACTCTTCATTCACAAGGGGGCACCCGAGCCAAAGTCTCTGAACTTTCCTCTTCATAAAACTTTGCAGTCACACAGTATCTTCCAAGGCTACCAAATTTGTGCGTGCGTGTGTGTGTGTGTGTGTGTGTGTGTGTGTGTGTGTGTGTGTGTGTATGTGTGTGTGTGTGTGTGTTTATTGAAGACTGAAGGATGTATCTTGGCGACACAGCACTTGTCTAGCATGTAGAAGGCTCAGGGCCCAATCTCCAGCAACACCACCAAATAAATAGGTGAGCAGAACAATAGTGCTACGATTTGGGGGAACAAGAGGTAAAAAATTTTCATAAGATGTTTTCTAAATGAAAATATCTATACAAAGAACCTCAAAATATTCTCCCTACACTTAGGATATATGCTGTTGCCCTTTTATATGTTAACTAACATTTATTTCCACCTGACTTTATTTGTACAACTGTAAAGAGAAGTGATTAAAACACAGTACTAAAGGACTAAAAAAGCACAGAAAATAAAACAAATTGGACTATATGAAATTAATTAATTAAAAGGCTTCTTTGCATAAAGAAAACAACCAAAGTGAACAGAGTCTACAAAATCAGAGGGAAAAAAATCTTTGCCAGCTACATGAGACAAAGGATTAATATTCCAAATGCATAAGGAACAGTAAAAATTAAATACCAAATCCAATCAATAAATAGCTACTAAACTGGATATATGGTTCAAAGAAATGCAAAAGGCCAAGAAACACTTGAACAAGCAATCCACATCCTTAATCATCATGTAAATACAAATCAAAACTGCTTTGAGCTGGGTCCCTTTAGTCCCAGCACTCAGGAGGCAGAGGCAGGTGGATCTCTCTGTGAGTTCCTGGCCGGCCTGGTCTACAGAGCAAGTTCCAGGACAGCACTTGACACCAAGCAGCCTGACGACCTGAGTTCAATCCTGGAGATCCACAGAAGACATGAATTCTGAAAGTTGTTCTCTGACTCTGTACCTTTACTGTAGGTTCCCTCCTGCATGTGAAGCCACACACACACATTAATTCTAAAAAGACAGCAAATGCTGGTGAGTATGTGGCTAAACAGTAAATCTTACTCCCTGCTGGTAGAAATGAAAATCTGTGTAGCCACTATGGAATTCAGTATGGAAGGAAGTCTTTAACATAATAATAATAATAATAATAATAATAATAATAATAGGATTATTATTGGAATGGATGGTTGAGTGGTTAAGAGCACTGGCTGCTCTTCCAAAGGTCCTGAGTTCAATTCCAAGCAACCACGTGGTGGCTCACAACTACCTGTGATGAGATCTGATGCCCTCTTCTGGCCTGCAGGCACACATGCAGGCAGAACTTTATACATAATAAATAAATCTTTAAAAAAAAAAGTGCTCAGCATCCTTAGCCGTCAGGGAAATGCAAATCAAAACACCTCTGAGATACCATCTCACTCCCATCAGAATGGCTAAAATCAAAAACACTAATGACAGTTTATGCTGGAGAGGATGTGGAGAAAGGGGAACACTCCTCCACTGCTGGTGGGAGTGCCAACTCTTACAGCCACTTTGGAGATCAGTATGGAGATTCCTCAGGAAAACAGAAATCAGTCTACCACAAAATCCAGCAGTACCACTCCTAGGCATATACCCAAAAGATGTACCCTCATACAATAAGGACATCTGCTCAACTATGTTCATAGCATCATTATTTGTAATAGCCAGAACCTGGAAGCAACCTAGATGCCCCTTAACTGAAGAGTGGATAGAGAAAATGTGGTACATTTACACAATGAAGTACTTTTCAGCAGAAAAAAAACAATGGAATCTTGAAATTTGGAGGCAAATGGATGGCACTAGAAGGAACCATCCTGAGTGAGGTAACCCAGTCACAAAAAGACAAAAATGGTATATACTCACTCATATATGTATTTTAGACATGGAACAAAGCATTGCCAGCCTACAGTCCTACCACGAGATTTCCTAATTGGATTGGGAGGGCAGAAGGAGATGGGAGAAAGAGAGGGAGAAAAGAGGAGGGGAGAGGAGGACATAGGAGAGCAGGAAGGTTGAGCCAGGGTAAGAATAGAGGAGAGAATGATGGGAGATACCATGAAAGAGGGAGCCAGTATAAGTTGGAGGAGATCTGACACTAGTGAGATCTTCACAGATCTACAAGAATGATATCAACTGGCATTAAGGCTACCTTAAATGCCCTCCCATGATAATGAGAATGATGACTACCTTATATGCCATCCTAGAACTTTCACCCAGTGGCTGATGGAGGCAGAGGCAGATACCCACAGCTGGGAACCGAATTGAACTCCCTGGAACCCAGTTGCAAAGAGGAGTGATGATCAAAGGAATCAAGATCAGGCTGGCGAAACCCACAGAGGCAGCTGACCTAAACAAGGAAGAACACATGGACCCCAGACTGATGACTGAGAGGCCAGCATGGGACTGATCCAGACACCGCCCCCCACCGAACCTGGGTGTCAGAGAGGAGGCCTTGGCAATCTGTGGGACCTTGGAGAGTAGAGCAGTATTTATTCCCGGCATACAGATGGACTCTGGAAACCCATTCCATGTGGATACATGAGGAAGGACCTAAGCCCTGCCCAGGATGATGTGACAGACTCTGAAAATCCCTCATGGAAGTCCTTGCCCTCCCTGGGGAGCGGAGGGCATATGGAGTGGGGGTGAGGGGTAGAGTGGGGGTAAGGGGTTAGGAGGATTAAGGGGGTGGGGAGAAGGAGAGGGAGAGGGAACTGAGAGTGACATGTAAAAAGTTAAATAAAAAAAATATGAAAAAAAAGGAAAGTACCCAGAAAAAAATAGAACTACCATTTGATCCAGTGTAGATACATACACAAATGACTCCAAATTAACATAACACAGAGATTCATGGTCATTGCTACCCTAATCATTCACAGCCAGGAAACAGAACCAACCTAGAAGTCCATGAGAGAAATGAATACAGCAAATGTGGTCCATGCCTGACATGGTGGTGCACAACTTTAGTTCCCCAGCCTTTAGGAGGCAGAGGTAGGTGGATCTCTCTGAGTCCAAGGCCAGCCTAGTCTATATCAAGTTCTAAGTCAGCCAAAGATACATAGTGTGACCCTGTCTCAAAAATACCAAAAAGAAAAAAAAAAAAAAGAAAGAGAATGGTTCACATATATGATGGAATTTCATGCGGCCATTAGAAAAAATGAAATCACGGCATTTGCAGGAAATGTATACAACCAGAAATCACTATGTTAAAAAAGACAAATATTGCATATTTTATGGCTGTAAATGCTTTTGTGTATACAGATCATGATACTAGAAAAAATATGGAGAGAGAAGACCTTAAAGGAGCAGGAAACAGGGTGGTGGAGTATGGGAAGTAAAGCAGACGGGCTCTAGCTGGGAAAGAAGGGGAGTGAAATGGAGTGAGGGCAGTTGGGTTCGGTAATGAATGAGAGCAATGAAGTCATGACGTAACTCACTGCTTTATACGCTAACTTTCTAATAATTGGTACTTGCCGCTAGTACTTCTGACAGCTTCCCAAGGTTCCCTTATATAATGAATCGTTTTCATTTTAGTGTGTTCTTTCAGTCTACAGTCTTAAAGTGTAATCACATACTCTACCCTTCCATGTTCTCTTAAATCTCTCCCGGTTACACTGTCTTTTCACAAACCTTCCTACTCCCTATTCCTTTTTAAAAGCACACAGTGAGGGGCTGAGAGGTGGCTGCTCTTCCAAAGGACCAGGAATCCATTCCCAGCAAACACATCAAGCGGCTCACACGTGCTTCTAACTCCGGTTCCAGGGAATCTGATGCTCTCTGGCTTCTTACACACGTGTGACACACACACACATATGTGATGGACATAAACTCACGCCCAAACACAAATAAAAATGAATAAATCTTTTTAACAAAAAATGCACAGAGAAAAACAAATTCAGCACAGACTTATGAAATATAGGGTTTTAAGAACATTTTAGGCCGGGCGTTGGTGGCACAAGCCTTTAATCCCAGCACTGGGGAAGCAGAGGCAGGTGGATCTCTGTGAGTTCAAGACCAGTCTGGTCTACAAGAGCTAGTTCCAGGACAGCCTCCAAAGTCACAGAGAAACCGTCTCGAAAAACAAACAAACAAAAAGAACATTTTAGAAATCGGTACCATTTCTCATGAGTTAACTGAGTCCATGTTACAAAAGTTGGCAGCGCCAACGCCAAGATCAAAATTCGTGCCTTTTAACTTTACACTTCGCATCTCCGAATGTAGAATCTGCAAGGACGTTCCAGCATTGTTTTGCTATTCTTAGACAAGAACAATCCTGACTATTGCGAGCGTTTTGCCTGAAATTGCACCCAAATAGACTTTAAAACGCATTAACACGTGGACTTCCTAAGCAATTCGTTTGACAGGTTCTTCGGACGCGAGAAGCAACCCTGGCTTGTTCCACGAGCCACTGTGTGTGTATGTACCTTAAAGGAGATGGAATTGTTTATTATTCGTCTATTTAGCAACACTGAAGATTGAACCCGGGACCCTGTATATGCTAAAGAGCTCAGCCACTGGGTTACATCCCCAGCCCTCCAGCAGCATTCAATGGGTACTGAGCCCTTTCCCGGTGCTGAACTCGCGGGTGCTGAGGCTACACACCGGTGGGAAGAAGTGTCGCAGCAAAGGGTGCAACCGCTGAGCCTCCGGGACGCCCCCCTCGGCCATCCCATGCGTCTCCCGCAGAACCACCCGAACCCCGGGGCGAGCCCGGGCCCGGGAGCCTCGTGCCGGCGAACGCCAAAGCACTTCAGCCCCGAACAAACCCGCCGCAGCGGTTCTCAGGCCGGGTCCTCCAGGCAGAGCGCGGCGGAGAACTCACCCAGCGGCGGAGCTCCACCTCCTACCCCTCCGAGCCGGTGCAGCCGCCTGGGAGCACCGCAGGGCGGGAGCGGAAGAAAAGGCCGCGGAGCGGCAGGCGCGGTCCAAGCCCTGACGCGGCCCCGCCCACATCTCACCAGGACACGCCCATACACGTACTCATTGGTCACTGCCGACACCTCTCCAGGCCACGCCCCGTTCGCAGCCGACCTTGCCCGGGAAGAGCCGGTCTCAGTAGCAGCCAGACTTGATCGCAGGCTCTTCCTTGTGGGGACCGCCCGCTGCTACTTCACAGCCTCACAGCCTTCGGTCTGTGAAGGAGAAATCGGGAAGCCACTAGCCAAAGGACTCTTCTCCAGAGAGGCTTCTCTGTGTCTCCCGGACCCTCCGCCGTCGCAAAGAGATCATCTTGCACTTAGTTTTTCTACCCTAGAGCTTTATGAGTTGAGACGTTAACTCAGAAATGAGAACCCTTTACCCAAAGTCACCAAACGAAAGCGTTTCACAATACTTGCATACTTTCTGGCTGGATAGTCCTCCCACACCGAACTCTTGAAAAATTGCCACTTATCACACACAAGAAATTGAGCACATTTTCCATCATATCCCATATGCTACCGTATTTATATTTCCTTTGCTGTCCCAAAAGACCGTAGACACACTCACACATTAATTGCATTCGAATTCACCTCTCATAATCTTAGTGTGGAGCTGTACTCTAGCTTTTCTAAATTCTTGACTTTGGCATATCTGCGGTCTTGTCGTATTCCGGATTCACGGGATTGTTTTCTCGCGATCAGAAACATTTAGAACAATAGCCGGTACTCAGATCACTTCCTTCACGTCCGACAGGCACACTGCCGGTTTGGCATCATCCATCAAACCAAGATGCAAAGAGCCGTCACTTGCACAAGGCTCCTCTCCCCTCAACAAAGCCAGTGGAGATGAGTATCATCTCCCAGGATAAGCTGGGCCCTGGTGAATATTTTGTCCCCAACAATACCCTTTCCCAATGGATGCAGCACACATGGATGAACACTAACTACAATAGTGATAATTATATTACATGCAATTCTGTCTCCCTTTTCTGCGTTTTCCGGATGGTATCTGCGCGGAGAAAGCCAGTATCTACTCATGTTCTTCCTTTCTGAGTCGCCTTCCGCTTTGCCTTTAGTAATCCTGTGTGTGGACTGGGTTTGTTCTGAATTCAACTGCTAAAACCAGAGGCCAGTACGATTCTGGCACTCGGGTTGCCCACCTCCGGCCATTAGGAGCCCCTCCCATTACTATGGTGTCCTGGGGATGTTTTATCTTCCAGCACTTCCCACGCTCTCTAGTACAATGCCTTCCTCATAACATCTTCCTTCCTATTGCACTCAGAGAGGGGAATGTTATAAAGTCCTTTTACACTGAACCTCTCCCTTTTATATTGTATCGTGTAACATAAAACAGAGTGTAGCTGGGTTCTCTTTAGGAATAGAACCAACATAATGAATATATATTAAAGGGGGGAATCTATTCGACCACCTTACATGATATGGTCTGGGTAGTCCAAAGATGGTTGTCTATGGAAAGCCCACCAGCCTGGATGCCACAGCAGTCCCAATCCAACACCAAAGGTCTGGAAGATTACTATGGAGTCACTGGTTCATATTGGAAAGCCAACGAAGCCAGGTTCTGGTACCAGCAAAGGAACTTAGAGGCAGTGGCAGAGGCACTCGCCAGCAAGAGGCTAAGGCAAGCAGGCGAATGCTTTTCCCTTGGGGCTTCTTGTATCCGGCTGCTGCTGAAAGGTGTTGCCCACATTCAGGGTAAGTCTTCCCCCTTCAGTTTCCCTACCCCGAAACATCCTTCCAGGCATGTCTAGAGATCACCCTAACCTAGAGTGACCACCTCACTAAGCACTAACCACCTCGTAGGTGGTGTCCCAGGAGGCTTGATTCCAGATCTGTCAAGTTGGCAATCAGTGTTACCTCACAAACAATATGCCTTCTAACCACAGATACTTTTAAATTTGTTTTTACATTTTTTTCAGTTCATGTGCATGAGTTTTTCATTGCATGTGTGTCTGCGTACCACATGGATGCCTGGTGTCCACGGAGGTCAGAAGAGGACATCAGATCTTCTACAACGGGTGTACAGATGGTTGTGAGATACTATGTGGATGCTGGGAACTGGACCCAGGTCCTCTAGAAGAGCAACAAGTGTTCTTAACCACTGAGCCCACTCTCCCGCCACCCCGATATCCTTAAATCATGAGTGATAGACACCTCTAATCTAGATGCCTGTACCATGGGCTTCATCCTGGGTTCCCCCTTTCTCTGTGGCTTTCATTTAACCATAGTGAATTCTCTCATTCCACCGGCATCAATACAATTGTCTGTTTGTTATATCCTATAATCTACACAAAATAGTTGATCGGCTGGTGACAAGGTGGCTGTGAGTGAATTCACCAAAGACTGAAGGCAGAAAAAGTGTTTATTAAAACATACTTCAGAGAAGTCAGGACAGACGAGACAGTGGAGAGAAGCATCTACACACAGGCTTTCTAAGCAGCTGATCCTACAGAGGGGGAGTTGTATGCAGGCGGTCAGGCACCGATTCAATGTCACAGCCCAGTAGTTGCCATTGAGGCTTATCATGGTTTGCAACAACCTGACCTTGAAGCAGCATTGGTCTTGCCTGAATCTGCCATTCACAATCGCTAGTCCTAGCTGGCATTCATGGTTTGCAACTAAGGCTTGTTATCATTAACTCTTTCTGCCAGAATAACAGTCCTGGAGGTAGCAGTGACCTTGTCCCGAGCTCAGCTTGCTCTGTGGTAAAACAGCCTCATTCTGAGGTTAGAATAGCCTCATCTATCTCAGGATGAACACAGCTGAGACACACGGTTGCACCACCTGCAACACAGTCACTAGATTTGCGACTTCTTATTTTAGTCTTTATAATCTTTTAAATATGATGCAATTAGTGTACAGTGCTCCAAAGTTCTTAAATGAATATACTTTTCTTCCTGAAACTTTTTTGCACTAATTTATGGAGAAAGAGACAGAGTCAGTCACAGGAAAGCTTGAGGAGTCAATTCTCCTCTTCCATCAAGGGTCCTAGGGTTTTAACTTAGATCATCGGACTTGGTGGCAAGTGCCTTTACCTTGTGAATCATATGGCAGGCCCTAATGTGCTTTTCAATGTGGTTATGGTATCAGTTTATTTGTTTTCCAGCTATTTTATATGTACGTGTGTGCAGCACATTTGTGCAGTACCTAAGCAAATCCGAAAGGGGCATCAGATTCCCTGGAATTAGAGTTACACATGGTTGCGAGCTGCCTTAGGGGTTTGGGAATCAAACCCAGATCCTCTGGAAGAACAGCCAGTGCTCTGAATTACTGAGCCACCCTCCAGTCCCTATTAAATTGGTTTTTATACTGTTATTTTTGTCTTTTTTTTCACATCTGCAATCATTTTAGAGTTAATGTATCAGTCCCATTCTTATGCTCTGGACTCAGTTCCCTTGTTCCTATCAGAAAGCACTGGAGTCAGACACAAACCATCATTAACTCCTAGTTACCTTCCTGATGCTGGGGAGGAGGAGAGACAGGAGTACATAGATTGGTACCTCAGCTCCAGATGGACCACACACAAGTCTGTAGTTAGGGATCACTTGGAGACAGGGTCATCTCAAGACCTATCCCCCAGGTGAAGGTAGAATACTCGAAGTTCACACAGCCTGGTTGCTGAGACCCTAGAAAATCCTCTTTCAATTTCACTCTTACCTGTGGGCAGGCTTCAGGTTCAGGATGGCATTCACTGATGGAGTCATTTCCTGGGGCTTCCTAACAAAGTACCATAAAAATGATTTTCTTCTGGTTCAAAACCAAGATAGCAATAGAGTGATAATCTCTACGAAGGCTCTAGGGCACAGCCTGATGATGCTTCTACATTTTGATCTGGGGAGAGGGGGATGCCATGCATTTGGATGGTATTCTGCATTTGTGTCTCTAATCCTAAATTTCTTTCTTAAAAATATAATAGTGACAGGGTTAGGACTCACTGTGCTTTAGAATGTTTAGGATGTCCTCCAAAGTCCCATGTGTTAGAAGCTTAGTCTAAAACTTAGCAGCACTTGGAGGAAGTGAGGCATAGCGGGATGTCTTCTGACCATTAGGAGTGTGCTTTTCAAGTGGCTAGTGGGACTTCATTATCTTCTCCCTTTCACTTCCTGGCTGTAGGTGAGTGGTGGTGGCTTTGCCATGTGCTTCTTGTGAACTTGTCACAGGACAACAGCCCCCAAAACTGCAAATGCAAGTATCGCTTTTCTCTTTGCGAGTGAAATATCCCAAGGGTTTGTTACAGTCACCAAAAGCTGACTAACATTTCCAGGATGACCATACCTAACTTTTTTGTGTCAACAAAACAAAACAGCTTCCAAGTAAGGTCACAAGACTGTGCCTTGGGGGCCGGGGAACACAGTTAAACCGGCAACAGCTGAAGAGGCTAGTTTCTTGCATGACAGACCTCCCCATAAAACTGTTCATGACATTGCACCCTGCTCCAGTTGAGAGGGGAGGGTCCAAGGCAGAGGTCACAGTCTTTTGTGTGCTACTATACCAGCGGCATTCCATTATCTCTGCCGCATTTTTTTTTTTTTTTTTTTTGCAGAAGCCAATGAGTAAATTTGCCACTCGTTCCAGGGGGACGGACTGAAAACAAGTGCAAATACCAGGAGGCAGAGCTCTTGGGGTGCCACCCTCAGGAAGGCATACCACCACATACATGCTCTGTGCCTCCTCTGAGCGCATGAGAGGCAACACGCTTCACTCCACTCTGGTCACAATCTATCACTGAGGGAAATCTGGGCAGGAGCTCATTCAGGAACTAAAGCAGAAACTATGGAGGAGTGTTGCTTCTTGGCTACATCTGTCTTTCCCTCTGACAGCATTGCTATACTACGTAGGGCTACCTTCCTAGGGATAGTGTCACCCACATGGGTTGAGCCCCATGTCAATCATCAATCAAGATAATTCCTCAAAGACACGGTCGAAGTTCAGTCTGATTGAGCTAATCCTTCTCTTGAGGTTCACGCTTGCCAGATGTCTGGATTTTGCCAAGTTGACAATAAATTACCAACCAGGACGATTTTTTTCATTGCTATAATAGCAGATTCTAAGTTAATTTGTAAAGAAAAGAGATCTACTTCATTCATTTCTGGTAAATGGAAAGTTCAAACTACATATCATCTGGTGAAGCCGCTGGGTATTTAAATCGGGTGGTATAACATACTGAGGAAAATAAGCTGTGACTCATGAGAGCTCATATGTCTGGGAAGAATCAAAAGAGAGCAATTTCACTTTCTCACAGTCTACTTCCCAGGAAACTAATCCAGTCTCCTGAACCTGTCATTTCTGGGACAGAGTCCCTTCGTGGGGGTGGAGCGCCTGTGACCTAATTGCCCTCCACCAGGCCCCACCTGAAAGGTTCCCTCACCTTAGAGTCACACTGAGGCCCACGCCTCAGGCACTGAATATCTGGAACAAAGCATTTACAGAACCACAGCAGGGTCTTCCCTTGTCATGGGAGACTTAGGAAAGTCAAGAGTTTTCTCTAGGTAATTACAAAAGGGGAGTCAGAAATTCAAATCATGAGAAGGATCTGACACACCATTGACGGTGAGAACTGTGGAGTGGTCGTTTACACGCCTGCAGCTGCTCACACTTCCCAGTCTCCCACCAAGCTCGGCAACTGGGCATGTGCCACACCACACCTGCTGAGTTCTTCCTCCTGCCAATTTCTTACCGTGTGTGTGTGTGTGTGTGTGTGTGTGTGTGTGTGTGTGTGTGTGTGTAACTCTAGTAAACATATCCAGGTGGCAAAACAAAGACTTTGCTTCTGCCCAATCCTGTCCTCAGCTGAAGCTCTCTGTCCTTGACTAGTGTCCTCCATTAATGAGAGTCTTCAGCTGCACAGTGGAAACACTATTTACCCTACAGGATGTCAAACCAGGTAATGTGTGTCGAAGTTTTCCATCTCTATTACAAATATCCCGGGGGAATCAGCTTGTAAAGAGAGAGTGATTTGGAATCATCATTTTGGCACTTCTGGTTAATGATGAAGCAAACACTTCCAAGTCTCCAGTGGTGGGCTGGAATACCGCAGCAGGAGCATGTTATGGAGCGGAAACTGCCCCATTCATAACAGGGAAGGGAAAGAGAGAAAAGACCAGACCCCTTCCCGGTGACCCAAATACCCCATGTTAGACTCACCCCTTAAAACTTCTTCCACTTCCTTGCAGCACAAAACGGGGGACTAAGGATTCAACACATGGGTTTGGGGGCATTCCAGATCCCTACAAGAGCAGTGTGCAAAAGCCCATTGTGCAAATGTGAGTGCTGGAGAAAGACCTGAGTTAATCTGGCAACATCCCTTGACGGCTCCAAGTTCCTCACTGCTTCTCTCCAGTGCTCAGAGTTACAGGTGTAGGCTGGCTTGAGACAGCCCTGGCCCTGAGGGTCCAGCCACAGAGACTCAGTTCTCACCATCTACCTGCCTCTCTGCCGTCCATTCAAAGACCCCTTTTCTCCAAGTAAGACCCTTAGTCTCTTTTACATGTAAGCCTTGTGTGAGCATAGTGTCCAGGCCACTGTTTGGTATGGTAAGGTCCATAGGGCCGTAAGCCAGCACTATGTGACAAGCCACACTGCCTTCCCGTGTGACATCCCTGAGCTGTGAGCTGGAAATCTAGTCTACTTAATGTTTGTTACTACCTGCATGTATCTGTTGCTCTGTTATTACCTGCGTGTTTCAGTAGCCTGTAACACAATACCACAGACTGAGAAAGTTATAAGAAAGGAAGTTTCTTTCGGTCTATGGTTCTGGAGATGTAAGGGTGAAGGACCACATCTTGTGATGGCCTCAGTGAAGTTCCCAGAAAACAAAAGCTACACCTGTCTTACAGATTTCACACGGCTGACCGACTGATCGGAATTTCTCTGATTGCTGAGGACTGGAAAGTTGCAGATTCCAAGTTAAAATACCTTGAGCCATCTTTAAGCAGCCATTCAGTGCCCACCTCTGTGTTTGACCTAACAGCCCTCCTTGTGACAAAGGAGTAAATCCTTCTGGAATGTGCAAATGAACCCCAGCCTCCACCAAGCCAAAGGCTGTCATCAGCCCCTGAGGACTACAACAAAGATTTACACGCTTTGCTGTAAAAGCTGCCTGCCTGCTATTCCCACCAATCAATGTATTTTCATTTTTATGTATGTGTGCACATGCGCACATTTGTGTATGCATATGAACTTGTGCGAGCATGTGCATGTGTGTGAACGAGTGTGTAATGGGAGAAGTCCTGTGTGTATGTCAATAAAGCACTGTTGGCCAATAGGGAAGCAAGATAGGTGGGACTAGGAGTCCAGGAGGACTCTGGGTAGGAGAAACACAGGGAGTCACGATGTAGCCCGCCAGAGAAGTAAGATGTCCGGAACTTTTCTCCGGTAAAAGAAATACTTAGATTGGCAGTTATGGGGTAAATACTTAAGTCAGAGCTAGCCAGTAAGAAACAAGCAAGGTCAACAGCTTCATAATTAATACAGCGTCTTGTGTGTTATTTGGGGACTACAATGCAGCAGAGCCCAGGCGACTGGTGGGAAAAACCAAAGCGGCTAGCAAAGAAAAGGCTTCTCTCCACAAGTGTGGAGGTTCAAGATGTCCTCAGATGTCATTCTTGGGAAGGCTGTCCATGTCCTTTGAGACAAGATCCCTCATTGGCCTGAGTCTCACTAATGAAACTAGGTTCGGGTGGCTGGCCTGCAGGCCCCATAGATCTTGTCTCTGCTGCCTCGGGGCTGGGGTTATAAGCAGGTACCTCTGTGGCCAACCTTTTTTTTTTTTTTTTTTTTTTTTTGGTTTTTCGAGACAGGGTTTCTCTGTGGCTTTGGAGGCTGTCCTGGAACTCGCTTGGTAGTCCAGGCTGGTCTCGAACTCACAGAGATCCGCCTGCCTCTGCCTCCCGAGTGCTGGGATTAAAGGTGTGCGCCCGGCTTGTGGCCAACATTTTTAATGTGAGTTCTGGTGACTGAACTCAGTTCTTATGGTTGCAAAGCCAACTCTTTACTGACTGAAATATCTCCCAGCACTGAACCACAGGTGTATTTTTAAATGTCTTCATTTTTTTCCTTTCTTTGTTTTCTGACTATAAAAACTCAGTGGGATTATTACCATGTTGGAACTTAGTATTTAGAATGACAACCTGAATCTGGATTCTGAGGCCATGGGTACTTATATTTGGCTCCAAAGAAACACTACCTCCTATTCTCTGCAAAGTGAGATCTGTGCTTTCCCATGAACTTTCTGGCCGAGCCTCGAGGCTGTACAGGCTATGGTGACAAGAGACAGGGAGTATTGATGTCTTTTGTTCTCCATCCTTTTCTTATAAAGCCACTAGAATTAGACTGTCTGGCTCTTCCCCATGACCTTATCTAGAACATAAGGTCCCTGCTGACGTATCAGACACAATTCCTCCACAGCAAAGAGGACACAAACAGATTGTAACCCATGTCCTTGGCCCAGGGTCACATCACTTCAAGGTAAATAATCTCATCTTTGTCCCCCCCCCTTTTTTTTAATCTAATTACATTCAAAATACCCATCCTCTCTTCAGGATGAGGGTTATATACACTTCAGTAGATGGGGCCTTGAGAGTACACTCAAACCTGATCCAAACCATAATGCCTAATCTTTTCTGTTTGTTTTTTGAGACAGAGTTCTCTGTGTAACTTTGGAACCTGCCGTTGAACTTGCTCTGTAGACCCGGCTGGCCTCAAACTCACAGAGATTCACCTGACTCTGCCTCCTGAGTGCTGGGATTAAAGGCATGTGCCACACTGCCCAGCTTATAATGTTTGTTTGTTTGAAACAGGATCTCTCTATTATGTAACTCTGACCTGAAACTCACTATGTAGATCAGGCTGGCCTTGAACTGAGAGAGATCCCCCTGCCTCTGCCTCCCAAATGTTGAGATTAAAGGTATATGCCATCACACCCAGTTATAATATATAATCTTGATTTTGTGCCAGGGGTCAGCATACTACAATTCATAGGCCAAAGGCAGTTGCTTGTTATTGGACAGCCCTACAGCTAAGAGTAGTTTTTTTTGTTTGTTTGTTTGTTTGTTTGTTTGTTTTTTGGTTTTTCGAGACAGGGTTTCTCTGTGGCTTTGGAGGCTGTCCTGGAACTCGCTTGGTAGTCCAGGCTGGTCTCGAACTCACAGAGATCCGCCTGCCTCTGCCTCCCGAGTGCTGGGATTAAAGGCGTGCGCCACCAACGCCCGGCAAGAGTAGTTTTTAGATTGAAAGTGTGTACATATTATTCTGAATTTGCCTCCTGGCCTCAAAGAATACAATGTTTACAATGTGTTCCTTTACTGCACACATTTGCAGTTTCCTGACCCAGCCTTCAACAATCTTCCCTCTCAAGGGCTCCTGTCTGGTGCCTGCTGTTCATTGACTACAGCCTTCTTAGTCTGTCGGGGCACTGTAGTAAAGGGGACAGCACAGCCTTGTGAGAGCCACTGGAGGCAAGCTAAGTGTTATGTGACTTCCAGGAATGCTCCTGGCAGCCTTACAGAACAGACCAGTAACCCGACTCTCTCCATAAGATCAGGGCAGCTAATACATTTAAATTCTGCATATATTTCCATCTAAAATCACAACTACAAAATCAATTACACATTTCAAGTGGCAACATATCAGTTTCTTTAAAGAGTGTAATTTCCATATGTCACATGAATCACAGACCATGCAGATTGGCTTACATTGGACGGCTAATACTAAAAATGTTAGTTAGGAATTTAACTTAGCTCATCATCTCTATATTTAGTTCTAAACTTTTCTGGGATCATACAATTATATAACTAACAACAGGTTTGCCAGCTGAGATCAACTGAGTAATTGGAAGGTTGGGGTAATGGAGACATAGATGAGACTGTTGCCTTCCAGAGATGTGCCAATTGGACAGGACATGGTAGACACAATGTTGAGTGTCCCTTTTCAATGGCCAACAAGCTTTATTTGTTAGAGTACAAACAAGGTATCACCACAGGCCGTGATGGTGCATGCCTGTTACCACAGCACTGAGAAAGCTGAGGAGGAGTTGTGGACTCCAAACCAATGAGTTAGGTACATATCCTGTGTTTGGTTTATTTGGTTTGGTTTGATTTCTGCATTTTTGTTTCGAGACAGGGTCTCTCTATGTGGTTCTGGCTGTCCTAAACCTCTCTAATAGGGTACATCAGGCTGGCCTCACACTCAGAGAGATCTGTCTGCTTCCCAAGAACTGGGATTAAAAGCACGGGACACTACACCTGGCTATAACCTGTCTTTAAAAAAGAGAAAAAGTTTCTCGAAGACTCCACCACTCCTCTTCACACACAGACCTCCCCCACTGTCCTCCAGGGTCGTTAGCCTGATAACTGTAGTCTTCATCATCTCTCATCAAAGAAACTTCCCTTTGCAATAGACAGAGACCACTACAGAAAACTACAACCAATCAAAATGCAGAGCTGTGCACCTCAGGCCCTTGGGATACAGCTACAGAACACCACCACACCTAAGGCTCGGGGAGCATTGAGAAAGAGGGGGCAGAGGACCAGAGAGTTTGCTGTGAGACTCTTGTCTCCTAGTAACACCAGAAGCTGCACCCATAAAGTCTCACCAACACGACTGCCCAGATGTGAGCTGGACAAGGATGACAGCAATGGACATGCCAAACTAGATGAAGAAAAGCCCACAAGGCCTCCACCCTACACCAAGAACTATAGGCAACTGAAGAAAGCTGGGAGCAGGAGACGTGGTCATCCCCAAGGAAGAGCACACCAATTGGTTGTTCAGTCAATCCTAAAGACATACATATAAGTAGCCTGATATGGACTGACAGGTTATATTTAGGAATATATGTCTATGCATATAGATACATCATGCAGTAACAATTAGTGGGGGAAAAGGGTCACAAATTTGAAGGAGGGTAGGGGGAGGTATATAGGAGGATTTGGAGGGAGGAGGGGGAAGGGATAAATGTTGTAATTATAATCCCAAAAAATTTTTAAAAAAGAAAACAGAGAAAGAGAGAAAATGTCGTCATGGTTAAATCACAGTGGTCCTAGAGATGTAAACTGGAAAATTCCTTCCCCAGCTGGTGACTAAGAGGGAGCACATCTATGGTCACATTGGTCCTAGCGACCTGTGACCTGGGCTGACTCTGGTTTGCTTTTCACTGAGTGTAAATGTTATCTAAGCTGCCATAAAATAGTTAAACTATGAAGGTTCCAGCTTGGGTCCTGAACTCCGCTTAAATCCAATCTTGGCTACATAGTTACAGGACAGAAGAGGAGGAAGAACAGGAAAAGCAAAAACAAAACAAAAAAGGAACCTCAGCAAACCCAAGACTGTCTCACTGCAAGCTCAGAGGTATAGGAAGGTCCTGAGATCTGGGGAAGTGGCCCAGATGCATTTTCCTCAGAAAGGCATGCTTCTCCTACATTCACAAAGGTCAGTTGTACAAACCGTGCCTCCAGGGTTCAGTCTGGCACATAATCTTTCCCTTAGAAAACAAGGTAATTCGCACCGTTCACTGGCATTTGCTCAGTGAAAGTTGCTGGCTGCACATCAGGAATGCACCAAATGCCCCCAAAGTGTGTATTTCACAGTGGCTGAAGTTTTAGCCAGGCATGGTGTATAAATGTGTAATCTCAGCACTGGGGAACTGAGGCAGGAAGATTTAAAGTTTGAGGCCAATCACTACTAAAAATCAATTATCTTAAAAATAAATAAATAAATTTTCAAAAACTTAAATTTAGGAGTCTAGAGAGATAACTCAGCAGTTAAGAGCATTGGCTGTTCTTCTAGAGGGCCTGGGTTCAATTTCCAGCACCCACATGGCAGCTCATAGCCATCTGTAACCCCAGCCACAGGGAGTCCAACACCCACCTCTGACCTCTGGAGGTATCAAGTATGGTGCACAGACACACATGCCCAGGAAACACACAGTAAGTAAAATTGTAAAAGTTAATTTTTATTGTGCATGAATTTCACTTCCAGTTTTATTTTTAAATTAATATTTACTTGTTTATTGTGGCATAATCTTGTTCTGTAGTGCAGGCAGACCTCAGACTCATGGCAATCTTCCTACCTCAGCTTCCTCAGTGCTGGGGTTACAGGAGTGTATCTCTATGCTTGGTGTCAACTCAGTTTAAAAAAAATTGGTAACATCAACAGAAACCATTGGAATGCAGACGATCAGAGCAATGAAAACGTGGAGATCTGGTGGTGGTTTTATTTGTTCTGGGAAGCTGAGGACTTTAATATGAAGGAATAAAGCTAGAAAGATGAACAACTTCTTAAGTAAGTATTTTACTTTTTATTTCTTTTTATGGTGTTTGGCCTGCATGTACGTTTGCCTGTGTGAGTGTGTTGGATCCTCTGGAACTGGACTGACAAGACAGGTGTGAGCTGCCATGTGGTTGCTGGGAATTGAACCTGGGTCCTCTGGAAGAGCAGCCAGTGCTCTTAACTCCTGAGCCATCTCTCCAGCCACAAATCAGTCTTTGTAAATAGCGAAGCAGCTAAACTAAAACTAATCAGCAGATGGCTGTGAAACAGGTATCCAGGGTTCACTCCCCTTGGCCCCATTTCCTCCTCTGGAAAGCCTCAGGAACCCTGTGTCACCATAGGTCCCCTCTTATGGTGACCAAGAATGTTCAGACATGGTCCACCAGACCAGTCATCAAAAGTGACCAAGGAAACCACTGACTGGGAGCTGAGGACGGCCCTGTCAGGGAAGGGAACCTCTACTAGGAAGCAAAAGTGGCCCACAGAGACTACTCTAGGTATTTAGAGACCACTCTAGGTATTTGATATAAGACACAAAAAGACTTCTGCTAAAAGCAGCAATGATCAAGAGACTAAACACCCAGTTGCCATAATGGTGGGGCCCCAGAGCAGGGGTCTGTGGCTGACTGACTCCAAAGGGTTGGTCAACAGCAACAGGACAACATTATCTGAGCTGTAATTGGAGTCAGGACCTGGCCCCACAGAACACCCCAAATCTATCTTGTATGGCAGGACTGTGTGACCAAAGACAACGCCCTGTCTCCTGTATTTCACTTAGTAGCCTTACAAACTGGCCTTTCCTGGTGCCTTCTGGGATATAATGGGGGGGGGGACGACAGAACAGCGCTGGACTGGACACGACTGAGGCCCAGAAGAATCTAATTTACATATAAATGACACAACACACCTAACTAGCTGTTCCCTGGTTTCCTGGGCCTGATTGGGGTGACTCTCAGATGTTACGGGCAAACCAGGTTATTCCTAAGCCTTCTCTGCTTTGCCAATATCCATTAGAGGACAGACAACACTAGCTTCTCTCCCTGCCCCTCTGCGTCTGAGCACGACCAAGTGGCAAGTTCTGCAAAATGATACAAATGTAAACTACGGGGCGGGGGCGGGGGGTGGGGGCGCAGCAGAGGGAGTGTGTGGGGTGGGGAAGGTTTTATATCCACAATCAGCCTTCATGATTTATGGTTTCTATGTCCTTGGCTTCCTTTCTGCAGATTCAGCCACCCATGGATCAAAAGAGTCCGGAATAAGATTCTGAGAGGCTCCTGAAAACCTCTTTGCTGTGTGTTGAGACAAATGAAGGGATGTGCACTTTTCTGTTGCCTCCCCCTTACCGAGCTTGGTAAATGTGTCGTTTTCCCAACTGTCAATGTAAAACTAATAAAACAATCTCACAAATTTAGCACTTCCATAAGTATAACTAGCAGTCAAGATCTTGCAATTCATTCCAACTGTTTCTTATACACTTGAATTTTGTTTTAAATTTTTCCATTAACGAAAGAGAAACCATGCCTGGTACTGGAAACTTAGATAATTGATCAGTGCTAGTGAACTTATAGTTATTGGAGGAGAACCTATGACCATTAATTTCCTAAACCAGCATAATCCCTAACAACAATCTATAAATATTTGTCCTTCTACCCACAAGTAAATGGAGTCTTCCCCCTTATCAAGGAAACTTCTCTTTGCAACAAACAGAAACCATTACAGAAAACTACAGCCAATCAAAATGCAGAGTTGTGGAGACTAGTCCCTTTGGATATATCTACAAAACACTGTAACACAAAAAAAGTATAAACCCAGAGACAGATATTGGGGTTCAAGCTTCAATCTGAAGATCAGAAAAGCAAAGTAGCCAGCCACTAGCTCTTACTTCTATCTATGCACAGATCAAAGGTATGATCCTCGTACTGCTCCCAACTTCACAGCTTTTTCCTTTTATACCTCTCATATCCTGGGATTAAAGGCATGTGATCCCAAGTGCTGAGATAACCTTTGTGTGAGCTGTTTCTCTTTAGGTCTGGATCAGTTTCATGTAACTCAGTGTGGCCTCTAACAAGAGATCTGTGCACGGAGTTTCTTTTTTTGTTTGTTTGTTTTGTTTTTTGTTTTTACCAGATAGGGTTTCTCTGTATTGTTTTGGAGGCTATCGGTCCAGCCCGGCCTCGAACTCACAGAGATCCGCCTGCCTCTGCCTCCCGAGTGCTGGGATTAAAGGCGTGCGCCACCACCGCCCGGCAATGCATGGAGTTTCTTGTTCTACCTGGTCCTGCAGCCATTTAGTCCCAAATAAACACACAGAGGCTTATATTAATTATAAACTGTTTGGTCCATAACTCAGGCTTCTTATTGGCTAGCTCTCTCTTAATTATTAACCCATTTCTATTAGTCTGTATATCTCCACTTTGTCTTGGCTTACTAGTGATGCCTGGTCCTCTTGCTTCCTGGCCCCTCCTCTCTGTCTTCCTGCCTGACCCTGGCCAATCAGCATTTATTCACCCATCCTATAAGAGAAACATATATTCACAGCATACAGAAGGACATTGCCTATCAGAGATCCATCTCCTTGTCTCTTGAGTCCTGGGATTAAAGGTGTGTGCCACTACCATCTGGTTCTATGGCTAGCTAGTATGGCTGCTGGGATTAAATGTAGGTATCGCCATTGCCTGGCTCTATGGCTTGTGGCTAGCTTTGCTTTCTGTGCCCACAGGCAAGCTTTAGTAAATCATAAATAATACATCACCACAAAACACTCTTGTACCTGAGGCTCAGAAAGCATTGAGGAAGAGGGGGCAGAAAGTTTGTAAAAGCCAGAGGATCGGGGAGTTTGCTGTGAGAGTGGGTCTCCTAGTAACATCAGAAACTATACCCATAAAGTCTCACCATCATGACTGCTCAAATATGAGCTGAACAAGGATGGCACCAATGGACATGCCGAATGTATGGGGAAAAGCCCATGAGGCCTCCACCCTACACCAAGAACTATAGGCAACTGAAGAAAGCTGGGAGCAGGAGACGTGGTCATCCCCAAGGAAGAGCACACCAATTGGTTGCCCAGTGCCAAACATTCAGCCCTGGATATATACAAGTAACATTATATGGACTCATCAAGCTATATATAGGAATCTAAATGTCTGTACAAATACATATATGCGTGCCACAACAGTTAATAAACACGACATAAATTTGAAGGAGTGTGGGGAGGGGCACATGGGAAGACTTAAAGGGGGAAAAGAGAAGGGAGAAACGTAGTCAAACTGCAATTCTAAAAATAAACAAAAAAGAAAAGTACAACTACATCTTTAAAAATCACTTTAAGTTTGATGAGGAGCAACAGGAGGGCTTGCCTTTGTATATATCAACGTCCGAGCTCGGGGGACAGGCCTGAAAGGGAGTGACTTCTACTGGAATGCACCTCCTCTGCAACTCAAGTGGCCTGGTGTACATTGCTTCAGGCGGTAAGAAGGTGAGGTCCTGAGTCACACACACAGTGAACCATACTTTATCCCTTCTCATGTGAGCGTGAACAGTCACACGGAATTGTTAGGGATGATTGACAGCCATAGAGGTGGAGTGGAGAGACATGATGCTAAGTGGAATAATCAGGAAGACCAATAGCGGCTGAGGCCACCTGCATGAGGCATGGAAAATAACCAAACTTGCAAAAGCAGGGACACAGGCTTCCTGGGACGGGAGAAGGGGGGCAGTGGCAGTGCTCTTTAGATATAATAATGTCACAGTACTACTGTGTAACAGTTCCTCTCCTCTCAGTACTCGGAAAGCTGAAACAGGAGGAATTAACATGAATCTGGAACTAGCCAGGGCTAAAAAGTGAGGCCCAAAATAGCCAGGGCTGTAACGCTGAGACCCAAAAAGGCTGAAGCTGTAAATTTAGCTCAGTTGGCACAGTGAGTGCCTGGCTGGCAGCCATAAGGCCTGTGTTCCCTGCCTAGGACTGTACAAATCAGGTCTGATGGTGCATGCCTAAAATCCTAGCCTTTGGGTCGGGACTGGGGGGTCCAGGTCAGCCTGGGCTACATAGAGTTCAAGGCTAGCCTGAACTACACAAAGTCCTGACTCAAGCAAGAACAAAACATAGTTTGTTGTTCACTTGAGATTTTGCTAAGGCCAGGTAGGGTGGTTGGCGCACACCTTTAATCCCAGCACTTGGGAGGCAGAGGCAGGCAGATATCCGAGTTCAAAACCAGCCTGTTCTGCAAAGGGAGTTCTAGGACATCCAGGGATACACAGTGAAACCCTGTCTCAAAAAAAAAGAAGAGAAAAGAAAAGAAAAGGATTCTGCCAAGAAGATAGAGCTCACAGAAGCAGGGTTCTAACTCACACACAACAGGAGACACGCAAAATAAATATAGCAAAAAGACAGAGAAGCGGTGGGGAAGCTGGTCTCTTACCTTCATCCCAACAGTGATGCATACATTAGGTACGAGCATTTGGTCCAAACACATCAGATTGTGTACCTTGTACGCAGGCTGTGTAGTGGCACACACCTGTGATCCTAGCACTGGAGAGGCTGAGCCAGGATGATAGTGAATTCAAGACTGGGTAATATAATGAGATTCTGCCTCATAACAACAACAAATTATCATGTACCTTCGGTATGTACAATTTAGATATATTAATTACACCCTAACAAAACTGTAAGAACATTAAGACCCTATAGGTATGGGGTTGGGGGAGGACTGTGCTAAGTAAGAGTCTCTTATGGGTATCCTAGGGAACCTGGAAGATGGCTCAGCAATAAGAATACTTGTTGTTCTTGCAGATGACTTGGGTTCAATTCTAGCACCCACATGATGGCTCACAACCATTTACGACTCCAGTTCCAGGGAATCCAATGCCTTCTTCTGACCTCCCCAGGCACCAGCAGGTGCACACGGTGCACCTATGGACATACAGGTAAAACACTCATACACATAATAGTTTTTAAAAATCTAAAAAACTTTACCAACAAAAGAAGACTCCACATCTACCTCAATCCTCACTATAGACTGAAGAGCATAAAGCAGGCATGGTGGCACACCTTTAGTCCCAGCACTCGGAGGCAGAGGCAGGTGGATCTCTGTGAGTTTGAGACCAGCCTGGTCTACAGAGCAGGTTCTAGGACTGTTGGGGGCTACACAGAGAAACCCTGTCTCAAAACAAAAACAAAAACAAACAAAGAGCTCAAACTTAGCCCAAGTAGCAAGAGTTCTGAGCAGGTCAGACACTCAGCAAATTCCTCTGCAGAGGGGCAGCCTCAAGCCGCAGAACTCAAGCTGTGTTCATGATGGAACTGCCAACAGCCTATGACGGGTGTTACTTTTCATAGGGCTCTTCCCCCCCAGCTCAAGGTCATTACTTACTTGATGACTTACATGCATTCCTCCCAGAGGAGATAAATTCCAGATTCGTCCTTCGAACACCAAGCACACAGAGGTTTTGAGTTGACAGAGGTCTACGTAGGACGGAAGGCTCCCTCTCCAAGTTTGGATTTTCCCACAGTCTGGGAAAGATTCTGCAGAGACTGTGTGTGCCCGCATACCACTGCCCTCTTTCACGTGATCACCTAAGAGATAAGACCGGGGCTGGGGCTTATTGACTAGGTCATGTCTATTCCCCAAGCAAAAAAGTCTATGAAAAAATAAACAAGATGACCTTTTCCCCAAATACATTTCCTCTAACCAGAGTTCACTGAAAGATAAAAGCCAAGGACCTATGTGTACTCCCTGTCTCTTGTAATGTGCTCTGAGTCACCTCCTAACTCTGCCAGCATCTTCCAGGCACCAGGGCCTGAAGTCCAAATGAACTTCTTCTTTTCATAAATGAAACAAACCAAAAGCTAAAGAGAATTTGACAAGCTGGTCTGTATATGGTGTTCGTTTTGTTGTTGCTGCTCTTGTTTGTTTTGGTTTTGGTTTTTCTAGATGGGGTTTCTCTGTGTAACAGTCCTGGCTGATCTGAAACTCGCTCTGTAGACTAGGCTGGCCTAGAATTCAGAGATCTGCTTGCCTCTGCCTGGGATTAAACCCGTGCACCACCACTGCTGCCTGGTGACACTTGAAAAAAAACAAAACAAAACTGTGAGGGATGGACAAATGACTTTTCCAGCTATGACTCACCCTATCACACTCGTAGTATGAATGCTTAATTGATGTTCATAAATGACAGTCTGAAGAGCATCTGGGAATCCAGCAGGTCCTGCAGAAAACAATTTTCCGTTCTTTTTTATTTGGGTGACAATTGCTGTAAATTTAAAGAGTGGCTCTCGAGAGAAAGATGCTATGTAACAGAACTTGGGTGGAGGGGATTTTTATTGTGGGAAAGTGAATGGGAAAAGGGAGGAGGGGAGAAGGGAGACCGGCCTCTGGGAGCAGGAGTGGCAGAAGAAGAGAAGCCAGGCAGAGAAGCAGAGAGAGAGAGAGACAGAGAGAGAGAGGAGAGAGAGAAGGGTGGGAGGTGGGCTGGGCCCTTTCAAGGGAGCATAGTGAATATGCACAGGTGGTGCTCTTAGTGGCTGCAGCTGAGGGCGTATCCTGTCAGAACCCCAAGGACAGGCCAGTACCGATGCCTGAACACTAACACCAGATCCTGTGCACAATGAATGTCTTCAACTTTGGGCCTTACTAATTCTTCTCACCATCACTTCACCGGGCATGGCTCACAAGAGGAAAGCACCCCAAAAGGAACATAAAAGAAGGTGAACTGCCTAACTTCCAACTTTGTACACTCCAGAGAGTAACCCATAATAACCATACTTTGGGTTTTGGATGAATGAGTCTCTTAAGTATACAACAAAATATACTTTTGAAATAATAAGTAGCAAGACAGAGAATAAAGCATCATCAAATCAGGCACTCATAGCATCCAGCAGAAATGGGGTAGAGAATTTCCTTTAAGACAGCTAACTGAAGTTTCCAATAGAGTCCTGGACAGATCGGAGTGTCCTGGCTGGTGAGGCTCCCAAGAACAAGTTATAAGAAGGAACCAAACTGAAGCCATTTTGAATTAAACTTCCATCTTGAATAGCGGTCAAATAAAGTTTAAGTTCCCAAGACCTCCCTGGGTAACTGACATCCTGCTTGGCAGAGAGACATGTATGTGGGTGACTGATATCCTGGTTGACAAGTTGAGACATGAATAGGGGGGCAAGTTGCCCCACCACAGTGGAGTAAACCAACCAATGAGAACAGCATAGGTGTACCACAAAGAAATGTTCCCAGGAAAGTCTTCTATCCCTGAATCCTGATTGGTGGAGGAAATGTAGCTGCAACTTTGCACAGAGGCTTGTGGTTTTCAGGCTTAAAATCTCTGTAACATTCTGACTTCCGGAAGCAGTCCAACCCAGAGTATGCACTGTTGTGCCTGACTGGTCACTCTTAACTGCCTTTCAAAAAAAAATCTGACTTTGCGGGAGCTCTTTATTTTTGTTTTGTTTTTCGAGACAGGGTTTCTCTATATTGTTTTGGAGGCTGTCGACCAGGCTGGCCTCGAACTCACAGAGACCCGCCTACCTCTGCATCTGCCTCCCCAGTGCTGGGATTAAAGGCATGAGCCACCAACACCCAGCTTTGGAGGAACTCTTGTGTGGTCTGGTTGTTGGGGATCTTCTCAAACCCTGTAACAAAGTAAGAACAGAAAGATGGCATCATCAGACTAGGCACTCAGAATGCCCAGCAGAAACCTGCTGGGTAAGTTGAGGCAGTCGGCTGGAGTTCCCTGGTTGAGTTTGCTCTCCATGTGTGAGCTTCCCTTTGCTTCTCTTCCGCTGTAGACATTTTTATATCGTAAGATAAACAATAATCACATCTGTTAAAAGTGGTTAATCTCCCAACTGTTATCAAAGACACAATGTTTTTATTCCTGGACTGTTTTCTCTTCCCTGTCAAGGAGTTGGAATCTTGGCCTGTGCTCAGACAAGAGTTCTTACAGGATACAACACAAACATCTGTAGGTGTAAAATGGAGGTGAAGAGACAACCCCACTCCTAAGTCTTGAGACTGGTGTCCTTTTGGGTTTAGTAGAAAATGAAAAAGAAACAAAAGAAAAATAAAATGTGTCCTGAATGAACTGGTAGAGAATAGCATATGAAAATAGAAATATCCCGCAGGGCGTTGGTGGCGCACGCCTTTAATCCCAGCATTCAGGAGGCAGAGGCAGGCGGATCTCTGTGAGTTCGAGGCCAGCCTGGTCTACAGAGCGAGTGCCAGGACAGCCTCCAAAACTACACAGAGAAACCCTGTCTCGAAAAAAAAAAAATAGAAATATCCAAGTGGATCCATGAATCATATATATAGCTGTAAAAAAATCAGCTTTTTTTTTTCACTTTGTTCACTTATAAACTCAACAATCACCAACTGAGTGCATGCTAGCTAACAAAAGGGAAGAATTGCCTTTGTCTCTAGAGAGATATAATCTTATAGAAGGGGAAAAAAGTCCCAAGGAGACTACAATGACCTGAAGCAGCTCTGGGGAAGCTTCCTGGGGAGCATGGCCCTGTGGCTGAACGAGCCTAGAGGCACTGATGCTGGGGGGGGGGGGGGAGGCTCCATGACAAGATAATGGGCCTGGGGTGGTGGCACCTGCTTTTAATCCCAGCACGTGGGAGGCAGAGGCAGGTAAATCTTTGTGAGTTCGAGGCCAGCCTGGTCTACAAGAGTAGGTTCCATGACAGCCAAGCTACACAGAAAAACCCTGTCAAAAAAAAAAAAAAAAAGCAAACAAAATAACAAGATAATGGAAGGGGAAAAGTTGATTCTAGAGTATTTGGTCATTCCCCTGTGGTGTTGGGATGGGGAGGAACCCTGGAGGTAAACATTGGGGTTTCTGGCTTGGGTCAAAGTTGTCTAGTGATATCACATAGAAGAGATTTTGTATGTGCATGTGTGTGCAGGAGGGATGACCGAAAGTCAATTTTGGGGGGGAGTCTTTCTCACTTGTTTCCCACCTTAGCTTCTGAGGCAGGGTCTCTCACTGACCCTGAGGCAGAAGATTCAGATAGACAGTCTGGTCAGTGAGCCCCAGGGGGCCTCCTGAATCCGTGGGCTCAGCGCTGGAATGGCAGGTACACATTGTCACAGTTGATTTTTCTTACATGGATGGGGCTGAGCTCTTTAGGGCTTTCATGCTTACATGTGGTTCACTGAGCTCTCTCCCCCCACACACAGCAGGTTTTAGGGAAAGGGGCAATTTAGATGTGAAGACAATCGTTATGAACACCCTGGCTCAGGGTGACTTAAGGGGACATGTACAGATAGATGGGCCTAGTTTCAGAAGCTGGTGTCAGCTAGACGTGAATGTGTTCCTCTGAAGCCTCCAGCTGGCACCTGCGTGATCCCGGAAAAACCCATCCTCTCGTCCCCTCTCTCTTTCCCTTGTCTCTCCCAACCTGGCCCTCTCAGAGACTCTCCAACAAGGAAAAAGCATCAAAAAGCCCAGTTCCACATTCCTCCCCTGTTGCCACCAGCAGCCCAAGCGCCTGTGTAAGCATTCCAGCTTTTGACCATACTTGGCCACAAACCCAGCTTGTAGCAGACACATTATCATCCCTCATCTATGAGCTATATAATCTCCCTGCTTTAGTTCAGGTGGGTGGCTTCTCAGACCTCTGGGACTGGAGAACCCACTCTGGGGTTACTTTGCTCAAATAAACCTATTGCTGTACCTTCCCATTCGGCTTGATCTGGCTTACTGCATCAGCAGAGAAACCTCCTATCACGGTACAGAAAACCTATTACGATGTAGAATTGATGGCATCATACCAGCAATCACTGAAGTGGATGAAAGCTCCCAGGGGCAAGAACTGGAGCAATGAGTTAGGAGTCTTTTTTTAGGAAGTACCAATAGGGAAGACATAAACCAGGATGATGGGGAATCCTCACAGCTGGGAAGGAGCCAAGGCATCACAGACCTAAGGACTGCTGTGAGTGAAATGCGTGTGTCCCTCTCAAATTCCTGTGTTGAAATCCTTGGCCCCAGTGTGATGGGATGAGGAGGTGGGGCATTTGCAGATGTGCTCTGCCCTCAGGGTGAGATTAGTGCTCTTCTAACAGAAGCCAAAGGATGTGGACTACTTCCTGTTGCCCTTCCTCTCTTCCAGCACATAGGACGCAGAGATCATCTCCTCCCTCAGATGCAGGAGAAGAGTTCAATGAAACCTGCTGTCTTTCTCTTAGACTTTTAACCCCCAGAACCCTAAGAAATAAATTTTGGTTGTCTGTAAATGCCTAGTTTCTGTTATTTTGTTGAAGCAGCAGTAGTGGACTAAGGCGTGAGGCGGTTGGGTTTCGAGGATGGAGCCACCACGTCTGCCCTGTGTAAGTAAGTACCCTGCCAATGAGCTACATCCAGCAGATATTTTAAAAGCAGCAAGTTTCTGTCTGAAGCCACGTACTACCAAGAGAGACCTTGGTTCTAAGTCAGTGAAGTTGTGGGAATCTGGGTAACAAGAATCCAGGGTTCTCTTGTCTGTACAATGAGGCTCAGTCTCGATTGCATTCTACTTACTGTATTGTGGTTACTGGGATGGGGGGATCCGTCCTATCACTACAGACTGGGTGTCCTCTGGGATGATGACTTGAGTGAGTTCTGCATTTCCTTCCTCCTCTCAGAGGTTAGATGACATTAATACGATGCTGCCCCAGCCTGCTCTCTGCTAGCCTTCTCAAGCTAAGAGACATTTCATTGAACCATGGAAAAACACCCCACCAGGCCAGCCATGAGTGGGGGAAGGCGATTCAAATGAGCTTCCCGGGGGACTCAGAAGTGCTGGTGTCCGGGTTATAACGGAAGACCTACCAAAGATCAGTCGGGTCTCCAAGTACACAGAGGTGCCTGGGAGGCATTGCTGGCACGAGCCCTGTGGAGTTCCTCTGCTAAGCTCACAGGGGCCTGGAACCGGCTTCCATGTGGCTTTCAGCTTCCCTAACATGCCCCAAGCTTGCCCCAGACCTTTATCCTAGGCATCCTGCCAGGCTCCAGCAGAGCAGAGACCTTATCTACCCAGAAAGTGAGAGCAACTGACCTTCCTCTGGAGAGCTCTGAACTGCTTCCTTGAAAAGTAAAGCCTTTCGCAGAGCAGAGCGTGGTGGCTCACACCTCACGCCTATAACCACTGCACTTGGGAAACAGAGGAAGGAAGGTCACTGTGAGTTTGAGGCCAGCCTGGGATACATAGCATTCCAGGTTAGCCGGGGCTTCAGAGTGCATCAAAAACAGCGATGATGATGATGATGAAATCCCTTAACAATTTCCTTCGTATTTGCTATTTAAAGGCTGCAGATCTAGAGCACTTGTCTATCATCTACAAAGCTCTGCTCTCACAGTATTTTTTTTAAAGATGGAAGACGATAGAGGTACAGTTGGCCTGTTTGGAAGAGATCCAAATAAATGCTTTCCCCACAGTCCCATAAATCCATCTGGGAGCTCAGTGCCCTGTCCATGCCATCATTTCTCCCTTTTCTTTTATCATTTCTCTACTTTTATAAGCTCAGATCATGTCTCCTTCTGAAGAAAACCTCCCCAAATGGTGTATACACTAAGAAATGCAGGTAAAACCGAGGTCTACCTTAGACCACGTATATGATGAGTTAGCAAATCTGTCTTAGTTAGGGTTGCTATTGTCGTGATGAAACACCATGATCCAATGCAACTTGGGGAGAAAAGGATTTATTTCACTCACAGTTCCATATAGTAGTAGTGCGCCATCAAAATCATTGTGGGCAGTAACTCAAGCAGAGCCAGAACGGGAGGCTGACGCAGAGGCTGTGGGAGAGCGCTGCTTACTGGCTTGCTCTTCATAGCCTGCTCAGCCTGCTTTTTTTCAAGTAGAACTCAGGACCACCAGCCCAGGAATGTACCACCCAGAAGAGACTGGGCTCTCCCTCATTGTACTGGCTAGTTTTGTGTCAACTTGAAACAAGCTGGAGTCATCAGAGGAGGAAGCCTGACTTGAGAAAATGCCTCCATAAGATTGGGCTGTAGGGAAGCCTGTAGGGCATTTTCTTAGTGAATGATGGGGGAGGGCCCAGCCCATTAAGTGTGGTGCCACGCCTGGGCTGGTGGTCCTGGGTTCTATAAGAAAGCAGGCTGAGCAAACCATGGGGAGCAAACCAGTAAGCAGCACCCCTCCACGGTCTCTGCAGCAGTTCCTCCCTCCAGGCTTCTGCCCTGCGTGAGCTCCTGTCCTGACCCGCTTTGGTGATGAACAGTGGCGTGGAAGCATAGGCTGAATAAACCCTTTCTTCTCCAACTTGCTGTGGTCCTGGTGTTTCGTCACAGCAACTGTCACCCTAAGACACCCACCAGTCACTAGTTAAGAAATACCCTACAGCCAGGTCTTACAGAGGCATTTTCTCAATTGAGGTCCCTCCTTTCAGATGATTCTAGCTTGTGTCATACTGACATAAAGCTAGCCAGCACCAGCACACTGACTTCATAAAAGGTGTGGTTGATGGTGTCATTTCATTAGTTAACATCACCAACGGTCAACCTAGCTAAGTGTTCGTCGGACCACGGGGCCCTTGATACCAATTCTTCTTGCTTCACCACAGTGAGCACAAAACAGTCACCCAGCACAGTTTGCTTAAGCCGGAAGCTGGAATTTTACCAACAGCTCTCTTCTGGATCCAGCCTGTTTATCCTCTGATGGGAAACACAGCCTTCTACGAAAACCTCTCCATTCCAGAAAAATCCAGAACAGTACAGAGAAAATAGCAAGTTCCAGAAAAGGAAGCTAAATGGAGTGCAGGTTCCCTTGGGAAACATTCTGAGTTACTGAAGCAAACAATTGAGAATTCATCCAAAGCAAACCAGTCCTGGGGCTACATGACTTCCACCTGTAAACTGCATCACGAGGACCCGCTCATTGGAAGGTGACCTTGACAGAAGCAATTAGAGGCGCTAAGGCACTGATGTAGTGGAATTTGTCTCAAGAAACAGTTCTAATGTTTCCCAAGGATTTAGAAAACAAAGCGAGACCAGGCCATTTTAAAGGCTTGTCAGCATTACTTAGACAAGTCATCAAGCAGAGTGTTACAGCAACGAGGACTTCACAGGCTACTTTTAGTCTTTGTTGGATACTTCAGAATTAACACTGGCCAGAATCATTCTTTCTGATTTTTGAACAAATCAGATCTACTTGTCATGAATCCAGTTACCTCAGGATGGGGATATAACTCAGAGGTAGAGTCCTTGCCAAGTATCCATGAGGCCCTAGGTTCCATCTTTAGTACAACCCCATCCCTAAATGCAGTTAAATAATGTGCCAATTCATACTGTTATCAGTTATAAAATTATGTAAGGTATGTTCAGTTTAAAATGTACTTCAGCAGCCGGGCATTGGCGGCACATGCCTTTAATCCCAGCACTTGGGAGGCAGAGGCAGGTGGACCTCTTTGAGTGCGAGGCCAGCCTGGTCTACTGAGCTCCAAAACAATACAGAGAAATCCTGTCTCGAAAAACCTTGGTTATAAATGCAGGCCAGCAATTACTCAATTGTCTGGGCTTCACTTTATTCTCATAAGGTTCTAGTTTTGATTCAACTCAAGTATTTAGAATGAAAATCCCTGAAATGGCATCTAAGTTTTGAGGCATGCATTTTAAATATCTGTCTGTCTGTCTGTCTGTCTGTCTATCTATCTATGTATCTATCTATACACACACACACACATACACACACACTATTGTAGTAGGCACAGTATATGCAACAATAAATGCATAAAAGTCCTTGTCCATTTGAGTTTTACCTCGAGTTTAGGAGGAGGCAGACGATAAGCATAAAGGAAATGCTGCCACGTGAGACCTACTATAAACAGCTTGCTAGGTGGTGGTGGTGCACACCTTTAATCTCAACACATGGGAGGCAGAAGCAAGATGCTATCTGTGAGTTCCAGGCAAGCCATGTCTAATTACCAAGTTCCAGGACAGTCAGGACTAAATAGAGAGATCTGTTTCAAAAAGAAAGGACAGGAAAGAACGCAAAGTTAGATGTGCGGTGCGTGGCTGTAGACCCAGCTACCTAGGAGATGGGAGCAGATCACCTGAGCCCAGGAGTTTAACAAGGAACGAAAATGCAGAGGGAAACAGAGGAAGGGGGGAGTGGTGCTAGGCTGGACTAGGTGACAGGAAGGGGGACAGTAGGGCTGGAACTGTAGTGATGGGCAGCATGCTGAAGGGACCAGACCCTCATCCAGCCCCCCCCCCGCTTTGGCCGTCATAACAGGCTGCAGAAAAGACCCAGCAAGGGGTAGGCCTTTGACTCAGCAACATGTGCTGAGCCCCAGCCTTGCTGGACTTTGTCCTAGTCACTAGGAAGCCAGAAGCCCTGGCAAGGAACCAATCAGAAGTTAGCTGGCAGGCTCTGGAATGCAGAGCATAGCAACTGCCCGGGGAGAGTCTCTAGGCCATAGCAACCATTCCTGCAGGTGCAGCTGACCAATCAGCACAGGACAGGTTGTCCAAGCTCAGAGGTGCACCAATCCTGAGACTGTTGCTATGCAACTAGCAGACCTCCAGATACTCCCCTTGCCCTACCCCAATATATTCCCTGCCCCTCGGTCCCTTGGGGTCCTTCCTGCTCTACCCGCTGTGTCCGATGGACGGAGGACATGAGTTAATACACTTAACTCTAGGATTGGGTCTCTTGCTGGTTTGGGGGTTCAGAGTTTGGGCACAACAATGTAAAGTCAGCCAGCAAGCCAGGGAAAGCTCACATGAGTACTCTTAGCTGATCCTAGTCTGAGCGTATGCTTTAACATATGATGTGCCCAGGTTTCGTTTATCAAAATCCACAGGTTCAACAGCAGTGATAGCTAATCACTGTATCATCTAGATGTGTTTCGAATGGATTGTGCTTCATTCTGTATCTCCCTGCTTTCCATAATCTATGCACAGAGCTATGGGATGCAGGTCACCTCTGCTCTACTGTCTTAGAGCATGGGCTCCTTCCAGCACAGCAGGTCTGCTGCAGCAACCCAGCCCCTGCCACCAGGCCTCCTGCAGCACCCAGCCCTTGACACCAGGCCTGCCTCAGTAACACCTTATAAAGTCGATAACAACAGGTCACATAGCACAGTGAACTTCTCCCAGCTGTGGGTCTTCATGAATTAAGGGGCAGCACAGAAAGGCTGTGGCAGTTTCGCTGGGCCTTGTGGCCTGAGGACATAGCAGGACCTACTTTTCCTTAATAGCTTTGGTCCCTGGGAGACGGGGTTTGCAGAAATGTCTTCAGCAAAGGACTCAGAGAGAAATCAGAATAGAGCACCATAGTACCAAGCAGCAGAGAGCAGAGTAGGACCTCTGTAATTGGACTGTCACAGGAACCCTCAGCCAGGGGACATTAGAGGAAGCACACAGGTCATCCTGAAATGCTGGTTTGCTTCAGAACATGTTGCATCGGATATTTGAATATTGTAAGTCAGTGATTCCAACAAATAGGATGGGCAAGAGCCCAAGAGGGTAGCTTACAAGCCCTTTTTCATTTGCTTGCTTTGGGAGACAAGTTAGCAGATGAGATCTGAGAGCTTCTGGATATGAAATCTGCCTTGAGAACTAATAGAAGCAAATTACTCTGCAAGGCTCAGTCTCTTCATCTCTAAAATGGGAAGAATGGTACCCATGAGCTGTTTCCTCAGAGATCATGCATATAGTACCGCCAGTGCTGGCATGCACACAGTGAGTAATTGTTGTTTGCTGACTAATGGGCATAAGCAGGACAGGTAGAGCTGTGCAATTCTGTGGATTCCTTGGGATTTTCCAAGCATGTTCCTTCATACCCACTCACGCTGTCTTGTCCACAGGCTTGGAGTATTCCTTCACTACCAGAACTTTCCAACCAGCTAAAATGCCATGCCGATGCAACCATTTCATATCCTCCAAACCACAGGAGAAAACTCACTGCCTCTTTGTATAATTTCATGTTCCTACAGAACGTGTTTCCTTGCATCAGTGTCAAAGGGGAATCTTTTCCTGCCACCCTAAGAGTCCTAGTCATCACCTCAGTTATAAAAGTCAGTCTATCAAGAAAAAGGCATAACAAATACATTTGCTTCTAGTTTTTTTTTGGAGATTTATTTATATATTATATATACAGTGTTCTGCCTGCATCCCAGAAGAGGGCACCAGTTTTCATTATAGATGGTTGTGAGCCACCATGTGGTTGCTGGGATTGAACCCTGGACCTCTGGAAGAACTGCCAGCGCTCTTAACCTCTGAACCATCTCTCCAGCCCTGCTTATAGTTTTATATGATGTGGGACAGCCAAGGCACACCATCCCATGTCATATTTAGGTGATGAAGCATGGGCAGTCTTAGAGAAATACAACTGAAAAAAAAAGTCTGCCCTAGTAATAATAAACCTGCTGTGGAAAACCACAGCAAGACCAATTATCCAAATTCTTTCAACCAAGTGTCCAAATTCTTTCTGAGCTCGGTGACACGCGTTCCTCCTAATAGAAGACAGAGCCTTTTCTGAAATGGGGGAACCTATAGTCAAAAAGGTAGGTAAGAAAATTTCTGTATGGACAGCTTGGGGGAAGTTAAAGCAATGTTTTTAGGCTTCAAAAAATGACTTTGATTTGTTTGATCTGTTCTGGGGAAGAATTTAGTCTCAGTGGCTTTCTTGGAGGTAGAATGAGGAGCAAAAAATAGGAGGGCCTGGACTGGGGGCCACAGGCCTGAGAATGACCAAGTGCTGCCAAGAGACTTCACCCGCACTCTGGGGGAGCCGTGTGGATGCCCCGTGGTGTAATGTGGGTTCCCCTTTTCTGGCGCTGACCCTGCCAGTTCCACGTAACTGAGATGCTACACCATTGTACCTTAGTTCTCAGGTGAAAGCTGGTTTGCTTCTGTTCTGTGCTGTTCTCCCCAGGTTATGCCAATATCCCGCAATAAAAGGAAATTTTAAAAAATAGCTACGTGCCAGGCATAGGTGGCGTACACCTTTAATCCCAGCACTTGGGAGGTAGAAGCAGGTGGATCTCTGTGAGTTCAAGGCCAGCCTGGTCTACAGAGTGAGCGCCAGGATAGGCTCCAAGCACACAGAAAAACCCTGTCTCAAAAACAAACAAACAAACAAAAAAAAAAAAAAGCTGACAAGCTGATGTCATAGAAATCAATCAGAATCAACCTATCAGGAAAAGGAGGGGGAAAATAATTTGTTGAAAGAAGCAGAAAAAAAGATATGTGGAAGAACCTTTTTTAAAAATTCCATCGGGTAGGAGAGAAATAGAAAGACTGATGTAAGCACGAGGGCATATTCTTGGTAAGGAAGACGAGGAGGAGGAGGAGAAGGAAGAGGAAGGAATTCTTGATTAGAAAAGAAGTTTGTATGGCAAAGTGTGATTTTTCTCCCCTAAAATAGAATGACTATCTTCTTCTAAAGTGGAAAAGGAGATATGAGGGCAAACCGCTTTAGGAACGGGGAAGTGATTTCACACAGGCACTGTTAAACATTTTCAGGAAGCTGAGCAGCCAGGCATCAGCAGAAACAGATGCTTAAACTCTGCTTAGTTAAGACTTAGTTCCCTAACTAGTTAAAAGCCGTGCAAGCTTTGCTAAAGACATGGGTGATTATTTTAATTAAGCATAAGTTTTTCGTTTTAAACTAGTTTTTGCTAATGTTACCAAGAGCTAATCAATATTAAGAGAATCTCGTAGTTTAAACATTTATTTTTTAATCATTGTACGAAATTTGAACTTGGGGTAATCATTGTTCACTTTGCACCTGTAGTTTCTCCATAAATCTTGTGAAAGGTGTTCCCTTAAGAGTTTGTTTGACAAGCCGGGTGTTGGTGGTGCACACCTTTAATCCCAGCACTCGGGAGGCAGAGGCAGGCGGATCTCTGTGAGTTCGAGGCCAGCCTGGTCTACAGAGCGAGTTCCAGGACAGCCTCCAAAACAATACAGAGAAACCTTGTCTGGAAAAACCAAAAAAAAAAAAAAAAAAAAGAGTTTGTTCGACAAATTACTAACTATAGACAGCTCTTGCAGGCTATTAAAGAAAAGCAAAGCAAATGCTATGGAAATCAAGTGGGCTCCAGGCCTTAAGGAGAGTGCGTGCGGAAGACAAGGTCAAAGGTAAGTTACAGGGAAAGGATAAGCTGATCCCTTGGGAACACTTCTTAGAGAAGAACGAAAAGACTGAAAAAGAAACAGAAGGCTGTTGCTGAAGAAGCCAGTGAAGATGAGCTTCCTTCTGAAGCTGGTTTGAATGATCCCCACTCTGCTGAAGAAGTTAAAAACTAGGTATAAGGAAAAAATCAATGAAATCTACAAGGGACATCTTCCGAGGAAGAAGCTGAACTAGAAACAAAAGACGCTGAAATGGTCTTGCTTATAGTGGATGAGGAAGAGGACAGCAAGAAACACTTCAGCTATGACAAGATTGTGAACACGTAATGAGGACGGTCCCTCACAGATGCAGTCCAGGCCAGCCTGATCTAAGGCTCTTCCCTGGGCCTCTTCCCAGGTGATTCCAGATTGTGTCAGGTTGACAAAATCTGCCATCAAGGTTCTTTATATCCTCCTTGTGACACTGCATGGCTGTTGTCTATTGACTTGCCAGGTCAGAGAAAATGAAATTCTGCTGCTTTTCTAGAGGACCCATTACCCACATGATAGTTCCCGGTTCTCTGAAATTCCCATTACCCACATGATAGTTCCCAGTTATCTGAAACTCCCATTACCCACATGATAGTTCCCAGTTCTCTGAAACTCCAGTCCCAGGGGAGGGGATCCAGCACCCCCTGCTGGCCTCCACTGGTATCAGACATGAGCATGGTGCACAGACATACATGCAGACTTCCCTTATCAGTTCAATATTGGTTTATTGATTTTTCTATTTCAAGTTCACTCTTTTTTAAAAAACAAATGTCTGCCTGCATGTATCCCTGCAGGCCAGAAGATGGCACCAGATCTCATTACAGATGGTTGTGAACCACCATGTGACTGTTGGGAACTGAACTCAGGACCTCTGGAAAACCAGCCAATGCTCTTAACATCTAAGCCATCTCTCCAGCCCTCAAGTTCTCTCTTTGGGGAGGGAGGTACATAACCCTGGTTGTCCTGAAACTCACTTTGTAGACCTTGCTGGCCTCAAACTCATAGAGATCCACTTGTCTCTGCCTCCTGCATGCTGGAATTAAAGGCCTGTGCCACCATGACTGGCCCAAGTTCAGTGTTACCCTATCCCAGAGGAGGAATGAAAGGTCCATACTGGCAGACAGGACTAAGACACTTCAAAAGTGCTTAAGTCTGGATACCCATCGAATTAGTGAAGGGTGAAAGAGGTGATCCAGAGAGAGAGACATCACACATCTTAAGATAGCTGACCACCCAAAGGGCAGGACAAGACTGACCTCTGAAGGGACTGACTTGCTTCTGTCATACATGGTTGTACCTTCTCCTAAAACACACACACACACACACAGATACATACTCACATACATGCACACACACACATACACATGTACACACAGATACACACATACATGCACACACACATACACACACATACGTACACACAAAGAGATACACACTTACATACATATGCACACACATGCACACATATGCACATAATACACACAGAGAGATACACACTCACATACATGCACACACACATGCACACACATACACATATTTTGCACACAATACACACAGAGAGATACACACTCACATACATGCAGACACACATGCACACACATGTACACAGAGATACACACTCACATACATGCACACGTGTGCGCGCACACACACACATAAAGTTCTGCTTTTGGCAGGTTGTTTTGTAAAGATGTCCATTTGGGGATGGTCAGATAGCTCTCCAGGGGTAAAGTGCTTACCACATATGCATGAGTACCTAAGTTCAGATCCCAAGCTGGGCAGGGCAGTGTCCATCTATAACTCTGGTGCTTGGAAGTAAGGGGAGGATCCTTGGAGTTCACTGGTCAACCAGTTAGTCAATTGGTGAGCTCCAGGTATAATGAGAAACACTCTCAAAAGGAAATAATGAACAAACAAACAAATAAATAAATGAAGTAGAGGGACTGGAGAGATAATTAAGAGCACTTGTTTTTTTAGGGGACCTGGGTTTGGTTCCCTCCTGCACCCACCATCATGTATAACTCCAGTTCCAGGGTATCCAGCTATGCTCTCTTCTCATCTCCAAGGACCGCAGGCAAGCACATGATATACATACACGCAGGGAAAACACTCATATACATAAAATAAGAACAGAAAGCAAGTCAACAAGACTTCTGACATCTACATGCACACAGAGAGACAGACAGACAGACAGACAGACAGAGACAGAGATCTTGGATCACTGAAGGAAGTAAGGAAAGGAACTCATACAGGGCAGGATTCTGGAGGCAGGAGCTGATGCAGAGGCCGTGGAGGTAGATACTGCTTACTGACTTGCTTCCCATGGCTTGCACAGCCTGCTTCCTTACAGAACCCAGGACCACCAGCCCAGGTGTGGCCCCACCCACAAAGCACTGTGCCTTCCCCCATCAATCGCTAAGAGAATACCCTACAGGCTTGCCTACAGCCCCGCCTTATGGAGACATTTCCTCAGTTGAGGCTCCCTCCTCTCAGATGACTTTAGCTCGTGTCCAACTGACATAAAACTAGCCAGCACAGGGCTTATGCAAGCACATGACAGGAGCAAACTGGGCCAGATTTCCTTCCAGCCGTGTCCAGGGAGATGTGTGAGGGCAGGGGTCATCCAACTGAGTCCCACAGGGAAGAGCATCTGCTCTTCCTGGAACTGAAGTCGAGGGCTTTTATTTGTAACTTCCCAGAATAAGATGCGACCTTCATTTGCGTGTGTCACTGAATATCTGCTCAGGACACTTCCCTGGTCCTGGGGAAGTCTTTTAAGGGCAAACTGGCTCGTATATAATCCCTGTTAGTGTTGTTTAACACACAGAGAAGGAAACAGCACTAGGTGTGAACCAGAGAAAACTCTTTGCACAAAAGGAAACTGGGCTCTAACTTGATCTTAGAAACCTGAGAGCCCACAGGCTGAGCTGCTGCAGAGTTGCCCAGAAAGTTCCCTGCTGAGCTAGGAGGCTGCTGAGAAGAGGTGAGTGGGTGGATGGGGGGGCAGGAACAGTGGCAGATCTAATGGCAGGAATGGATGCAGGAACTCAAGGGGCATGTTAGGAAGGAAACCAAGGCGGCCACCATTCAGTCTGCCTTGCCTCAGTAGCCACTGCACAAAAGTAGTTATGTAACACCCAGCCTTAGGGGTACACACCTGTTTCCCGACACTTTCCATCAATACTCCCGAGTTCCATCTGTCCCGCTGACATTTTCCCAGGGGAAGGGATTCCTGTGTCAGGGTTGAGGCCAGGGTAGAGCTGGACGAACAGGCTTGGCCAGTCCTGCCTGAGGTCCTCCCCTCCCCTCCAGCTGCCATGGACGTGCTTCCTGCTCCAGCTGCCCAGCACCTGCCCAAGTCAGGCCTCTCCCTCAGTCCCGGCAGCATCTGCCTCTGCCCAGTTCTTCCCAGGGCACTAATCTCGCTCCCTGGACTTTTGATGACTTGCTTTTCGTCTGTCCATAAGATCTCCTCCCAGACCTCAATGTAGTGGTGCCTCTAACCAGCTAAGTTTCTGCTCAGTGTCACCTCAGAGTGGCTTTCCATGGCACGCCTCAATAAATAGGACAAATAGGACACAATCATCCGATTTGCGTGATCATGTTCAGCGGTGTCTCACTAGAGGGCATCTTTGTCTACTGTCGTACCCCCAACCCCCTAATCCTAAGAACCCATTGAACAACTTTTTGTTTTGTTTTGTTTTTGAGACAGGTGTTCTCTGTGCAGTCCTGGCTGCCCTGGAACTCACCCTGTAGACCAGACTGGCCTCAAACTCACAGAGATCAGACTGTCTCTGCTTCCCGAGTGCTGGGATTAAAGGTGTGCGTCACCACAACCACGTCTTGAATAACCCTTTTATTTTGTTTTATTTTGTTTTGTTTTTTGTTTTTGTTTTTCGAGACAGGGTTTCTCTGTGGCTTTGGAGGCTGTCCTGGAACTCACTTTGTAGACCAGGCTGGCCTCGAACTCACAGAGATCCGCCTGCCTCTGCCTCCAGAGTGCTGGGATTAAAGGCGGGCGCCACCAACGCCCAGCTTGAATAACCCTTTTAATAAGGTGAAAGGTTTATATGAACATGTGGGTCACTCCAGGCAATTTAACGATGGCATAAATCATTATTACTCTAAATATTTCCTTATCTATTCTATAAGATGTTAATGATGACCCCAAAGAAGAGCAGGAATTATTCCTCCCACCCCACTCCCTGGCAAGAAAGCACTTCATTTTCCTTTAGGTTACAAAAACAAGATCTAAAAACATTCATCATCAAGCCAGGCAGTGATGGCGCATGCCTTTAATCCCAGCACTTGGGAGGCAGAGGCAGGAGGATCTCTGTGAGTTCAAGGCCAGCCTGGTCTACAAAGCTACACAGAGAAACCCTGTGACAAAAACTCAAAAAAAAAAAAAAAAGAAAGGAAGGAAGGAAGGAAGGGAAACAAAATAAGAATTAATCACCAAACCTTTCAAAGACTGCAATTTGTGCTGGCGAGACCTAGGTCCTGCTTCGTGCAAGCAAGTCTGTCAACCTTCTGAACTCCATATCCTTTATTCAGGGAATACCGGGAGGTGGGTGGCTAGAAAGATGGCTCAGAAACTAGCAGTTCCGACTGCTGGTCGAGAGGACCGGGTTTGATTCCCAGCATCCAATGAGCATCTGTAACCCTAACTCCAGTTCCGGAGACTCCAACACCTGAGTTTTGCCAGCACTAGGCACGCACGGGGTGCACTGATATCCACGCAAGCAAAACACCCATGCGCGCACAAAACATAATAAAATGTTACTTTAAAAAAAAAAAAAGGAAATACTCTGGGCTCCCTAGATGCTGTAAGAACCCTTTAATTAGAAGCTCCAGTCTGTCCCCACTGGTCATGCCTGCTTCCTGGAACAACAACGGCGGCGTAAGCAGAGATAGCAGTCCCGCCCCTGTGCCAACTTCTATCACGGCCAGTTCTCAAACCCCGAGATGGGACAGTGTTCCCCTCCACCGGAACGGAAAGAACTCTCTAATAGTCTTTGGTTCTGAGTAGGCGATCCTTGAACCCTCGCTGCCAACAATCAGCCTTGAAGCGAACTTGACCACATCGTCTTCACCACCTGCGTTTTGCAAGGGGAGGGGGACGGGGCCACACGGAAAGGTCACACAGCTAAGTAACAGGCTCGGAGTGGAACCCGATGCATCTCTTTCTCACAGTTGTCAGTTGAGTCCGTCACAGAAATTCCCGCCAATGAGTCGCGGACCTCTTAATCTTCGGGAGCATCCTCAAAGGAGGGCCCAGGGATCGCCCGGTTCCTGCGGGGCCAGAACTTTTGGGGCTGCCGGACAGAAATCCGTCTTTTTTCAAAACCTCTCCAAATCTTTCTTCGCGTTCTGTTGGGCATTTCCATCCAGCAGTTGGGAAACTTCCAGCAGACTGATCACCCATCCTACCTTCAACTTTGAGGACCGCTTTCGTTAAGCCCAGCCCCACCCTGCACTGCGCCTGCGCCCACGGCAGCCGCGTCTCGACATTGCCATCTGATGGACACACAGCGAAACTGCAAGCGCAGCCCTCTCCCTCTGCAACCAGGGCTTCCCTCCAATTATGCTCTCCCCGCACCTCTTTGGAATACAAAAAATGAAAAGCAGTTTCCCATAGCGATCTCAGACAAGTACGGCAGATCTGCTTCTGTGAACACACAAACAAATGAACTAAGAATAAATCTGGCTGGGGTATAGCTTTGCAGCATGTCATCTGCACAGGGGGTACTCGGTTCAATCACAGCGTTTAAAAAATGCCTTTAATTAGAACAATAACAAACAAAACACTTGAAGAAGAAAGACAAGCACATGGTCATTCATTCTGTTAGGATCACCAGTGGGTGGAGGGTTAGCGGTTCCAGGGATGAAATCCAAAGCCTGTTACACTCTGCAAGTTCGAGGCCAGGGCTCTAGCGAGCCACATCTCAGCACCAATACAAGAAATTCTTCTGGTGGAATTTAGCGTTGGTAAAAGATGTTAAGAAGGGTAACTAGCACCGGGCGTTGGTGGCGCACACCTTTAATCCCAGCACTTGGGAAGCAGAGGCAGGCAGATCTCTGTGAGTTCGAGGCCAGCCTGGTCTACAAGAGCTAGTTCCAGGACAGCCTCCAAGGCCATAGAGAAACCCTGTCTCAAAAAAACCAAAAAAAAAAAAAAAAAGAAAAGAAAAGAAAAGAAAAGAAAATCAGATATAAACCGGGCGTTGGTGGCGCACGCCTTTAATCCCAGCACTTGGGAGGCAGAGGCAGGCAGATCTCTGTGAGTTCGAGGCCAGCCTGGTCTACAGAGCGAATTCCAGGACAGCCTCCAAAACAATACAGAGAAACCCTGTCTCGAAAAACCAAAAAAAAAAAAAAAAAGGTAACTAGCTATTTAAGGCAAGAAGACTGATGAGAGTTCAAAGCCAGCTGGGCTATATAATGAGTTCAGGCCAGCCTGAGCTACCTGTCTGGAAAAAAATTAAAAAGCTCTAAAAAGTGATGACCAGGGTTCCAAAGGAAAGGAACTGGTTCTGAAGGGTCTGCTTTAGGAGGATGGTCAAGGATGGCTTATGTCTGGAGTTGGCTTGGTACTCAGGAATTAACCATGTAACACAAGGGGGAGCCAGTGTGCCTGGGACATCACAAAGGAGTTAACACCATGGAGAGGTGGAAGAAGTATCGGCTTGCAAGGACCTGCAGCCAGCATGGCGGGCACCCTGTCTCAAAACTACCCCACCCTCCCAAAAAAGGAGAGAGAGAGAGAGAGAGAGAGAGAGAGAGAGAGAGAGAGAGAGAGAGAGAGAGAGAGAGAGAGAGAGAGAGAGAGAGAGAGAGAAGAGAGAGAGAGAGAGAGAGAGAGAGCAAGAAGTGATGATGCTCTGCCGAGATAAGAGTTTCGAGGACCAAGCTCTAAGGTTTGGGAGTAGGAGAGAGATGGGGAGAGGAGAGGGCGGTGTGTGAGCAGAGCCCACAAGGAGGCGCTGTTGACATCCGGTGACTTGTGGCCAGGGAGTGACTCAGTGTGGAGAATAACTTAATTTCCTGGAATTAAGGAGGCAGAGGACCTCAACTAATGGGCCTAGGAGGGCCAAAGGGGAGAAATGAGGGAAAGTGACAGTTACACATATTACTGTGAACTTTAGAATATCAAAACCAAAGAAACCCCTAATAGTCTTCGCTGAGAAGGAGCCATAGCTGACAAAGCTCGCCTCTCTCTGAGCAGCAGCTGCCTGCTTTGGACAGGGCAGAGCGAGCTGTGCCACAGGTGGGGGTGTCTAGCAACTCCTCGCAAGCCCAGCCTCCTTGCCTGGTTGACATAAACTCAGAATCTGTGCTGACCCACGAATGGAAGTGAAGAGTTTTGTTCCCAAGTTGATACCATTCAGGGAACGGGGAAGATGGCTTCGTGGATAGAGCACTTATCCCCCAGCCATAAGGTTCAGGGTTCAGATCCCCAGAATCCAGGTAAAAGGCAAGAAGGCTTGATAGCTGTTTGTAATCCCGGCACTCAGGAGGCAGGGGCAGGTGGCTCTCTATGAGTTTGAGGTTAGCCTGGTCTACAGAGTGGGCTACAGGCAAGCCAGAACTATGTAATAGGGGGACCCCCTCTAACAAAGTGGAGTATAATCCAGGGGAAAACATCCCCAACATCAACAAAAACCCACATACATGTGAACACCCATACATACACATATGCCCACAAGCCACACACATATACATATGCAAAAAACACAAATGCAGTCGGGCGGTGGTGGCGCACGCCTTTAATCCCAGCACTCGGGAGGCAGAGGCAGGCGGATCTCTGTGAGTTCGAGGCCAGCCTGGTCTACAAAGCGAGTTCCAGGACAGCTTCCAAAACAATACAGAGAAACCCTGTCTCGAAAAAACAAAACAAAAAACAAAAAACAAAAAAAAATGCTTCAAAAGTTCTGCAAACAGGATATGGTGACACTTTCTGCAAACAGGGTATGGTGACACTTGCTATCCCGGCACTAGGGATGTGAAGGTGGGGGGACCATGAGTTCGAACTCCCTACACCATCTAGGCTGGCCTCAAATTCACAGCAATCCTCCTGCCTCAGCACAACAAGTGCATGAGGCCCATACCTGACTCAGAAACTTGTCTTTTAAAAGCAGTGTGTTCCATGACGTGTTCACCCTGCGGAGCAGTTCTTTAGTCAGCCACGGGCTCCCCACAGAGAACAAAGGCCCAGAACACAGCTGTCTTGTACGCAGACCCACAGATGGAACATGTGTGCTCCTGACTCCTTGCAGTCCAACCTCGTGCCAGAACAATCAAGAGGATAAAGAGCACTTTTAAGGACTGATTCTGTGGAACAGGAAAACAGCTCAGTGAGTAAAGTGCTTGCCATGTAAGTGCAAGGACCTGAGTTAAATTCCCAGGACCCCACATAGAAAAAAAAAAGATGTACAGTGGTGTATACTTGTAATTCTAGTGCTGGGAAGACAGGCAGAAGGATTCCTGAGGCTCGCTGGCCAGCCAGCCTGAACTACTTGGTGATCTCCAGGCCAATGTGAGAAATTGCCTCAAAATTGAAGTTGGGTATGATGACAAATGCCTTTAATCTCAGTACTCCAACAAAGACGCAGGCAAATCTCTGTGAGTTCAAAGCCAGCCTGACCTACCTAGAGAGTTCCAGAACATCTAGGGCTACATAGAGAGAGCCTACCTCAATATATGTATATTCAAAAAACCAAGGTCAGTGGCTTGTGAAGAATGATATCTGAGGCTGGTCTCTGAGCTCCACAAGCACAGGTGTGTACATGTGCTTCCACAAGAATGGGGGTGGGGTGGGGAAAAAAGTATTAGCCAGAAAAAGCAAAAGGGAAGCAGGGCACACCTGTCACTCATCAGTCAGAAACAGACCACTATGTGTCAGTATGTTAAACAGCCCAGAGTTGAGTTAAGGCTAAGCCTGTGTGCCCATTCCTTCTTGACCTCCCAGGCCAGGGAAGAGGAGACTACTCTTTGTCACAGTGTGACTCAGAGTTCCTGGTTTTTTTGTTTGTTTGTTTTTTGTTTTTTGTTTTGGTTTTTCGAGACAGGGTTTCTCTGTGGCTTTGGAGGCTGTCCTGGAACTAGCTCTTGTAGACCAGGCTGCCCTCGAACTCACAGAGATCTGCCTGCCTCTGCCTCCCAAGTGCTGGGATTAAAGGCATGCGACACCAACGCCCGGCTGGAGCTCCTGTTTTAAACTTGCACAGTATGATGCCCCAAGAGACACTCATCTCACTACTTTCTGCTGTGTACGTCCAGTCATTTGTGTGAAGCTTTTAATAACTATGCTGATGCAGGGATTCTTAAACTAGGTTCAGGGATGCATATCAGCACATAGAAACTTACCTTGTGTGCACAAATGTGTGGGCGGTTTGAAGGGTGGTTTCTTTCCACACTCTCAAAAGTGATACAGGATTGACAAAATCAGGTTCCACGAGGGGAGTCTTCCCACAAGAGTGTCCTGCTGGGCACATTGAATGAAGGTCAGTCACTTCTGGACTGGGCTAACAATACTTTACATTCTCTGTTGCCTACTCGCCTGAATTCCTCCCCCTGTGAGAAGAACGTGGTTTTAGGATTATCCTAAAACTCATTCAGGCCATGATTGTTATGTGTTGCTTTGTGTTTTAGGTACTAAGGTTCAATGTCTCTGAGTGGTTCTAAGCATCAAACTAGAACTTTGGGGCATGCTGGGAAGTGTTTAGTTTATTTGGGTTTTGTTGTGTTTTTGTTTTGTCCTGGAACTCAATTTGTAGCCCAGGCTGGCCTGGAACTCAAGGAACTGGCCAGCCTCTACTCAGGAGCGCTGGGATTAAAGGTGAGTGCCACCATTCCCAGTGCTGGGAAGTGCTTTATCACAAGTAACTAGCTACCCTAGCTCTCATGCACCAGGCTTTTAAAAACATCTTTTGGATTTGTTTGTACGTGAGTGTTTTGCCTGCATGTGTGTGCACCATGTGTGCCCAAGGAGGTGAGGAGTGTTGGATCCCCTGGAACTGGAGTTGACTCTGAGCCAGCATGTGTGTGCTGGTAACCAAGCCAGAGGCCTCTGAAAGAGCAACAAGTGCTCTTAACCACTAAGCCGGCTCTTCAGTCCTGTGTGCCAGGTTTTAAAGGACTCTACCTGCCCAGATACAAGGATCAAAACACACAACGCACTAAGGCAGCAGTCTACTTGAGATTGCCTCTGATAACTTGAGTCAGGAGACTTAAGCCAAGGAGTGTTGACAGTGGGACATGTCACAAGCGTCACTAGTAGAGAAAACCAAAGAGATCTCTGAGAAGTTAACAACTAAACTGGCTGGGCGTGGTGTCATATGCCTTTAATCCCAGCACTCGAGAGGCAGAGGCAGGCGGATCTCTGTGAGTTCGAGACCAGCCTTGTCTACAAGAGCTAGTTCCAGGACAGCTCCAAAGTCACAGAGAAACCCTGTCCTGAAAAAAACAAATAAACAAAAACACTTGAATTGAGTACTGACTTAGTCAGTGTCCTCCCACCCAAGAAAGCTCTGGCTCTCCTGTAACAGGCTAGCCTTGAACTCAGATATGTCTGCCTCTGCCTCCTGAGTGAAAGCCATGTGCCATCATGCCTGCCTGGCCTTAGTCACTGTTCTATTGCTGTGAAGAGACACCATGGCCATGGCATTTAACTGGGCCTGGCTTACAGTTTCAGAGGTTCATTGCATTATCATCATGGAGGGAGCATGGCAGCGTGCAGGCCGACATGGTGCTAAAGAGGCATCTGAGAGTTCTACATCAGCAGTCATAAAGAGAGAAACACTGAGCGTGGCTTGGGCATTTGAAACCCCAAAGAAAGAGGAAATTGATTCCCAAAAGTAGTTGTCCTCTGACCTCCACGTGAACACCATGGGTAGCAGGTACTTTTTTTTTTTTTTTTTTGGTTTTTCGAGACAGGGTTTCTCTGTGTCTTTGGAGGCTGTCCTGGAACTCATTTTGTAGACCAGGCTGGCCTCGAACTCACAGAGATCCGCCTGCCTCTGCCTCCCGAGTGCTGGGATTAAAGGCGTGCGCCACCACCGCCCGGCGTGTAGCAGGTACTTACTCTCTCTCTCTCTGTATCTATCTATCTATCTATCTATCTATCTATCTATCTATCTATCTATCTCTTTCCCTCCCTCCCTCGCTCCCTCTCTCCCTCCCTCTCACCACACACACATACTAAAGAAATCAATGTTAGACCCGGGCGTTGGTGGCGCACGCCTTTAATCCCAGCACTCGGGAGGCAGAGACAGGCGGATCTCTGTGAGTTCGAGGCCAGCCTGGTCTACAAAGTGAGTTCCAGGACAGCCTCCAAAGACACAGAGAAACCCTGTCTCGAAAAACCAAAAAAAAAAAAAAAAAAAAAAAAAAAAAAAAGGAAATCAATGTTAGAAAAAAGTTAAGAAAGAGAAGGTCCCTGTGAGGGGGAGGGAAGCAGAGCCAGGAAATCCAAGGGCAGATGCTGTCATAGAAACAGTGGGAGGAGATGCTGCTACCATAGAAACAGAGGGAGGAGTTGGGAGATTAATTATGCTTTAGTCAGTAATGGAGGAAGGGAGACTTGAAGTTGAACCCAGTGTGGTCTAACTTGATGCTATCAAAAATTTAAAATCAAGTTTTAGCCTGATGTGGCAGCACACTACTTTAATCCCAGCACTTGGGAGGCAGAGGCAGTTGAATCTCTGTGAGTTGGAGGCCAGCCTGATCTACAAACTGAATTCCAGGATAGCCAGGGCTGTTACACAGAGAAATACTGTCTTGAAAAAAAAAGGGGTGGGACTGGAGAGATATCTCAGAGATGAAAAGCACTCGCTGTTTTTCCAGAAGTCCTGAGTTCAATTCCCAGCAACCATGGTGGCTCACAACCATCTATAATGAGATCTGGTGTCTTCTGGTGTGCAAGCATACATGCAGGCAGAACACTGTCATAAATAAATAAATAAATAAATAAATAAATAAATAAATAAATAAATAAATAACAAAACAAAAATTTTAAATCAAGGAAGAGCCAAAGCCAGACATGGCAGGCCTCTTAATGGAAAATCCAACCTATCCAAGACCCAAATCTGAGTCTTCTTGAACTTCTGAATCTAGCAGGAAATCATTGCCGGAAATCCACACAACACAGGGGCATGAACCACATATCCAGACAGGTCAGAGATGGGCCACATGATCGTCATTCTTTCACTTGGGCATTAGTGGAAAAGAAAAGGAGAAGATCGTAGATTAAGAATCCACAGCCTTGGCCAGACGTTGGTGGCGCACATCTTTAATTCCAGCACTTGGGAGGCAGAGGCAGGCAAATCTCTGTGAGTTCAAGGCCAGCCTGGTGTACAGAGCAAGTTCCAGGACAGCCTCCAAAACAACACAGAGAAACCCTGTCACAAAACAAAAACAAAAACAAAAAGAAGAAGAAGAAGAAGAAAGAAAGAAATGTTTTGTATGTATTTATTTATTTTGCCATGTAACAGTCTAGCCCTGACTGTTCTGGAACTTGCTTTGTAGACCAGGCTTGCCTCTAACTCACAGAGATCCTTCTGCCTCTGCCTCCAGAGTATTGGGATTAAAAGTATATACTACCACTGGCCAGCTTATTTAGAAAGTTTTAAGTTGACCCAGCATGGGGGTAAATACCTTTTACCTTTTATTCCCAGCCTTTGGGAGGCAAAGGCAGGTGGGTCTCTGATTTGGAGGCCAGCCTGGTGTACAGAGTGAGTCCCAGGTCAGCCAGGACTAAGTAGAAAAATCTGTCTCAAAAAAAAGACAAAACAAAGCAAAAAAGAAAGTCGGGTGTTGGTGGTGCACACCTTTAATCTCAGCACTTGGGAAGCAGAAGCAGGTGGATCTCTGTGAGTTTGAGGCCAGCCTGGTCTACAGAGTAAGTGCCCGGACAAGCTCCAAAGCTCCACAGAGAAACCCTGTTTCTAAACACACACACATGCAAAAAAGAGAAAGTTTTTTTTTTTTTAATTTTGGTTTTGAGACAGGGTTTGGAGGCTGCCCTGGAATTAGCTCTTGTAGACCAGGCTAGTCTCGAATTCACAGAGATCCGCCTGCCTCTGACTCCCCGGAGTGCTGGAATTAAACGTGTGTGCCATCACCGCCCGGTGAAAGTTTTAATTTTTAAAACTTAACAAAATCCATTTAAGTTTACAACTCAAAAATTGTATCTATCCATTCTGGTCAGCTTGCACTCTGGAGCACCATCTAATGCTTGTCCATGGAAACAGGCACACATTGACACATCAAGCTAGAATTTCAGTCCTTTCCACTCACTTGCTAATCAAGCATGAAATGTAATTAGATCTGACTCATTGGCTTGCCCGCTCTCAAGTGGATGAGTGATGCCAACACGTGACTATCCTTTGTGTGCTGGCCTGGGAGAGACTTAGTCCCTTCATCTCTGCAGTGTTCTGCCACAGGGCACTCAAGAGTAGCCATGGCTGCTGGGTGAATCTGACGCCAGTGAACAGAACCACGACACAGTCTGAAGAAGTAAGGGAACAGACTGTGATGTTAAGAAAATAGCATTTATCCCCTGTCACAATACTCTCTTGGCTGTAGGCTCCAATATCCCTACAGAATAAAAATCATCCTAGGGCCTGGCATGGTGGCACCTTTAATCCTAGCACTTGAGAGGCAAAGGCAGGTGGCTCTCTGTGAGTTTAAGGTCAGCGTGGTCTATAGAGGAGTTCCAGGACAGCCAGAGCTACACAGGGAAACCCTGTGTCAAAAGCAAACAGACAAAAACAAAAAGAAAAAAAAAAAAGAATATGTCAGTAAGTACTTAGGAAATGCCCAGCATCTAAAGGGTCTTCTCTTGGTCAAATAAATGCCTTCTAAGAGCTACCCAGCTGTGAAGTATTGCTGCTCTTTTCTCTTTAAATTATATTTGTAGCCGGGCGTTGGTGGCGCACGCCTTTAATCCCAGCACTCGGGAGGCAGAGGCAGGCGGATCTCTGTGAGTTCGAGGCTGGGCTGGACCGACAGCCTCCAAAACAATACAGAGAAACCCTGTCTCGTAAAACCAAAAAAAATTTTTTTAAACTTATATTTGTTAACCGGGTGGTGGGGGCACATGCCTTTAATCCCAACACTTGGGAGGCAGAAGCAGGGAGATCTCTGTGAGTTCAAGGCCAGCCTGGTCTACAAAACTACACAGAGAAATCCTGTCTCAAAAAACCAAGAACAAAAATGACATTTGTTTCTTTCGATGTGTGGGGGCATGCGTGGGTCGCAACACTGGGGTGGAGGACACCTGTGGTTCTCCTCTACCATGTGGGCTTCCAAGAGTCAAGGTCAGGTCCTCATATTTGATGACAAGGGGTGGCCTTTACCCTGTGCCTGTGTCTCCAGGCCTTCCTGCATTCTGTACCCAGGAAGTATTTTCTCACAGTGCTTCCAGTACAATGCTCTGGAAAATCATCCTATTGAAGGAATGGGCAGCGTTGCATGGAGAGGGAAGAAGCTGTAGAAATGTAGCCCTCTCGATGCTTCAGGTCGTGTTGCTTTACAGCTGGCCTCAAACTCACAGAGATCCTCCTACCTCTGCCTACCGAGCACTGGCATTAAAGGTGTGCGCCACCACTGCGCTGCCCTTTACAAAGGAGTTTTAAGGAGGCAGTTGGCTGCTAATTCTTGCTTTCCTGAGTAGCGATTTCTCCACAGGACAAAACACTGAGTGCTTGCTCCAAAGGGCATGTTCACTCACAGGGATAGGGATGGATTTTTATTTACATATATGTGTGTGCCTGTGAGTTTATGTGCACCGTGTAAGTTCAGGTGCCCAGGGAAACTGAACTGAGTCACAGGCAGCTGTGAGCACCTTTTGTGGGTGTTGCCAACTGAACCTGGGTCATGTGACAGAGGAACAAACGCTCTAAACCTCTGACCCATCCCTCCGGTCTCCTCCCACCAGCAATCTAATTCAAACCCTAATTAAATGAGTTGGTAGATTGCATTGTGTTTTTCTTTTCTGTTCTTTTTGTCTGTTGTTTGCTGGTGCTAGAAACTGAACCCGGAGGCTCCCACTAGGTCCTAGGGGTAAAATGTGGAAGTCTTCCTTTCACAAGGGCTCTTTGTCTCATTTGTCAGTTTGTAAGGACAAAGGAGACACCTGTAAGCTGTGGCCCAGTTTCTCTTCTCTCCTTTCTGTGTGGGAAGGTTTATAGGTGCATCTGCCTCATATAGGAGTTAAGTATTAAGAAATATTAGGAAGCTGGGTGATGGTGGCGCTCGCCTTTAATCCCGGCATTTGAGAGATAGAGGCAGGCAGATCTCTGAGTTCAAGGCCAGCCTGATCTACAGAGTGAGTCCCAGGGATGTTTTACAGAAGAACGCTGTCTTGAAAAACAAAGTAAAATAAAGAAATATTAGGGGGTCATTTGTCAATAGAGAAAAAGAGCCTCTGATCTTTAGCCTGCCCCTTGTAATCAATAATGGTGACATGGCAGTCTCTACCTGCTGACAACTTGCTCTTCTAGCTCAATTGCTCTAGAACCCAAATGGCAATGAGGGATACAGGCACTACACTCCTCAAAGATCCCAACATGGTCATTGGTTAAGTATTAGCAATTTGAGATCACTACTAAGAAAGCAGCCATGGAATTTGTCTGAAATGTCAATAGTTAGGATGCGGAGACAGGAGGATTGCAGCACAGTCTGGGCTACAGAAGGAGACACTGTCTGTCCTGAACTGTCTGAGAATGAGCTATAATTATCCAGTTTCAGATTCGAGAGGGTGAGCTCTAAGTATATAGCAAGCTACAGTGACAGAGTAAGTAGCTAGTGAGATGGATAATAGACAGATGATATGTTAGACAGAGATGCAGACAGGCTGACCGATTAGATAGATACAGAGATAGACAGACAGACAGGTACTCAGGTACTCAAAGCATCCAGATGTTGGGGAAGCCCTGCTGGAGTTCCCTATAGAGAATCCTGACAGAACACAGAGCCCGTCAGGTGAGGTTTCCAAGTAAAAGAACAAAGAGTAACAGATATAGATATAATTATCAAATTGTATTCTCCAGCAGTTGGGATATGTGGGAATGTGCAGTTGAGCCTTCCCTCTGTGGCTGAAAGTCTGCTTTGCTTTTCCATTGCCTGACTCTTACACCATGCAATAAACAGCAGCCTTTGTAGGAAGTAGGTATTGTCCTGCTCCTGCTCATTTGAAGGACACGATGGTTTTTTGTTTGTTTAGTTTGGCTTGGTTGTTTGTTTTAGTTTTTTCAGACTGTCCTGAAACTCACTTTGTAGACCAGGCTGGCCTCAAACTCAGAGATCCACCTGCCTCTGCCTCACATGTGCTGGGGTTAAGTGTGCACCACCACCTCCAGGCCAAGGACAAGATGTTTGTTTTTTGCCTGTCCTGGAACTCGCTCTGTAGATCAGGCTGGCCTCAAACTCAGAGATCCACCTGCTTCTGCCTCTCAAGTGCTGGGACTCAAGGCATGTGCCACCAACTCCCTGCTGGACAAGATGTTTTTACCTCAGGCGTTTTGCTATTCTGTCCCCTCTCTGTCACCCAGTTAGGTGGGCAGTCCAAACCTAGACAAACAGCCTTGCAGGACACTTTGAGACAAACAGCTATAGATCTGAAATCCAGGTCATGGAAGTGGAATTTTTCCTCAGGACCACTAGTCAGCTCTGTCCAGCCAGCTGGCTCCCCAAAGAACCATACAGGGACTTATTAAGTATAAATGATTGGCTACTAGCTTAGGCTTGTTACTAACTAGCTGTTACATCTCTTGCTTCATCTATGTCTCTTTGAGACTCCTGAGACTCTTGTGACTCTTCCTCCTCCCATCATCCTCTCTCCCCAAAAATCTTGCCTAGCGATGGGCCGCCAGCTATTTATTAGTGAGAGTAACGGATATTCCTAGTGAACAAAAAGATTGTTCCACAGCAAGGTACACACCCCATTTCCAGAGCCGGTTCTCCTGGGCTTGGGCAGTGCATGTCAATTTCACCTATATAATGTGTACTACACAGTCTCAAAAGATGGAACAAATCTTAGCCCTTAGTCAGGAATGGTGGTACATGCCTAGTTACTGCCAGGTCTGAAGCCAGTATTTAAGGACAGTGTGGGCAGTTTAGAGAGATTATCTAAACAAACAAACAAATAAATAAACAAGCAGCTAGCATGGTTGTTTATGCCTGTAATCCCAGCATTCCAAAGGCTGTGGTTTAGGCCTATAATTTCAATACTCGGGAGCCTGAAGTAAGAGGACTGCCCCCGCCGGGCAGTGGTGGTGCACGCCTTTAATCCCAGCACTCGGGAGGCAGAGGCAGGTGGATCTCTGTGAGTTTGAGGCCAGCCTGGTCTAGAGAGTGAGTTCCAGGACCATCTCCACCTGTGCCACCAAGCTCCATTCTGATAATGACCCATAATGAATTATATTCCTCTCTCTGTTCGTCTACTAACTCCCATTCAAATCTAGAGCCCATCTCTAGTGATTAAGACTCACTGACACCTGCTGGGCTGTGGCGGTGCACCCCTTTAATCCCAGCACTCAGGAGGCTGAGGCAGGTGGAGCTCTGTGAGTTCAAAGCCAGCCTGGTCTACAGATCCAGTTCCAGGGCAGCCAGGGCTACACAGAGAAACCCTGACAAATAACAACAACAACAAAAAAAAAACAATCAAAAAGACAAAAAAAGACTTACAGCCTTTTTTGGCTTCCTATTATCTCATTTGCATCTTTGGTTTGCACAGATTACTTCACTAATTTTTTTTTTAAGGAAGTTGTGCTTATAGAAACGAGAGCTGTTGCTGGGCAGTGGCAGTATACGCCTTTAATCCCAGCACTCGGGAGGCAGAAGCAGGCAGATCTCCGTGAGTTCAAGGTCAGCCTTGTCTTCAAAGAGAGTTCAGATCTCTGTGAGTTCCAGGCCAGCCAGGGTAGGCTCCAAAGCTACACAGAGAAACCCTGTCTCAAAAAACAAACAAACAAACAACAAAAAAGAGAGAGTTCCAGGACAGTCTCCAAACCTACAGAGAAACCGTCTCAAAAAAAAAGAAAAGAAAAGAAAAAAGAGAAAGAAAGAAGCAGAGAAACAAGAGCCGCTCCCAGGCAAGGCACAGGGTAACGTCCCACTTGGGACTACTCTTTATTGAGAGAATGGAGTCCACAAGATAAGTTAGGTTTCTCCTGCAGCAAGGTGACAAGCATTCAGCCTTCCAGTCTTCACTACCCCCTAAGAAGGGCTTGTAGCCATTTTTAGCATAGTAATTTAGGAGTTAATTTTCCAGCTTAAAATAGTGCTGGATTCTCCTCGCATACCCCTTGTTTTTGCAGGCATGAGAAAATTCATTTCCTCTCAGCTACAGTTCAGACAGGAAAAACCTTCCAGCCCTCAGTGGCCCTTATTTAGTGAAGTTTTCTTATAAATTGTCTCCACCTGGTAGTCCTAGTGCTCCCCCCAGTACTCCCCCAGTGCTCCCCCAGTGCTCCCCCAGTGTTCCCTCCATCCTTTGCGCTGTTGTTTAGTACTTATGGAAAAGGCAGCTTTGACAACCGGATGCTGCAATCAGGACTTCTCTCCTTTTTCCCCAGCCCAGCCGTCTCCCTAATCACCCAACGTTATCTCCTCACGCATGTCCTTCCAGACTTTGGGGTGTACCTCTGCAAAGATACATGTACGTTTACAGCCATGCTTTTGTATTAGAGAAAGTCTCATTATATAGCCCTGGCTGGCCTAGAACTCGCTATGTAGACCAGGCTGGCTGGCTTCAGACTCACATCTACCTGTCTCTGCCTTCCCAAGTACTGGGATCAAATGTGTCCACCACCACACACAGCAACATGTCAGCTTCCTTTATGTACAGCTGTGTGTTAAATCAGGCTTTTCTGGCCCGTTACACTGTATAGTTTCTGGCTGTACAGGAATTTGAAAAATCTGATTCTCCACCAGGACAACCTCCCAGGGTGCCACGCTAGAACACGGCTTGAGTTCGCTGCCGCTTGCTATTATTAGTCTTGGTCTCAAGTTCATTCATTTAAGTCACTTACTGGCTTCCTAACTAGGCACTGTTCCAGGCACTGGGGACAGGCTGAGAGCAAATCTCTGCCTCTCTAGTGTGTCTGCCACCTGGAAGGGGAAACAACATAATATAGGTTGTTAGTAGATGATGCACCCCAAGGAAAAGCTAGGGAGAAAGAATAGGGAATTCCAAGAGGAGACCAGAGGGAAAAAAAAAGAGCCAAGAGCAAATAGGAAGTCGGGGGTTTGGTGGCGCTCACACCTTTAGTCTCAGCACTCGGGAGGCAGAGGCATGTGGATCTCTGTGAGTTCGAGAGCAGCCTGGACTACCAAGGGAGTTCCAGGACAGCCTCCAAAGCCACAGAGAAACCCTGTCTCAGAAAAGAAAAAAAAAAGATTTCAGCTTAGTTCACTTTGGAATAGTCAGCATTTTCACCATGGTGGGTTTTTGTTTGTTTTGTCTTTTAATGATGTGAAAAAATACTTTTACTTGGGCATAAAACTGGAGAAAACAGAAAAAACTAGAGAATAATGTTTGAGGTTTATGTCAGTATGTTTTTTAATAACTTGAAAAGGTTAAATGCCTGGGATAATGTCTATATAACTAATAATCCACATAGCCCAGAAATAATTGTGTTTTGACAATGCAAATTCACTGACCACCAAACGATTTTATATATATCCATGTTTTCTGGTCCCTTTTACCCCTTTTACCCCTTTTTACTTCCAGTTACCTTGTGGCTTTTAAAGCCACTCCACCTTCTTGGGGGATCCCATTTTTTAAGTGGCTGTTTTGATTTCATCCTTCCAGTTTTATCCTGATCTTTAGCAATAAGAATGTATTATCACTATATTTATGACAATTTGTTAATGTGTAACTCTGCTCCTTTGACATTCTTACTAGTCTGAAGTTTGCTACTAGGGCAGGCAGGACTGGCTGTGCCGTCCTTAAGTGGGGCCAGTGGGAAAATTCCCAACACTAGGCACACAACAGACTACAACCAAATCTGGAATGGAAGAAACTTTGTGATTTCATCCTGTCAAACACGTTTACCTGAACGACCAGACTGAAAACGTGCATTTTTGTTTGCTGTACTTCCTAATGGATGTAAAAACTCTCCAAGTCACCCAGGCAAGTTCTTTTTTGTTCTGTTTAACCCTGAAGCACCATGGATAAAAGTGACAAGACAGAACTTGGTTCTAACAAAGGACGTCATTGGAGACCAAAACAGCTGAGACCCCCGCTGGCTTTGACACCCGGAACCCAGAGGAGAGACCAAAGGGCCCGCGACACACCCCTCCCTTCGCAATCGCAAACCCGGTGAGGGCCGTGGACAGCCGTGGGCCAGATGCCGGGGCCCCGGGACGCCAGCCCTGCACTGTCCCCGTAGTCCCGCAGGTTCTGCGGCGCCGGGCAGCAGGCGACTAATTCCGCTGACATTTTCTTTCCGAGAAAGGGGTGGGGACTCGAGCTGCGCGGCGAGGCAGGGGGCGGGTGCAGCTGCCCCAGGGCCACCCCCGAGAGGTGACTCACGCGGGAGGCCGTGCCCTGGCCGCGCGTCCCTCCCTGTCCCGGCAGGCCCCACCCAAGGGAACAAGGCATTGTGTCCCAGCCGAGTCCCCGGATGCCCGCCGCCCTCCCTGGTGTGGCCGTGACGTGGCCACGCCCCCGCGCTGCTCTGCGTGCCACGTCACCGCTTGCGGCACTTCCGGGGGCGCAGCGGGCGATGACGTAGAGGAACGTGCCCTCTATATGAGGTTGGGGAGCGCCCGAGTCGGCCTTTTCCGCCCGCTCCCCCTTCCCCCCGAGCGCCGCTCCGGCTGCACCGCGCTCGCTCCGCGCTGTCAGGCTAGCGCCGCTGTCCCCAGCCGCCACCATGATCATCTACCGGGACATCATCAGCCGTGAGTGCCGGCTGCCCCGCGGGTCTGGGTGCGGATGGGTGCGGGTGGGCTCGGGGGAGGCCGGGGCGCGAGCGCCGAGCTTGGGCCGGGAGCCGCCGCGTGCGCCCAGCCGGCGCGGGAAATGGCGGGCCTTCGCCCGGTGACCGGGGGCTCCCTGTCCTCTCCCTCAGATGACGAGCTGTTCTCCGACATCTACAAGATACGGGAGACCGCGGACGGGCTGTGCCTGGAGGTGGAGGGCAAGGTGAGCGGGGCGCCGCGGGGAGGCTGGGCGGGCTGGGCTTGCGGCTCCTCCGCTGGAGCTCGTGCAATCCTCCCAGCCGCCTCCAGGCGGAGGAGACGCTCTTTCCGGCCTTGGGTTTTTCTAGAAAAGTGGAGGCGGAGCCGAGCCTGGAAATAGGTCCGCGAACTCAGCGCCCATCCTCCTTCCGGGCGATCGGGGACACATTGTCTCCGTTTAACATATCTTGGCGCTGTGTGCGCTTAACCCGTGGCGATCCGAGAGCGCACAACTTCTCCGTTTGTTAGAGTGACCACAGTTTTCGGTCGGGGCAATGGTTCTTTTTTGTTGGGTTGAGGTGATCCAGGGAACTGACAGATCGTTGCTGAAGTGTAGAAGATAAGTTGGAGGTGGACTTTTTGCAATAAGGTTTTTTTTTTCTTAACGTAGATGGTCAGTAGAACAGAAGGTAACATCGATGACTCGCTCATTGGTGGGAATGCTTCAGCTGAAGGCCCAGAGGGCGAAGGTACCGAAAGCACAGTAGTCACCGGTGTTGACATTGTCATGAACCACCACTTACAAGAAACCAGCTTCACAAAAGAGGCCTACAAAAAGTACATCAAAGATTACATGAAGTCGTAAGTGAGATAAAACACTCTGTTTTGGTGGTCAGGGTCCTAGAAGACTTTTGTCACCTTCCTTGGTTATAAAGGATTTGAAAGGAGAACCTTTCTCAATATTATATGATATTGGGTTATACAATGGTGGCTGCTTTTCAGTAAAGTGAGCATACTGGAGTAAGTCAGTCCAGCTTTGACTTTGAAGAACAAACCGTTTGAGAGTTAATATGCTTACAACTAGAGTGTCTTATGCCACCTAGTGTAGTGTATCATTGTTTTGCTCATAGCCAGTAACCTTTTTGTTTGTAGGTTGAGGCTTGTATTCTTTTACTTTACTGGGAAAAAATTCAGGGTTTCTCTATTGTTTTGGAGGCTGTCCAGGAACTCCCTCTGTAGACCAGGCTGGCCTCAAACTCAGAGATCCGCTGAAAATTCAATGTTTTAATGACGTGTTGAAATTTATTGTTTTAGACTCAAAGGCAAACTTGAAGAACAGAAACCTGAAAGAGTAAAGCCTTTTATGACTGGAGCTGCAGAGCAAATTAAGCACATCCTTGCTAATTTCAATAACTACCAGGTAAATAACTGTAGGGATGGGAGGGATTTGTTATGTCTGCACATGGCCCTGACTTGGAACTCACTGCATAAGTTGGACTTTTCATTGAGACTTGAACCCTTCTCTGCCTCCTGAGTGCTGAGATTAAAGGTGTGTGCTAACACACAGGGCTTTTACTTGCCAAAAAGTTGGCTTGAATTTCCTGTTTTGTGGTTTTGTGTTTGTGAGTATGTAGCAGTCTAATTCTAGGTATTTGTTACTTGTTTTAAGTTTTTTATTGGTGAGAACATGAATCCAGATGGCATGGTGGCTCTCCTGGACTACCGTGAAGATGGTGTGACTCCTTTCATGATTTTCTTTAAGGACGGCCTAGAGATGGAAAAATGTGTAAGTATATGTTGAAAGGAGGAGTGATCTGTGCCATCTACAGATGGTAGGTGTGGGTTTTACAGAAGCCCTGTAGGTGGTGAGGTCTAGGCTCCTTTATGGGACCTAAGGAGAATAGTGCCTTCCACATAAGTGGGCCTGGAGGTAGAATAACTGCAGAGAGTGAGTGTGGCCTCGAGTAACTGTCTCTGCCCACAGTGGATTAAGTCCATTTCAGGTTGTGCTGCAGGCTTCCTTTTCTCCTGAGTTGACTAGGTTTTCTATAAGGAACTGAGTTTCAGAGGCTTTTGAGTAGCCTGGGTGGAAGGTGAGCTTGGAGCTGCTATACTGAGCTCTGGGACAGTCTGAGATGGGGGGAATCTGCAGGTTGGAGTGCTGCTGGCTTGGTAGGGGTAGTCTGCATCCACTGATAGACCTTGAACAGTTGTGGTTGTTCTTCTGGTTTGCACTAGGATGCGAAAGAAAATGCTCCCCGCGCTTCCTGCCTGTCTTTGTGGCAGTGCAGATTGAATTGGGGAGTACAAGTATACAGTAGGAAAGTTGGTACGTTCAAGCTGAGGGCAGCTCTTAATGCGATCTCCTTGTTTTGCAGTAACAAATTGGATCTATTACCTTTCGGCATAGCAGGCTGCTGCTTACCATCCATACAACACCAGGACTAAGGACAAATGGGACTGATATCATCTTGAGCTTTTATTTTGACCATGATTTATTTGGAGTGGAGACATTGTTTTTTTCTTTTTCTTTTTTTTTTTTTTTTAAAGAAAGAACATGTCATGTAGGTGTCTGAAAATAAAGTGCATTTAAATTCACTTACAAATGCCTCTGAGTTTAATGTGATTGCCTTGCTGGTGGTTGGCTCTACAGGAAAGCTGCCACGGGAACTGCCTACAAGAGTCCTGAGTTGCAGTGAAGGGGAAGATGTGAAGTGGACCCCTAACTTTCATCGGAGAGCTTGCTGGAAGCATAAGGACCAACTAGCTTGAAACAACACTGCTTATTTCAGAAGTAGAGCCAAGTCTCCCAGGATGGGTGCAGGATCCCTTATAAATAGGTGGCTTTGATTTTGGAGATGGTTTCTGCTAGCCCTGGCAATCCTGGACCCTAGACCTGAGTGGGACTAAAGGAGTGTGCCACCTGTGGTATCTAGGAAGCCATTGTCCTTGAACATGTTAGTGGATTTTCAGGCCCCTGTTAATTGTGGAAGAATCTTGAAGACCTGATACCTAGTTGTGCTAGGTAATGTATTTCAGGTTAAGGGGCTTTGTGGGGAGAACTGGAAGTAACAGTAGTATATACAATTAAAGTTTGGGTCCTTTAAAAAGTACATTTTGAGAAATGGTGTGTAAATGCAGATCCCTGTGCAGCTGGATTTTGACTTGAGGGTTGGAAACCAAAGATCTTGCTGATCCTTTTCTGTTTATTTTTTTCCTTTTGTTTTTTTTTTTTTTCAAGACAGGGTTTCTCTGTGGCTTTGGAGGCTGTCCTGGAACTAGCTCTTGTAGACCAGGCTGGCCTTGAACTCACAGAGATCCGCCTGCCTCTGCCTCCCAAGTGCTGGGATTAAAGGCGTGCGCCACCAACACCCGGCTTTCCTTTTGCTTTTTAAAGTTTTTGTGTATCCTTGGCTGTTCTGGAACTCAGATCATCCTGCTTCTGCCTCCCTAGTGATGGGCTTAAATTACAGGCGTGTGCTACCATTGCCTGGTGTTGTTCTGTTTTTGAAACAGCTCTTTACATTCCAGGCTGACTTCATATAGCTGAGGATAACCTTGCTCTGCCACCTGTGATTATAGCCCTATACTGCTGAGTTGATTTGGTCCTGGAAATTGAATCTAAGGCTTATGTTGTATAAGCACACCACCAACACAGGCTCCTTCTTCAACCCCTGGGGCTTCCTGGTTTTTTTTTTTTTTTTTTTTTTTTTTGAGCCTCTATAGAGATGGGTCCTTAAACTTCAATTTCTTAGTGCTAGGCCTTGAGGCTTGCATGACCATACCAGGCTCCCAACTTGTTTGGGAGACAACTTTCTCATTTTTCCTAATGGTCCCTGCACCTGCTATGTTCTGTATAACTGCCCAGACTTGGTTATGCCTTGTGTTTTATATCTGCAGTCATGAATAAAGCCCTGGTAGTTGTCTTTATTATTTTCTAGTTACTGCTAGAGCCACTCAAGAATAACAAGCACGGGTTCTTCTGCACAGGAGGGGTGTGTACCACGTGATCTTTCTGATGTCGCATTTGGTACAGGCAGGTTTCCAGTCTGGGCCCTGGGCTCTGTTTGCCTGTATGGAGAAGAATGGGATGGAGAAATGACTTCCAGTATTGTCTGTGAAAGCCTTTGCAGGGTGCCATTTGAATATAGACTGGCCACAGGGATGTCTGAAAGTGAGCCATTCAGGCCAAGAGAGTAAATGACTTCATCTTCTAAAATGTGTTGTGGGGTATTTACCAGAGAAGACTTCTCAGACATGGGTTTGAGCCAATGAAGTCTTTATTAGCCACTGGGTCTTCTGATTGCCAGGATAGCACTGAGGCTTTCTCAGGGTAAGCTTTTAACCACACCAAAAAAAAAAAAAAAGTGGGTTGACATACTTCATTTAACAAGAACGTTAGCAGAACTGCAGAAACCAAAAAGGTTAGCGACTTTCCCAGACCTAAGGACTTTGATGGGTTAGGTCTATGTTTTAGTTTTGGCAGGTGGTGCTGTCTACATGCTGTGGTTTTCTGTTTGTTTTTGTTTTTCCAGACAGGGTTTCTCGGTGTAAAAGCCCTGGCTGTCCTGGGACTATCTCTGTAGACCAGGCTGGCTTGAACTCTCAGAGATCCTCCTGCCTCTGCCTCCAGAGTGCTGGGATTGAAATCGTGCGCCACCACTGCCTCCGCCGCCGCCGCCGCCACCGCCACCACCACCACTGGTGGTGCATTTTACAGCCTGAATGGTGGTTTCATCATGGAGTTAGTTGTGCTAAGGTCTGAGGGCCTTGTTACATTCCCCACTGGTCTTAGTGAATGAATCAAATTGTGACTTGTCAGGGCCGGGCGTTGGTGGCGCACGCCTTTAATCCCAGCACTGGGAGGCAGAGGCAGGTGGATCTCTGTGAGTTCGAGGCTAGCCTGGTCTACAGAGCCGATTCCAGGACAGCCTCCAAAACAAAACAGAGAAACCCTGTCTCGAAAAACCAAAAAAAAAAAAAAATTGTGACTTGTCCTGTTTTAAAGAGGTGTAGTTTGTCCCAGACCATATATATGATTTATGATTTACTGGGATTTACAGGCTGCAATCCAGCTAATCCAACAATAGCTGGCTATGAACAGAAAGTCCAAGAATCCAGTAGTTCCCCAGTCCACAGGGATGGTTGTCTCATCTATTGTAATACATGCTGGAATCCTGAAATAGACTCATGCCAGTGATGGAATGGATGTGCTGGCAGGATGAGGGCCATCAGGCAAAGAGCGAAAGCTTCCTTCTTCCATGTCCTTCTATCGACTTCCAGCTGGAGAGGTGGTCTAGATTGAAGTGTGTCTTCCCCGCTCAAAGTCTAGACTAGAAGTGGATTCGTCCACTTCAAACCAAGCAAAAATCATCTCCTAGAGGTGCCCTCCATTTCTGGATTGCAGTTCGTTCCAGGTGTAGTCAAGCTGACGGCCAAGAATAGCCATCACACACAACAATAGAATACCTAAACAAGACACTGACTAAGGCTGGCAGGAACGAGCCGAGTTTTCAGTCCCCAGCCCTCTTTCTCTAACTGCTAGATACTAATCCAGTTTTCAGCATCCTGGCCCCTCTGGGCAGAACTTCTTGGGTTAGTAGATTCTCTTCAGGCCCACTTACTCACACGCAGGATGCTCTAAGAAAACTATTTGAAAACTTTTCAGTACTTGGATGCTTCTCCGTGTGGAGCACTCGTGGGAAGCTTCCTGCAGCATTTTGAGCCACACTCTGATGGACTGCAGTCCTCTTTCCATGGGTGTCACCCATTGAGTCACCTTTCCCGCCATCTTAGAGATGACAGTTTTATCCACGGGATTGGGGTGCTGTTCACAGAGGCCAGTTCCCTGTGTTGTGAAGTTGTTGTGAGCTCAGTGCCACACCCGGTAAAGAAGGGTGTTACCCCAATCTCCGGAGTCCAGGGTTAGAGCCTGAGGTGCCTTTGGGTTCCTTCTGATTCCACAGTTCTGTGTGCTAGCAGCCTTGTGCATGCATTATCTATAGGTGACATGTTCCCCGTGGCTTCACAGGAAGTCTTTTTTTTTTCCTAGACAGGGTTTCTCTATGTGTCCCTGGTTGTCCTGGAACTTGCTCTGTAGACCAGGCTGGCCTTGAACTCAGAGATCCTGCCTCTGCTGGGATCAGAGGTGTGACTACCACCACTCACAATACCCTAATTTCTTAAGCATATGGAATTACATAAATTACAATTCTGGTGCCGGGCGGTGGTGGTGCACGCCTTTAATCCCAGCACTCGGGAGAGAATATATACATATATATCATATTATTTAGAGCAAAAGTCCCTGAGTAGTACCTTTGAGAAGGTACTACTCGGGACTTCCATTGACTGAGCTAGCTGCTGGGGTCGCCATCTCTACCAGCAGGTCAGGGGTAATGATGGCAGTTTTTCCAGGGAATTCCCCAACTCCACCCACTACTCATATCCCAGCAGCCCGGATAAGCATCAATCCTGTGCCTGTCAGCAGTCCTAAGCGGACTGGATTTCTGCTGTTACACATGATTTCAAATAATGGAGGATGACATTTAATAAACTCATTCACTGGGCCATGAGAACCCTGGAGAGGATGTGGTTCTAATAGGGGTCAATATGCATCAGTTAGAAAAAATGTCAACTATGTGCCTAGAGGAAACATCTCTCCAAGGTAGCTTGCTCAATGATGTTGCCTCAGTTACCTTCTCCAGCCTGAAAGACTTTGTGCCTCTCTGAGGACACAGGGGACACAGAAGGCCCCTCACCAGAGCTTTAGTCTGTGAGTCATAAGTAACAGAATGAAAGCTGAGGTACTCAGTGACTCACTGGAGGCACTGCCCAGAGGATACAGAAGTCACAACTGTTAGTCAACAGATAAAATACAGGGATTTAAAAAAAATTTGTTTATTCCCGGGCGTTGGTGGTGCACACCTTTAGTCCCAGCACTCAGGAGGCAGAGGCAAGTGGATCTCTGTGAATTTGAGGCCAGCTGGTCTACAGAACGAGTTCCAGGACAGCCTCCAAAACAATACAGAGAAACCCTGTCTTGAAATACCAAAAAAAAAATGTTTATTATTTTTAATGTGCATTGGTGTTTTACATTGTATCTGTGTGGAGGGTGTCAGATCCCCAATAAGTGGTTTTACATACAGTTGTGAGCTGCCATATGAGTGCTGGGAATTGAACCTGGGTCATTTGGAAGCACAGACAGTGCTTTTAATCACTGAGCCATTTCTCCAGCCCCAAATGCAGAAATTTTTGTTAGTTTTGTATGTGTGCTGGGAATTGAGCCCAGTGAAACAGTGAGCTCTCTCTCTCCCTCTCTCTTTCTCTCTCTCCCTCCCTCTGTCCCTCCGTCCTCCGTCCCTCCGTCCCTCCCTCCGTCCCTCCCTCCGTCCCTCCCTCCGTCCCTCCCTCCGTCCCTCCCTCCGTCCCTCCCTCCCTCCCTCCCTCTCTCTCTCTCTCTCTCTCTCTCTCTCTCTCTCTCTCTCTCTCTCTCTCTCTCTCTCTCTCTCTCTCTCTCTCTCTCTCTCTCTCTCTCTCGCCCTCTCTGTGTGTGTGTGAGTGTATTGATTTTTCTTTTTCTTTTTCTTTTTTCTTTTTGGTTTTTTGAGACAGGGTTTCTCTGTGGCTTTGGAGGCTGTCCTGGAACTCGCTTGGTAGTCTAGGCTGGTCTCGAACTTACAGAGATCCCGCCTGCCACTGCCTCCCGAGTGCTGGGATTAAAGGCGTGTGCCACCAACGCCCAGCGAGTGTATTGTTTTTTCAAGTCAGGGTTTTTTCTGAGTAGCCCTGGCTGCTGTCCTGGAACTCTCTCTGTAGGCCAGGCTGGTCTCAAACTCAGAGATCCGCCTGCCTCTGCCTCCCGAGTGATGGGATCAAAGCTGAGTGCCACAACCATCTGGTCAGTGGTGCATGCTTTTATTCCAGGTAGAGGGGTCAAAACAACAAAATCTTTCCTCATTTAAATTGTTTCTCAGCCCGGTGGTGGTGAGCTGCCAGAACCACAGAAAAACCCGTCTCAAAAAAAAAAATGTTTAACATAATTCTCAAAGAAACCAGCAGGGATTTGGAAAGTCATAGAAAAAGCTAGTGTCTTCTGGACATCCACCTAAAACAGCTATACATGTAGCCTCACTTGCCTTGAGCACATTATTTAAAGAATTTTCCCTAAGAACTCCCAAGCTGTCATGTAAGCAACATAGACAAATTCATGTTTAGTCTAAGGTGAAAATTGGCCAGCTAAAGAGGAAAACTTCTGCACAGAAAATTAAAAAGAAAAAGAAACAGATGCTTTTTATTACCTCCCGAGATGAAATGTGTGTCAGTAGCTAGTGAACATAAGCGAGACGCTATGTCAATTCAAACCTTGGTGCGTTGTGTTTTAGTCTTTCTCTGCCACAACTCAGTGAACCATTCTTCCAATGCCTCCCCAAGGGTGTAAACTGAGGGGCGGGGAGTGACAGATTTAGTCAGGTGACTGCCCTGCTGTAATATGAGCACAATGGTAGTGCCAACTGCCACTGTCTATCAAAAGTCAAAGTGACTAAGGCTGAAATTTGGCTAAGCATGTTCAACATGCTCCTTTCCTCTCCATAGACGGAGGGGGGCGGAGGATGCATGGTTCACGTGGAGCAGCAGGGACTTTATGGAGGAGAGAGAGCTGTCCTCACAATCACAGGCTGTGGCTGAGGCCCTGCCGGCAAACCTGAGCTCATCACCATCGACAGGCTTGCGGGTGCCCCCCCCCATTCCTCTCTTCATCTTTTCCTTTCACCACCGTCTCACTATGTAGCTCAGGCTAGCTTCAAATTGTCAGTCCTCTTATCTCTGCCTCCCAAGTACTGGGCTTACAGGTGTGCACTTACTTATTTTTTGTTCAGTTTTGGTTTTTTTGCTTTTTGTTTTTCAAGACAAGGTTTCTTTGTGCAGCCCTGACTGTCCTAGAACTAGATCTGTAGCCCAGGCTGGCCTTGAACTCAAAAGATATCCATCTGCCTCTGCCTCCTTAGTGCTGGGATTAAAGGCGTGGGGCACCCCCCTACCCACGTTATGCATTTTGTTTTATAATGTGCTGAGTTCCCATGGAGTTCGGAGAAGGGTGTAGGATATCCTGGGACCAGAGTCACAGAAGCTGGGAGCCAGCACGTGGGTGCCAGGAATCGGACCCGGGCCCTCTGGGAAAGCAGCCAGTGTTCTTAACCACTGCGCCATGTCAGCCCACTGTGTATACATTTTAATGGGAAATTCACAGGACACGGGAACTTTCATAAGGAAATGGATATCAAAAGCAACAGGTAGGGAGGTAAGTCACCTTATACTCGGTTTGGTGGACAGGTGTGTGGTGCGGCTGGATGACGGGGGTCAGGGTCACTGAGGCTGTGATGAAGTCACAGTGACCAAAGCCACATGGGCGGAAAGGGTTCATTTGGTTCACACATCCCAAGTCACAGGCCACTGAAGGAAGGTCGGGCAGGAACTCTAACAGGGCAGGAACCTGGAGGCAGGAGCTGATGCAGAGACCATGGAGGAGTGCTGCTTCCTCGTGGCTCCCTCAGCCTGCTTTCTTATAGAACCACCAGCAGTGGCACCACCCACAATAGGCTTGGCTTTCCCCCAACAATCACTAATTAAAAAGAAAATGCCCTACTGAGTCTGGCATTGGTGGTGCACACCTTTAATCCCAGTACTCGGGAGGCAGAGGCAGGCAGGTATGAGTTCAAGGCCAGCCTGGTCTACAAAGGGGAGTTCCAGAACAGCCAAGGCTACACAGAGAAAAACCCTGCCTCAAATATAAGTAGGGAGGGAGGAAGGGAGGGAGGGAGAGAGGAAGGGAGGGAGGGAGAGAAAGAGAGAGAGAGAGAGAGAGAGAGAGAGAGAGACAGACAGACAGACAGACAGACAGAGAGAGAGAGGGAGGGAGGGAGGGAGGGAGGGAGAGAGAGAGAGAGAGAGAGAGAGGGAGAGGGAGAGAGAGAGGGAGAGGGAGAGAGAGCCTGCCCTACAGGTTTGCCTGCTTACAGCCCAATCTTCTGGATTGAGGCTGTCTCAGAGGAGTTGACATAAAACTAGCCTGCACAAAAATAGGCTGGCATCAGACTGAGGGAGATTTGCAAAGCCAAATTCATTCAGATTCTTCTCTGTTCTGATGAGGGGACCATCAGATTCTTCCTCTGTACCTCTGAGGGGACCTTTCTCCCAAACAGAGGTTCTGTGATGGGCTTCAGGGGAAATGGATGAGGAGCAAATGGGAGTGGCCTTGCTACCATCCCTTTTCTCAGTGCCAAGGTGGCATCTTTGAGGGTATCAGACCTTCAACCGCACCATTAACATTCCAAGCGCCCCTCGGAGGCTGTCTCTGTGGGACGTGTGAATTGTACAAAACGCCTGCCAAACATTGCTTAGCTTTCCCCACCAAGTTCTTTGACAAGTTTTCTGAATACTCTTCTCTTGTCATCCCTTGGCCCGTTTCTGTCAGAGACTGTAATGGGTCTGAGATCTCACCGTCTGCAAGCTAGCACGTGCCTGCAGTTTCACACACATATTTTGACAGGAGACACCAAAAGTGTGTGTCAAAAATACAGCTGACGACTGTTGCAGAATAACGGCTGGAGGAGCTCAAAGCGGCTCCCACACCCTGTTCCTCAGCGGCGATGCGAAGGCCGGATGCTTCGGCACAGGCAGAGGGGTGCATCGGCACAGACAGAGGGATGCTTCGGCACAGGCAGAGGGATGCTTCGGCACAGGCAGAGGGGTGCATCGGCACAGGCAGAGGGATGCTTCGGCACAGGCAGAGGGATGCTTCGGCACAGGCAGAGGGGTGCTTCGGCACAGGCAGAGGGGTGCTTCGGCACAGGCAGAGGGGTACACTACAGAAAAGCCCCCCAGTAGAAGACTGGGGATACGAGGCAGTTGGCACCTTTGTCTCTGATGTCACCTGATGCCCCAATAGAGACATCACTCATCACCCTGGGATGAATGGGGAGTTGTTACCTCCAGGAGAAGTTACCTCCAGGGGAAGGTGACTGACTTCTTTTGTGGAGGCCATCTCCAAATGTCTTCAGAAGGGTGCGTTAACTTCAGGACTGTTAGTTACTCTAAGATGTCCCTTGTTCAGAAGGCCCAGGCCACATAGGAATACAAGAGATTCTTAGCAAATAGTACTCAACACTACAGAAGAGGGAAGAGGAAAGAAAACCAAAGGAAAGAAAGACACAAAACAGAATTGTTGATGCTGGGCGGTGGTGGCGCACACCTTTAATGCCAGCACTCAGGAGGCAGAGCCAGGCGGATCTCTGTGAGTTCAAGGCCAGGCTGGTCTACAGAGCGAGTTCCAAGGCAGCCAGAGCTGTTACACAGAGAAGCCCTGTGTGGTAGTATAAGTGTAATTGGCTCCCATAATCTTATAGGGAGTGACACTATTAGAAGGTGTGGCCTTGCTGGAGAGAGTGTTCTGTGGGAGCGGGCTTTGATGTCTCCTAAGTTCAAGATTCCGCCCAGTGTGACAGTCTACTTCCTGTTGCCTGCATATCAAATGTGGCAGCTGCTTCTCCAGCACCGTGTCTGCCTGCACACCGCTGTGTTCCCGGCCATGGTAATGGACTAGACATCTAAAACTGTAAGATGCCACTTCAACTAAATGACTTATGAAGAGCTGCCATGGTTATGGTATCTCTTCACAGCAATAGAAACCCTAACTAAGACACCTGTCTCAAAAAAAAACCAACAACAACAACAACAAAAGAAGTAAAATTGCAGAGATAATAATACATTTTTAGCAGGTGGGTATGGTGGGTGACTCATGGTGGGTGCTGGGAACCAAACTCGGGTCCTCTGGAAGAGCAGTATCCACTGTTAACCACAGAATTACCCCTATAACCCCAGAAAGAGCTTTAGTCAACAGTTCCAGATTATAGCCCATCTGCTGGGGACGTCACAGAGGTGGAAACTCATAATACCTGATGACATTTCATCCACACTCAGGAAGCAAGGAGCACCGGATGCATGCATGTTCACATCCAGCTTGCATTCTCCACGCTTACCCAGTTCAGGATCCTCTGCCTAGGGAATGGTGCCACCTGCAGAAGGCACCCCAAAAGAAATGCCTGCAGAACAACCTGGTCTCAACAATTCCTCATTGAGACTCCCTTCTCAGTTGGTCCTAGACTGTCAGTTTGACCATTAAAACCAGCCAGCACAGTATGGCAGACATTTTTCCATCATGTATCCTGATCACAGGAATAATAACGACACAGAAAGTAATATGCATACCTCCCGAACCAGAATATCAGTACCTTTTAGAGATAGTCTGGTAATGCTGGTCAGGCTGGCCCAAATGCCAGAGTTCCTCCTGTATCAGTCTCCAGGGCGGCTGGGACCACCAGTGCCAATCATCAAACCTGGATGAGAATGCCCAGCATTCTAAAATCCCCTCTGTGGACTGATGCACAGTGAGGACTAAAGAAATTACTGTACTGGCAGGAGGCAGGGAAGGAAATGAGTTGGTAAATAGTCATAGGGAAAGCAGCCAACATCCTGGCCTCCTGCTTCCTCCCTCCTGCTGAAAACAATGTGAACATTTGAAAGAAAAAGCAATGTAACAAGACAGATGACCTCTTACTGAATGCCCATGGCCCTCTACTCCCAACCTCCCGACCAAGGAACCCGAATGCCTGCCACTTCTCTAGGTGTGGCTTGGCTGCATTTCACAATGCTGTGTTAAAGCAATATTCATTTTTTTTCTTTTTGGTTTTTCGAGACAGGGTTTCTCTGTGGCTTTGGAGGCTGTCCTGGAACTAGCTCTTGTAGACCAGGCTGGTCTCGAACTCACGGAGATCCTCCTGCCTCTGCCTCCCGAGTGAGCAATATTCATTTTTAATTTTAATTTTATTTTGGTTTTGCTATGAGATCTAGGCTAGCCTCAAATTGTAGCCCAGGCTGACCATGAATCCTTTTGCCTCAGCCTCCAAGTCCTGGGTACAAGCAGACGGCACACACCTGGCTCAAAACAACACTGTCTTCAGGCAGCCTAAGTATATTTGCTTTTGGAGGGTATGAAGCTTTCTATCAGCCCAGCCTTCTCTCTCCCTGTTTCTGGCACTGCAGGGTAGGTGTGCTCTGCCCTGCACACTCACTGGCGCTGCTGGGTTTGGGGCTCACTCAGGAACTCGTGCTGTGATGCCTCCTTCTTGCTTTGCACCCCAGATGTTTCAGCATCCGTGCTATAGATGTTTCCCTTTTTAGTTCACTCATTTTTTTTGTAGATCAACTAATACGAAAGAAAGAGAATAACCTGTGTTATTTGGCAGAGTCTTTTTGTTTTTTAATGTTTGCATCTGTGATCTGTGTACCTGTGTGTGTTACTCGTATGACTTGTCCTAGAAGCCAGAAGAGGGTGGATGCCCTGAAGCTGGAGTTATAGACAGTGGTGAGCCACATGACAGGGGTGCTGGAAACCAAATTCTGGTTCTCTGCAAGAGCAGCAAGCACACTTAGTCTCTGACCCACCTTTCCCCCTTTAAGATTTTTTTTTTTTTGGTTTTTCGAGACAGGGTTTCTCTGTATTGTTTTGGAGGATGTCCTGGAACTTGCTCTATAGACCAGGGTGGCCTTGAACTCAAGAGGTCCGCCTGCCTCTGCCTCCCGAGTGCTGGAATTAAAGGCGTGCGCCACCAACACCCGACAAGAATTTTATTTATCTATTTGACTGTGCACATGGCATGGCATGTGTGTGGAGGTCATAGAACGACTCGACATGGATACTAGGGACTGAGCTGAGGACATTAGGGTTAGTGGCAAGAGCCACTACTTACAGAGCCATCTCACAGGCCCAAGGGTTTTATAAATTCTTTTTTTTTTTTAGTCATAATTTTAGCTCAGGGGTGGTGGTGATGGCAGTGGTGGTGGCACACACCTTTAATGATGCACTTGGGAGTCAGAGGTAGATGGCTCCCTGAGTTCAAGGCCAGCCTGGTCTACAGAGTGAATTCCAGGACAGCCAGGGCTTTACAGAGAAACCCTGTCTCAAAAAAACAAAAACAAAAATGGAGACGAAAACAAAAGTCATAATTTCAGATTGTGGACGAAGACACCAGGAAGATGTACAGTGTAGGGGTGAGGTTGATTAAAGACCTGCCACTCATGACTGGAAAGATGGCAGCTAAGAACACTCGCCATTGCTCCTGCAGGAGACCTGGGTGCATGTTGGTTTATAATATCCTGTATCGTCAGTTCTAGGGAATCACACACCCATTCCCCCACCCCACCCAGAGCTCCTGAATGCAAATGACTTACTTATATTCCTGCAGACATACATATACACAATTTTAAATATACTAAAAAATATGAAGCCCCACCACTCACTGAACTTTTCCTTTGTTTTTTGTTTTTCGAGATAGGATTTCTCTGTAGTTTTGGAGCCTGTCTTGGAATTTACTCTGTAGACCAGGCCGGCCTTGAACTTACAGAGATCCTCCTGCCTCTTGCCTCCCAAGTGCTGGAATTAAAGGTGTGCGCCAGCACACCACTACCTGACAAAGAATTATTTATTTATTATGTATACAGTGTTCAGCTTGCATGGATGCCTGTATGCCAGAAGAGGGCATCCTGTCTCATTATAGATGGTTGTGAGCCACCATGCGGTTGCTGGGAAGGGCAGCCAGTGCTCTTAACCTCTGAGCCATTTCTCCAGCCCCTCACTGAACTTTTCTTACCCCTGAAAGTCTTCTGGGATGAAGGAAACCCAGAAATGCCTCATCATGTTTGTGCCATGCCTCATAAACTGTAACAGGATTTGCATCATTTATCATCTGTCAGTCAAAATCTCTAAACAGCATCCTTGATCGCATCACGGGGCAGGGGGTCTGGAAGGGGCGATCAGGGAAACTATCCCAAGCTGGAGAGAAAAGACAATCTGCCCCTATGCTAACTCACTGTTTTCTTTCGTGCTATCTTTTTGTCTTGAGAATTTGCCTGCACCCCATTTTCTCAGCGTGTTCTGTACCATCCTAGGAGCTGGATTGCTGTGGGAAGTGTTGAGGAGGCACAGGATGTTTGCATCATTATGTAACAACACGAAGCATTATCAGGCACCGGGCCCAGCACCTGTAACCCACCTCATGCTCACACAGTGACATTTTCCCAAATTGGTTTGTGACATTTGACTTGCTTTTTACATCCCTTTAAAGCATTTCCTTTTTTGGGTAAATGGCTCCTGTTAAAAGACCTGCAAGTAATTCTTCAGGACTCGTAATAAGAAGAGAGCTTCAGCCCCCTGCGTTGCTTGTTCCTCACTGTCTAACAACAGCCTAATGGAATGCCAACTTCTGGGAGCCCCGCAGGAGTGCAAACCTGATGGTGCTATCATTCCAGGGCCACTTGAAGACACCCTGGAGGCTGACACTCTTTCCATATTCCCACTCTGTGGGCAGGTTTTTTTTTTGTTGTTGTTGTTGTTTTTTTGGCTCCTTTGTTTTTCAAGACAGGGTTTCTCTGTATTGTTTTGGAGGCTGTCCTGGAACTTGCTCTGTAGACCAGGCTGGCCTCGAACTCATAGAGATCCACCTGCCTCGGTCTCCTGGTGCTGGGATTAAAGGCAATCTTCCTGCCTCTGCTTCCCGAGTGCTGGGATTAAAGGCATTCGCCATCAATGCCTGGCTTAATTGCTAACTTTTAATCAGTACACTCTGTACCAGGTCAGGAAGATGCAGAAGGAAGCTGGCCATCTTGGAAATTGTCCCTCTCTATGCTAGTCAGGGCCCCTCTCTCTGTACCTGTCTGCCTATCAGGGAATCTATCTAACTCCTAATCCCTGGTACCAATGTCACCACTTCTCGGAAGCAGAGGACATCAGGTGTGGTCCTTTACAAGTCACCTATTCCTGTGAGACAGGGTCTCCGGCTGAGTCTGAGCAGCCGGCAAGCTCTGATAGCATCTGTGGTCCTCACAGTGCTGGGGTTGTAGGTATGGCTACAGCAAAGCCCACCTGCCCCCTTCCAGACAGGGATTCTCCGTGTGTCTGTCTGTTCTGGAACTCACTCTGTAGAGCATGCTGGACTGGAACTCTGCCTCCTGATTGCTGTGGTTAAAAGTGTTCGCCACCATGCCTCCAAGGTGCACCTTTTTACCTGGGTGCTCAGTATTCAAACTCAGGTCCTCATGCTTACAGAGCCATTCTCTTAGCCACTGAGCTAATAAAATATATTATAAAATATAATATATAATAAAACTCATTATTAGAAGTGTTTTTATTTAGCTTGCTTTTTTGAGGCTGGGTGTCATGTATCCCAGGCTTACCTCAGACTGTATCCACGAATGACAAGGCTTTCAATTCTCCTGCCTTCAGATGTTGGGATTGCAGGAATGTACCACCATCCAGGGTTATGCCCCAAGGGGATCAAACTCTGGGACTTTGTGCCTGCTGGGCAAGCACCCTACTAGCTGATCTACACCCTAAACCCCTGGAAATGTCATTTGCAAACTAAAACATACAAGATATAGTTCGAAATATCTAGTATTTGGCAATTCAATTTTTAGTTTTATGTTCAGTGACCACTGAACCGTTCTGTCAAAGGGTCTTTTAAATCTCTCCGCACTGCCCACATCCCCTGCCTGGAACTGTGGACAACATGTGAACTCATGAATTCACTTTGGTTAACACTGGCCTGAACTTTACCCTGTTTTGACTTTTGACTCTTGGACCCAAACATTCCACCTCCCTCTTCAAAAACTTGGAAAATGGTCGCTTGCCTTTCAAAGATTAGTTTGGGAGGCGCTGCAGCTGGTTGGAGATTAGGACTGGGCACTCTGCCTAGCCTTAGCTCCCTATGGCCTGGGGCAAGCCCATAGTGGCAAGAGGGCTTAAAGGGACCAGAGACTCGAATTCCTCACTCGATCCCTGCAACAACTGAGTCTAAAGGTTGTCCCACCACAGCATTTTCTGCCAACCAAGGAAATGCTGCAGCACCCGACCTGACGATTTAGGTGGAGCGTTGAGGCCACGAATGGTGGTGACACCTTTAGTCCCATCACAGGGGCAGGCAGGTCTCTGTGAGTTCAGGGCCAAGCTTGGTCTACATAGTGCGTTCCAGGCTGATACATAGTGAGAAACCCCCGTCTCAAAAGAGAAAATCCACCAGAGGAACTGGATTTGAAGGTTTACAAGTTAACCTAAGTAAAAAACAATCAGCATCAAGTTATAAAATTTAATTGTTACTTAGTTTCAGAGCATGCTGGGTGTGGCTTCTTAGAGCCTTAAGGAACGATTTCCATTTAAATGACAACTTCAAACTCTGGGGTGACTGCAGCAGTGTGGCTAACCCCGCCTAGAAAAAAATGGAACCCGAACCCAGGCACCATCCAAAGACTAAATGGGGCACCTCTTGAGGCAGGCTGCTTTACCTGACCTCCACACAATCACTAAAGAACCAGGGCATTTGAAGGACAAACGACGGGGGTGGGTGGAAAGGACCTTGGCCGGGCTTTGGTGGCGCACGCCTTTAGTCCCAGCACTCGGAGGCAGAGGCATGCAGATCTCTGTGAGTTAGAGACCAACGTGGTCTACAAGAGCGAGTTCCAGGACAGCCTCCATAGCTACAGAGAAACCCTGTCACACCAACTCTCCCCTTAACCCCCCCCAAACAAAACAAAAAAACCCTTAAGAGCCAGGGGCTGGAGAGATGGTTCAGAGGTTAACAGCATCAGCTGACCTCGAACTCACAGAGACCCGCCTGCCTCTGCCTCCAGGGTCCTGGGATTAAAGGTGTGCATCATCACCGCCTGGCTCAAAGAATGTCTGCTCAGAGGACTCGCTTTCCAACGGTATGGAAAGGGAGAGGTGGATGGCGGATGGCGGTCGGTGGGGGGCATATTATGTGTTGAAATGTTCCATAATTATAAAATAACTGTGTTTGGGCCGACAGCTAGGTTCCAGGAAGCTTTCTTTAAGACCGTTAGCATTGCCAGTGAGTTACCACACCTAATTAGCCATTAGTACTTTAGCCCTCGCTGGTTTTCAGTGCGGGAGAGAAGGGTCTCCCTCTGGGAACCCCGCCTCTCCCCGCGTCCGCTTACCGACACAGCCCCACTGACCCCGTGCAGACACACCACTTTCCCGATTATTTCCTGGCTCCTCTGGCCATTTTGCCTGAGCTACAGGCGGTGTTTTACCTTTGAGGGACAGCCCCTCTCCAAATCACCTTAGTCATCTTGAGAGGGCCAGAGAAACGGCAGCTCCCACTAGAGGGCCCCCTCGCCCTCCTCAGCCAAAGGTCGTCATCGTCGTCACGTCCCGCCTGGCGTCCCCTTTGCCGAGCCAGGATTTTAATGCGAGGTCTGGGTGCTTCTCCAACTTTAGTTAAGACAGACTATTTTGGTAGACGAACTAATTGCCTCGACACAGTTCTCTCCATTCTAATCTCCACAAGAGAAGGACAGTTGTCACTTGAAAGCACGGGTAGAATCGGTCTTTTGGCCACCTGAGTCTGGGCTAGCTGCCGGCTTCAGAACCAGCTGCTTTGGGTACAGTGGAGGACAAGCGCCCTGGCAGCGGGGACGATGCCGATCCAGTTCCCGGGGACCGTGTCCTGAGGACAGTGAGGCCCAACACCTTCAGAATTTCTGGTTTTTCAAGAAGAGCCAAGAATCTTTCTAGCCCAAATGTTTGTGGTTCGTTTAAAAAAAAAAAAAGATGATGCCATTGTTTTGGGGGGGGGTATATGTCAGTGTCTTTGTTAGAGTTTCTGTTACTATGAAAATGTACACAATCAGCCGGCGTTGGTGGCGCATGCCTTTAATCCCAGCACTCCGGGAGGCAGAGGCAGGTGGATCTCTGTGAGTTCGAGGCCAGCCTGGTATACAGAGCGAGTTCCAGGACAGCCTCCAAAACAATACAGAGAAACCCTATCTCGAAAAACAAAACAAACAAACAAACAAAAAAAGCTAGTTCCAGGTCAGCCTCCAAAGCCACAGAGAAACCTTGTGTTGAAAAACCAAAACCAAACAAACAAAAAGTATGCATCAAAAGCAACTTGGAGAGGAAAGGATTGATTTGCTTATGCTTCTATATCACGTCCATCATCAGAGAAAGTCAGGACAGGCACTCAAGGCAGGAACCGGGAGGCAGGAACTAAAGCAGAGACCACGGAAGAATAGAATGCTGTGATTGGCTTGTAGAATGCTGTGATTGGCTTGTGCCTCCTGAATTGCTTAGCTTGCTTTTATTATGCAACCCAGGACCAGGGGTAGCGTACCCACAGTGTGCTGGGCACTCCCACATCCATCATCAGTCAAGAGAACGGCCCACAGACATGCACTTGATGGAGACATCTCCTCCCTCCACTGATGTTCTCTGCCCAGATGTCCCTCGTTGGTGTCACGTTGACAGAAAACAACTAGCCAGCACTAATGGGATGAGAGCAAGACAATGTCCCCAAGGCAAACATTAAGTCCTGTAGGTCCTTACTTAGTCTTTGGGGCAGATGTTGCTAGCTACAGCCCACATGGCTTATTCTCAGGCTGACTCCGCCCACGGCCTGTGGTTTTTACAGGGTTAGTTTTCTAAGACAATCTCAAATTGAAATGCTGGCTGGGCTTGAACTTGTGATCCTCCTGCCTCAGTCTCTCAAGTGCTGGGATTACAGATGTGACACAAAACAAATGGCTTCAATTTTTTCCTGACTCACGAATGCCTATTTTCATTCCTTTGTAATTTATTTTTAATTAATTAATTTTATTTTATGTGCACTGATGCATGTTTTGTCTGCATGTTTGTCTGATCTTGCAGCTACAGACACTTGTTAGCTGCCATGTGGGTGCTGGGAATTGAACCCAGGTCCTCTGTAAGAACAGTCAGTGTTCTTAACTGCTGAGCCATCTCCAGCCCCCTTGAATTTATTTTTTTAAGATTTGTTTATTTGCCGGGCGGTGGTGGCGCACGCCTTTGATCCCAGCACTCGGGAGGCAGAGGCAGGCGGATCTCTGTGAGATCGAGGCAGCCTGGTCTACAGAGAGAGTTCCAGGACAGCCTCCAAAACAATACAGAGAAACCCTGTCTCGGAAAAAAAAAAAGGATTTTGTTTATTTATTGCATACAGTGTTCTGTCTGCATGTATCCCTGCAGGCCAGAAGAGGGCACCAGATCTCATTACAGATGGTTGTGAGCCACCATGTGGTTGCCGGGAATTGAATTGAGGACCTCTAGAAGGGCAGCCAGTGCTCTTAACCTCTGAGCCATCTCTCCAGCCCCTCCTACTTTCTTTTTTAACTTTTATGAATTACATGAGTGTGGGTGCCCACAAAGGATGGAAGAGGAGGCCAGGTCCCCTGGAGCCAGAGTAACAGGTGGTTGGTTATGAGCTGCCTGATGTGAGTGCTGGGAAGCGAACCATCCCTCCAGTCCCCAAAAGATTCCTTAAGAGTTATAAAATAGCTGGGCGTGGTAGGGCAAGCCTTGCATCCCAGCACTCAGGACACAGTGGCAGGCAGATCTTTGTGAGTTTGAGGCCAGCCTGGTCTATATAGCAAGCTTGAGGACATCTAGGACTACATAGATAGAGAGACCTTGTCTCAAATAAATAAATTAATTAATAAATAAACATACAAATAATAAATACTCAAAGAAGTGTAAAATAAGGTAGTAGGATTTTAAAAATGTCATTATGTTGAAATACAATTATAATATTAAGGATACAAATGTGTGTTGTTAAATAAGAAGGCCCATGGCAGCCAGGTGTTGGTGGCGCACACCTTTAATTCCAGCACCTGGGAGGCAGAGGCAGTCGGATCTCTGTGAGTTTGAGGCCGGGCTGGTCTACAGGGAGAGTTTCAGGACAGCTTCCAAAGAAACCCTGTCTCGGGGGGGAAAAAAAAAAGGCCTATGGCAGGGCAATAACCACTGAGACATTACAGTGAAGAATACTACTTACATCCAGAGATATCCAGACAACCGGGAATCCATTGGTGACAAAAATGGTAGGCATTGCTGTCACTGCTGTCTGCAGTGTATACATTTGTGATGTCTGGTATCTTTCTACAAAGACAGTTTAGCCGCCCAGCATGTCAATAGTGAGACACACAGCAGCCCTTGGCTTGGAGGCTCTGGTGGTCCCTGGTGTTCAGCCACTATTTACAAAGTTCCTACAAGGAAATACCTTAAACTCTGTTCCAGGCGCAGAAGCTAAACCTGTCACGAATCTTACCTGTGTTTTGGTTTTGAGCGCTGGAGATCAAACCTAGGGCCTCATACAAGCTAGGAAAGTGTTCCAACACAAAACTACATCCCTCAACCTGTGGAATTTATGCATTTTTAATATGTGCACAGAGACTGTGGATTACAATAGCAGGCTTGTATATATCTGTAGATGGATTTTTCCTTTTTGTTTTGTTTTACTCCTTGGGGACCCAACACCCAACTCCCAAATAAACACACAGACAGAGATTTATTCTTACTTTTGAATGCCTGTCCTTAGCTTGGCTTGTTTCTAGTCAGCTTTTCTAACTTATATTATCTCATTTCTCTTTAACTATATTTTGCCTCTGGACTTTTTTTTTTTTTTTTGGTTTTTCAAGACAGGGTTTCTCTGTATTGTTTTGGAGGCTGTCCTAGAACTCGCTTGGTAGACCAGGCTTGGTCTCCAACTCACAGAGATCCACCTGCCTCTGCCTCCCGAGTGCTGGGATTAAAGGTGTGCGCCACCACTGCCTGGCACCTCTGGACTTTTTACATTTCTTTATTCTGTATGTCTTTCTTCCCTTCTTACTCCATGGGTGGCTGGGTGGCTGGCCTCTGGCATCCTCCTCTCCTCCTTTTCTTGCTCTGATCTTCTCTTCCCAGATTTCTTCTCTTTTTTATTCTCTCTGCCTGGCAGCCCCCCTCCTATCCTTTCTCCTGTCTAGGTATTGGCGTGCCAAGGGGAGGGGGAAAGCTGAACATCTGAGGCCAACAGTGATGGAGGAAATGTGTAGGGCGTGTACTAAAGAACTTCCCATGTTTCCTTCTTGAAACAGTAACGCACACTTGAGCCAGCAAGTCCATTGCCATGAGGGGTTGCTGCGCCCTTCCAAAAACCGAAGGCAGCCGGACGGTGGTGGCACACGCCTTTAGTGCTAGCACGAGGGAGGCAGAGGCAGGAGGATCTCTGTGAGTTCGAGACCAGCCTGGTCTACAAGAGCGAGTTCCAGGACAGCCTCCAAAGCCACAGAGAAACCCTGTCTCAAAACCAAAAATAAAAAATAAAAAAAAATTAAAAAAAAAATCGAAGGCGAATGCCGTCCAGGAACTCCTCCATTCTTTTCATTTCCTTTCCCTAACGAGGCGTTCACATGAGCCCAGGGTGGGTGGGGAGGCAACTCATCGTGTGACATTATCCATCTCCTCCTCCTCCTCCTCCTCCTCCACCACCGCCACGTCGTTCCGGGAATGACAAGAAGCAGTACTGCCTGATAACAGAGTGTGGGCCACTGTGATAGCAGCTGTTTCATAAACAAGCTGGTTTTGGCATGGTGGAGAGAAATGGACCCTAAAAGACTTGTGGTTCGCCGCAACTCAGGGCTCAATGGCCTTCTTCTGGCCTCTCCTGGTGTTCAGTGACGGAGTCTCCTGGAGGTGGGGGGAGGTCTGTTGCGCCAAGTGGCCCTGAGATGGATGAAGTGGGTCAATACTGGGAGCAGCTCAGGGAAAGAAGAGGCCAAGGCAAGCCAAAAGAGCCTCTTCTTCACCCAGTGACGTTCCCTTGTGAAGCAGGAGCCCAACCCACTCCTGCTGGAGGAGCCCAGGCCGGGCTCGTTGCTTAGCAATGTAACTCAATGTTGCTAAAAATCCACCCATGTGAAAATTTACAAAGGCACGTGATACAAAGTAAATGGATTCTGTTGTGCATCATCATCGCAATGCTTGGTGGCTAAGTGGAAGGGAAGGTACTCTCACTCCCAAAAGCAGAAAGGTACCAAACATTCCCCTGCGAAGAGAGGTGGATAACATTGGGACATTTATATTTGGTCCAAGCCTGTTACTAATGTAGTGTGTAGGTATTCAAGAGAGTCAAGGTGGCTAGGATGGGTGAGTTTATTCTCTGCAGAGACATAGAAACTTGAGGTGTGACTCGTATAGGTGCCAACCCAGAATCCTGTCTGAAACTCCTTGTGCACACATCTGCAATGTGTCTAAAGTGTCTCGTGTCACTGTTACCATTGCTGCTCAGTCCTACCCCCAAAGGAAGGGCACAGTCAGCCATGATGAAATGGTGGGGGTTCTAGATGAGAGGGTGAACTTACGACCTGAAATCATGTCCTGGGGACTCTGAAAAGAGCAAACATAAAATCGTAACAGATGAGTCAATTCTGGTACTCTGGCCCTCAAACAAAATTTAACTCACTCTGAAATCTATTTTCTGAGTCCTCCCAGGGGAATTAAACTGGGCAATGAAACCGTAATCTTATTAAAATTAGAACAGCCACTAATAACACATTGTTTGCACTCTATCGACATCTAGATACATGTGGCAAGGAATGACAAATCTATAACTGAGTAAAATAGCGCAAGGTGGCCGTTTTTTCCTTTTTGGATACCATACTTTCAGTTTCTGCATGTATCGAGTGTGTAAGGAAAAGCATTTCCTTACATTAACTCTGTACATGCCTCCCCTCTTTAAAAGGGCGGTACCTATCAGTTTGGGTGATGTACTTCATTAGAAGGCCAGCAGAGGGAGCGCCTTTGCTGCTTGAAGAATCAGACAGGGAGGCAGGGGTCACCAGTGGGGGAGTGGGGGCAGGACTGAGACCTGAGTTGGCTGGTAAGACCTGGAGGATGGCAGATGGAAGGTCCAGTGCTCGCTGCTGGATTCCAAATTCTTGACTGTTTTTAGGTGTAGTTTGCTGTGGTAAGAAAAAGTGCTCAACCCACTCTCTCAATTTGTCCTGCTCCCTAGGTGTGTGTGTGGTGTGTTCTTAAGCAATGGTCAGTCACTAACCCATGGAATTATGAATAAACAGAGCAATATAGGTGTGGGGGTATATATCCACAGAGTAGGGTAGTGGGTGAAATAAGGCTCTATTAATCATATGTTGTAAGTTAAAAAAACTTCTGAATAGAGGCAGAGAGAGGGTCGGTGGATATAGGCTATCATACAAGCCTGCTTACCTGAGTTTATTCCCAGATCCTTGAGGTGACAGGAGAGAACTCCAGAGAGTTGACCTATGACCTCCACATAGACCCGTATGGCATGGTATAGTTGTGGTGGTGCATGTGAGCACACACACACTCTCTCTTTCGTATGTGTGTGTGTCTGTGTACATACATATACATATACATACATACATACGTACATACAATTCTGGGGCTGATGAGGTCACTCCTCAGGCAAAGGCACTTACCACCAAGCCTGACAACTTTAGTGGACACCCTGAACCTACAGGGAGAGAACTGATTCCGAAAAATGAAAGCTGCCCCTGACCTACAAGCATACACACACCCACACCGTGGCAACTACACCCCCAATAAACAGACACACACACACACACACACACACACACACACACACCTATCTGTATGAGTAATAAAGAGAATTCAAAGTAGGTAGCTTTTATTTCGAAATATGTGCTAATTGCTTGCATCTTGTTTACCATGACTCACTGTATTAATTATATACCACTGTTACAAAGTAACCCCTAACTGCAGTGTTTTAGAACAACAAACATCATGGTGAGGTTTTGGAGGTCACAATCCAGGGTGGTGTCAGCCAACCGGCAGCTGGGATCTCCCTTTCGGGAGGGTTCAGTGAAGAGCAGGGGCACTGTGATTGTCCCGTCAGCTGGGATCCCCCTTTCGGGAGGGTTCAGTGAAGAGCAGCTGTACCTGTGATTGTCCCAGAGCAGCCACTTGAGGATAATCCCAGCTCTTGGGAAGCTGAGGCAGAATTGCTGAGTTTGAGGTCAGCCTGGGCTACATGGTGAATTCTAAAAACAAAACAAACACCAGAAAGAGAAAAGATAAAAAAAAAAAGCATACTAGATACTTAGTTCCTGTGAGGACAATTACTCATAGGATTAGCAAGCAATCTCTTGAGATGTGTGTTAGGGGCACGCCCTATCTTCTCTTTTTTAAATTAAAATTGATTTGTGGCCAGGTGTTGGTGACGCACACCTTTAATCCCAGCACTAGGGAGGCAGAGGCAGGCGGATTTCTGTGAGTTCGAGACTAGTCTGGTCTACAAGAGCAAGTTCCAGGACAGCCTCCAAAGCCACAGAGAAACCCTGTCTGGAAAAACCAAACCAAAAAAAATTGTGTGTGTGTGTATGTGTGTGTGTGTGTTTTGTCTGCATGGATGTTACACACTACATGCGTGCTTGGTGCCCTTGGAGGTCAGAAGGAGGCATCAGATTCCCTAGACCAGGCTGGCCTCGAACTCACAGAGATTCTTCTGCCTCTGCCTCCCGAGTGCTGGGATTAAAGGCCTGCGCCACCAACACCCGGCCCTGGCTGTTGTTTTTGAAGAATAAGAATAAGAATAGCTCAATACCAGTTAATATCAAAGCAACTCCGCCCCAACATCAAGATGTTATGGTTTCTATATGTGACTGTTGGGGTACCCTGAATTGAGGAGGAGTCCCCAAGCCGGATTCGTCACCCCAAGAATCAAGAGTCCACACGCCAATTGATGCAACACACAAGAGGCTTTAATTAGGCATCTGCAGATGGGCCTCTTGGTCAGCTTTTAGACCGATTGGCCCCGAGGTTCAGTTACAATCAGCTTTTAAAGACAAAAACCACAAGCTTTTCGAAGGGGTCCCTATCTTGTGATGGGGGGGGTACATGACTACTGACCAGGGGAAGTAGATGTCTTCCTGACCTACACGTTGTAAATTCCTCAAACCTTGGTATGAGTTAATCATCTCTCCCTAAGTAAATGGTGGTTATCATCTCCTTGTTTCCCACAAATCTTGTTTGCCCATCTCTGATGCCCTGGTCAGTTCTTCACAGGTGGTCAGCAGCCCGGAATTGGCCTTTTGTGGGTTTACAGCCCTTCTGCAATTAAGGTTGCTAAAACATACATTCCATTCTGTGGTTTGGCCAGTTCCTGGGATGGGGTCCTTTGTTCACTTCCCAAGTTCTCTAGTGGGGTGTCCTCCCTGTTTAAGCTTATATTTTATTTCTATAAATTCGGGGTCTTTCATGACTTGTAATGGAGTCCTTACCATGCAAGCCTGGGGCCCGAATTCCCTCTCAGGAAGCCATGTTAAAAAGCAGGGTGGACAGCCGAGTGTTGGTGGCGCACGCCTTTAATCCCAGCACTCGGGAGGCAGAGGCAGGAGGATTTCTGTGAGTTCGAGGCCCTCCTGGTCTACAGAGCGAGTTCCAGGACAGCCTCCAAAACAATACAGAGAAACCCTGCCTCGAAAAACCAAACCAAACCAAACAAAACAAAAAGCAGGGGGGCAGGGCTGAAGAAATGGCTCAGAGGTTAAGAGCATTGACTGCTCTTCCAGAGATCCTGAGTTCAATACCCAGCAACCACATGATGGCTCACAACCATCTATAATGAGATCTGGTGCCCTCTTCTGGCGCACAGGTGCACATGCAGACAGAACACTACACACACACACACACACACACACACACACACACACACACACACACACACACAAAGCAGGGTGGGGTGGTGCAGGATCATAGTCCTAGTGCTAGGCAGGCCGACTCAGGAAGATCCCTGGGCCTTTGCCAGCTTGGCCTAATCAGGAAACTCCAAATGGGAGATACAAATAGCAAGAGCAGGGAGCAGAGGCAGGTAGCTCTCTGAGCTTAAGACCAGTGTGGACTTCGTAGTGAGTTCCAGGCCAGGCCAAGCAGGCCCACATCGTGAGACTCTAAAAGAAAAGCAAGGTAGCCAGGGCCTGAGGAATGACAGTTGGTGTCATATGCTAGGTACATACATACAAACATATGTGCACTCTGTCACATAAACAACCCCCCCCCATGGAAGCTAGCACTAAAACCCCTCCTGCGAGTGTTGAAGGCAGGGATGAGGTGAGTGAAATTGTACCATGCTGCCTACTGCATCCACACAGGGCCATGCAGGGCAGTTGATCTCTGGGGCTAAGAGCATATGGTTTTAGTTGGAGAGACCCGAGAGTTTCAAAGTTCTCTCCTCTTCTCTCTGGCTGCATAACTGTCTCTAACACTTTGGACTGCAGAGTGAGCAGTGCCCCCTGGCAAGTTGTGAGGTGACCAACCTGTCTGCTAACTGTATCGCTGGGATGCTGTATGCATAGTAGTCACAGCCCCAACCCCACTCCGGTGGCCCCTAAGTGGATGTGGCACAACAGTGACATACAAAGGTGGCTTCAGTCAGGTGTTTATCTTCAGGCCAAACAATATAAAACATGGCAGTAACGGTTTTCTGTTTATAAAAGTCGAGTCAACTCTCGGGGGGAAAATCAGGGCAGTGGAGATGTGTGATGTCTCAAATTTAGGTCCTCCATATGCTGGCATTTCAGCATCCCCAGAACCATGGCCAGGTTCCCGCTGTTGACCCCAAGGCAAAGTCTGTTGATGACAAATCCTTCCCCCTAGACAGACTCCTCATTAAACACCTCATTTCCTTGTTGACAAAAAATTGTGAATGAATGGGCAGGAATCATCAACAAAGCCTTTAGCACAAAAGACAAGGACGGAGATGCACAGATAGAAAGTAGACATTCGGGGGACAGAAGGAAACAACGGCCTCTAATTAGCATTGTCAGAGAGATCCACAGAGGCAGGGCATCTAGAAACAGGGAAAACAAAAGAACAAGAATGCTGCCTGGAAATGAAAATATTTAATTAGAAATTTTTAGGGGAAAGGATTAAAACATAAAATTTTAAAAGACAAAGGGGAAAATTGAAAGAAGGGGATTAGAGCCGGGCGTTGGTGGCGCACGCCTTTAATCCCAGCACTCGGGAGGCAGAGGCAGGAGGATCTCTGTGAGTTCGAGGCCAGCCTGGTCTATAGAGTGAGTTCCAGGACAGCCTCCAAAGCCACAGAGAAACCCTGTCTCGAAAAAACCAAAAAAAAAAAAAAAAAAGAAAGAAAGAAAGAAAGAAAGAAGGGGATTAGGATTGACGAAGTCAATCTCTGACCAATGGGAGTTCCAGAGTGCCCCAGGGATGGGGTGGGCAAGCTGGGGGCCAAGGGCTTTATACACTGAGCCTCTTCCTAGTCCCCTCTTTTTATCGGGTGCAGATGCACCACGACTTATCTCAGAGTTCCCTGTTGACAGACACTAGAGTGTCTCCAGACTCAGTTTGGTTTCATTCTGCTTTGCTTTATATAATGCCATGGTGGAAAGTTTTGCACGGATTTCCCTGTGCTATTGTTTGTGCCCTTTTAGAAGTGAGCACTGGCTGTGAGCAGGAGATGGTTGTGCAGAGCTAAACAGTTCTACTCGCTTTTATCAGGAGCTAGATCTCTGACTGCTCACAAGCCTGCTGTGAAATTCTGGGAGGAACTGGGTTTCTCTTCCTTCTTTCCTTCCTTCCTTCTTTCCTTTTCTTTCTTCTTTCTTTTTCCTCCCTTCCATCCCCCTCCCTTCCTTCCTTTTTGGTTTTTGGGGACAGGATTTTTTCAGTGCAGTCTTGGCTGTCCCAGAACTCCCTCTGCAGACAGGGGTGGCCCTGAACTCAGAGATCGGCCTGCCTCTGCCTCCTGAGTGCTGGGATTAAAGATGTGTGCCACCACTGCCTGTCTTGTGTTTTTTATAATATTTATTTTAAACACAGTTTGTGTGTGTGTGTGGGGGGTTGGGTGCACATGGTGAGTTCAGGTCCTCCAGAGACTAGAAGAGGGTGTCAAAAACTCTGGTCTGGAGTTACACATGACAAATGGCTGTTAGCTACCACGTAGGTGCTGGGAATTGAACCTGGGTCCTCTGGAAGAGCAGCCAGTGCTCTTAACCACTGAGCCATGTCTCCAGCCCCCAAGAGGCTAATCCTTATGAAAAGATGCAATGGATGATTTTTGTTGTCTTTACCATGCTTGTTTCGTATAATGAGCATTGCAATGGTTTGGATACGTTCTTCCTTCCAAGTTCAAACCTGACTCCCACATCAGTGCCTGTAAGAAGTGGGGGCTTTTGGGAAGTGACTGTTAGAAGGGCAGAGGGCAGAAAGGAACCAGTTTAGACTGTTTCTGATCTTCTAGTCTGGTGCCATGTGAGGATACCAAGAAGGTGCCATCCTGAAGAGAGAGAAGTCCTTGCCAGACATCAATTCTGCTGATGATCTTGTACAGCAAGTCTCCAATTCCGAGAAGCAAATTTCTATTACTCACAAATTACTGGACATTAGGTACTTTGTTGTGGAAATAAAAAATGGACTAAATAGATACACACCCCTCCGTCTTCCTTAGAGACAGAGTCTCAAGTAACCTGGGCTGACCCTGAACCCTTGTATACAGAGGATGACTGGGCTGGCCCTGAACCCTTGTATACAGAGGATGGCTAGGCTGACCCTGAGCCCTTGTATACAGAGGATGGCTGGGCTGACCCTGAGCCCTTGTATACAGAGGATGGCTGGGCTGACCCTGAACCCTTGTATACAGAGGATGGCTGGGCTGACCCTCCACTTCCCAAGTGCTAGGATTACAGGCCAGACTGCCATGTTTACTCGAGATCAAATACAGGAATTGTTGTTACGTGTTAGACAAGCACTCTAACAACCAAGCCACATCCCCAGCCTCGACATTTAGCCCATGCTGGCCTTGAAATCATATCCCTTCTGACTCAGCTTTCTGAGAGGCTTATTTTTTTCAAACCATTTTCTATGGCATTTTAATGTATGCACATCATTGTACGTTGCTTGTACTTGCCCACCACTACCCTCCCTCACCCCTAATTCTCTCCCCTCAGTGGTCCCTCCACCCAAAACTACTTCTACTTTTAAGATATGCATTCTTTATTCCCTTTGAGACTTGGTTTCTCTACATAGTCGTGGCTGTCCTGGAACTCACTCTATAGACCAGGCAGACCATGAACTGAGAGATACACCTGCCTCTGCCTCCCAAGTGCTGGGATTAAAGGTGTGTGCTACCTCACCCACCCAGATACATATGCTTTTAAATATTTTTTATTATTTATATTGGTGTATGAGTGTCTTGACTGTATGTATGTATGTATGTATGTATATGTATGTATGTATGTAGTTATGTACATATGCATGTCTGTGCATCACACGCATGTCTGGTGTCCTGGAGCATTAGATCCCCTGCAACTGGAGTTACAAATGGTTGTGAGATGCCATGTGTTTGCTGGGAACTGAATCCAGGTTCTCTGTAAGAACAGCTAGTGCTCACTGAAATGTCTCTCCAGCTCCAATACATTCTTTTTTTTTTTTTTTTTGGTTTTTCGAGACAGGGTTTCTCTGTATTGTTTTGGAGGCTGTCTTGGAACTTGCTCGGTAGACCAGGCTGGCCTCGAACTCACAGAGATCCGCCTGCCTCTGCCTCCCAAGTGCTGGGATCAATATATTCTATTTTTTAAAAAAAGAATTGCCGGGCGGTGGTGGCACACGCCTTTAATCCCAGCGGAGGGGGGGAGGGAGCAGAGGCAGGAGGATCTCTGTGAGTTCGAGGCCGGCCTGGTCTACAGAGCGAGTTCCAGGACAGCCTCCAAAGTCACAGAGAAACCTTGTCTCGAAACCCCCCCCCAAAATAAAAAAAATTGTATTTTTATTTTTTTATTTATGTGTATGTGTAGGTGCTAGTGCTCTTGGGGGCCCGAGGATGGAGCTGGAGCTCCTGGAGGTGGACTTACAGGCAGATACAAGACACCCAATGTGGGTGTTTCAAACTCAGCTCTGGTCCTTTGGAGGAGCAGTATATGCTCTCAACTGACGAGGCATCTCTCCATTCCTATAATCTTAATTTGCAAGACTCAGTATGGTTTGCGTTATTTATATATGATCAAACAGAAGTAGTGTGATTAGGAGTTATGTTTACAATAATCATTAAATTGGTCTATTTTTGGCCTAATTTCTTTTGGATCTTTTTATTTGCTCTTAAATGGACCTGACCTATTTTAAACTGGTTTTGGCTGGTCCAGCACACCGCTCCTCTCCTGGTTGTAATCTAGAGTACTCTCTTTACCCACCAAGTCTTCCTGAAGTCAAGAGAGAGGCAGTGCAGGTGCCAGAAGGCCCAGGTGAAGCTGCCAAGGGTCAGACACAGCTTCCAGATGTCCTCTGAAAGGTGGCCCCCAGCCTACCTACAGCTCGCCAACCACGTGGCTATTGTCTCACCACCAAAGCTCAAGGTCAGTGTTTTAACTCCCCTGCTAGGATTGCTCTTCAACCCAACTTAAATTAAACTGGCAAGTCAGTCTTCATGAGCTGTGGCATTAACCACCCTCTTCCAGGCCCAAAAGTAGATCCTGTGTAGGTGTAGCTTCCACTTAGAAAAAAAAAATAACAGAGCTGTGCAGTCATTTCAGCTGAGGATTATTGAAGGCAGCAAACAGTTGTTTTCAAAATAAGGTTTGTTCATCTCTAAAGAGAACAAGTATGGAGTCACACGTGACACTTCTTCACGGCTGACGGAGTGAATGTCTAAGTAGCCCTGGAACTTATGTTGAAGTCCTCGCCTGCATGGTGATGTTAGGAGGGGCTTTGGAAGATGAGGTCATGGGGTTGCAGCCCTCAGGATCAGTATAGTGAGTGCCCTTCGTGAACTGGACTCCAGATAACGTCTTTCCTTCTTTCCCCTAAGCAATGATAGCTAGAGACCAGAAGACCCTCACCAGAACCTGTGACAGGGAAGCCCTGGTCACGGACTTCAGGCCTCCATTTGAAATTACACCCATTTACTTACACAGTTTCGTTTGTATGTGGGTGGGTGCATGCCAATGACACATGTGTGCAGGACAGACGACAAACTTTCGGGAGCTGGTCCTCTCACCATGTAGGACCCTGAGATGGAACTCAGTTTTCAGGTTTGGTGGTAAATGCCTTTACCTGGCAAACCATACCACAAGCCCAGATTTCTGCTTATAGGCCCACTCATTTTATGGTGCTTTATCACAAAGGCTGAGTAGACCAGAATACAGATTGTTGTAGCAAAACAAATGTCCCCAGTTCCTTGTAGGCCTCATCAGTTCAGAGAAGACTTCTCTAAGGTGCACACTTGGTAAGGACTCGGCATCAAACACCCTTCTATTTTTTTTTTAATTGTGTTTTATGTATGCGTATGTTTCTGTGGTCGTCAACCATTTCCTGTGAAGAGACTAAAGTGAACTGTGACTGCAGGTTACCTAGCTCGGAAAGCAGGTTTCATACTGAGCATTTCCTGGCTGTCCACTCTGTGGCAGGCACTGAGCCAAACTCCTCCACTCCTTCTCTCTCCTTCAGGCAGTACTGAGAACAGGCTCGACTCAATGTTTTGATGTTAGGAGGGTGTGAAAGCGCTTCACACTCTGCAGAAACTGTACTGTGAGTTTTGAATTTGGATCTGTTCCCTGGCCAGTGACATGCAATTTGATATGGAATGGTGGGATCCAGGCAGCCACCCCAACACAAGGTAAACAACACACTCCAAAGTCATCAATGTTGCTAGGCCAGGCTGAATTAAATTATTTATTTTCAAATTATGACAGGCTATCAGGTTGCAACTTCATGGTGAAGCCCAAGAACACTTGTCTCCTTTCTTTTCTTTTTTTGGTTTGGTTTTTCAATAAAGGATTTCTCTGTGTAGTCCTGGCCGTCCTGGAACTTGCTCTGTAGACAAGGCTGACCTTGAACTCAGGAGATCCACCTGCCTCTGCCTCCTGAGTGCTGGCTGGACCAAAGGTGAGTCATCTTTGGTTCCAGGAGAGAAAGGGAGGTCTGCTAAGGTGTCAAGGTTCGCACTGAGTGTTGGTTCCTTCTTGAGTTCCCCGGGATGTGGAGGTGGGTGCCACTGAGTTTCTTTGTTGAGATTTCCTGAGCTGTCCATGACCAGGAAAACCTCCACCAAATGACATTAAGTGTTTTAGTTGGCAATAGATGTCTCGTGTCTTGGCTGGTCATCATAATTGTGGAACCTTTGAGGATATGGAGGAGGGGGCTCGTCCCCAGGGATGTGTCTCAGTAGGGTTAGTACACTGTATTTGCCCTCATCTCCCACCAGGATTCTGCTGAGCAGGTTCAGGGAATCCAGGGACTGAGGGGTCCATGGTACCAAGGGTACCTGTGTGTAGTACGAATTCTAATTGATCATAATAATAAAATTCTGGAGTCAGATATTGGGGTGAAAGCTGAAAGATCAGAGAAGCAGAGCAGTCGGCCACTAGAGTTCTTATCTCTATGAAATCCTCAGACCGAAAGGGCTAGCTCCTGTCTCTGCCCACCTTATATTCCTCTCTTTGCCCAACCTAACACTTCCTGTTTCCTCCATTCCCGTGCTGGGATTAAAGGATCAGAGGTGTGTGCCACAGCAGCCTGGCCTCTAATGTTAACTAGTAGATAGCTTTGCACTCTGATTGTTAGGCAAGGCTTGTTAGAGCCAAACAAGACATCTCCACACCTGTGCTCCACTGAAAAGACTCGTCCTGTGTCTGCAGAATGAGACAGAGAGGGCTCTCACATTCTGACAATGCTTTGTTAGGGCATACTAGCAACATGTGAGTACAAGGGTCACCTGCCCGAAATGGGGTCAGAGACTTCTAAATTGTGGTTAACAACCGTGTCACTGGTAACTGCTGTTCCTACTGCAATTTAGGTCCTATTTTTTGGGAGGAGGGAGGTATTGAGACAGGGTATCTCTGTAGAGCCCTGGCTGTTCTAGAACTTGTTCTGTAGACCAGGTTGGCCTCAAACTCAAGAGATTTGCTGGGATTAAAGGCGTGCAAAACCAGTTTTTTGTTTGTTTGTTTGTTTGGAGACAGTCTATGTCACTCAGGCTGGCCTCAGTCATGAGATTCTCTTGCCTTCAGCCTCCTGATTGCTGAGATTACAGGCCCACACCAGCATGCCTAGCTTCTTTCCTTATTATGCACACAAGCAGTTAAGTCTGCCATATGACTTAACTTCATATAGTTTACCATGTAAGCCACAGTTCTCCAGACCTTGTATTCTGTTCTTTACAAAGGGGTCACAGGGATTTTAGAACTGTAATGGCCGTTTTCCTCCTAAGTCCACCACTATTGGCTAGTGAATCTTCCTCAATATTCTCTCTAGTTGTGCAATTCAGGCCTCAGAACCACTGATCTAGAAGATTTGGAGGTGGGTTTCAGAACAAGGGGCAGTTGGCTGGGCTGAAAACCAGGTAAAGTGGAGTGTGTGATTAGAATATGTGAAGGCTTGATGCAGTTATATATTATTTATGATTTATTAGAGCTTGACTGAGGGTTCAGAAAAGCAAAGATAGCCACAAGCCTTAGAAACCAGGTAGACACCTTTAATCCTAGGACGCAGAATTATGAGGTAGACAGATCTCTGTGAATTCAAGACCACCCAGATCTATACAAGAGTGAATCAGCCTAAGAGAGAATTATAGCTCACACCTTTAATCCCAGCATTAGGGAAGTGTACAAGACAGAACTAAGTTTTCAGAGAGACATTCCTTCTCCAGCCACACTGCTTTGCTTCCCTGATCTTTAGCCTGAACCCCAGTATCTGTCTCTGTGTCATTTATTATGTGACAGCCTGATATAAGCATTAAGAAAAAAACAAAACAAAAAAGCAAACCAGCCAGGCAGTGGTGATGCACACCTTTAATTCCAGCACTCGGGAGGCAGAGTTAGAGGCCAGCCTGGTCTACAGAGTGAGTTTCAGGACTGGCTCCATAGCTACTGAGAAACTAAAACAAAGCAAAACAAGCTCCCGCCCTCCCCCAAGCAACCAAGCAACCAACCTCAAAAAAGTTGGAGCTGGAGAGATGGCTCAGTGGTTTCCTAACTGAAACTGCTCTTCTAGGGGACCCGAATTCACTTCTCATCCCTCACAACCATCTGTTAGCTCCAGTTCCAGAGGCTCTGGCACCATCATTTGGTTTCTATGGGAACAGACTGCACATAAGTGGTACACATACATACATACATACATACATACATACATACATACATACCAGCAAAATTCCCACATACAAAATAAATTTTGCTGGGCGTTGGTGGTGCAGGCCTTTAATTCCAGCACTCAGGAGGCAGAGGCAATCAGATCTCTGAGTTCTGGCCAGCCTGGTCTACAGAGCGAGTTCCAGGACAGCCTCTAAAACAATATAGAGATACCCTGCCTCGGAAAAACCCAATAAATAAATAAATAAATAAAAAATAAAAATTTTAATTATATAAATCTCCATCCAAATCGGGATCCTGCACACTCAGAGTTGTGCCAGAACGTAAGTCATGTGTCGTCAAGGAGGCCAATCTGCAGAGAGCAGGATGCAGCCGAGTATCTACAGAAGCAGGAAACAGCAAAGACCATGTGGACCCAGAGGGTGGCCAGTCTTTCCCACCCTTTTTTAAGTGAGACAGGGTCTCACTATGTGGCTCTGGCTGTCATGTAACTCACAAAGATCCACATTACTCCGCTTACTGGGTGCTGGGATTAAATCATGCCCACCACACTTCTGTGATGAATACTTTTGATGGAACTTTACTTTTCCTCTCTTCTCCCACCCTTCAAAATACAAGCAAAACCTGAAAGATACTTGAGCAGGATGGGACCAAGAAACTACTGTGTCAGAGACAAACATTTAGAGGCACACATGAAGTGGTGCAGAAGCAGGTGGACTTACAGGAGGGGACATGTGACACAAAGCCACGTGGGAGCAAACTCACGCCCAGCTCCTGCCTTCTCATCTCAGCGGGATGCAGACATGTAGAGCAGGGTCTCTGCCATGGGCAGTGTGGTTGAGAGCATATAGCGAAGCCGTCTCTAGACCAGGTTTGAACGTCATAAAACTAGGACATTAGAACCTAACTTCATTAACCTCCCTGTGGAGGTCTGAATAAGAACGGCCCCTACAGGCTCATTTTTGCTTGTTTTTCAAGACAGGCTTTCTCTGTGTAGCTTTGGAACCTGCCCTGGAACTAGCTCTTGTAGACCAGGCTGGTCTCGAACTCAGAAATCCACCTGCCTCTGCTTCCCAAGTGGTAGGACTAAAGGTGTTTGCGTCACTACTGCCTGGTTTCAGGCTCACGTACTTGAATGCTTGCGTGGTCACCAGGGAGTGGACTATGAAAAGGATTAGGAGAAATGGCCTTGTTGGAGGAAGTGTTTCAGTCAAGGTGGGCCCAGGCTAGCCCAGCTCTCTCTCCCACGTGGCAGAGATCAGGGTGCAGTGCTCAGCCTGAGTGCTGCCAGGCTTCCACCATGACAATCAACTAACCCTCTCAAACGGTCACAAGCCCCTAAGGGCTTTGTTTGTAAGGGCTGCCCACAGCACAAAGGAAACCTTTTGTCAGCTTCCCCCATAGCAAAAGGAAACCTTTTGTCAGCTTCCACCCAGCCACTTCCTTCAAACTAGAGCCTCTCCATCTTCTGTGTCTCGCAACGGTGACACGGTAAACATTCAGTATAGATGGGTGTTGGCTTGGAGCTTGTTAGAAATAAAGCAGCGGATTAGGACCAAAGGTGGCAGGTCCCCTGGTGATGGACTGTGGCAGATGGGAAACAGAGACTTGTAGATGTGACTGATAGTGAAAGTTTTATAGAGGGGAAGGTAAGAAAATAAGAGACACAGAGACAGGACAGAAAGGCGTGAGGGGGAAGGGGGGACAATGACAACGACGGACAGGAAAGGTCCTGTCTGCCCTCCAGAGGAACAGTGGGAAAGAGAACAGAAGCGGGTGGATCTTTTCTTTTAAGGAGTTACGGTACACATACACCTGCCATGCCCAGGTGGGTGAGAGGTGGGGCCTGGCTTGCCTGGAGTGTCCTGGTTTCTTTTCTGGTGTATATCATACTGTGGGCAGGGAATGTAGACCTGCGGTAAAATGCACACTTAGGATGTATGAAGCCCTAGGTTCAACTCAAACACTCCCGCCTGTAGTCTGTCGCCACGTACAGGAGCTTGAGGCAGGAGTTTGACATGAGTCTGGACGTTTAGGGCTACCTGGGCAGTACAACAAGAACGTGTCTCAATGAGTGAACAAAGCTATCGTGGTTTTCTTTGCAGTCCCTGCCCTGGCATACATCTGCAACACAAGCATGTGCAACTTGAACTCACACGTGGGAGTGTTTCACTTCAACTCATTAAGCTTGCAAGCCAAGGCTCGCTCGGCTTTCCGACGGATCTGCGTGGGTGGCTAACAGAGTGTGATCTCAGAGCTGGCTGTTTGACGCTGTTAAGGTTCCACCTGCCAACGCTGTCTGAGAGTACTGAAGCTTTCCCTTTGAGCAGGATAGAAAGCCCGGTGAGTAATGCCTCCCCCGTCCCTCCACAGCTACACTGGATCTGGAAAGACCTCTTGTAGCCACTCTGAGACCTTCCTAGGTTCCAAAGGCCAGAAACTGGAGTGGGGATGCTGTGGGATGGCAATTGTCAAAGCTTTTGAGTTCAAGCCTTAGCCTGTTAGCTTCATGACCAAGACACTGCTGCCCATGCAGGTCACACCCCAACTTCCTTTCTAACAGGATCTCATTATGCAGCCTTAGCTAGTATGAAACTTGCTATGTAGACCAGGCCTACCTCTAAATCAGAGATCCGCCTGCTTCTGCATCCTGAATGCTGCAAACGACGATTGTGTGTTGCCATGTCTGTTAAGACACTGTTTTACTGTCTAATGCTTAGAAACAGCCCCTTTCCCTCATCCCCACCCCCCAGTGTCTCAGCATCCCCCCCCCTTGTCTCGGTGACTCTCTAACTCTACTCCAGTGCTTGTGAGTGTTCTTCAGTGGCTTCCTGTTTGTTTGCACGGGATTACTTCCTCCCCCCCCCCCGTGTCTCAGTCACTCTCTAACTCTACTCTAGTGTTTGTTTTCCTCTCTTACTTCAGTGGCTTCCTGTTTGCACGGAAACGAATCAAACACCCAGCAAATCAAGGCAGAGCTGGATTTCTCCTGTCAATGACCAATGCATCACATAAATGCTTCACTCCAGCGCTGGTCTTTTGTGGCTGTTCTTCAAACGGACTTGATGCTATGCCCTTTGGAAAGGGTGGAATTCATCAATACTAACTCTAGGAAATATACCAAGACAACGGCAAACCAGTTCAGAGCGGCAACACTGTCTTACGTGGAGCTCAGGACATGTGTGTGAAACTTACTAAATGTCCAGTGAACCATGAGTATCCCAGGTGTATGTATACCGTAACTCTTTAAAAGATTCACCTACTTCTGTTCTTTCCCACTGTTCTTCTGGAGGGCAGACAGGACCTTTTCTGTCCGTCCATCACCCCGACTACTCTATCTCTGTGTCTCTTATTTTCTTACCTTCCCCTCAATAAACACTCAGTACTATAGAAGATGTTCTCGCTCGATGGCAGGATGAGGTATCTTCTAACTGTAAAGCCCAGGTGGGGAGAAATGGAACCCCAAGCATTTCTTGGAACAGCCTTACGCTAATCGACTTTGTCAGCAGCACACTCTCCCTTTGAGCTTGGAGACTCATGCACATACACACAGGGAATATAGTTTCAATGTAAGGACTAGTGAGAGAAGCACCATTTGCCTTATGCTCCTGTCTCCCCCACAGGCAGTAGGGTAAGGTAGGTATGTTTACTCTGCAGTTTCTTGGGTTTACAAACATCTACGCTCACAATGAAAATAGTTTTATTTTTATTATTGTAACCAGCATCTTACAAAGCGTTTTAAAGTTTATCCTATTTACATTTACATTATGCAGAATTTCAATCACCCACAGTTAACATGCTAAAATTTCCTCTTTACTTTTTATGTGTATGAGTGTTTTGTCTTTTCCTTGCACATGCATGTGTACCACGTGTGGTCAGAAGGCACTACATCAGATCCTTTGGAATTGGGGTTATGGATAGTCATGAATCACTACAGGTGCTGGGAGCCAAACCTAGGCTCTTAACAATGTTCTGAAACAGGATCATTCCACTTAAGCACAGGAAATTCTGTCAGTTCACAACAACATACCACCTTCTTTTAAACTGCTGTAGACATTCCATTACATAGACTAGTGACTTAACCTTCCCTGTTAACGGGCATTTGTTTCACTCCATTTAATTTTGAAAAAAGTCAGTTTGACCAGAGCCTTGTGGTATAGGCCTACAATCCTGGCTGCTCAGGAGGCTGAAGTAAGAGGCTCTAAAGCTCAAGACCTGTCGGGATACTGGGGGCTCTGTAGTATGACCAGTGTGTACAGGCCCGAGGCTAACTCCCCAGTGTCTCTTTCTCTCCACACAAATTAAACCAAGTAGGCTGAAAACATGTTCCTCTCTCCCTTTAAAACTATCTATTGGCAGGGTCTTGCTATGTGGCCTGGGCTGGAAATTCAGTCCTCTGCTGGGATTACAGGCATATGCTACCACACCAGACAAGACTTATCTGTAGTAAGGCACTTTTAGACACACAGATGAAATTTCATATGTATCATATAATCACAATCAGCAATTTCACTGCCCAAAGCAACTCCCAAGTATACCCCATACAAACACTGGCCTACTCCCCAGCCTGTTATAGATGCTACCCGGAAGCACACAGTAGGTAGCCACATCAAATGTACCAGACCTCTATCCAACTGTATGTATCAGGAGTCCTTTATCGTCACTATGGGAAGAAGTCCACTGCATGATGGGAAGCTCCACTGCAGGACTATACCGCAGTTTGATCTACTGTCTGGGGCACATCTGAGTGGTTTCCAGGTCTTGGTGATTCAAACTAAAGCTACAGTGCATCCTCATCTCCTAGTGGCAGGACTGTGGGGTTGCATGTTTAACTCTGTAAGAAGTTGCGTCATTCTGCAGGTCCATGGACAGTGTCTGTGAGTTCTGGCAGCTCTCCTCGTTCATTATTCCTGATACTGCTGGGTTTCTACAGTGGCTTTACCTACCCAACAGGCATGCAGCGTGCTTTTGTGGTCTTAATTTTGTTTCTTTAGTTACCACTGGTTGTTGGGCATGTTTTCATGTGCTATACGGATCCAACCTTTCAAGAAATGTGTTTACATTTACTGTCCAGTTTAAATTACATAGTCTGTTTTGTTACTGGTTCTCAGAGATCCTTTTGTAGTTTTGATTCCAATTTGTTTTTTGTATGAATACATTGGTAAAACTTGTTAACTGTAAGAGTCTCCGTTTAGCATCAGGGTGGAAAGAGCAGTATGTACTTTTGGAGTTCCTGACACTGTGCTCTCTCTTTGGATACATCCAACAGCTGCCTTTGAACACCCAGCAGTGAGTGTTGACTAATGAATGTCACAGCGGTGTCCTGGGGATGGCATCACTGGTGGGCTACAAGGATGTCAAGGTAGACAGCAGCCTGTCCTGAAGAACCTGTATGGTGACCTGCTGCTGTTCTGTCTTCCGTGTCCTCTTGGAACCCACCTTTCCTCTTTCCATCCAGTTGACAAAGGCTCCTTAGGAGTGTACCTGGCAGGACCGGAAGGAAGGGCTCTGCTCACCCGGCTCCCGTGGCTACTGGATCCCGACTGTGTTACTTCCTCACGGCTGTGCCGTCTCTGGCTGCTCCAGACTATTCACGGGAAGTCAAGCCAGGCCTCCGAGTAGCCATCTCACTGACTGGATAAAAGGTAAAGCAGCTAACAGGCTGTCTGATACAGAATGACTGAGATGGTTAGACTTAAGAGACCCGTCCAGTACAATTCCCAACTCGGTGTTCCAGTAATGAGATTGTGGTATTACCGACACCCACAAAGGCAAACTGAGCAGAGGAGGCACCCTTGTGTTTCAGGGAAGTAGCAAAGAGCAAAAACGACAAGTTCTGTGGGAAGGTACATACTGTACAATTTACCCAGCACACTAAGTTCTGCAGCGACCGCGCTGCCACCATGGGCTTCTGGACACTTGGCTTTTGCTATCCAGAGGTGGTGGGGGTGGAAGCTGCAATGACTGTGATCAATGAATACATGTAGGAAATTGGTAAAGGACAATAAAAGATTAAAGAAGCAGAGACAAAGGGCAGGGCACATTTGGCTCCCGCATCAGAATGAGGCGGTAAGACAGTCGAGGGTGGGCAGACACCAAGCCTACCTTCCTTAGCAGATTTGCTTTACACTGGGAGGACCAAGACAATACTTCTGAGGTTGTAGCACTCAACCTCAGCATTCTGGTGCTATACCACTAAAGCAAACAATGTTGTAAGCTCCTTCTCTCTCTTCTGGTTTTTTGGTTTTTCAAGACAGGGCTTCTCTATGTAGTATCAGCTGTCCTGGGACTCCATCCACCTGCCTCTGCCTCCCAAGTGCTGGGATTAAAGGTGTGCACCACCACCTCTGACTAAGTTCTTTCTCTTAATGAGAAATTATTTCCTTGCTTTAATCATATAACACTTTTTTTTTTTAAATTTTATTTTCCAGTTTAAATTTAGATAAGAAACGAGGTTGCTTCACAAGTCAGTTCCAGGTCCCTCTCCCATTCCCTCCCTTCCTCCCGTGCCCTCCCCCCACCCCCCCACCCCCGTTATCCCCCTCATTTCCCCAGGGAGGGTGAGGCCCTCCATGGGGGTGTGCATAGTCTGTCGTTTCATATAGGGCAGGGCCTAGACCCTTCCCCAAGAGTTCAGGGTGAGAGTGCACCTCACATTGTTCTATGGGAGTCCAAAGTCCGTGTGTATACTTGGGATGGGTACTGATCTGCTGCCCAAGGCTCAATAGATTCCCTAGGCCTCTTCACTGACACCCAGATTCAGGATATAACACTTTCTTATATTTCCGGCATTTGTACGGCTTGCCTGCAGGCATCCAGAGGCTGAGGGTAAAATGCACACACGTTCAAAGCAACTTTTCCTGAAGAATCTTTTGCTTTGCAGGTGTGATTTTGGACTTTTAACAGCTTTTGACGTTTTGTCTAGAAGAAACTCATGGTGAGCATGGGCTGCTTCCATCCACGATCAAATAAAGATGATGAAAGAAGGGCATCTGATTCTCTAGGAAACAGTGCCAGCCTTTTCCACCACCCTCTGGCCCCGACTCAGTTGGCAATGGAATCTGAGAGTCAAGGGTCAGGCCTTGCCTGCAGAGTGGGAAGTTCCAGGAGTTTACATCTCATTATAGGAGATTTATCCTAAGACTGGAAAGGTATTTAATTTTCATTTATTATTAAGAGATTAAAAAGACATTTTTCATTTATGTGTCTGTGTGATATATGTGAGAATGTCTGGGGAGACCCGAAGAGGGCATAGATCCCTTGAAGCTGGAGTCGCAGGCAGCTGTGAGCCACTCTGAGTGCTGGGAACCAAACTCATGTTCTCTGCGGGGGCAGTGTGTGCCCATAACCCGTGCCCACCCTCCAGCCTGGATTTTCCTATTTTATTTTTATTTATTTATTTGGTTTTTTACGAGACAGGGTTTCTCTGTATTGTTTTGGAGGCCTCGAACTCAGAGATCTGCCTGCCTCTGCCTCCCGAGTGCTGGGATTAAAGGCGTGCGCCGCCGCCACCACCACCCAGCAGACTTTCCTATTTTAAAACTAAACAAAAAGAACATTAACATCTACAGTTCTGTTTCCTTTACCAACATCATAAGGGTAAATTAAGCCAGTGATAAAAGTTGCCATTTAGAGCCGGCGGTGGTAGTGGTGCACACCTTTAATCCCAGCACTTGGGAGGCAGAGGCTGGCGGACCTCTGTGAGTTTGAGACCAGCCTGCTCTACAAGAGCTAGTTCCAGGACAGCCTCCAAAGCCACAGAGAAACCCTGTCTCGAAAAACAAAAAACAAAGTTGCCATTTAGTACAAAGCAAACAGGTCCCTTTATTAATGTATGCTTGAAGGTGAACATTACCTCTGTGGAGACAAATTCCCTCTTCAGTTTCAGAAAAAGGAACTTGGACTGTGTTCCTTTCATAGTTTCTGTAGTTGATAATCCTCCCTCCCACTTTCTTCTTCCCTTTGGACCTTACCTTAGTTCCTCAGAGATTGACAATTTTCATTTAGGAAATATCCTACTGATACTTGAAAAGTTAACCCTTGAAAGCAAAAGCAGTTTCAATTCCCACACCCCCTCTATACCATGAGAACATTGTCTTTTGTGGGGAGGGTCTCGCTGTGTATTCCAGGCTGGCCTCAACCTCACATCTTCCTGCCTTGGCCTCCGAAGTGTTGGACACCTGAATGCTATGGTTTAACCCAAGTTTAAGTCTATAAATAACGTCATTCTTTTAAAAAACCACTTAGGAAACATGGAATCCCAGCTTTAACAGTTTACTGAGAGGAACGGCAGAACTGTAGTCTTTGTGCTGTCACAGCAGGTAGTCAGCCGGTGGGAGTGGCAGGCTCATGGCTGCCTTTAAGTGTCCCAGCACATGCTTCTCAGTCACTCTTCTCTTCAGTCTGGTAATGCCTGTACTCGGGCTTCAGCTCCCATGTATTCTTGTGAATCCCTTTTACATTCTGAATGCCGATTTCTTTCAAGATTTCTTTCAGGTATCCCTAAAAACCAAAAAAGTGCCACAGAGGAGGTTATCAAGGCAGAAAATAACACTTAAAATGATATAAACTAAATACCCACAAATAACAAAAACTATGTTTCTTAAACCCAAGTAGGGCTTTCTATGAAGAGGCACACCCCAGTAAACACACAACCATGTGCATCAAAGGCCTGAACGAATGATTTACACATTAAGTGATGGCTGCTCAATGGTCAATGAACTAATGAGGGCAATCTGCTCTTGACTTAGGGGCTTAATGGACTCAGTCCAGACTGCAACCAGCAGTTTCGGAGCACACATGTGTCGTTCACATACGGTAGGGATGGGAGGTAATAGTCAAGAAGGAAGCACTTGACGAGCATCTAGAATCCTACCTTTTTTTTTTTTTTTTTGGATTTTTAGAAAGTCTCTGAACTCAAAATTGAATCTGTGGTCTTTCTTATTTTTTTTTTTTAATTTAGGTTAGAAACAATCTTGCTTCACATGTCAATCCCAGCTCACTCTCCTTCCCCTCCTCCCCCATCCCACCTCGCCAGGTCCGCCAGGTCCCCCAGTTCCCCGCCCAATCTCCACTCCGATCCCCAGGGAGGGTGAGGCCCTCCCCCCAAGAGTCCTGGCTGAGAGAGCCTCCCATATTGTGGCATGGGCACTCAAAGTCTATTTGTACGCCAGGGATAAGTATTACCCATGGCCCTGTAAATTACCTAAGCTTCCTAACTGACACCCACATTCAGGGGCATCTGGGTCAGTCCCATGCTTTCCACACAGCCATCAATCTGGGGTCCAAGAGCTCCCCCTTGCTCAGGGCAACTGTTTCTATGGATTAAACCAGCCCAGTCTTAACTCCTTTGCCCATCAGTAGAATTCCCACTTCTAAGATGGGTTTTCTTCTTTTAAAGACAGGATTTCATCATGCAGTCTTGGCTGGTCTGGACCCCCTGAGCCAGACGGTCTCAACTCCCAGAGTTCTATGAGCCTCTGCTTCCCGAGAGCTGAGAGCCACACGCATTCCAACTAAGATGGCTCTTCAAATAGTTTCAGAACACCTCTTTCCCATAGAATAAGGAACCGTATTATCTTTGTGTTGCCCGAGCCTGCCAAAGCAGAGAGAGGACTAAGAACTAATAATGAGACGTGCTGAAACTATGAGGGCCCAGGCTTCTTGTGCTCAGCTCACACTATTTATGCCCCCAAGAAGCTGCTTACCAAATGACTACTGGAGCCATGGAAATTATGACTATGCTAAGTATACTACAAAACTCTGATTGTTTGCTAAAGCCCACTGAAGCACTCACTCTGAACAAATCAATACAAATTATAGTAGCTCCTAAGAAGAGAAAGAAGTTAATTATTCACAAGTGCCAATCAACCTAATCTGACTATATGCTTCAAAGAATCAGTCACAACATTAAGATGGCTTCCCTCATTGCAGGAGGAGAGGTAATTCATTGAGGAGAGGCACTAATGGCTGAGGAGCTCCTGCTTAGATGATATTTGCACTGTGTGCAATACTACCAAATCTCATTGTGTGTGGATCTTTACCAAGTCCCAGTGTGTGTGTGTGTGTCTCCAGCTAGCTTCAAACGCCCAGAAATCTACCTGATTCTGCTTTCAGAGTGCTGAGATTAAAGCTGTATGCCACCATGCCCCTCCCCTTACAAACAGACAGGTCTGACTTGACTGGCCTGCAAGACTCTATATGTGCTGGCCTTAAACTAGGAGAGATCTGCCTGTCTCAGCCTCTGTAGCGCCACCACGCCCAGACTTGTCCTTGTTTTTTGAGACAAGGTCTCATTAAGCTGTCCAGGCTGGTATCAGGGGCATGCTCCACCATGCTAGGCAAGAGGACGCCTGTCTTTGCCAAGTCCCTAACTGATTCGTCCAATTACTCTGAAATTCTACCAGATCTGCTTTAAGGCTGTTGCAGTTGACACTCCAGAATCAGTGTGTCCATGATAGTGTTTGTTTTCTGAACCAGTGCAGGACACTGCAGGTTACCAGAAAGTCACTGATTTGGAATAATGGAGCACAACCCATTCAGCCAGGGGTAGACTGCCATTTAGAAATTTAATAGTTGAAAACTAGGGCTCGTGTGAAGGTTCCCGGAAGGCTTAGGACCTGTCTCCTGGATAGCCTTTCTATCCCAGCAAACAGGCCCCAGCAGGTGGCAGCAGTGAACCAAGTGAGTCCTGGGTTCCCCAGGCGGCTTGCCTGCCTCCCACACCTTCTATAGTTGGCATTGCTAAAGGAATGCGTGTGAATGAGTAAGCAGAAAGGCTTGGGCACGCAGGTAATGTGCATGTCTGCCATCTGATATTTCACAGTACACTTGAAAAATGGGACACTGTTCATAAACTACTTTCTAATTAAACCGAATTCATACAGGGAAAATGATGGGTTAGGCACAAATGATCTCAGTTTAGACGCCAAGAATGACATCTTTGTAGAATTCCAAAGAATGGTTTGTTGTGAGGCTAAGACGCCGTTGCACAAACACTCACACAGCTGTGGGTGTGCCCCAGTGAATCCACACACAAACACTCACACAGCTGTGGGTGTGCCCCAGTGAATCCACACACACACACACTCACACAGCTGTGGGTGTGCCCCAGTGAATCCACACACACACACACTCACACAGCTGTGGGTGTGCCCCAGTGAATCCACACAAACACTCACACAGCTGTGGGTGTGCCCCAGTGAATCCACACAAACACTCACACAGCTGTGGGTGTGCCCCAGTGAATCCACACACAAACACTCACACAGCTGTGGGTGTGCCCCAGTGAATCCACACACAAACACTCACACAGCTGTGGGTGTGCCCCAGTGAATCCACACACACACACTCACACAGCTGTGGGTGTGCCCCAGTGAATCTACACAAACACACTCACACAGCTGTGGGTGTGCCCCAGTGAATCCACACACACACACACTCACACAGCTGTGGGTGTGCCCCAGTGAATCCACACACACAAACACTCACACAGCTGTGGGTGTGCCCCAGTGAATCCACACACACAAACACTCACACAGCTGTGGGTGTGCCCCAGTGAATCCACACACACACACACTCACACAGCTGTGGGTGTGCCCCAGTGAATCCACACACAAACACTCACACAGCTGTGGTAGCGCCCCAGTGAATCCACACACACAGCAACTATCAGGAGCATTTCAGCAGCCCAGAAAAGCAGCGCTCTTGACTTCAAGTTATGCACCTACCTACAACCTAGGCCAGGAAAACGGGAAGTCAGAAGAGTGTTCAACATGAAACGTAAGGATGTCTTCACAGGGCTGGAGAGACAGCTCAGCTGTGAGGGGCTAGGCTCACAGCCACAGAGACAAAGCCCTCACTCTATAGACTGGTTGTTCTCATGCAGTCCCCCTCATTTGGTAATGCAGCACATGAGCTGATGACAAAAACAAGGGGACGAGATGTGCACTGCCTACTGACATCGTCAAGTAATAAAACAGAATCAGAACCTTACTGCCTAAGCAGACTACGATTCTGCAGGGTGGTGGTTTCAAATTTCCTTCGTCTTTAGGATGTTTCAAGTCCCAAGACCAAATGAAATGGCTTGACATGGGAGTAGACACAGTGCTTGTCGAGGAAGAAGTAGTAGTGACAAGGCAAACATGTTCAGAAAAATCCCTAAAGGGATGTGGATAGAGATTCTAGTTAGTGGTTACTGCTGTGATGAAACTCAATGATCAAAGCAACTTGGGGAGGAAAGGGTTTAATTAGCCCTCACTTCCACATCTTAGTCCATCACTGAAGGAAGGAAGGAAGGAAGGAAGGAAGGAAGGAAGGAAGGAAGGAAGGAAGGAAGGAAGGAAGGAAGGAAGGAAGGGAACTCATACAGGGCAGGAACCTGGAGGCAGGAGCTGATGGAGAGGCCACAGAGGTAGACACTGCTTACTGGCTTGCTCCCCATGCTTGCCACCCGCCTAGGGATGGCACCACCCACAATGGGCTGGGCCCTCCCACATCTGCTGTGGAACAAACAATCTTTGTACACTTTGTGTGTTTACTGGGGGCTGGCAGTCCTGACAAAAAGCTGCGCCCACACATATCAATCACTAATTAAGAAAATGCTGTTCAGCTAGAGCTTGTGGGGGCATTTCTCAATCGAGGTTTCCTCCTTTCAGGTGACTCCAGCTTGTGTCAAGTGGATATAAAACTAGCTGGCACAACACAACAGTGAGGTGCTTCACAGATGTCTCCTGATCTCAGATTCCTTCAGGGGCATCCATTCCGGCTCGCCTTCCCTCCTGCTTGCCATCCTGTCTATGTGTGTTCTCCATGCCAGGTGCCTCCTCCCTGTAATGCTTCCCCTCAACCTTTTTTTTTTTTTTTTTTTTTTTTTTTTGAGTCAGGGTTTCTCTGTGGCTTTGGAGGCTGTCCTGGAACTCACTCTGTAGACCAGGCTGGCCTCGAACTCACAGAGATCCGCCTGCCTCTGCCATTTTACCGATGTATACTTAACATTTATCTCAGTGAAACATTTCCTGTTTTAAAACTTTTAATTAAGATTCCTTCTTCAGGGTGGAAAGATGGCTCAGTGGTTAAGAACACTTGCTGTTCTTCCAGAGATCTTGAGTTCAATTCCCAGCAACCACATGATGGCTACAACCATCTGTAACCAGATTTGGTGCCCTCTTCTGGCCTGCAGGCATACATGCAGACAAAACACTGAATACATAATAAATCTTAAAAAAAAAAGACTCCTTCATGCATCAGAAGTAATTATTCTTAAAAAAGGACTGTCATTGACTTTAGAGATCCCCTCAAGGAGGGCCTTACCCTCCCTGGGGAATGATGTGGGGATTGGGCAGAGGGACAAGGGAGGAGGGATGGGAGAGGGGGCTGGCATTGACAATGTGAAGCATGCATGTTTCTTTTTTTTTTTTTTTAAGATTTATTTATCATGTATACAGTGATGAGCATTCATGTTTCTAATTTAAATAAAAACATATATTGAGAAGAAAGAAAGGACTGTCATTAATTAACATGCTCTCTTGGAAAAATTAGTATCATTGATACCAAATTTAAGAACTGAAAACTATTAAAAACAGAGGGATCAAATAGAAAAAGGGCAGCATTATAACAAATAACAAAGATTTGACAGTACCCACTTTCACTTTGGGATTAGGAACTGAGAAGCAAACATCAAGCTTGTGTTCTATTTTCTGTACTCCTGACCACAGCCAGACCAATGATACCACATGAAAAGCAGAAAGGAACCTTGTTGGGAGAAAAACACATTCCCCTCCTCATTAAAAAGGCTGTCAGGAAATTTTTCCTTGCTTGTCCACAGATCTATCTATGTGCTGGAATAAACATCAGAGGGCAGTCTGAAGTCAGGACAACGGTATCCAAGCCCCAGCCCCACCCTGGACCTGTTAGGAAGAAAAGCAGTCTGGGGCTGCAGAGATGGTTCAGCTGTTAAGATTTGGATTCAATGACACCAAAGCACATAAGATAAAAACAAATCTTAAAAGGAAATGAGAGAAAATTAGTCTCTATGCTACCTTTTACTTTAAGGGCCCAAGTAGGAGGCCCACAGGCCAGGATTTGTAGCTCATAGCACGAGGAAGAAATAGGAATTTTTTGGGTGTCAGTATCACTTACTAAAGGCTTGCTGAGGTATGGAAACCAAGTTCGGTTCTGGAACTTCGGGGATGGCACAATCAGTAAAGTGCTTGCCAAGCAAGCATGATGTTCTATGTGTGATCCCTAGAAGCCCCGTGGAGAAGGTGGGCATGGAAGGGCGTGCTTGTAATCACAGCACTGAGGAGGCAGAGACAGGCAGATCCCTGGGGCTTGATGGCTAGCCACCTAAGACTAATTTGAAACCCCAGGCCAGGGAGAGTCTCAGAGAACAGGAGGCACCTGAGAATGACACCATGTCCACAGCGTGTACATAAACTGCACGCACAGCTTCCCTCCTAAATTTTGCTTTGAATACATTATATCTGAAGTTAACACTGGCCAGGAGAGGGTGGGAGGAACAGTGGCTTTGGCTGGCTAGCTCATTTCCTGACCTGATCCTCTTAGTTCAGAAGCAGACACTCAACTCCTACTGAATATATTAGAACCCACCCTGGGTCTTTTACAGGAATAACCAGGGTAGATCTTCTGCATGGCTGCTAGCTGGGAGGAGGCCATTCTGGCTACCCTAACAGGTAAGCATCTGCTTACACATAAAGACAACAGACAAGGAAAATGGAAAGAGGGAAAGGAATAGTTCTAGCTAGATAACACCAGTAGCTAGTTCAAACTATCTCTAAAGCCACGGTCTGGAACTTTACAACAAAGCGAGGCAACACATTCTAATTTTGTTGACACTAGTTTTAGTTGGTTTCTGTCCCTTGTAATTGAAAATCATCACCTATTCATAGACTCCTAATAGGATATGCTTGAAGATTTTTAGGTTTGATGGGAAAGATATACTATTTCAAATTCTCTAGTTATTTTACCCTAGGAGAAATACCATAGTTTTTTTTATTCCAGATTTTACTTAAACTACTTTTATTCAAATCATTTTTAAAAAGATTTATGTGTATGGGTATTTGGCCTGTTGGGTCTCCTCGAACTGGAGTTATAGATACTATGAGCCACCATATGGGACCTGGGAATCAAACCTAGGTCTCCTGGAAGAATATAAATGCCCCAAACTTACTTATTTTCATTTTTATGTGTATATTTTCATGCATGTGCATCATATGCATCTAGAGTTCTTGAACACTAGATGAGGGCACTGGATCCCCTGGACCTGGAGTTACAGACAGTGGTGAGCTGCCATGTGGGTGCTGGGAACTAAACCTGGATTCTCTGGAACAGCACAGTGTTCTTAACTGCTGACCCATTTCTCCAGATCTTTATTATTCATTTAGCTCTTTACTTAGGCCTATCTGGAAATAGCCTGTGAGTCTTGGGCTAATCCCACCAATTACAGACACAGAGTTACAACTGCTGTTTATGGAACACTTACCTTTCAAATAAGTGAGTGTTTGTTGGGCAGGATTGCTCAAGCATGAACACTAAGTTGCACCTAGTTTTTCTTGTGACTCAACCTACTCTATTAAAATGCTGGAGGAGACAGGAGCTCAATGCAGTTGGAGGATGCAGTCTGAGGACAGGATCACCCCTTTGCTCTGAGCACTGGTAGAGGTGAAAACTCTCTAGTGACTGGCTGCTTTGCGTCTCTGATCTTCAGCATTAACTCCAGTATTTGACTCTGAGTTTTCATTTAAGAACAATCAGAATTCATGTTATGCTGGGGCTGGTAAAATGGCTCAGTGGTCGAGGGTACCTGTAGCCATGCCTGATGACTGAGTTTGCTCCATGGAATCTACATGGTAGACAGAATTAATTCTCCCAAGCTATCCTCTGACTTCTACATGTACACCCACACCTATAAAATAATAAATACACCCAGGAGAATAAAGTATGCAAGGAAATGACAAGGTTCTGCCATAATCAGAGCTGGCTTTCTACAGCATTAATAGGGACGTAAAGGGCAGATGCTAGAACCAGTGTGTTCGGTCTCAGTGCTCTCGGCAGTTTAATGTTTCAAAGGGTACAACTAAACTTTTCAAAGGCTTGTACTTTTAGAGGAAATGTATGTGTGCTCCTATTTTATGGATAAAACATGGAGGAAGACTAGACAAAACACAGCAAATGTTAAAGATCACCAAGAGCTGGGAGAAATAACAAGTTCCCTGAGGTTTCCTATCTTACTTTTATTTTAAAGTCTGTTTTATTTCATGTGAGTGTTTTGCTTGTCTGTCTGTGCACTATATGCACACCAGGTTCCCACAGAAGCCAGATGACGGCACCACCCCCTATATTCTGGATGGTTATGCACTGTCATGTGGCACTGGGACCAATTCCTAGTCCTCTGGAAGAGCAGTCAGTGCTCCAGCCACTGAGCATCTATCTCTCCAACCCCCAATGTTTCATATTTTAGAGAGAGAAGAAACAGCTAAAGGCTGAATCACATACAAACATTCTACTAAATAGATATCATTTTGCTGAATTTGTATTAGGCACCAAAGCTTGGCCTTTTCTAACTTGCTTGTCTACTGTTCTGGTTGCCTATATAAGCTATACGACATAAAGACTACCTTACCCTAGTAGTTTCTGCGATGAGTAAGTTTGCTTGTAGAAATGAAGGTTTTTAGGAAGAAAAAATAATAAAGAGAAAAAACCACAGGTAAGTATGGTGGCATGTGTCTTTAACCCCAGAACTATAGTAGCTGAGGCAGGAAGATTTTGAGTCTGAGGTCAGTCTAGGCTATATAAGTGAGGCAGCAAGGCAGTAAGAAAAAGTGGGGTGGGGGTGGAGGATGGGATGTGAAAGATGGAGAGGGGAGGGAGAGGAGAGGGGGGAAGCAGGAAGTGTGTGTGTGGGGGGAGAGAGAAAACGATGACATTATAAGAGTCAGGATGCAGATAGTACCAATACGCCAATACTGCAGAGGATTTGTCATAGGCTGGACTTCATGGTTGGAGACTTGGTACTGACCGAAGATTAAGAGCCAGAGATGGCACAACCTGTTTCAGAAGGTTGAGGCAGGAGAACAGAGAACTTGCAGCTAGTCTGAGCAACATGGTTAAGTTTCAGCCAGTACACAGCAAGAGCTCCTCTCCAAAACAGATGTGGTGCTGAGGTGGTGCAGTCTCTGACTGCTTGCTACACAGCAGACCCCCACCATGAGAATTTGATACAAGCTACTCATCCGGTCTCGGGCCTTAGGGGAGTACATCTCCTGAGGTTCATCCTAGTTCAGTAGAGTGAGGAATCTGGTGCTCTAGGGCAAGAGACTCACTAAGTACCACTACATAACAATTATCTGACCAGCAGAGGTGACTGGCTCAGTGGTGAGGAGCACTGGCTGCTCTTTCAGATGACCTGGGTTCAATCCCAGCATCCAATGTCTCCCCAGGCAAACACCCACACACAAAGAGTGAAATGCAGCAACAACAACTACAACAACAAAAAAGCAAACTGAACTGAAAACGTTTGTAAGACGCTTGTACACACTGGCCTTAGGCTTTGGCTTTTCCCGTTGGAGCCTCTGAGTACTAAGATTACAAAGATGAACCACCACGCCTACAGCAGACAGATTTTTTCTTTTTTCTTTTTTTGTTTTTCGAGACAGGGTTTCTCTGTATTGCAGTGGACAGGCTTTCTGACAATCCCTCCCCTTAATATACAATGAATAACCCTAACACCCCATGGCAAGAACAAGAACTTGCTTTCCCTAGCATTGCTAGAATGTTCCTTCACTGGGCTTATTCCCTTATGTCCAACTGTAAGCATGTTTATTCTGCAGGAATAGCTTATTTGCTGTCAGTGTCTGGAATGGCCTTTTCCTGTAGACATATTTACATATAAAAGTAGTCATTAAAACCAGAAGAAACACAGATTGCTAATAAATTATTCTTCAAAGAATATTTTAAGCCAGGCTAGGTGCTGCTTCCCAGGCTGTGAAGCCGAAGGGAAAGAAGCCATTAGCTGAGCTACTAACAGTTCAGCAGAAATTAAAAAGAATGTGAAACATTTAACAGATCTCAGATTAATGTTAAGAATACAGATTCCTTTTCTCCATATAAAATTATTTCTGTTAAATGTATCTATCATCTTATTACTACTATTAATTTTATGTGTATGGGTGTCTGCCTGCTTGAGTGTCTGTGGACCACATGCATGCCTGGTGCCTGCAGCGGACAGAGAGGTAACTCTGGCCTGACCCAGAGTTATAGGTGGTTGTAAGCCACTATGTGGGTACAAGGACTCAAAGGTGAGTCTCTAGAAGAACAGCCGATCTCTTAACCACTGAGTCACCTCTCCAGCCCTAACACTTTATTACTGTGTGTGGACACATGTGTGCACACATGAGGACCTTAGTGTGTGTGTGTAACAGTCAGAAGATAACTTTTAGGAGTGGGCTTTGGGGATCATCAGGCATGTGCATGAGTGCCTTTACAGAGTGAGCCATTTCAGTGGCTCTGAAATGTATTTTAAATCTAAAGTAATGGAGCGGATGTTCAAAAGACATAGCTGGCCGGGCGGTGGCGCACGCCTTTAATCCCAGCACTCAGGAGGTAGAGGCAGGCGGATCTCTGTGAGTTCCAGACCATCCTGGTCTACAAGAGCTAGTTCCAGGACAGCCTCCAAAGCTACAGAGAAACCCTGTTTCAAACACACACACACACACACACACACACACACACACACACACACACACACACACACACACACAGAGAGAGAGAGAAAGAAAGAAAGACATAGCTGCATCAATTAAGACTTGTTTTCTGAGTGCCAACACAAACTGTCATTAGCAGTGGGGACAAACTTAATCATGCTTCTCCTCACTAATGCTATGTAAATGAAGCAGGGTACACTTAAGGACCAGCATAAACACACACATACCACCGGCTGCTTTGTGATGTCCACCAAATCCTTGAGATTATAGTACTGATGCTTCTCAAAGGCTGAAAACAGCATGTCTAGGACGTGTTGTTTGTCTGCCCGGGCTCGCTTTCCATCTTCTTTCTTCTTCCTTTCATATTCAATCTACAGGCAAAACCAGAAGGAAGGTATCAACTTAACATTTCTGTTTCAGTCATCTGAGAACTACATTTAAGGTTCCAAGGTATCTGGTCTCTGGCAGGGACTCAGAACTGGGGTCTTGTTGCCCCACTCCCAGTACCTTTCAGGCTCTAGGACAGTTATAACACTGCTTTATAAACCATTTTCAGTCTTTCTTGAAGCTTCATGTAATGTGTTCATTTTCCCCAAGTAGGTTTTCTTCCTGGTTAGCCTGGACTAGCCAGAAACTAACTTGCAGTTTGTTTTTGATTAAACAAAATACAGTAAGATAATTTTCTGACATAAACCACACTTGGTAGGTACCAGCCGGAGTCCTCCGGCACATGCTGGAATCAGGGCAGGTTCTCTAGCCCCTGAGAAGTAAGGGAAGCCCTGGGAAGAGAGGCTCCGCCCTCTAGCCCCCAGCTGCTGCCTCTGGACAAGAAAGGTAAATACACCCAGCAGGGACACGAGCAGACTATCCTTCTGAATCTTCGCTTTATCTTATACTAGGTGTCCTCTAAATTTACCTGTAAAACACACCTCTTATTCAAATAAAACCAAGACACTAGGACCATGTTCCATGTGCCCACACTTCCATGCATCTTCACACAGCAGCCCTGGAAGCAGCGCTCAGCCCTCAGCAAAGAATGCTCTCTGAGCAGATGGAGCACTGCAGAAAGCTGCAATGGCTACAGGCAGAGAGAGAGCAGCACTACCTGGGGTGCCCACTGCCAACAGGGAATGCAGAACAGTTACCTAGTGTTCTCAGAGTCCATACTATGGAGAACTTACAGAAAAAGACTGTTTTAGAATAAATTGGTTAAATTTGCTTTGGTAATGTCTAAGACAGGTTCATAATCCAAATTCTCATTGTGGCATTATCAGTCAAGTAGGCCCCATGTTCATATCCTATTAAAAGAGACTTAGATGCCTCAAGCTATTAATACGCAATGCTATTGTTTTTTCCTTTCATGTGTATAGATGTTCGCCATGCATGTATGTCTGTGTACCAAGTGTGTGCCTGGTGCACATAAAGGCCAGAAGAGGGCAAGGATCCCTTGTGACTGGAGATCTAGGGGTTATGAGTCCACCACAGGAGTGCTGGGAATCAAACTCACGTCCTCTGGAAGAGAGCCCGTGCTCTTAAATGCTGCGTCATCTCTTCAGCCCTACTAATATCTAATGTTGTACTTAGGACAAAGCTAAGACCTTAAAGTAACTGTTCGTTTTTATGCTATACAGTATAAACAACAGTGTCCTTAGTATTTTACTCAATTTAATGCTACAAACAAGGCCATGCAAATAAACTTTCAATACTATGAACGGCTGTATCCAGAAGACTACTTTGAGGCAATGTTTTTTCTTTTCCCATTGGGCATTTTGCTTCTCATTGATGCCCATTGGAATTGCAGGGAACAATACGCAAAGCAGCCAACCAGCCAGCCAGCCAGCTCATTAGCAGCCAGGACAATGTATAAATTACTAAGATAGTTACTGGAACAGAAGTAATTGTTATGTCATAAGAATCTGCCTCCACTGACCATATCACTGCAGAGCTAATTGTTAAAGATAAACTGTTAACTCAGAAGGTACTATAAGCTTAGTCTCCAGTTATAAATGTTTTATATTCCCCCAAATTTATCAGATGAAATTAATTTTATTTTCAAGACAACAAGTTATTCAAGATTAAATGTAACTACATGTTGAAAATCGACTGTGGATGTGGTATAGACATACTCAATCGTTATTACTGAAATCTTAATCACTGACTAAAATTATAAATGTCACCCACTACCAATTAAAATATTATAATTCAGATGTCTGTAAATTTCAGACTGCTGTTTGCAGAAATACTCTGATTGCTTTGTCAAGGCAGTCTTTGTGAGGCTTTTATTCCAACTTCTGAAGTGATAGTGACAGCCTTGACTATCATGGTTTTGTATTTTAAATCCTTGAGAAAGATTACTTCCTTCTCCCCTCTGTCAATGCTTCTATTTCTGATTATCGTGTCATCATCTCTTGGGAGAAAAGTAATTCTTCAGAACAGGTCAGTCCTTGGTGTCAAAATTCAAAAGGACAAGGCATGTAGTAGTCTTATGCCAGGGTAATACTGCTGAAAAGCCCTTATGAGATAGTCCTATGGGCAGCCATTTTAATGATCAAAAGTAAAAATGTCAGCACCTACCTGTGAAAAACTCAAGGCTCAAAGTTGGCTGTCTCACAGAAGGGAAAGGGCAATGCATAAACATAAATGTTCCTGGGAGGAGGGTGTTACCTGGAGGGTTTATGTAACAACTCTATTATTTCAACGAGTGCTTTCCAGTTAGCTTTTCTTAGTTTCTCTAGCACCAAAAGCTACATCAAAGTCCTTTACTGAACTCAGAACAAGAGGGTAGGGATGGTAACAAAGGTGAGAAGATACATCTCAAGAGAGAGGACCATTTTCTGGTGCCATTACAGAACCCCATTCCCTTCTCAACAGATGGCAGACAACTATAAAAAGTTCCTGTCTTCGGATTGGTGGCTGCAAATAACACAGGAGCTTAAAACACAATCCACACTCCATCAACTGAGTTACTTTCTGGAGGCACTTCAACCCTCTTCAGGGAAGCATCCTTCTGGGTGATTCTAGCATACAAGCCACACTGAGAACCACCACAGACAGCACTCTTTACAAGACCACAGAGTACATGTAAAAGTCACATGGGCAGACGATGGCAAGTCTGCCAGGCAGGAGCATAGTTACTTTGACTCGGAGAAGCTTATTTTACTCAAGTGTATTTTTAGACAGGGTCTCATGTAGCCTAGGCTGGCTTCAAACTTGCTAGGGCTGAGAATAACCTTTCAACTTTTGATCCTTTTGTTTTTACCTCAAGCATGCTGGGGTTACAAGCATATACAAGCATGGTCAAACTTTTTTTTTCTTTTTAAACTTTTTAAGATAGGGTTTCTCTGTGTAGTTTTGGAGCCTATCCTGGCACTCACTTTGTAGACCAGTCTGGCCTCAAACTCACTCACAGAGATCCGCCTGCCTCTGCCTCCCAAGTGCTGGGATTAAGGGCACGCACCACCAACTCCCTGCCTAAGCATGACCAATTTTATGCAGTGTTTTCAAGTTCAGGGAAACACTTTACCAAAGGAGGTATACATATCTAGCCCCTAATTATACTTCTTTATTTTTTAAAGACAGGGACTCACTATGTAGCCCTGGCTGGCCTGGAACTTACAATGTAGAACAGACAAGGCTTGAACACATAGAGACCCATCTGCCTCAAGAGTGAGTGCTAGAATTAAAAGTGTGTGACATCACACTTGGCCAGACTACACTATCTGACTAACATTTCTATCAGCAAAACATAAAGAATGAATCACACATGTATATTTTAATAAGTTAAATTTATCATTCTATACTAATACATGGATATTATGAGTTGCACACACAATTAAAATAGATTAAATAAACAAAATCACTACTTATTCTAAAAAATGAAGACTGAATTCAGCAATCTGGGGCTTGCTGGCTAGCCAGTCCAGCTGAATCAATACAAGTAGGTTCAGTCTAGAGACCCTGCCTCAAAAAAAAAAAAAAAAAAAAAAAAAAAAAAAAAAGATGGGCAGTAACTAAGCAAGGAAGACATTCAATGTGGACTCTGGCTTTCACATGAACACACATACTTGAGCACCCCAAAATATAACCTCCCTCCACCAGAAAAACAAATCATCAAGTAAACCCTTATTATTTACATTCAAAATATAGTGATCTGGAAAGAATAAAAATAGTCATCTATTTTTAGGACATTTAGTTTTCAAAAGCATTGCAAACTCTTAAGTTTATACTACCAATAGCTAATATAATAAGGTACAAAACTCATAAAGGTTAAGGGCCAGTTATTTTCATAGTCAAAGCTGTTAGCTCCAGGCCTTGGTGGTGGTGCTCAGAGTGGCAGGCTACATTTCCAAAGTCTTATTGTTTAGCTGATTTCCAGCTCCCTGCTGCCAACAGAGAAGTGATGGTAAGTGGAGGGGATTTTCTTTCCTTCCCTTTTCCTTCAGCAGTTCTCTGGTAGCTAAACCTCCCTTTCATGATCATGACCTTCCATTCTGTAGTTATAGTGACAGCTGATTCTTTATACTAAATCCCCCTTTTCTTTAAGTACCTGGAGTTGTTTCAATTCTCAAGAGAGACACAACTGAGTCATTAACAAAGATGGAGGACAAGCCACAGTTACAGTGATATTGGTATTTTGATAAGACCATAGTGAACTGCTCCAACGCTACAATTTCTACTCTTTTGTTGACAATGTATGACTAGCATAAGAGCTGAATAAGAGCACAGAATGATTGACAGGATTGATGCGTACGGTGGACATTTTCTGGTGTGTTTAATTCTGATCTAAGTAGTGCCAGTGTTTAGCTATAACCATCTTACCTACTATGGGCAATAATGCTAACAAAAAAATGACTACAGATTTTGTACAATTGTGTAATCTTGCACTTTCTTTTTTAAAACCTCAACTAATAAATAAATCACTGAGTCAATGACATAAACCTTTGGAAATATTGCACTACTATACTGATTTGAATTTTATTAAAAGTTTTATTATGTGACCTCTAACTTGTTCATTTTAAACCATGTTGATTTCTTAGTATTTTAAAAATTAGTGTTTCTTTTGGATAAATAAGCAAGGTTTGGCACAGTATAATAGTATTTTCTATAACTGCTATCACATGGTTTCTAAAGCTATGCAAGCGCTTCTGCCCATTTTGACCTGTTTTGACAGAAAACAATCACTAAGTACTCAAATGCTTTGTCTCTATATAAACAGTCTCAATGCAGTTATTAGATAACTCATTACACTCATTTATATCATAACAATCCTAATAAAGGTATGATGCTTGAACTGAAATATCACTTGATGTGAAGAGACTATTAAAACAAATGCCCTACAGTTTTATATCTTAATGAAGAATTCAGAACACAGTGACTCTGTACTAAGTTTAGCAGTAAAATAGAGCACAATACCAACGTATTTTAACATACAATGCTAATGCCAGGCTGAGTGTTAATGTGACTAAGAAAATGACCTAGGCAGAGGTCTGAGCTGCCCTACAAAGCTTCAGCTTCTATCCTCCTGAGGGGACTTGCCTTTCATCTTAGGACTAATGGCCTATTTGCAGTGGAATTAGGGGGAAGTGGTGGCTAATACTACAGAAAACTGTGCTCCCTACTTCAAAGGAAATGTTCGCCATGCCCCAACTTGGGATAGATGGAAGGAAAGGCACAGGACGAGGTGGTGGCTCAGGAAGGCAGGTCACCAGGGATTCCTTCGCAGGCACAGGAAACATCTGCTACCCAGAGAAGACATGTCTGTCATGGGCTGGCTACAGACACTCTTGCCTAGAGCTCACCCCCTTCCTACTCCAAAGGGAGAACTCAACTGCCTTTCACTCCCTTGTCTCAATCGACTGACAACAGAAAACCAGCACTCTCATGTTACCACCACTGCCGACTCCACTTAGCTCCCTGCTTCTCTTCTTAGGGTTACTTTCCCCCTAAAGCACCACCAGGGGCTACACAGCTGAACCGCTGCCTGCTTCCTTTAATCCAGTCAGTGTAGTGAATTGTAATGAGTGAGTAAATCTCAGTCTTCTGCCCACTGAAGACGCCTTTTTTTAAAAACCCTGGAGGCATTTGCTATCTTATACAAAATAAGCACAAGGAACTCAGATACCATTCTGTGGCACTGGGTGCTTAAGGCCCATCTTATGGAGGTTTTATTTTTCCCAAACTGAGACCAAAAGGAAATCAGCCAACAGCACAGGACACAAGATTCTATCTGTTATTTAGACTTGCATTTACCTTCAGGAACTAATCACCTTTCCCTGTGCTCCCTTAGACTGTTAACACTCTACAATTAACACAAACAGTAGGTAAGCATTTGGTTCCTGTTTTGTTGAGGTTTCTATTGCTGTGAAGAAACACCATGACCTAAACAACTTGGGGAGGAAAGGGTTTATTTCCTCTTACAACTTGTAGTGCATCATCCAAGGAACTCAAGGCAGGAACCTAAGGCAAGAACTTATGAGGAGGCCATGGAGGAATGGTACTTATTGGCTTGCTCAACCTGCCTTCTTATAGCACTCAGGACCACCAGTGCAGGAACAGCACTGCCCACAATGGGCTGGGCCTTCCTATATCAATCATCAATCAAGAAAATGCACCTCACCGGGCGGTGGTGGCGCACGCCTTTAATCCCGGCACTCGGGAGGCAGAGGCAGGTGGATCTCTGTGAGTTCGAGGCCAGGCTGGACCAACAGCCTCCAAAACAATACAGAGAAACCCTGTCTCATAAAAACAACAACAACAAAATAAAATGCACCTCAGACTTGCCCATAGGCCACTCCAGTGGGGGCGATTTCTCAATGAAGCGCCTGCTGCCCAACAGACCCAAGCTAGTATCGAGTTGACATAAAATTAGTCAGCACAGCTCCTAAACCAGACTGCTTGGGTTGAATATTTGAACTGGTCAGTTTTACTCATGTATGTAATAGTAGTTCTACTTCAAAAGGTAGTAGTGATGAAAATAATGCACACACACCTAGGATACATAAGAGGATAGTTTGCATCTCTATCATAAATTGTTCTATACATACATTTCAATAGAAATGTATACAAATTGTTCTATACATATACTTCAAAGTGGGCAGCCCCTACTTTGTATAGGAGTGAAGGACCATAAAAATGCCTGTGATGCATGACATGAAGCAAAGCGACCTTAATAATCAACAAGGACAACTACCATTGCTCCTTAAGATTAAGGTTTAAAAGTAACATTTAAAAAATGAACACACTAAAACTGGTATAGCAAACCATATAGATACAGAAAACAAAAAATTAGTAAATTTACATTTACAAAGTATGTTGTGATTAGAGACATCTAGAATAAAGTGTTATTATCTCTCTGCAAAACCTGATCAAGAGCAATTTGGACAGTGGTTCCCTTCTGCCATGTAGCTCCAGACATAGATCAAGCTCCTTTCTATGTCACAGCAAGCTGCATGACTGCGAAGGTCTGGAGCCTAAAGTCTGTGGTACTGAGAACTGATGAAACCCATACAGAAGACTTACATTGTACTGATGGTTAGCGACAGGCTTGTAATTGGTTGTTACAACTTTGTCCAGCTGCTGCGATAGTCTTGTAGGTTTGGAAGACTCTTCTATTTGCAATCTGAAAAAACAGAAGGCATTGTTAATACACTGCTTAGTAGAGTAGATCCTGTAGAATTATGCCAATTACTAGTAACATGTAAGCAAGTAAGCTCAGAATAGCACGGTAGCTTTACCATAATAGTTAGAAACACAGAAGAATGATTACAATGTAAAAACTAGCCCCATACAAGTTATGTCATTACAGTCCAAACTCTTGTAGCAAAACAAACTGTCTTGAATGATTATTGTCTAAAATTCATCAGGTGATCAATACAAAGCTTCCACTATGCTGACAAAAAATAAAGGTGAGTAAAGCAAACCAACACTCACTGTCCAGTGACCAGTGGCCACCGGATCAGACACTGATGTTCAAAGCATTTCTGTCACCACAGAAGCCTCAACTGCACTGGTCTAGAACACTGCAGGACTCTATCTGAATTAAATGTGACTCAAAATACTGCCTTCAGAAAGAAAAAGAAAATCACAAACACACCATCCCATGTATTATCATGAAGACACTACTCAGGAGTTTCTATATCTTCTTAAGCAATGACTTTCATTTGTATACTAAATTTGCATCTTAAAAATTAATCCATTTGGTTTATAAGCACAGTAAATCCAAAAGTCTGTTTTAAGAGGGGAAAAGTACAGCTCACAAAAGTGACTATTTTTAAAGACACAGAGGGTATCATTGTGTCTTTAGATTTTTCACCAGCAGGGTATCAGAATACAAAATGTAACACACCTCAGAAAATTGCCTACTATACCTGACTAACTTATAATTGAAGAATAAGCATGAAATAAAAGTATTTTTTGGAAAAATACCTGGGCTTATCCCTTATGAACCTCACTGAGGAATTAATGAATGCAATGGGTCCCACCAAGAAACCAAGAGCCAAGCCAGAAAACAGCTTGGCTTCTGAAGGTTTTTTTAATTTATTTTTTATGTATGCGTGTTATCACTCTGTGTGTGTGCATGTCAGTATGTAGGGGCCCAAGGAGGCCAAAGGAGGGTGCTGGACTGCATGGGGCTGGAGTTTTAAGTGGTTGTAAACTGAACCCAGATGCTCTGGATGAACAGTATGCTCTTGTAACTGCTAAACCATTTGTCCAGCCTCAGTTGTTTTTTTTAAATGTGGAAGTACATGAAAGATGGGAAATTAGCACATTTTAAGATTATTTTTTGCTGAGTTTCCTCAAATCTCTATAATAAACACCTATGACTTTTATAATCAGAAGAAAAATTAAAAGAAAATACCCCAATTTGGTTAAAGGGTCATCTGAGACTTAACTAACCAAATGTTGAGTCAGTTAACAGCAGTCCTGAGGACAGGGAAGGCAGCATTCAGTCAGATGACAGTGATATGGAGAGAAGGGACCACACGGTGCACGAGGGTAAGCCGGTACGGGGAAGCTCAGGGGTACAGGGAAGGACAAAAAGACAGACTCTCCTAAGAGAAGCAGTCTTGTAGAGACTGGGGGTCAGACCTCTTGGTCTTAAGAGGGAGATGGAGACAGACAAGAAATGTCCACAAAGTATAGGCCTAGGCATGTGTAACTCCTTGGCAAAACAAAACAGGCACAGGTATGATTAAGTGGCAGTGTGTTTCTAAACACAACACCCGTGTTCTGACTGTAGCCAGGCCGCCCCCACCCCCAGCTCACAGGGGACTGGCCTCTCCAGGTGGAAATCCCCATGCTGCCATCAGACTACCTTCCCTGCTTCAAGCACCTCCCTCCCTCCCTCCCTCCCTCCCTCCCTCCCTCCCTCCCTCCCTCCCTCCCTCCCTCCCTCCCTCCCTCCCTCCCTGATTCTTCTGGAGGCAGCACCAGCCTCTTTTCCACACCAACCGCCCCCTTTACCCTGCACCTCAAGTCCCACGTGCAGTGCGCTTAGACACATGCTCTTTATAAATGGCAGCTTATCCTTGCCACACCTGCATCCTGGATTTATCTGTAGTCTCTGCACTCTGATTCATGTTCACGAGGCACACTTTCCTTTCAATTCTAAAAGTCATTTTCATCATCAGAGTTTGTGTCACATTTATTCTCAAGGCATCAATTATTTTACATAAAGGAACACACTGTTGTTTTCTTTTAAAGAGCTCATACAAAAATGTAACCTTTCTATTATACCTTTTAAAAAAGTCAATTCCCAGAGTTTTGTTTTAATTAAAAGAGGACATCCTATGACTCGAAATTCAAAAGGTTAGTCTATGGACTGAAAACACAACACATTTCAAAAGAACTTAATCTTAAAATATTTTCATTAACCATGAATAGTTTAAAAGGCTTTTTTATTTAACACTAAATAATTCATTTAACATTATCTCATGATGTGCCAGAACAATTTGCAACTCTATTTTATTATTAACAATGCTCTAAATTAAACACTGCTGGCTTCACCACACTTTCAACATCAACACAAGGATTATCTGGGCTTTTTGATATAATTTGAAAATACTCAGTTCATAAGGCAGAGTAGCCAACTTCAGACAGAGGGGATAGGCTGAACGAGAAGAAAGCTACATGCTTCTTTGTCCTGACTGTCTAAGACTAGGTCTTATCTTTTTCAGAACACAAAAAAGGACAGTTATTTCCAAGATGCTATAATCAGAAATACAATGTTCTTTATTTTCCCTTTTTTTTTTTGAGACAAGGTTCTGACATGTAGACACACCTGACCTCAAACTCACTGAATTCCACCTGATTTTGCCTCTCAAGAGTTAGGAGATTCGAGATGTATGCCATCATGCTTGGTGTAAGAAATACAATATTATTTATTGATCACTGTCGTTTCATAAACCACTCAACAGATACTTGACACAAATTCCTAATACCACTGTACAGAACAATTCAGAAAAAACCTGCACATTAAAAGGTTAGAAGAAATTAAAAGGTTAGGTTTTTAATATTTTTTCTAATCACAAAGAAAGTGTTTGAAAACATGTTCATAATGCAATAGCATCTACAAATCATACTTGTCTGTCATAATATATGATTTTTATGTAGTCAAACTTGTAATTTCTAAATTTGTAACTATGTATATGTGTATCTGTGTGTGGGTGGAAGTCAGAAGAGGGTGTCAGATACCCTGGAGCTGATGGTACAGGCAATTCTAGGTTGCCAAGTGGATACTGGGAAATGACCTCCTGTCTTTTAGAAGTAGCATGTTCTGTTAAATGTTGAACAACCTCTCCAGCCTGGAAAATCAGAAATTAAAGCAAAGCAGTAAAGAAATATGTGCTTTGCACATACTGAGCATACACAGTGCACACTATGCTTGCAGAGAACTCAGCTGTGGTTACTAGCACCCATAGACAGCTACCTGTAACACCAGTTCTAGGGAATCTGAAACCCTTTGGCCTCCACTGGCACCTATACTAACATGTACATACCCACATACAGATACACCTAATTCAAAACTAAAACCCAAACAACAACAATAAAACCGGCTTCTCTGACTGCTATTCACACAACAGTATTATTCCAACTCTTGGCCATTGTGGTAGTTTGAATGAAAATGCCCCCTCCCCCACTATTAGGAGGTGGGGCCTTGCTGGAGTAGGTGTGGCCTTGAGGTTTCCTGCTACCTGCGGATCCAGATGTAGAACTAATTCTCAGCCCACGTATGCAAGTGTCCACCATGCTTCCTACCGTGACTAAAATGGACTAAACCCCTGAGCTGTAAGCCAGCCCCCAATTAAATGTTTTCCTTTACAAGAATTGCCATGGTCAGTGTCTCTTTTCATCCTAGCTCTCTGGGAGCAACAACTCACTCACATGCATGCTAGGAAAAAAAAAAATCAGTTACAGTTTTGGGCAAAGCCATAAGAGAGAAATCTGTCTGTTTTACCTGTAGCAGAGTTCCAATTTATAGAGAAAATGAAACAAAAGTCAGGAGTAGGCATGTGGATCTGAACTGCCTTACTTATCCTGCATTACTTATCCTCAATCCCTTTAGTTTTCTAAAAGAACCCTAAACGCAAGGGCCCTTGTTAACAGGGATGGGTGGGTGATGAGAGACTGGGAAGGCTACTGTACTAATGCACAGGAAAGTATAGTGTTTGCATTAGGCCCTAATGACTATGGTGAAGCTTAAGGACGTAGAATACAGTCAAATTTAAAAACTTACTTTGAAGGCAGTAAGATCACTGAACTCAGACTTCTGGCTTAGTGACTATAACCTAAGAGACAGACGGCATCACTGTAAAAACCATTCCCAAGAAATTACTGTAGTTTACTAGAAACTATAAAATCTTCCAAATTCTAGCTCTCTGAAAAACCAGAGAGCTAAAAACTGAAACTTTTTGATTTTTTAGAACAGGAAACAAACACCTGTCAGGGACAACCTATTTCTCTGGACAGCAACTGACAACTACTACTTTGGTTATATATCATTATTTCACCTTGCTCCTACTTTATGGTATCAGTCACAATCAGTTCACTAAATTAGTCTTCCTAAGATTACTGAGTTCCTATATCACACATTTCTTCCCTTAAAGAAAACTTAACATGGTCTATGTGACCTAAGAACATCTATAGAATGACAAGGGAAACCAACATGGCAGACACTTAAAGAGTTTTTACCTTGAAAGATCTCTGTGAGCTCAAGATCAGCCTGGTTTACAGAGAGAGTGCCAGAACAGGCTCCAAGAGTTCTTACTCCACACTAGAAACTGTTAAGAGTGTTAACCACACCCATTGTACTTTTTCCTCATAGTATGTAAAACTAGATCATATCACTACATGGTTCATATAAGGCCATGTAACAGAACACAGACTCTTTAAAATTCCAGAGAATTTAGCATAAAAGAAACAACCAAGCATTTCTTTTTCTTATGACACAGGTCTCGTGCAGCCTGGACTGGCCTTGACCTTGTTCTGAAGCGAGGATAGCCCCCATCCTCCCGCTTACACAGTGTGCACTGCTGTGACCGTTCATGTGGTGCTGCAGATCTAATCGGCCATCTCTAGTCTGGCCATTTCTTTAATAGTTATCAGCCTGCTGGTAACTAATCCAGGTCTATGCAAATACAGAGTAGAAAATGGTTTCTTCTTTAACACCCTCCCCCAACCAAATGATGTCCATTTAAGTCAGCATCACTAGTCATTAGGTCATAATCATGGCTAATAATTACTCTTACCAAAATTACTTAAAGGTTCTCAATATTATGCTTTTACTAGGAGTTATTTGATATAAATTCAACACCCAGATTAAATTACTAAGCATACTTTAAAAATGTACAGTCAAATAAAAATAGTAATATATACATCCTTCAAATATTTAAAGGGTGAACATGTTAAGATCTACTCAACTCAGTTAAGAAAAATCTACCCAAAATGCCAATCTTGACTTAAGGAGTTGACTACAGATTTCAGCTAATAAGCTCCTCAATTACTCACTGGTTCATACAATAACAACAGTAAATGTTTGCTGAGCAAGTAAGAATATAACACTTTTGTGGGACAATTAGATCACAAAGGAAACAGCAGAACTACACATAAGCAAATACCATAGTAAGCCTAATTCTGTCCATGTAGACTTGCTTGGTCATGAACAAGCAGTACAGTCTTTTCAGTCTGGTTATCAGAGAGCTGAAAAATTACAAACACCATCAAGCAACAAGTGTTTGCATCAACTGCCAATGCAGGAATCAGTTCATAATGTAAACACCATTGCAGAGTTTATTTATATTTTGTGCTACAACTGTATTTGCTTACAATTCATGTTATTCTTAAAATGACAAGCTTTACAGAAGACTACCTACTTTCTTAAGAGGGAGAGATGGATGCTGGCACTCACAGAATGAGAGAGAACCATGGTAGAGAGAAGCAGGGGAAGCAGCAGGCCCTGGACCTGATGGTGGGCAAGAGCGCACAGCGCCCCAGGTCACGTCACAGGAGAGGAAGTACAGCTTGAGAATGGTGGCAGGAGGCTGGAGACAGATAATGAAATAACGCAGGGCCAGACGAGGATGTCTGTTGATACCAGCTGTGAGACACTTCAGTATTAGGGGAACAGCTCGAGGTGAGCTTCTTCAGGGCTTGCAACAGTAAGTACTTGTGCATCTACTAGAACACAAATCTGAGGGGCCATGAAGAAAGTTTAGGGCTTCATCTGACTAAATGGCTATCTCCTGATCTGGCAGGACTATTCTATTGGAGGAGTCAGAGAGCAAACACTAAATGATCTCAACAACTGTCTCTAGGGATCCTGTTCACATGCTCGTGTTATATAATGAGCTGAGTAAATTAAAGGGAAGAAAACTTTCAGGCTGTATTTAGTCAGAGGCAGTAGTTTGGAAGCCAAATCATAGTAGCACAGCATGAGACTTAGCCAGTGACACACCTCTTCCAACAAGGCCACACCTTCTAACCCTTCCCATAACACCTCAACCAACTGGGAGGGGACCAAGTATTTGAACATATGAACCTATGAGGGTCGTTCTCATTCAAACCATCACAATGCCGTATGTACTATTACAAGTCAAGTAAAAAAAAAATGAAATGCAAAGTCTTTCAAGCACACTGATAACATTTCAAGTGGTTATGAGCAACATGAGGCTAGTGGTCACCATGATGGACAGGCAGGAGAATCAAACTCAATGTCTGCAGGTTCCTGTGAGGTAAATGATGAACCAGACAGAGAACATGCTCCACCCCAGGGGCCAACAGTTCTCTGCTCCAGCTGACCGTCACTCTAAGGATGGTGTTGCCAGGCCTAATTGAAACACAACAACAACAACAAACCTTAAAACACTTACCCAATGTTGCCAGCTAGTTCCGTTGAACAACAACAAAAAAACAAAACAAAACAAAAAACCCCACCCATCTTACCTCAAACCAACAAAACAAAAACCTAGCAAATAACAACCCCGAACCCCACATATAGTATCTATACCAAGCTATTAATTAGCAACCCTCTGCACTGTCGTATTTCTAGCCCACAGTGTTTTCCATGTTTGTTTTTCCTGCAAAGCAGCAGCAAACATTATTAGAGCAGCAGTCATGATGCCAGTAGGAAATTACCAACCAGCAGCAAAACTGGCTTCTCCAAAGGAACAGTAATTCCTTCCACCCAATTCTCACATTCCACTGCCATGGAGGACCCAGGAACTGGCTGAAGGACTCATCTAGATTGCTCTTAGGGGAATACATTATAGCTGTAGTCAGGCTAGGGAAAACAAAACAATCAAACCTCACTCTATAGTATAACACAGAAATGTGATCATTTTTGAATTCTAAAACTGATGATGAATCATCAGTTCCTTCTGTATAAAAATATTTCAAGCTTCTAGATCCAGTGCAACTTGGACTGTCGATGACCACAGGGCTTGTCAGAGGCAGTGATGGCAGGCAGGGAGAGTTGGCAGAGGTGTCTGCACAGAGGCACACACTGTAGTTGTAGGTATTGGGCATGGAGATAAAACAGGGGTATTTGAGTTCAGAGATTGGAGGGCACTCTGGATAACATCCCATCTCAAAAATCAATCAATCAGGATTCCTTGGGCAGAGCTAATCACCCACACCATAATTCATTATAAATATAATAAAGAAATTGAGATGGTTTCTCAAGTTTGGTAAAAAAAAAAAAACACTGTAGAAATGGTTCAGCCAGTTTGTCCCAAATGCAAAGTTTTATGTGGCATCAAGATGCATAGAGTAAAAACCACAGTGTAGCACACGGAGCCCCGAAGCCAGTCATGAGGTGGTGAGCAACAGCCTACTTTTCTGAGTGCTGCTATCATGACCTGGGTCACTTACTCAGACTTTGGTAGACAGCTGTGTATACGAGCAATGAGTGTTCCGTTGGAACCTCCAGCTGGCCCCTACATGATCTGGAGAATCTCCGAACAAAGGGAAAGCACCAAAAGCCCAATTCCACATTCTTGGCAACTATTGCAGCTTCCTCCCCTGAAGTTGCTAGCTGCCAAAGTCCTCAGCTTTTGGCCATACTTAGACACAAACCCAGCTTTTGACACATCACTACCCCTGGCCTACAACCTATATAAGCCTCCTGCTTTAGTTCAGGTGTGCAGCTTCTCCAGCCTCTATCTCTGGGCCTGGAGAACCCGTCCAGGAGTTGCTTTGTTCAAATAAACCTGTTATAATACTTTTGCAATTTGGCTTGATCTGGTTTACTGCATAGGTGGAGAAACCTATTATGGGAGGGTGGGAAGGGCAGAAAACTTATCAATGAGGTTGACTGACTCGCCAGGAGCAAAGTAGGAAAAGTAAAAGCTCCTGCAACTTTTGACAAATTAGTCAACTTGCATTTTTAAAAAATAGTTTATTTAATTTTATTATATGTGTTCTGGTGTGATAGTGTCAGATCCCAATTAACGGGGGTCAGAGGCAGTTGTGAGCTACCACATGGGTGCTAGGAATTGAACCAGGGTCCTCTGGAAGAACAGCCAGTTTTTGCAACATTTTTATACCAAGTTACTTTCCCTAAATCCCTCTACAACTGACTCAAGGCTTTCATGCTGGTGGAAGGCAAGAACAACATCTGTGTCCACAGAACAGGATTCAGTTCTAGTAACAACCAGTTACAAACCTGGTTTCCTAGTACAATCCATTCAATAACTGAGTTAGGCAGGAACAAATGAAAAGATATGAAGGTACAAGAACACACACATGAATGAACAGTTTAAAACAATGCTATGTTTTCTCTTTTTATTTAAATCCATGAAGGAAATTAGTAAGGATCAAAGTGAGAATATTAAAGTGACATAGACTTTTATGGATTTAATTCATATACACTGTGTGGCTTAAAAGTATAGAGAACGTTTTAAAAGGTAATTTTATATACGAAAGGAGCGTGGAGGTTTAAAATGAACCTTTGGAGATTTCACAGTAGATGGCACAGATATTTTATCATTTAAGAGTCGAGTAAATTCTTCAAATTATAATGTTATCATGAATAACATTATCTTCTTCCTCCTCAAAAATGTCTATTAGAGAATGTATGTTTTCTGAAGGACATATTTGCACTCCACATAAATCTGAAGGAATCACATTTACATAGCGGAAAAAGATTTAAAAAAAGTGTGGGCTTAAACAGTAGCAAAGGTAAGCACATAGGCCACCAGGCACGATGGCACAGTAGCTAAAGTGAGTACGTAGGTTACCAGGCATGATGGCCCAAAGCCTGTAATCCCAGCACTTCAGAGACAGAGGCAGGCAGCTGAACCACTTTGGGTTCCAGGCCAACCAGGGCTGTAGAGACTCCCAAATAGTACAGGAAGTGTGTAAGAAAGAAGATAAAATGAGATTCAAAGGCTGAGCTAACAGAAATGTGACAGCAGGAAGGTAGAAAACACTACTGTGATGAGAAGTACCTTTATTTTTCATCTTTTATTACATTAAAAAAAAAAAAGAAGGCTTGAGGGCTGAAGAGATGGCTCAGTGGTTAAGAGCACTTGAGGCTCTTGCAGAGGACCAGGATTCAATTCTGAGTACCCACATATCTACTGACTCCATTTCCAGGGGATCTGATGCCTTCTTCTGGTCTGCATAGGCACGCATACATACATGCAGGCAAAATACTCATACACATAAAATAAACAAAAACCCTGAAGGCTTTTTGTGTGTTGTGGTATACACCTGAGTCAGAGGACTGAGAGTTCCAGGCTAGCCTGGATTACATAGTGCCAGGATTGCCTGGGCTGGAGAATTAGATTGTCTCAAAAATAAAGACAGGAAGGCTTACAACCAGACTTATTTGAAGTTTTAAAAGTTAAATACCGCCGGGTGGTGGTGGCGCACACCTTTAATCCTGGCACTCGGGAGGCAGAGGCAGGCAGATCTCTGTGAGTTCGAGGCCAGGCTGGACTAACAGCCTCCAAAACAATACAGAGAAACCCTGTGTCATAAAAACAAAACAAAACAAAATAAAAAAAAACAAAAAAAGTTAAATACCTAGGCTATTAAGCAGTCTCAATTTGTAACCCTCAATTTCTCTGATTCCTAAAAATATTAAGGCATGAGATCAAATAAGGTGTTTACAGGTAGCTATAAAAGTCTAAATCATTTTTCTAAACTACAACTTCCACACTCAATGACTATGTGATGGATACTAACACAATATAGCAGTGGAATCCAACAACTTCTCTTCAGTAAATTAAAAAGCACCATCTACAAAATTCCAGTTGCCTATGAGCAGAAATCAGAATTATTGGCTGTGCCTCATGTCAAACTGCAGGAAGCTACCCAGGTGTATACGAACCAAGACACCGTTGCTATGGTGACTAAGCAAATATAGCAAGAAGCTAATTCATTAGTGACTATAAATGCTGGAATAGATGAGAAATATCTGGCAGTACATAGCCACTAATGTGGGCCATGATTCATAAAGAGTTTCTTAAAAGACAATGTAAATCTTAGCATACTGTTAAAAAATTAAGAGTTTTGTGCTAACTAAAGCCTAATCAAGTCAGGGAGAAAATGAGGAGGTAGCCTTCAAGGGAGAGAGCTATGTAGGACCCGTTGCTGAGGCACTGATACCCATGTTACATAGGGAAATTTTCCATGATTACCAAACAGGACTGCAAATAGGCAAGGGACCCCCACAGCCTTCAGCCATATGGTCTCTGGCTCTCTCTTCATTGAGGGGATGCACAGAAGGCTAAGGAGGAGTTTTGCACATTTTTTCTAATTAGAAGAAAGTAAACTCTTCCCCCTCCCCCCCAAGGCAGGGTTTCTCTGTAGCTTTGGAGCCTGTCCTGGAACTCACTCTGTAGACCAAGCTGGCCTGGAACTTGTAAATATCGTGCCTGTCTCTGCTGCTGGGATTAAAGGCACCACCTGACAGAAGAAAGTAAACTTTAATCAATGAAAATAACAAGAAAAATAGAAAAAACAACAACAACAAAAAAACAAGAAAGTAAACTTTAAACAATGAAAATAACAGATAGAGATAAACACCTGAGAAACAGTTTTAAAAGACAAATACTAGATTTGAATTTGACCTGAAGCAGTTAAATAAATTACCTACTGCTCAACAAAGTTCCATGCCAAATAATTTGTTACAAAAAAGTTACAAACTAAGAAATTCACAGGCTTTTTTTAATATTGCCATTCTTCATAGAGACTTTATAAGTAACAAAAGCTTCTATTTCATTCAAAGTTATATTATGATCTTTTGATGATATAACACCACAAACACAAAATCCTAGTTCAAAATGAAGCATTAACTGTAGCACCCCATACCAGACAGGCATATCACTAGTACTTACTTTAGCCAGATTTCCCTCAAACCACTGGACTATGGAGACTGGCAATAAACAAAACTTACAAACTTCCATAAATATAAGGCAATGCTACTCTTGTCTTTGTCTCTTCTTTGGTTAAGTGTGTCAGCTTGTAAATTCTTTAGCTTATTTAGTTCTTTGATTTATCCTTCTAAATTTCTTTTGTTAGATCTTTTAAACCCTATCTGCTTATCCCAGACTAGTGCCACCTCTCATTTTTCCGGATCAGGGCCCTCATCAATCACCCACGTTTCCCAATACACACATGGGAGTTGCCTCCCTACCACACTCAAGCACTTGAACCACAATGCACTCTATCAATACTCTCTGTAATTTCTCTGAAACATGCATTTATGCTTTTTTCTTATCAGCCACATTCTTCTAATAGAAGTCCCTATTTTCAAACTAACTCCACACATCTTCCATCTGCCACTAGACTGTCCCAGGCAAGCCCAGAGAGCCAAACAAGGCCATGTAGGAGAGGTGCAATAGGAAGTGAGCAGAGCCACAGAGAAGGTAGAGTGACTGCCTGGAGGACTAAGGAGAGGCTTGACTCAGGAGGTGATGTCCTCAGTGAGGATTTACTGTGCAAAAGGGAGAGGGAGACTAGGGACACAGGAGAAGGTGAGGAAAATTTCACAAATTCTAAGGACGAAAAAGAGAAAAAAGAGAACAAGAGAGCAGGAGAAAGGAAGAAAGCAGAAGAAAGGATAAAAGCGAGAGTGATGAAGTCCCGTATGCCAAGCTAAGCTGTCGGGACCCAGCTGTTACACTGCGGGGGCTGTAGCAGAAGACTCTTTAAGATGAAGGTCATGTCCTAGGACAGACAAGCAAGAAAGCTGAAGGGCAGACTAAGGGACGATGGGGTGAGAGTGTAGTGAGCACACACAGACACAGCACTACAGGAGCCCACGGCAAAGGCCTTGACATCATACAGGGGGAAGGCAAGGCAGACAGGCACCCCAAAGGAAACCTGCAGCATATGGAAGGATGTTCATTCAGGAAGACTTTCTCTCATGGCAATGCCTTCTTGGGCTGCATCTCCCCAGGGAAGCTGTCCCTTGATCCACAATGTCCCACTTCCCCAGCTACTACTGCAGCAGTCGTCACTAGAGGATCCAGTGTCCCCCAGCTACTTACAAAGTGAGCATCAATGTCAATGATCCACCATGTTATTCAATCACACGCCACTTAATACATTAGGTAGCCGACATTAACTACTGATCTACAACCTGCTTAAAGCATACTAGTAAAACTTCCAGAGAACTCTTCAGTGAAAGCATACACAAGGCGGGGGCATTGGAGAGGGAGCCCATTGCACACAATGGTTTCATGTTTGTAGTGAAGCATCACCAGCACGCAACAAACTGCAGGTGCTGAAAGTTCATGGCTGGATACGTGCTCACACACTCATGCACTTGTGGGATCACGGATCTGTTTGGACAACTGGTCCTTGCAGTTGCAGTTCTGTAGTGCTCAATTTTGTTTGTTTAAGAAAAAATTGTTTTTTTTTAGAAATCAATAAATTGAAACTGAAAATTAAAAAACAAGTTCTTTTCTATATCTGATCAATAGTCAATTTTATTTTACATTTTTATTTAAATAACTATGAGAACATAGTTTATGTTAAACTTGACCATATATTCTTCTGTTTCATATACTAGTTGAGTTTTTTTAAAAAAAATCAATATACATTTGTAACCTTAAGAAAACAGATAAACAATTTAAGTATTAAGTCCCAAAGTGTAAGTATCCCAAACTAGTTTTCTATACTCCAGCTGTGCCATATTTATTAAAAGAAAAGCAATTACAGTAGGCAATTCTTAGCAAAAATGCTATGAAGGAATATACTCTACAGGAAGACAGAAAAGAAAGCCTGGATCAGGCAGCTATATTTCAACATGATTAAGTTGAAACAGCCAAACAGGAAATTCCCCTCAATACCTCCCTGCTTTATTAATTTGGTAAAAGTCGTTTTTAAATTGACATGGAAGACCAAGCAAATAATAAAAACATAGAAAAGACAATAAGTAATACCAGCAACCTTAATATTCTAGACATTAATTGTTGTTTAAGAGATGGTGGGAGAGAGAAGACCAAGCAAATAATAAAGACAGAGAAAAGACAATAAGTAATACCAGCAACCTTAATATTCTAGACATTGATTATTGTTTAAGAGACAGTGGGCGAGAGAGACACCATCATGCAACAGAGTGGAGAGATTTTTATTGGGGGAAGGAATGGGAAAGGGAGGAGAGGAGGGAGGAGACTGGCTTCTGGGGACAGGAGAAACAGGAGAGAGAGGCAGAGAAAGAGGGAGAGGGCGAGGGAAAGAGATAAACAAGAGGTGGGAAGGCCTACATTCTAAAAGGGAACATGGTAAATGCGCACAGGTGGTGTTGTTAGTGCTGCATCTGAGAACTTTTCCTGTCAGGACCCAAGAGCAGGCCAGTACAGATGCCTGAATACTAACATTAAAATATTCCAGATAATATTAAGCTGTAGGAAGCAAAATGCTATACTTTCCAACTGAAGACTAGAATTATGGAGAAGCAAAGATCACTAGGAAACAGGTCCTATTATGTATAGGAATGACATTAAGTTAGTGGTATCAACTTGAGAAGGGAGAGTTGCTACAAGGAGGAAAGCTCCACCCCTAAGGCATGCTGGAAGAGGAAACAGGGTGCAGAGACTGAAGCTGCATTTGGGTGACACGTGGCATATGGCCTCACATATAGTTTTCTACAGGTAACACAATCACTTGGAACAGAATTTGTACAGTACAAAAAGATCCACATTACAACTAAGTCTCTACTAACTACCTAGAATTCTGTCTGTGGAAAAAAACACTAATACAATTTCTGGGAGTGTACTGTTCAAGATACACTCTCTGACACTTAACTTTTAAAGTCCTTCAAGGTTCTGTCTTTGCTCTAATCTTCTACCCATTGCTGGATTTGGGAGGAAGCATGTTAACAGGCAATGCCATTCTTAGGACATTTACTGGTGACGAAGCTAAAAAATAAACTCCTGGGCTGGACAGGATTGGTGTGTACTTACATTCCAAATATTTCTAAGGCTTAGGCAGGAGTATGAGTTCAAGGACAGCCTGGAACCTGTTATCAACCTTACCCTCATAAAGAATTGACACAGGGCCTGTAACACTTAATGATAGGACACTTCTGAGAAGTATATTATCAGCACATTATTATCAGAACATCACTGTACTTCATCAGCTAAGAGCTACAATTTAATGAAGTGATAATTTTAAGGGATGATAATTTTATGGTCCCTTACTTAAAAAAATTTGTAGCACATGACTACAGTTTAGCTTACCTCTGCTGATGGTTCTAGGATCTACAATCTTCTCTGAAGACCTAAGCTGATTTACATACTCACACAAAAGCTTGAAAACTATGCAAGCCTTTAAAAGAGAAATAGTGCTTCCTTTTGCTCTCTCCTTTTGTCCCTTCCTCTCTCGCCCCTCGCTCTCCCTTTCCCCTTCATCTCTCTCTTTCTCTTCGCCCCCCTCTCACTCTCTCCCTTTAATAAACTCCATGGTTAATGAAAACAAAAATTAAAAAGAGATTGTAGATACGATCACCGACAGTGCCTACAGAAGAAGGTGGCCCTCGATGCAGCTGGAGAGTTAAGAAACGTGCACTAGACCAACTATAAAAACCCACCATGGGGAGAGCAGTGCAATGCAACAGCGAGCATCTGCCTGTGTCATACAGGAGGCACAGGGCTTGGCCATCAGTATCAAAACAAAACCAGACTTTGAACCTGCCTATTTCGGCCATGATAGAAATTTTAATGATCAGCAGAAAAATCAACTCTGAAGATCAGCAGCTTAATATTAAGAGCTTGTTTGCTTGCACGGTTCAGTTTCCCAGCCAAGCACTGGGAAAGATGTCAGGAAATTTAATTAGCAATACTTTATTAAATAGCCGAGTTTCAGAAAGATGGCAAAAGTGTATCATTCTCACAAAGACCAAGTTACCCACCCAAATGAAGGGTCTTAAGCAGAGATAACCGACTTTCATTTTGTGACTTATTAGATACTATGAATGACATGTACCTTCACCAGAACCCAAAAGATTTCCAGAAACCATCTCAGCATACAACTCAGAGCTATGCAATCTTTTTAATACACACTGGATTCCTAGCTTCCAGGAATTAAAAACCGGCACACTAGAAAAGCAGAGGAGCAAGCAGTGGTGGCACATGCCTTTAAGTCCAGCACTTGGGAGGCAGATAGATCGCTGAGTTCAAGACCACCCTGGTCTATACAGCAAGTTCCAGGACAGTCAGGGCTACACAAAGAATGTCTCGATACCCCTGCCCCCAAAAAGGAGAGGGCTGCAACAGACACTGTTAACATAATGGCAGCTCTGAGAGAAAAAAAATGGACGAACTGCAGTAGACAGCTGGGAACTGTAATATCCAGTGCCCACTTGGGAAAGACAATCCCCTATTCCTGATAGGACTTGGAAGCACCCAGAGTACAATTCAAACACAGGCGTGCATATGAAAATGCGAGCTAAAGAGAAGGCTAAGTTTGGTTCTCAATGAAGTCTGTACATAAGGTGTGCACAGATGTAATATGTAACACCATTTAGAAAGACCCATCAGTTATTTCCATTAAATAATTTAAGAAGTATACAGGCAACCTTTGCTGGAGACATTAATAGCTAGTAAGTGGTAAGAGAATTGCCGTGAATTTGAGGCCAGTGGGGTCTATAAGACCTTTTCTCAAATATCCACAAAGAAATGATAATTATCCTTATTTGTTTTCTGGCCAGTTCTTCGAGCTTATTTAATTGTATATTATAATGACCAAATACCTTCAATTTTCCAAAGGTAGAATAAAAACATAAATATAAACTAATATAAATAAACTATTCCTATAAAATTTCAGGAAATACAGTAAGAAAACCCAAGAGATAACAAAATATTCACGAAAAAGTCAATTATTTCTTTAACATGATTACCAGTAGTTATTTTGTATATATCTGAATAAATACATTATGGCACCATTTAGAGCCTACACAGGCTGGATTCCATGAATTTCACCCCAAAGGATAATATTTTATGAAAAACAAAAAAACCAAACACCTAAAGTTTTGTACTTAAGAAACAGCTAAGCCAAAGTGCACTAATAACAGAAATAGAAGTACCACGAGTAATTAACACACTACAGCAAAACGCCAGATGGCAGTCAATGTAATTATATAATAAGAACTGAAAATTCTGTGAACAATAGCATTTGTCTGTCCGTCACCACACCCACCCCCTCCAAAACCGATGAGTGTAGCAGACAGCACTGGTAAACAACAGACTCACAAATTAAAATATTTCTTGTTCATGTTAACCTCTGGAGGGAGGGAGGGAGTATTACGTTTTCTCTATACACCTGCATCATCTTGGACTATGAAATGAAGTTTTAAAGGCTAATGGTGTAGCTGTAGTCCATGAAGTAGAGGGACTACATAAACATATTTAATTATCTAGAACACTGAATATCAACTCTAAGATGAGTGTCTTTCTCATCTGTTCATCCCTGACTGTTGCTACATAGTAAGATATTCAAAGCTTAGAGGCTTATTACATGAACTTGTGAAGTTTGACTATGAAACCATTGATGTTATATGGAATATAACACTGATACTAATGGGGAACTCTGCTCCATATTATTAACAATCTAAAATATTGGCGGACTTTGGTGGTGCCCGCCTTTAATCCCAGCACTTGGGAGGCAGAGGCAGGCAGATCTCTGTGAGTTCAAAGCCAGCCTAGTCTACAGAGAGAGTTCCAGGACAACCTCCAAAGCAATACAGAGAAACCCTGTCTCGAAAAAAAAAACATAAAAAGAAAAACAAAAAACCCACTCCCCCCCCAAAAAAACAATATAAAATACTGATGGGGGGCTCTGCTCTGTATAGTATTAACTTTGGTTTCAACAGGTACAAACATCTTTAATTTCTTGTCAAATTGTGCTAGTTTTCCATTATAATAAGAAACACATGACACATTCAACCTACAAAGGAAAAGGTTCAAGATTAGCCTGTACATCAGCCTAAGGAGTGATGAAGGGCAGAATATAATATAATAATATTATAAATAAAAATAAACCAACCTTGGTCCTGGTGTGTCTTCACAACAACTGAACAATGACTAAGACAGCAAGTAACCATGAGGCAGCACTGAGAAGAAGGCTACATTATTTCATCCTGGAGGGTCAGGGATGGCTACATGAACTGAGAACTGCATATAGGAGGAGGCTGCTGCCACTTGAAGGTCTGACTAAAGGCATGTTTGCATGCAGAAGGAACTGAAGATGAGTCTGCCTTTGTTCTGCAGACAGAAGATGGTATCTTGGGCTGTCTAATCAATGGGAGGAGGCTGAAGAAGCTTTACTATCTAACCACAAGCTCTGAGGGTCGGATCATGCATGACCTTGAAGAATCTTTAAATTAAAGTAAACAAGTCAATTTACTTATTGCAGGAATCTTGCTAGGTAGCCCAAGCTGGCCTCAAACTCACCATGTAGCATAGACTAACCTTATACTCATGGCACTCCTCCTGTGCATGACACTGTCTTGTACATACAAGAGCTTGATCTGATATATTGCTGTTACTTTTGAGATTGCTACCTTATGAACAAATGCTCACATATCATTGTATAACTAGCTCTGTAAATTACGTTGTAGTTCCGGAGTATATATTTAGAAACAAAAACTATCCCTTCCTTAGTGTTACAGTGGGATTCTAGAGTGGGTTTAGGTATGTTAAAATTCCTGTATAGTAAGTAGAAAACACACACCAGGGACTTCAGCCTGGCATAGACATACTCTTCAGCCAGCTTTACTCATAGGCTGCTTTTATGTGTTCCTTCATCTTCTCAGGATGGTTTACTAAGTACCACTCCTACTGCTTTGCCTGACCTATATAGTCTGCTGTTCCTGGCTGGATTCCCCCCATAGCTATCAATGTCTCCTCTCTGACTTTACTGCACCTGTGGATTTATGAACTCTACTATTTACTGCCTATGCCAACCTCTTACACAGCACAAAACAGTACACTACATCAGCATAATCTATTTTCCAACAGCAGTATCTCTGATGGGTTTTTAATGTTCCATTACTTAGTATGCTTAGATACTTAGCAAATACCTATTGAACAATGAGTAATAAATGATGCTTGGGAGCTATGAAGCATGAGGAAGTAACACAAGTTTATAAATCAATGTGACATGCCATAACTTAAAAAGGAATGACTCACAGTGACCAATATCCCAGGAACCCCAGGAGACTAATTAGTTAAGCCTCACAACTTTTATTCTCTTTTTTATTCAGCAAATACTTTAGAGCTATTAACCAGGCACATTTCTAATGACCATCTTTACTAGAAATGCACCAATGAGTATCTTCTAAATGACACAACTATTTCATTAAATTACTAAAGCATTCCAGATTTGACACAGATAAAGCAATTTGTTATTCTACCTTTCTTCTGCCAATATATGTAGCTCTGCATATAAATTTCAGTTATGATATCAAGTTCAGAAACTAGGTATTTTCACTATATCTACATGGTACTAATAATCTTGGTTTAAGTTCTGAGGCCTTTAGAACAAGAGTCATCAAAGAGAGGAAGGAGTATCCAAGCACTAGGAAAAAAGTGGTTTTTAAACCACTGGACCTGGAAGAGACCTGTCAATAGTGTCCTGAATTCCATTTGATATTGGCTCAAATTCCAGCTTTGCCATTTTCAAACTGTGAGCCCACAAGAATCATTTAACTTTTCCAGAACTCACTTGTGAGAAAGTGGAAACAAGTTTTTCTAAGAGGGCAGTAAATGAAAAGAACAGATTCGGGCAACACGAAGTCATTTAAGAGTGATCTGATACACAGGCTGACCTTCTACCCAAAAGTCATTTCCGCTAATCAGTCATTAAACAAAACAAAACAAAACAAAACAGAAAAATCAATCCTTTTCTCTACTTACAAAATGAATGAATGCCTTAAATATTTTCTTTACAACACCCCCTGACAACGACATCTGAATCTCAAGTGAGATGCAGACATTGATTTTTAAGAGTCACAGCTTGTATTTTGGGGATATTAAAGTACAAAGACCGAGTTCTGATCATCTCAAAGTATAAATTAAGTTCACCCCACTGGTAAGTTAAAGACTTGACTATCAATGTTTGGTGGCCCCAGGCACTGAGTAGCTTACTGACTCAATGCACTGACTAGTACTCTTACTCACTAACAAAGGAGCATATGGCATCTTTTCTTAGTCTGAAAAGCTTTAGGGAAGCATAGTCGAAAGGCTAAGGACCAGGAGAAGCATACTAGACCTTCTGGAGTCCACAAAGAAGAAGGGTACACACATAGTCTGCAGCACTGGGCGTATAGCTCCCTCCCAAGTCTGCCCATTTTGCAGTGGTGGTGCCATATGGAAGCCATATTCACATCTAAGACAGCAATGATTCACACCAATTACTCTGACCATTTCCTGGCACATTGGTAGTGACGTCTTTTTAACTACATCTGTAAATCACCACAATTTTCTAACATAAAATAAAAACTTCCGAGGGATACGTTCCTTATTCTGATTTGTAATGACACCAGATGGACTAGTCAGAAATGGTCTTGGTTCCACCTAAGGGAATGTGGCCACCTACATAGGAAGGCCACCTTCAATAGCCAGTTTTAAGTTTCTAAAACAGATTTACAACAAACGCCATCAGGGCCAGCACAGCTCACCGGTCCAGAGGCAGAGACGGTTGTCCTGGTGACAAACCTTCCAGCAAACTAAAACCGATTAGGCTTTGTCTGGGGCCAATCTATAAATGGTAAAACTCCAGTGACTTCTCTTTCTTCCATGGAAAACTGCCCACTCAAATACCTTGAGCAGCGATTTCAACACTCAGTAATAGGTTTAATATCAAGCACTCAGTTTGACTGAATATATTCAGAATTGACAGAATAAAACGATCAGAATGAGATAAAAGTCAGTGTCTAAATATAGACATTGTTAAGATGGAAGGTGAAAGAGGAAATGGCCAGATAAAAGACAATCATTCTATTGAGTTTTGCCTCAGGTTAGCCCTGTTGACTTTGAGCTGTGGGTGAACAAAGACAGACTTATACTGAGGTTTTTCATTCTGCAAAGCTGTGAGGCTCTGGGAAACCACCACATGCCATTAATGCTGCCCAGGACTTAACACCTTCACTTGTAAACACAGACAAATGCCTTTAAATACACCATTCTGTCAGTCAATGTAGAACTATAAACCTTTCATTTTCAAATATTGACCTGTGCTCGTGTTCACTGGACGAATGACAACCAGTTCCTGAACTCAAAGAGCTTACAATCAAAGAAAGGGACAACAGCAACAGAAGGAAGATGAAAAGGAAAGTGTGACTAGTTGTTAATTAGGGCGTATGCGGCAAGAATTGGGGAGGTGGTGTTTGCCCTGTGTGTGGCAGCTGTCAAGGAACTTGGACATCTGTGCTGCAGGTGAAGGGATGGAGTCTGGCAAGCAGAAAGCAAATGAAGGCCCTGGAGAGCGAGCAGGTCAGGAAACAGCACACGGTGCACGTGGGGGCAGAAAGTGGCTGGTCCTGATCCAGCACACACGTGGGCCAGAACCGAGGCAAGAAGTCCAGAACACAGAGGCTCTTCCTATTTTCTGGCCTTAAAAGACTTACATTTCCACATTAAACAACAACAAAAACAAACAAACCACACATCTGGGCTCCCCCACAAGAGAGAAACCACAGTTGGTACCAGTACTAGAGGAACAAAGAGTTTGACACACCAGAGACACTCAGGGTGAAACAGCGCTCACACGTCAAAAGACACAAGATGACTGGACAGAGATAATCACTTCTGTAAAACTTCAGTCTGCTGTTTAAGTCATGAATTCATGTTCAGTATGTGTTCCTAAGTGTCTACACTAACTTGGAAACCGTCGTCTCGTAACAGAAGTAAACCTCCCAGAGCAGTCTGCATCGGAGACCTGCAGGTGCTGCCCTCAAGATCTCTAAGGTGTCCTCCTTGTCTTAAACAATGTGCCCAGGCAGGGTCTGTTTTAGTCCTTTTGGGGGATGGGGTAGGTGAGTAGCTCTGGCTGTCTTGGAACTCACCACACAGACAGGCCCTGGACTCACAGAGATCTGCCTACGCAGCACCCATGCTTGCATTAAAGGTGTGCACTACCTGGCTGTTTTAGTGTTTTAAAGAGGGTAAGTGATGTAATATAATCTCAAAAAATAGGAAAAATACAATAAAAAAGAAGCTGACCAGCTCCTTCACTTGCAAATAGACAATTAAAAAGCAGCAGTTTATGGAACGAGGATGCAGGAAGAGAAGCAACCTTATGGCAGAAAAAACTTTTAGATGCCTTTATTCCCCATTAGTGCTTCAGAAGGACAGAGCTCCCAGAGACTTACAGTTCCACATTTAAAAAATTACACACTTGGGCATTTTATCACTGCTTGGAGAACAACGAGGCCATTTCAAAACATGACTCAGGAAACCATTAAGACTTCTTTAGACTTCTGAGAGACATTCTAAGCATCTATCAGCAGGACTGCACATTCAAAACCCCCTAGTTATCTGCTATCTACCCATATACAGCTAACAGTAACAGCAACAAGAAGTCCTGGAATAGAGACAGTAGATACTGGAGCCTATCCAGGCAGTTCTGCCCCTTTTGAATTTCTCTTTTGAAGAGAGAATTACTATCTTAGAATTCCACTGCAAAATCTTCATTGCAAATCTCTGTGGTGGTTTGAACAGAAATGGCCCCATGGACGCATGTGTTTCAATGGTTGGCCCATAGGGAGTGACACTATTAGTAGGTATGGCCTTGTTGGAGGAAGTGTGTCACTATGGGGGTGGGCTTTAGGGTCTCACATGCTCAAGCTACACCCAGTGTGGCACACAGTCTCTATCTGCTGCCTACAGATCCAGATGTAGAACTCTCAGCTACCTCTGCAGCAGCGACATAGTCTCCCTCCATGCTGCCATGCTTCTCGACATGATGATAATGGACCAAAACTGTAAGTGAGCCTTTACAAGAGTTGCTATGCTCATGGGTCTCTTCAGAGGAACAGAAGCCCTAAGACACTCTTAGTACTTATTCTCTTTATGTACTAAAGTCACCTTGATTGCATTAGCATACTTAATATTTAGAAAGCTGGGTATTGCGAACAGCAAGCAGCAAGTTCTCTTAACCACTGAGCCAACTCTCTATCCAAGGTATTCTTTTGGGGGAGTAGGGGGGGCACATTCCAGACACGGTTTCTTTGAGTAGCCTTGGCTGTCTTAGAACTTGCTTTGTAGAACAGGCTGGCCTCAAACCCAGAGATCCACCTGCCTCTGTCTCCTGAAGACTTTCATTTTTCTTTTCTTTTGGTTTTCAAGACAGGATTCCTCTGTGTATAACCCAGGCTGTCTTGGAACTCACAGAGATTCATCAGTCTTCTGAGTGCTGGGATTAAAGGTGTGCACCACCATGCCCCAGCCACGGCATCTTGCTTTGTGACAGGGATATGACTCAGTAGGTAAAGACCTATTACAAAGCCTGATGACTTGAATTCAATTCCTGGGATACAGTGTAAAAAAGGAAATAACTTCCTGCACACTGTTCTTTGCCCTCTACGTGTGTGCTGTGCCACAAGTGGAGAGGCCCGAGTACAAGTGTGCACCCCTCCACCCATAGGATAAACACAAGTTAAAATGGAAGAAAATATGTCATTCTGATGATAAATTATACGGCAAACTTATTTTAAATTCCCCTTGCATATATGTGTGTTCATATGATAGTTATGAACATCATTCTAATAAAATCATAAATTAAAAGTATATAAATACATTAAATTTTATTTATGTGTATATCTGAGTGTACAAACATGAAGGCACCTATGCAGGCCAAAAGAAGGCATCAGTTTCTCTGAAACAGTAGTTACTTGGAACAAGATGGACAAAAATACCTTTTTTTAATTATATATTTTATTTAGAGTGTGTTGTGTCTCTAGAAGTTGGTTTTTGCACCCACGCGCACAAACACACACACAGGGTTTCTCTGTGTAACAGCCCTAGCTGTCCTGGAACTATCAGAGATTCGCCTGCCTCCACCTCCCGAGTGCTGGGATTAAAGGTGTGGCACCACTGCCCGGCCTTAATGAAAACAAAGTATGTTCACATTTTTTTCTTCTCCATCCTTCACAGGTTCCCACGAGAAAGGGTTTTCTTAGGTTTCTCTGAAGAAAACCCATAAATGTTGACAAAATAAAATATAAACTTTTAAAAAAACATGTCTTCTCTTCTTTAGCCATGTTATTCTTGGGAACCAAGCACCTTTACCCACTGAGACATTTTGTCAACTTTGGGAGCAAGTTCTCTTAGACGAGGTAGTGACATAAACAGGTAAAAGGCCAGCACCACATATTCTCCTACTGGACCGACTCTCCTGCAAGAAAACACATTAGTATGTATGGCAAGCAGGTGTCCTTGCTTCTGTAGTGGACCAAGTGAAACATACTATAGCAGCAAGGACTTGATTACACTGTGTCAGGATACATCACTGTGATCTGTTTAATAATAAACTAAATGGTCAACAGCTAGGTATAGCAGGGACTTGAGGACAGACAGCTCTGGGAAGAAGAAAGGCAGAGTCACCAGCCAGAAGCAGAGGGAATTAGACATGCAGGAGAGGTAAAAGCCGTGAGCCACGTGGCAGCATGGAGATGAATAGAAATGGGTTAATTTAAGTTATACGAGCTAGTTAGAAAGAAGTCTACAGGCTGAGCTTTCGTAATTAACAGTACGTCTCCATGCCATTTTTGGTGAGCTGTCGACCCAAAGAAAAATCTGGCTACAAACTATAATAAGCTGCCCATGTACTTTAACCGCATTAAAGATAAAGAACTCAACAGGTGAAAATAAGTTACATTCAATGAAGCCAAATTAAATCAACTTTTAACTAACACATCACTATGAATTGATGTTTAATATATTCACCACCTCAAAATAAGTCTCTTCCTACTGAAACGCTGGTATCAATCATGTAACACCGGACATGCAGAAGCACTGAAGCATGGAAGGAGCTCCCTCACTGTGTGAAAAGCTCACTCTAAGGGTTAAGACCAGCACACAAAACTAGTTAACAGGTGGTGGTGGTGGTTACTTTCGACCCTGTCTAGCGGCCATCAGGATTCATGGGTAAGTCTAGTGTGTGATGGGATCACATGAAAGGAAATGACATCAGGATTATTTCTCTCTTGACCGGAATTTCATTTGTTAAAGGGTTTCAATATTCCTGAGGCTTACCATAATACTAGTTCCATTTCAACTTCTATCTTTATCTAAATAAATGACAGGATCTTACTAACTTATATTTAATGAATATATAATTTTCATAACTGAACAATTTATCAGCCAAAATTCAATAACAGAGAGCTATAATAAGAATTGATTACTAAAATCAAATTCTCTTAAAATACAACTGATTATTCTTAAAGAACGCTGTTTATAAATACATTACTTATAACGTTATACTTTTTAATATAGCCGCTTATGTTACTAAGAGCATGTAGTTTGGCTGCCATTCACTAAAATACCATACAGTAAAAACTCACTAATTAAATTTTAAAATTATTGACTTCTATCAGGGAAAGAAAGGTATCTGAAAAAAGGCTTAGTCAGGTAGCCATGGTGGTGGCATGTGCCTGTAATTCCAGCACTGGTAGATAAAGAAAAACCTAGATGCCTGAGATACACAGCAAGATCCTGCCTCAAAAAAAAAAAAAAAAAACCCACAGGCATGTGAGGAGTGGTGTCAGGGCTGTATTTTCTACAAGCCAGTCGTGTGTGCGTGCGCGTGTGTGTTACTACTCGTGCACACAGTAGTGCTAAGGAGTGAACACAAGGTCTCACATGCACTGTCCATCCTTTTATTTATAAAGCCTGACTTTATTTAAGATATGGGCACTGGGCGGTGGTGGCACATGCCTTTAATCCCAGCACTCGGGAGGCAGAGGCAGGCGGATCTCTGTGAGATCAGCCTAGTCTATAAGACCTAGTTCCAGGACAGCCTCCAAAGCCATAGAGGAACACTGTCTCGAAAAACCAACCAACCAACCAACCAATAAAGGAGCGTGTGTGTGTGTGTGTGTGTGTGTGTGTGTGTGTGTGTGTGTGTGTGTTTTCCCCCGAGTGCAGGTGTCCACAGAGGCCAGAGGCTTCAGGTCCTCCAGAACTGGAATTATAGACAGTTGTGAGCCCCCAGGATGGGTGCTGGGGCCAAGCACAGGTCCTATGGGGAGCAATGTACACTCTTAACCACTGTGCCAGCTCTTCAGCCCCTCTTTCATTTGAGCATTCCACACTTAACTTCTACTTTAAATAAACACAGTCTTATTAACTAACATTTGATGGATATATAATCTTCATAACTGAAAAATTTACCACCCCAAATTTAATAGAGCTATAGTAAGAACTATTACTAAAATAAAATTCTCAGTGTTTATATACTTTTTCCAATCACATTTTCCTGTCCAAAAGTGAGAGTGTGATGTATGTATGAATGCACACTTACACACACACACACACACACACACACACACACACACACACACACACCTGAAAAAGTACAGACTTAAGAATGGCACTGAATAAAAGAAATACAGAAATTGGGTATCAACGATTCCCATGTTTCTGTATGTCATTTTGACAATTCTTTTTCACTTTAATCTACAGCACTCCTACATATATATCTCTTTGGCTATTTTTTTTTAATTCAGAACATACTATTCAACAAACCACAAATCAAAAATAGAAAAGAAAATAGGAAGGAAGGAAGAAGAGGAAACATAATACAGTCCCTGCCGTCATGATGATCAGAATATTACAAAAGATGAAACTTCTCAGGACAAGTGAAAACAAGGAATAGACATTTACACACACAACAACGAATAAGTATGTGGCAATGTTCAAAAGGAAAATGGCAGAACCCAATGGGGTGGGATTAGGAGCTATGAAGAGGTTTTGCTAAAGGGCATAATATATAGGTTGGTTGTAAAGGTGCAGAGGCAACGGCATTGCGGGTGAAATGTGTGGAGTGTATGTAACAAAGGCATGTGATGGGAACCCCTGGGCACATCTGGAATATCACCTTGAAGTGTGATCTAAGCATGTCTATATAGAGGAGCAGTTGAAAATGAAGTCAGAAAGTGAGCAAGAGCTAGATTACACGTGAATGGCGGCACTCGTAAGGGTGTCTGAAGACACCCGGTCACACGTGTGATACTGAGCTGTGTCATAGCCCACTTGCCAATTCAGCTCCCAAACACTTCTGCTTCAGTGTCACCTACATCTGCCTTTCCACCTTCTTCTTAAACAGCACCAGCACACTTCTCTTCTCATTGCTACAATATCAATAATGATAGTCTTACAGAAGCAGGTGCATGTGTGTTTTTTCAGGTACAGAGACGACTGTCAACTCTGGAGCAAGGACAGCATCCTTTGATTTAAAAACACACTGACCTTCACCTCAGTGATCAAAGCATACCCCCGACACTAAGTAATTATAAATGAAATACAGGAGACACATCTTATGGCTTATACTCTTGCTATTTTGATAGTTTAATCCCTGGTACTCCCTTGGCAAAGCTAAGTACTTTCTGCTTTAAGTCTTTTTGGTAAACTGTCAACTAGGATTTAATTAAGATGGGTATGGAAATTACAAAAGCTTCTACTCCCTCCTCTTTTATTGACACATTTCTTCCTGTGTGATACACAGGATGGAATGGAGTCAATCTGACATAGTCACGGTGGGGCATACATACAGGCCAGCTAGAGCAATCGGTCATCTCATAACCACACAAGTTGAGTTGACTTAGTCCAAGACTCTGTCTCAGAATATGCCCTAAACACAGCTAGCTTCTCATCTCCATTCTAAAGCAGATATTCTGGGCATCCAGTTAAGATACAAATCTCTTCATAGACTAACCAGTTAAAAAACAAACAAAAAACCCCTCTTTAGTACCTTCCTAAATGACATGTGCATCTTTTAACTTTCAAGCCCAGTTTTCTGCTACTTTTACCAAGTATCTACTTGTTGAGTGTTATGAAATATTCTAAATATGTGCAAGAAAGAATTAGATACCAAATCTAAAGTAAAAAACAACAACAACAACAAAACCCACTAGTAAAACCCCTGTTCTTGTGAGAACTGTAACTGTAGTAGGGAGAAGCTGGAAGTAAGCCAGGTAACGGCTACAGTTTAGAGTGGAGACATGAATCAAGAGTGGAGAATGAGGTCGGGTGGTCGAGGTGGATCTTGATGAAAAGGAGCACCTGAGCAGATAGTTGAAGAAGGAGCCAGGCTGCAAACCGCAGCACAAGGGACCCAGGATAAGAGTAAGGCTAGTTTTCAGACTGCTAGGAGACTGAGGTAGTTGGTGAAAATGGTGGGGAGGGGGAGAAGAAGGCACACAGAATACAGAGTGATCATGGAGGGCTCCACTGACCACTACAAATACTTTAATGTTAGTCTCAACAAGACAGAAAACACTTGAGACACCAGGAGCAAGGAATGGCATGAGTCATAGTTTAAAAGACCTGCTACAGCCGGGCAGTGGCGGCGCATGCCTTTAATCCCAGCACTTGGGAGGCAGAGGCAGGCGGATCTCTGAGTCTGATACCAGCCTGGTCTACAGGACAGAATCCAAAGTCACAGAGAAACCCTGTCTCAAAAAACCAAAAAAAGATCTACTACAGAGCTGGCCTCTGTGCTGAGGAGACTAGGGCGGGAAGCATGGCCACTTCTGTGGCTTGTGTAAAGTAAGGTTGGAATACAGAAAAAAGGATTTTGAAGGTAGAATCTGCAAGATATCCTGAGACATTGGCTGTGGGGTGGAAGGTTTTTGGACCAAGGAAAGACAGTGAGATAGGTGTGGCATTACCTGAATGTCTGAGGGAGAAGTCTGGAGTTGCTTCTGATATATTAGACAAATAGTATATAACGTCCGAGTGTGTGTAGAGTTCACACAGAAAGGCACCTGTCGCCTTACACAAGTCCCACATCTAGGCTTACACACCTCTCAATCCTCCTTGTGTCTTTATGACAGGCCATGCATTCATTCCACCCTCATTGTTTTTCCCTTAGTCAAAATCTCAGTCTTCAAAACTGATGTCATCTACTCTGTGACACACATGATCAGCACTATCTGAATCACTCTGCTTCTTCGGTCCCTTAAGGCTAAAATATGAGTACTTAGCTATATGGCATTTTTGTTGTTGTTGTTGTTTTTCAAGACAGGGTTTCTCTGTATTGTTTTGGAGGCTGTCCTGGAACTCTGTAGACCAGGCTGGCCTCACAGAGATCCACCTGCCTCTGCCTCCCAAGTGCTGGGATTAAAGGCGTGTGCCACCAACGCCCGGCTTTGTATGGCATTATTTTTAAAGGTACATAATTTTCATTTTGGTAAAAACAAGGCAGACGTAGCAGGTGGCCTGGCTGCTCTCATCCTCAGATAAGTCCTTTAAGGAAAATTAAGACCATAAAAAGAGATCTCAACAAGTAGCCCAACACCTAATTTTGTACTTTTCAACATTTGTAGTTATCTGAAGATCATTTTTTAAAAGACTTACAGGCTGCAAACAAACATTGAAATATCTTTTGACAGTCTTACAAAGCTAATTTTCATTTTGACTGTCATTTTTTTACTCGTCCTGGGGAGGCATTTAAAACAGGGGGATGATTAGACAAAAGAACAAAACCACATCTAGCTTTTTGAGCCATTCCCAGGAAACAGCATCTAATGCAATCAAGAAGGAGGGGGGCACGTTATACTTCAATGTGATATTAGAGATGCTAAGTTCAGCTACAGTCTCCTAGGTAAGAATGCTGGATAGCCAGTACTGGTTGGTTACAACCAGCCTATGGCGAAGTTGCTGAGCAAGTGTCTATCACATGCACAACTTTCTCTAGTACCTAAAATATACCTACAAGATAGTACAGAATGAATGGGTGGGTGGGTGGGTGGATGGATGGATGGAGCAATTCTAATCTCATGGTACTGAAATCTATCAAATACAAATCATCAAACTGGTATAAAACATTTCTTTGGGGCTTTGAAAAAAATGCTGACTCCAAGTCATTGTCTTTAAATAATTATATAATATTAATGGCAATATGAAAGTTGGTGGGCTGAAGCAAAATCTCATTAACAATACAACTTTATAAAATTCTCAATAGATCAAAAGCAAGATGATACTTTGACAACCATACCTGCTTTTTCAGGCAGTAGTCGGATATTTATTCACTATAGGAAAACTGTAAGCCTCTTAAAATAAAACAGCACAAAGACCTCTGAAACATGCCATTACAGAATCAAGATTCATGGGTAGGGGAGGATGGCTTCCTTGGAAACCCATCTACCAAGTATGAGGACTTGAGTTTGCTCTTCAGAACCCAAGCAAGTGTGCAATACTATCCTAGTGCTGGGAGGTGGAGACAGGTAAATAAATCCCCACCTGCTGGCCAGCCAGCTCATCTAAAGCAGAAGCTCCATACTGAGAGCCCTGTCTCAAAAGACAAGGTCTCTAAAACCAAACCAAATCAAACCACCACCACAAAACAGACAAACAAGAAGGTACCTGAGGACACTATTCAAGGATGACCTTTGATCTACATACCACACTCATATAAACAAATGTGCACACACATGTATAAGTGCATAGATCCAAGCTTAAGTAATATTAAGTACAACTAGGAAAACATCCTATCAACTTTGCTTTCAGAATGCATTAACACAGTAGGCTATGGTGACTCCAATAGCTGTGTTCTGACAGTTCTCTATCGACACTCTTACTACTTGCTTCTGTTTTGTTTCTGAGACAGAGAGAGTCTCACTGTGTTACCCCTGGATGGCTTGGAACTCACTATGTAGACCAGCTAGTTTCACTCACAGAGATCTGTTGGGATTAAAAGTTAGTGCCATCATGCTGAATTTGCAAATATTACAAACAGAAACCATGGTTTTCATGAAGGCAACCAACAATCTAACGTAAGTATCCTAAGCCCCAAGAAAAATATCAAGTATCAGTTTAAAGTTATAGAACACCAACCTCTTTAATTTCATGTAGTTCTCATTGGCAGCAGGTCGGCATTCCGCTCTCTGTACCACTATTCCTTCCAATGACAGTTTATCTAGAATGAAAGAGAAAACTGTATTCAGTGATAACATTCATCATTTCCAAGACGGCATTTCGATATATAGCTTAAACATAATTTACAGAATCCAAGGAAATAAAAGGATAGTATTAAGCTGATAGCAACATTATTTATCAGAATAGAGAAAGGTCATCCTTAGCCAGCTGTAAACTGGAGAATTTTTTGCTTGTTTCTTGAGCTGCACTGCCCTTTGTCAACAACAGCTTTAAACACACCTGGACTAAACAGACCTAAAAGGGCAATCAAGTAAAAAGGTGAAGGATTCCATCTGTAACACAAGTAACTTCTGGAAATACAGAAGTTCCAAAGAGCCAACTAAGAAAATACTGTGAAACTGGGCAACTCCTTATCTAGGCTATATTGTATACTCTGAATCTGAAATGATAAAGGGTGTGTCAACATGAATCTGTAAGCTGAGGAATGCATAGCGCTGAGAGGGAAGATAGGGGATTACATATTTTGGGCCAGCCTGGGTTACACAGCAAGACAAGTAAACAGTAAAGCTACTATAAATATCTGTCTAAACAGAAATACAGTTTTCTTCCTTCTAGTGACCCTGATTTAAAACCAGGAGAAACAGAAAAAGGAAATAAAAGCCTGGACCTTGCAAGTCCACTGGCAGAGTGACAGAGTGAAGTTGGTGGATCTGGTCTACTACGTAAGAGGCATATGAATGCCTCTCATGGACAGCAGCTTTATAAAAACCTGAAAATCTAACACTGGTTAGAAACAGCCACTGGTCAATCATTTCCAAGAGAATTCACCTGAGCTCTGAGAAGAGACTAAGAAAATCCTGTGACTGAAGAGGATTGCACCGATTCATCTCTTCATTCCACTAATGTAAATGACTACTATGCAAAGGCACCATGTGCGCACTGCAGAATCAAAGATGATTAAGATACAGCACTGTCTTCAAGCAGCACGTTTGACACACCAAATAAAACGCACTCACACAGAACCCCATCTACACAACTCACCCAAGAAAAGGCTTCTAGTGATTTTCCTAGATTTTTATATGGCCTGTGGTCCTAAATACTAATTATGAAACACACCATCTGAACTAAATATTTCCAGAGTACCTCAATACAGTAGCTAAGAGGTGCCTGGAAAGCACAATGACAAGACCCACATCTAGTGCATATTTCAGTGTGCCAGGAAATCAGTACTGTACAAGCCACCATTCTTTACACTCTAACCCTGAAAATAAGTTCCTGTCATGAGTGAAGTTGGTAAGACTAAACTTAGAATTTTCTCAAAGCAACCACAAATCTTATGTCCCAGATGGTCTCTCTGGTGAAACTGAGAGTACTAAACAAGAACATGCTCCAGTCTCACAATAATAAAATCTGGAAAATTCGGATGTATTTTGTTCCTAAGTGTATGAGGAAATGTCCAAACCTAGACAGTAAAAGAGGCTTGTCTAAAACAAAGTGAGTCTAGGATAGAATCCTGATAGTAAGTCAATCACAAGCCCAAGTATTTATTAATGTTGAATGCTAAAATGGCTACCTTTAATATCATTTGTTAATGCTCCCCCACCTATTTAAGGGTTCTGCTGTTAACTTTCTCCACATATGTAACTGAAAGGGTGGGAAGTAGTTTAACGCCCCTGCTCATTTCAACTTGACACTACAGTCTATTCTTCAGTCAAGGCTATTCACACAGATCAATTAACATTCACTCCCTCAGACCATACTTTTCTGTTTACCACCCTTTCAGACCTAAAACTGTTTTCAAATACTACTCAAGTTCAAGGGAAGGTCTTAAACCATTAGCAATGAATTCTTCCATCAACTGGCTGGTGTTACTCTCGCTCTTAAATTTAAAAGGCCATCTTCCTTTGGTTTAGGCACCCCCTAACATGATCTGCCTGTTCTCTGTTTAAAGCTAACTCTACTTCTCAAAAGTCTCATGGGAACATGCTCTTGTATTTTCCCAATGAACCATGCATCATTTCTTCAACACATTACTTATAGTTCAAGGGAAAGGTATTAAACATGAAAATCTAGCTCAAAGCACTCACTTGCACACCATTGCTGGTAATTACAAACAAATTAATTTAAAAATACCTCAATACAGGAATCCGTATTTAAAACTACCCTTTGGACCAATTTGAAAGAATGTGAATATCTGAAAAATAACCATTTTTACTATTTTACATTTATTACATATTTATCAAGTGCCTATTGCATAAAGACACCATGCAAAGCACATTAGAAACAGCAGGGATAAAGGAAGCATGCCTCTGTGGTCAGGGACAGCAGAGATGACTGTAGCCATTCTCAAATGTTTGTTCTGTGCTATATGTTTTGAATGATTTCAGAAAGACACACACCCCAAAATAACACACAACATACCAAAACCAAATTATGTTTATTTGTGAATTTACAAAAAACTTCAAAATTCAATATATTTACATTGCCCTGTGCTTTGCTTGTAAGACAAGGTCTCTCTATGTAATAGCCATGACTGACCTAAAATTTTTGCAGAGATCCACCTGTTTCTGTCTTCCAAGTTTTGGCAAGTAAAGGCCTGCGCTACCACACCCAAAATAATTTTCTTTAATTTAAATTAAATTGAATTCCTATTTATGTATATTTGCAAGTGTCTGTGTGAGTATGTGATTTGTGTGCAGGTGCCCAAAGAGGTCAGAGGTTTCAAGATTCCCTGCGGCAGGGGCTACAGGGGTGAGCCACTGGACATTGGCTGGGAACAGAACACTGGTCTTCTGGGAGAGTAACTTATAATGTGTATGAACATGCCCCATGTGTGCAAGTGCCCAGAGAGGCCAGAGGAGGGAGTTTAATGTCTTGAAGCTGGAGTTCCAGGTGGCCATGAGCACCAAATGTGGTGCTGAGATAGGAACTTGAGTCCTTTGGAAGGGCTTCAGTGCTCTTCCCCGCCAGGCCAGTACTCTAGGACCTGACTTATTTATGGATCTGTAAAACACTGGAAACAAGACATTTTTTGTGAATATGAGGGAAAAGAGCTGAGCACACAGGACTCTTCTCATATTCAGGTCTAGTAGATTGGGGAGAAGGTACACAAGCAAATTCAATATAATGGAAGCATTGGACATACCTCTTTAATTTATTCCCAGATTAACACAGGCGTTCATTTAACCACTATTAAATACAGTGACAGATGCCCACAGCTCGCCATACACTAGTGGGTAGTAGGTTAATCTCAAGCACTCCTTCATACTTCTGCTCAAACTTGTTGATGCTAGTTTAAGTAATTATGTAATTTGATTATGGATCAGATAAGTTTATTAAATTAAGAAGGGGAGTGGCACCTGCGGTTGTTTCTATGTAAGTCTTCTGTTAAAGACTTGTAAAGGTAAACTGCTTTTAAAACATACTTTCCAGTTTGTTATGAAGCTAGAGACAGAAAATAAGCATATATCTACATGGATTTGATTAGTGTTACTGCAGTATCTAAATTCTTCCTTTGTGATTGAAGGAACTGAAACTGAGGGCTTAAATTATAGGTTTAATTTCCACGAGAAAGAGAAAGCAGATGGTCAATGGACATCCACCCTCTACTCAAAGCAAAGCTTTATTTTACATTACTAAACAAGCAGCTAGACACTTCAAAGTTCTGAGATAAAGCACAGGAATACATATTAATCACATATTTTATTTGTTTTGAGACAGGACTTACCATGTAGCCCTGAAACTTGCTAATGAAATCACAGCTCATTCTACTGAGAGCCTTTTAATCACTAGTTCTCCCCTTCCCTTCCCTTTGTCAGTGTATTCTTATAAATTTTCTGTGGATGATGGGAATAAAGAACCAAACACTTTGCTGGCATGATGGCACATGCCTTTAATCCCAGTGCTCAGGGAGGTAGAGGCAGGCGGATCTCTATGAGTTCCAGGCCAGCCTGGTCTACAGAGAGAGAGAGTTCCAGGACAGCCTGGGTAGTTATACAGAAAAACCCTGACTCAAAAAACAAACAAACAAACAAACACTTAGATCTTTCCTAACATGCCCACCTCTTTGGTCAGATTGGTTTATTCATTTCTGTCCTTGTTTTATAGCCAAACGACTCTAATAAATATAAAAGGAGCAGAGAGAAAAAAATAGAGTAAGTAAAATATACCCTAAAGACAGATTTGTAGGCTGCCAGTGCCATTCTGTTGAAGAACTGGAAGGGAAGTGAATAGTTAAAGTCACCTCTAGCTTCAGCAAGTTAGACTAGTAAGTAAGCAGGAAGGGTTCGTGCTAGCCCTGGCACGTGAGCAATGAGATCAGCTAGGTTAGGAAGTCCTCAGGCATCCAGAAGTTAGCTAATTCATTTCCACAAGACTACTCGGGATCCATCTGCATGTGGACACTTCCAACTCCAGCTACAACACAGATCAGTAAGGTACTTAGTAGGACATGGAGCAGTGGACCTTGTAGACTTCTGAAGTGACTCTCACAAATCACTCCTGCGCCTACTGTCTTTGAGGAGAAATCCTTCTAACAACCATGTGCATCTAAAAGGTAAATGATTTCTAATATCCCCAATAGTTTCTTCTCTCCTCATTTAGTATATTTTTCTAGCAGTTTTCCCCCTGGGGATATCTGAGTGGAGCCACTTGGCACCTTAACAAATTAGGTAAGTGAATCCAGTATCCTCTTTTATTAAAAGATAAAAGGTAACCATCAATAATTTGTGAGTTGATATTTTGATCTTACCTAGCCTTCAGACTTTGAGATAAACATGCTTTCTTATAATACTATTCAAATCAATGTGTTGAGGATTCCCAATTGAAAAAACAAAACAAAACCCCCTAAACTGTAATTGAGAACCAGGCACAGGATCTTGAGAATGCAACTTCCTCACACATACACACTACTCTTTTTCTTCATGGAGGGGGAGGAAGAGGATGGGAGGCACAGGCAGGGACACAGACGCTGAGAGCCTGCGTGAGAGCACCTGCTGGTGACAGACTCGTGTCTAGGAGCAGAAAGTAAAGTGGTTGGTTAAGGGTATGAAAGACGATATCAAATGTGTGAAGAAGTTTGGACAGTCCTATAGATGTCCAACAATTTTTTGTCAATTTGCATTATTTTAATTTCTTCTATAAAGTTAAGATCACAAGTAATGGTTCCACTAGACTTCAGACAATAAATGAAGTCAACACAAGAAAAATCTCTTAAACTGTGCACATAATGGTACACAGAGACAATTTCCACTCCCAATGCTGTTTTCAAGAATATAAAACAGGCTGAGGAGATGGCTCAGTGGGAAAGCACTTGTGTCATAAGAGCATGAAGAGGGAGCCAAGTTTGAACCCTCAGGGCCTATGTAAAGCTACATGAGGTAGTGCATGTCTATGATTCCAACTATCCCGGGAAAGATGGGAAGCAGTGACAGGAGAATCCTGTCACTAGCTTGCTGTACACAGTGATGAACAACAAAATAGAAACTATTTAAAGAAAGGTAAAAAGCAAGGGTTCTCTGTGCTTCACAAATGACCAATGCTATGTGAGCCCCCACACATACACACGAGTACACATACACACATACACAAGCGCATTCAAGAATCTAAGCCAGATGGGCATAGTGGCCCACCCGTAATCCCAGCACTCAAGAGGCACAGACAGGCAGGAGAAATCAGGGGCAAACTATGGAGCTAGCCTAGAACAACTGGTAAGCTCAGGTTCAGTGTGCCTCAGTAAACAAAGTAGAGTGATAGGCAGAAAGATCCAAAACCAATCTCGGGTATTCATATGCATGTACACATACATGTAAATACACATACCTGTGTGCACACTACATACATTAAAATAAAGCAAATAAAATCTAGGACCAAAGTAGACTTAGAAAAATAAATGCTGGGTGTCATGTCCCATCCCCCTGCTCCTCCAGACAGTGTTTCTCTGTGGCTTTGGAGGCTGTCCTGGAACTAGCTCTTGTAGACCAGGCTGGTCTCAAACTCACAGAGATCTGTCTGCCTGTCTCCCGAGTGCTGGGATTAAAGGCGTGCGGCGTCGCCGCCTGGCTAAATGCTGTTTTTGTATGAAGGAATACTGCATTTTAGTAACAAGGGGACAGGAAAGTCTGTAATATAGGGTAGGCTGAATATCTATACTCAAAATACTTGGAGACAGAAGTTTGACTTTTATGGATTTGAAATATTTGTGTAAGTTTTATCAGTTGGGCACCCATAATTTAAAAATCCACAATGCAAAAATTAAAAATTTCATGAACACTCAACCTATGATTTGTATTAGGCCCCGATTAAAGGAATGCTATCTAGCTTTAGCAGCTATATTTGAAATCAGCATATTAAGTCAGTTGAATCTGACTCATGTTCTGTTACGCTCACCTTTAATAGTTCTTGCTCTCTCACTTTTTTCAAAGATGTATTTATTTGTTTTATGTACAAGTGTGCTTTATCTGCATGTATAACTTTATACCAGAAGTCACCGGATCCTATTATAGATGGTTGTGAGTCACCACGTGGTTGCTGGGAATTGAACCTAGGATCTCTGGGAGAGCAGTCAGTGCTCTTAACTCCTGAGCCATCTCTCTAGCCCACTCTCTCACTTTTAAAAGAAATATATTCATTTATGTATGAATTTTTATATTATATTCATTTATGTATGCATGTGGTTCACATATCTAGGTGAACCACATGCACAGCACACAGTGCCCTCAGAGGACCAAAGAGGGCACTGAATTCCCTGGAACTAGAGTTATAGTCAGTTGTTACATACCATGTGGGCAATGGGAATTGAACTTGGCTCACTAGCACCAAATAACTCTTGTTCTCTTTACCATGTGCAATTAGCAGGAATAGTTGAGTTCTTTATGGTTTTCAAGATAGAGTTCTTCCAATTTACAGGGGTTAAGAGCTCTGATCTTGGCTACCATGAGGTAAGTGCCATGCCACGAACCATATGCTCTCCATCTCCCCTTGGCCTAAAGGAACATAACTAGCCAACCACAGGCCCCTGCAACTGTGAGCAAAAGTAATTCTCTCCTTTCTTAAACAACCAAGCAAACAAAAACCAAGGCAAGTAACAAAAATCCAGCCACCTCTAAGTTAAAACCTCTTCTTAGGAAGGTAGTGGTAGTACACGTCTTTAATCCCAGCAGATCCCTGAGTTCAAGACCAGTACTACACAGAGAAACCCCACCTGGAAACAAAAAGATCCCTCCTCAGAACAACATTTCTTTACTGCTGGTTCTTCCGGTCGGTCACCAGCTTTCCCCGGGAAGCCCGCTTTAGCTGTGTGGAAAGGCAGCGGTGCTCTCCCAGGGCTCACTGGCTTAGCACTGAGCAGTTGCCTTCCTTTCTTTCAGCGTCTCCCTCCTCTTGCTCTTTCATTCCCACCCCCAAACACTCTCCTGTCTCTAATATCCTGAGATATGAAAGGAGTGTCTCAGAGTTGCTTAAAAATGACATCAATTTCAACAGTCATCATTATGTAATGAACCACTAAGGAAACAAAACATTGGCATTAAGTTTTGGCAAGCCAATGACTTTAAGACAATTTTAGAAATGTTAAGTGTGAAAAAAAATGTCAGTGAGATTTCTCCATCCCTAATCCCCTACTCACAAACTTTATGAAAGTGTTCAAGAGCACACCATTCATTTAGAATGCAACATGGTTATTAACATAAAATAACTACTTCTCAAAGAAACAGTGAGACTCTCCCTTTCTATAGAGAACACAAAGATGAGTTTTGTATAACATTCCAACTACAGCTGACCTGATGGCTGACAGAGATGCTTTGCTATTCTGGGTAAAAGAAAAATTTCAAGTAGCCACACTTAAAAACAAATATACAGCTGGTGAGATAGATCAGTAGGTAACGGGGCTTGCCACTAAGCTTAATGAGCTGAGTTCAATTTCCAGGATCCACAGGACAGAAACCAACTCTGATTTCCATACGAGTGCTGGGTCTTGTATGTCCACACACACCACACACCAAATAAACAAACAAAACAAACTCTTCATTTAAAATAATTTTAAAGTTTAGCTTCTACTTATAAAACATGAATTTTATTGAACAATTCATCTACAAAGTATACAGTAGGAATAAATAAGATTTAAACGTTGTCAAGATTGCTTGTGTAAGCAAAAAACAAAAATGTGAAATGGAACTTTACTTGAACTTCTCAGCTAGTCTGTCATTTTTATTTGTTCTTTTGATAAAACACTCCTGTTTTCTGTACTCTTATAAGGAGGCCAAAAAAGTTGCCAAACTAGCTAGACGCCCTTTCGGCTTTCGTGGAGAATCACCACAAAAGCATGTGTGAGTGTTCATGAGGCATGTATGACACATTCATGTGCTCTTCTGCCCCGAGATGATGCCCAGCGAGTTCCAGGAAGGTTCTGGTCTTCTACATAGCCTGTATGATGCTGTGGTCAGTTAGCTGACACTGTACTTGTGTCAGCAAGAGTCGTTCCAGAAGTACACAATGAGGTGGATTTTATATTTCAAAATGCAACTAAACTTTGACATGCAAACAGACTAACTCTCATGAAAAACAACCTTGATTCAGTGGTGTTTCATTTTTTAATAGACGAAAAGGCTAACATAAAATATTCATAGGGAATAGCGGTATGAATGCCTCTCACAGCCAATGCTGTAACAGGAGGCTATGAAGAAAAAGCCACATGTCAAAACGAGAAACTCACTTGTGAAAGCACAGTCAAGTCAAAGCACGGATCAATAAGCTGGAAACAGAGAGTGGGAGTCACAGTCAGAGAGGTACCAAGCAGATCAAGTACAAACTGACAGCTATGGTTGTTTTCAATTTTCTTTCTAAGGTCACGGAAACCAACCATTTCAAAGAATAAGGAATACAAGAAAATGTGCAAAAAATAACCAAAAGATCTGGCAGGGGTGCAGAATGTGGGGGCAGGGTGTCTTTCTATTAATGGAAGCTCCTAAGACAATCCTGCTTCCTAAAACATAGTGTCTACATCTCACCAAAGAGGGACCTGCTGAATCTACGGATACTGGCCTCTCCTTGTATCTGTCAATCAACATACAAATGGAGTATGCATGCATTATAATCATGTCCTGTGTTAATCACTCCCATTAAAAGTCGGTAGAAAAGATGTGAATTCTGCCTTCTACAGACAGCAGAGGAGTATTACCTCAAATGGGAAGTCTTGCTAGATTTTGGTTAGGCATTGGGCCTATTTAACTATAGGAAATGTTTCAGCCAACAACCCATTTAAATTCTCGAAGTTGCTGAAGGGTTCTGTTTGTAAGATTTGTGACTATAGTGTTTAAGAGGTTATCTCTCTCTATAGCTTTCTTTCTTCTGTTCTTTTTTAAATTTTGAGATAGGACCTTACAATGCAGCCCAGGCTGGCCTTGAACTCAGGATCTTCTGGCCTCAACTTCTGAGTGCTAGGGATAAATGAGGGCACATACCACCATATCAAGTGTGAGCCAGTGCAACTCTTATAAAGAACTCAGGTTTTAACACAAGGAGAGCTCTACTCTTCACAATGTCTTCCTGCCTATGAAGTTAGATGAAATCCCCTAAGATGGTGGTGGTCAAAGGCACCCAGGAGCTACTCTTTGATATACAGTTTGGGCTCTTGTGATAGAATCTCTGTACCTGCAGTGAAGCATAGACTGTCTGGTATTGTTACACAAGTCCTATTTTACAGTTTTAGAGCTGACTGACTACCTACAACAAGCATCTACCACAAGTAATAGAAGAACCCACAGAAGTCAAGCTGGCAAGTGTACCACAACAGACAGCAATGATCAAAGGAGGCCTGTAATTCCACAAATGTTAGCATCTGGCTGAAACAGCAGTAACATGGACAAGATAGCATCTACCAGATTCAGCTTCCTTTTTTTTTGTTTTGTTTTTTGAGACGGGGTTTCTCTGTATTGTTTTGGAGGCTGTCCTGGACTTACTCTGTAGATCAGGCTGGCCTCGAACTCACAGAGATCCACCTGCCTCTGCCTCCCAAGTGCTGGGATTAAAGGTGTGAGCTACCAACGCCCGGCTCCAGCTTCCCTTTTTAAAGATGCAAGATGGCAGACAAGACAGAAAAAGAAAGTCCTGTGGATTCATGTCTCACACCAAGAAGCCTTTAGTCACAATACTCGAGGCAGCCATGGCTGGCAAACATGCACGGCAGGTGTGCAGGAGCTAGTAAAGCTGTAAGCTAGGTACGATGTCTCACACCTCCAACCCCAGCCCTGAAGAGGCTGAAGGGGGGCTACCAAGACTTTGAGGACTGGGGATGCTAGAGGGAAACTCTGACTCAAAAAACAAACAAAATAACACATGTTGGGAGATGCCATTCTGTAAATATGTGTCTGACTAGTTTGGATAAAACATTGTTGGCCAATAGGGAAGCAAGATAGGTGGGACTAGGAGTCAAGGAGGATTCTGGGAGACACAGATAGACACCAAGTAGGCCACCAGAATAAGAGGTCCGGATCCTTTCCTCCAGTAAGGGAAATACTTAAATTAAAAATTAAGTTAAAACTTAAGTCAGAGTTAACCAGTAAGAAACAAGCAAATGGCCAACAGCTTCATAATTAATATAGTGTCTTGTGTGTTATTTGGGGACTGCAACTGTGGCAGGGCCCAGTAGGATGGCAGGGAAGGCAACATGTTACAAACACAGAAGGCAAGATGGAAGAAACAGTGCTCATCCATGGTGTTGGAATTCTGGCAGCAGAGACCATAAGTAGACTTTCAGGTAGAAGATGCAGAACTGCCTGTATTCCTACCTGCTCACCACCCCCACGGAAGACCATTTTCTAGCAGCAACAGCATCAAGGCTGCCCAATAAAGGCAACTGCACGCAGACTGAGGAAGCACAGCTACACTAGGAAGCCTATCCCTAAAGTATGATCATACTGTATTGAGTCTGGTGCCTATTAGTTCATAAAAAGAGGAGCTATTATGCTCTTGCTAATGTTACTTACCTGCAATAACAAGAACTCCTTGATTTCCAAACTTGTGCCCTACACCCAACTATTCAGTTTTTAAAATAAGTCATACCACAGAAAAATTTGACTCTAAAACATATACACATACACACGCACACACATGCACTCTCTGAAGATTGTAAAAGCACGCTCTTCTAAAATGCTGCAGGGCTGAGAAGGACGAGTTAGTTTATGGCTTTTGTCAAAGCAAATTGCAAAAGCCCAGAGAAAAAACTACAAGCTCTCTGGAATGCAATTTCATTTTTGGTAGAGCAAAGAAGCTGAATTTCATCATTCACCTAAAAAATGATGATGCCTTAGATTTCTAGTCCAATTTCAATTAGCTTTTGATAACTTCGGTATTAAATGTTAAATTCATTATCTGCTATAAGGGTATACAATTTGAAAAAATATATAATAAAATCTAACCCTGTTTACAGGAAGTAAAAGTTGAACATTTTAAAAGGAGACATAGTAAATTTAAAAATAACCATTAATGCAACGGAAATATAGGTGACTTTCCCGAAGTCTTACTCAAAGAACAAGAGTTCCTCAGGGTAATTTAGTAGACAGGCTGCTTATCCAAGCCCTTGACCCTAGGAGTATAAGCACAGAATTCTAAAGTGCTTTGGAAGGCAATTTTAGGGACAGAGGGACAGGCAGGCATTCCACTCACACTTTTCTATCACTCTTTGTGAAAGAACAAACAAAACCTAACTTGCCCATAACACTACTATCGAGTAGGCATTTAGAATTTCCACCTTTCTCCGTTTTTCCAACACACATGCATACTTATGGCTACAGTGTTCCCTGTTGTAGCCCTAGACTGTTCAGCACTGAAGCAGGCTTAGGGTGAAACAAGCTCATGGATTTCCATAGGACATCTTAACCAGCAAAATGTGAATACTACAGAGACAGTCTACATGATTTTTTAAACCCTGAAGTAAAAAATAAGTAAATAACCTTTTGTGAAAAGAAGTTATGCAAATTTCTCCTAATTTAACAAAGAGACCCAAATCCAAAACACACACAAATTCAGCTAAATTCGAATGCAATGTCACTAAATTCAAATGCAAAGTCACAACAGTAAGCCTATTTTTGTCTGGGTCTACATCACTGAAAACAGTGGACTTTTATAGGAGAAAATTCTATATGGGTAGTTTCTTTCACCTCTGATTTCAACACATGTCACTTTCCAAAAGCTAACAATGTAACTCAGTATTAGCCTTGCCTGACTAAACTATGACTGAAACCTTTAGAAATGGACAACAATTCTCATTAACTTGGGAAATAAAGCAGAATGGCAATTTAACTGGCAGAGGAAGGAGAATGTACCCTGAGTAAGTCTCATTTCCTCTAAGAACAGACCTAGAAATCCTTTTGCAGCAAATCCCTTCCCTGATACAGTTAAATGCAAATTCTCTTTTCCTCTTACTCCAGAAAGCTCCTGCATGCATAGCTGACACGCCACCTACTGCAAAGCCCAGCTGCCAGCGCAGGCGGTGCTGCCAGCACTTCATCGCATCGCCAGGCTGGGACGGAATAAAGGCGTGCTTGTGTGCTAGTGTTTCTTTTTTAAAAGGAAAGAAAAATCCTCCAAGCCAAGAAGAACTAGCTGAAATAACATCTTGAAAATGGAGCGTAAAATAATCCGAAGAGAAAAAGAAAGGGAGTATGAAGGGAGGCACAACAGCCTGGAAGATGCTGAGCAAGGCAAGAACTGCAAATCCACGCTAATGACCCTCAACGTCGGTGGATATTTATACATTACTCAAAAGCAAACACTGACCAAGTACCCAGACACTTTCCTTGAAGGTATCGTAAATGGGAAAATCCTCTGCCCATTTGATGCTGATGGCCATTACTTCATAGACAGGGACGGGCTCCTCTTCAGGCATGTCCTAAACTTCCTTCGAAATGGAGAACTTCTATTGCCCGAAGGGTTTCGAGAAAATCAACTTCTTGCTCAAGAAGCAGAATTCTTCCAGCTCAAGGGGCTGGCAGAGGAAGTGAAATCCAGGTGGGAAAAAGAACAGCTGACACCCCGAGAGACTACTTTCTTGGAAATAACAGATAACCACGATCGCTCACAAGGACTGAGAATCTTCTGTAATGCTCCTGATTTCATATCAAAAATAAAATCTCGCATTGTGCTGGTGTCCAAAAGCAGGCTGGATGGGTTTCCGGAGGAGTTTTCTGTGTCGTCAAATATCATCCAGTTTAAATACTTCATCAAGTCTGAGAATGGCACTCGACTCGTACTAAAGGAAGACAACACCTTTGTCTGCACCTTGGAAACTCTTAAGTTTGAGGCCATAATGATGGCTTTAAAGTGTGGTTTTAGACTGCTGACCAGCCTGGACTGCTCCAAAGGGTCAATTGTTCACAGTGATGCACTTCATTTTATCAAGTAATTACCTGTCTCACGAACAAAGACAACAAGCATGCAGCCAGCAAGCTTCGGAAGCCACAGAATCAAAGGCGTCCCAAACAACGCGCCCAGCTAGCTTGTCCCAGAGTCCAACTGCTAATCAAGCACTGTGAGCTAACGGTATGTAGATCTATCACTAAAGATGTCCTTCTCTGGGGTGTGCTGCCATCACACTTCTACCTACGGTGAAGCTGTGGTCTTCTACACTGTAAATAAAGACAATGCTTTTGCTATTTGTTTTTTTTTTCCTTGAGCTGTTTTTCAATGAGAATGTCGTGGGTACTTGCATCTATCATTCACTATGGCAAATGTTAACAACATACAGTTCAAAAATCCTTTCTACTTATAGCAGAAATCTACAAAGAAGCTGAACTGGTAAAATAAACATGGAGAGCAAAATAAATGTACAGAGCTACCTAAAGCAGAGTGGCAGTGAATCAAAATGGAACTGTAAGGCATATTTGAGCTACAGATTTGACTTTTTAAGTATCAGGTACCAAAAGCTTTATTACAGCTCCTGTATTTCATACTAGAATTACAGCTAAATTGACATTTTGCTGAAAATTCCTAGGAAACTGCTTGATAACAATAAAACATAATAAAATCACTGCTAGCTTCTTTGCTTGTATTAATGGTTGTAATAAAAGTTACACATGTCACTTAAAAACAATAGTGCCACTTGATGATTGTGCATGACACTCTGCACTGATGCAATCAACTGTCAGGCTATAGCACCTTACTGGTCTGCAAGCAACAGAAATGAACAAACCCCGGTACACTGCGCTCCAGCACAGCATGGGTAGCTTGGTCCCAGCTGAGTACATGGTGTTAGAATGGAAGGATACATTTTCACAATCACTGTATCTGCACATTTCTCAAGCTCAAAATATCAAATGAATACTATTCAACAAGACTCTCACAAAACAACTTTACTGGTGTTTTTAAAATCTATTATGTAAAAAAGTCCTTCAGAAACTCATACTAAAACCCAACAAGGTCAACCCCAACTACCACTCCATTTCTGTTATGTTATACTAAAAATACCTGTTCTGATGCTAAAATCAAAGTCATAGAGTTGTGCTGATTTTTTCTACTTTATGCTAATATTTAAAGAAAATTTCAACTTATTTTATGAATGACTGATTAAGGACTAATCTTCCAGCTGAATGTGAGTGTACTCCTCGCCCACTTACTCTATAAAGAGCACCTTCATCACTCCTATGGTTTCTAAGAACAAGCTGTCTTAAATTTAAAATAAACAAGCTCAGAGTGGGGACTCATGCTTGAATTCCAGCAGTTGGTAGGCTGAGGCAGGAGGATTACCACAAGCTTGAGGCCGGCCAGAGTTACTAGGTGAGACTCAATCTCAAAAAAGATGGGGGTAGGGGGGGAAGGAAAGAAAAGAGGGTGGAGAAGCAATCATTAAAGCAACAACTATCAATTCAACCTTAATTATAATAAACCAACAAAAACTGTTGGGTATCTTGGCTGAGCTTAAATAGTTAAATATTCCAACATTTTGGTTACATATAAAATTAGAATAAAGTTCAATATTAATTAATGATTATTAACTATAACTGACTTTGACTTACAAGATCTAAGGTAATATAAAAGTTGCTTGTAAAGACTATAAAAGAAACCCTTTAAAAGCTATTATGCAAATGAAGTTCTTCAAAAATTCACACTAAAATACTCAACGTAAACTACATAATTTTCTCTGGTGCTAGAAAAAAATGTTTTTCCTAAAGTATGAAATTTTCTTAATGAGCTCTAAAGGGCTTAATAAAGACAAAAAAGGGACTATTAAAACAGGAAAACAAAATTGTATGATTTTGCCAGTGGCTGCTACTCAGCTGTTACACGCCTCAGACTATGAGCTGACTTTCCCTTGTCTTTGGTTTTGGTAATGAAAAAAAACTGGTAGATTTCATGTCTGAGTCAGGTTTTCTTGCTCAAAATCTCACTCCAGATAATAAAGACACACTGACATAATCTGTTATAGGAGATGCGGCTGAACAAATCTCTGAACTGCAAAGGCTTGCCATGACTTCACCAGAGAATTTAGCTTCCATAGCGAAGTTACTGCTGTTATGAACCACCAAAGGAAGCAGGTGCATGTTTATGTAGCTCTTTAAGTGAAAAGTCATGTGGATTTAAATCCTCAAACTTTAAGGCATAACAGTAATTACAGCAATCAATGGTCTACAAGAAATATGACTACATCGGTTACTCTTATGTGTCTTTAGAAATCTGCCTTTGCAAATTCAAATTAACTGTATTGACAGATTCAAGTACTTAAATGTTGTGCTGTGGGGACCAAGTATCTAGTTTTAAATTTTAGCTTTCTAACAACATTTACAAGGATCTTCTTCAGTCAAGGTATCTTACAAAATGTTGATGTTAAGTGCAAAGCTTCCCTGACAGCTTTGTTTCACTGAGTGTGTAACTTCTCTATCAAAAGCAAATGTCATAAAGAACTGATCAGCATCTTTGTCTTTTTAGAGAAAGGTGGTAAAAGACACTTACTGCAGTTGCCAGGGCCTAAGCATACATTCTCCTGTATCTGGAACTAGCCCACACAGTGATTCTAGTACCCAAACTTTAAATTAAGACAAACAAAAGCGTACTTATTATAGCTTTCTGCTATTCTTTGAAACATGTCTGTGCATCATGAATAAATGAAATCCCAGCCTAAAGATGAAAATACCAAACAAACTTGTTCTGGTGTTTCTGGTGTAGTCTTAAGTCCCACTTTTGAGACACTACTAACAAAAAGGTAATATTCATTAAGTTCTTGTTGTCTAGTTTTTGTTTTGAGACAGGGACTTATCCTGAGCCTAGGCTGGGTTATAGGTGTGGGTGACCAGGGAGGTCTTGAAGTGTTTTACTATAGGCAAATATCAAACTATGTATCTCAATTAACCCTCACACAAAGACAGTCACTCTTCTCATGGATGACAGAGAAAGAAGGGTTAAGAATCCCATCCTACTTCATACACAGTTATTAAGAACTGAGGTCCATAGCCTAGAGTTAGTGGTTCCAGATGGGCATGTGAGCCACTCAGGTTTCCAGTACCTAACCTAGAACCTGCACAAAACAGACATTTACGAACTCCACATGAATACAGACTATCAGAGACAGTCTGTCTTACTTGGACACGTTCACAATACAAGTATTCTAAAAATGTTAAGTGAAAAATTGAATTTTGGAATAGCAAATAACATTTTTAATGTCATGTCACGTCATTTAAAGAACACGAGGTGAATCATCCATCTCACAAGACTAAAGAATATCCAAATTTGTCTATTTATGAATCTAAATTTTGTACATATCAGGTTTGCTGAGAAGGCTAGTCTTTCACAACCCGCATTAACCGTATTAAGAAAAATATTTTTCTTATGTTATATGCAAAATACACTCAAATGAAATTCTCCTGAGTTCTGGAATCATGTTCTATTAAATTCTACAAACTAGCTTAGAGACTGGTAAGTCAATTCTTAATTCTTCCAAACTTTTTATGTGCTCACAATGAAGTTTCAACTGTGAGCTGTGTAAATGCCTACACTTCACTGACTTCCAGGCAAAGCATGTATAATTTTAGCCACTGCAAAGGCATCTTCCTAATCATAAATATCAACCATGTAGAAGGTAGGATTACTAAGTTAGGCTTTCTATTCAGACATAAATAGAACACAGAACTTGTAATAAACACATGCTTGCTTATGCAAAGAAGTGAAATATTTTAAGACAAAAACATAGGAAAAAGAGACTTAATTTTATTATTAAAAACAATTCATGGATGAAGATGGAAGAGGAGGAGATGTGGGGGGGATGAAGGAAGAGGATCTGGGAGGGGAGGTTGTGGGGTGGGACAGGAGCTGAGATGTAAAATAATTAAAAAAAGAGAGAGAGAAAAGAAATCCAACATGATTTTCTTCATACTAACTTTCTAGCCCTATATAAAAATTTACAAGAAGTTAGCATTAATCTTATTAGCATTTTAAAATTCAGTGGGAACAATGTAGATGACAAAGCAATCTAAAAGCTATGCCTATTTAATGAGTTATGAGTAAATACTTCACAATGCAAAGGTGTTGGCTGCTGTTAAAATTAGTGTCTGAGTCATAAGACCACTACTTGTAAGCAAAAATGTAACACGGACCATCCAACACAACTTGTGTACAGCACTGAAACATACAACTTCTTCTATATTTAGCTTCCTAACCATAATATGTTTAAGCTACTATTAAAATTCACTTGCTATGTCAACAAACACAAGGGGGAAGTATTAAACAAGCACTTGTTGGGCACAGATACATCTAAAATAAAATCTAAATTCACCTAAAATATTTGTGAAGAAATAACACTCATCTTTTCTTGACAAAAAACACGTGATTGGTTACAGTGTTTTATCAAACAAGTCACTTAAATGTTTCTCGAATACTATTATGTTATCTATATTTAGCTAAACTCCTCTGTCAATGTTAAATGTGTGTATCTTGGGCTGAGGATGACTCTAGTAGAGGGCTTGCCTAGCATAAACAAGGTTCTATGTTTGACCTCAGCAATGGCTATAGGGTGTGTGTAACTTAGGCATTATATATGTGAAATACTGAATTAGACATTAAAGAATGACAAAACAAAAATGAAATCTATTAGATATCAAAGAATAAGGCAACTCTGATGTATTCCTTTACACCACCATGACAGGTTTCTCTAAATGCAGGACCCCAGTACATCTGGTCACATCTTAAAACAATTTTTAATAATTATCTACAAAGATCTACTTAATTTTTAGAAATTCCTTTTGATGCTAGGCTCAATTTTATACAAGTAATTTTGATTAATATCTTTTAGGATTCAAGCACAAATTCTTCTACATTAAAATGTGAAATTGAGCTAGCCTATTGATTTAGTCTTAATTACATCCCATTGATTTTGCTTATAACAGATGTTCATTAACTTTTTAAAGAATTCTTAAGAAATGCTGAGTAACTAATTTCAATCTCAATACTTCCTTGAATTTGAATCTTTCATAATTTAATTTAGTTTTACAAATAACTAAATGATTTTGCATTCCCTTAAGAGAGGGTGCATTAAAATGCACATCATTGCTGAGGTGCAAGATTGGACACAGCAGTAAATATTTATAAGCATTGTCTTTTGTTGCCCCCAAGGCAAGCAGCTTCTCCCCCCCCTCGGCAAATGGGTAATATGTTAAATTATACTTTTCCAGCACTTAGTAGCTTTTTAGGGAAAAAAAAAGAGGCAAATGTTAAAGAGCTATTTTACAGACAAAACTGTTTCAGAAAAATATGCAGCTTACTAATGTCACAAAATTGTTAATATTTATGCTAATGTTCTTATTTTTAAAAACATAATTAAAGTAATTTTAATTAAAAAGATACAATTCTGCAATTTCACAGGAATTGAATAATTTTTCATATACCCCTTTGCAATGTTATTATAACTTGACTATAAAAGCAAGATAGTTAAAAACAATTTTTCTTTTTTTAAAGATTTGTTTATTTATTATGAATACAACATCCTGCCTCCATGTACCAATTTTTCTTTAAAAGACAAAATATTTATAATCACTTAATATTTTTATTCCTTAAAACTGACAAATATGGGGCTAAAAGATAGCTCTTAATCAATTCCCAGCAACCATATGGTGGCTCACAACAACCTATTATGGGATCTGATGACCTATTCTGTCATGCAAATAGAGCACTCATATACATAAATAAATCAGTCTTACAAAACTGACAAATATATGTTAACATTCTTCCTAAAATGTGCACACTAATGTCAAAAATTAAAGCAAATCCCAACAGACTCATCACATACAAAGGGTTTTAAAGTGTATTAAACAAGCAAATTTCTGTCCCAAACAACCAAACTCCTGTTTCCATTTTTTCACATAAGCATTGGTTTTCAAATCACCAAACATGGCAGTCCCCGAACGCCTAAGGAAGGGACTGTTCATTACGTCCCAGAACCATCTAATTTTCCTTTCTAGGACTCTAACTGCTCCAGGTTAAACCTGTATTTCCTACTGCTCTAGGATTGGGAGGTGTGGCCACGGGCTCAGGTTTTTATCAATGCCATATAGGCATATGTGACTTGTAATAAGCTCCTTAAAAGAGGCGAAGGCTGGCTGAGCTCTTCATTTCACTAACAAGATGCAGACATGATGGTTAAGTACAGCGCTCATGCTAGAAACCATGAGAACAGAAGTTACACGCTAACAATGGCAAGGGGTAGCTGATGACAGAACCTGGGTACAGGTCTTGTCATCTTAGAATTGGCATCAGAGTGGGGAGATGTATCTAAGTCACTGATGCCTTGAGATGCTGGCTAGTACAGTCAATCTGAAGTAGCTGAGGAGTGTTAGCACTCATATTTTACAGAAGAAACAGACCCACTGATGAGGACAACTTGCCCAGTCCCACAGCTGGCAGGCAACCTTAAATATAAAGTTCTTAGTAATTCTGCAATACTGCCTTCAGACTATACCTGAAGAACTCAGAGAGAAACCTGACCAAGAACATGATGAGGCTTGCAAATGTCTAGACAACACCGGAGGAAGGTCAGGACTTCTATTCATAGATCAGGTCAGGCCTTAGCTTAATATAAAGTGAGAGGCTTCAGTTAACCATAACTGAATTCAGTTTGCCTTGATAAGTATACTGCAAAGCAAAACAAAAAAACAAACAAAAAACCAACCAAACAAAAAAAGATGGCAAAGGATCCATTTCCTACTGGGGCCACAACTGCAGAAGGGAAAAGAGAGTAGGCGGGATAAGAAGTCTAGCCAGGGGACTGGATTCGGTATTTGCTACTCTTGTATAGAACCAGAGTTCAACTCCTAGCAGCCATGTCAGGTATCTTAATAACCACTCCAGCTCCGGGGAATCTCTCTTCTCTTCTCTTCTCTTCTCCTCTCCTCTTCTCTTCTCTTCTCTTCTCTTCTCTTCTCTTCTCTTCTCTTCTCTTCTCTTCTCTTCTCTTCTCTTCTCTTCTCTTCTCTTCTCTTCTGACCTCCATGGGCATACCCTCCCACACCCCCAACACAGACAAACACACAAAACAACAACAAAAACATCAAGGGGCTGGGGAAATAGCTAAGTAGTTAACAGTACATGGTGCTCTTGCACAGGATTATGGGTTCAATTCCACCACCCTCATGGTGACTCACAATCATCCATAACTCTATTTCCAAGGGATCTGATGCTTTCTTCTGACCTTGGTGGACACCAAGCATGCATGTGGCACATGGATATACATGCAAGCAAGGAATTAATAAATAAACCTAAAACAAAACAACTACAAAAAACACCTCTGAAAATAAATAAATAATAACAACAATAACAACAACAATAATAATAAAGTCTAGCCAGGAAAGAAACCATTGCAAGGTAGGTAAATTTTTCCATTAATACACAGAATCACCTCTGGATTAAGTTGAGGAAAAACAACTACAACTGGGAATAACTATAAAACTAATCTCTAAAACTCAATTACAAATTCTTTTAGGGAACATGAGTAGAATATCTTTAAGCAAAGGAGGGGAGGAAAGGTATGTGTGTCAAGTAAACACAGGAACAATGCTACAGATTTGAGATATAGTAAATTTCAGTGTAATGTCTCCATTTTGTGGTGGAGGAAGATTACAGAGGTAGAGGGAAGGGGATACAATTCTGCATCCTTACAGTATCAAGAATTAAAAACAAAACAAGACAAACAACTGAATAAAGTGCTTTGAAATCTGTTTTACAACAGCATAAAGAACACCGGAAAAGAGAAACTGAATGTAAAAAACTGAGCTATTGAGAGCTATAAGACAGAGGCCAATCCTAGAAACAGCACAGTATGCACAGAGAAAGCTGCATTAAGGGCTGCCTCCACAGAGAAGGTGCCCACTCAGATCAGCAGGGCACCCACTTGTTCCCTAGTAGTCTCCGTTGTTATCTCCAGTTTTCCAAATCAATAAACTGTAATAAATGATTCGAACAATTAGACATCTCCTTCCAGTAACACGTCAATAGAAACATCAAGAACAGAAATATTTTGCACATAAGGACACAGATGATAGAATCTACACAGGCTTTAAAATTATTATTACATAGTGTTTATTTTTATTTGCATGTGTGCACATGTGTGTGAGCCAATTCTCTTCTTCTATCATGTAGGTCCTGGGGATTGAACTCAGATCCTCAAACTTGGCAGCTGATGCATTTCTCCATTAAGCCATTTTGTTGGCTCCTGGCAGTGTTTTCTTTGCTTTGTCTGCAGCCAAACTTATCCCTAAGTCCCAGTGCAGGAGACACAGGGCCCATGAGCAGCAGAGCTTGCTGTGGCAGCCATCTGGGCCAGCTCCCACCATAAGAGCATGGAAGCTGAATTTGACTTGACTGCAGCCAAACAGTGTTTTTCAAAATGAAGGCAAAGGAGAGACAAGGAGTGGAGGAGAGAGAGGGAATGGGGTAAGGAGGGGAGGAGGGTGAGGGGAAAGGGGCAGAGAGGGACTATCTAAAAAACAATGGTTGGAATATGACTTAACACAATGCACTCAAAGGAATTTGTGGATTCTCTTCTAAGTTACTTCTAAATATATACTAATTATCTATAAAATAAAAAACTACTGTTATTTTAAAAAGCCTTATTTTAAAGCTTCCTCACCATTATGGTGTGTTCACAGTGAACTATTACCTAAAATTAAGTTCTTTCTTTTTCAAATTGAATTTAAGAGTATTTTGTGACACCAGCAGGAAAAGAAACTCAGAAAGCTACTGTGCATAAGCCAATAAATTTCAATCTGCCACTAGCTGAAATAAGTAGCTCTTCCCTTATTAGGGTGACCACTGAAGAGGGAAGAGATATAGGAAGAGAAAGGATGCCATGATTTATCCCTTTGGGATTTGATGACTATGTGTGACAAAGACAAGCAGTCTGGCAATTCATTCACTCATTCACTCACTCACTCATTCATTCATTCATTCATTCATTCATTCATATTCTCTCTATGTGGTATACAGCACACACACAAAAGACTTCTTCAAATTACCTCCTAAAGAAAGCACTTAGACGAACAGATAAAAATTAATGCAACAGATTTTATTAATTCGATAGCTGCCAAGTATAAGAAACCTATAGAAATAATTAATAGCACAATCCATTTGAAACAAAATTGAGAAAATAAAAACAATTATTTTATGTTCTAAATAATACAGACCAAGTTAGATCAGAGCTCATAATTAAGGAAATGTACATATTAAAAACTGGATTTTAGAGAGAGAATTGAGATTGACATGTAAAAGAAGTTTGTTTCTAATTTAAATGAAAAAAAAAACCCTGGATTTTAAGGAAATAAAAACAGTGAGTATGAGAAAAGAAAAAGATCAGTATGGTTCAGTAAGCCAGTCAATTCTTCAGGAAAGCATCTACAGTACACAGACAGCTTGAAAAATACCATTTATGACCAGCTATAATTCTGCTTGCAGAGCAAAAGTGTGTGTGTGTGTGTGTGTGTTTATATAACTATCTAATACAGACACAAAGTAGAAACAGGTCTAAGACACATACTAAAGGGCTGAAGGGATAGCTTAAAAAAAAAGATAAAGACTAAAATGCTTGAGTTTGGATGTCAAGTTACACAGTAATATGAAGATTATCCAGCTTTAATTTTATGGCTCTTACAAAGAATGGTTAAGCTTTGTGTGTGGCTGCAGGTGACTGTGGTAGGTGGTCTCTAAAGATTATGGTCAAAAATAATAATCCCTTTCAGGGCTGGAGAGATGCTCAGTGGGCATAGCAAGCATTAGAACCCAAGTTCAAATCTACAGGACACATGCACAAAGCCACACACAGCAGCATTTATCTGTAGAGCCAGGGATGGTAAGGCAAGGACATCCCTGTGGAACTGGCTAGCTCTGGGTTCAAAAATTTAAACTTCAGAAAAACACTGAGAATAAAAAACAATTATGGGCACCAAACTTGTGCTGAACTAAATTTAACACATTCTACTCATGATGCAATTTATATACAATTTTCCAGGAAGATGCCTACCAATTCAAAGTACAACCACTTTGTCCCACTCCCTAAATTCACAGGCATTAAGACAAGAGGATAATTAGTTGCTGAATTTCCCAGGATTTTGAACATTAAAAATGAGAGATTACAATAAGTAATCTGTAGCCACACAAACAAACAGGAGAAAACAGGAAGGGAGAAAAGAAGCGGCCCGGCGACTGTATGTGGCTGACTGACTGCAGCTGAAGAACCCTACTCACCCTGCAATGCCAGACACAGATGCCTAAACACTGAGAAAGTACTGCAGAGCATGAGGGAGGACCAAGGCACCCCTGCAACACTGAACCCAATTGTAAGTGAGAAAGGCAGAAGCCGTACCATGGCCGACTCACAGCTGAATGCAGATGCGTGAACAACTCACTGACACCAGCTGTGCAAAAGACCTCCCAGCCTAACCTAGATACCTACACATCTAAGGGAACGGTGCATCATTTATTTTAAGCTCCACTTTGGCTTGTTTTTTCCCCAAAAATAAACTGCTCAAGCGGTGATGATAACTGGTAATGATCCCAAGTGCCTGGAAGCAAGGCAAGTCCTATCTGGAAGGAAGAACTCTGACGTCAGAGGTTAGAATTCTCCAATACAGACTATGAAATAATTATGCTGTGAGAAACACAGTTAACAACCAGTTAGGACATCTAGAAACCCTGAAAACACAATAGATGGAATTTAAACATCACCGGAAATGTTTGATATCTGACTAGACATAAGTAAAGAAATCATACAGTGAGATGGAACATGAAAAATAAATTTTGCAGAGGATATTACATTAAGGGGAAAACAAAAAAGTCAAAATAGATATGCAGAAGACAAAACTGAGCATATGTTCACAATACTTGTTCAGTAGGAATTTCAGAGGGAGGAAGAAAAGGAGACAGCAGAGATAACACTTAAAGGAATGTCTGAAAGTGTCCTATGATTGATGAAAAACAGCAATTAACAGGTATGAAGCTCAATGAATCCTAAGGGGAAACTTAAAGGGGTAGCCTACCCCCCCCCTCTCACACACACACACACACACACACACACACTATCCTACTGATCTGTAAAGATAAATTCCAAAAGCCGTCTTAAGGACCATCCATGTCTGGGAGCTGGTGAAGGACTCTATCCTTCTGAACCATAAGTCAAACTTCCTTAAGTTGCTTTTGGTCATGGTGTTCTATCTCAGCAACAGAAGGGAACTAATACAAGTGCCAATCACAAAAGACTAATTCTTTGTTTCTATCTATATGAAGTTTCCAGAATGGATAACTATAGTACAAACAGCAGCAGTAGAGGTCGGAGTGGGATTAATGAGTGACTGCTAATAAGCCTGTTTTTAATAAGATGAAAACGGTCTAAAATGGAATGTTGTGACAGATGTACCACACTGTACATATACTAAAACTAGCCAACTGCACCCTGTAAAAGTGAAATGTGAATTACAGTTCAATAAAACTTTACTATAAAAAGTAGCATAATGCAAATATATCTTTTCTTTATAAAACCACTAAATAGTGTCAAACTCACTGATAGATAAGATTGGGATTATAAAGAACTGAGAAATTCAAAACCAGGAAGCTTTTACTCTAGGGCTAATTATCCCTACATATCACCTCTTTGGAATGGCTCCAGGAGGAGAATCCCTAAAGGAGACCTGAAACTAAAGTGATTACTACAAGGTGATAGAATCCAGATGTGTGGCACATAATCCAGATAAGGCAGACAGGAAAGAGACAAACCATTAATGATGAGCCATTAATTATTCATGTGTGAAAGTAAGAGCAGAATATGGAGTTTATAAATAGTTTCTATGCTATATTTAAATTTTTATGTAAGAAGAAAAAATAACCATTCATAGAAATTTTACAATATATTAACAGTATTATGAAATTAGTTTACAAAGTTATGTGTTTCTACAAAAAACAACATAGCCAATGATTTTCAAATAAATCTGACTGGCTAAAATGCTTACATAGCACTTCAGTGGCCACCACACAAAGCAAGAGTTCTTTAAAATGAAAGTTTACCACTTATATATGACCTGATTTGATTTAAAGCTGATCGAATGTGATTCTTACTACTTATAAAATGTCACTATAGCCAAGTAACCCTACACAGTAGTCAGCCAGCCAATATACCAGCAAAAATTAGCTCCAATGAATGACAGTAATTGCAACTGAAAGGACCTAAACTGAATTATAAATACTTAAAGCTATTATTTCACTGAAGAGCAGCTATGAACAAATTTCATAAATGTAAACATTCTTACAAAATTATTTAAAGCAATTTTAGAATCACAAATATCCCAGAGCTAATGTAGCTGAGGTATTGTACACCTCTGAATAGAAGCTAAGACAAAATCCTGTAAAAGAGACTATCCACTAGAATGAGCAAAGACAATGGTTGACTTGTACATTTTGCCCTCAAACGTGAGAAACATTCCTGAATCTTCAGAAGAAACAAGATGAACTATATTATACAGGATATATGTAGCCGTGTAATAGTTAACTTCAAAATGACACCAGGTTGGTCCTTTATAAGAAAGTGGTAGCCCCAAATCATGATGGAATCAAGTACTGAATGTTAATTCTTTCTTTTCCCCAAACCTTTACTCCTAATCTGTGAGAAGCAGCAATCTTTTACACTCCCCATGCATTTTCAAGGAATTCAGTCTTTTCATCAGCACCAGTAACGGAGGGGAGGGGACTAACTCCTATGTGTGACCTCTGTTTCTACATCTCATCCTCCATGTACCATCCCTCACTCTGGCATGTTCCAAGGTCCTCACTCTCTCTCACCATTGTAAATGCCGCTTCAGTGTACAAGAGGCTTTAGTGCTGGTGTGAAGCATTTAACTGAGATGCTAGATGTTCATGGAAACTTATCTCATTCATCTAACATAATTCTGCTGGGTTACCCTTCCTTTCTTTTTTTGCTTCCAATAAATTCCTTCCTTTCCCACCCATCGTCTACATTCAAATTCCTGGAAACCAGAAATCATGTCTCTTCAAAACACCTAGTTTTCAGGGCTAGGCACATCCTTTTATTCCCATCCATTTTTATTCTTCCATAAACTGTCATTCGAATCTCAAAATGAGTTCCTTAGATGCCATCTCAGATAAGTTCTGAAATACCAACTCTCAGGCTGTCATGCACTTAAGATTCTCTGTATTTTACAGCTTTCTGAAATAACAACTTCAAAGCTACAGACTCTATTAGAATATAATTCACTCAAAAAGGCAGTTGCAACTTTTTGCAATAGTCCATGTACAAAGCACCTCATTAGCTTAGAAAAATGTCATTTGGTGGAAATGATTTCATTTCAAGAATAAAAAACTCCTCAAAAGTAATTCAAATAAATTACCTGCATCACTGATTCAACTGACATTCACTTTCCACAAATGCTTTCACTTGCTTCTAAGTCATGTCAGAAGAAAAATATTAAAAGTTATTAAGTTAGAGAAAGAAAAATTAATTGGAGCTCCAAATCAAATGATAAATTTACCAGCCTATATGTGTCTCAAAGAGCTAATTCATTTGTTATCTGTTTAAAAGAAAAGGAAAATATGTTGCTAGCACAACTCTCTTGTCTACCTTAATACACAGTGCTTCTGAAGCTTGGTGCATTTTCGTATTATACTATTTCTAAACAATACCTGTATCCACGTAAAACCCAGGCTTGAAAACGTAAAAAGTAATGTATATTAAAAGGGAGAAAAAGTTGCTGAAGACATATAAAGTATAAATCTAGAAACTTCAACGGTAGATCTATGAATTAAAAATCAAAGTAGGAGTTGGGTGTGATGGCCCACACCTTTAATCTCAGCACCTGGGAGGCAGGGGCAGGTGGGTCCCTGTGGATTTGAGGCCAGCCTGGTCTATATATTGAGTACCAAGCCAGTTAAGGCTACATAGCAAGACCCTGTGTCAAAAAAGCCCCAAAACATCAAAGTAATGCTGGTGACCTGGCTTAGCCTTGTGAACACACACACGCGCACACAACGAAGAAAAGAGGGAGAGGGATAGAGACGTGGGGGGGGGGGGAGACAGAGACAGAGACAGAGACAGAGACAGAGAATATGCATACATATACAAATGTTCCCAGACTTGTCTTAGTCCTTCCAGAAGCCAACTGTGACGCATGGTCTGAAACACCAGGCAGTGTACTTGTGAGGGAGGTGAATGTCAGGAATACTGGAGACAACTGGGGAGGAAACCAACAGAGTCAATGAGGACTGTTGTAATTTAAAAAGGGGAGCAATAGAGAAAGACAGATGCCATGTGACACAGGTCAAACGGAGGGGTCTTTTTAATTAGGGAAAAGAATTGAAAAAAGGGAATAGGGGGAGGGGGGAAGACCAGCCTCTGGGACAGGAGCAGCCAGAGAGAGAAAACAGAGGCAAAGAGGCAGAGAGGAAGAGAGAAAGGAACAGAGACGGAAAGAAACAGGGATGGGAGGTGGGCAGGGCCCTTTTAAAAGAGAACATATTGAACAGGCACAGGTGGTGCTCTTAGTGGCAGCAGCTGAGGATGTGTCCTGTCAGAACTCCAAAGGCAGGCCAATACAATGCCTAAATACTAACAAAGAGACTGGTCTAGAAAACCAGTGCTAGCTGAACCCACTGTAGGAAACTGTTGCTTGGTCCAGCTGCAGAACTCTGGAAGGCAGCACAAGACACATTCTCAAAGTGTGACAACTATGGGTTAATGGAATAGTGCTTACTCCCACTAAACTCTTCTCGGGTTAGATTGGCAGGCTGTCCATAGGGTGAAGAGTCTGTAGTCTGGTCCATCCCTCCCTGTAGGCAGGCTAGCTGGCAGAAGAAACAGCTCTCTCAGGCAGAGACAGAGATGTTACAATGTAGAAGTTGGCCCAGGTACACAGAAATACTAGAATCAAGGGACATGCATGGGTGGGCACGGGTATCATTTATACCAGTCCCAAACCACAGGAGCCTGATCTTCATTTGTACATATAAGAAACACCAGTGTTCACCAAGACACAGCAGAGAAAGCAATGAAAATGGCTCTAAACCACATTTTTCCTTTGTTCAACAGTATATGTATTAATATGAATAAACAGCAAAATTACAGTATGTAACAAGTTACACAATAAGGGGAAAAATCTATTACATCACCATGGTCATTAAATTCTACAATCTATGTGAGATACTGAAGCTGTAAACAACCCTGGGTGGGAAAGGCTCTCTTCTTATCAAGAGAGAGGACTATTCCTTCCTTCCTTCCTTCCTTCCTTCCTTCCTTCCTTCCTTCCTTCCTTCCTTCCTTCCTTCCTTCCTTCCTACATCCTCAGAAAGGCGGGGGGGCATGTATCTGTTGAACCGCTAGTAAGATGTCTGTAGGCAAGAATTCGAGCACTGTTAAAATAACAACCCAGCACAGACCTCAGCCACATTTCTCTTCAAACACAGCGGTCTTTCAGTAGACTCTGGCTCCCAACATCGCCCCCTGGCCAGGCCGCACACTCCTACTGGATGATGGGGAAATACAAGACTGTGCTTTCATTTTGGAGTCTTAAGCTGCTGGTGAGTGATTTTGTATAATGGAATATAAAATGACCAAAGAAATTTAAGTTTCATATCCCAAGTAATAAACCGATACTGTAAACTAGAGTTTGTGTAAGTTATAAACAATGCCCCTGGAGACACACTTGAAAATTAATACTTTTTATTCCATTCATTATATAAAGTCTCACAGAATACTTTATTTGGTTGTTAACCTCTACTTTGAAAGCCCCCTGTTTCTTAAATTTTGGTCATACTAGATTAGCAATACTTTGCATTACTCTGACAAAGTAAAAATAATCCAATATTCAGTGAAAAGCACCTCACTTACTCAGCATGGTCTCAAATGTGACAAGTTTTTTGGAACTGCCCAAGTAACCATTTTCTACTCTTAAGCATTTTCATCACACAAATTATTCAGTCTATAGAAAGATCATGCCACCAAAACAGTAAGAATGACTTGATGAACTGAATCATATTGCCATGCAATATGAACTATGGTTTCTTCAGATAAAGTTGTATCACAAAACAGAAAATAAAATGTATTTAAAAAGAGAAAAGTAAAAAGTAAAGCCCCTAGAATCTGAGCATCAACAGCTCCCTCTAATCTATACCCTATGAAGACACTTTGGGATTTATGTTATTTTTGCACCTATCACGGTGGTTTGTGGTTGTCTATCTTTTAACAAGGAATCCATACAGAGATGTGTACTGAGAAACTGAAGGGTGGAATGATACACTCAAGTCATTAACATAAATCTGCTAGGTGAGAGGGGGTAGTGTCTTTGCTACACCTTTATCGTACCTGGACTCCTTGAATGAAAATGAGAACATGACCACTCCTAGGTATGGTAGAGGAGGTCTATTGTAGATATGGTGGAGAGAACAGCCAGAGGCATCTGGAAGGGTCCAGACTGAACCTGCCATGAAAGGAGAGTGGGAAGGGGAGAGTGAGGGGGAACCAGAGAAAGCAGAGACCCAGAGAGCACACGGATGAAGTGGCTGATCATGTAGGGATGAGAAGCTGGGGAAGGGAAGGCAAGTCCCTAGACTGGAGAGATTTTAGGGTAGGGGGTGGTATGAAAAATCCACAGGCAGTAAGTGAGTCTGAGGCCAAAAAGACACTTTGGTATACTGAATAGGCACCACAGCCATTTGGGACCTGACACTCCTGAAACTCCATGACAAGGAGGCAGACCCTCTCACACTCTTGCTCTGATTTGTATGTCTTCATAAAATTCATCATAATAAAAACTCAAAGACTGGGGTTAGAGGGTGGAAAATCCAAGCTTGTTTTTTTCCTTTGAAAAATCCTATAACATAACCATCTGAAATACACAAGTGAGAAGCTAGCTTGCATGCTTCCCTTTGCCATACCCGAGTCCCTGACCCCGAGGGAACATGGAACACAGCACAGAAGACATCTTCCCAGCTGGAAGAACTTTCTTCAAGAGCAGTAAAAACCCACATTTAAAACACCCTATGTATGGTTTTCTTTAGTGAAGGCCACTATGAATTAACAAAAGAATGCTTTTGTGATCATGATAAATACCCCAAGCTGTTTTAAAAGAATAAGCTCAGAAAAATAGGTATGAAAAAGAGGGTACTTAGTTAGATGCTTTAAAATATCAGTATAAGGCTAAAACCTCAAGAGTAGCCTCCTAAAAGCATAAAATGTTCAAGTATAACAAAAGAGACAAAACAAAGGCTCCAGAGAGCTGGGGCAGAGAAATGAGAGCATACACAATGGCTGGTAGTATGAAAGATGGCCCCCGTAGGCCCACAGGGAGTGGCACTATTAGGAGGAGTGGCCTTGTTGGATAGGTGTGGCTTTGTTAAGGGAAGTGTCTCAAATGCTCAAGCCAGGTGCAGTGTGACATTCACTTCCTGCTGCCTGCAGATCCAGATGTGGGACTCTCAACTCCTTCTCCAGCACCTTGTCTGCCTGCATAGGCCATGCTTTCTGCCATAATGATAATGATAATGAACTAAACCTCTGAAACTGTAAATGAGCCATCACAATTCAATCTTTTCCTTTATAAGAGTTGCTGAAGTCATGGTGTCTATTCACAGCAATACAAACCCTAGGAGAATGAATCACCAAGAGAATGAATGGGTTCAATCACTTCTCTTGGCTCCTTCAACACATTACCCCCTTATTTAACATTATTACCATCAAGAAGTTGCAGCCCATAGCTTGTCCATCAAAAACTGTAGCTTTGCTTCCAGTAGATTATGATTTTTTACCTTGACACTATGATGGTTTCAACTGGAAAATTCTTCATCATGGATCTGTCCTATATTACAGGATGTTTAAGAGCCTCCCTGGCCATCAACGAATATGCTCTAGATATCAGTAGTGTGCTTCTAGCTGCAACAATCAAAACCATCCCCAGGCTTTGCCAGAATATAACTTATATTTAGAGTATAATAATATAATATATACTTAGAGAGTGCAAGTTTCATGATCTGCAGACAATGGCCAGATACATGATGTCCACTTCCTTGCAGTGCAAACTACATGGATAGTTTCTCAAGAAGTGAGGTTCATAGTATAGTAAGAAAAAAAGCTATATTAAACATTGAAGTGATACATACAGCCCCACAGTTTTAGGCAGTACAATTTACCAGACTAATGATGAGGAAATGGTACAAATATAAATCTTTCCAAAATTAATTTGCTCAACTGGACATGGTGGCACATGCCTAAAAAGTCAAGGCAGAAGGATAGCAAGTTTGAGGCTGGCTTGGACTGTAGAGTAGTATTTATTTAAAAATAAATAAATAAAAGAAAGAAAAAGGAAGGAAAACCAAGCCAAATTAATTTGTTCATAATTACCTATGCCACATTAAAAACATCTACCATAAATTCCTGGGCAGGGATACCAGAGTTGGGCTGTTTGCTTTAGTATATATGTAAAATGGTCTATAACAAAAGTTAAATACTTCCCATGTATTTTGTAATGCTGTGTATTTTCCACAGAACTGACTTTACATTCATCCTAAAATCTAATTATGTTGTTATTATAAGGGTCAAGCCTACTGTATGATTTGGACCAACTTATAGCCTGTGTAAAATCATCTCTCTCATCAATAAAATAACATACTACCACTGCATAGTGGTACATTTACTGAGAACAGAGTATATGAAACACTTCACATAAATCCACTACCATGAACAAAATAAGACCATAATAGATTATCTATTGGTTTTTTTCTATCCATAAGGTTACTGTTCAATAATAAATTCAGTACTTAATTATAGGCCACAATAAAAAGCCCTTCCATTTCATCTAAGAGAGGATGAAATGCACATGCACTGCACTCAAGAGCAGGCAAGCACAGCCTTCCTGTCCACAGGGCAACCCTTCCAACCTTACTGCGCCGTGACTTTCTCACTACACTACCTCTGACCAGCACTAGGCCCCCCAAAGTGGGACCAGTGTGGCTGGGGCATAAGGGGCTGCTATTTTTTATTTTTTATTTATTTACTTGAAAGTTCTCTACATTATACTCCAACTTTTAAATTAAATAGTGTCATTTTTTTTTAATAATAAGACAGTGGTAGAGTCTTACTTTTCTTTCAAGGGAACTACTTACTATACCAACTCTATCAGAGGACAGCTCTAAATGTTAACAATACAAAGAAAACCAAATAAACCACCTTTTCTTTCTGTAATACAAATAAGAGCAAGGAAAGCTAGTCAAGTGATATTTTCTGTCCATATTCTAATATAAGAATGCATGGGAAGAGTAGGGGTGACAGCATAGACCTGTAATCTGGCACTTGGAAGGTAAAGGGAGGACAGCAGAAGATTAAGATCAATCTCCATTACACAACTGGAAGACACCGTGGACTCCATGAGGCCCTTTTCAAAAGTAAGTAAATAAATAAATGAAGATGGCAAGGCACAGAAAGTGAGGTTTGCTGGCTCACATCTGTAATACTAATACTAAGTGGGTCTCAAGCAAAAAGACTGCCACAAGTCTGAAGCCAGCCTGAACTACACAGAGAGTTCTAGGACACCCTGCTTCAAAATGCAAAAGAAACCACTGTTATTCAAAGAACTGGGGAAGAGGCCTGTAACATAAACCTTGATGTTTGAGAAATAATACTGATAACACCATTTAATACCACCCCAAAGGGAGGCTTTAAAATTAAGAAACTGGGCCTGGAGAGATGGCTCAACAGCTAAGTGCTGGCTGCTCTTTGCAGAGGACCTGGGTTTAATCCCTAGCACCCACATGACAGCTCACAACCTCATAGACACCTGTAACTCCAGTCCCAGGGGATCTGAAGCCCTCTTCTGGCCTCTCCCAGCAGTGCACACACATTGTGCATACACGAAGGCAAAACAAAACCCCATATAGATAAAGCAAAAACTAAAAGGTAAAAATACAACTGTAAAAACAGAAAAATGTTTTAAATGTTTTAAACATCGCAGCTCCTGATGTGACTAGGATAAATGAAGAGCTGTTGGAAAGATGGAGGAAGGTAGGGGTTTTTTTGTTTTGTTTTTAATGAATTTGTGGGGTTCTTTTGGGAGGGCATGCTGCAGGGATAGGGGGTACATATGGACAGATTGGGAAGTGAGTGGGATTGGGGTGCATGATGTGAAATCCAAAAATTATGTTTTAAAAAACTAAATGTTTTAAAATTAAATTCTGCCAGTGACTTAATTTCAAAACCTCAAATAAATTGGTTTGTAAAGATGCTAAATTCTCCATAAGAACTTGGGTATACAGGAGTCTAAACAAAGAAGCAACTTCATGGACTGGAAGTCACAGAAAACCAACAGGAGGCAAGACACGCGTCTCTGTATCCCCTGCCATTCTTGCTGGGTGTGAAAAGTTTTCTTAATTCCTCACAACTGTTTTACCAAATTGGAAATGGCCAGGTTTGGCCAAAGGTAGGTCTCAAAGTATTTCAAGAAAAGGTAAATATGAGGTAGCAGAGATGACTCAGCACTTCACAGTATGTGCTGCTCTTCCAGGATGGCTCACAACTGTAAGTCTAGCTCTGGGGAATTCTATGCCTCTGGCCCCCATGGGCACCTGTACTCATGTGTACATATCCACCTGTATATAATAAAAATTTAAGAAGATAGGTAAGCATGATATACAATAAAAGTAAAAGTGTGTTAAAGTTTTCTGACTTTAACAAAAACCGTATCAAGGACATAGAGAAATTAGAGATTCACAATGAAGTTACTTATTTGACAGAAATCATACCCAGTCAACACCAATTCAAGTATACGTGAAATTCATCAATAATAGAACGGGACAGTCAGGTACATTAACAAATTTACAGCAATCTTGAAAAAATAGGAAAAAATTGGGGCTGGAGAGATAGCTCAGTGGGTAAGAACATGGGGCTGCCCTCCAGAAGACCCAAGTTCCCAACTAACCTCAGTTCCACAGGATCCAATGCCCTCTCTGGCTTCTTCCAGCACCAGGCATACACATGGTGCAAACATACATGAAGGCAAAACACCCATACACATAAAAATAAAGCAATCCTTTTACTTAACTAGGAAAATTAAAATGGGCCAGAAATTATAGACGGAACCTTCTGAGGAACAATATTCTAAATGTTAACTGATTCACAATGAAAACACTGTCAGTATGATTATGACAATACAGATGATGAAGAGGAGGCTACATCATCAAATTACAAAAATGCATGGGTGTCATAGCTAAATAGAACGCGAGCATCTTCCATCCTACTACAGCGAGTACTCATGGTTTCACTGGCAACAGTGGACTGTTAAATTTCTCAGTGGTGTAACTTATATCACAAATGTCTATCAAAATTATGTTTTTTTAAGAATTAAATTAAGAATTAATCTTGTGAGCATGCACTCTACACTTCTAAAATACGTCTATTATGATGGGGAATGTCCTTCTTTCTGTATGCTGTGAATATATGTTTCTCTTATTGGTTTTATAAAATGCTCATTGGCCAGTAGCCAGGCAGGAAGTATAGGAAGGGTTACCAGACTAGGAGAAAGCTGGGTAGAGGAAGGCAGAGAGGAGACACCATGTAGCTGCTGAGGAAGAAAGGTGACCGGGCATCACCAGTAAGACCAAGACCATATGGAAATACATAGGTCAGTAGATATGGGTTAACAATTAAGAGAAAGCTAGTCAGTAAGAAGTATGAGCCATCGCCCAAGCAGTTTACAATTAATATAAGCCTCTATGTATTTACTTGGAACTAAACGGGCTGAGGAACCAGGAGGAAAAGTTCTATCTATACCATTATCTAAGCACTGAACTTCCATCATTGCTAGATATATAGAGGACACTGCTTAATTCGGCTCCAAAATCTGTATTGGTTTTCTCTGGTTAAACTGTAGAGACATGCAGAAAAGAAGCACCCTGAGTCATACTCACACAGCAACTCCAGACAAGAGTCCTCTCTGGAGAAGCAGCTGTGGAGCTAGGACCAGGAAGAAGATGGGAATCAGTGTTTTAAAGTCCTCTAGTCTTGAAAACAGAAATTGTAGTACTCAGGAAACGGGACAATCGGGAGAGGTTATAAACCAGTCTCTAAACTTTCCTAAAGGTCTAAACTACTGCATCATAAAAACTGAGGGTTGGCTACATTGCCGGGCGTTGGTGGCGCATGCCTTTAATCCCAGCACTCGGGAGGCAGAGGCAGGCGGATCTCTGTGAGTTCGAGACCAGCCTGGACTACCAAGCGAGTTCTAGGACAGCCTCCAAAGCCACAGAGAAACCCTGTCTCAAAAAAAAAAAAAAAAAAAAAAAAAAAAAACTGAGGGTTGGCTACATTGGCCTGGGAAGCAGATCAGTGTCTCACTTAGCCTTCATCAGAGAAGCTTCCTTCTGCAGAAGAAATACCCAAAAGTGGACAAGGTGCAGAATGAAGAGACCTCGTAACACCCAGTCCTAAAAGGGATGTCTCCATCAAATCCCACCCCCTCAGAGCCCAGAGAACCCTATGGAAGAGCACAGGTAGAAGATTGTAAGAGCCAGTGGGGATGGAGGACACCAAGGAGGTAAGGCCCTTCAGACACAGCAAGACTGATGAATATATGAACTCAGACAGTGGAGCATACACAGGTCCAAACCAGATGAGATCGCACCGCTGAGAGTGAAGTGGACATAAGCCCACATCCCATCTCCAACTGACAGTGACTCACAAAGAAAAATTAGTTTGTATACCCATGTTAGCAGTAGATGGCCAATGTAAAACAAACTCAATGGTATTTCAGAGATACTTTTTGTTTCTAATGCTTTCTCTGGGCTTTTTTAAGTTTACCAGTCTTTTGCTTATATATTATGCTTTTCAATCTGTATTTCTTGTGTGGGTGTATATGTGCTTTTTGTTACTGTTTTCTTTTTCTGTTTATTTTGTTCTTTTTTTCTTTTTGCCTGTTTGTTTTCTACAGAGTAAAAGAAAAAGGCATGGAGTTGGATGGCTGGGGAAGTTGGGAGGAGATGAGGAGGGGAACCATATCAGAATATATTGCATGAAAAAAACTATTTTCAATAAATACATAAAACAAGAGTAAGTCATTAACTTTTAATGAATTTGTCATGCCCAATATTATTTCTTAACATTATTCTAGATCCCAGTTTCTTTCTTTTAGTCCCTCTTACCCTGTCCTTGGTTTATACCTACCACAAAAACCAGCTCTGAATTTCTAAACACATACTTGAATATGAATTGCACAGACACCCCTTTTACTCCCTTCCAACCACTGAATAAAGGAACATTTCTACTATTAGATTCAGTGTTCCCGAGTAGTTGGCAATTCACAGCAGACTGTGAGGCCAGCCACAAACCTCAGTGGCAGTTGAGGAAACAGACACAACACTAAGTAAGCCATGATTTCCATCATTTGTTCTCCTCATATGTGTTAAGACTGCTATGACTGGCAAGGAGTCAGCAGAGGAAGAAGTAGGCAGACAATGCTTCCCCTTCCCCTGTGGGAAACAAGAAAGCCCAATACAGTTGCTAAGGTAGACAGAGCTCAGATGACTGAGAAGTGACATTCAGGGAAAAGGGATGTGGGGAGTGGAGGAAGACCTGAGTGGTATGTGTTGTTGACATGGGCACGGCCATGTTCAGGACCATAGTTTTAGATCCACAGACCCTGGTGAGGATGAGGCTCAGAGAGACCAACATCCCTCTCTAGTCCACTGCAGATGATGATATTGTGTGCAGAAATGTCCACCATAGCCCCAGAAGGGTGCTTCTCTATGAAGGCTGCTGGATCCCACCAAGATTAGCTAAACTTGCCTCCTCATTTATGGTTAATAATACCATAAACTCTGCCTCTTAGATTCACCTGCATGCAATAACCCTGCCTCTCTGTTCAACTACATAAACATGCTGAGCTTCCTGGGGGCTGAGGATTCTTTCTCCATCAGAGAATCCAGGCTACCCAATCCCAGCTTTTCTGTGTGACCTTGTGTTTGTCTTTTCTTCATTCTCTCACTGCCACCAGCAGGTCAATCCCTGGGCTGTGCAAGGACACAGCAAAGAGAGACAAACAGAATGCCCACGGGGCTCAGAAGCAAGCATGGACATAGGTCATTGTAGCAGCGTTTCTGTTACCTACTTCAAAGGATCCACCTTACTTGTTAGGGTCTTCCACCAAGCCAAGAGCTCACCTGACTAAGCTGATTTGCCATTGTGATGATGAGCAGGAATGACCCCCACAGACTCGTATGTTTGAATACTTGGTCCATGGAGAGTGGCAAGATTAGGAGGTGTGGCCTTGTTGGAGGGATTGTGTCACTAGGGGGTAGCTCTGAGGTCTCAGAAGCTCAAGTCTTTTCCAATGCTGCCTGCCAACCAGGATGTAATATTCTCAGCTCCTTCTCCAGTACCATGTTGGCCTGTACACTGCCATGTTTCCCTCCATGGTAATAATGGACTAAAGCTCTGAACTGTAACCTATGTCTTCCTTTAGAAGTGTTGCCATGGTCATGCTGTCTCTTCACAGCAATAGAAACCCTAACTAATCCAGGTGGTGGTGGATTATGCCTTTAATCCCAGTACCTGGGCAGCAGAGGCAAGTGGATCTCTGTGAGTTCAAGGTCAGCCTGGTCTACAGAGTCGAGTTCCAAGACAGCCAGTGATACAGAGAACCCCTGTCTCGAAAAGTAAAAACAAAACTCTAACTAAGACAGCCATCAAGCTTCTGGGATCCACTTGGCTCTGGCAACCCAGTGCTGGGATTACAGACGTGCTGCAATGCTTGACTTTTTTTTTTCTTTCTTTCTTTTTTCATGCTTGATTTTTTTACAGGGGCACTGGGGAATCTGAACTCAGGTCCTCATGGGTGGAAAGCAATTTACCAAAAGAGCCATTTCTTCATCACAGGGAGTTGCTTTTTAAAAAGATAAATTTCAACTGAAGCAATTAAGAAAGCTAATCATAGAATGCCTAAGAACTTTAGTTTTTCATCTGCATGGTCCCTCCCCATGAGCCCTGTGAGACCCCTCCACACAGGGTTTTAGGGAGAATTAAATGGACAGTACATGGAAAGGCAAGACAACTGTCAGGAGAAATATAACACTTCAAGGAAACTGACCATGAATCAAGTCCAGTTTAAAAATATGTACCCCACTCTTTATTTTTAGTTCATTATTTATTTTTTGGTTTTTTGAGACGGGGATTCTGTGTATAGCCCTGGCTGTCCTCAAACTCACAGAGCTCCATCTGTCTCTGTCCCCCAAGTGCTGGGATTAAAGATGTGCCCCCACCATCCATCCAAAGCAACCTCAAACACACTGAAACAGGCATGTCATTGCTGTTAAGATTGCTACAGCTGTGCCGCACTAGTGCAGGAAGGAGCGAAACCTCTAAAACTTTTTTTGGTTGCTTTTTACTTTTTTTTTTCTAATTTAAGTTAGAAACAAGCTTGCTTTACATGTCAATCCCAGCTCCCTCTCCCTCCCTTCCTCCCCTGCCCTCCCAAATGTAACGCTTATTAAAGCACACTAAGTTAGCATCCCCCAGAACTGGGGCCAACAACCCCTAAGGGATCTCAAGATCTTCTGGATATCCACAAGGTCCCAACTACTTTTATTAAAATATGTAATTGCCTTTTTAATGCTGTTTTTGATTCTTCAATGATGGTACTAAAGCAACAGTGGGTAAAATCAGTGTTGCCAGAACAAATCAAGGCAGCGACAACAAATTGTACAGTCAGTTTGCTTCAGTACCTCATACTACAGGCTTTTGGGTTTTGTTGTTGCTTTTTTTTTAAGTTGGTTTCAGTTCAAAATGTCTCCCTCAAGTACATATGCTTAAACATTCTGTAAAGGCAAATGCAAGACACACACAAAGCCATAAAGCACTTCTGCTGTTACTGGGTAATAAGGCTGCCTTAATGGATGGACACACTGGGCCAGTAAATCTGCCTACTTCTTTTTTCGAAAAGTCATTGACAGGTAACCAGTTATTCAAACTCAAGTATCTGGACAGAATTTTTTCAAAACTGAATGAGAAACACTCATCCTTTCACATACAACACCTCAATTATACTTAATAAACAGCTCCTCTAGAATTTTAAGTCTGAAGAGCTTGTGCCCAGTGTCTTAAGCTCAGCAGCTCTAAAATTCCCATCTGAAGAAATCAGCGATGCTGGTAATGAGCAGAAGCACTCTTGGAAGCATAACCAAACAGCTGGCACAGCAAAGAACATTCAAGTCCAAGAAGGAAGCAGAACCCAGCTTGGAGCAAAAGGTTTATCCCAACAGGAACACAGACCACTGAATTTGTTTGGATTTGTGGTTGCTTTTTTGCGAGGAGAGTAGGTTGAGACAGGGTCTCTCTATGCAGCACTATCTGTCCTGAACTCCCAGAAATCTTCCTCCTTCGGCTGGGTTTATAGGCATGGACCACTATGCCATAGCCAGGTCCACTTTTGGGTAGAGGCATGTCCGGAGGTTCTTATAAAAGACTGCGGCACAGCTGCACTCTCTCTCTCTCTTTGGCTTCCTGTTTGGTGGTGGAAAGCTACTTGACTCATCTTGGTTGCCCGTTTTCTCTTGTAAATAATTTCTACAACAAACAGTTACCTCTACTCTCAACAAGTGTGCTGTTTATCGTTACAGCAACAGACCACCACAGAGATTTTAATCTGTCAAAACTTCAAAAATTTGGGTTAAACCTGGGCCTCTTGGCACAGTTTTCATTCCCAGCACTCGGGAGGCAGAGGCAGAGGCAGAGGCAGAGGCAGAGAGGCAGAGAGGCAGAGAGGCAGAGAGGCAGAGAGGCAGAGAGGCAGAGAGGCAGAGAGAGAGGCAGAGAGAGAGGCAGAGAGAGAGGCAGAGAGAGAGGCAGAGAGAGAGGCAGAGAGAGAGGCAGAGAGAGAGGCAGAGAGAGAGGCAGAGAGAGAGGCAGAGAGAGAGGCAGAGAGAGAGGCAGAGAGAGAGGCAGAGAGAGAGGCAGAGAGAGAGGCAGAGAGAGAGGCAGAGAGGCAGAGAGGCAGAGGCAGAGGCAGAGGCAGGTGAATATCTGAGTTTGAGGTCAGCCTGGTCTACAGAGTGAGTTCCAGGACAACCAGGGCTATTGCACAGAGAAACTCTGTCTGGGAAGAAAGGGGCAAGATTGGGCCATCAATATGACTGTTTCCCAGCTTCTCCTAACTTTTTAGAAGGCTAAGTAAAAATCTCTAGGAACCCCATCCTATGACAATCAGTAATACACATCTAACATCCTATGGCAATCTGTGATACACACCTGCAACTTTAGTAAACAGCAGAGGCCATGTTTCAAAGTAGTGGAAAAAATCTAATGAGAATGTGTTTTGAGTGCTAAAGGATTGGCATGCTGAGATTCAAATCTCTCAAAATCAAGTATCAGACATTCTATTCCCCACAATAGAGAAAACACAGCAGTTAGACTCCCCATAAACACTCAAAACTTCAACTTAAAATGGAGGCACACCTTACTTCAATCTTTGTTCACTACCTTGCAAGGCAGAGCCACCCACAGCAGATTCAAAATTCCTCCGCATCAGCGTAGACTTCAATTAGCAATTCAGCATCCTCAAGGAGAATCTTCATCCTAAATATTTTCTTCAAATTTGTATTCTAAGCCATTCTAGGCTGCTATACAGTATCAAAGTTAATGCTCCAGAGCCAATTATCTTGCCTGCTACTTTATCTAGGGAATAGGTTTTTGACAATGTGAAGAGGAGCTAACCAAGCCGCACTGCACACAATGCCGAACTAGGTTGATTAGCAAGGGGGGGGGGGATTGGATAAAACTATAATAAACAAGAACAAGAGAACTTCATGTTCAGCCTTGAACCTAAAGTATCTTCAGACAATCTGTTAAATTCTAAAGGAGAAAGGCAGTCCAGGCAAGACACTAATAAGTTGTCTCATTTTAAAGTCCTGAAAGTATCTCTGGAGTATGTGTGATTCTTAGCAGGTAACAAATATTTTACCACATTCACTCTGCTGAATTCTATTCTACTGGGTACTGTGGGTATAATCCTGAGACCTAGCCTCAGCCCAAAAAGTTTAGTTAAGGGACAAAATAAGTCCTAGAAATCTTACTGCCAGGTGAATCTAAGTGAAGTAACCATCTTAATCACTTCTCTATTGCTTTGACAAACCACCCTGACCAAAACACTTAAAAAAGAAATCATTCAATTTGGCTTGCAATTTTAGAGGGTTACAGTGCCTGGTGGTGAAGCAAAATCTAAGAGCTGAGAGCTCACATGATGATCCACAAATAGGAGGCAGAAAGACACACTAGGAGTATTGAGAGTCTTTTGAAACCTCAAAGTCTACCCCCAGTAACACACCTCCTCCAGCAAGGTCACACCTAATCCTTCCCAAACATTTCCATCAATTGGAGACCAAGTATTCAAATATATGAGCCTATGGGAGCCATTCTCATCCACACCATGACATTAAAAGCTTGCTCCATAAAGGTTATGGCTACAAAACCACCACACAAACCTGGCAGGATGAACAAGAGAGAGAGCAGAAGCTGTTCAATAGAAAGCTGTTACAAAGAGAAGGGACTCGGCAGCTGGGACCAGCTGAGGAGAGACAGCAAAGTCTTAAGAGGTTGAGTTGGTTAAATGATCATCACAAATGTTCCGTGTGATTTCTAGAAATGACCAGACGAGGATTGTGGCTAAGTACAAGAGGAAGCAATCTAATAAATATTGTGGCCAAGAGAATAAAGAGCTTGAATTTATAGAGAATATGGAATGGAAAAGTGAATGTTTCCTGTCCTCTGGATCTTAGATGATTTACAGATACAGGGCTGGACATTGGGTACAAAACTAGACCTGTCACTGCTGCCACACTGGGCCAAGCCTGTCATGGCCTCCAGCTTCTAGCCTTCCCTGCATGGAGCTCTTTTCAAGTCGCCAGTCAGAATGAGCCTTAACAAGGCAAACTGACTCACCTGATGAATCCCACAGCATCTCACTCCACAAAGCACATCCCAAAATCTTTACAAGGGCTTCCAAATCCCTGCTCCTCAGCCTGAATCCCTGCTCCTCAGCCTAAGAACTCACTTAGAGTCTTCCCTTAGACTCACCCACTCCTGACCTTCCTGCTACTCCCTGGACATGGCAGGCTGGCCATGACATTTGTGGTTAAATGTTCCTCTCTGGGCTGAAAGCATCTGGCTGGCTAACAGCAGACTGGTGGTGTTGCCTTCAGTTTCTCTCATAACTGCTGCAATCCTACAGCTTTCGTGCCATTAAAACCAGTAGCACAAGGGAGACTCACACTTTACCAAGTTCCGCTGCCTACTAGATGTGCAGCCTTGGCCCTCTCTAGGCCACCGTACCTCTGGGCTGACCCTTCTGCTTCCCAGAAGATTTCACTCAGTGATGCCAGACTCTTATTAATCACAGCTAATTATTCCGTCACAGTTACGCAAAGGTTTCATTTCCAGATTCATAATGCAAAATATCATATAAACAGCTGAAACTTCTTCACAAGCCATGCCTCCATCATGTACACTATTCTTACCTTCAAAGCTCCCCTAACAGCTCTTTAAGCACTCAACAGCTTTTTTCCAGTCCAAAGTTCCTAACACCTTCACAATTTTCCCAAAAGAAGACAGTCTTGATCATCACAGCAACGGCCCACTCTCTGGTTCTAGTTTGCTTTGTTTCTGTGATAAACACCATGACCAAAAAGCAATTTAGGGAGGAAAGGGCTTATTTGGTTTACACTTCACAACCCCAGTCCATCATTGGGAAGTCAGGAAAGGATCCATGGAGACATATTCTATCCTTCCTGGTTCTGCTCAGCTTGCTTCTTTCTGCAACCAGGGGTGGCACTACCCAGTGGGCTGGGCCAGCACACCTCAAGCATTAACCAAGAAAACGCCCCACAGACATGCCCAGGAGCCAATCCCACAACTGAAATCCCCTCTTGCTAAGTGGCCGTAGTTATGTCAAGTTGACATATACACCTCACCCCATTTCCCAGACACCCTGTAGTCTGAGATATAGTTCACTTGTTTACTATTCATTGCTGCTATCTCCTCTACCAGGAGGAGCAAGCACTACAAAGGTTGAGACTTTGCTCACTCAAGTTTCCTAAGCCCAAAAGAAGACATGTACAAACTAGGCAGTGATATCAGCCTGCTGAATTCATGAACTGCTACCAAGAGATTAAAAAGAAAGAATCAGAGTAAAGAAGTTCTGCTGTCACTTTTAGAATCTCCTAATGCAGTTTTACCACCATCCAGATGCTCATGCCCCACCCTGGAAACCACTCTAAGCTCTTAGCCTCTGATCCCCTCACATCACCGGAGGTTGCCGGCATGATCTCTGCCATCTCTAGAATACCATCCCCTTTCTACTCCCACTGCACCAGCTTATACTTTTCACAGCTGAGCTTCTCTGCTTTAACTGGGCCTCTCTTCTGGATCCGTTAGGCAGAGCAAAATGGTAAATAGGTAAAATAAAGGCAGAATGAAGACTGGTCAGCAACAAGTCAACATTCAAAAATGAATGTTATCTCTGTTTCTTTCTCTCCTATTCATGTAATGATTCATATACTCTGAGGACCAGTTCAAATCTCAGCATTTCTGAAGACTTTCCCAATACCTTTAGGCAAAGTACATGCTTTTCTCTCTCTACTGAACCCATTCAAGGACTCACTGTAGCAATTGTTAACAAATATTGGCTGCCCCAGTGGACAGGAATCTGGTCTTGTTCTAGCACAGGACCTGGCATTAGAAAATTTGTGCAACAGATAAATGAAGACTTTGTCCAGAATTGGCAGTTATAAATAAAACTTGGGCAAAAGATGGCTCAGTGGGCAGGGTGGTGGTGGCGCACGCCTTTAATCCCAGCACTCAGGAAGCAGAGGCATGTGGTGTGGATCTCTGTGAGTTGGAGGCTAGGCTGGACCGACAGCCTCCAAAACAATACAATGAAACCCGGTCTTGTAAAACCAAAAAAAAAGAGAGAGAAAGAGAGAGGGGGGAGGGGGAGAGGGGGAGGGGGAGAGAGGGAGAGAGGGGAGAGAGAGAGAGAGAGAGAGAGAGAGAGAGAGAGGGATAAGACACTAAAGATGCCCACAAAACACTGAATTGAGAAATTAACCTTCTAGAAGTTCACATAGAAATGCAGACACAGAGGAGCTAACCCAAAGCAAGTTGGTTATTCAACCATAAACAAATTAATTCGGCTGACAAAACGTTAATGCTATGAAAACAGTTTTGTTAGGGAAAGCGCTATAAAGTATACTGTTAGTCTTACTAACTCCATTTCCCATAGATACTCCAATCTGTAAAACTCAAAGATGGCTCAAAGAAGGTCTCAAAAACCAACAAAATAGCTATTAAAACTACAACTCTATACATACTGACCTTAAAAAAACACTGTAATTTTCTTATAAAAAGTCCACATTTTACAGATGGGTATATTATCTAAACTAGTGCTTAAAATATTTACTTTTAAACATTTATCTGTGTATGTGTTCACATACATGTATGCAGACATGTGTTTGAAGGGCAAAGGCTAACATGGGATATCTTTCCCAATTACTTTTCCAACTTTTTTGTGTATATGGTGTAGGTCTATGTGGTTCGGTGTGCAGGTTCACAGGCACATGTATGCATGGTGTGGAGACCAGAGGCTGGTGTGAGGCATCTTTCTTAATCACCCTACAGCTTATTTTGTGAGACAGGTCTTTCACCAAACCTAGAGCTCACAGATTCAGCTAAACAGCCCGCAAGCTCCAAAGATCCACCTTTCCAGTGGTGCTAAGCACTGTCCTAAGCATTTGAACACATTATAATGTAAGTGTAAATAATTATCCAGATTTCACAAAGGAAGAACTTAAAGGACAGGAAGGTACAAAGAAAGTCAAGGGCAATGACTTGTAAAAGAAAATAACTAGGAAAGGAAACAAACAAGCAAAAATATATCCCATCTACAAAGTAAGTTTCTGCATTACAAAAAGTTCTTCCAGTTCTGCAACACAAGAACACACTGTCCAAACTAGTCCAAACAATCTTCCATGTATTTTGTTCTATAAATTTGTATCCAAATGGGAATTAAGGTCTTCTCAGGTAATGGTCTAATTTTCATTCACCACAAGAAAAATACTAGAGCAAAATAACTGCATGAAATAAGACACACAAGTTGACAACAGTAGGACAAGTGTGTATCCTTTCCGTACCCTGTGCCAAGATAAGCCTGAAGCCACACCACTGCTTGTTACCAGAAACAGGAACACAAAATGTTCATGAAGACTACACTGAAGAATTTAAAAGATAAAAACTAAAGAACAATTTTTGAAGACAACACGTTAGTTTTCTAAATCACAGAGCTAAGCATTCTTTGGAAAAACTAGTCACATATTTTTTTCTGCTAGGCAAATTTGAGCCTCTCCTGAGACTCTTGCCTTTACCTTGCTCAGTCACAGAAGTAGAGCAGCCTAACAGGGTCAACAGTCTTCAGTCCTATCACTCCAAAGACTAACTGCAGACTGCCAGTTTGTACACGCACTACACCCTGAACAGTGGAACTCATTGTAAATGGCTATTGACTAGCTGAGCCTTCTCCAACATAACAGTCTACTTTCTACCTCCCTGAACACTACATAACAAATTAATGCAACAACATAATAATAAAAGTAAAATCAATCCGATAGCTCTGGTCTCATGTCATCATCATTTTAGATTCTCCATCAAGGGAAAAAGAAAGTCTACACAGCTACTGGAACTCCAACAGACCAACTAGAAATCTAATAGATCAGTTCACAGTTACTAAAATCCAAGCTGTGACAAAAAAATGTTTTGTAAGGCTTTTTTTTTTAAAGCAACAACATTCTTGGCATACATAGTACCTTGCAGTTTGCTTTAAAATGCTTGAACTACAACACTTTTTTTTCCTTCTACATAGCCTAACTTTTGAATTAGAAGAAAGCTAATTCTACTGAATGGAGAGAGAGTGCTGCTTTAATAGCAGTGCTGTGAATTCAGTGAAAGATGAAGGTAAAAACTCATGAAAACAAGCCAGCAAGTTCTCTTCCACATTCAATTCACAAACTGAACCAATCGCTCCTGGCTTACGGAACTTAAAATGTCACATTGCTATCACACACAATTTCAAAACAATAATTCATTCATTCTGAAAGCTAATGCCAATCAAAGTTAATCTTTATAAAATATAAAGGCTTCTCAAAACACAAAGCACACAATACAGAAATGCAAACTAATCCATTTCCTAAAGTAAGCACTATATAAACCATAGCTTACATTTGCTTTGTGTCAATTCAGCAAGGCAAGCCAGGGCTGCCTTAGCTTGGCAAGACTCAGAATCTCAAGATTCCATCTATTTTGTTCTATAAGGTCATAACCAAATGAGTGTTAAGCTCTTCTCAGGTAATGGTCAAAATTTCATTCATCACAAGAAAAATACAGGAGCAGAAAGACTGTATGACATGAGACTCACAAGTAGACAAAACAATAGTTACCTTAAACCAAGCAAACAGGCATGCAGGATGAGACTGAAAGCCTACCCAACAAACAACTGAATCGTAGGACATTAATTGTGGCCCTCCTTACCTGAGGAGCTCTCGGTAAACACTGTCAATGTCTGTCCTCCAACGCTTTGCAAGACAAATGGATGCTCTCTAGGAGCATTGACTGAAGTTGGTTTCTTTCCAATATTATGAATATTTGCAAGATCTTCGTTTAAAGTAAACGATACCTAGTGGACAAATTAACCACACTTATTAAAATAGACATTTATATTCAAGGTATCTATATAAACATTTTGATTATAAATTATTTTTTATGTGAGTTGAGTCTCTTAAACATTTATTTCTTAAATATCACCCTGAAGTCCTTAAGCTTATAACAAGATATTTATCGCCATGTGTCAGAATGACGGAACTTGTCTACAATGTCTTCTCTGGTCTGTGGCTGAAGAAGTCTTTCCAGAACATGACTGACATTACTTTTTTACTAATACATTCCCTAAGACCTTGCACATGCTTGGCACACAGAAGGAAAACATTTGTTGAATGAGTATTTTAATACTAAGAAATCAACTGTATCTGAAAAGGGTAAGGGTCAAGCTAGTTATTCTAAAAAGCTTAAACACTCAAATTTCATTTTTAGGTTTAACAACTGTTGCATGAATATATGGTACTATGTTATTTTAAAATACTGTAAACTATTCCATTTTGAAGAATAATTCAGTCATATGGTATAGAATAAAAGGTATTCTCTCCAAATAATTTATATCATATGCCATCTCTCCCTGAAAGAACAAATTGTATATTAAAATTATCTATAAAATCACTGGCTTTCCAGCTAGACAGGAAAATCATGAACTACTAACTATATAGCTAATATTATGATAGGTACCACATACACAGTACAAATTATACTCAACAGTTTAAAATCTAACATTCTTAAAATTCTACATCAAATGTCTGTGTCCCACAGAAGTAATGCTGAAGTTTTACTAAAGCCATATTCTGTTTCACAATGCTGTTAGGTAAAAGAAGAAAAATGCTCAGACTGAATTAAAAGAGTCCATTCATTCATCCAAGTAGCATTTATACCTTAATGTATTTCTGACCAATCAGCCATTCATTTCAATTAAGAGTTTTCCAGAATGCAAACAACTATTATTCACTGTGGTTTGTTGTTAATGTTGATTTTTGTGAAACTGAATCTGAAGCAGCATAGGCTGGCCTGGAACTTGCTAAGTAGCAGAAGATGCCCTTGAACTCCTTGTCCACCTGTCCCTTCCTCCCAAGTGCTGGAATTATAGGAATACCAGGCACAACTCATAATTTCAATAAAATTTCCATATAAATAATCTCACCTCAGTCCTTCCTTGATTCCTAAAAGAGAAAAGAAATATTTAGTATTACTTAGATTGCATATTACTTTCATATATAAGGAAAAAATCTAAAGACATACCCATTCTTATTGCATAAAACATTAAATTTATTTCAACTAATGTTAATCTTTTGCTCCTATTTTTAATCCTGTACAAAGATTATTAAAGTAACCCCACAAGTTTATTTTATGAACTTGCATCACATAACACTACTATAACCACTTCTAATTATATTAACCTGATAATGATCTTCTAATTCTCATTATTTCTAAGAATTTTTAGCTTCTAGAAGCTCACTACTAAAATCACAAATAAACAGATCTCGCTGGAAGAACGAGGCAAAGCAAGGGAAGAGTTGGGCTAGGGTGTAGCTCAGTGTAAGAACATTGGGTTCAATCCTAGGGCTTCCCCCTCTAAAAGGGGAGGAAGGAAAAGATGGAGGGAGGAATGGAGGAAGAAGGGGAAGAAATAAAAAGAGAGTTAAGGATCAACTATGGAAGACTTTAAATATCACAGCCCAAAGCTTAGACTTTATTCTTTAGGCAATGATGACCTGCAGACACTATTTGAACAAAAACAAGTTCAAAGATGATCCAACACACTTGACTTGTACCACAAAATATATAAATGAACTAAAGACTGAAGTGCTGTTTCTCCTTGGCACTCAGCTTAGTTCTAACGTGCCTTCACTCTGCCATTACAAGTCTTCTATATCCATTAGGCACTGACAAGAAGCACAAGTCCTTGTCCTAAAAAGTCCCAGAGCAGTCTGTAACATCAACCTGCCAGGTTAAGATGTGTCCACTGGTGTACCGGTGGCTTGTCTGTTTCAGGGATAGCAACTGCTCTTTGAATGGACTTAAGGCCTGCTCCACAAGAGGGGAATTCATACTTGATACTTGAAACCTGGTAAAAAAACTGATGGTTGGTGGAGCTGGAGATGGCTCAAGGGTTAAGAGCACTTGTTGCTCTTGCAGAGGACCCATGTCTATATCCTAGCACCCACATAGTGGCTCACAAACATCCTATCTCTACTTCCAGGTGATCCAAAACCCTCTTCTGTTACCTGCACGTACATTACATGCAGGCAAAATAATCATATGCATAAATAAAAAATAAAAATAAACCACAGCAGAGTGGTGAACTTAATACTGCTATTTAGCTAAAATGTCATGGTGCCAAGCTGCCTTCTAAATATTTATGTTTATACTCATAAAGCTATGCTACTCCCAGCTTAACCAGAGAAGCCTCTCTTTGCAGCCAACAGTGATGAATGCAGAGGCCATGGCTGCTCAAGGGGCTGAGAAGAGTGATGGCTGAGTGCTCATTCCTCAACAGGACATTTATATCACTGCCTCTGAGACTCAGGACACAGGGAGGAAGGGGAGGCAGAAAGAAGTCAAGAGCCAGAGACAGAGAGAGGGGCTGTGAAATGCTATTTTCTGATCATGGCACAACCAATGCAGACATGACCTCAGAGCAACTCTGGCTGTCTATAATGAGCCACATAAGACTTGTGGCTCTTCCCTTCCCTGATGAATTACTACTGATGTAGTCTAGGAGAAGGGCACTCTTGAGTGTATATTCACTGAGGAGCTTTGAGACTCCAGAAGACAATTCCAAACCCATGGTCACACAAGTGATCCTGGTTAAACTCAGTGGCACTCAAAGAACAAAACAAACAAAAACAAAGGATAACAAAATCATGAATGTGGGAAGGGAAAAGTATTATGGGTTGAAGATTAGAGAAGTAAGATAACCAGGATGCATGTTATACAGGTATGAAATTATCATAGAAGAAACTCAGTAAAAGTTTTGTTTTTTTTAAAAAAACAAAAACCCACAGGGTTAAATCCATAAAGAATTATAAACAAATAATTGGTATCTTGTCAAACTGGTCCAACAGAAGTACATAGAGTGTACAAGGCACAGGGTCCTTGTACTCAGATAAGTACTGGGGAAACCAGGAAAATTAAACAAGCAGGGATGTCTCTTCAAGAGAAGAGAGATACAACCTGTTTTCTACCCAGAAGGTTGGGAATGGATTATCTGTAGGGCTAGGCCACATCTGACTCAGTCATGCCTCCCTAGACCTTTACCCTGAGCATTGTTTGCCACTCAACAGAATCCATCTGTAGTGGTTTGAATGAGAATAGCTTGCATAGGCTCACTGATTTGAATAGTTGATCATCAAGTATTTATCAAGTCACCATCTTTATGGGAGATGTCATATGTGCTTTTATATATACATTGTACCCTCTATGCTATCTGTATGACCTAGACCACACCAGATTGTTCCCTAGGCCCTTAAGTATAGGACCCATATTTATGGAAGAGGTCACATGTACTTTGCAAAACAGTTTCAATGTAGTCATGCCTAAGTGTTATTTTGCACACGACTGAGTTATCAGGAAACTTTTTTCCAAAATTGTACTGTACTTAAAAGATGCCCAAAATAAACTGCCTAGTGTCAGACTGTAAATTTGAAATGACAGAGGTTACTGAGTCATGTTGAATGGGATTGTCATCTTGCCTCATGCAGATCATTACTCTGCTGGCCCTGGTGTTCACAGACACACACACACATACACATACAATACGGTACATTGTCAAGAAGTGCAGACTAAAAAGCCAGCCAGGAAAAAAGGAAATAAGTAAAAAAAAAAAAAAAAAGTCAGAAATAAATAAAATGGAAAAATTTCAGGCTAATATAGACTATTCCAATTAAACAACAAAATAAGAAAGTATCTAGTGCATCCTCTAACACAAGAAGAGCAGCCTAATATTACGTAGTAAAAGGGCCTTTGATCAAAGTAAGGATTCTAAGGTATTTTATAGGTATGGGTATGGGTGTTTTGCCATGTGTATGTAAATGTACCACATGTGTGTCGCACCTGCTGAGCAGCCTGCATCCGAGAATGTAGCGAGGTGGTCGGGATAGATGGCACAGAGACCAGTCGGTTGCGTTAAGAAAACGTTATGCTTCCCAAGAGCTTAGGAGAACTCCCCAAGAAAAAAACGCTTCCCTTTTTAAAGACTTCTGCCATCCATACACACACAATTCTCCACCCGAGCTCTCACACACCTCTCACAGCTCTCCCAGACTTCTCACCCTCCTGGCTGGTCCTTGAATCTCCAGCACCAGAATGGGGAGAAACAGCAGGGAGCAGGAAGAAGCATCTAGCCATAGGGGGGGATCAAAGTCACGGTGTTTCAGTGAGCGAGCCCTTATCGGAGCCCTATCAAGAGCTTTATGGCACTGAATTGTTTTCAGTAAACATTATCTAGCAGCTGCCAGCTCCCAGGCTGATAGAGGGGTGGGTTTCCGGCCAGGGTCTGTGATCCTCACACATGTGTGCATGGTCCTTAGTCCAGAGAGGATGATAGATCACTTGGAATAAGAGTTACAGTTGTGAATTGTCATGTGATGCTGGGAATTGAACATTTTATTACCAATTTCTCAGTCTTTCTTTACATATTGGCAAAATACTATGGAAAAGGGAGAGATTTTGTTGGGCCCCAGCCCCATGGGGTCTCTGTGAGTTGCTGGTCAGCTTACAAGTGCAACTTGTTTTCCAGTCCAAGTGCTTTCTGTTTTCTAGTCCTGGCTTACTGCCCTGGCCTTGACCCTCTGACATCAACATCCAGCAGGAGGAAAACAACGATCTCTTCTACCTGGGGTTTTTTCCACTGTGCTGTAAACCTGTATAAAAAGCTCCTCCCTCCTACAAGGAAGAGACCTCTTAGCACTTGCAATGAAGACACACACACACACACTCTCCTGGCAATAAAGGCAGCACATGCATTCTCTTAGTACAAACAGCTGGATGTCTGGTCTCTCTTTTCCTGATACCCTGGACTTGGTTGTGGCGCTGGCGCGGCAGATTTCACATAAAATAAATGAATTTCCATCTTCTTTACAACACTTGAAGAATTGGCAACAATGGCCTCAAATTCTACTTGACAACAACCCCACACATGAGCTCGGGTCAGGCCCCTTTCTGAACTTATTTCTTGAGGTGTATGGCACAGCTACCTTTAATACCCAGAGATGCAGACAGAGAAGGGCAGAGCTGCAGACGACCACCCTCCAATGTTGACTGGACCGAATGGAGGTGAACAGAAAAGGGGATGAAGGTTTGAGCCAGGTGGTGGTGAAATGCAGGAAGAAGTTCACAGAGGGTTGCTGAGCTGTCAGAACTGACAGAGGAGGGAATGGCTGCAAGTGGGCAGCAAATGAAAAAGGATGAATTAAAGATCACATTGACATTTCCAGTCTGGATAACTAGAAAATCACCCAGATGCAATTAGGGAACACAGGAGGGAAGGGGAGCTTCCTTTTTACATAATTACAGCAACAACTTAGCTGGAATGAGAACAGATTAATGAGCTCTGACAGGTTAACTTCACAGGAAACAAAAGCTCGTCTTTGAAAAACTGTAACCTTTTTTAAAAAAGGTGGATGCCTATAGCTTTGCCTTGGTGTGTATAGTTATGACATACAGTGTATGAAGTACACAAGACTTTATTGTCCCACATTAAAACTATCACATTCTTTTGCCTAACGATGTGTGGATAAAATGGCCAACACCAACTAGTTTTCTAAACAATATGTTAAAAAAGTAACGAGGTAAGTATCTGGCCCATCCTTGAGAGTTTATCACAATGATACTGATTTCCTCATTCACTACTCAGAGCCATTTCTCAATACACACAGCACTTCAAGCTCCACTCATTCCTCTTGCTTTAAAAAACAAAAACAAAAATCATGTTTGTTCTTCACTTTTAAAGTATTTCTTGGATCTGACATCAAAAGTCACAAGTTCTTATTATCACTGATAGACAATAAATTTTCTTTTCCCAGTTAAGAAAACCAACCAAATAATATGAAATCATCAACTACATTGGAGGGTCTCTGCTGCCTGAACAATTAAGCTCAAAAGCCATTAGGTAATACCAAGTGAGACAGATATCTGAGGTAGGCTCGATAGTAAAGTCATGGTCCAAATGGAATGAAGATGATGTATGTACAGTTGAGGAACAACCTGGGGCAAGTTGTTAAAGCAAAGCCGGATGAAGAAGGGTTCTCCATAAAGGAGCGGCTTGGCTGGAAGTGTGTGCAGAAGTAAAGGCATCTATCCAGGAAGGCACCTGAAGCGTATTGCTGCACCCCCACCAGTGCAAGAAAGCAGCTCTGGAGGAAACCCAACAAAGTGAAGACACAGCCCTGTGAGCAGAACAAATGGAGCCCACCTCAGAGAATAAGCTAACACAGGGTGAGAAGGCATTCATATCAGAATAAAGGCTAGAGCAGCAAACTGCGATTAAATGAACAAACCAGAATCCATAAGTTCATACAAAATTAATACATCAACTAAAATTTTGATGAAGCACAGATAATTTATATAGTATCACCCCACAGAATATACCACAAAAACGTAAGGGGTAACTTTATAATCAAGAAACTAGAAAGAAGACAACCTATAAACAAGTTGGTCAAGTTACTACCACATGAAACAGGACAGGATGCAAGCATGCAAACCCCTCTAGAATGTCAGAAAAAACTCGGCTGTACTTTGTCACACTCTTGCCAAAGAGACATGACTCAAATCTAATCATCATGAAGAACCATCAAACAGATGCACATCCAGTAAAATCACTGTCTCATAAATAGCAGCAACATCGAAGCTTACACATTAGAAAGGTCCAGGAAGAGTTCAGGATGCTGTAGGTTGAAGGAAGGACATTTTTGAAAAACACGATGACAGAATGTAATCTAAGATTCTAAACTGGATGACTGTGTTGTAAAGTAATACTGAGATGCCTGGAAACCCTGAATGAAGTCTAAGCATGAGGGGGTAGTATTACTAGACGTTAGCCTGCTGGTGTGGAGGTCTATGAGACTACATAGGAAACACATATTACAAGTAGTTCTGAGTGATCAGGCATATTTCAGCACTGTGGTCTTAAATGTGTCATGGGAAAAGTGCTTTTTAGAATTCTCCTAACTGTCCTGTAGCTTAAGAAAAACCTGACACAGTCTTATGTAGCCCAGGTTGACCTTGAATTCACTACACCAATGAGAATAACCCAGGCATGCCCCAGCGAATCCAGTGCTGGAGACTGAAGCAGGGGTTGGTACATGCTAGACAAACATTCTACCAACTGAGTTACCTTCCTAATCTTGTGTCTGTTCTCAAATAAAGGAGTCCAATAATTAAGAGCTGTGCCTAGCTATTTAAATTATCCCTGCTAAGGAATGAAACTTATCCTTGCTTATCAATCTTTGCACCACTAACTGGGTCCATGGGATAAATTCCTAGAAGTTGATGAGACTGCTGGGATCAAGGCAAGAGTACTTTATTTTTTATCTTTCACTTTCATTGTCCCAATTCTGTCTCTCTTTCTGTGTGCAACTGTGTCTGTGACAGTAGCAACAAGAACTGTTAACAATGCCCAAGCTGTAAAATACCTACCAGGGAATAGTGGTTTCCAACTCCATTTTGTTGTTAGCAACAACACTGTATAATGTGTACTGCATATATTGCTATATATAGAAATACATACACATGGTCTTTCAAACAGTTTGTGCTAACGTAAATAAATGCTTGTCAGCAGTGTAAATTCACTATGGATTCTTTCAGTCTTACTTCACTGATGTCTTATTTGCAGGTTTTTATTATTGATGGGCTCCAAATGACCTACGATGTTAAATCTATTGAGCAATAAAGCTATAAATCAAGTGTCTCTGAAAAAAGACATATAAGTATAGTACTCAAGATTGTGGTATAGTATAATGAGGCACAAACAAAACAGAAAACTGAAGTGCACTGAGACAGGATGGTAATGCAAAATTAAAAAAGCTAAAGTGGTATAAACTCAGACGGGATACATGTTGGATGCCCAAAAGCACAAAATAATCAAAAGTGCAGAGGATCAGGCCATCTCATAAACTGATGTACATAAATGGCCAAATTCCCAACTGTCTAAATAGGGTATCATTCTCCACATACTCACAGGCAGATTCTCCATTTCTCAGACATTAAATGGGAACCGAATCTGAAGAGCACTGCTTCCCCAGATGTATGTCTCCTCACCTCTGTGTCTGCCTCTCCACCCACAGCCCTGCCTGTGCAGAGATGAACAAGCAGCACACTGTGCACTGCAGATCTTCCAAGCTCCTGACCTATGCTGCACAGCACTCTCTCCTGACCTCGGGAGATCTGGTATAGGGAGGGAAGTCCACCGACATCTCGTGGTGCGGACTGTATGTGATACATGTATGTGGTATGTGTTATGACTTACCAACTAAGCACTTTATACACATACAATAAACATGAGGTATTAATAATTGCCCTTTTAACAAATGAGAAAACAGAGGGTAAATAACTTACCCCAAAATACACAGCTAGTTGGTAACACCGTCAGGACTGAACCTCCAATCTAACTTATGGGTCCATACACCTAATTATTGTACCATACTGCCTTTCTAAACCCTTTATTCTTTTTTAAAATCAACACCACAGCCCCCCCACAACATATACACATAGACAACTAAAAATTGCCTACATTTCCTCTTAAGAATCAGTAACTGATCATACATCTTCTAGTCACGAAAATGTTTTTTTTTTTAATATTTAAAGAGTAGTTTACCTGTAGTGACCTAATTTAATTCTCTCAACAGTCCTAAATTCTTCACATGTCCCATGCTCTTCATAAGGCATCAGTGAAACACTGTCCTCCCCACTCCCTGATCCCATCCACTTCTCTCTACTGGCAGCATTAAGAATGCAACATATGCTTGCACTGTGAGCTAACTGGCAAAAAGAAGAGTGAGACCATCACTGCATTTCATTCTAAACAAACATCTATTAATGGAGACTTCAGTTTACAGCCATAAAACTCTGATGACTCATATCAACTCAAATTCTGACAACTTAGTCATAGGCACCGCTAAGTCGCTCCTCACCCACTCTACATTTACCAGCAGTGAACTTAGTACATTAGCAATAGCAGTGAAAATTCAGTCAACTAAGGGTGTGAACAAGACACACAGAAGATGCAGCTGCAGATACTAGGGACAAGCTGTTTTCCAGCATCTCTCCACTGGAATCTCAAGGAACTAGTTACTAAAGGTGTACTATTATTAAAGAGGTCAGCTCTTCTGCAAGGCAAGACTGGTCAGTTTGGGTAGACAGAAAACACACACACACACACACACACACACACACACACACACAATATCTGCTCTTTATATTGTATACTGGCATACAAACTAATCCTTGACAGGCAGTGGTGACATACACCTTTAACCTCAGCACTTGGGAGGCAGTTAGCTCAAGGTCAGCCTGGTCTACAAAGTGAGTTTCAGGACAGCCAGAGAAATCCTGTCTTGAAAAACCATTAACAACAACAACAGCAGCAACCCTACTCCTCATCAACCACAAGATCACATTTTTTTAAAGGAAATTCTAGCATGTTTACTTTTTCTTCACTGTAATTGGTTAATTTCAAGTTGCTTCTACTAAAGATTTTCTTTCTAAAAAGATCCAAAGAACAGGGGTACTAGTCATGTATCCCTAGAGGAGATAAAGGAAAGCAGACCAATATATAAACCAAAGCCTTAAGCCTGCATACAACAGTGAATGACAACGAGAACACAAGCAGAGTTCTGTGCTATGCTCCGAAATTAGCAACACTGAGCCTAAGGAGCCTGAGAATTCAGCAGAATAAACAAAGATGCTTTAAAACTGCATCCATATGTTTCACATCCAAAATAATCAGGATGCAATCTAAAGGCTTACACACCAAACTGTCACCACCTCCAAGGAGTGAATGGGAAATACAGATGACTTTTTAGTTTGTATACAGATGATTTAAAACAAATTTAAAGGGAATGTATTCCTTACGTAAGAAAACACATACACAGTATTTCTATGGGACTCTGGGTGGTCAAGAGTAAACAATATCATTTTATATATAAAAACTAGGCCTGGTAATGCACAGCACATACACATGCACACAGTAACATTTAGGTAGCCACAGTTCATTATCAAACTGGGATACTCAGTGGAATGAAACCAGACACTTCAATAACTTCCCAGGTAAATCTATCAATGGGGACTGATCAAAGCAAACCTGTAGGTATGACCACCTATGAATACTAGATGCAACTATGTTAAGACACCTGCTTTAAAATGAAGGGGAAAGGGAGCTTGAAATTTCCTACTAATGTGCAGGGAATCACGGAGTTGGTCTGGCCTAGCTGCCTTGAGAGGCATGTGTCATGGTTTTTTCAGGTTCCTGAGAAACTGAGGCACTCCCTCAGGCAGTGAAGGATTCAGGCCATCTGTGTGTCCTAGCATTCCCTAGAAGTCAGTGAAGCACATAGAACAGTGGTTCCCAACCTTCCTGATGCTGCATGTAAAACTTTAATACAGTTCCTCATGCTGTGGTGACCCCAACCATAAAATTATTTTTGCTGCTTCTTCATAACTAACTTTGCTACTGTTATGAGCTGTAATGTAAATATCTGTTTTCCGATGGTCTTAGGTGATCATTGCAAAAGGGTAGCTCAACCCCCAAAGGGTGGAACCAATGATATAGGAGCTCGACTGAACAGTTTGTCTTAGACATTAATCTTGGGTACCACATCTAGTTTGCAATCATCATTGTATCCTGGCAACTACCATTACATTTTGTTTTAGTAAGAGTAGAAAAAGTCGGCCGGGCGTTGGTGGCGCACACCTTTAATCCCAGCACTTGGGAGGCAGAGGCAGGCGGATCTCTGTGAGTTCAAGGCCAGCCTGGTCTACAGAGCGAGTTCTAGGACAGCCTCCAAAACAATACAGAGAAACCCTGTCTTGAGAAAAAAAAAAAAAAAAAGAGTAGAAAAAGTCTGATTGCTTGAAATAAACTTGTCTCAGCCTCAGTCTTGCTGAGAACCCTCTGACCCAGCCTGACTGACACTCCCTGGCTCAGTAAGTAAGCAGGGGTGCTTGCGCCAATGAAGAATGGAAGCACAGTCATCACTGCTCATTTGAACAACTCCTGTAACATCTTACTTCAGTGGTCAATGCAATACTGGGGCTTTCACGACTTCCCTGAAACTTGTTCCTGTAAGTCTCAGTCTCTCATACCAAGAGAGATCTGACATTCCTCCAATAGGCAATGGTCACTGTACAGGTTTACAGAAATGCAATGTTCACGGTAAGGACATATCTAAGTTACAAAGCTACTTAACAAACCCTAAGTGCCTATTGTCTTATAAACACTATCCTGTGTGTTGGGAGGCATTAATATTAATATTCACACTTCACAAAAAAAGGATGCTAATGCTTAGAAGAGTAATTCCCAGAGCCAACTGTTGCTTGAATTGTTTTTCACTCTTTCAGCTCTTTGGGGGACCCGCCACCCAGCACCCAAACAAATCACACATGGAGTCTTATGATTAGTGATGACTGCCTGGCCTTAGAGTGGCTTGTTTCTAGCCCTTCTACCTTTCTCTCCGAGCTTTTATCTTTCTTACTTCTGTATATCTTACTTTCCGTCTTACTCTGTGCCTGACTGGGTGGCTGACCACTCATGTTCTTCTCTCCTTCTCTTGTTGCTCCTTTCCTCATTTCTCCTTGTATTTATCCTCTCTGCCTGCCAGCCCTGTCTATCCTTGCTCCTTCTTCCATATTGGCCATTCACCTCTTTAATAGACCATCAGGTGTTTTAGACAGAAAATCACAGCTTAGAAGAGTTAAACAAACGCAGCATAAACAAAAGTCACACACCTTAAAATAACATTCCAACAGTCAACAGCTATGTGCAACTTCTCAGGAGGAGAAGCCAGGTCCTGTGTCCAGTGAAGTCATAAACTGCACATGATAAGGGCTTGGTGTATAAACAAAGTTTTTTGCCTTTGCTTTTTCTTCAATGACATGTCTCAGCTTTCATCTTGGTATGGCCTCCCATTTCAGTAAAACTTAACATAAGAAATTATTAAGTCCTTCTGACATTTCTAGGAGATATGATAGCAGAGCAAACTCCCTGTTTCTCTGACTCTTATACTCTTCCCAACCCCTCTTCCATAATGAAGGGCAACACCAAGAAATATAATAACATAACTCCCATAAAGCCTCAACCTTAAAAAAGAACTACAGGCACCAAAGGAATGCTGAGATGAGGAGAAATATCCTTCCCCAGGGAAGAGCACACCAACTGGTTATCTAATACCAAATCATCAGTAAGGAATTTTACACACACACACACACACACACACACACACACACACACACACACACACGCTCTACCTGAACATACTTAAACATGCATATACACATGTGCACAAGCACACATAAGAAACAAAGAACTAAGAGACAAAACAAGTAGAACAAAGAAGTATCAAGTTGTCAAGACAAGTCATATCAAAACCCAGAAGCTAATAAACCTAACTCCAGAGTGATGGTCTTTCTTGAGGAAGCTTTAAACTGGCCCCTGAAAAGTAATTTTCACTGATACTAGGTATCTGAGGGATAGGGGACATAAACTCCATACTTCAGGAGAAAAGCAGGAAAATTTAAGCCCTAAAATGTTCACTCTTGTTTACTAGCTGTCAATTTTGGAACTACCGTATAAAGAAATACAGAGTAAAACAGCTATTTTTAATAAACTTGTCTTAGAAGTTTTCTTTTATTGACTGATTCAACAAAACTCTGCTCAATGTGTTCCATGTCATCCACTGTTCTAAAGGCCAGAAATACGATTACTAAAAAAAAGAACTCCTGACCTTGTAGCACTTACAGTACACCAGAAAAGATAAATAATACGTAAATACATAATAGGTAAGATAAGAAGAGCAGGTAAGTGAAAAAAAAGTCAAGTACAATAAAGAAAAGACCCAAGAAAAAAGGAGGGAGGAGGTAGAAACCATGGTGTGCTATTTCCTATGGGTGGTCAGGAAGCCCTGGGGGAGCTGCTATGTTGATGGGGACCAAAGAGTGTGGGAGCAAGCCACGGGGCTACCAGAAGGAGTTGCTGCTGACAAAGAGTGTGGGAGCAAGCCACGGGGCTACCAGAAGGAGTTGCTGCTGACAAAAGCAGGTAGCAATCACTAAGCTGGAGATGCCCATGAGACACCCCTGGGGGAATAAGGAAGAGATGGCCATCACCAGCCTAGAGCCAGACATTTAAACATCATTTGCATTTAAAGCTAGGAGAAGAGACAAAGACCACTTAAAATGAAAAGAGAAGAACTGATGACTGAGAGGAGGGGTCATGTAAATTAAGGAGTTGAGTTGGGGTAGGGAACCTATCAAGATCCAAAGGAGGAGACAATGAAGGGAGGGGCAGCAGAGTGTTGTCCTGAAGTGATGGATAACAGTTTTAAGGAAAGAAGCGATTAACTACGTCAAATTCTGATGAGGGCCAATCAAGATGGTTGCCATCTGATTCTGAAGAGTTGGGAATGTAGATGTGGAATAAAAGTAATCAAAGCAACAAATTCTTTGGTGTCGGAATCTGTTGCAGACCCTTGAATTTGGTTCTGGCCAACAGGTCTTTAGGAAACAGACACAGCTCAGACCTGCAAACTGCTAGAACTATAGGCCCTCTTTTCTTTTGGTACTGGGAACTCTAACCACCACATGAAACATGGAGGAAAACAGATGGGCACTACCCAGCTGATAAGGAAGCCATCCTATATTAACATGGCCAGTCCAGTCAGGAAGGACTGCCAGGTTAGCCCAACCAGAACAAATCCAGAGAACTGTGACAAATAACAATTTTTTGAAGTTCTGCTATGAAACAAAAGCTAACTGATAAAGACGGGGACATTGGTAACAGATAGGAGAGAGCTGTTTCAGTGAAGTGGTAGGCATGGGAATCTCACTGGAGTTGAATAGAAAGATGATTTAGCAGTCAAGAGCAGGGGCTACTCTTCTAGAGGAACGGGATTGAATTTCAGCATCCTCATAGTGGTTTACAACTGACTGTAACTCCAGTTCCAAGAGATCAGATGCCCTTCTGACCTCTTCAAGCATCAGGCAAGAATGTAGTACATAGACATACATACAGGCAAAACCCACATATAGTAAAATAATATTTTAGGGGCTGGAGAGATGGCTCAGCGGTTAAAGAGCACTGACTGCTCTTCCAGAAGACCTGGGTTCAAATTCTAGCACCCACATGGCAGCCCATATCTATCTACAACTCCAAGATTTCTGACTCTCACACGGACAGACATATAGGAGAAACATGAATGCACATAAAACAATAAGTTATTTTAAAAAATAAAAAACTGGAAAAAAATAAAATAATATTTATTTAATGGATGGGTGAAGTCAGGCACAGTAGCATACACTTTTAATCCCAAACTCAGGAGGCAGAGACAGGTGGATCTTTGAGTTCAGGGTCAGTCTGGTCTACAGAGAAAATTCCAGGACATCCAGGAGGACATCCAGGGCTACACAAGAGTAATAACCCTGTCTTAAAAAAACAAGACAGATCAGACAGACAGACAAAGTAGAGGAACAGGACTGGCAATGAAGCTCAGTGATAAAACGTTTCCTAACACGGAAGACCTGGATTCAACCACCTTATAGAAGAGGGGCAATAAATATGAATGAATGAATGAATGAATGAATGAATGAATGGGAAAAAATTAGAACACAAAGCCTCAGGTGACATCAACTCAGCATCTGAGGCTTGTCCTGTGCTGGTCTCTATCTCCTGCCAGAGCCCTGCAGCCAGGCACGATGTCACTAGCAAAGTCCTTCCATCAAAGTACTTTCTATGTATGCCTAATGTGAGCATACCTCTGCACACCAGGAACAGATGGGAGAGCTAGGGAGATCCCATCATTTGCTCCTCTGTCAGCCAGTTTCACCAATAAATTTAACTTTATATTCACACTACCTATCACACACACACAAACCTATGTCCTCACAGAATATACAAGTATCCCATGACCTGCTTTAATATGACCAGTAACTCTCAACCTCTAAATAAATTCTCTAAGAATATGATCACATTCAGAAGCAACTATAAACATTTTAAAAAACAATAGCTTTTAACTTTTATAGTTTATGCACTATATACGTATATAAATAACTTACTTGGCAATCCTCAGTTTCCCAACTTCACCTCTTCCAGAGGCTTTACCCCATTGCGTGGACAAATATTTGGGAACCTAAAATGAAGCAAAAACATTTCATGATGATTATGGATACCCAGAGCTCATATACCTTCCCTGAGGTTATATAATTAGTAAATGATAGAGCTAGGATTCAAGCCAACCATCTCCAGAGTCTATGTGCCAGGGACTACACTCTCAATCATACAAATACCATGTCTAAAACAAGATATAGCAGTCACCAGGGGTTAACTTCTAAGAAGGAAAAATGGAATAATATATTAATTCTCTGATATGTAATTTGTCTCTTTCTTCAAAGTAGTGTAGACCCTGAAATCAGTACATACTGTTAAGGCTATTCTGTTTTGAGAAGTCAAGGAAAGACTATAAATATAGAATAAAGCATAATGTGCTGTGTGGACTAAATATTCAATGAGTATCACTGTCATCAGTATTTCTCATAGTAAACTTAGAATATCATCATCAATACAAAAGCACAACTAAGATATGGTGTCACGGCTGGAAAGAGGGAAAAAAGTCTAGCAAGATTTCATTATTGGGTAGAAGACCTTGACTACAGTTAAGGCTAAAAAAACAAAGGGGTAAAAACAGACTGTGTTTATTCAACTCTGTGTATGTTTGTCACATTAACTTACTGAACTACAAATACATGCCAGATAATATGCCTAAGGCTAGAAAAGAGGAAGGCAAGAGGACAGCTCTGTGAGACTCCATGCTCGAAATTCTGCATCCACTATCCATCCATCCATCCATCCATCCATCCATCCATCCATCCATCCTCTCAGTCACTCTGTGCACACACACATGCACTCTCCCTTTCTACAGATGTGAAAACCAACTAGTCACACACTAGGGCTAGTGATACAACTCAGCAATAAAGCTATGTGAGACTGTGTACAGCGGATCTCAAAAACCACATGGATTAGGGGATGAGAGATAGGTCAGCATTAAAAGCACTGGTTGCTTTTCCAGAGGACCTCAGTTCAATTCCCAGCACTTACATGGTATCTCACAACCATTTATAATATAATGCCCTTGTCTGGCCTCTGGGTCTTAGTATGTTCCTGACTGGCCTGGAACTCACTACGTAAACAAGGTCTCGGATTAAAGGTGTGAACCACCACAGCAGTATCTATTTGGTAGCTTTAATTTATAACATAAATATACAAGAAGCATGTGTGTTCTAGCTCATACTGAGGTGGGAGGATCGCCATGTGTTTAAGGCCCAACTTGGGCTACAGAGTGAGTTCCAGGTCAGCCCAGACATAGAAAGGGGAAGGAGAGAGGAAGAGAAGAGGTTCTCTTTTGTCCTGTTACTTACAAGCCTTCGCTGTGTTATCTGCATCAACCACTTTTGGTTACCGTAGTTAGTACCTGACAGACACAATTTAAGAGTCATTTTTGCACTGTCTGTTGTGGTGGGAAAAGCAAGGAAGAGCACCGCTGCTCACACCACAACGCCAAGATGAAGAGGATACAGAAAGGGCCAGGGCAAGACACAGCCCCTAAGAACACAATGTGAGGATCTACTTCTTGCAACTAGTTCCCCACCTCACCAGCTCTCAGAGAAACCATAGTATGAATCCACCAAAGGAGTCATTAATGAGTCCATTAATTAGATCACAGCCTCATGAATTGCTTGTCTCCAGAAACAGCACCACAAACATACCCAGAACCTAAACTCTTAGCTGTTAATCCACTGAAACTGACAAGACTAACTCCCACCCATTTTAGCTTGTGTCTGTGAAAAAGTAAAGGCTGAGCTTGGTGGCAGCTGAATAAAGGTCATCCCATGCACACAGAGTGAGTCCCTCCTCTAACAATGAGCAGAACACATTTGCAGAGGAAGGTGATGGGAATAGATGTCTGCCAGGTAGGAAGTTGTTGGTTTTACTTGACACAGCTCAGTACTCTCCTTTCTTTCTACACAACAGAAAACAGGCACAAAACAATGGCTTGAACAGAGTTCCTTTCAGGAAAAGCTGCCACCAAAATTCCATCAATTGGTACAGAACAAGCCTCCCTAATTCTTCATCAGCACATACTTATGACCCTGCAAGTTTCCAACGCCAGTTACCGTTTCCTCTAGCCACGCTGCAGGACGCCAAACTTACTATTTTTCTGATATAATGTTTTGCAACCCTACTTTTTTTTTTTTTTTTTTTTTTTGGTTTTTTGAGACAGGGTTTCTCTGTATTGTTTTGGAGGCTGTCCTGGAACTCGCTCGGTAGACCAGGCTGGCCTCGAACTCACAGAGATCCGCCTGCCTCTGCCTCCCGAGTGCTGGGATTGCAACCCTAACTTAAACTAAAGCCAGGACATTTTCATTTCATGAAATGACAATCCCAAACCCTGACTTCAACCTTTATGTAGGCCACCCTCTGCTCTAGGGCCTCCTGTTCCCTTTGCAGGATTCACAAGGCTGCATGCATTTTCCAGCTGGCATTTCTGTTCCCGCTGTCATACCACTGTACCCACCCAAAGCCTGCAAGGCAAACAATGAGTATCTGCCATTCTCCAAACACAAAGGCATCAACTCAAGTCCCAACATTTTTGCAAGCTCTTCCCTTCTGTGTACCAGGGAGACCTCCATAAAGACAGACTCTGACAAATGAGAGCCAAAGTGAAGGCTGAAGAGAAAGAGATCTTACACTCGGTATGATTTATAGGAAAAGCCTAACACTAACTGGAGAGCAAAGAAAGTAACTTTGCGGAAGGTGGGGGTGGCAGGTCACACTGGATACAGGCACAAAGAATCACCGGAAACTGTGTAAAGTGCTTTGAGGAATTTAACACAGTCTGATGTGCTGGCAAATGATGAGCTGTTTCAGAGAAGTGGACAGAAGAAAATTCTCGACTTAATGAGCACTCAGCCATGTAACTAAAACATTGACATTCATTATACAGATAAAGCATTCATAAACCAAAAGTTCCAGTGAATTTGAAAAACTTTCACGATTCCATTTAAATATGGCTTTCTAAAAGGAAATTGCCCAAAGAGTACCCCCCTCCCTGTGTGCAAAAGTAAGCCAAATAAGGATAGACAAAGCTTGCCATAACCATAAAAAAATACTTACTGAAGTGTCATGAGATCTAAACTTTCTCTCTAAAACTCTAAATCCCACCCCACCCCCGGGATGGGGGGTGCACGCCTTTAATCCCAGCACTCGGGAGGCAGAGGCAGGCGGATGTGTGAGTTCGAGACCAGCCTGGTCTACAGAGCAAGTTCCAGGATACCCAACACAATCACGCAGGTTAAACCCTGTCTGGGGGTTGGGGGGAGCCCAACAGCTCCTGCTTCCTAAATTCCCAACTTCCAGGTCTTTCGAAAGCTCCGTCTGGATTACCACCAGCCCAGGGACCGCTATAGCAGAGGCGAGGGTCTACATCTACATCCAGGGCTTCAAAAAACAAAGAACACAGGGGCTAGTTCCACTTTGTGGACCACACAACTATACGGGATATCGACTCAACTAAGGCGTTCAGATCTGAGACTAAAGTCAACTTCACCAAAAGGAAGCGCCTCCGGCCCGGGGTGAAAGGCTCCCTCTGGGAACGTCGGGGCAGTTCCCTGAGAGAGAGCCCCATGCCGGGCGGGCTCCCCGAGAGACGCCTCAAAGACGCCCCGCGCCCCCAAAGTAACTTCTCTAGCCTGGGGACGGACGCGACCGCGGCGGCCTCTCTTCTCGGGAAGGGGTGGCTCGGGGCGGGCCGGCCCAGGACTTTCGGAGACAGGGGAGGGAGGGAGGCGCCCCGGGGCTCGCGTCTTACCTTCACCAGCCACACGCCGGTGTTCTGTTTGGCGCCGGTCAGGTCGAGTTCCCCGCGCTCCGCCATGAGTTCGCCGCGTGCGGGTGGGCGTGCGCGCACGAGCAGTGGCCCCGAGCTGGAGGACCGAGAGCGACACACCAGAGCCCGACGCTGGAGCCCTGAGACCGCCTAAAAGCCGGTGTCGCTCCCCGGCCGGGACACCAGGAACTTGGGGGAAAAGGAACACGCTGCCGAACCAGGAACTGCGCCTGCGCACGGCAACGTGAGGACGGCGCGTCGCAAGGGACAAATTTTCTGCTTCGGCAACTTCTTCGGTGGGCGTGGCTTCTGGTAAGTGTGTGTCTCACTGTGGAAAAGGGAAGAGAGAGCCAAATTACAATCAGAGCATTAAAACATGAACCCTAGCCGGGCGGTGGTGGCGCACGCCTTTAATCCCAGCACTCGGGAGGCAGAGATAGGCGGATCTCTGTGAGTTCGAGGCCAGGCTGGACCGACAGCCTCCAAAACAATACAGAGAAACCCTGTCTCATAAAACCAAAAATAAAAAATAAAAAAATAAAAACGAACCCTGGATAACTGGGGAAAAAAGTACAGAAATGGAAAATCTATGGTTTAGACAGACAAAAGCTGTGTGTATTTACCCAGCCCTAGCTGAAGAGGCGAGGCATAAAATCACATTCGTGGCCCAACGTCATTGACACAAGTGGGCCCTAGAGTACAAATGAGTATACTGGACACAGGCCGTGCCGAGACGTGAAAATCAAGATCTTCTGCTTGCACAAGCAGAATACACTCTTTCAGACGTCAAAACCAGTATGCTAGCTAGTTGGATCAGTAAGACCCAACGTGTAAGAAACAAAACTGGTTATTAAACAGTTTCCTCTCCCGCTTGCCTTTAGAATGAAATTCTACCCTCTGCTTCAACTGGGTTCTCAGTTTGATCTTTCCGTATCCAGTATTCTGTAAACCCTGCACACCAATCCCATCTACCTGTCTGAAGGCTCCAGGCTCTACCCCATCCCATTTCAGACACTATTTGAAACCAATCCACAATAGACACTCCATTTTCCCTGTACTTTACTCTGGCCCTGTCCTTAGGTTGGCAAACTTCTACTTATGAACAAAAACTAATGGAAATGTTACTTCCTGGGAGTCATCCCCGGGGAAAGCCCGTTTCTCAATTTCACAGTGTGTGATACGCAGATCCTGTACCATTAGATAGATGCATGTTTTGTAGACTACAAACTGAACTCCTCCTAGACAAAAATACTGCTTTCCCCCCAAATTTACTGAAGCATAATTGGTGAATACGAGAGAGTGCATTTTTCATTTTATATGCACGACATACTGTGGGATGTCAGTAGGCTTTGGTTGAATGAACATTTGCTGAAGAGAAACAGTAAGGTATTGGAAGAATGGCAAGTAATTTATTGAATCACACACCAGAGCTATGCACAAAATTGCAGAAAGTCTGTCTCTGTGCTGCATAAGGTCTGGGGGAAACTGTCAGGTCCCTGAGATCTGCTGGCAAAACTAATGTGATGGGAAAGACCAGGCACACACTGAAAAGGAAGGTTGCATTCTCCTGTAACAGCTTGGAAACAAGCCTAAAGAGTATAATAAGCAAGTATCTGAGAACTGCTTTAGGCTTGGTTCAAGTGGAAGGGATAAATAAAAATAGAAGAATCTGAGAGAAGGAAATAAGAGGAGCCTGGCATGCCCCAGGAATGGGCTTTAAAGATTAAGTGTAGGTACTTGCATTAAACATTTGCAAGTAGATGAAGTACCCATGATGCACTGTCCAATTTACAGAGCTCACAGTGAGATGTGGTGGTGGTGAAACACAAGAGAAAAACAAAAAACAAACAAACAAAAACCTCAGAGACTGGTATTGGGTTCAAGCTTCAAGCTGAAGATCAGAAAAGCAAAGCAGCCAAGCCAGTAGATCTTACCTCTACCTCAGCCTCAAAGGGCTGATCCTGTCTCCACAAGCTCTCCACCACGCTCCTGACTGCTGTCTCTCCTGTAGTGGAAGAATGAATCTCTATGAGACCCTTTGCTTTTTATACCTCTCTAGTGCTAGGATTAAAGGCGTGTGATCCCAAGCATTAAGATCATCTTTTTGTGAGCTGTTTCCCTTCAGGACTGGATCAGCCACCCCAGTGCTGGGATTAAAGGTATGTGATCCCAAGCATTAAGATCATCTTTTTGTGAGCTGTTTCCCTTCAGGATTGGATCAGCCACCCCAATGCTGGGATTAAAGGCGTGTGATCCCAAGCACTAAAATCGTCTTTTTGTGAGCTGTTTCCCTTCAGGACTGGATCAGCCACCCCAGTGCTGGGATTAAAGGTGTGTGATCCCAAGCACTAAGAGCGTCTTTTTGGGAGCTGTTTCCCTTTAGGATTGGATCAGCCACCCCAATGCTGGGATTAAAGGCGTGTGATCCCAAGCACTAAGATCGTCTTTTTGTGAGCTGTTTCCCTTCAGGACTGGATCAGCCAACCCAGTGCTGGGATTAAAGGCATGTGCCACCAACGCCAGCTACTTGGGGTAGATGTGAAGGTTTTAAAAGACTCGAAGCATTTTGAGTGCACTCTCTCAACTTCCTGCTTGCAATCTGAGATGTGAACCCTCTGCTCTCACCTTCCAGCTCCAGCCACCACCGTGTCTGCCTCCTGCTGTCCCCGTCTTTATGGCCTCTGACCTTTTGGAACTGTAAGACCAAAAATAAACTCTTTCTTCAGTGAGTTTCCTCGAGCATGGTGTTTTATCACAGCAATGAAAAAGTAACTAATACACAGCTAGTACCAGGGAGTGGGTAATTACTATGAAGAACCTGACCGTGTTGGTGTTTGGAAGACTGTGGGAGATTTTGGGACTGTGAACTAGAAAATCAGCTGAACTTTAAGCAGAGCTTTAATAGTCTATCCTGTAGGAGCTTGGAAGACAGAGTGTAAAAGCAACAGCCATTTCTAGTTCACTCACTCCATTTCCAGCTTGTGGATGTAAGCTCTCAGCCATACCTGACTACTGTCCCACTTCTCCGTTGTGATGGTGCTCCAGTAGGTGCTGTTATTCTTTGCTACGACTCCATACTCACTAAAGTCTAAACTTCTAAGAGCTGAGGCCCAGTTGTGATGCCAACCCCTGAAAAACATTTGAATACAAAGGTCAATAACAAAAGTGGGTAATTCCAAAACTCTTTATTTCCACAGATAATTGACCAGTGAAATTCTTAACTGCTGAGCCATCCCTCCAGTCATTGACCAGTGAAATTCTTATCAAACCGTTTTAAGATGAGAATATGATCACAGGAGGTAAGGTCCAAGACTCCCTCTGGCTGCAATTCTTCCAAGAACTATAAGAGCACATACATGCAGCTGTGACCCAAGTCAAGACAGTCCAGTCTTTGACATTGCAACATGACAATCATATTCTACAAAGTTCACACTTCAAGAACTCACAAACATGCTTCAGGACCTTATAACCAATTTACAGAAAAAATTACAAAAACATTCTCATGATCTTGTATGCAAATTTACAATGTTGTGTTGGAGCAGATTCATAGTTTCTAAGGTGAGTAAGGCCTGAGTGTTGGACATACCTGATAGGGCTTAGATTTCAGTTCAGACCTCCAAGTACTCCTACCTGATTAAAAGGGAGACCTACAATTTTCCTGATACTTCTAGATTGGATGGAGCAGGAGAAAAATCCCAACCACTGCACCCAATGCCAGGAATGTTTCATTCTAGATGAGGGCTCCCACTCTCCAGTTCTTGGGCACACTGCAGCAGGGTTCCTCAAGGAATGTCCTGAAAATTGAGTGGAGCAAATCCAGCATTTCTAGGACCAGTCTGGAAACTGACATTTCAGCAAGCTTGCATTACTGGGAATAATTCTTCTAATGCCACACTGTGAGAATTCATTAGAGCTGGGGCGGGGTGAAAGGTCTAATTCGTGACAGAAAGCCATTGGGAGTTTTTCTCTCCATTGTTTGCCGTATAGCTGGAGTTCCCCTGTGCCTTGTAAATTCAGCCAGTGTGGTTCTGTCAGGTAGCCATTACAGCATGTGTGCCAAATCCTTTAATAAAGATGCTGCAAGTGACAGCTCCAGATGCCATTAAGATGAATGAGGAGGTAATGGAAAGATGGAGGAACTAGGTAGTTTTTGTTGTTATTGTTGTTGTTTTGCTTTGTTTTTAGTTAATTTGGGGGGCTATACTGAAGAGGTAAGGAGCAAATATGGAGGAAGTGGGAGGCAAGCAGGAGTGGGGTGCATGATGTGAAATTTCCAAAGAATCAATAAAGAATTATGTTTAAATTTTTTAAAAAGGGTTTAGCAGGGCAAGCCTTTAATCCCAGTGTTCAGGAGGTAGAAGCAAGCAGATCTGTAAGTTCCAGGCAAGCCAGCATTACATAGTGAGAACCTATCTCAAAAAAGTCTAATTAAAGAAATACTTGATAGTGGACTTTTGAAAGGAGGGCTGGAGGCAGAGATGGTCTTTTATATAGGATGTGCTTGAGTGCGTGTGTACAAAGAACATTTTCCACCCGGTGAGGCATCAGGACTGTGGGTGACAGTCAAGGACACAATTAGAGAGTGGGCTCAGCTACCTGTTAATGACATTCTGATTCAAGCAACTCGCTTGTAGCATCTTTATTAAAGACTTTGGCACATATGTCCAATCAGCTCCACCTGCAAAATGTTCATTGCAATGAGTCACCTGTCTGGTTCAAGGCTTCTGGTGCCTGGTACACCACCATCACTGGTCTGGATCCTCATCTTCTCTCAGATATCCTATTGTTGACCCGAGTCATGGAAATTCTGCAGCTATGGTTCCGTAGGACCAGTCCCTTTGGCAGCAGTTATGGTGAGCCAACCCAAGGCCCAGGATGTGGGTCTGGATGGTAGTTAGGCTGGTGGGTCTAAGTTACTCTCCTAGACCTGTGGTGAAGGATGGGGACATCTCTCTCGAGTTCTGGGGTCAGCTCTCCCATGGGGAGTGGAGAGTACCAGCTCTCCTGCTATAGTGTCCAGAGAGGAGCAGGGCCAACTACCCCGGAGCCAGTGAGGGACAGGAATGGCTCAGCATGACCCTGAGCCAGACAACACCATGGCCCTAGTGGCAGCACAGCCAACATGGCCACATGATGCAACTTAGACCCTGGCTATCTGTGTGACCTTTGGTGGCAACACAGGCCACAGACATCACAGACCCTGACAGTGACAGGACCTTAGATCCAGAGACATAGTTCCAGGCAGCAGCGCACACTCACCCAGATAAGCACAACCCCGCAACAGAACAGTCCTCCAACACCAACATGGCTCCAGGTGGTGGTCCAGACCTCGGGCTTCAGCATGGCCTTTGATGGAATCAGGAGTCATGGACATTGACTCAAACTCACCCTGGCTGCAGTAGGCGGGGCCATGGGCCCAGACATGACCCCTAGCCGCAGCCCAGGTTTGGATGTCACCATGGCCCTTGGTGGCAGCACAGGCCATCGATTCCCATGGCTCCAACGGAAGCGTAGCCCTCTGAGACCAACATGGACTCAGGTGTTTGATCAGAACCCAGTCATCTGCTCATCCTTCAGTGGTTACTGAAGCCTTGGACATCAACATAGACCCTGGCTGCTGCAGGGGCATGGACCTAGACATGGGCCCCAGCTGCAACCCAGGCCCAGTGTCACCATGTTGTCTGCCTGGAGGCACAGACCACTCAGATAACACGGCACAGCCCTCGGACACCACAATGGCCACAGGTGGTGGCCCACACCCTGGGTATCCCCGTGGCCTTGGAAGCAACGTAGGTCGTGGATGTCAACATAGTCTGTAACAAACCCTGATAAGGCTGTAAGCAGCAGCCCAGGACTGGCTGTCACTCTGATCCCCGGTGGCAAGCAGACTACTGCCCTCGCTTCTTCAGAACTGTCTCTTACCGCAGCACATGAACAATTCTGCCTCTCTTCCTCTGATTTTACCACCACATACTTGTTTATCATAATGACACCTGCCACCTTGTGGTGCAGGGCAGGCATGTGGGTTTTTTAGGCGGGCATGTGGGTTTTTCAGGCAGGCTGATCTGTGAGGACCCAGGCTGCTCCCTGAGTGTCTTTTGCCCGCCTGACCAATAAGGCGCCAGTCAGGTCTCTGTCACTAAACCTTTCTTAGTAGGCAGATTTAATATTTGTTGGCCATTAGTAGAAATACAATTCAAAAATAATGACTAAAACTGGCTATTGTGGGGCACACTCATAATCTCTTCACTCATGAAGCTGAGGCAGGAGCATCTCCTTGAGTTCCAGGCCAGCCTGGGCTACATAACAAGATTGTGTCTCAAAATAAAAACTATAAATGAGCATGAAGGTGTACCACAGTTGATGGTAAAGGGGTAACCCAGCATACACAAAGTCTTGGTTTTGATCCTCAACTCTGCATAAAAATGGATGTGGCTAGGCCTGGCGGTGGTGGCGCACGCCTTTAATCCCAGCACTCGGCAGCCTCCAAAATAATACAGAGAAACCCTGTCTTGTAAAACCAAAAAAAAAAAAAAAATGGATGTGGCTTAGGCCCACTCTTTCAGCATTTTGGAGGTGGAGACAGGAGGATCAGAAATTGAAAGTCATCCTCAGCTGGCCAGGGAATTCAAGCCAGCCTGGTTCAAGACCAGTGTCTGAAAAAAGAAAAAATCATTCTATTTCCTCAAAGTTAGTGAAACCATAGATACATGCCTTTTGCTTCTACATCACATAACACATTCTAGAAATGACTCCTATCTTCTGTCCAACCCTACGGTTCTCCTCTCTCGCTGTCTCTCTCCTCCCTAGTCCTTCTTCTGCATGGAGCCCAGGGATGTATGAATGCTAGACCAGGGCTCTGCCCCTGAGCCACACCACACTCCCAGTCCTGTTTTCTGCAGTTGTGCACTGACAAAGAACATGCTCTCCCAATCAGTTCAGTATTGCTGAGTGTAGAGCCTGGACTTAGGAGCAAGCATGCATTCAAGGGATGGCTTTGTCATATCCTCCTCTGCATGTGTTTCACTTCTTATAAAGTGGAACTGTTATGACCCTGGGTGGTGGTGATGCACACCTTTACTCTCAGCACTCAATAAGTAGAGGCCAGCCCGGTCTACAGAGTGAGTTCCTGGACAGGCAGAACTACACAGAGAAGCCTGCCTCAAACAAACAAAAAAACAGGATTATTATTATGGTTACATGATTAAATGAGAAAACATATAAAAAACAGTATGATATAGAAACTTTCTGGTAACTGCATTAATTAATATATAAATAATATATTTAATTATTGTAGTCAGATGTGTTCTGGTATTTAATACTTTTTTTTGCAAGATTAGGGCTTTCTCATCTCCTCCAAAACAGAAACACTAATTTGTAGTGCTTGCCAGTATCCATGATGCTAATACTTCTAGCATACTTGATGTCCTGCTACCTGAAGACATTACTGAAAGTAGGGATGAAAGAGATACATTGTGCACCATATAGTGTATACACTGTGTACTTTTGTGCAACATTGGGGTACACAATATAGTATTTTTACTCATAGATGTTTTGAGTTATTCAGAGTATGGACAATAGCAAAACAGAGAACAATAATTAGGGGCTGATGAGTTCAGTTTGTATTTAACGTGATTTATTTCATGGTGAGTATTCTGGGAAAAGGGAGCATCATGCAAGTCCCTGTGCAATAGTGTCTGTGGCACATAACAGATGCCACTGGTAGGACATGAAGAGCTGGAGGTGAAGTCAGAGAGACCACTGGCAGGAGAGGAAGGGGAGCCCAAACAAGCAAGCCTTTGGAGGTCTTGTTCAAAGAACAGATAAACTGGAAGGAGAATTTAAAGCTTGAGTATAAAATAATTAGATTTACTTTTTTTTTTTTTAGTTTTGGTATTTGAAACAGGGTCTTCCTGTATTGCCTAAGCTGGCCTCAAACTCATGACTTCCTGCCTCAGCCTCCGGAGCACTGGCATTACAGGAATGTGCCACCACACCTAGTTCCAGGTTTATGTCTTGTGGGTCTTGTTCAAGGTGTGTAGGTGGTGTGTGTGTGTGTGTGTGTGTGTGTGTGAGAGAGAGAGAGAGAGAGAGAGAGAGAGAGAGAGAGAGAGAGAGAGAGAGAGAGAGAGAGAGACTCGTGCCATGGAACATGAATGGAAGTCAGAGGAAAACTAGCAGGTAGGTTTGGTCCTTCCACCATGTGGACTCTGGGGATTGAACTCAGGTCTTCAGAGTTGGGAGCAAATGTTTTTACCCACTGAGCTATCAGACCAGCCCGAGGGACACCATTGAACTGGTGTAAGTGAGGAAGGGTAATAGCTTGAATTGAGAAAAATAATAGCAGAGAAATAGATGACTACAAAACAAAACAGACATAGACTTAGGGGTAAAATGCATTTAGACTTTATGATTCTTAGCTGCTGTTCAAAATAAGGCCATCTAGCAGGTGATAACTCAAGTTGAAACTCACTCCTTCTGGAAGATCAGACAGGACCCTGCATGTATTTTGCCTGATAAATGACAGGAGTCCACTGAATTACTCCTGGTAAATGCCTTGTGTCTGATGTAACATATGGCCACTGTGGCCTTCCTTCTCAGCAAGTCAATTTAATTGCCCGTTAGGGATTACTGTGGGAATACAGTGTTAAATAAAGCATGAGAAAATTTAATTTGTCACTGCTGTAATAAAATACGATTTATTTCTATATGTAATTCATCAAAACATTTAAATCATACTCTCTATATAAAATGAAATTAGAGTTAGGAAACAGTACCGAAACACTTGATCAAAGTGTCCAGATAAAAATTACAAATAACAGTAAGTCCTAAAATGTCATATTAAACAGATGGAGTCTCATTGATGTTCAGTTTTCCAAGCCAGGAAAGCCATGCGTGCTGAATATCAATGAGGAATCATGTCCTCATTTCCCTAAGAGCAAAAAACTAGGGCTTCCCATTTTAAAAGCCCAGGCTTTCTACCAAATTCCTACTGAATGCACAAACACAGGGGCAGGAGCCTCGCATCCAGGGGCAGGTGTTGGACGGAGATGAATCAGTGATTCTGCTCCCGGCCCTCATGAGAAGAGCCCTCTGCAGGCACAGCATTCACCCCTCTCCGGTGTTAACAACTGAGCTGCCATGGTGATTCTGTCACCAGCTGTTGAAGGTCTGGAGAACTTCCAGCTTCCGGTTATACCAGCCCCAGAGCGCTGTCCTGGCTGCATGGTAGATCACCATGCAGGAGAAGGTAGAGGAGAAAAAGATCATTCATCACCTTGGTCAAAGCTTTAAAACAGATCCTTAAAGGCGTATTTACTTATTTGCGTGTTGGCGTTTGTGTGCCTGCTCACCTCACGTAAGTACAAACGTGCACGCCTATGTGCACCGGGAAGCCCGGAGAAGACATCCGGTGCCCTCTCCCACACTGTTATTTCTTTGAGGCAGCATCTCTCCCTAAACGTAGCACGAATTATAAAAATCCAGTGACAGATATTGGGGTTCAAGCTGATGATCAGAGAAGCAAAGCAGCCAGCCACTAAATTTTACCTCTACCTCAGACCGAAAGGAGTGATCCTGTTTCCATGAACTCTCCACCAAACCTCAGACTGCTGCCTCTCCTCAACATGGCTGGACACTAAGACTGACTTTGCTTCTTCCTTTTATGTCTCTCAAATCCTGAGATTAAAGGCATGTGATCCCAAGTGCTGAGATCACCTTTGTGTGAGCTGTTTCTCTCTAGGACTGGGTCAATTTTAAGTAACTCAGTGTGGCCTCGAACTAACAGGGATCTGTTTACCTCTGTCTCCTGAGTCCTGGGATTAGAGGTGTATACCACCACTGCCTAGCTTCTAGAGCTAACTAGTGTGGCCGGCCTTGCCTTCAGATACTTCAATCTTTATTAAATCATAAATAATATACCACCATACCTAAACTTGGACTTCACATTTGCTGAGCTAGGCTGGAGGCCAGCAAGTTCCAGCAATCCTCTTCTCTCCTCCTGCCAGTGGGGACTAGGGCCATTGGCGTGTATGGGGCACCTGGTTTGTGCATCCTGGGGTCTGAACTCCAGTCTTGATGGCTGTGCAGCAAATGCCCTTAACCACTGAGCAACCTGTCCACACCTTACAACAATTATTTATACAGTCTGTCTGACTGTGTTCTAAACAAATCCCAGGCATCGATCTCTTCCTTTCCCATCTCCCTCACCTCCATTCCCCTTCCCTTTTTGCCCTTCTCCCCTCTCCTCAACCCCCCCTCTACTTCATGCCCATTGCTCTTGTCTGGTTTACTTGCTTCTTTTATTTTTTTGTACTCTGGATTTTTCTAATTGTATCTCTAGGGTGTCCTGCTTTTTTGTATTTTGGGGAAAATGATCTCCAAGTGTGACTGGGCTCAGCTTTGACTTTGGCGGGCTGGGAAGGGAAGACAATTTGCTTCACATATGGTCTTCAGCACTCCCAGCACAAGGAACATAACTTCTGGGTTTCATTGCTTTGCATTGTGGTAATTGCAATGGGTTGAATTAGAAATGTCCTCCACAGTCTCACGTTTCCAATGCTGTTTGGGAGACTGTGGGACCATTAGGCAGTAGGGCTTAGCTGGTAGAAGTAGGTCTCTGGTTCCGATATCCTTTCTGCTTCCCAGCCTGCTGTGATATGAGGAGCCTCCCCACACACTCCTGTCAAGGTGATTCCAGCATTCCTTCCAGTCTGGATGGACTGAAACCAGGAGCCAAAAGAAATCTTTCCTCAAGTGTTTCTGTTGGGTGTTCTGATTACAGCAGCACAAAAGTAACCATCCCAGCCATTGACGAGTGTTGAGTAGACCCCATTCAGTCATGAGGAATTGCCAAGCTGCGGTATTCTAATTTTGTTATGATTTCTGCAGAGAAACCTTCCTTCTCATTCTTGTGAGATGTAGCAGGAGAACCCAAGTAGAGGCAATAAGAGCGTTTTGATCATCAAGAGGGTGGTTGGCCAAGATGCACTTGAATTTGAAAGTCGTATCTACCTGTGTATACACACACACACACACACACACACACACACACACACACACACACACACACACACACGGTATGCTGAGTGCTAGAGAGGGCCACAGGAACTCCAGTCTGACTGAATCTCTAACTCCTGGTACCTTCTTTATCTCTCCATCACAAGCCCAGTCTTTTTGGTTTATTTTATTTTTCCCCACAACATCTCTTGATCATTCACCAAGAAAAGCCCCAGAAACCTCATTTGGTTGATGGCCAAATTGTCTTTATGCCTAGAGACAATGGATTTCTGTGGCATTCGCCTGGCAAGTCTCTGGATGAGAAGGGGTCCTTTTCTGGGATAGCTAAACGGAGACAGTCAAATGCCAAATACTTGTGGTCAGGCTATACATTTAATTCTGGACACAGCTCACAGGTGGCCAGTAACTAACTGGACTGGGCTAAAAGTCTCCGTTCTGTAATTGATTGCCCATCTGGCCACATCCCTGTAATCTCTCAGAAGCAGGATATTCATGTTACTCTTGGGAGAACTCAATTGATCAAGATGGAATGTCCCTGAAGAAGAGACAACAATTATCAATATTTCTGCCCCACTGCCATTTATTTTTTCTGGTTTTGAGGCTTAGATTCAACTCTGGCAGGAGCGAGAGCCCTTAGCAGTTACCACTTTATATTCTATTGTTCTGTTCTCCTAATAAGATACTCGGAAGCTGCCTAATCCAGAGAGCATACATACCTCACATTTGAAAACTGATTTTGTTTCACTGAGCCTTTTACAATTCTACCCAGCCTTCCCAGACCTTGAGCAACCAACACGGAGCTGTGAAAGCGATGCTAATTGCTTTCCCTGGGGTCAAGCATCTTCCTTGTAAACCATGAATCCAGTAGCCACTGAAAACCCAGAGGAAGAATTGACAGTCGGTCTTACAAGAGGTATAATTGAGCTTTTTAAACATTTAACTCTAATGCAAATTTGTTTTCAATCGATTTTTTTCTCATCTCTTAACATGTCCTGAAGGAAATAATTGCTGTGAATATCTAGGCTCAACTTATTATCACTGTGGACTTGAAGCTTCCTTCCCAGAATCTCTTAGAAGCTAAAACACATCTCCCTGCCACCTTTTAACACAAAGGGTAAGTGGCTGAGGCCTTTTGAGCCTGATGGTCCTGACTTCTGTGCAGAGGTTGGCACGTGCTAGAGAGACAACCATGAAGATTAAAATTCCTTTCTCTGTCTGGACCAATTGATGCAGGACACACCCTCCCAGGGGAGGAGGCACACAGAGCAAATATGTTGCACCTGCCATAGCACTGTTTGAATCGAGATGAACCTCCCTCGGTGTTAGTTTTAATTCCACCAAGCAAGAAAAAAATGGAGGCTGCAAAACTGTACTTGCGCCGGGAGAATAATGGGACATGCACAACCAGATCCTCCAGTTAACCACGAGTTTTCCAGTCGACTCCTGATGCTCTGGGTGGCTTGATAAATTACCATGCATTTTTTTTATCTTCTGAGAGTAGTCCAGGCTACGCCTCCAACTCAATATGTAGCTGAGGGTGACCTTGAACTCCTCTGTCTCTGGTTCCTAAATGCTGCGATTACAGGCATGCTTCATGAGTCTGCTTCATGTGGTGCTGGAGAATTAAATCAGAGTTGCCTGTATGCCAGGCAAGCGCTCTGCCAACTGAGTTACAGCTGCAGGCCATCAGGTAGTCTTAAAATATGTCTCAAGCCCTTTTGTCAAAATATGAAGCCAGGTTCCCTCTGCCTGGATGGGAGCAGGCCTATGGATTCACTTCAAACAGAATGTCGTGAAAGTGGTGTCATGGGACTTCCATGAATAGGTCATAAGAGGGTGTCTTTCTACCAGATTCGCTCTCAGGTCATCTTTTTCCAGCTGTTAGCGCGCAAAGAGGAGCCGCGCTCTGAAGACAGGTGTGTCTCCGTAGGGTAAGATCTTGGACGTTTTCTTGATGGATAAAACAGATTGCAGATGGAAAGATTTAGAGTTTAAGGTTATGTGTTTGTCAGTCCTGGGGATAAAAGTTTTTTTCTCTGTGATTGGCTTATTCCAAGAGGACAGACAGCACTAACTTGTAACTCATCAATCCCCAGATGAAAATCAAGGAGTTGGGGGACCCTGCTGGTGAGGTCGGCCTTGTCAGCAGCTTGAGCTAAAGGAGAAAGATCTGTTTATCCTCAATACATACCCAGGAGAAGCCAACCACTATACTGCCACAGCCTTTGCCTGACACCTCCTTACCAAGACTGTACTTACTTAAGAAACCCAGTGGAAATCTGGCGAAAACCTTTAATCCCAGTACTCAGAAGACAGAGGCAGGTGGATCTCAGTTCAAGTCCAGCCTGGTCTACAGAGCGAGTTCCAGAATGGCCAGGGCTACACAGACAAACCCTGTCTGGAAAAAGCAAAAAGGAAAAGGAAAAGAAACCTAGTGGGAAGGAAGGAGTCAGTTATATGAGTTTTACCTCTCAGGAGTCAGTTATATGAGTAAGCAGCTTTGGAAGTAGCCCCTTGTACCTCAAGTCAAGCTCTGAGAGGATTTCATCCGTCAGGCTTGGAAATCCCCCACTGAGGCCCAGACCAGAAACCACCAGCAACTGGCAACTGTCAACAAAAATTCACTAGAAAAAATGTGTGACCTAGGGTGCCTTTATTTAAAAACAGCTATAAAACATACAATATGGTGGCAGAGAGGCACAGCCTTCAGTACTAAATGGAAATGTACCATTTGCAGGAACAGAGAAACGCTGGCTCAGATAAGTAAGGCTTTGTGTGACGGGGTTTTGCTGTGTACCCCAGACTAACCTTGAACTGACCTTGTAACCCAGGCTGACCTTGAATTCACGGCAATCGTCCCACCTCAGTCCCAGAAGTGCTGGGACTATCCTGTCCTTAGGACACGGCTGCTTAAACTTTTCTCACTCTCTATACTTTCGTTTTAATGCATTTTTATTTTTACTAAGTATAGTGTGTATTTGGGGGGATCTGTGGAGATCAGAAGAGTGTGTCTGAGCTGGAGTTACCGGCCATTACGAACAGCTCACAAGGGTAATGGGGACCAAACTGGGGTTTTCTAGAAGAGCAGCAAGTGTTCACTGCCAAGCCATCTCTTCAGACCTCTTTGCCCCTTCTAGCCCAAGAAATTTTCATGTGGCCCAGATCTACAGACACATGAAACAGGTGCACAGAGGAAACATTCACCGATAACAAACTGTAAGAAGTTTATTTTGAGACAATTCTTTGGTATACAGATGATTTTACCCTGTGTCAAAGAGGAAAGGAAATCTGTGTACAAATGAGACAAATGAACCAGTTTATTATTACATGAAGCATTACCCTTGGATGAATATTTAATAGTACAAGACAGAATATCTCCAGAAGTTTTCAGAGTTGATTAACTCTTAGGTTTTTTGTTTGTTTGTTTGTTTTTTGTTTTGTTTTGTTTTTTCGAGACGGGGTTTCTCTGTATTGTTTTGGAGGCTGTCCTGGAACTCACTCTGTAGACCAGGTTGGCCTCGAACTCACAGAGATCTGCCTGCCTCTGCCTCCCAAGAGCTGGGATTAAAGGCATGCACCACCAGCGCCTGGTGGACGTTTAGTTTTTATAACCATCAGTGCAGGGGAGCATGGCCTTACATAAAAATATATGGTGTGAAAATACAGGATGTGTTTAGGATCATCTCCAACTCTTAGGGAAACTGTGTCCCAACCCTAAGATAAAGTTCATTCAGTGATTCTTTTGTTTTTTAAATGAAACTCATGTCAGAAATTCAAACAACTTTTCTTTTTTAAAGTAAATTTTTATTTAAATTAAAAACAGTTTTATTTTACATACCAATCCAGTTCCCTCTCCCTCCCATCTTCTCAAACCCCCATCCTACTCCCCATCCACTCCCTAGGAGGGTAATGTTTCCCATGGGGGACCATCAAAGTCTGACACATCATTTGGGGCAGGGCCTAGGCCCTCTCCCGTGTATCTAGACTGAGAGAGTATCCCTCCATAGGGAATGGGCTCCCAAAGCCCATTCGTGCCCTAGGGATTAATATTGGTTCCACTGCCCAGGTCCCCCAACTGACACCCACGTTCAGGGGGCCTGGTTTGGTCCTATGCTGGTTCCCCAGCTATCAGACTGGAGTCCAAGTTCCCACTTGCTCAGGTCAGCTGTTTCTGTGGGTTTCCACAGCATGATCCTGACCCTCAAGCAACTTTTCTAAACAGACACTCTAACACAATACAACCCAAAGCAACACTACTTTGATACGTATATCCGGAGAAATGATGGTAGGAAAATATTAAGACTTTGGCTTTTGGTAATTAAATCATTATAGTTTTCTAAAAACAGAAATGTGTGGGTGGTAAAAAAAGAAAAAACACTGGAATTCTTTTTTTTTTTTTTTTTTTTTTTTTTTTGGTTTTTCGAGACAGGGTTTCTCTGTATTGTTTTGGAGGCTGTCCTGGAACTCACTTTGTAGACCAGGCTAGCCTGGAACTCACAAAGATCCACTTGCCTCTGCCTCCGGAGTGCTGGGATTAAAGGCGTGCGCCACCAACGCCGGGCTAACACTGGAATTCTTAACACGCAACAGTCTTGAATCTGAGCCAAAGTGTTTCCGCAGTATTTGTCAGCGCTATGTGGTGTAACAGCATGTGCAGTGTATGTACTCTGTGTGCCCAGGACCAAGGCTACCATGAACTTGAACGTACAACACTGCTGAGGGCTGCTTGGAACATCTTGGGTTCATTGAATGTTTGATTTTCTGAGTTCTTGGTGGTTGGTTGCAAGTTCGGAAACTTTGTTGTTGCCAGTTTTCTGTGACCTGAACATTGAGTTATGTGATCCCATATGGGATCATGGCCCACAGTCTTAAAAGCTTTGAAAGTTTTAAATAGAGGATGTTCCTACTACCATCTGTCTACTGCACAAATGTGAGATGCAACCATGCCCTTTCCTGATTGGTTGACACTGACATGTGACTACAGATAATGGTTCAGAGTGGTCAGACCCAAGCAGCAAACTGAGGCTTACAGAGATGCCACAAAGTTTAGTACGTGCAAAGAATATATGTGACTTGTGACCCCACGTTCAGCAAGTGGCTCCCGGGCTCCACTCTGAACTGTTAGCCCAGTTAGCCACTTGGGACCCGGCTTGCATTTGTGTAAGTTCACGCAATGAGCATGGTGGCCACTGCTGGGGTAGAAATACCTCCTTGCGCTCTCACAGAATTGCTTCTTATTAGTCTGCCTTCCTTGTAAATACATTTATTCCCTTTTTTCTCAAGATTGGATCAATACTATTTTATAATTTGCCATTTTCATATTGTTATCAGAAACATTTTCTCATATCAGAATACCAGAGTATATAGAATATCATAACATCTCGATTGTTATTCCTGAATGTTTTATTAGCATATACCAATTAATGATAAAAGGGTACCATTGTGCCATTTTATTTATGCTCATTGTGTATTTTTATCATATTTATCCCCCTTTGCCATCTCTGTCAGTGGAACAAAGGTCCTTATGCCCACAGAGCACTAGGGAACCAGGAATGTTAGACAAGCAGAGGTCTCAAAGGAGGAATTATCTGTTTTCTCCTCCAGGAGGCTGGCAGTGGATATTGTCAATGACCTGATGAACCTTTTGCTGTCTATAGCGGCAGACCTTACCCTAATTCCCCAGAATTATCTTACACTCTCCCTTCTTAGACAGTTATCTTCAGCAACCTGTCAATAGAACTCATCCTAGGTGTGTGTGGGTCATATATACTTTATAGCTTGCTGCCCTCTCTGTGCTATCTCAAAGACAACACTAGATTCTAGGCCTTTTAGCTAGAGAGCCCACCCTTGTGCTCCCTTTGTAAAGAAGCTTTTGAGTAGTCTTACTTTAAGCTTTACGGGGCACCTGGAACTGGACCCATTGTTGCCTAGAAACCTGGAATTGGAACAATTGTTGCCTGGAAACTTGGAATGTGAATGATTGTTGCCTGGAAACTTTTCCCCAAGTTGTACTGTTTTAAATGTGCTGACAACGAAACCGCCTGGCATCAGACTCCCCAAGCCTGATCCAGGTTGATGAAGTCAATCTGAACCGAGTTTTCTTTTTTTTTAATGTATTTATTTATTATGCATACAGTTTTTTTTTATCTGTGTACATGCATGTACCCCAGGAGAAGGCATCAGACCTCATTATAGATGGTTGTGAGCCACCATGTGGTTGCTGGGAATTGAACTCAGGACCTCTGGAAGAACATGCAGTGCTCTTAACCTCTGAGCCATCTCTCCAGCCCTGAACCGAGTTTTCATTCTCACCTCTTGGAGGTTTGCTTCCCTGCCTGCACATCTGCAGGGTCCCCTTCGCCTCTCTTGTTGCCCCTGTAACTCCTGCAGATCCCTTTTCTCTTCCCAACTCGACATTCTACTCTCGTGCCTGTTGGTGAGTATGTAATCTATTGAGTTTCATTAGGGTGTTTACAGAAGCATGGACATCAGTGGTTACCCCAATGAAGAAAACCTCTCCCTCTTCCATCAACCATCGACCGTAAGTAAATCCTAAGGGAAGGGTAGGACCTCAGGCTCCACTTTCACATCTATAACAGGGTTTCGATAGGTCCAATCTTGTAGAGATCTTGTGCAGATAGTCGTAGCTACCTGAGTTCAAGCATACTGCCACCACATACATCCTGCCTGGAAGTCAGCATTTCACGATGTCCCTTCCCCCAGCACCTTTCTCAGGCTCTTATATTCTTTCCCCTGCCATAGACCAGGCTGGCTTCGAACCCAGATATCAGTCTGCCTCTGCCTCCCTAGTGCTGGGATTAAAGGTGTGCGCCACCATTGCCTGGCTCCTTCCTCCCTCTTTTACCACAATGATCCCTGAGCCTTGGGGGGTGTGACATAGATGTCCCGTTTATGACTGGGCATTCATCAGCCCCTCATTCTATGTATTTGACCACTTATGAGTCTCTATAGCCAATGCTGATTGCAAATTTTTTCTTTTTTAAAGTTTTATTTCTATTTAAAATATAATCCCACAAGTTCTCCCCTCCCTCTCCAAGTCTGGGCCCTGCTAAAACAAAAAACAGTTGCATCTAAGAAAATAAATTTTCTCACTCCAGGAATATCTGGCCAGAGGGACCTGAATCAGCCAAAGTTTGACTGAGCATGAAAAAAAATGACATTGATAAAGGAAAACAGATTACGATTCCTTTTAACAATGCCTCTTAGTAGCTAATTAAGTCAGACCATTTAGTATAAGGTCCTCAAATAACTGTTGTAATGCAGTGATCCCTGTTATAATAAAAACAAAATAAGCTACTACCATAGGAACATTCAGTCATGTATGATATTAAAGAAAGCATGTATGTGTGTGGTGATGTGCACATGTGCGTGTGTGCATGCTTCTAAGTGGAAGCCAGAGAAAGACATCAGGGGTCCTCTACTACACCACACTTACTCCTTTATGGCAGGGTCTCTTCCTGAACCTACATCTTGGTTTTTTTTTTTCAGCTAAGACAAAGGCCAATAAGCCCCCATGAACTCCTGTCTCTAGTCTCCTCAGTGCTGGGGTTACAGGGTTGTGCAGAACGCCCAGCTTGTTACATGGTGCCGGCACCTGAACTTGGGTTCTCTGCCAGAGCAGTGCACTCTCTTAGCCACTTAGCTGCTCCTCTGCTCCTTTTTAAATCAAGGCACATGAGGAAATGCATAAAATGTTTATCTGATGACCTCCGGTTTCCTCTCTTTTCCTGGAAAATATATAATCTTGTTCATCTTTATGACTGAATAAAACTTTATAAGCCACATTTTCTATCCCTTTACTCACTGTCAGGCACCTAGGCCACATGAGAGATGGGCTGTTAACAAAAACGCCATGATAAACAGGATGAGCAGGCGCCCCTGCGGTATGCTGACTTAGATTCTCCCTGGTGTACATCCACCAGGGATATACCTGGTAGCTTTAGTTTTTTTGAGGAGCCTCCACACTGATTTCCATAGTAACTGGAATAATTTACATTCCCTTCAACTGTGTTTAAGGGCTCCTTTTTTTCAGGGACTACATTTTCAATTCCACGGTTCTAAACCAGACATTTCAAACTCTTTATAGGTTTTCACGTTAAAAATACATAGCTTAGCTGGAGAGCTGACTCTGTGGTAAACAATGCTGCTATGCTCTAGGAAGACTAGAGTTCAGATCCTCACAACCATCGGATGCCCTCTATTGGCCATTATGTGCATTGTACTCACATACACTTAGCCAATCACAGACAGACAGACAGACAGACGCACGCACGCACGCGCGCGCGCGCGCGCGCGCACACACACACACACACACACACACACACACACACACACACACACACACACACACACACACACACACACACACACACACACACACACACACACTAAATTGCCAGGCAGTGGGAAGAGAGAACCTTAATTGAAGAATCGTCTCCCGTAGGTTGGCCATTGGATGTGTCTGTGGAGCATTGTCTCAACTGATGATTGATTGATTGATGTGGGAGGGCTCCGCCCACCGAGGGCAGTGCCCACTCTGGACAGTTGGTCTTAAGTTGTGTCTATAAAGTCAAGGGGAGCAAGATATTAAGCAGGTTTCTCTGCTGTTCCAGCTTGAGTTGAGTTCCTCCTGTACTTCTCTCAATGACTGAATATCTTTGGGACGTATAAGCCAAAGAAACCCTTTCCACCCCAAGCTCCATTTGGTCATGGTGTATACCACAGTAATAGGAATCAAAGTATGACGACGACAACAACAATAATGATGATGATGCCCCTAACAGACCAAAACGTAGTTCTTGGACTAACATGGTGATGTTACCTCAGGGATTTACTTGAAATGTAGAATTTAGAACCTTGTCTGACTTCCGAATCAGAATCTGCATCTAAGCAACATCCCCAGGTGAATCCTTGGCCCCAGGAAGCTTAAAGAGGCCAGTCTCTTTCCTAATGCCTCAGGTTGGCATTCATCCTTTGGGGTCACTTCTGCATCTCTATCACGGGAGAGAGCAGGACAGTTCATACATCCATTTGCCTGGTGCATTTTGATTAAACATTCATTGCACGGGTGGTAGAGCAGGGAAGCAAACAAACCAAGTTTTTTATTGTCCTCTATGTTAACGTTTTACATTTCTTCAATCTGGTTTCTCAACAGGTAGAACTGTTTTCCACTAACCATTTCCCTGCCTTCCCACAGTCACAGGTATGGTGTCCTGCGACTTTACACAGAAAGACGGATGCCAGACAGAGCGGGGGAAATCTCTCCCATTCAGGAGCCTATTTACTTAAAACTGGAGTAGGATATCCACGTTTATCATACACCCCACTGCTGCCACTGACAGCCTGCTGCACATCCCCTCCAGGATGGTTTGGCGGCTCTGTGCCTTGACTTTCAAAACCACTCCTCAAATCACTGGGAAATTTCACACCACTTTAGAAACAGTGAGCTCTGATGACAGCTTGTCAAGCCTTGACTGCGTATCTTTCCAGTTAAGTCTCTGACGGTAACCCTTGGGGCATGCTGGGGAAAATGGCAGTGGTCCAGCGATGATGATTAAGTCAAAACTCACTGCCGTTTGCCACCAGCCATAGAGCTAGAATCTTTTAATCTTTTAAGTTCCACTACTAGGCGCTTGGGCAGGAAGAGAGAAAATGGGAAGAAGAGAATGACGGGAGGAGGCTAAGGCAAGACGGAAGGCAGAGCACAGTGCATTGCCACCATGACTAACCCCGCTCTTTGTCGGCGAGGCTATCTCTGTATGCCTGTCTCTGTTGAGAGCTTCATTTAGCAACCAGTGAAAGAAAAGCTAAAGGTTTTATTTGCTTTTGCGTGTGTGTGTGTGTGTGTGTGTGTGTGTGTGTGTGTGTGTGTGTGTGTTATACATGTGGGATGCATGCCTATGAGAGTTCAGGGTGCACGCCTGTGAATGTATATGTGAATAGGGAGACCACAGCAAAGGATATCAAGTGTCTTCCTCTATTGCTCTCTGCTTACTATTCCCTTGAGACAGGATTTCTCATTGAACCAGGAGATTACCATTTTGGCTGTCTGGCTAGTGAGCTCTGGAGATTCCTCTGTCTCCTACCTCCTAATGTTGGGTTTGCAGGCACACATGGATATGCTCCAATTTTGCACAGGTGCTGAGGATTCAAACTCAGACCCTCAGGCTTACAGAGCAACAGAGCAAGCACCTTTACCCACCATGCTATTCCTTAAAAATGTCAAAATGTTTCCTCTCTCAGAGGGCAGATTTCCTTCCTTCCTTCCTTCCTTCCTTCCTTCCTTCCTTCCTTTCTTTCTTTCTATCTTCCTTTCTTTTTTTCTGAGACAGGGTTTCTTTGTATTGTTTTGGAGGCTATCCTGGAACTCGCTCAGTAGACCAGGCTAGCCTGGAACTCACAGAGATCCGCCTGCCTCTGCCTCCTGAGTGCTGGGATTAAAGGCATGTGCCACCAACGCCCAGCCAGAGGGCAGATTTTCAAAACAACTCTTTTCAAAGACTGGAGGAAAAATTGATCTGTAAGACAAGACACTGTTGATTTTATAAAATCTTTCCTTTATTGACCATTGAGACTAGTGTTGCTCTTCTTGCATACAAGAAAGGGGGAGGAGGCTGTTTTACCAGTAATCTCTGTAATCTTAGCAATGCACACAAATGTGGTTCAACAATATAGCCAGACTATTTATTGGTAGAAAATTTTTATTAATGAATTATACACCACTGTGTATCAGTGCTTTTAAACCCTAATGAGTGCCTGCCACGAATAAATATCACAAACATATCAATAAATATTTGTCAAATTAATAAATGAAATAATGTTCAGAAAATATCATCAAGACCCCCATCTGTCGAGGCCTCAGCAGTTGGTTATACGACCAGGCACCACCTGCTCTCCCAGCAAGGCTGTTTTAATGAAAAGGGTGAGCATTGATTTGGTTTAGTTGCAGTTTGCTTCCAGAATTGCTCAGTACCACCATCTTTCTGAGTCAAGGTTGTTCAAAAGCAATGCTGAGGGCAGCAAACCTGCATTTGTCAAATGACTGTGTGGTTGAAAAGCCCTCTGAACCAAACCAACATTCACATAATGAACTTGGTTAGTGAGTTTCGAATTATAATGAAGACCAAGTCATCTTCTGAAGCCCTAAAGTGTGTGTGTGTGTGTGCTGACTTCTGAAGCACACGATACAAAAGTACATGCTTCAAAGAAGCTAGCTAAATGTTTTATGTTCCCTTCATGCTCATTAGTAATTGCTCTCATTTCTCCTATTTATGTCTCCTTTTTTCCCCCTCTTTTTTTTTTCTCCTTCTGATCATAGGATGCAATTAAAATCCCAATGCCTGGTGGTTCCTGCCAGAGATATAAACAGTACCTGACCCCATGTGATCTCCTGCCTGAATAGAGATCAGGATTTCATCTTAGAGCAACTCGATTTTGGATGGTTGCTAAGGAGACTATTGGCATCTCTGTGTCCTGTGTGCCCTATTGCTTGGAAAGAATTGCAGCAGCTTTGCCTGTTACTCTCCCAGAGAGAAAAGCCTCAAAACTCATTAGGAAAGCCAACGTTTTGAGATTCCGCTGGTCTCTTTATTGTTTCGAGTGCCGCTGGCTTTGGGGTATAACTCGAGAGTATATTGACATCTAAATAGGTTTGTTTTCGGAGCTAACAGTGCAGCTTTGAAGAGAAAGGAAAAACAGCGGACCAAGCTCTGGGGACCAGATTCTCTGACCTGGAGTTTTTGGCACAGGCCTGCTGTGTTCTTTTGTTTTGTTTAGAGAACCCCACCTCCTAACATTCAGAATCCAGACCAAGATTCACCCTCAGCCTTCTAACAGAGTCATCAATAAGGCACCAGTGTCACATGGAGAAAATAAATTAAAAAGCACTTCTCCTTGTCATTAACCAAGAGTGAGCCCGGATTTGAATTTTCTACTTCTGCCTCTCTGTCTTCTGTTGTTCCTTTCTGTCTGTTGTATGAGTATAAACCTGTGACTGTCTGAAATGTGTCTTTTGAATTCGTCCATGTGTCTGTGTCTCTCCATGTCCATGTGGGTCTCTAACAAAGGGCTTTGCCCTCTCTTTTATTGAACAACACAGAGGCATCACGTGGGGGAAGGAATGAGAAATACTTTGGAGAGATCTTGAATAGAATTTTACTAGGGATGAAGTCCTTGACTCCAACTGACCCAGATAGCAAACAGTACAATGTTATCAAGCAATATCCATATGCTGCATTTGACATATTCCTTTTGTTGTTGTTGTTTTTGTTTTTTGAGACAGAATTTCTCTATGTATTCCGGGTTGTCCAGGAACTCTCTCTGTAGACCAGGGTGGCCTCAAACTCAGAGATCTGCCTGTCTCTGCATTTCGAGAGATGGGATTAAAGGGGTGTGCCACCGTACAGCTAGAGGATATTCATTTTATAAGGTTGCTTTTGTCCCATTTTCTGTAAATGATTATCACAACACATATGTGTTACTCATAGGTCAGGGACTTAGAAAAGCATATAATTTCAGAATACTGCTCTGCATAGTAACTAGTAGGTCCCAGACCTTAACAAGACTGATGCCATGATGGAAGTACCATTCAGGCCAAAAAATCAGCATGTAGACAGCACCACCTGCCAAAACAATAACAAAGACTAAATCCATCAAAGTCCATAGTTCTAGGAAAATCCCTTAATGTACTGATTTTGCTTTTGGGCTTCAGTAGGTCTGCTTCTGGCTGACTGTTCTTGCTAATTGAAATATGCCACCCCAGGGTATGGCCTTTGTGCTTAAAAGCTCACCTTGAGAGAGGATGAGAGTTACATCAGGATCTCGAATATCCAGAGTAGTCTCTGGCCACCTAATAAAGGCTTTCTACTGGCTTAAACCCTGTCCAAGTAGTCTTCTCAAGGTTGTAGATGTTGATTACATGGGAAAATGCAGGCACGGAACACTGTTACATTGTTCTGTGGAAGACAGATTAAACAAACAGGCAGAGTAAATAGTAAGCTATTGGTCTGAAGTCTTAAGTGACCTCAAGGTGTTATTAACTTTGGCTGTGAGGTTCAGCAAAAGTTCTAGTCCCTTTGAATGCAAGAGATACTTTCATAATATGATGTCACTATATCTAACAAGCTGTACCATCCTGGGCAAGCAAAACATCCTCTCAAATCCTATTTTCTTATCCTGAAAGCAGAAAACTAGCAATACCTCACGATGTTGTTCACAGGATTAAATAAGGTCATGGAAACAGCTGTCAAAAACAACTTCTAACCTTCAAGGGGGTGATCTGCATTGTTTCCGACACAGCTTCACCAGGGGACAGGCTTTAAGGAATCTAACAACTGGTACACTTGTTAAAGGGTCCCCGAGGATCAGCCCTCCTGGAAGGATGGAGAAGGAAGGTGGATGAGTAGGGGGAGAAATGGATCTTTGAATGGATACAAGAACCTCAGCCAACCTCCCAGTGAAACCTGAAGTTAGAATGTCCCTTCTATTGCCTTGAGTGAGACAGACCTTTCTAGCTGTTATGAATGAATGTTGGTATTCAAGCAACCCCATAATTCATATGTTGAGGTTCCTTATACTCCAGTAGAATGTTTTTGGAGATGAGACTTTGGGAAGTAGATTTAGAGGTCATGAGGGTGTAGGCCAGGATGAGAGATGAGACTACCGTTCTCATAAGGAGAAGAAGAACCCTTGTCCAAGAAGACACACTGAGAAGACAAGCTAGGGAGAGGACACACTGTGAATCTGACCATGACTGCAGCAATGGGCTGCTCTTCCAGAGGACCCAGGTTTGTTCCCAGCACCCACACGGTGGCTCCCAACCGTCTGCCACACAAACACCCAGTTCCAGGGATCATCACCCTCTTGTGACTTCCATGGGCACTACAAACATGTGATGGACAGACACACATGAAGGCAAAACACTCACATGTTGAAAGCAAAGAAGCTGACCGCTTTGGCATACTGACCTCTGAATTCATTCATCCTCCAGAACTGTGAGAAGATGAGAGTCTACTGAATAAAGATTTGGCCAATCTAAGATACAACATCCCCACCAACAATAGGTGTGCTTTGCTCTAGGAAGAGATGTAACCTTTATCTCAGGAAAGCCCGATAAGCTGAAGGCAATAGGAGACATCACAGGGTGGATCAGAATCCCCCCTAACTCAAACAAAATAAAAAACAACTGTCCATCTTATGCAACATGCTCACTATTGACTTTTTTCATCACTTCACCCCTAAAAACAGTCCCCCACCCCCACTGTGTGTGTGTGTGTGTGTGTGTGTGTGTGTGTGTGTGTGTGTGTAGATGCATGGGAGGCCAAAGGTTAACATATGGATGAATTTTTCAATAACCTCATCATTTTTTGAGACAGAAATCTCATACTGAGGCCTTTTTGGTCTAAACTGCCTGGCCAGCAAGCTCCTAGGATTCATCCATCTCTGTCCTAGTCCCTGCCCCTCTGTCTAGATCTAGGATCATAGATCCATGCCTCCATGGCTGTCTTTTACATGGGTACTAGGGATCTGAACTCAGGTCCTACTGAGCCATCTCTCCAGTCTGAAAAAATACTTAAATCTCTTCCTGTGCAAGATACACAGAACTACAGTGAGACAACATTAGCCTTGATGACCTCTGCACCATAGAGTTCCCAGGGAAATGGTGAGTGGTGAGTTATGTCTCAAGTCCTGGGGATTCCTCACTGTTGCCCTTTTGTAACAAAATCACATTTAAGGCAAGGAGCACCATAGTAATGTGAATTTTACAAACATTTTGCACAATTGAAAGGGGACTAAGTAGCCAAGACTAGAAACAGGGAGGTTGCCAGGTAAACATGATATTTATTTCCTCTTCCAAATTCCCACTGGAAGGTTCCATGGGTACAGAGAAACACAAAGAGAGTAACAGAGGAGACAGCATGTGAAGAAAGTCCCGTGTCATTTTCAGAGCTGGTAATGGAGGATCATAACCCTGGTTTGTGGTGGGGGCACACATCCAGAGTTCCCAGAACTTGGGTGTCTTGAGTTGGAGTCTTGACCACAAGTCTGAGCCATCCTAGGCGTTATGGCTTGAGCACAAAATGTCCTCCATTGGCACCTATGCTGAACCTTTCCTCCTCGACTATTGATGCTACTTTGGGAGGTGGTACAAACATCAGGAAGGGAGGCTCATCTGGAAGCAGTAGGTTGCAGGGGTCATGCCTTTGAAATTGTACCCAAAACTGCAGAACCCACATCCATTCCTTCTGCTTTCTCTCTGTGGTTGTATTCCTTTTGAAACCCAGTCTCACGATGTTGTCTGGCTTTTCTCATTACCATAACAGGATACCTGAAATAACCATCTTAGAGGGAATACTTATCTTGGTTCACAGTTTCAGAACACTCAGCCCAGGTCTCTGGACTTCACAGACTCTGAACCCATGATGGAGCCTTACCGCATGGTAGCAAAAGCCTATGGCAGAGGCTGTCATGGTGGATGGGAAGCAGAGAGTAGGGAAAGGATTGGGGACAGTTTCAGTGCATGCAGAAGGTGGCCTGCATCAATTAGCGATGTCTTCATCTGCAAGTAATGCAATGGAGCAGAGGCTTTAGGGTGCACTTCTTTGGTTGCAGTAGAACGTGATCACTGACATTAGTTCAGATATGCAAAGATTGTCTTTCTACTCAGAAGTCCTTAAATTAGTGCAGCGGTTCTCAACCTGTGGGTCTTGACCCCTTTAGATCCCATATCAGATATTCTGTATATTATTTACATTATGATTTATAACTGTAGAAAAGTGACAGTTATGCAGTAGTAACATAATAACTTTATGGTTGGGGGTCACCGTAACATGAGGAACTGTATTGAAGGGTTGCAGCATTAGGAAGGTTGAGAGCCACTGTTTTATCGACTTTTGTTTGTCTTATGGCCCCAAGTGGCTCTCTGTACCATCTATTGTGTCTGCATTGAAGAAGCAGTAAGTAACAGGGAAGCCTGTGGCAGCCATGACCTCTCTTTTTAGCTGAGCATGTTCTTGACCTTGTAATCCTTCTGTCTCCACTTCCTAAGAACTGGAATTTCAAGCATGCACTACTATGTCCAATGTATGCAGTGTTGGAGATCAAACCCAGCCCTGAGCATTCTAGGCAAGTGCTCTGCTAAACTGAGCTCTGCCCCACCTTACTAGTTATATCCTTACTAGGAAAACAAGTATGTTTCTTAGTGTCTCCAGCAGACTTTGCTTACACCCCAGGCAACAGAAGTAGTTATGTGATCTCTTGTGGCTGCAACAGTGGGTATCATACCTAAAGCTGAGCACTTGACTATCTTACATACACATTTGCATGTTTGAGGACAACCTAATGTGTCCTCCTTATTACTGTCCATTCTACCTCTGCCTTGCCCCCTCTTTTTAGATAGGGCTTCCCATTAAACCTGGAGCTTTCCAAGTAGGAGAGGTTGGATGGTGAGTCCCAGGATCCACCTGTGTCTGCCTCCCCAAGGCTAAGATTGCAAGCATACATCATCATGCATGTTGTTCTTGTTTTTTTTTTTTTAACATAAATTCTGAAAACTGAAATCTAGTCCTTATGCTTTCAAGGTCAACTGTTTACCAACAGAGCCATCCCCACAGGCCTGCAATTTAAAAAACAAACAAAAGAATCTGTCACCAAACCACCTAGTGACCACACAAGGTAACTACCTTGGCTCCCAATCCACCCTGCCAGCCCAGCCTTGTCTCCCTCCCTCTCTTTATGGAGGAGAAGCTCTTCACCTGGAGTGAGTATCCAGGTTGGAATGCAGGGGCTTGCATATGGAACCGTGGTACTCCATGCAGACTCCTCCATTCCCAGCACATCAGTAGTCATGTAAGCCATTCAGACAGGGGATTGAAAGGTCACTTCCTGGAGAAAGGGGACATCCAAGTGACTCACTGTCTATCACTGTCATTATTATGTTTTAAGAAAACTTGTTTTGGTAAAATAACTTGGCCAAAGGCTGTTTTGAGCAACACAAGACAAGCCCTGTTTTACAATAAACAATTCCTCTAACACTTGATATGATCATCTTTAACATTTTAATCCTATACGTGTTTTTATTTGCTTGTCTGTCACATGTTATGATGAGGTCTTGCTACATAACCCAGGATAGCCTCAAATTCCTGATTTTCCTATCTCAGCTTCAAGTGCTGGAATTATAGGTATGCCATCACTCTCAGTGCACAATGTATATTTTCCTAGTAACTAATAATGCTAGACAAACTTTTGGGTACTTACTTACCATTTGTGTCTTGTTTCATGAAGTACTTGTTTAAGTCTTTTGCCCTCTTTTTATTTGATTGTCTTGTATAGAGTTTTGGTGTCCTTGATATATTCTAGATATAAATCTTCATCATATATGAGCTCTAAGAATATTATTTCTATCTGTAGCTTGCTTTTTGTTTCTTACCAGTGTCCCTTTGAGAACCGAAAGGCCTTGGCTCAGTGAGATGGCTCAGTGTAGGGGCACTTGCTGCCATGCTTGGCAACCTGAGTTAGAACCCACTGACTTCCTGAATCCACTGTGAGAATCAATTTCTGAAGCTGTGTCTCCATACACAAAATAAATAAATAACTATAACAAAAACCTGAACACCAAGGGTCTTTAATTTGTATGAAGTCAATTTTACCAAAACTCTACCTTATACCTTGTGCTTTCTCTCTTCATGTGTGTCTACAAAGGGTCATTAAGATTTTCTATGAGCTGGGCATGGTTTCTCACACCTTTGATCTCAGCACTCAGGAGGCAGAGGCAGGAGGATCAGGAATTCAAGGTTAGCCTGGGCTACGTAGCAGAATCCTGCCCTATGAAAGAAAAAAAATGATATATCTTTCACACCTATAGGAAAAGTTTAAAATATTGATAATGTTCATAGCAAGTATTAGAGGAATTGCTTAATACCAAGACTCACATATGACATATGCAGTCAATACACCTATCTGTCTCATTGACACTCATGTTTATTTTTTCACTATAAGATAATTAGTATAAGGTTTAAGATCAAAGAATGTCTTGCAAATTTGACCTTTTGTAAAATTGTTTGTGAACTCTTTAGCTTCTTTGTAGTTCATATGACTTTTTAGAAACAGACTGTTAATTTCTGCGAAAAAAAACCCTACCCTGCTTAGATTTTAGAGTTACATTGACACTGTGCATTAATTTTTAAGGAATTTCTTTCCTCATAATACTGAGCCTTCCAGTCAATGGACAGAATGTATCCTTTCACTTATTTATGTCTTTTTTTCCATTTTGGATATAAAGGTCTTGAATATACCTTGACTCTTATTTCTTAGTCTAGTTACAGCTGGTATGAATAAAATGATTTTTTTCGTGTTGAACGTGTACCTTTCAGTGGCTGCCGACCCTAGCAAGCTGGACCATTGGTAGTGCGTCTTTCATTTGTCCCCGTGTGTTATGTGATGTTTTACTCTTTGGTTTTTTGAGTGGTCCACCACCTAGCTTCCAAATACATCGCACATGAAGGCTTATTCTTATTTATAAATGTCTGGCTTTAGCTTGACTTGTTTCTTGCCAGCTTTTCTTAAATTATCCCGTCTATGTTTCACCTCGGGGCTTTTGTCTTTCTCTATTCCTGTGTACCTTTTCTTTCCTTCTTACTCCATGTCTGGCTGTGCAGCTGGGGGGCTGGATGGCTGGTTCCTGAAGTCCTCCTCCTTCCTCTCTCAGATTTCTCAGATTTCTCCTCTCTGCCTGCCAGCCCCACCTATTTTCTTCTCTCTCCTGCCTCTCTATTGGCAGTTCAGCTCTTTATTAGACCATCAGGCGTTTTTGACAGACATAGTAACACAGCTTCACAGAGTTAAACAAATGCAACATAAACAAAACTAACGCACCTTGAAAAGATACTCCCCAACACCTGTGCTCAGAGATCATAGCGCTCCCTGGGCTGAAGGTCTAAACACCATTCTTTCACAGCTGCTCTTGTTGTTTCTTTGGGTTGTGTTTTTTTGGTCAAAGGGAAAATCTAATCATTGTTACAACTTTGTGTTGCCAGCAGAAGCAGCCACCGAGACATTTAGTGACTCACTCTGTAATGTGCATGGACAACTGAGGATCGCTGTGCAGTTTACTCAAGCTTCCAGCATGAAGATAGAGACTTAAACAAATAGAACAGAGGGGATTCAGGAGACAGCTCCAGGTATCTTTATTACTATTGTCAGTTTACACAGCACAATAAATACAGAAAGAAATCTACTGTGAGTAAATGCTAAGATTCTGGGGAAGGGCATGGGCCAAGGAATAGGCCACACATAAAGGATGAGGAAAAAAGATGCTGTTCTAATTTGTAACAACCACATTGGAGGCAGGACACAGCAGACCATTGCTTTTGACATTCTGTAGACACAGCTTCCGACCTGGAGATCTGGCCCCACCCTAATTATCAGCAATGATTTGGTGATAAAATTGTTTCAACCATATAAGATCCTCAAAAATAAACTCATATGCACACTTTCCCAGGAAGGTTTTGGAGAATTTGCTCCAAAATTAATAACAAACAAGGAGAAAACCTCAGCTCAGGAAACGGAGACACCTCCCACCCCCTCCAACACACACACACACACACACACACACACACACACACACACACACACACACACACACACACCACGCAAAAGAGACAATGTCAGAAAATGATGATAGCATTGCCAGTTGTAGAGAATGATTTGTTTGGGGCAGGATGAAAGGCAACTAGGGGAAGAATCCAAGAGCAAATGGTGTTGGGGGTGGGGAGCTTTGGCCTGACTTCTGCTCCTATTCATTCTATGCAGACTCTCGAGGGTCCAGGAAGCCCCAGCTCACAGGGTGCTCTCCCCTCAGTCTTTGCTGCAAGGTCACATTGCCCTGCCACAGCAGGCCCCATAGAAGACCGTGTGCTTCCCACACGGGTATTCAAAGCTTTATGAAAGAGGAAGAAAACAACCCTCCCAAACCACACGGAGCACAGCCATCATTTGTGGCCCACATGTTGTAAAGGACAGGAAATATATGAGAACATGGTAGAGGGAAAATATCCCACATTTTCCCTCTTACTAATCAAATGGATTGATTGTACCGCCCAAGATTTATACTTCTTAGATTTAAAGGCAACATTTTGTCAACAGAATATGTGAAGCTGCCAGTGCATAGGAAGACCTTGGGAATTCAGGAGCACAAATCACTATAACAACCTGGAGTCAGTGTCTGGAAATATGCACAGCGCACTTACAAACAGTTCACGGCGCTTCCGTTTGTGAGAGACTGCTTTGGTGAAATTGCATTATCGTGATCTACTGGCTTTTAGGACCAGGAACTGAAGACAAGCCTTTATTTTAGTCTGCTACAGCTGGAGAAGGAAAGCCCAATGCATCTGAGGTGACAGCCCCGACACCGGCCCTTGTTGCTCCTTTGCATTGAGCAGTGACAACTGAGTGATTTTGTAACATTAACTTGCAGTTAGGATGACCACAGGGGCAACTCAGGGGCCAATCCTGTTCAGAACTAACTGTTAACTACACAGCCAACGCTGATTATAATTGAAGCATTTTGTAGTGTTTCTGACTCATCATTATATTCTAGAAAGCCTATGCTGTTCATGTCTAGCTTTGACCTTGCCGCTGTCAGACTATTGCTTTAACTCCTGGCCCATAAACATTCCACCAGTATCTTCATCTGTCGTTTCCATCTGTTGGGTATGTATTTCTCCCCTCTCTCCTCTCCTCTCCTCCCACTGCCGCCTCCACAGCTTTTATGTGGTGGTTTTTGGTTAGGTTTTAGTTTAGGCCACAAGTTTCAAGATGTCAAGATAAGATATGACTAATCTAGAAGAGGAATAAACAACCAGCAGACACGGGCACAGACACAGGGACTCCTGTGACTTTGGGCTTTCCATTTTAGGGAGATGGGGACAGTCTCTGTTTCTACAGAAGATGTTTGTTTTATATCAAGTAGGGATTTTTGCTGTTTGGAATTTAAGTCTGAGAAGCAGCTTAGAAACTGGGCTATGACTGTTGAAGCTGCAGAGCCCCTCCACCCCATCCAGCCACCTGCCAGCACGGCTTCCCTTTGGCAAAGCTAGTCCCGGCTTGGGGGTGAGAAGCAAGTTAAGCCTCCCTTCTTAGATGAACTCATGCAGAACTTTGATTTGATGTGAGGACTCTGTAAAGAGGCTGCAGAGGAGGGGAGAGGCATCCTGGCCACAGCAGCCCAGGCAGACAGGGTTGCTATTTTGCAGGCTCCTTCTTTAGTTGGCACAGTTTAGTTTTGATAGTGAGCCTGGATTTTGCTGCATGTTTTGCCATGCATGCTTGTAAATTCTATAAGGTCTTTACTAGATGACCTCCTACTTAAATTAGCATCTTCCAATAATTTACAACCTGAATTGTAAAGGGAGGCTTTTTCCTTGTGAGAAAGGGAAAACTTTTCCTTGAGAGAAGCCTTCCCGCCAGCCTGGTTCTAGAGCCGCATCAGTCCCAAATAAACACACAGGAGGCTATATTAATTATGAAGCTGTTGGCCTTGCTTGTTTGTTACTGGCTAGCTCTGACTTAAGTAATTACCCCATAATTGTTAATCTAAGTATGTCTCTTACCGGAGAAGTTTCCGGGCTTCCTACCCCATGGCGTTACATCTCGACTCTTCTGTGTTTCTCTTTCCCAGAGTCCTCCTGGACCCCTAGTCCCTCCTATCTTGGTTCTCTATTGGCTCAACAGTGCTTTATTGATATAAGACTTCCCCAACACTGAATAATATAGTTTTCATCTTGTAACATGGTGAGCCCTTTACCTGCATTATCTGGTTTAATCACCACGGGGCTAGAGACAGGCATTTTATTTATTTTCACTTTGCAAACTGGAGAAGCTACTTTCATAATCTCTTTAGAAGGTGAGAAGGGCTCTGGGATCAGAGGAAACTGCTTTTTAAATGGAAAGTTATAGTAACAGTACCAGACACTATTATGTGCTATTTTCCCATAGTTTCCAGATACTAACATCTTACCATGTCCCGCGCTACTGTCTCGCCAGCAAGAACGACGCGGCACACTTAGGATCCTTCTGCAGAACAGCTTTAATGCGTCTTGAGAGGGAGAGCATAAGCTTACAAAGCAGAGACCCGGGGATCGAAAAGCCCAACCCTTATATAGCTCAGCAGTCCCCGCCTGGGACGTGTCATCTCCTGACTGGCTCCTGCTCGTCAGCCCATATGACACCACGGGAGAGGCAGAGAGTAAGGGATGGAAAAGTAGCAGGCACATGCGCACCAAGGTTGTTTACTCCAACTGACAACGGGTGTCAGTGCCATCTTGTAACGGAGAATGTGGGGGCGGCTCCCCACATCACCATACTTGTTTTATTCTCTATCAGTTATCTATTTCTCTATTTCTCTCTATATATTTATCATCTATATATCTACCTATAATCTGTCTAACAATAATCTATCTAGCCAAGCAACTATGTAAATACACGTTTGCATATATACATATATAGTTTAATCATATATAGTATGATTATATGTAGATTCCTACAACCAGTAGTTCAAAAGAAGTGTGTTTCAGACTGGAGAGATGACACGGGGTTAAGAGCACCCCTCATTCTTGCAGAGGACCTGGGTTTTGTTCCCATTGCCCATGTCATGTGATTCACAACTGTCTATAACTCCAGCTCCGGGGGATCTGATACCTTCTTCTAGGCTCCACTGGTACCTTATGCACCCATTCCCATATAAAACAAGACAAATTAGAGCATGTGCATGTGCTTCTGACTTTTGTGAAGAATCCCAACAATAGAGAAGATGCATACTAATAAGTAAATATTGTGTCTTCTAACCCCTTCACCATAAAATAATTATTAACAATTTCAATCTTTAGAACTGAAAAACACTGTTCAAAAGGGAAGAGAACATAAGGGATCAGGAAGACTGAGTGGGGAGAGGAATAGAGGAGAGCAAGAAAAGAGACACATCAATAGAGGGAGTCATTATAGGTTTAAAGAGAAATCTGGCACTACAGAATTGTACAGAGATCCACAAGGATGACCCCAACTAGGACACTAAGCAATAGTGGAGAGACTACCTTAAATGCCCATCCCCTATAATGAGAATGATGACTACCTTATATGCCATCCTAGGGCCTTCATCAGTAGCTAATGGAAGCAGAAGGAGACACCCACAGCTAAACACTGAACTGAACTCCTGGAAGCCAGTTACAGAGAGGGCAGAGTGACAAACTAAGGGGTCAAGACCATGCTGGAAAAACCTACAGAAACAGGGGACCTGAGCAAGTGGGAGCTCACAGACCCCAGTCTGACAGCTGGGGAACCAACATAGGACCAAACCAGGACCCCTGAATGTGGGTGTTAGTTAGGAGGACTTGGCAGTCTCTGGGGCCTCTGGCAGTGGAACCAGGATGTATCCTTAGGGCACTAATAGACTTCAGGTGGCCATTTCCCATGGAGGGACACTCTCTTAACCTAGATACTCAGGGGAGGGCTTAGGCCCTGCCCCAAATGACTTAACAGATTTTGATGATACCTCATGGAAGGCCTCACCCTCCCTGGGGAGTGGATGGGGGGTTGGTGGGGGGGATGGGAGGATGGGAGGGAGAGGGAACTGGGATTGATATGTAAAATAAGATTGTTTTTAATTTAAATAAAATTTATTAAAAAATAAAAAATAAAAAAAGTATTTTAGTTTGCCCTGCTAAATTTTAAAGCTTTCCCTGCATAGTTAAAATAATCACCTTAAAGTTAATAATTCTCTAATGCTGTATTCATTAGTTTTCCATGACTTAACAAATAACCTCAGTCAATTTATACTGAAAAAATGTTTATTTGGGTATATTGTTTTAGAGACTCCAGCCTGTGATTGGTGGCTATGGTTGCTTTGAACCTGTGGTGGGGTTGCAAGACAGAGCTAAATCACTCTCTGAAGGGCCAGGAAAAAAAAAGAGGAGGAGAGGACCAGGGTCACATTACCCTCTCAAGGGTACATCCCCAGTGACCTGAACACCACCCAAGAAGCACCATTGCTACTGCCACTTCACAGTAGTGGCAACCCTTAGGGACTGTATCCAGTCACGGTCTCTAGAGGAGCATAACTGATAGAATGAATGAATCCATATATCAATATAGAAAGGAAATTTATTAGAATGGCTTACAGGCTGTGGTCCAACTAATCCAAAATGGCTATCTACCAACAGAAAGTCCAAGCGTCCCACAGTTGTGTAGTCCATAAGGTTGAATGCAAGAGAAAGCAGAGAGAGAGAGAGAGAGAGAGAGAGAGAGAGAGAGAGAGAGAGAGAGAGAGCTTCTTTCTTCCATGTCCTTCGTGTATTCTGTCACCAGAAGGTGTAACCTAGATTAAAGGTGAATCTTCCTATCTTAAGAGATCTGGATTAAAACTGGATCCTCCCACTTCAGATGGTTTTGGTTAATTCCTGATATAGTCAAGTTGATAACCAAGAAATAGCCACCACAGGGACCAAGCTTTTAACACATGGGCCTCTGGAGACATTCTAGATCCAAACTCAGTCCACAGTAAGTTTCTTTAATTGTTCCAGATATTTTATTTTACAATTAAATTTTCCAAACTGGGGTTTAACATGGAATCTGAAATTTGCAACTGGCCATTGTGTGCCATAAACCTTGTTTATCCCAAAGAATCATTTGTGATGAATAGAAAGAAGCAGTGTATCACCAGGCCAACACTGACATTGAAATTCTGTCAAGAAGAAACATTTGATGGAAGTTCCAATGGGTCAGAGGTCATTCTCACGGCAGGAACTAGAGCCCTCAGCATGTAGGACCGGGACAGGATAACACCTTATTTTGGAAATAAGAACTTTACATAATTTGTTAGACTAAGACAATGGCATGCTGGTAGGATGAATCCTCAGCAAAAGGCTGGTGTCTTTTATTATTACTTTAAAAAAATTTTATGTGTATGAGTGTTTTGTATGCATGTATGTCCATGTATCACACGTGTGTGGCTGGTGCCCAAGGAAGCCAAAAGAGGGCACTGGGTTCCCTGGAACTGGAGCTACAGATAGTGAGGAGTTGTTTTGTGGGTTCTGGGAATTGAACCTGGGTCCTCCGGAAGAGAACCAGTGCTTTTAACAGTGCTGAGCCTTCTCTCTAACCCCAAAACTGGTGTGGTTAGAAAAGAGAAACTTAGACGTAGATATTGAAGTAGACAATACTGTGTCTTCAAGCAGAGGAACACCCAACTCTGTCAGCAGTCCCTGGATGTTAGAAGGAGGTAAGGAAGGACCGTCACTTAAAAAAAAAATCACCACAATTTATTTATATGTATACAGTGTTCTTCCTGCACTTCAGGAAATGGTACCAGATCTCATTATAGATGGTTGTGAGCCACCATGTGGTTGCTGGGAATTGAACTCAGGACCTCTGGAAGAACAGCTAATGCTCTTACCTCTGAGCCATCTCTCCAGCCCGAGGAAGGACCCTCTCTTAAAGACTGCAGAGGGAGTATACCCAGCTGACACTGATTTAGGATTTCTGGCCTCTGGAACTGTAAGAGAATAATTTATTTTAGCCATCTAAGTTTATGACAATTTGTTCTGGCAGCCCCCTTCCCCCCCCAAACCAATACAACATTGCAATCTCATGTGACTAGGGTTTGGGGAACTGACTCATTATAGCCAACATTTTCTAGCTGCTTTATCAACTTGAATTTTAAATTATTGTTATTGCTGCACTGTGGAAATAGCTAGCAAAATAACAAGCATTCCCTCAGGGAGCACTAGCCTGATATCTAGACCTAAATGATAAGCCAAAAAAGAGAAAGAAACTGATATTTACCAAGCATCTATTTCCCTATTATATGCATCACAAACACATTTCAACCTACAATTGGGTAAGGGCTTTATTTGTAAATTATTACATTTACATTCAAATATTTATATTTGTTTAAAAGCAATTTAAATTATAATTAAGTAATTTAAATGACTAAAGTAATTGCAAAATTTAAATTATATTTATATTTAAATTGTTATTTTACATATGTGTGTGCCTGCATGTGTGAGTGTGCATTACATGTGTGTGGGCACCCATGGAGGTCAGAAGAGGGCAGCAGATCTGGAATGGAGTTACAGGTGAGCATGAGCAGCCTTGTAGGTAGATGGTGGGAACGGAACCTGGGTTCTCTGCAATAGCAGTAAGTACTTTTAATGACTGAGCCATCTTTCTAGCTCCAAAGGCCTTATTTTTCACACACATTTATTTATTTCAGAGTGTATCGTGTGCCCCAGGCATGCGCCCTGAAACAGGTATGACACATGAGAATGGGTTCTCTCCTTCTCGCATGTGGGTCCCAAGGATCACACTGAGGTTGTCAGATTTAGTGTCAAGAGTCTTTACCTACTGAGCCAGCCATATTGCCAATCCTGAGTAAGGGTTTCACTGAGAGATACATTGTGGTACTCAATAGGAAAACTGAGGACATCGAGGCGATAAAACAAGAGGACCCTAGGGGCTGGATCTGAAGAAACAATAGAAATTAATAAAGGGAAAAGCACACAGGTGTGTGTGCAGCCTAAAAGCCTCACCCCCTCAGAGAACTCAGAAGGACCATGCGCTGGCTATGGTGCAGTTGTATGGGATGTGACAGGGGAGGCACTTACAAAACGTCCTGGTTGTCTACTAGACAAATGGAAAGGTATGATTACATTTGCATTTTTAGACAGATCGCTTGGGCTGCATTCAAAGTGCAGCGTGTATGAGGTGGGCTAGGCCTTGATATCAACAGCGGCTCAGAGATTAGGAATGCACACCCCACACTCTAGAACTCCAGCCTGCACACAAGGTCCAGTCAGAAAGCCAGACTTCCTCATGCCCAGTCTCCCAATCCACACTCCTTCCCATATACTCAGCACCCTCTCTGGAGAGAATTGAAATATCTGCCCAGGTACCAAGCAGAGAGTAATGTGGGAATCTCTCTGGAATAAGTACCCCAACACCAATGACAGTGGAAGACAGGAAAGGTGGGCGGAAACCAGGATAGCTCCTGAGAGATTTTAGTTCACTTTGCATTCTCATTTTATACTCTAAAACCACAAGATGGGTGAACAAGCAAGCATGCGGGACTTTTTCCAGAAGCATACCTGGCAGTTAGCTTGGGGACTTTTGTTTTTCAAAGGTCTATGTTACAGTTGCTAGGTGTAAGCTTTTGTGATCAGGTTGCTATGGGCAACAATTTATTGTTTCAACTATTTCTCCAGGTCATTTTGCTCCAGGTAGCAAGGCAACAAGCAGTACGATGAGTGTTTTAAGTAAATCACTAAGTAAATCAAGCAATCATCATCAATAGTTGGTCTTTTCTACCTTATTCTACTTTGGTAACTAAAATGGTTATTGAGATCATTGAATTCTGTCATGATTGTGGTCATAAAGCTCTGTCCTTACCATCTCAAGGGATGGGAGTTCGTCAGATCTACACTGGCTTCCACTAGAGTATCATGTAGGTCTACACTGACTTCCAGTGTTTGAGTGTGGGGTGATGGAACTTACAACTCTGATATAGGTGACACTCCAGAGTCTATCATAAACAGGTGTATTTTCTGAGTATGTCTTGCAATGCCCCCACAGTTTCTTATGTGCTATAATCTAACCATTTGCTGATTTATTGTCAGTTGCCTCTTGGTATTTTGCTACCACTCCAGCACCTTGCATGCATATCTGCAAGGACTTTGGAAAGACCTTTCCAGGAGCTGTCGCCCCTTAGACTGATTCCCAGGTCTAAGAGGAAACATTTAAAGGCTAACAGAAACTCATAAACCCCTTCCTAAAAGATTGTTCTAATACATACGTCTATCAGCAGTTGGACAATGCCGCAGCCTTATGTATTTCTGTCTGATTTAAAAAGTGTTTATATCAGGGCAGGATGGCACAACCTTTAGAGGCAGAGGCAGGTAGATATCTTGAGTTCCAAGACAGACCAGTCTATATAGTGAATTCCAGCCCAGCCAGAGCTACATAAAAAGACCCTATCTCAAAAAGCAAAAGCAAAATTTAAAAACTTTTTAAATAAAATTTTATTTCCAGTGATGGACAAGTGTGTTTTCCTTGGCTTATCAAGGCAAGAACCTTTTTTTTTTTTCAGTGAAATGCATGGGTGAGAAGCTTTGGGCTACGGGTGATTACTACCTGGAAAGGGTTAGACATTCTAGCCTTTCATTGCCAGAACAAAATACTTAAGTCAATCAACTTAAAAACAGGAAAGGTTTTATTCTGGAGTATGTTGTGATATCTTGTTTGTACTCTAACAAATAAAACTTGCCTGAAGATCAGAGGGTGGAGCTAACCATGAGTTATGTATGTAGAGACAGACAGGGAGTGATATGGCTGGGTGGAGAGAGGGATTTAAGGGAGAAGATAGGAGCTCGCTCTCCTTTTAGCCAGGAAGTTGGCGAGGTAAGGTGTGGCTGTGGCTTGCTCCTTTGTCTCTCTGGTCTTTCAACATTTACCCCTATATCTGATTGGGCTTTATTATTAAGACCTATTAGAACTCAGGGGTATTCACCAGAGAAGACTACTCAGGCATGGTTTTTTTTTTTTTTTTTTTTTTTTTGGTTTTTTCGAGACAGGGTTTCTCTGTGTAGTTTTGGAGGCTGTCCTGGCACTCGCTCTGTAGACCAGGCTGGCCTCGAACTCACAGAGATCCGCCTGCCTCTGCCTCCCGAGTGCTGGGATTAAAGGCATGCGCCACCAACGCCCGGCTCAGGCATGGTTTTAAACCAAGAAAAAGTCCTTATTAGCCATCCGGGGACTGCACTGAGTGTTTTGGACCCAAGTGTACCCTTGAGCTTTTCTCAGGGTGAGCTTTTAAGCACAAAGTCTATGTCATGAACTGACACACTTCAGTTAACAAGAACAGCTAGCCAGAAGAAGGACTACAGAAGCCAAAAAGCAAGATGAGTGCATTTAGAGACTTTCCCAGGACCATGGACTTTGATGAATTAGGTCTTTGTTCTTATTTCTATGCGTTGAGTTTTATGTCCTGAATGATACCGCCTTATGCATCAGTTGTGTTAAGATGGTGGGTGGGTGGGTGGGGGCACCCAACAGTTTGAGAAGTTTCAATCCTTGGTCAGTTTGGTCTGTTGCTCTGGGACCTTTTGTGAAGATACATTGTTCTGGTCTTGATGGAAGTGAGCCCTTGTGGTTGAGGAAGATGCTCACTTCACCTTAGCCGGGAAGCAAAGAGAAGAGGACATAGACAGGGTCCTTCTATTCCCTTTAAGAACATGGCAGTCAATGATATAACAACTTCCCACAAAGTCGTCCTCACTCCCTAATGGTCCAGCATCTCCCAGTAGTGCAAAACTTGGCATAAACCCTCAACATACAGGTCTGCGGGCAGGCGTCAGTGGTGCTCGCCTTTAATCCCAGCACTCGGAAAGGATCTCTGTGAGTTTGAGCCAGCCGGGTCTACAGAGTGAGTTCTAGGATAGGTCCAAAGCAATAAAGAGAAACCCTGTCTCGAAAAACAAAACAAAAACAAACAAAACAAAAAACCTACGCAGGACTTCAGGAGACCACTGGTAATCCAGACCAGAATGCCCAGGCAGGACGGGATTCTTGTTTCACTGAGCTGACATTTCAGGGTAAGTCCTGGGTCAGAATGCCAGAAAAGGGAGACAGGAGCTGGAAGGTGGAGTGGGGATTCTGGAAGGAAAGCTCCAGGAGCTGCTGCCACTGAGCCTGCAGGGACCCCTGCTCCAGGGGAAGGGAAAGCATCTGGAAGGGAGCACACGGTTTTCTCCCGGTTGTGGGATCCCACTCTTGGTGTTCGCTATGCCTTCCGTGTGTATTGAACTTACCCTCTTATTAGAGACGCTGTGAGATGATGAGCGCTGGCCTTCCTCCCAGGAAGGCGGCTGTGCAGCGTTCAAGAGTTGTTTCAACAGAGTGAGGATGAGTCAGGAGAGCCAGGAGTGGGAGGGGCTGTCACTGATGAGTAAGAAGGCACATCGGAAGTCCTGCTCAGGGTCCTGTGTAGGGAACACACCTCACATCATCATGTAAGCAAGGATCAGGGGTCGAAGGAGATTTGAATGGAAGGGCCGGTGCTGTGATTTTAGTCGTTTTTAAAAAAAAATATTATCATAGTTATTCATATGGGGGAGGGAGTACATGCATACAATGGCACGAGTGTGGAGGTCAGAGAACAGCTTGTGGGAGTTAGGTCCCACGAATCAGACTCAGATTTTTTGGCTTGGCAGCAAGTCATTTCACTGACTCGTTCCCTCCTTCAATAACAATCAAGTTAGGTCCTGGAAAGGAGGATCCTGGGAAGCAGGGACTGCAGGCAGGCGGGACGGGGCGGGGCATGGTGGAGTGGGGCGGGGCGGGGAGGGGCGGGGCGGGGCTAGAGACTGAAAGCCCATGCTTCTTGGCCCAGTGTTCAGTTAGTGAGTAAAAACTTCTTTGGGGCAAGTAAGAAAAGGTCTGGAGAAATCTGGTTATTCTACCTGATCTTCTAGAGCAATTAGGTTTCTTTGTAGGGTGTGTCAAAAGTTCCCCTGAAAATTTTCTGTCCACTTTATTCACCAAATGCTGTTGGTCCTAAAGGTTTTGAGTCTTGGAGCAAAAAAAAAGCCCAATGATTTTTGTTGCTCCATGGCTCAAGGGACGGAATGGGGACAGAATGAGCTGTATATTCATAAGGTTCCAGATAATTTGTTTTGGATTCTCTCCGAAGACAGAGGAACAGCAGGGGATGAGGAGAAAGGACTTTGTTTCAATGAGGAAAGTCGGCATGGAGCAGATGACGAAGATGCCAGCCACAAGATGAATGTGTTCATATTTCTCTCTTATCGCTTCAATACAATTAAGGACTAAAGTGGATTATGAACATAGACAAACAAATATCTCCCACCTTCGATTTATGTCTGGCTTGCTGTGAAGTTGCAGGGGATATGACTGACATTATGCATATTATGCTATAATGGAGGGGACTTTAATAGCTAATTTGGAGTGATAAAAATGGAAGTGTCAGGGCTGGAGAGATGTCTCAGTGGTTAGGAGCACTGACTGCTCTGCCAGAGGACTCAAGTTCAATTCCCAGCACCCACATGGCAACTCACAACTGTCTGTAATTCCAGGATCCAACACTCTCACACATACATACAAAACACCAATAAAATTAAATTAAATTAAAAAGTAGAAAAATATAAGTGTCAGCACAAAGGCAGATGAGAGGAGTATTGCTTTATAAAGACTGGGGTAACTAGGAGAGATTGGGGGGCAGAGAGGCCAAAGCAGCTGTTGTGTCCCAGACACACTGAAGATGGAGGATAACTTCTGAGGCCTGGGGAAAAGTAGGTGGGAAACAGAAAAGGCCCAGTCTGTTGCTATTTCTCCTGTAAATTCTTTTTTCACACGTGTAAACCTGCAGTCTAGCTGGGCCCTGAAGCCTCTCAAAAGGATTACCAGGTGTGGTAGTTTGAATGTGGCCCTATAAGCTCATAGGAAATGACTCTATTACGAGGTGTGGCCTTGTCAGAGGAAGTGCCGTCTTGCTGGAGGAGGCTGGGTGACACCTGCCTTTAATCCAGACCTTGAGACTGGAGGACACACCTTACATCTGAGTCACGACATCTGTTGGAAGTGTGTCACTGTGGAGGCAGGTTTTGGGGGTCTCTTTTGCTCAAGTTTTCTTCAGCGTGACAGTCAGTCAACTTCCTGTTGCCTGCAAGATGTAGGACTCTCAGATCCAGCACCGTGTCTGCCTGCACGCCGCCATGCTCCCCACCATGACGATAATGGACCCAACCTTTGAAACTCTAAGCGAGCCACCCCAATTCGTGTTTTCTTTATAAGAGTTGCTGTGGTCATGGTGTGTCTTCACAGAAGTATGAACCTAAGACACCAGGGTTTTTGCTTTTTTTTTTTTTTTTTTTTTTGGTTTTTTCGAGACAGGGTTTCTCTGTGGCTTTGGAGGCTGTCCTGGAACTCGCTCTTGTAGACCAGCCTGGCCTCGAACTCACAGAGATCCGCCTGCCTCTGCCTCCCAAGTGCTGGGATTAAAGGCGTGCGCCACCAACGCCCGGCCAGGGTTTTTACTTTTTAATGTTTGTGAATTATTGTCACTGCCTCCCACACAGTCCAGCCATAGCAGGGGGCCAGTTTACTAGATAGGAGAGTAATGGTTGACTGGCTTCCCGTTCTCCATCTGTGAAGAGAACTGCTCTAGGGGTAGGCTGTAATACAAAAGCCCTAGCCAGGAGCACCCTGATTCTTGTATTTCCTCAGGGTCCAGGGCTCAGAAGCCTGGGGTACATACTCAGGACTGGAGTCAGAGTCCTGTGGGACAGCCCAGTGCCCAGGAGTCCCACCAAGGAAGGATGGAAAGGGAACAGGTTGTGGGGTCCTCCTCCATCTCACAGCTGCCGGTGGCTTGGGTAGGAAGCTGAGTGGCTGAAGCTATCAGAACACTTACAGGCTGCGTGTAGGGCTGAGTTTTAAGAGGGAGTGTCTTCCTGGATAGAGGGCTGAGGGCTCCGTCTAGAGCTCTGTCTCCTTGAACAAAGGCAAATGATTTTTGTTCTGAGATTGAATGTCTCTCTGTATGTGGGTGTTAATTAAAATAGTACCACCTATGCCTCAGAGGCCCCTTGGAGACAGATGAGATACATCCCTTTCATCCTGGTTCTCATTTCATTATTGAACAAACATGATTGAATATTTTAATTTATGCTCTGATCATTTTATACATGCATACATTGTTATATTTTGATCATATTCACTCTGAGCTTCTCCCCTCCAAGTTCTCCTAGGTTCTACCCAACCCCTTTCCAACTTCATGTCCTTTTTTAAAATAACATACTGAATCCAATTAGTGCTATTCATATATTTATGGGTGTGGGACACAGCCAACCTGCCAGAAAACAGCCCTAAGGAAAAGCTATGCTCCTAACTCTAGCTGCCATCAACTGTTAGTAGCTCTTTAGCCTCGGGTAAGTGCTCCTTCCAAACCCACGCTGGAATGCTGGCTGACTTGGTCTTGTGCAGGTCTGAGCAGGCAGCTACAGCTGCTGTGGGTTCTTGAGTGCAATGTCCTGTCCTGTCCAAGAGCATTGTTTCACCCCAATCCCACTTGACCTCTGTCTCTTAGAATTGTTGGATACCCTCTTCCGTGATGTTCCCTGAGCCTGGAGGTAATACAGATGTCCCAGTTCACAGACACTTTGTTGAAAGTGTGTGTGTGTGTGTGTGTGTGTGCGTACGCGCTCCTACTTTTGAATTGTTCATTTCGTGAAATCTGAAGAATCCCCTCTAAAATTCGATGCCACGTTTGTTTCTGACTCCCGCCTGCTCTTGAAAGCTGTTCCCTTTTGAGCAAATATGGGTTTGCTTCTGCAAGGGCTATTTGGTTTGCACCTCGGGGGAAATGGGGACTTAATAAGCTGTGTATTTATAAGGCTACAGATTCAAATCCCAGGCCAGGAGGAGGACATATCTCTGGCCATCTCAATTCCTTTGTAACTCACTGTCAAAGTAGTGGTATTGTCTGTGCACTCTTTTTGATTCAATATCATTCAGTGGGCATTTGAAAATTTCCCTGACATTTATCCAAAGAACCCAGCAACAATAACACTGGGACAAAAGCTTTCCAAAAAATTTTCAGCTTTTCTTTGAGGGTTGTAGGGGTGTGGGGGTGGGGGGTGGAGAAGGAGGTGGGGGTGGAGGGTTCAAGACAAGGTTTCTCTATATAGCCTTGGCTGTCCTACAACTCATTCTATAGACTAGGCTGGCTTCAAACTCACAGAGATTTGCTTGCCTCTGCCTCCTGAGTGCTGGAATTAAAGGTGCACACCACCACTGTCCAGCCCTTTTCTGGCTTTTCAAATATTTCCTCATTACCCAGATTTGGAGCTAAAGAGTTGGGGAGACAAGTCCAGGTGGGTTTCCCTCCACTTCCTTCTCTGCCTCTTGTTAGACCCCCATGGGCTTGGTTCCCCTTTTCTTGCTTTCCTGGAAGGGACTCTGCTGTGTGTGACCTCTGAACTCTCCAGAATACAGTCTCTGTTCCTGTCCCCTAAGCTACTGGATCAGGAGGCTTCAGGGAAGGGTCTAGGCTTGCCGATACCACGCCATTTTTATCAGATAACATTTAGTCATCTGTTTCATTGAGTCCCTAGGACAGGAAGGACTGTGCTTGCCTCTTGGATCCTCACATGCACAGCACTTGGCATGATGTGGTATCCCAAATTACCAGGACTGAGGCAACTTGGAACAACAGAAACCTTCTATGTTACCTTTTTTTTTTTAATGGATTCCAGGCATGGCAGCACAGGATTCTCTGTTTGGGCCTCTCAGATCTGTAATCCTGGTGACTTCCAGGAAGGATACTTCTAAAGACCCAAATGAAACATTTTCACTTGTGACATGATTGGTGGGTTGAAAGCAAAATCAACCCCAATATTAGCAAATTAGGTTGTGATTTGCTTTATTCTGTGGTTTGTGAGCACTTGACCACAGATAGAATGTAACCAGACTCACTCTAAGTGGTATCTTAGAGTGGCATTTCTCAGGTGGCACAGTTTTGCTTCTAGGGGAACAGAGAGCAATGACTGGAGACGTTTTAGACTGTTGAGTAGAGGGTCCTGTTATTGGTATCCAGTAGTCAGTGGTCGCTAATGCCAGTAGACTCTATACAATGTACAGGGCAACTCTCAATGGCTCTATTTAGAAAAGTTCCGTGGACTTGTGGTACTATTTAGAAGGTTGGGAAGCCCTTACAGCAGGTGGGGTTTGATTAGAGGAACTGGGTCACTAGGAGCAATCCTTGTCTGGTCCAGCTGACTAGTCTGGTTCATACCTTACGGAGAATTCGGATTGAAGAAACAGGCTAAAGAAGGTAGGATTGGGAGGGCATCCAGCAAATACTAGGATCTGCACAACTTTATTGCTCAAAGTTCTTATATACCTCAACCAAAAGAGGTAGGGAAGGCAACAGGACTTCCTTACCAATGATACAAGGAACAAGCAGATGTAATTACTTCCTCAATTCCCAAAGCATCCAGTAACCACACCTTAGATCAAACCTCTTATTATCTGCCCTTGAGGATTAAGACATCTAGTAACCACACCTTAGATCAAGTATTCTGTTATCTAGGCAAGACATCCAGTGGCCACACATTAGGCCAAACATCCTTCAGTAGCCACAACTTAGACCTTTAGGTCTTAGGGTTGAACTCTCTGACCTTAAGTCAATATGGAGCGGGCCGCTTCTATGGGCCCCGACAAAGCCTTAACTGACAAGATGGACTGAAGCCCCTCTAAGACTCTTAGCTGAAGTCAGCTTTCCTGAAGTTGTTTTGGCCAGTGATGTAAATGTAACTAATACAACTGGTCCCAGTAGGACTATCCTTTCCAGAATACCCCTGATGTGGCTGCTGAGAAATACTGTTCTAGGTGAAGCGAGAGTTTTCCGGGGGCTTTGAGGATGAGGTGTCAGATGAGAGGAACAGGAAGCGTGTGGAAGTCCGGGGCAAGTGTAAGGATAAGTATGAGTGGAAGCTTGGGGTTGTGGGTAATCTAGGACACCGGAGGCCGGAGCCCAGGGAGAAGTGGCTGAGAGACAGACACACCTCAGGGTGGGACACATCAGGGAGCACCAGAAGGTGCCTACAAACTCGGGGCTTCCTCCTAAGACCTAGGGAGAGCAGCGGGTTTTGGGCAAGGCTGTGGTAGAAGCAGCATCCTCTCTACAGTCTGGAAGTGAATTCCAAATGCTTCTCATTGGATCTTCACACAGTGAGGACTGCAGAGAAGCCGTAGTTTTCTATCCCTCTCACTATACAGAGGGACATAAACCGCCCTTCTGATTGTGACAGGAGGAAACGGCAGAGGACAGAGAGCAGAAGAGGTGTGCTCTGGTCTTCCATGTGCCAGGAGGACAACTCTAGATAAAGGATCATCATTTAGGAAGGAGGGTGATAATAGGGATTGAAGTCTTGCACATTGGGAAGCTTTGTACCGCTGAGCTACACCCTCAGCCAAATAACTACCTAATTGTTTCAAGAGGCCTTGTGAACTTGTCCCCCGAACTACTGAGTTCTTAATGCCTACCGTGAATGCGCTCTTCTTTCTTGCTCTGGCTATCTTTTCCTTTGTGAGCTTCATTTCACTGTGCTTCATTTACTTAAATCAAATTCTGCTCCAACAATGGTCTGCAGTGAATTGTTGCATTCGCTAAAGTAGAATTGGGACGTGAGAAGAGTTCTCATAAGGTAGTAAGCACTATCATCCCAAGTGTGTGTTAGTGGCTCATCAAAAGTCAATTCCTGAAAACAGGCGTTGATAGATTAAGTCCGTGCATAGAGAGGAGCCAGTGAGAGGCTTTGATAAACCCATCAGCATCCTGGCATCTACAGGTGTAGCACAAATAACAAAGCCTAGAGCCAGATATTGGGGTTCAAGCTGAAGATGAGAAGAGCAGAGCGGCCAAGCCACCATGGAGTTCTCATTTCTACCAATGCAATCTACCACCAGACCTCAGATTGCATCTCCGGACTGCCCTGCTCCTCACCAAATCTCAGACTGCTACCTGAAACTGCACTGAGCTTCTTATATTCTCTCCAGTGCTGGGATTAAAGGCATGAGCTCTGTTTCTCTTTTTGACTGGTTCACTCTCATGTAGCCCTGGGTGGCCTTGAACTCATAGAGATCCATCTGCCTCTGTCTCCCGAATCCGGGGATCAAGGGTGTGCGCCACCACTGCCAGCTTCTATGGCTGTGACTAGTTTTGCATTCTGATCTCTAGGGAAGCTTTATTAGATCATAAACAGTGTATCACCGGGGCTGGAGAGATGGCTCAGAGGTTAAGAGCACTGACTGTTCTTCCAGAGGTCCTGAGTTCAATTCCCGGCAACCACATGGTGGCTCACAACCACCTTGAATGAGATCTGGTGCCCACCGCTGGCATGCAGGCAGAAGACTGTATACACACACACACACACACACACACACACACACACACACACACACACACAAAGTGCATCACCACACACAGGTGAGTGCAGCTTCCTTAGATCTTCTTGCTTAGAGCTTGGCTTGTTCACACCCATTCACAATGGGTGAGCCGATAGCATTGGACTGGCAATGTGCTGACTCTCCCAGGAGGTGCAAAGAGCCCTCTCTGTGGACTCTATTTACGATGCCTTTGGGATGCTGGGGGTACAGAGGCACTGTTTGCCTCTGTGCTGCAAGTGGTGAGGAGGCTTCTGGGAATCAGCTGCACATTTATCAGCCAAGAGCAATGACTGATCAACAACTTCTCTCATTTTTCCAAGAAACCTCTGTCAATAAATCCAAATAAAATTGGAGACTACAATAAATTCAAAAACTATTTCCATCACCAAGTGCTGCCAGTTCAGGAGTTTACCATGATTGACAGCATTGACGTTTTCTTCACAGTGCTGAAGGGTTGAGTTTTCTAAACCACATATGGTTTGGTGACATTTCCTGGCTCCTGGATGCTCGGTTTTCAAACCTTATTTTCAAAATGAAGTTCAGATGTCTGGCATACAAATTCTTTCCCACTCTGACCCTGTTAACCCTTCCGTCTGGGATCTCAATACTCACAGGGCAGGGGCTACCCCAAGACTGCAGCCTCCTCATTTAGGATGCTCATTTTTATTCTTTTTTTCTATCCCTGTCACTTTTCCTATGTAGGCTCCCCCGTCGAGGCACCTGGATAACCCGAGAGTCTTTGCGTGTGAACATGTGTGCATGTTCCTTTGTATGTGTGCCGGTATAATATTTGTGTGTGTGTGCATGCCAATGTGTATTGAGGCTGTGCAACCTCAGCTGTCAATGCTTATATGTCTTAGCTCAGGTGTGTGTGTGTCTGTGTGTTTGTGTGCATGCACTCGTGCTCGAGTACACGTGCTTGTGTGTGTACGTGTTCTGTGAGACACATACTTTTGTAGCATGTATTTTTTGAGCAGCTATCCTCCCAGCTCAGTGCATATAAATATTTGAAGAGTCTTTTCCATTAGTTTGTTGGAAGTGTAACAAAATGACTGCTTAGAAATACAGATTTGGAGAGAACTGTGCCGCTTCTCCATGAATGTCAGCCTGACACTTGCAGCTCAATTCCTGCCTAGCTTTGGGGATATCTTCTGGGCTCCAGGGATGGTCTTTCTGTGAGGAGCTCCTGTGGGATGCACAGGTTGCAGGATCGACTGTTTGTCAGCTGGATTTCTATCTTATGACATACAGTTCTGGAGGTTATTACTGCAAGGATTCAGGCATTACACTGGCCTGCCCTGTTACCTAGCAGAATTTACTCAGGCAGCACTCTGGCCAGCCCAGAGTTCCACGAGAACCAGTCTGCACACAGGTGCAAAGGACCCTTTTAAAAGACTGATCCCTGCCCACTTACGCTTTCTCTCTCTCATCTCTTCTCTCTCATCTTCCCTCACTCTCTCTCCTCTTCTCTCTTACCTTATTCTCTTTCATGTCTGTCTTCCCCCTTTTGGTCTCACTATAATAAACCATGATTAAAATGCTCTCCGTGGCTTGTGCTCTGCATATCGTGCCGGTCCTGGTTCCCTAATTCATAACATATGGTGCCTAGACTCGGCAGGTTTTCCCAGCATCTCTTTCTGCTTTGACTGGGATGCTGATAACCTGTAAACTTCCATCCACTATCGCCATGGCTGGTAAGCCCGCCCTTCCCTCGCTTCCATGAGTTAGGACTTATCGAGATTGTGGTCCCCGTCATTTTCTGACTGTTCAAAAATCCCAGTTCTGGGTGACCACATGACTTTTCGGCTCCAGGAGCCGGGCACCTGATTCGCGCGTGTTTGACAATGCATGGAAATCAGTCGTTGCGGTTCACATTGATCCTCCCTTAGTCTCTGGGACACTGGAAATTATAGGGTTTGGATCTCTGCCTCTCTCATGGAAGCTGGGCCCCCAAATCAAACCATGTGCCTGCTTTTTGGCACCCACATTCTACCAGTGATCCATGGTTAGAAATGCAGCCTCTACTCTTCCTCACTTGTCTTGTTTTTCTGTTCCCTGTGCTCTAAAACTCCCGCTGGCCACAGAGGCTTCCCGCCACTTCCCACCATGGCCAAACCGGTCTCAGGGGGGAAGCCCCCCCCCCCCAGCGTCCTGTTTTGTGTCAGCTTGGAATGACAAATTCCTCTTTTACATCCAGCTGCCTTGCCTTTCTACTGTATATTTCTCCATACAGATGCCAGCAGCTCGCAATGGCCTGGCATGGGTTAGCTTGGGATGCTCTAAGAGTTTTTCATTTTTTTCCCCAAAATTAGGTTCGAGGTTTTCAGGTTTTGTACTGACTGGTACATTGGATTTTCAGACCCACGAGGGGTCTCTCAAGTTTTCGTTTCTCAGACCTACTGTGGTCACACATCTTTCTGCCTCACTCATGAAGAAAAAAGGCCACTTCTGCCGGCTGACAGAAATGTTCTTATGGAGGTTGCCATCTTGCCCTTGCAGCCTAACCTGGTGACCGCCATCTTGGCACATGGCCTAGTTGTAGGCACGCCCACCCAGTCTAGCTAGCTTTTGCTGACAAAGCCTGTCCACAGATACGATTTATTCATCTTTGCCTTTTATTTTTGTTTACTTTTTGTCTTTTATTTTTGTCTCTTTTGCGCTTTTATTTTTGCCTCTAAATCCACTTGGTGGTCAGAAGTTTTCCTTCCCCACCTCAGGCCCTGAACCCTGACTGAGACTGGACCCCAGCACGGATGTTTGTTTTAAGATTTCAAGGAAAGCGGCTCAGAGCATCTTTGTCTATGTCTACAGTTATTACATGCATAAGCAGATAATTTTAGGGCACATCTCTGGGAACAGAGATCATGCAGGGTGCAGCTAAATGAGATAAAAGAAGTTGTTTTCAGTGTAATCAATAATAATGACCAGTATTTACTGAGCACTTACAACACGCCAGGCCGTCACCCACCAGTGACATCTTCATGTTGGCAGCTACTTGGGTTTCTAGGGAAAACCTACTTGATCGTGATACTCTTTATTTGTAATATGGTTTTTTTTGGATTCAGATCAGGTGTTAGTCAGTTTCATTGCTGTGGTTAAACATATCTGAGAAAACCTAACTTGGTTTAACTTAAGTAATGAAGGCTCTGTGTTAGCTCATGATTTTAAAGGTCTCTGTTGGTTGGTCCATAGTCTGTGGCTCTGTTGGTTGCTTCGAAGCATTCATTGAAGCAAAACGGTAACATAAGTGGCTTAAGTTACCTCATCCTGGTGGGGAGGCTGAGTAAAGACAATACAGGAAGGAAGACAAGCATCAGCTTCCAAGGACATGCCCCCAGCATCCTGCTTCCTCCAACTAGGCCACAGCTCCGCCCTGTCACCCTTTCCCAATAAGACCATCATACTACAAATCCATCAAGGGATCAGTCCGTTTGTTACACCAGAATCCTTAGGATCCATTCACATCGTGACAGTCCATCAGTCAGCAGCCAAGTCCCCAACATGTAAGCTCATGGGGTACTTTTCAAAATCAGACACAAACAGATGGTTGATGTTTTATTTATGTTTATGCGTCCACACTCGTAAGTGCAAAGGGCCCATAGCTTTTTTTTGTATCCTTACAATGGATTTGAAAACAAAGTTGTACTAGCTTCCAAAAACAAGATGAGGAGTTGTAGAGATGACTGGTTAAGAGCACTAACTGCTCTTCCAGAGGATCCAGGTTCAATTCCCAGCACAACCATCTGTAACTCCAGTTCCAGGGATCCAACACCCTCTTCTGCCCACTGCAGACACTGTATTCACGCAGTGCTCAGACATACAAGCAGGCAAAAACACACATACACATAAAATGGAAATTAAGATTTAGAAAAAATGAGGCTATTCCATTTTCTTTCTTTTTTTTTCTTCTGGGATGATGCTTATTTGTTATTCTCTGAAAATTGTCAAAACCCAGCAGCAAAACCATTGGAGCCATTTTTGTTGGTTGCTAATCCTGTCAATTACAAAAAAAAATTGTCAGTTTCAAGTGTCTTTTCTATTTTGTATTAACTTTTTTTATATACTTTTCCAGAAGTGTGTGTAGTGTGTGTGTGTGTGTGTGTGTGTGTGTGTTTATGTAGGCTGTCAAACTGTTACTTAGTTCACACGTTCACACTTTGAAACCCTGCTGTGGGCTGTCCTTTGTTTTCCTGCTCTGCTGTTTCCTTGTATCTTGCCCCTTGTCCCTTTCGGCCTATTGTATTCTTGATTTGTTTTGCCAGATCTTTAAAATGAAAAGTTTTTTTTAAAGCTGCAGTTTCATTGCTAGTCCCTAATGTGTAATTATTGTCAGTGTTCTGTTTAATTTCTGTCTTTATTTTTTATTGGTTTCTTTCTTCTAGATCTTCTGAGTGTGGCCTATTTGTTTTGTAATTTCCCAAGCTCATTTGCTTTCAGTGCTAGGTTTTAGCCTGTTTGTTTTCTTATTTTCCTGCTCTGAACACTCTCCCCCAGACAGCTCCATCAAGCTCACTCTGCTGCTTCCAAATGTCCTTTAAATGACACCTACTCGGCCCAGCTTCCCTTCCTGCGCCACTAACACCTGCCACGTCCCCTCCTGTGTCTCCACCCTGATGTGTTTCCTCTGCAGCATTATTTATTGTCATTAAACATAGCATGCCTTTTACTTAAGGGTTATTGCTCATTTCCCCCATTAAAATGTGAGCTCTTTTAATTTTGGCAAAGGAGAAGGACTGTTCAATTTTGATTTTGATGATATTTAGAACATTTTCACCATCCCCAGAGCATCCCCTGTGCCTCTGTACCATTAATTCCTGTTATACTCCAAACCTGAGAAACCAAAAGTCTGTTTCTGTCTCTGCACATTCAGAAAATAAGACGTCTTTCTCTGGGCTTGGGAGCCAAACCTAGGACTTCATACGGGAGAGTGCACATTTTACCACTGAGAAGCAACCTTAGTTCCCAATAGGGGTCTTAACTGTTCCATTCACTGCTACTGCTGAATGTCTGGAAAGCATCTGCACACAGCATGAACTCAATACATTTTAAATAACATTTTTTATTTTGCTTATGTGTTGTATCAGTTTCTAGAGATGTCTTTAAAACATCCAAAAATAGGGCTGGGACTGTTGTTCAGTGGTAGCATGTTTGTTTGATATACATGAAGCCTTGGGTTGAATTACTGCACACAACACTGATATACCAAACACACACACACACACACACAACACACAACACACAACACACACATACACTCATATACCGTGTACACACAGACACCACATATACACAGCACACAACACACACAACACATACACACAGCACATAGGCACAATACACACATACACACATATACACAGCATACACCCACACATACACACACACTCATACACCACACACACACACACACACACTCACACACACTGCATCTGTTGACTCATCTGTTTCTCCCTGTGATTCTGTCCTTTGGTACTTACTGAATGATCATATACTGCACAAGGACTGCTTATGCCACAGCTCCATAAGATTATAATGGAAATGGAACTGGACGCCATGGCATGTCCCTGTAGTCCTAGCAGTTGGAAGACAGGCAGGACAGGAGCTCAAAGTCTTACTTGGCATTCCTAGTGAGTGTGAGGCCAACCTGAGCTGCATAGGACTCTGTCACAGAAAACAAAGAATAAAAACTGTAATGGAACTGAAAAACCTACTGAAATTTTAACTGTCATAATGGAATTAAAAACCAAGTTACAGCTGAGCAGTAGTGGTGCACACCTTTAATCTCAGCACTTGGGAGACAGAGGCAGGTGGATCTCTGTAAGGTCTAGGTCAGCCTGGTCTACAAAGCAAGTTCCAGGACAGCCAGAACTTTTACACAGAGAAACCCTGTCTCAAAAAACAAAAAACAACAACAAAAAATAAAATCAAATAAAAACCAAATTGCACCTCAACTGTCATTGTGTGGCAAAGTATATTATGAATGTGTCTGTGGGAATTTTGCGATGAGCAGTCCATCATGGCATGGGAAGGGAGGCAGATCAGATGCTCGCTGTCGACAAGAGAAAATAGAGAAAGATGGTTACAGGTGCTCAGCTTGCATCCCCCTCTTCATTCGGGATGCACTCCACTGGGTGCTGCTGGTCACATTCAAGGTAGGTTTCACACACACAGATGTATTCCCACAGTGCTTCTAAACATCACACCACTACACTTTGTCTTAATTCGGAGTTCACAGTTTCACTTACATGTTAAAATGCTTGCTAAAAAATAACCCAGCCACTTACAGCCTCACACACTTCATTTTTATACACTCTTGGCATGGAGAGCCCACACCAAGTCTGAACTCTGACATGTAGGTTAAGGTGAGTCCTCCCCACGAGGCCATCTTCAGAAGGACCATCTTCCTGCGGAGGCCGGTGCTGTGCACTGAACACCTCTGTCCCTTACATTCTTGTGTTGATGGCACTTGCAGATGTGATGTTATTAGCAGAGTCCTTTGGAGGGGCCATGAGGTGCAGTTTTGCGATGGGATTAGTTCCTCCATGAAAAGAGGCAGGGCAAGGCTTGCTTTCTCTTCTCTACAAGTGTCCTCATTAGATAGTTACCTGCCAGTTCTATGGCTCTGGACTTCCAAGACTCCAAAACTGTGAGAATAGATGTGTTTTATTTAAACCACCCAGACTATAGTAATTTGTTTTTATAGAAACTCAAACCAAGACAGCTGGCTTAAGTTTGCTCTTGCTATTTGCAGACACAAGGTCCTGGAACAATGAATAATAGCCGGAACCTGAGGCCTGTGTTGTGTGTTTCAGCAGGGTAAGAAAGGAAGACAATCATCCAAATGCATAGCGTGGGAAATGTTAAAGGATAAATCGTTCAGCTTTTAACCAGCAAATAGTATGGAGCAATAAGGAGAGTGTGATTGGGAATCTGTCTTTTTAAAGGTTTTAAAATCTGAACTTTTATGATTCGGATTCTGTTGATATAATTTGAGCAGTGAGTATTTGACAATGTTAGATAATTGTTTGTTTTCTGTCCACGATGATGAGAGAGGTGCCAAGAGCCAACTATCTGTAAGTGGGAACACAACAAGTAATGGAATAAGATGAAGAAGAGTCAGGGCTGGCCACTCCTTTTCTGCGTTTGGTGTGTGTGTGTTAATGTATGATGTGTGTGTTTGGGTGGGTATTTATGTATATGGGAGATGGTAAAGCATATTTGAAGAGAAAGATCATGAATTCTGTTTTGGAGCCAGATAAGATGGCTCATACCTAAAATCCCAGCACTTGGGGGCTGAGCCAAGAGGATTGCCATGAGTTTGAACCTATCATGGGATACAGAGTGAGACCCTGTTTTATGCAACAAAAACAAGTCTAGAATTTCCAAGTCCAGGAGAATCAGCTCCTATGAACATATGCACCAAGAATTCACTTTGGGGCAACTTATGGCACTCATAACAAGATATATTTTCAGGCAATAGGAACAGGAAATCAAACACGTGAGTCTGAGGCTCAGGAACTGATGTCAAATAGTTAAATTAGAATTTACTCATACTTCAGTAAAAATTTACTATAATTACAACAACTGAAAAATCATTAGTGGAAATTGAAAAATTAATCACTAAATTTCTTGCCTGTTGGAGCTGGGGGAAATTCATGCCTTTAATTGAGGTTTATTTTTCTTGAAAAAATACAAAGCCCGTTCTAGTGACAAATGCTCTTAAAAACCCCAGGAGTCCCATCTGGAAGCCCAAAGGAAAAAAAATGAAGAAAAAAAAAAAGCTTGTTCTGCTTAAAAAATGGGTAATAAGCGATGTGGGAAAACATTTTCCCTTTATTTTCTTTGAAACACGATAGATTTTTATGGAGAAAGATGGAGTGTTAGGGCTGATTATGATGATTATGAAAGATAAAGGTCTGTAAGTGGACACTTCTATGAGAAATGTTCAGAGGGTTAGCAGATATAATGCAGACATCAAAATGGTCTCTTAAAGCACTGCAGGAATTCTCAATACAAAATCCAAGAGAAAAAGGATATCCATAAGGACTTTTGGGCATCTCAGCGTTAATAATGGGGAACCTAGGGTTCCTGCAACAGGATTGGATAGGCAAGTTTTTCAAGTGGTGAAGCAATGGGTTAGAGTTTTGAGGGGCTAGAAATATTAGAGATGAGTCATGACTGCCTTATTCCTTTATATTTTTATAAGATTTTTTAAAATTATTTTTCTTTTATATATATGCATGCTCGTACATCTGTGTAGTTCCTATGGAGGCCAGAAGATGGCATCAGACATCCTGGAGCTGGACTTACAGATGGTGGGAGGTGCTATTTGGATGCTGGGAATTGAATCCAGGTCCTCTGAAAGAACAACAAGCGCTCCTAACCATCGAACCATCTCCCCTGCCTCCTCTTCACCATTTTTATGTGTATAATTCAGTAGCATTCAGTACATTCATATTGGTGACTTGGTTAGGGGGACTATTGCAGTGATGAAATACCAGGAACAAAAGCAAGTTGAGGGAGAAAGGGTTTATTTAGCTTACACTTCCACATTACTGTTCATCACTGAAGGAAGTCAGGCAGGAACTCAAACAGGGCAGGAACCTGGAGGCAGGAGCTGATGTGGAAGCCAAGGAGGGCTGCTGCTTATTGGCTTGCTCAGCCTGGTTGTACCCAGGACCACCACCCTAGAGGAGTCCCTCTCCTCACAAAGTCTGGGCCCTCTCACAACAGTTACTAATTAAGAAAATGCCCTACAGGCTTGTCTACAGCCCAGTCTTATGGAGGGATCTTCTCAATTGAGGTTCCCTCCTCTCTGATGACTTTAGCTCATGTCAATTGACATGAAACTACCCAGCACACTGTGAAACCACCAACATGTGAAACCATCTCCACACTTTTCTGGTCTATAGAACTGAACATCACTACCCATAATACAGCTCTCTAATCGCCCTCCCCAGTCACCTCTTGGCAAGGACCTCATAGATCTTATTCCCTGCCCTTCTGCTCACCATCCAATGGCAGTGACTTTGTAGACACTAAAATGAGTGAACAGTCCTCGGTGTGGGATTTTGAGACAGAGTATGCCCCAGGAATACAGGATCTCATGTAATGAATTGCCTGGGAAACACTGGCTGAGTTATGTAATTTGCTGCTGATAATATTCAGTTGCCATAGTGCTGGGGTGTTTTTGAACACACGCCTTGATTAAATACAGAAGCTGGAGAAGTCGGTATCGTCTCTCACACTTGCAGTCTTAGTCTTCATTTGGTCACTTGTAGGAGGGCCTTCTTCCCGTTGAGCCTTTGAAGACAATGTTGACTTCTTTGTTATAACTTATCATGCTTTTACAGCTGAATTTTGCTCTAAAACATTTTAGGCTTTAATGATAGAAAGGGCATAGGGAAAAAGAAGCAATAGGAAAAAGAGAACCACAGATGACTCCACAGATAATATTTACTAAAATTAAAAATTCATGTGACTTTTGCACCAGTAAGCTCACTCCTGGGGATTTGTATCAAGAAAATAAAGTCATTAATTCACAGAGACACATGTGAGACAAAGCCCCTGGCTGAATCCTTTATGATATATCAACACCATAAATTATTTTACCCATCCATTAAGAAGAACCAATTGACTTGGAGACAGTCCCCTAAGGCATTAAGTGAGGAAGGTAAAACATGAGAACATGTATGTACATGTGTACAATGTTTCACTTTTGTAATGGCCAAAAAACCCACCAAAGCCAAAAATCACTCAACAACCTTTCAGATCCCTATGCATGGTTTCGTGAGCATGGAGAAAATCATGAGAGAAAGAGCCCTTGGCTGGTGCCACTCATTGGGTGTCGGTGGGACAATGGCTGCTGCTGGCAGGAGAAAGAAGAAAGGAAAGGGGGAAAAGAAGCCTTCCACCCACACGGCAAGCGCATAAGGCCTGCATCCGTGTAAAATGGCAGGATCCCAGGGCTGCTCAGCTAGCGGAGTGCTCGAATAGCATGCCTGAAGCCCTGAGTTCCATCTGCACCATTGCATAAAAATGTGAGTCTACTACAGCCCTGAAAACAATGTTAAAATGTTATGTTAAAAACAAAAACAACGGCTGGAGAGATGTCTCCATGATCAAGAGAGTATACTGTTCTTTCAGAAAGCTGGAATTTGGTTGTTTGTATCCATAGCATCCAATGCCCTCTTCTGTCCTCCACTGGCACAGGCATTACACATGTGCGTACACACACACATACACACATACAAACAGAGTCTCTCTCTCTCTTAAATAAAAATAAATTATTTTTTAAAACCCCCCCCCAAAAAACAAGCCTGCTTGCTTTTTCAGATCAAGGCTGTGTTTTTGCACTGTCTTAGACACATATTCCTGCCAGAGAAGTTCAGAGCAGTCTTAAGCAATATTGATCTCCAAAAAACAATCAAATCTGTTGGTCTATCTGTCAACGTCTACCTGTCTGCTTTTCCAACAGTAGAATTTTAAGCTGGGTGCATGACAATCAGAGACCTTATTTCTCAGCCCTCCTTGTAGCTAAATGATGTCATATGACTGGAATATGGACCATGGGATCCGTTTAACTCCTGAGAGTAGTCCTTAGACCAAAACAAAAGAAACCTGGCAGTGTTGGTACACACCTTTAATTCTAGCACTCAGGAGGTAGAGGCAGGCAGATATTTTGTAGGCCAGTCTGGTCTACAGAGTGATTTCTTGGTTATGGACCCAGATCATACTTCTAGTGTTAGAAAAGAGGAACCATTGACATTGATAGAAATCAGTCACCAAACCCGATAGCCATCTGCTGAATCTGAGAATGATGGAATGAACCCTCAGAGTGCGAAGGAAGGACCCATCATCTGGCTATGGAGGGAGAGCAGTCAAGGTTCGTGGAATTAACTTTTTCTTGAGGACACGGTTTTGAGCAGAAGGAAGTGACAAGATGAAGAAAAGACTGGGGTTCTAGAAGGAACAAAAACAATGTATAAGGTACCCAGGAGGGGAGGGAAAAACACATGCCTGAGGAATCTCCTTTAAAAGCTAGAAATGCAAATCAATAATCTTTCCAAAGACTTGGGGCTGACTAATGAAATCCATTCTACCATGTGCACTAACTCTCAAAGACACCAATTATTTTTTATGGCTTGGAAGTATCCCACTGTGGTATTTCTCTTTGGCAGCCCAGAGAAAGCTGAAGCTGGTTTGGGAAGGCTTAATTATTCCTCACATAAGACGTGGGTGAATAAGCCTTTGTATGTGTCACTTAATGAGAATTTGGCAAAATTGTGGGCCTCCTTCGTATCATTTACGGTCATAAGAAAACTTGAGGAAACAGTCTTGTCACTTTTTGTCAATAATAAATGGATATGGGTGGCTTCGTAAATTGCCTGCTGTTTTACATATATTGAGATGGACGTTTTGAACATTGCTTGCTGTTTTTTTATGGAAAGAACAGACCAGCAGTCAATCAGGTAATGGACCTGACCTGGGATGTGGGGGCTGAGAGCCGCAGAAACTGTTGAGTCATGGAGCCTCGTTTCCATATAACACACATGAAAATCAGTCTCATTACTGTATCGTTTCCCCTCCTCTGAGAGCCCTGGTAAGGGTGAGTCATAGCAAACTTGAGGTTTTAGGATTTGGAGAGCCTGGTATAAAAAATTCATCAAATCTTTTCGCACTGCTTACTCTCCTTTTTCCTATCACATCTGGATAATCGGTTTTTAAATTTTAATGTGCTGCTTTCCTTGGCTTTTTCAAGGACACAACCTTTACCTTGGATGGCTCCCGGTATGTGCCTGACTGGTGGAGATAGAAATTTGGTGTGGGAGAAAACAGAGAAAAAGGCTGGATAAGCTCAAGGTCTGGGCATTCAAAACCAGGACCCGGAAGTCTGGCTGCTCTCAGAAATGCTAACACACTCGGAAAACAGGAGCTGGGACAGCAGACACTAGTGAAGAATAGAATAGAAAAAACGCCCTAAAGGGTCTGGGATGTAGCTCAGCTGGTGGAGGGCTTGCTTAGCATGCATCAAGCCATAATTTAGATCTCCAGCAACACAAGAGCTGGGTATGGCTGTGCTCCCCTGTAGCCCCGGAACTCCTGTTACCCGGTAGAGGCAGAAAGATCAGTTTAAGGTCATTCTCTGCTACATAGTGAGTTCAAGGCCAGCCTGAGTTACATGAGACAAAATAAAACAAAACAAATAAAAACAAACACATACAGATACTCAAAACCTTAGAAAAATACCCTTATGGGGGATTTTCAGACAAGACACAATGGAATGAATACATTTGAATTTTAGAACAACAACATTTTTGTGCATGTTGAAATACTGCATGCAATATATATTTGTATTAAAAAACCATTGTTTATCTGAAATTCAAATCTAACTTGCTGCCTTGCATTTTTATTTTTCCCAGTAATCTTACCAGTAAGGTAGGATGCTTTTACAAGTATCTCTATTCACAGTTGGCCCTTTGCACACAGTGAATGGAAATGAGGAGGTTTATTGTAGAGATGAGGGAGAGAACATCCAGAGGCGTCTGGAAGGGTGCAGACTGAACATGGCCAGCAGAATAGACTGGGCCGTGAGAGGAGAGAGAGAGCAAGCGAGGAAGAGAAGAGAGATTAGAAAGGGGAGCAAGAGAGCCAAAAAGGCTGGAGAGATGGCTCAGTGGTTGAGTGTATTGACTGCTCTCGCAGAGGACCCGAGTTCAATTCCCAGCACCTACATGGCAGCTCACAGCTGTTTATAACTCCAGTTTCAGGGGACCTGATACCCTCACACAGACAAATGTGTACAGAAAATAAAAATATTATTAAGAGGGAGAGCCAAGAATTGAGAGGACCAAGAAAGCATGTTGCCAAAATGGCTGAGTTATACAGGGGAGAAGGAAGCTTGGGGAAGGGAAGGGAAGCTCGGGGGCTGGAGAGGTTTGGGGTGGGGGTGGGGTGAGAAGTACTGAGAGGAGGAGGACTCTGTAACAGGCAGTAGTGACGCAGTGAGAGCCTGGAGGCCTGCGTCTGCTTTCATATGTTCATAGCACCAGCCTTCTGTATTGGATTTCTTTGAGACCTAACATATAGGCCCTCTCTCTCTCTCTCTCTCTCTCTCTCTCTCTCTCTCTCTCTCTCTCTCTCTCTCTCTCCCCATTGCAGGCATATGCCACTATCCTGAGTCTTTTCCATGGGTTCCATGGATCAGACTCTCTCTCTCTCTCTCTCTACTGTTTTGTGAGACAGGGTTTCTGTGTTTAGCTCTGGCTGTCTTGGAACTCATTCTGTCGATCAGATTGGCCCGCATCTCGGGGACCCCACCAGCCTCAGCCTCCTGAGAGTGGAGATTAAAGGCATGAGCCACCCCTGCCTGACTGTACAGAGGAGTTTCACATGCACATATTCACTTTACTTCAGGCAGAAATTGCTCAGAAAAAAGAAATCACATCTGTACCAAACACGTTAATTATGGTATCGATAGTACAGTATGACATGCATTCACATAGCATTTACCTGGTACTAGGTATTGTAAGTAAAATAGAGTTGACTTAAGGTATATGGAAAGCTATATGTAGATTATATGTAAATAGCACACCATTGTATGTAAGTGACCTGAACACTCGATTTGGGAAAACCTACAGGATCCTGTATGACACAGAGTAGTAAGATAACAAGCTGGGCATAGGCCATGGGAAAGCATGCTAATCACGCTAACCACGTGACCTTTGAGCCTTCTCTATTTGAGCACAGTCTGCTGTCATCACGGAAGCAGAAAGTTCCAGATCCTTGCTTTCATGCATACAGGATACTCACACATGCATCATGACTGTTAGTGGCAAACAGGTCTTTGGAGAAGCAAGTGCCATGCCCACCTCATTCTGGTGCTTGGGATGGCTTTGACTGTGACCACATTCAGAGTCTAGCTGACAGAACTCGGGTGCATTGCCCACAAGCAGCAGTAGTGCCCCCGGATCTGGTGCTGATAGCAGAGGTAGAGTTCCTAAGAGTTTGCCATGGGCTACTCCCAGCTGCAGTGCCCAGTGTCTGGGTGGGTCCCTGGCCCCACTATGGCCCCGCACCATGTCATCTCTTCCGATGAATTCCTTTACTCCTTAATTCTGACAGAGCCACTTTTGTGTGTTTAGAACCCAAGAGTGAGAAATTGAGATGCTCTCAAATGCGGGATTGTGGAGAGAAGAATGAAGCCAGCTGTGAGTTGTGTCTGGCAGTATAGAAATGTGTGAGGGAAACTGGAGCAGACTGCGCTCAGTGTCACTCTGGGCCATCACAGCCACCCTTGGCTGCCTGCCAGGCTTCCCATGACCGGTTTCTCTCTGCGGTAATTGGTGCCTGTGGCCTCCTAGCCTTTCGGTCACTCTGGTTCATTCATATCATTTCATATTGATTGGGCAGAAGGCGTCTCTGAGGCTTGGCGGTTCAAAGACTTCCCCAGCACTAGTGAGGTACAAAGAAAACTGAGTTAGCGTTTGTCACCGGCCTTCTTCCCTTTCCAACCCTCATCCCAGGCTGCTCAGGGCCACTCATCACTAGCCAGAAGCAGGGTTCCTCAGTCACAGATGGAGTACTGAGCTGTGGCTCAGCTGCTGGTATTTGTGCCCTGAGGGAAACATAAAAATCAATGGTTTCCTAGGTACCTCCTCTTCAAACCCGTGCACTTCTGTTTATGCCGCTGCCTCACGGTGGAACTCTCTCTTCTCCTCTTGAACAGCCTCTCAGTTAGTCCTCTCAGAAGCCAGACCAAACCTTGCCACTGGGAAATTCACTGTTCACCCTCTCTAGGCAGAAAGCCGCCCACACTCTACCCTTGACCTTTTGAAATGTACTTCTGTGCCAGGAGGTGTGTGGATGTGTGTGAAGGCCAGAGGACAAACTTGGGTGTCGGGGAATGCCATCCACTTAATTTTTCAGACAAGGTCCTGTGTTAGGTTAGGCCGGTTGACTGGAGAACCCTGGGGATCTGCCTGTCTCCACCCTGGGACTATATGCCAGGTCCAGAGGCAATGTTCTTGGCTTTTTACATGGGTTCTGAAGATTGAACTCAAGTCTGTGTGTTTCCCTGACAGAGTCGTTCCTTGGTCTTTTCCCTCACCGCTGTGTATTGGTGTTGGACCTCTCAGCCAATGAAATGGTTTTAGTTTTCTTTTGTTGCTGTGACAGAATGCTCTCACCAAAATGTATTTAGCATATGAAAGAGTTTATTTGCCTTTTACCTCCAGGTCACAGTACATCATCGAGGGACGTTGGGGCAGGAACTGACGCAGCAACTAGAAGCAAAAATCATGGGGGAATGCTGCTTCCTGGCTCAAATATCCCAACTCATGTTCAGCTAGCTTCCATATACAGCTCCGGACCAGCTGCCTAGGGAATGACACTGCCTACAGTGGGTTGGTCCCTCCTGTATCAATTAGCAGTCAAGACACTCTTTCACAGTCGCTTACACAGGCCTATCTGATCTGTAAAAGCGCTCAATGGAAACTCTCTTCTAAAGTGACTCCAGGCTGTGTCATGTGGATGTAGGAGTTGAGTAGGAGACACTGGAGTAGTTCATGCCATTGAGTGGTATTTGTAGTGAGTCAAAAACATTGTTGCTTGGAAAGATGGTGTGCAGTGGTAGATAGTAGACTGGGAAGTCATGGCTGGGGCTCAAGTTCATTTCCTTCCATTCTGTAGTTTATGATGTCGGAAGGTTTACCTAAAGGGGATGAGCTCTCATTTCCTCATTGATACAGTGGAGATAGTAACAATCTTCATTGAGTTGTTTGAGAATTCTGTGAGACCGTTAAGGCATGGTCTCCGTGTAGAATAAGCCCCACGCAACAAATATGGTTGGCATACCCTCCCCATCACCATTCTCTTAGTCACTTTCCTCATTGCAGAGACGAATGCCGGGTGAAGATCTTAAAGAAGGAATGCTTTAGTTTGGTTCACAGTTTGAGAGCACAGTCCATGGCAGAAGAAAGTGAGGCAGCACATCCGGTCAGGAAGCAGAGACAGATAAATGCTAGTGTCAGCTAGATTTTTCGTTCTTTTTTTTTTTTCTTTTTTCTGTTCAGTTTGGAGTCCTTCTTGATGGAATGATAGCATCCAGAGGGTGGGTCTTCTCACCACAATCAACCTAATCTAGAAATTCCCTCACAGCCTATCAATTTGGGTCAGGATTAACCACCCCAGTCATTATCTGTGGGTCTAGGGCCATGGCTGAAGATTTGACCAGATACTGAATGAAAGGGAAGAAAGGGCTGAGGACATGAAAGGGGGTGACTGAGGTACAGATAAGGGTGGAGACAAACTGTGGCAGTCTAAATCTTCACAGCTGTGTGAAGTTAGCCGTGACTAATCTGAAGAGGTGGCTTTTGTGTGCCCCTTGTAGGGGAGGGAGGGAATGTGCGGTTAAGAGAGGGTCAATAGCCTGCCTTCAGTGGCCTGCTGGCAAGTGGCGGCATGAGTGTTGAGTCTGTACTCTGCCTTTTAACACCAACGAGGCCCTAAACTCACCCCACCCACAGTGGCTCTCAAGCCAAGCTGTCCACCAGTCCCTCGAAGCTGAAGCAGAGATAAGAGCATCGTGATGCAAAGAAGCGGGGGGGTGCCCAGCAGGACCCGACTTTGCAAACGGCAGCTGTAACATGGGAAAAATGGAGCTTCCTTCTCCAAATGGGGGGGGGCAGCTGGGGGGGGCACGTGTCTACCATGTGCAAAGCCCTGGGTTCAACATGACCACATACACTGCAGAACATCATCCAGCACAGATCAACAGAACCACGGGAAAGCCGTGTTCAAAGCCTATCTCACTTACTGGAAGAACAACCCCAAATTCTGTCATTCTGGTGACAAACCCTTTTGCTAAATGAATCCTTTCCTGAAAGACCTGCCTCAGCATTGAACCTGCTGAGACAGGGTCTTTATTATCTGTGATATTAGCTGTGACACAGTGTGGAGTGTTTAGCGCAATAAAGTGATTAGCATGTGTCTGCTGAATGAATGACAAATGGCAAAGTGGTGGTAACGAGGCAGCTGAGAAAGACTGAAGGATCTTCTAGAAATTGGTGTATGGGGCTGGAGCCGCTGCTCAATTGGTAAAAGTGTCTGCCTGGCACGTACAAAGTCCTGAGCTCGAACCCTCACACTATATAAACTGGTGTGACTGCCCATGACTGTAATCTTAGTGTTAAGAGAAGCTTCTTCTTTGCTAGCCGCTTTGGTTTATCCCCCGCCAGCCGCCTGGGCTCTGCTGCATTGTAGTCCCCAAATAAACACACAGGAGGCTGTATTAATTATGAAGCTGTTGGCCTTGCTTGCTTCTTACTGGCTAGCTCTGATTTAAGTAATTACCCCATAATTGTTAATCTAAGTATGTTTCTTACCGGAGAATAGTTCTGGGCTTCCTACCGCATGGCGTTACATGTCGAACTCTCCTGTGTTTCTCCTTCCCAGAATCCTCCTGGACTCCTAGTCCCTCCTATCTAGATTCCTATTGGCCAACAGTGCTTTATTAACAAATGTACAGGACTTCCCCCATCATCTTAGCACTTGGGAGCTAAAAGCAGAAGGATCAGTAGTTAAATGTCATCCTGGGCTACAAAGTGAGTTGCAGGTCAGCCTAGGATGCAGGAGACCCTGTCTAAAACAAAATCAAACACCAACCAGGCTTGGTGGGCAGAGACAAGGAGATCTCTGTGAGTTCTAGGACAGCCAGAGATACATAGTGAGACCCTTGCCTCCTTAATAAAGTAAAATAATCAGTATAGCAAAACTGAGTGTGGTGTGGTCGCATATATCTGAAATTTCAGCCTTAGGAGGTATCACCAGTAGGATTGAGAACTTAAGGAAACTATCGGCTACACAGCAAGTTCAAAGCCAGGCTGGGCTATATGAGGCTCAAAAAAATGAGGGGGGGAAGGGAGGGACGGAGGGAGGGAGGGAGAGAGGAAGGAAGGAAGGAAGGAAGGAAGGAAGGAAGGAAGGAAAAAATTGATGTAATAGAGGGAGGTCTATGAAGGGTTTTCTCCCTAACATTTTAAAATATTGGCAGCATCCAGACAGTACTTATAATACGTGCCTACAAAGCACTGACATGAACAATTGATATCACTTGACCATCTTAACCACGGCTAGTTGTCCTTAAAGCATCCAGAGCCCACCAGATTCTAGACAGTAAAGGCCCAGCTGGTTTAAATGGGTTTCCATGGTTACACTCATGCTCCTGTTTCCATGGTTACGTTTCCTGGTCCCTCACGGGAGTTAGATATATGTTTGAAATTTAAAAGGATTTTTTTTCCTGCCTTGCCTGCCTACACAGATAACTAGGGTCCAAAGGTCTGGGATGAAAGTTTTAGTGACCTCTTGGCAGGAGAGGGGCCGATGGTAATGATATTTATGACAGCTGAATCTACCTATAATGAGCAGCAGACTCCATGGGGAGCAATACTGCAGGTGGATTGATAAGCCAATATTATGAGCCTGGCTATTTTGCTGAACTGGAGGAGAGGGCTGTCTGCGGTGAGGGACCAATACAATATTGTTTGGAAGCGTGGCTCCGGGACAGGGCTGGGATATTGTCCGGAGCTGGATTCTTGGATCAGATTTCCTTCAAATCCCTTTCATCCATCTCTGCAGTGACAGTGTGGCTGCCTGCTTGCGCTCATTTCTCCCATCATCTCCATTTCAAATCACCTCCCTTGGCTCACTCCGGCAAGCATCTGTTTGAAGGTACCAGCCCAGGTAGAGATCCAGAGCTGGAGTTGGCGTCCCTTGGTACAGATAGCCTACGTGGAATCCAAGAGCCCCCTTGTGGTGACTCTAGCACTTCCAGCTTTTCCTCATCTAGAAAAGGACTCTCGAAATCCACAGGGCTGGGAGGTGGAGGATGGGGATGATCTTCCTCCAGCGTCCCTCTTGGCCATCTTCCTTCCTATACCCTATAACTTTACCGGGCATCTGTCACGCATTACCCAGTCCCTGGTGAGAATGGCAGCCTCCCTCAGACCAGCCTGCTGGGACCCAGACACCAACAAGAAGTACAATGCCTCCTTAGAATGGGACAATGCCCATTCCTTAGATTGTCCAGGGATGGCGGGGAGGGGTGGGCGCGGAGGAGAGGGGTGGAGGCGCGGCTGACCCAAGCAGAGCCTGAGACTTCCTTGGGAATTAGTATTAATATTATGAGGCGATTAGACTTTTTCATTTCAGTACATAGCTGCAGCACTCATATTGGCCTGGGGGTGGGGGAGGGGAATATTTTGTTTGCTCTGTCGTCAAGGAAGGAGACCCACTGAAGGGGTACAGCTAGAGGCCGACATCTCAGGATCCAGGAGCCTGTCAAGTCTTCTAGACTCTCGCGCCACTTGCTCCCCCAAAGGCACACCTTTGTTCTTGTCTTCTTTTCACCCACAAAACATGAAGTTCTTCTTGGTGTGTCAGGTAGCAATGCAGATGAGCCCCAGGAGACGTATTTGGGTCCCCTAAGGCAGCCATCTAGCCCGTTTACACCCAGTTTCGGGGTGTCCCGGGTCTGTTTTTATAGATAGTGTTGCTGTCAGCAGGCACTGGGGATCCAGCTCAAAGACCCTGGGAGGCTAGAAAGAGGTGTGTGGAGGCGGAGGTCACTGCAGGACACACTTATCTGTCATGCTTTCCTAGGACTCCTCAGGGCACCTGAACCTCATCTGAGCCCTCTGCTTCCAGGAGAGGGTGCCATGGACCAGAACCGCAGGGCACGCTATGAAGTTCCAACATGGCCTGCTAACAGAAAGAACTGAGGCGGATCCTTAAGAATTTCCAGACTGAAATAACAAGAGCGGCCAGTCTTCTCCGTGCCGGCTGACAAAAAGATGCAAAGCCCAGAGTTAATGGCCCAGCTTCTTACCAAGTATGATAGGTCAGCCTGCCAAGAGTGAGACCAAGACCACTCAGAGAGATACAGATTTGGGATAAAGGGGGCTCCAGACTGGTCCTGTGACTCCAGACACCACCCTACATTTGCAGTGGGAACAAGTTGGGAAAGTGTCCTTGGTCAGCTTTGAGTCCTTTGCCCAGGTCCGTTTGCTCTCCTTTGTTCTCACTGTCCTTGGGAGGAGTCAGGAGGGCCACCCCAGTGAGCAGCACACCCTGGAGCCACCGTTCCTTTAACCTTCTCGGATCTTCCAACAGGATCTCAGTGGTCACTGCTTGTTTTGCAATTTCTACACCAACTGCAAATATTTCTCCATCAGAATTCTGCAACATAAGGTGTTGGCGCTCAGAGAAAACCACTGGTTTGGAGGCTGCCTGGAGCAGGAAGGAAGGCAGGGTCTGACCAGGGCAGAGGACAAGGCTGTTACAGAAGCACCTTGCTTGCTGCATCTGTCTCTCTAGGAGCAGGGTCCAGAGTCCTGTTGCTGTTATTGTTATTTTACTATTATGTTGAGATGGGGTCTGGCTGTGCAGCCCTGGCTGACCTGGAACCTACGATGCAGATCAGGCTATCTTCAAATTTGGGGTGATCCTCCTGCCTCCTCTTCCTGCATGCTGGAGTCACAGGTGTGTGCCATCACTCAGGGCTCCAAATTGTATTTCATCTGCACTCTTCTTTATGAGTACAGTTGTTCTCATATTTTTAAGAATTCTTTTGTTTCTGCGAATTTTGTGTTCATATTCTTTTCCCAGTCATCTATTGAGTAGGTAATTTTGTTCTGGTTGAATTTGCTTATGATTTTTCATAATTTTATTCAAATTCAAAGGGAATTGAGCTTTTTGTCTGTGCTATGAGTAGTAAATATTCACCTATCTCTTGATCATATTTCTATGTTGATTTCTTCTGCTTGAATGTGGACCAGTTTATCATTTAAATTTAGATATTCTGGAGATTATGCTATTCTTAGAAAAATCCTTGTAACTCCATGACAACAAAGCCACCTCATTTTATATAAAGTATAGGTACATCAAATGAAAAAGAATTATCTCATTTTTTTCCTTCCAGAACTCTTGTGGCTTCGCTTTTTACACTAAGAATATTTAATCCACCTGGGATTTTGTTTTATTTACTTTGCAAGATGGATATCAACTTTTCCCCCCACCTGTCTACCCAGTGGTGTTGACACCCTATATGTAGTGACCGACTTCTCTCACAGATTAGAAACACGGCCCTTGTACTTGCGTCTGTCTGGGAACTTCCCGAGACAGGTGAGCTTTAATTCTGTCTTGACCTTGTTCTTGAAGGAGGTTCACTGTTGCTGCCGTTTGGTTTTTAAATGGGAGAGACTTGAGCATTTGTAGATGCCGAGGGAAAACAGCAAACATGAAGGACAGCTGAGGAGGAGATGGGGTCAGCAATTTGTGACAGGCTCAAGGAGCAAATTGGCCTGCCTATCTGAGCAAGGAAATGTGTGCTTTCCATTTTTCAGGTCTTTTTTTCCCTGTATAACATCTGGGTTCCAGGACTGAGCTCAGATGGACAGACTTGATGGCAAGCACCCGCTGAGCCTTCTGGATGGCTCTGGCTAATGTGTTTTTCTGAGAATCATTTATCCACGCATTTGACAAGAGTTTCACAACACTCCAGGTTACAGAATTTCTACTTATATGTCAGAAATACTTCTTAACTTTATGGCCCCATATCTATAGACTTACCATTGCTAATAACCTTGACTCCTGATTTCTAGTTACAGATGTTGTGTGTGCCAGAGGTCAATGCTGGGTGTCTTCTATCGATACACCTTCTTTTATGTGTATGTGGCAGTGCACGTCTGGGCATTATGTATGTGCAGTCACCAGAAGAGGGTGTCAGAACCCCAGGAGTTAGAGTTACAGGTGGTTGTGAGCTGCCTGATTTTGTTGCTGGGAACCAGACCCAAGTACTCTGTAAAAACAGCAAGTGCTCTTAATTGCTGAGCCATCTATCCAGCTCCAATCTTACGTTTTTTAAGACAGGGTCTCTCGCTAAGCCTAGAGCTCACGATTTGCTGGCTGGCTACCCACAAAGCCTCATAGCAGTGGTTCTCAACTTTCCAAATGCTGTGACCCTTTAATACAGTCCCTTGTGTTGTGGTGGCCCCCAACCATAAAATTATTTTGTTGCTACTTCATAACTGTAATTTTTATAGTGTTATGAATCGTAAAATACATAGCTGATATGCAGCATAGCTGATGTGTGACCCCCAAAGTGGTCATGACGCACAGATTGAGAACCATTGCTCTAGGATCTTCCAGTTTCCATCTTACTCCCAGGACTGGGTTATAGATGTGTATCTCTGCATTCCAAACTCAGGTTTGAAAGCTTAACTAACAGGCGCTTTACTTACAGGGCCAGCCTCCCTGCCTTCCTTTTCCTATTCCAGGCTGGCTCCTCTGCGTCCCTGCTGACTGTAGGTGGTCTGCTGCCTCTCAGCTCTGCAGGCTGTCCCCCTGCAGGGGCTCTTCCTTTCTCGCTGGTCTCTTCCACTCCCCGACCAACAGCACCCACTGGGATCCACTGCAGCCCTTTTCTCAGCTGGCACCTAGGGGGTGACCACGGTCAGTACACAACGTGCCTCTCACCACACAGCATTCTGGCTGCTTCTGCATATTGTCTGCCCCACGGGGTTCTATAGTTAAAGATCCTATCCTATTCATTTTTGTATTCTCAGATCAGTGTTTTGCACATTGTGTAGGCTCAATAAATACATGTCAACAGGAACTGACGTAGTTTTCTGTCCTAGACATTTGTCCAGAGCAGAAAACAGTGTTCCAGGTAGAGGCTTCAACTGTCCAACTATAGGACACTTCCCCTTGTGTTTCTCCTCTTCTGCTCAACATTCTGCTAGGTTTGGGGCTGTAGCTAATTACTACTTGATTGACATGGCCCCAGAACCTTCTCCTGTGTTCTAACAGAGAACTCAGAGCTCTTCTAGAATGAGCATAATTTGTATCATTAGCTATAGTTATTGCCCACATTGGGGCTTATAAACAAAGTCCACTTCGGAACAGTTTCCTGTGCAGGAAAAAAGCCCCATTTCTTATTGTCTCTGGAACCATACATTTACACATGATCTAATTGCTCTGTGTGAGAGGCTGGAAGCACCATGGCAACAATTTAATTGCTAAGGATACACAACTGTTAATTAAAACTGACCTCTACTCAAATGTACTTAACAGCCATGTCTAACTACTCCATGTTAGGCCTTTTGCCAATGGTAGCTTTCTCTTTCTCCTCCTCCAAATTTTGCTTGATATAAATATATATATATATATGCCATTGTTTTGATAACTATGATCTCCATTTCCTCTGTGTGATCCTGTGTTCAGAGGCAGAAATGCACATAGCCCTGAGGGAACCCAAGGACACTCTGTCCAGACACTCTGACCTATGATGGCAGCTAGCTGAGGCAGGCTTGAAGGAGTGAGGTCCAGTCTGTTTTCCTATTGTGACTAACCTCTATCCAGGTTGGGGTAGGGAGTTGTGGGGGAGGGGTTGGCTGTTGGTTGGGTTAGACTTGGAAATCCTTTTTTTTTTCTTTCATTTTTTCTTATTTGTGGAGGGAAAGTCTAAATATATCATTTTGAATTGTATCGTGATATATAACTGACAGCAGATTGTATAGTAAATAAACTGCAGTGGCCTCATCTACCTTGTTTGTGGTAAATGTACTTTTTGATGTTCTAGGATGAAGGCAGAACAAGCAAGCTATTTAGAAACAGTTCATCTCAGCTGGTTGGTGGCGGCACACGCCTTTAATCCCAGCACTCAGGAGGCATAGGCAGGAGGATCTCTGTGATTTCTAGGCCAGCCTGGTCTACACAGAGAAACCCTGTCTCGAACTCCCACCCCTCAAAATAGGGGATAGTCCATCTCATTGGACAACACCAACCCCAGCCCTATAGCTAATGTATGCCCGAGTGTGCCTGCTTCTCCTTGGCAGCTGTTCTACACAAAGGTTCTGAGACCAGCCGGGCATTGGTGGCTCACGCCTTTAATCCCAGCACTCGGGAGGCAGAGGCAGGCGGGTCTCTGTGAGTTTGAGGCCAGCCTGGTCTACAGAGCAAGTTCCAGGACAGCCTCCAAAACAATACAGAGAAACCCTGTCTTGAAAAAACAAAACAAAACAAAACAACAACAACAAAAAAAAGGTTCTGAGGTTCTGAGACCTAGGTTAGCAGTTACCAATGAGAAGGGGAGTCACAATGTTAGACACAGACATTGCAAATCTGGGATGAACTCAGGGTTGACGATATGCCATGAGAAATATTGGAATTCTCATTAGAACCCTGGTGGGAATCAAAGGCGAGACGGAAGCCCTAGAAACAGCACGTTTTTGCCTGTGTAGCTGGTTATCCTGAATTCAATGACACTTCCGTTCCCATCTCTCCGGATTTGAACTCACAATGCAGTCCAAGCAGGCCTTGCATTTGTGATTCTCCTGCCTTAGTCTTCTGAATAGTAGGATTGCAGATGTGTGCCTCCAGGATCTTCACCCCCCCCCCCAGTTTTCTTTCTTTTTCCCCCCTCTTCATAATAGCCCACAACTGGCTGACCAGATCTCGGCCTGCTTCAGGAAAGCTAAGAATATTAAAACACAAGGGAAGAAAAAGGGAGACTACAACTTCTCAGATATAGAGAATAATTTATTCATACATGTATAAAATTATACTTCAGAATTCTTTTCTAAAATCAGGTAACTGTAACCCTCCAAACAAAAAGGTTAGTTTTTTAACCTTGTACACACCATGGCCATAGTTAAACAGTGTTTCAGTTGTGGTGGGTGCTGTTAACAAACAAAAAGGTTAGTTTTTTAACCTTGTACACACCATGGTCATAGTTAAACAGTGTTTCAGTTGTGGTGGGTGCTGTTAACCCTGTTAAACAAGGTTTTGTTTTGTTTTGAAGCTGTGAAAAAAACCAACCAAACAAAAAGCTCTTCCACAGTAGCATACGGCTCCATTACTGCCGTCTGGAGCCTCGGGATGACATCAGAAGGCAAGGAAACCATTGGTGCTGCATGAGTTTCTCTTCAGGAGCCACTTCCCTCAACATCAATTCTTCCTCATAGGTCTAATTCACTGGAGAGGCTTTTCTAGAAATATTTGTAATACCATGGAACAGTACAAGTGGATGACGGCCTCGAGTTCAAGAGCTACACCCCCACCCATCATGCACTTCCAACAGCATCAACATTCCTAGCCTACGGAAGAACCGAAAAGTAACATCGAATAATTTCTGTAACTCTGAAACATGTAAGGCTCAGCCTCACGCACATCTCACACTTGACAATGAATACCTAAATATTAGAGTGATGAAAACGTTGCTACACCTAAACATGAAAAACTCTCTGCAGACTGTGTACTTCCACCCCCGAGCAGGGTTCAGTTTCCTGTCCTGAGGCTGATCTGAAAGTCTCACCTTGGGTTGCACCACTCTCCTTCACTCTCTTTCCCCACTACCCAAACCAACGACTCCACCATCTGCTCACCAGCAATGTGGCTACTGTATGAGACTTGTCATCTGCCCCAGCCGAGACGCTGGAGAGCTGGATAAAGTCTCCCAGTTCACTAACTGGAAGGCCACCGCCAGTGGCGAGACAGCAGGGTCCTCTCCTTGCACCTGGTGTTAGTCTTTTCTTCATCTTTGCGCTGCAAAGGACACCAGAGTCCTATAAAACTTGACCAAAACATAGGATGCTCTGGCTAGAAACTGACAATGGCCAGGAGAGTGGGTCTAAACAGGCCTGCAGTTTAGAGGAGAAAGGATGACATGTGGAAAACCTTTCTGTAATACACTCAAAGCTACATGATTTTTTTTTATTGTCAATATTCAATTGGGATTTGTGTCTTCATGTGGCTGAATTGCTCTAGTAATGGCTTACACTGTGTTGCAACTATCATGGGGTGACAGAGAAGAGCACTGGTTCCAGGGTACCTGAGAGGCAGTCCATCTGGTGGCCTGTCCCTTATCCTGAGATCATAGGAAATGTAAGCACGTCATAAATATTCCCAACCCCTTCCACTGAAAGAGCAATGGCAGTGAGCGTCTAGAGAGGACTAGTCTTACTTTTAAGATTTATTTTTATTTTTAAAAGAATGTGTCTGTGTGTGGATTTGTGTACATGAGCATAGGTAACCATGGAGGTCCATAGAGGGAGTCAGATCCCTTGGAGCTGGAGTTACAGGGGCTGTAGATCACCAGGTGTGGGTGCTGGGAACTGAACTCAGGTAATCTGAAGAGCCATCTCTCCAGACCACTATCTCCTTTTAAAAAGATTTATTTATTTATTTTTAGTATTTAAAATTTAAAAAGTACCAAATTTCACAAAATATGTTACGTTTTGTCATAGCTAAAAAACATTTTTTCCCTCTCATTGGGGGGAAAAATCACAAAATGAAATGGACAAAATACTCCTTTTTCTTGGATTTCTGAGACAGGGTCTCTCTCCATAGCCCTGGCTGTACTGGAACTCACTCTGTAGACCAGGCTGGTCTTGAGTTTGCAGAACTCTGCCTGCCTCTGCTGGGATTCAAGGTGTATGCCATCATGCCTAGCCAAAACCAATACTCTTGTATAAAGTTTTCTGTGTAGAAACTATCACTCACTTTAGTCAAAGGGTAGGTCTGTCCAGTTCTATGTAGACAATAAGCCTCTTCAATTCACCCAGAGTAACTCAGGTTTTTAAAAGCAACAGCCCTTGGATAGACTGTTACACCAGTATAAAAATGTGACACTATTAAGAAATACTTTATATTGTAATCTGAACAGTTTGCCCAGTTTTTATAAAGATTACATGAATCAGGAATCAGCATGTTTTTCCATTAAAACTCTATGTTTCATTAGAACTAGAGTACAGAGTTAGCAGAACAAGAAACCCTGCAAGAAATACATGGAATTGGAATTTAGGTTTTATCTCCCTGTTTGGGAGCTTTTGTTTCACAGCTTAAGAAGCATCCATTAAAGCACTGACACATATATCACCCCCACTAGTGGGGTCATGAGTAACATTTCCTCTTTTTAGGAATGATTGGGTTAATTTAAAAAGCTATTCAGGATTAACATTCCAGTAAACCGGCTACAAAGTGTTATGTACATATATGAATCAGACTATCCCATGTGAAGCTCCAAGATGCAGACAGTTTGGGTCAGACCATGAAGACAGCAGTCCTAGACTTTACATGGATGACAACAGATGTGTATAATGTCCTTCAGATTGCCTCCTTTACAAATATTTACTTGAGTTTAAAAAAAAAATCACAAGAATATTTCCTTAACATGAGATAATCCCAACAGCCTTCTTTACTTAAAACCAATAAAAACAACCACTTACCAGACAGCTAATAAAAACTCCTGGGCATGAAACACGCAGGGTAGGAAGAACAAAACTCTATGCTCTACATTTTCACACAGGTGTGCATTCACTGGGTGATGTTTGGAGGGTAAACCAAGCAATTGAAAATTCATGGATTTCAGGACACACTGACTCCGGGGCAGGTTAAATATATTTGAGGAAAAGGTCCAGGCTATGGTATAGAGTCAGTGTACAGTCCCACACAGAACCAAGAAGAAACTTGTAAAACATCAAAAAACACTGGGGACTGGAGTGTTGTGGGAATGGACTCTTAAAATAATTATATGACGAAAAGCCAAGAACACTCAAAATACTCTATTCCATACAAGAAACACTGATTGTCTATTCCCGTTTTAGTTTAAAGGATACACAGAACAGGGCAAATGTGCATGTTTTTAAAGATCATTCTCTAACAAATTATGGTGGACAGACAGACATCGCACTCTGAGGTAACAATCCAGTAAGCTGGAAAACACTCTAAAGTTCATATTGTCCTTTAAAATCACACCTGAATATTTAGTCCATTCCATACTGCTACAATCACAAGGGACTTCAGAAGTACCCTCAGTTCCCACACAGTTCCTTAACTGACACCACAAACGCTCATCAGATAAATGGTGTGCTAACTGTAAAAACAGAGAGGTCTTCTGAAGCAATGACTCTTCTAGTTGTGATCTTGCTCAATGAACAGGGCCTGGTAGCACACGTCTTTAATCCCAGTGCTTGGGAGGCAGGGGCAGGTGGACCTCTGTGAGTTTGAGGCCAGCCTGCTGGTATACATAGTGAGTTCCAGGCCAGCCAAGACTACACAGTAAGACCCTGTCTCAAAAAAAAAAAAACAAAAACAAACACACACACACACACACTCGCACACACAATACTAGCAAACCTTTCTTTTGTCTCTAATGGTGCACACGACCCCTGAAGTTGTATGCCACACCCTGCGAAGTACCATTTCTCTTCACTGGAACCCTTAGCTTTTCTAACAGAATGTCCTTTTAGGCTATTGTGAAGACAAAGCTATTTTTTCCAGTTAAATGCATTTTACCTCCAACTTTTCAACAGTTACAATTTATAAAAATGTAGACTCTGAATCTACTTTATTACAAAAGGAGAAGTATTTGTGCACATAATTACCATAGACAAAGGGATATTCTGAGGGTTCCCAGTGCTCAGCACCAGTGTACCTCCCTGAAGCACACTCACTTATAAAAACATGTTGCCTTTGCCATGTGAAAACCGGGTATTCAGTTCTCGGGACTTCTTTATTAGAGCTTTTTTCTGAGCCTCATCAAACCAATTAACCTTGAGATCTTTATCACGGTCGAATGGTATCCTCTCTTGGTGCTTGTTTTTGTCTTCGGCAGCCTTATTCTTTAACTTTTTGTGATGAATGTCCATGAGGGACTCTGATCTTCTTGATTCCTAGGGAAAGTAGGACAGAGATAAAAAACCTTGGTGCATGTAGGTTATACACAGTCTGCACCACAAAGCAGACTGGACCAGTGCATGTGAATGAGAGATGTTTGCAAGTCCTGGATCCAAGACAGCATCTATGAAGAAAATGTACAAAGTCAGAAGGGATGAAGACATCTACAAGCTTCAAGTAGAGAAAGAGTAAGGAAGGAAGCGCAGTCGCTATGGTTACTTAAGCCTTAACAGGAACTTACGGAACAGGGGTGTGAAAGAATGAGCAATTTAATTCCACTTCCCAGAGGAACTGGTCCCTCAAGCCATCCGGGTAGAAAGAGGTGAAGGCACTGACAGAAGGCAAAGCAGAAGTGAAATATGAAGTAGGGGGCACAGAGGTGGCCTAATTCTAGGCCTGTGTGGCGGGCGCATGGCCGGAGCTGAAGGACGTTTGTTTCACCACGGTCTGCTCGTCTCTCTTCCCTAACCTTCCCTTCTCCTCTTAGCTTCGGTGGATGCTCACATTAGGTCTAACTAGATACCATTTTCAGACAAGGTCTGTGCGGAGACAACGGTGTAGTAGACTAGGGATTTGCTGTGGACCTCTGAGGAGACTAGCCTGGGATGGAAGGGCCAGGGAGGGATGGAGGAGACGGCAGAGCAGCCGCCTCAAAGCTGGGAGGAGGTACACATATCCGGGGCACAGATGGCATTCAAGACCGGTAAAGCAGGAGCCATTTTAAGGTTATTCACAATGACTATCATTTAGTTGTTTTTTTTCAAAGATTAAAAGAATACATGTGTATGTGTGTGATCCTGCATGGGTTTCTGTGTATCATATGTGTACAAGAGTCCAAAGGGGCCAGAAGAGGGCATTGTAGTTCTGGAACTGGAGTTACAGGTGTCGTGAGACATTATGGAGGTGCTGGAAACTGAATTCGGGTTCTCTGCAAAAGCACTAAGCACTCTTAGCTGCTAGGCCAGCTCTTCAGCCCCTCATTATTCTCTCTCTCTTTTTTTTTTTAAAGTCTTAACTAGAACATTTAGTCTTTCTTAAAACTGATCTGTCCTATAAAGCATCTGTAAAGGTGACTTTCCTATATGGTTATGAAGAGACAGGGTCTCAGGTAGCCCAAGCTAGCCTCGAACTTGCTTGCTGAGTAGCTGAGGCTGATCCTGAACTCCTGACTATCCAAATGCTGGCATTGCAGGAGTACTCCACTACACCTGTAGGAGGATGTTACTTTCCTGCCTGTCAGTTATTAAATAACCGACATAGTCTTATACATGTTCAGTTGATAGCTCAGGCTTATTATTAATTAGCTCTTACAACTTAAATTAACCCATTTCTATTATTCTATCAGGGCTTGGCCCATCTGAAGCATTTACATAAGCCAGCAGGTTCAGGAGTCAAGTCCCAGTACAGCAGAAAGAACCACTCGAGAAGTATGTAGACACCCTGGGCATGGAGCTGCACCCGCCTGTGTTCTATACCAAGAGAGGACCCATCAGTTCAAGGTGTAGGACGTAGCTGCCCAGGAGAAATCTGGAGGCCATTGCAATAGCGACTATACCCCAAAATCAGTGTGCTATTATAAAGTTTGATTTAACATCAAAAGTTACAAGAATGCACCTAACTGGTGCACACTGTATGTGTGTGAAAACATCCCCATTGCATTGTATGGCAACAAAGTGGATATTAAGATGGGAAAATGGGCCGGGCGGTGGTGGCGCACGCCTTTAATCCCAGCACTCGGGAGGCAGAGGCAGGCGGATCTCTGTGAGTTCGAGGCCGGGCTGGACCGATAGCCTCCGAAACAATACAGAGAAACCCTGTCTCGTAAAAACAAAAACAAAAAACAAACAAACAAAAAAAAGATGGGAAAATGAAGGCAAAAGAATTTTCAGTACAATGACATTTCTGCCAAAAGTAGTTACAATTTTGAAAAGTTTTTCTCTGGCTTGCCAGAAAGCTCATTGGAGATCCTAAGTGGGAGTTTGTTGCCATGCCTACTCTCACTCCACCTGAGCTGGCCATGGACTCAGCTTTGGCAGCACAGTATGATTTAGTATGGTCCAGAGGTTGCTCAAACAACTGCCCTCCGGATGAGGATGCTGACCCGTCAGAAAATGTGCCTCACAAGTTTAGTGTCATAGGCAACCACCATGTGATTCCAGTTAGGTGGTGTGTACGTCACTTAGGTTAACTAAGCAGACCATATACTTCACTGGGATGCTGAAGGACATGAAGGGGCTTCAGAGTGAATGTGGCAGTTAAAACATACCTTCCTTTTTATGGATTTGCAAATTTAGCTGTCTGGAACACAATTGTTTCCATGTATGTGCATATATATATATATGTGAATATGAGAGACAGAGAAACAGAGAGAGAGAGGAACGAGGAGGGGAAGGAGGAGAAGAAGGAGGAAGAGGAGGAGGAGCAGGAGGAGGAGGAGGAGAAGAAGAAGAAGAAGAAGAAGAAGAAGAAGAAGAAGAAGAAGAAGAAGAAGAAGAAGAAGAAGAAGAAGAAGAACTGTGCCAGGTGGTGGCGCACGCCTTTAGTCCCAGCACTTGGGAGGCAGAGGCAGGTGGCTCGCTATGAGTTTGAGGCCAGCCTGGTCTACATAGCAAATTCCAGGACAGTCAGGGCTACAGAGAGAAACCCTGCCTTGAAAAATCAAAACCAAAACCAAACAAAACAAAGAACCTAAAAGACAGAAAAATATGAGACCAGCAAACTCTGGAGCAAAGGCAGAGAGCAGCCTGGGTGACGCAGGAAAAACTCAGCACAAAAAAGTAGAAAAGAGAGGAAGATGGACAAGAGGAAGAGATTATACTTTATTTTTTACTCACGTTGTATGAGGACACTTGCTCAGCCAGTCTCTTATCCCTTCCTGACAATATGTTTTCTTCATCTTTCTTACTGAGTGACTTCCTTGTTTCTTGTATTTCCTAAAGAAAGAACATAATAGCATCACTTGAAATATAATGAAAAAGAATACTATTAATATCATTTTGATTAAATGACAAGAAACTGAACTAAAGCCAGGCTGGTTGAGTTCCTCCCAGTTAGAAATATCTGCATACCTGAGGAGGGACAAGATGGTGCAAGAGCTGTGATTTCCCTGACAAAGAAGACAATGGGATCCAAACCAAACCCAACTGAAAGAGACTCAGGGTGAGTGTGGACTAACAATGACAAAACGTGGAAACGTAACACATAAGAAATCTTCCACTGTATGCTTTTGGAAATTTTAAAAGTGTATATATATTGACAAAAAAGAAAGAAAGAAAGAAGGAAGGAAGGAAGGAAGGAAGAAAGAAAGGAAGAGAGAAAGAAAGAAAGGGACATTGTCAGCATCCAATGGTGGGATGAGTGTCTATGCAGAAAAACCCAAGAAACCTGCCAACAAACTGGAATTAACAGAAGCAAGAACAGCAAAGGCACATGACACAAAGTCAAAGAGAGGATATACCACAACAGAAACAAACAAGCAAAGACACACACACACACACACACACACACACACACACACACACACATACACACACACACACACACACACACACACACACACACACAAGCCAGGCAGCCGCTAGTCAGCCATGACATGAGAAGCAGTGAAAGTAAGGTATATGTAAGATATGCAGAAGTAAAGAAGAGTAAAAAGCACTGCGGCAAAATGTAGATGAATCAAACAGGTTAAGTTATAAGAACTAGCAAGAAACAAGTGTAATCAAGGCCGAGCATTCATAAGAGGTCTCCGTGTCATGATTTGGAAGATGGTTTGTGGCCCCAAAGAAAAAGCCTAGTACAACCTAAAACACTTGCAAAGACAGAGTGAGAAACAACAGCTAGTGACAGTCCAGGTCAATGTCTAATAAAGCTCAAGTCAGAGAGGGACAAGGGGAGGCTTTGACTATCCCTAGCTAGGTGGGCAGCACATACACAGCCCATCTCTCAGTGGGCCAGGGAACATGCACAGTTCATGTGGGCTATCCATTACCTTCATGATAGCCCAGAGAACTAACCAGCCTCACAGCAATTACTCAGCCCTTCTCTAGTCTTTGCCACAGACCTATGAAAACCTGGGACAAGGAAGTTCTTGGAAATCCCTACCACTCTCAGTTCCAATTTTCTTTAATTCCATACTTTTCTCAATTTCTCACATCTCTGTAAATCTCCTGACTAAAACTTGCTTCCACTTCACATAATGCCACCAGTATTGGTGTTTTCAATCCTCACTAGTGTGAGACAGTGAGTTCAGAGCCACCATCCCAAGTCATGGAGCCTGAAAGGGGTAAACTGAACTCAAAGGCTTCACTTCTAGTAATTTAGAAATAAAGGGCTCAGACCCTCACTCAGCCCCCAGCTTTGGCAGCCATGACAGGCTACAGAAAAAACATGTGGGCCTCTGACTCAGCACAAGACACAAAGAAACTCCAGATCCCCTGGCCTCCTGGAGCCTAGGACTAAACTGAAAACAAAAAAACTCCAGATCTCCCCTCCCCCCATGCTTGGTTCCTGGGAACTGTTTGGCTACAAAAGAAACTCCAGGGGAAATCAAAACCTCTCCTGTAGTCTTCAGGATACTGAAAACTACTGATATCTGTACAACAGGCCATCTGCAAGTAACAAGACAAAGCCATAGAAACCACAGAATGTTCCCTCTGAGCACTGACCAATGAGAATCATTGGTACACAGGTATTTCATGCCAAAATATGACTTTGAGAAATTCTCTTAATTGTTCCTAAATGTCAACCACTCAGAAACCAACCCGTACCTACTGATGTAATCCTGTAAAACTTTTGTCTTTAAAACCTAGCAGTAGACAGGGAACTTTGCTCCCTCTGGAGGCTGCTGCGCCAGCTAGTCAGACGGGGTCCCTGTCATGTTTGGATAAACAATTAAAACCTTGCTTTTGCAGTTTGGTGGGTCTGTCTCCCTGGTGGTCTCTGGGGATCTTCGCAACTTGGGTACAACAGGGTTAGGCACAACTGTCCTAAAACCCTACATCATCAGTACCCTTAAATAATTTCATCTTGTATCTTTGCAAGTTCAAGCCAAACTAGAGAGAATACATGAACAAAAAACAAGAAAAAAAATCCCCAGTTACCTTAGCTTTCCTTTCCCGGTCAGCTGGGGTGTCTGTCCAGACGGATCGGTCCCCGGATTTGTCATCTGCTCTTCTCTTAAAGGTTCTTGGCCCAAGACCAAAGTCTTTCATTTCTGGAGGAAGCTCAGTCATCCACGACTCTCTTGTGATTGGTTTAGATGAATCCTGTATGAGAAACAAAGCTGAAAACAAAGCAGTGTCTGTGCATGGTGGCACACACCTTTAGTTCCAGCTCTGCGGAGACGGAGGCAAGCATGTGTTCAAGGCTACATAGTGAGTTCTAGGCTAGCCAGGCTACAAAGTGAGACTCTGTCTCAAAACAAAAGAAAAAAACCACACACACACACACACACACACACCTACCTATATATACACATTCTATGCTATTTCCTAGGGGTAGAGAGTTGGCTCAGAGGTTAAGAGCAGTTGCTGCTTTTGTAGAGGATGCAGGTTCAGTTCTTAGCACCCACACCAGGCATATGTGGTACACATGCATACATACCCTCAAAAAACACTCACACAATCAAATAAATTAGTAAAAAACAAAAACAAAAACTCTTTCCAAACTTACATCATCTCCTTTGGTTAATTTTTCCTTCATTCTCTGGGCCCTTTTTTCAAACTCCGTTGTTACGCTATAGTTAACTGGTCCTTTTGCAGGCATTGGTCCAAAAATATCCTCATCTTCGCTGCTCTCTGCTTCCTTTTAAAACAAGACAGTATCTTTATAAGAAGAGGCCAATAGGTTACAGACAACGATCTTAAACCACTTGGAATTTAACTGAAATGGATTATACATAAACAATAAAACAAACAAGTATATTGGTAGCCCATCACTTAACAGTGAGCTTTCCCTTGGCTCCCTTGAAGATGACGGCTCCGCAGCATGTGGACTGTCCCATTTCTCTTGCTATATCATTGTAGATCTTATTATATTATTCCCATTCATACCCCAACCCCATTATGTTGCTGGTAGGAACCCAGGCTGTGTACATGGTAGGCAAGGACTCTACCACTGAGTCACATTTCCAGAATTTCAACTCTCTTCTTGATGCACAGAGATCTGACCTTAGAATTCTTTTCAACAAAGTGTTCCTGGTATTTATTAAGCAGAGGTCTTCTCTGTACATGAACAGCTCTTTGGGATATGGCAAGTGAATCAGGGCAGTACTATCAGCTTTTATGAAACAAGTACTGTATTAACACCTCCTAAACACTGATAAAGATGCATCAACAAAATAGTGTAGACAACTGGATACCGCTTGTTCCCGTTTGGTTTTGGTTTTGGTTTTTTCGAGACAGGGTTTCTCTGTATTGTTTTGGAAGCTATCCTGGAACTCACTCTGTAGACCAGGCTGGCCTCGAACTCACAGAGATCCGCCTGCCTCTGCCTCCAGAGTGCTGGGATTAAAGGTGTGCACCACCAACGCCCGGCCTGTTCCCTTTTGTTTTAGATTTAGTATTTCTTCGACTGAGCTATCCACTTCTACCTTGTCTCCAGCCCCTGAGATCTCCTTTTCCATGTCTTGCATTCTGTTGGTGAGGCTTACCTCTGAGGTTTTTGTTTCACATCCTACATTTTTCATTTCCAGTTTTATTTCAGTTTGGGTTTTCTTTGTAGTGGTTCTATTTCTTTGTTAAGCTCTACTTTCAGACTTGAATTATTTTCAGGATTTTATTCAGCTGTTTGTATTTTCACAGACTTCATTGAGGTATTTATTTATACTCTCTCTAAGGTCCTTGACCATATCCATAAGGGCCCTGCCTTAAGCTTTCAGCTATAGTGCATTTTCCAGGGCCTACTGCAAGAGCATTACTGGCTGCTGGTAGAAGCATATTGTCTTGGCTGCTCATGTTTGTGCTTTTATACCAATATCTAGGCATCTGGAATTATTATGTTTGAGGTACTTCTTGGTATCCACATTAGGCCTTGTCTTTGTTGGATGGGTTTTCTGTTCTCTGGTTGCTGTTGCCCTTTCTGTAGCCTAGGCAAGTGTGGTGGCTGTGGGGTCCCTGGTAGACAGTGCTTCTAGACCTCTTACCAAGTGTCTCATACGCACTTCCTTCACTTTTAGAGCACAGGGCAGATGTCTTGTGATTGTTAGCACTGATTGCCATGTCAACCTGACATGATGCTGAATCACCTGGGAAGAGCCTCAGTGAGGAACTGATAATATCAAGTTGGCCTGTGGCCATGAGGAGCCACACGCCATGGGTGGCACCATTCCCTAGGCAAAGGACCTCATTCCCTAGGCAGAGGATCTCTCTTGTGCAGCAGTTTCCTCCAAAGCTAAAATCTTCTGTTTTGGAGGGAAACTTGTTAAGACAGGAAGTGGAAAGTAGTAAAATACCACCCTTCAAATATAGCACAAATCATAATCCCTGGCAATCTTGTTTTGCTAAGTTGTCAGGTGTGAGAACAGCTTTTATTTCATCTCTGGGTGTTCAATTCTCACATTCAGTTGGCAGTGGAGGTTCTTTCTCTTCTCACAGTGAGCTGACAATGTGTTCAGAGAGTCTATTTAGAGTATCATATTTCATGTGAGTCACATGATTACAGACACCATTCAGGTTCTGAGTTTGTTATACATTTTATTCTTCAAATGAAAAATTTCCTAACCTCTGAGTTGAAGGATGATGATACTTGTCCTGGAACCTCTCTGCCTTTGTCACTTTTTTGTGAAGACTTAATGAAACCAGGTGGCAATGCAGGACCAATCATAGGCCTGAAAATAAAATACACCATTATTATTCTCTCTTAACTTTAAAATGCTTTTTAGTTTATTCTAAATTTTAGAATAAAAGTTCACAATCATAAGAAAGCTAGCCAATAACAAATGTTGAAAATAAGAACTTTTTGTTACACTAGTATTGATAGGTTTCTATTTCATTTTTAGAGAAAGTATTTTCATTTATGGGCATGTGTGTGCCACAGGATGCATATGGAGGCCAGTGGAACAAGGGACTGCACTCCAGTTCTCAGGCTGTAGGACAAGAGCCTTTATCTGCTGAATCATCAACCATATACTAAAGCAAAAATGCTCAATCTTTTTTACCTGTCTGTACTCATGAGGGTATCTTGTATTTTGACTTCTGCTGTTTTGATAATTGCTTTCTACTGAAAAATTCCATTGGGTCTCATAATTACAGTCAGAACTACTTAAGCAGAAAGTATGTTCTTCTAAGGACAGCTACAGCAGGTACATACAACACTGCCAGCAGTCAGTGGCAATGCACTGCAGCAGTACAAACCAACACATAGTCCTTGCTAATAACCCAGCAGTGATGCAGAAGTACAGAAGAAGCAGCTGGTCCTCTGTGGCATGCAGATGAAGCAGAAGGTGCCCATTGTGCCAATCACATTCCACTTGTAATATGCATTGTATTAGTAATTTGTCATGTGCTGTTTAAGCTCCCTGAGAAGTGGTTCTAGAGGTGGGCCCCATTTCTGACCCAAGCATGTTTGTCTTATAGTGTCCTCCAGGATCCCTTGTCCTGGGACAGGCTAGCCTGCACCCTGTGAGACAGGGAAAGGAGAACAGAAAACATCCCCCTCCCCAATTGCCATGACTTTGTGACCAGAAGGAGAGTAGATGGGTTCTTGAATACAGCTTCAGGGTGAATTGTCCCAGAACAGGAGCCTCTGCTGCTGTTTCCCATGATATAAAGTGCGTGTTGTGGGGATGGCTAACGGGAAGTTTCACCTAGGAGGAGACACGCTGCCTGGTTCCTCTTTCCAGCAGGGGCTCTCACTGAGCGCTGTCCCAAGTGCTTCTCCAGCCACTCCTGCTGGATGCTGTGTGTCAGTCTGTTGACACTCTACTGTCTAGATGCTGGTTCTACTCTCACTTGCTATATACTTAATAAACTCATTCAAAACTAAAAGGATGGCTATCATGAGTCAGTCTCTCTATAAAACTATAGAGCATTATGAACTTTTAAAAAAACTGGCTGAATTCAACAAAGTAATATCTGGAGGCATCACCATCCCTGACTTCAAGCTCTATTATAGAGCTGCAGTCCTGAAAACAGCTTGGTATTGGCACAAAAATAGACAGGTAGACCAATGGAATCCAATTGAACACCCTGATAATAACCCATACATGTATGATCATCTGATCTTCGACAAAGAAGCTAAAAATATACAATAGAAAAAAGAAAGTATCTTCAACAAATGGTGCTGGCATGTAGAAGAATGAGGATCGATCCATGTCTATCACCATGCACAAAACTTAGGTCCAAATGGATCAAAGACCTCAACATGAATCCAGCCACACTGAACCTCTTAGAAGAGAAAGTGGGTGGTACCCTTGAATGAATTGGTACAGGAGACAGCTTCCTGAACATAACAACAGTAGCACAGACAGTGAGGTCAACAAAATACATGGGACCTCCTGAAACTGAGAAGCTTCTGTAAGGCAATGGGCACAGTCAACAAAACAAAAAGGCAGCCCACAGAATGGGAAAAGATATTCACTAACCCCACATCTGATCTCCAGAATTTACAAAGAATTCAAGAAGCAAGTCTCCAATTAAAAAGTGGGCTACAGAACTAAATAGAGAATTCTCAATAGAGGAGTCTAAAATGGCTAAGAGGCACTTGAGAAAGTGCTCAACATCCCTAGCCATTAGGGAAATACAAATCATCTTACTCCTATCAGAATGACTAAAATCAAAAACACCAACAACAGTTTATGATGGAGAGGTTGTGGAGAAAGGGGAACACTCATCCACTGCTGGTGGGAGTGCCAACTTGTACAGCTGCTTTGGAAATCAGTATGGAGATTCCTCAAAAAAATGGGAATAAGCCTACCACAAGACCCAGCAATTCTACTCTTAGGCATATATCCAAAAGATGCACATTCATACAAGGACATCTGTTCCACTATGTTCATAGCAGCATTATTTGTAATAGTCAGAACTTGGAAGCAATCTAGATGCCCCTCAATTGAAGAGTGGAGAGAGAAAATGTGATACATTTACACAGTGCACTACTGTTCAGCAGAAAAAAACAATGGAATCCTGAAATTTGCAGGCAAACGGATGGCACTAGAAGAAACCATCCTGAGTGAGGTAACCAGTCACAAAAAGACAAACATGGTATGTACTCTCTCATATATGGATTTTAGACATAGATCTAGGGAATGCCATCCTACAATCCCATGGCCAGAGAGTCTGGGGAACAGAACCTTCATCCAATGGCTGATGGAAGCAGAGGCAGACTCCCACAGCTAAACATTGAGCTGAACTCAAGGAACCCAGTGACAGAGAGGGAGGACTGATGAGCAAAGGGGTTAAGACTGGGCTGGTTTAACCCCCAGAAATAGCTGACCTGACAAGGGTCAGCTCTTAAATCCCAGACTGATGCCTGGGAATCCAGCATGGGACTGATCAAGACCCCCTGAATGTGGGTGTCATTGAGGAGGCCTAGGCAATCTATTGGGCCTTGGGTAGTAGATCAGTATTTATCCTGGGCATACAAATGGACTTTGGGTGCCCATCCAACAATATGAGATACACTCTCAGCCTGGACTCTTAGGGGAGGGTCTAGGCCCTGCCCTGGATGAAATGACAGACTATAGACACCCCATGGAGGGCCTCATCCTCCCTGGTAAATGAGGGGGTACTGGGAGGGGGTTGGTGGGAGGGCATAGGAAGAGGGGAGGAAAAGGGAGAGGGAACTGGGATTGACATGTGAAGCAACATTGTATCTAATTTAAATTTAAAAATAAAAATTAAAAATTGGCTGAAGCATTATACATTATTACCTTGGAGGAGAGTCGTCCGGCTTCTTAAATCCAGGAGGGAGGGCTGGTCCAAAAAACCCATCATCATCATCATCATCATCATCATCATCATTATCTTGATTTCGCCTCTGTTTCCTAAAAATACAGTAGCACAACTTAAGTTAAACAGATGTTAAATTTTTACAAAAAGAAAAGCTCTAATTTTGAAAGAAAACATTAACTTTACATAGATATATAAACCCTGGAACAAAATCAATTAACCCTGCCAAATTTAAAGCACAACAGTTCTTAATCTTTACTGAAATTTATCTTCAGTTATTTATTGTTCAGGACTAGATAAGTATTCTGGATCTTGTAGAGAATTCAAGATTCCACTAAGTGAAAAAAAATTGCAAGGTCTTTTCAGCCTTTTCTTAGTGAAATGCACGAGTTCGGCTTCTAGCCTCCCTCTCAAAAGCAATGTAAGTTGCCTTTTTCTTTTTCTTAATCTTAAAAGGGCATCAAAAATCTTGTTAACCTGTAAAAAACAAAGGTTCAACTTTTCTACCTGATCCATGGTTGGTAAGGCTAGATTAGAAGGGAATCATGTATTTAAACAGAACATCCACTATATATCAATTTTAAAAAGAAATTCTATGGGCTAACTTGTAATATTTAGTTATTTCAATGTTAAGGAATAAAACCTCTTAAATATATTGAACCTTATTGGGTTGGAGATGTAGCTCAGGAGCAGAGAGCTTGCTTAGCCTATAGGTTTGATTCCCTAGCACTATACACACAAATCTTATTAATTCATTAATTCATCCATTCATTTCAAGGATCTCATTATCTATACACTACTAGAATAAGCTCCTTTTTAGCTTTTTTGGAGACAGGGTCTCACTATGTAGCTCTGGCTGGCCTTCAACTCACATAGATCACCTGGCTCAGCCTCTGGAGTGCTGGGATTAAAGTGGGTACCACCACTAGCAATTAGAATAAGATGTAGATGGTGTGACATGCCAGATGAGAAGACATTTTCCCTGTGCTGCACAAATGCAAACGCGGAGCTCTCTTAGTCATTGTCCAGCCAACTTGGGAGAGGTGTGTGGCTTGCTTCATTGTGGAATTCAGTGACTCACCTGGCAGTTGGACCAGTGTCATCTTCTTCAGACTCTTGATTTCCTTCTTCAGACAAAGAACTGCTGTTTTCATCACTGTCTGAGGAGTCTGAACTGCTGCTTCTGTAATTAGGAGGCAGAGCGGGCCCTGCAACTACGCAAGGTTGGTTGGATGTGTTAGAACTTTTTACTAAGTCCTCCTGGTTACAGTTTTCTTTTCATGGCCACAGCTGGCTAGCATTTACTATGGACTTTAATCTTCCAACTATCCACCTACCAACCCAGTCACCCACCAGTGACAGAGTAAATACTTCTAAAGAAACAGACATAAAAGATCAGTTCAGAAAAAGTGTTGCTATTGAAACAGTAAAAACATGTCTGTGTGGAGGGAGGACAATTTGGAAGACAGTGGCCAGGGAAGGTCACTTTGACAAGACAATTGGGTAGACTTAAGTGAGGGGACAACAATGACCGTACAGCAATCCAAAAGAACATTCTAGACCAGTAGTTCTCAACCAGTAAGTTGCAACCCCTTTGGGATTGCATATCAGATATTTATGTCACAATTCATAACAGTAGCAAAATTACAGTTATGAAGTAGCAATGAAAATAATGTTATGGTTGGGGTCACCACAACATGAGGACTGCATTAAGAGGTTGAAGCATTAGGAAGGTTGAGAACCACTGCTCTAGACAGAGAAAGTCAGTAGAACAGAACAAGCTGCACATTCTCCATGGGGAGAAGAAGCTGATGCTCCAGGCTGAAGAGGCCAGTGCAACTAACACAACGGAAGGCAAGGCTGCAAGCTTTGGAGTTGGCGCCCTGGCTTTGAATCTGTACTTTGCTACTTACTAACTATATGAATTGTGCCCTGGCTTTGAATCTGTACTTTGCTACTTACTAACTATATGAATTGTGCCCTGGCTTTGAATCTGTACTTTGCTACTTACTAACTATATGAATTGTGCCCTGGCTTTGAATCTGTACTTTGCTACTTACGAACTACATGAATTGTGCATGTTCGTTAACCTGCCTGTGCTACTTTGTTGCTCTGTCAAATGAGGCTGATAAAGTTGAGACCAGGAATCCTCACTAGAAGGAAATACTCTAGATTGCTGTAGAGATGAACCTTGAGGACTTTATGACAAGTGTAGCAGATAGTTACAGAAACTCTACTGTTTGACTCACTCACAGATGGTACTTAGAACTCCACATTCATAACAGAATGTGTGGAGCTGTGGGAAGGAAGGAATGAGGAGTTTCATTCAACAGATTTCAGTTTGTGAGATGAAGAGTTTTAGAGATGAACGGCGGTGGTGGTTACATAAACAGTATGACTATAACAAATTCCACTGAAGAGTATGCTTAAAAATGGCTAATGTAGTAGCTCTGATTAGTATTTTATGATAACATGAAAGAAAAAGACTAGTGTCTTAGTTAGGGTTACTATTGCTATGATGAAACACCATGATCAAAGACTTGTGTCAAGCTTAGCAAAGACTTGCAACTAGTACAGCAACACTTGCACATTCATATTTATTGATGCTCTACTCACAATATGGAGGAAATGGAGTTAGCCTAAATGTTCATTAACAGATAAATGGATAATGGAAATACAGCATAAAATACACAATTGGATTTTATTCAGCTATAAAGAAAAATGAAATCATGAAAGCTGCAGGAAAATGGATATAACTGGAAAATGTTCTATAGTGAGGAAACCCAGTTTCAGAGAGGCAAATATAATGTGTTCTCTCTGATAGGAGCAGCATGGTTTATAATGTTCACATGTGTATATAAATGGGGTGTGTATGGATATAAGCTATGAAACTAGAAAGGAGACCACAAGGGGTTAAAAGAAGCATTGAGAATGGGGGACACACATAAGACAGGAAAGGGGAAAGGATGGGTGAAGAATATAAGAGGTGTGAGGGGAGTGTGGAGAAGAAACACCAGAAACAGCTTTTGTTTAAAAATGTCATAATGAGGTCAGGCATCAGTCCAGAGTGTAGCCCGCAGAGCCCCCAAGTTTGGTTCTCAGCACCCATGTCAGGAGGCTCACAACTGCCTGTAACTCCAGTTTCAGGGGTTCCCACAACCTCTGGCCTCCTCAGGCACCTGCATTCACGTGAACACATCCACACGCATGAATACGAACAATGAAACCTAAGGCTTTGTATTATAATTTCAAAACCTCTACAAATCAAAAGACAAACAATTCAATAGAAAATGAGCAAAAGACTTTATCATAGCACAATGGTAAAAATGATAAAAAAAAATAAGAAAAATGGTCAATTTCATTTCTCACAAGGAAATACAAATTTGAAGTACCATAAAAAACTGCTTCAGAACACTAGATTAAAAAAACAGAGAAAAATGATTAGAGAGAACATGGAAGAATCAGATTCCCATACTTGTCCAGGACTTTGGTAAATTGGTAGGACTCTGAAGCTGAGGTATTACACAGGAGACACACACACACACAATGCATAGTGGCACTCTTTATAAGAGTTAAAAAAAAAAGCCAAAACACAATCTATGTAAATATCTGCACCATTAAAATATGTAAATATGTTGCAGGGTATTTACCCGATATAATTCACTCACACTTTTTTTTTGTTTTTGTTTTTCAAGACAGGGTTTCTCTGTGGCTTTGGAGGCTGTCCTGGAACTAGCTCTTGTAGACTAGATTGGTCTTGAACCCACAGAGATCTGCCTGCGTCCCGAGTGCTGAGATTAAAGGCGTGGGCCACCAACGTCCGGCTCACTTTTTTTAACCTTAATTGAGTGGAAAATTCTTGATAAAAAAAGAATAGAAGAAAAAGTTCTGAGACAGGATTTCTCTGTGTAGTCCTAGCTGTCCTGGAACTCACTCTGTAGACCAGACGGGCCTCAAACTTAGAGATCCACCTGCCTCTGCTTCCCAAGTGCTGGGATTAAAGGCATGAGCTACCAATATCCTGAAATAAAAGGAATTAAAAAAAAAACAGCTACATGCCAGGTGTTGGTGGCACACACCTTTAATCCCAGCACTCGGGAGACAGAGGCAGGTGGATCTCTGTGAGTTCAAGGCCAGTCTGGTCTACAGAGCAAGTGCCAGGAGAGGCTCCAAAGCTACACAGAGAAACCCTGTCTTGAAACACCCCCCCTCCACACACACACACACAATAGCTACACTAGAACCAACATCTGTAAGGAAGACTCTGGTGGAAACAGTTTCTGGGTAGCCAGAAAAGGAAAATAAGATTTAGAAATAGTTGCAATATTCCTTCAGTTTTGTTCTTTCCCAACTATAGTCACTGTTATGATAAAGAGCGTGGGGAACCTTGTCGGATTCCACGGCAGCCAAGGGTGACCGAGGTGGGGAACAAACATGCCAGACAGACAGAGCTTAAATGATGAGTTTTATTAGAAAGACTAGGGAAGTGGGGACGAAAGAAAAAACAGGGGGAGAGAGAGAGAGATAGAGAGAAGAGAAGAGAAGAGAAGAGGAGGGGAGGGGAGGGGAGGGGAGGGGAGGGAAGGGAAGAGGGAGACAGTAAAAGTCCTGTTTGTCCCCAGGGGAATAGTGGGAAAAGAGCATAAGTGGGCGGGGCTCTGTCTTTTTTTTTTTTTTTTTTTTTACGAGATCTCTGTATTGTTTTGGAGGCTGTCGGTCCAGCCCGGCCTCGAACTCACAGAGATCTGCCTGCCTCTGCCTCCCGAGTGCTGGGATTAAAGGTGTGCACCACCACCACCCGGCAGGGGCTCTGTCTTTTAAAGGCATCCTTTGCACCTGCCTGCAGACTAGTAGTCATGGAACCCTGGGATGACCAGGGTAATGCCTGAGTGCATTCTGCCAGGTGACAGAGGCAGGCCAGCATAATGCCTGAATCCTTACAGTCACTCCCAGGCTACACTGAACAAACATTAAAGACAGAAGAGCATGAAAGAATGAGAGACATTGATGTATGTTGGACGTGCCTATTGCATGGTAACGTTACAACACATAGTGAAATGGTGGAAATTGACGTCAACAAATTATTCGAATAGAGTGTGTTAGATATTATGTGTAATTGGGCAGAGAAAAACCCCGAGGAAGATGTGACAATGGTCAGGAAGGTGACACTTTTTTTGGGGGGGGGGCTGTCCTGGAACTCATTCCGTAGACCAGGCTGGCTTCAAACTCACAAAAATCTGCCCGCCTTTGCCTCCCGAGTGCTGGGATTAAAGGCGTGCGCCACCACCGTGCGGAGGAAGGAGACACTTAAGCTGGGATTTGAAGGATGTGTTGGAGTTGTCAGGCATATACGTACAACTGGAGCCGAGAAAAGAAGCCTTTCGTTGAGGAAGCATGAACTCGGGCTGTGTGAGCACTGGGCTGCGCGTGTAAGATGGATTGATAGAACGAGAAGCCAGGAAGTCAGGCCAGGGACGAGAGAGGCATAGGATCTTCGGCAAGGGTGTTCTAACTCCGAAGGGTTCCATTACTGACTAGCTGTGTGACCTAGGCACCAATTCACCAGTCGCTGTCACCACTTGTAACGTATGGATCATGATCTTTTTTTACACAGTTGATGGAAGGGCTAGACGGACGACCTGACGCGGACTGATCAGTTAGCACAGACCTGTTCACCGCACAATCTGGCTCACATTAATAGCAATTAGGGACTGTATCGTTCTTTTAATTATGATCAGGTCCCCAAACACTCCTTTGTGCGCAGCTTGCTCCTCTGGGCTGGTCGCGCCCACTCCGCCGCGCTCGCCAGCCCTTCCCACGAGTGCAGGAGCCTGCTGCTGCTTACCCGGGCTCAGGTCCCGCTCCTCGTCCTCAGCTGTCGCGTGCTCCTTGAAGCCTGGCGGCAGAGCCGGTCCAATCAGGTCCCTAGCCATTCGCTGCGACGCACAGTCGCCCAGCGACCAAGCCAACCTGCAGAGGCAGGTTAAACCCAGCCTCGATGGCAGACCAAGCTATGCAGCGATGGCCGGAAGTTTTTCCGGCTCCGTCTGATGACGTAAGCCTGCGATTGGCCCATAGGTCAGACGGCCATAGCGGAAGTGACGCTTAATGTTAGTGCCTCACTTGCAGGCTGGGCGCTCCGCTTGCTATGTGGCATGGCAGAGCCGAGTCCCGCCGCCGGCTGGCCTTCAGCCCCCGAGATGACGCCCGCGCTGGGGACTCCGAGCGAAACTGCCCCGCCGCGGGACAATTGGGTGTTTTGGGCCATGCTGCCACCGCCGCCACCTCCGCTGTCGTCCCCGGCGGCGGGGTCCGAGCCGTGCCAGAAGGAACAACCCCACGTGCAGACCCAGCCTCTGCCCGGAGCGCTTCCCCCGTTCGATGCTCAGATACTGCCCGCCGCGCAGCCTCCTTTCGATGCCCAGGCCCCGCTGGATGTACAGCCTCAGTACAGCGGCCAGCCGGCCTGGAATTTCCAAGCCTCGACGCCATGGTACTGGGGGCTGCCTCCTAATGGTTACCCCGCGTATCACACGCCCTACCACTCTTCGGGTGAGCTGCTTTTTCTCGTGGTACCCCTTTGCTTGCTCCCTTTCCTTCTCCCGGCTTTCCCCTTTCATCTCTCAGCTCTGCCCTGTGTTTTTGGAGGCTCGTAATGAATATTGAAAAGTTATCCCACTAGAAGGTTTCCCTCTGTCTACTCATTCAAAGTTTATTAATTCAATCCAACTATTTACTGGGGGCTACTTAACATAGATAGCAACGAACAAAACATACAAAATTTCTTACCTTTTGGGGGCTTCCTACCTCCCTAATATAGGAAGATGCAATACAGAAAAACAAAAATCATTAGAAAGTAATGATTGCACGTATGCATTAGAAAGGGGAGGGGGCTGGAGAAATGGGTCTGCGGTGAAGAGAGTCTTGCGGTCTTGCGTTTTTTTTTTTTTTTTTTTTTTTGCAGAGGACCAGAACTCGGTTCTCACCACTCATTAGGGGACTCTTAACAACCCGTAATTCCAGCCCCAGAAGAACCGATAACTCGTCTGGCCTCCATGGCAACCTGCACTCTCATACTACCTACATTTTTTTTTTCCTTTTTAAGTCTAAAAACAAAAAGGTGGTTAATAAATAATTGTACATTTGCAGTCTTAAATGAATCTTTCTTTTCTTTTTTAGTTTCACATTCTTATTTTCCACGAACACACGGTGCAAAATTCAGTGACTTCAGTTTGCCTCAAAACAGAAAACAGAAGAAGGTATTTCTGAGATATGAATGTGGCACTTTGAGCCTTAGGTTTACTGCTTCATATCTTGTGTGTTTCCTGTCTGTGTTTCACATCCATTATGGATTTTTTAAGGCGCTTAACCCCAAGTAAAAAGTAAAGTCGTTTTGAAAAAAAATGATGAAGCTATAGAAAGAGAGAACATTAAATCTGTTTGGATACACAAACGTAATTGAGGATTACGATTACAAATATATATAAGTATTGTTAGAAGATTACGAAGGATGGGACCGACAGCTGGAATTAGAAGACTGGAATTCTCAGCGTTTACTGAGTTGGAAGCACAAACAAATTGTGATGACAGATCTTTTGCTTTTCATAAGCTTGTTGCTTTTTAGCCTGGAAGAATCATTCTTTGATATAAAAGCAGATCCCCCTGTTTCTTGTTAAACTCAATTGAGCTATAATCTAATGTTTCTAGTTTAGGAGAGTTTATATTTTCCCAAGCTGTGCACATAGTGTCTTAAATCCAGACAGGATTTATTGTGCTATTAATGTTTGTTTGTCCCGGTTGTAAGATTTTCATCTTTTCAGTAACGGGTATCTGTCATTGTTATGAAGGCCTTTTTTCTTATTGTACGTTTATTTTTGTTGGGGGTAGGTACGTAGTGTGGAGGTATGAGAACAACTTGCAGGTTCTCTCCATGTGGGTCTTGGGGATTGAACTCAGGTCCTAAGGTTTAGCAGCAGATGCTTTTACCTGCCTGGAAGACAGTTTTTCATATGAGGAGTAATGCCTGGTTATATGTCACAAGCCACATACTACATTAAGAACAGGTTTTCTTTATTGTTGTCTGAACCTAATTTACAGGCCAGGTTTCTTCTTCTTTGTATAAATAGCACAATTACTTTAGGGTAGATTGAGTACTTTCTAGAACAGTGGTTCTCAACCTCCCTAATGCTTCGATCCTTTAGTACAGTTCCTCATGTTGTGGTGACCCCCAACCATTAAATTTTTTTTTGTTGCTACTTCATAATACTGTAATTTTGCTGCTGTTAGGGGTTGTAATGTAAATACCTGATATGCAACCCCCAAAGTGGTCGTGACCCATAGGTTGAGAACTGCTGGTATAGAACTTGAAATTAATGTCCTCTTATTGTGAGAACTTTTACCTCATGTTATTCATATTACACAGTGTATATCTGTTAACAGTCCATTTAACATGAACAGTAATATAACATTTAAAAAATGGAGGTTATTTCCTTTGTCAGTATTCTAGTATAGTCTCCTTTGAGAGATGCTCCCCCCCCTTAACCTATTTGCCTTAAATAGGTACTTTTAGATCTTAGCAGATGCTATACCAAATCTTCATTGGGTCTCTCTAACTTGAAATCTTATAGCTTGAATTAGCTCCTTTTAGATTTAAATTTTGTTTTTTGTGTCTGACTTTTTTTATATTGCTAAAAAAATAAAAGAATCCCTCTCCCCAGGGTATGTTTTAAAACAAATCAAATATGTATTCCTGGAAGAGTTATGTTTGGTTGAGCAGAGATTTTGTACCACAGTCTTACTGCTTTTATGTTTGTTTGCAGAAAAGAAAGGAACCGGTTTTCCACTTTTTCTGTGATACCTGTGATCGTGGCTTTAAAAATCAAGAAAAATATGACATCCATATGTCTGAACATACAAAAGTAGGTTCTGGTTATTCTGAACTGATGTAGAAATGGCCTCTTATTTGTATTTTTGGTGAACATGCCAAGTTTATTTTCCTCATAAGTTTCCTAGTTTTTACAGAAAGAAATGTTTGATGACTTGGCACAGGGGGCAGTGCCTGGAATTTGGAGTTTGGAGGTGGGGAACCCACTGCTGCTGGAGAGGAGGCGCTGAGGCAGCCTGTATGTGCTCCTCCATGGCTACCTGAGAGGAGAGCTGGGCCTCTCCCCTGCAGTCGCCTGAGCCGCTCTGAACACTTTCCCTCTCGTGCCGTCTTGACCTGCAGCTCACCGTGTGATTTGTCATAGTGTGCTGTTCTCTAAATATAACCCAGATGGTTTAAAAAATACTGTTTAAAAAACAAAAGGCTCTTGTTTTAGAAACATCATTTGCAGGAATGCCTCACTTTTAGGAGTTAGGAAAGTTTTAGTTTCACTCAAATGGGAGAGGAAATGAGCGGAGTAGCCGTGCTGCTCATCTCAAGGATGCTGTTTCCTTTAAGTGCAGCTGTTTCAGAGGGATCTGTGTTTTGCTGTTGCTCTAAGAATAAAGGAGTGATAGCATAGATAGAATAATCACTGGCCAACCATAGTCTGTAGACCTCTGGTGGTGTGAACCATTAAATTGTGGCCATCATTAAAGTGTCTTCTTCTTGTTAAACTTTTCAGTGCCCTGAAGCAGATTGTTCTTTTAGTGCACACGAAAAGATTGTCCAGTTTCATTGGAAAAATGTAAGTTCTTAATGACTTTTCACCCGTTTTAAATGTGTTCTCTATGTGTGTCAGTAGTGAATAATATTCATGCAGCGTTTTGTACTTTGTAAAGGAGTTTTACATCTCTTACTCTATTTTAGTCTCAAACCATGCAAAATAGATAGTTGTTAACTCCTCCTACAGATTGAGAAGAATGGCTTACCTACCCAGACCTGATTGTTGCACTTGCAAGTTGTATGCTGGTTTGACCATGCCATGCTTCTTAAAATGACCATGTCTGGGTGCTGACAAGATGGTTCAGCAGTTAAGAGCTCGTCCTGCCCCTCTAGAGGACTCAAGTTCAGTTCCCAGCACCCACATTGGACAGCATACACCTGCCTGTAACTCCTGTTTCAGGGATCCAGTGTCCTGGTGTCTGAGGGCACTTGCATACATACACACACATAGAGAGACACACACATGCACACATGCTTGCATGAACTAAAATAAACAAAAGACATGTGAAAAAATGGTCATGTCTACTAATTTTTTTTTATCTGTCACCCTCAATTTTGCTTGGTGAGTTGGTCACGGGTATTTAATGTCAGTTGAGAAAATGGATTATGCATTTATGTAAGAAAAGTTATGCCGGGTGTTGGTGGCGCATGCCTTTAATCCCAGCACTCGGGAGGCAGAGGCAGGCGGATCTCTGTGAGTTCGAGACCAGCCTGGACTATCAAGCGAGTTCCAGGACAGCCTCCAAAGCCACAGAGAAACCCTGTCTCGAAAAACCAAAAAATAAATAAATAAAAGAAAAGTTATGCTGCTGCTTCCCCCCCCCATCATTAGCATTGATCCAGCTACATGAGAAGTGGTTGCTTTTCTTTTGAGGGATAAGGCATAGTAAGAATGCTAGTTAGCTTAAAATATTTTCTGTGTGTAACTTTCATGTTGGATACAATGTTGCACTTAGTTAAGAACACACAGTATGCTTCCTGATGTTCAGCAGGCTTTCTGCCCTTAGATGCATGCTCCTGGTATGAGGAAGATCAAGCTAGACACTCCAGAAGAGATTGCAAGGTGGAGGGAAGAAAGAAGAAAGTGAGTAAAGAGCTGCTGATAAGTAACTTTCTTTTACTGTGGCAAGACTAATGGCCGCCTGGCCCTGCTGAGTATGAAAAGGGAGATGTGGTCTTTTATAGCGTTGCAGACATTTTCACTGAAAGCTTGATTTTTGTGTTCTTCAATAGTGGTACGTTATGACTGAGAATAGTGTTAGTTGATGGTTTAAAAGTAAGTATCTTTATTATATAGTGAAGTCTACTGGATTATTTTATAATGTTAACTCGAAGAAAGAGAACTGTAAGCTACATTATATGAGGCTATTGGGTGTAGTTTGGGGGAGAGTTACGGGAACTTTCTATTTAAATAACAGATGTGTTGTAACTATATGGACCCTGAAGAACGTTAACATGCCACCTACTAGATGTTCTGTGACTGGGGTAATAATGGACTTGTAATGATATTTAAATGTATAATACGTTGCCATGTTTATATTTATTTGTTTGTTTAAACACACACCTGAATGACTGTTCTCTGCTAGGCAGAGTGGGTTTAGCAGTGAACAGGATGTACATGTACTTGTCCTTACCTGTAAGAAGTCCAGGAATTCATCCCTGTGATTAATGTTTAAGAGATGTGAGTGAGCCTTACTGTGTTACTTGTGACTTTACATATACTAGCAGAGTTGATGTCTGGCTACAGTGTACTTGTGAAAATCTGCCTGGAACACCATGCTACTTTCTTCTCACATATTTGATCCTGCAGCAGAAGACTGAGGTAGAACTATTAGAATGATAAGGTGTACATTGAGAATCATTTACTTAATTTAGTTTGTTTTCTGTTGCTTTGATAAAATTCCCAGAAGCAACTTAGGGAAGAAAGTTCACTTTGGCTTATGGGTCCGGAGTCTATAGTTAGAGTCTATAACAGCAGGAATGGCATGGAAGTAGGCAGTAGGCCAGCTGATCACATTTGGTGTTTTTTTTTGGGTAAACTAGGAAACAGTATGAGCTCAAAGTGGGTGAAAGTCAGCTACCAGAGACGTACATCCTTCAGTGTAAATGCTCCATAACGTGAATGCTGTGTAACCTCTTCAAACAACACTACACTGGGGCAAGTGTACATAGTTGAGTCTTACGGGGACATTCTCAATCAAACCAGCATGGTGCTTTTTTCCTAGAATTAGCAAGAAGGAAAGTCAGATATGAAAAAATCTTTTGACAGGGTTTCAGCCTACCTCTGCCTCCCGAGTGCTGGGATTAAAGGTGTGAGCCACTACTGCCTGGCTTTAAATTTTTTTTTTATTTTGTAGCGTTGGGTTTGAAATTAAGGCCTTGCTTATACTAGACAAGTATTCTGCCACTGTGCTATAATCCCTGGTTGTCTTTAATTAAAAATTTTTTAAATTATTATTTGTCTATTTTACTGAATGTGTGTCTATGCACCACATGTGCTCATTGTCTGAGGAAGTCAGAGAAGGCATTGGATCCCCTAGAACTGGAGTTACTCATGGTTGTAAGCAACTATGTTTTTGTTGGAAATAGAACCCATATCCTTAACCACTGAACCATCTCTCCAGACTCTCTTTTAAGTTATTTTTAAAACAGGGACTTGAGGGATTTATTGCATTACTCAGGCTGATGTTGACTCACTCAGTAGCCCAGGCTGTGTTTGAGCTCCTGATCCTTTTTTTCATCCTTCTGAATAGCCTGTCAAGAAGCTAGTCTAAGAGTTTGAGAAAGATACTTAAAAGTCTTTGACCATAGGGCATAGCTTGTTGTTACAGCCATGATGGTCTTTGTCACAATATATTATGCTGTCCCTTGTCTTAGAGTTGATACCCCTGTGCTTTGCACCTGGAATTGAGCTCGAGAAGAACACACTTAGGGGCCAGGTGTGGTGGGGCACACCTTTAATCACAGCACTCAGGAGGTGGTAGCCTTGGAAGTGATACGGGAGCTTTAGACAGTTGCAGGGACAAACTTCAAGATTAAGGGATTTATAACCATGAATCAATTAGGCTTGGAGGAACTGTTATGCACTGTGTACGAAGCTCTTTGCCTATGTGGCTTCTTTATGGCTTCATTTTATTTTTATTTTCTTGTGACACCACTCATGTATCTGGGATTTTTTTTCTTTGTTTTTGTTGTTATGTGTTGGTTAATAATTTCCTTAATACTTGTATTAACTCCCCTCTGTCTGACACTTGGCTTGGAAGGCTCACAATAGTGATACTGAAGGTGGTACCCTGTTGGATGGGATGGGAAGCACCTGTTGGATACTGGCTTTTCCTCTGCTGCTTAGTCTGATCACGTGGAGGCTGCTAGTCCAGTGCAGTGGTGCCAGCTTCCTATAAGAGTTTAATTCCTTTGCAGAATGTGAAAATGGCTCCCCACCCATAGCTCTGGTCTTCACATCAGCCTTGTCAGTATCTGAGCTCCTTCCCCTGCCTGGCAGAACCTGCGCTCTCACTGTGTCCTCTTCCTCAGGCCACACAGGTGTGATGTGCTCTGCAGGTGAGCACGCTGCCATAGGACTGACTTGACTAGTGACAACTTCAGTGTTTTCTTGACTTGCTTCTCCTGTGGTGGAAAGCCAGGTGTTCGTTTTGTAGTTGTTACTCAACTATATAAGTGACCCGTTATGTACAATTCAACATTTGTCACAATGTTTTCTCTTAGTCAAATCTCATAAAATTGGTGATCAGGATTTTAAAAGGGGGCTTGGTTTTTGGTCATTTCTGCATTACCCAGAGCTTTTGGTATCTGGTAGGCTTTTTGTCTCTCTTATATAGATTTGTGGACGCTTTGACAACTTTGTGAGTTTTCTGCTGGTATTTTTCTTTATCTTTTTTAAGACTCACCATGTAGAACAGGCTAATCTCCAACTCATAGCAATCTTGCCTTAGCTTCCCAGGTGTTAGGATCATAAGCTTGTGTCACTTGGCCCAGCTGAACCTTGTTTTGTTTTGTTTGTTTGTTTGTTTTTTTTTGAGACAGGGTTTCTCCGTATAGCACTGGCTGTCCTGGAACTCGCACTACAGACCAGGCTGGCCCCAAACTCACAAGAGTCCCCTGCCTCTCTCCTGAGTGCTGGAATTAAAGGCCCAACTCCAGCTGAGCTCTTGATTTGTTAGTTTTTGTTACCTTCTGCTTCAGTCACAGAAAGGTGCGCTTCTGCATCCATAACTTCCTGTTTACTGGCTCAGCCACCAGAGCTCCTGCTGGCTTGGCGGTAAATATGGGGCCTCCTCTCAGCCAGTTTATCATAGATGCCCAGTACTGTCCCACTGAACTATTTTGCATTTTGTATTCTTGAATAAGTTAAGTATTGGAGAGGTAAGGACATGTTTTATGTGATCGTTTATATCATCTGGTGCCATAGATAAAAGTGGTACATGTAATATTACTATATGTAAAAGGGGTTTGAGATTATTTTATTATGGATAAATTCTATTTCAGTATCCTCTATGGCTCACTGCTATGGTTTTTGATACTAGATTCTCCTCACAAAGACAACCACCAGTCCCTGTTTAAAAGCTTGCATTCTTAAACTACTTATGAACTCCCCCTTGTGGTTCATGTAGCCAGTGATTCAAAGAAAACAGTTTCTGAGAAAACCAGGGATTTTTCAAGTGCTCACGGAAATCTTAGCAGCCTTTGACCATGTATTGATAGAAATCATGCCTTTTAATAATTATTTGGCAGTGGTTTATCATGAAAGTTAGCGATAAACATTTCCTTTTTACTTCTTTTACATTTTTATTTGTCTGTGTGTGAGGGGGTGTGGAGGTCAGGGGGTAACTTCAGGGAGTTAGTTCTTTGCTTCCATCACATATGTTCCAGGAATTGAGCTCAGGTCATGAGACTAGCTACAGATGCCATTATCGACTAAACCTTCTCATAAGTCGGCATTTTGTAAGTGAGAAGGTAAACATTTTACTCTTATGGCTAAGGTCACAAACACCAGAGCCTTTCCTTCTAATGAGAAATAATGAATAAATACATGAGGTGCCTAGAAAGCCACATGCAGCTGAGACACTGACTTCAGCACATAGGGATAATGATGCTTAGGCAAAGGGTGCCTTTCTTCCATTCATTTGGTTTGTTTTGAGGCAGGGCTCTCTATGTAGCCCTGGCTGTCCTGGATCTCACTCTGTAGACCAGGCTGGCCTAGAGATCCACCTGCCTCTGCCTCCTGAGTGCTGGGATTAAAGGTACACACACACACACACACCCCACCCCCAAAGGGTACTTTTCTTAGAGCACCTAGTCACAGGGAGTCATTGGAAAGTAGTGATGTCAGTTTCCTTCCTTCCTTCCTTCCTTCCTTCCTTCCTTCCTTCCTTCCTTCCCTTCTTCCTTCCTTCCCTTCTTCCTTCACTCTCTCCCTCCTTTCCTTCTTTTCTTTCCTGTTTTTCTGGACAGGGTTTCTCTATGCCGCTTTGGAGGCTGTCCTGAAACTCACTTTGTACACCAGACTGGCCTTGAGCTCACAGAAATCCACCTGCCTCTGCTTCCCGAGTACTGGGATTAAAGGTGTGCGCCACCACCGCCTAGCATGGAAGGCTTTCTGTGAGAAGTGAGCCACCTACTCCACACTTGTGCACATGGCAAGTAATTTCCTTTTTAAGAACAATTACAAGAACACTGTCACAAAGAGGCGTAGCCCACTGTTCTGTGGTGGTCCCCCAGTCCAGTCGTGCCTTTTGTGACCGGCCTCCTCTACTCCTGGGCAATCACTGATCAAATGTGCCTTTGTAGAAAATCATGTAGGTGGCATCATACAACAGGTGCACTTTTGAGATTCAGAAGTCACACATGTTGGGTGCAGTACTGTGTCAGTCTCATTTCTGAATATTCTTCTGTTCCATTGTATGGCTATGTCAGTCTTGGCTGTTCTTCATTTCCCAGGGGAGACCTCGGTAAAGCCTCAGTAGACATTCATGTATGAGTTTGTGTTTTGAATATGGCTTTTATTTGCATTGGATAAATACCTGGGAATGGGTTTGGGTGGTCATGTAGTAAGTGTATACTTCACTTTAAAGGAAACTGCCAAACCTTATTGGGGAGAGGTTTGACCTCGAACTATACTGGTTGGCCAGGAGAAGCATTCAGAGAGAAGGGTCCAGCAGGAGGGTTTACAACAGTGACTGTGTTCTCCAGAAAATGGAGCCACAGTCGTGCCTCCATAGCTTAGTGCAAAGTGCCCCATCCTTTCTAGTAAAGAACAAGTTGAAGGCACTGTTTCTGCTGTTGGTACCATTGGGTAACAGCTTTCACTGTTCTTCAGTGCCTTGTTTTGATTTGCCAGTTAGAAGGTTTGCATCTATCCTTATGGTACACCCACGTTCTAGACAGGATAGGCAAAAAACAAACAAACAAAAAAAAACCATGTTTTCAGCTTTTCATTAGCAAAGTAATAGGTGTGTTTCAACTTTAACTAGATTTCCATACAGATCTCTTTGTCTAGAAGTAGGTTTCTTAGTTGTCTTTGGTGGCAGCGGAGTTGATAGAATATGCCCCAAACAAAATTGCCAAGAGGGAATATGCAGCCGTTTCTGACTATGTGGAGGCACAGTTGTTGTTTTTTGTTTTGTTTTGTTTTTTTAAGGTTTATTTTGACTACAACATCCTGCCTTCATGTATGTCTGTACATCACAAGAGGGTACCAGATCTCATTACAGATGGATGCTGGGAATTGAACTCAGGACCTCTGGAAGAACAGCAATCAGTGCTCTTAACCTCTGAGCCATCTCTCCAGCCTGAGGCACAGTTTTTAAGGTTGTTGCTTTTCAAAGCAAAGCCTGATCCTCTTGAATAAAGGGCGGGTCTGAGCAAGGTTTACCGCTCACTGGTAAACGTTCTTCATGGAGAACATGTGTATCTGGTTCTGGTTTCCAGAGTTCAGACTGCAAGGAGTCACGAGTGCTGGAAAAGGAGCAGGCACAAGTGTTGAGTGATGAAATGGGTTGTGGGCTTTGAACCTGAGGGCGTGGGGGGACGTTTATTTGTACCTGTGATGTTGCCTTGTTAGTGTGGGTTCTGGAAGCATTTTTTTAGCACCTTTTAATTTCTTTGGGCTTCTTTCACCTTTTACTTCTCAGGTTCTTGTCCTTTCACATACTCAGAAGGGTTGGTGAGGTATTCATTAGTAGCATATGGGGCAGAGTGTGGGGATGTATGTCCTTGTGTGCAGGAGGCTTGGGTGGGAACGCTGACCTTGTGCCCGTCTGCCTGCAAATAATAGAAGGGGAGAGGTGGGATGGATTGGCAGGAAAGAAGGAATGTGGGAAACATTTTCTTTGTTTTTGGTTCTTTGATAGATTTCTAAAACATATACTCTCTTATTAAGTAGTTTTTTTAATTATGAAATTATATTATTTCTAGATATCTATTATAGAGATCTGCCTCTGCTTCTGATTATGTTTAATTTTTAGTACTTTAAAAATGTTTTTAAGGAACTGAAGACATTTTAGTTTTTATTTTATGTGTATGCGTGTGAGTGTTTTGCCTGCATGTATGTTGTAACCACTTGCATGCCTGGTGCCCAGGGAGACCAGATGAGGGTGTTGGATCCCCTGGAACTGGAGTTACAGTAGGTCATGAGTTGCCATATGGCTGTTGGGAATCATACCTGGATCTTCGGAAGAGCACTCAGTTTTAACCGCTGAGCCATCTCTCTAGCCCCAGTTTATTTCATCTTTAAATTTCTTTTATGTATATCCGTAGTACGTCATACTGTGTCTCACACACACAGGTATTTTCATACAAACATGTATTTTATATTACTTCAGGCTCAGCTTTTGAAGAATTTACCCTAAAAAGTGAGTTCCACAATGGTACAGTCAAATTCTTCTTAGTTTGAATGTTAGTGTTTTTGTGAGAGCTGCTCTTCTTGAGTTTGCTGGTGTGTTCTTTGACATTCTAGAATGCTAGTGCCTGTTAGAAAACCTGTGAAAGAATCCCAGGACTCAAGATTTAAAGCCAGAAAAAAGTGCTAGAGAAATTATACCTTTGCCTTTATTACTTCATCTTTATTCTGTGTTTTTTCAGACTAGCCAAAGTTGGAGATGCCCTCAGTGTTTAAAATTAAAGCTTCCCCCAACAAAGAAAAGAAAGGTGATTCTTCATTTCTGAGCAGAGAGGCAGAAGTCCACTAGGTGGAGCTGTTCTGTTTCCATCATTGCTGACTCTGTTCTGACTTCACGGGGACGTCCAACAGAAGTGATCTGCCCCTTAATAATGTTCTATCTCTGACGTTCAGGAAGACTTTGAAATTAAAATGTAGTGGCATAAGCTTGTGTTAGGGCAGTTTTGTTTTGATGAGAGTAAAGAGGAATCATGTTCTAAAGCGAGTAGGCCTAGGAGAAGATGTCAGTAAAGTAAGATGAGTAAGGAGAAAGTTGGATCATGCATGCAAAGGTAACAGTTGGCAGAGTTTCACGCAGAGGTGGTCTCTGCCCCATAAGGACATCACTGGAGACCCGGGGCACAGGCAGGGACGAGTCAGAGGTGAGAAACACAAGAACAGCTGCGCAGTGGTGGTGCACACCTTCAATCCCAGCACTCAGGAGGTAGAAGCAGGCGGGTCTCTGTGAGTGCAAGGCCAGCCGTGTCTACAGAACTGAGGTCCAGGACAGCCAGAGCTATACAGAGTAAGTCTTTCTTGAAAAACCAAGAAAGGGACGGATGGACGGACGGACGGACACAAAACCAGGAGACAGAAATGAGTGTGGTGTCAGAAGCAATCTACTTAGGACAGTGAGGGAAAGAGGTGCAGGAGAAGGGGTGACTGTAGATTTTAAGCACACGCACAGAGAAGGTGCCGAAAGTCATGCCTTTCACAGTGAGTGGCTTTCCCAGTGCTCTTTCCTAGCAGGAGACCCTGCACTAAGTCACACCTGCATGGAACTACATACTCTGGACATAACTTATTTTCCCCCAGTAAGGCGTGTCTGTTTTTACACGGACTGTCCCCTTTGCTGGAAAGGTGGTAAGTAGCTCTGAGCTCCGTGTGTAGCCACCCCAGGGTCTGTGAGTGTTGTTACACACTGCTTACCATTCCTGCTTCTCTATGTTCTGTCTGCAGATGGAGAGCAGCTGCTGACCAGCCCCCCATAGGCTGTTTTATAACCACTTCTCATCTTCTACAGGCGGCAATAGTTCCTTTCATCTTCCTACAGAGGTTTTAGTTTTCACCCTCTTAATCGTCTTTGAGTCTCTTTTGAGCCCCTTCCAAGTTTCTTTGCCTTAGCATTGCTTCTCCACCAAACTGACACGAGTATCCTGACAATGTCTGACCATTTTTGAGTACCAGGGAAGATTTTTACACCCATCCAAGTGCCGAGTCTACTTTGTGTAGCCTTAGGTCATGTTTGCTTTCTCAAGTATGTGTTGCTGACTGCTATCAGAGTCTCATCTTGTTTGACCTTGCTCTTTTCCTATTACGCTTATTTATAGCATGCGCAGTCATCTTCTCTTATTTATGGAGGTTATTTATGGCTGGGTACATGCTTTGCACTAAAATTCATTGCCTTTTCCCCCTGATTCCTTCATCACTAACCAATGCCATTTCCATTCTTCAGGATAACTAACCCATAGGAGTCATTGCATGTGCTTGAGTCAGTGATGCAGATATGCATGTTATTTTAGTGATACCAAGGTTGTCACTTCTGCCTGTGCATGCTGAGCTTTCTCCCTCTGACCTATACCCAGTCCAGTATTACACATTTAAAAGAAGGTAGAGACGTCTTAGAAAAAGTAATAGAACTCTTGCTGATGTTTCTGATGAGCACCAGCCTGAGTGGTGAGAGCTGTATTCCCCTCTTTCATGTTTTCTATGCTGTGAAGGTTTATTTCTCATTGTCAGATTCTAGGGCTGCCATCTCTATACATCTGTGCCATCAAACAAGGAAAGCCATTCAGTTTGTACATGTCTGTCAGATCTAATCTCACTCTTAGCCATCCATTTATTTATTTGTTTTGTTTGTTTATTTGAGGCAGGATCTCTCTACATAGTCCTGGCTATACTGTAACTCACTCTGTAGACCAGGCTGGCCTGGAACTCAGATCCGTCTGTTTGTGCCTCCTGGGTGCTGGGATTAAAGGCGTGTGTATAAATCTCTGTACCATGTGTGTATCTGTTACCCGGGGAAGTCAGAAGAGGGGTGTTGGGTCCCAGGAAAACAGAATTACAGATAGTTGTGAGCCACTAGGATCTAGAGACTAGGTGGATGCTGGGAATTGAACCCAGCTTCTTTGAAGAGCAGTCCATGCCCCTAACCACTAAGTCATCTTTCAGCCTCTATAACTGTTCTGTGTTGTCACCTGTTGGATTGAGTACAAACTTTGTAGACAGACATGTTTTGGGATGAACGTTTTTTGGTAGTTCAATTAGTTCCCTTTGGTTAAATTAGGGTTCATTTAAAATAATTCTCAGGGTCGCAGTCCTCTCTTTCTGGTATTGAGTTGTTTGTATTGGTTTACTTAGAACAAATTCCATGCTTTTCCACTTGAGTGTTGTCTATTAGCACCATTTCAGGCCAGTTGGTTTTGTGTCCCTTTCTTTGTGGATCTCTTTAGTTTGAAATTTCTCACCCTACCCAAAAGAAAAATGTCCTCTCCTGGTGTTTAACTGTACTTGGTCGTAGGTGTAGCTGTTCTTAGACTTTGCCTGCCCTCTTCAGCATAGCACGTATTTTGTGAAAGTAATTGACTAGGCAGGTTGTTTCTTTGTGTATGGGTGCATGCTAAAGAGATGTTAGAACAATTTGCACATGCAGTGTGAATGATGCAATTGAAATTCTAGCTTACACTCCTTATCTGGTTGCAGTGTTTGCGGACAGCTGTAACATTGACTCATAAACTGTATTTTTCTCTTAAATTTTTGAAGTAATTGAAAGTTTATAAAAACTTTTATTGTTTTTATTCTAGAAACTACCCAACTCTGGCCAATATTGAAAGGAAGAAGAAGTTGCAACTTGAAAAGGAAAAGAGAGGAGAAGTGTTGACAACAACACAGTATGGGTGAGTTCTTGGAGCTGCTTGCGTAGGCATTCTCCACGTTCTTTAAAAGCCTGTGCTTACCAAGTGAGAAAAGAAACAGCAGTGTGTATCGCCCATTGTGAAATCGTGCTCTCTAACTTTTGCTTTAAAATCCTTTTTAATCTTATCTTAAAATCCTGTTACCCAGCCGGGCGTTGGTGGCGCACGCCTTTAATCCCAGCACTTGGGAGGCAGAGGCAGGTGGATCTCTGTGAGTTCGAGGCCAGCCTGGTCTACCAAGCGAGTTCCAGGACAGCCTCCAAGACAATACAGAGAAACCCTGTCTCGAAAAACCAAAAAAAAAAAACAAAAACAAAAAAATCCTTTTACCCTCTACACATGATAGGTTCTGAGCAAGTCCTTCTTGTCCTTGTCTCCCTGCTGGTCTTCCCCGAGAGCCTTCTGTACAGCACAGGGATGATAGGACAGTCCCTCCTGTGGTGGCCCTGTCTGACCTGTGCTTCTTCATACAGTCAAAATCTTCCCTGGAGAGTGTTTGTTTTAGGGATGTATAGGAAGCATAATTAAGGATGTTCTACACAGTTGTTTTAGCCAGTTCCCTATTGGCATCAAGCTGTCAGTCAGTTGCTTATTAATAAAAGTTGGATCTATCATGGCTGCCATACCATGCTCTACTGTCAGTAATGTGTGAGGTCTCCTTTCCCTCTACTCTAGCTTTTCTTTTCAGAATTTTTCCATTTTGTTTTTTTTTTTTTTTCCTTTTTTCTTTTTGGTTTTTACGAGGCAGGGTTTCTCTGTATTGTTTCGGAGGCTATCGGTCCAGCCTGGCCTCGAACGCACAGAGATCCGCCTGCCTCTGCCTCCCGAGTGCTGGGATTAAAGGCGTGCGCCACCACTGCCCAGCTCCATTTGGTTTTACTGGCTTTATAATTTAAATATACAAACCTTATTTGCACACAACTTGATGAGTGCTTGCTCTCTTGCTTGTGCTCTCTGTCTCTCCCCGCACGCACGCGCGCACACAAGGGTGCATGCGGCTGTCCTCATCCATGTACCTTCCACATGGATTGGTATACAGCACATCTTTACTTCACCAAGCTCTCTAAAGCCCTGTCCTGTTCAATGTGTCTCCATAAACGCTAACCCTGTTCTTGTTTTTATTATCACAAGTTATTCCTATTAGAATTATATAAATGAAATCATACATTATACATTCTTAAATACATGCGATTTCTGTCTCAAAATTATTTTATGAGATACATCCATGCTATGTATAGTTGTAAATCCATTCATACTGCTATATAGAAGTCAACTGTGAGAGGTATTCTATTGGTAGATAATGACTTGTTTTCACTTTGGGTTGTTATGATTCAGATTCCTATGAACATTTCTTGTACATGTCTTCTGTGGCTATTAATGTTCATTTTCATGTACCAGATGGTATGTTATAGGTTATTTATTTACATGATTAGGTGGTTGAAGTATATTGTTCAGCACTTGGTACTGTTGCTAACAATATTGAGCATCTTATGTGGATATTCTTTTGCTGAGGTGCCACTTGAAGTGTGTCTGACTGTTTTTAAACATGTTTTCTAATTGTGTGTGTGCATATGGGAGGTGGATTGGTGTAAGTGCAGTGCCTGCAGAAGCCATAAGAGGGTATAAGGTCTCTGCTGCTAGAGATACAGCAGTTGTGAACTGCCCGGTGTAGGTCCTCTGTAAGGAAGGAAGTGCTCTTAACTATTAAGAGATACAGCAGTTGTGAACTGCCCGGTGTAGGTCCTCTGTAAGGAAGGAAGTGCTCTTAACTACTCATCCACCACTCCAGCCTCAAAGGCCTTGTTGTCCTTGATTTTCAGGAGTTACATACATGGTTGCATACATATATATTATCTTGGAGTGGCTTGTATGTATTAAGGGATACACCTCTTAATTTTTCTTGCCTTTGTGCTCTTAATCGTGTCCCTTAAAAAAAAAAAAATAATAGGAAGTACATGTCACCAGCATTTTGGGTCAGTTGGTGTCAGCCATATCAGTTGATCATGCCATTGCTCAGTCACAGTTGAGGACTGGGTGGCTAATGACTATGGTACCCAAATACTTCCTATTTAGGTATTCATTCTTTGGTGTGGATCCGTCAGACATCATTTGTCTTCTGCTCATAGGACCTGAATGTTTCTTGTAGAGAGAATCTGCTGAAGATGACGTATTTGTAAATGGTTTGCAAACTTTGAAGCTCCTTAAAAATGAGTAGATACGAATAAACAAGTTTTTTAAACATAGACACAGGTTTATGTACAGTATGTGCATGCTGCTAGCTAAGATCTGCCAACAGTCACACAACATGGCCTGATTTCAGGGCTCAAAACACTTGTATTTGGAAATAAATGTCAGTTGTGGTATTTAAAGTTCCAGTATAGACAGCGCTTGTCTTAGGGTAGTTCTTGTATTTTGGTGTCTTTAATGTCTTAGTATCTAAGTGATCAACTTAACTCCATGTTTCTTTTGTTCCATTCTTTTCTTATTCCAGCAAAATGAAGGGCATGTCCAGACATTCACAGATGGCAAAGATCAGAAGTCCTGGGAAATATCGTAAATGGAAAAATGGTGGGACTAGATGCAGAGCAGGCATTAGACTAGGCAATCGTGCCGGAGATTCGAAGCCTGAAGTTCCATCTGTGGTTAATGTAGACCCTCTCGGTACTTTGATACACAGTGACTCTGGTAAGCTAAATGGGAAAAAAACATTAATATGGGGGCATGCACATGCACACACAGAGTCATTATCATAGCCCTCTGAGAAATTCAAATCCAGTAAGTATGAGGGGATGGCTAATTCATTGACTGAGTTAGATTGGAAAAGAATCTTGGCACAGTGCAATGAATGTTGGGTTAAGCACAACCAATACCTAGTGAGTAAGGTACTTGCTGTGCTCCATGTGCTTTAGATACATTGGTTCTTTCCTGTAAGGACCTTTGATGTGGGTGGTTGAAGATGGAAGTAATGCTATCTGAAAAAGAGGTCTATCTAATATATTTTATTAAATACACGTACAAGATAAACAGGGATAGAAGCTCTGGGAACGTGGCCCACTTCCGAGGGAGAGCGCTTTTTCTTTCGCTTCCTTTTATCCCCACCTGTGCCCATCCCTTGTCCACGCCCCTTTGGGTGTGGACTATATTATGGGCTCACCTCTACAGGTGGTACTACGCCCACTTAGAGGTGTGTACCATATGTGGAGGTACATGACCAATCTTCACATAAAAAGGTACTTGGATTTCCTAGTGACATGTTTTGGTTTGCCCAGACTGGCTTGATGAATACTGAATGCTCAGTCTTGAAACATTTCGTATTGGTTGTGGACCAGTGCTAATGTTTTAGAACTGCCCAAAGTGAACATACTAGGTGGTGTCCTGGGCTTTACGGAGGCTTTCTGTGTCGCCATTAAACCCTTCACCTTTGGCGTTAGACATGCTCCTCAGTCCTTGCCATATTCTCATGGGGGTGTGTTGGATTAAGTACTTAGACGTTTAGATTCATTTAAATGAACTCTTTGAGTCCAGGGAATGCTTCAAGTATTTGATTTATTTAAATATTAAACAATGAAAGTAGAATTTTAGATATAGTGGGGGGTTGGTCCAGCCCTAAATGATGTAGCAGACTTTGATGATTCTCCATGGGAGGCCTCACCCTCCCTGAGGAATAGATTGGGGTGGATGGGGAGTAGGAGGATGGGAGGGAGAGGGAACTGGGATTGGTATGTAAAATAAGATTGTTTTGAATTTAAATTAAAAAATTAAGAAAATAAAATAGTTTTTTAAAGGTAAAAAAAAGATAGAATTTTTATATTCCTAAATCTAATTTTCAGAGTTAACTATTTTGGTCCAATAACATTAAGTGTTTTGGCTTTCCCACTATGTAAGTTAATAGAGACTGTATAAATGAAGTTAATTTAAGAAAGGCCCAAATTCTGCAACCCACAAAGCATGGGAAGTAAGCTAGGCTGTGTACAGTTAACGTTTGTCCCTCTGTCTCCTCTCGAGTAAAGAACTTCTCAGCTTAACATTTTAAACAAGGACAAAATTTGTATCCCTCCTAGAATTTTTGAGGGAGAAAGAAGAAAGAATTTATCAGAAATGACTTCCTTGTATCTTACTTACAGATGAGGAAAGTCGGCTTGCTTTGTAATGGTGCTGATGCATGGGCTATCCTCTGTGAATCATTGTTCTTTCCTTTCTGTTGCAGAGTCTGATAAGGAAGAGAAGCCACCAAGGACTGTAGTACCTAAGGAGGTGACGCCAGCCTTGTGTTCGCTGATGAGCAGTTACGGTGATGTTTCAGGATCAGAGAGTGAACCAGAAGGTAAGGCAGGGTGCGGCTCCTTGTTCCATTTTGCCTGTGGTTCATACTGGGCAGTGATAGCATCCAGCATGCAACATACTGTCCCATTTCAGAACCCTCAAGGCCCTTTGTCATGTCTGTAACACTTTTAGTAGATGAATAGCGATCCCATCACTCAGGAAGATCACAAGTTTATGGGCACTCTCAGCTCTATAGTGAGCTTGTGGATAGCCTGGGCTACATGAAACTGGCCTCAAAAAATAATGAAATGAAATAAAAATGTGAAGCTCTTGGCCACAGTGCTGTTTATAGAACATGTTTATGTAAGTTATCTCACTTGGAATGCATAGTGGTCCTGCACTTGTGCTTGCATTATATATTTACTCTGTGTGTGTGTATGTGTGTGTGCATGCGCGCAGGCGCTTTGTACATGCAGGTGGATATGTGCAGAGGCCAAAGGTCCGTGCTCTCTGTCTTTCTATATTGCTCCCCACCTTATTTTTTGAGATAGGATCTCTCCCTGAACCCAGAGCTTACCGAGGTTACAGGTGCATGCCACCACTCCTAGCCTTTTCCTGAAGGTGAGAGCTCAGGTCTGCAGGTTTGTGTGGCGGGCACTTTATCTTCTGAGTCATCCTCCCACCCTCACCTATCTGTTTTAAAGGACTGAAGAAATGGAATCCTTTCAAGATTCTGCCTCAGAAGTTAGTGATGCCCAGGCTTCACTTTAGTATGACAGTATGTTTGGCTTTGTGGTGACAAGTCAGTTTACCCTCCTGCAGCCTCTCTCTCTTAGGGCCACCTGCTTGAGTTGTGATAGACTTGATCTGATGCAGTATAGTTTTAATACAGGGTTTGCATCAATAATGTAGTATGTGCTTAGTGGGTCAGCCAATGTTCCATATTTGGCAAAACCTGGTCCTACCTGGTAATTGTGTTTGGGCCTTTCCTACTGTAAGAGAGTTCACACGTTTGTGATGGAGAAGGTGTGTGATCTAAGTAGCTGGGGTTAAGAGTAAGAGAGAAAGTGTTCATGTAGAATGAAGGGAATGTAACTGGATGAAGTTAGCAGGTCTCTGAGATAACCAGGGTTTGTGTACTTGGAGGATGTAGACTAAGGAAGAGCTGGGCTTCAATACAAAACTTGGTGTTTATGTATCTATCTGTGACGTGGGAATTTTTTGCTATTAATGGGCTATGGGCTCTTCTGGTAGTTAAAAGCTACTTGGATTTTGAAATATAAGCTACTTGGGTTTTATCAGCACATTCCTTAACAGATGGTTGCCTTCTTTTGCTTAAAAAAAAAAGTATTTACTTTTAAGAAAAACAGTATTTGTTTCTTACTCTTGTTTCCCATATACTGATAGGTAGATGGGGTTATTCTTTAAACACGTATTACATTTCCTCCCTGTCAATTGTATTTATAGCATGATAAGGAAAAAAAACTATTAACAGTTAATGAATCCCGTAAAAACAAGGTGAACTAATGCTTTCTTCTTTCCCTCTGGAGGTGAAACATTTAGTAAATACTTTGCATACAGTTTGAGGCTGCTGACATTTTTAAATTGGAAGGAAGAAAAGAAGCTGGGAAGTCTTTGAGATCTCACACCTTCGCTCTATGCGGTTGAAAGAGGATAAGTTTGTTAGCACTAGTTGGTGTGTAGCAGAACCTATTTGAAAATCTAGGTGTGGGGACTTCGTAACAGAAAGAAGCCAACTATTTGTGTTCCCTTGTAGTCCCTGCTTTGTGTCCTTTGCTGTCTTCCTGAACAGGAAAGGGATACTAACAGGCCTGAAGACCTGCGGCATGCTTACACACACACACACACACACACACACACACACACACACACACACACACACACACACACTTCATGAGGTGTTTGTTTGTTTTTGTTCTTGTTTTGAGAGACAAGCCCTCATCATGCAGACCAGGCTAGACCAGAACTGGCAGTTTCCCACCAGTTTTCCCCAGTGCTGGGTTGACATGTGTGGGCACTGTGCCTGGTGTGTTTCATGTTTGTCATGAATCCAGCCCTTTAGCACTTTAAGCTGTCCTTAATCCCTGGCAATAGTCCTTGTCCTGAAGTCTGCTTTCTTCTGATGGCCATGTGTGTTGCATCTCTTTTATCCCCTGCCCATAATGTTTTATTTTCTGTACACAGTCTTCAGTTGTGCGCTTCCTTGGTAGTTGAGATGGAATGCTGGCTCAGACTGTAAGGCAAGGAGTGCCTGCATTCTGGCTCATCATTAAAATCACAAGTTGGATCTTGCTTCTTTTTCTGATCTGACTACTCCTGTCTGTTAAGTGAGGTGTCCAGGCCATGTGCATATAGCTGTCTTTTGATAAAGCTTGAAATGTGTGGCAATGTGCTTACATTTTCTCTCTTATTGCAGATGTCATCTGATAGCATCGTTCCCTCCTCTGTTGTTTGTTTAAATAGTTGTTATCGTTAACTGTTTTCAAAGAATATCTTCCTTTGTCCACGTATTTCCTGTTTCCTAGTACTTGTTATTCTTTTGAGTAATTCTAAGCTGCTTCTTGGACGAGTGCTTTTTATATTCTTGCCCAGTCTCTTTAATTCTTGGCAGTTTAAATACTGTGTGCGCGCGCGCACGTGTGTGTGTGTGTGTGTGTGTGTGTGTGTGTGTGTGTGTGTGTGTGTGTGTGTGTGTGTGTGTTGGGGGTCCTTGTAAAATTCTTAGGTTTAAGTTACTGGGCAATTAAAAAAGAACACAAGATTATGCCAGTTGGTGGTATAACTTGGGCAGCAGAGGCAGGTAGATCTCTGTAAGTTCAAGGCCAGCCTGGTCTATAGAGTGAGTTCCAGGACAGCCACAGGTACACAGGGAAACCCTGTCTCAAAAAAACAAAAAAAAAAACATTAAAAAAGAAAGAAGTTACTGGGTAGCCAGTATTATGGCCAGGAGGATTATTGTACCTGTTTTTAAAATGTTTTACCCAATTTTTATTTTTATGCTTGTTCATTTTTATGTTTGTTTTTATACACTTAGAAATCCCCATCAAGTCTGAAGCAGATGTTATGACAGAAAACCATGTCCCTCATCTCAGTCCCCCCAAGAGTCCAAGACAGAGTGATAAAACAACTGGTAGAACTATCTCAAGAACCAAGTTTGAAAGCCAGAGGAATGGCTTCAGGAAGATAACCCTAAAGAAGAAAAAGAGTCACCACCACCCACTGTTTGAACCAAGAACACGTCACCCGCACCTCCTGGAAATGGTGAGTGGTATTTCTTCATGCTATGGTGTCTGTACTTTTGTCATAAAGGTGGGGTCACTGGGGTGCTGTGTGTGTGTTTCCAGGCTACCTGTGTTTCTTGGAGACTCATCTGTGTGGATGTCTAACTTCTTACGCTACATTTGGCATGTAGTTGGTGTTCTGTACATGCAGAACAATTACAGTTCTCAACGCTTCTTAACACCAATGCATTTAAGTATAGATTTAACTACTGATAAGGAGGTTTATGTTGGCAAGATGAAGGAAAAGAAGATCGTTTTCTGTTTTAAAATACAGATGCCTATTGAGGGCTGCTGATCGATGGCTCCACAGTTTAGAGCCCTGGCTGCTCTTCCAGGGGACCTGGGTTCAGTTTCCCCGCACCACATGCTGGCTCACAACTGTGTATGACTCTCATTCCAGGAGATCTGATACTCCCTTCTGGGTTCACAGGCACCAGGAGCACATACGTACATGCAGGCAAAACACCCATATAGACAAAATAAAAATAAATGGGTGACTGAATAAATCTTTTTTTTAAATGCCTTTGAAACAACCCAAAAGTAATATGAAGACAGGTCCTGAGTGCCTGCACCAAGTCGCATTTCCTGTGTGCACAGCCTTTGCCTTCCTCTGACCATGCCTTTATTTGTATCTGTCCTGGGCTTTAATGGTTTTATCAGCATTATGTGTTGGAACATTTACTAAACACTTGAGAAACGAAAGGGATGCTTTTCAGAGGTCAAACCTTTCATGTCTAAGAGAAGCAGTTTTAGTGGAGCTGCGAAGTCTCTTGTTTGATCGGGTGAGTGTGTCTGCTGTAACCAGGGGTCCTGTTTGTCCTCTCAGGGTTACATGCACAGTTGCTTCTTACTAAGTCAGGTGTAGGCTGTCCTCTGTGGTGTGACTGTAGCTGACAGCCAGCCAGCTGCAGTTTTCAGGCGTCTGTCTGATGCTGTTGTCACCAAGGGCTGCTCCTGATGTGTATTACAGATGTCACACAAATGACATACTGTTCTGGATACCAGGGAGTTTGCGCGATGAGGAAAACCAAGGAATGTGGAGGTGTTTTATGTGCTAGTTTCAGCTCTCACTGTGGTTAACATGCCTCACTTTACCATTTATAGGCTTGGATTTGGGAGGTCCTCTTAATTACTTCTTTGAAGATGGGGCTTCTGTTCTGCCTAGTCCTGCCACCCTTCAGTTCCAAATAAACACACAGAGGCTCATATTAATTATACTGTTTGATCAATGGCTTAGGATTCTTTTTGGATAGCTCTCTCTTAATTATTAACCCATATCTATTAATCTAAGTATTTCCATGTGGTCTTGGCTTACTCCTTCGACGGTTGCATGGTGTCTCTCTGGTGGCTCCTCTCTGCCTTCCTCTCCCCAGAATTTTTCTTGTCTGGTAGTCCCGCCTATACTTCCTGCCTTGCTACTGGCCAATCAGTGTTTTATTCATTAACCAATAAGAGAAACACATATATAGAAGGACACCCCTGTCATTTCTTACTGACATTTTTTTTAAGAGTGCCATTTAAAGCTATGGAGTGTCCTGTTGTCCAGGCTGCTGTGGAATTCCTATGCTCCTTGTCTCAGGGAGCTGAGTGTGCAGGGGAGTGCTCCTGCACCCAGTGAGGCCCCCGCCTCACACCCCTCTGTACCACTAAGTGAAAGGAAGGCATGGCTTTCAGAGGAAAGGTCATGACTTTTAAGTCTGCTTCCCTGCTCTTTGATCTCTCTTCCTAGAGAAGAGCCAAGTGTGAGCGTGTGTGCTGCTCAGAGAGCAAGGCAGTCTCCCTGTAAGTCACAGGAAGAAGGGAATGTGTGTTCTGACCAATCTGTCTGGCTTACTGCTCTGTGCTCTTTCTTTTAGGAGGGGATACTTAGTATTTTAAGTTGTGTTTCTTGGACTTTTTTTTAAACAACTAATCTTTTTCAATGTATATTTTAGCTTTTAGCTCCAGACATTCGCCATGAAAGAAATGTGCTTTTGCAGTGTGTTCGGTACATCATCAAAAAAGACTTTTTTGGACTTAATACTAATTCTGTGAAAACTGAAGCTGAGTCGATGTCTCATGTTTCCGAACATGTAAGTGAAGCATAAAAGGGAGCACCATCCTATAGTAAACAGAGGAAACCAACAACTCTTACAGACCGACTAGTAATGCAACTAAAAACTTCGTGGATTTTAAGTCTGTCCTTCGGCTTTATGCAAATAAATGCACAGCTGGTCTTTTTAAAACATGTGTCTGTGTTATTGGGGTGGTAACTGAGTCTTTTTAAAGTGTGTGTCTGTGTTATTGGGGTGGTAACTGAGCACAGCTCCTTAGCTTTCCACTCATAACCTCTATTGCCCAAGGAATGTTTGTGTGACTTGTAAGTATACAAGATAGTTATGCAAATCAAACATAGAAAGACATAAAAGAAGTTATTTTAAAATATTTCTTTGGTGTGCATGTAATTTCATCATTCATTAAAGAGAAGCATATTTGCATACTAATGAGGTAGATATATCTGTTTGTTTTTATATAAGAATTACATCTTGGCTGAGTATTTGATACCACATGATGTAGAACATCTTCATCGCTTTCCAGAGTTGATTGATATTTTGATTTTGTAATTGTTAATTTGAAAATGCTGCTTTGCATAAGTATGTAGTACAAAATGGTAGAATTATATAGAGTGCTATTTTAGAAATTGTTGGAAATTCCATCCTAATCTCAAGCTAGAATCCATGTAAGGATTTTTATGAAGCTCAAATCAGCAATGAAAACAAGTTTTAAAATCAAACACCATGCAACCTAATAATACACTAATTTGATATGAATGTGAGGCAAACAGCAGAAAGAATATTAAATGTCTTTGTTTTCTGTAACTAAACAATAAGAGCAGGGAACCGTGTGCATAGTAAGAAACCCTGCAGTTCACAGACGCACAGCTGTCTGAGCTTTGAGTCCGGTTTGTTGTGGTGGTAGGCACGGTGCAAAATGCGTGTTTGGAATGAGAGCCACAGTGAAGTCACATGATACGGGTGTGCCCAGACACTTCGGATTTTGAATTGGTTTGTGGTCATAGTTCATTTGTACCTTTTCTGTTGTCACACTCTGCACACCACAGTTGAAGGAGCTGGGTTCAAATCAGACAGACGCTTTTCTACTATCCTATTAGGAATCGTGTATAAGCCGGGCGGTGGTGACACTCGCCTTTAACCCCAGCACTCGGAAGGCAGAGTTAGGCCGATTTCTATGAGTTTGAGGCCAACCTGGTCTACAGAGCGAGTTCCAGGACAGCCAAGGCTACACAGAGAAACCCTGTCTCAAAAAACCAAGAAAAAAAAAATCAAATAATGTATAGTACTCAGTGAGTTCCAACTTGACTTTTGTAGCAGAGAAGAGTGGGTCCTGAGGTGATAGAAGTGTTCACCTGTTTAGAGATACACAATTAAGATTTATTTCTGAAGACAGCAATTGAACTTGTAAGATTTTTAATTTTCTTTAGTGTTCATACAAAGTAATGGCTTCCGTTATGACATTTTATCATACTTTGTGTTTGCTATTCTGACTTTGCCAGTCCTGCCTGTCCTCAAATAGTCCCCCATTTCATGTCCCGTCCTGTGTCATGTCGTGTGTGTGTGTGTGTGTGTGTGTGTGTGTGTGTGTGTGTGTGTGTGTGTGTGTGTCTGTGTCTGTGTGTGTGTGTGTGTGTGTCTGTGTCTGTGTGTGTGTGTGTCTGTGTCTGTGTCTGGTATGTGTGAACATATATATATGGCTATGTGTGACTTTTAGCACTCGGAGACCAGAGAAGGAGTCAGCCGGCCTGGTCTGTCACTCTCCTGACTTACCTGGAGCTAATGTGGCCAGTAGTTCCCAGGATGCGCCTGTCTGCTGTCTCCACTCACTGGTTTTACAGGGATGCCTGTGTCCATGTGTAGCTTTTTAATGTACATTGTAGGGAATTGAACTCCGGTCTTAATGCTGTATAGTAAGCATTCTGACCCATGATCCATCTCCCCAGCCAAGTTGCCTTTCTTTTTTAACAAGAACTTTTTAAAAGTATGTTTGAAATTTACAAATGGGTAGAATATAGTTGTATGGTTTTCCTTTGTGGAAAGTAAGTGGTAAATATTTGTGCTTCACCAATTTTGGGATACAAGGATTTTTGTATTTGGCCTGTACTTCTGTAGTTTTGCTCATTTAATCCATTGATTTTTATTTTTAAGATTTGTTTATTTTATGTATATAGTAATCCATTTGTTTATACACCTGTATGCCAGAAGAGGGCATCAGAACCCATTATAGATGGTTGTGAGCCACCATGTGGTTGCTGTGAATTCAACTCAGGACCTCTGGAAGAGTAGTCATTGTTCTTAACCTCTGAACCATCTCTCCAGCCACCTAATTCATTGATTTCTGAGAACACTGTATGACTTGGCAAATTGTACCTTTTTATACGAACATTGTTTTTTTGTTGTTTGATTTTTGGGTTGTGTTGTTGTTTGCTTTTTTTTTTTTTTTTTTTTTTTTTGACACAGGGTTTCTCTGTATAGCCCTGGCTGTCCTGGAACTCACTTAAATTCTCTTGTCATCAGTATCTTTAATGTTTTTTAACCTTTCTCCCTAATTAATGTAATAAACTTATTGTTAAATTTTTTTATTGAAGTGTATGAGAGTGTATGCCGTGTGTGTGGAGGCCAGAAAATGTTGTCAGACCTCAGGAGTGGAAGTTACAGGTTTTGAGCTGCTTGATGTGGGTGCTGGGAACAGAACATGGGTCCTTGGGAAGAGCAGCAAGGCTCTTAACAGCCGAGCCATCACTGCAGCCTTCAAACAGCTTTCAGAGCATCCCGTGTCATATTTGTGGGCTCTCTCTCTCTCTCTCTCTGCCTCTCTGTCTCTCTGTCTCTGTCTCTCTCATTTTTATTTTTTGAGATAGGGTTTCTCTCTGTAGCTCTGGCTGTCCTGGAACTTGCACTATAGACCAGGCTGGCCTCAAACTCACAGAGATCCACCTACCTCTGCCTCAGTGCTGAGATTAAAGGCATACACCACCACCGGCCAACTGTTTTTTTGTGTGTGTGTGTGTGTTTTATGTCATGCTTCTCTGTTTTACGCCTTTGTTCTTTTGCTGGCATTAAGAGGTACCGCCTCCATGCTTGGGCAGACTTCATGGCCCCTGTCACCTTCACATGGCCTCAGCCACAGACAGCATCTGGAGGTCGGGTGGACTCAGTCAGCTGACTGCATGTGTCCGTTGTATGCAGCCTTCTGTGGGCTTGCACCCGGGTTTTTTTTTTTTTTGGTTTTTCCGAGACAGGGTTTCTCTATGGCTTTGGAGGCTGTCCTGGAACTCGCTCTGTAGACCAGGCTGGCCTCGAACTCACAGAGATCCACCTGCCTCTGCCTCCCGAGTGCTGGGATTAAAGGCGTGCGCCACCAACGCCCGGCTGCACCCGGGGTTTGTGAGTGGCTTCGTTTGTTACACCAAGGCCGAAGGGTAGTGTGCTTCTTGGCCAGTTTCTTCAGCACTTTCTGATGATGTGGGATAGCCACAGCCTTGACCTTGGCGCTTGCTTCTCCCTAGGACACATCGGAGAATGTGTAGTAGGCTGTGGACTTAAGGCTTCCAGTACCCCCAGAAGCCCTTATCCTTTTCAAAGTCATAGTTCAAGTGGATTTGCAGCTCTGTTTCCAAAGTCCCTGGCTCCCTATCTCGTTCTTGGAACGTTTCCTGTGGCCTTGTGTAAGCCTGAGAGGCTTTGGCTCCCACTGCTGTAGCTGGAAAGAGCGTGTTTTGATTCCAGCGTTTTCTTAGATTGGCTGGGGACTGCTTTTTCTTATTTTTATTGGTGCTGTGGCTGGGTTTTACTGTTACTTTTTTTTTCTCTTGTCTTTTATGTGTTTTTATGACAAGAATCTCTTGTAGTCCCGTCTGACCTCAAACCCACGATGTGAGCTGAGGCTGGTCCTCCTGCTCCTACCTCTCAAGTGTTGGGATAACAGCTTGCATTTATTCCACTCCATTGCCTGGTGGTTCTCTTAGTGTTCACCCAGTTGCGTTTCCATTCATCCACTTGAGCTTTTCATCTTGACCTCTGCTGGTGTACTCTTGAGATTTTAGTTTAAGGTTAATCTGGTATTTTGTCCATTTGTTTTTGAGACAGGGTTTCTTTATGTAGCCATCCTGTCCTGGAACTTGACATATAGACCTGGCTGGCTTCGAACTCAGAAGTCTGCCAGCCTCTGCTTTCCAAATTATGTGAGTAAAAGCATACACCCAGCAGGCCCGGCAATCTCTTACCCTTTGTGTGTTATAATTTGCATAAAGATTTCCTAGCTGAATATTTGCATTAATATTTCCTTCTTAATGCCCTTTAATGCCCTTTCCTTTCTTCTTCACCCCACGTCTTCCCCTCCTCCTCTGTCCCCCTGCTCCTCCTCTTCCTCCTCCTGCCCCTCCTGCCCCTCCTCCTCTTCGCCCTTGCTTTCTTTTTCAACTCCACACTAGTGTTCTAGTTTACTGCAGTTTATCTTCAAGTAATTAAGTTTGAGTTTTATTTATTTTTTTGTTGTTTCTGACTATCATTTTCCTTCAGATTTTTGGAAGCACTTTGCTATCTTCTAGTTGTTTATTGAATCCAATATTGTTTGTCAGACACTAATTAGTTACTTATTGATTGATAAATAACATGAGAAAGTTCAGGTTTGTCTCATATGCTAAGCCACTGCCATCGTGGGACACAGTTCACTTCCTGTTGCCTGAGGATGCAGATGTAGAATCTCAGCTCCCCACCATAATGATAATGGACTAAACCTCTGAGCTGTAAGCCCGCTCCAATTAAATATTTCCTTTACAAGAGTTGCCTTGGTCATGGTGTCTCTTCAGTAGTAAAACTCTAAGACAGAAGTTGATACCAGGGACTGGGGAATTGCTGTGAAAGGATGAACTGTATTTTTGTTTGGATCAAAATGGACTTTGGTTAAGAAAAGCAGTTGAATGATTTAAGTGATGTTTAATGGGTTATCCTACTAGGAACATGGGAGACAGTGGTGCTGAGGATGATTTGAACTGTGAGAGCCTGACTCAAGAGGCTTCAGAGAAGTGCCGGGCGTTGGTGGCGCACGCCTTTAATCCCAGCACTCGGGAGGCAGAGGCAGGTGGATCTCTGTGAGTTCGAGACCAGCCTGGTCTACAGAGTGAGTTCCAGGACAGCCTCCAAAACAATACAGAGAAACCCTGTCTCAAAAAACCAAAAAAAAAAAAAAAGTTTCAGAGCAGCAGAAGAATGTTAGTATGTGGCCTAGAGACTGCTCTTGTTATATTTTGGTGATGAGTATGACTGCTTTTTGCCCTTGTCCAAAAAGTCTGCCTGAGGCTAAATAAAGTGAAGAGTTTGGGATTAATTCTATTAGCAGAGAAAAATCAGCCTGGTGTTGACTCTGTCGTATGGTTATTAATGGTCACTCTTAAGATTTATAGTGCTGAGCTGGGCGTTGGTGGCGCACGCCTTTAATCCCAGCACTCGGGAGGCAGAGGCAGCGGATCTCTGTGAGTTCGAGGCCAGCCTGGTCTACAAAGTGAGTCCAGGACAGCCTCCAAAGCTACAGAGAAACCCTGTCTCGAAAAACCAAAAAAAAAAAAGATTTATAGGGTGGAGAGATGGCTCAATGGTTAAGAACACTGGCTGCTCTTCTAGAGAACCCAGGTTCAATTCCCAGCACCCACATGGCAGCTCACAACTGTCTGTAACTCCAGTTCCACAGGACCTGACACCCTCACACAGGCATGCTTACAGGCAAAACGCCAATGCACATTTCATTTATAGTGAAAAGGAGCAAGTTGAGCAAGTAAAAATATAAAATAAATAGATTTTAGAGAAAGGGAGCACTAGGGAGTGAAATGGGGTTAAATTTTGTGATCAAGGAAATAAAGGGATTAAGAAATGGAATAAAGGGAGTGGTGACCTCAGGGCAGGATCCCACCCAGCTGAGCTTGCAATTTGTGAATAGGAATTAAAAAAACAGTGTAGGTCCATGTGAGGTGATGAATGACTTTAATCCCAGCTCTAGGGAGACAGAGGCATGTGAAATCTCTAAGTTCCAGGCCAACTTGATCTACAGGATGAGTTCCAGGAGAGCCAAGCTTAGGCAGTAAAGGTAGCCACTGAAACAGAAAACTGGTGAAGATGTAATTGAATGAGGGTGTGGAATATTCCATTACACCATATGAATATATGTCACTGTGATTGGTTTAATAAAAAGCTGACTGGCCTATAGCCAGGCAGGATAAGGCTAGGTAGCAGAATCAGACTAACAGGACTCTGGGAAGAAGGGAGGAGTCTCACCTTAAGGAGACATGGAGAGGAGATGAATTTGCTGTGCTGAGAAAAGGTACCAAATCACATGGCAGAGTGTAATTAAGAAATAATAGGTTAATTTAAAATGTAAGAGTTAGCTAGTAGCAAGCCTGAGCTATTGGCCAAGCATTCATAATAATTAATAAGTCTCTGTGGCTATTTGGGAACTGGCTGGCAGAACCATGTTCCAGCCCCAGCAGGCAGCAGAATTTAGCAGCTTTGGCCACATGGTTCTGGCTTTAGAATCAAGGAGATGCCAGCGTCATGGGATACCTGCCAAGGAAAGCTGCCAAGGGGGAGTGGAACCAGTCCAAGAAAAGTGTGTTGTGGTCAACAAAACTGAACGGACTTGGCCCTGCTGATGGCCTCCCAAACCACCAAGAGCTGGGTGGATACCATTGTGCTTAAAGGGATTGTGAACAAGTCTGACTGGGAGCACACTGGTTCTTCGTAGCCCTAAGAAGGAAACTGTCACAACCTGTCTGTGGTCTCAGGTAATGCAGTACCATATCTACAAAGAGTAGAGCCTGGCAGGAAACTGAAGGTCATGAGGAAATTGGCAGAACCTGGGGAGTCAGGTTTTGCAATTACTTATATTGCTCTATTATTAAATAAAACTCGGGAGTCAGAAATTAGGACCAAAACCTGATAAATCCAAAGAATGGTGGAGAAGACAATTGGCTGACCCTACCTTCCACATTTCCTGGTTGAAAAAGATGACTTATCTTTCTAAGCCCTTCCCAGCCACTTCCTGGGCCTTCCTATCTTGGTCCTCCAAAACCTTCCTGGCTAATTCCAATTAGCCAATCGTTGACTCCACCCTCTGAATCAAGATAAACTTTATTGGCAGTCTCTGAGTGTCAATGTGAACAGATATCTCTCAACATCTGTAAGGCTCAGTACAGCACGATTTAGGCAGGTTTCCCATACAGCTGCTGGTCAGCAATAGAGACTTTCTTTCAGCTTTGTTTGTTTGTTTGTTTGAGACGGGGTCTCACTGTGTAGACCTGGCTGGCCTGGAACTTAGACTACTGCCCACCTGCTTCATGCTGGGATTAAAGGTGTGCACTATTACACCTGGCTCTCACAGTGTCTGTGCCGTGGTCTGTGGTGGGATTACCTGGCAACATTAAGAGAATGGACATTACATAAACAACTGTTAGCCACTGGGCTAGTGAAGCCGCTCATTTGGCAGTGTTTGCCTGCATGTTCGAAGCCATGGGTTCCGGCCCCAGCACCACATAAATTGGCACTGGGGAGATTGAGGCAGCTGGATCAGAAGTTCAGGGCAGGCAGGTTGTAAATCTCAGCAGCTGCCCAGAAGAGAATGAAGTGAGAAAACCATACCATTTGTCAGCAGCCATATGGCAGGAAAGGGGTGTGGAGGAGACAGATAGCTTCAGAAGAAAGGAGTAAAAAAAAAAAACCCGAAGTACTAAAATGGCCTAAGTAGTTAGATGCTGGTCACATCCTAAAGAAACAGAAAAGAAGAAAAAGGAAACATTAACAAATTTCCCAAGTCGTGCTCCATAGCTAACTGCACCAGGGTTGGGTTTTCTGGGAAGGAAAAATACATCATCTCCTTAAAGAGATAATTATTTCCCCATGTCTTTATCATAGCTGAAGGTGAAGTAGTCTTCCAGAGGTATGGCCTCTTAGGCTGGTGGTTGACCTACTTCACTGGATTAACACTTATGAGCAGGGTAGCTTGGAATGTTAGCTATGTTCCAGACTAGAGAAATAGCTTTCACTGGTGGGCCTCTACAGATCCCAGATCAGGGTTACTGTAACATTCCTCTCTCTGAAGAGGTAGTCCTCCAGTCACAGGAAGTGAACTGAAATTGGGAAACAGATAGAGCCTACTTTTACCATGGAAATCCAGAGTTCTAATTTTAAAGTTGGTCACTAGAAGGATTATAAACGCTGAGGTGAGGTGTGGCTGACACCTTAGTCACGCCCTGGAGTATATAGCTTCTGGGCAACGGTGATCATTTAGGAGATAGGAAACCAGAGAACCAAGGACATTCCTGGTCCTACTGATTTCCGGGCCCTGCCCTCAACTGCCTAGCCCATTTATAGTTTCTGTTCTCATTAACGCAGGGGCGCACAGTTCTAAACAGCCATTGGGATCTGTGGGCAGAGTGAAGATGCTCTGGGAATGGGAAACTGAATATAAAACTAGTGGGACATTCCACATTGCGTCAGAGACACAAATGCATTGATAGCTGGTTTGACAGAGATTTTTATTATTATTTATTTATTATGTATTCAGTGTTCTGCCTACATGCTTGCACACCAGAAGAGGGCATCAGATCTCATTATAGATGGTTGTGAGCCACCATGTGGTTGCTGGGAATTGAACTCAGGACCTCTAGAAGAGCAGCAGTCAATGTTCTTAACTTCTAAGCTATCTCTCCAGCCAGACAGAGATGTTTTACTTCCAGTGACTTCTCAAGTTCATTCTCAGATATTTTGGTTCAGATTTTTGTCTTAGTGCCTTTTATTCTTGAAAAAATCTTGCTGGTAATAATAGGTGCTGCCCAAGAGTGATGCTGAGAGGAAAGTATGATTGCAGTGAGGGATTTCTGTCTTTGGGAGGACTTAAAGTCTAGGAAGGAGTCATGAGCAAGGTTTTCTTCAAGTTGAATGGCAGACTAGCTCTGTGCATTCCCTTGGAAAATTAGCAAGCCAACTGAACATGTTAGACTTCCTTTTAAATATTTCTATTTGTGCCCAATGGCTAATGCAGCTCTCAGCCTTGGTGAGAGAAGCCAGAATGGACAGGTCAAAGTGCGGACCCATGACTAAAGTGCAGAAAAGAAATGAGTACTGAGTGCCTTATCCCAACAGGATGCCTTATGATCTACCCTGAGGCCCAGGGCACTTTGGGGAAGGAGGAAGGACTCTGGGAAGTAAAGGATGGGGGTGCAGTGGGCACTGTTTGGTAGATATGACTTGGGGGTTGCACGTATGAACACACAGCAGTTAATGACTACCTACAGGGAGAGAGAAGGAGGGAGGGAGGGAGGGAGGGAGGGAGGGAGGGAGGGAGAGACAGACAGAGAGCGAGACACACACACACAGACAGAGAGACAGAGCTCAAACCCAGTCACCTATGTGGTACCTCACAACCATCCCATCTGTAACTTCAGTTTCTGGGGACCTGATGCCCTCTTGTGACTTCCTAGGACACCAGCACGCATGCAGTGAACACACATACATGCAGGCAAAACACACAGAAATCCAAAGAAAATTTTCTACAAAGGAAGGAGGAGGAGGGTAAGAGGAGGGCTAGTTGGTGATGAGAAGGGATTTGGTGTGAGAGGGGGAGGCATGGATAGGTAGTGTTATGAGAATGTAACCGTGGGTCATTGTGAACAAGTGTGAAGGTTGTCAAATTTTTAAAAATTAAGTACAAAATCGAAACTGTTTATGTCAACAGAAAATGGAGTTGCAAATATACTAAGCTATTATTTTCCCAGAAATGTTGCAATGGTTTTTAAATTCTTGCGTCAAACTGATAAGCAATCCTACGTGTTTTCTCTGTTCCCAGGGCTGTGATTAGAAAAGTATCCAAATGGGTAAGGCTGTTTGCCTCACTCAGAGTGTGCCCGTTATTTCACTTTCATTTGGGATATTGTCATGATTTGAAACATTGTATTGCTAAGATGGTTTGCATTTTAAAGACACTTGTTCAACACATTTAAGTAAGTGGTTAAAGTAACTAAAATGCTAAGCCTATAAGCCAGTTTTCATCATCAAGTTCTGGCATAGATTTTGGTTTTGATAACAAATGACTTAGTAATATAAAATTTAAACAGGTGACCTCAATTCAGAAATCCCTAACCTGGCAATGTTTAGTCTCTTGGCCCTTGTGGTATGATGTTAGCTTTTGGTTTTTTTTTTTGTTTTGTTTTGTTTTGTTTTGGTTTTTTTTGTTTGTTTGTTTTTACTCTTCTTTTCTTTTGGGGCCTGCCACCCAGCTCCCAAAAAAAAAAATCATACAGAGTCTTGTTCTTACTTATAAATGCCTTGCCTTACTTTGGCTTATTCTAACCAGCTTTTGTTAACTTAAATTATCCCATCTACCATTTCCCTCTAGGCTTTTATCTTTCTCTATTTTTGCATATCTTTCTTTACTTCTTACTCCATGTCTGGATGTGTGGCTGGGTGGCTTGTCCCTGGAGTCCTCCTTTCCTCCTTTTTCTTGTTCTTCTATCCTCTTTCCCCATATTTCTCCTCTCATTTATTCTATCTGCCTGCCAGCCCTGTCTATCATTTCCCCTGCCTAGTTAATTGGTCGTTCAGCTCTTTATTAGCTCAAACAGGTGTTTTAGACTGGCAAAGTAACCCAGTTTCACAGAGTTAAACAAATACAACATAAAAGAAATACATGTTTGCATCATTAAACAAATGTCCCACAGCATAAACACAGGCAACACATCTTCAACTAACATTCTACAACAGCCATTTTAAATTCTTTTGTGCCCAAATGTTATTGGTATTCTATACAATGATACTTCATTAAGGGTGAGTTTTGGGTAGCAATTGCACTTTCTAAGACTCCTCCTTTACCTGCTATCATCAGGGCAGAGTCAGTGACAGTACCAGATATGCTGACAACAGACAAAGAGGGGAAATCCTTGGAGATGTTGCAGAAGCTGTACTGTGATTTTAAAATACAACAATAGAGTAGGGGGTGGCGTACGCCTTTAATCCCAGCACTTGGGAGACAGAGGCAGGTTAATCTTGAGTCCAAGGCCAGTTTGGTCTACAAAGAGAGTTCCAGGACAGCCAGGTCTACACAGAGAAAACTCTGTCTTGAAAAAAACAAAAAGTCGAAACATAATAAGCAAGCAATACATATTTATATAGAACAACAGAAAAGGGACGATATTTACTTTTAGCGTGAAAATCAATTGCTAGGGAAGTAGAAAACAAGGTTTGCCTGTGCAGCCGGAATCAGGGAGCTGGTTGCAAGTGTAGCGGAGCCTGTGAGGCCCAGCTGGGGTGTGGCAATCAGGGCCCTCACACTCACACAGGGCTGCTGCCCCGCATTCTAAACAGCACCAATTGCCTGCCGTTTGCAGTGGGATGTTAAAACATTACTGAGATTGATGTGTCACTTGCCAATGTGACATCTCTTGGTGCCAGTTCAGCTTCCCATGGAGATAGCACAGTGGAAGCCACTGATACCATGAGACAGAAGCTGTTCCTGTGTGTAAATAGCAAGAGTACATGCACACTTATTTTGCATGACATCACCTATAAATCGATGCTAGGGAACTGCACAAAAGAGCTATCCCCTTTTTAAAAAAGCCTTAAAAATTCTCACACTGTAAATAAGTTTATGACTTCTCCCCACTTTACCCCATCTCATTCAGAGCTATGCATTCATGCACTTTCAGGATTGGACGCCCAGTCACATATGTATGTATGTATGGAAGCCAAGACTATCTCTCTGAGACTCATTAGTGAAGAAATGAAGGGGTGGATTTTGTGAATGTCAAATCTTGGCTGTCAACTTGAATGCATCTGGGCACAGCTGTGAGGGATTTTTCTCAATTAGATCATTTAGGGTGGGAAAGCCAACCCAATATATAAGAAATGTACCAAGCCGTGGACATAGTTGCACCTGAGTGTGTGTGTGTGTGTGTGTATGAGCAGCAGCTGGGACAGGAGACTGGACTCTGCCCATGGGAGCAGCCAGACTAAAAAGGAGGGACATGGACTCAAGCTAGTGATGGCTGGGCTGGGCCCACAATGAGCTCCTGAGCCAGCGTGAGGGCTCAGAGATGTCCACCCTGAGTCACAGGACACGGAGATATTGCTAGATTTGGAATAGGGTTACATGATCTGAACAAGTTGTTGGAGAAGCTTTGCCATTCTATGACCCTTTTGAGATCACACCCAGTCTTAGATGCTGGACCTGGTACCAGGCTGTGGAGATTAACTTGCCCTGGCCCTCAGCAGGGGAGGGGGCTGTTACCCCAAAGAGCTCTAAGGTTAGCCCTGGGTCCTGCTGAGTTCACTGACAACTGTTCCTTGCAGAGCAGAGTTAACAGCTGCATAGTTCTGATGCTTTTCTAAAAGTGAACTCTCTGGCCCCCTGGAATGAAAACCACCTCCACTCCTAAGTGCCTGGCAACCAGGCCTGAGTCACACCCGCATCCCCTGGGCCACTGTAGTCTCTGGCAAGTGCAGTGTGTTTGGGGCTTTACCCCAGTATCAAATGGTGGATAACATGGGAGAGTTGCCTACAGAGACTCAGCCTTGAATGTACTGGGACAGAAATAACTGTTCCTTGTGTCAACAAGAAAGCTTTGTCTGTGTGTATGTTTCCTTCTCCTGGGGAACAGCTTGTTCTTGCTCCTGGTTAAAAGGTGGCAACTTTCACATAGAAGTACAGCAGGAAGTATTTAAGCAAGATTTAAAAAAGAAAGAAAAAAGAGGTACTGCGTGGCCAAATGATTGCATACAGGATTAGGTTCTCAAGGGTATTATGGAATCTGCTTTAACTCCTGAACTTTCTTATTGAATAACTTAAGGGTGGTGAGGGATTCACCTTGATGCATTTATTTTTATTTTTTTAATGTTCAGGCTTGTGCTTTGAGATTCAGAGAAAATGGGAGTGCCTTGTGATCGGGAGACCTGAAGCAGTTTCACCGAGCTAAACTGGCCTCAAGGTTGGCTCAGAGTGGAAAGAGGCTGTCCCAGCAGAGGGACAAGCAGGATGGAGCAGGTAGGCTGTTTTGTGGATAGAGCAGACTGTGCCAGGGTAGGGTGTGGAAAGCTTCGAAGGCTTGGCTGGGGAATTTGGAGTTTACAGATAAGCAGAAGTGGACATGGGCACGAGTTTCTGGGCTTCAGTGGCACCATATTTTTAGAGGCAAAAGGCTGCTTAGTCCTATACTTTGGCACGTCTCAAGATCTCGGGCATCACAGGGGTGGGTGCTTGCAAATACCCAGATTTCTGATCTTGCTCCCTGAAGCTCTCATTTAAGTCCCAGGCAGATGAAGCAGGGACTCTAGATCAACAGAGTCACTGGAAAAGTCTCTCCTGGCCTCCTTGGGAGGCAGTCTCTGGGGCTCAAGAAAGGTTGCTGTACTGGGTTTGTGTGTCAAGTTGATACCAGCTTGAGTCATCAGAGAGGAAGGAGCCTAAGGTGAGGAAATGCCCCATGAGATCCAGCTGTAAGGTATTTTCTCATTTAGTGATCAATGGGGGAGGGCCCAGCCCATGGTGGGTGGAGACATCCCTGGGCTGGTGGTCCTGGGTTCTATAAGAAAGCAGGCTGAACAAGCCAGGGGAAGCATGCCAGTAAGCAGCACTCCTCCATGACCTCTGCATCAGCTCCAGCCTCCAGGTTCCTGCTATTTGAGTTCCTGTCCTGACTTCCTTCAGTGATGAACAGCAATGTGGAAGTGTAAGCTGAATAAACCCTTTCCTCCACCCAGTGGATGGGCAATAGCGGTGATTTGTAAGGTTAAAACTGCCAGATACCTAAAAGTAATCATTATTAGTCCATGAGAGGAGAAATCATGGAATCCCTGCCCGCTTCACTTCCTAAATTCAGAACTAGGATGCAGGGCTCTCTGTAGTTGGTAAATTAGTTTTACAGAGTATTCTGAGTGTTCCTAATCAGGTGTCCCCAGAAATGAAAGCAGCTGTCTCAGAACTGAAAACAAAGGAACCTTCAGAGCTAGCATAGAAGACCGCCATGGTGAGCGGACAGGCGAACAGGAAGAGACATCTGCACACAGTAGGTTTGCAGCCGGCGCTGCTAGCCTCTCTAGGGTCATCTGACTGTTGGTTGCTGGGATCCCGCTGCCGTGGAATTTCGTCGTGAAAGCAGAGCACAACGAACAGTTAATATTTCGGGTCTGTCCCGCGCCGGCCTCTGGATGTCACTCAGAAGCCTTAGAGGACCCGCCCGTGGCCCTCCCAAGTCCCCGAGGCCAGGACGGGAGCCAGGCTGAGCCTCCGCTTCTGTGCTGAGACGGCCAGCGAGAGGGAAAGCTGCCACCCGGCCACCGGGTTCCCAGGCTTCCAAGGAGTATCGGCGGCTGGGTACTGTGGCCACTGCCGCAGCTCAACCTTCCTGCTCCGCGTGGCTGCGGCAGTGGGTGGGTGGGTGGTGGCCTGTGGACCACGGCTGCTCCTAGCAGGGTTATGGTCCCAAGAAGACCAGCAGAATCAGGGCAGGGCCTAGCCCAGGGGAGCCGATGGACCACAAAGGGAGGGGTTTGGAGCGGAGCAGAGCGCACAGTGACAAAGTGAGTTCACGCACGCGCAAGTCAGATTCACACGCTTGGGCGGAGCCTGCAGACCATGGGAGGAGCAAAGCAAAGAGACTCAATTTGCCTGAGCTCGGTGTCACACTCGTCGTCTCCCACATGGTCTAGCGGTTAGGATTCCTGGTTTTCACCCAGGCGGCCCGGGTTCGACTCCCGGTGTGGGAACGCCAGTATCTTTTATAATTAAAACACTAAGTTTACTCTGGCCTGACCCAAGCGAGAGTTTTTAGATGAACTGGATTTCTATCTCTTTCTTTGAGTGGTCATAGCAGCACAGAAAGGTTGCAGAGATCAAAATATGTCAGGGGAGACTGGTGGCAATAAGAGAGAAACCAGCGTAGGGACCCAAGCAAAGAAATCCTGAACTTTGAAAGAAAAGCTGCAACTTCAGGGTGTCTGAGAGCTCGTTTCGCTGATGTTCAGAGGGGAGAGGAAAGAAAAATAAGTTTTCAGAAATATTCAGCGGCGAGGCGATACCGGCAACAGAAAAGGCACAGTTTCCTCGTATTTGACGCAGTCTGTTTAAACTGAATGAATGAATTGCATGAATACATAAATGAGTGAGTGAAACCTTCTAGACTACAGTCCGAAATCGCAGTGTTTCTGTGTGGCCAGCGCTCAGGTGTCCCACGTTCCTGCGCTCTAACCCTTCACCTCTTCACCTGTCCTGTGCAGCTCGGAAAACCCACAAGGGCTTGAGTCCTGTTTCTCTCCACGGGGGTTCAGTTCTTTGAAACTCTCAGTTCGTTCCCAAACTACCAACACTGAAAATGACCGTGAAAACAAACGACTTTGTCGGCTTCCCTGTGTGACATCCCCTCCGTCCAAAGTTCTTCCAGATTTTTTTTTTTTTTCGAGACAGGGTTTCTCTGTATTGTTTTGGAGGCTGTCCTGGAACTCGCTCTGTAGGCCAGGTTGGCCTCGAACTCACAGAGACCCGCCTGCCTCTGCCTCCCGAGTGCTGGGATTAAAGGCGTGCGCCACCACGGCCCGGCAGTTCTTCCAGATTTTAAGGGAAACAAACGTCATGAGGACCAAAGGCAGAATTAATGTTTATTAAAATTCATGCCCGTCACCCCAGAATCTGGGAGGCTAGGAGGACCGCCCCCATTTCTCAGTCACACTGGGCTATGTAGTGAGACCTTGTCTGAAAACACAACAGAACAAAATCTCTAACAGGGTTTATAGAAGAAACTGATCGAATAGCCGGTTCAGTATTTATTGAACTAGATAGAGCAGAGCTAATTAGAAAACGAGGATCCTAACAATAGCAGGTGCTATTTATTGAGCACCTAAAATGGACGAGGAAAAATTTGCACTCCTTATGTTATTACTAGGTAGCGTTATTTCTGTCAGGGCCCACATAGGAGATTTGGTGGCCCCTTCCTAGTCGAGTGTTTAATAAAGAAATTTAGTGTGGCCGGGCGTTGGTGGCGCACGCCTTTAATCCCAGCACTCGAGGCAGAGGCAGGCGGATCTCTGTGAGTTCGAGACCAGCCTGGTCTACAGAGCGAGTTCCAGCACAGTCTCCAAAACAATACAGAGAAACCCTGTCTGGAAAAACCAAACCAAACAAAACAACAACAAAAACTTAAGTGTGTATGCTGTGGAGGCCAGAGGGAGACCTTAGGTGTAGTTCTTCAGGCTTGGTCTGCCTGGCTTTTGTGGGTTCTGGGGATTAAACTCGATTGAACTCAGGTCATTCTCAGAGTTTTGGATTAAACAAGCATGCCTGACACTGGTCATTATATGGGTGGCAAGACACCAGTCCATTCCATGGGTGACATTATGCTAATTGGGCTGACTGAGTGGGAGGAAGTGTTACTCTGGACTTAGTGGTAAAGAATTTTCCTGTTGGGGCTGAGATGTAAATCCAACCAAAATTCAAGGGCCTCCTACCTCAGCAAACTCTCTGGAAGTCAGGCTGGTGAGAAATGACTCAGCAGATAGAGGGGCTTGCTGCTAAGCCTGATGTGATGACCTGAGTTCCATCCCTAGGACCACTCCTAAAAGTTATCTCCTGACCCCCCCCCCCATGCATGCCAAGGCATGCGCATGCTTGTGCACACACAAAAATAAGTCAGTCCCGTGGCATGGGGCACACGATTATATTCCTTTTAAAGAGAAGAGTAAGTCATTGCACATGGCCCCTTCTACTTAAAAAGCTGTTTGTTTTGACTGGAACCCAGAACAGGGATGAAGGTTCTGCAACAAGTGACCATTGCTTTGTCACTTGTCTGAGACAGGTAGCAATGCTGTTTGCAGCTTTGGCAGATACTCATAGGTGAGTCACAATGGAACTTTGGAACAGGGCCCTGCTGTCATCTGCAAACAAGTATTCTCCCTTTGAGAGACAGTTTCTGGCCTGCTGCAAAGCCTTGGTGGAAACCCAACACCTGACAACAGACCACCAAGTTACCATGCAACCTTAGCTGCCCATCGTGAACGGGGAATTATTTGATCCACCAAATCATAAAATTGGATGTGCACAGCGGTGATCCATCATTAAATCCGAGTGGTACATATGTGATTGGACTTGAGCCGTTCCTGAAGGCATGGGTAAGTTACATACATAAAGAAGTGGCCCAAATGCCTACAGTCCATACTCGTGATATGGTGTCTTTTATCCCCAAGCATGTTCTATGGTTTCATGGGGTGCGTCCTAAGCCCGGTGATGGAGGAAGAGGTGTCTATGGCCTAGTTTATAGTTGGTGCTGTACACTAGCTACACGGGTACCATGTGGGGAAAGATAGTGGCACTGTCATAGCTTCTTCCTGGGACATCCCTGAAGGATGGTGGTAAAGGGAAATCATTGCATTGGGTAGAAGAACCCCAGGCAGTGCACAATGCCATAATTTTTACTTAGAGGGAAACATAGCATATTACGTATTAGCTCATGAGTTGTAGCCAATGGGTTGATTGGAAGGTCAGGGGCTTGGGAGGAGCATGATTGGAAGATGAGTTAGAAAGATATTATGGGAAGAGGTATGTTCCTAGGCCTCTCCAAATGGGCTAAGGCTGTGACGATATTTGTGTCACATATAAATGCCCATCAGAAGGTGACCTCAGCCGAGGAGGACAATCAAGTAGACAGGACAGTCCATTCTGTGCATAGCTGAGTTCAAGAGATGTGGACTATCCTGCACCAAGAGATATGTGCTCCCCCTTGCCCCTTGCTCCATCATCATGAAAAATACTTGTCTTCAATAGTGGGCTATGCCTCTCCCAACCAAGTATTAATCAGGCTCAGATCTTCTTGCTTTCCAAGATCAGATGAGACCAGTGGCATTCAAGGGACTCTGCTTTGGTGATGTTCTGTAACTGTAATTGCCACCCAAAGTTCCCACCTCTAACCAAGGTGGCTGTTTTAAGTTAACTTATAGCATTGGGTACTGGGTTTTATATGAGCCCAAGAGAACATTCTCAAAACATGGCAGACTCTGTCCATCAAAGCTGAATTCCTACAGGGTTGAGTACAACAGAAGATGAATTTTAAAGTCATTTGAAGTTTTCTTTCAGTCCATGTTCACACTGTAACTACATGAACACGATGTCACTTTTATTTGGACATTTAAATTTTATTTTACTTTTCAAAACAATGTTTGACTAATTCTTTGAGAATTTTATAAATACATTCATTATATTTTGATCATATTTGCCCTCTGCTCCTACCTTAAACTCCTCCCAGATCCATCCCCCCACCCCTTCCCTACTTTTGGTTCTCTCTCTCTCTCTTTTTTTTATTTTATAACCTACAGAGTTCAATTTGTGGTTTCCACATACTCAGTTGGTATCGGGACATCTACTGGAGCATGTCCAGCCCACAGGGATCACATGCTTAAAAAAGCAGGCTCTCCCTTCCCCCAGAAGCCATAGTCAGTAGCTCCTCAGCTAGGAACGAGGACTTGTGTTCCCTTCTGTCATCCATGCTGGGATCCTGACTGCCTTGATCTTATACAGGTCTTGTGCAGGCAACCACAGATCTTTTTTTTTTTTTTTTTTTTTTTTTGGTTTTTTTCGAGACAGGGTTTTTCTGTGGCTTTGGAGGCTGTCCTGGAACTCGCTTGGTAGTCTAGGCTGGTCTCGAACTCACAGAGATCCGCCTGCCTCTGCCTCCCGAGTGCTGGGATTAAAGGCGTGCGCCACAGGTCTTTCTTAAGAGTTCATGAGTGTATGGTCCTGTCATGACCAGAAGACACTGTTTGTCTCTGGTCCTTATGATCTTTTTGTTCCCTCTTCTTGAAGGTTCCAGGAGTCTTGTAAGGAGGGGCTGTGGTATAGACAGACGTCCCTTCTGTGGTGGCCTGCTCCACAGACACCTGTATTTTGACCAGTTGGGAGTCTCTGCATTAACCACCTATCACTACATGAAGAAGCATCTCCGATGAGGTCTGAGAGCTGAGATAATCTAAAAGAATACAGATAAGAATTTAGAGGACAGCTTGACACTATGTCCATTTGGCAAAATAATAGTAATGGGTTCGTTCTGGGGACTCTGAGTTCTCCAGTGAAGTTTTTTGTTGTTTTTTTAAGTTAATGAACCAAATTGACTTGGGGCATTTGAACCAACATATTTCTCAATACATTTGCTTTTGCACATAGTCACAAAGTCTGAAGGATTTTGTTTCTTCAAACTGTCATATGTGTGCCCCCTCTGAGTTTGATTGGTGCCTCACATAAGCATCCTAAATAATCGTAGCATTGACCCTCCATTCTAGCACAGGGAAGGAAAGGTGGGTATCAAAATGAGCTCTCCTGAATTGGAAATATGACTAGGAAAAACACTGAATACTCGGAAAATCACTGGAACAAATAATAAAAAAAAATCAATTTGCAAACACCTACAAGACCACAGGGTACTGGGTAATCACCCCCATTACTTTATGAAAACAAAGTTATTGGATGAATCTAATTTCCTTTTGTCACACAGGGACAGGCATGGTGGATGCGGGGGTTGGGGGGAGTGGGCAAGGTTTCTACCCTGACTTAAGAAAACCTGAGATTTTCTGTCTTGTTGTCCCTGAGCAAATGTAGGAAAGATTTCTCTTGAGTGGCAGGCAAGAAGCTCAGCATGGAGCAATTGGGAAACCTAAATTCAGTGTGCTCACAAGTTACCTTTCCCTCCCCAGTCTCCTCTGTCCATTTCCTTATTGCCTAAGGTGTTATCTGGATTCTTTTTTCATCTCTCTGTCCTTCAGTTTCCCCATCTCTAAAATGGGGACTCTAATAGGACCCATGCCAGGGGTTTAAAGGATTACAAGAGATAATGCACGGAATAATGCTTGGTTGAAGCTCAGAAAATGGGGGCAGCCATCACCATCATCATACTGACCTGTAACCACACGATTGCTTTCATTGTTGTGACTTTGATGGCACCCTCATGCCTATATCCCTAGTAACTGTGTTCTTATTCTCTGCACGGCTGCAAGAGGTGGGACATTGACTTCCCGAATTCCGGCTCACCCTCTGCCTCCTTCCCCTGCTTGGTCAGACCTTCGCTTTACTAAGTGCTTTGAATCTACCACTGTAGCCTAATTTCTACTTCTTCCCTCCCTGCTCCCGTGAGGGGGGGGGGGAGGAACAGGAATCAAAGTAAGCCAGAGAATTTCAGAGCGGTCATTTAAAGGCACTTAAAAAAAATCTCTGAATTAAGAATAGATCTTATAGTGTGGGACTTACATCAATCACACTAAAAACAACCTGGGAAAAATAAGCTGGAGATAACATTGTGATGGAAAAGATGTGCATTTTTGTGTTCTTTATGTTGGGACAATTCATTTATTTTATTTTATTTTATTTTTTTTATTTTTTTGGTTTTTCGAGACAGGGTTTCCCCGCATTGTTTTGGAGGCTGTTCTGGAACTTGCTGGCCTTGAACTCACAGAGATCCGCCTGCCTCTGCCTCCCGAGTGCTGGGATTAAAGGCGAGCGCCACCAACGTCCGGCTGGGGCAATTCATTTATTAAGTCAACATTTGCAGTGAATATATCACATGCTGGTGCCGATCTAACGTGACACTGTAGTGGGGACACTGCCCACGAAAATAGGAGAAGAGATTAGAGCAGCTGTGGGGACTCTGGGGACAACGCCCAGGACAGCAGTGTTCTTGGCGTCTGCCGGTTGGCTTGCTGCTGCGGTGAGCACAAGTCACTCTTTGGTGGAAGATTCCTGTTTGTTTTTGAGACAAAGTTCCTCTATGGAGCCATGGCTGTCTAGGAACGTACTCTGTACACAAGGCTACTCCCCTGCCTCAGCCCCCTGAGTGCTGGGATCGAAGGCATGTGCTACCATGCTGGGCTGAGAGGTTGTCACTTCAGTGGGATCCTATCATGTCATCTTCAGAATTCAGCAAATTTGTCATAAAAAGCTTCCTTGTGGACTAACCTAGACATTGTAGTCATTTCCCACAGCAATGGCAAATTTTCTTTTTTAGGCAGGACTCACTTCACTGTGACCTGAAACGTGCTCTGTAGACTAAGCTGACCTCAGACTCACAGAGATCTGCCTGCCTCTGCCTCCTGAATTCTGGGATTACAAGGGGGCGCTCGCAGGGAAGGGCACTATGCCCAGCATAAACTGCCATTTATTTTGTTTTGGTTTTTTTTTTTTTTTTTTTTTTTGAGACAGGGTAGCTTTGGAGCCTGTCCTGGAACTCACTCTGTAGACCAGGCTGGCCTCGAACCCACAGAGATCCGTCTGTCTCTGCCACATGAATGCTGGGATTAAAGGCATGAGTCACCACCACCAGGCTCCAACTGCAATTTAAGAGGATGGTGGAACCACTTCCCAGTTTGGTGATGACTCAGAATTTACTAGAGGCTGTAATCTGGCTATGGTTTATTATAGGGAATGGATGTATATGTATGTAGATGTATCTACAGCATAGCATGTGTGTTGGGATCCGAGGTCAACTTACAAAAGTTGTTTCTTTCTACCACGCAGTCTCAGGGATTGAACTCAGATCAGTGGGCTTGATGGCAAGCATCTTTACCCACTGAGCTATCTCACTGGTCTCTAGATTTCTTCTTGATGGACATGGAGGAGAGAGGATTGCTAATACAGCAGCCAGCACTCAGGACAGCAGCTCAATGAGGCCGTGACGTGATGAGTCTGGGTCTCATCTATTCGCTAGACTTCTGGGGAGTCTCTGAAGAGGAGTGGGAAGGGGTTGGAAAGAATAGCAGACTTTCCCCCCTCAGGTACTCGCTGTGTGTCTGGCAGCTTCACAGTGACACCCTGAGGCTTACAGTGGAGACAGCTGACCCTTGTGGGGACTTCTGTCCCCCTCAGAGCTGCAGGTTGGTTTGAAGAATCACTTCCACTACAGAAGTGGTTCTCCACCTTCCTATCACTGTGACCTTTAATACAGTTCCTCACGCTGTGGCGGCCCCCAACCATAAGATTATTTTCATTGCTACTTCATAATTGTAAGCTTGCTGCTGTTGTGAATTGTAATGCAAATATCTGTGGGTTTTGATGGTGTTCGATGACTCCGGTCATTTGACCCCAAGGGGTGGCGACCCACAGGTTGAGAAACACTGCACTAGATGCTCAAAAGCCAAGTCACGGAGTTAGGCCACTGCTGTGAGGGGCAAATTGTTGTTGTTTGTTTTGGCTCTTTTGGCTTTTTTGAGGGGTCCATCACCCACCTGCCAAATAAATCACACACGGAGTCTTATTCTTACTTATGAATGTCTGGCCTTAGCTTGGCTTGTTTCTTGTCAGCTTTTCTTAGCTTAAATTATCCCATTTACCTTTTTGCATCTGGGCTTTTATCTTTCTCTTCTGTAAATCTTACTTTCACTCTTACTCCATGACTGGCTGGGTGGCTGGGTGGCTGGGTGGCTGGGTGGCTGGGTGGCTGGGTGGCTGGGTGCCTGGGTGCCTGGGTGCCTGGGTGCCTGGGTGCCTGGGTGCCTGGGTGCCTGGGTGCCTGGGTGCCTGGCCCCTGACATCCTCCTCTCCCTGTTCTCTTGCTCCCCTTCTTTCTTGTTTCTCTCTCTATGTATCTTCTCTGCCTGCCAGACCTGCCAATCCTTGCTCTTGCCTCGATACTGGCTAGCCTTCAGCTCTTTATTAGACCATCAGGTGTTTTAGACAGGCAAAGAATCACAGCTTCACTGAGTTGAACAAATGCAGCATAAACAAAAGCCACACACCCTAAAATAATATTCTATCACAGCAAAGTTCCAGCTTTTGTCAGAATTTTGCAGCATTGGGCAGTGAACCTGGGGACTCCACCTTGTTAGCAGCGGGGTCGGTCAGCTGTGTTTGCCGGTCTCCCCCAACAGCATCACCCTCTGCCCCAACTCCCCTTGGGCTCATGCTCAGGAAGTCTATTTGGCAAAGATGAGGAGCCCACTTTCACGTCTGGCCTCTGGATGCCTCTCCACTCAGTGCTGTTTGTCAGTCTGAGGTCTAATGAGGGGAGGCGGGAGCCTAGAACAAGGCAGGAGACAGTGTGAGCATCCGTCCGTCCGAGGTAGGAATAGCGAACCTGACAGGTATCAGAAGCAGGAGTAATTTTCCATTAATGTCCTGATTGAGGTTAATGGATTCAGGGGAGGTAGAGAGAGCAGTGCCGGGTAGGAGGTGAAGGAGGGATAATCAGAATGTGGCAACAGCTGGGTGGTGGGGTGTGAAGGGAAGGCGTGGTTGTTGACAACCCCCAAATGATAAACATCCCCGGAGAGATGGAGAAGTGGGGCAGAGAGGAGGGGACTTGTTCCCTCTGACACATCTGAGGTGCTGCTGGGCTGTGTGAATGGAGCAAGCTTGAGAACAGGAAATACAGGCCGGGACACCTGGGAAAGCAGACACCTACCTGCCTACCGGCAGCATAATTGCCAGGCACTGGGAAGCTTAGGGGTTTTCTAACTGAACAGGGCTGGCTGTTTGAGGAGTGGGTGGTGGTGGGCAGAGGTAGGCTGAGTCTGCGCAGTGGCAGGTGTAGAAGTCCAGACTCAGATCTGGCCTGTGTGGGTCCTCTCCACCCATAGTGGCAGACACCTTAGAGGGTCAAATGGACACACAGGACTCTGGTGGCCTCCAGCCCCATCGCACTCACTATAGATTTGAGCTGTATTGTGACTATGTGCAGGGACAGGAGAATGTGAGGAAGGTGTGAGTTTCTGTAATTTGTGCAAAAGTGTCCCATGAGCCCAGGGCCTCTGGGCTGCTTGTGAGGTTTTGTTTTAAATAAGCCTTGGGTAATAAAGTCTGCAAGGGTAATAGAGTCTGCAAATTTTCAGATCCATTCTGATCTGTGACTCACTATAGAGCCAGGGATGATTTTGTAAGCTGGGTGTTTTGATGCTGGTAGCATAGATGCTTGTGTATTCATTGTTTCATCTTCATTATATTATATGTGCAAGGGCCATATCCTGCCTTCATCTACTTCTAGAATTCTATTTCTACTTCTAGACTCAACATCTTTGACACACCAACTATCAGGGGCAAAGATGCAGATTTGCAGAGAAAGACTATTACCGTTCTAGTTGCTATGAGAAAATACCTGACAGTTGTGGCGTAAGGAAGGAGAAGTTTCCATTGGTTCATGGTTCAGGGTGTATGTAGTTCATCACAGTGGGAAAGCATGTGTTCGCAGTCAGGAAGAGAACTTCCTGTCTCCCCTTTAACTAGTAGGACCTCAGCCTATGGAATGCTACTACCCACACTTAGAGTGGCTTTCCCACCTCCTTTACCCAGTCTAGAAACTCCCTCAAAGACATGTCCAGAGGTTTGTCTCCTACGTGATCCTAGACCTGTCAAGATGACAGTTAATGTTAGCCATAATAGGGACCTCCTTCCCCCATACAGCTTCATTTTAATTTAAAATATTTAAAAAAACACAATAGCACTTGTAAGAGAATGAACAAATGGTACTTCTAGATGACAGAATATTTTACAGCCAGGGCTATTTATAGTCAATCATTTAATTACACAGGGGGAAAACCAAGGTGTCAAATTGTATGCATAATTGAGATTCATGTTACTTATTAATATATGTACCTAAGTAAGCATTGCATACATAAAAGCAGAAAGGAAATACACCCAAAAGTCAGCAATGGCTATTTCAAGATGGCAGAATCACATGTGATAGAATTTTTTTCCTTTACACTCATGTTAATTTTTCCAATGTTTAGGAAGCAAATAGATAATTGTGTTTTTAATCGTTGTGCTTCAGTTCAAGGGATCAGGACTCAATTTTTGACTGATTATATGAGACATAAATTATTCACTTGGTTTGATGCTGGTGAGAATAATCAAGTTGGGGCTTAGGAAGTGCTCCCAGCTGCCAGGCCAGCCATTCCTCTGCAAAGGGAGTTCATCAGAGAAGCCAGAAGAATGGAAAGAGCTCTGGCCTCAGGAGCCTTGGTTGAAACTCTAAACATATCAGCACCCAGGTCCAGGAGGCTGAGACATGGAAGGTGGGGTGCAGCCTACATGCATGAACCCCCAAGGGTTTCCCAGTTAATGAGAAAGGCCCTCTGTATAGTATTTAGATTAAGAAAGCCACCACCAAGGGGAGTAAAAGGGGCAAGCTCACTGCTTCATTAGTAGTCATTTAGGTTTTTACCTGTTTTTTTGGCTCCCTCTCTCTCTCTCTCTCTCTCTCTCTCTCTCTCTCTCTCTCTCTCTCTCTCACACACACACACACACATGCATATATATGAATATATATATTTGAATTTTTTAAAAAGTTCCAATAGTTAGTTTGAAAAATCACAGCTGGAGGAAGAGAAAGAGATGACAGAAAGAGGGGTGAATGGGAAGGTGAGAGCACTGGGTGGGGTGCCTGCTGGGAATGTATTGGTATATGTACTGACTTTTCCAATTCATTATTTTATTACTTTATATATGGGTGTTCTGCCCACATGTGTATCTGTGGACCATGTGCATGCCTGGCGCCTGCAGAAGCCAAAAGAGGGCAGTGAATCCCCTGGACCTGGAGCTGCAGATGGTTGTGAGCCACCATGCGGGTGCTAGGAATCCTTTGGAAGAGCAGCAAGTGCTCTTGACCACTGAGGCCCCACTCCAGCCCCTGCACTGACTTAGTTAACCACCTTCACAGTGACTATCAAGGAGGCACCCTGCTTGCTACTGGGTTCCTCTTTCTCCTCTTTATCTTGTCCCTCCTCTTCCTCCTCTGTTGGGGGAAGTCCTGTGTATTTGTCAATAAAGCACTGTTGGCCCATAGGGAACCAAGATAGGTGGGACTAGGAGTCCAAGAGGACTCTGGGAAGGAGAAACACGAGATTTGAGATGTAACCGCCATGGGGTAGGAAGCCCGGAACTATTCTCCGGTAAGAGAAATACTCAGATTAACAATTATGGGGTAATTAATTAAGTCAGAGCTAGCCAGTAAGAAACAAGCAAAGGCCAACAGCTTCATAATTAATATAGCCTCCTGTGTGTTTATTTGGGACTGATGCGGTTCTATAACCAGGCTGGGGGGAAGGCTCCTCTCAAGGAAAAAGCTTCTCTTTACACTCCTCCTCTTCCTGTCTCTCCTTCTCTTTCTCTCCCCACTTCCTCTTTCTCCTCCTTCCTCCTCCTCATCTCCCCCCCTCCCCCAGAAGAAACAAATTGAGCTAAGCACTAGATTGATCCCAGTACTAGAGAGGCAGAGGCAGGGGGATCTCTGTGACCTTAAGGCCAGCCTGACCTACATAGTGAATTCAAGGACAGTTACATCTATGTAGAGAGACCCTGTCTGGGGGTAGGGGTAGGAGGAAGAAGAGAGGACAGGAAGGGAGGGGAAGGGGAGGGGAGGGGAGGAGAGGGAAGGAGAGGGAAGAGGGGAAGAGAGGAGAGGAGGGGAGGGGAGGGGAGGGAAGGGGAGGGGAGGGAAGGGGAGGGGAGGGAAGGGGAGGGGAGGGGAGGGAAACAAGGGTTGGAAGAAAGTGCAGAATTTCTGCCAAGGTCACAAACACTCATTCAAAATTCCATGTAAAAAATGAAGTTGCTCCAAGGCTATAAACCACCTCTTTTCTCCAGGTGATTTCTCTGTACAAATAGTAACTGCCTATAGTTACAGATAATAGTAATGGTGACACAAAGAAAGGCGACATAGACTTCATAGTTTCCCCAAGAAATACACTTTGGGGTCTGCTAATGTCTGCACAGGCTCCAAGTTACAATAGTCAGTATAACTTAGCCAGGTCTACTGTAAAATCCCATCAAGCTCCCTGCTGAGATGAGGGTCTTATTCCTCAGTGCACAGGGCCTCTCTGGGTTGGAAGTCAGTGCTGAGGAAGGTTAGGGCGCTCCGTATTTTTAAAATAGTTACGGAGAAAGAACTTCGTGGAATTGCTAGGAACTACAGCCAGCTCCCAGTAGACAGGGAATTTTCCACAATCTCTTTGCCAGCAAGGGAGGGTGAGCTCAGGTTACAAAGCCAAGTGAGAAGGGCCTGCAGAAGAGTGGAAGCTGAGCCCAAAGCCCTGTGTGGGCAAGCGCTTACAATGAGGACCAGCTTTTGTGCTCCTAAAAGCCTAGTGGAAGCAGCCAAGTGTCTTGGACTAGATCTGATTGCTTTTGAAAAAGTTCACCAGCTTGGGACTCTTGCCAGAGAAGTTGTGTTTAGTTGGAGTGCCCAGGGTGAGAGAATGGGGACAATGACAGTGCCTCGAGTGCCCGGCCTTCTGCTCAGCCTCTGGTCACAGACAGTGCCCCAGCGCCATGCCTTCTGCTCAGAACACTGGTCATAGAGCTTCCTTTACTTGAGCCAGTAGCTCATGGCCCAAGCAAAAGCTGGAGAACAAATCGAAGACGGAGACTTGCAAAAGCACCCTGTGTTGAGTGTGTATGCTTGATCTTCAGAACCTCCCCAAATACTGTTCAGCTTGAATTAGAGAGAAACCAACCATCTGAAGGGGAAAAACAAACAAACAAACAAAAAAGGAATGGACAGCCAGGCAGCTCACATCGGATCCACCTGGGATGCAGAGGCACGAGTCTACGTCTGGGGGTTGAATACTGGCGAACCCAGAAGGTCAACTGTTTCTTCCTTTGCAGTCCCTTTGCTCCCTTCAACTGAGCCAACTGTTCTCTGTCAGCAGTGAGTTAATGTGGGCTTTCCAATCATGCAGTATCTAGGGACATTGGTGAATTGTTGTCAGGGTGTTGGATACAGACCATGGTCTGTAGGATCCCTCTGAGGCAGATAAGTACAGGAAGTACCTTGGCAACCAAAGCTTGGCTTAAGCTATAAGAAAACCCCTTTTCTAACAACCCACTGGGAAACCTAGGACCCTCACCTGCATGCACTGTGTGTACCTTCGCCTCTGTACAATGCACCGAGAAACTTATTGGTAACCTGGGACCCCCTGCACCAGGCTGCTTGTATATCTGCCCCCTACCCCATCTATTTAGTTTATGTCTATGGATCCTTTGCTTGCATGTATGTGTGTGAACCATGTGTGCACCTGGCGTCCTTGGAGGCCAGAAGAGGGCATGGGATTCCATAGAACTGGAGTTTGAGACAGTTGTGAGCTGCCATTCAGGTGCCGGAATTGAGTACGGGTCCTCTGGAAGAGCAGCCAGTATGTTCTTAACTTCTGAGCCATCTCTTCAGATCCTGTATACCTGCTTTAAACAACTGGAAATAAGTTACTGACTTTAGTAACCCTTTGATAATGCCCGTCTCTATTAAGCATGTCACAGAAACCAACAGAAAAAGAGGAGAGGAGGACACCGGGGGCCAGTCACCCAGACACACATCCAGACAAGGAGTAAGAAGGAAAGAAAGATACACAGAAATAGAAAAAGGCAAAAGCCCAGGGGCAAAAGCTAGACAGGAAATTTTAAGTTAAGAAAAGCTGGCTAGAAACAAGCCAAGTGAAGACTAAGTCTCCATATACTTATTCGAGAACAGGGTGGTGGGTCGGCAAAGAGCAATGAGTAAAAAAAAAAACTGCACCACCATGCATCCTGTCGTGACAAGAATGCACTAAATTTCTGAAACAGTAAGCCAGCCCCAATTAAATGTTTTCCTTTATAAGAGTTGTCATGGTCATGGCGTCTCTTTACAGCAATAGGAACCCTAACTAGGACAGAAGTCAAGAATCTGAAAATACTAGGCCTGATCCTCACCACTGGTAACTGCTCTTATACTTATTACTGTCAGTTTTCTATGAAATAATTATTGATGTAAAAAGAAGCAGACAAAGAAAAATTATTTTTTGAGAAAAGGTCTCCCTGTGTAGCCCTGACTGGCCTGACACACACAGAGATACTCTGCATCTCAAGTGCTGGGATTATAGGAGTCCTACCATGCCTGCTTGTAAACACTTAGTATTATTTCTTATGTCATTTGCACGCATGTTTTGCCTGTGTGCATATATATGTACCATGTGTGTGTTTGGTGTCTGCAGAGCAGAAGAGGGATCCTCTGGAGCTGGAGTTACAGATGGTTGTTAGTCACCATATGGGTGATAAGAATTGAACTAAGGTCTTCTAGAAGAGCAGCAAGTGTTCTTAACCACTCTCCAGCTCCTGCAAACACTTATTTTGATAACAATTGACCTGAGAGAGCGGTGGCCTTGCTGTATCTTTTCTGGTAGACTCCTTTATTTACGAGAAAGAAATTTGAGGAGAGAAGAAGAAAATCCAGTAGTAGGCCACACACTGACTTCTTGGGTCTGATTTTCCTGGGGACAGAATGGCTGCACACATTTCTACAATCTTGTCCCCAGAAGGGTATATTTGAGAGGAAAGGAGCCGCCACAAAGAAGTCAAGCTTTTCATCATGCTTTTATGACTGCTGAGCTAATATGGACAGAATTTTATCCCCTTTTTTATTATTTTACTCAACTTATCTGACACCCATCTCTTTTCAGCCCATAAAAGTTGCCACTGTTTCTGCCAAGCCTTAAATAAGAGCTTAGATTATTGTGATTTTCTACATAGAAATTCATTTTCATAAAGTCTTCCAAGGCTTCCCAAGGTTGACTAAGAAGGGGTATAGCAAAAGCTCCTTCTTCTTCTTTTTTTTTTTTTTGGTTTTTCGAGACAGGGTTTCTCTGTATTGTTTTGGAGGCTACCGGTCCAGCCCAGCCTCAAACTCACAGAGATCCACCTGCCTCTGCCTCCCGAGTGCTGGGATTAAAGGTGTCGCCACCACCGCCCGGCGCAAAAGCTCCTTCTTACAAAATTAATTTTATTATTAAACTAATTTTGTTTGTGTATATGCAGGTGTTTGTGAAGGTGTGCGCGCGCGTGTGCGTGCGCGCATGCGATGTGACTCCAGCACACACTTGTGCTTGCCAAGGGCTAAGAACATGTGTGGGGACCTTTGCATTACTCAGCCTTCATGTTGTGTGGACTTAGTTTAGTAAAGAAACTTGGATCACGGGGATAATTTGTCTCTCATATACATTCAGTGAATTTTGTCCCTGGTTATCAATGCTAAAACTAAGGTGTAAACATCATATTAGTTATCATGAAATAGACAAGATATCTGCCATAAGAGGAAATGGATAGCATTGCTTCCAAGGCATAAACTTGGTCCCAAGGGCTGAGCATGTGTCGATGAGCTTCTTGATGTGTTCAAGTGGCTCCGGGCAGTTGGTGTGCACAGACATTGACGTGGTTTGTGGGTATATCAGGATTCCCACCTCCCTTGCTCACCCCACCCCCACAGCCAAAGGGAACATCATTGACCTTATTGATAGTTTAATGTGACGATCTTAAATTACCAGCCAGGGCCTGTTGAGACTGTCCCTTCGGAAACAGAGTCATTCTCAAGTATAAATGTCAGCAACGGCTGAACTTTTAGAAGCTTCAGTATAGGTCCACGGTCCTGCTTTGGTTTGTTTTGAGACAGACTCTCACTATGTAACTCTTGCTGTCCTGGAACTCGTTATGTAGTCTGGCTGGCCTCAAATTCACATAGATCCACTTGTCTCTGCCTCCTGAATGATGGGATAAAAGGCGTGCACCACTGTGCCCTGCTTCCATGACCTGCAGATGAGTAGGAAGACACGGGGTTCCCTTCCTCCAACCTGTCCTGGGCAGCAGACACTAGGACCAAAATTCTCGAACATGTGTTGACCTTAACTTTAAATGACCTACGTGGCCTGCTAGTCACCGAGTTTTTGTAAGGCTGGCCAGGAGGGCTTAGAAACCAAGGAACTTCAAGTGGCAGGTTTAGATGAATTATCCAAAGCTGGACAGGGCTCCTCTCGCTCGCCTCACACATCAGTACCAGGTTTATATTGCCCATGGAAAAGACTGACTTGAATATAAACTGTAGCAGGCTTACACTTGCTGTCTGTGCCTCTCGGGGCCAAGGGGACCATTTCTAGGGAAGAGACTGTCTCCGGGGGCATTGGACCATAGCTGGAGCCAAGCAGGGAATGCACCAATGCTCCAGGGTTCCAGGTCCTCCATGATTTTCTTTACCCCAGCCCCTCTCTCATGTAGTCAGCTACAGGGCTATCCTAAGTCGTGGGAGCAACTGGCACTTACCCCCAGGGCTGGGAAAAATCTTTTTTTTTGTCTTTGATTATAGATGCTGGGCCTGGAAGGATGGGGACAGCCTGGAGTCTGGCCCAAGCCGCAAGCTTTCAAGGCCTTAGTCTTCAATAAACAGCTACAATGCTAAATGTCTGGATTCAGCTTTTTTCTGCTGGGTAGCCTGTGGTTGCCATGGATATGGCTTTGTCTTTGGAGGCCCACAAGCAAGGAGGAGTTAAGTAAATCCTAATGGGTCAACATTTCCATAAAACTAGAAAGAAAAAAAAAAGAGAAAAAGGGCACACTTTCTTAAAAAACTCCAACAAAATCATTAAACAGTTCCAAATTAATGACCAAAATACCAGCAAAATCTTCAGGTTTTCCTGGCCAGAACTTAAACAAGTGTGCAGAATTGGAAAGACAAAGTTCTACTAACAGCCCCGATGGCGGAAGTGAAAATGATGGTGTCCCGCCCCCTTGAGTGTTTTGGACAATAAAAGGTTCCCTTTCTTCTTTCTTGCCAGCTTGTTTTCCAGAGTGTTTCTTAAGTTGCCATTGGTGTGATCTGTCCTATTCCACCCAATGCATGAGGCTGTGTTCCTAGCCAACAATGGTGTTTCTGTCTGCTCCCGGGGTTTGGTGACATTTGGTGATGGACAGACTGAATTAAGAAGGCTTAAAAAAGGAAAGAAAGCAGAATGACTTGGGTCTGCATTGTGACCAGCTCCAGTGTCTTTGATGACATGGACACCCTTTGGGTGGCTCGTAGGTCACTTCAGAGGAGGGGACTGTGGCTTGGAAAAGCAAAGGCCACAGGCTGGGAACCAGAATGCAGGCACAACCCCCATGAGCTCTGGGTCTTGGCCCAGGAAAAGCCTTGTTTCGGCGGCTGCTCTTTGGAGCGTGTTTCTGCAGACGACACTGCCTTGGCCAGGAGGAATGTGCTGGCTTCTGGGATGAAGACACCAGGCATGCTGGGTCCCTGGCTTGCCCCCTCATCTCCGAAGGCGCATGCACAGTGTTCTTCAGGCCAGCATCAGGAGGCTGCCCCTCCCTTCCCTTCAACACCTAGCCTGTGTCATCCATTCCCCCTTTCCTCCCTGCTGCTGCCGGGAACTGCAATCGCCTGGGACCCTTTTAACTGGAGCGGGGGGGGGGGGGGGGGAGGTGATGCTAATTTCCTCTCGAATGCTTGAGTTTTCACACGTTTGTATGTAGACACCTGCTCAGTTCTCAGCCTCTGAAGACTTCTCCCCGAGTCTCCACTACCATGTCACCTGGCAATCATTGCAGAGTCCACACGGAAGGCCATGACACACTTGTCCTGACTTCAGATGCTCCCATATAAAGCCCTCGCTGAAGACAGTGCCCCCCACTCCCCACCCCTTGCCACCAGGGTCAGCTGACAAAGAAGAGGCACCCTGCTGTGTCTGGTGGATTTGAGAGAAGAGACACCACCCACAGGTAGGAATCTACCAAGGTTGCTATCCAGCTGCAAATAACTGAGCGGCCAAGTTCGTGCTGGGGGTGGGGATGGAGGGTCAGACACCACATGACAGAGAATAGAGACCCTAATAGAGACATGGCTGCTAGGGACCTCTTAGCTTGGCAAGGTTTGTTTCAAGGAGGGTCTGAGAGCCCCAAGGTGGCTTTGGAGGGAGAGGATGAATGGGCCATTTGCCAATGAGGCTTTGATGTTCGGTATTTGACCCTCCATATGGTTCCATATGGTTTCTCCAGGACTGTCACTAGAGATGGATTCCCTGCAAAGGCTGAGGGCTGGTCTGGTCTTTTCTGGCCTCAGCCTCACACAGACAACTTTTATCTGGATGAAAGGGACTTTATCTGTAAAACGAGAAAGGAAGGAGTCTGAGGTTTGGGTTTTAAGTTTTCTTGCGCAGGTGACACCCTAATTTGTACATGAGCTCGGATCCCAATGAAGGAGCGGTGAGAGGAAGGCTCGTGGTGGCGAGGGAAGGGCCGTGGAGACTCTGACTTTGAACACAAACAAAGGAGGGGGGAGGGGCACCGTCGTGAAGGGCACCAAAGAAGCAGGGATCTGTATTGGTGTCGGAATGCTCAAGTCCAGAATGCGCTAAGCCTGTGAAACAGCCGCTGACAGGAGAATAAAGCCACCGAGTCTGGGAAGCATTCTCATTTAAATGATCTCATGCAGCCTCACAAGGACCCTGGAAGACAGGGATGGGAGTCCATCCTCTGAGCTTGTAGGGGCCAAGCTGGGATTGGAGCCCAGTTCATCTCCCGCCAAGCGCCTCCCTGCATTCTACAGCTCATTCTGACTCTGGATGAGGCTGATGAGAGGGAGGACCCACCCCACGGGATAGTGGGATGCTCTCATCTTTTCCTTCAGTGTTCATCACGAAGTAAAACTCTTCAAAGCATGGAACAAATTTCTCTGCGGAAGGACTTTAAAAGATTCCTCTTTAAGATTTGTTTTTATTTTATGTGTATGAGTATTTGCTTGCACGTGTGCCTGTGAACCACGCGAATGCAATGCCCATGGAGGCCTAAAGAGGGTGGCAGGTCTCCTAGTAACGGAGATACAGCCAGTTGTGAGCTGCCATGTGGGTGCTGGGAATTAAACCTGGGTCCTCTGGAGGTGCTCTTATCCACTGAGCCATATCTCTTCAGACCCCATCCCAACTCAGCAAGTCTTTTGAGGATCCTTGCGCTCTCTGAGAAACCCAAGGCTTGTCATAGATGGCTATTTCCACAGGACTTTCTTCCTCTAGATTTCCACAGCGCTTCTCAATCCAGGGCCGACTTGCCCAGCATCCATGTTACTCACTAGCCCTCAGCTTCTTGGATAGAGGAGCCACGGTCCATCCTTCATTGACTCCCACCCACAGCACAGACTCTAACTGACCAGGGATGTGCCAGCAGCCATCGCTGTAAAATGGCATCGATGCCACAAGAGACAGTGAGGTTGTCATCACTCAGCAAACCGAGACAAAAGGTAGATTCCAGACTCTACATGCCATCTGGATGACATTCATCCCAGAAGTGTTCTCAGGTTCAGAGATGCAAAGTGAGTCCCATAAGCTCAGCTCATGTGTGGCACAAACCAGGCTCGGACACAAAGCTGTGATGTCTCAAGCACAGAAAAAGGGGATTTGAGGCAACATCCCTTCTCAGATTCCCAGGTCTGCTTTTTGGATGAGTTGTTCCATTAAACATCTGGGCATATTAAGAGGAGTTTACACTCCGGGAGCTGTGGGAAGAATGCATCTTCGACAATGGAGGAGGATGTATTTAACTGAAGTTTAGCATCCCGGCCTTGTCAGTACTTCCTGCTGCAATTACAGGAGTACTGTCGGCAGAGTACTCGCTGGGGGACTCTAAGATGATGGGGGATGTGGATGTGAAGTTAGGTTTCCAGAAGGATCTTCAGTTTCTCTCTTCTGGTTGGGAAGTTGAAGGTAGCTTTCTCATTTCTGTAAGCATTCTTGAGGGTCTGAAAGGAGCAGACATGGGAACCGTCTTACACTTTCCCCTTCTAGTTTAAATCACTGTGGTCTTGTGTCTCCTATTTGCCCCTCAGTACACCTAGGACATTGACATCTGCTCCCTGCCTCAGGCCGCCATCCCCAGGATTGGCCTGGCGTCACTGGAGCCTCTGTACAGTACAGTGAGTGTCTTTGGGGAGAGTACCTCTGACTGTGGGGGCCTGTGCTTTCATTTGTGTATGTATGTGTACATCTTTGTGGTACCAGTGCCCAGACCTCACACAGGTTCTAGGAATCTGAGTCCCCTCTTTCCTATTGGACGGCCAGTGCTTCAACCAACTTACTCTTTGAGCTAAAGTCTCTCACTAAACCCGGAACTCACTGATCTGTCTAGACTTGCAGCTGGCGAGTCCCAGTGACCATCCTATTCTGCATGCCCAGTGCTGGGGCTGTAGATGTGCACCACTGCTCCAGGCTTTTACGTGGGTTGTGGGAATCAAACTCAGGTCCAGAGGTTTGTGTGGCAGCTACTTCACCAATGCAGCCATCTCACCAGTCCCCAAGAACTGTGCTTTCTTTATACCATGCCTGTCACAGTCTGAGATGTTATCTTTTCTCCGTTCTCCCATTCCTTCATCATCATCTATTCTTCCTTGTATGTGTCCCTCTCTACCAGTGCCCTACGCAACCCCCCATACCGTGGAGAGCTTGCGCAGGCGCTGGGCATCTGTTGCAGGAGGACCTTGTCTGCCTGCTTACCTTCTTGGCTGCTTTGGCTCAGGCTACTCAGGGACACGGAAATCATCTATTTTCAACAGACCGGGACCGGTCAAGGGCAAGCTGAGACCACTTCAAAGCGCTTTGATATCAGCAAGGAGTATTAATGTTTCCAGAGGACTCTCATGACCTGAAAACAAGCCAGTGAGCAGCCCAGATCACATGTTCCAGAGACATCTACAAAGCTGGGCTTCCATCTTTAGATGAAACCCCAGGGAAAGCCGAGAAAAAGAAAGGGGATAAGTTCTCTCTGAGAATGTGAAAAAGGACTGCTGGGACTAGATAAGCTTGCACAGGGCCTCTGATTTAGCCATTACTACAAAATAGCTATTACTCAGGTGATGTTGTCACCTGATTGGTATCCATGATGGGGTCAAGGTTGGGCTGGAGAGAAAGCAAGGGGCAGGTCAATACAGACAAGCTTGGCTGGCAGAAGAGGGAAAAGGTCCCAGGAGGTATTGGCTCAACCTCCAGATTCCTGGGGGTTTCACAGAGCAACACGGACACATTCCTTCTTTTAAAACCTCAGTTTGGCAAACTGGAGGTGGGGCTCTCTCAGTGGGAAAGATGGGAAGAAGTCTAGCCTTCTCGTACCTTCCCAGAGTTCATGGCAGCTATGACAGTGTTGACCCAGATGCCTTCTCTCTCTGCCGTCTTTGGACATTGCCCTCATCTGCATGGAGGCCACTACAATATGTGCATTTAATTCTGGAGAGTTAAAGGGAAAGGACCCCCAGTAAAATGGGAAATATACCATTTGTTCACTTCCTGTTGTCCAGAATTTTGATGGCCATACTTAAGTTGCAAAGGAGTCTGGAAGAGGTGACTTTTAATTGGCTCAAATTCTACAACCATGGAATTAAGGAGGGGGAAGGACATGTCAGGAGACAGCCCCTGTCATAGGTAGCTTCAGCCATCAACTTGTCACAAACCTAGAGTCACCTGGGAAGAGGAAACCACAGCTGAAGAATTGACCAGATCAGATTGACTATGGCAAACCTATGAGGCATTTTCTTAATTATTTTTATCATTGTGCGTTTTTCGAGACAGGGTTTCTCTGTGTAGCCCCTGTTGTCCTAGAACTTGCTCTGTAGATCAGGCTGGCCTCTAGCTCAGAGATCTGCCCACCTCTGTCTCCTGAGTACTTGGATTAAAGGCGTGCACCACCTGCCATTCTCTTAATTACTAAGGGATGCAGGAGTAGCTTATCCACTGTAGGTGGTGCGGTTCTTGGGTTGTATAAGAAAGGTAGCTGAGCGAGCCAGAGCGAGCAAGCTCACAAGCAGCATCCTTATGGTCTTCGCTTCAGATCCTGCCTCCGGGTTCTGCTTGTTTCCTGCCCCGACTTGCCTTGGTGATGGACTATAACCTGTAAGCCGAAGAAACCCTTTCCTCTCACAAGTTCCTTTTGGTCATGATGTTTATCACAGCATCAGAAAGCAAAACAGAATAGCATCTCTTCCACAGGTGACTGTACAAGTCCAGGGGCAGCTCTTCTTTGCACCTTCGGGTGTGGGGGTAGAATCCAGTGACAGAGAAAAGGCTGACTGGCAGGTCTCTGCAGAGGAACTAATTGTCTGAAGTTATATTAAAAAGCAAAAAAGAGACGGGGCCGTGCTCCTGTGGCGCTCGCTCCCCTGGCAGGCAGTGGCGGAGCATGCGCAGGCAGTGGCAGAGCATGCGCCGGTCTATGGGCACCATGCCAGTTCTTCATGTGATGTGCCAACCTGAAGTCCCAGAGCCATGGGGGGACATGAGGTAGCCTTGGGTTTGATTGGAGAAGCCCAGTTCAATGGATACGAAGTATAAGGATGATTTGTTTTCGGAAGTACGTGCAGTTCCATGAGAACAAAGCGGACACCTCCCCTGGCAAGCAGCAGCCTGGCAGCGATGAATTACCGGTGAGTGGCTGCCACCATGCTGTTCAGCCTGCACAAGGTGAACCCCTTGCAACGATTTAGGCTGATCCGGTTTTATGAAGTGGTGGAGCTCTCTCTGCTCACTGAGCAACTCCAGCCTGAGTGGTCTACACTGCGCCTTCAGCATGTTAGAGACGGTGGTCATCAACTTCTTCCTGTTCCCCCGGAAGAAGGAGTTCTGCAGCATCAAGGTTTCTCTAATTAAAGGCATGTTCCACCACACCCAGCCAGCAAAACAAAACACCAAAACAAACAAACAAAAAACCAAACTTGACAGGCGGTTAGATGTCACTGTGGTTAAGAACACTGGCTGTTCTTCTAAGGACCCAGGTTCAATTCCCTGCACCCACATTACAACTATTTCTAACTCCAGTTTCAGGGGATCCGACACCCTCTTCTGGCCTCTGGTGCAGGCATCAGGTAGACAGCTGTCAAACCCAATGTGAAACCAACCAGCAGCAGGTCCTCAGAGGCCTGGAGCTCTGGATTCCTGGCACCTGGGAGGCAGTCATTGTTGATGTGAGCATTCTGCCTCAGGTGTGGCTCATTGAGGGCCATCGGCTGTACTCCTAATAACCACCTACTTGGATCATGCCTACTCCTCCCTGGAGAGCTGTGAGCACCCACATCCAGGAGTATGCAAACCCAGCTTTGCAAAGTCACTGGACACAACAGAGGTCAGCTCTGATTCCCCAGCATTTTATTTCTAACTAACTATCCAGTGATGTGACCTCCCATTCGGTGGTGAGGAGGAGGGAGACAGGCAGGCAGGCAAGGGTGAGCACCAGAAGAGGGACACACTTCCCGTGTGCTCAGGCCCCTGGCACCTTAACACAGAAGGCTCCTAGCCAGCCTCCTTAAATCACAACAGAAAAAAACAAAACCAAAAACAGAAAACTATGGAAACTTTCCTAGAAAAAGTATCAAGTTTCAGCAGTAATAATTTATACACATACATTAGTGTGTATAATTTGAGACAGGGTCTCTCACTGTTGTCTAGGCTGGCCTCAAGCTTATTACGTAGCCAAAGCTGACCTTGAACTTGTGGCAATGCTTCTGGTTCAGTCTCTTGAGTGCTGGGGATACAAATGGAGAAAAAGGGGAGGGAGGGGAGGGGAGGGGAAGGAAGAGAGCAAACAGGAGAGAGAGAAGCTGGACAGCGGAATCCTTTCACACACAAATACATCAATGTTTTTAAATTAAAGCAATGACAAGCTTACAGTTTGTATTCACCTCTTAAGGCTACAAATACCACCACTTAGGTGATTTAAATAGAAGTTGCCAGGTAGTGGTGGCACATGCCTTTGATCCCAGCACTCGGGAGGCAAGGGCAGGTGGATCTCTGTGAGTTCTAGGCCAGCCTGGTCTACCCAGTGAGTTCCAGGGCAAACCAGGATTGTTTCACAGAGGAACTCTCTCGCTCAAAACAAAAACAAAACAAAACCCAAAAACTAATAGAAGTTTATGGAAGCCAAAAATTCACAAAGTTGTAGAAATGACCTCAACTTGCCACAGGCAAAGCCAAGAGAATAAGCTTATGCAACATTTTTAATGACAGTGTCACTGTCACCCTAATGATAATAATTATGTCCATTATGCAGCTATGGAGGGGGTGGTCAGTCCTGCTAGGCATGTCTTCTCTAGAGAGGAACACGAGAGCTGGGAGGTCTGGAAGGTCTCATTTATGAGCCTACAAATCCCCTGCTTCTTACAAAATAAGCTCCTCAGACTGGCTGGATGAGCACACATTTTCTCCTTCCTTAAGCCTGTCTTTCCTCCTTCCTATGTTTATTTTTCTGCTGCCGCCGGAGGAGGCTGGACATTTGCCTGGCTTGATCTTTGGCCAAAACAAAGGATTTGTACCCATGGTTTGGGAAGGGAAAGAAGAAAATGTATTGCTTGTCAAGAGAACAACTGAGAAATTCATCTAGATCTCAGCGAGGACTGGGAGGAGGGAGCGGGTGTGGGGCAGGAACAAATGGTCTGTGGGGCAGCTGGAGAGCAGACACAGCCTGCTGCTTCTGGGAATGTGTTTGCTTTACCCAACAAACCTCCATTCAGCACCTACAACGTGCAGGCAGGGAGATGGAAACAATTTCTTTCTAAGGTTAGGTAAGTGGCTAGCTGCAGTTAGGACAACCCATCTCTTAACTTCATTCATTCATTCATTCATTCATTGACAATACACACATGGAAGTTAGAGGACGACTCTGCAAGAGTCAGCTCTCTTCTTTCTACCATGTGGACCCTGGGATCGACCTCAGGCCATCAGGTTTAGCAGCAAGCACTTATACTTGCTGAACCATCTGGCCTGTCCAGAAAGAATTTTTTAAGAAGGGCTCTGCTGTTCAATAGGAAGACTGATGAGGATTTAATCATTCCTTCATGCATTCTCCCATCAGATAGTCACTGAGTCTTTTTCCTGGACCAGCGACATGGAGATGGCTCAGTCAGTCAAGCGCTTGCCACACAAAGATGGGGACCTAAGTGTGATCCCCAGAGCCCATGCCAAAAAGCAGGGCGTGGTGGTTGCACACTTGTAACCCCAGCACTGGGCGAGTGGGCACAGTTGGATCCCTGGGACTCAATGGCCAGACGACCCAGCCTACTTTGTGAGCTCCAGACAAACGAGAGACACAGTTTCAAAACACAAGGGGGATGGCTTCTGAGGACTGACACTCCATGTTTACCTCCTACGTCCACATACACCCCCCCCCCCCAGGAAATTGCACACATAAGAACATGCTGGAGTTGGGGATTTAGCTCAGTGGTAGAGCACTTACCGAGCAAGCACAAGACCCTGGGTTCGGTCCTCAGCTCCGGAAAAAAAACAAAACAAAACCAAAAAACCAAAACGAAACCAAACTATGCATATACATGCACACACAGGCAAGAGCAAAGCCAAGTGCATGAAGAGCTCACCCTCCGTGGATGTGACAGGGGAGGAATGGGTCGACTGGGTGGAACAGTCTCCATTCCACCTGGAGTTGAAGCTGTCTTAGCGCTTCAAGGCTGGGAAGATGCGGACACATGGGTGACTGCCAGCTATTCTTTAACTGTGACCCTCAAGTTTTGGGGAACTCTGTATGTGGCAGCCATTGTGACTGTGTTCTGAAAGCGAGCTGGCCTGGCAAAGCCAGACACCATAAAATGATGGGTTTTGTTGGTCATCTTCTCAGTCATAGGCCCTCAAAGTTTCTAGTTCTTTCGTCAGTGTCGGAGATCTGGTTAGCTTCCTGGTGTTGCGAGGAACACCATGACCAAAAAGCAGCTTGGAGAAAAAAGGGCTTACTTTTGTCTTATAGCTCCAAGGTTGTGATCTTTCACAGAGGGAAGTCAGGGAAGGAGCCAGAAGGCAGAGGTTGAAGCAGAGCCCATGGAGGGGTGCTGCTTACGGGCTCCCTTCTCACAGCTAGCTCAGCTTGCTTTCTTACACGACCCAAAGCCACCACCTAGGGGTGGCATTGCCTTCAGAGAGCCAGCTCCTCCCACAACACGAATTTTAAAAATGTCCCACGGACTTGCCTACAGGGAAGTCTGATGGAGACGACTCTTCAACTGAGGTTTCGTCTCCCAAGGTGACTTCCGTTGTGTCAAGTGGTCAAAAACCGGCACCATAACCATAAGCTACAACCCTCTCCGCAGCTTGCTCATGTTAGAGCCCTCTGACATGCCTCCTCATGCCAAATAATCTCAGCTTCTCCACAGCTCAGGGCTGCGACTCCATCAGTATGACAAGAGCCCAAGCCTGTCCTTACCCAGCCGAGCCTTCATGTTTGTTCAGGACTCTGAGGAGCAGAGCAGGAAGCTGCCACATTCTCTCACGAGTCTGTGGGAAAGGAGTAGGAAGAGAAGCGATGTGGGAAAGGACAGCGGGAGGAAGGGGCTTCTCCCTGTGGGTTTTCTTCAGTCACTGTCCTCATCGAGCAGAGGGATCTCCTACTAGGCTAGACTTCTGGTTCTCAAATCAGGGGGGTCCATCAGAGACAATGGAACCACTCGAGTATAGTGGGGGTGGGGAGAGATGGACGGAGGGACGGAGGGTGAGAGGGGACTGAGAACCGCCCTATGCTCCTTTCTGTCTGGGGAGGGTCCTGGCTGTGGTCCTTGCAGGATGCCCCCTCCTGAGTTGGGTCTGCCCTTCCTGGACAAGAGTCTGTTTTCTGTAAAATCTGGCAGGCTGTGAGTCAGAGGCCAGGGCTTAGCTTCTATGTGCTCTGGTGGTGTGAGAGTCACAGCACCTGTCCTACTTCTGCTAAATGAAACATGCTCACCTAAAATCAGAGGCAGCGGCTGTGCCATGGTGACACCCACAGTCAGGTGTGTGTGTACCTCTAACTGGGCTCTGCTTACACTGTTTCTCACGAGGACCTCACTCTATGCCCCCTTCCCCTGTCCAGATCCCTGTCCACCCTGCAAGGAAGACATCAGAGGCCATCACTAATTCACCAGGTGTCCTCCTTCAGCCTGGCATGCATTTTTAATTTACACGTATAGAAGAGTCAGGTGGTGTAGCCCCGCTCCCTGCCTGCTCTGTCCCCTTAGAACACATTCAGACTCAGCTGTGAGCTGTTATTCCAGCCACCTCCCTGCAAAGCGGCACTTGCCCCTCATTTGAAACCAACTCTAAATATTTCAAAGCGGTTTAAAATGGCCTGGAATTAATTCTAGGCTGAGCGCCTTCATTGCATGGTTAAGAATCCTTGTATGTCAGTGAGTCCAGACCCACAATTGTATAGTGGAAAACTAAGACTTGGAGATATTAAACCATTTCCTCACGGTCACACAGCAAGTGTGTAGCGGGACTAAATGAAAACTCGGTTCTTCCCAATCTCAGGTATATGTTTCTGCATTATAGTTAGATGCCTCTGAAGTGCTACGTTTAAATCTCATAATTAAGGCTGGGAGAGATGGCGTAGCGGTCAAGAGCACTTGCTATTCTTTTGGAGGGCCCAGGTTCAATTTCCAGCATCTACACAGCAGCTTGCAACAGCCTGTAAATTCAGTTCGAGGGAATCCGGTACCCTCTTCTGTTCTCCCTGGGTACCGGGCACACATGTGTGCATAGACATGAAGGCAAAACATCCATACACATAAGACAGTAAAAATCTTTAAAAGAAATCTAGAATTGTGGAGACAGCCGAGTCAGTAAATGACGTGCTACACAGGCCTGAGCGCCTGAGTCTGAATCCTCAGTTTCTATGTAAAACACAAAGGGCCTGGTGCACACACCAGGCTCTGTAACTCTAGCTCGGGGGAAGTGAAGGCCCGAGCATCGCTCGAGCTCATGGCCAACTAGCCTAGCCAGTCAGTGAGCTCCAGGCTTAGTGAGGCCCCAACTCATTAAACAAAGTGGAGCATGATGGGGGAAGATACTCAAAGTTGGCTGCTGGCTTCCACAACTGTGCATATTCACGTACACACGAGCAGACACACGAACACATACATATGCCATACATACACACAAATACTTACACTAAGTCTCATAACTCTAAACCAATATATAAAATAAGCCCCGGACCTCTCCGGTGCTCCAAGAGACATAGAAATACTGAGGTAGGTTATTCGGTTGATGCTGCATAATAGCGGAAAGTGTTCTTAGTCTTTTCTTATTTTTGGCCTATGTGCACCGAGCATGGGCTGTGGGCCTTGCTTGCGTGACGCCTGTACACAGTAACAGGGAGGGCTCATAATGATCTTCTTGAGTTATGGGAGAGCATGTGTGCCCAACACCGGGGCTGAGGCAGGCTTGCAGCAGGACCAGATGATCTGTTGCTTTGCCAGAAATTCAGTCTCTGTCTGTCTTCCTCTCTCCCTCCCACCACCCCCATCTCCTTTCTTCATATATTTCTTTTTGTAGCCTTAGGCTTGAACCCAGGTTCTCTGCTTGATGGGCAAGCACCCTACCACTAAGCTGCACCCCAAGCCTTACTTTCACTTTTTATATCAAGTCAGAATCTCACGAAGTTGTTCAGGCTGGCCTTGTGCTCACCCTGTAGCCCAAACAGGTTCCAAGCTTCTGATCCTCTTTCCTCAGGATCTGTGGTAGCTGCAATGTGGGCTGTGCCACTAAACTCCACTGGCAGCAATGCAGGCTGTGCCACTAAACTCCACTGACAGCAATGCATGCAGGGTGTGTCACTAAACTCCACTGGCAGCAATGCAGGCTGTGTCACTAAACTCCACTGGCAGCAATGCAGGCTGTGCCACTAAACTCCACTGACAGCAATGCATGCAGGCTGTGCCACTAAACTCCACTGACAGCAATGTGGGCCTTGTCACCAGACCCCACTGACAATGGCTTTTCTCTGCCAGGTTTTTTTGCAGTTTTTTTAAAAAAGAATTCTTCAGTCTATGATGTTTCCCCTATCTCACCTCACATTTTGAATATCTCATTTCATCCTTCATTTTGCACATACAAGGTGTTGTTTCTGTCACTCACTACCTATGAAGACTGAGGGCAATTTACTTAACCTTTCCAAATTAGGTTTTCCATTGTGGTGACTTGTGAATGATTGCTCTTTTGAAGGGGCCGTACATTCATTAACTGGGTTCACACAGGTGACAAAGCATCTGGGCAGCTCTTAAGTGACATCAGACGTTCTTCCTATTCCTATTCTTCATTTTCTGTTTTGTGCCTTCCCTAAAAAGAAGTTTCCAGAAACTCACACATAGAATGAAGGTCTTTCCTCACCTCCCACTGTTTATTCCCTGACTGTGCGGTAATCCTTTGTTTATCCAGTCAGATTTAGTCGACATTGGCAAGGATTATAATGTCACAAAAGGATTAAGTCTTCAGGTGAGAAGGCAAATAGAAGGGGGTGACCACTTTAAGGTTATTATTATTTTTTGTGTGTTTGCTTGGTTTTTGCATTTGTTAAGGATATTGCTTCTGTTACCAGATGGCAAAGTGGCAGATGTCAAGGAAGACAGTGACTGTTAGCGCCTGCAGTGTTAGGTGTGAGTGCCATACAGCATGGTAATTCAAAAGTTAGGAAAATGTCGGTTAATGCTGCAGTGATGGGCAATTGTTTATCTGCCCATCCATCCCCATCCCCAAAGCCAGTCTTTTCTGGGTCCCTGTGTAGAATTATGTAATTCATGTGTCCCAGTCACTCGTGGCTTATGGGTGAACTCGGTTTGAGAGGGTAGCTTGGGGATATGTAAGAATCAGAGGTCTGGGGATGTGGACTGTTGGATCCAACTCTAGCACTGCCATCAGCCAGCTGTGTCCTGGGACAAGCCTTTGGAGTCTGGATCTTTGTTCTGCCTGTGTGATGGGGAGCTGGAAGACCCCCTCCTCACCATCCTGTGGGCCCTTCCTCTCTCACTTCTGTTGCCGCTAGGTCTGCCTTTCCGAGGTTGCCACATCTGGCTTCTAGAGCGTGGTTGGGTTGCACACTGTGCTTAATAACCTTGGAAACCTCGATTCTAACTTTTGAATCAGAACAGACCCGTGAGAACACACTGTGCAAAGCAACAGCAGGGCTCAGAAGGAAACACCATTTCTCTACAGGCAGTGCCTTCATGCCCTAACACATACACCACGTTAGGCTGACAGAACAGCGGACGTTTGTCCCACGTTTGACTAAGAGACCTATTATGGGAAGGGATCTGAAGGTTGCCAAGCTGCTGTACACACCTTGGTCTCCAGGGGCTTAGCATGGTATAAGACACTAGCCAGGCCATTCAAAGGTACCCAGGTGGAAAGTGTTCCCTACTCAGACGAGGCAGTAGTTCTCAGACTTACTTTAGACAGGAAGAGAGGGAATGGGGGCACACAGACACAGAGACAGAGAGAGAGACAGAGACAGAGACTGAGACAGAGATTGCTGCTTTTCTAGCATCTCCTAACCAGGGTTTGGCATCAAGTTGGTACTGAAGAAATCAGCACAGTAATTTTCTCTGCATCTTAGATGATCACAAGGTACCAGGACCTGTTGTGGAATAATATTTTAACCTGGCAAAGATGTGTTGCATTTGTTTATGCTGCAAAATATTACTTTAACTGTGGAAAGGTGTGTTGCTTTTGTTTATGCTACATTTTTTAAAGCAATGTAAGGATGTGAGTTTAATTCTGTAAAGATGTGTTCCACCTGTTGCACCTTGCCTGCCCAAGGCACATGACTGGTCTAATAAAAGGTTGAATGGCCAGTAGCTTGGCAGAAGAGGGATAGGTGGGTCAGGTGGGCAGAGAGAAGAACGAGCAAAGAAAGAACAAGAGAAGGAGGAGGAGAGAACGAGGGAGACACGGGGGGAGGGACCAGGCAGCTGCTGCCAGACAGACCGACATAGAGAAGCAGTGAAAGTAAGACACACAGAAAGAAAAGTAAAAAGCCCCAAGACAAAAGACAGATAAAGAGAAAGAGGTTAATTTAAGTTAAAAGAACTAGCTGGAATCATGCCTAAGCCAGGCCGAGCATTGATATCTAAGTCTCGGTGTCATGATTTGGGAGCTGGGTACTGTCTTAAAAGAGGAGGCCTGGTACAAGGGCCAGTGCCGTGTGGTCTAGGAGAAAACACGCGGCGAATACCAACGGAGGTCCTTGGAGGCTTAGTGGAGGTGAGACTTCACTGGCCTTGAACTGGAGACAGCAGATAGTCTTAGTGTCACAATGAAATGGCTTTTGTGCCCACCCCTGCCACATGCCGAGACCTGACCATTGTGCAAGGGATAAGTAGCTTGTCTTAGGGTTTCTACTGCTGAGATAAACACCCTGACCAAAAGCACCACCTGCCCAGGCATCCCTCCATCCCACGGGCGGGGTCCTCCCACATCAATCATTAATTAAGAAAATGTCCTACAGACTTGCCTACTGGCCATCTGATGGAGTTTCCTCAGCTGGGTTCCCCTTCCCAGATAACTCGCTTCTGTCAGGTTGACGTGAAACTAACCCGGACACAGCCTTTCTTCCTGGGCTGGAGAGGGAAAGGGGAATGCAATTATACTTCTTTGAAGCCTTTTTGGGAGCAGTAAAAGATGGGGGAAAATTTTGTGCTCTAGCTTTCAATGGGGGCTTTTAGGAACTGGTGTGTGTGTGTGTGTGTGTGTGTGTGTGTGTGGTAAGATAAATACACTTTGGGAAGGTCATCTGTTGTAGTCTTTGAAGAGAGTTCATCCAGACAAACCTTGTAGTTTGTTTTCTGTATGTATGTGATGTGTCACCAGATTGTTTTAATCGAGTAAGGATAAGAGCTGCCTACTCCTTCTGATAACTCAGCTCCCGGCATCTCTCCGTCGTCTACTGGATGGGCATGACCCACCTCCGTGCAGCCCCTGGGTGTGGGAAATCCAGCCACCATTTAGGGAGGGATCTTCCCACCATGGTAAACTGGGAAGGGTTAGTTCTGGTGCTGAGAAGAGAACTTGCTAGGCAGTCTTTTTATTGCATGAGAGGAAGTTCTCTTAACTCATAACCTGAGCTGCTTCTAGGTTGCTGGCTTTGACCTTCCAGAAAGTATCATACAGAGGAGGGTTCTCAACCTGTGTGTATGTGTGTGAGTGTGCACGTGTGTGTGCTCAGGTGTGTGAATGTATATGTGTGTGCATGTATGTATGAGTATACATGTGTTTGTTCTCAGGTGTATGTGTGTGGGCCCACTTGTATGTGTGCTCAGGTATATGTGTGTATGTGTTTGAATGTGCATGTGTGTATGAGTGTGCATTTGTTTGTGCTCAGTTGTATGTGTGTGTGTTCCCATCTGTATGTGCGTGAGTGTGCATGTGTATGTGAGTGTACATGTGTTTGTTCTCAGGTGTATGTGTGTGTGCTTGTGGAAGTCAGGTAAAGGAGGGGTGGGTGGGAGCTGTATCTCAATCTCCTGAATTACCAAAAGAATGGGGAGTCCTTAGTCAACTAAAGAAAAAAAATTGACCCATCGCATACATACAAAGCCTTTGACTTTGGCCCAGTGTTTAGAACTTAGGAAGTGTTCAGTGTTTGCTGAGTAGATGTCTGAACCACTGTACCTGCCCCGGGATGTCTGTCTCTTCTGTGCAGCTTTCCCTTTTTAGTTCAGCAATGCATCCTCAGCGTCAGTGTAGGACATGACACGCATCTGGAGGCCAGGTCAGTGTAGGACATGACATGCATCTGGAGGCCAGGGTAGGGGGATCATGAGTTCCAGGCTAGGCTCTTGTTTGTTTGTTTGATTGATTGATTGATTGATTTTTTTTTAGACAGAGTTTCTCTGTGTAGTTTTGTAGACCAGGATGGCCTCAAACTCACAGAAATCCACCTGCCTCTGCCTCCCGAATGCTGGGATTAAAGGTGTGTGCCACCACGACCTGGTGGATCTCGTTTTTTTTTGTTTGTTTGTTTGTTTGTTTGTTTTTCAAGACAGGGTTTCTCTGTATTGTTTTGGAGGCTGTCCTGGAACTCGCTCTGTAGACCAGGCTGGCCTCGAACTCACAGATATCCACCTGCTCATGCCTCCTGAGTGCTGGGATTAAGGGTGTGTACCACCACCACCTGGTGGATCTTGTTTTAAAACAACAACCATAACAATAACACACATACACATGGAGGAGGGGGAGGAAATAGCAGTAATAGCAGCAACACGGCCCCTTTCATGTCAAGTGAAAGAGCAGTCTGCAGGGCCTCTTGCACGGTCTGGGGTATTCCCTCCCAAACATCCTTCCCGGGTCTCAGTGAATAGAGCAGCAGGACCAAGCTCACCAGAGCTCATTTCTCTTCTGCCCGCCCTGACTCACTTCTAACACCCCCTTGTGCCTAGAGCAAAGATGGGAAAATGTGAAACTAATTTCTCCACTTGGTTTTATTTCTGTTTTAGGTCATTTTGTTAGCACCAAGCTTCCTGTTTGCTCACCGGGAGGCATAGGCACATAATGCTGTACTTAGGGGTGGGGTACTAGTCTAACACCCCCAGGGACGCATGAGGTTCTCCCTGCAGACGAGTGGTGTCTGCTGGCACAGTGCTCACAACAGCTTCCACCTATCAGAATCATGGGGTTCCAGACAGCAGGTTAACATGATAGCTACGTGCCAGTGTGCAGTCACGCTCCCATTTTACAGATCAGGACACCAAGGCTCAGTGAGTTCAGGAATCTTGCAGTGGGTGACACAGTCAGTAGGTGGCAGTCTTGAGACTTAGACCCAGGCTGACCACCATGCTGGTGACTGCCTCTCTGGGAGAAGGGTTGGGATTTGCAAGGCTCTAGGGTGAGCAGGTGAATGGAATCAGAGTGGATAACAGTGAACTCTGAAATTCCATTTGTTGCCCACCCGGGCATATGTTTGTTGTCACTGGAGTTTTTCTGGGGCACCTTGCACACCTGGCTAACTGCTGCTTACACACACACACACACACACACACACACACATACACACACACACACAGACATCTGCAGTACCCCTGTTTTTCTAACTCTCCCTGTGGGTGGTATTTCAGATCGTCTGGTCTCCCCAGTCCCAAGCCCCAGGCTCCAGCTGCGTGTGCACACTGGGACCTGCTTTGCTTAGGTGCTAGTCACCTTTAACCCCCAAGACAGTGGTTATTGCCTCCTTGGGACCCGCCTAAAGCCCACAGGTGTGTGTGCAAGCTGGAGGTGTGTGTGCGTTTCACGTCTTTTGGGTGAACCTCTGACAGTGGATGCAAGGGCTGAGAAATTCTTCTCTTACTTGCACGAGCCAACTTCAGATGGCATTCACATGATTTCTCTGTGACGTCAGAGAACAGCCTGGCAATTATTGCATACAACCTGGGTTTTGATGAGGATGCCGTAAATACAGTTTGAATGAATGCTGGGGCAGGTGGATTGCTGGCACTTCGTAGTGGAGGCTGCTCAGCACCTGGTCTCCTTAGATGGATTCTCCTTCCTCCCCTGTGTCCTTCTGCTCCTACTTGATGGAGAGTTTCATGGCATCTGGGCCCCTGCTTCAGATGCTGCTCTCGGGCGTCCAGGTGAGGAAGCCCGGGGAGATGGGAGCATTACAGTCATTCACAATCTTCCAACACAGCCCCACCCCCACTCCCTGCACCAAGCACTTTCCATGTTTGAGTTGAAGGGATGGAGTGGGAAGTTGTAGGTTGCAACCTGGGACTGGGGGGGGGGTCTATCTTATTTTCCCTTCCATCCCCACAAGCTCATGACTTCTCTCCTCACGGTTCACCTTGAAGCAGCTTCCCCATGTGACTGAGGTGAGCCCAGTCTTCTCTGGTTCTTTTCGGGTGCTTTTTTCTACTCTAGAGGAGAAAGCAATGTGACATTTGTCATTAGGCTTATCCGACTCACACCTACTGGAAGCATGCTGTCCTTTCGTGGACCCATGAGTGTCCTGCTCTTCCTTCACCGGAAGTAGAACTCCCATGTCAGGAGAAATGTGTGAGGAAACCACAATGGCATCAAGTCCTCTCAGATCCAGGGAAGGAACAGAGGGGAGTTCTAAGCGGAGTGTGCAGTCAGGAGCCACAGCTTTTCATCTCCTTGGGCAGAAGTTATTCAGCAGTCCGTTAGTCCTGATGACACTGGGCCCTTTGCCACCACTGTGTGAGAGGGTGGGCTTTTCTAGCAGCCAAGGGAGGGGGCTCAGCTCTTACTGGGAGGCTCCCAGTAAGCAACCTGTCAATCATCCCAGCCAAGTTCCCTCACACACATAGTCACATAGCAGCTATGAGAGCCGGAAATGAATTTCACCAGGATGGGCCACCACATAGACACTTTGTTTAGCAGGGGGATTCAGTCCTGCTGCACTGGGTGATCAGACCCTCATGGCTGCCACTTGGTAGTCCTGTGCGAGGCGTGGATATGTGTCGCACATGATTTGATCCTCTCCTGGGATGACTTGCCTGTCAGTCCAGATGCTGCCCAGACATCAGTGTGCACATGAAAGATGTCAGGCCCATTTCTTGCTCAGTGCCAAGCTTCCCCAAGCTGCTTCACATAGGCTGCTCATGCATGGTCCCCCAGGCTGACCTGCACACCTGTCACCCCACTGGACACAGATCTACACACACCTCTCCCTGCATTTTCTGCCATTTGAGGTAAGCATTATCGGTATAATGCATGCCATTTCAAAACACAGGAGCTGGTTCATCTGCTTCTAGAGAACTAACTGCTGGAAAGACTGAGGTGCTGATGTGAAGGTGTCCTTAAGGACCATCTGTTGAAGGCAGGGTGCCCACCCTGTGGTCTACTGGGAGACGTAAAAACTTTTAAAAGGCGGGGCTCTAGTGGAAGGAAGTTGTATCACTGGGGAACACCCTTGAAGGGGGCCTTGGAGTCCTGATCCCTTCCTGTTTCTTCTTTTTGTCCTGGTCACCATGAGATGAAATCTGGACTCCATTACTCACCCCTGATTTGATGTTCTGTCTCTCCATGGGCCCAAAGGCAACAGGGCCAAGTGAGGATGCACTGAGACTTCCAGAACTATCAGCCAAAATAAATGCTTCCTTCTTATAAGATGATTGTCTCGGGCATTTTATCACAGTGCTGGAAAGCTGCCTGACACGCAGAGCTGTGTGTGTGACAGTGGTGCCACTGTCTCTTTCCCTCTGGGCAGAGATGCCCCATACAACTTAAGTGGACCCTATATAATTTCTAGGAAGCACTGGCTATGGCTCTCAAGGAGTCACCCCTTAAGGTGACTCTGAGACCTCCCAGGCATGGGCCAGCCGAATAGTTTTTGAAGTATCTTTCTCAGAAGGTACATACTATTCTCTCCTCCAAGTACACTGTGTTGTGCTAAGAAGAACAGCATTAAGTGGAAAAAGAGTTACAAAACTCCTGTCCAGTTTATACCAAATAGAGAGCAAAGTCCCATCCCTTATCACCTCTATCAAACACAGAAAACCACGTGACAGGTCAGCAAAATGCCCCGAGACACGATTTTTCTTACATTTGTGATTGCAACAAGCCCCTTATTGGTGTAATTATAAGGTCACTGCCCTGGGATTCTTGAGAAGGTACAGGAGAGAAGAAAAACATCCCTCAGAGGCAGGGAGAGCCTCAGGTTCCACCTCTTTAATCTTAATTAGCTTTTCTTCTCTGGGCCAAGGACGTCTCTCAAGTGAGTTTATTCTGGAGCTACGACATCTGGGTGGCTGGAAGCCTTTCAGGGGTTCTCTTCAAAGCTGTGTCAGACACTCCCTCACACAGTCTTAGGGTGTAATCTGTGGTCCATGTCAGAGATTTCTGGCTACTACACGTCTCTTCTTAGTGGTACAAATGTCCCAGGTCAGTTCAGGGACTTCCTCTTCCTCTTCCTAGCCTTATGTTCCGGTGTGGTGGTGATAAGACCTTAAACTGAACTCCTGGTAAAGGGCCTTATCTCCTTATTAGCCATCTCCTGTGCTCCAGGGTTTGAAAAACTCTCCCATCTTGAGTGGAGAAGGCTGAGCAGCCGTCTTGACTTGATTATGTGTCATCTTGATATTTTGAGGCTGATTCCTCTAGCAAAATTCCTGCACCCAGCTGGGTGTCACATGTGGGAAGAAGTGTGCCTCCAGAGGACACGTGGATGATCGTGTCAAGGAGCGGGTACTATCAAAGGTCACCTAAAAAGCAGACAACGATAAATATAAGTCAGGACGCATTCTCACCACGGAGCATGGTTGGGAGATCAAACCTCCAACACTGGCTCTGACTCACAACCCACATAGGAGAGATTTGAACCCCAGGCTGGGGTCTGCTGATGCCTTACAGCTACCCCATGCCCAGGCTCTGAGTGTGAGAACTCAGGCATCTGCACTGGCCTGTCCTTGGGGTTCTGACAGGATACGCCCTCAGCTGCTGCCTCTAAGAGCATCACCTGTGCACATTCACTGTGTTGCCTTTTAAAGGGCCTTGCCCGCCTCCCATCCTTCTCTCTCTCTCTTTCTATTCCTCTCTCTGTCTGTTCCTCTCTTTCCCTCTCTCCTGCTGCTCCTGTCCCTGGAGGCCAGTCTCCCCTCCTTCCCTTTCCCCTTTTTTGATCTTTCTCTAATAAAACAAACAAACAAACAAACAAAAACCCAAAACCCTCTGCTTGAGCCCAGTCACATGTCGTCTTTCTCTTGCATGCTGCTTTTCTTAGATTACAACACGGAGACTTTAACTAGCCTAGGCCCTATTTGGTTTACCTCATCCTCGATGAACCACACACCAAGTCATTCTTAGGTTCTTAATGGGATCCCTGCACCCAAAGGCTGCCAGCTGCCCCCAGTGCTAACTCTTGCTGCTGCCAGCTGCCCTTAGCACTAACTCCTGCTGCCAGCTGCCCCCAGTGCTAACTCCTGCGGCCAGCTGACTTCAGCATTAACTTCTGGGTTTGTTTTGCTAGCCTCTCCTCTAGCAAGAAGCAAGAAGCTGGGCTTCCTGTTGCAAGGTGTTTTGTGATTTACTTTAAATCATTTCAACAGGGACGGTGAAATGACATGAAAGGGGAAGGCACTTTCAGCCAAGACTGACCACCTGAGCTTGATCCCTTGGACTCTGGGACCCACATGGCAGAAGGAGAGCTCCGACTCGCAGAAGTTGTCCTCTGACCTCAACACATGCTCCATTGTTAGTGTGCGTACATACGTATTAACATCTTTAAAAATTCATTTCACCAAACACTTGCCAGAAAAATACCTATAGATAGTGCAGACGCTGTGTCCTAGGACTATAGATGGGGCCATGTGAGAAGCCAAGACACAGGACAGCCTCAAAGGCCAGTGGGAAAGAAAAAGAGCATTGCTTTCATCACCAACACATAACCTCTGAGGGGAATTTTAGCCCGTCTCCTGAAGCATCCTACTGCCCTTCATCATCTTTATCCCTCAGGTCTGTATCAACCCTCTCTCAGAGAGCCAGCCGAAGCAGGGCCAAGCTGGATCAAGCCGAGCGAGGGCTCTCTTTTGTGGAGAGGGACGGGCATGCTCTAGAGAGGTATCTTTCTCACTCTGTAGCCCAGGCTAGCCAGGAACATGCCTGTGGTCTTCTTGCCTCGTCCTCTCAAGTACTGGAAATACAGTGATCTGCTCCGAGCCTCTGAGGGTGTCTATCCTCTGCCACTGTCTAACCAGAAGTTTCAGCACCGTTGGCCGTTTGAATGAAAACCTGAAGCAAGAGGAGAGCTGGCGCAGAACCCTGAAGAGCTGAGAGCCGGCCCAGGGAGGAGAGCTGAAGTGAAGGTCTCCTAAAAGCCCCGTAAGAATTTGGGCCAAGTGACTAAATGTCTCGTGTCCCAGTTTCTCAGCAGTGACGTGAGAATGCCACATTGTGTCGTCACAGTAAAGGCTCGGCGGTTAATACAGTAAGGTCTAGCGTGGGCTCGCCACATGCTCAGCGGTGCCCCATCTGCGTGTGAGGCTCGTGCGCGCATGACCCGGTGTGTACACTCCTGAGCTGCAGTGTCGCTCCTTTCACTGCTGGGGCTCTGGATGAAGTTTCAGAATTTCCAGGGTCACTCAGGATGTTGGATTTTCCCCACATCTGGCTTTGAGGTCTGTCCCAGGGAGCACCGCTCTGAGCCTGCCCTTTGGGGGGCTTCGGGGACCTATGGGGGTTTAAAGCATGATCTTCACGGGGCCTTCCTTTTATCCTGTGCACTGCAGTAGGCCTAAGGCTCTGACCTATGTATAACGGGGTACCCCTCCCCTAGAAAGTTAGCTGGTAGTAGTTGACACCCTGTGGCTCCTGGTTGGCTTGTGTCCAATTTGTTCCTCCCAAGTTGGCCTGCCCTGTCCAGGAAAGAATTTAAGGTTGGGTCATGTAGATAGAGGCGGTGGCACAATGAACTACACAGAGTGACACATCAATCATGTGTAACACAGACGCGCCAGAGAGGGGGCAGTGCATCCTGCGGGGCCTGGGGGATGAGGCAGGGGAGTGGCCTGGGATGAGCCTGCTCACCCAGCAAGTGGGGAGCCAGAGAGGAAGACAGGGAGGTGCTTGTTGGCTGAAGACCCTGCTGGGGACCAGGAGTTGCCCAGCAGGTGGCGGTGGGCATTCTAATGGCTGTGTGGAGCAGGCAGGAGAGTGCTGTGGGACACATCATGGTGTGGTATTGCACAGCGAGCATGTGAGATGTAGGGTCAGTCGCGTGGGTTGCATCTGCCGTCTGCTGGAGAGGTGCTTGCCGAAGACAGCACCTAGATGAACCACACTGAGAGACCTGGAGGAGGTAGGGACCGGGAAGGCAGATTGATCTCTCTTTTATTGTGACCAAGTTCTGCTTACGTTCAGATGATGGCTACGCAACCTAAAGCCATGAGCGTTCAAAGCTGTAAGAGCAGAGACAGAGTTGTGTAGTCACGTTCATGTTTAGAAACTGGAAGGTCCGTACCCACACATCGGTCAGCACCTCAGCCCCCCATCTCCAACCAGTGTGCCTGGTGAGGGGGGAGGGGACAGAGTTGCCCGAGGGTTTTCTTTCTGGGGTCTGTTCCCTCAGCACTCATGAGCTGTTGTTTCCCTCTGGGGTTGGAATGTGGGGAGAGGGGGATGGGACTGCAGAAAGTTCTCAAGACTCATCTGTCATTGTCATAGCCGGCTCTGTACTCTCTAGGCTGGCAGATGTAGGATCTGACTTGCTGTATTGGGAGTGTTTGTAGGTCCTTCAGAAAGCTCTCCCCCACTCACCTCTGCCTTCCTAGGCCTTCTTCCCTGCTTTCCCCTGGAGCTGGAAAAAGCATCTATAATCTCCCCTTTGAGGATCCCAGTGGCAAGCAGTCCACTTGTCCCGCTTGGTGCAGAGTAGCGGGCAAGCCCCAGCCAGCCTGTCTCCTCCTCTTGCCTGTCTCCCAGTCCCTGAGCCCCTTCCTGACATGGCGCTTGCATGAACTCTGGGAGGGCAGGCCTTCCCGGGGCAGGTTGCTCTTCCAGGCTTGCCAGCTTCCAGGGAGGTTTTCTTCACTCTAGTTTTCCCGTCTGAGGACAGACACAGGCCTTTCCAGCTCCGTATCTCAACTGGAATGAGCTCACATTTGCCTTCAGATGATAAACACAATGTCCAAAAGCAGATTCACACATCCCAATCACAGTCCATCACCGAAGGATGAAGCCAAAAGCAGGAGCACAATGGTTAGGACCTGAAGCAGAGGCCATGGAGGAAGAACACTGTCTTGTTCTTTCTCTGTGGATGGCTCAGCCTACTTTCTTATACACTCACGACCATCTGCCCCGGGGGAGTATAATACCCAGTGGGTGGTATACGCCACATCAATCATTGATGAAGAAAGGTTTGTCTACAGGACAATTCGGTGGAAGTATCTTCTCTTGAGGTTCCTACTTCCCAGATGACCCAAGCTTGACAAAATATTAACACGGTGAATAAATACATTAACCTGACTTGGGTGTGTTCTTGGTATACTGTACCTGAAGTCAGGGTAGGAGTTCCAGAAATCCTTAGGTTGGGTGGAGTGTTGTCCTTGGAAGGGGAGCTGGAGGAGCCACCTGGTGGCCCAGCTTGCTGTGTTCTCAGTGGCTGTGGACATTCTGTCCTCCACACTTGCCTAGTAAATAGAATTGGCTGCACTGGGTAAACACCAGCCATACCTTCCCTGCTTATGCTTCGTACCCAACAGCTCACAGCCCTACTTGGCCAACCTAAGGTCCTAGCCTCTCCATCCTACAGTTAACTCTTCTGGGTCTCATCCTGACCTTGATACCGATAACAACTGTCCAGCAAAGGGCCTTGGGGGAGTACCCACACTCCCAAAGAAGGAAGAGGGATAAAATGGTGGCCCGTCCCAGACCAGATAGCCTACACTTAGGTTTAGCTATCACGATCCCAGAATTTACTCACGAGTCTTTGTACTTCTATTTTCTATAGCATTCGATTTTTATTGATAAGATTACATCCTGGAGGAGTGGGAGGTGGAAATTCGACCTTGATCTTCCTAGGGAAAGGTTTACATGCTGCCTTGTTTTAATATTTGTTTTTAAGATAGTAAAAGAGACATACATGGATTGCAGAAAAATTAGAAAGTACAGAAAAGAATATGGAAATAAGTTTTTTTTAATTACGCTTTAAGATTTTTTGTGTATTTCCCTCTAACATCATACTGATATATAAAGCACACATATGTATATGTAAGTTTTAAATAAAATTAGAAATATACATCTATATTTACATATGCTTTTCCCCCACCTATCCTTATGTTGTGGGCATATCCTTCCAGAATTAAACTTTGTGAATTTTCAAGCAGTATACTATATGGAACATTCCAGCTTGTACTAGCACAGCAACAGGTGGGACATGCTCTGAGGGACTAAATGTGGGCATCTCCTGGCGACCTCTCCCTACCAGAGACCCCAGGCTACCTAGCTTGAAGGAACTGACCCACAGTGTTGCTGAAGCTTAGAAACCATTCTTTGGTTCCTTAAACATAAAGCTGAGTAGCAATCCCCATGTGGTTGCACACCCCAGGGCTTGAGGTATGACCTGCCCCAAGAGCTCCTCTCAAGGAAGCTTGCACATGCGTCCCAGCATTCATTCTTCTGACTTTCCACCCTTCCAGGCTCCCCTTTCACTGTGCATCATGTAGAAACCAGAGTACCAAGCCCTCACTTTGTCCTCCCATAATTAAAATGTGGAAAGCCCTTCTATGTAAGAAGATCATTTGGCTCCTGAATGATGAGACTTTGAATTGGATTTTAAATAATACATCAAACCCCGTGACCTCACAGTGTCTCCAAAGAGGGCTCCTTTGCTTTCAAAGTCAAGTACATTTAGCTAAAGGCATCCAGAACTTGAGTGATTTGCAATAGGTCATGTTAGAGGGTAAAATACCCAGACCAAAGGGTTTATTTTAAACTCACAGCTTCAAGTTACAGTCCATCATTGTGGGGCAGCCACAGCAGCAGAACTTGTGAGAGCTGGTCACAATGTACCCATAATCAAGAAGCAAACAGCAACAGATGAATGTGTGCAATCCCACAGTGGGTGGGGCTTCCTACCTCAACTCAAGAGAGTCCCTCATAGATTGAACCAGTGTAGACAATTACCTACTGAGACTCTTCTAGGTGACTCTAGGTTGTGTTTAGTTGGCAATTCAAAACTATCTTAGGGGCTTCAGAAAATTTGTTCTTGTCAATAAGAGTAGAGACAAGATCTGATAGCTTCTAGCAGGGTTATTTAAAGAAAAGAAGACAGGAAATTGGCAAAGAGGTGTGTGTGTGTGTGTGTGGTTATAATTGAGTGGGGGAGATGAAGGGTGGGTATGGTCATATTTCCTTGTATATATGTATGAAATTCTCAGAGGATAAAAACCTATCTTCTGGCTAGTTTCTGTCAAATTGACATAAACTGGAAACATCTTGGAAGAGGGAATCTCAATTGAGGAATTTCTTCCATCAGATAAGGCTCATGGACAGGTCTGTGGGGCACTTATTTATTTATTTGACTAATGATTGATTAGTCTAGCTCACTGTGGATGGTATTACCCCTAAGCAGGTGGTCCTGAGTTGTATAAGAGAGCAAGGTTTGGGGTTGGGGATTTGGCTCAGTGGTAGTGTCTGGGTTTTTATTGCCATGAAGAGACACCATGATCACAGCAATCTTAAAAGAAAACACTTAACTGGGGTTCACTTACAGTTTCAGAGGTTCAGTCCAGTATCATCATGACAGGGAGCATGGTGGTGTGCAGGCTGATATAGTGCTGAAGTAGCTAAGACTCCTACATCTTGGCTTACAGGGAACAGGGAGTTGACTGAGACACTGGGTGGTATCCTGAGTATAGGAAACCTCAAAGCCCAACCACATGGTTACACATGTCCTTGAACAAGGCCATACCCACTTTAACAAGCCACACCTCCTAATAGCACCACTCCCTATGAGATTATGGGGGCCAACTACATTCAAACTTGCCTAGTAAGCACTTGCCTACTAAGCCCAAGGCTTTAGGTTCTGTCCTCAGCTCCAAGGCCAGATGACTTAGGATACATAATCTAAGCAAGTCATTGGGCCAGGACACAGTATTCTTTCCTGGTATCTGGTTCAATTTCTGCTCCAGGTCTTGAGTTTCTGCCTTGGCTTCTCCTGCCCTAAGTTGCATTTTGGTCCTAGTGTTTATCATGACAAGAGAAAAGCAAACTCTGACAGGTTTATATATATACATGAACATACACATATATATCTCACATATTATATATTTATACTATGCTTTATTTACACTATATATTTATTTTAAAAATGTGTGTGTGTGTGTGTGTGTGTGTGTGACAAAGTGAGTCTCTAGGGTTCAGGATCAAGTAGTCAGAGTCTGCATCCTCTTTGGGGCTCTAAGGGTAGAGCATACCCTTCTGTGTTTTGTGCCTCCTATAGGTGGCTGGGGCTCTGCTGGTCTTGAAATGTCTTAATTCCTGCATCAGTTTTTATTTTATTTTATTATTTTTGAGATTATAGTTACACAATTTCCCCTTTTTTTCCCTCCCTCCAAGCCCTCCACATGCCCCCTCCTTGCCCTCTTTCAAATTCCTAAGTACATAAACACAATCTGTCTGTATAATGTTACTTGTATAATGGAGTGCTCCACATGGAGCACCAGTTGGGCTCCTCTTCCCGGGGAAGGTGATTTCTTTCAGTCTCAGCATCCTTAGTCGCCTGTAGTTCTTTGTGTAGGGTTGAGGCCTTGTGGTATTCCCCCCATCTCTTTAGTGGATCCATTGCTGCTGTCCTTGTTCAGCTCATGTGTGAGCAGTGAGCAGTGATGCTGGTGAGATTTTGTGGATATAGCTTCTGGTATTACTAGAAGACACAATGTCACAGCAAAGTCTGGTCCCTGATCCTTGGGCTCTCACCATCATTCTGGCCTCTCTCTCTTCCTCAGTGTTCCCTGCTGCATTAGCTTTTAAAGATAACTTTGTTGGATATAACAATCTTAGTTGGCAGCCATGAACTTTTAGGGTTTGAAACATTCTATGCTTTATTGGCTTTCGGGGTTTCTGTTGGTAGATTGGGTGCTGTCCTAATGTGTCTGACCCTGCAAATGACTTGGCATTTTCTCCTACAGGTTTTGCTTTGTTCTGCTGAGTTAGTGTCTCCTACAGCACAGCTGACCTCGAGATCCTTATCCTCCTGCCTCTGACTCCCAAATGCTCGGACTACAGGCATGCACCATCAGTTAGAGGCACGCAATTGCAATGGAGCACGAACCAGGAGATACATTAACCATGTGCGGGGAGAGCTAAGGGAGGAGAGTGAGTGAGAGAGAGAGAGAGAGGGAGCAAGAGAGTAAGAGAAGAGAGAGCAAGAGAGCATAAGTGGGTGGGGCTCTGTCTTTTAAAGGGGTCCTTTACACCTGTGAGCAGACTTAGTACTCACAGAACCCTGGGCTGGCCAGAGTACTGCCTGAGTGCATACTGCCAGGTGACAGGGGCAGGCCAGCATAATGCCTGAATCCTTACAGTCCTACCTTTACTTATTGTTAAAAGGTGAGGAGTTAGGCATGGCAAGTTAGGGAATAAGGACGTCGAGTTCAAAAGACTACTTCTTGTTGACCTGGGGGGGCGTTGGCCATCATTGGGGGACCTACGAAAGCAGGGTACTGCCACATCCTGGGGTAGCTGGTTGTTTCATCACAGTCCAGGCTGTATGGAACTCTGGTGCCTCTTAGACCTGACAATATGTTGACAGAGCAGAGTACAAAGTTTAGGAAAAAGTTTTTTTCTTAGGTCCTAGTACTTGAGGGGAGGATTGTAAAATGAGAGAGGGGTTCCCCAGGGTTCACAAGATGAGAGAAGAGAGTCCCGGGACCAGGGAAAGGTTGAATAAAATCTGGAGTGAATCTGACCTGTTTGGGTGGGTCCAATTCGGCTCCTTGGAACTTACAAGAGTCCTTTGAGTTAGTGAAAACATAAGTATTAGACACATTAGCAGCATATTTATGCTAGAAACAACTTGGCTGAAAGCATTAGCATTTTTAAAACTGACAGATATCTTTAGAACAATGAAAAGCACCTTAATTTTGGCTTTGTGGTTATCATATAGTGGTATAGCATGTTGTTTAGTACTCTGTTGGAGTTGGATTGGTAGCTTATCAGAACTTTATTGATTAATGTTAAGACTATGAACAGTAGCATAAAGAGAGAAATCTGGAACATGTTTCATTCTTTTTTTTTTTTTTTTTTTGTTATTTCGAGACAGGGTTTCTCTGTGGCTTTGGAGGCTGTCCTGGAACTCGCTTGGTAGTCCAGGCTGGTCTCGAACTTACAGAGATCCGCCTGCCTCTGCCTCCCGAGTGCTGGGATTAAAGGCGTGCGCCACCACCGCCCGGCCCATGTTTCATTCTTTTGAATGTCTCAGCTCACTTCGTTTGTCATCGCTGAAGCCTTTTTATCCTCAGACCTTCATAACTTTAATTCGTACACCTTACACTTCTCTATCTTCACATAGATAAACCCTAGAATACCTGTTCCTGAGATCTGTTTTGTGACAGTTGGAGCTTTGGCTGTTGCTTTAATCTGGCAAAGCTACCAGTCGTCAAAAGCACCGGAGTTCTTAAGAAGGATGAAATTTTACCTGAATTAATTATTAGAGAATGAGAGAGACTTGCTAGCTGGCCGCATGGACAGCCACCCCTAGGTCCTCCACAGTTGTTGAGGTCAGAGGCTTTAAGGACAACTGCCTTCTGCTGATAGTGTGGGTTAGGAACTTTAGGAAGACTTTCCTACCATTGGCCCAAGTGATGTGGAGGAAGTGGATTCCACTGTCCTCTTGTCCATGGTCCTAAGAGTCCTTTGCAGCAGTTGAGGTGAAAGGCAGGGTTGCTCAGTGGCTAGCATTTCCACTTTTGTGGGTGGAGTTTCTTCAGTGCCCACCAGTCTTCTTGGAGCAAATGGGGTGGGGCCGGCAGCTTGTCTGCCTCTCTGTTATAAAAAGCTGTTAAATAAAACATTTTAAATGCCATATTCTCTAGATCTCTGAGCATTTGAGTGCTGTCTGTCTGTTTAGTATATCTGAGCAGACAATTGTCTTTAGTTAATTGCCTTAAGCACATAGGTGGCTAGGTAAGGCTTTATCCCTGTAATTAATTTGTATGGCTACAGATTAGTGCAGGATCTGTCTGAAGAACTGGATTGAAGCTGAGAGGCTGTGGAGGGATGTTTTACTCAGAACCCTCTAGCTGACTGTAGCTGGTTTTAACTTAGTAGGTTAGATGTACACCTATAAAGGACAAAGAAGTAGAGAAAACTGCCCTTTTATAATAGAAGCTTACAGGAAGGACTGGGTGGGGTAAATATTTTGTTAATTCTAAATAGACCTTTATAACCTTAAATGTTCACCATCATTTAAAGATATATAACAATTTAGAAATATTTGAGATTTAGCATAGTTGAATTTAAGTTGCATAGAGTTAGCTTACACACACACACATACATACACATATTTAAAGTTAAATTTAAATCACATGTACAGAGACAAACGGATATATCAAACAGGACTGGATAAAAGTAAAAAGGGAGAGCCAGAGTGTAATCTCTGATTTGCATGTTGTCGCAAACAGACAGGAGATTTAAAGAGACAGGGTAGACAAAACCGCTGCAGATGGAACAGGCAAGGTTTTTGCGTGCATGGCTTGTTTGTGAAACGGTGTTCCTGGTAGGGAACCAGTGAAAGAAGAAATTAGAGACAAAAATAAAAGGCAAAAAAGTCAGCAGAAGGGGTCAGACTGCTGCATAGGCTGAGGGAAGGGAGTAAGCCATAGCGTGGGCGCGCCTACAGCTAGGCCACGTAGTCAAGATGACTGCTTCCATAAACACATTCCGGTCTGCTAGCAGAAGTTAGAAAGTTTTGAGATGTGATTTTGTTGGATTTTTTTTCTTCAAGAGTGAGACAGAAAGATGTGTGAAACCATCAGGACACTAGAGTCCAAGAGTCCAACATCCAAAAAGATCATTGTAGGTCCAACAAACGAATGTACAATTTATGGACAGTGCTAGGGTACAAAACTCAAGAGACCCCTCATGGGTCTGAGAAATGAGTGCACCAGTCAGTACAAAACCCGAAAACCTCATTTGTGGGGAAAAAATGAAAAATAACTCTCAGAGCGACCCGAACAGATGCTGCCCCAGGCCAGGCCACTATGAGCTGCTGGAATCTGCACAGAGAAGAAACAGGACATTTCTAGGTGGAAGGAGATTTCCATCCTAAGGCAGGAGAGTTTTAGCATGCTGGGAATAGGAGGGAGACAGACACGTGAAAATGAGCAGAGGCCACACTCCCAACTATGGATCACTGTTAGAATGTAGGGTGCCAATAAACGGGCGCATGGTTTGACATAGGGGACCCAGCTTCCATGAGAGAGGTAGAGGAGATCCAAAGCCTATACTCTCCAGCGTCCCAGAGACTAAGGGAGGATCAGAAGCGAAAGGCACAGACTGATTTTGTGGTCCTTTAAGCATAAATCAGGGGCCAAGGCTCCCAGAGTCCAAGAGACATGTGGTCACCCAGTAACTGGGATTTTTGACTGGGCCAAAAAGGTAAGAGAACAGAGTCTCGATACAAGTCTGAGTCCTAACTCTGGGAAGCATGGGCAGAGGTAGACAGGAAGGGGCGGGCTTACCAGACATGGCCGTGGTGGATGGAAGAATCCAGACATCCTTAGTTGGAAAAGTGACTGAGTTGAAGGTTACAGGATCCCAGCATATCTAGGAAAACCTGCCAAGTCACGTTCACCAAATGTTGTTCTTTTGCTTAAGTTACAAGGCCCTCGATGGCACACAAAGACATACATTAACCATGGAGTTTATTAAAGGGTGGGGAAAGCGAGAGGGGGAGGAGAGAGGAAGGAAGGGGGGAGGAGGAGGGAGAGGGAGAGAGCAAGAGCAGACAGAGAGGGTGAGAGAGGAGACCAAAGAGAGTGTAAGTGGGCGGGGGTGTTTCTTTTAAAGGGGTCCTTTGTACCTGTGTGCAGACCAGCACTCATGGAACCCTGAGCTGACCAGAGTGCTGCCTGAGTGCATTCTGCCAGGGGCAGGCCAGCGTAATGCCTGAATCCTTACAGTTTGCGTGTCTGTTTCCCTTCCCTGGACAGGGAAGCTGTCTGGCTGGAGCTTCCCAGCCGATGGATGCCTCCAGAGGATCACCTCTCTGTGATTTCTGATGCTGTCACTCATCTTCTCTTTGGAGCAGCATCAATTCTTTTTTTTATTCTGACTCTCCTGATCCACCATGTCACATAGAGATACCTTTAAACTGCCACCTCCCCCCAGAAGTCTATCTTAGAATATTTGAAAGCAAATTTCACATGTCATACAATTCCCAGAAGGCTTTCTTTCAGAGATGCGGTGTAGGGGGTGGGGAATCATTGGTAATCCTAGATTTATTTTGACTGTCTGATGCCAGTGGGGAGGTAAGGAAGCCAAGTCTCCCTCCTGGATTTCTGAGGAATGCTTCTGAGCAACACTTTGACATTTGACTCCTGGCCTCTGGTGTCATAAGCAAATATATCGGGGTAGCTATGTTACAGAATTCATAGGAACTCACAGTGAGATGCTATATCCACTCTGGATTAGGAAGACTGGAGAACTGTTGTTGGAGGAGAGGGTCTTCTGAATACTATGCTGCTCCCACTCCGTGCTGAGTCTGAGGCAATGCTGTTACAGAGAGACATACACAAGCACCCTCTGAGCCATCGTGCCAGCCCAGAAACTATGTCTGATATGAGAACATGGGAATTCATTGCTGTTCCCGCAATGCATTCTCTGTATAGCCACTGCAGTATTTATCCTCCATTTTCCTTCTTAGAAATGCCACTTTCTTCCTGCATTACACGGCTGCCCATATGATGCATTCTAGCCTGTCATGGGACCCTACTCCTACACGGGAAGGGGATAGTGTGGCAGAGCAAGGAATGTGACAAAATCAGGACGGTCTGGAAGTTGATTCTTTCGTATTCTAGGAAAGCGATTACCCACCATGCTAAATCAGAACATGTGGTCTGGAACAGCCAATAGCCGTCTTGCTCCTGAAACATGTGGTTGGGAATAACCAATAGCCATTTAGCCCTCGATCCAGAAGGAAGACTGAAGAATCCAGGGGACTGGGACACAGGCAGAGGAAAGCCAGGAAACTGAGATGACGGAGGATCCTGACCACTGTGCTAGCATGTGGATTCAGGTCTGGGCAGAGCCTGGATCCATTCATAAACATCCCAGACACAAAAGGCAACGCAAGCTATTTTGCTCCAGAGGTTAGAGGCAGGTTTTGTCACTTCCACTCTGGAGCCCCCATGAAACTTGTCACCTGTCTTGCCCTATAGGAAGCATCCTAATGTTGACATTGCTGGGATGACCACAGTCACCCAAGCCACAAGTGTCCCTGTGCCGTGATTACCCATGTGAGTATCCATTTAGTCATCTCTTGGCTTTTTTTTTTTCCTGGTAAAACATCCATTGTCCTAGGTCTTCTGGGAATCACTACTAAATATAAAATCAATTGACCATTTTGTGACTATAAGGAAAAATATTCAAAGAGGAAACTCAACAGGAAATTCCAGCATGGGTGGAACATTTAAAAGTGGAAGAAGAGAATTTATTCCACATACACCCCTCAGTATGCCTGTTCCCCCCAAATAATTAAGTAAAAAGAAAAAAAGGGTGAGGTTCCATTTATTATAATAGCTATCTTGCAATACTATTAGATTTTTTCAAAGTAAGTTTTTAATAGCTTCCAGATACATTTAGAAATGACAAAAGGGGTAAAAAAATATGAAGATGACAGCCTTGAATGTATCCTCAGAATCCTATTGAACTCATGGCAAATCTTACGTCCAAGGATTTGCTGGGCTGGGCAAAGTCTATGAGAGGCCATTCCCTTTCCCATTCACACGTCTGTGGGATGAACAGAGGGCCCACCCAGCCAGGACACTGTCAGATAGCACATGCTGTAGGGAAGATGGGTTGGAATTCATGTATCTGTTACAAGGACTGAATTAGGATAAGGAGCAGGGGATCTTCTCAGTGGGACACATCTGTCAGTGGCATTTTATGGGTATGGGACCTGACAAGTTTTCATGGTCTATAGTGATGGTGGGGATCATAAACTTAGGGTCATAAGCTTGTGTGGCCTTTGGAGGCTTTGGAAGTGAAGGCCCTAGAGCCCCAGTGCCGTGTGAAACTAGAGGTCCAGGGGTTGTGTCTGCTGCTGTCTCAGCCCCTTTTACCTCACTTTTCCACGGGGCCATGGGGGCGGAGTCAACACTTCGGTGAAAATAAAGACTGACTGACCATCTGTTATCCAAAGTTTTTGCAATCAGAAGGTTTTGGGTTTGGGACTTTTATTGATTTCACACACACATACACACACACACACACACACACACACACACACCATATCTTGGGAATAGGACCTATGTATAAATGTGAACTTTGTTTATAACTCATACTTACCATGTACACATGGAATCTAAAGGCATGTTTCCACAGTATTTTTTCTTTTATTGAAAATCGATTTTTCATATAATATATCCTTATTACAGTTTCCCCTCTGTCTACTCCTTCCAGTTCCTCCCCACTTCCCCTCCCAACTGGATCCACTCTCTGTCTCTCATTAGAAAACAAACAGGCTTCTAAGGGACAATAATAAAATAAAATATAGTAAGGTGAAACAAACGCATCAAAATAAGAGAAAACAACCAAATAAGAAGAGCCCAAGAAAAGACGCAAGAAACAGGTAGGCACAGAGAACCACTCATTTGCATACTCAGGGATCCCATAAATACACAAAACACATAGACAGAGGACCTGTAGGGTTAAAAACATTAAGAAGAAAGAAAAAGCCCTGACATGAGACAAGGAACCTCCAAAGATGCCATTGAGTTTGTTTTCTGTTGGCCTACCACTGGGCATACAGCCTGTCCTTAAAGGTAGGTTGTTTCCCCAGCCAGACTCTTGGAGGAAACTGAATTTTCATTTGCAGGTGGTTTTCAGTTGGAGATAGCTTCTGGGCTATAGAGAAGCTGGGTTATGGAGATAGCTTCTGGGCCTGTGTCCAAGTCTCTGTTCAGCTCTAGGGCAGACCCAGGCAGGCCCTGTGCACACTCCCTCAGTCTCTGTGAGTTCATACGTGTGTCAGTCTTACACATTGTTTTAACATTAATTTGTCCATGAAACAAAGTTTCATGGTGTAGAATTTTCCACTTATAGTGTTGTATCAATGCTCAACTTTTTTTTTTTTATTTTGGAGCATTTTGGATGATTTTTCTGGTCAGAGATGCTTAACCTGCATTTGATGAGCAGCAGACTCTTGTCTTCCACAGAAATCTCCTCTAGCATAAAACAAGACCCATCTCTCAAGGACCTGAGTCCCAGATACAGACCCCGACACCCTGGCAATCCACATGGCCCCCCACCCCTGCCCCCGGCCTCACCCTGGTTGTGGCCTAGCAGCTCTGAGCAGGTTTGTTATAGGCTGCTTTTCCTACGCCCTGTTCCACAGTCTCCTCCCTTCCCATTCTTTTATTTTCTGTTTTTATTTCCTCCCCGTTTAAGGCTTTTTATAGATTGCCTATGTTTCTTTAGAAGCCAAGTGTTTAATTCAGCAAATAATGAATGTATGAGGAGGGAGGGGGCCATCTAGGGGAGCAGAGGAAGGGTGATTCCGTCAAGTTTCCTGCTTAAGAGGGAAAGCCATTCCCTGGCTCAGTTTAGAGTATCCCAAACGTTTGGTGGTTCAATCAGTTGACCTTACTACTAGGAAAATGTAACACAACCCCCAACAAGCTACTGTTATGAGTGATACACAGTGCTCCTTGCATGTGCTTGAGGGTAAATAGTCTCAGTAGTGCAACCTGCATAGCTAAGCATCCTGGATTCATGTAGTAAGAAATGCTTCTTGGCTTTATATAGTCGCCTCTCGGTGTTCTGCTCACATATATAAATCCTAGATGCTGAAGTCCATTGTATAAAAGGGTGTCACATTTGCATATACATGACAGTGCTGGCCTATGGGGTTTGGGAGGAGAGAGAACATCTTAGTTTTTATAATGTGCCCTGGCATTTGTTGGACGGAATGGAGGGGCTGTTCAGGCAGAACAGATAAAGGGTATTTCTGAGAGAGAAGTGGCCTGGAGAGAATGTGGTGTGGGGTGTCCTGGATGTGCTGGGTGTGTACGGGAGCTCTGGGCACTGGGTTTAGGAAGCATTTATTAGAAAGGTTGTGTAGGACCATGGAGGCCTGACGTAGGTGGCTTTGACCTGCTGGTCTGAATAGCGTGTGCTCAATCAATCTATTTGGCCTCAGGGAGCTGGAAGAATTGTGAGCAGGGACAGAGTGTACAAGTGGCATTAAGGGTATTTACATGCCTGCCCTGTGCTGAATGACCTGCAGAGAGAGAACTGGAGACAGGGAGACTTGTTTTGGAGACTGTCAGCAACTCCGGAAGTACCCTGAAGGGCGGACGGTGTGCTTCATTGAGTTTCTTATACAACCGGACATCGACTCAATCCAGACTCGGTTTCCTATAAATGACCACATTGTGAATTAACTCCCTCCCCTTGAAAGGATATAAAAAAGATTATTTTAACTCTGGTGCACCTGTAATGTGACTTGGGCATTTCCCTGGAGCCTGGGATGCAATCACCACAGATACCTTTTAAGGGGACAGTCATCTTGTCACAGGGTCACCACAGATCTACCGAGTCAAAAGTGCAGGCCTCAGAGAAGTTCAAAGCAGAAAGAGTCAGTAGCGGTGCACACAGCAGAATCTGACCATCAGGGTTTCCAGCACACCCTCCGCCCTACTGCAGGGAATGGGTCCACTAGGAACACCAAACTCAGGGAATCAAGAAAGGTAATGTTAAATGACAAGGAACCAGGAACTGTTGAGGTAACAGTTGAGTTTATATTTAGACTGAGGTTGTATTAGCACACACAGTTCTATGACTTAAAAAAACAATGAAAAGGGGCAGTGGCCTTTGTTTCCCCCAACAGCTCTCTGTCATTAGCTGATCCTAAAAGGCTGGAGGACAGCTGCTCAAAGCTGGGACACAGCAGAAGAACACTTAATCCTGGTGAAGGAGGGGCTGCGGAGGCCTACCTTCACCACCCGTCACCACCGTCACCACCCTTGCCGCCACCACTGTACAGATTTCAGAGTCACAACCCGGTGGCCAGGGAAGAATTAGGCAATTTTAGAGAGAAAGATGGGCTCAAGAAAAACTTTGGAGGAAGAGCTAGAACAGGTCAAGCGGAGGGCTGGGCACACGTGGAGATGCTTGGATCGTTCCAAAGGTTCTTTGTAGACGTCACAGGTGAACAGCCAGGTGGAGAAGCTGCCCTGTGCCCCAGAGCACTGAGCAAACAATCGAGGATGGGACACTCTCAGTGCTGGGTGGGCTGGGTCCTCCTGGAGCGCAGCAGGAAGTCTCACGGGGTTGTGGTTTTCATTGCAAGTCCTGCTCTGTTAGGTCGCACCTGTGGAAACTATTTCCTGTTTAGGGACCTTTCACGGGAAAATAAGAAAATGCCCCCTCATCTTCTCTAGTTAGACTGGGGGAAAGCTTAACTTTCTTAAGGAGACTCTGTGCCATGCAATGAACTCAAACAACTTTTGTTGTTGTCATTGTTTGGTTCTTTTAAACTATGTTAGTGTCTGTGTGTGTGTGTGTGTGTGTGTGTGTGTGTGTGTGTGTGTGTGTGTGCCTGTGGAGATCGGAAGAAGGTGTTGGCTTCTCTTGAACTGGAGTTACAGGCAGGTGTGAGCTGCCTGGCTTGGGTCCTCTGCGAGGGCAGTAGCTCTTAACTCCAGTCACCCGATATACATTTTGTACATTTTCCTTGATAAAGGAAACCAGCAATCATCATTAAAACTCTATTAGTCCTATAAACATAACCCGTGACCCTTGGGCAAAAGCTTTACAAGCTGACACCTCCCCAGCCTGCGGTGTTCCATCCCGGGTGGAAAGAATGAAAGCCCATGCTGGTACAGCCTGCCCCTGCTTTTGATTGGATGTTGGACCTCACACAGTTGCTAAACTTCCTGAAGTCCACGCCTTCTGGGCGAGTTGGAAAGCAGGTCCGACCTGCCACGCTATTGTGCGGAGATTGCTTCAGGGTTAATGTTTGACTTCTGTTCTTTGCTGCCTTAGGCCTCGGTTACCTCACAAATGTAAGGGAGGGAAAAGAACACATTTTCTCATAACTCCAAGAAATATAGAGTCTTCCTTTTGGAGGGGAAGGTAAAATGATGGAAAATTCAAGGTCTGGAACACATAGCCCAAAGAGATATAATGTGAGCCACTAGTACAGGCCACACAGATGTTGTCTAACAGCCACGTAAAACCTAACGGGCAAAACTAATTTTAATACTGTATTCCATTTTACCTAATATAGCTCAGATAACATTTTAACAACTAATAGCTTTTTAAATAAAATTATTATATCATGTGTGTGTTTAAGTATGTGATGTGAGTGTGTGTGAATGTGGGTGTTCATGTGAGTGTGAGGTCAGAAGACAACTTGCAGGCATGGCTTTCTCCTTCCACTGTGGCTTTTGGGATTAAACTAAACCTACCAGGCTGCAAGGCAAACATGTTACCAGCTGAGCTAGCTCACTAGCCCATAATTGCTCTTTTAAAAGTCTTTAGTGCTGAATTGGAGAGGTGGCTCAATGGTTAGGAATGCTTGCTTCTCTCCCAAAAGATCTCAGCTTGGTTCCCAGCACCCACACTGGGAGGTTCACAAATTTCTGTAACTCCAGTCCCAGGGGATCTGATGCCCTGTTCTGGCCTTTGTGTGCACCTGTACTCATGTGGCACAGGCACACAAATACAATTTAAAAAACTTGTGTGGTATGTTACATCCTTTTCTCTATACCAGCCACCAAAATATATATTACACACATAGCACACACCTTAATCTGGGCGAAACAATATCCAGGAGTGGGTAGCTCTGTGTGGCCATTATCTACTCTACTGGGAAAGATGGCTCTAAAGAAATTTTGAATTAACTTGGAAATTGTAAAATGGGAATAGTAACTGCAGTGGAGTGTAAGTATATTTTAAAACCCTAGTGTAAAGCTGGGCATGGTGGCATATGCCTTTAGTCCTAGCACTTGGGAGGCAGAGGCAGGTAAAGTACACTTGTACTAACATTTTAATCCCATAAACTGTCCAGCTTCCTCACCTACCTCAACTGAACTCAAAGGAGTTTGAGGACAGCCTAGTCTAGAGAGTCAGTCCCAGGACAGCCAGGAATACACAGAGAAACCCTGTCTCAAAAAAACAAACAAGTAAATAAATAACTAAAACCCAAGTGTAGACTTATTAATCTATACAAGCCATTATTTTTAGTTTTGACAAAAGTATATAGGATGAAAGTTATTTTTCTCAAAATGTGGAAATTCTATATTAAGTAAAATAGAATTAAGCTTAGGACTTAGATCTCTTTTTGTCTTCTTATGGGAGTCATTTGGTAGTTCAAACCAGGAGAGCATACGCAAATACCTGGTTCTCCGATTTCAAATGTCAAGTGGCATCCGCTGGACTCCCAGGGCAGGGGACAGGAGGGAGCGTTCTCTCTGGGCACTGATTCATCTTCACTTCTCCTTACTGAAGCTAGGCAATTAAGACAGGTAAGATAGCTGGACAGTTTATGGGATCAGACCTCTGGTAAAGATGCACACATTTAGATTTTGGGGAGTAGAATTCTGATTTTGGAGCTTTTAAAAATACTAAAACCTTGTTTTCCAGCTGGAATTTCTTGTGTTGTTTTCTAAAGCAGTTTGCCTGTGGAGAGAGTCAGCCACGTGCTGTGTGAATTTTGCCTCATCTGAGCACAGTGTTCCTGCTTCTGTGGAGGTCAATTGCCTATATGAACTTTTTATATGCCCACAGACAAGCATAAAGGCAGTATTAAAATGGCCAGGTCAAATTTTCAGGATTTGTCCACACGTGGCCAACCCTAAGACTGACAGTGGCATCAGGCTGCATGCTCGACATACCGGAAACTGGCATTTGGGGGGTCTCATTGATCCCCTAACTTAATCTCAGAGACGAAACCAGACATCTCCATAACATTTCTTCCCCACAGCTACTCACACGGGGGCCTTGAATACTGCTCAATTTTATTTCTTCAATCTACATTTGCATTACCTAGTGTTGGATGCAGATTAAAGAAAACCAGATAGAAAAGACAGCATTGCGAGAAAAAGCACACAGGAAGTCTTTGCCGGGGATCCATGGACTTTGGTGAGAGAAAGGAAGTCCTTCCAGGCCAGCTTTGGGAGTGGGAGTAAGATAGAGGGTAAAGGGGAGGTTGGGGGAGGGGCTTGGGTGTCTATGTCACCTTCACAGTGCTCAGGGGCCTGGAGATTGTCTCTGCATCAGAGAGCCATAATGGAGGTAGCAGCCTGGAGTCTGTCATTTTGAGTCTGTGTCTTATCAATCGGCCACAGATCCTAGGTGCAGTTTTCAGGGGCAAAGGCGGGGTTTAAATGAGTGGGATCTAAATTACTCCCAACCTACTGTTTGGGCTATTTTAAAAGCAATTAGATATGTGGAAATCAGAATGTGGTTATGTTGCTTTTAGCTAATGAGTATCAGTCTATAGCAAAGGGAAAAACGAAACAAAGCAAAACCATTTGCCACCGCACATAGGCTTAGCACGAGCCAGTGACCATTAAATTTCAGAGTTTTAAGAATGCTATAGCAGTACTGGAGAGGTAGCTCAGTTAGTAGTGTCTGGCTAGCACTCTTTAAGGCTAGATTCTGTCTGTCTATCTCTAACACCACCTAAAACAGAGTATGGTGATGCACATCTGTAATCCCAGCTCTGCAAAGGTAGAGGTAGGATGGTCAGAAAGTTTGGTCAGAAAGTTGCCATCTATTCTATTCTATTTTTAAGTTTTGAAAATATGATCTATTTATTTAGTTCTTAGTTATGTGCATGCATGTGTGCCCACATGAGTCATATGTACCTTGGGTGCGCAGGCACCCCGGGAGGTCAGAGGGTATCAGAGTCTCTGGATCTGGGGTTACAGGGCATTGTGAATGTCTGATGTAAGTGCTGGTTATTAAACTGGGTCTTCTGCAAGGAAAATAAATGTTCTGGCTCATGTGCCACCTTTCCAGTCCCTATTTCTTAACTCTAAAAACATATTATTGTCATTATTTTGCAGTTCTTGGGATTGGGCCTCAGCTTGCACATGCCGGGCAGGCATCCTACAACAGAGCGACATCCCCAGCTCCGATGTTACTTTTTATTTTAGCATAGGTCTCGCCAAGTTTGCTCACCCTTTTAATTTACTCAGCAGTCCAGGCTGGCTTTGAACTTGAGACCTTCCTGCCTCAGCTACCAGAGTAGCCACAATTACAGGTTTGAGTCGCCAAGTCTGATATTAGGAGTGATTCTGAGTGGCCGAAATGAGAGATCACCAAGGGAAAGATGTGTGTGAACAGCCGCCACCAGTGAGGCCGAGCGAGCACACCAGCGCTCACACCCACACACTGATTCTAAACTTCTCCCAGACACTTATCACACTTGGGAAAACAGGCTTGGAACCCATCCCCACGGGCCATTTCTCCTTGGCTATAGAAACTGTGTTATCTCACTCACTCTCAACTTCCAGGGCTTAATGATACTTTATCTTTTTTTTTTTTTTTTTTTTTTTTGGTTTTTCGAGACAGGGTTTCTCTGTGGCTTTGGAGGCTGTCCTGTAACTCGCTCTGTAGACCAGGCTGGCCTCGAACTCACAGAGATCCGCCTGCCTCTGCCTCCCGACTTTATCTGTTTATTTGATAAATTTGCGTGTCTGGTGAGAAATATCCCCAAAGAACCATTCCACCAGGTGCATAGGAACCAGGGCTTCCTCAATAAGGCTGCGTTCCACCCTGTGTTGACTTCTCAAGTCTGAGAGTTGCAGTGTCATTTCCAATGAAGATCTCGGTTCTGATGGTTGCTACAAAGCAGCTTGTTTCCAATAGTGAGTATCAATTGTGTCCCAGCACCTACCTTGGAGGCTGTGCTTAAGAAACATTGTCTTGCTTGCCATCGTTGGTCCTGTGGAGAGAGTCCGACCTCCTCTTATGGTCATTAGATAGAGAATATTTCTTTTTGAAAGGAGGGAGGCTCACCTAAAAATAAATGAGTTTAGATATCGTTATCTTAAAACTTGTCTGAATTCTAAAATAAATCATTCTGGAGGTTCCTTGAATTTCTTGGCCCTGTGAACTTCTATATTTGAGTGTCCTGGGACACAGTGTTCTTCGCCGGTGACTCCGTGTCCATTTGTTCCTGGCTCTGGCCTTCCAGGGGACTCCGTGGCCTTGTTTTCCAGGTCGGGGTTTAATTGGAGAGTTAATTGTCTGAGCAAGAACACGTAAGCCCAGTTGAGTTTGGGGGCAAAGCCTGTGGTCTCTGCTCCGCTTCAACAGACAAGAAAGCTTTTGTGAATCTTTGTTGTTTATATTTTAGCATAAGCAGATGTTCTGTATGGCAGAGGGGCAATCCAGGGAGAGGAACCGGTAACCAGATCGTGTTGGGCTGAGATAAATACACAGACCCTTTATCTCTTTGTAATAACTTGGCCTAGCAGGATCTGTGGCCCGAGCTGTGAGCTGCTCATTTGAGCTGCAGGCAGGCCTACCAAACAAAACAGGAAGGGCTGAGGTCTGTTCTCTGGCCTTGGCCCTCACACAGGGTCTCTGATTAGCATGTGCTTCTTAGATTGAATTCATAAGCACCTTGAATAATTTATCCTTCTCATTCCTGAAATTCTTTAGTGCGATATTTTCAAAAGTTTCTTTCATTTCAATCCACATGACTCAGACTACTACCAGACTGCTTTTCTTAATTCATCGTTTCCAAGGCAACCAGTGGAAGGATCTCTTCAAGTCCAGCTACAATAACCTTAATGAAAACGTGTGGCATCACTTAAAGTGGTGTCTCCGTCTCTGCCTTCTAAGTGCTGTCCCAAGGTCACCTTTCCAAGGCAGTTACACACATTTTGCTGCACAGGTTGCCCATGGCACATCCCCAGGGTTGTCTAGGCTAGTGTCTCAGCTGCAGCACCAGCATCTTTGGGACCCAAACATTCTCTGGTGTAGCGTGTCCCTGGGCATTACTGGATGTGAATGAAGGCAATCGTTGACTTCCTCCACCCAAAGCCAGCAGCAAATTTCCCCTCTTGTTAAAGCTACCAAAATGTCTCTAGGCATTGCCAAATGTTCCTTGGTGGTAGGAGTTGGAGGGCTGGTCCAGGGTGAGGGGTTCTGCTGACTTCCCTGGCATTGCCTCTGTAAACTGGGGAGCTTCAATGTTGGCAGCTTAGGACACTCAGCTCCCGTCCACAGTGACCACGACAGCCTTATTTTATAAAATGTCACTGTTCTCCTTGGCCATCTGCAAATGGGCACACATCTAGGGCCACCACAGCCGTCGCCGTACTGTGCTTGGCCTTGTGAAAGCTTTTCTAGGACCCTGGGTCTCTGGTTCCAGATTTGTCCGCCTTGGCACCTCCTCCAGTTTCAGCCGGTTCTTACCACCTCTCTACACATCCTTCTGCAGTGGTCTTTCTCCAGATGTGTCCGGCCTCTACCGGCACACGGTCCCATTAAGCCTTGCCTTAGACACATGCCTGCTGTCATCTTGTGGGGGCTGTGAGAGTCCACCTGGAGTGTATGCTTAAGTGTTCAAACATTGTAAAGCAAGATGTATACTGCCGAGCACACTCTGTTCTGGCCTCCGCCCTGACACTGGCTGGAGATGGCCCGACACACACCTGTGGGGCACACTATCGAAGGACAGAGCTGAGCGGATTGGCCAAGTGCAGTGACACAGACACACCTCTTCATTGCCATGGGACATTCCCATTACAGAGAGTTGTGAATCTCTGTACATCAGACCTGTCGGAGGATTTGGGCTGATGCCAGGTGACTGTGTGAAGGTCCAAGGAGGCCTCACTGTCCTTTGGGCGGAGTGGATGCTGGCAGGAGGCAGTGACAGGTCTCCGACTGGACATCTTAACAAAGCAGGGCTCCAGCTGCAATTGGGAAAGAGGCAGTGGTCCCTTGAGTCAGCCAGGAAAAGGGATGTGGTCAGCGTTGTGGTGTGGTTAATGTCCTTGAGGTCTGAGCTCACTCATGATTACAGAGTGGCCTTGTCTGTATGTTACTGTGTTCCGTGAGAGTGTTTATGCTTGTTTGCAGACCACTGAAGTCCACCAGGTATGGGGGCAGCTCCTCAGACTCCAGGTCCACTATACCACAGAGCCTTCTTTCCCCCAGATGGCAAGGAGGGCTGGGTTAAGTCTATGGGCTTGGAAGGCAGAGGTGGGGCAAGGCCGTAGCCACTCTGCTTTCCCTGACTCTTAGCTTCCTTCATGACCTAGATGTATTTCACCCCATGGAAAGGACAAACTCTTGGGAGTTTGCACCAACCTACATCGAGCTTTGGGCTGAGGCTGCTGTGAGGTGCAACCCTGAGGAGGATGCATTGCAAACCCACAGCTTTCCAGTAGGCTTTGTGCTGTCTGAGAAGAGCACCTGAGGGGGTCAGGTCCCTGAACTTTGTCCCTTTGGTTCCTATAAACTTCCTAGTTCCTGGGGAACCAGGAAGCAACCACAGGGGAGCACGCTAAGGTGAGTGGCCCAGTCTAAAGGGGTCTGTCACTGCTAAACTCTGCTGAGGCCCACTCATTATACTACCACCCGTGTCTCATCCCTTGGTCTCTTCCTACCTAAGTAGTTGTTTGATACCATTCTCACGAGTCATTCAGCACGTGGGCAAGACACAGGAGTTAAGACTGACTGGCCAGAAAATGGGATCTGTTCAGTGTCATTTCTAATTCTTCAACCGTTCTGTCTGTCTCTGTCTGTGTCTCTCCTTCCCTCCCCCGCTGGCGCTTGTGTGTGTGTAAGAATCTCCCTTTAAACTGGGTGTGGCTGAATGTGTCTGTAATCCCAGCAGCACTTGGGAGGCCCAGGAAGAAGGATCAAGATTTTGAGGCTAGCCTGGTCTACATAGCAAGACACCCTGTCTCAAGAAGAGGCAAAGGATGAGGAGGGAGAGGAGGAGGGTCTGGAAGTAGGAGTAGGAGGACAGGCTGGGGTGGGGGTGGGAACTGGAATGGGGGTGGGAGGGGTGGAGATGGCTGGGGTGGGGATGGGTGGGAGGGGTGGGGATGGGTGGGATGGGTGGGAGTGGGAGGGGTGGGGATGGGTGGGGTGGGGATGGGTGGGAGGGGCGGGATGGGTGGGAGGGGCGAGGAGGAGCAAGCAGCAGCATCTGCCATAGACAATCATATAATCGTGGGCTCCAGTTAAGGTGCTGAGGACACAGAGGTAGAGGTTTAGCAGGAGCTGAGGGACTGTTGGTCTAAGTGAAGGTGCGTGTCTGATCCACAGGGTAGGACATTCATCCTCTAGTACTGTCTGGGTATGGAAACCTCGTATCTATCTTGTCACTTTTTTTCCAAATTAAAAATTTGTTATAATATAAATTAGATTACTAAGAAACTTGGGAAAGTATCACACACCAAAATTAATCAGATCCCGCCGGCCGTTGGTGGCACACACCTTTAATCCCAGCACTTGGGAGGCAGAGACAGGCGGATCTCTGTGAGTTGGAGGCCAGCCTGGTCTACAGAGCTAGTTCCAGGACAGCCTCCAAAGCCACAGAGAAACCCTGTCTCGAAAAACCAAAACAAAATTAATTAAAAAAAAAACAAAATTAATCAGATCCCAAGTCAGTACACATCAATGGTCTCTGCAGTTAGAGCGGGTGTTCTGAGGGTGAGCTCTGGAGTCGGTACACATCAGTGGTCTCTACAGTTAGAGCAGGCGTTCTGAGGGTGAGCTGTGCAAACTCCACCTCAGATTTGACACAATATCAAATATAGTGTATGTACCTATCTACCACACGGACCCTAGAATCCATGACAGAATTAGAAACAGAGCAATTAGCTTCATCTCCTCTTTCATAACTCATGTCCATTACCTGCATTCAGTCCTTCCTCACCCCTTGATATTTACCTTTCTAGTTCTTCCTGCTGTGCTGCACATGTTTGTTTACATAGATGCATATGCTGTTGTCTATGGGACTGCTTTCTTATTCTCCAGAACACCACATGAGAGAGAACATGAGGTGTTTTCTTTCTGAGGTTGTGTAGCCTCACTTGATGTGATGCAGTCTAAGCCCATCTTGCATATTTTTAAGCTTCATTTTCCATCAGAGCTGAGTAATATTTCATTTTTGTATGAACCACGTTTACATTATTCATTCATCTGATGGACAATTAGACTGATTCCAATTCTTTGCTGTGGTGAATAAAGCCGTGATTTTTCTTTTTTAACCATAAAAACTCTAGCACTGTGGTTCCAGATCTGCTAGGGACTATTTTATAGGAAAATAATTTTTTTTCGGCCAGAGGAGAGGTAGGATTTATATCCTTTATGTTTTCCAAATACTATCTGCCCCCCCTTCCTACCACCACTAGACACTTTCACCTCACTGTCAACCACTGCTCGGGGACACCTTCTTAAGGACAGCCTTCTTGACTTTCCTCCATTGCCTCCTCCTCCCTCACAGGCGTGAAGAGGGGGAGACTTCAAGACTTCCTCTGAATCCTGCCCTACCCTTCCCAGTGGGGCGATCACACGCCTCCATTCACTCCCTTAGCTAGGAGGGTACAACAAGTTATTCTGTGAGGCTGCCGGGACACACACACACACACACACACACACACACACACACACACATATATATATATATAGAGAGAGAGAGAGGGAGGGAGGGAGACAGGGGGAGAGGGTGAGAGACAGGGGGGAGGGAGGGAGGGAGAGGGTGAGAGAGAGAGGGAAAGGAGAGAGAGGGAGGGAGAGGAGAGAGAGGGAGAGAGAGAGGGAAGGAGGGAGACGGGGAGAGGGAGAGAGACGGGGGAGGGAGGGATGGTGAGAGGGAGGGAGAGGGAGAGGAGAGAGAGGGAGAGAGGGGGAGGGAAGGAAGGAGGGAGGGAGGGAGGGAAGGAAGGAGGGAGGGAGAGGGAGAGAGAGAGGGGGTGAGAGAGAGAGAGGGAGAGAGAGAGGGCGAGAGCGAGAGAGAGAGAGAGAGAGAGAGAGAGAGAGAGAGAGAGAGAGAGGGAGGGAGGGAGGGAGGGAGGGAGGGAGGGAGGGAGGGAGGGAGGGAGGGAGGGAGGGAGGGAGGGATGCTCACTGATGAGGCATTGTGTCAGAGGCTGAGGGTACAGCGAGGGATTAGACCAGGTCCTGTTGTCTGGGCCTGAGAGTGAAGAAACGAGGGATGGGTGTGGGGCGATCCCGCAGTGATTGACACTGCCAGCAGCATGCCCTGTAGGCACCCTGGCTAGGGTGGACACAGCAGGTAAGGATTTCCAGAGCAGAAATCTCTGCTGCTGCCTCAAATCGACCAGAACCAACAAGATGCCTTGGGATCTGAGGATGTGTTGCGTGAGAGCGAACAGTGTGTGCCGAGCCTTGGAGCCAAGAGACCGTGGGAATGGCAGTCCTACCATCTGATGTACTCAACTCCTTGAGGCAGCGAGGGAGAATAAAAGTCAGCTAAACACTGGCCGCCACCTCCTCAGTTTTAGTGCCAAGGATGCCCAGCATGGAGGCCTGTTGTGCAGGGACGGATGGAGGCGTGGCCCCCGTCTGACCCACTCTTAGGACATCCGTCAGCTGCCTTGGGGTCTTATCCAGCATTCTTTCTCCTGTACTTTGCTGTCCCAGGGAGTATTTGTTTTAGTTTGTTTTACCCCTTAGACTTAATCTGTTGTTTCTAGATTCCCTTTCTGTTCCTTTTGTGAAATCCTGGGCCTTTCTCTCGACTTTCCCTGCTATTTTCAGTGCTCTCCTATCAGCCTGCATTGTTACTTCACCTTATCAGCAAGGAAGACATTAAAGTTTACCTACCCTCCAAAACAGCCCTGGCAATATAGTCTTTTCTCCTATACTGGCCATCATCCATGCCACGGGAGGTCTTAAACCAGGGTTTAGCTTTATTTCTAAGATGCTACTGATTAAGACATTCAAATTGGCATTATAATAAAAAGTTAATAAAAAGCACTCCGGAATGACACGCCTGACTGAAGCCTAAACAAATCATTGCTGTTGGCTATTTTGATGGAGTCCAAGATATGCAGATACTCAAAACCAACCCTCAGAATTTGCCCAGCGGTTTTAGTGACTGGCTTGATGCAGAATCCCTCCTATGTCTTAGAAACCTAGCTCTTAATCCTGTTTTGACTCCTCACCCACACGTTTTCCAATAATAACAGACATTAGTAGGTTCTGTAGACCTGGTGTGTGTTTGCGGCTTCTCTGAGTGAATGCAAGCATGAACTCATTTCCTCCTTGTGAAAACCCCCACGTGGGGAAGGTTGTTTGTCCTCTTCTTACTGATTAGATTTGAGGAGTTCAGAGCTGCGCCCAGGATCACACTCTGACCCAGCTGGAAGCCAGCCCTCCCCCAAAGCGTGCATGGTCTTCTTGCTCTGTGGCCAGGTGGCCTTGGGCAAATGAGAACTAGCCTAACGACACAGATTCAAGTTCCATAAAACATACGAAAGTAAAAGACAAAGTGTCCACGGTTAATTTTAAAAGCACGCTATGAGTCTAACATTAAGAGGCATGCTGAAATGTCATGATGTAAATTGGTATAACCACCAGTACAGTTACAGTTCCTTAAAAAACTAAAAATAGGTGCCTGCTGTCAAGTCGAGGGCCAGAGCCCTGTTGCTGGGACCCACATGGTGGAAGGAGAGAACCATCTCTCACAAGTAGTCCTCCACAAATGCACTGTGGTACGCGAGCAAACACACACACACACACACACACACACACACACACACACACACACACACACGCCAAGTAAGTAAAAAACACAAAAAGAACTAAAACCTCAAATAGAACAACCAAATGGTTCAGCTATACCTTTGCTGGATGTATACCTGGAGGAGGCAAAGTCCACACAATGAGAAGGTACTGGTATGCCAGTGTTTATCATAGTGCTAAGCACAACATTTCACCAAGTCCTGGAACCAGCCTAGAAGCCCATCAACAGATGAGTGAGTGCTCTGAAGAAGAATTTGTCATTTCGGTGAGAATATCTTGTAAGGATATTATAAAATATTAGTTTTTAAAAAACTGTTATGCTGAAATTGAATTAGGGATCATAGTAATATTGGTTAAACTATGTTCTTTAGGAATTATGAAGTTTGTGTTTCACTCGCTCAGCAAACATTTAATAAGGACTTGGTGAGTTTCAGACACTCCTCCAAGTTATGGATATACTTTGCTGATGAGATTTTCTGCCCTCTTGTAGTTTATGCCCTAGTGGGATAGACAGACAACATGCAAGTCCATTTTCAGTGTACAGACAACAGTAACAGCACAGAATGAGCAGGAGGGAGAAGGGGGACTATGGGTTATAACACTAAGAACAGTGCTGGAGGCGTGGCTCAGTGAGGACTGGAGAAGGGGGACTATGGGTTATAACACTAAGAACAGTGCTGGAGGCGTGGCTCAGTGAGGACTGGAGAAGGGGGACTATGGGTTATAACACTAAGAACAGTGCTGGAGGCGTGGCTCAGTGAGGACTGGAGTTTGGATCCTTGACCCTCCCATAAAAAAGCCAGGCATGTGTGGCAGTCTGTCTCTAATCTCCCTGCTCAGGAGGTGGAGACAGGGGATCTCAGGGCAAGCTGGCTAGCTAGACTCACTGAATCACGTTCTGGCTTCAGGAAGGAACCCTGCTTCAGTAGAGAGGGCAATGAAGGAAGACTCTGACATTAACCTTTGGCCACAAACACATGTACACACACACACACACACACAGTAAGGCTTCTAGATAAATGCTTCCATCGAAGTATTTACAACTGTGTTGGAAACATAGTCATCAGTCTGGAGAGATGGCATGGCATTAGGCTTGGATGGTTCTTGCAGAGGATCTGAGTTTGGTTTCCAGCACTTACATTAGGTGGCTCACAACCACCTATAACTACATCTTTAGGGGGTCTCACACCACCTTCTGGTCTTCATAGGCACTCGTACCTCTGTGCACATACACTTACACACGTGTAGACATATGCACATAATTAAAAAGTAAAAAAGATGCAATACTATTAGAAGCATGCCCTCTTGGAGGAGAATACATGAAGAGGTCAGAACTCTCAGAAATGGTGACTTACCATAAAAATAAGGGGGGGTGGGGCTAAGAGGAAGTAGTAAAAGATCTAATGGGAGGTTAGAAGACAAGAGAGGGGGATGGAGGAAAAAAAGAAAAATATCTCATGTTATGTCCTAGTCAGTGTTCTATTGCTGTGAAGAGACTCCATGACAATCGCAACTCCTATAAGGAAGAATCTATTTAGGGCTCGCTTACTGTTTTAGAGGTTTAGTCTGCTATCATCGTGGTGGGGAGCATAATGACATGTAGGCAAACACAGTGATGGAGAAGTTTAAAGTTCTCTATCCAGATCTATATCTGGATCTGCAGGCAGCAGGAAAAGAGAGAGCCACTGTGCCTGGCTTGGGCCTTTGAAACCTCAAAGCCCACTCCCAGTGACGCACTTCCTCCAACAAGGCCACATCTCCTAATCTCTGTGGAGTAGTGCTACTGTAATGACTAAGCATTCAACATGAGCCTATGGGGGCCGCTCTCACCCAAACCACCGCGTGTTCTCTCCTTCGAGGGGATTTAGAGACTGATAATTCATGTTAGCAGAGGGGGCAGTTTGGGGGAAGAAGGGGACCATGGGGAAAGGAGAGGGAGCCAAGAGAGTAGGGAGGTGTAAATCTGAGCAAAGTGCAGTGACACACACGTATGAAAATGCTGTGCTGAGGAAGATAAACAAGATCTTAGTCCATCCATTTCAAGTAACAAAATCCCTGAGGCTAAGTAGTTCACGAAGAAAATAGGACTTTAAAACATGATCCTGGCGGGACGTTGGTGGCACACACCTTTAATTCCAGCACTTGGGAGACAGAGGCAAGCAGATCTCTGTGAGTTCAAGATCAGCCTGGTCTACAGAGTGAATTCTAGGACAGCCTCCAAAGCAATACAGAGAAACCCTGTCTCAAAAAACAAAATAAATCCAGCTGGAGGGATAGCTCAGCTGTTAAAGGCCAGGCTCACAACAACAAAAAACAAACAAACATGTTCCTGAGTATCAAACTTAAGCAGTTTCTAATGAGTTAAGTTTGAAGGGCATCACACAAGTCCTGGGGAGTCAAAGAGTGTGACACCAGAACTTACTGCCTCAGGACAGACAGCATTACAAGGTAGAGAGAGGTCACAGTAAGAGAGAGGACACCAGAGCGACTGATTTAGAAAACAAGAAAAGGATCATAGAAAAGCAAAGGAGAGAACAAAGAGAAGAAAAGTGTCAAGGCTTACCCTTTTCTGTGAGCCTGTGGGAGCTAGTCCACTCCTGTCAGGACTCCCTTTGGGGAGATGGGTTGAGAGAGGGTCTCACTATGTAGCTCTGGCTGGCCTGGGACTCGCTGTGTAGACAGTGCTTTATTGACAAATGCACAGGACTTCCCCAACAAACAGGCCTGTAGGAATCCCCTATTCTCTTACTAACAGCTGGGTATCTCTTAATAAGTGACTCAACTTCTCTGGTCCTCCATGACTCCAATATAAAACTGGCTATTAGCTGTACCTGTGCCAGCCTGTATGAAGCTCTCGGCTGATAATGGACAGACAGATGCCCAGAGCTGGGACGTTCTGGGTGGTGCTGTCTCTCCTCTTCTCCATGTGAGACTATACTTACAGCCTAGTGGCTCATGGGTAATAACTGACTTCTACCCAGGGAGTGGATGAGGCACACTAGGGTGGAGGAGGAGTGAGCGGTGGGGGTAGGTGCGGCCCCTAATGCCTGAGCCTCATCTTTTCCCTCTGAGTGTAACATCACTACTGAAATCTAGCCATTGTTCTTGGCATTTAAATATTTGAAAGCGTGCATTGTTTTGCTGGGGGGATGGGAATCCCAAGCATTAAGTCCCAAAGGCATGACTTCAAAGATTTTAATTAAAGAGATGAACCTTGAACTCAAAAGTGATTTTGCATCAGGAACTGACCCCCAGCTGAGTCCCACACAGACAGACGCCTGGAGCCAGAATGATCCGTTCTAGTGACTCCAGATCTCTTGACAAGCCACCAGGAAAGTCCTTTCTTGGTGGAAGGCAAGGCATTTCCTTTATCTCCCCCGAGGCTGGGTTTTAGAGTGCTTGACTTTGTAGCAGATCCAGCACCTAACTTAGAGTCCTCCCAGCTAAAGCAGGTAGAGGGTGGAGAGGCAGACCCCGATTTCCAGAGCAGTTCTCTACCCTGGAGGCAAATGCACAGGTGTTCTTGCCCTCTGTCCTCGCATCTTTTGGGGGGTCTAGTAAGAGCCTGTCCAGGCCCATGGACCACCTGTCCCTGAGGTTGGAGGTCTTCCCACACTCCGTGCAGGCGGGGCCTGCCCAGACCATTAGCTTAGCACCGGCCCCCGAAGGCCTGCAGCAGGGGACATGTCCCTGCGCTCTTTTCCCTTTGTGCCTCTGGTTTTGCTCTGTGTTCCAAACTCTGTCAGGAGTAGGACTGTATGTAATTCCTGCAAATCCCGAAGCATGGGGACCTGAGACACCACAGGAGAAGGGACTAGAGCCACCATCCTTCCTGTGCTGGGGAGTTGCAGCCTTTCTCTTTTCTTTCTTTTTTTTTTTTCTTTTTTCTTTTTTGGTTTTTTCGAGACAGGGTTTCTCTGTATTGTTTTGGAGGCTGTCCTGGAACTCACTCTGTAGACCAGGCTGGCCTCGAACTCACAGAGATCCGCCTGCCTCTGCCTCCCAAGTGCTGGGATTAAAGGCGTGCGCCACCAACGCCCGGCTGCCTTTCTCTTTTCTTAAATATAGGAGGGAAATGTGACTCCCAGAGGCTTAAAGTCTAGTCACAGGTGAAAACCAAACAACAGTCCCGCTGGTTTTGGTTTTGTTTTTGTTGGTTTTTTGTTGTTGGTTTTTGTTTTTGCTGGGTCCCCATGGGGCCACTGAGCCGCCTCCTGTTGTGGCTTTGGAGGGTCTGAATCCCAGGGACAGCTCCTGCACAGTCAGGAGGCCGTGTCCCTCCCTGGCTTCTCTCTTTCTCAGGCCAAGACCGACTTATGAAGTATAGAGCCCAAGCCTGTGGTCACATTCCCCACATAGTCTCATGTGCTTTCATTGGAGGCTAACGTGAGGAGTCTTCCCAAGGGGCTCAGTGGCTCTGTTCTCCTCAGGGCCCTAGTGCTGCTCAGGGGAGGAACGCTGACCCTTAAAAACATCTCTGGCATCGTTACAGGTAACTCACGCCCATCTAGGTACGGCCAGATTACCTAGAAGGTAGAGTTTATGCAATCTGTGCTTGCTTGGGCAGCACATATACTAAAATCTGGTGACGCTTAAGAAGACAAAATCAGTGGGACTTTAATTTGAAAGTGCCACATGAGAAATCAGGGCTGCCGAAGATCAAGCTTCGACTTCTGTCTGTCCGTGTACCACTCCTCCAGAGTGGGGCATGAGTCCTCTTTTATTAAAATACAATTCACACACCACACAAGCCACCCATTTTTTTTTTTTAGTTTTTTTTTTTTTTTTAGTTTTTTGAGACAGGGTTTCTCTGTGGCTTTGGAAGCTGTCCTGGAACTCATTTTGTAAACCAGGCTGGCCTCGAACTCACAGAGATCCGCCTGCCTCTGCCTCCCGAGTGCTGGGATTAAAGGCATGCGCCACCAACGCCCGGCCCACAAGCCACCCATTTAAAGTGTGACGCTCAGTGGATTTAGTATATTCTGAGCCATTTTACCATTGTGATAATCCAACGAATCTTACTCTCCCTCTCCTTCTTTTCGTTCCCCCTCCACCCCTCCCCTCCCCATTTCTCTTTCTGTTTTTCTTCCTCTCCTCCTCCCTTCTCACCCCCCAACCCCATCCCCTCTCCTCTTGGTGATTCTGAGATTGAACCCAGCATCTCCCAGATGTTAGGCAAGTCCTTTGTCACTGACCTACATCCCCAGTACAGAAAGCGGGATGTTCTCAGTACCCCAAAGAGCCTCACAGGCCCTGACAGACACTCTCTGCTTCCCGGCATCTACAACTTCAGGGCATCTGTTGTCAGTGCAATCCTAAGACTCGTGGTCTTTGTTAATCCTGAAAATCGTGGAAGAAAGACCAATTCCACGGTTTCTGGGCCAATTTGAAGCAAGCTTTAATTAAATACTGGCCAAGATGATGGACTCTGGCCAGGTCTGTCTCTGGGTTCCCAGAAAATGGCCACGAAAGTGACATTTTACAGAGTCCTAAAAGGGCAAGACCAGAAGGCTATCGTATTTCCCACCAGGTCCAATCAGGGGCAGGCATACAGCCTGATGTAGTTCTTGCCTATGTACCCTGCATCCACATCCAATCAAGCACTTCTGGTGCAAATCAACTTGTTAATTCCTGAGTTCTACAGTCCCCAGCATTCCAGGAAGTTGCATACAGGTTAACTTTGGCTCTTACATTTTTACTTACCATAAGGTTTTCAAAATTATGCATGATCGAGCACCTAACACCGGCTTGCTTAGTGTCACTGTATGGCCTAGTGACATTGTTTTTAATTGATAAGTCAGTTTACGTGTTAATTCTTTAACATTCCCCTAGAGAGAAAATTGACAGAACCCCCAAAGAAGGGGAGGCTTAGTCCCTTCCTGTCATCTTCAGCACCTTCCTCCTGTGTTTCCTCATTTCCTCCTCCCTGACTGCCCTGGAAAGGGGTTGGGGACACAGGAATGGTGACCCATTCTCATGGTGATGAGAGGGACTGAGAGCTACAAGCTCATGGGCCGATGACAGATTGATAGCAGTCAGTCTCCTCCTGACACTGGGGGCGTGGGAAGCAGCTGGCATTCTCTGCCTGCAGAAGACGTGGTTCAGGAGTGGGGCATTCCCCCCCCTTGTGGGGGATGGCAAGTTCAGTGACGATGGAAAGGCCTGGAATCTTGGGGGACCCTTGACAGCCAGGTGGCTGTGATATGCTGCCATTTTGGATTCCGTCTCCTAACCTGAAGGCTATGTCCATGCCAGGACCAGGGCGAATGGTGGAAAATTAAGCCTGGTGTGGAGTTCAGGCATTGCTGGAGGAATGAGACACAGATCCTGGGGCAGTGTGCCTCCTAGTTTGGGGGTTTTTCAAACAGCCAATGTCTTGTCAAAGAAGGATGAGGGCATTATAAGGACATGGCAGAGATTAGCATAAGAATCCATTCAGTTATTAACTCACCAAACAATTATAGAGTACCTACATGTGTCTGGAAGACCCTAGACACTTAAGTAGTAAACACATCACTATAAATCATCTTGGGAGTAGGGAAGGCTTAATAATAAATACAGCATATTCAAAGTGATAAGAGCTTTGGAGAAAAAGAAAATTCAAACGGGGTAGGCGATGTGAGGTGCCAGAATTCCAAACAGGGTTTTCAAGAAAGAAAGAGCTCAATGACAAAGTAAAGCCAAGGCTTAAAAGTATTAGTCAGGGTCCTCTAGAGGAACAGAAACACAAGGTGAGTATGTACTACAAAGGGGGTTGGTTAGATTGGCATATACAGTGTGGGTTAGGCAGAGCAACAACGTTGTCTGCACATGGCTGCTCAGCCCACTCTGGTGCTGAAAGCCTGGTGGGTTCCTGGAGAGCTTCTGATCTTTCTTTAGTCCACGTTGGAGGCTGAAGGAGCTGGGTTCTGGTGCCAGTGAAGGATGGCAGCAGCGGTGGCAGTAACAAGGTAGATGCACTTACTGGTAAGCAGTGAAGGTGAGCAGGCAAAAGCAACACAGCTCTCCCCTCAGACTTCTTTATATGAGGGAGCATACCAGAGGGTGCTTTCCACTCTAAGGAGGTCTTCCCTCCCTGATTAACCCTTTCTAGAAATATACTCACAGATCCACTCAGAGTCAGGTCTCCTAGGTGACAGATAGGATTAACTACCACACAGGCCATGTTCATGTCTGTAGGGTACCTACCCAGGTAGAGACAGGAGATACAAAGGCCCTGACGTGAGAGAACATGACTGACACGGTCAAGAGACAAAAGGGGGATGGTGTGGCAGAGAGAGCAGAAGAGCAGGAAGAGGTGAGCCATCAGGGGACATGCAGAAACAGTCCCCACCCCGCCTCACTTTTGTCATTTGACCAGTAGGGAGGTTTCAGCAGGGGTCCCTACTGCTTTGGTGGGCAGTTTTCATACTCCTGAGACAGGTGTGAGAATCTCTCCCGTTTCTTGGGTCCAGAGCCGGCCCCTCGCTGGAGTATGGCATGGATTTATGGGCTCGTTTCCAATGAATGGGGTTTCTAGTGAGTGAAGAAGATGAATGCAGAGTCTGAGAGTGAGTCTCACCCGGGGAGGCCAGTAGCCATGTAGTGAGCATCTCTACCCAGAGCATATAGAGCTACAAACGGAACGAACCTTTGACCTAAAGTCCTTGCAGTGTTAGCCTGTGAGGAGTGGAGTCCTGAGTGACGTGGGACAAGGACTCACACCAGCAAAGCCAAAGCCTGAAGTCCTAGCCCAAGGCCACATGCTGCCTGTGAGAGACCACAGGCCAAACAGAACCACCCCCAAGCCTCTGTCAGGTTCCTGACTCATAGTACTGTGCCGTGTTAAAATCATGCTACCTTAAGTTACCAAGCCTTTGGGAAATTTCTTAGACAGTTGAGGATACCCAGTGCAGCTCTGCCTGAGTATCCTGGAGGCCAGTTTCTCTCACGGAGGGCGTTCTCTGCCCAGAGGGAGGTGGTTGGGCCACATGAGCAGCAGACCCAAGGGACCACACAGTTAATGATTCCAAGATCAACCCTGAGCCAATGAGGTGTGGCAGTTGTGGATAAACACTCAAGCAATCCAACTCATAAATAAAGACTGAACCTAAGATGTGTCTGTCCTTCTCAGTCTGAGAGTCCATAGAACCACAACCACCCCCATAGAAGCAACCAGATCTTTATTGTTTACTTTCCCTTTTTCTGTGTACCATTTTATATTTGTTGCCTACTTTTTACTGTTGAGTTCTATGCTTTACTGCTATCAAGAGGCTAAAGGCTAGTGTTGATTTAACTGAAGAATCTATGCAGATAACTCCCCAAACAATTCCTATTCCAGAAAGCCCACAGGAAGCTATGTGTTGTTTTGGGCACCAGCTCATAAGTCAGTGGCTCTCAACCTGTGGGTTGTGACCCCTTTGGCAAACCTCTATCTCCAAAAAATATTTACACTACAATTCATAACTGTAGCAAAATTGCAGTTACGAAGTAGCAATGAAAATAATATTGTGGTTGGGAGTCACCACAACACGAGGAGGAGCTGTATTAAGGGGACGCAGCATTAGGAAGGTTGAGAACCATTAGCATAGATGACCTGGCTGGAGAGGAGGGAGGGGGAGTGAGGTGGATTCTTTGCAAGCTTCTTAAACTGCCATTTGGACATTTGGCCACAGCTCACAAAAGGAATGCCACCGATGCCTGTTGGGTATTAATGAATATGTAAGCATACATTTTCAGACTGAAATTTCTTTTTTTTAAAGTGATGTTTTTTGCATTTATCGATTGATTTCTTGGTTGTGTTTGTGTCTGTGGATGTGGGTGCTCATGTCATGGCACTCGCATGGAAGCCAGGGAGCAGGCACTAGGAACAATCTGTGGGCCCCAGGGATTGAACTCAGGTCATCAGGCTTGGCTCCAATCACCTTCACCTGCTGAGCCATCTTGACAGCCCAGAATTAACTTTCACACCCTGGCCTATAGGAAGTTGAGACTAAAGGAGACAAGAGTCTTGGTAAGGTCAAGCCACTTAGATACAGGAGAAATTATTAATTGAGAGAGGTCACAGAGAAAGAATGAACCATGATGGAGTTGGGTTGTGAGTTACAATAACAAATGGCCATGCATGCTCTAATCATGGGTAGCTGGGTTTTAAAACACTGTGTATTGTCCCCCTTCCCTTCCCTTCTCCTCCCCCTCCCCCTTTCTTCCCCCTCCCCTCCCCCTCCTTCCCTCCCCTTCCCTTCCCTTCTCCTCCCCTTCCCCCTCTCTTCCCCCTCCCCTCCCCTCCTTCCCCCTCCCTTCCCTTCTCCTCCCCTTCCCCCTCTCTTCCCCCTCCCCTCTCCTCCCTTATCTTCCCTTCCCTTCCCTCCCCTCCCCTTTCTTCCTCCTCCCCTCCCCCTCTTTCCCTCCCCCTCCCTCTCTTCCCCTCCCTCCCTCCCCTTCCCCTTTCCTCCCCTTCCTCTCCCCTCCCTTCTCCTCCCTTTCCCTCCCCTCCCTCCCCCTCCTTTCCCCTCCCCTCCCTTCCCTTCCTTTCTCCTCCCTTTTTTCTCCCCTCCCCTCTCCTCTCCTCCCCTCCTCTCTCTCCCCTCCCCTCCCCTCCTTTTCCCTGCCCTCCCCCTCCCCCTCCCCTCTCTTCCCCTCCCTCCCCTCCCCTCTCCTCCCTTCCCTTCCCTTTGCCTCTCCTCCCTTCTCCCCTCCCCTCTCCTCTCCTCCCCTCCTCTCTCTCCCCTCCCCTCCCCTCCTTTCCCTTCCCTCTGCCTCTCCTCCCTTCTCCCCTCCCTTCTCCTTCCCCTCATGTGTACTTCTTGAACTTGCCCACACTTTCTGGATTCCTCTAAATGAACTGCTCACACGCACAGCTTTCCAGGGTCTGCTGCTGAAGGAAACCAAACCCTGGCAAAGCTTTAATTACTAAAATCTCAAGGATATAAAACAACAACCACAACTCCCTCCTGTATCCCTGGCTGTCCTCCAAATAAACGTGAAGGATGGCAGGGTAACCTGCAACAGCTTTAGCAGAACCAAACTTCCAGCATTTTGTAAACCTCTACAGCCTCTCCATGCATGATGCTCGTGTTCCTGCCTGGTAACAATGACCGGCACAGACAATACACTTTCTCGAGTGTGGGATCCAGATACACCCAGGCGATTAGGTACTGATGTCGAGTGACAGGGCCCGGATGACCCCGCTGGTGCTAACCCCAAGGAGTGGCAGTCAGTGGTCTCTGGTCCTCATGGTCGAATCCTCTGCAGTCTCCTTCAAGCACAGGGCCAGCTGTGGACTTAGTTGTTGCCTGACAGCCTACCAACCTCATAGACTTTTCCATCTCAATCATTCCTGAACTTCTTAGGGTTAAGTGATGACTGCATTAGTCACTCTTCTCATTACTGCTACAAAAATGCCTGACAAAATTGGCTTAGAAGACTGAATTTATTTGGGCTCATGGTTTGTCCGCCGCGGTGGGAAGAGCAAGAGGAAGCTGGGCTCACATCGTAGAGATGTGTCGTGGCTACACTTCACGGCCCAATGGACGTGAGCTGGACGTCAGGGTCAGCCCTCTGCGGATCTGAGACTTGGCTTGTACCACAGGTGCAGTGAATTGTAAAACAGTGGCTGATGAAGCATCCAGAACAAAGCATGGCGTCCAGGAAGTGCTCAGCCACGAGAAGCCGGGGCCACTGTGGCAACGATGTGTGAGAGCCTAGAAATCAGACGCTGATGGGGACCTCGAGGCGGGCGTACCCAATCCTGAAATCATCGCATGGTCTTCCTTACTACCTCATCTCCATTCCCTCTGGTTTGGGTTTTCCTCCCTGTTCTTCAGTATTTATTTCTTGAGTGTAAATAATCCATGGGCAAGGCCCTCACACAAACCAAAGTGTTCTTCCCGGGACGGGAGCTCTGCCAGGGAGCCATGGTGCTGGTTCCTACCTGTTTCCCCCCCTACTCCCTCAGACACACTGTGGGTTACCTCAGGGAGACAGCCTGCAAGGTCAGGGTCGCACAAGACAAATATCACTGCCCTTCCTGGACCAGAGCTCTCCAGGCTCGAGGCCCAGGAGGAGGGTGAGGCCTCACAGACTGGGAGGTCTCCAGGATAGAAGGGAGAGGAAAAGAGGAGCCTAGAAATGAGAGAGGGGAGGAGAGGAGGAGAGAAGAGAGGGAGGGAGGAGAAAAGGAGAGAGGAAGGGAGGAGGGGAGAGAGAGGAGGAAAGAGGGGGAGGGGAGAAGGGAAGAGAGAAAAAGGGGGAGAGGGGGAGGGGAGAAGGAAAGATTTTTTTTTGATGGTCTTGGGCAGGAGTACCAGAAACTTCTCACAAGCAACTGCCAGAAGGGAGCTGTGCTGCCTGCACACTGTATGGACCCACCAGGCAAGGAGTAGCTGACACACGGCATCCTGCCCCGCACATCCCGGGCAACCCAGTGTCTCCGGGAGGCTGTGGGACTACCTACCTTTGATGGAGCCAGTAAAGTCAGCATAATTTATTCACCAGGCCTGTTTAGTCCGATACAGTGTACTGGTTTCCTGTTGTCACTTAACAGACCACCACGATGTCATGGCACGACACAGCACACTTCCCCCGCTTACAGTCCTGGAGCCCGGAAGCTGTTTTTACCTGGCTGCTGCAAGGCTGACTCCCTCTCCAGCTCTGGGGAAGTACACATTTCTTCTGCAGTTTCCAGGGGCTTGTGGTCCCTTCCCATCTTCAAAGAGCATCATCCCTACCTCTGCTCTGGTAGCCACACCCCCTCTGTCTGTGTCTGACTACTCCTTGGCCCCTCTTGTTCAGAACGCTGTTACTACATTGGCCCCATCTGGATAACGCGGCATGAGCTCCTGATCTCAAGACAGTGGTACCTACAAAGTCCTTTGGGCACAGGAGGTAACCCTGTAAATGCTTCAGGGACAGGATATGGATATCTCTGGGGATATCACCTAACCGTTACACATGCCTTTATAGAAAGCCAATTAAGGGGCCTTCCTGTCACCCTCCCACTGTCTCGTGATGCTGACTGAAGCCCGGTCCTTCTGCTCCCCGCCCTTCTGCCCTTCCCTTAGAGGTCAAGCTTCTAAGGCTCCCTGGCCAGTTAACTCCTGCTGTGCTGGCCAGTGTCTTGAGAGAGACTGGAAGACAGAAGGCAGAAGCCCAACACGGACAGTGTGCCTTGGTTCTCTGTTGTCCCTTGCAGCTATAGCTCTAGATACACAGACCTCTCCATGGACTCCGCTCTCATTGGACAATGGACAAGGCGCCTAACTCCCTGGGGACTGCCAGAACATAGTCTAGCCCCGTGGGTGGTGGTTTGTTTCAGTCAGTCTCAAAGTGGCCTGACCATCTCCTCATTAGCTTTTCAACCATCTCGTATCCAATGTGCTATTACATTCTCTCTGGTATCTCACCTGCTGCTGGCCTATAGGTTCCTACCAAATTCTGGCTGAGATACTGGTACCCACAGGTTTTTATAAGATCACCCCAAACTGTTCAACTTTACCTCTGGGATTTCTTTATCCCAGCTAGTCTCACTATATGTGTTTTTCCAAATATACTTTCTTGCTTTGGGAAAGGTACTGTGCTGGCTTTTTTTATGTCAATTTGACACAAGCTAAAGTCATCTGACAGGGAACCTCAATGAGAAAAAACCTCCATAACCTCAGGCTGTAGGCAAGCCTGTAGGGCATTTTCTTAGTGATTGATGGGGGAGGATCCTGCCCATTGTAGGTGGGGCCATCCCTGGGCTGGTGGTCCTGGGTGCTATAAGAAAGCAGGCTGTGCAAGCCTTGAGGAACAAGCCAGTAAGCCACTCTATTGGCCTGTGTATCAGCTCTTGTCTCCAAGCTCTTGCCCAGGCTGAGTTCCTGTCATGGCTTCCCTCAATGGACTGTGACTTGAGTTACATAAGCCAACTAAATAAACCCTTTCCTCCCCAAGTTTCTTTTGGTCATAGTGTTTCATCAAAGCAATAATAACCCAAGATAGGTATGTCCAAGCCCCGCCACGTTCTTGTCGTCATTTGTCAAAGTTCTTTGAGTCTTTGGAGATAATTTCAAATCTCTTTCTTCCCACAATGCCCTCTTGATTACTGGGCTTGCAATGATTTTTTTTTCTTGCTGCTGTAGCAAATAGCCAATGTAGGACTACAACACATAGAATTGCTATGCATGAAGATACTTGTGTAGGTTATAAGCACCCACAATTGCCATTGTCTGTACAGTGTCCTAGAGGCACTCAACAAATGTGTATTTAGTCTAATAAATGCTGGAGTTGCAGTCATGGACCTGATCTTAACAAGACTCTGTTAGATCAGAGACTGCAATCAGTTATATTTTAATCCTCCCTACTTAATTTTACTCAAGGCTGGAAAAACTTATAATTTAAAGTAAAATATCTGCCTATTCTCTCCAGTCTATTTAATTTAAATTTAATCTCAAGTTTCCAACAAATCATCTGAATCCATGCCCCACAGTATGTGGGCAATGTGAAAAGCATGATGCAATGGAAATTATTTCTGTGACTGTCATCACCAGCGGAGATGTTGGCACAGGCTCTTGTTCCTCGACAGTTAATCCAGCAAACCTGCAACCTGAGTCATGTGCTCACCACTTTGTGTGACAAGCTGCCGAGTTGACCAAGCAAATACAGGTCTGATCAATCCTTTTTCCATTTATGCAAGCCCCAGCAAATGACAAATGAGCCCCAGCAAAGAAACCCGACTCTCTCACACACGTAAGAGAGCCTGGATTGAAGAGCTATGTACACCAGACTATGACAGCACTGATGGGCAGCACAATGACCCAGGTGAGTTCCTAACCTATCCAGTTGCAGGAGTGGTCCAGCATCCCATAGAGCGTGGAGCCCATTCTCTTCATGCTCAGCTACCCAGGCTCAATTATAAGGATCTACCCATGACAGTCTCTTACTCCATCAAGAGCAACCTGATCCAAGCCTGTCCCCTTACCTCTGTGTCAGCACCACTAGCTACAAGTATGTGTTTGTACTGATTCTCTAAGGCATCAGCACAATGGAAACTTCCAGAAACCAATGCTGTTCCCAGCATGTGTATCCACACACAGTGCTACAAATCTGGCCTGGAAGGGAGGTGCCACTTCTTGGGAGTTCTCCAGTTTCCTTGAGACCAGAACTTGGAGAGGTGACTGGTTTGTGGTCTCCCCCAAAGCCGCCCTCCCAAGAAATGTCACATCTACAGATTGTGAGCACTGCCGCTTATAGGTGAGATCCCCCTGGTAGTTTTGCTTGTGGAGTTTGCTCTCCAAACACAGGAACTTGTGGTCGCGGTTGCTGGAGTTGTCTGCATGGGACGTAGCAATGGAAGGTGGCTATGACTGAGCGCTCATGAGCCTCCCTTCAGGGCCTCGTCTTGTTAAATCTCCATACGGCCACTTGGTGGCAGTGTTTAGGAATGCTACTGTTACCTCCCAGGGCCTGTTTAGATTGTAGTGGTGTACACAAGAGACTGATGAAGACTCTGAGAGCCCTTCCCCGCCCTCCCTTCCTCCCTCCCCCCTCCCTCCTTTCCTCCCTCCCCTCCCTCCCTCCCTCCTTCCCTCTCCTCCCTCCCTCCCTTCCTCCCTTCCTCCCCCCCCTTCCTCCCTCCCTCCCCCTCCCCCTCCCTTCCTCCCCCTCCCCCTCCCTCCCTCCCACCTTCTCTCCCTCCCTGGCTCCCTCCCCTTCCTCCCTCCCCTCCCTTCCTCCCTCCCTCCCCACCCTCCCTTCCTCCCTCCATCCCTCCCTCCTCCCTCCTTTCCTCCCTCCCTCCCTCCCTTCCTCTCTGGCTCCCTCCCTCCCTTCCTCCCTGGCTCCCTCTCTCCCTCCCCTCCCTCCCTCCCTCCCTCTCTTTCTCTCCTCCCCTCTCTCTCTCTGCTGAAGATGGAACCTACGGACTGACAGACTGACGTATGTTAGCCAAACTACTACTGAGCTGTACCTCGGTCCCTTTTTTTTCTTTTTTCTTTGCTTTGGAGATGGTGCTTCACTTTAAAATCAGAAGCAAGAGTAAACGAAGAGCCATTTAGTATGAGTTTCTAAAAAACCCAAATAAAAACATTTCAAACCGAGCACTGTAGCTCATAGAAGTTAAAGCAGAGGTTGGCCAAGCGCCACCCCCCACCCTCCACTCTGCTGCGGTGGCCCCTACGTCACTGTCATCCCCCAGTGCCTCTTGTGCTGAGCTCCGGCCACCGGAGGACTTTTCTGACACCCCGTCTTTGTCATGTGTCTAATTCAGCACCTACCGTGCTGGCCCAGTGGACTGCACCCCCCTTGCCAAGGTCGGACGTACCCATGTTGTCTATACCTGCCTCTCCAGCTCCGTAAAGAACCTGGTACCTCATGTTCAGCAGCTGCCCATTGGCTGGAAGACTGTCAGAGTTGAGGAACAAATGTGCCATACGCCACCCTGTCAGAGAACGAGCCCGACCATGGGATCTGGCCTGAAGTCTCAAGAAGAATCGAGGAGACAGGCCCTGGGAGGAGTGGACCACTCTGCCTCCTCCTCACTGACCCCACCCAGCCCTGTTCTGGGGAAGACGACAGAGGAGAAGCAAAGGGGGCAGAGATATGCTTGCCGTGGTCCAGGCCAATGAAAGAAGAGCAAGGGAACCTGGGAAACACAAGAGAGAGGAAGCGGTCTCGAATTGTGTGTGTGTGTGTGTGTGTGTCTGTCTGTCTGTCTGTCTGTGCGTCTCTGTGTGCTAAAGATCAGCTACAGGGCCACATGCACCAAGCCATGTCAGGGAGTGTGAATACCACACTGAGTGGAGATTTTCTGCTTGGTTCTTTTCATCTCAGTAGCTAGTGACTGGGTCATCTTGTTGAGTAAAGCATTCCCTAAGAAAGTTCTAGAAAGGTGATCAGCAGACACCGGGTCTCAGGAGACAGGAAGAGGCACCCCGACCTGCTTGAACTTTGAAGGTCCTCTTCTGCTATCCTGTAATCAGAGACTCCCCCCACCCCGTGCCCATGGTGGCCCAAGGGGTGGTGACCCTAGTTCCTTAGCCTCTACTCTCTGTGCCTGTGGCTCTGACAGGCGGCTTCCAGCTTCACTGTCCTCTCTCCTGCCAGCATGGCCTCAGGAGGCTCAGAGGAGGCTGAGTGGCTTTGTGACTTCCGGACACAGAAGGCGAAGAAACTAGCTACTCGTCAGAACAAACAGGGCTCTCGGTGGGCTACTGACAGTTGTGGATGAACGGAGCCCGCGGTGCCCCAGGGAAGGTGTAGGCATGGATTGTGTTTTTCACACGCGGTGTAGTGCAAGCTCAGCAAATTGCTGGAGATCTTAGATGCATGTTTTATTCCAGTTAATCAGATTATATTCCCTGATTAAGTAGGATTTGTTAGTAACATTGATTTATGAGCCATGGGGAGCTTTATTAATAAGTCATTATGTTAGGGGACTTTAAATACTTGGCATTAAAAGCAATTCCAAATGCTTTTATATTGCAAACTTTTAGACTCTCTAAGGAAATAGTTAATGCCTGGTGTGTTGCATTCCTGCAAGGCCCAAAGATACTGGAGAAAAAAAATCTAGCATGCCACGTGCCTTCAGAAAGTCAGCTACTGCTCAGACTTGAAGGCGTGTTGTGTAAGCCTGGTCAGTCCTTTCTCTAATCAGAAGAGCTGTAAGAGCCCTGGTTGGCTCTTGGAGAAGAGATAATGAAAAGAAAGAGGTGCCTCTGGGTAATAAATGGACACACTTTGTCTATTCATGCTTTATACTCAGGGGCCAGAGGCCTATCCTAAAACACTTCCCTGATGCGCTCCATCATGCCCAGAAGTGAGTTAACAGTAATGCAGGAATAGGGCTCAGAGTCTAGAGGCCTCAATATCATCTTTCCCAACTTAATTATCTCAGTAGACATGCACAGTTGAGGGTAGCAACTACCTCTAGGGACAAGGATTATACACACAAGTTAAAAAGGCTGGAGTTCTGAGCTCTCCATGGGCATCTCCATTTGGACAAGCTAACTGTTTTGTGTGTCAGTTTCCTTATCAATTGTTCTTGCCCGTTAGGAGTCAATGAGTGACGTCATCTAAGGCTCCTAGAACAGACACTGGTGTGTTCAGATGGCTCTGGTTCCTGGGGAGACGTGGCTAGGCGAGGCAGCAGTGACGCCCGTCTGCAGATCGGGCTCGGGCAGCAGTGACGCCCGTCTGCAGAGCGAGCTCGGGCCTTCAGTGACAGCTCGATTTTCTGCAACACAAAGCACATGCACACAGAAGACGATGCAGGATGTGGGACACTCAGTGCAAGCCGGTGTCACATACTCACATGCATCCAGAGACAAGTAGGCGACTTTAATTTGAGCATAAGAAGGGGAGAATGCAGAAAGGAGCAGAGGAGCCTGGGAGCCTGAAGGACTGGGAAGTGCAAATCTGTTGGTAATTAGTGATTGTCAAGACACTTGCTGGGAGCTGGTGGGGTAGCTCAGAGGATAAAGATGCTTGGTGAGCAAGCCTAGTGACTTCTGAGTTCTATTCCCAGGACTCACTTAAAAGTAGAAGGAGAGAACTGACTCCACAAAGATGTCCTCTGGCCTCTACATGTGTGTAGCAGTGGCAGGCGTACCCCGTAATACATCATCAACACAGTAACAAACAAACAAGTAAATACTTAAAAAATTCGTGGTGTGATGTATCTACCGGTCTAATCCAAGGCTGAATATATCTAGGAGCTACCGTAATTACTGGGATTTGAGTAGACAAGGCAAACAGGCTGGGTAGAAACTGCTGTGTGTTTTTTAATGGAGGAAGTCATATTGCGGCTGAAATGAAAGGTGGACTCCTGTTCCAAGACCTGAGATGTTCTGCCTGGCTCTTCTCAGGAATTCCAGCCCTGGAACAGGACCTCTCCCGCCTGCCCCTCCTCGAACTAGATGAGCTTCTCTTGTGCTTTCTTCTTGTTCCCTGCATTTTTATCTTTTCTTTTCACATTTACCATCCCTGCTTTTGTCGACATTGACTTAGCATGCTACACAGCGGCCTGATCTGGAATCTCACGGGAGAGGGCTTTCGAGCCTGCCAGTGGGGGACTGCGACCCCCGGGAAGGGACCCCCGACCCGCGGGGGTGAGGTGATGAGGGTCGCTACTAATTTAGTGGGTCTTCACGAGCAGATCCGATCTGGAAAGTGAACTTCAAGAGGTTAATGGAAACAGGCTCAAGACAACGTTCGCTGATCAAGAGCCTTTATTTTTTGGGGCGCGCTGGAACTTATAGAGGAAGGACCTCAGGGGGTGGTACAAGCATGTCAATCAAGTCTCAATTCAAATATACACCAAATACGGTAAAGACAAAGCTGTAATTTTCCATCAGTCATTAGTTGCATTCCACAAATGCTTGTCAGCGTAAGTCAGGTGCAGGAATTAGGGAGGGGTAGGAAGTGTACAGCAGAACGCTATAATCTTGTTAACAAAGACAATTGCTCTGTAAGGGTATTTCCCCTGGCTAGGCGGGTGGGCTGCCCTGTGTAAATTTAACTTTAATGGTTAGCCTTTTCCTTTGTCTCAAGGGCATGTGTGCTCGCAGTCACGTAGGCCAAGAAACGGTTGACAGACTCCATTTTGTTCAAGGTTCTAGCAGTCCCCAACATCTCCCCTTTTCTATATAGTAAAAGAAGAGAGCAGTTGGGTGAAGTGCCTGGCTTAGGTTACCTGGTGGGCTTCCAGTTCTGGACATGGCGAGAGAGGATACGAATTAAGTTTTTGCCGGCAATGTTTAGAGAGCCATGTTTGCTCCCAGATTCTGGCACCAAGCTATCCCCGTCTTAAGCATCTCCACAGCCTGGAGCAGAGTGAACGCGGGCGGTTGGCCAGGTACTCAAACTCCTGAAAGCTCAAAGGCTGGAATGTAGGTTTGTCTACAGCCTCAGGTTCTTCGGGGTCTTGTTGAGAGAGCTGCTGATAGTGAACCTGAACTGAATTTTTGGTAGCCTCATCAACCTGATTTTTAACAAAACCAGTAAGGCGACGAAATGCCCAAGGACCAAAGGAAATAAGTAACATAAGGCCAATAAAAGGTCCTAACAAACTAGGCAGCAAAGTCGATAGCCAGGGAGAGGTAGAAAACCAATTTTTGTACCAAGATTCACTTTGATCCAAATTTTTTTGTTTCTTCCAGACTCTGTTCAACTCTTCTGATACTATCTCTAACTAATCCTGATTTGTCTTTGAAAAAGCAACATTCCTCTTTAAGGGCGGCACAAACTCCCCCCTCCCGCAAAAAGGAGAGGTCGAGACCACGGCGGTTTTGTTGTACTACTTCAGCTAAGGAACCAACAGTTTGTTCTAAGTAATCTAAACCTCTTTTTAGCTCATCTATGTCTCTAATAACAGTGCGGGTTAGAGCATTAACAGAGTCCTTTGTCTGGATTAGGGAGTAAATTCCTGTGCCAGCACCTGCTGCACCCAGACCAACCAATATGGCTAATGTGAGGGCGGTGACCGGCTCTCTTTTTTGGCGAGAGAGAGTTACAGTTGGATCAATTTGGGGCAATAAATCAGATTCAGGGCAAACAGTCAATTTGGGCACGAGTACAACAAGGACGCAGTAGTCCTTGTGTGCAAGGAAAACATCTACAATAATATGCGGGGATCACCCTGTGGAGCAAGCAAAAAAGGTGAGGTTGGGGGCAATAAGGAAGCAAGCATGAGCAGCAACTTGCTTGGTTTGAGTACATGCTTCTAACAGCAGGGTGGGGGGAAGCATACGTGGTCCCAAAAGGCAGAGTCCAGATCCCACGACCTGTCCTAAGGTCATGCCACGTGGCTGTGGCTGCTTGCCCCAGCAAAGCAGATTGGTGTCGTTGGTGTAGATGGGTGAGCCGAAGGCTGCAATTCCTTTGTAGAATGGAGGGATGGGCGAATAGCAAATCCAGCAGCGCTCATAGGTGGTGTTGGAGAGTGCCTGGGCTGAGGTGTTGACCATCTGAAGAATGAGGTCCTCGGTGGAGACTGGACCGGCGGGCATGGTGGGTTGATAAACAGTGGTGGCGGCAGCGGGAGCTGGAGAATGGAGATTAGGAAGAGGGCGAGGGGCGGCAGCCTTGGGTAGGAATGAGCCACCGCCAGAGGGGTATAAAAAAGGATTGGGGCCAACAGCAATAGGGCGAAAGGAAGGGATTTCCTTCAAAAGTCTAATGGAAAAGGTGAGGCCTGGGTCCGTGCCAGAAACATATAGGCGTAGACCCCAGTAAGCGCCTCGGGAACCTTCCCAGAGGAACCTTTTTCCTGCAGCTGTAAACTGGATATGCAGGAGGTTGCACCAACTGCGTGAACAAAGGGGATTAAGTGGTGGTGGGCCAGAATTAAGCTGTCTGGCCGGGGGATGTAAGGAGAAATGGAAGAAGTAGCAGGCGATGTGGTGTTATCTTCACTGGGAGTTTTGTTATCAACAGCATCTGAAAGAGAAAACAAGAGAGTCCTCAGGGGCTTTTTCCCTGGGAGGGTTATAAAGCTTGACCAGTTTGTCTGGAAGCCAGCGCGTTTCTCCATTGCTGGTGTTATGAACGCAAGCATGTCCTTTTCCCCAGATAAGGACTGGGTGAGGACCGAGCCATTGGCTCGTGTGCACCTCCTTCCAGAATACCTATTGAAAGTTTTCACGGGTGGAAGGGTGCCAGAGCTGATCAGCAGCTGATCGGCCATTGTTGTCCAGAGAAAGTTGAGCACAAAAAGTACATGATTTAAAAGTAGGCGATGCTTGCCTTTGCGAGCGTACAGGGTTTCGCTTTCGGAAGAAAGCTTAAAGAGCATATTTTTTAAGGTCTAATTAGCTCGCTCTACAACTCCCTGTCCTTGGGGGTTAAGGGGAATTCCTGTTTTGTGGGTAATGCCAAATTTTTTACAAGAATCCTTAAATTTAGAACTAATGTACCCTGGGCCATTGTCAGTTTTAATGGCGATAGGGACAGGAATAATAGTAAAACAATGTAAAATATGGGCAATAACATCTTTGGTGGCCTCTCCTGTTTGGAGAGAGGCACAAACAAAGCCACTAAAGGTATCCACCGTAACATGAATATATTTAAGATTGCCAAAGGCAGAATAATGAGTAACATCCATTTGCCAAAGCTCACCAGGCACAAGACCACGGGGGTTGACTCCTGTATGAGGCTCAGGCAAAAGGGAGAGGCAAGCTTTGCATGATTTAACTATCTCTCGAGCCTGTTCACGAGTGATGGAATATTGTAGCCTAAGTGTTTGTGCATTAAGGTGATGTAACCTATGATCTTGTTGTGCTAACTGTAAAGAGTTAGACTGATCAAACACAAACCAAAGAGAAGTCAGAGGTAGCTTTTATGCATCTATGTGAAAGGTTTTTAGAAACCACCTTCTGTAGTGATTTGGCTAAGCTGATACATTCAACTTGAGAGACAATAAAATGGCAGAACAAATCCAAAGACATAAAGTGAAGGCTCTGTAATGGCACTGATCACACACACACACATACACACATACATACACACACATACAGCGGTTTGAGTGTAAAAGCTCCTTTAGTTTCAGACACTGGGTACCCTGACCACAGACAGTTTGTGTGGGGCTGAATAGAGCATGGACTTAGAACCCAGCAGGGTCACAAGGCTTCAGGTGCCCCTGCCACCCATGGATGTATCATAAACGACAGTGTGACACAGCAGTGACCTCACAGCTTTAAGTTTAGGACTGGCTAAAGAAATGCAGCGATGGCCTGGTAACACTAGCTGGGCCATTTAGATGCTGTCCAAGCTGACAAAGGTCACATGGAATTAGAATAGCATACTTTTGGGGGCCTGGCCGATCACAAGAAAACTAAACAGACCAAAAGTGCCACAAAGACTCCTAACTAATATGTTTACATTCAAGCCTTCTCTTTAGGTCTAAAAGAGCATGCTGTTTAGAGGTGGAAAACTTTTTATTGGAAAGTCAGACAAGGCCATTCCACAGTGCTCGAGAGAGCAGAGTCTAGTCCGCACACTCTAGCATATAATACTGAAATGTGTTGGGATCGTAAAAGCAAGGCAATGTCCCAGCACAAGATCAGTGCAATTTACAGGATCAACATGCCTGCCACAGGATGCCCATGACAGAGCTACACGTGTACTGTCTATGGTGAGCCAGCCAGCACAGTTACTTTGGGGAAGGGTTTAAAACATAAAAAAAATGTTTGCATTCGCAAATGAGGCATATGAACACCAAGGGAGTGTAACATCTACTCAGGGCACATTTCTTTTTTTTATAGGTGTGAAAAATGAGTTAGGGAGAGATCACAGAAAGGTTGCTTATGGCATACCTGGGACTACTGGGATTGTCCACTGCCCGTGTAGCAAAATGCCCATGAAAAATCCTTGTAACAATCCAAGAGGTTAGGGCCATGCTGAGGGCACTGAAGGTTCGTTCCTGTGACCAGCCAGCGCTACCACCACAGGGACTACCAAGAGAGGCCACCTAGCCTCTAAGGACTCCTAGACACTCAGGGGTCCCAGCTGTTAGCTGTGTGACTCTAGGCTGATCTATCTTTAACACATTGTATCAAATATAGAATTTGATCGAAAAACTGCTTGTAAAAATAAAATTTAAATTACCCGGTAGATCAATGCAAAAGCATACCACACCGATACATCTATAAGAAAAACAATTCATCCAGAAAAACTACATCTGTGGCTTCCAAAAATAAAGCATCCACAAACCTGATTTCTTTTTGATAACGAAAATAGGGGTATTCCAAGGAGATGTGGAGAGTTCTATATGGCCAGCATTGAATTGCTCCTGCACAAGCTGCTGGACTGCTTCTAATTTTTCTTTTTGACTAGAGGCTATTGTCCTACCCAGACAGAATCATCATTTATCCAGGTGATTTTTATCTGCCGGGGCGGGGATGGGGTGGGGTGGGGTACAGGGGAGGTAGTAACCACTACTGAAAATTTTGAGCAGGTGGGCTATAGCCAAGGCCCGCTCTATCATCGGGATTTTGGCGAGCCGCTTCTTCGGCTCAAGCTGCCTGTCTAGTGCGTGGTTGCCCCTGTGCCACAGGAAGAGGTCTAGCAGGGAGAGGCGGTTCAGCTCCCTACCCTTCAGGGTCAAAAAGAGGGAACTGGAGTTTACGTGATGCCGAGGAGAGGAGCTGTGAAAACTTGTCGCTGAGAGCTTGAACGAGAGAGAGGAAGCAAGAGAATCAACAGTGGAGGAGTATTTGGGAGCAAAAGGTTGAGGAAGATCAGGGAGCTAGGAAGGATCGTAGGCAGAAGGTCTCGTGGCCAGAGAGACCTCACGCCCGAACCCGAAGGTATGCGGCAGCCTCTTCCTCTAGCTCCTGGGCGTCCCCAGGATCGAGAGGTTCCTCAGGAGGAGCAGAGGCGACAGCCCGTAGGGAGGGGTAGATACAGGTGGTTAGAGATCGAACTTTAGGGGCAAATGAAGTAGGTTGATCAGAAGGAGAAGGTGGAAGCTTATCAAAGTCAGAGTTAGCAGAGGAAGAGGAACAATCTTTAGAAAGATCAGCGACAGAACTTGCTCTGGAGCTGCACTAGAGCACCCTCAGGAAGCGACCTCTAGATGTTGTTGGGCATCTTTAAGAATTTGTTCATTTCAGAGGCTTTCCTCCGCGTTAACAATGATACCTTTTAAGAGATCCCAATACTGCTGCATAATTTTTATCGCTTTCAGAGCCTTTGGTTTCAAAATAATTAGTTAATTCGGCCCCGACTTGTTCCCAAGTACTGCAAACTATTTTTGGACAGGTAATGACAAATCAGGGACAAACTTCATGTACAAAAAGCAAAAACTTAAGTAAATCTTTTTTCTTAACCTCAATGTTTCTATCTCTTAATTCTTCTTGAATTCCTTTAATAAATCTAGCTTCTTTGCTGATACTAGTCCCCATTTTCGCGGGACGGATGGGACGGCGGTGTTAACCTAGGTCATTAGACTAACCCTACTCTGCGCCACCCGGATGGGGCTTACCTGACGCCTTATGAGTGGGCTCCGGACTCGTCGCGCCTCTGCCGTCCGATCGGTGGTCTGTAACTCGTGTCCCACGTGGGCGCCAGTTGCGACCCCCGGGAAGGGACCCCCGACCCGCGGGGGTGAGGTGATGAGGGTCGCTACTAATTTAGTGGGTCTTCACGAGCAGATCCGATCTGGAAAGTGAACTTCAAGAGGTTAATGGAAACAGGCTCAAGACAACGTTCGCTGATCAAGAGCCTTTATTTTTGGGGGCGCTGGAACTTATAGAGGAAGGACCTCAGGGGGTGGTACAAGCATGTCAATCAAGTCTCAATTCAAATATACACCAAATACGGTAAAGACAAAGCTGTAATTTTCCATCAGTCATTAGTTGCATTCCACAAATGCTTGTCAGCGTAAGTCAGGTGCAGGAATTAGGGAGGGGTAGGAAGTGTACAGCAGAACGCTATAATCTTGTTAACAAAGACAATTGCTCTGTAAGGGTATTTCCCCTGGCTAGGCGGGTGGGCTGCCCTGTGTAAATTTAACTTTAATGGTTAGCCTTTTCCTTTGTCTCAAGGGCATGTGTGCTCGCAGTCACGTAGGCCAAGAAACGGTTGACAGACTCCATTTTGTTCAAGGTTCTAGCAGTCCCCAACAGGGGACTTTTCTTAACTGGGCTAACTGGGGTGGAGAGGCCCACTGGGAGGTAGGGGGCCGTTTCCTGGGCTCGCCTTGGACTGAAGAACAAAGGCCAGAGGCAGGGAATCGAGCTGCACCCTGGTATCTTTGTGCTGTTTCTTTCTTTTCTTTTTCCCCCAAAGATGAAGAACTGTTCTTTACTGCGCAGGTGATTCTGCTTTAATACACTAATGTGTATTTTTAAAAGTTAATTAATTACCTGGGAGACAGAGGGAGGCAGTGAGTTCAAGGCCAGCCTGGTCTACCAAGCGAGTTCCAGGACAACCAAGACTAACACAGAGAAATAGTCTTTCGAAAAACAAACAAACAAAAACTAATTATTTTATATCCTGGCCACAGTTTTCCCTCCCTCCTCTCCTCCCAGTCCCTCTCCCCGCCTCTCCTCTGCCCCCCCTCCACACCCACTCCTCCAGTTCTATACAGAAAAGGGCAGGCCTCTCATGGTTATCAACAAAACATGGCATATTGAGTGGCTGTAAGACTAAGCACCTCCCCTTGTATGAAGGTTGGGCAAGGTGACCCAGTATGAGGGATAGGGTCCCAAGAGTCAGTAAGAGAGTCAGAGACAGCCCCTGCTCCCACTGTTAGGAGTCCCATAAGAAGACCAAGATACACAACTGTCACTTGTGTGCTTAGATCAGTCCCGTGCAGACCTCCTGGTTGTAGGTTCAGTCTCTGAAAGGTTCAGGCATTACGCTGGCCCCTGAGCCCAGTTAGTTGATTCTGTGAGTTTTCTCTTGGTGTTCTTGACCCCTCTGGCTGCTACAATCCATTCTGCCCCTCTTCTACCAGGATTCTCTGAAATCCACCCAAAGTTTGGCTGTGGGTCGGCATCTGCTTCCGTCTGTTGGTGGGAAGAAGCCTCTCTGATGACAACTGGGCTAGGTACCAATCTGGTCACAGGAGACAGCCAGTTCAGGCTACGTATCCACTGCTGCACTCTGTTTCTTGACCACAGCTGCAATGTGACCAGCTGTCTGGGGCTCCTGTGGCTGTGATTTTTCCCTCAGCAATGGAGTATAACTTGGAACTGTGAGCTCAAATAAACCTTTTCTCCCTTAAGTTCATTTTGCCCAAGTAACAGAAAAAGAAACCATGCCAGATACCTAGGAACATTGCCCTGATTCAATGGTGTGTAGTCCCCCCCACCCTGAATCAAAACCAAAGCATTTCCTACTGGAGGAACGAAGGGGGCTCCCACTTAGGAAACAAAGGAAACTTACATGGCTCAGGAAGATCATGAAAGTTACCAAACCTCCCGAGGCCTTTCTCCATGCAGTGGACAATCGCTGGGACAGAAGACTCTCTGTGGAGCTGTTTACAGGTCAGTCAAGGAGTTCCAAAGATGCAGTCACTTTGGAGTCACCCGTTGTCCTGTAAGTAATCCCAGCCTCTGTTCTTGTAAGTAACTCGTTGGCTCATAGCTAGACTGCAGAATTGTTTCTTTGATCTGTTGTTAATATCCTGTCTGGGGTGAAGGGACATTCATTCCCCTCCCCAAAGTCTTACCACCAATAGTGACATGCAGCCTTAATTAACCGATCTTAGGTTAGACGTATGCTTCAGAATATTAATGTCTGAGAATGCTAATTCTGGGAAGAGCAGTTAGTATAACAAGAAGAGACTCAGGCTGTAGATACAAAACATCAAGGAAAAACTGAAGAAATTATTAAAACCAGTGTACCAAATAAGCTTCATTTCTGATGCATCCTGGCATGGACCACAAATGAATTACAAAAAAACAAAAACAAAAAAGCAAAGCATTAAGTGTTGCAAACAATACACAAAGAAATCATTTTTTTATCCTTCACTATTAATCTACTGCATTTCAGAGATGAAAACAAGGCCCTTCTAATCTGCTAAATTACTCCTCACCAGCCATGAGATAGTATTTGGATTGAGTTACATTATCTATAAATAACACTAAAAACTGCACTGTGGTCATCCTGCCAGGAATATGACTCTTGGACGAAAAGGAATAGGCGAGTGTTGCAACAAAGAAAAGGAAATAAGTAGTCCTATAAGGGACATAAGAAAAATGAGGTACTTAACCCCCCCACACACACATTAAAGGGAGTGATGTGACAGGGGACTGTAAGAAAATGCAGGTGGTTAATCAGGCTTAGATGTGATATCAAATGCATATTTCATGATGCTGCGCTGTAAATATGGCCCAGGGGCATGAGTTCAGTATCATAAAGAGTAGAGTTCAAATCTTGATGTCATTAAAAAGTGGCTTGTGATTTACAGTGTGTGTGTGTGTGTGTGTGTGTGTGTGTGTGAACACAGTATGCACATGTAGGCCCACTTTCAGGAAGCCCCTCTTTCCACCTCATTGAAATGAGACCTGTCCTATCATTGCTCTACCGTGTACTCTGGCTAGCTGCTCTTCCAGCTTCCAGGTAATTCGTCTCCCTGACCCACCAGGACGTCAGACTGCGAACATCCCAGTGGCCCAGCCTCTCCTGTCTGCCATCATACTCAGGTCTGCAGGCCTGCACGGCAAGTGCTTTCACCCTCTGAGCCATCGCTGTGGTCTGGGCTTGTCATGTATTATCTCTGTAATTCTGGATAAGTCCTTTGCCTTTCCATGCCCTCTCTTCATTCAAAGGCTGAAGATGCTAACAGCTGGAGGCTCATATGAGCTAATGTAAGAGAACTGGATAGCAGCCATTTGAAAACGATAGCCAGGTTTGTTAGTTGGGAGCAAATTCAGTGTTCTCTCTTGCTGGGATGCACGAGGCGGGTTGGTGAGGTGGAGGGTGGGGGTCCTTCTTCCTTTGTTATTCAGCTGAGCTAAGCCTGGGCACTTCCTTTAGTCATACCTCCTGGCACATGCTGCCCTTGGAGATGCTGCCACCTGTTCAGAATGAGCTCTTCCTTACAGCCTGCTTCTGTGAGGCCACTCATCCACACTTCCCGTGACACAGGTGGCAGCAGGGATTTCATGTGGGCCTCAGAGCGTCCTGAGGAAGAGAGAGACCCAGGTCCTGCAGCTACTGCGGCTGCCACTGAGTTCCTGTTGAGTCATGTTCTCTCATTGTTCTAGATACTAAAGCTCTGGGAATTTTATTGGATTACTGATTACTCCTTCTGTTTTCCTAGTCTTACCTTTTCCCACACATTTCACTAACCTTTTGTACACTGTGAAGATGTGCTGCTGTCATTGACTTAATAAAGAGCTAAATGGCCAATAGCTCGGCAGGAAGAGGCTAGGCAGGACAGGAAGCAAGCTCCTGGGATGAAGAAGGGCGGAGCCACAGAAGATGTGGGGAGAAACCAGATGAACTTACTGTGCTGAAAACAGGTACTGAGCCACGTGGTAGTATAGGTAAAAAGATGGACTAATTTAAGTAGTAAGAGCTAGTTAGTGACAAGCCTAAGCTATTGGCCAAACATTTATAATTAATGATAAGTTTCTGGGTGGTCAGTTGGGAGTTGGCTGGCGGGACAGAATGTCCCACCTACGTTTCACCATCTATACTTTTATTCTTTTTTTCCTTCCCCTCTTCATCATTCTTTACTTCCTGTTCATCCTTCCTCTCTCTTCCGTTGCCCCTTCCTTCTCTTTTTCCCTCCCCCTTAAAAAATCGTATTTCGTTGTAACTGAATACTTCCTTCTGACCATTTTCTCTGTGGCTGGTTTATGTAGTTCTGCCGATCGAAGCCAGGGGCTTTGTAACTTGCCAAGCAAGCATGCTCAGCTTGAGCTACCGCCTCAGCCGGGATGGCAATGTATGTATTTTAGCAACTTCTGAACTTGGAGTTGGTATCCGCAGACTGCTTCCTCTAATCTGTTCGTCTCTGGCCTGCCTTAGAGCTGACGTTAGATGTTTTAGCTGACGGTTTATTTCTGCATCCTCAAAGGCATTGCTTTTCCTCTCTGTTTTGCTCTCTGTATTCTTATGGCATGGCAATATTCAAAGAAAGTGAATCAAATAATGAACTTAAAGACTGCGTAAGACTGAAGTCTGGCGTATGTAAATATGAGGCGGTAAGTGTTCAGGGATTTGTACCATAACAATCAGAGGCAAAATTAAATCTTTATTTATGAAAGAAAACCAGTATGATATCCTTAATACCTGTTCAGAGGGAATTACAATACAGTCAAATGCCAGAACTCTATGTAGCCATTAGACAACATTTTAAAGATTAATTTTTATAATTTTTATTTTACGTGTATGTGGTGTCTCTCTATGAATGTATGCTGCCCGTGGAAGCCAGAAGAAGACACTGGATTCCCTCGGGAGCTGGAGTTAAAGACAGTGACCTATCCAATGTAGAGAGACGCTGGGAATCGAACTTGGGTCCTCCAGAAAAGCAGTGAGTGCTTTTAACTAATGAGCTATCTCTGCAGCACACAAGGAAATATTTGTTAGTATAACTGAGTTCCTAAGTGAAATAAATGAGTCAGCACACCTAAGGCCTCACGTATTTGCATATTTTTTGCAAAGAAATAATCTATTTTATATATTTTTTATTTTCACTTAGTGTATTTTAGTTATACATACTGGGCATCACTGTGTCCTTTTCATACTCATATATAGTGCATTTTGATCGTATTCACCCTAGTAGCCCATCCCACCCTTCCCCTTCCACTTTCCCCAGCTTTCATGTTTGTCTCTTTTCTATGATCCATATTCTGTAAGTATTTCTGTAGAGGAAATATGCACATTAGAGACCTTAAACTTGACATTTCTGGGAAGTGAGATCATAATGACCATACTTTGTTGTGTTTTGTTTTCCAAGGATCTATGTGAAGCACAAACACATTTGTAATTAGGAGAAAATTGCTGTTTTGAAAACAAAATCAAACGCAAAATGCACCCAGAGTTACTTTTCTTGTAGCTGCTGGAGATTCATCTTTTCTAGAGTTGAGATTCTCAGAGAACGGAGCACAGATGATTCTGCAGATAGTACTGTTTTTTTCCCAGGGTTCTGGGCTTGTTGTGTTGTTTGCTCTGGTTGTGTAGACTTTTTTTTTTTAAAAGTGTCTTTCTGATGTCTTCAGATCACGGCAGTTATTTAAAGAAGTCTACATTGTCACGGTCTCTCAAACCATTCTGAGATCTCAGGTTTAATAGATTTTCCTCTCAACTTAAATCAAAGGCCTCATAACTGTAAGCGAGGTGAGCCGGCAGTTTTCAGCAGTCAGGAGATTCTATTCTCTGTATGTTTCCCCACCTATATAAACAAGCTTTTGTTAGCCCATAATCCTTATTCCACATTTGGGAAGGCAGTGGCAAGGAACCCTGACTGATGCTCCACCAGGTCCAGAGGGAAGGGCGCAGCAATGGTGCCTGGGACCCCAGCTGTGTGGAACCCTGTGACAGAGGCCCCGGACAGCAGCAGCGTCTTCAGAGCTTCCTAACGCGGTGTCCAGGAGAGGGTGGCGTGAAAACTTTTCTCAGTTCTCATATTGTTCTCTAGCATGCCCCTCACCTCCCCCCATGCCACCGCCTTGACAAGCCCAAGAGCAGGCCAGGGTGTGGGGAAGGCAGGAACCTGTGTTGTGTCGTCTGGTCTCGAATATAATTTATGTATTCATTTAGTGTGTGGACCATGGCTCATGGTCAGACGATAATTTTCCACAGTCGGCTTCCATCTTCCACTCTGTTGAGGAATCTGCCTCGCTGCCTCTGCTGCTACAGTGTGTACTCTGGGCCAGCTGGTTATTCTGGTACAGCCTCCCGTCTCCCTCTCATCTACCCATTTTTTTTTATTTCATTTTTTGCTACTACTAGGGATTGAACCTACATATATGAGAGTCTCAGTTCAATCCCTAGTAGTAGCAAAAAATAAAATGGTTTCCCCTGAGGTGCAGTCCAAGGAGTGCTGGGACTATACATGTAAGCCACCATATCTGTTTGTTTGTTTGTTTTGTAAGAGGGTTTCTGGGGTCAAAATCTGGTCATCAGGCCTCTACCCACTGAGCCATCTCCCTGACCCCGGTCTTATATTTTAGACATTTAATTCTCACAGAGTTACCCACCCCCCTAAAGGAAACCTTTCCCTTGAAATGTGAGGCCATGCTTGTTCAAGCCTTGCCAAGCCTCCATGGAGACACACAGCAGTTTCAGGTCAGCTGAGGGAAGACGCTATGGTATGAAACAGTATTTCATTTGGAAGTTAAAAACTCCTCCCAGAGCAGCGATCATTCACACTGTTGTTGAGGGGATGGTGTTTGTGGGAATCCAGATGGGCATCTGCAGACCCAAGCCTAGAACCAAGAAGAGCACAGGAAGGTGGTGCCCACAATCACATCAACTGAACCACAAGGCAAACAAAGTCAGCATTCACTCTCCGTAGCTGCCACAGGATGAGAGCTTTCAAAGGGTGGTCAGCGAGTCACAGACATAAGGCTGAACCACACATGGTATAATGAACAGTAAATGCTGATTCTGGGGACACTTCTGAGTATCCTCCTGGTCAGTTACAAGTGGCTCTTCCAGCCCTGTGAGTGCTTCATAAATACCAGGCCAACTGTGTCTCATTGATTAACACCCTGAAATAACATGGTGCCTTTCTGGCCACCAGGCATACGTGTGGTACATGCAGGCAAAACACTGTTGCATGTACAATGAAAAAAATGGGGAAGACAGGAAAGAGGGAGAGAGGGGGGGGAGAGAGGGAGAGAGAGACAGAGACAGAGAGAGAGAGAGGGAGGGAGAGAGAGACAGAGAGAGACAGAGAGACACAGAGAGACACAGAGAGAGATAGAGACAGAGAGAGAGAGAGGAAGAGGGAGAGGGAGAGGGAGAGAGAGAGAACACGTCTCCCCAGGAGCCACACTCCCTACTGGCAGGCTAGGGGGTCCCAGGTCGCCTCCACCCAGAGAGGGGCACGGTCATCAAAATGAATTGCTGACTCTCTGAATTTAAAGCCCAAAGTTCCAGTGTCCCATGCTTCAGGCAGCCCTGAATGAATTCACAGCCCCGAGTGTGCCAGGGCTGGCAGCCCGGGAGCTTGGACACAGCTCAGCGGTGACCTGGTGCCACTCCAACCCAAACAGATTTGTCACAGCCGCACAGGCTTCCAGTGCAGTCAGAGCAGCATTGTGTCTGACAGAACAGGCCTCTGTCAGGACAAAGGGGGCTCTTAGAACTTGCTCTGCCTTGGCTGCTTCACACCCAGAAAGAGCCAGGGGACCTCTTTTGTCAGGCTGGGGAGAACAAAAGCGATTCATTTCGGCTGTACACCAGCACTAACTACATTCTTTGCAGCCAGCCAATGCAGGGAGCCCTTGCAGCCAGCTCTCCTCACAGCCTGCCTTATCCAGAGCCTGCTGAGGGCCAGGGACTATTCTAGGCAGCGGTCATACTGGTCACAAGTCACCCGAGCTAATCCTCCCAACAAAGCTGTGGTGGAGGGATTATCCGCACTGGAGTCATGTGGAAACTGAGGCGGGTGGAGGGCGAGGTCACTCGGCTGGCCACCAGCACGGAGCCAGAACCTCTGTGGACGCTTCGATGGCTGACCACTGTTCTGTGGCTACACACATCTCATAGGCTCAACAGTTCTCCTCCTGGAGCCTCCAACCCCAACCGCACTGATGGGGGAGGTCTGGAGTGTTCCCGATACACTCCAAACACACATGTCTGAGTGGGCAAAACCAGAAAATATGCAAAGGGAGTTGGGGTTCATAGAAATTTTTCTTTTCTTAAATTTCTTTCATTAAAAAAATCTTTTTTTTTCTTTTATGAGACAGGGTCTCACTATGAAGTCTTGGCTGGCATTGGTCTACATATGAAGCATTAGCTCCATATGTAGACCAAACTGGCCTTGAACTCACAGTGATCCATCTACCTCTTCCTCCTGGTACTGGGGTTAAGGGGCCAGAGTGAAGGCTACTCTGCCAGAGGACCTGAGTTCAGTTCCCAGCATCAATGTAGACCAAGTATAACCACCGGAACTCCATCTCCACGTACCTCAGTCACCATAGAAAATGTTCTTTTTTAATAAAAGGATGTTTATTATATTCTTAAAAAAGTGAAGCAGGCAGGGCTTTAAAAATGGAGGTCATGATTTCTATGAGACGGGACCATTTGTCTGGTATGTCTGAAGTGTTCTAGTGTTCCTTCCTGCATATTAGCTTTAACTCCTGATAATCAAACCCACAGGCACAGTGATACAGGCCCCCTTCACTTTCCAGGTGCCCCATCATGCATTCTAGGCCTCGCCTGAGGAAGGGCCAAAGCAGGAGGCCTCCCTTCCCTTACTATTTTATTGCAGGCCCAGCAAGCGAGATAGCCTTTTATTATAGCCGGCCAGTATGTGCCGCTGTCACACACGCCTGACAGAAGCAATCTGAAGGGAGAAAAGGCAGAGTTTGCCTCACAGTGTGTAAAGATTTAGTCCACAATCACTAGTTGCTTGGAGCCTTCGGCAATGCAGAGTGTCACGGTGGAAATGTACATCATTGGAGGCTGGCTGTGGACACTGGGAAATAAAAAGTGTTTCCTACATCCTTTCCATTGGGGCACCTCCAGTGACATAACTTCCTTCCACTAGGTTCCACGTGTAAGGACGCCACTGCCTCCTAACTGTGCCATTGGCTGGCAGCCCAAGCTTGGGGCTGGTATTTAAGGTATAATGAACAGTAAATGCTGATTCTGAGGACACTTCTGAGTGTCCTCAGGTATACCTGAGCCTTGGGGAGGTATTTAAGGTTAACAGAAGTCAGATGAGAGACTCTGGTATGGAGTTCTGAAGCCCCCTCCACAAACTCGCTAGGGGCTGCTACACATTGTCAGCCCCTGACCTCCACACTTCACCGACTCTACGTGTCACATTGTCTACTGGTGTTTTAGACAGTATCCAGGTACTATCTTAGAAAATCAAGTGTTGGAATCACCCAAGTTTCAGATTCTAAGTTTTTTGGGGAAGGCAAGAGATAACAGTGGTCATTGTCTGTTAAGGTCACTTCATGGAGACTGTCTTAGTTAGGGTTACTTTGGCTTTGATGAACGCCATGACCAAAAGAGAACTGTGGAGGAAAGGGTTTATTTGTCTCCTGCTTCTACATCTGTCACTGCAGGAACTTAGGGCAGGGACCTGGAGGCATGGTACAGAAATCATGAAGGGATGCTGCTTACTGACTCGCTCATCATGGCTTGCTTGGTCTGCTTTCTTATGGAATCCAAGATCGTCAGCCCAGCCCAACCCAACCCAAGGGCACCACCCACAATGGACAAGGCCCTCCCCCATCAATCCCAAATTGAGAAAATGCCCTACAGGCCTGTTTTATGGAGGCCTTTTTCTCAATTGATGTCTTTAGCTTATGCCAAGCTATCCAGCACAGGGACAGTTTGGGAGATTTAGAAGTCTAAGAGCAAAGGGGGAGAAGAGAGAGGAAGAGAGAGCGACAGAGCACACTTGTCTCAAAGCAGAAGTGGTTTGTTCCCCTTCCGTCAACTCTTGTATTTCTAGCAAGTGTTTATTGAGTGTTCACTATTTGTTCAAGTCTGGGTCCTAGAGATACAGTGGGGTTCTAACAGCTTCACGCAGTTTGCTGGAGGGAGTTATTGCAGACATGGCTGGAACCACGGCAGGAGATGCACAAGACTACCAGTAACAGGGAGTATCACGGTGCTAAGTTAGAGCAGCACAGGGAACAGCTAAGGGAAATAAGCGAAGTCCAGCTGTCAGACAGTGGTCTAGAGGGTGAAGCCCAGCTGTCAGAACAGTGTTCTAGAGGGTGAAGTCCAGCTGTTAGAACAAGAACAGTGTTCTAGAGGGTGAAGCCCAGCTGTTAGAACAAGAACAGTGTTCTAGAGGGTGAAGCCCAGCTGTCAGAACAGTGTTCTACAGGGTGAAGTCCAGCTGTTAGAACAAGAACAGTGTTCTAGAGGGTGAAGCCCAGCTGTCAGAACAGTGTTCTACAGGGTGAAGTCCAGCTGCCAGAACAGTGTTCTACAGGGTGAAGTCCAGCTGCCAGAACAGTGTTCTACAGGGTGAAGTCCAGCTGTTAGAACAAGAACAGTGTTCTAGAGGGTGAAGCCCAGCTGTTAGAACAAGAACAGTGTTCTAGAGGGTGAAGCCCAGCTGTCAGAACAGTGTTCTACAGGGTGAAGTCCAGCTGTTAGAACAAGAACAGTGTTCTAGAGGGTGAAGCCCAGCTGTCAGAACAGTGTTCTACAGGGTGAAGTCCAGCTGTTAGAACAAGAACAGTGTTCTAGAGGGTGAAGCCCAGCTGTCAGAACAGTGTTCTAGAGGGTGAAGCCCAGCTGTTAGAACAAGAACAGTGTTCTAGAGGGTGAAGCCCAGCTGTCAAGACAGTGTTCTAGAGGGTGAAGCCCAGCTGCCAGAACAGCGTTCTAGAGGGTGGCTCTGGATAGAGGGACGCCGGCACCGCCCAATCTCTGCCCACTGGTGAATACCGTGTGGCAACAAATCCCAGTCTTGTTGAATCCCAGTGGAAGCTGGAAGGTAAGACACAGTTCTTAAGACCGTGAAGAGCACAGAGCCGGGTGAAACGTCTGGGGCCAGGGTGGGAGTGAGGAGGCAGGCAGAGATCTTGCTGCGCAAGTGGGGAGGAACTTCAAGAGACAAGGAGTGGAGGAGCATGGGAGAAAGCCGGTCGGGTGACTTAGGTCTCCAGAGAGTCAAGTCTCTATGCGGTCAGGGCCTGAGGGTCTCACTGGAGCAGGGAGGACCCTTGACGGAACCTGTAGGAATTGGAAAACATTTGGCTTTTCTGAGGCACTCCAGTTCTGGTAGCCTCAGGGGTCCAGGCGTGACAGCGTCTACCTTGGCCCTTTGATCTTGGCTAAGATGGTGTCCTGTCTGGATTTCTTTGAACTAAAGTTCTCAGTAATCACCATGGCCCCAGCAGCAGAAGCCAGATAATAGAGGGACCGTGTTCTTAAGAATAAGAAAGCAACTACTCTCAAATCGCACTGGGATTTGCTCTCAACAATAGGAGGCTAATTTCAAAAACATACTTACTCATCCGTTGAAGCAGATCACCCAAGATCTGCCCCAAGCGCTCTGGCTCATTTTTTATTTCATGCACACTTACTTGAAAGTAATAAAACACAGCTGCAATTAGAAGCCTGTAACTTTTTTTTTAATTGCTTCCTGGCATTCTGCACAATCAGTTTAATTAGCTGAGGTTTTCCTGTTACCTCTGTAAGATGTGGGGAGTGTGTGAGCCTAGGCACCAGGGGGTGGGGTTACCTCTGTTCAGAGGATACCAGGGCTCTTCTTCCTGCTGGAGGTGAGGAGAAACCTAGAAAGGTCAGAGGTCAGGGACACTTGAAAGGTTGAATTCCCTGCTGCTGAGTGAGTGGATGAAAGAGTGGAAGGGACATTGTCTTTGGAGATTCCCCTCCCCCCCCATCCTTGACTCTGTTTGCTCGTCGGTGAGGTGGAGACAGAATTGAATCCTTCCTTGGACTGAGGATTAAATGCAACCAGAAAACCAAAAAGCAACCAAGACAACAGAGTACCCTCAAAGGTAGTTATTTTTCATTCCTCTAAGTGAGAGGTGCAGGGTCCTGGGAGGAAATGTGTAAAGGTCCCCAGTTTCAACAGATGACCACTGGTTTCCCGGTGTGTTGGTAGCAGAGAGTGACAGACTTGGTGGCCTAGAAACAAAAAGATGTGTCACAATTCTGGAGACAAGGAGCCTGAAATGAGGGTGTTGGCAAGGTTTTGAGGGACAATCTTCCCCCTGCTTCAGCTTCTTGGAGTCTCAGGGACTCCTGAAGTAGCAGAGGGCAATGTCCCTGTGTCATCATAACATGTATCCTCCATGTGTGTTGTGTGTTGTGTGTGTGTGTGTGTGGGTGTGGGTGTGGGTGTGGGTGGGTGGGTGTGTGGGTGTGTGTGGGTGCCCACAGAGACCAGAGGAGGGCATTGGATCCTCTGGAGCTTGATTTTTAGGTGGTAGTGAGCTGCTGACCTGAGTCTAGAAGCCAAACTCAGGGCCTGTACAAGAGCAGCAAGTGCTGCTAACCCCTGGGCCACCTCTCCAGTCCTCAACATTTTATAAGATCATCGATCATGTTGCATTAGAGCCTACCCTAACTTTTATTAATCTTAGATCATGAAGAACATGCATGTACTTGTGTGTGTAAACACAGACACACGATGCCTCGGTGAGCCTGCGTTGTCAGAGGACAACTTTTGGCAGTTGTTTCATGCCTTCCATCGTGATGTTTGCATCATGTATTCTGGGCTGACCCACATACTTCCAGACAGCAGCTTTTTCTGGTCTTCATCCCATGTCTCCACAGGGGTGCTAGGATTACAGATGCGTGTCCAAATACCGTTGTCATCATCTTCTTTTTCTTCTTCTTCTCCTTCTATATGGGTTCCAGGAATCAAGCTCAGGTCCTCTGGGTTGTGTAGTTAGGTTTTTTTTTTTTTTAACCCACTGAGCCATCTTGCTGGCCCCAAATTATGAAATTTCAGTTTGTCAGATTCCTTTTTCACAAGTAATGTACAAAATTGTCAGTGTTTGGGGCAAAGCTAAATAAATTTTATGGGAAGTAATTGATGTGAATTGAGCATCTGGATGAGGCCCTGACAGACCAAAACACAGGCTCTTGAACTGAAGCTCTGTGTTAGCAAACTGCAACTAAGCTGTTGTTGTGTTGTTTCTCAGAGAAACAAGGAGAGAGATAAACACATTTTGAAACAGGCTGGTGTTGCTGGCCTGACGAGGAGGTTCTTTCTGCTTGGGCTTTCCAAGGAAGGTCTGTCCACCTTCTACATGAAGCTGTTTGCTTTCCGCGGCTCCAGCCAGCAAAGCTCTCCTTACAGGAGAGGGTGACAGACTCAGGCATCAAAAGAAAATCAGGTGAGGCCATCCAACTGGACTCACTGCGACTTCATTGTTTAGCAGAAGACACCCACTTTTCAGGGAAAGGGATGGTAGCTTTTAAAGAGGGATTGTGTTTCTACACAGGCGAAGAAACTTTTCCAGAGAGAAGCATCAGTAAGGGTTGGAGACACAGCTCAGTGCCTGCCTGCCATGCACAGGATCCTGGGTTGAGCCCTAGGAACCCCCCCAACACCACTCCAACAGCAGCCAAGTGTGGGAAACAAACTTCAGACTTCAGACAGAGCAAGGGGAGGGGCTGGCTTCTCAGTTTCCCATTTTCAGCTAAGTTTTCACAGTATGCAAATAGAGGGGGCAGAGGCTGAGGCCTATTTATTTTGCAAGTGTTGTGCTTTTGTTCCTTTGAATCACACTAGGTACTTAGCCGATATTGCTAAGTCTTTCTCAGGAGGCTAATTGATCAAGGGACTCTTTCCAGAATTTCTCCTTGGGTCTCAAACACTGAGCCCATCTGAAAGCAAGAGGGCTGCCCTTTCTCAGACTTTGCTTCCTGTTCCTGGTTATAATCCCACAGGCCAAGTTTACCAGTTGGCTTGTTTGCTTTGAGCTGATTTTCTTCTAGGCCTGATCAATCAATCCCACAAGGAGCAGATCTTCTCTCCCAGAAGATGTATAAGTGGGAAGCAGAGCCCTAACTCTCATAAAAGATGCAGAAAAGAAAGAGGCACATATCCTGCCCAGGATAGTCAGATCCATGCACCAGGGACATTCCCCTCTTGAATTTGTGACACAGGGACAGATAAGGGTGAGACTTCTTTTAGGGCGGTGACAGGGGTTTGGTAATGGTTGCTGCATGGCTTTAGTGGTGGGAGTCATGTGTGTTGGGAGTAATGTTGAGAAATTGTCCCTGGCTCGCTGTTATTTTAAAGTCGTGTTCCTTGTCCTTCTGTCATTATTATCAGTAACTTGGTATCCTGACAACAGATGGCCATCTGAAAATTTTAACTCAATTTAGTTTCTGTTGCTGGTTAATGGGGAATCCTGAATGATATAGGAAAAGAAAAAAGTTGGTCTCTCAAACCGCACGAGTCCCCCTTATGATGAAGTATGGGTGCAGATGGAGGCCCTGGCCCTGGGGATGTCTCCTTGCCCTGAGTTCTGAGTGCCTCGATATCTTTGATGAATGCTCTTCACAGTGTTTCCGTGAAGAGCTGAGAGTAGCCCAGGGGCTACAATTTCAAGACACAGATTTGAAGGATATACACATTTAGTTCTTCGCAACTTACTAGAGGGGGGTCGTATCCAACGAGTTGAAGGCCAATTGAAATCAAAAGCTGACCTTCCTATACAATTAAACTTGGCCTTCGTACTCAGCCAAAAGTGAGACCTAGATCTCCAGCTCACTGACTCATTCTTGAGATTGGGACTTGACATGCTTGGAAGTCATGCAAACCACTTGCTCATAAGGAATCTCTGTGTGTCTCTGTCACTACCTCTCACAGCATCTCTTGCTTGCTCTCTAGAGGTCCCTACCACGACTCTGCTTCAAACCATCCCATTAAGCTTGTTTGTCACTTAGCATGTAGAATCTATCTAGGGTCACCCTAGGGGAAACTCCTGAGGGCAGTATGAGAATCCAGACTGGGGTTTCCCTGCTGGAAGCTGGAACAGGAGGGAGGGAAGAGGTGAGAGCCTGGCTTTCCAGCCGAGTTCACTCTCTTTTACCAGAGATAACACTGGGCATAAGACTTTAGCAGCAAGAAATCCATTTCTAGCACTCTGCTTCCTCGGAAGAGTCTATACTTCCGTTTAATTTTGTTTTACTCTTCCTTGTTTGTAACAATTTGACCATTTCAATACTAAGGAGTGAGACGTGGAGCCTTGGGAAAACAGATTCCAGTTACTGCCCCAAGAGAAGGGGTTCTCTGTGGTCTTTGTGCACCATTGTCTTCCTGTCAATCACCTGGGTGGCTCTCAGTCCTCAGCTCAATGCCCTATAGCCAGACATCCTCACCGGACAAAACTGTATAAATAGTCATAAAAATTTGAAAGGAATTCTTGGGGATTGGAGTGACTAAAAGCGCATTCGCATTTTAAGGGAAATCCAGTCCCTATACTGACATTGCCGATTCCAAATGTAACAATATCATTCTAGGGGCAAAGTAGTAAAGTCATTGTTTATTGTCGGAGTTACTAAAACTTATGGAAATTTGTGTCCTCGAGCAAAAAAAAAAGTTTCTGTTACGATCTCTGTTCATAAAAAGGTTTAGAAAGAGACTACACTGCCAAAAAGGAGGCTTCAGGAACCAGGGATGAGAACTTTGGTTTCTGGTGCCAGCCTACTGCTCAATAATTTATTTTGTGACTGTAGTGAAATCTCTTAAGCTTTGGTAACTCATTGTCTTTCTTACGTTTGGTTTGTTTTTCTTCTAGAATGGGACTTACAGCATTGATCTTCCCCTCCTCAGAGGTGAATGTGACATAAAGAATTCTGACTTCATCCATGGCTAGTAGTTAACAGGAATCTGCGGAGCACTGGGTCTCATCACAGGCACCTGGTGTTGGGCCTAAAGGCTCAAGCTTAGACCTACTTACCTCTTCCTTGCCTGGCTGGGGGAGTATCCCTCCACCTTGCATTGCTGGCCGTTGGAGGAGGAAGGGGTAATCAGCAAGTTTCACTGTTATACTAAAGCAGGCACTAAGATCTCAAGCCTGTGTTGACACCAAACACAGTTCTCACCTCGAGGGGATAAGAGATAGTTTATTCTGGAACTACATATGACTGACCAGAGGCCAGGGACTCAGTCAGATTCAGCTTGCCTCAAATACCACGTTCCAACATAGCAGCAGCTTTGAGAAGTTTTAGAGTAAAATAGAACTGAGGCATTTTCCAGCACACCGGTGGAAGCATACCGCAGGTGGGTGACGGCGAAGCAGGTTTCAGGTGTTATCTGATCACACCCTTAGCTTTTGATGGAAGTCTGTTAATACATACCAGAAGGATGCATGTGACAGTCACGGGAGGGTTAGCTCAGACCCGCAGGTGGGCAATGAGTGGCTATTAAAGGTAATTTGGCTCTGGATGTGTAACATTCCAACTCTCCAGGCTTACAAAGTTCTAGTTAGTCAACCTTGGAGAATCTTTAACAGACATTTGGTCTACCTCTCACCCCCATGTCTGGAACTTCCACTCACACCTGACTTCTTTAGAACTTGTGAAAGGAGTTTGGTGTGTGAATAGCTGTTTGCATCAGTGTGTCCTTGGGTACACAATAGCTGGAGGATCCTAGCTGTCATTTTACTTACGTGTTCCCCATAAGGAGACAGTATATGTTTGAAGAGATAAATGTACTCAGCATGATTTGAACATTACAAAGTATATGCCTTAGATAGGGTTTCTATTGCTGTGAAGGGTCACTGTGACCCTGGCAACTCATAGTTTTGGTTGTGAGCCTAGCCTTTAATGGCTGAGCCGTCTTTCCAGCCCAGACCATGGCAACTCTTATGAAGGAAAACTTTTAATTGGGGCTGGTTTACAGGTTGAGAGGTTTAGTCCATTATTACCATCATGACAGGAAACATGGTGGCATTCAGGTAGACATAGTGCTGGAGAGGCAGCTGAGAGTTCTACATCTGGATCAGCAGGCAGCAAGAAGAGAGAGTGAGCGTGGTTTGAGCTTCTGAAACCTCAAAGCCCACCCACCCCTAGTGACACACTTCTTCCAACAAGGCCACACCTTCTAATCATGACACCCTCTATGTGCCTATGGGGAGCCATTTTCATGCAAATCACCACAGTATACATGTACTGCAACATCATATGATTCTCCATGAATATATATATATATATCATTTTTAATGTTTGTACACAGTTAAAAAGGAAATTTGGGGATGACATTGCTTATGACACATGAGAAACAAGAATCCCTTAACCAGTACTTATATTTGCCACCAACACGTCTAGGCAGCTATCTAACCTAACTTTTATCCAGCATCTTCAAAATTAACTCAACGTACTTTGGGACACTGTGTGGAAAAGACCAACTTCTAAGGGGCTACATGTTTACTTGAATTCTAGGCAAAGAGCTTAATTGTGTCTGTTTACTACTCCAGGATACTTTGAAATGGAGGCAAGTAGACTATTGTAGCATTCCTTTCTCAAAATAGCAGGAGTTTTGTAATTAGAATCGTGGAACCAAACCCACCTCTTAGCTGGTCATATTATCTTGGGCAAGGTATCATTTGATTTTTCTGAGATTTGATTTTCTTTCAAAGATTATTGTATTTTAATTCTATATGTATAAGTGATTTGACTGCACGTATGCACGTGCATCCTTTGTGTACTTGGTGCCTACAGAGGCATCAGATCTCCTAGAACTGGAGTTACTGCTGGTTATGAGCTACCATAAGATTACTGAGAACCAAACCCAGGTCCTCGGCAAGAGGAAACAGTGCCTGTGAATTGTGGAGCCATTTCTCCAGCCTTATGATCTGTTTTAAAATATTTAATTTTGTTATTTTAAATTATGTGTATATGTGTTTGTCTGTGTGTGGGTATGTGCATACAAGTTCAGGTGCCTATGGAGTTCAGAAGAGGGTGCCAGATACCCTGGATCTTGAGTTACAGGTGGTAGTGAGCTGGCTGATGTGGGTGCTGGGGACTGAACCTTGGTCCTCTGCAAGAGCAATGTGTACTCTTAACTGCTGAGCCATCTCTCCAGCCTAGAGACTTGATATTTTTGTATGTAGTAAGAACACATTTTCTTTAGGGATGAAAGATGTACTAAACTGAGCTTATAAATGCCAGATGTTCTATCTGGCACATACTAGTGTGTGGTGTCTGTTGGATACCTTTTCTCTTGAGGAACTTTGAAATACCACCAAAGATTAGGATAGGATGGCAGGAAAACTTTGGTCTATGAGTAGAATCAAACATGGCCATAGTTTGTGTAAGGGGAATATACAAGAATGCCTGAGGCCGGGGAATTTATACAGAATAGAAAATTGTTTCTCACATTTCTGGAGGAGGCCAACAAGGCTGAGATTGAGGTGTTTGTGTTTTCATCATCTGGTGATGGTCTGATCTCTGTTTCCAAGATGTCCCCCTAAATGCTTTGTCCCATGGAGGAGGGACAGTAGTTCTTACATGATCGTAGGTAGAAGAACAAAACAGGTGAACTCCTTCAATCGAGCCATTTTTGTGCAGACATATAATCCCATTTATGATTTTCTGAAGTTGTACCTCCCAGTGCTATTACAGTGGGGACACAGACTCAACATGAACTATGGAGGGAAAAGAAACAGTGCTACATTTGCAACATGTGAATCTACATGCTGAAAAAAGTGGAATTTTAATTACAAACTGAGAAAAGGACAAAAGCCAAGATAGACTAAGAAAAAGTGAAATGTGGATCACACTCCACGTCTGCCATGATTCCCGAAGTCCTCTATTTGTTTGTTATTTATTTTTTAATCTAACTTTCCATGCTGAGAGCTAATAGTTGGGACCTACATGCTTTTTAGTTTCTCTGCTCTAGGACTCTCTGAACTGGCTGAATAATGCATTACTTTCTCAACTCTGCTTTCAGATGGAGGAGCAGGGGATTTATTTTATTTCCCTGGGAAATCAATGCCATGTGCATGGGTATTTTGGACTGAAGTCTGGTACATCTAACATACTGCTGTTGGCTGATGTGAATCAAATGTCAAACCCTTAATGCCCATTCAACACTTCACTTTAAAAGCGAAAGAAAACCTAATAGAAGACTAAAATATTTATTATTTTTTATGAATGCTACTCTTTCCTTGATGTTTTACTTGGAAGACGACTCTCAAACATACCAAAATAAATGAATTACTTTCCCTTCCTAATTCTGACTTATACTCCCCAAGCTATGAACCCCAAAGCCAAGGCAGGGATGCTTGAGTTTGGTGGCATTTGAGGAGATCAGATCAAACAACATAGTTCTCTTTCTTGGAACTGGTTTATTTCAAATATACAGTTTCAAGTTCTTCTGAATAAAAAGCAAAGGGAAAATAAAACAGCATTATAAACATGTGTGAAAATGTCATAATGGAATCTATTATGTATAATTAATTGATACTAATAAATAAAACAAAAAAGCAGAGAAGAAAAAAAGTAAGGAAGCAGCAGCTTCCATCCTGCCCCACGGAGCAGAGTGAAGGCTCGAGTCCCAGAAGGTCACACTGATACCCACATGCCCATAGGAAGGCAATGAGGAGCTGCCCCAGACCCTTGCTTGACATATCATCCATCCCTATGATAGGCGTATGTGATCATCAGGCCAGCAATCATCAAGCCCACCCGGAAGAAGGCAGAAGAGAAAACCACGATCGTGTCAGTAAAGTTTGATTGGCAGGAAGGCGAGAAAGGAAAGCTGATGGCACTGATGTGGTCTGGGGGATGTCAAACTAGCCCTTCTGAAGCCTACCGGGTGCTATTATAATGGTGACATCAACACAGCTGGTCTGTCCCAAATACACCGCACTTTTGCCAGGGGGAGGTGATGTAGTTAACCAGGTTAGAGGCGGACATAATAGGGTAAAGTTTAACATGCTCTCTAGGAGCTGAGATTTCCCACTGCTGGCTGAAGCTAGCTAGTGTCTAGAACTTTCATGGGGGAAACTTGCTCTAGGCTGTCTTTCATAGGTTCATTGCTATTTAGTAACTACACCCAGACTGTGACTTTCCAAGTCAATGCAATTGTCCAGAGCTGATCGAATGATAAGGTTGTTAAGGCGTCATTGGAAAAACCAGTAAATGTGATCTGGGGGCAGTACAAGTAAGACACGAGTCTCTGGAACTTTCTAGTCAAATGCTGCTTGTTACAAAGTCACTTGGAGTCGCTTGACTTGTTTTCCCATGGTGGACACCATTCTCGGCGTACATGGGGCATACCACCATCCATTTCTTCTCCCCACCATCCTTTTATTTTCTGTTAAAGTTGACATTTTGCAGCTGCCTCACTAAATCTAGACCCATGCAGAATAGTTTACATGCATTCTTTTATTTAGCCATCAGAGCCATCCGGATGTGGGTATTGCAGCTAGGTGCATTTTAAAGACAAGGGCAGGGGCTGGAAAGATGGCTCGGTAGTTAAGAGTGAGTACCCCTTTTGCACAGGACCTGAGTTCATTCCCTGTGAGATGGCTCATGGCCTCCTGAAACAGCAGCACCAGGGAGATCCGGTGCCCTCTCTGGATTTCACAGATACCTGCAGACACTTGTGCACATCCTACCCTGCATACCCCATCACATACACGTAATTTAAAATAATCCTTTAAAGACAAGGAAACTAAGACCCCCAGGAAAGAGGGTCCTCACTAAAGTTGTCTAGTGAGAGAGAAAAGACCGGGGCTTTAATCCTGGGTGATCTTGTAGCCCCAGCCCTGTGTTAATTCTGAGAATTCACTGCTTCTTAATTCTGAACTGAAGAAAAAAAATCTGATCCAAGGTAAATGAAAAATCAGTGAAATAACCGTGAATGGAAACACGGAGTGTCCAGTTATCTTAGAGTAAAAGCTAATGTCATGGCAGTTTTTGGATGACCCAAGAAACCCTGCGGTGACCACCAGAGATAACTGCTCAGGATTGCAGAGTGAACGCTGAGAACAAGCCTCAGGACCTCAGGGTCGAAGGATCTAGAAAAACAGTCCTCATCTCCTCACTGGGAGAGCACTCTCTTCTTATCTGTCTGCTTCTGGGCTTGGCAATTCTGAATGACTGCCATTTGGAGTTGATGGCATCCAACCTCTGGATGATCCTATGCATGACACAAAAGCCACTTTTGAATCTTAGCTCACCCCTCCCTAGCTGTGTGCTCTGTGATTAGCACTGATCTATCTGAATTAGTCTCATTATCTAGAATAGCAGCAATAATATCTACCCTGAAGGGCTGGCCTAAGAAAAACAATACAATAAATGTAACGGATTTAATAGTGCCCAGCATATAATATGGTTCAAAAGGTAGCCATTGGTAATGCATTGTGTTGTTTTTTTAAAAACACTGTGTGTAACAACTTTTTTTTTTGCTGCTTAAGAATTCAATACACAAGAATGGGTTGAATGCTTTATTAAAGTCTTGGCAACAGAATTTCATGTGCTGAGCAGCTTAAGCAACAGACATGCATTTTCTCTCAATTTGGAGGCTTCAAGTCAAAGGTCAAGATAAGAGATGGTTTCTTCTGGATCCCTCCCCACCTGTCCAGCTTACAAGGACAGTCAGTTCCTTCCATGGTCTTCACTCTGGACCTGTGTCCTAATCTCTTTTTATAAGGACAAAGTCATGTTTGACCAGGCTCCCCAACTAGTGTCTCCATTGCAACCGAGTGATTTTTTTCAGGCCCTTTTTCCCAAATGCAGTCACATTCTGAAGTAGGAGAGTTTAGGACTTCCACATGGGCATTCAGGGGCACACAAACTTGATGCTTAACAACATGCAAAATAGTTTTGTCCAAAGCAAACATCAGGTCAAGGAGACAGGAAATACAAAGCAATTTGTTCAAAGAATTGTGGAAAGGCATTAGCAAAATCTAAGAGGCAAGAAGAAACTCTGTACTTATAGACAAAAATATGTTGATTCCACCAAAAAAAAAAAACTGCAAGCACAATGAGAACTCAAAGGTATGGAATCTGGAAAAAGGAATTCAAGAGATCTGGTAATTGAGTTCAAATTATGGGCTGTACCTGGGCCTCAGCTGTACAGGTTCTTCAAATTTCATGTTTTGTAAACGTAATCCCCAGAGTGACATAACTGTGAGATCTGAGAGCTCAGAACTTGAGAGGTGACTGGGCTGTGAGTGGACTCATCACTTCATAAATCCATAGATTAGTGGAATGACAGGTCGTTATAGGAATGGCTTTGTCACAAAACAAGTTCAGTCCCTGGAACCCATAAAATAGAAGGAGAGAATTGAATCCTGTAAGCTGTTGTCTGACTTCTATATGCTCAGTGTGGCATGCATAGGCACACCCACCCCACCCACATTCTCTCTCTCTCTCTCTCTCTCTCTCTCTCTCTCTCTCTCTCTCTCTCTCTCTCTCTCTCTCTCATACTCACACAGAGAGAATAAGTAAATAGAACTGTAGTAAAGGTATAATTAAAAAGATTAAAATAAATGGAAAGCGTTTCCCCATGTCATTAAATATTTTTGTACAACGTAAAGTTGTTAATGTACCATCCCATTTTATGGATATATCATAAACTATTGGCATAGTTGTCCATGGTTTAACTATTAAGTGGTTTGCCTTTCTCACAACCCTTGGTATGATAGATACGTAAGTCTCTATACACACTCCTAAATCCATCTTTAGATCGGATTCCTGGAAATGAAACCAAGGGGCAGAGCAGGCTTATACTTGACATCTTGGTTCCATGCTCTCAAAACATCTCCTGCCATTGATAACAGACCCTTCCTGTCCCCTCTGATAAATAGTCCCGGGCCCTACCTGCACTACCAAGAAATCATGGAGAACATATATGCCAGGTTCTAGAACTTTCCTGCAGTAGACCAGTCCCAGAACCCTTCCCACACAGGCCTCTGAAAATGCTTCATAGCTGCTTGATTTGTTTCTCTGCCTACCCAAGACTGTAAATGCTGTTCAGTATTCTTGGCTTCAATCTAAAACCTACATCATGAAAAAGGCAGATCTAGTGGCCAACTACCTGACAAGACTCTCTTCTGTGACGTAATAAGAGATTGCGAGAGGGGGGATGCTTTTAAAGCTGGAAGACCACATTTGCAAGAAACTTAAATGAAATATATGAAAATACGGTGAATATAAAGATATCATGGAACAAGATGAACAAGGCCTGTAAAGAGACAGATCTCTACCGTGGTGATGCCTTCTTTTGGTGTCTGATTCTACCCAGAGCTTCAAGGTAAGCTGAAGGCTCATGGATGGAGTGTGCAGGTCTATCACTGAGCGTATGGCAGTCATGCAACACCATCACCAAGGATACCTTCCAGGACAGTATAGGAGAGATCCACCACCTGCCTCTGTCTGGAATGACATGCAAAAGAACAAACTTCATTACCCCAACATAGGGAGGAAGACTTCCGTGCTGGAGACCTCCCTGCTTATATCCTATTTCTGCCCAGCTACGTCACTTCCTGTCTGCCTGTACAGGCCTCCAGAGCTCTATGGTTAGCTAGTGGCAAGCTCCATTCTCTGACCCCAAGACAGGCTTTATTTTGCGCAAGAAAGGTATTACCACACTCTACCCTCGTCTGCATGCACCTCTATTGATATTTTCCAGAAGATACTTAGTTTGCCATAGCTCAGTGAACTAGAACTATCTATTGATTTTAGTCTTGCAGATTTCAGATTGAGTTTTAGTTCCAGTGCTTGCTAGTTATGTAGAAGGGGGTCAAACAATTTACCAACGTCATGGCTGAGCAAGTATGATAGAGCATAACAGACACTGTAAGCAGGACAGAAGAGCTTCTTTTGTAGGGGAGCGATGAGTTTTGAGTAGATGAATAGCTGTGGTCTGCCCAGTGCGACACGGGGTCTTTACAGGGATTAGAGGAATGCTGACTGTGTTGGGTGGACTAGTTTACAACTCGTCTCCACAGCACTCATCCAAATGGCTGGTAAAATCCCATTCTGTTGTTCTGTAATTGCACGCTCTGTAACACTGCACTCACTGTTCATCAGGCCTTAGAGCGCATGCTTAGCAAAGCCTGTTGACTGACTCAATAGGTCTCGAATTTCAACATCCATGATGGGAAATATGGAATTTTTGTCAAGTGTTCTATAAACAAAAAGCAAACCTGAAGACTTCCCTTATATCCAATTATTCAGAGCTAGATAATTCAAGATGGGACAGCAGTTAAGAGGACTCAGGTTCAATTCCCAGCACCCACATGGTGGCTCATGACTGTCTGCAACCCAGTGACACACACATGGTGCAAGACATCCCTGCAGGCAAAACACCCATACACACTGACGAATAAGATAGTTTGTTTAATCAGAACAAGAGAAATGTTTGCTGATGTGTTCATTCGTGATTAAGTATCTCAGAGTGGTGAGAAGCACCATGTATGGACTCAGACAGACTCAGGTTTCAACCTTGGCTTTGCCCGTTACCATTGTGTCATCTCAGGAAAGTTTTATAATCTCTGTAAGTTCTGGTGTCCTCATCTAACTAACATGTGTAATATGTAATACTGTATATTATTAAATATAACACATGTAACTAACAAGTCTGATAATAACTAATATTATCTTATAAAGACATAAGAGGACAAATGCTCTGAGACACTTAGAGGTCAGGAAGAGTAGATGCCATGCAGCATCCTAAGGGACAATTCAGAGGGCTTTAAAAGAGCACGTTAGTTCACGACCAGGTTTAGAGAAGAGTGCAAAGCTGTTCAACACACCCTTCTCCTCCCTTCCACAAGAGCAACATCCCAGTCTGTGGGGCATGGCAGTGGAAGCCTGTAACTACGGCACTGAGGAGGCAGGGGTAGGCAGATCTCCATGAGTTCAAGGCCGACCAGGGCTACACAGGGAGATAATCACCACAACAGCAAGCGCCTATCAGAGCTGCACATCTGTTAGAGCTGGTGAGCCTACATCAGCTTTGTATTGTGCCGGTGCCGAAATTCCACTATGGAAAGGAGTGGAGCCAGGTGCTCTATGAAATCTTTTCCCAACAAAGTTACATAAGGTGACCTCTGTACTCAAGAAGATTGTAGGTTTCCTAGAAAGATAAAGCAAGCAAACACGATAATCCAAGGAAACCTGATAATCCCAGACCATCCCCGGGTAAGTGATTAATCAGTGTTACAGAGACATGTAAAGTCCCAGGCACAGATCAATGCAGTAGATTTTTACGTCTCTCTGCTGGTTCCTTCCTGGACCACAGTCTCTGAAGGTTGCCTAATCTTTCTTTGTTGTCTTCTTTCTGTTTTTATTTTTTATTTTTGACTTTTTAGGATGCAAAATCAAACACTTAGGTCACAAAAATTCAAATGCCTAAGCTGACTAGACAGGTAATACAAACACAGCAGAAGGAAGGAAGACGAGTCGCTGCCGAGCAGAGACCCTTGTCGGGCTTGCACACCGGATGGAATGCCTGTGTCTGGAAACACTGGGGCTGAGCTCAGACTGACCTGCATGTAGGCCACTGTTTGATAAGCCACTGAAAACAAGTGGTAGCAACGCTATTATCACTTTGAACTGACTAGTATTTATTGAATGCTTACCCCATGTGGGATATTGTGCTAAGTACAGTTAACTCTCAAGATAAGCAAGGGCCATCGGTGTTTATTTTTTACAGAAAAGGAAACGGAGGTTCAGAAAGGTTGATTACTTGCCCAAGTTACAGTACTATGAGAGATACAGTGAGGGCTTGACTTGGGTTGATATTTGTATGTGGGGGAGTGGGGGATACATGTATGTATGTGAATTTACATGCACATGTATATGGAGTCCACATATCAACTTTGGAGGTACTGCCAATATCATTCATTCATTCATACAAACAGAATCCTTTACTTGCCTGGAACTCACCAACTAGGTCACCCTGGCAGACCATTAACCCTGGATTCACCCGTCTTTGCCGCCCTTGTACAAGGATTAACCAGGGTGCACCACCACCCCCGGATCATTTTCCTCAGATCCTCATATGCTTGCAAGACAAGACTTTACTGACTGGGCTATCTCTTCAACCCCTGGTGGGGATATTTTATGGCAAAGGCTCCATTTTTCATCACTACCCAAGAGCTGGTTTTAGTGAATCTTCCATGAAAACTACAAGATTTGTGTTCTGTGTTGGGAGGCTAGGACCAATGAAGACAGACAGATTTTGTTTCTATATTTTTTTTCTAGTTTCTAAGGTCCCCAAAAGGGTGCCACCAACTAGGGGCCAAACTTTCAATACATGCTTGTGGAGGGCATCTCATTTCTTGTTATCCTTCCTTCCTTCCTCCCTCCCTCCCTCCCCCTCCCTCTCTCCCTTCCCCTCCCTCTCTCCCTCCCTCTCTCCTTTCCTTTCTTTCCTAATATAGTTTTTATTCTTTGAAGGTTTCATGTATTTATACCATGGATACTGATCATATCCATCCACCACCTCCAACTGCCCCTAGTTCCCCACCTTCCTGTCAACTTCATATTCTCTTTAATTTTTAAAATTGCTTTTAATGAATAACCCCCAAGTCTAACTCCACTGCCCTCCCACAAGAATGTAGGTGTGTGGCCAGCCACAGAGGTAACCATTGTAAGGTTCCTTACAATCAGTTTTCTTACTGCTGTGACAAATACAAACTTAAAAGAGAATAGTGTTATTTTGCTCATGGTTTCCAAGAGTTTAGTTCCTAGGCCACTGATTCCAGGCATACAGTGGGACAGAGAAGGTAGTAGCAGGAGTGTGTGGAGAAGGATAGGCTATCCATCTCATGGTGGACAGGGAGCAGAGAGAAACATGATGCCATCAAACACTTGTCCCCAGTGACCTACTTCCTCCACCCAGGTCCCACATTCTGGCTTCTAAAACCTTTCAAAAGAGCACCACCCCTGGGACCAAGTGTTCAGCACATGCCTGTGGGGGCCATTACATATTCAAGGTAGCAGCAATAGTCAGTTATTGCAATGTCCCCTAAAATGTAAATGAACTATATATTTAATATTCTAGTTTCCTTCACTGGCTGACCTAACTTCAGTGGTATTTAAACATGTAATACAATAGTATTATCAAAAAAAGTAAAACAAATGTAGCCTTAATTGAACCTTGCCCTCGAATACCAGGAAAATCCAGAATAAGTACCAGGAGGTGGGTGTTTTCCACTTCTTCAATTCATTACATTTTTTTTGACACGAGTTAAGGAGGGAATTGCCTCCATCCTTGCTCCTGGATGGAATTTGAGACTGAGTATGAATGTCTAGCTACCTGGTGTCTCAGCTGCCTTTATAAACCTTATCACTGTAGGATCTGAGCATTTTTATCAGGTTTTCAAGAACACTTTGTAGTTGAGGACAACATAAATACATTTTCTTTGTTTTGGTCTCACACTTCCAGGAGCAAACTTCTACATGAAGATTCATAGCTTGCCTCATCCAGTCAGCACACAGATCGTGAAGTCAACTCACACAGAGCTAGCAACATGGCGAATGTATGATACTATTTACAACCCAGTAGATGTAGAACTGGTCAACCTGGAATCACCTCTGTTGGTTCCATGTCTGTTTCCTGGTTTCTGGTGTGACACAATATATGATAAGCACCACGTGAGTGAAGGGTGCGCCAGACCCTTGCCCCACCTACTTCTTTTTGTACTTTTACATCATCTACAATTATTTCAAAATTAAAAGTTTAAGTAAAAAGAAATCCGTTTGGGGTGGGTGTCACAGGTCTATAATCCCAAATTCTTGAAAAGCTGATGCAGGAGGATCACAAATTTGGGATCAGCTTGTGTTACAAAATGAGTTTAAGGATAGGATAGTCTGTGAAACTTCATGAGAGCCTGTTTCAAAGTTAAAAGGTAAAGAAAACTAGTTAACTTAAAACATTCTTATAGGGAAGAAAATAAACCTCTACAGACAGACAGAGAGAGAGAGAGAGAGAGAGAGAGAGAGAGAGAGAGAAATATCTCAAAGATACATCTATCTGCTAATGTACCACTGTCAAATCCTGTCCCTCCCCTCATGTTACTCCTCATTACGTTACTTCTTCCCTTTCCAGCGTTCAGAACTATGCATAGTATAAATAACACTTATATAAAAGCATAAAACATATACATATTTATATACATGCAAATACACTACACACATATTAGAGACACATCATAAGTGACACATATTAAACTGGTAATACTGGAAAGGGGACTAGTGTAGAAGGGAGATTAAATAAATTAACTTGTGATTTACCTGTTTGCTGGCACTTAAAAAGCAATACTTTATTGTTATAAATAACAAAATCCTTGGAAAGGAATTCTTGGTGTTACACCCCTAAAATCATTGATATGGTAAGATCACAGAAGAAATAAACATTGGTTCAAAGATAATTTTGATGATTGACTTTTGGTTTCCCTCATGAAGTGCAGGAGCAAACTGTAGTTCTGGCAAAGCATTCCAGAAAGCTGGGTGCTATTTAACTTTTAGGATGGATCCTTCAGCTGTTATTTACTTCCCAAGACCTGTGCCAGTGGTTCAGGTAGCTGCCACCATGGATCCACTAATTAGTAACTTGGATCAAAAGAAGATATACAACCTAGAGCCAGATATAAATAAAAACAGAACCCCACGTACAGTATTTGACCTTTAGCACTAAGCCTTCCTGGCTAATCAGGTCTAACCTAACTTTGGCTCTCCACAAGACCCAAGCCGTTTAGCTTGTCTAGATGTTTTATTTGAGGCACGGCCTTTGTCCATAAACACTGTGTTCCCAGCTCTTCAGAGCTACAGAACAATTAAACATAGATTTTTAACTCTTCATAACAGATTCATGTTGGGATCATAATTTCTAACTTGTTGAAGACTGTATTCATTATTTTTTATTGCTGTGATAAAATGCCACCACCAGAAGAGATGTGTGGAAGAGTTTATTTTGGTTTACGATTCCAGGGGAGGAGTCTGTGGGAGCATGTGACCCCGGCAGGAAGCTGAGTGCTCACATTTTCAGCTCTAAATACAAATCAGAGAGGAAACTGGAAGTTGGGCAAGAGTATAAATCTCAAAGCCCGGCACCAGTGCTGAACCTCCTCTAGCAAGGGCTCTTAAGGGCTCCATAACCTCCCTGTGGCGTGTGAATGAGGATGGACCAGTGCTGAACCTCCTCTAGCAAGGGCTCCATAACCTCCCTGTGGCGGTGTGAATGAGGATGGACCAGTGCTGAACCTCCCCTAGCAAGGGCTCCATAACCTCCCTGTGGCGGTGTGAATGAGGATGGCCTCCCAGTGCTGAACCTCCCCTAGCAAGGGCTCCATAACCTCCCTGTGGCGGTGTGAATGAGGATGACCTCCATGGGCTCATGTATTTGATTGGTTGGTCCCTAGTTGGTGGAACTGTCTTTGAAGGACTAGGAGGTGTGGCCTTGTTGGAGGAGGTGTGTTACTAGGGATGGACTGGGAGATTTCAAAAGCCCACACACAGCATTTCCAGTTTGCTATTTCTGTAAACTCTCAGCTCTGACACCATGATTTCATGTTCCCTACCATGATGACTATGGACTTATCCTCTGAAACCGTGAGCCCAATGAACTCATTTTTCTAGAAGTTGCTTTGGCCATGGTGTCTCCTCACAGCGATAGAGAAGTAACGAAGACATTCTCCAAACAGTGCCACCAACCATTCAAATACCTGAGCCCATAAGGGGCAGTTCTCACTAAAAACAACAGGAACGTGAAGAATTTATTGATTCTCTGAGCATTTCTCAATACTTTTGGAGTATTGGTGCTTGTGATCCTTTCCAAATTCCAAATTAAAATTTAAATTGCATGCATTCATCCAGTGTGTGGTGTGTTTACGTGTATGCACACATACTCAAGCCATAACACAAATGTGGAGGTCCGAGGACAACTTTCAAGAGTTGGTTCACTCCTCCTGTCATTTGGGACCTGGGGATTGAGCTCAAATTATCATCCAGGTGCCTTTACCTTCCAAACCGTCTCATCCCCCTTCATGACTCTTGTACAGAAACTCCTCTTTGCTCTAGCCAACTTGGCTTTGGTAGAAAGGGACTCTCGCTCCTCATCGTCTTCCCCATGCCAATGGACTTTGGTAGTGTTTCTTCATAATTAGCCTGGTGGTGACAATCCCTAGTCTCTTCTAAGCCATCTCTAATGTATGCACATTTGGCTGAATCTACTAGCTTTGGATCATTTAGCAATCCATGCAAACAAACTTCTGGATATTTCAGGAAAGACTATAAATGGAAAGGGACCTTTTGTCATCTTAAATGTTGAAAGCACATTCAAATAAAGTTCTAGAACATGACACTGCACATGATTTTCTGGTTATTTTCCCAACATGCAGCATGCATCTGTAGCTGTGTGGAGAACTAACCCTGTATGTATGTACCAGGTAGGACATAGTCTGATGTAGACAGACAGAAGATAAACAAATGAGGAGCCCAGAGAAATGCCTTGATTTGGAAAATCTTAGCCTTTGCAGACTTACATCTCACGGTTTTTCCATTGGCAGTGGTTAGACATGGCATTAATAGTGGCCAGCACTGAGTGAGGTTTCACCCTCTGGGCTTGCCTTGTTCTAGTGGGAAAGAAAGTTCAGTACTTGTCTCATGATTACCAAACCCTGGCATTTCTGACATGGTCAACATGAGCCCATGGCCCATCACATCAGGAACCTTCCTTCCTTCCTTCCTTCCTCCTTCCTTCCTTCCTTCTTCCTTCCTTCCTCCCTTCCTTCCCTCCCCTCCCTCCTTCTCTCCCTCCTTCCTTTCTTTCTTCCTTCTTTTCTTTCTTTTTTCAAAAGCTGTAAGAATGAGACACAAACCCAAAAGTTAAACATGAGTTCTCAAAAGTCTCCGCACAAGCTTGCAAGTAGAGATGGAGTCATCACTACTTCTGTGACTCCTGTCAATTAATCCACCCCCACACCACAAACCAGATTCCAAAATAAGTTAAAAGAGCAGCCTCGGGGACTCAGAATGACATCACCCTCATGGCCGCAGCAGCCACCGGTGTTTGCACTCACAGTGACATTTACCCGGGAGAGATGGGCAAGGGAACCGATGACACAGCCCCTGCAGTCACAGTCCCTGTCACGGGAAGTGGAGGAGGAAAGCCCCAGGTGTGGTTCCCATGACCTCATGCTTTTCCTTGTCATGGCCTCTCACTGGTTGTCAAGAGCATGGGGGAATTCTTTACTAATGTCCCTCCCTTAGACCCCCTGATCACCCGGAGTGTCTCTCCAGTCTTCCTTGGCCTCCTGTCAACCCCTCTCCTGCCCATGTTACTCCACACCGATACTGCTTTCTTCTCTTCCCAGCTCCTCCAAACCAGTCACCCCGACACAGTCACTTTTATCCTTCAAGAACTACAGACTATTATCAGACATACCCTCTTAGTTTCCAAGGCATGCATACCTTCCTGAAGGCACTGACTGTCCTGTTATATAGTTAGCTTGTTTGTTGACAGATGCTGTAAGATCCACGAATGGAGGTCTGCTGCTTAACATGGATTTCGACTTGAACTTCTGCGTAAGGATCCGTACTCAGACTCAAGGTCTGCTAGCTTCTGTTTCCTACACTCCTACCCTACACTTCGCTGTCTCAGACATCACCTTTCCTTTGTCCTCAGTCCCTCTTACCCCATCAAATCAATAGCCTCGTCCTGTCTGTTAGCTCTCTAATAGCTCTTGGCTCCCACCCTTCTGCTTTCCTGCCACAGGGTGTGGTTTTGGTTCTGGCTACATCATCTCTCACCTATAGTGTCTTAGCACCCCTTCCTCGTCCTCCCTATCACCCCACCCCGATCCTTCATCCACACCGCAGCTGTGAGGGCTGTAGACGCAAATCTGCTTATGTCACTGTCCTGCTCCTGGGTCTCAAAGCTGGTTGGTTCAAGGTCTCTAATGTTCTCTGTAAGGCCCTCTATGACCTCACACCTCTCTTTCACCATTCATGGTCTCCCTTATTTTCTTCCACTCCAAACCCACACTCCATCTGATTTGGACGCATGGATTGCTACAAATACTTGATTCAAATCCATATACTAATGTATTTAGATCTTTCAAACAATTGTAATTGAACACATTCATGCAAATTTATAACATATGTTTCTATGCATGGAGGATCATCCATGCCTCAATTTGTGACATTAAGTGGATTTTCTGCTTGAAATCGTCATCTTTTTTGTGACTATTCCTGTTAATGCACGTGTGTCATTGATTAGAGAAGGTGGGAGTTTCCACAAACATTCTCATTCTTTCTTTAAAACTCGGCCATTTCAGTGTTGGATCACAGTTTGGGGGAATGAGACTTCTTGTCTAATTAGAAGGACAGCAGTGTGCCTTTTCCTGAGTCTTGCCTCTGCAGAATTGGCAAAGGATGACATGCCTAGGGTCTGTGATCAGCAGGTGGGTGGAGGTCAGCCTGGTCAGGTGCTTTTGTGGTCTAGTTGAATCCATAAAGGCATAGATGGAGATAACACTGACTTCACTGGGTTAAACTCTAGCAAGAGGTGCCACTCACAGTGGCATTGAGAAATGCGAGTTTGTCCTTGTCCATTTGAGCACAGTGTTGGTTGGATTGCAGAGAATGCTAATCACTGCCCTGTGAGAGACGCTGAGCTTTTGAGCTTTGACCTGGTGTTTATCAGGCCCAGTGCTGAGGAAACCGGGAATTAGATTAGATCACTACAACCTTACTGGGTAAGGAGTGTGGAAAGTGTGGGGACCCCTAACTCCCTCCATCAAAGCCCAGACCAGCATAGAACAAAAGCTCCAGGGTTTTTCACCCTCTGACCCACCAGCGCAGGACACCTAACTGGGGTTCTATTTGTTTGCCTCTCTCAAGAATTTTTCAGCCAGCAGTCATTTCTACTTACTCACTGGAACGCTGATTTCTTTTGCGATAAGATAATTATTGCCTCAGGTTTCTGTTTTCCTCCTTTTCCATTACCTTCAGGTTTTATTAACTTTGTAGCAAGGCTAGTGTGGCCGCTGTGGGATCCCACATCTTGCTCAGTAAAACCCCACTGTAACTTTCGGAGTCACAGCCCCAGCCCCAGTCCCGACAGCCCTAACAAGCAAGTCCTGACCACTGCTCAATGGACCAATTAAAGACAAGCCATGGTGAAAGCAGATACAAGGAAATTAATTCAATGTGACCCCATTAGGAGATGAGCAAGGAGAGCCAGTGCCCCCTCCCCACAAGTCCATCTTCAGGGTCCTAACAGGTAAATACAAGGCAAGAAGTATGCATGCCTGAGCAGGCCTGGCCAAGGGGTGGGCCTATCCACCACTGACCCTCTTAGCTCCAATCTGCCCTGCAAGGCCGTCTGACAACCTCAGCAGCTAGGCCTCTGCTCTCTCTGGCCGCTTTGCCCTCCGTTCCCGTCTCTGTCTTGCAGCGTGCAGTCCAGGCTGAACTCTGGTCCTGCTTTTTGACTTTAGCAACAAAATGCCCCTTGCTACCCCTGCCAGTCAGAATATCAACTCTCAACCACATGGGCATCATTAAAATTCACATTCTGGCTTTGGGGAGGTGTTTGCCATGGAGATCTTGCTTTGGATCCTCAGCAACTCAGCATCCATATAAAAGGCCAGATGTGGCGGTGTGCACCTGTAATCACAGCAGCTCTGGAGAGGTAGAGAAGGGAAGGGCGCTGGGGCTTGCTGGCCAGCCAGCTGTGTTGAACTGGTGAGCTCCAGTGAGACCCTGTCTCAGAAAGCAAAGTGGCTAGCAGCTATGCTTGCCAGCATTGACCTCTGACCAATAACGATACACACACACACACACACACACACGTGCATCACACATACCACACACACCTGAAAATAATAAAAATAAATTATGAAAACACAATTCACCTACCCACTGCTGTTCTTTGGATTCCCACGAAGTTCCCTTCTTGGGTGTAGCTGCAAGGTGAGCTGGTTACATTGAAGACTCTGGTTATAAACTGCTCTGCCTCTCCTCTCCTCTCCTCTCCTCTCCTCTCCTCTCCTCTCCTCTCCTCTCCTCTCCTCTCCTCTCCTCTCCTCTCCTCTCCTCTCCTCTCCTCTCCTCTCCCCTCCCCTCCCCTCCCCTCCCCTCTCCTCTCCTCTCCTCTCCTGTCTTCCTCTCCTCTCCTCTCCTGTCTTCCTCTCCTCTCCTGTCTTCCTCTCCCCTCCCCTTCCCTCCCCTTCCTTTTCTTTTTCCTTTTTAAAACTCATGAACCCAAGGAAGAGTTGAAACCCCAGCAAGAAGGATGGAGACATGTCTGTCTACTATACATGGAGTAAATTGCCTTATCAAAAAGGAGAAGTAGTCAGTGACCAGACGAGAAAGAATCTCGACCACACGGCTAGTTTCCTGAGCCTCGAGTCAGCTTGATGATGAGTGAGCTGCTGTCTGCAGGTTCTTGACCTCCTCTGGGCATTATACAGGCTGATGAGATCATGCTCATAAAAAGTGCAAGCCTTTCATTGAAGTATAATTAATAATCATCTGATTAAGTGAATAACAATAATAATGATGATGTAATCCCTCCCCCAACTCTGTTTACGTCCTTAGTAGCAATACTATGAGTTGATGTACACTCAACCAGATGAGTGTCCTTGGGTGCAGATTCACCCACACAGCCCACTGCAGTCTTGGATGCCTCAGTTGCCCTCTCCAGAATAGCCTAAGGGCGCTGAACAGGAAGCAGTGTTCTGTGAGTGTTGGCTTGTGGAGTAATGGGAAATTTCAAGCCACTTATGACTCAGGCACCAGGACACCCACGTGCTTCTTGCCAACATGGTGGCTTCCCAGGTGGGGTTCACAGTGATGTATTTCTCTTGGTTTTCATGCCCGCTGGCTTTCCCGAGGCTCTTTAAGCAGTAGGGTAAGTGGGTGAGTCAGGCCACTTCCTCCATGCCATCACCAGAGGGATATGTGCACTTTTCTCAATCAGTATCTGGTCATCCTGGGCACCCAATGAACCAACTGAAGAACTCAGCTCTAGAGGCAAGAATCAGTTTGGCTTTCTGACAGATCATAGTTTACACTGAGTCTCCAAAGTAGACACTAAGCTATAAGAAGTGGTGAGAATGTAAATAAACAAAGACACAGGAGGTAACTCATCATCGCTGGGCCCCACACACTTCTCAGGCCAAATGCTGAGGGAGGCAGAATGGAATCCCGGCTAGAAAAGACAATAAGACCTTTCATTTGCAAATGGTTTCCACTTACAAAGCACTTTCACACGCATGACCTCACTGGGCCTCACCATCACTGGGTTTGGGCTGAGTTTATTGTCCCTTACTTATGGAGCGCAAACTGAGGCCCAAAGGTACCGACACAGAGAAGAAAGGGTGAACCAGAGCTAAGGTGTTTCCAGTGTGGCAGCAGGACTTGCCCCATGTGGCTGTGTTCAAAGCTTCTCTCTACTGGGAAGGTGCTCACCATTCACCTCACTTGTGGACGGCAGTTGTCCAGGGTGCACAGGCAGCCATCGTGAAAGCTCCTTCAGCCACAGCCGTGACAGTTCTGGTTAGCATAAAAGGGGGGTTGACTTAAAAGACAACACAGCCTCTCACAGAACATGAGGGAATGTTCCACCACAACCTTTGGGAGGAAGTGAAAGCAGAGACCTTTTCCAAGTTCCCGAAGTTTGAGAAGGGCATCTTCTAGGGGCTCAGCAGACATCAGAGGCCTTTGTCTTCCAGTCAGGCTGGCGGGCAGGCGGGGCCACGAGCCAAAAGCTCCAGGCCTGGCCTCCCTAACGCGGCTCCTCCTTTAATCTTTTCTTTCACTTCTGTTTCAGATGGGAGTTTCTTCTTTTTTTAAAACTTTGCTGGTTTTCTTTCTTTCTTTTTTTTTTTAAGCTTCACGTAAGTATATATCATATATTGATAAGAGTCCCTTTTATAACCCCACAGATAAAAATTCCGCAAAATGCAAATGAAACAAACTTTTATAATCTAAAGTACTTATGGATGAGATCATGAAATCACTGGGATTTTTCTTTAAAAAATGCTATAGTTTGGGTCCTAAAATTTTCCCCTTGTTGACAGCTTAGCCTCCAGCCAGGCTGCTGGGACATGATGGGACATTTAAGAGGCTGGGCCTGGTCAGTGCTGTGCCCCGCCCCGCCAGGTGGCCCCATGGGGTGAGAGCATGGCAGGAGCCCACCCTTTCCTTTCCCCTTTCCTGTTCTGTTTCTCAAAGTGAGCAGCTTTTCCACGCACTTCGGCTTTGATGTGCTACCGACCACCCCAGGCCCAGGACCAACCCATCGTGAACCAGAACTCCAAAGACTTGGCGCCCACAAAACCTCTTCTCCTCACGAGCTGGTTCTCTTGGGTATCTGTTATAGAAAGAGAAAGCTAACACAAACACAGTCTAGGGGAAAATGAGGGATCCAAGCAATAAAGAGGGCACATGTAGGTAGGGTTTGTTGGAGGATCATGAGGGTTCATTTTTCATATTTCTATTATTCTGTATTACTAAAAAATGTCTATTTAAAGAGGCAGGAAATGGGGAATAGAATTATGCATCTTCCTTCTGCCCGGTTTAAATGCATGATTTTTCCTGTACTGATGTTTTTGGTAATTCTTTACTCATCTAGCTCTCTCCCTTATTTGATAGTTCTTTAAATAAACATTTAATTTACTTGTGTGTGTGTGTGTGTGTATGGGTATGTATGGGTATGTGTGTGTGTATGGGTGTGTGTGTGTGTATGGGTGTGGGGGGTATATTCTTGTTACACTGTGCACATCTGGCGGTCAGAGGACAAATTTCGGAACTTTGTTTCCTCTGCCCATCATGTGGGCTCCAGGCGTGTCGGCAAGTGTCTACCTGCTGAGTCATCTTGCTGGCCCCTCATCTGATATTTCTTGAGCATTTTTAAAGTTCATGTGAAGGTTTACCTGTGAGTTAGACAGCAGGCCTTCCCTCTAGGAAAGCTAACAACTCTGTCCTTCTGGGGGACTGGTCAGTGTGTTTTCTATTCTGGCAGCGTTTTTCATAGTTTCGTAGAATGTCCCAGAGACACTCATTTCTTGGTTGATCTGTTGGTCCTCTTATGATGACCCTTCACAGGAATTTAGTTCTAGGAGGAAAATTTAAAATGAGATTAAGGAAACTCCCTAGGTATTTGTACCCAAGATGTGTTGGTACAAAAAGAGATGTTTCTCCTCCTGGTGTTCCTTCAGACACCGGGACATCACTCTGGGGTAAGACAAGGCTCTAAAACACACTAGGAACAAGTGTGTGTGTGTGTGTGTGTGTGTGTGTGTGTGTGTGTGTGTGTCATCATCAGAGAAAACAAAGATCAAGACAGACTGCACTGTGGACCCGAGGCAGGGTCTTACCTGGGGCTGTGGCCAGCGTCCTGGTGGCTTTTTCTGTAGTTCCATTAACACTTTGGACAGTGTCACTCATCAGCAGCCCTGGTAAAAGGAGGCCATTGACACTTCTCATTCTAATGTGGGATCTTGGGACTTTCTGTATTCCCTTGTCACCAGAGTCAGAGTTCAGGATCCAAGGAGGCAGGGCAGCAGCTGGAACCTTCTCTGGATGCTGCCTCCAAAGTGGCCTCCAGAGTGTGGTGCAGCCACCCCTGTACCCGCCCTTCCGTGCTAAGTCCTTCCATCCAAGGCACAGGGCCTGCACTAGCCTTTCTGGATTCATGTTGAGCACTTAATGGAATTGGCTCAGAGGTATAGCTGAAGGTATGCAGTCGACCACAGCACGACCTCATATTTGAAAACCAGCCAGGCCTCTTCCTAAGCATGCCTTTCCAGGGTGTGAAATCAATCACATCACTACGGCACGGGAGACAGACATCTCATCTTAATCCAGAAATGTAACCCGTGACTTGAGTCCTTCTCTGAACCTCCCTGGTCACCATGGTACCCTGTACCCCACAGCTTCCCATGGTTCCTTCTCCAGGGCTCTTCCTCTTGGTTGGCAGCTTGTGCTGTGATCCTCGGTGACTTTTCCTTAAAGAAACCATGACAAAGTTACCAACGGTCCATTCTTCTCCCTGGTGTCAACCTGACTTTTGGCCTTGGTTTCTATCCTAGAAGGTACCCAGTGTTCCAATCCAGTCAGTTTCCCATGGTGACACAAGTCCTGAGCTCTACGCTCCCTTACCTTTTTACCCTGGAAATGGGCTGTTTTTCTGAGGTGACAGCCCTGGATTGTGTGTAGACTCCATCCTGTGTTCTCCAAGTTCGTCTCTTTTAGGAGCTCCAGAGTAGCAACAGGTAAATATGTCTGCTGGTTTGCTCCACTGACCTACTGTGTTGGAAGAAGCTGGGACTAAGCCTGAGGCAACAATACCCTATAAAATGGAACCCAGGCCTGAGGAGTTACCTAAGTAGTTGCTATAGAAGTCTGGGTTCAGTCCAATCCTCTGCTAAGCAGAGAGAGACAGATCCTGGGCTTCCTGGCCAGTCTAGATCAGCAGTGCTCAACATCTGTGCCCTGCTGCTTCTCTGCTGCTCTGATGGTAATGCCCCCCAACATTCCTGTTGAGAATACAATCCGCTGTTCAAAGCCTTGAGAAGTGGGTCAGGGAAATGGTTGTTGGTTTTAGAGACTTTGCTTTCATGGGTTAAGACTGCTAGTCATGTGGGAGAAAATGGCCCCTCCTCTCCTTCTCTCCCTCATGATGCCTTCCACCGTGCAAAAGTAAGGTCCTCTCAGATGCCAGCCTTCAGGGTCTGGAGCCCAATAAACTATTGTTTATAATTGCCCAGTCTGTAGCATTGTCATAAGCAGATGAAGACACCCAGTGATGGAGATGAGCAAGGTTTCCGCTCAGAGGTGGGATGGGGTGGGGGTGGGGGCTTCTCTGTCCACTCACAGTCCTCCCTGCTCCACATTCTGCTCATTTCCTGGCCCTGCCAATTATCTCTCTGCACTCAGGGTGGGTCCCAACATCTCAAACATGAGAATTGCTCCCTGCCTCTGTTCTGTTAGCTCTACGCCTGTAATACATGTGTTTTCACACCCCAGTAGGCAATAGTATGGTTATTATCCCTCCCTAGCAACTTGGCTTGGTAGAGAAAATTCAACATACATATTCTGTTCTCCTTTCTCACCTAATATGATCAGCTCCAGTTTTGCCCAAAGCTTTCAAGATTGTAGGTGCAACACACACACACACACACACACACACACACACACACACACACACACTAACCGTGATTTTTAAAATCTGAACATTATGGTATCCTTTTTGCGTATGCCATAAGTAAGGAGTTTATGATAATTTGCAAATTATGTTATAAATCAGGCAGAAAGGTCATCTCTACCTGTGCAAGAGATTAATTTACCTCTGGGCTAGTCTCTCCTCCCCTCCCTCTGCTTTTTCTAGGCCGGTAAGCTTGGTTCTTCACTCTGGCCAGTGGCAGTCTGTTTCTTCAAAGACTGTTGTGTAGTTTAGCTTTGATCTTTGTCTATGGTTCACAGGAGGGGAACTTCAAACCATGTTGAGCTAAAATATGGATAGGTACCCCATAAAGGTGATGAAATGCAGGGACCCCGGTAACTCCTTTGCCTAGCCACAGGCATAGCTAGACAGACACTTCTAATTGCTGCTCCATTCTTATACCAGATAAGGAGTGGGTGCAGATAGGACAAAACAGTCAGAGATCATTCTTGTAGTCATGGAGTGTACAAGCTGGTAAGGAAGCAGAATTTTAAAGATGAATAAATTAGACCATAATTACCTAAGAGATAAATGCTGTGAAGAAAAAAACAACTACTGTGAAGACGTAGCAACCCATCTTCCATTGCTACAACAAAATACCTGAGGCTGGATAATAATAGAAGAGTTTCAGTCCCCAGTTTTGGAAGTCGGAATGTGAACGGCATGTTGTTGGTTTTGGCAAGGGCTGCAGCGGTGTGAACTCATGATGGATGGCATCCCAATGCCGGCAGCCAGTGTGGCAGGGAGAAGTCACATGTTGAAGCTAGAAGACAGAGAGAAGGGAAGGATTGATCTTGCTTTTTATAACAGCTCTTCCTTGGGAATCAGCAAGGGTCCCTCAAGAAGTGTCCTATTCCCATTCCAAAGGCCACACCCCAGTGACCCAGTGACATCCCACCGGTCCTCACCTCTCAGAGGGTCCATCACCTCTTGACACTGCACTGGGCATCAAGCTTCCACCATACGGACTTGAGGGCATGATGGCAGATGGAGGATAACATATTCCAAGCTAGCTACCAGGGAGAGTGATATTTATGCAGAGATGCCAAACACATGGAGGATCAGGGAGGGCGGGGGGGCGCTGAAGGAACATCTCTTACCAGTAGGCAAAGCAAAGGTCACGGCTGGGTTTATGCTTTACAATGATCACAGAGACGGGAAAGGTGGCATATACCTTTAATCCCAGCACTCAGGAGGCGAGAGTAGGCATATCTTTAAGTTTGAGGCTAGCCTGGCCTACAGAGCTAGTTCCAGGACAGCCAGGGCTACATAGAGAAACACTGTTTTGAAAAACACCCCCAGCAGAATTTCAACCTCCTCAGTTGTTCTTGGGAGTTTTCAAGAACAAACTTGGCAAGCGTGAATCTAATTAATACCAACAACACCAACATTTATTAAACGTTTCCTTACACAGCAGGAGGAATTCCAAGAGTCAGGTATCACCTTCATGGCTCAAATCCTGCGTGGCCTTGAGTATCAAACTCCCTGACTCCTTGCTCTTTACTCTGTGTTTTCTTCTCTCTCTACAACTCTTACTAACACTTGGCATTTATATGACTGTTTCCGTGTTTATCATCTAACTTGCTGACTGGAGTGTAAACCCTGTGAATGCAGTGTCTTAACCTTGTTTCCTTTATGACTGTTTCCCCTAGAGCTGAAAACACTGAGTGAAGGTTTCTGTTGATCTCCAACTTGATGGGATCTGGAATCTCCTAGGAGATTTGGCACACCTGTGAGGGATTGTCTTGATTGGGTTAATTGAGATGTGAAGACCCACCTTAGGGCAAACCATTCCCTGGGCTTGGGTACCGGCCTGAATAAGAAGGTGGAAGCAGCAGAGCACAGCATCTGTCGCTGTGGGCTTCCTAACTATGGTTGCAGTGTAACCAGCCAGCCTTCCTCTGCTGCTGCCATGCCTTCCTGACTCTGTGGACTGCATCCCCTAGGCGAGAACAAACCCTTCCTTCCTTAAATTGCCTTTGTCAGTGCATTTAATCACAGCAATGTGACAAGCAACTGCAACACACTAAATGTCACAGACACAATGCTCAAAAAAATGCATACTTGTTAGATGAGTACCTGAATACTGTGTGTTTAGTTCTCACACTATCCTTATGATCTAGGTACTATTTCCTCAGTGTGTGTGTGTGTGTGTGTGTGTGTGTGTGTGTCTGTGTGTGCGCACGTGCATGTGTGTATGAAGGCCAGAAGTCCACGCTGAATATCTTCCTCAGTTATTTCTCCACCTTATGTTTTGAGAACAGTCTCTTACTGAACCTGGAATCCCCAATTTCTGTGGACTGGCTGACCAGCCAGTTCTCCGTGTTCCTCTGTCTCTGACTCCCTAGTGTTGGGGTTGCAGGTATACACTATACTCAACTTTTTACATGGGTGCTGGGATCTGAAGTCAGGTCCTCATGCTTGTGAAGAATACTTTACTGATGGTGCCATCTCCCTAGCCCCCATGTCCCTCTGTTCTGAAGATCAGCAAAATGACAAGGAGAGATTAGGTACATCACTCAGAGTTTTGAACCCTAACCCGGACAGTCTGAGTCTGAGGCATTGCTCAGGGCTTGCCGCGGAAGGGAAACAGTGGTGGCTACATAATCTGTACACCGATTTGATTAGAGATTTTGGTGGCTTAGGTGGGATTCTGTTCAAACAGTGGAGAAACGTACAGCAGTTGAATACGATTTTACAAACAGGGAACAGGGAGCAAGTGGTCCCACGAGTATTTGTATGACAAGAAGCTGTGCTAGCACAGGGAGTTTGTGGTCCAGATAGGACAAGGAAGCCCTGAGTCGTGAGGCACTTTCATTTCCTCCAGTGTAACCTGTGGCTGGTGTTGCTGGAATACCCTTGCAACTGACCAATCACTTACCAGGAATACGAAATGCAGAATTGAGTCATGGTTTACTTGTTACGTGTTTTCAGTTGAAATGGAAGCTTGAAGGTTGAAGTGTTTAAAAACTAACAGCTTGGAGGCCAGGTTGGTCCCCTTCCTTCTTTCAATAAGATGTTTGCCAGGAAAACGGGAAGAACCAAGCTCAGATCCCTAGTGTCCAAAGCTGGGCATGACAGTGTATACCTGTAATCCCAGTGCTGGGACCATGCTCACAGGAGGATTAGCTAGTCAGCCAATGGAGACCAATCAATGAGCTCTAGGTTCGGTGATAGACCTTGTCTCAAAAATTAGGGTGGAGAGTGATTAGGGAATACACCCAATGTTGACCTCTGGCCTTTGCCCACCACACACACACACACACACACACACACACACACACACACACACACACACACACACCAAACAAACAAAACAAACAAAAATCTAAGAGCTTGGACAAAGCAGATGAGCAGCACCTACCCTTGGTGTTACCATAGCCACCTACCTCCAGTCACGATTGATGAGACCAGCAGCACTGCCCTTGGATGTGATGGTAGCTGTTCATGGCAGATGTGATTTCAGCTGCTGGAACTCAGGGCTTGCACTCTAATGCATCTTTCCTTTCTAACTGGTTCTTTTTCAGCAGCAAGCCTGTGAGTAAATAGTCTGCATTTTCCTTCCCAAGTATTGTTCCCTTGTTTAGGGAAGGAACTTGCATCCAGAAAGCAGCTCTTTCTTTCTGCCCTCACACGCCTGGGCAGCCCTCAACCTGTTTCCCTAAGGGGACTATTTAGGTGTTTGGGCATTTGCTTGGCCACTCTGACCACTTGCTGTGTGTCCTAGTTAGTGTCGGCAGTCAATTTGACAGCCCAGAGTCATCGAAGGGAGTCTCCATTGGGAGACTGCCCCATGGTTATGTCTGTGAGGAAGTGTCTTGGTGATTGACATGGAGCACTCCGCCCACTGTGGACCCTGCCATTTCTAGATGGGTGGTCCTGGGATGTGTAAGAAACTAGGCTGGGCAAGAGACTGGGATCAAACCAGTGAAAAAAACCAGTAGGCAGCATCCTCCATGGTTCCTCTTGTACTCCTTGGTCTGAGGTAACCCTGTAGGGAACAGCAAACAGTCCTGTCTTCAGGCTCCTGCCTCGGCTTACCTCAGCGATGGACTGTAACCTGTCCCCTAAGCAGCCTTGCCTATGGTGTTTATCACAGCAACAGCATGCCAAGCTCAGGGGGTGATTTCTGGCTCATTCACATGTCTCTCTCGATGTCACTGCTGTAATGTAAGAAGAACGGCGTGTGAGAGAGAGATGCCATGAGACAGGGTTCAAGCAGAGGAGTTTTTATTAGGGAAAGGGATCATAAAATGGGGAAAGGAAAAAGGGAGACTGGCCTCTGGGATGGGAGCAGCAGGAGAGAGGGAAGAGGAAAGAGGGGGAGAGACAGAAGAAAAAAGAGGGGAGGAGAGAGAGGAATAGGCAGAGAAAGAAGAGAGAGAATAGTGAATGTGGACAGGTGGTGCTCTTAGTGGCAGCAGCTGAGGGCGTATCCTGTCAGAACCCCCAAGGACAGGCCAGTACAAATGCCTGAATACCAATAGTTACCATCTTCCTGACATTCTTTCCTGTGTCGGCTATTCCTGTCCAGGGACCGTTTTCTGTCACAAATAGACTTTACTCACCCCCACATACACACAGACACTGTAGATTTACAGGAAAGATGCTCAAACTCATTACACTCAACACCATTTTGTGAGCAGATTACACCTCAGTTCTTCTTTATAAGGTTTTTTGTTTGTTTTGTTTTGTTTTATCTTTGATAAGGATCTTCCACTCTGTAGCCCAAGCTGGCTTCCTATTTGGGGCAATCCTCCTTCCTCAGGCTTTTGATTTTTCTTGTTGCTTGTTTGTTTAGAGACAGGGTCTCAATATGTAGCTCTGGCTGTAATGGAACTCGCACTGTAGACCAGGCTGGCCTTGAACTCACAGAGATCCACCTGCCTCTGCTTCCCAAGGATTAAGGGTGTGAGACACTCTGCCCAGCTGCCCTCGTCTTTTAAATGCTGGCTTCACAGACGTGAACCACAAAGCACAGCTATCAAAAACATTTTTTTCCAGGAAATGTAAGTTTATCTTTAGTGGTTTCTGGTGCTCAGTTCGTATTGTTTATATGTGGAAGAAAACTAGATGCTGTTGTTAGGAGACAAGTCATAAGCAACAGTCTATTGCGGAACATTTGTTTAGCTAGCAGAGATGAGGTCAGTGGAGGGATTAGGTCATGTGAGCACAGGCCTAGTGAAGGGATTAGCGCGTTTCTCCTGGGAGTGGATCAGTTCCCGCGAGGGCGGTTGCAGTGAGAGTGGGCTGGGGCCTTTCTTCGCTTGCCCTGTGTCCTTTCTGCACATGGTTGGCTCCTCCTCTGCTTCTCTACCTTCCATGCCTCTATGGCTGTGACGCAGTTAGGGAGGGTCTTCACTGGACACCAGTGCAAGGCTGTTTGGGATTTCCCAACACCAGAGTTGTGAGACACATAAGCCACTGTGTCTTTGTGTGAGTATTCTGTATGTGTGAGCACGTGCTCACATAGGCGAGTGTGTGCAGAGACAAAGAGTGTCTACATTGCTTTTCTATCTTGCTTGTTTGAAAGAAGAGTCTCTCGCTGAACCTGAAGCTCACCAATATGGCTACAATTATCTGGCTAGCGAGAATCCTCCTGCCTCTGTCTCCCTGGTGCTGAAATTACAGGCAAACATCCACATCTGACATTTTTATGTAGGTTCTGGGGATCTGAATTCAGGTTTTTCAGCAAGCATTTTACTGACTGAGCTATATTCTCAACTCTAGTAAATTTTTTTTAAGGTATCCAGCCTCTAATATTTTGTTCTAGCAGCAAAAAGCTAGATGAAGACAGAAAAAGACAAAGGAGAGTGAAAATAAGAGTACCCACTTCATAGGATTGTTGGAGAGATTAGATAAAATAACACATTTGATGTAGGGTACTTGAGATGTTATCTGTGGATTTCTTGTAGAGCAGGGGTCACTGAGCTACGGCTTATATGGCAGATAAAAGGCATGTTTATTCCCTTGGGTATTTTATAAGTAGTTTCCTCCTGCCAAGATGGAGCTGAGGAATTCCGATATCAGTTATATGACTTGCAAAGCTTAAGTACTTAGGCTCTAGTTTTTCACACACTGAAGTTTGTTGATATGAAGACATAGAAAACCTCCTTGTGTTACAACCAATTGATTTTGTCCCCGGGGCGGGGTACCAGTGACTTTATCTTCCTTTTTGCTGGTTCCTGGCAACTCATTTTTGTCTGTACACAAGAATTTATGTATATTGCAAATAGACAGACAAACAGAGAGAGAAAGAGAGAGAGAGAGAGAGAGAGAGAGAGAGAGAGAGAGAGAGAGAAAATGGTCAGAAGAGCACCGTGTGTATTGCTAAGAATGTCAAAGTCCTACATTCTGCCCTAGTGACAGCATAGCAGCAGATGTCGACCCTGCTGCCTGCCATAGCCAGGAAACAGTTCTGCAGAGCTCATCTGTTCTTGGGATTTTGGGGGCTCAGGGCCTGTAGTGCTGGAGAATCCTCATATGTAGCCCTACATCTCGGTAACTAGGAGCGCTCTACAATCTATACTCATAGATGCCTAGAATCTGATGCAGGTAGATAAAACTGCACAACAAGTGCGAACCAGGCAGATAAAACTGCCGTTCTGATTAACCGTGCCATAACCTCCCATGGAACCTGCGTAAACGCTTCTAAGATGTGCGAATTTAATGCTACCAGGTGATGGGACCCCTTCAATGTGTCCCTGGCAAAGGGAATCGTTCTGAGGAGTAGGAGGCCAACCACGGAGTGTGAAACTCCCACTGATTGTCTACTGTGCCCCTTACACCAGGAGCCTGGTAGAGTCTGCTCACTTTCTACCTGTGTCTTTCTTTTTAAGGTCTTAAGCATTAATGTTCATATAGGATGTACAAACTGGACTATGCACCTGGATGTGATTTCTGGAATTTTGTCCGGTTGTGCATTGGGAATGACAGTGATGCTTCATTCAGAAAATACTGCAATGATCTAGACGGAACTTTAGGGATGAGTCAGCCCATTTCTCCAAGCCAGGTTTAACTATAAAAATCATCCTAACTGTTGTCCGCACATGGCGATAGTTGTGCCTCTCACTGCTGTGATGGAGTAACTGGCTAAAGACTTACCTGTAAAATATCATCCCGATGTCTGGGCATTGGGCTACTTGCCTTTCTCGCTGCTCTGATAGGACACCTGGCTAAGCAACTTTAAGGAAGAGAGGGTTATTTTGCCTCATGGGTAAGGGACTACAGTCCTTTGTGTGGGGAGCACGTGGCGGCAGGACCCGTCTGTGGTCAGCAGGAATAGGAGATGGCTGGGTACACCCTCCATGGCAGGCAGAAAGTGGAGCAAGGGGAATGCCGTGACTCGACTTCCCACCTTTTATCCCATCCAGCCACTTGGCCCCTGAGATGACAAAATCCATATTTGGGGTAGACTTTCCCCTCCAAGCTAATCCTCATAGGCATCCTCACAGGCATGCTCAAAGGTGTGCCTAGCCATCACCTAGGTGATTATAAACTCAACCAAGTGGACAGTGAAGAGGAGCCATCACAATGCATCCCCTGTGGCAGGCTGTTCTGTAAGAGAAGTGATTGTGAGCTTAAGATTCTCCCCAATGTTAAACACCACGAGGAAATAGTCTAAAACAGACTCCAGTTGCTATTGCTTTTTACCTATGACCCACTTGGTTGTGTGTGTGTGTGTGTGTGTGCACATGTGTGCACATGTGTGCACATGTGTGTGCATGTGCATGCTCCTGAGGCTAAGAGAGATGTCAGACGTCCTGGTGTTACATTGGGACCACCCCATGTGGGTGCTTGGAAATAAACATGGGCCACACACTGCTGTTCAGTTGTAGCCCTGGAGCCTAGGTCTTTATCTTATGCAATCAGAAAAATCTGTGTTCCCTTCTCCACACTTGTCATTCCAACATGCCCATTTCCTAAATTGGCCAGAGGAATTATCTTACCAGTAAAAAGCAGTTCTTCTTGATTGTATAAAACATAAATATTCATTTATTAAAAATAGCAGCATTCATTGCTGGCATGGTACTCTAAGCATTGTAATAAATCTTGGGGCCAGCGAGAATGGGAAGTCATTGTCCTACAGTGACCTCGGATGCATTGGACTTGAACAAGGCTATCCTGACGGCAGATCACTCCATTTTAGTACAGTTAGGCCTGGCAGCCATAAAGGTCTTTGCCCTCCTTCTCCTCGCCTCCTAGCCCCTCCTCTCACAGTCTGCATCTTCTGTCAGTCCATTTTTCCCCCAGTGATCTTAGAACTCATCTATGCTTAGCAATCAAGGTCAGCCATTATTTCAGAGGTCAGGTAGCCATGAAAGGTTAGGTGATATAGGTAAGATTCTACTCTGGTTACTCATAGGTCTCAACTTAGCAAGAAGCTAGCCCAAGGGCAGCGGTCATCATGCGGGAATGCCCTTTACTGAAAAAGAAACCAGAGATGGTCATTGCTAAGCTGCAGGCCCTGGAGAAGTGAGGAGGGTGGCACTTGTGTCATTAAAGGCCCAGCCGCTTAAAACAGCCACTTGGCAAATCTCAGAACCGACACCGGCATCTAGAGAAGACTATCGTATGAGTTAAAGTTCCCAAAGTGGTCTGTTTGCCCTAAAACTTGAATTTTAAGGTTGTAGACTAGCCTTGTAGGATGCTCTATTATAGAGAGTTCTACTCCCATGAAGCCCTTTGTTTGATAGAGGTTCAAAGAAGAAAAATGAACACATTCATTAAGAAGGGTAGTTAGGGCCAGGCGGTGGTAGCGCAAGCCTTTAATCCCAGCACTCGGGAGGCAGAGGCAGGCAGATCTCTGTGAGTTCGAGGCCAGGCTGGACCGACAGCCTCCAAAACAGAGAAACCCTGTCTCGTAAAAAAAAAAAAAAAAAAAAAAAAAAAAAAGGGTAGTTAGGTGTACCTATTAGTTGTTGTCACCACGAGACAAATTAGGGTCATTTGGGAGACGTACCCTCAGTTGAGGAACTGCCTCCACCAGATTGGCCGGCAGGTACATTTGGGGGACACTTTCCTGATTAATGATCAGTGTGGGGGCACTGTGGACAGTACTACCTCTGGTCAAGTGGTCCTGGGTTGTATAATAAGGCAGGTTGAGCAAGCCATGGAAGCAAGCCAGTAAGCGGTGTTCCTCCATGCTCTCCTTCAGTCCCTGCCCTGCTTGCCTGGATGATGGACTGTAAGCTCTAAGAGGAAATAAACCCTCCCCTCCCCAAGTTGCCTTTTGGTCATGGTGTTTGTCACAGCAACATAACAAACTAGGACATTATGCTTCCAAGGACTCACTTTATAATTTAAACAATATCCTTATCTCTAGTGTTACTCAAATATGGATATATTCATTAAACTTGAGCACCTGCTTGTCAAAACTTCAGTACAGCTGCAGGACCTTAAGTATACCATTATGTCATCATAACCACGATAAAAGTAGTAGAGGCGTGGCCACGCCGCTGTAGGTGTGCCACAGCTTCTTCTTGGAAGGGAACTGGGAGGTGTCAGCACATGGAACCATCTGATCTCTGTCCTTCATAAAGGTTTGAACTGGCCTGGGATTCCTCAGGAAACTCTCGTCTCTTTCCATCAGCTATGAGACTCTAGAGTTCTGTACTTGCTGTGGGAAGCCAGTCGCCTGCCTACAAGTGTGTGAAGATGAGGATCTAGGCATCTCAACAGACCACAGGGAACAGTTACATGTGCAGAGTTGTATTTGGTCCTGATATCCCATTGCCAATAAAAAGACCACCTATTAACTGTGTTGGTTGCTAGCATTAATTATTTACCAGATGACTTCCCAAAATACCTCTTATTCAAGGCTGCATTTTGATAAGTTCTGGGATTTTTTTCTTGTTAATAATTTTGGGATAGTATTTTCATAACATAAATACTCTATATAACTTAAAAATACATAAAGATACAAAATGAATAGTAACAGGAGCTCACAAAATGCCCAGATTTTAAACATAGGTCACAAATACACATGTATGTGACTGCAGTGGCCAGAAATGTCATCATTGAACTATTCCTCCTAAGATATTGTTTATCTCATTGGGTGATTCAATCATTTAAGAAGAGGTAATCAGAAATTTCTGTACCATCCTGGCATATTTACGAAACAATTATTCAAGAATAAAGTAAATAATTTGTTTGGAGATGACTACGCTCAGCCCATCAGAAATCTGGATTACTTTTTAAAAAGAGCATTTTAGTTTTGCCTGCGTGTTTATCTGTGCACCATGTTTGTACATGCTTCATGCCTGGGGAAGTTAGGAAAGGGCGTCAGAGTCCATGGACTTGGAGTTTCAGATGGGTGCGAGCCTCCCTGTGGGTACTGGGAATCCAGTCCTCTGGAAGAGCAGCCAGTGCTCCTCACCCCGGGTTAGTCTTTATTAAGAGGGAGAGCTGCGAAAGTTTCACACGTTTCCATACCTGTGACGGAGATGATAATGTCTTCCTAATTAAACAGCCTAATGTACTAAGCAACAAGTACACGGTCTCATAAGACTGGGCTGGGGAAATGGTTCAATAGTTAGGAGCACCAAGTTCTGTCCCAGCACCCACTTCCAGGGACTCACTAATGGCTTTCACTCCAACTTTAGGGGATCCAGTGTCCTCTTGTAACCTCAGCAGGCAACTGTACTCATGTGCACGCTCGTGCGCGCACACACACACACACACACACAGACACACACACACACACACATAAAACAAAACACCTTATAAGATCTTTCTCTTACATTCACCACACATGATTTTATGAGTCCTTGTCTGGTGTAACCATGAGCTAACATGCACAGCTATTGGCCCACTACCAACCTGTTCCTGTCCCCAAACCAAGTCAGCCACACTTTGCCCAGCAGAATATAAAGTAACCGTTTTTTTGTTTCCTCCTGCCCATGACCTATGTCTCCTATGGATAATAGTACAACTACTTCCCATAGAGAACCATTCACTAATCCATATTAATGGCTGGGAATGCTCAGTGTGCTGTGAGTGTGAGAGAGCCTCATTCCCCCAGGTTCAAGGAATGATCATGAGATCCAATCACATCAAACCTTGATTTTAGAAATTTCCGGAAGGCAGTCTTCATGAGCAGAGGAAGTAAAGGACTGTGGAGGTGAAGCCAGAGGCCCTGGCAGTCTTCTTATTACTGTGTGGGCTGAGCTGCTGGCACTGACTGCGAGGCAGCTTCTAGAACTAACACAGGGGAAAGAGGAAATGAGGAGGGATGGATCCTGAATTGCCTCATGAGTTCCTGGGTCCATCCCTTCCTAACGTTCTGCCTCCCACCCTTTCCTGTGATGTACACGTCTTCGCTACTTCAGACCTTGGTGTCATGTTTCTGTCACTTACAGTGGAACGGGCCTAGGCTGATGTACTTCTTATAGAAGGAGGAGCAAAGACTCTCATGTGATGGATAAACTTAGCCAGAGATGCTATGCTGGTCTTTTCCCACCACTTGCACACAGCTGTCCAACCTGGCAGACATTGACCTGGACCTTCAGATACCAGACCCCATCAGTGCTATGGCCAATGTAAGCCTAGCCAACAGGTGGGTGAGCCTTCCTGCCCACTGATGCTAGTGGCCCCCCAAGTTCTGGCACTGGGACAAGTAGATTCTTATAGAATCTTCTATCAGGTCTCATCTTCTCTTTGCCATTCAAGATTTCTTGAAAACAAATGAAAAATATTTATTTTATTTCTGCGTGTGTGAGTGTTTTGGCTGCATGTATGTGCGTGCCTGATGCCTGTGGAGGCCAGAAGAAAAACTTCCTGGAACTGGAGTTACAGATGATAGTGAGCTCCTGCCATAAGTGCCAGGAATAAAACTCAATCTGCAAGAGCAGTATATATTCCTTAACTGCTGAGCCATCTCTCCAGCCTCCCGTGCAAGTCTTCTTGTTGCCTGCAGAGTCCTTAAGTCACCTTAATGTCCTCAACTGTCACTTAAGTTGTCTGTTTGGGACCTCGGTCCTGCTTGAACTGGATTTGAATTTGCATCACACTCTGAACTAGTCCTGGTTTGAATTCCTGAGGACTGCCTTCCAACCTGAATAGGACCAGTCTTTCTCAGGTAGTTTTACCTAGCTCCTACTTGCTAAATCCTTGCTTAGCCTGTGCCATTCTTTGGGAATGATGAGAGAAATTACATTTATAAGGCCAACATTAGTCTTTTCCCATTTATTTAATGATATTGATGATGCCAGGTAATATACACCACCCAGCTCAGCCTCTGTTGGAGGTCCTCCTGACTCTCTCACAGGTCAGATTGCATAACCACTGCAGTGTGTCTAAAAGGGACCACACAGTGAAATAGGAAGTCAATAACAGAGGGTTGGGGAGTCTTGATCTGTTCCAACAACCCACACTCAAGGAAACTAACTCAGGTCTTACAGAACAATGTCAGTCTCTTCCATGAGAAATTCTTCCAGTGACTAAGGCTCAGTTACTAAAACTTCCCATCCCCTCTGGCCAGGGTCCAAGGAACCCCTCAACCCAGAGCCAGAGAACAGCAGGCCACATTCCTAAATGCAGGTGTCTCCAACCTGTGTCAGAGCCTTGCAAACTAAGTAAAGCTCTCAACTTGCTGCAAGCTGGGGGCATTATCCCTCAGCCAGAGGATTATTCCTCAGCCAGAGCGCTGAAGTCAGATCACGTTTTAGAATCCTCCTGGCAGACTCAGTGCCGCCAACCAAAAGTGATCCCTGCAGTGGATCAAACCAGTCCCACTTAGGGTCAGGCACTTGGAGATCATGTGATTTCAACAAGTCCTATCCTGTCCAAGTCAGTCACTCAGCACACCCTGGCTCTTTGGAAGCAGGGGCAAGGGAGAGGAGGATGTCCAAAAGAGGTTCCATTGCTGGAATTGCACCAGGGCTGACAATAAGGACCATGAACATTAATAGTAAAGCTGGGCATGTGGTTTCTAGGTTGAGGCAAATGCTCCCTGTCACCTGCAGAAATGCAGAGAAGTGTAGAGATACAGAGATGCAGCGATGTGGAGATAAGGATGTGCGGTGTGGAGGTAAGGAGATGTTGGAGGTAAGGAGATGTTGGAGGTAAGGAGATGTTGGAGGTAAGGAGATGCAGAGGTGCAGAGGTGAGGAGTTTGGAGGTGCGGAGGTGAGGAGTGTGGAGATGCAGAGGTTAGGGAACGCAGAGGTGGAGAGATGATTTGAAGATGCAGAGATGATCCGAAGATGCAGAGATGCAAGCTCTTCTTTGCCAGGACATGAGGAGCTGAAGAGCTTCCAGATCTGGCTTGGGTTGTCCCGACAGAACCTTGGGAAAACTGCCCAGCCTGGACCACTGCGCCAACTGAGATGTTCTTTTCTCCTAGTATCCTGGGATCATCTCCTGTTCTGAACACAACCAGCCTGTGGAGCTCTTGCTCCACTGAGAGATTTTGGGAGAGGAAATGGAACCAAGAGAGGCGTCCGGAGCACCCCCAAAGCAAATGGAATCGAGACAGGGAGATTCTCGAACCGACAATCTCATGAGGGTCCTAACTCAAGGGGAGCACTCTTCCCTGAAACCTGTGGCTGAACAAGGAGGTGCATGAGCGGTGACTTCCGGGGCTACTGCAGAGCCAGGGGTCCACGGTGGGAACCCTGCCCCTCCCGCCCCAGTCCTCCCATTCTTTCCAAAGCAGAGGAATGGAGCAGGCGGGAATCCAGGTGACCAGAGTATAACATAGGAACAATAAATGCTGGCTATGCCCTGAGCTAGCAAACAAAAGTCTATCCAGCACATAATGTAGTACATCAAGTCAAGAAGTTTGTTCTGAGTTAAAAAAAAAATAATACCGCAAATGAACTTGGGAACACACCTATGTACAACTGGGGACAGACTGTCCTGGGCTTGGGCAAACTCTGAATGGGTTTGAGCATATGGTAAGTGCTAGATGGCCACCTGATCCTTGATTAGTTATTCTATAAAAGTGTCCTTGTGTTCTTTTCTTTTGTTTTCTTTTTTTATAACCCATCTTCAATTAACTTCAACTTGTGACACTCAGGAACCTAACAGCAGACATCTTTAAAGGCACATACTCCATTTGCCAGGGTCTCAAGGATTCCTTTTTTTGGAATATATTCTCTGCAGTATCTGTCTGTCTATCTACCTATCAATATCTATCTATCTATCTATCTATCTATCTATCTATCTATATCTACATCTATCTATCATTCATCTACTTACCATCTATACGCACATATATGTATTAAAATCTATATACATATCTATCACATATAACTCATATTATATAACTGTTATTAATTTTGAGACATAGTCTTAAGACTATGCTTGAGTTTACTACACAAGCTGATGTTAGCCTTGAACACCTATTTCTTCTGAGTCTACCTGTTAGGATTACAGACACATGCCACCATACCAAATCTTTGGTTTTGCTTGCTTTAAAAATCTAACTTACAAGGCAACTTGCCTCTCTCCTCCCTCCCTCTCCTTTCCCCTCCCTCCCTCCCTCCCTTCCCTTCTCCCTCCCTCCCTCTCTTTCTATCTATATGGTTTATACATAAGCATGCATATGTAGAGGTCATTACTTCCTCTCTTCTCTCTACCGTACTTTTGGAGACAAAATTTCCCTCTGAGCATGTGGCTTCGGCTGTACTGGCTGGCTAACCAGCTTCCCCACTCCACTGGTCTGTTTCTGCCATCTCAGTGCTAGGGATACCGGTGTGTACCACCATGCTTGGCTTTTGGGTGGTTGCTGAATTCCAAACTCAGGCCCATCCATCATGCCTTGCCCACTGAGCTAGCTCCAATTTGCTGCTACTTGTTTTTCTTTGAGAATAAACTGGTCATAACTTTTACCATTGATACAATACTGTGGAGGTTTTTGCTGAATGGTAAACTCTTCATTTCAGAAAGGTTGGCAATAAAATCAACATGATCAAAAAAAAAGTCAGCAGTTTAGATTAAGGTCCTAATGAAATTCCAAATGGAGGGTAGTTTCTCCTTATAGGAAAACCACATTTATATTTCATGCTTTGTTTTTTACAGAGTCAGAAGAACGCAGGAAGCAGCCAGAGAATCTGAGAGATGACATTCCTCCTAACTGGGGAGACAGTGAGGCAGGACATCACGTGTATCATTGGCTTGCACCGTGTGGAGGTCACCTAAGAGCCACACAGATAGCCATTCATGCTCGCTTCTTGAGTTTCAGCATATTTTCTTTCTGAAAAGACAAAAAAGCAACTCTTGATAGCCACACTGAGCTCAGATGTGAAGTGTATTTTGGTGGAATGATCTTTTCCAGTCCTTTGTTTACTGAGGTAGATCTTATCATAATTTCAGTGGAATGAGGCAAAGCAAACCCAGGTAACATGCATTTCCTATGAGTTTTGTATTTTAGTCCTTACTATGGTCTTGCCTCTCTTTATGCTTTGACCAACCCTGGTCTCCCTTGCCTTCCCTGACTTTCTCCTGGCATGTTGTCCAGCTCAGTTAGACTCAGCTATGACCTGTCTTCTGCCTCCCCTAAGGAGATGTGCTTCCTAAGGGGCCCAAGCCCAGTCTTTCAACTCTGCTCAGCTTTGAGACCAATGAGGGCTTCAAACACAATAAAAGGTCAATAAATAGTGCCTGGAATTTTGAAGTTGCACTGAAATAGACCTTATCATCATCAATTTATAATTAAACTAAGAATTATTTTCGCATTTGCACAGCCCGGGAGACCATATCGGGTCCCTGTATATGCTAGGCAAACAATCTACAACTGAACTACGTTGCTAGCCCAGGGATAAGAGCTAGGTGGGGAATGAGTAGTTGGGACATTTCCATGGGAGTAGAGAAAAAGGAAATAAGCAAGCAAAAAAACCTTAGAAGGGATGGCCACTATGTGGGAGCTGTAACTGGGTAGTATGGAGCGGTGCTGTTTTAACTAGCAAGGCCAAAGACAACGCCTGGAGGCAGAGCTGGAATCTGAAAGAGGCCCTTGAGTAACTCCCTGAGGCCAGCGTGGGCAAGCGTTCTGAGGAGGGTGTGAGCTTATCAGGTTGTTAAGTTATCCAGAGATCTCTTCCTCTGCTAGGATGTGAGCAATGCTCAAGTTCCCTTGTGCATTTGTCTGGGGACCACCTTCCCTTTTCTTGCTGGTTGCTATGCTTTCCCTCCCAGCATCCTCCCAGTAGACCCGGAATCTCTGGGATTGCCCATACACACCATTTCCTTCAAGATGCTGCCCAATCCTAACCCTGCTTCGCCCACCCCAGGGAGTCCAGTGGACCCATTCAGTGCCTTCTTCTTCCGGGCTCACTTCGCCATCTGGAGTGTGACTCATCACATGTGTCCTGGCACAGATGACGCCATTCATTCCACAGATTTTCTCAGCTCTCCACTCTGTGCCAGATACTGGGCCGGAATTTAGGACCTAACCATGAGCAAGAGTTGATCATTTCATGAGGAAGCTCGTGTTTTATAATAAAGAAACTGCATTTTAGAAGCTTCTCCCCAGCAACAATGTGTGTTGTAAGTAGCTGGAGGACAGCCAGGCTGGATAGAGGGAAACCATTGTGGAGGTGACTGTGGACATAAATGCTTGTCCAGAAGGTCTTGTTGCCGTTTTACTTCTTTACCTGGAAAGACCTTCCATGCTCCATTAATTAACATTCCCTCTCACATACTTGTTGTATGTGGTTGCATGAGCTCAACCCCGTGTGCTGAGTGCGCACGAGAACCTGTGTGCTGAGTGTGACCAGTTAGCATGGAGCTTTTTGCTGGAGTTCTTGGGAGGATACAATGTAGGGCTGATTCTTTAGCGTCCATCTTTCTTCCATAAAAGAAAAGCTTGTGTGAAACCCAAAGTTATAAAGGAAATTAACCAGAAGGGAGGAGGGATGGTCCTGAGCACAAGGTCCATGATAGAATCCTAAATCAGACTGGACACCCTTGACTCAGATGGCCAAGTCTTCAACATCTAAAATCATTTTAGTTACTTCTAGTACTCACAACCCCACACATTTCTAAATAACATAAATGAAAAGGTAAAGGCACATTAAGTCTCTTGCCCCAGGGCTCTACAGCTAATAATGGGCTGAACTGAAGTCCAGGAAGTCTGACTTCGGAGACCTTACCCTAGATCGCCTCTGAGTTTAGAGAAGGAGCAGAGAGAGGTCAAGGGAGCTGAGAGATGCTTGTGTCACTGAAGCTGTGGACTTGAGGGCCTGATGACTATGATAAATATGGGGGAAGTGACAGGGACAGAGAGCACAGGGACACCGGACAGGGTGAAGGGAAGATGGAAGAGTGGGCAGGGAAGCATTGTGATTGGGGACATGAAGTGATTGTGGGGCATTCAAATGGAGAAGCTGGGATCCCCACGAACAGAAAGACCTGAGACGGCTGGATTCATTCAGTATTTTCATCAACATTATTCGGAGTTCTAGAGTAGGTGACAGAGATAGATATGAGAACTCACTGTGGAGGCTTTTTTGGACCTCAAAGGGTCCTGGTGATTACATGTAAAGGAAGAACAAATGGAGACTTTAGCATTGTGGTTTCCTCATCTGTGATCACCCCATAGGGTAGCAGTGGAGATGAAAGGAATTCACACACACACACACTCACACTCACACACACACACACACACACATTCACACTCACACACAAGCCAGTTTTGCTGGTGCTGGTCATGAAGACACTGTGAAGAGCAAAGGGACTGGAACATGACATGTCAGCTGTTGGGGTTAATGTATAACCCGGAAGTAAGACTGGGCTTGTCATAAAGTAGTCTAAATAATTTACATAGATACCGCCCCCTTCAGGATCGGGCTCAACCCCACTCCTTCACCACTTACGCACTTTGAGCTTGCTGACTGCTTCCAAAGAGCACAGCATGGAAAAGGGACAGAAATCACTTATAGCAGGGGAATCTGACAACTGCCCTTAGGCAAGGTGATGGGGCCAACAGAACAGTAAAAGGCCATGCTTACAGGAATCCCTTGGGTGAGATGATGAACACAGGGCTTGACTCTATATCCCCAGAGCCCATTGTCCAGCCTGGCCACGGGAAAACATCCGACAAGGGGCGATGTCTGCTCTGTACTGTTCATAATTGCCCAGGTCATCAAGCACAAGGAAAATCGGAGGACCATTGCTGTCCAGAGGGGACTAAAGGAGACGAGATGAATAAATGCAGGCTAAGCTATTGAATTAGAGGCATTAATGCAGGCAGGGCATTAATGTAGAAACTGTACAGTTAACAATATTGCGCCAACATTGGTTTCTCGTTTTTGCTAGCTGAATATGGAAATGTGAGGATAAGGCAAGGAAACTAAGGGAGGAGGGGAGCCCTGTGCCCAGGTGAGGAGGAGAGGGAGCCCTGTATACTGTTTCACAACTTTTCTGTAAGCATAAAACTACTCTAAAGTAAAAACATTACTTTAGAAGGGGTTCCATACTAGAGTATTTGCTGCTCTCCCTGAAGCCCTGGGTTAAATTCCCAGCACCCACACAGAGCACCTGTGACTCCGCTCAAAGGGAGGAGGCCCTGTACACATGGGGTTCATTCAGACAAGCAAACACACACATAAATAAAAATAAATATTTTTAAATGAAAGATGTTTCCACTAATAAAAGTATCTACCAGCAAATATCTTTGTATGTTAAACAGTATATGTACTTTCAGCCTTTGAATTCTGTTATTATAAGTACTATAAATTTAGAGACATTTTCTTTTGGCTTACATAGCCAACATCTCCATTTTAGCCATTTTAAAATTAACATTTATTTACAAAATAATGAGTTTCATTATGAAATTTCCCACATATTTAATATATGCAGATATCATAGTCACCCTCCATTACCATTTTCTATTTTTTCCTTTTTTGAGGGTACACTTGCTCTCATCAAACAGTCCCCCTTTTATTTAAGTTTATAGTTAGGATTATTTTTAATGTAGAGTCTATATATCAATGTCCATCTTTTTAATATTGTGCTCTTTTTCCTCCATGGGTCTGGACAATCGTGGCTTTACCAAACACCCTGCCCACCTCTGGTGGGGCATCTGTTCTGTGTCTTGGTTGCCCGAGGCTCCCCAGGGCAAGAAGGATGCCTGGGCACATGCTTGTTGAGTTATGATTTTTCTACATCTTTTCCATTCCAATTCTACTCCCCTCCCCGCCACACTCCCTATCTCAATCAGGCCTTGGTAATTAAAAGAGATGATTTCATTCAGGATTTTAACTGTACGCTAAGGCCAGCAGGAAAACTGTATAATCAGTGGTATGAATTGAAGGGAAAAGGCCCAGCTTTAGGGAGGTGATGTGACAGGATGACAGCCATGGTTGGAAACATCTAATACCAGAGCAATTAATAATCATGATGATAATAAGCATTTAAATAATTATTTAGACTTTACTATGCAAAGGTACTCTTTGCCTGGTCACGTTTACGACTGGGTAAGAGTTTCATGCTGCAAAGGAAGAAACTAGAGTCGATGGAAAGGGAATGAGTTGCTCGAAGCTAAGCAGCATAATTTTAAACTAAGTGTAGGTTCCAAATTCAATGTGCTTTTCAGTGCCTGAATAGATATTAAAAGTCAGGCAATTTGGTCCTTTACATTATGGACTAATGGTCTCCCAAATCACTATATTTATCAGCTTTAAAAATTCAGATTTCTAAGATCTGCCCACAGAGATTTTGACTCAGTAGTTCTGAGGGATGTGTAGGATCATAGCAAGCTCGGTGGTGCAAACCAGCTCTGCAAAAGGTCTTTGCCTCCTTCTGCACTCCCTATGCACAGGCAACACTGAATCTCGGGGAATGTAATGATGTAAAAATGAATAGACTCTTAAATGATATGGTGGTGGGGTAGAGAGGTGATTTAGTGGTTAAGGGTGCTTGTTGCTCATGCAGAAGACAAGTTCAGTTCCTAGCACACATGCTGGGCAGCTCCCAGCTGCCTGTAACTCCACCTCCAAGGCATCTGTGACCTCTCTTTGGCACCTGCATGCATATGTGCATGTACTCACATAGACACAGACACATGAATAATAAAATCACTCTTTTAAAACGCTATTATCTAAGCAGTGGTCTGGTCTAATCTGAAAACTTTAGTGCAATAAGTAGAATGGCTAAGTCCCTTCACATCTGCATGTTGGAGTCCTAATGATAGTATTGATAGTAGGAGATGGAGGTCTATAGGAGATGAAAGTCTATAGGAGATGAATGGAGGTCTATAGGAGATGGATGGAGGTCTATAGGAGATAGGTGGTGATCTATAGGAGATGGAGGTCTATAGGAGATGGATGGAGGTCTTTAGGAGATGGAGGTCTATAGGAGATGAAAGTCTATAGGAAATGAATGGAGGTCTATAGGAGATGGATGGAGGTCTATAGGAGATAGGTGGTGATCTATAGGAGATGGAGGTCTATAGGAAATGGAGGTCTTTAGGAAATGAATAAAGGTCTATAGGACATGGAGGTCTATAGGAGATGGAGGTCTATAGGAGATGGATGGAGGTCTATAGGAGATAAATAGAGGTCTATAGGAGAAGAATGGAGGTCTTTAGGATATAGAGGTCTATAGGAGATGAAAGTCTATAGGAAATGAATGGAGGTCTATAGGAGATAGGTGGTGATCTATAGGAGATGGAGGTCTATAGAAAATGGAGATCTTTAGGAAATGAATAAAGGTCTATAGGACATGGAGGTCTATAGGAGATGGAGGTCTATAGGAGATAAATAGAGGTCTATAGGAGAAGAATGGAGGTCTTTAGGAGATAGAGGTCTATAGGAGATGAAAGTCTATAGGAGATGGATGGAGGTCTATAGGAGATGGATGGAGGTCTATAGGAGTTGGATGTAGGTCTATAGGAGATGGATGGAGGTCTATAGGAGATGGATAGAGGTCTATAGGAGATGGAGGCCTTTAGGAAATGAATGAAGGTCTATAGGAGATGAATGAGGAGCTATAGGAGATGAATGGGAGCAGTTACAAAGGAGACTCCAGAGAGGGATGCTTTATGGACCAGAAGGGTACTCCACAGATTCTGATCTGTTGGTGTTCTGATCTTAGATTTTCCAGTCTCCAGAACTAAGAAAACAGTTTCTGACCTGTAAACCTCCTAGTCAAAGGAATTTTGTTATAATAGCACAAATGGATTATTAAAATTATCAAAATTTTCCTTCAAGCTATTTTTTCTGTTTAATAACTAACTCCCTTTTACATCTTCCTGCTGGAACTCCTCCTATGATCTCTGTCCACATGAAAATACCTTTCTTTTTGTGGCTTCCGCAGCAGCAGGCTTCTAAGCCACAGCAGGCCATAGCCTGCACCCCTCCCTAGTCCTTAGCTTGGCACTGCCTGCCACCCTGTGCCTCATCACAGCCAAAACTTCCGTCAACCATGGCTGTGCCTGTGTTCTTGAAGACCCAGAGCAAAGAGATACAGGAGAGGTTAATCTGAGCATTTCCCACCCCAAAACACTCTGCCAAACTGTAGGATGTCAGTGCATTAAAAACAAAACAAAACAAACAACGACAACAACAACAAAAAAAACCCTCCAATGTCCGTAGTCACGGCCTGGCTTCCTCAGCCTGAATTATGGATTTTTCCCCTATTTTGTTTAGTTCTCTGGCATGTCTAAAATCAGATAGGTGTATTCTTTATAATTGCAGTTTGTTTCTACTCTGTCTCACTGTCTTAAGCTGTGTAGCTTGCATTTTTAAACATTTTATCTCTGCCTTTTAATCGCTATGTGAAAATAAATACCCCACTACTCATAGCTCCAGTTACAGAAGAGGAGCCCTGCTAATAGGGTTCATTCGAGTGCTCTGAGAACAAAGCCACATCGTGCCATTGGTGTTTGATTGGCACAGCCTGGCTCTGCTTCTACTGGTCCACGCCACCGTCTGTTCCTTTCTCTTTGATTCCCACAGGAACACTTTCCTGAAAGGCAGAGTCAAGTGAAGGAATTGAAAACACAAAAACCATTTTCCCTCCATGTGGTGAAGTCCCTTCACAGACACTGGAGCAGCAGAAGTGGGGAGGGGCGTATCTCCACTTTACACAAAGAAGCCCTGCACCTCCCTCACGGCATCCACCAACCCCAGGGGACAAGTTTCTCCATGTCACACATTGCAGGGGCCTCCAGTGGAGAGGAGCTGTGAATGTGCACTGAGTGCCCACTCTGGACCAGGCACGGCAGAATCTCCTCCCATAGCTTTATTCAGTTAGCAGATGTCTGTTTCTTTCAACCAGGTGGGCGAATGCACACCGTTATTCACCACCTGTGGCTGTCTTGGTGGTTGGTATTCTCTGGGACCTCCTCGGCCTCAAGAAACATGTGTACCCCAACCTAGGCTTGGCAAACTCTCCTGAACACTTCCCAAAGAACATAATTCCTTGTGGGCAGCCCTGCTGCTTGCCGGGGACACCTGGAAACAGGACATAATTGGCTGATGCAACCCTGCCACCTCACCTGCTCCCAAGTTTAGATTTATTTATGTGTGTGCTCCCCTCTTCTAAAATGTCCCTTGAGGTCAGGGAATAATTCGGCTCTTTCTCAGACATGCACCTTCTGTGCTGAATAGTTTTATGTCAACCTGACATACGCTAGAGTTATCTGAAAGAAGGGAAACTCAATTTTTAAAAAAAGCCTCCAAAAGATCTGGCAATAGAGCATTTTCTTAATTAGTGATGGCTGTGGGAGGACCCGGCCCATTGTGGGTGGTGCCACCCTGGGCTGGTTGCCCTGCCTGAGCAAGCCATGAGGAACAAGCCGGTAAGCAGCACCCCTCCATGGCCTCTGTACCAGCTCCTGCCTCCAGGTTGCTGCCTTAGTTGAATTCCTTTCCTGACTTCTTTTTGAAGATAAACTGTGATGTGAAAGCTTAAGCCAAATAAGCCTTTTTCTCCCCAAGCTCCTTTGGTCCTGGTGTTTCATTGCAGCAGTAGTAACCCTAACTAAGACGCCCTCCCTGAAGCATGGGTTGCAGATAGCCTTTCCCTTCCCTCTCCAACAGCACGGGGAACAGACGACAACTTGAGTGAATGTGTGTTATTGACAAGGACCAAAGCCTTTCTGTGGTCCTTGTGCTGATCTTCTCAGTATGTGCAAAAAGTAGCAACTGCATCTTCTTCTCCCTCCGGGATGACTGCAACTTGAAGATGCTTCCCTACAGAGACCTCATAAGAAGGGAGCTAACCCTACCCAGTGTGCTGCACACAATAAAAGTGCTGAGCTTCAAATCCCAGCTTGTCCATGTGGCTGTCCTTTCTTCATTCCCTTATTGGCGCAGTCAGGTTTTCAGGACCAAGCCTTGCTGGCCACAGGGAACATAAGAAGTGTGATATAAAATGATATATACATCTTATTTTCTTATAACTGCATGATTAGTTGAAACAGCTAACTGTTCATTTCCAGGCAGTATGGTGACCTTTGGCCTTTTGGAATTCCTCCTGATTCTGCCCGTGGCATAGAGGAACAACTCCCACCTTCCCCCAGTTACTGCGCTGCAAACACCTGTTGCTGTTAGGAGGTCTGGACACAGCCTCCACATAGACTAAGATGAGGCTTCCCTTTGCTCTCATCACCTTATAAAAACAAAACCTTTCTATTACATATTTATTGATTGTGGGGTGGGAGCACAGATGCTACAGCACACGTGTGGAAGCCAGAGAACAACTTTTGGAAATCACTTCTCTTCCTACCATGTGAGTCTCAGGGATTGAACTCAGATCGGCAGACTTGGAAGCAAGCACCTTTGCCCCCTAAGCCATCTTCTTGACCCTGGAACTTCATAGCATCCTAGTAGACTGAGCAAGTAAGGAGAGGGTGGGATCACGCTAGCTGGCTTCTAAGAAGAGGAAGCCTGGGACCTACAGGGCAACCACTGAGGGTTTGGTCGGTCCAGACTTAGATCTAAATGTGTAGGTAGTGTTATCAGAGAGGTAGGGACTTCTGATCAACGAAGTGTCTACATCGGGCAGGTGGCTACCCAGAGGTGGGACATGTCTGGGCCATCAGGGTTAGGGCAAGACCCTCCACACAGCTGAGGTAAGAATGTGGTGACAAGTTCCAGCCCTCTGGGGAAAGAGAGAGGGAACTCTGGCAAGGAGGAGGCAGATGGCAAGCTCTGCACCAGCAGCTGTGGTTTGGGGTTAGGTTCCAGGGCGAGCAGTGGAGTCCAAATGCGAGCTGAGCAGGTGCCCAGTCATATGCCAGGCTTGGCCCCAGGAGTCAGCGGCAGAGAGTTTCTGGAGCAGGACACGTGGATGTCAAAGAGCTCTCTTTAGGTCCCCAGATCCTGGCCTTGGGGACCACAAAACTGGCTCCTCTAAACCTGTGAGAGGCAAGGGCCCCAAAACTACCAAACCTGGGTAGGCTCAGCTGGGTCACCTAGCAGGTGGGTCTGTTATGTAGACATCCCTGGGGTTGTATATCACCTCTACTTCCCTGACCACCTGACCCTCATTCATCCCCACCTAGGCAGCCATTCTTACAAAAGCTGTCAGGAATTCTGCCTTAAATCTCCAAATAAAAACGCAAAAAGAAACTATAGAAGACAGACATGTGCATACACACACAGAGATGTACACTCAGGTAGGTCTTACACACTCTGAAGGTGAATTTCTAGAAAGTTGTATTGAGATCCTGGTTTTTTGTTTCTTTGCTATTTGTTTTGTTTTTGGGACATGGCCTTAGGGTCTTACTATGTAGCCCCTGACTAACCTAGAGCTTGCTAGGCAGGGTGGCCTTGAACTCAAGGAGAGCTGCTTGCCTCTGTCTCTGGATTTGGCCAGGACTAAAAGTGTGTGCCATCTCACATAACAAAATCCTGTTTCTGTAAATAAGCCCTGGTAGGAACGGTGACAGCACCTGATGGGACACGTGCATTCTACCTTCCTTTTTTCTTATGTGAGTGCTCAGAGACAAAGCATCCTTACTTTGTCATCAAATGTAGCTGGTTTTTTCCTTCAACTCACTTTGCTATTTGTTTTTGTTTTCAAGTTCTTGATGCCATAATTTTATGAATATGTGTCAGGTGAACCTATCAATGATTTGGGAGACACAGGCTATTATTTAGACCCATAATGACTTGGATTTTCTAAAAATTTTTAAAGAAAGAACCAGCAAAGTACATGAACTGACCTAATACTGAGTTACAGGAAAGCAACTTTGCTGTAATTAATGTTTCCTGCCTTAAAAGCCAGCTGTAGTGTTTTGAGCCCAGGCTCATCCTCTGTCGTGTGCGGCAGTGTGTGCCTTGCTGTGCAGGAAGGGATTTAATCCAAGTCCTCCTGCTAGAAACTTCTGGCCTCTCACCGTGACGGCATCTCTCATCTGGCACCTAGCCTCTCGCCATCCTTGCAAACACACCTAGGAATGTTGGCTGCATCCTCTGCAGGTGACTGACACAATAGTTTTGCAGTCCTTTATCTGACCCACTTGGTCAACAAGGCGCCTTGACTGGCAGATATCAGGAAAGAGAAAGGACTGCAGTGTCACTGGGCCATTCCTCAGGGCAGGGCAGGAGAGAGAAGCAACTGGATCAGCCCTGCCATTGGGAGCCTGTCTCCCCTTAGTAGTCAGAGCAAGCCAGTGCTCCAGGTGACTGACTCAGTTCCTCACTTTGCCTATATCCATCTTCCCTTTGTAGTAATTCTTTTGTTTGTCTGTTTGTTTTCGTTTGTTTTGGTTTTTCAAGACATGGTTTCACTGTGTAGCCCTGGCCGTCCTGGAACTCGCTCTGTAGACCAGGCTGGCCTCAGACTCACAGAGATCCGCCTGCCTCTGCCTCCCGAGTGCTGGGATTAAAGGTGTGCGCCACCACCGCCCGGCTGGCAATAGTAATTATTTTAGTTACACTTTGTCCTTGAGTGTTTTGTGGTCTATGTGTATATGTGACCTGCGTATGTTTATGAAGGTGTGAGCACATGCATGCCTTGGCCAGCGGTCAGCATAATCCTCAGTGACACTGCACCTCATTTTTTGAGACGGACTCTCTGTGGACCAGGAGCTCACTGATTCAGGTGGGCTGGCTGGCCAGCAAGAGTGCCGATCACTTTTCTGTTTCTGTCCCCTGCTTCCGGGGTCCCAGGTGTGTGTCACCACACCTTGCTTTTACATGGGTAGTGTGGATCCGCACTCAGCTGTCATCCTTTCACAGCAAGTGCTTTCCCACTGAGCCGTCACCCAGCGCCTAAGGTTTACTTTGAAAACTTACTTTAGGGCTGACAAGATGGCTCCGTGGGTGGAAGCCCTTCGGCATAATCGTGGTAACCGGAGTTCCACCCCCAGAAGTGGAAGGAGGGAACTGACTCCACGGACTTGCCCTCTGACCTCCACGTGTGTGCCTTGGCACGCACAAACCCACACATGTCCTAGGCCAGTCAGGCTGTGTAATGAGACCCTGTGTAACTAACACAAAACATAAAACAAAAGCTCACATGTTTCGCCACACTCTAGAGGGATGTGGTCCTTACCACATCTTTCAACTTGACAGTGCACTTGACACAGCAAAGAACATCAGTCTACTTTTGCACTGACGTGTGTGTGTGTGTGTGTGTGTGTGTGTGTGTGTGTGACCCTGTACTCTTCTGAGCACCTAGGAGCATTTAACAAAAGGAAAGGTGATTTCCCCTTTTTTTAATTTCATGAAACACCTGCAGGGGGGCAGATCAGAAGTAAGAGAACTTTGGCACTACTTCCTTAACCCAGAGACTTTTCTAGAAATAATCCAAGGAGTTTCTTCAGCAGTCCGCATCTCTACCAAAGGACAACCAGGAGATGGACATGGCCACAAAGCTCTTTCCTAACAAATGCATCAGTGTGCAGATGGAGTGTGGCACTCCCCGCTCCACGCCACCCCGATGCACAGCCACCTGTCACTGCCCAGGGCAGAGCTGAGACCCTGGAGGAGTGGACTGAACTTCCAAAGGGACAAGAGAGCAGATACACTGGGAGATGTGCAGTGGCCGCTCAGCCCCATCTACAGTGTCCGGAGTGTCACGCTACCAAGGACACAGGAAGGGAAATTTGGGTCTGTATTTGATTCAGCATGAAGGGCTCTGCCGTTTTCTGATTTCCATGAAGGAGCATTTGGAAGCTCCTAGAAGCAATGGGGATCTGGAGGGGAAGGATGTCTAGTACTAGCATGCCAGCATTGCAGACTTGGGTTTTGCCTGGTGCTTATCCCAAGACACAGCTTGTCTGTGGTAGCCCCAGGCTGAGGGCAAACAGGGTACTTGCCGCTTGTCCCAACTGGCACTTTATGCTTACATTCTACCTGTCCGCTGGCGTTCCAAGTTAAAAGATTTCCCGAATCCATTGGCAATCGAAATCCAATTTGAACATATTTAAGCAAAATTGGAAAATTATGGGCTCTTGGGAAGTCTAAAAGTAAATCTAGGCAGCTGAATCTAAGAGGTGAAGTCATGTAATCAGGCAATGTTTTGCAGTCTCTGTCTTCACATTTCCTGTGTTGACTTCATGCGTTTCTTCTCTGCTCAGCAGCTGCAATGCCCTCCAAGATCTCCAGCCTCACATAACACCACAGCAGCCAACAGAGCAGGAACAACGTGGTAGGGAAATCAGTGGCTCTCAACCTCTGGGTTTGAGACCCCTTTGGGGCCGAACAACCCTCTCACAGGGTGTCACCTAAGACCATGGGGAAACAAATATTTGTTCATAACAGTAGCAAAACTACAGTTATGAAGCAGTAATGAAAATAATGTCATGGTTGGGGTCAGCACATCCTGAGGAACTGTCTTAAAGGGTTGCAGCATTAGGAAGGTTGAGAACCACTGCATTAGGGAGCCTGGCCCATTCTTGAAACAGCTGCATCAAGTTCTAGCCTAAATCATGCATCCGGTTTTTAAGTTAAAGCATTTCTCAAGCACATCCAAACCATATTGTCTAGGAACAGGGGAAAGGAGTACAGAGCAGGAAAAACCCATCTCTGGCTGCGATGGTTACCTTTCATGGTCAATTTGTTATAACCTAGAGTTACCTGGGAATACAGGCTTATTGGGTGACTGTACATTGGGTTGGCCTGTGGGCATGTGTTGTGGGATATTCCTTTACGCTGTATGAAGATATGTCACTGTGGTTGGCTTAATAAAAAGCTAAATGGCCAATAGCTAGGCAGGATTTTCGGGGCAGAGAGAATGCTGGGAAGAAGTTGGTGGAATCACCAGCAGACACAGAGGAAGCAATGTGCCATGTGACAGCACATAAATGAATAGAAATGGATTAATTGAAGTTATAAGTGCTAGTTAGACACTGAACTGAACTCCTGGAATCCAGTGACAGAAAGGGAGAACTGATGGGCAAAAGAGTTAAGACTGGGCTGGTTTAGCCCACAGAAACAGTTGACCTGAACAAGGGGGGAGCTCTTGGACCCGACTGATGGTTGTGTGGAAAGCATGGGACTGACCCAGACCCCCTGAATGTGGGTGTCAATGAGGAAGCCTAGGCAATCTATGGGGACTTGGGTAGTATTTATGCCTGGCATACAAATGGACTTTGAGTGCCCATGCCACAGTGAGGGATGCTCTCTCAGCCTGGACTCTTGAAGGAGAGCCTAGACCTTACCCTTGATGAAACGATAGACTCTGGAGATCCACCACGGAGGGCCTCACTCTACCTAGGACTGGAATCGGAGTGGAGATTGGGTAGGGGACTGGGGGACCTGGTGGGGAGGGATGGGGAGGAGGGGAGGGAGAGGGAGCTGGGATTGACATGTGAAACAAACCTGTTTCTAACTTAAATTTTTTTTAAAAAAAGGAAGAAGGAATAAAAGAGCTAGTTAGAAACAAGCCTAAGCTATTGGTCAAGCTTACATAAATTAACAATAAGTCTCTGTGTCTTTACTGGGGAGTCAATGGTCCTGATGAAAATTTCCAACTGCAGGCATGCCTGTGGGGGATTATATTAACAAAGTAACTGATGTCGGAGGACTCAGCCCAGTGTGGGCAGCAACACATCCCAGTCAGGACATGCTACACTACCTAAGAGTGAAGGGTACCTCTGAGCCGACCAAGCAAGCGAGTGTCTGTCTTCCCCTCCCTCTGCTCCTGGCTGTGGTTGTGATGTGACTACCTGTGACTACCTGTTTAAAGCTCCTGCCTTAGTTTCCCCACAACGACAGATTATAACATGGAGTTGTAATAGAAAATAAACTTCCCTTTTCCCTAAATTGATTTTTTTAAGTTTTGAGATTATCATTTAATTACAACATTTCTCCTTCCCCTTTCCTCCCTCCAAACTCCTCTATATACCCATCTCGCTTGCCATCAAATTCATGGCTCTTTTTTTTTTCCACTAATTGTTATTGCATGCACACATGTATTCATGTACCACATGCTTGCATGGTGTCAGTGGAGGCCAGAAGTCACTGGATTCTCTGGCGCTGATGTTACAAATACTTGTGAGATGTCACATGGGTGCTGGGAATCGAACCTGAGACCTCTGGAAGAACAGCCAGTGCTCTTAACCACTGGGCCATCTCTTTGCCTTCAGGGTACTTTATCACACCAACAAAAATGAACATTTGGCAACCAGATATCCATGTCAATTTTTTAAAATCCATGCCATACTTATGCTGTATGGAAGTCAGGTTTTATACATTATCACATACTTCTTGTGGCCTGCTCTTGGTTAATATGAGAAGGGGAAAGTACCCTATGCGTGTGATCATAAAGACAGGCATATAAGGAGGGAGAGAAAGAATACACAGCAGCCCCAAAATACATTAAAGTGAGTGGAGCGATCGCATTTCATTAGTGGTTAGAAGCTAAGAGATGAACTGGTGAAACAGTTTTTTGGAAGATACTGAATTTCTTTCAAGTCATTTTTTTTTTCCAACCACAAGCATTCATTGTAGGGGATCAAAATACTTCTGCTTCTGTCTTCCGTGGATAAACAGGGAGTGGATTTAACCTCCTCCTTTAACAGCTCAAAGTCTGGATACAAAACACCAGTTCTCAGACATTGCACAACAGGCAGCACAGAAACAAGATGAGGATGAAGGAAAGCTGGGCCCTGTAATTGCCCAGCCTGTGGCCTGAAGGTAGCATCCAGGCTGGAGTCCAGGCAAGAGGGAAAGAGCTCACAAGAGGGATGCAGGTGGGTGTAGACATCCAGCTAAAGTTGATGCTGGAGCCACCAGAACCATGGGGCTGCAGGGATGGATGGGGGGGGGAAGGAGGGGGAGAGAGAGAGACAGAGAGAGAGAGACAGAGAGAGAGAAAGAGAGAGAGAGAGAGAGAGAGAGAGAGAGAGAGAGAGAGAGAGCTGCAGAAGGATCTCCATGAAGCTTAGCTGAATACTGATCTATGTTCACACAGGCATCAAATAATTTATATTTCTGCCAGCCAGAGAAGAAAGACCTAGATTTCCCCCATAGGGGACTCTTCTTATTTAGTTCAATTTAGTTATACAACTAAATGATTTCTGAACCAAAGACTAGTCTTCACTGACCATGATGAAACTTAATATTAAGCCTTGAAAGGATCCACTAATGTCCAGGACGTTAACACTGTGCCAGGATAAATCCCCAAAATATTCAAAGGAACACAATAAAACCCAGCAACTACAAAGTAGAATCATAATGTCAGGCATTTAGACAAAATTAGCAGGCAGGACCAGTGACATGGCTCCGGAGATAAGGGTGCTTGTTGCCAAGCCTGGTGGTTTGGGTCCAATTCTTGGAACTCACATTATGGAGGGAAAGAACTGATAAATTAGCAGACAATAACATTAAAGTATATACTTCAAACATTCTCCTGGTGTACAAGAAAGCGGAGGAAATTGCAATGAGGAGAGGAACCAATGGTATAAAATGAAGCAGCTAAAACAGAAGGATGAAAAGTCCAGTATCTGAAATAAAAGACCCTGAGTAAGTAGCTCATCGAAGCCTATGAAAGAAAAGGTAAGTCCGGTTGAAGACAGTAACAACATAACTACCTGAAAAGAGACAGGAGACTGAAAAGAACAAGCAGAGTGTCTGTGCACGGCAGATCTCACAGATTCCATGGGAGTAACAAAGTGAAAGAAAACAGCGTGGGAAGAGGGAGGGAAAATACTTGAACAAGTAATCAATTGAAAACCTTCAGCTTTAATGAGGACCATCAAAGGGATGGACAGGCCAAGCGGAGTAACACTTAAGGAAAGCATACCAAGGTGTTGAAAGCCAACAGCAAAGCAGATGGAGGAGACACTCACAGAGGAGTAACAAGACCGAGACAGCAGATTCCTTGTCAGTAAGTACCCGGTCTTGAAGACAACTGTGAGTTTTTGTTTTTTGTTTTTTTTTTGGTCCCGGTGAAAGAGTTTAAAGAAAGAGATGTTTGTTTTAGCTCATAGTTTCAGAGGTTTCAGTCCATGTTTGCTTGATTCTGGGCTTCTGGATCATGCATTATGATGGAAGGAAGCTGTTTGCTTTCTGGTGGCTAAGAAGCAGACAAGAGGAGCCAGAGATAGGATCTAGACCTTTCCGGTGGACTCCCTCAGTGACTAGCCTGGCTATTTATTTATTTATTTATTTATTTATTTACCTACTTACTTATTATTTTTGGCATCGTGACATAGCTAGAGTTTTCTGAGAAGAAGAAACGGAAACTCAACTGAAAAAAATGACTCCATCACGCTAGGCTGTAGGCAAGTCCTACAGAGCATTCTTTGATTAGTGACTGATGCGGGAGAGCCCAGCCCACAACACTGGTGGACCTGGGGGCTATAGGAAAGCAGGCTGGGCAAGCCACGGAGAACAAGCCAGACAGCACTGTTCCTCGGTGCCCTCTGCTTCAGTTCCTGCCTCCAGTCCCGGCCCTGACTTCATTTCATGACGTACTGTGAGCTGAAGCACTCTTTCGTAACTTGTCTTTGGTCATAGGCATCTCGCTGCACTAGGAATCAAGCTAATACCTACATCCTTCAAATAGGCCTGACCTTCTAGTCTCCGCTGCCCCTACCTCTGAGGGCATCAAAGTGTGACTCCATCAAGGGATATTGACCACTGATTCAGACAGAGCCCTTATGAGCCAACAACTTTCATGATGGGATCATTAGCAGGGACAAAACTTTCAAAGCCTAAACCTTTTTAAGACCCTTCACCTGAGAACTGTCATAATGGACCGTCATCTTTTAAAAAGTAACGAGAGAAAATCTGCCTACTGTCAACTTCTACATTCAATGAAAATGATTGCAAAATCAAAGTAAAAATTTAAAAGTTTCACAGAAAAGCTGAACAAAATCACCACAAGTTGTCTGCAATATAAGAAATATTAATGGAATTTTCAGGCAAGATATAACCTCAGAAAAGGATCTATGCAAATGATAGAACAGTGTCATCATAGTAAATACATGAATAATTTATTTCAAAGCAGTCACAATGTATTACAGTATTAACATATGTTAAAGCCAATTCTTAAAAACAGAAGAAAATATGGAGAAGCAAGAGGGTACTTTATAAGGTTTCTGTCTTATAATGTAGAAGAATACTATTTGAAGTTAGGTTGAGTTATGGTATAACTTTAAATGTGTATTGCATGCAAAAATGTACTGCAAAATATATCACACCAGTGAAGTTCTATAAAAATCCAATATTCAGTTTCAATGATTTTTTTCTTTATCATTTCAAATTTGTGTCTTTTACTCTGACTGTAAATACTGACCTTTGACGTTTCAAAATCTAACCTTTTTTTTTTTATGGTTTGGCATCTGTTCCTCTTTTATTAAACAATACCAAATAAAACAGCAGGGGATGTATTTTCAGCAGCACGTTGGTCTCACCCAGCTAAATTTGGTCCTGTGGAATTTGTTGGTGAGGACAAACGATGTGAGAATTCCTGTGCTTGAAGCAATGCTGGCGCCGAGCCCTTTCTATTTAAATGATGCCTTTGGAACAAACTGTGTTTACAAATGGATTCTGTAGTCTACCAACAGTGCAGCTTTCTGGTAGGAAAACCTTGCAAGGTCTGTTACTCGGAGGCCCCATCCATCCTCAACGACAAAGGAGAGAACACGCACTTCGCCGGTGCCCTTCCTGACCACTGTGGATCGAACGGATTTGGGGAACTCACTGCGGAAAGTTTGCTTCCTTACGCGGTAGCTGCTCCTGCCAGAGAAGCAGGGCTGCATACCAACCTCTCTTATTTTTCTGCCAGTGCACCTCCCTATTTGGAGCTCAATTGGGGAGGTTCTCAGCCATTAGATTCAAGCATGGGTGATGCGATGGCGGAATACTGGGCTGAGTTAACGCGGCTTCACGGTAAATCCTGAGGGAAGCCAGCCGAGAGATGCACAGGATGCCTCAGTCTCCCGCTTGTTAGGACAGAACAGAAGAGCAACTCAGCTGTCTGAATCTTCCTCCTGCACTGGGCCAGCTTTGAACTTTCCCCAAAATGCACCCCATTGCAGCCACTGATAGAACATTGCATTTATTTTTTTAAACATATGCAAAAGTACTTTAGAATAGATCATGCTAGCCATCCATGATTTTATTAATATTATTGATTAGGATGGGTTAGAATATATAAGTATGGACTCAAAAATGACAGCTGGTGTGCAAATAATAGTTGAAGATAACTCTGATTAGGCAAAACACTGGAAAAACTTTCAGTTTAAAACTGAAAGGCCAGATTCAGAAGGATTTTTTTTTTTTTAGGGCATGCAGGGTGGTTCGTGAATTTCACATAAGAACACACAAATAAAATAACCCAAATAGCATGGCAACACACTTTTGCAGACCAGCTGGTATGGTTGCGGGGAGGCTGCCAAGCATAGTCAGGAAGGCTGGCTCCTTGGCCGCAGTGGGTGAAGCTGAGGAGCCACTTAATTTGCCCCCAGAGTGCACCTGGGAATTCGGAACACAAACGGCCTCTGGGGAGGTGAGGCTGGCAACAGCTGTGCGGGGGGGAGTCAGCTCACACAGGACTAAGACACCTTCTGCCACCCCATCCCCCCACAGAACTCCCTCTCTCTGCCCAGCCAGCGGGGAAGAGATTCTTCCAGAAGATGAATGAAACTGTTGGGATGCCAAGGCCACTGAGATGGAGAGGTCTATGCAGCCCTGCGGTATGGAGATGCGTTAGTGATAAACGTATAAAGAAAGGTCTCACCGCGCCATGCTTCTATTATAGCTGACTCTACAAAGAATGTGGCAACAAACAAGTAGCTGTCTGCCTTAGTTGAGGTTTGTATCGCTGTGATAAAACACCAGACCAAAAGCAACTTAGGGAGCAAAGGGTTTATTTCCGTTTAACGCTCAGGTCACACTCCATCACTGAGGGAAATTTAAGCAGGAACTCTGGAGGCAGGAGCTGATGCAGACTCCATGGAGGAGTGCTGCTTAATAACTTGCTCTCCATGGCTTGCTCAGTTTGTTTTCTACGACTCCCAGGGCTACCTGCCCAGGGAGGCGGCACCACCCACAGTGAGCTGGGCCCCCTCATCAATCATCAATCAAGAAACTGTCCCACTGGCTTGCCTGGGCCAGTCTGGTGGGGGACATTTTCTCCACTGAGGTTTCCTCTTTCCGAATGACTCTAGCTTGTGTCAAGCTGACAAGCAACTGGACAGGACACTGTCCAAACCGGAAACGTCATCATAGTTTATGACACGGCTTAGCTGCCAATAGTGTGTTCATTGTAATGCCAACTAAATTTTGATTTTGCTCTAACACCCGTGAATAGAAAGATGAAGCTATAGGGGTGAGTGTGGGCTTGGGTGTGGAGCAAATCTCCTGTACTAAGAAACCAACAGAATGCTAAGATTAAGATTTCAAAGGCAGAGAGTGGTAGCTTCCAATGAAAAAGAAGGTGGCTTTTTTTTGTATCAAATATTATGGAACCTATTTGACCCTTAACTATATGCAATATAGCTTTGACATAATCTTTCAAATTCCACTGTAGAAGTTATGAGGTGTAATGAAAATAAAATACTAGTCTAGATGACAAAAACTCTGTCATCTGAGAATTGATCTAAGAAACAGTGAGTTTTGAGTCTATGCAGCATTAGTTTGCTGACAAGACACCCCAAGACCTTAAGTCATGCACATTTATTATTTAAGTTACACTGAATTACTTGTGGTTATAAAATGAAGACCTCTCTACAGGAACTCATGAACCAGGTTGGATGCTAGAGGTGACATTTTAAATACTAATTTATAAAGGCACATTTATACCCTTTTGTAGCTGTAGTTTTCTTTCCAGCCAGGTCCAACTACCCTCAGCCCCAAATAAACACACAGATGCAATATTAATTATAAAAGTGTTGACCAGTGGCTAGGGCTTCTTATTGGCAGGCTCTGTCTTAATTATTAACCCATTTCTATTAACCTAAGTATTTCCATGTGGTCTTATCTTACTGGAGAAGGGTCTGGACCTGTTACTCCTTCCTCTGCTACATGGTGTCTCCTTCGAGGTCCCCCTCCACCTACCTTTCCCAGAATTCTGCTTGTCTCCTAGTCCTGCCTCTATTGGTCAATCAGTGTTTTATTCATCAACCAATAAGGGAAAACACCAGGAGGACATCACCCATCACTCTTTCTCAAGTAAAGTATCACCACTTTTTCTCCTATGTCTCACTATTAGCCCAGGTTGGTCTCAAACCTGCCTAAACTGGGAATATAGGAATGTGCTACCACACCCAGTCCCCTCGCCCTTGAAGTGAAAGATGATCTCTAAGATGAGAATCAAAGCTGTAATAGTTTTATGTCATGATGCTGCTTAAAATAATTGAAATTATAAGAGGAAATAAGAATGCAAGATGCCAGGCACTGAGTGAGCAATGACTATCTTGTCTCTATGGAAAAGGAGACTTCTCATTATTGCTCAAAATGCGACTCATCTTTTCTGTATTCTCGGAACATGAAACTTCAACAGAGATGTCCTATGACTTAGAAAGGTCTAAAAGTCTGTCAGAAGTAAACATTAATGGCTTAGAAGTATCTACTTTAAATTGATGTTTTGTTTTTCAGTGCCCAGGGAAGTCCTTGTGTCATGTAGTCTCAGAATTTGGACTAGGTGACTGGACAATTTATGTCAATCCGTATGCCAAGCTCCAACACTTAGGGGAAGGCCTTCATGGTGAAGAGGCTCCAGACATCCAAAGAAACTCCGGGAAAGGCAGGACATGTCATCTGCTCCTACTCAACGTTAGTGCGTTTTTCTCTTTCCTCTGTCTGAAACTGATGCTGCTGCTGTTCTATCACATGATAAGCCTTTTTGTTTATTTGGTTTGGTTTTCTGAGACAGAGTTTTTCTGTGTAGCTCTGACTGTCTTGCAATTCTCTCTGTAGACCAGGCTGGCTTTGAACTCACAGAAATCCGGCTGCCTCTGCCTCCCTCCAGAGTGCTGGGGAATAGAGGCATGTGTCGCCACCACCACCTGGCATACAGAAGATGTTTAAAAGACTTCTTTAACATTTTTTTCCATTCTACTGGGATTTGTCCTTGGACCATTGCCCTTACGAACCAAACCAACTCAACCCAGAATCCACATATTTGTAACTCAACAAAAATGAACAGTCCTATAATCTTTCCAAGCTGAGAAGAACTGAGTGGATGGATGGGAGATGAGGAGCAGCAAGGAGGACTTGATATATGCTCTGTCATACTTGAAGTGCAACGATGTACAAGAATTTCCTACTTTGAAAGTTATTATTTACGGATGTGTTTGTTCACTGACTGCTCCGGGTCTCTGCCGAGCTGTGGTAGATGGGAGCTATTTAGAAACTTTCAACTTCTTTTCCTCTGAGTCACGTCACTTTTATCCTTCACTTCTGGAAAGACTAGACATTGACACTAGAGTCTGCTGCGTGCTAGGCCAGTGCTGTGCTGTGCCACCAAACTATCTCCAGCCCTTTCAGTTACACATTTCTTGAAGAATTTAAAGCAGAGTTGCTATGACATTTAAAGGTCAAATGTCCTCAGTAGGCTTATGTGTTTGGACAGGGGTTGTCCCCAGCTGGTGGGCGTTGAGCCTTTTTTTTTTTTTTTTTTTTTTTTTTTTGAGACAGATTTCTCTGTAGCTTTGGAGCCTATCTTGGAACTTACTCTGTACACCAGGTTGGCCTGGAACTCACTGAGATCCACCAGTCTCCACCTCCTGAGCGCTGGAATTAAAGGCACATGCCACCACCTTATTGAACTTTTATAGGTGCTATTTAATATCTGTCTCTGCTCCCTGACTGTCAATCCAATGTGATAGGCTACCTGATGCTCCTGCCCCTAGGCCTTCCCTGCTGTGACAGACTGTAATCCCTCTGGAACTGTAAGACAAAATAAACCCTTGTCCAGCAAGTGTCTTTTGTTAGGGTATTTTATCATAACAACAGCCCAGTAACTAAGACAATAGGTTCTTGATTGCATATTTCTTTTACTTTTTTTTTTAAGCTTCAGCTTGAAGAGATGATGCCCAATGAAGGCAGACAATGAGTGGTCTGTAGTCTTCTGTGTAATGTTACACTTTTGCAGCACAGGGGATGGCAGGGCTCTTAAAGCGGTGTTGGGTGTGTCTCCCTGATGAATTCCAGCTCCTCTGCTCTTTTCTCAGGCCTGTTCCCACCGGCCACAGCACCCAGCACCATACTTACTGCACACAAGGTGGCACAGGAACCCTAGCACTCATTGCTGTGAATGGTCACTAACTTGAGACTCAGCGGAGACTCAGTACATTCCTGGAATTGACTCATTCCCATCAAAGGCTCCTGTGTGAGGCCTGGAGGCTGCTGGCTGCTGGCTCAGACTCTCAGGAGGCTGCTTCTGTGATCTTGGGGCTGTGCTCCATCGTGGGAACCTGGAGCTAGTTTTTTTCTGGAGCAAATTGACTAAAATAACTTAGATGTGCTTAGATGGGAAAGAGAATTCAGAGAGGAACACTCTGAGCATATCTGAGGTCTGCCTGGGTAACTTGGCTCATAATTCCAACAGAATGGCTTCCCCATGCATCCTGGGACAAAGATACAGCAGGGATGGGGCTGTATTCAGAAGTAGTGTAGGGGCTGAGAATGTATCCCAATGGTAAGTATTGAAGCTCTGAGAATGTATCCCAATGGTAAGTATTGAAGCGCTAAGCCCACTGTGAGCCCAGTGATTGGCTAACAAGTGCAAATCCCTGGATTCAAAGCCCTTTTTCCAAAACAAAGTCATAAAAGACCAAAAAAGAATAAACAAACCAAAAGAAACTAACAACAACAAAAGGGAACTCTAAGAAACTCTGCTTCTGAGCAGAATCAAACTGCCTCTCCCTGGTTTGGGGACCATCCATGGCTTCTAGATTCTCTCAGGTCCTGCAGCACAACAATAGACAGATGCCAACATTTTTTTTCTTAAAGGCATTTTGTCCTTTTTTTATTGAATAACCCATAATGTGTAATGGGACTTATATGATCTACTCCCAGGTTTCCCTTTGGGGAAAATCAGATACATGAAAAGATCGACTATCACTAGGTACCTGGTGATAGGCAAGGTCACCTTTATGACCACCAAGTAGATATTTTAAGTTTCTTTTGAGCAAAAAACCAAAACAAAATAGCAACAACAACAACAAAACCAACAATAAAAAATCTTAACAGCGGTCCCTCTCAGGTAACCAGGAATGGAATAAGAAGCCCCTGGACTCCCATCATTTGGAGACATTAATGGCATTAGTGTAAGATATTGGGCATAATACAGTTTACATGTGACAGGTTGTATGGATTTATAGGGTTGATAATTGAAGTTTTTGTCAAATTAAATCTGACAAGAAGAACTTAATGACAAAAATACTTCCCTAATGAGATCAGAAGACAAAGCCAATAACAAAGTACAAACATGAGTTAACAGTACGACAGACACCTCTGATTTATCTGTCACATAAGGTAAAAATGAGGACAATTTAGTCTGTCACATGGTCTCAACTAAAAATATTAATGGGAACAGAGTAATGGCTACTCTGCCTTTATCTAATCCTTCTGAAATTCCTATTTTTGCGATATTTTCACTTATATCACCAACTTCGGTTGTTTTTTTCCATCCCCTTCTCTTCTCCTCCATCTCCCACTGAAAACTTCTGCCCAGCAAATCCCTGTCCTGCTTTTGTGTCTGTTTTGTGTGTGTGTGTGTGTGTGTGTGTGTGTGTGTGTGTGTGTGTGTGTGTGTGTAGTTTTTAATTGGAGTTTTTTGACTAGGATGTGTGTCAGGTAGAATCAATGGCTATATCACTAAAGAAGATACCTCCCCCAAACAATCGTTAACTGCCAACAGTCCCTCAGGGAGGGGTGAGGCTTCATGGGCCCCTTTTCCATCTGTAATAAAATGTTGACAGACCCAATCTTGTATAGGTTTTATGCAGATAGCCACAAATGCAGTCAGTTCACAGGTCAAATGTCCCAAAGATGTGTTTTTGTTGCTCATCTCCCCATCTGTAGCTCTTACATTCTTCCCCCCTCATCCTTGGTGACATTCCTTGAGCCATGGTGGAGATGATATGACCGTCCTGTTTAGAGCCAAGTACTCCACTTATTTCTGGTACTTTGGTCAATTATGGGTTTCTGCATTAATTGCTACCTGCTGCAGTAAGAGGTCTCTCTGATGAAGGTTGAGTCTATGGCTATGAAAATGACTATTTAGTGGGCAGTTTGACAACATGACCATTCAGTAAAACGGAAGTACTCACCTTCCCCCATCTACACCCCAGGACCTATCACCACCACAGCTGTTGATCCAATCAGAAAGTGGTTGATTATCTCCAAATACAGTCATGCCACTATTAAACTGTGGGCTACATCTTCAGGCCATCATTTCTTGAGCTAATAGAAATGGATTATTTTTTCCTGATAGGATGTGCAATCAAAACAATTTGGAGAGAACTTCTCAAGAGGGGCAAATTAAAAAAAAGAAATGGTTACTCAATTACTCCAAATTCACAAAGCAAATGAATAAGAACCAGAAATGAATTCTGGCATTAAAGAACTTACAGGCAGCTTCAGCTTCTCAGGTTCTCTGTGAGCCTCTAACTTCCACCTTCCTTTTTCTTAGTTTTAAAAATTAAAAAATACTGCACAGATGACTCAGTTGTTAAGAGAATTTGTTGCCCTTGCAGAATACCAGGGTTCAATTTCTAATACCCACATGGTTGTTAAAAGCCATCTATAACTCCAGTTTCATTTCATCTGTAACAGGAGATCAGATACACTCTTCTGACCTTCAAGGGCACCAGGCCTGCACCACACAGAGCATATATATATGCAGGCACGCACACACACACACACACACACACACACACACACACACACCCTAAATAAATTCAAAAATTTTTCCAGAAGAATTTTTAAATATAAAAAATAGGGTTGGATAAATGGCTAAGAATTCTTGTTGTCTTTCAGAGGTTCAATTTCCAGCACCCATGTGGCAGTTTACAACTGTTTGCAATTCCAGTCCCAGGAGATCTGATGCCCTCTTCTGGCATTGGAGACACCAGGAATGCATTTGGTGCACATATATACATGCAAGCAAATAAAACAACAACGACGACAACAAAAAACCTCCAAAACCAAAAATATCAATACACATAAAAATAAGAAGAATAGAGGAAACACTCAGATCTGCCAGTCTTTAGAGACAGAGAGATTAAAACAGGGTTTGGATCAACAATTTTGAATCTATTTATCCTGTATACTGTGACTGAGCAAATAGTAAGCATATTGCGGATTATGGGAACTACAACAAAGCAAAAGAAGAAGGCTAGAATGAACTCTTTATGCTAGATTCATCCTAGGTACCAAGAGAGACTCATGCAGGTTTGTTCTAAAATACGTATCCAGAGATCGGGATTCTTAACCTTACCGCCATGGATATTTCATGCTGTATAATTGTTGTTGTGAATTGAATTGTGCAGTGTACCAAGTTTAGCAGCATCCTGCCTGGTCCTTTACCCACAAGACGCCAATAGCACTCTTCCTATGAGTTGTGACAACCCAGAATGTGACCAGACATTGGTAAGTATTCTCCACAGTGTGTGTGTGTGTGTGTGTTTGAATTACTAATGTAAATATTAGTAGACACAGATGAGCATATGTGTATGGGTGTCATGTGACAGACTTCTCTTGGGGTGATGCCATACATATATACACATATTCAACCCAGAAAAGGAAACTAGAACTGTCTTAATGAGGGTTACTATTGCTATGATGAAACACCATGACATACATAAGCAGCTTGGGGAGGAAAGGGTGTATTTGGCTTACACTTCCATACTGCTCTTCATCATTGAATGTGGCCAGGACAGGACCTTAAACAGGGCAGGAGCTGATGCAGAGGCCACAGAGTGGTGCTGCTCACTGGGTTGCCCCTGTGTCTTGCTCAATCTGTTTTCTTATAGAGACGAGGACCACCAGCCCTGGGATGGCCCCACCCACAATAGTCTGGGCCCTCCCCCATCGATTACTCATTAAGAAAATGCCCTATAGGCTTTTCTGCAGCCAGATCTTATGGAGGCATTTTCTCAGTTGACTTTAGTTTGTGTCAAATTGACCCAAAACCATCCAGCACAAGGACAGACCCAAGTAATAACTGCACCAAACTCCAGCTTGGTGAACCAATGAGTTTTTATTGAGGTCGCCAACAGGAGTGTGGATAAGGGGTACTTAGAGGAGCAGGGATGACTCAAGCAGCTGTGTCACTGAAAAGCCTGTCCTAATACAGTTGACATCTCAGGAAGCTCTGTACACAGTTTGCAAGCAGCTTGACAATCATCTGTGAATAGCATTTGGTGGTGTGCCCTGGGGAGGCAATTAAGTATGGATGACGTCATGAGGGGGACTCATGATTGAATTAACAATGTTATAAAAAGTAAAATGAGAAAAAGAAGCAGAAGTAGCGAGCTTGTTCTGTCTCACCACGTCTGTTCCAAGGTGGCAACCTTGGAACTCTGCACGGTCCGCTACCAGCAAGAAGGTTATCTTCGGGTGCTACACAGGGGTTGGCACTATGCTCCTGCATTTCCCGGCGTCTAGGGGTTCTAAATAAAACTCCATTCTTGATAAATTACCTACATGTGGTACTCAGTTACTCAGCAACAGAAAATGAACAGAGACAATGAGTGTGTCATCTCTATCCCCACATGAACAATATGCCAGGAATGAGCCTTCTACTTGAGGACAATTGTCTCCATTCATTGTCCCTCTTATTCTGAATCTGTTGACTATGAAATACTTTCTGCTTAAATTGAGTTTTAAAAATCTTTGGCTGTTGTTATACTCTCTCTCTCTCTCTCTCTCTCTCTCTCTCTCTCTCTCTCTCTCTCTCTCTCTCTCTCTCTCAGGTGTAGGCAAGTCTCTAGGGCATTTTCTTAATTAGTGATTGATGGGGAGGGCCCAGCCCACTGTGGGACCAGCCCTGTCTGGCTAAGTCTTGAGGAGCATGCCAGTAAGCAGCAATGCTCCATGGCCTCTTCATCAGCTCCTGCCCCCAGGGTCCTGCCTTGTTGAGTCCCTATCCCAACTTCCTTCAATGATGAACACTGATGTAAAGGTGTAAGCCATTAAACCCTTTCCTCCCCAAGCTGCTTTTGGTAATGGTGTTTCAACACAGCAATAGTCATCCTGATTAAGGCAAGTATAGAGCTGGCTTTACCTCTCAATTTCTGTTAAACCAGAGCAAAATGGAACCATATGGCGTCCAGGATTATTATACACGCTTTCATTTATGTTTTTTGGTCTGTCAGCCTTTGGTGGATACATGTCCTCTACCCAGAGCAGTCCATAGTCAAGCCCGCAGATTTACAGTGGAAGTGAAATATTCAGTCCTTTCATTTTAAAAATTTCCTTTGTGTCCATCCTTCTTGCAGAGCAGAGAACTATTACCTCCTGGGTACGAAGCTTGACACGGAACCTGACCAAACGACAAGTACAGCAACAGCCACATTTCCATCCACAAGATGCTCATTTAAATGAGTTAATTAACCTGGGCGTGGGGAGGAGAGAAAGACGGGAGTAAGTATCTTCGAGGAAGTGATAACTTCTGTGAGGCAGTCTCACCTTCCCCCTCGCCAAGGCAGGGTCTCTGCTGTGTCTGGGGTGCCCTGCACACTCCAGGCCAGCAGGCGCAGCAATGATGAAACTCAGTGCTTCCCCACATACAGCTGGTGCCTTCACCCGCAGAGCCATCTCCCCAGTTCTCCACCCGCAGGACCTCCATGGAAGCTGCTCTCATCGGCCACCAAATGGAGTAATTTACACTATACTTGAGTGACAGCTGGGAGACGAGCTGCCTGCTAGTGACGAGACACAAAGATGTATGCGGGTCTGATTAGAAAGTGGATGGTGCACACTGAACACTGGTATGTTGTGCTCTCGGAAAAGCATGAGCAACGCTTGAACTTGTTGGTAAGTAGGTTGAACTAATTTCTCTAGTTTTCTCTGACTTCTTTCTTCGGCTACAGTATGAAGCCAACTTTAACCATCCACAGGTGCCAAAGACAGTCACTCCAGTTACAACAAGGAGACTACTTGTTAAATTACGCATGAGACTCTCCTGGAGCCTTCTGCTTACATACCTGGGGCATCTTTCTTGTCAGCTTGTGTTTTTCTGCAACCTCTCTGATTTCTGAACCTTTTCTTTCGGTGTGAATGCTCTGTTCTTTCGAGGTTTTCCGGTTTTAGCTCTTCCTGGTGTCTCACAGGCAAATGGCACTGAGTTTCTGTGCTTCTAGTGTCTCTGAAATGTTCTGTTTCTTCCCAGATCTATGTGAACCCAGTAGGTCAGCACACACAGAGAGGTGCTAGTGTGATGTCTTTTTTTTTTCTATGCTTCCTTCTTTCTCATGAAGGTCATATGAGATCAGTCACTCAAATCTTGGTCAAAGGTAGAAAGAGCAAGTGATGCCACAGTGTGACCTAGGACAGTAACATCTTGACTGAGAGTCACATGTCAGCCCTGATATAGGAAATTGGTTCTTCTTTCTGGCCTCTGTTTCCCACTGGCAAAATGTTCCACAGAAACCTCTGTCCCCGCCTCTCCCATTCCAGTCTGTTGCGAGACAGCGTTTTCTGAGCAATTGTAAGACCTGCATTGCTACATGAAGGAGAACCTAAAGCTGGAGAGATGTGACTAGCAGAGGATATGACTATGTCCTTCTCTCCATCCATGGAAACATTAGGAAAAAAGCCCAGCTTGGGGGGTAGCTTCACTGGCAGAGTGACTGTCGGGAGTGTGGGAAGCCGTAAATTCAATCCCCAGCACGTCATAAACTGGGCACAGTGGTACACTATGTGGTATCAGCACTCGGGAGGTGACAGCAAGAGAAAGGCAGAAGAAAGTCAGTTGTCTCCACCACACAGGGGTTTCACGGCCAGCCTGGCCTATATGGGGCCCTGTTTCAAAGAGAGAGAGAAAAAAAAAACCTAAGTTTCAGTTTTGTGCCCACTGACTAAACATGAAAGGAAAATGGCTGTCGGTATTTTTCTTTTCTTTTCTTTTCTTTTTTATTTTTTATTTTTTCGAGACAGGGTTTCTCTGTGGCTTTGGAGGCTGTCCTGGAACTAGCTCTTGTAGACCAGGCTGGCCTCGAACTCATAGAGATCCGCCTGCCTCTGCCTCCCAAGTGCTGGAATTAAAGGCGTGCGCCACCAATGCCTGGTGTCAGTATTTTTCTTAAAAAACTGAACTGAAGGCTGGGGATATAGCTCTGTAGTATAGAGTAGCCCCCTGGATTCAATCACCAGTAATACACACACACACACACACACACACACACACACACACACACACACACACACACTAAAGCTGGATGTGTAGTCCCAGCATTCAGGAAGCTGAGGCATGATCAGTTCTAAGCCAGTCTGGCAGTCTGGGCTGTATAACAATACTTGACTTAATACATAAATAAATAAATAAATAAAAATTTTTTTGCAAGTGAAAGAAAACTAAATGGGTGAAAATATGTTGACACCACATGACTGTGGAACACAAAAGTCTTCCCGGATTGTTGCTAAGGGGCCTTGTGTCTTTTGCCACTGATACCACCAGCTGCTCACAATAACACTGTCCCATTCCCGTCCCCACGCACTTCTGGCAGACACTCATTTGTATGTATGCTTTCCGCCTGTCTGCCATGTCTGGCCAAAGGGACAGATACTAATGGCATATGTTAATTATATGTTAATTACTACCCAACCTCTTCCTTTCATTAGAATGTTTATTAACAGTCTCACTTCTGCAGTTGAACCAGCCCGCGGCGGGAGGGGCTGTTAGCAGCCAGAGTTCACATGATGTTTTCGCTGGGGACGCACAAGAGATAGCAGATTTTCCCTTTTGGGTAGTGAAATTCTTTCTGTTGTTCCTCAGCCAAGAGCTTTCTGCAGTGCCTGGAAGATGACACCAAAATAGCAAGTTGGAAACAAATGTTTTGGCTATAGTGGCTATTTACATTGTTTTAGGAAACACGACAAGCATCTATCCATTGTTTAGACATTTTTGCCATTAGTGGCTCACCCTCCTGACCACGCATTCCCAGTTGCTATGGAATAACTCATGTATCACTGAGAGCACAAATGATTTTGAGAGGCGCAGTCCGTACATCTCTTAAAAGGGTTTTTAATAGAACAACGACACACATCACTGTAAAACATTAGAGTGGGGAAAAGAGGAGAGTAAGACATAGGGGAAAGGTCTAGAAACCCCAGACTGTGGGGGGCACGGTGAACTATGAGCTGGTTGGTGTACATCCTAGTTCACAACAGTGCTACAGTTTTCCAGTTTTCTCCATCCCCTTAGAGCTGCACATCAGATACTTACATTATGATTCATAACAGTAGCAAAATTATAGTTAAAAGGCAGCAACAAAATAACTTTATGATGGGGGTCAGCACAGCACAAGGGCATGTATTAAAGGGTCACAGCGTTAGGAAAGTTGAGAGCCGCTGCTTGCCACCCCATGTTTCCTCAGTCACATCTCCTTAACCCACCGGGGAGAGTCAGGAGTTGGCGACTGGGCGTTCTTTGGTGCTCTCACTAGGTGACAGTGTGCTCAGTCATTCGTGGCAGGACAGTTGGTGCCAAATGCTGATGAGGCCGTTCTGAGACCAGTCAACGTGGGAGACCCCACCCTAGAGGCCGTCAGAGGTTTGTTCTCGTTCGGCTGGCCTACAAATATTGGACCAGTGGATTGGCCCTTTATTACTGGGATATGTCTGCAGAAGGTTGATTTCATCAGTGGGGCTCACAGTTGCACATGGCAAAAGCTTCTGTTTCACTTCTTTTGAAGTAAAAGGTAAAGCAGACTCATCCTTCAAAGAGGCCACGCCCCTTTCCCTTCCACCCCTTGTGACCCCAGAGGCCTGAACCATTCAGCTACCCAGGGGAAGTGGCTGTCAGGTCAAGCAGATTTTGTCTCTCATGGGTGTGACATCAAAGTCTGAGGCAGGAGAACCTTGGGTGATTTGTGGGGGAGCTGGTGGAGGAATGCTTACCAGTCATGGAAATGCATGATTTAGTTAACCAATACTTGTTACCTAAAACCAGAGCTGATAGTGGGCTGTTGTGCAGAAGCATGAGCTGGGCCTATTTGTCCTTAAAATATTGAAAATATTTCCTGTACTGATTGGCAAAAGGTTGGTATCTCAAACTCACTGATCGCTTCTAATCCAGGCGTAGCAATCTGTTTCCGAAGGGCCCCTGCATTCCTAAGACCCTATGTCTATAACAATAGCCCCACAGGGATTTCTAGAACTTTCCCCAGGACTTGGACTTGTGCAGAAAAAAGGGCAGTGCCACTAATATGGATGTAAATGTGTTTACTGTTGTTCTTAAATCCTAGAACTAAGGTAGCAGCTCACAGAATAGAACACTGACTACTCCCCTCCCGAGGTTCCCCACCCTGTATAGAAGGGCTCCACACTAAGTCCTGGGAAACTGGAGGTCGTGACACCTTGGGAAAACAGATTGGGAAGCTTGGGAACTAGACTTTATCGAGGCACTGGACGGGCTCAGTCTCTCAGGGACAGACACACATCACTCAAGCTCCCATTCGACTGCCGCATAAACCAAAATGGCAACTTAGCAGTTTGGGGCGAGAAACAAGAGCTTTTAAGCAGAGTGGACACTTGTGTCACCTTGACTAATGTGTCCTCTCCCAGTCGGAAACTAAACAGGAAGACGCATGGCATAAAGACAGGTGCAGCACACAGCCTGGCCGGGACATGCCACGGGAGAGGAGCTGATGGCAAAGGGGGTCAGCACCCTCAGGCTCATGCCTCTTTCTCCTCTGCAGACAGAACTGGCTGTCCCTGTGGGGTGCCCCCCACCCCCAGGAGTCCTTCCTCTCTGACCCCCACTTCCACTGTTCCACACAGACATCCCGGTTTGGTTGACGTGTTCTATCTTTAGATTTGTTAATACCACTACCCAGGCTCTAGCCAAACTCTGTTGATTTCTTGTGCCTGACTTAGAAGATGTCCTGTCTTTCAAGTCCTTCCCCCTTCCCCCAGATCCCACCCACGTGGGTGAGATTATTATAGTTAACCCTTTGTTTCCCAGTTAGGCTAAACAATTAAAAGTGAGACCTGGTCCCACCCCTGGAACTTAGATCTAATTAATTCAACTTGAAGTCTAGGTGCTAGGTATTTTTAGAAAGCTTTCCTCCAATAGTCCCAGAACTTGGGAGCTTGACATTGAAGGAAAAGGAGTTGAATGTGAGGAAAGTTTTGGAGTCACTGATTTAACTCTGAGTTGGTGGGGGAGGGGTGCGATAACAACACTGACATTTAACTTTAGATTTTTTTTTCAAGTAATTCATTTTATGTGCATATTTTTCCTGCATGTAGATATACGAACTACACGTACACCTGGTGCTCACGGCAGTCAGAAAAGAGCGTGGAAACCTCCCGGAACTGGAGTTAAAGATGGTGTGAGTCAGCACGTGGTGGGTGCTGGGAGCTGAATGGGGGTCCTCTGGAAGAGCAGCAGGTGCTTTTAACCACCGAGCCGGCTCTCCAGCCCCTGTATCAGCTCCTCACAAGTGCTGGAGTTCTAGCTTGAGTTCTGAATTGTTTGGTCTGAAGAAGGATCTGGTCACGGGGGTTGTAGGTCTTGCTTTGTTTTATTTTTAAACTTGCATGTCTGCTGTTCACTAGCCTGGCCGACCCGTGAGCCCCGGGGATCTGCTTGTCTCCATCTTTCCATTGCTGGGATCCCCCTGGCTTTTCACTCGGGTGTTGGGGATCAAACTCAAGCCTTGTGCTTGACCGATTGGGAAATTCCACCAGCCTTCCCACAGGGGTGTTTGCAAAGCCTCCCAGGTAATTCTCCCATGCAACCAGGATTCGGATGCCATGCTCTCAACAACAGTTTGTGTGACTCTTTGGTGGCTGTTGCTTCCTGCACAGGGGAAATCAGGGCAGCAATGGAGGGCAAGGCCTGTGGAGACAGCAGGGGATTCTGCTTGTGAAGAAAACCCAAGAAATCAGCAGGAAGAACCTGTGGGCAGAGTGTAGTAGAGGCCTAAGCTCAGGATTGGTTGGTGTCTTTCATTTTATGTCTAGTTTGTGCCAGGTCTGAGAATCATGGAGCCACATTGTACTATATTTGTTGAATTGCTTTAACAGAGGTGGGTGAGCCTGGCTGTGCGTGGGACAGTGTGGCTTCCTGAGTCCATTTCTACAAGAAGATTGACTTCTTTGTTTTCTGGGAATGTTCTTCTGCCTGTCCCTCCCAGCTTTTCCACCAGAGACCCCTGCTGTCTGGAAGTCACCGTCTTTAAAGAGACTACACTATATTTTGGTGCATATTCTCTTTAAAAGTAAAAATACTTGGCAGAGAAGCAAAAGGTTGGAGAATTCCAGCCTGCCATCTTCCTAAAGTAGCTAATGATTTTCAATTTCCCTCAAGATTCCCTAGCTCCCTGTTGTCATGTCTAACCTTTCCAATGTGCATGAGAATTCCCTTGAATTTTCCCAGTGTTTGCAGCCCTGTGTGGTTGCCAGGCATCTGGGAAAGTCATCAAATTCACTTTGGAAGCAACTTTGAGAAAGAAAATACAGTCCTGGGAGAGGAAAAGGTGGTAGGCGGGGTAGAGGGGGCTGTCCAGCGTCACCACCCTTCCCTTTGCTGGACCTGCCAGTGACCTGATTTGAGATGAAGTAATCGTGAGAGGAGACACAGTGGGCAGAGCAGGGCCATCGTGAGAGGCTGGAGAGGGGTTTGGGGGACACACAGCACGAGTTTAGGAGTGCTATGGCTACAGCACCAGCATCCTATAGCTTTTCTGACTGCCACATGCCACAGTCCTGGCACAAGCATTATTTGAATGCTGGTCTTCTCTGCACACAGGTTCTTGTATGTTGTGCTCTTTTGGGTTGAGTGCACGTTAACCTATTCGTGTCCTTTGGGAGGCTGACTCCTTAGAACCTCAAAGATGTGGGCTTTGCTTTGAATGGACTCAGATGATTCTTATACGAGGGGTGAGGGACTGTGTGGATATTTCGTCCATGAAACAAAAACAAAAGTCAGCAACCAATACTCTGCAGCGCCCACACTTTTCTTTCCATAAAAATAAGCATGTAAGACAGGGTCGGGTGACTGCTCCTCTTAGGGCACGGTCCTTCCCAGGTGGATCCTCTGTTCCTTAAGAAAATCAGAGCCCAACTGAGATGTAACCAGGGCTCCTGTTACGCCTATGTTCTTCTAGGTCCATGGGGATAACTGGGCATCATGGCATCTAGCTGACTTAAGGGAGGGGGTGTGACTTGACATTTGATATGTATGAGGTTAAATGTTGTTTTCTAGATTTTTCCATCCGTGGTGTTTTCCCCCATCAGCTTTGCATACACGACTTCTGTAAGATCTGGCCGAGCAGGATAACACTAAGAATCAGTTGTGACCTTCCTGTGGGTGTTATGGCAGACTGCAGGCTTTGCAAGGCCTGGAGCTGATAATGTTAGGCACAATCGTTAATAAAAAAAAAAAGACAGCTTGGCCTGGTGGTGCGGGTCTACAGTCACTGCTACTAGGGAGGATAAGACAAGAGGGTAGCCATGCTTGAGCTATACAGTGAGTTTAAGGCCAGCTGTACAACTTAGTGGAACCCTGTCTCAACAAGGAGAATAGGAAGAAGGCAGGGTTGTGACTCGTTGGTAGAGTGCTTTTCTAGCATTTATGAGGCCCTGGATTTGGTCTCTAAAAAAGGAGAGGGAGGAGGTGTGGATGAATGGAGGGAGGGAGAAAGGAAGGAAGGAAATAAGGAAGAGTTCATGGCCATGTGTAGCAGCATATTCTTCTAATCCCAGCACTCCAGCACGTCTGTGGCTGAGGCAGGAGAATCCCAAGTTTGAGGCCAGCCTGGGTTACACAGTGAATTCTGAGTCAGCCTGAACAACACAGTGAGTTCCTGTCTCAAGATTAAATAAACAGGTCTGTGTGATGGCACACACCTTTAATGCCACTGCTTGGGAAACGGAGGCAGGAGGATCTCTGTGAGTTCATGGCAGCCTGGTCTATTCAGTGAGTTCTAGGAAAAGTCAGGACTGCATAAAGAAACTGTGTCTCAAAACAAATAAACAAACAAACAGCAAACAAGCAAATCACAAAATGCCAAATACAAAGTCAGGCACAAAAATGAGTATTTGTTTAAAACAAGAAAATAAATCACACAACATTTTAAAATGTGTGAAGTTAATCAATAATAGAAATGAGGCATGATAAACACACCTCCTTTCTGGGGTAGATGGTTACACACATGCTAACTGTTCCTTATCTTGCCACAATCCTGTCATATCCATTTCTGCAGTAATCATAAGTCGAAGTTTTTCCTCTAGTGTGGCTGGTGGGACACTGTTTCTTTTATGTTATCAATATAAAACTACATTTTGGGTTCTCATAGGTGTGCCGGCAGGTTATTGGCCCTGTCACATGAACTTTTAGCATGCAAGCTGTAACATGCCTGTGGAGTTGCAGATGTGTTTGCAGAATGACTTATGTCCAGTTGGTGGTTTAATGAAGAAGCTTCAGTTTCTCGACTGTCTAGCAAGTCCATCTCTACTCTCTGGAAGATGAGTAGGAATCCATCACTAGACAGATTTCTTTTCTCCCCACCTCTGCTGTGGTTGCTGCAGCCATTCCTCGGGTGGAGCCTAGAATGTGTCTGCAAGCTACTTGAGGCTGAGACAAAGACCCGGGGAATCAGATCGCCAAGCTGGCTTTTTTCTGTTTAAAGCATATCCAGCTAATAAACACAGATGTTTGTATTATATCAGGTCACTTAAGTGAGAATTTGGAAAGAATGAATGCTGTGCACATCAGACCCACTGTGATGTCTTCTTGTTTTCATTTTTCTGTTCAAAATACAGTGGTTTAGACAAAAAATATTTTTTTGTTTTGGTTGCTTAACACAGATGCCTTGGGAAGGCCAACAAGATCTTCTTATCACAGGAACACATCGATGACTGGCATTTGGTCTCTCTCTCTCTCTCTCTCTCTCTCTCTCTCTCTCTCTCTCTCTCTCTCTCCTTTTTAGCTCTCTGAATCATTCCTATACTCACTTGAAGTTTGTCCCAGTACTTTTTCTCTGCGTTTCTTTTTCAAGTTCTGTATTTTACAAACATTTGCATGTTTGTTTTGCAAGATAATTTGTGAATAGAAATGATTAACATTTTTTCTGTCATTGTTGTTTAATTTTGTGTTAAGTCTCTTTTTAAAAAAATTATAGCACATATATTCTCTCCTCCTCCTCTTCATGATACAAGTCAACTTATACTCAAGTAAATATTTGAATAACTCACTCTGACTGTCTCTTCTATGGGCTCCTTGAGAGATGTCTTTATCCCCTTCTCTAATTAAACACCCTAACTTGGAAATCTCACTGCTACCTATGCTCCAGCATCACATGTGTATGAAAACTGTCCATCCATTCACCTCTGAACTAACTTCAAGACCCTTACTTTCAATAAGTAATGGGGTATCATCATGAAACCCACCCTGCCTTCCAAACTGCTTCTGCAAAGTAAGTCGTATCTTGTATATAAGGCAGAAGGGTCCTATATTTGAGGTTAGCCTGGGCTACTCAGGGGAATGGTGTCTTAAAGGAGCAGACAATATGCTGTTTTTGCAAGTAATTCGTTATGCTTTAATGCGACATAATCGAACAAAGCAACTGCTCATTATAATAAAGGTCAAATGGTTTTCTGAGACTCTCACATTTAATCTTTGGGGGTGGCACTCAGGCACACGCTCAAGTGTGTAGCATTTTCCTGTTAGAAGCCCTATTTGGGGAGCAGGGGAAAGAAAACCTATGTAAATAGGTTCCATTTGACAGAAATTAGGAACAAAGGCTCCCTTCCCAGAAGAGACATCCTCATGTATCTGCAAGTCCGGTTTGAGACTTCCTTTTATTGTCATCTGTAATGACAGATTCTGGCATCAGGCATACTATAGACTGTCAACTGGAACTTAGCATTTACTCGAGAAATGGCCATGTATAAACTGCAGCAATATCAGCAGCATCTGGGACTCTCATGTCAATCAAAACCAGACACTTCTATAGCCTAGGATGTTTGGGGCTGATTCTGGAAATGCCACTTGTGCATGTCAGGACATCACAAGAGGGTAGTGGTTGGGGCTGCTGTTTGATCCTGTTACTTTAACCTACTGAAAAAGCATGCGGGCCACCGTAACCCAGATGCACTTCCCAGTATTCTTGCCACTGTCCATTAGAACCATACCATTTGTGATGACATGCACTTTTACTCTAAAATCTTTGGAAAGCCTGGACGATGCCTCTGCTGGTAAAGCATGACCTGCACTAGCATGAGAAGCAGGCGTTTAGGTCCCTAGTACACACACATACATGACAGGAGGGTGTGGTGGCCCACCTGAAAGAAACGGAAGAGCATTGGAGGAAGCTGGCCCTGTGGATTAGCAAAATGGAAAGCTCTGGGTTCAGAGAAATACCATGTTTCTACAAATAACTGAGGAAAGCACCAAACATCAACCTATGGCCTCCACACACACTCATTGCCCATACCTTGCGCGCGTGCACACACACACACACACACACATGCACGCACATGCAAATTAATCTTTGGTGATTGCTGGTGACTGAAGAATCTACGATACAGAATAGATTATCAAGTTGGGAATAAAACAGGAATTCAGTAGCTGGGCCTGCCAGGTGGAGGTGGACAGACCACATGCAGAGTTGAGGTTGGATGTCATGGGGATTGGACGTCCGTGAAAGCTTTGGGGAAGGGAGGTGACAGACTGTGTTGGGTGGCTAGCTACAGTGTGAAGAAAAGATTTTTTAGGTTACATATGGCATTCTGAGACTTTAAATAGGCCAGGACTTTGAATCAGGCTGGTGAAGTGTTGAAAATGGTCACAATGATGAAAGCCTTGAAGTTAAAACTGGCCATTTGAGGGCAGGGTGAGAGGAAACACCAAGGTGATACCAAGTGGGTGAACAGTGGGGTCTCTTACGGAGAAGGCGAATAAAAGGAAAGCAGGGGTTTGGCAATAGAGACAGAAATGGCTATGGAGTCAAGCATGCCAGTTAGAACATAGTAAATCTGCAGGGTCTCCTTGCCAATCACACAGGGATAATGAATGCATAGCTGAGGGTGTGGCCAGAGTTAGGAAAGGAAAGAAGGCTGGAGAAGGAAGTGTGGGCAGTTGTTGTGTAAAGTCATGGGTATCCATCGCCCTCAACTCCAGAGACAGCTCTCTGAAGGGCTAACACTTGGAGATTTGAAAGGAGGGAGGAGTTGGCAAAGCTGGCCAAAAAGTGAAGAGACAGGAAGATTGCACAGATGTTTAATGAAATACTGAGAAAGTAAACTTGAGTAGGATATATTTTATTTCAGAACATTTTAGCTGCAAAGTAAACCGTAAGAGAGAAAACAATGCCAGGCCTTCCAGCATGCATTTGACATCATGGTTTAGCTGCGCAGGGTCCTGGATTTAAAGACTTGATATTTGTGTCTTAATATACTTTTCTCAGCCTTAGTTAGTGTTCTTGGTTGTTTAGCTGTTGTGAAATCACTTTTAAAGAGTTTTCCTGCCTAAGCTGGGTGGTAGTGATGCATGCCTTTAATTCCAGCACTAGAAAGCAGAGGCAGATGGATCTCTGTGAGTTCGAGGGCAACCTGATCTATAGGATAGCCAGGGCTACACTAAGAAACCTTGTCTCAAAAAAAAATTTCCTCTCTAAATTGAGATGTGTACTTCCACCCACTTCACAGGAAGACTGCAAAAGGCCTCAGATGGCCACAAGAGGCAGTAGATTACAGTGTGCTTAACAGTAATGAGGTTAAAAATCAGGGTAGAAGCTACGCGTGGTGGCATACGCCTGTAATCTCAATATGTGGTGGGGGTGGTGAGACTGGAGGATTGACATAAGCCTGGGCTACCTAGCAAGACTTTGTTTCAAATGAGAAAAACAAAATTCAGGGTGAGACTTGACCCAAGTTCAATCAATCTCTAACACGGACCCCAACATAATCAATTGAGGACCTGTCCTAGACCAAAATGTGGGATAAAAATTCATCTTAGCTACTTTAGGTCTTATTTAGGCACTTTTGGCATCACTTTGTCAGACCCCCAGGTGTATATCCTGAGTCTGACTTCTTCAGGGGTCTGATGGGGGAAATCCTTCTGTATATATGTTTCTCTTATTAGTTGATGAATAAAACACTGTCTGGCCAATGAGGCAGGAAGATAGGTGGGACTAGGATGAGGAGAATTCTGGGAAAGGTAGGCAGAGAGGACCAACCAGAACAATTGCCATGTAGGCCGCCAAAGGAGTAACAGGTCTGGACCCTTCTTTGGTAAGATAAGAACACGTAGAAATATTTAGATTAATAGAAGTGGGTTAATGATTAAGACAGAGCTGGTCAATAAGAAGCCCTAGTCATCAGTCAACAGTTTCATGATTAATATAAGCCTTTGTGTGTTTATTTGGGAAACTCCACAACAGGGGTCCCCCTTGCTGATATTCTTTCCAAGATACTGTCTTCATTTCTTCTTTCCCTGCAGTTGAATACTGGGGGTGCATGCTACTGACTCCCTGCTTCTAGCTCCCTCAACAGAAGGCACAAGGACTGTTGCATTTATAAAAGCAGTCTGGGCTTTCCTAGGGGCATGTAGGCTCTGTCTTCATTTCCAACCCTTCCTATTGTCTGTAGCTCAGTGTGCACCCCTGTTCCTTCTCCTTCTCTGTGTATGACTCATACAAGATCCCACTCTCTCCCAGCCATGCTAAACTTTCCCAAATCATAAAATAAAAGGAGTTTATGACAAAGAATCAAAGACCTGTGTTCTGAGTCTACGCTGCTTCAAGCTTAAATGTATGTATAGGTTATTTAGATATGGAAGGACCCTGGGAAATAGCTTAGTAGGTAGAACGTTTTCCTTGTGAGCATGAGGACAAGAGTTGGTTCTTCAGCACCCATGTAAAAATCAGGCATGGTGGTGCACACTTATATCCCCAACACTGGAGAGTCAGGGACTGCAGATCTTTGGGAATCGCTAGCCAGTCAGCCAAGACTAATCTATAAGTCTCAAGCCAACGAGAGAACTTGTCTCAAAATAAAAAGTAGATGGCTGTCAAGAATGATATTTAAGCCTGCTCTCTAGTCCACACATACACACGTGTGGGCACCTACACACATAAGAAAACTATTCCCTTTCTACTTTTGAAAACCTATGGTTGACATGAGCTCTGAATTTCCTCTCATGCAAATGTTATCATTATGAACTTTCCCAGCTGCACTAAACTTTCCTGTGATAAAATAGAAGTACTATAAAAATAATTTGTGTACATATAATGTAGTGGTGGTGGTGGTGTGTGTGTGTGTGCTGCATGTGAGTGTGAGTACATGTATCCACATGTGAACATGTGAAGGCCTGAGTAAGACACCGAATGTCTTCCTCTGTCAATCTCTGCCTTGATCCCTTGAGAAAGAATCTTTTATTAAGGCAAAAAGCCCATAGTGACCTTCCCTCAGTTCTGGGTTTGCCAGTAGACACAACCATGCTCCGTTTTTCTTCTTTCTAATGTAGGTGCTGGGGATCTAACTTATGCTTCTGAGCAAGTGTGCTTCCTCACTGAGGCATCCTCCCCACCATTGTCACTATTCTGAGTGACAAATCATACCTGTGCACTCGTGGGGCATGTGATGTTTGATGGGTGTTTGCAACGTGGATTGTTTAAACTAAGCTAAGCAGCGTCCCCTCATCACTTTCCTTCCATATTTCTATGGCGAGACACTTGAAATTGTCTCTCAGTTATTTAACTCAGGGTGCATTATTGCTGATTGCTCCTGCCTGTGACTTTGTATGCTGATCAACAGCACCCCCTCTTTCTCCCCTCCCTACCCACTATGACTCTGGGCATTGGTGACCATTGTCTAGTCTATACTTCCATAAATTCAACTTCATTAGGCTTTACGTGGACATGAGAGCATGTGAAGTGAAATAAGCAGCGCTTTCCTCCCACTACCTGGTTTATTTCACTTCATGTAATGTCTTCCAGATTGATCCATGTTGTTGCAAGTGGTAGACTCCTTTCTTTTTGAAGCTGAAAGGGATATATATGTATATCACATTTTCATTGGCTATTTATTTATTGGTTCATGGATGCTGTGGTGGGCTCATATCTTAGCCAAGAACACTTCAATGCTTTATAGGACACTGACTGACCCTGGTAAAGTGTCCCTGGAGTGAATGATTTTGCTTTCAGGTCACACATTTGAAGTTCATCTTGAGTGCATTATAGAATTTTGTCTTCCCATCTTTCAAAGGTTTTATTTCAATATTGAAAGCACAGAAATACTGAGGCATACCCAGAGGAGATGCTGCTTGGGAGAGCTGAGTCTCTGGTAGTTCTCAGGTCGCCTTCATTTATTCCTCATTCTGTGAGAAAGTGTTAAAGGGAAGGGATTCCAGCATAAATCACAGAACCATCTAGAGCAGAGAAATTTGGCTTTAGTATTTTTGTCAGTTTGACATAAACTAAAGTCACCCAGGGAGAGGAACTGCTTCCTTCAGAATGGCCTATAGGCAAGCCTATAGGGGCATTTTCTCAATTAATGACCAGTGAAGGAGAGCCCAGATCACTGTGGGTGGTACTGTCAGTGGGCAGGTAGTCCTGGGTGCTATAAGAAAGCAGGCTGAACAAGTCAGTCAGCACATCCCTCTGTGGTCTCTGCTTCAGTTCCTCCCTTGAGTTCTTGCCTTGGTTCTCCTGATGATGGGCCATACCCTCTAAGATGAAATACTCTCCCCTCCCCAAACTGTTTTTTGTCAGAATGTTTATCACAAAATAAGTAATAGAAAGCAAACTGTGGGAGCCTATTGAGCATATTTCAATCTAAAGGGGGTCTACTGGGGGTAGGTGGGGGGAGAAAGCATATAGTCGACTCCATAACTCCTTCCTCTTTCACTGCCTAGGATAGCCCCTAATCCCGCACAAACAAGAGTGAAGAGCTAAGGGGGTAGGAAGTCCTCGCCAGATACCAGAGCTGCATTCTAGTTCCTAGAAGGTGGAAAGACTTCTCGGGGCTCTGCTAATCAGAGGGCAGCCTGGCACTCCAGATGCTTGCAGAGTTGTGCTGGTAGCATCAAAAGAGACACTTTGCCTATGAACCACTGTCTTTCTGCCTCTCCGAAATTATCCAGGCAAGGTACAAGCACAGGATGACCTTTGAAAGCTTAGATCTTGATGTAATTTCCAATGGGCCAGAGAAAGAAGTCTTCTGAAAGAGACTAAAATGTCACGCACCCATCACCCTTGAAGGTCTGGGGAGGGAATAGTGTATGGGTCTGTAGAACAATGGGTAGCTGGGGACTTTGTGGAGAAGAGTCCAAAAATCAGACAAAGCGTACCTGAAAGATAAGGGATTTGAGATGTTCAGTTCTCTGAAATGTCTACCAGTTACTTAAATAATCAGGGTAATCTTTTAGCTCCCAACGAGTTCCTTTAATTAAACATTCTATCTCCCCTCTCAGTTCTGTGGGGCTACTCCAGATTGCTGGTTTTGACACAGCTAACATTCGGCCACCCATGATGGCTTGGAAGAGTCCTGCTGCTGAGTCAACAGAATTCTTAAATGTGGCTCATTGACTCTTAAGCGTCACTAGTGCTAATCTGGTCAGGAAGCTCTTGGGCTGCAATGAATCTTCGATGTTATTTTATTTATTCTTTTGGGCTGCATGCAAAAATCTGTGTCTAGATAGACCTCAGATGTGGATCAAGTTTCTGTTCACATTGCTGTTCTTTCAGCTATGAAATGGTGTCACAGTGTTCTTCTCTTAAAACAGAAATGTTCACTCTTTGAGTTAGAACTGAAAAGTTCATGATAGCCTGTGGCTTATTATCTTAGGGATTCTGGTTCAATTCACGAAGAGCCTAAGTTATTAATCACTCCATAACAATGTAAGGAAACCTCTGGTGTTGAGATCGCCTGTGTCTGTCATGCAGTTACTCCCCAATGTGGTGTGACCTCCACACTCGTGGACCATTGATGCTTCAAGCCAGTGGTGTTCTCACAGAGAGAGGGATTTACACAATGGAGAACTTACGGGTACATGGAGACAGGAGGCTAGCCATTGGCCAATGAGGGCATTAGGGAGGTTAGCTGTCCATGAATGAAATGGTGATTGTTTTCCTACAACACAGACTGTGATAATTTGAAATGATGTGACCATTTTTCTGCTCTACAGAAAAATACAGCACAGACTCTATGCTCCTGTTATTCTGTCTGCACAGATACACATTTTCCAAACACCTCCGTATATACTCTTGTAGAAAGCTAGGGCTGTATAGATTTCAGACTGGAAACAAATTGTGCCAATGTTATTCTGATTCTGATAATTCAAGATGAGTCTTGGTGGCTCAGTATCAGAGACACTACCCCAACTCCCCTCCTCCCCTGGAAGCAAGTTTTGTTACAAAACAATACTTTACAATGTAAAAAATAATATCTGGCAGTCGATCATTGAACTTCTGACACTGGCAATACAGGAGGGCTGCTAAGACCATTGGCTTTATTATACCCATTCATGTGTTATGCTTTGGCAAATTTAATTTCTTTTAGAGCAAATGCTAAATAAGTCTGAAGTGACTACATTATAATGTGTGTAAAGGAAATGCTAAGTTGGAATAAAGAAGTTTTCCAAAGTTTGACTCTTCTCTCTTTGAGTATAACTGTGTGATGATGCATTTGTCTTTTTCCTCTCCATAGGAAAACAGGCAAGCTCTGGTTGCTTTTTTGATATATTTGAATATTTGCTTCTAATAAATAGTCATAAGCAATTTGAAGCCTTTTCTTCCTCCTATGGGAAAGCAATGTCCTCTCTAGAGCGAATGTTGCTGCAAAAGTGACCAGTGTCAAGAGCATCTGAACACCAGTGGTTAGAATATTGAGCTGGCCATTTGTTCAGCTTAAGCAGGACAAGCAGCATAGCAATGGGGAAGAGAGTCATCCTAATGTTAAATCAACGGGACTGCAGGAAAAGCAAGGTCTCATTCTAACAACAAACAAGGAGATAAAATATTAAAGGGGGATAGTTATTCTCAGTCCTAAAATCCATGTTGTAAGCTGGGTCCTGAGCCTCACTTTCGTCACTGCCATAACATTTGGAAAGCTCTTGGGAAATGACACGCTACGCTGACAATCCTGAAGACATGAACATAACAGGCTTCACCAGGCAGGTGCCCATGTGCTGAGGTTACTCAGCAACATTTGTAGCTGGTAGGTTGGACAGCATCATTTCCTACAAGACAAAGCTGCCCCAAGATGAGCTCCAGGGTCGAATACACACATGGAAAAATTCCTTTTGAATGTTTAGAATACAGTGCTGCTTAAGAACATGTTGTTATAAGTCATGTAGACAGGACACACTACGGTGGTTTGGGATTTCTTTTTATGTGGAAATTGCTGTGGCAATTATTATAAACTAGTATGATCAATTCAGATATCCCTTGCCACTGAATCTGAATAAGGAGAAATTAAAATCTGTATTAGATGAAACTTTGTTTTCAGATAGCAGAAATCCAAGCTTAAGCAAAAGTATTCTGAAATAGATGGGAAATGTATTGTCTACTCTGCCTTTCCTTCTGTCAGTCCATCTATCTGTCTGTCTTTCTGAGTTGGCCCCATCATTGTAACTAAGATATGGTAAAGATGGCATTTTGACCAGTGTTCTCCAGAGAAACAGCAGCTGACTATGTGTATGTATGTACGCATGTATGTGCGCATGCACATATGTACATATGTATGTATGTATGTATGTATGTATGTATGCATGCATGCATGCATGTGCTGGCTAGATTTAAGTCAACTTGACACAAGCAAGAGAGTCATTGCAGAGGAGGAGCCTCCATTGAGAAAATGCCTCCATAAAATCAGGCTAATAGGCAAGCCTGTAAGGCATTTTCTTGATTAGTGATTGATGAAGGGAGGGCCCAGCCCATGGTGGGTGGTGCTACCCCTGGGCTTTTGGTCCTGAGTGCTATAAAAAAGCAGGCTGAGAAAGTCATGGGGAACAAGCCAGCAAGCAGCATCCTCATGGTCTCTGCATCAGCTCCTGCCTCCAGGATCCTGCCATGTTGAGTTCCTGACCCAACTTCCCTCAGTGATTAACAGTGACGTAAAATCATAAGCCACATAAACACTTTCTTCCCCTACTTTCTTTGGTTATGGGGTTCCATCAGTGTGTGGGTACATACATATATACGATCTATCTTAGGATTATAGAGGATATAGAGCCAAATTCAGAAAGGTGGACCACTAGCCTGGAAAGTCAGGAAAAAGTGCTGAAGGTTCAAAGATCACCAGGATCACTTGATGAAAGTCAGTCTTTCTTCTATACAGATCTTCACCTGATTGGGTGATCTCTCTGTCCCATCATGGAAAGTATCTGCCTTACTGAACCCCAACTGCTTAAGTAGTATCTCACTAAAATGCTAAGAATAATGTTTGCTCCTGTATCTAGGCACAATGGTCCAGGCAGCCTGGCACATTAACAGTAGCCATCACAGGTAGATGGTTTTCAACCAACCAAAGCCAAATGAGTAGCTCAAGCAGAGAAGTAAACTTTTTTCCTTAAGTATCCATACACCAATCCTCCTGTGACCTTGGTATCCCCAGCCAAGCCCGGGTCAGCCTTTATTTTGATTGACAGCCCCCAATAACCCTCATGGAGGGATGGAGAGGCTTTTGCACATGCTCTGTAACCATTCTGCTGTGTTATCCTCTGAACACCTGAAGACATAGGGCATAGAAAATTATCCTATGAATGGGTTGTTGATGTGGAAATTTTCAGTCTATGCGAAGATCACATTGGGGGGGAAAGGTATATGGGACTGAAGGCCATGGAGTAAGGGGTATATGGTAATGAACCTATCCTTATCACATGGGTTTCAGAAGAAAGTGAGTTTCAGCTATGTAAACCATTACCCATGTATTGCTCAAGACATGAAGTCATATCAATAGGCACATACCTAACAACAGTTTGCTTCTTCTTGCTGTGTGTCTTAGCTACTTTTTTATTGCTCTGACAAAACACTATGATGAGGGACACTTATAAAATAAAATGTTTGATTGGGTTTAGAGGTTCAGAGGATTAGAGTCCACGATGCTGGAGTAACACCATGGTGCCAGGAAGAGCTGAGAACTCACATCTTGATTAAAAATCAAGAGGCAAAGCAGGCATGCCAAGAATGGCACAAGTCTTTCAAACCTCAAAGATGATACCAGTGATGCCTCCTCCCAAAAGGCCACACCCCTGATCCTTCCCAAACAGTTCCACCAACCGGGTAACAAGTATTCTAACATATGAGCCCAAATAATCACACTGTGATAAGGACTATGACCAAAACAACTTGCGGAGGGAAAGTGTTTATTTCAGCTTATGTTTCCAGGTCACACTCCATCACTCAAAAAAGATGGGGCAGCAACAAGACAAGAAGTGAGGCAGAAGCTGTGAATGAACACTGCTTACTGGCTTGCTTTCTGGTTTGCTCAGGGAGCTGTCTTATACAACCCTGGACAACCTGCCTAGGGATAGCACCATCCACAGTGGGCTGGGCCCTCCTATATTAACAATCAACAAAACATTCCACCGATTTGTTCGCAGGACTGTGTGATTTAGACAATTCTGCAGCTAATGTTTTCTCTTACTGGGAGACTTTAGATTGTGTCAAGTTGTTAATCAACACTAACCAGGACAGGGACCATGCCCAAATTAGGTACAAGTCATTTGGAATCTTCTATAGTTGTAATATAAGGCCCCCAGACTTCAGTGTGCATATTGGAAGATCAGAGGAAAAGTAATTTTTTCCGTGTTATTAGCTATATATGGGTACATTTGGAATGTAATTTAAATTTAGTATCAAGCTCTACTTAAGGAGATATAAAAACTGACAATTTTATTTTCAGCTATTGGTAACATATGTGTAAATGTGCTCACACCTACACTACGTATAAGAGAACATATACCCAGTAGTGCTCTCTTGTGGGAGAACTTGGGATGAGGCAGCACACTCACTGTACAAATGGCTCGCCCTGTATTGCTTTGTGAATCCCAGTCTTCCCTCTTCCTGCTGTGATCCATTTTTGTGAATCATTTCATTCATTCACTTTTTGAATATGTACAATCTGTCAGGCTCTGGGAGGTGCTAGGGATGTATGGATGAGTAGTGCAAGCAAGGTCCGCAAGGGCCAGGAGGACTTCAGGGTGTGTCCCTGACCAGCCCCACCAGCCCCCCCCCCGACTTCCTTCGCTATTCCTTTCACCTGTTTTACTTTGCTTTCGTCTTGCAATGTTTATTTATATTTAATACTAACATCCTTTTTTGGAAGGAGAGAGAATGTAAATGAGCTAACAGTTCTTATTTTGTGGTGTGAGTTTGGCTGTTTTAGCAAACGCATTCTGTTATCTCAATAAAACACCTCATTAAATCATTTTTGTTCACCCAGGATTAGAGGTAGACACACAAATTGGGTAAATCCCATCTAACCCATCGATCTAAGAGCTAAGTCCCAGGGTGGGCAGACTCAGACAGGCCTTGAAGGGTGCATCTCAAACTCAGACAGGCAGCCCCTTGAAGGGTGCATCTCAGACTCAGACAGGCAGCCCCTTGAAGGGTGCATCTCAGACTCAGACAGGCAGCCCCTTGAAGGGTGCATCTCAAACTCAGACAGGCAGCCCCTTGAAGGGTGCATCTCAGACTCAGTACCAGATGCCTCTTTCACTTCTTTACTATTACCTCCCATATTTTTTGGCAAAACCATCAAACTAATTAAATTTTATTATGTGAGAGAAGCTCAAGTTTCCTCACATTCTGTGTATCTATTTTTTCCACTTTCAGGCACTTTTTTTATTAGAACATTTAACTTTATATAATGAGAACTAATGAAAGATGAAAATCATCAAAATCTCTTATGGCTTTTTAAAAGTGTTTTTAATGGACATTTTCTTTCAAGATAATAATGATCATAAAACTTTATCACCAAATTGTTTTTATTATAATGTTACTCAAATAATGTAAGGTAAGACATAAACTCCTAATGTTTATAGTTATTACGTGTGTTATAAAGCTGAAAAAACTATAAATGAAATAAAAATAAAGCTATAAAACTGAAATATTCAAATTGACTATTTTAGTATAATGGGGAAGGATATTTGTTGAAACTGAATTTCAAAATATGTCTAATGTCTTATTTTCTTGTTCCTTTTTCTGGCTTTAGTTGTAATAATGTGATTTCAATATCACTAATACATATTTGCCTAAGAATACTTTTCAAGACAGTGGTTCTCAACCTGTGGGTCACAACCCTCACAGGGGGTTTCATGTCAGCTATCCTGCATATCAGATAATTACATTTGATTCATAACAGTGACAAAACTACAGCTCTGAAGCAGTAACAAAATAATTTCATGGTTGGGGGTCACCCCACATGGGGAACAGTATTAAAGGGCTGCGCATTGGGAAGGTTGAGAACCACTGTTTCACAAAGACTTTAGCAATAAAGGCTGTTTCTCGCTCAGTAGCATTTCACTTCATACGCAAGCAAAGCTGTTTAGTGAGATATCTGTGAATCTCAACTTCCCAAATCCGTGCAGTAAAACCAGCCAGCATAGACCATGCCGTTAGCATTGCCGTGTATGTGAAAGGTGCCTTAAGGGGATAAGCAGCTGCTGGTTGACTAAAGCAAAGAGAAAGCACTTTGCTGTGTATTTACTCTTAAGCGTGCTGCTAACAGGATTTTGCAGGCTGGTGCGTATAGGGGTGGGATCTGCTTACAGGAGCAGTGGGGCAGATCCCTTTGATTGTAAAACTTGGACCATGGATTAGTGAACTCACCTTCTCAGCACTTCCCTGTTGTCAAACTGAAGCTTTTGCCCAGACAGCATCCTCGTTAGAAGTGCACACACTGCATGGATGGAATCATGGGCTCATGTGGCTGATAACTTTATTTTCTAAAGATTGTCCCTGAAACTAAAGTATAATATTTCCAGGAAAAAACAAGAATGCCACCAGGAATATCATCTAAGAGAATGCTTCTTGTTAGGCAATCCCCTGTAAAACAGAACCACGGGGACACAGGCTGGGATAAAGGACTCAGTCCTAAGGCTAAGAATGACCCGTTTCTGTATTTTTCTTTCTCACAACTTGCTACTGTCTGCACTCATCTTTGATGAGTTGATGTTCCGCTCCTACCCTGGAGGCCGATGAGCCAATGCCTCCCTTAATGGGTGGCAATAACAAAGAGAACTAGCATGCTGGTGTTCTCTCTTTACGATGCACACAGAGCCCTGCAACCCTTGCTCAGATGCAGGGTCTGGCTCAGTGGTAGGATTGGGACCCTTCACATCGACCATAAACTCCCAGTGACCCAGCCAATGCCTCTGATTTACAGCCTACACACCAAGAGACATGGGTCTCAGGCCCCTGGAACACCCTAATAGAATGAGCGTCAGAGGAGGCAACTTTTCCATCTCTTGCCCTTAATTATTGCAACAAAAACAACTTGTCTTAGATTTGTACGTTATGTGGCACTAAGCTATTTTAGCTCTTTTGAAATGAAGTCGGGATTTGTTAAGTGGATTAAACAGATTATATGATTCTTATTTCAATTTGAGAGAAAGCAGAGTTTCACTCACCACAGAAGATATTCACAGTCCAAGAATTTTTACACCAGTATTTGAGGTGGTGTGACATTTTAGAGAATCCCTAATCAAACTCTAGACACCCTTCATGAACTGTAGGTTTACTTGGAGGTAGATCGGTAGATCAAGTCATTCAGAAGAGAACTGAAGGGCTGTTTTGGATTTGGAATTCAGTTAAATCTTTGTTTATTTTTTCAAGACAGGATTTCTCCACATAGCCCTGGCTGTCCTGACACTAGTTCAGTAGTAGACCAGGCTGGCCTCAAACTCAGAGATCTGCTTGCCTCTAAGTGCTGGGATTTAAAGTGTACGCCAACACGCCCAGCTCAGTGAAGCTTTAAGGTGTCACTCTGTGAGCTGTCCTCACACTGACATTCATGTCAAGGAATATCTTGGCAATTAATCAGTGTTGTGCATTATGGGAGGAAACTCATGACAAAAGCTACCTGCTTCACACAAAGCTGATGAAAATCAGAAACACAGATGGCTGCATGTGGCTGTAGTGGGGAGGAATGGTGTGGTCTCTACCCTGCCTTGGGTGGTCCACTCTCCAGGGACCTCTCTGGATCCAGCTGCTCCTGTAACTCTGTCCTCTTCAATTTTATGGAAATGCCATTGCCTAGGCCTAGTTGTTCACAGGCTGTGTCCTCCCTGTTCGGAATTCCTCTCTCCAGGACCCTCTGGAATGAGGAAAATCTTGTGACATAATTGTAGAGTAAGTAGGTCAGAGTTACGAGACAGATCCCGTGGATGGAATCCAAAATGTGTTTATCACTGTACCACAACAGTAAAGAAAAATGAATAGATCTTGGGGGATGAAACCTGTGTGCTTTGCTGAGACAAAACAAAATGATCCCACGTCATGTATGAATGCCTTTGATGGTGATGATCTCAGGGAATCTAGGTTGCTTTGCCTCGTTAATAAAGGAATTTTAAAATGGACCCAGAAGGGAGTTCCAGGACAATTTTACTAGTTTGAAAAAGACAAAGAAGCTTCGGGACAGGCGGGCTATAAATCTCAACAACCATCAGCAGGCATGTGGAAAGGCGGAATAGAAAGCCATGCTTTTGAGGTAGGATCTGAGGAACAAGCTGTTGGCGATGCAGGTCATAAGCAGCTGTCCAACAGAGGGGCTTCTGAGCGAGAAAGACAGTGTGTTAGAGGAAGCACACATAGGCTTTTGAGCAGGATATACAAAGGTGATGGAGAGATGCAAAAGGAAAACTACTTTAGTGCCGGGGCTGCAGATGAGATCTGCACCTGAATCCAGGATCTGGTGTTCCAGGACAAGGAATTGCATCAGGGCTACATGGCTAGACACAGAATGGAGACAGTTTATTAGGAAAAGGACAGAATTCCTGAGCACAAGAACAGGCTAGTGAGGGAGGGAGGAAGGACCAAAAAGTATTGGTCCACAGAGTATAGCACCTGCCTCTCCTATTTCTTTTTCGTTCTTGTTTCTAATTATAGTTTTTTTTGAGACAAGGTCTCACTATGTATCTCTGGCTGGCCTGAAGCTTGCCCTGTAGACCAGGATAGCCCTGAAACCATTGCTACCTGCCTATCTCTGCCTCTGGATTTTGCTGAGATTAAAGGTGTGCGTCACCATGCCTGTCTGTCTCCTATTTGCATGGCATGGGCTTTTCTTGTACATGCTCTGTTCATTAGATGAAGTCCTGGCAGAAAAGTCTTCAGTCTTCCTCTGCAAGCTGGCTTTCTTCTAACGTTAATCTTGATGTTTCAGACTCTGGTCCCTGCTCTTCTGCTACAGTGATGGTGGTAAAAATACAAACATTTCTTTGTGTGTGTGTGTGTGGTGAGGGGTAGTTTTGAGACAGGCTTTCTCCATGTAGCCCTGTCTGTCCTATAACGCACTCTATAGACCAAGCTGGCCTCAAAGTCAGAGATCCTCCTGCCTCTGCCTCCTGAGATTAAAGGTGTGAGCCACCACTGCCCAGCTTCCAACACTTCTTTTTTAATAAAAGGAATTCCATTAGTAAATGAATTGCTAAGAAGATGGGCCAGATAACTAAAGCATGGGACGGGGGAGGGGGGACCTTACAGTGGTATTTAGATATTTGGAAATGACAAAAACTGGATGGCTGCTTAAATGTATATAGTGGCAAAAATCACACCTTTGCTTTTGGAACCCACAGGTATGTCAGCCTATGGGAGGAGGAAATAATGGGTCTCCAAGCACTACTTTGATGAGTGACAGCTGGTGACTGCACATTACATTTCGGAGAATTTCTATGTCATGTTTCTGCTAAAGAAGCAGAAGCTGTGTACGTGTGCACACCAACTCCTGGAGTTTGGGTGGATTCCCTCTCTACCCTTTCTCCGCCAGTTGTGGCCCTTAGAGCTTGTGGGGTCACGAAAGCATACACAGTCCCTGAAAGGACTCAAGAAAAAAGACCTTGTCTTTTTTTAGCATAAAGATCCCTTGCAATTTTACAAACAAAACCAAACCCCAGAGCCAGAGGAACACTCACACTTAGGGAGCTGATGCAAGAGGGCTTTTGTGAATTCGAGGCTAGCATGAGATGCATTGCAAATCCTATCTTGTCAAAAAAAACAAATAAAACAAAATACCATGCGCTAGCTTTATTTTTAGTAGCTATGCTTTGAGAAATGTCTAAGATCCTTAAACCTTAATGAAAGTCATAATGAATTGTATGTCATAAAAGGTCATAATTAAATTGCAATTATAATGGTGTAAATATTTGCTTCCCTCCAAAACATGTCAGACTTATCTTTCATTCTGTCCAAAGCAACAGCTCTCATGGATGCAAACCACAGACTCTATCATGCTCTCACTCATCCCTGGAAGTCTTTTATTTACACACTGGGGAAAGCTGTTCCAGGGGAATTACACTTTTGGTTCATACTTTAGCAGTCTTGCCAAATTATTGTCCAGCCTACACTTGAAGTGCTTTAGTGACAGGAAACTCACTATTGAAGAAAAATACTGTCTTTGAACCATCTCCACGGACATCACTGTCTTGAACTTACTCTTTTTTCTTTAGGTGGCTCAAGAAAGTCCTACCCATCTTGCAGACGACATTTCTCCAAAACCTGTAGACAAGGCTGGTATCCTATGTATGGTTTCTCTTTTCCAAAGAGTCCCATGGAGTAGTTATGAATCAGGGTTTTCTTGACATTGCTTTTTTAGCACTTGGAGCTGCTGTGATGGCTCTGCCTCTGGCCCCACCCTCCTCTGCTTCCTGCCATCTTTTTTGCCATTTTACCTCACCTCGCTGTCCCCAACACTTTTTTCTCTGGGCAGCTGGACGCTGTGCCCCATCAAGAGTTGCCCCATGAAGGAAGAAAATACACAAGATTTTGCTTCCCTGTGTCTCAGAATAGGAATTAAAGGAGAGAAGAAGCTGGCCACAGTGGTTCACACCTTTAGTCCTAGAACTTGGGAGGCAGAGGCAGGTGGACCTCTGTCAGTTCGAGGCCAGCCTGCTCTACATAGTGAGTTCCAGGACAGCCAGAGCTACATAGTGAGACCCTGTGCTGGTAAACCAAAAATAAATAAATATTTGAGAAGAAGCTCTACCACTACCATTTCCATTTCTGACCTTATTTATTTACTAAAGGACTGTGTTTATTGTAATAATACTAATAAAAACTTCTCTGCTTATTTTTGGTTGCTTTGCCTTGCCATGTGATATTGTCTGCCATGTTGTAATGCAGGAAGAATGCCCTCCTCAGAAGAGGACATGCTGGGGAGACATCAGCACCATGATCTTGGCGTTTCCAGTTTTCAGAATTATAGGGGATAAATTTCTGTGGTTTATAAGTCTTGGGTTTTTTGTGATGGGAACAGAAAACAGAATAGGGCAGACCTATTGGCGAGGCCCACTGCTCACAAACAGATGTTTCTGACACAGGCAAAGACTTTGAGGTTCCCCAAATGTAGATTCGTACCCTGCCTCGCCATTCTGCTGGATTTGGACAGTCCTGGGGTCTCTGAGACTCACTTTCCTAAAACTGTACTCGTGATGTTTTGAGGCTCAAAAGGGACAATGGATTTGAAGCCACATGAAAAGCACTTGTGAGATGGTAGCTTTCATGAGAACTAATGTCTCCCCCTTCTGCAGGTGACTCCGACACCCCAGCCATCCTGACTTCCGTTCCATCTCTTCAAACTGTTTCCAGAGCTGAGGCTTCTCCATTGTCTTGTTCTCTCCCCAGGAGATGTATGGTCAATGTGCCACAGGATCATCTGCACCTTCACCCTACACTCTCCACTCCTACACAACCTGAAGCAACTTGAATGAGTACAGTGTGTCTTTCCACAGTTTCTGTTTTGTCTATGAGAGCCACACTCTATCCTCAGCTCTACGATAGATAATATCTCACAACGTGGCTATAGTTTATGACTTTTTACAAACTCAGCTTACCAGCTGGTGGTGTAGTAAGTAACAGAGTGTTTGCCTAGCATGTATAAGGCAATCCCTAGTATTGGAAAAAAAATAAGACGAACCTGATTCACATTCCCCTAGGTCAAACTCAGTTCTTCCAGGAATTTAGCCTACTTCCCATATCTCTAAGGCATACAGTTCTGCAGACTGACTTTAACTCTGCCATTCTCATTACAGTTCCCCCAAACACCTTTCTTCTTCTGCCTCTTCTCAGGCCCATTTGATTGCTTCTCTGATATATATATCTGATATATAATTTCCCACTGGAGCAATGCTGTGGTTTAGACTGGAACAGTTCATAAAGGCCCATGAGTTAAAGGCTTGGATGCCAGCCTATGGCAGTATTGCAAAGTGGTGGAATCTTCAGAAGGTGGGGTCTAGTGGGAGGAAGTTAGGTTCCTGGAGTCAGTCTCTGTAAGGGGATATTAGGATCGCTGAATGCTTCCTCCTCTGTCTTTACTTTCTTCTGCCACAAGGTGGCCACTTCCTCTCCCATAGATTCCCACCATGATTTACCATGCTGGCTGAGGCCAATGGCACCTGATGCCCACATAGGACAGAAGGGGGCGTCAGATCTCCTGGAACTTGAGTTACAGGTGATTCTGAGCCACCATGTGGGTGGTGGGAATCAAACTTGGGTCCACTGCAAGAGCAGCCAATTCTCTTAACCACTGAGCCATCTCTCCAGGCTCATTTTAAGTTAATTTATCTCATGCATTGTGTACTGTGGCAGAAAGCTGGATAACACAAGCAGTCTCATGTATGTCAACAGACTGTGGCAATTCACTGCTTATAAATTGCTGGATCCCTGCCTCAGCCTTCCCTGTACTAGTCAGGTTTTCACTGTGGTCACAGAATTCTCGAGGGAAGTAATTTAAGACAGCGATTGTTTCTTTTCGTCCACAGTTGCAAAGGTTTCAGTGCACAGTTGACTGGCTCTGTTGATCTGGACTGTGTGAAACAGAACATCATGGTGTAAGAGCCTGGTGGAGCAGAGATGTGCAGCCCGTGGCTGTTAGGAAGCAAGCAGACTGCTTTCACTTCTGCTGCATCCTGGTTCCAACCTTAGTGGGCAGTGCTGCCTAGACACAAAGCAAGTCCACCCCTTACCTCATTGCTCCATTTATGCCAATCATCTCTGGAAATATCCTCATAAGCAAACCCAGGAGTATGCTTTACTAATCTAGCAGCCACGTTGTCAAGACCATAAGCACTAACTCCAGGCTCAGACTGTACATGCATGTCATGTGTGGGCATGTCCAGCAGAGCTGACTCTTCTTCTTCTTCTTCTTCTTCTTCTTCTTCTTCTTCTTCTTCTTCTTCTTCTTCTTCTTCTTCTTCTTCTTCTTCTTCTTCTTCTTCTTCTTCTTCTTCCTCTTCCTCTTCCTCTTCCTCTTCCTCTTCCTCTTCCTCTTATTCCTCTTCGTCTTCCTTCTTGGTTTGTTTGACTTTTGTTGTTATTGCCATTGTTGTTTGAGACAGGGTTTCTTTGTAGTCCTAGCTGTCCTAGAACTCATTCTGTAGACCAGACAGGCTTTGAACTCACAGAGATCCACCTGCCTCTGCTTTCTGGGTGCTGGGTTTAAAGGTGTGTGCTGCCACTGGTCAGCTTCCTTCTTACTTCTTGTGACCACTAAAGTGACTGGAACTACAACACACCTATACTCAAAACATAGATTCAGTCATTCACCCTCTCTTACAGGCTGTCCCAATTCGGTCTCTACAATCCATCAGTTGTTTTTGTTTTGTTTTCTCCCCTCCTCCACGTTTTCACTCTGCCTTCTTTAAATGCTTATAATGTCTTATCCAGGAAACTTGTTTCCTTCTAGTTTCCCACCAGCTACAGCCGCAGCAATCTTTTCGAGGAGAAGAACCCACACAGCAACCTTGCTGAAACGCCTTGACGTCTGTCTTTTGCCAAGAGCAGTTGTGGGCCATTCCGTGCCCTTCCCAATCAGGCTTTGCTTTATTCTTTCGTGATCACCCTTCACAGAGGGGCATGTGGCCTCTGTTTACTTTGCGATTTCAGTTCATTAACTGATCACTTTCATTCACAAGCTGTTTCCTCTGCCAAGTAGCCCAGATCCACTTGAATTGTTTGACGTATGTAGTGATTCGATCCCAGAAAAATTCCTTGGTGGATATTTTTAGTCATCAAATGACAAACACTCTACACATTAATCATAGAGTTTATAAAATGTCAGAGGAAAACTATAGCTATCTGATGGCATTTCAGTGATGTTTTAAAGAATCATGGCATAATGACATCATGATGATATTAGCAGAGCAACCCTGAAAACTTTATACTGAATAAAGGGAAGGGAACAGCAGAGATAACTCATGTCATCAAGTACATAAATAAGTATATGTTTTTGTATTATGACCTTTTCCATCTTACAGAATGTTTCTAACGAAGCTAGTGACAACTCCCGTCCCCAGATACCAAATAGTTAAGTCTAAATTAAAGGATGACTCAAAATTTGGGTGTGGTGGGTGGTGTCTAGAAGATACTATCTGGAAAACCAAATGTGTCACAGGAAATACATTTATCACTGCATTCTGGGTTGCGGATGTGTCTCTTTGCTGTTTACTTACATATTTTATACAGCCATGTCTTCCATTTTAGCTAATGAGTGCCATTAATGTTGCAACAGCAACTTGCCTCCAATATGCACACTATATAGAAAGTTGGCGGCTTTTTGGTTCTTTGTCATTGTGGATGGGTCAGATGTAAAGCACATTCATCCAACAGGGTCAACCACACACAGTCCCTGTGGAAGTGAGAGGTCATTCTATTTTTACTCACTTTCACTTTAATTGCAAATTGTTAGTGCAGGAATTTGCACAAAGGGGTTATGTGAACATGCCAAATTGCTTGAAATATTTCCCACTTCTCCGACTTCCCATGGGGGGAAAAACCCAGTAGGTTGCATTTGTGACATCTCAGTCTGGTTGAGCAGCCTAATTGGGGTTTAGAAGCTCTGGGCTGCCCTGGTTTACAGATGAGAATCCATGGACATCCAGAGATTCCTGTCTGCACTGTCCCAGGCAAAGCGTGAAGTACATGAAATGCAGCCTGCATGAGGTCTGCTCACATGCACCTGTTTAGACTTATTCTTTAAGAATGGTTTGAAAAAGAAGATGCTGAATCGTAAGCCACACGTTACCGGGAAGCAAAGTATTGTACAGGTTGGTTAGAATATACATGGACAAAATAAGTGTTCTCATTTCATATGAGAGACAGACTTCTGGGCACAGGTGACTTTCCTGAGCCTCGGGCAGAAGCATCTACCTAATCACCCTGCATCTTCAGCATCTCTTATTGACAGACACAGTCCTTTGCAATGCAGTGCACTGATGCAAGGGCATCAGCAAAAGCTTGGGGAGATGCTAGATTCAAGGATGAAGCCCTCATGTGGTCTGTAGCGGCTTTTCCTGCACACCCACACCCATGCTTAATGCGACTCTCATTTGCCATAGTTTTTCAATTCAGTTTCTAACATTGAATGCAATGGAAACTAGACAGGGAAAAATGCCAAAGTAAGCAATTGCTTAATCATCTCTCAGATGGAGTGCTGGGGATCTAGCTGGGTACAGGCTGCAATTCCATTGGGGACAAGGAGGGCTGGAAAGCTGCATTTCAATGGAGACTCCAGTTGCTGGTCATGGACCGTAGTTAGAGTAGGAAGCACCCAGACACCTAGAGACTCTTCCTTTACCATGTCACTTGCTTGGTGACTGACACTGTTGCAATACCCCTATGTCTATTGTATTTGGTTGGTCACTTCTCAAATCTGTTCTTAGATTCTTAAGGAAATATGCAGGTGTCTAGGCCTCTTAGAGATCGCAGAAGTTGTTCAAGACTAGCTCCTCCCGAGAGCTCTAAGAGCACCTTTGCTCTCATTGGCTACTGAACTGTAGTATGGTAGTATGCTGTTTGGGGAAATGCTCTGGGGAAGTTGAGTGTTCAAACCTCTCCTCTGTTAGGGAAGTGCTTCTGACTCTTTCTCTGTAAAAAACGACAGCTGATTCCATTGTTTCTGCTTCAGACCTTTGAGATTCTGGGAGTTGGTCATCATGTAAATGAACTTATATTGATTCAATCTGGTGGAAGCCTCTTTAGCAGGGTAGTCTGCTTCTTGATGAAGCCCTGATGAACTGTTGAGGTTCTGCTCCAACCTCTGTGCAGGAGCACCATACCCAGTCCGCAAGGACGGCATGACAGTACAAGGCATGCAGGTGTACAGCTGCAAAAACTGCCCTAGGGAGACTGAGTCAGAAGTATCTGAGGCCAGCCTGGACCACATAGTGATATTTTGTCTTAGAAAGAAGGAAGGAAGGAGGAAGGGAAGGAGGGAGGGAAGGAAGAGGGAGGAAGGAAGAAGGAAAGAGGGAGGGATAAGAGAGGGAGGAAGGAGGGAAAGATGAAAGGAAGGAAGAAAAGAAGGAAGGAGGGAGGAAGGGAAAATGCAAGGAAGGAAGGAGGGAGAGAGGGAGGGAGGGAGAGAGGGAGAGAGGGAGAGAGGGAGAGAGAGAGGCAGAGACAGAGAGAGAGATAGAGAGAATGGAGGGAGACTAGGAGGGGAGGGAGGAAGGAAGATGGAAAGAGGGAGGGAGAAAGGAGGGAGGAAGGAAGTCAACATATCTTCATTAGTTTTCATCCTTCAGCATAATGAACTCTGAATGTAGGGCTATTTGTGAGGATGGAAGGTAGCCATGAAAACTCTTGCCTAGTTGCCTAGGGAGCTAGGGTGAACCATTGACAAGAAAATAAGCTATGACAAGAAACTAGGGTTCAGGGTCAAGACAGCATGGAGAATTTGGAAGGGTATGTTGTTTCTGGACATAGCAGATGAACAGACACTGCGGGGGTGTGGGGATGGTATTGTAGCTACATTAAAGAAACTGCTCAAAGATGGCCAGAGAATATAACCTCTGTTACGTTTTTTTCTCCTGAGTGTTTCAAACAAATGCACAATGTAATAAAGGAGATTAATTCAAGAAAGAATGAATAAACAAAATGATTTCCCAGTAATACAATTTCTCCATGTCTCTCATGTATATTCTCTCCATCTTTTGTCACTGTCTAAGTTTCTATCCTCATCAGACTTTTACTTTTTGTTTGTTTTGAGTTTTGAGTGCATGTGCATGATACGGGGTCTCATGCATCCTAGAGCAGCCTCCAGCTTTCCAGGTAGCCACCTCCTGCCTCCACCTCCCAAGTGCTGATTACACAGAATGAACTACCACACCAGGTCTACACTTTGCTGGGGACTGAATGCTGGGCTTCATGTGTGCTGGGTGAATCCTCTACTGACTGAGCCATGTCCCCAGCTCCCATAGTCTTCTTACTTCTAAAGCAAAGAAAATGGCCTCCGCATTGCCCTGATCATTAGCAATTTCAATTCCTCTCGAGACTGGAGTAATGCTCTTGTTTGCAGTTATCTGTAATATCCTATTCCATCAAAGAAATTAACGCAGGTTAGGGAAAGTATCTTGCCAAGTTTTGGAGGCCCAGTATAACTGAGATCAAAAAATATAATGGCAGAGGCAAATCATCTATGTTATGTTCTTGGTTATTGCGAAGGTTCACTTGAAATGATTTGTTTTTATTCTTCAAGAACTAGATCCCCAGGAGTTTCATTGGGCCAACACACACTCATAAACCCCGCCCCATTCGACAGCTCATATTAGCAATTACTGAGGCCAAGACTGTGTTGTTATTTCAGCTGACACAAAAACAACAAAAAGGAAATCCCCCAACTCTTTAATAAGAACCGAAGACCTTTGAGAGCTCTGGACCCCCTTCCCCACAAACACAGTGGGGAACAAACATGAATCTGATTTCAAAGGGCTAGGGAAACCTTGAAGTAGGCAGAAGTACAGCCTGCAGCTTCTGCTGCTGTTGGGGGGAGAATGAAGGTGTAGGCCTTTGCCTCTTTTCACCCGGGACGCCCGGACCCCGCCCTGTCACCTAGCCCTAGGAATACCGAGTGTAGGTCCATCGGTACCAACTCTGAGGCAGACATCAGGGTCAAGGCACACAATATTTGATCTTCTTGTCAACAATACTCTGTGCCATGTGGTTGTGATGAATTAAAGGGGGCATCTGACACCACACTGTTGAACTTAGAACCACAGGCATGTGTGTTGCAGCCAGAAGTTAATGAAAAGGACATCCAGGCTCACCCACTACCCTATCTCAGTGGCCTAGGGGAGGCCTAGCTTACCTCAAGGAAGACATGACAACATGGGCTATTCCTCAGTTTATGGGGTCTTCTCCATATGCCTCTCTTTATTTTTATCACCTTTTTGAGGGTTCTAAATATAGTATATGGATCTGGTATATAGGATTGCTAGTAGAGAAAGGTTTCAGGACTACAAAAAAGTTAAAGCTGACGGGTCAATGTTGATTTTCACTTAATTCCCCAACAGCTTCATCTTAGGATTAAGGGCTTCTGAGTGTCAGTTTCAGAGGGAGGTACTTCAATATCCTTTGCAATTCAGAAAAAAAAAAGAAAATTCTTGATGCAGGTTGTCATGGCATGATGGAAGAGACCAGAAAAATCTGGTGAGATCATAGAATTTAATCGCCCTTTTCACACCCCTTTCCCCTCACTGCTTTCACTGAGCAACCTGCACCTCCAGCGATAGATTTGTGAGATGCCCGCCGCATATGAAATCGGGTCCTCTTGCCAGCATGGCAACAGGGCTTCCTTCCCACTTCTCTGGCTCATAGCTGATTTCCAAACGTGTCGGTGCACAAAAACCACAGGCAATGATCACCAATGAAGAAAGGACACCATGATGTATTAGACGCAATCAATTTTGACTTTTGTCTAAGAATCGGAATAAGTGTCACTCTGAGGCAGGAGTGTCCTGTGTCTCATCTGACCTGTGAAGAAGCCACTCCTTCCTCAGAAGTCCTCATGTTAGTCAGATTCAAAAGGAAGGCAAGGAAGTTGAAGTCAGAAGGGCAAGTTTCAAGGAGACCTACATAAGACGAAGACCCTGTGCTCCAGAGGACTGTGTGGTTAAAATGAATCCCAGCATCATTCGGTAGCAGTGAGCAGACAGTATTTGTGCATACAAATGTATGAACAGGTGATGTTCCATAAGCCTATTCCTATCAGCTTTGCTCATTAATTTATGCTTTCATGTCTAGTCCACTACATAAGTATGTATTATGATTTACACCATCCTTAAGAAAAAGAACTTAACTTGCCACACAAAACAAGCAGAGATAGTTAGCTTTAAGATACCATTCATCTCAGCTACCTATGGATGGGAAGAAAACTTCATAATGGCTCTGCTCCTTAAATTCAATTTCTCAGCTGTAGCTAAGTAAATAAAGTGCATACATCAGGTGTCATTTAATCAGTGCCACCATGTGCTCTGTTCTCTTCCACAGTGCACGGTAAGACCTGGGAAATAAAGGAACTGCAGCCTATAAACTGGAGGCAGGGCTCTTGGCTTTTGTTTAATTTTTAACTTGTTGCCACTTCATTGTATGCACTCAGACAGGCACTTTGCATGTCTAGGTCTGACCTCATTTGCGCAGCAGGAGGATTACAAAGACAAGACCTAGCATTTATTAAACATGTTAACTGTGTCGGGCACTGTGCCTAATAACTTAATGTTATCTTCTCTAATTCCCTACAGCAACTTTCCAAGGTAGATTTTTATCTCCACATTACAGAGGAGAACATCGAGGTTTGGAGAAGGGAATTAATTAGCCAGAAATGACATGAGACTCAGGTGATAGATCTTAGATGGACAGCCTCCTCTGAGTGACCACGTGACTTGGTTCTAGAGTTGTGTGTAACCGTTGGCTGGAAGACCAGAACAAAGTACAAGCCAGGTGGCTTGAACCACAGCAATGGACTGTCTGATGGTTTGGGAAGCTGGATTAGGCTGTCAGCAGGGTTGGTTCCTTCTGAGGCCATGAGGGAGCCTTTGTTTCATCCTCTCCTGCAGCTTCATGTGCTTTGCTAACTGTCCTTGGTGCTCATTGACTTGTGGCAGCAAAACCCCACTCTTCACATGGTATTCTCATTATTTGTAGGTCAAGTCCCACTTTTTCACAGGTTATTCTTAAGTCTGGGTCTGCCGTACCCTAAATCCTCCTGGACTCAGAGGAGGGAGAAGCTGTGTGTGCAGGTTCTAGGGACTCTAGCAGACTCTGGCTGTTGAGCCAGACGGGGGCTCAGATTTTGGTTTGCCAGATGAGGAGTCTACTCCAGGATGAAGTCGTCTTAGCTAATATCATCTGTAATGACCTCATTTCCATATAGGGTCACATTCTGAAATACTGAGGACTAGGATGTAATTCAGTCCACGCAATACTTGCAAGTCTGTTAAGGTTCTATGGTAGAAGTATGCAAGGTTAGCTAGCCCTAGGAAATGGACGGTAGTCCCAAATTGTACCATGATTTCATACATGAATTCTGCTTCAGCGGGTGCCAGTCCCTCAGAAACCTTAGAAATCACACTTGTCTGGGATGATCAGGAAATGACATCTACAATGACAACATTCGACGAAGGAATGACAGCTAAGTACTGTGCTGAGAGCCTGTAGTTACAAGAGACTGAGGTGTGAGGGACCCAAGAGTTTAAGACAAGTCTGAGCAACGTAATGTGTGCATGTGAGTGTGTGCATGCTTGTGTGTGTGTGTGCAGGGGTACAGCTTAATTTACGAATCAATAGGGACAAAAGAGGTATTGTCTCTGTGTAGAACAGCATGTGTTTGACAGCGTTGTGAGATATGAGAGACGATATCAAACAAGAAAATTGACTTACCCCTGCAAGAGTTTAAAACCTACCCTTTATCCCTAGGGATGAGGGGGAGCTGCAGTGGCTGTGTGAATGAGCGGCCCAGGTAAGCACAGAGCTTTGGGGATGTTGGTGGGTGAATGGTGGCACACACTGGCCCATTTTTTAAAAAATGGGCTTTGGGTAGGAAGAGAGCAGGAAGAGGGGCTCCCACACAGAGGTGCCAAAGACTGAGGTCTAACAAGGCCGTCTGGTAGATGCCCCAGGTGCTTTGAGGAGAATGTTACAGGCTAAGGAAGGGGTGTGGGATGTCCCACTTTCATCCTTCTAGAATCTTGAGACAAAGACACTGTCTTTTCAAGGCCACTCGAAAAGCAAGTGGTTCAAACTTTTCTGTTCAATAGCACAACGATAGGTGTTTTCCTGCTTACAACAAGTTGGAGGTCTAATGGGTTTAGAACATAGTGGATTAATTGGGATATGATTTCAAACAGGCACTGGAAGGAAACATAACACACTCAGGTGACTAATCTAAGAACAGCTTAGCAAATGACAGGCGGGGTCTGAGGAAACCACAGAGAAGGGTGCAATGACTCTGGGTTTGTCCCAGCAGCAGGGAGCCACTGACCACTCACAAAGCCAGAGAGTGAAAGGAGAGATACAACCGGCCCACAATGACTGGGCTGAGCAGCATGAGGGGACCGAGCATCCCAGAAAACCATCCTCCCTTCACTTGACTCAGTGATGCTTCCTTTGCTTGTCCAAATCCCGTTAGGTTCAAACATGAGGTATCTGTTGATTCAGAGCATGAGGTCTATCTCCCAGGATACAGAACAGGGTAGGAACAGTACGTCACGGATGTGGTAGGACAAATGGAAGGCTCCCAAGCAAGGAGAACTTTTCAGTGTTTAATGTGTTACTACACTAATGTCCCCACAGAGGAGCCTCAGGAAGGCAGTATTCTCAAACTGGAATTACTATGCAAACTCTTCTTCTTTAAAGGACTTCGGGGACCAGTGATCAAAGGAAACGACTTTGGGAAGCTTTGATCTGTGAGGTGAAGTCTAAGCTTCCCGTATTGTCCAAGCTTCTTGTAGATGAAAGTGTCAGAAAGCAATCTGAAGCTAACTGAAACAGAAGGAGTAAATTCTGATTTCCAGAGAAAGAGCCAGTAAGTCCAGGAAGGGTCACTAGTGCAGGATACACCAGCTCGAATGATGACCAAACCCTATCTGTCCTTCCAGCCCCCCACTCTGCTCGGCTCGGATTCACTCTACATGAGGGCTCTCCCCATGAGGTGGCTGGCGCCACTACCACCTGCTCTGTACCACACACGCCCAGCCCAGCCGTTCCAGGAGGAAGGGCCTTCGTTCTTCCATGCCATGTGCACATCTGATGGGAACTGATTGCTCTGGGTAGAAGGCCGTGGGTAGTTCGGCCGTGAGGAGGACACTGACTGCTTTTACAGACCCTCAGGGTCATACAAGACAGGGAAGGACCACTCCGTAGACGAAGAAATGAGGGCCATGGGACAGCATGCAGACTTGTGTTCAAACTAAAGCCATCACAGCTGTGATCCACCATATTTCTTAGCAGGCCTTCCTCAGAATCTAGCCTCAAGTTGCAAATACCAGTGTGTGCCGTGCCGCCGTCCTATATGACCTCCCTGCTCTGTTTCACTTACTGGTGTTCATCGACACCATCAACTGCCACATTTTCCCCATGGCGCTCTCTGATTTGAATTCCTGCTCACTCACACTCAGAGTGCAGTTGGCCTTCTTCCTTGTAACTCTTATTACATTAAAACTTCTACACTACCCACTGGGTATTCAGTACACCATGCTTTTTCTTGTTACTGTTTCTGCACATGCGTCTCATCTTCCCACATCTGCATTACAAACTGGAGCACTGGAACCATCGTTTTGGTTTGTGTTTGGGAGGCAAAGTTCCCTTTATGTAGTCCAGCCTGGCCTGGAATTTGCTTTGTAGCCTTGCCTGGCCTTGGGTTCACCATCCTTATGCCTTAGCCTGCTGAGTGCCTGGCTTACGGGTGCACTGCACTAACCCGAGGATGTCCTCTCTATACTTGGTGTCTGTCTTGATCAGCATGCCCTGGGTGCTAACCAAAGGTGTTTTGGTTGCTATTTCAGAATCTGAAGTAACACCTTGCCTTCTCTTGCTTTTTTGCACATTTGTCAGTCCGTTACGCCCTCTGTGCTGGCTGGTACAATGGCCTTGAAAAGTGTTCTTACTGGACTTGGGGTTCAGTTTCCTAACACGAGTGTGAGCGCCGATGCCATGGAGAACAGCTTGCCCATTCATAGATGCATTCATTCACTCGCTCGGTACCTGCCAAGCACCTTTATAAGCACAGTGCCAGGTGATATGAAGCCAAAAAGAATACATGGAAAGCAGGCAGCAGGCAGTCCTTTCACTGTGGTAAACTTATAGCAAAAAAACTAATAAACAACTGTAAGATCTAGCCTTAGAAGACTAGTCAAAAAAACTATAGGGAAAATTAATGAATATTATTTACATTTTATTGAAATAATTTTATGATTATATTGATTTTATAATTGTAAATATAGGAAAATTGCAAATATGGGAAGCATCATTATAGGTCAAGTGAATGATTCCCATTACATAGTGTTGAAAATAAAAGAGACAGAGAGAGAGAGATACAGAATTGAATATAATATGCCACATAGGAAGAATTTTTGCTAAAATTATAGTTCTAATCTTGAGTAAGTAATCAGAAAAACTCAGGGTGTAGTATATTTTGTAAGACAACTAGTCTGGGTTCTAAAATATGAACTAGAATACATCTTAGGGTTACTAGATTTTTTTGTTTGATTTATTGCTATAATAAAACATCATGACAAAAAGCAATTTTGGGAAGAAAGGTTTTTTTGGCTTCCATATCTGCAGTCTATCACTCAAACAGGGAAGGGTCTTGGAGGCAGGAGCTGCTCATTCAGAGGCCATGGAGGGGTGCTGCTTACTGGCTTGCTCCCCCTGCTTTTTTATAGAACCCAGGACCACCAGCCCAGGGATGGAACCATCCGCAATGGGCTGACCAGACTCCATTAATCAGTAATTAAGAAAATGCCCTACAGGCTTGCCTGCAGCTGGATCTTAAGGAAGCCTTTTCTCAACTGGGGTTCCTTCTTCCCAGATGACTCTAGCATTTGTTATATTGACATAAAAGCAGCCAGCACACAAAGTCATTAAAGGAAAAATAGAATGAAATTGAGGACATTGTTCTGAGTTAAAAGGTACAAAAACCAGAAACAGATAGGCAAACCCACCCAATGTAGTAATGACATCTGACTGATGAATCTTGAGGAAAAATTAAATGAAATAAAAAGATATTTTAAGGAAAATTGAGAAAATTTTAACATGAGCTATTTATTGAATGGATATTAATTTTCTTAGCATGATAATACTGGTGGTGTTGCATGGTAGCAAAAAAATGAGAAGAATGAATAGATAAATAGACAGACAGACTGACAGATGATAGAGAAAGATAGGCAGGTAGATATAGTGATGTATAGTGATAAACAGAAGGTACCTAGAGATAGTATTTACGTATCAAATTGTTAACATTTGGTAAATTTAGAAGAAATACAGACATTCATTTACTGTTCTTCTTACTCCTCTTTAGGTTTAGAAACTTTAATTGTAAGTAACTGAAGGAAAAAAATAACAAGAATTATGTACATTAGAACATTTTTAATTCCAAGTAGAATTTGAGTTCAAACAGGCTTCTCTAAAGAGGAGGCTTAGATGATGTCATCATTTTCTCTCTCTCAGGAGACTTCTGTTTGGCTTGCTGTTGCACAAACAGAGATGGCAAACCGTTCATTCATCAGCTATCAACCCCCATAAGAAGAGAGGGAAGGTCAGAGATGCGGCTTGCGTGTTGTGATGATTGGTCCAGACTAGATCCCTTGTCCCAGTCGGTAGAGTTACCCAAATGCATTGACATCTCTCCTGAAGGCCAGGGAGCAATGGCTCCCTGAAGTAAAATCGAGGTGCTGTTACCAAAAGGAAGGCAAACGGGTATGCTGGCCGATGCTCCCTACTGGGGAAAGCAGTGGAAACAGCAGCATAAACGTTAAAGCAGTACTGATCCCTAAAAGAGTCATTACACATCTGGACATCCACCCTATGACTCTGGGATGACGGAAGGTGACTGCCCCACCCCTTCCCTTGAACACCTAGAGTAGAGGAGCAAACTGGAAAGCAAATAACTAGATTGGATCTGATCTCAATTGTCTCCAACAGGAAGTTGAAGGATCTATCCACTGCACTTGAACCTAAAGCCAAATTCATCATTTGAATGGTCCTTGACAAATGAATGGAATAAAATCTGATAACTAACACAAGAACTGAACGACCAGCAGAGACCACCAAGAGCTTCCTCAGTGCTCGTACAGCAGTTCTGTGGGATTAGTTTGTTAGTGCTTGTGATAGACTGTGTGTGTGTGTGTGTGTGTGTGTGTGTGTGTACACATGGGTTTGTGGAGTCTAGAGGATGTGTGTGAGTTGTTCCTCAGGTTTCATCCACTTTTTTGTTTGTTTGTTTCCACTGGCCTGGAGCTTACTGATTAGGAAACACTGGTTGGATGGCAAGACCCAGGGATATGTCTGTCTTGGTACCAGTGCTAGGATTAAAGAGCAGGCCATTGTGTTTAACTTTTTATGTGGGTTCTGGGGATCAAACACAGGTCCTCATATGTGCCTGGCAAGTGTGTTAGTAATTAAGCTACCTGCCCAGCCCCTGGATTGTTCTTTTAAACAGTATATTACTGCTTTCATATTTTTTCTTTTAAACATTGAGAAATTACCCTCTCCCCCAAGCATGTGCAAAGCACTGCTTATGATTTTACTGTTTTATCATTTGCATATTTATTGACTCCTACTCTAGCTCACAGAGCTTGTAAGTACTGCCATAAGACAAAGATCCTCTTAAACTACTGTTCCATGTGAGATTCTTGAGATACTCTGCTGCGCTGAGGACCTGTCTCATCAGTCACTTTGGAAGCCACAGGTAAGATTAATGGTGTTGCACATGAAATGTTAGAGGCTTTTATGTGTGATTGAAGTGCCCATGAATTACTGCTGCTACCCAAACGGGGCTGTGAGCTGAGCTGCAAGGTGATGCAGACTCAAAGGCATTCTTCTGGTGCCTGGAGAGCCTGCACACAAACATGCCCAGGAAGACCATGCAGACACATTTCAAGTCTGCCCTCCCATTGGCAGGGGCCCCTGTTCCAGAAAGTGTCCGCAAGGTTTCCAACTGTCCTGTGCCCCTATCGGGGCTGTGGCCGCAGCCATGATAATGGATCACACTCTATGGTCCTCTCTTAATTCCGTTGTAGTGAAGGTGTGTGCTGTCTACCCTGGGCCTTTCTAGATTGTTCTCAAAGGGATGTGGGACTTCATCTCTGTGGATCTTTTTACTTCTTAGGGAAATTAGACTTAGGGTACAAGGGGACGAGGTAAGGGGATGCCATCCCAGCCTCTGCTCGCTTGGCACTTCCTTCTTCACCGGTCACCACTCTGTGGGACACACTGCAAAGCCCTCTTTCACATCACTCCTGTAGGCCTTATGGTGTGTGTGTGTGTGTGTGTGTGTGTGTGTGTGTGTGTGTGTGTGTGTGTGTGTGATATTGAATTTATTCTACAAGCTTGCATATAAGGTCACTTGATTTTTAAGTGCCCAGGACTGGAGAGTTCACATGCAGTCTTTTGTATTTATCTATAAAAAGCAGAGACTGGTGTGTTCTCTACCCTGCCCCCTGCCCTCTCCTGCCAGACTTTCCCCCTTTGGGTTTAGGTCAGTCATCGCCAGCTCTCTATCTTTTCCCCTTCACTGCACTCTACACTGACTTAGCCACCCCAAAGGGCTAATTTGGTAGGGGTTGGGGAAACCCATTGGGGCTTTGTATCAGTGATTCATTTCCGTTGGCCTTACAGAAATGATGGATGGCACTGAGTAAGACATCCAGTTTTTAGGTCTGATTATTTGCTAGCTGCACAGTCAGGCCCCTTTGGCTCTCACTGAAGGGGAAATAAGTACTAAACTGAGATTAAGTGACTCATCTTGAGGTCAAACCATAAGTCAGGGATAGAATTAGAATTAGAGCCACAGCTTGGGAGAGTTGCAAAATCTAAGACTCAAAGAGACAGAAGGGGTGATGATGTAGGAAGACTAACCTACCTGGGTCACTACCTATTCTCCCATTGCAATGGCAGACAATGCTGACGATGGATTTTCCTCCGGGATTAATAATTCATCCAGAACTTTAATAATGAATTAAGAGTACTCATGCACACAGCATCCTCCAGTGACAGCTCTGTGCTCTGCTCTAGGAGAAAAAAAAGACTAAAGCCACCTGTAACGCTGATGCAGTTCAATGCAATTCAACCTGCAATTTTTAGCCCACATTGTGTGCCAAACATTGGTCCAGTTCTCTGGAATGACTATTGGGGAAAGTTAAATACCGACCCACAGGAACGTGGGAGCCAATGCCCTATTTGTACACGACATCTTATGATTTGCACAATTCTCTTTTGCTGACATAATGGGGAGAAGAACAAACATTAGATTTTGACTTACAACTATGAAGAATATGCAGGGTTCCCAAGGACACAATTGGCTACTTTTTATTCAGCTGGATGCAGTGGTGAATGCCAGCATGCTCATGCTGACGTCAGATGCTACCCTTCAGGTAGAGCCTTGGAAAGTCTATTGTAAATCCTTCAGTGAAATGTTTTGGCAGAATTTTTCATCCAGATAGAATTCACAGTAAAACAGAAACTGGGCACACATCATTTCCGATACTCCTCCATACTTGGAGGTCCTTTCTGGGAATGCTAGACACAGGAGTTTCAAGGACTTTGTCCAATTAAATCTCATTTTCCTATCAGCCATAATCAGCCTAGTAGTTCTTCTGTTTGGAGTAAATATAGAAGCCCTGGCATTTCCTTGTCCAGCCACTTTTTGTTTTTTTCATTATTGTGACCTTTTTTTGGAACTTATTGCTGATCCAAGACTACATGGAATCAGCCTACTAGCAAAACTCTTGAAGGAAGCATCACACACAGGTGTAACAAGTTGGAGAGTGTATTCTGTGTAGCCCATTCTTTAACGGGCATTGGTAGAGCACCCCTTAGACTTGATACTTCCTACTTGGGCCAAAGATGAATGAATGTCTTTGAGGCCCAGCTCTCCCCATGTGTGAAATGGAAATACCCATGACCACCTCATACAGTGGTTATGGTCACAAAAGTTACACAGCTACAGTGTGAAAGTTCTCAGTCCAAGACCCAAGAACATCAGAAGCATGGCTATGGGGAGGGACAACATCACAAGACACACCTTCCTCACTCTCTTCAAGCTGCCTTCCCACCCCTGATCTCTTGAAAAGTTGAAACTTTGATGATTTTTTTTCCTTTTGGAGAAAAAAGAAGATTTCATCCATGTCTTTTGATCTCTACCTGTCCTCTTCCTTAGATCTTGGGTCTCATAGATCATTCATCCTGAATTCTCACATAGGAATTCTTGAGGACCTCTGGCTGTCCAGAGCCTCATTCCTTCCTGTCTTGGAGTCCTTTACCTTCCATGAATGACAACACTGACTCTCTTCTTGGTTCCTATCTGACACTTGGCATGACTCTCTCCAGCACCGTTTCTCCTTTGCTTCAGATCTAGGAGACAAGGAGACTGCTCCCTTCCTCTGCTTTTACATCTACTTTATTCCTTAAGCCATATCCTCTGACTCTGTCCTCCTCACCCCAGTGAGATAGCTCTTGTCAGCCACTGTTCTTGTTTCCAAGCCTGTTGGGTGCTATTTCACCTTATCCTTAGTTCTTTTTTTTAAATCAGTCAATATGTTTATTATCTTTTTTTGAAGAAAACTGAGCTCTGAGAAAGCTTGCCTTCTTTTGAGAAACTGATCTTTCTTCTGGGCAAGGGACACTTGGAGACAGTCCCACATCTTCTTTACTTCTCCTAGGCTTCTTCTCATAGTCTGGATCCTCTCGGATGGCAGCAGGAGCTTCCTTATACATCTCCTCCATCCTGTCTGGAGTCACGTCATCGTTTATGTATTGAGAGAACTGTTTTTTATAAGCTTGCCTTCCTCCTTTAGGTAGCACATCTAGTCTGTGACATTCTGACCCATTATGTGCTTCCAATGTACTTCTGCACTGAACTCCTTGCTTTCAGAATCATAATCCAAGAATCATAATGAGGCATAGGCAAGCCTCCATCCACAGCCCCCTTCAGGATCCCAAAAATGTTATTGCCAGTTGTAGTTCAGGCAAGACCTGCATCCAAATATCAAGGGAAGGCACCAGGTTGACCATCAATGCTCTCCACATTGTACTCCTCTCCAGTCACCTCCACTTGGCCCTCATAGATCTTGTCCATACAAAACTTACAGACAGCAGCCATCCAGTACAGTGGGCTGCAGCATAATTTGCTAGGCCAACTTTCACGCTGTACTTTGGCAGCTCCCATGCATACGCTGCACAGACTATTATAACCCCTTCTATACGGGCATACACAATCTGGCAGGTGATATGCCTGTTGTTTGCATGAACTATCATCCAGTATTTGGGTGTGGTGTACTTATTTTTTGTCCTGGATCACCAATCATTTCCGAGCACAGTAGTCAGCTTTACCTCTCACTGCCTTCTAACTCTCACTTGGTACCTCTTAAAGTAGGTGTTATTATTATTATTATTATTATTATTATTACTATTACTATTATTATTATTGGTTTTATGACACAGGGTTTCTCTGTATTGTTTTGGAGGCTATCGGTCCAGCCCGACCTCAAACTCACAGAGATCCGCCTGCCTCTGCCTCCCGAGTGCTGGGATTAAAGGTGTACGCCACCACTGCCTGGCCTGTTATTCTTGACAACTTCCTCAAACCCCATCCTGCAGAACAGAGACCTGCAGACCTTATCCTTGGTTCTTTGTTTTTTTTTTGTTGTTTTTTGTTTTGTTTTTTTTTTGTTTGTTTGTTTGTTTTCGAGATAGGGTTTCTCTGTGGCTTTGGAGGCTGGCCTGGAACTCACTTTGTAGACCAGGCTGGCCTCGAACTCACAGAGATCCGCCTGCCTCTGCCTCCCGAGTGCTGGGATTAAAGGCATGGACCACCAACGCCCGGCTTCATCCTTGGTTCTTAATGCCTTTCTCATCTGGTCAGTGCTGAGAACTGAACCAAGGCATAGTGGGTGTTAAATGCTGATGACTTTTTAGAATTCCTGCTTCTTTCATGTATGGTTATTTGGGTCTTCTGCTTCCCTCTGAGACCTCATTGACTATTTTAGGGGTCTCTTATCCACTATACCTGAGGATACTTATCCTAGACCCAATTAAGTCCTACAGAACCTCAACTCAGCATGTCCAGTGATAAAGCAGCATGTTTTATCTTATGTCTCAGGATCCATATCCTCTACAGTCCGTCCTGTGGCATGTGTCCCCACCACTTGACAACCATCTCAAGTTGCACCCTCTACCTTGCTTCATAGTGTGTAACTGATAACCAAGCCCTATACCTTTGTTGACTGAGCTGATGATCTCTTCTACATACACAGGATTTCTGCCTCTTTTCTTCACCTTTGCACTCAAGAGAACTTCCTGTTGCTTCTCTTCTTACTGCACTGCCAACAAACAGAGTGATCCCCACAAAAGAATAATGGCCCCCACAAACCAGTACTGTATGTCAGAACAAATGCTTTAAGGTAAGACTCATGTGATACAACTCTTCAGAGAGGGGATACTCAGCCTTTGACAAGGGCAAGAAAGACCTTTCCTGGCTTTCCTGGAAGAAAAAAAAAAGGAACTAGAAAAACATCACAATGATCACCAGTCCCCTATTTAGTAGAGAAGTACTCACTCGGATGTCATTTCCCTGACCAAGAAGAATACGGCCCGAAGAAAACTTCAAGCTGCTGTCAGAACAGTGGACTGCAAGAAGCAGGGTTCCTGAAACCTGAGGAACTCCAGGTTCAGGTTTGTCTTTTAAACACAGTCTACACTGACCCATATCTGTTGGATGGGTTTCAAGTTCGGCCCCTGACTCTGCCAGAGTGCTCCCTGCCTCACCTCAGACTTCCCATCTCCTTTTAACTTGAGAGGCCAGCTAAGGGAGGGATTGTTTGCTGTCTCCTGGAAGAGAAATTCTAGAAGGCCAGCGGTGTGGGCCTCTTCTGCGGGCACAATGACTACTTGATGGCTCCCAGACTTCCTAACAGAGTCAGCTCAGTTTGCAATGACAACGAAGTGTTGTGGACAATCCCCAGGTTTTGAGTATTTCCAGTTTAATTTTAGGACCTATCAATAGACATGTAACAATTCTGTTCTAGGTAATATCAGATATTTTCCTCAGTGACCTCACTTGTAGAAGTCTAACAGTTCACTCATCATCTCCTGTATCTCAACCTATTCTGGATGTAGCAACAGTTATTTCCCTTCATCCAGGGGTGATTTATGCCACATTCTGTATTAGACAATGGCATGAGTCAATTGGATAAAGATGTGTGAGTATGTTAAAGACTCCAAATGATACCAGTGATAAGCTTTACTCTCACACTGTTTAAGCATAATTTTATTAGATAATTTCATTTGAGTAGCACACTATGTATTACTGTTTCATATGAATGCTCCTCACCCCAAGGAAACAATTCCCCTGTCTTCCTCTTGACTGCAGGGATGAGGGAACCACAGAAGGAAAAGAAAACTGAAGAGAAAGGTCATGAGCATGGATTTGATTGCTCAGGCAGATGATTAACTGCCTCTGCAGGGCAGCCCTGGGGGCCATGAAAGCTACGGCTCAATTTAAGACACTCCCAGGTCCTTCCTTTACTGCTGCAATTTCTTCTTTGTTTTGTAGGCATGCATTGGTATCCTGGTAACTTTATTTCATTGTAGTTTTTCCTTTATATTCAAGATTATACAAGTAGGTAATACTTCCTGGTGTCTCTTCAGGCTGGTATTTTTTATATATCAAGAAGGAAAGAAGCAATGGTTAGGAAGAGACAAGTCAGATGCAGCATCTGGGAGATGACGCAGCGGCTGCCATCTTTTGTGGCCGTTCACTTACTTTGAACTCACATAGACCACAGTACAAAGATAATTTCCTGGTAGACCAAACATAACTGATTTTCTATAATCTAGGCTATTTTTGCTAATGATAAATCTACAGGCATTTGTGTCCCAGAATAGCTATGAATGTGGCCTAACACTTTTGTAGTCAACAACATCATGTCACAATGTCAAAGGTTGGAAAAATCTGATTAGAATCTTTATCAGTATCAAACATTGTATAAGTTAAATGGATATGGAAAAAAATCAATGATTTCTGAAATAACACTATAGTTATTAAAATAAGACTAATAAAATAACAAATAATGATTCTGAAAATAGCTCACTTTTATTTAGATCCATTCCAGAGGGCTTCCTGGAGGCAGAGGCTGAGAAGGGACTCGAGCTATGATGGGTGTGAAGATCAGAAAAGGGCTGAGCATCTGTGTTCCACCAACAGTTTTTCAGTAGAGTTCTCTGAGCCTCACAGCAGGCCGTGATTATATGGAGGTTCGCAAATGTCTTTTCTTACCTTTTCTTCCTCACTTGGTATCTGAGCACAGGCACTGCAATCTGTAGGAGCACAGCACTCTGTTGCTGTTGCCTTTATGTGGACTTCCTCTGCAATCTTTTCCTGCGTTATCCTGAACCAAGCGGACACTTGTAAGAATCCAGAAGCAAAAAGGAAATAGCACTCACTGCCTCGCTATTCCAGGACACTGGCATCCCGTCTCAGCATGTTAGGTGATCAGAATCTAAACTTCAAAGCCCGCCTTTGCAAAGTAATGACTGTGTGACCATGAGACATTTTCGGAACATCTACAAGGCTCTGTTTCCATGCCTGAATAAAGGGAGGATGATAGGGTTGAGGCAGGGTTATGATGCTGTTAATAGGAAAAGCTTTTCATCTTCTGTGTCTGTGTGTGCAGGGAGGATGGCACTGTATTTAACTGACAGTGGACAGAGTAACAGAAAAGACCATTTGTGTGCATGGGGGTCTTTAGATGCAATGACTCCCCATACAGCTAGGGAAAAGGGTTTGCAACTACATGGGGGAAGCAGGGGGTGGCAGAAAGGACTCTACAGAAGGGAGAAGGAAAGCCAGGATAGTTTAAACAATTACTCATTGCTGTTCATGGGTACTTCCTGTCATGGGTACTTTGAGAAGGGGGGAATGTAGTGACCAGCCTCCCCGTTTTAGCATCCATGACAGGCTAACATGTGCTTGCATGACCTTGCCGCTCCTGTCCTGGTCACTAGGAGGTCAGATGCCCTCCTCGTGGCAAGGAGCCAATCAAAAGTTAGCTGGCGGGGCTGTGCTTTACGGCTCTGGGTGTGCTTTAGGGACAAGTGCACAGCAGTGATGCACAGAGCATAGTAACCGCCCTGGGAGGGCCTATGGGACATAACAACCAGTTGACCAATCAACACAGGGCGGGTCATCTAAAGCTTGGAAGCACACCAATCCTGAGACTGTTTCATACCCTTAGACACTCCCCTAATGCTGCCCTTTGAGGTCCCTGCATCGAGGTTGCTCGGGGTCTTTTTCCAGCCATTCACCATGGTGGTGGGATGAAGGGTCTGAGCTAATGGGTTTAGCTTGTTAAATAACTATAATAAAAGACTCTTTGCTTTTGCATCAAAATGGGCCTTTTGTAATTTTGGGGTTCAGAATTTGGGCACAACACATCTCCGTCAGGATGTAAAGCTACCATAAAGAACTTTATGGTAAGTGTAATTTTTGCAAGGTGCAATTTAAATCAGGAAAAGAGGTTTGGTTTTGATTTTTGGGTTTTTGTTCACTACTGGGTTGGTTTTTCAAGACAGGGTTTTACTGTGTAAATCCTGGCTGTCCAGGAATTCACTATGTAGACCAGGCTGGCCCTGAACTCATAGAGACCCTCCTGCCTCTTCCCGAGTGCTTGGATTAAAGGCATGCACTACCACTGCCCGGCAGTAAAAGAAGTTTAAATAAAGTATTTTTAAGCTGTTGATTCTTTGGAGTTTTTAGTTTAAAATAACTATAGGGCTGCTAAGATGTATTTCAGCTCATGATACAGCATGCAGTGCTGACCTAAGTGTTACTGTGTAGCTGGCATTTCCCCCACTCCTGTTATAGACGAGGTAAATCTTTCATAGATTGAGAGGCATTACCTGTCCTAGATAGTTTTATGTCAGCTTGACATATGCTGAGTTATCTGAAAAGAGGGAGCCTCAATTGAGAAAATGCACCCATAAGATCTGGCTGTAAAGCATTTGCTTAATTACTGATCAATGGAGGAGGGGTCAGCCCATTGTAGATGGTGCCAACCCTGGGCTGGGGACCCTGAGTTCTATTTTTTAAAAAAGCAGGCTGAACAAGCCATAGGGAGCAAATCTGTAAGCAGCACCCCTTCATGGCCTCTGCCTCGAGGATCCTGCCCTGTTTGAGTTCCTGTCCTGACTTTCTTCCGTGATGAACAGTGATACAGAAGTGTAAACCAAATACACCCTTTCCTCCCCTACCTGATTTTAAGCCATGGGGATTCATCATAGCAATAGGAACCCTAAGACATTACCAAATAGTGATACCACCACATTTAGGGACAACAGTCCCTTCTAGGCATTGAGGAGTAGGCTGTGTCATGGAAAATGACAGCCCCCTGTGCAGCCATGAGCGGAGACACTCTCCTGCTTTAAGAAAATATGTTTCCAGTCGCTCCACTCTCTTGCCAAAAGTACAAATAAAGGGTTTTGCCTTTTCCCCATCATCATCCGTTTGACTCACAGTAAAAAGCATGCATCGAGCTGAGGGCTAGGGCAGTGGTTTGGAGGGTAAAGTGCCTGCTGTGTATGGGGACTTCGGCCTTACCTCTAGCACCCATGTAAAGAGTAGGGTTCCTGAAATCCCACTGCTGGGAGGGCAAAGACAGCAGGGTCCCTGCAGCTTGCTGGCCTTGCCACCTACATTAGTTGATGTGCTCCAGGTTCAGTGAGAGACTCTGTCTCAAAACAATGAGGAGAGGGCCCGAGGAAGGTGCCCAGAGCTAACCTCTAGCCTCCACAGGCATGTGTATACACACGCACCTGCACATACTTGTGCATGCACAAACAGGCACATATGTATACAAACAGACACACACCTATGAACCACAGCAACAACCAACATGGCACAATAGCCCTAAGAGTACAGTGGTGTGGTGCATTCTCACTCAGTAATTAACAGCTTTCTAGATGGATTTAAGGCCTGCTCAACAAGAGGGAGAACATGCCTGGTCTGGTCTGGAACCCTAGCCAGCTACAGGGCTAGTGACCTCATGGATCTTGGAGGACCTACAAGTACTACTTTACTAAACCAGGATAATCCCTAACTACATTCTAAGTATTTGTCCCTATAATGCAGATAGTTGTAGTCCTCAGGGCTCATCAAGGAAGATTCCCTTTGCTACAGATGGTCACCATTACAGAAAACCACAACCAATCAAAATGTATTGCGGAGGCCAGCCCCAGTGTAAATACCTACAAAACATTCCTGAACCTGAGGCTCAGGGAGCATTTTGGAAGAGGGGCAGAATGATTCTAAGAGTCAGAGGATCAGGGAGTTTGTAGTGGGATTGTGACTCCTAGTAACATCAGAAGCTATATCCATGAAGTCTCCTCAACATGACTGCCTAAGCATTAGCTGAGCAAGGACAACAGCAATAGACATGTTAAGGTGGACAGGATAAAACTCAAATAACCTCCAACCTTACACAAGAGCTACACGTGTGCTAGCTGGCTTTATGCCAACTTGACACAAGCTAGAGGCTTCGGGGAGGAGGATGCCTTGATTGAGAAAAAGCCTCTGTAAGACCAGGCTGCAGGCAGGCTTGCAAGGCATTTTCTTAATTAGTGATTGATGTGGGAGGGGCCAGCCCATTGTGGGTGGGGCTACCCCTGGGCTGGTGGTCCTGGGTGCTGTAAGGAGAAAGGATGAGCAAGCCAGGGGAATAAGCCAGTTAGCAGCACTCCTCCATGCTGCCGCATCAGCATTTGCCTCCAGGTTCCTGTCCTGCTTTAGGAGCTACCTTGACTTCCCTCGGTGGACTATGGCTCAGAATATGTAAGCCGAATAAACCCTTTCCTTCCCACGTTGCTTTTGGTTGTGGTGCGTCATTACGGCAATAGTAACCCTAAGACAGCAGCTAGCTATGCAATGCTGAGCTGGGGAGAAACAGTCTTCCATAGGGAAGAGCACACCAGTGCTTACCCAATACCAGCGTCGTTGGTATTGAAACCATGCATACAGCATCATACAGACTGGGCAGATTGTATTTAGAAATATATATATATATATATATATATATATATGTAGCAACAATTAACAAAAAAATAGGCCATGAATTTGTAAGAGAGCAAGGAGGAATATATGAGAGGGTTTAGGGGAAAGAAAGGGAAGGGGAAATCATGCAATTATAATCTCAAAAACCAATAAAACTTTTATTTTAAAAAGAAGAAACTAAATGCCTATGTACAAAATATGAAACTGAGTAAAGATCATTTGATTAGTGACAGTTTCTCTCTGAGAGTCTATGGGAATGGAATGTGGCAGACGGATTCTAGAGTTCAGGAAACGAGTACAATCACCCAGCCTGGGTATGGTGGCTCATGCCTAAAATCCCAGCTGAGGCAGGAGGATCATTGTCAATTTGAGGCCTGTCTGGGCTATGTGGTTAATTCAAGGCCAGTCTAGACTGTGTTTAAAGATCCTGTCTCAAAAAGAAAGAAAGGCAGGAAAGAAAGGAGGAGGAGGTTGGGCAGTGGTGATGTAAGTCTTTAATCACAGCACTTGGGAGGCAGAGGCAGACAGATCTCTAGGATAGCAGCTAGCCTGGTTTACATACATAGTGAGTTCCATGACAGCCTGAACTACATAGAGAAGTCCTGTTTCAAAAAAACCCCAAAATAGGGAGGAGGCAGGGGGAAGGGAGGGAAGCAAAAACAATTGAGACACTTATGAAAACAAGGTGTGTTTTATTATTTTGAATCCCTGGGGGTTAGACCCAGGGCCTTGTGCATGCCAGGCAAGGTCTCCACTACTGTTCACATTCTCAAGTTTTGCTTATTTTAAAAGTTCTGGAACATGAAGAGACTCAAATGAATAACTCTATATAACAGGGTCATCTGATTTGATGGTATTTTAAATTAGAAGAAAAACCTTAAGATATAAATCTCTATTTTGCTCATTATAGATAAAAATGACAGAACAAGTGCTCCACACTTCATAGTTTTTCATGTTTTAATTTGATTTGCCAGGAAATCACATCCCTCATTCTATTTGTGGTACGGTATGTAGCTGGGAGTGAGGACACATTAGAAAAAATATTGTAATATGTAATTACATCTAGTAGAGTTATTGTACCAAAATAGACTGACTTTCAAATAAGAAATTAGATTTAATTGTGCTATTCATAATTTTGTTAAGGACTTATTAATTGTAAGCAGTTAAAAAGGCATTGATCCAGGTCTATTATTTCACAGTCATGCAAATAAATAATTTTTATAAATGGACAATTGTGAAATCATAATTTATTATTATTATAGCCATTGTTATTATTATTATTACAATGCTGGGGACTGGACCCAAAACCTTTTGTGTGTTAGGCATGCACTTGGCCACCGATCTATAACCCAGGTGTCATTAACTCTTCTGGGAATGATTTTGCAACTTGTCAAAGATTATGAGTAGCAGAATTGTATTTGAGGAGTTAAGCACTATTTGTGGAGTAGTGGTGGTTTTCTCATTCCAAGAAGCGCCGTAGGTTTGTCTTCTTCTCCTCCAACATTTGCTTATGACAAGTTAAGTACTGAAAACTGCTAAACTGGTCTACTTCCTTTAAAAAAATCCCTTTGCATATTGTTAGCATTTCTCTATGTAATTAATTCTTTTAGATTATAAATTCTTAAAGCAGTAACTCTTAGTTCTGATGTCATGAGCCACAAGTGTGTTGTTACTTGTGTTGTGAGGGGACATAGTCATCATTTGGGATGAATTAAGGTCATGTCATTCTGGATGACTCTATCACCATGGAACACAGCGTGAGCATCTCCTAAAGGTGCCTGATGCAACAACGATGATGATCAACATCATGATGATGATGAAGGTGGTGGTGATGGGAACAACCCTTTGCTCTTGGATAGCTCCTAACTTTCTCTGTTTTGCCTCCTGTCATAGCTGGGATATGTACTGAATGCCACCCAAGAGTTCTTGTCTAAAAAGGTGATTCCCCCATCCCTTATGGAAGGAATTTCTTTTTGTAGCAGAAGGAGACCATTACAGAAAGCCACAAACGGTCAAAAAACAGAGAACAACTGACCATGAGGGGCCCAATTACAACACAACCTCTATATCTAAGACTCAAGGGACTACTTGCAAGCGAGGGCTGCAAGATTGTAAGAGCTGGAGGACCAGAGCATCTACTGTGAGTTAGTATCTTTTACATATGACAGAGAAGTTGCACCAGTGAAATCTCAACCTGAAAAACAATGGCCCCAAATGACATTCCAATGTAGATGAGGAAATCTTATAAGGCCACACCTCCAGATAAAGAGTTGCAGGCAACCAGAATAAATCTTCCCTAGGGAAAGTCTCCTGATAGGTTATCTAATCCCAAACTGTAAACCCTAAACACATGTACATATGACCAATATTAAACAGACTCAACAGGGTGCATTTAAAAAAATAATAGTTTACATTATATTAATCAGGGTTCTCTAGAAGAACAGAACTTATATAAAAAGCAGAGAGGGGTGTGATTTATTATAATGGCTTACAGGATGTGGTCCAGCTAGTCCTACAATGACTGTCTACCAACGGAAGGTCCAAGAATCCAGTAGTTGTTCAGTCCATGCAGTTAGATGTCTAAGCTAATCTTCAGTTTACACCAGAATTCTTCGCAGGTAAAGAGAACAAGCTTCCTTCTTTCATGTTCTTAAATAGGCTTCTAGCAGAAGGTGCGGTCCAGATTAAAGGTGGATTTCCAGCTCAAATATCTGGATTAAAAGTGTGTCTTCCCATTTAGAAAGGCCCAGATTAAAAGTGGGTCTTCTCACTTTAATTAATTAAGAAAAAAATCTCTCACAAGTGTACCTAGTTGCTTGGGTTTTAGTTAATTCCAGATGTAGTCAAATTGACAACCAAGAATAGCCATCACATATATTTTCCTAAGAAAAATAAATGTGATCCCCACTGTGAAGTAATAAGAGCAAGCATGTTTCATATGACAACAGTGTTTAGAGGCTGGACCTTTGAAAAGTGAACCCCTATGATTACATCCTGGTAATGTTGTAAGAGAAAAAGATCATAAGACACACACATACACACACACACACACACAATCTACGAATTCTCAGTAAACTCACTTCCCATTTCTTATGTGACGCCCTGCAGTCTTATCACTGTCAGCAAGAAAGTAATCACTAAACATAGTGTCTTGACCTTGGACCTCCAGGACTATGAGCCAGCCTCAAGTATTTCAGTGCACTTTGAAAGGTGGGTGGTAAAAACCAAATAGTACTTCCTCATTGGAAGACAAGTGCAAGGTAGCCCTTAGTAAAGGTAAGAACTATCTTCCCCTATTGGGAACTCTTTCTGTGCTTTATCAACATGAGTTTTGAGTTCATCATAGGAAGACAAGACTACCAAGTCTTACTCTTTCCTGCAAAATGATGGTGATATTATGATATGATGATGATAATGACTGGGGATTTTTTAAGGATCTCATGTGGCCTAAGCTGACCTTGAACTCTTTCTGTTGCTGAGACTGGCTCTGAACTTTTGATCCTCTTGCCTCAGCCTCCTGAATTCTGGAATTATGGGTATATCCACCATACCCTGCTCAGGCAAGATTACTCACTGCCTACTGAAAAATTAGTCCCAACCTCAACCCCTCTGGTGAGTTTCTGGGTCCATGTGCTCAGAAAGACATCACTGTAGTCTATATTTGGGGGGAGGTGTCAGGGACAAACTTAGGTATTGACATATTGACTAAGTCCTTACCTAAGGGTACATTTTTGGAGGGCACTTCTGGGAAAGCTTTTTATTGTTAATTTAAAAAAGAGAGATATATACAGGAACACATTTCTCTCTCTTCTTTACCATCTTCATACTCACAGGTGGAACCTGCTGCAGCCTCTGGAACATAAGAGAAAGAATGTTGTTGACTGCACACATAGGATGTTGAGTGGCTGAGTTAGACATTTGGAAAGCACCTTGTTCTTGGTGGTATGGGGTACCACTGGAACAAATCTAGAATTTCCATCTCTTGGAGTTCCTGCTACATGAGACTATAAGTCCGTTACTACTGAAATAGCTTCATGTATAACTTTTGCTTATAGGCAAAGAATGTTCTTATACAGTCCCTTTTGTGGGATTCTCCAGTTTTAGGATTCTTCAGCCAGGATTAGACTCTTAACATTGGTAAAGGACTAGGCACACAAATTGTCCCAGCTACACTGGTTCAGTGGCTGACTAGAAACAAAATGATTGAGCAAGGGTGTGGTAATGAATTCCTGGAATCACAGCATTTGGGAGGCCAAAGAAGGAGGATCAGGAGTGTGAACACAGTCTAGATAGTAAGCTATTGTCTCAACAACAACCATAACAAGGAGGAAATCCAACAGCAATAGGAGCCTGGGGATGTGGTTCAGTGTCAGAGTATTTGTCCTTCATGCAAAACTTCCTGGGTTCAAAATGAAACAAAATAATTTAAGATTGTACAGATGGGGTTATAATGCAATAGACTCCTAGGTACAGAATGTAAAAATGGATGAAATATACTTCACCTACCGAATACTAGAGTTGAGCACAGTATACTGTAAAATTCCTGTTATTTTCTTTGTGGTTCCACAACCCTCTGAGACCTGTGTCTTACTGCCTGCCACTATTCAGTAGTATGATTTCTTCCTTCCTTCCTTCCTTCCTTCCTTCCTTCCTTCCTTCCTTCCTTCCTTTCTTCCTTCCTTTCTTCCTTTCTTTCTTTCTTTCTTTCTTTTTTGTGACAGGGTTTCTCTGTGTAGTTTTGAAGCCTGTCCTGAAACTGGCTCTTGTAGATCAGGCTGGTCTCAAATTCAAAGAGATCCACTTGCCTCTGCCATCTCCCGGCCAAAGTATCATTTCAAGTGAATATAGATCTTGTAAAATAAGAAAAATTAAATTCCAAGTTGTACCATTTATTTAGAGGTTTAAATAAAAATGCCCCCCATAGACCCATAGGGAGGAGCACAAATAGGAGGTGTGGCCTTGTTGGAGGAAGTGTGTTGGAGGAAAGGGATGGGCTTTGAGGTTTTGGATGCTCAAGCCAGGCCCAGAGTTACCCTCTCTTCCTGCTGCCTGCTGATTCAGATGTAGAACTCTCAGTTACTTCTCTAGCACCATTCCTGCCTGGTATGCCACCATACTTCCCTCCATGACAATAATAACCTAAACCTCTGACCTATAAGCCAGCTCCAATTAAATGTTTTCATTTGTAAGAGACACCATGGTCATGTTGTCTCTTCACAGAAATAAAACCCAAACTAAGACAAACTATCATAAGTTGGGAAACATCTGGGCAAGATTAACATTTAAAAATAAAAACCAGATAAGGACAAAGCAAAAACAGAAAAAGAAAACTACACACCAGCTTCCATGATGAACAGAGATGCAAAACTACCCAACAAAATACATGCATGATACATTTAGAAAGTCATACATGATGACCAAGATAGTGGTACCAAACAATGCAAGGTTGGTTGAACATACACAAATCAACTCATGAAATAAACAAGTAGATTTAAGGACAGAAATCACATGATCCTTTCAGCAGACACAGAAAAGTTATTTGACAAAGTTCAACATCTTTTCCCGATAAAAGCTCTAAGGAATAGAAGGAGCATACATTAGTGCAATAAAGTTACATATGGCAAACTTAGAGCCAGCATTATATCAAATGGGGGAAACTGAGAGTTCCTCTAAAATCTGAAATGGGATAAGGGCTCCTCCACCCAGTACAGTGCTTGACTCTTAGCTAGAGCAATATGATAGGAGAAAGAGATAAAAGAGATACAAATAGGAAAGAATAGGGTCAAATTGTCCTTATTTGCAAATGACATGATTCCATACTTAAAAGACACCAGAAACTCTATGAGAAAACTCTTATATCTAATTAATACTATCATCAAAGTATCAGAATACAAAAGCAACATTACAAAAATTTGTTACCCAGAAAACCACTTATTAACAACAACAACAAAAACGAAATTAGAACCATATCCCTCACCCTGCACAAAATTTGATTCAAATGCTTTAAAAACTTTAACATAAGACCTCGAAATACTGAGCATGCTAGAGGAACACAGAGAAAGCACTTTTGAGAAAGCACTTTAAGACACAGGCATAGGCAAAAACTGAAATTAAAAGGCTTTTGCCCAGGAAGGAAGCAATCACAAAAGTAAAGAGACAGCCTAAAAAATGAGAAAAATGCTTTTAAAACTATACTTCAGGCAGGGATTTTAATATTTACAATACAAAAAGAACTAACCCTCCCACAAAAAATCAAAAAACAAATCTTCTAATCAATAAATGGGCTATGAGATAGGTCTCAAAAGTAGAAATATAAATGGTCAATACATATTTGAAAGTGTTTAACATCTGTAGTTTTCAGGAAATGCAAATAAGAACTAATTTGAGTTGTCAGCTCTAACATCATGAAAACAAATGACAGCAAATGTTAACAGAGATGTAGGGAAAGATGCGTTCTTCTTCACTGCTAGTGGGAATGTAGTTATGCAGCCAGTATGGAAATAAATGCAGAGGTCTTTCAAAAAGCTAAAAGTAGGGCTACCATCTGACCTGGTGGTACCACGGCCAAGCAGAGACCCTAAGGACTCCAAGTCCTAGCGCAGAGACACTTGCTCATCCATGTGGATTACTACACTATTCACAACAGACAAGAAGTGGAACCAGCCTTGCTATCCCCAGGCTGATGAATACATGAAGAAAGTGTGGTTCAAATGCACAGTATAATTTTATTTAGCTGTAAAGAAAACTAAATTATGACATTTGTAGGAAAATGGATGAAACTGGAAAAATCATTATGTTAAGTAAAATGACCCAGACTCAAAAAGACAAATGTGACATGTTGGCTCATATGCAGATCCTAGATTTTAAATCACACACACACACACACACACACACACATACACACACACACACACACACACACACACACACACACACGGTGGGTACAAGGACATGGGAGAGGCACATGGGGAGGGTGACCAATAAGAATAAAGGTTACATGACAATGCCATGTTGTAACACATGCCTTTGTATGCCAACTTAAAAACTGATGATAAATACACTGAGTAAATATCAAAGAACTATTAAGTGTAATGTTAGAAGTTAGTGAACTCAAATTCAGGTGGTGATTTATTTTCTTTTTCTGTATGAAGGTTATAACTTTTTAGAAAAGGTTTCTCTTTCTCTGGACAGAGTGAATCTGAAGAGTACCTCAACAAAATTAGGAGACTAGGCAAACTTTCGCAGCCTCCTCAGTGGTTGGCAGGCTATCCATTCAGTAAGGAGACCAAGAGCATCTTGTAGAGAAATCTGTCCAGCAGAAGAGGCAAGACCTAAATGTAGAGAAAACAGAGGTTCCCTGGGTCTGACAGGGCTCTCCACAGAACTGAAAAAGTGGTGTGTGTGTGTGTGTGTGTGTGTGTGTGTGTGTGTTTGTGTTTGTGTGTGTGTGTGTGTGTGTGTGTTTGGCTAGTGTAATTGTGAGGGCTGGAAAGTCTGAAGCCTCTGGTGTGGAAGCTAGAAACAGGGGCAAGAGACGATGTCTGAAATACCTAGGGCAAGCCAACAGGTTGCAAACTGAGACAGAACTTCCTTGTTATACACTGGCAGAATTCCTTTCCTCTGGGAAGCCTACTTACTTGCTTGCTTGTCAATCTATGTGTGTATTGAAGGGCCCAGACCCTCACCCAGTCCCTTGCTTTGGCAGCCATGACAGAGTGCAGAAAAGACCCAGCAAGATGTAGGCCCCTGACTCAGAAGTGTGTGCTGAGCCCGCCTCCCCCTTCCCACCACCACACATGCATTGCCCAACCTTACCTTAATTACTGGGAAGAAGCTGCCAGATGCCCTCCATGTGGTAAGGAACCAATCAGAAGGTAGCTGGCAGGCTTTAGTTGCCTTACTGATAATAGTGGAATGCACTAGGTAGCAATTGCCCTCAGATAGCCGCCAGGCATAGCAACCTTTCCAAAGCTGCAGCTGACTAATCAACTCAGGACAGGTTCCTGAATCACAGAGTGGCACCAATCCTGAGACTGTGACTATGCAACAAGCAGACCTTCAGACATCCCTCTTGCTCTGCTCCCAATATATGCCCTGCCTTACTGCTTCTTGGGGTCCCTCCAACTCCACCCAATGTGTCAGATGGATGGAGGACACAAGTTAACTCATAATTAAAAAGACTCTTTGCTTTTGCATCGGATCTGGTCTTTTGGTGGCTTTGGGGGTCCAGTATGTATTTTGCTTTTATATATGGCGCATGACATCTGCATGTATAAAATGCACTCACCACAATGTCTGGTCTTGCGTAAAAGAGAACAAATGGGTTCTATAGCACGTAAAATTACATTTCACACTCCCCTATGAAAATGTGCAGCAAGGTCCTCCCAACACCAAAGCTGCCAATGCTCTGACCTTCTGAGTAGCCTTCCAAACAACCCACACTAATGCAAATAGGCTTTCGAGGCAAGACACCTGGATGAATCAAGGACGACTCAGGCAGGAGGAAGTGGCTAATACACTACGATGAATATCTTCATGGAGATCCGAGGAAACACAAGGAGGTCACTGGGGCAAAAGGATCTCAGCAAGTGAAGGAGCTCTTGAAAATTGCACATATAATGACAAGAATGGCACCTCAATAAAAGGATGTAAACCAAGAGGAGAAAATTCCCAAGGGGGGAAGAAAAACAAAAGATAAAGAGATGGAAAGAAAATGGTCAAGAATAATGAAGAAGAAATTCAAAAGATTTATAAAGCTCCCAACCTAGTAGATATGTATCAGGACCACACCATTTCATCATTTAAGAAAATGAAGATAAAATAAAAAAAGTTTTTGAGTGGTCAGGAAGGGTAGATTATACTTGTCTCATGGTACCCACCAAAGGTGGGCTCAGGACCTGCAAGGATGCATAAATTCCTTACAGAAATGACTGCTTGCATGTTCACTTATGCATCCTCACATACCTTAACTCATCTCTGAATGCATAGGAAACACAATACAATGTGATGTAAATAGGATTTAAACTGTATTATTTAAGGGATAATGGCCCCTCCCCATTGATAAAGATGCAGATAATCTTTCTCAGTATTTTCTCTTTCTTTTGGGGGTGGGGTGGGGCGGGTGGAATGAGATAGGGTCTCTGTACATAGCCCTAACTGTCCTAGAAACCACTACATAGACCAAGCCAGTCTCAAAATCACAGAGATTGTCCTGTCTCTCTCCCTAGTGCTGGATTAAAGGCATTGTGCCACCATGCCCAACTTTTCTGAATATTTTCAATCCAAGACTGATTGACTTTACAGATGGAAAATCCTGGATGTGGAGAGCCAACTGGGCATGTAAACAATCACGAACTGACTGACTTCCTCATCAGAAGAGGGCAAGAAATGTCTTCTGAGTAAAACATTTTCACCTAGTGTGGTGGTTAGAAAATGGCTCCCAATGAGAGTGACACTATTGGGAGGTGAGGCTTTGTTGGAGTAGGTGTGGTCAATTTCTTGTTGCCTACTGAAAGACCCCGGATTTATAGAAATAAATTATAAGCTTAAACAGGGAGGGCACCCCACTAGAGAACTCAGAAAGTAAGCAAAGGACCCCATCCCAGGAACTGGCCAAACCACAGAATGGAATGTATGGTTTAGCAACCTTAATTGCAGAAGGGCTGTAAACCCACAAAAGGCCAATTCCAGGCTGCTGACCACCTGTGAAGAATTGACCAGGGCGTCAGAGATGGGCAAACAAGATTCGTGGGAAACAAGGAGATGATAACCACCATTTACTTAGGGAGAGATGATTAACTTATACCAAGGTTTGAGGAATTTACAACGTGTAGGTCAGGAAGACATCTACTTCCCCTGGTCAGTAGTCAGGTAACCCCCCCCATCACAAGATAGGGACCCCTCCCAAAAGCTTGTGGTTTTGTCTTTAAAAGCTGATTGTAACTGAACCTCGGGGCCAATCGGTCTAAAAGCTGACCAAGAGGCCCATCTGCAGATGCCTAATTAAAGCCTCTTGCGTGTTGCATCAATTGGCGCGTGGACTCTTGATTCTTGGGGCGATGAATCCGGCTTGGGAACCCCTCCTCAATTCGGGGTACCCCAACACTACAAGATGTAGGAATCCCCGATACTTCTCCAGCACCCTGTTTGTTTGCACATTTCCATGATTCCCAGCATGATGTTAATGGACTAAACCTCTGAAACTGTAAGCAAGCCAGTAAGCAGCACCCCTCCATGGCCTCTGCATCATCTCCTGCCTCCAGGATCCTGCCCTGCTTGAGTTCCTGTCCTGACTTCCTTCAATATGAACATATGGAAGTGTAAACCACGTAAACCCTTTCCTACCCAACATGCTCTTTGGTCACAGTATTTGGTTGCAATAATAGAAACTCTAAGACACCTATGATTCAATTCTCAACCAAACCTATTAAATTTAAGGGTAGAAAATGACCTTTTTATGAATGAAGTTCACCCAAAACCTCTTCCTAAGCCTCTTTTCTTGGTAAATAAGGGAAATAGTGAGGTTCCTCCAAAAGAAGAAATAATGACGAGAGGAAGGGTGGTATTAGGGGTTGATGGATGCAGGGAACAAAAGGCCAGGAATGCTCAGCAGGATGTGGTAGAGAGATTCCAGGCTGCACATGCATTAGATAGGACGCTGTTGGTCCAAACTGCCTGAGGTTGGAGATTCTGGACAGGAGGACTCCAGGAAGAGGAAACTCATCAGACTCATAGTGTCTAAACACAGTGTGGCACTTGAATGAGAATGCTCCCCCTACCCCTCCGCCCCCGGCTCATAAATGTGAATGTTTAGTCACTGGGGAGTAGCACTATTTGAAAGGATTAGGATGCCTTGTGGCGGGGGAGTGTGTCGTTGGGGGGTGGGCTTCGGGGTTTCAAAAGTCAATGCCAAATCCAGTGTGTCTCTTTCTCTGCCTGCAGATTAGGTTGTAGCTCTCAACTACTATTCCAGTGCCTGCTATGCCAGCTGTGATGCTCCTCACCATGATGACAATGGACTGAGCTTTTGAAACTATAAGCCAGCAGCCCCCCCCCACTAAATGTCTTCCTTTATAAGAGTTGCTGCCGTCAGAGTGTGTCCTCGCAGCAACACAACAGTGACTAAGACACATAGTACGGGATGCATTATCTCTTAGGCATGGTTTAGAGACAGAAAACTGAAGCCAATGTTTTAAAAAGCAAATAATAATAATAATGATAATAAAATCTAAGAAAAGAAAAAGGCTATTCAAGAAAGGAAAAAGTAACCAGGTGGTAATAGTGCATGCCTTTAATCCCAGCACTTGAGAGGCAGACACAAGTGGGTATCTGTGAGTTTGAGGATAGTCTGGCCTACAAAGTGAGTTCTAGGAAATCCAGGGCTACACAAAGAAACCCCATCTTGGAAAATAAAATAAGAAAAAGAAAGGAAAAAGTAATAATTTTGATTGCTACTACCTAGTTCAGTAATAAATACTCACCTGTCAAAATAATGTGTTATTTTATCAGAGCTGATTATTTATGTGAAAGACGATGCTTGTGATGTAGACAAATAGAAAATGAGACCTAAGTCATTATCATTTGTTATGAAAATAGATAATGACCAAAAGCAACTTGGGGAGAACGTGGCTTATTTCAGTTTATAAATTGTAGCCCATCATCAGGGGAAGTCAAAGCAGGAATCAAGGCAGGAACTGAAGCAGAGACCATGGAGGAGTGTTTCTTTTTTTTTCTTTTCCAAAACAGGGTTTCTCTGTATTGTTTCCTTCCCCCCCCCCCCCGAGGCTATCCTGGAACTTACTCTGTAGACCAGGTTGGCCTTGAACTCACAGAGATCCGCCTGCCTCTGCCTCCCAAGTGCTGGGATTAAAGGTGTGCGCCACCACCGCCCAGCTGGAGGAGTGTTTCTTATTGGCTTCCTCTCCAGGGCTTTCTCAGTTTGCTTTCTCATACAACTCAGGACTGCCTGCCCAAGGGGTGGTACCACCACAGAGGGTTGAACTCTTCTACATCTACCACAAATCAAGAAAATATCTTCTGCACTTGATACAGGCCCATCAGTTGGAGGCATTTTCACAGTTGAAGCTCCCTCTTCCCACATGAACTGAACTTGTGTCAAGTTGATAAAAGCAAAACAAACAAAAACATAAGCAGCACAGATCGCCAGCACTGTTGTAAAATCAAGACATGGCAATCAAGAAATCAAGATTTGGAGATGGCGATAATAATGATGATTTAAGAGGTAAAAGTGTTTGCCTCTGGGCTGAAGATAATAGTAGAGATAGAGGACTATGCTTTGTATAATTGTTTGGCCTTTCATACTAAATTTTGAGAAAAAAAAAAAGAAAAACCAAAACCAAATTCCTAAACTAGTAGGATAAAATCCAATCTCCTAGCTGCCTAGGGACTTAGTTTATGGAGTCAGGATGACCTTGTTCTAACACTAGATTACAATTTACCAGCTGTGTAACCTTGGGCAGGTTAGCCAAGCTCTCCAAACTCTGATTCTTATAGACTCATCAACAGCCCTACTTGTGAAGAACGAATCTAACAATGCAAGTGAACTAAGCATTACACCTGACACACAGTGTGGCTTCAACTTTCACCGGAGTTTTGTTGTTGTTATCAGCCTAATATTAAGGCTCCTTGTAATCTCTCTCTAATCTGTTCTAACCTCGTGTTTTATAATTCTACCAGACCAACTCCATACTTGGTCCATGCATGACTGACTTTCTGAAATGTACTTGTGTCTCTCCAGAATTGTTCACTCAATTGTTGGCTTTCTTACCAACAAAACTGTTTCAACTGAAATGGAAATGGAAATGAAATGGGCTATATTAAGACAATGTGGTTCTGATTTGAAATGTTTTGTTGATGCTCTTGGGACTTGAGCTTTATACCTCCACATATGAGCAAATGGAGGTAGGGAAGCAGGAAGGGTAGGGTTCTTGCAATATATGTAGTGCTCAAACTAAAATATCAGCCAGGAGTCCAATGTGAACACAAACTACTCCGTGCTACCCTGCATAGCCCCATCTCATCCCCCATCTCAACCCTTGATGACTGGGGAGCAATTTGTTTTGTAACCCAGAGGAAGTTTCTTTCTATTTCTGTTGTTGGCACAATTTAAATGGGAAAGGGGGGCAACCATCTTTTTGTAGTCTCTTGAAACAAAGATTTTGATTTTGTCACTATATGGCGCAGTTATTTCATTAGAGAGGGAGCGATGCTACTGAAATGTGAAGTAATTTGACCCCTGGTAGGTCAGTCACACTCTCAAAAGTAACACAAACTGGACTGGATAGGAAGGGAGAATAAGCTCAGAGTCACGTGGGTAGGGAGTCGAGGGGGGAGAGAATGAATATGGTGTGTGTGTGTGAATATAATCAAAATGCATTGAGCTGGGCGTTGGTGGCGCACGCCTTTAATCCCAGCACTCGGGAGGCAGAGGCAGGCGGATCTCTGTGAGTTCGAGACCAGCCTGGTCTACCGAGCGAGTTCCAGGACAGCCTCCAAAAGCCACAGAGAAACCCTGTCTCGAAAAACCAAAAAAAAAAAAAAAAAAATGCATTGTATGAAATTCTCAAAGATAAAGTGATTTTTAAATAAAATAGAATGTAAAAGTTTCACTGGTAAAATTATGTTAATTTTCACAATTTATATTCTGTCAATTTTATAAACACTTTAATTTCATAATTATATATAGATGTATTCTTGGGAAATGTACTTATCTGTTTTTTGCCTCAATCCTAAAATATTTTTGGGCCCTGCTAGGAAGTGGTGGCACATGCCTTTAGTCCCAGAACTTGGGAGGTAGAGCCAGGTGGATCTCTGAGTTCAAGGCCAGCCTAGTCCACAGTGTGAATTCCAGGAAAGCCCGGCTATACAGAGAAACACTGCCTCAAAAACAAACAAACAAAAAGGTTTGGACTCTTGTGTAATATAGTAAGTACATAGTAATATAGAACTGGTGTTAATTACCCTTGATTGCTTTAAATAATGATAAGATTTCATAATTTTATGAATTTAATAGTTTTGATTTTTCCAGGCTTAAAGAAGACACAGCTTTCTTTCTTCTGTCATCTCTAGATGCATTCAGGTAGAATCTCCAGGGTCTTGTGCAAATTCACTATTGTGACTTCATTCATTATCTTTGCCATCAGCATTTGGTTGGTATTTGGTGATGCTCTGTGCATCCTTAAGCCATTGTTGTAAGCTGTGTGTTTATAAATTTGGAAAATTTCCACATAGGATAAATAATTGATGAAGAGTTGTGCCATTTGAGCTGAACTGGTTTTTAAGATATCAACAATAAAATGAGAGATGAGAATATTATAATACAAAATAGAAAAACTGGCACCCTTCCAATGACAGGAAATTCATTTGACCCTTGCTATGGCTGAGTAAGAGACATGTGAACCTCTTAGGCATACTTTGGTGCTCGCTCTTTCCCCTTGACTTTAAAGATTGTTCAAGTGAAAGATATTTATGTGGGCAAACAGTCTCTAAAACAAATGCTTTGGTTTCAACTGCTAGATCTTGCTCCTATGATCTCTTTACCGAGTCCAATACTACTCTGGCTTCATCTTCAAGAAAAGATTCGTTTTCAGGAAAAGCGCAATCTCTATTTTACATTATTTCATATAACCTGTATTAACCCACAACTGTCCTTTATTTCTAGCTCCTTTTTTGTTGTTTATTACTCTCTTAGTTAATTTAAACCAATTTGACTTCTTAAATCACATGGTAAGAAGTCTTGGATGGTAGACAAGGACATGTTGATAATGAAATGTTGATAATGAAATGTTGCCAACTACAGGTTGGGACTGTTCTTAAAATAAGAAGGTCATATCCAAGTGCAACCAATAGACCAAGTTCCCAGGACCCTTGAGTACACACTGGATACCACTGATTACAAATAGAAGTTATCTTCGGTCTCCTCTCTGCCTCATAGCTTTTGTGCTTGTCTCCTTGCTATGCCAGGACCAAGAAACTACTGGATAAGAAACAAAAACAAAGCCATTCAACTTTTTTTTTTTTTTTTTGGTTTTTCGAGACAGGGTTTCTCTGTGGCTTTGGAGGCTGTCCTGGAACTCGCTTGGTAGTCCAGGCTGCCAGGCTGGTCTCGAACTCACAGAGATTCGCCTGCCTCTGCCTCCCGAGTGCTGGGATTAAAGGCGTGCGCCACCAACGCCCGGCGTGCCATTCAACTTTTTTAATGAAAACATGATAAAAAAACATGTATAGCAGGCCATGGTGCAAACCAGTATCCCAGCACCCAGGAGACAGAGGATAAATCTGTAGTTTAAGGTCACTGGGCTATACGAGTTTCTAACTCAAAAAAAACAAACAAACAAACAAAATAAACAATCAAAAAAACTAAAACAAAATACAGAACAAACAAAAGTCAGTTATAATTCCAATAAGTGAATGAGAACCAAGTTGACTCTAGAAGGGACTGCATGAAAGACACCCACATTCATGCCACATTAAGGTCATCATCATCTTACCATATAAAGCTGAAAATGCTACCTCTGGACATTTGGATTTAATTGGGGATCTGGTTGTTCTTATATATGATATGTACTCCCAGGTTGGCTCTTTAAAAAACAACAATAATACTGGATAGCAATCTTTAGAGTTGAGAAATTCTTTTTGATGATAGTACCTTCTGGGGGTTCAGGACTACAGTAAAATCAAGCATGATGACCACCAATTCTTCAGAAAAAAGTTTGATGACACACTGAAAACAGTTCTCAAGTGGTGATCCCAGTAAAATGAATAGTATGTCTGCTAAATTAATCCTAAGCTCTTAAGTTATATGGAGTGTGGAAAACAATTAGAAAATAAGAATAAATAAAGAAAAGTCAGACTGAGAACAAGATACACCCTGTCTCATAAATAGCCTTTGGATTCCTACATAAAGGAGGGTGAGGAGAAACTGATGTGGGTGGAGACAGATGACCTCATCAGTTCACCTCAAGTGTCTGATTGGCACAGAATGTTGTCTTGTTCTGGACCAGTCAGTGCTGAGCCTCTTGCTCATAATGACTTCACTGTTCTCTATGGAAGACTTAATGAAAGAGGATGACCATATCCCCCCTCCCCAGGCAGAGACTACAGGACTCTTTCATTTGCATGTCTCAACATAACAGTGGTAGGACCATCAGGAGCCTAAATTATTTCCCACCAAGAGGTAGCCAGGGAACCCCATTCTTGACTACAATTCATACCAGACCACTAGATTTAATATTTCCCTACTTTCTTTTTTGTAGGTTTTTATTCTCATCCAACTACTAGTTTTACTAGTTTAGTGAACTGTTGTTATGAGCATTCTTCCTGCCAGCCTGGTCCCAGAGCTGTGTCACTCCCAAATGAACACACAGGACACTATATTAATTATTGAAGCTGTTGGCCATTTTCTATGGTTTCTTATTGCTAATCTGAGAATTCCATGTAGTCTTCTCTTACCAGAGAAAGGGTTCTGACTTCTTACTCCTCTCACATCCTACATGATGACTGACCATGCCTCCGTTTCCCAGAATCCTCCACCTCTCTTAGTCCCACCTATCTTTCTTCCCTATTGGCCAACAGTGCTTTATTTATCAACCAATAAGACAAACATAATACACAGAAGGACTTCCCCCATCAAACTGTTTTTCACTGAACATCAGACAATTATTTCTGGGTTAGCATTCCTCATTTTCAATGTGCTTTTTAAAATCTAGTGTTACTGAAGGTGAACAAGGAAGAGTGTCCCTCTGTTTTCAAGAAGAAAAAGACGAACATGGAATAACAAATACAGACTGCAAAGGTGGAAGGGACATGGAGAACTTGTTACTTCATGACAAGCTGAATTTGGAAGGTTTTCTACCTTTCCTCAGACCAAAATTCATGGCCCTGAGCCTTACAGGAAGGGCTATTACCTTATGGAAGTGAACCAGAATTGTATTCCATCTGAAAATGCTAGAAAATAAATGAATGAATTCCATGTAGGCACAACATTATACAGAGAGCAAAACAAATGTTTTTACTTTCAGTTGATTTGTTCAGATGAAAATTATTATTATTATTATTGGGTTTTTTTTTTTTTGGTTTTTCGAGACAGGGTTTCTCTGTGGCTTTGGAGGCTGTCCTGGAACTTGCTTGGTAGTTCAGGCTGGTCTCGAACTCACAGAGATCCGCCTGCCTCTGCCTCCCGAGTGCTGGGATTAAAGGCGTGCGCCACCAATGCCCGGCTTATTATTGGGTTTTTTAAGATAGGGTTTCTTTGGGGAGCCTTGGCTCTTCTGGAACTTGCTTTGTAGAACAGACTGGTCTTGAACCCACAGAGATCCACCTGCCTCTGCCTCCCAAGTGCTGGGATTAAAGCCGTGTGCCACCACTGCCCAGCTGATTGATGAACTCACAAAGGTATTAAGACCAGTGTATTAAGGGGTGCAGTGAAAAAGGGCAGACTCCCAGATACAGAGTACAGCTGAAGCCGCCATTGATCTCTCACTGCCTGTCTGCCCCGTGGGCCCCCACCACACCAAGCACGAACCAGAGCAAGAGAGAGTGAGCTTGCTCTCTCATCCAGCTTTTCCATCCTTACATAGCCCTACGGCAGAAAGAATTCCCACAACATGTCTTCCTTTTTGTCTAAATAAGAAGGTTCTAAACCTAATACAAAACTATATACAACGAGAACAAATATGGAGGGGGAATTTGTGGGAGCCCACAGTGACTCTGTCCCATCTTGACTTAAGGTCAGAGAGTTCAAACTTATTCTTGCTCCTCACAGCCAAATAACATGATGTTTGTCCAAAGATGCGGCTACTTGATGTCTTGCTCTTCAAGACCAAATAACATGATGTTTGACTTAGGACATGGTTACTATATGTTTTGAGAATTAAGGAGGTAATTGTACTTGCTTGTTGCTTGTATCATAGTAAGGAAGTCTTTTGGCTTCCCCTTTTGCTTTGGGTATAAAAAGACTATAAGAAATAAATTGAAGGTGTCTACAGTATTCACTGAGAACTCTCCCAACTCTATCTTCCGTCTTTGGTCTCTCTCTTTTCTCATTCCTCACATTCGACAGGCCAGCTGGTCCTGACACAACCAACAACAAAAATTATGTTTATTAAATAATTTTTTCCAATTTTTCAATCAAATTCATTCATAATTAGACAAAAGTAACTATAATCTGACCAGTTGGTTTTCAAATCACGTAATATGATGATTAAAGAAGAATTTGTTGAGGCAATGTAAAGTATAGTTATTCTGTCATTAAAGCCCACATGTAAGTGGACATGAAAGAGTTAAACAATAAAACCTCATTGAGGCCACCCCTGGACATTATTAGCCAAATTAATAGAGGTCAAAGAGTACGTTGACCCATGAAAAACAACACAACCATAAATATTTTTCAATGAGTTAATAAAGCTGGTTCTTGAGGCGGAAGTCATCTTTTCCTCAAAAATTCATACCAAGGAAAATGAATCATACTCAAATAGTTTTTTGGTTGTTTATTTGTTTTTGAAACAGGGTTTGCTATGTAGCCCAGGCTGGGATTGAACTTGCAATGTCACTGCTTCACTTAGCCTTTTCAGTACTCTCACTTAAAAGAATTCCTGTGTTTGTGTCCGTTTTGTCATTCTTGCCTGATTACAATTTACTATCCTCAGAATAATTCTTTAAATATTTACATGATAATCATTTTCCGTCACTTCAGTTTTGCTCTTTCTGTACCTTACGTTTTGTTTCTTGAAAGCGCTGTATTATCAGGTTTTGCTTTATTATCCATTCCTTAAAATCTGAAAAAGATTTATTTTTATTTTATGTGTATGCATGTGTTACCTATGTGCATGTATACTCATTACATGCATACCTGGTGTCTTCCAACTTCTCTGATGTACTCTTCCACTCAAGTTTATGATCTTTTCCTTTAATTATTGTCTCTCTGTCTCTGTCTCTGTCTCTCTCTTTCTCTCTCTCTCTCATACACACACACACAGGTGGACACACACACACACAGAGAAAGAGATGCACAAATACATAACTATAACCCGTGAGTTCATTTTTGTGGTTTGTGTGATCATTTTATATTGGATAACCATCTCAGGGGCTCATTCCTGGGATAAGCTGATTCTCCCTCACTCAGCAATCATTAGTTGCTTAGTGTAATTCTTTGTCTAGGGATGGGACCTGGTGACATTTTTCCCCTTCTGCATTACCATGTCTATTGATACTGTCATTGCTGAGGTCTTGTTTAGGCAACCGTTTCTAGTCTCACAGCTGAGTTCCTAGTCTTCTGCCTCATAAAGCCTTTCTCCCTCCTCTTCAGTGACGTTCCCCAAGCCTTAGGTACAGGATTTGGGGCTGTGCTTCCCGTGGTCTGCTGATCTCTGTACTGTGTCCAGTTATGGTTTTCTGTATTGGTTTCCATTTGTTGTAAAGTAAGCTATTAACTGATGAGGGCTGAGAGCTACACTTAACCTGTGGGTATAAGGGATGAGTTCTAGACTGTGGTTAGGAATTATACTGATCTAGTAATGTGGTGGTATTGGGTTCTCTTTTAAGACCCATGACCTCAGTATCCCGGGGTACTTGGCTAGGTTTCTAATACCAGGCATGATTTCTTTATTATGAAGGCGCCTTAAGTTCAATGAAACAACTTTTGGTTGCTACGAAAACATGAGTGCCACTGTTACGCTGTTAGCACTGCTGCACCTTTAGGGATCTCTCGCCATGTTGGTCATTGCTGGCATTCACAGGCATCACAGCTGGATAGGACTACTGCTTGTTTCCCTGCCTTGGCAGCTTGCAGAGTGAATTCTGGTTCTATGGAAGCTAGACTGCAGGAAAAGAGGCTTTCAAGTCAGAGCCAGGTCAAATCATCCAAATCCTGTGTTCTTGGTGCGTGAGGTCATCAGCAATAGGGATTTATGTTTAACCTCTGAGAGGCAACCCTGGGAAACAGCAATAGCCTTTATTATTTGGGGACTCATTTCAGTTACCCAGACCAACAACTTGAAAGGAGGTTTCTCATGACTAATTGTACGTGGACTTTTCTGTCCCACTAGGAGCTCCCCCAAATAGCCATACAGAGTCTTAATATTAATTATAAATGCTTGGCTGATGTGTAGGTTTGCTTTTAGCTGGCTCATAAATTAAATCAACCCATTTCCATTAATCCATGTGTTGCCCCAGGCTCGTACTTCCCATCCTGCTTGCTCTGTGTCTCACGGCATCTCTCTGACTCCCAGTGTCCTCCTAGTCTCTCCCACACAATCTATTCCTGCCCCGCTATAGGCCAGTCAGCTCTTATTGACCAATGAGAGTAATACACATTTATGGTGTACAAAGACTGTTTCATACCTGGTACTAGGATTTTTGTTAGTCTATGGTTCTTCTTTTTTTTTTTTTGGTTTTTATGAGACAGGGTTTCTCTGTATTGTTTTCGAGGCTGTCGGCCCTTATGGGGAGCATTATCAGCCCAGGTATCAAATACTACTTACAGATTAATTCATATAGTGCCTAAATGATTCACGTGTATTATTTCAATCTGCCAAAGATCTTTCATGTAAAACTATATACAATTAAATCTTTCCACCAGACTTGTAAGATGGCTCCGTGGGTAAATGTGCTTATAATGCAACCTGACAATTTGAGTCCAATCCTCAGAACTCATGTAAATGTAGAGGAGTATCTACTCCACAAAGTAGTACTGTGACTTCCACGCATGCATGGTGACATGCATGCCTGCACACATACACCACACATACATGTGTGTGCACACACTCACAGTTTGTCACCAAGAAAAACCATGTTTCTTTTCCTTATACAAGTATAGAACCATGACCTCTTTAATAAAATCCTCTTCAGCTATGTGCTAGTTTGCTCTGGACCCCAGACTTATCAACTGCATATCTCCAGTGAATTCAACTTGGCTTTTTGTACTTTCTTTAATTAATTCATATCTATATTATGTTGTATGAGTACCATAATCCATAGACCTCTAATATTGATTGATGTAATCCCTGCTTCTCCCATTATATCTCTCCTAGGGAGTTTAGCATGGGTGGGGCATAATAGATATTCATTCAGTATTTGTTACAGAAAAAAAAGGATTTTAGCTAGGCCTGGTAGTGCAGGTATATGATTCCAGCTACTTGGGAGACTATTCAGGGAGCATTACAAGTTCAAGGAATGCCTGGATCAAGGCTCAGCCAACAACAGAGAAGAAAGGGTAAAATGGGGATGGTTGGTGTGTGTGTGTGTGTGTGTGTGTGTGTGTGTGTGTGTGTGTGTGTGTAGGGGGACAGAGCAGGGAGAAGGAGAGGGAGGGATGTATTTGTAGACATGAGTGCCACAGTGCACAAGTGAAGTCAGAAGACAGCTTTGTAGAGATGCTTTTCTCTTCCTACCTACACATCAGTTAGGGACATCTGTGTCACCAGGCCTGCAAGGCCAGTACCTTTATTCTCTGAGCCATCTCATTGGCCCTTATTTCTTACTTATTCACTGTAGTTGCCGGCACCCAGCCCACCATCTTTCGATAGTAGCATTCTCATTTGACTACCATCTGATGGGCCTGCAGTTCAGAGATCATCCTCCCTCTAGCCCAGGAAAAGGGAGTTGACTTTACTTAACCCGGTCAGGTGCTGTCTTCTGGGGTCATTTGTTCTATATGGGGCTGCTGGTCTTGTACTCACAGGATGAGATCTACGTGGACAGCCTCATCTACTTTCCCAACGTCGGTCCTTCATCTTCTCTTCAATCTCTTGCACTTCTTTAATGTGCCCAATAAGTGTCCTTGCTCAAGTCTACCAGCTACTGCTGCTTACAACCCAAAAGTTAACTGATACATCTAAGGAAAATAACTTGGGATGAATGCAAAATAAGGCTTGGGATGAGATCCATTGAGAATATATTTTCAGTTCCAAAGACAGTCACTGAGAACAAACAATTCCAGTTTAACCCTGAATCAAAATGCAAATTAGCATTCAATCATCTCAGCACATATCAAGAAGTAAAAATAATCATGCCATAAGGCAACAGAGGACTTCCAAAGATAAGAGTAATATTCCTTTTCAAGAAGAACTTGCTGGTAGTTCAAACCTGTAATCCCAGCAGTAGAGTTTGAGGCGGAAAGGTTGCCAAGAGTTCCCGGCCAGGCTGGGTTATAGAGGAAGGCAGTTTTAGAAAAATAAAATAAAATAAAATAAAAACCCCACCAAAGCTTACTGCAGGATTTATATTACATATTTATGTTCTGAGGAGAAAATCTGCTCTCCGCAAGGCAGAGCTTTTGCCCTCTTTTTACAACATAAATGCCCCATTTCTTTGATAATTATACATCTTTGGCATGGCTAAAGGATTTTCAGTTTGAATTAAATCCCTCCAACTTGTCTAGTTTCTCTCCCTTCCCTACTGATTTGACCCTTTGGGATTCTTTCTTTTCACAGCCAAGGATTAAATTCTCTGTGAAAGCCTTGAAAGCAATAGACATCAGTCCAGAAAATGAGATACAAAATTGTCCAAAAGGAGAAAAGCAATGTCAAGTCCTACATGAGAAAATAATTGGACTCTCATTCACACTGGGAAAAAGTCTGGTTTCAAACTGAGTTTCTTATTGACTTTTTTTGGTCATAAAAAGAATCATCATTTATGTCTAACAAGAAACTGTTACTCTTCTTTTGAAAGAAGATCCCAAAGTTTGGCATGTTTAAGTACCAAACAAACATCTCCATAGTGAATGGCTTGCTGCCAACATCTGGTATGTCCATGAATCTTAAATGATGTCATATCCAAGGCTCAACCAAACATGCCAGACTTTCCATATATTTGAGCAATAAACATGATTTAATCAGTTGTCTAAATGTTTTTAAAAGGCAAAGCACCTGTGATTTCACTAAATTAAAATGTGGAATGGGATGGCTGTTGGTTCCTACATTGACTGCAAAGTGAAAATCTCTTCCTGCTAGTCCCATCACGAGCAGGAAACAATCTGCACGGAATGACCCATCTCCAGGCACTGCTAGTTGGTTTGACAGTTTATGCTGGTATGTGATTTCAGACACATGTCAAGTCCCTCAATCCTGGAGTTTCTCTGTCCACTTATACAATGGGAACAATAAAATTTACTTCTCAAAGAAGGGTTTACAAAATTGGTTATTATCTTTTTTCATGATTTTATAGTTTTGCTAATCCCACTGATCAAGAATAAGATTACTACCAGGCTTTAAAGCCAAATTTGAAGCAAGCTTTAATGAAATATTGGACAGGTGTATAGGGTTTCCCAAGAAATGGCCCAGAGTCACGGTTTGCAGTCACTTAGGTATTTTCCTCAGGTCCAATGAGGGGCAAGCATACATCCTGACATATTTCCTGCCTGTGAACCTCCTGCCCACATGCGATCAAGCACATCCAGTGCGCAGATGGGTCTAACAAACTTGTTAGGGGAGTGAAAAACACATGGCTTGTTATCTCCCATAAGCAATGGCCTCCAGCATTTCAGGAACTATCTGTCCTTGGGCAAGAGGCTTGCAGACTAGAGGCATTTTTTGTTTCATGGATCTCTTAGGCATTGTAATTAAAACTTAAAATGTAACTTTGGCTTGTACCCTTTCCTGCAGTGTCACCATTTTCAGTGACACAATCATTCCTAATATTCCTATTTGCTTTTTTGGTTTAATCATGGGGTCACAGGTCATTTCAGTCTGGTTATAGTTTCTCCTCCTTGCTCATTTCGTTACTATCAATAAAGAAAACAGATTCTTCCATCATACAATTTGCCTTATGGTGGTTAATCAATCACACTCTGTAGACATTCATGAAACAAATTCCTTCAATTTATTTATTTTTTATACAGCACCTTGTCACACAGACTTGGCTGGCTTTGGTATTCACTGTGTAGCATAGGCTGGTCTCTAACTCCTAGCATTGCCCTTACTTCAGTCTCCTGAGTGCTAGATTACAGATATATTCTACACGGCCAATAATTGTTTTAACTTGAAAGACTAGTAGTGTCATGGAGTTTGTGGCTTCTGGGAGAGGACCATAGACTCAATTGGGATTGTAACTTTACTGGTACTACTTGTTAACTTTATTGGTACCACTACCAGGACAACAATCTCTGAACCAAACTTTAGATTGCTGTGTGAAGGTGGGGGTGGGGTGAGGGAGGTGAAAACCACAAGACCCTGAGCCTCAACACAAGCAATCCAAGAGCTGTTCTGCTCTGACAAGATTAGGTAGTCAAGGTTACCTCAATATAGTACTTCAATGTTGGTATAAGCACTTTACAGAAGCCAAAGGGTAGTCAGTCATATCATAACAAGTAAACAGTCACAGCTGCACATTTCTGGTGGGGGTCACTGGGTCAGAGTTACTGAGAACTTATCTTCTAGGGACTAGAGTCAGAGACACACGGCTGAATGCCTAGCAGTATTTGCCATGATAGTAGATGCTAAATAATAGAAGTGATGTCTAGAAATTAGTAAGTCCTGATGCATAAGAAAGTCAAAGACAAAGTGTTGTGGAATATTAGTTGAAGATACGCTGTTACATTTGTTTATGCTGTGGAACATTTGTTTTAAAGATGCAAAGATGTGTTGCATTCTTTTATGTTGCATTTTTAAAAAATTCTGTAAAGTTGTGTTAGTTTGCCTGTCTAAAACACTTGATTGGTCTAATAAAGAGCTGAATGGCCAATAGCTAGGCAGGAGACAGGATAGGTGAGGCTGGCAGGCAGAGAGAACAAACAGGAGGAGAAATCTGAGAAGAGAAAATGGGGGATTGAGAAAAGGAGAAGGAGAATGCGGGTGGGAGGGTGGAATTCGAGCATGCAGCCACCCAGCCAGACATGGAATAAGGAAAGAAAAGATATACAGAAATAGAAAAAGATAAAAGACCAGAGGCAAAAGGTAGATGGGATAATTAAGAAAAGCTGTCTAGAAATAAGCCAAGTTAAGGCCAGATATTCATAAGAAAGAATAAGCCTCCGTGTATTTATTTGGGAGCTGGGTGGTAGATCCCCCAAAGAGTGAAGAGTAAAACCAACCAACTACAAGGAAGTTGTCTCAAGATACCCCGAGGAAGGCGTAGGAATGTTAATGAACTCTAGGTTCAATGGGATAAAGACAATGACTGCTGGACTTCAGAAAGCTCCCAGGTTGGGAAAGGATATAAACTAAGCAAGACGAATATCACAAGTGGAAGAGTAATTGGAAGAGTTTATAGTTTCAAGTCATGTGTTATATACAAAATTTGGGCAAGAATTTGGTTACTCTAACTTTAACTTCTTTACCTGTAAAATAGAATTCTGGGTTCTCAAACCAACACAGAAAGTCTCATACAGACTTCCCAGACTCAAGAGAAAAATTATAACAGAAATTATGAACTATTTTGTTGTGTATTATATAAAATCTTATGGGTTAGGAAGTGAGTGTGTGTGGCTTGTGTCTTTAATCTTCCTTCTGCAGAGGCTGGGGCAGGAGGACTGCCATGCGTTTAAGGTTAACCTAGGCTACATAGTGAGTTCCAGGCCAACCTGAGATTCAAAGTGGGACTCTATCTCAGGAAACCAAGCAAGCCCCATACAAAACAACTAGCAGGCACTGTGCATGGTGATGCACATCTGGAATCCCAGCACTCAGCAGGCAGAAGCAGGAGAACCACTGCAAGCTTGAGGCCAGCCTGGGCTACACAGTGAGTTCCAGGAGAGCCAGGACCCTGTCTCAAAAACAGAACAAAACTAAGCAAACCATAAAACAAAGAAAACTGATAGAAAAGAGAAATTATGGAATTTATAGTGGGGATTAAGGAAACAAAAAAATACTAGAATCATAGATAATCAACAAACCCAAAAGTCAGATTTTGAAAATAATCCAGACATGGAAAATTCTAGAAAGAAGATTATGAACTAATTTGGCTCATGATTTTTGATGTACAATTATAAGTACTAACCATATAGTTCTGGCTACATCTGTCATTCAAATCACCTAATGGCACTTCAGGTCATGGTTATAGGAAAACAGCTTGGGTCTCCATGGAAGATAACAGTGATGTAAGATTATGTTCAGGAGTCCAAGTATACCTAGGCTTTAGTTTTAGTTTATGAAGGTATGGTTGTGTTTCCCCGAATTAAAACAACAACTAGTCAAACCAGAGACCTCTAACTATGAAGGCGTTTGTTTGACCAGGGGTAGGTCATCTTCCATTTCCATAGACTTCAGAGCAATCTCCTGCAGGGGAATGTGTATGAGTTATTTTAATCTTCAATACTATTCCTAAAGCAGCATTTCCTGAATGTAGTACTCATTCCACAACTGACCTTATTGACTTAATCTAGGTGTCTACTGGTTACATAAGTATAGCATGGCTTAATGAAGTGTATGGCTCTAGGCATTCTATAATGATCTCCAGGTATGCAGGCACAAATAGAGTTTTCTATTACATATTAAAATTGAGCTACATTTAGTCAAGTCCTTAGTAAAAGTTTGATGACAGAGAGAGCTCAGGACAATAGCAATTAATTCTTTGTTTACTTTATGATTAGAATAAAACATCCATGGAATTTTCTTAAAATGGGATTAAACTATAACAGAATTTGAATTAAATTTAATGGATTTATTCTTACTCAATGGGTATGCTTTCTTTGGGTCTAGATCAAACTTGGAATGATTCCGCATCCTTTGTGTGAACACTGCATGTGATGGGGGGTGGTGGTGGTGGTGGACCCTACTGGTATTGAGTGAGTTTCAAAATGTTTGGTGTGAACTGCCCATGGGGAATTCATATTCAGAGGATGAGGTGGTGGTCTGTGCTGGTTAGTTTGTAAGTTGACACAAACCTAGACATATCTGGGAAGATGGAATCTCAGTTGAACAATTGTCTCCATCAAATTATTTTGTGGGAAAGCATGGGCATTTTCTTGATTAATATTAGGATGTGGGAGGGCTTGGTCCATGGTGAGTGGTGCTGCTGTGGGCTGGTAGTCCTGAATGTTATGAGAAAGCAAGCTGAATAAACCATGGAGAGCAAGCCTTAAGCAGCACTCCTCCTTGGCTCCTGCTTGAGTTCCTTCCCTAAATTCCAACACAGATGGATTCTGATAGGAAAATATAGCCAAGCAAATCCTTTTTCCCCAGGTTGGCTTTGGTCAGTGTTTTATCACAGCAGTAGAAAGCAAACTAGGGCATCGTTGTCTCCAAAATGCTGCTGAAAATACAGTTGAGTTTGTTCAAATGCTCTGATCTCCTTGTTCTGGGCAGCCATGATGAGCCCAGTCAATGTCATAGGGCTTTCTTTAAGAGGGCAAACAGGTCTAAACACCTCAGATGGTCCCTGTCCCTGTTGAGAATGGAAGAAAACTTCAATCCAGTACTTTAAAAGTACAGTTGATAACTCACGGTAACTTGTAAATATATCACACTTCCTCCTTATGGAATATTCTTTCATTACATAAATAATACTTTGTCATGGGATAAATTGATGACTGTAAATACAAAAAGGATATGATTTTATTCTCTGCACAGTTGTGTGCTGTCATGCCACTTAATAGCCTCAATTGTGTGTGTCCTTCAGTAGCTGTCAGTGGCTGTATTTCCTACTAAGTGTTGTGTACTTTCCTGGTAATATAATACTGTTAAATTTAGTTACATCACAAACAGAATATTCCTTTGGGGTTTTTTCCTCCCAAGTCATCAACAAGCGAAGGGTAAAAGTGGAACAGCACATTGAGACAGCTAGCAACCTCATCCACTTGCTCAGGATAGCGGGTCTAACCAGAATGTGTCGTAGATTTTCCATTTGTATCAGACTCTTCCCAGAATGCTCACTCTCTAGAAGACCTATGCACAAATGAAGTCTCAGCATCATGGGTTTGAACACTGTTGTTATTATTTCACATTAAAACTAATCTTATCTGATTTCCAAAGATCTGTATTGTGCCAGGCGTTGGTGGCTCATGCACGCCTTTAATCCCAGCACTTGGGAAGCAGAGGCAGGCGAATCTCTGTGAGTTCGAGGCCAGCCTGGTCTACGGAGTGAGTTCCAGGACAACCTCCAAAGCAATACAGAGAAACCCTGTTTCAAAAAACCAAAACCAACCAAACAAACAAAAGATCTGTAGTATACTTGTGAGCAATTAACAACTTGATGACTTGATAGTCTCTGATCACTTGTAAGAAGAGGAAAAATGTCTTCGATGCAACTTGAATCAAATCATTCTGTTGTTTTCTGTTTGTGCAGACTTTGGGGTGGACCAGGAAGGCTGCCTCTTCTTGTGCCTCCACTGTACACACATATTAAAACAATATAAAACAAACTACCAACACACTCTAAACCAGTCAGCAGATACTGAATTAATGACATAAAAATTCAATCCATTTTATCAGTCCTATTCCTAATTTTTCTAAAGAGTATCAAGTTCTGCATTTCCCATCTTCTAGTCCTTACCGATACAGCAACATGCAAATTATTATATATTCTTGGCTAGGTCAACTGACTTTGTGTTGGGGGGGGACACATCTTAACCTAATGAAGTAGAAAAGTCCCTGCAACCTGATTCAGATGAGACCAGCCATGGCTTTCAACATGTGTTTGTGAGATGCTTAATGTTCTTTCCAATAATTTACAATTGTCCTTTCACTTTCCTCCCCCATGCTTCTGTGGCAGTACCATTCATAAAATACAAGTAATACAAGTGCCATCGTGGAACAAAACTTACCATGCACTTGGGATGAATAATCTGGTGAACAGTGTTAGCAGCTAACTGCTATGACACAATTACCACAAAGCAGAAAAGAAAACATTACTGTTCTGTGGTTTTGTCAACATGAAAATTGTTGTAATTTCAAAATTGGAGGTAGAATGAGGAAAATTACAGAGAAGGGAGTGGTAGGTTCAGCAGCCAATGGGAAGGGGTGGGGGCATTTGAACTGTTGTCTCTCCTAAAATCTTAAAAAATTGACATCCAGAAGACTGTATCTAAGTCAGTGGTTCTCAATCTTCTGAATGCCATGGCCCTTTAATAAAGTTCCTCAAGTTGTGGTGACCCCCAACCATAAAATTATTTTGAGCTACTTCATAACTAATTTTTCTGTTATAAATTATAATGTAAATATCTTATATGCAGGATATTCAATATGTGACCCCCCCCCAAAGGACCCCTTTGAGAACGGCTGAATTCTAAGCAATTTGGAAGTATGTTAGCAGTTAGGTGTTAAATGAACTACTAATTCAGTACAAGTAGTAGGAAGATGACTGCTGAATCAATGTGTTCCTAGAACAGAGTCCTGATAACGGGGCCAAACATCTCTTTTGATGTTTTAGTAATTTTGAGCAGGGTGGAAACAGTGACTTTCTTCCTCTGGATAGCCTACAGATCTAGGAGGTAGTTACTTTTTTCTAACTTTAGTTATAGGATAGAAAATGGTTTAAATATTTCCTTTAAAATTTACATTTATGCATTGTCATGTGTGTGTGTGTTGTGTGTGTGTGTGTGTGTGTTCCTGCGTACAAGCATCTGAGCACGTATGCCATGCCCACACACCTCTACAATGGTATGGAGGTCAGAGGAGAACCTTTAGGGTTTGGTTGACTAATTCCACCATGTAGGTTCTGGGAACTGAACTCAGGTCATCAGGATTGGTGGCAAGTGCCTTTACCTGCTAAACCACCCTGCTGACCTCAAAGTGGTTTTTATTGCACTTATCATAAATGAGACACAAAATTCACCTGTGAAAATGGAAAGTGATAGCAGAAACTTCATTTGGCAATACTACCAAACAGGACTTTTGACCCACAACCAGGTTGTAAATGTTTTAGATGGACTGCCTCAGTCACCCTTCTCTAGTGGGACCACACACCTGCAATTACTGTTTCTTGTGGGCTTCTTGTGAGAAGTATGACTAGTCACAACAAAGATCACCTAGGAAGTGTCTTAGAAGACATGCACAAGCTCATCTGGCCAGAAGATTCACGGACTCCCCATGCCTGAAGGCCGGGGTGTAAGGACAGCATTATCCGTACTCGCAAAGTCAGAGGCTCCCAGTTCCCAAGCCCCACACCAAATGCTACCCGTAGGCAGGCACACAGCGATCAGCAGGCGCGGAGTCAGCTCCGATATGTGTGCCATTCTCACTGAACTCTGCCTCTTAAAGAATGCTTTCAAAAGAGTAGTCAGCAGCTGCAGGGCATAAAGAATTTTACAGAGATCAAGTCAACCCCACAGTATTGGATAACGTGAACAAAATTTTAATAATGAGCTTGTTTTCTGATACTCTCATTTCTAAAGCCAATCTTCTTCAGAGACACCCAAAAAGCATCTGTAAAGTTCAGATGATAAATTATATTGATACAGTTGCTATATAATGTGAGACTTAAATTCTCTGCAAGCATATACTAAGTTTCTATCCTACCCCCATTGAAAGAATAAAGAACAGTTAGCTCTTTTCTCAAGACACTTTGCATTAGAAGAGTTAAAAACCTTTGTTTTTATTTATCAATCAGTTAGGATCAACAATGGGGCAGCAGAGACTGTTGCCCCTTCTTCACCCAAAACAAACACTGAGATCACTGTAACCTAGCCTTTCTATCTCAGTTACAGAGTCAAGCAGTTCTTTGAAGAATCAGAGTTATACCCCTGGGCTGGAATTAACATGTAGTATCAAACTTTTCTATTCCTAATGGAGGCAAGGCACCTGGATTTCCCCCTCCAATTTTTTTTATGGAAAGCTTCGCTGGCATCTTTGCAATTAACTTTATATTTAACTCAATGAAGAGGCTGAGTCAGTCTTAGATTTAATCTTCTTGCACTTGACAGGTATCTTTATGTCGCATATAATTTTGTTCAGCATTTCCTCCTAAATCTTGCAATTTCTTCAGACTTTTCAGCATTTTGCTTAAAAATTCTAATTTATCATTCATATAGAAAGACACTATAAATAGATATTTCCTCTAAATGTTAGCGATGTTAACAGAATTTTATTGTATGCTTCTGACTACAATTTAGCTGCATATATTTAAGGTATTTTAAAACATTTATTTACTGGGGGGCAGTACAGTGAGTGTGTGTATGTGTTTGTGTAAGTCAGAGTACAGCTTGCAGAGTCGGTTCTCTTTCCATCACATGAATTCTGGACATCAAACTCAGCTCTTCAGGCTTGCAGCAAGTGCCTTTCCCTTCTGAGCTATACTGTTCAGCTGTTTTTCCCATCCTGTTTTTCTTTTTGAGACAGGGTTTTACCCTGTCACCTGATTTGGCCTAGGAATTTTATAGCCACGTCTCCAACTCTTAGTGATCCTTCTGACTTAGTTTATAGAATACTAGGGTTACAGGTATGAATGATTATGCTTGATTTAAGATTTTATTTTCATTTTAATGGTATTAAAACAAACAAAATATTCTAGTCCTTAAGACTACTGATTCTGGTTTTCTTCTACAACAAAACTAAATGGAAATTATAATATTTGAATATGTTGCTTAAAGCCAACCTATCAAATTTTCCTGAAAGTTAGGGTAGAATAGAGGAGAAAATGAGTGACCAAAAGATAATTCCTAAGAATATAATATAACATCATCTTCTTCCTCCTCCCCTAGCCCCTTCTCTCACCCCCCTTTTGGAGACAGGGTCTCACTGTGTAGCCCTGGCTGTCCTGGAACTCACTATATAGACCAGTCTGGCCTGCAACACACATAAATCCACCTGTCTCTGCCTCCCGAGTGCTGGGATTAAAGGCGTGCATCACCACACCTGGCAACAACCATTCTGGAGAGTTGAGACTGATGATGAACTTGGGTGTTTGAGAAGATGATTAGTGCAATGATTGCTTTGGATTATGTGTGGTGCTTGGACCCAATTTTGTTCCTACTGGGCAGAATCCTATTAGTACCATGATACAAGCAAGTATGGTGCATGTCTTTTTTTCTGCAGTTAAAATGACACACAAATACAGATGGGTCTTTGAAAAGAACATGTTAAGAAGATAAGATTAAGGCTGGAGAGATGGCTCAGTGGCTAAGAGCTGTGGTTTCTCTTCTAGAGGTCTTGAGTTCAATTCCCAGCACCCCCATGATCACTCACAACCATCTATAATGAGATCTGGTGCTCTCTTTTGGAATGCAGGCATACATAACAAATAAAAAAATCTTTAGGGCTGGAGAGATGGCTCAGAGGTTAAGAGCACTGACTGTTCTTCCAGAGTTCCTGAGTTCAATTCCCAGCAACCACATGGTGGCTCACAACCACCTTGAATGACATCTGGTGCCCTCTGCTGCCATGCAGGTAGAAGATTGTATACATAAATAAATGAATAAAATGTAAAAAAAATCTTTAAAAAAAGATCATGCTTTTCTCTACAGGTGCTTATGAACATCAGAATGCTAAGTGCTCAAATAAAAAGGCATTTATCTTGTCCTATACAGAAAATATTTCTTCCTTATGTATGATTAACATCTTTCTTCTATGCATTTGGCATCTGTTTTGATCAGAAAAGGATCATTCAACTTAATCAAATTATTGTTCTGCTCATTTATGCCCAATTCCTATGTGGCCACGTTAGGTCCCTACAGTATACACCCTTTCCTGGAATGCCTCTGCACAAGGAGAAAACAGCGCTTAGAGATTCTTTGGAGATGTCCAGTTAGAAAAACTCAAACATGTGTTTCCAGTAGAAATTTAACTTGGGTGCTTGAGTTGACAGGACCCTGAATTATGTGTTTCTGGTAGGTTATGATGGAGTGGTAGACTGCCAGGGTTTTCATCTTGGCTTGGCTACTAGCCAAGCTAAAAGACCACAACTTTCTGGACCTCACTTTCCTCATTTGTCAGATGGGGGCAATTATAGCTCCTACTTTATTCAGTTGTGTTGATTAAGTGAGCTAAAACTTGTAACACAGAGAACAATGGCATGGTTATCGTGAGCAATAAGCAGGAACTATTATTATTGGTGAGATTCGGAGGGCTGTTTGATTAAAGCCTTTGTTCTTAATCTTTGTGTCTCTGGTGTTGGGAACTGAATCCTGAGCTTTCTGTATGGTACAGAAGTGTTCCACCAAGGAGCTACACCCTAAATTATCTTTTTTGGGGGGGGGGTTCACGCAACAGCCCAGGTCAGCCAGGAATTCTCTACGCAGTTTCCTTAGTACTGGGATTACATTGATGGGATACCATCTCACTGGACTTAGCACATTGCTTGTTTTCTACAAGTTATTTAATAGATGTGCAACAGAAATAGAAGTAACAAGGTCTCCCTCTGTAGTGTTGGCTATCCTGGAACTCCTTATATAGACCAGGCTGGCCTTAAACTCGGAGATCTGATCTTGGATTAAGGATGTGTGCTGCCACACCCAGCCAAAAGTCTTCAATTTATTTTTTTAACTTTTCTTCTGAGGGGAATCAGAACCAAGCCCACTGCTGGATGACCAGAATGAGCTCTGCTCCTGATGTGGACCTTTTTACAAGGCCTCCATTTTGTCAACTTTTTGTTAAGACTTTCACATACTTTATTTTGCTTTTTAGCTCTATCATCAAAATAATAGTAGACTTCATGGAAGCCAAGGAGTGACAAACTGCCATTTGCCATTTAAAACTTTGACATACATAGGGCAACATTTTGAGATACCAGGGACGGTTTCTTTCTCACTACAGTCCAAAGAAACGTCTTTCTGTCAGTGTACATCCTCTTGCAGTTTCAATCCATTAGGACAGCTTCTATTTTCTATTAAAAAATTGCTGAGAAAGCATGTTCAATATGCACTTCAGAAACTGGTGAGTCACTCGCAACAAAAGCTGCTGGGGTTATGTCCACCAACACAGGTGACATCCAAATAGTGTACTACAAAAGATTTTCTTTTTAAGGACTCAATCTCCCTAAGTAGCTCAGGCTGCCCTGGAACTCAAGGCTCTCCTGCCTCTTCCTCAGTGCTGGGGTTACAAGCTATACCACCATACCCAGGGGAATGACTAGTTTTGTAAAAAACTCAAATGGTCTCAGTTGTCTGAAAATGCAGGCATTCACACAAACTAACTGTAAGACCAAATTGCCTTCATCACTGAATATTGCTTTAAGCTGGTGAAGGCTTTCAATTTAAGCACTCAGGAAATCCTGAGATACAATGAGTTTAAGGTCACCTTATCTCACTTAAAAAAATGTATGGGGTGGTGGTAGCCCCCAGGGAGGCAGAGGCAGGTAGATCTCTGTGAATTCAAGGCCAGCCTTGTCTACATAGTGAGTTTCAGGATAGCCACAGCTACACAGAGAAACTGTCGGTGGGCGGGGAGTGTAAATTCTTTTTATTTTATTTTATTGGGAGACTGACAATGAGGATGAGGTAAAGGGGCATGTGTGAGAGTTTGTTACAGGCCAGACAAGGGATGTCAGAGGCATTTCTATGCAACAGTATAGGTGACATTCAACCTTTGATGTATAGGCTGAAGAGTACCAAGCTCAAAGGAAACCGAAGATAACATACAGTTTTGTTTGTGTTAACCTCCCAAAATTAGACGGGTGATTTTCCCGAGTCAGACGTCAATCTTGTAAACAATATGTATTCCCTAAACCTAGATTAGAATACAAACAAAAAGCTCTCAGACGACCCTTTTTATCTTTACTTGCTTAAAAATAATTCCTGGGTAAGATGTACAGTCTTGGTTAGAAGCAAAGCAATGTTTAGAGTGGTTTTGACATGTAATACTTCGGAGGCAGCTAACAGAAAATTGCCTGTAAGCACACCTGAACCTAACTACATTCATGAAATGTAGTTTCAAAAATAAAAAAAAAGATGGAGAGGATTTCAGCTGAACCTACTGCTTTTCTAGCCCTAAAAGGCATTCTTCACTAAATTCCTTTAAATTCCAGTTAAGACCAAGCCCTGGCCTTTTTACCTCAGGGGGCCACCACACTGCGGACACAAAGACAATGAATGGCTGGAGGGAAGCTCCACCTGTTGGTTATCTGGCTGGCCTGGCTCCCCCTTCCCCCCAGGTACCCAGGGGGACAGAAAGGACCACTCCCTGCTGAAACAGCTCGGAAGATTACGGGTCAGCTGCGCTAACATCTGCTAGTAACCTTGCCCTGCCCGTCGAAGGGCTAGGACCGCGTGGCACCGCCACCTCTCTGCACAAAAGGTACCCGTGGCGTGGGGACGCGGCCAGCTCTGGGGGATCCGCAGCCTGGGCATCCCCGAGGGGGGGAAGGGCGATGCGGGTCGAGGGGGAGCCCAGGGGCGGCTGGGAGGAATGAGGAGGAGGATGAGGATGAGGGCCCCGCCACGCGCCGAGGAAGAAAGCCTGACTCATGTCGTGGCAGCAGCGGAGGGCTCCTGGGAACTGCAACTCGTGATGCCGTTGCCGAGGAGAAAGCCTCATTAGCCATTCCGCAGGCCGGGGGGATACCGCCCAGGGGCGCGCACGCCCGAGACCTAGCGCTGCTCACCCGCCTCGCCCTCCCGGGTGCGCGTGGGAGCCGGCAGCGGCCACGCCTAACTTGCGCGCGCGCCGCGTGGCCCCACGCCCCACCCCAGACTCTCCACGCGACCCGGATTCGCTCGCGCGCCCAAGTGCCCCACCCCCACCGCCCTCCGGCGTCGGCGGCTCCGCCGGCCTTCGGCAATTTCCGTAGAGACCGAACCGAGAGCTCGGCGCAGCCCGAAGACAGGCCGCCTCCCCGAGTCAGACCCGGCTTTATGTCTGCAGCGCCGGCGCGCACGCGCAGACGCCATCTTCCCTCCTCTCCTCCGCGACCCCTCCCCCCGCCGCCTTCTCCTCCTCCTCCTCCTCCTCCTCCTTCAACTCGGTCGGCGCTCGACCCTCCTCCTTTCGCGTTGGGGCGCTGGTCCCTCCTCTCTTGATGCCGCGAGAGACCAGGGGCTACAGAGCAGCCCGAGAAGAGCACTAGTAACAACCACCACAGCCCCCTCCTCGCCCGACGCCCTCCCACTCCCCCGCCCCGCGCCGCCACCGACCAACCCCACCTCTCATTTCTTTGAACGGCGTCGGCTGCAGTCGCTGCACCAGCCCCGTCTGGCCGCCGCCGCCACCACCGCGAAAGGAGCCACCGCCGCCGCCGCCGCCCGCGGCCCCCCTCCCTCCCGGCCGCGGGAGCAGCACGGTGCCGAGGCAGCCGGCGGGCTGAGAAGAGGACGCGAGCTCGCCCCTCCGCTCCCGCGCACGTCCCGCCGCCCGCCGGAGCAGCCCGGGCGCCGGCGCCCTCTTCCTCCCCGAGGACGTGTGCCGAGCCGAGCGCCTGCCCCGAGGGACGAAAATGCTCGGGCTCCATGGCTGCCAGTGATGGAGCGGTCCCTGGGCTCCCGCTGCCGCCGCCACCACCACCGCCGCCGCCGCGCCCCGGCCGCGCTCCGCGAGGACCCGGCGTCTCTGCGCGCCCGCCCGCGCCTCGTTGCTGGGCTCACCGTACCGGGCGCCCCTCCGCCGCCGTCGCCGCCTCCCCGCTCGCAGCCGCGCCGCCCGGGTCCCAGCCGCGGCCAGTCTTTCCTCCCGGAGCAGCCGTCGCGAGCCCAGGGGGTTTGAGAGGGGCCGCGGGCCGCGGGGGGGGAGGCCCGAGCGGGGCCGGCCGCGCCGGCAGGGGAGGTTGGAGCGACGCTGAGCTCGGGGCTCGCCGGCGGCCGCGGCGCCGGGGGTGGCGAGGGCCGGGCGACCGCTCGCTCCGCGCTGCCTCGGTGCAGGGCGAGCGGCGGGGCTTTGCAGTGGCCGCCGCCGCGGGAGGAGGGGGCTGAGCTGGCTCCGGAGTTGGCCAAAGAAGGTGGGCATTTCTCGCTTCTCCTCGCCTCCCCCGCCCCCTCCTGGGCTCCCCTCCCTCCCGCCCCGCACCCCACGTGAAGCGGAATATAAAGGGGGGTGTGTGAGTGGAGGGGAAAGTGAATGGCCAAGGACTGAAGGGGTCCCCCTCCGGTTCCCCAGCCACCTGGTTCACCCGGTTCATCCTCCCTTCCCGAAGCTAGCCCTCGAAGGCAGGAGCAGCCGGCGCCTTCGGCAGAGGAGGAGGAGGAGGAGGTGGAGGAGGAATCGCGTCGGGCGGAGCTTCAGGTCCTGTTCTCCTCTCCGGCTTCTCCATACAAAGATTACGGTGCAGAAGGAAATTGCACTCGCCTCCTCCGCCCCCCCGGTACCCAGCACAATGCACCAGCCGCCCGAGTCCACTGCCGCGGCGGCCGCCGCTGCAGACATTAGTGCTAGGAAGATGGCGCACCCGGCAATGCTCCCTCGAAGGGGCAGCGGTGGTGGCGGCGCCTCTGCTCTCAATGCAGCAGGTACCGGCGTCAGTAGTGCTGCTCCATCTTCTGAGGATTTTCCTCCTCCTTCGCTGCTCCAGCCGCCGCCTCCTGCTGCATCTTCCTCGCAGGGACCACAGCCTCCGCCTCCACAAAGCCTGAACCTCCTCTCGCAGGCTCAGCTGCAGGCACAGCCTCTTGCGCCGGGTGGAACTCAGATGAAAAAGAAAAGTGGCTTCCAGATAACTAGCGTTACTCCGGCTCAGATCTCTGCCAGCATCAGCTCTAACAACAGCATAGCAGAGGACACGGAGAGCTACGACGATCTGGATGAGTCTCACACGGAGGACCTGTCTTCTTCGGAGATCCTCGATGTGTCGCTCTCCAGGGCCACTGACTTGGGTGAGCCTGAACGCAGCTCTTCAGAAGAGACTCTGAATAACTTCCAGGAAGCCGAGACCCCCGGGGCAGTCTCTCCTAACCAGCCCCACCTTCCTCACCTCCCACAACAGAACGTTGTGATCAATGGGAATGCTCATCCACACCACCTCCATCACCACCATCACGTTCATCACGGGCACCACCTTCACCATGGACACCACCACTCACCCCACGCTGCCGTGGCCAGCCCGTCCATCCCTGGAGGGCCACCCTCGAGCCCAGTGTCCAGAAAACTCTGTACAGCTGGAAGTTCTGATGGTGGTGTGCCAGTTGTACCTACTTCTGCTGTATCATCGAGTGGCTTGCCCGCATCTGTGATGACTAATATCCGTGCTCCAAGTACTCCAGGCAGCATAGGTATAAATTCTGTTACTGGCACGAATGCAACCAGTAATGTTAACATTGCTGCTGTGGGTAGTTTCAGTCCTAATGTGACAAGCAGCGTGCTTGGTAATGCTAATCTAAGTACAAGCAATATTCCTAATGCTGCTAGTGTAAGTGTTGGGCCTGGAGTTGCCAGTGGTGTTAATGTGAATGTCTTGAGTGGCATGGGCAATGGTACTGTTTCTTCCTCTCCTATTGCTAACAGTGTCCTTAATGCAGCTGCAGGTATCACTGTGGGAGTGGTTTCAAGTCCGCAGCAGCAGCAGCAACCAACAGTTAACACGTCAAGGTTCAGAGTTGTGAAGTTAGACTCTACCTCTGAGCCCTTTAAGAAAGGTAGATGGACTTGCACTGAGTTCTATGAAAAAGAAAATGTCCTGCCGGCTACAGAAGGCGCGGCGATTAATAAAGTGGTGGAGACTGTGAGGCAGACCCCGGCGGAAGTGTCTTCGGAGAGGGAGAGCACTAGCGGGAGTTCCGTGAGCAGTAGTGTCAGCACACTGAGTCACTACACAGAGAGTGTGGGAAGCGGAGAGATGGGAGCCCCTGCTGTGGTGGTGCAGCCGCAGCCGTCACCGGGTCTTCAAGGTGTGGCCCTCCAGCAGATAGATTTCAGTAGCCCTGGTTCACAGAGTATTGCAGCAGTGAGTATACCACAGAGTATTTCTCAGTCACAGATGTCACAAGTACAATTACAGCCTCAAGAATTGAGCTTTCAGCAGAAGCCAGGCCTTCAACCTGTACCTCTGCAAGCCACTATGAGTGCAGCCGCCGGTATCCAGCCTTCCTCCGTCAACGTGGTTGGTGTCACGTCAGCTGTAGGTCAACAGCCTTCCATTTCCAGTTTGGCTCAACCCCAACTGCCGTATTCTCAGACAGCTCCTCCAGTGCAAACTCCTCTTCCAGGGGCACCACCCCAGCAGTTACAGTATGGGCAACAGCAACCAGTGGTTTCTACACAGATAGCTCCAGGCCATGGCCAGTCGATGACTCAAAATCCTACTTCAGAGTATGTACAGCAGCAGCCCATTCTTCAAGCAGCGATGTCCTCGGGACAGTCCAGTTCTGCAGGAGCAGGAGCATCAGTGATCCCTGTGGCTCAGCCCCAGGGAATCCAGCTGCCAGTGCAGCCCCCAGCAGTGCAAGCACAACCTGCAGGGGCATCTGGGCAGCCCATTGGCCAGGCTCACACAGCAGTGCCTGCTGTACCAACCGGCAGTCAAATCGCAAGTATTGGTCAACAAGCAAACATGCCCACTGTAGTACAGCAGCCATCCACCCAAGTTACACCTTCAGTTATCCAGCAAGGTGCTCCTCCATCTTCACAAGTAGTTCTACCTGCTTCAGCCGGGATTCTTCATCAGGGAGTTCAAACTAGTGCTTCAAGCCTTCCTCAACAGCTGGCTATCGCACCCCAGAGTACCTTGTTAACTGTGCCTCCCCAGCCGCAGGGAGTAGAAACAGTGGTTCAAGGAGTTGTTTCCCAGCAGTTGCCCACAGGTAGTCCTTTGCCCTCTGCTAGTAGTATTTCTGTTACAAATCAGGTTAGTTCAGCCGGTCCTGCTGGAATGCCTTCTGCCCCACCAAACTTAGTTCCACCACAGAATATAGCACAACCCCCGGCTACCCAAAATGGCAGTTTGGTTCAAAGTGTTAGTCAATCTCCCTTGATAGCCACTAACATAAATTTGCCTTTGGCACAGCAGATACCACTAAGTTCTACTCAGTTCTCTGCACAATCATTAGCTCAGGCCATTGGAAGCCAAATCGAAGATACCAGGCGCCCAGCGGAGCCCTCCTTAGCCGGCTTACCTCAGACTATCAGTGGTGACAGTGGGGGACTGTCAGCAGTTTCAGATGGGGGTAGCAGCAGCCTAGCAGCCTCTGCTTCTCTCTTCCCGTTGAAGGTGCTACCGCTGACAACACCCCTGGTGGATGGCGAGGACGAGAGGTAAGATTGTGTGTTTCTGCGGACACTGAGGAGTTCAGAGTCTAGTGGTCATGTGTGTGGGTACAGCTAAGTCTGAAGTATCAGAGCTTTTCGTTTGCATGTGAAAAGTGCATATTCATGGTAAGTTTTCCAGAGTAAGAGTGTTGATGACCTCAGAGTGGGTGGGAAGAAGAATAGGTTATGAAAATAATGTTCACGATAGTTACAAAGTGCAAGCCTATATTGCAAATAGGCTTGGGGCTGCCAGGTAGATTTTTATTGTTTTAAAATGCCTCTAAGAAGATAATTTATGTAAAACAGCCTACATCTCGTTACCCCACGAAATAGTTAAGATATTCTTTTGAGCTACTAAAATCTTTGTGATCATTTCTTGTCGGGGGTTGTGGTTCCCATGTTTGTTCCTGCCATACAGCCCTTTTCTGTTCTAGTACTTTTGATCTTAGACTGTGAAAGATACTGTTACCTGCTTGTCCTCCCAAGGCACTGTGGGAAAGATGACCTAATCTGGGTGATATAGGTTGTCCTCACACTGTTAGTGACCAGCTTTTGTAAACTTAATTTAATGGCTACTTTACCCGAACAAAGGAGGAATACAAATCTTAAGACATGTTTTTCAAGGTCAACAATACTTAGATTTATCCTTGGTAGTGAGTAGTGCTGTACAGTTTTTCTTTTCATAGTAGATGAAGGTGGGAGCCATTTTAAAGAGTGAAATCAGTCAGTCTTAAAGGACTGATTTTAACAAGCTAATCTGTCCCACCTGTTTCTGCTCTCACCAAACACAGTTAAAAGTTCAGTATTAAGCCAGCATTTTCTTTTTCGTTTGTGCTAATCATGTTTAGTGAGTGAGGCTGGCTAGAAAAGCTGTGAACTCGTGTTCCTACATTACTTTAATAATAGTTTTTTTTTTCCTTAGGAACGTTCTTTTTGCAAGTTTGTCAGTGTTTACAGTGATAAGAAGTGGAGTAGTTGTAAAAAGACTTCTTTTTCACTGGAATTTTGAAAAAGTATTTAAGATACTTTTTATTATTAATTATTTTAGTATCTATTGGAGATTTTTGACATTGAATTTTCACCATTCCAGTTGAAGTGTTTATATTCTACATGTGTATTTGTGAGTTTACTCAGGAAAAACTGGGAGCGTTACAAAATAATTTTATAAAAAGAAAACAAGGCCAAATGTTTCAGTGAAATTTTCATGATGTTTTTCTGAGTCGTTTAAAAAGATACAAAGGTTATGATATTGAAATAGGTACTTAAATTTTGCTACTAAACGTAGTTCATATCCTTGTACAAAACTACTTAACAAGACAGATTTCGAAGAGGTAGTTTCAGTAATAGTCCAATTATAATTATTGTTCAGCCTTTAATTTTATTTTTATTGTTCTGTTCCTCACCTGTAATTTCAAATTAAGGAGTTATTTACCCTAATTTTTGCTTCCTGAATCAAAAGGATATGAACTGAATGAAGTTCCTGTCAAAATAATGTATATTATAGATGCTAGCTTAAGGGCAGTGACAGACAGGTGACAGAAATGAAAACCACACACTGGTTACAAACCTGTGAAGGTTTTCTTAATTACTGTTTGTGGGCTCCTGGGAGGACTTTGTTTTCTTCTTGGTAGGTAGGATGGCAGGCCTTTCAAAGACTAGCTGTCCACAGTTAAGACAGGATGCTGCACACTTGTTCTTATGTGTAGAGTGAGTCCCAGTTTGAGATGCTGCAGAGCCACTTTCCATATAGACAAAGTAACTGAGATAAAAGGCAGGTCAGACACTTGTGATGGGGTGATACCTTCCCGGAAAGCACAAGAACGAATATAAAATATTTGTCTGCAGTAACTGTCATACTTTATCTTACAAGTTTGTGTTAACTGACATCATAGTTAAGTCATCAAAACTGGACGCACTTTTCCCCAGGCCTCCTTCAAGTTCACTGAGGGCTGAGTCCGCTGCTAAGGCACGTGCAAGACCAACCAGCAAGGTCTATTTTATTGCAGACTGTATTATCTCAGTGTAGTTTGGTTTAGGAAAATCATTGAAATTTGCCCTTGGGAGATCATTGGGAATACCTACGAGAGAGAAAAGTGAAGCAAATAAGTACCACTGTTTTACCTTCTTCGTGCCAGCCTCGGTTGCCTGCGTCTTCCAGGCTTTGTCACCATCGGTCTGACCTCCTTTGGAAGAAAGGGTCGTGTCCTCATTTAATTTTATGACCCAGGAAGTATGCTAGCATAAAATTTTTGGTGGCAGAAGAAACCAGACAGACTACCCTTGCATACATAGTGCAGGAGTACTGTAGCTCTTTAGATGTAAATGCTTGCTCAGTACACGTGGAAAGTGCTTTCAGTTGCCCACTGTCACCTGTAAAACTCGGTGGCTATAAACATTACAAATACGTATTGCAATTATGTGATTTATTTTTTTAAAGATCATTGTATTATAAAGATGTTGATGTCTTAGCCTTTAACGTGAACTTAACCTTTACAGGAATGGGAAGATACAGTTATCTTACTCTAATGTTTTGTGCTTGTTAGCAAAGTATTACGTGAAATTCTATTCTCTTGTTTCTAGGCAAAGCTCAGGTGTTCCCTCTGACAAATTTTTCTTCCCCAGGGGGTGTTTCCTCAGCACGATTTACTGTCCCTCTATTTAAGTACTGTGTATTTGGTGATAATTATGTTTACCAGTTTTTCCGTGGGGGTGGGGGGGCTAAAATTTTTTTTAAACAAACTTAGTGAACAGCTCTTTTTGTTTTTCCTATCATGACATAGTTCATTCTGTCATCTTAAGCACACTGTTAGAAATGCAGGTGCTATAATTCATGTAACGAATTCAAATGAGCAGCAGCTTCCTGCTCCTTAAGGTTGAAATGGCATTAACCTTCTAAAGAGGGTTTGTTTTGTATCATACAGGAATGAGTGTGTTCTATTTTCATGCTTATTTTGTGTGTTGCATGTGTGCATGTGAATATGGAAGTCAGAGGTCAAATTCAAGTCTCTATTCCTCACTTGGGTCCACCTTATTTTTTGAGACAGGGTCTCTCACTGAACTGAAGCTCACTCTGTTGGTTGGACTGGCTAACCAGTGAGCTTCAGGGCTACACCTGTCTCCACTTCCCAGGGCTGAGAGTAGAAGCCTGTGCTTCTGCACCAGACTTTTATGTGGGTTCCGGGGTCCATGCTCAGGTTCATGGGCTATGTATATGTAGCACGCACCACATGGAGCGAGCTGTCCCCCAGTCTGGAAATGAGTGTTCTACAAGAAAAGGAACAATGCTTGTTTTACTTATCAAAGTAATGCAAGATACCAAATGTCCTTTAAAAGGCTTTTTGTTCTGAGACAGGGTCTCACTCTAGCCCTGGCTGGCCTTGAACTCACAGATGTCAATCTGCCTTCTGCATGCTGGGGCTAGAGGTGTGTGTCATCACACCTGACCTGAAGTATTTATTTTTTACAGGATCAAAGTCTATACTTGGTACCTTCTTTCTTCCCAGGCTTCCTTTCTGGAACCCTCTAATTTCGTGTAGGTGATTCCTCTTTGACACGCCAGGTTTTCTACTGGACAGGCACCAGTGTGCACTGCTCAGCTTCTTTCCTCTGTCCCTTCCTTTCATGTGACTTTGGGCTTTTTAATTTGCTTATGTCTCAGTTTCCTCACTTGAAAACAGTGAAGGCAATAGCATTTCTCACAAAGTTGTTCCATAAACTAAATGAACTTAGAAAACTCTCAGAACTTAACTCACTGTGCTCCTAAGTTTATTAATACAACAATCCTCACTTTGATTTTATTTGTGTTTTTAAATTTCTTGGATGAAATGAATCTGCCCTGCTGGCCACTCTTGTTCCAATATTACTTTCTCCCAATAGTAATGGTGATATTGCTCTTTAAGTCTTGTGAAAGAATATTCCTTTTTCTGTCCACACACATACCGTGTCCTGTGGCTGCCTTGCTCTTCCCTGTCCCCAGCTATTTAGTGTATTGAAAGAGGTCCTCTCAGAATTCCTTTATCAGCCCACTCTCTTCTCCAGGTTACCTATCCTGGTTCCCATCTTGATCGAGTCCCTCTTGAGCTCTCTGGTGATTCTGAGGTTTGGTGTTTGCACTTCAGTGCCAACAGGCTAGAGAGCCACTTAGAACATTGAAGTTCCACTTAGTATGGAACTTGGCTTGCCGTGAGGTGGCTGAAGTTTGTCCCCACCACACCCTATGTTTAGGTTCCTCTTTCATCACTAATTAGCTGTATCACCCACCTCTCGGTATTAATTAATAAGATTAATTTCTGAGGAAGCCTAGTGTCACTCTGGTGTCTGTTCTGGGCAGTCACCTAGGCTTGCTACTCATCAGTTACTCTAGGATTCCCTGTGTCACTTTCCCCAGTGGTCCATCTTCACTTTCCGCAGCCAGGGCTGACTTCGTTCTTGACTCATTTGCTGTTTTTAGATGGTGCCAGCTTACCTTTACACCCACTCATTTGATTCTTTGATTAGGTAGAGGATACCGGGTTCTCTTGCAGCTCTGCTGAAACCACTTCCTAGCTCCCGTATTGCCTTTCTCATTCTGTAACCAAAGGTTTCTTAAGTTGGATATGATTTGATTTTGCTTTCCTTCTCTCTTTCTCAGTTTTGAAATCTATGAAAGCTTTTAAGACTTGGTTCCATTGTTTTAAATTTTACATGGATTGCATGTGTGTGGTTGGGAGAGGGCGGGGTGGGCGGGGGAATCTGCTTTTATTCATGAGTTTTTGGTGTGTGTTGTTGCAGCCTGGAAAGTTTCTGATGATGATGAGACTGAACTCGGGGCCTCACGTAGACTTGGCAAACGCTCTGCCAGTGAGCTACATACCAAACGTTTCCTCCTCCTCACACTTACTTACATAATGGGCCTCCTTGACTGGTCTTCTGATTTCCTTGGTTTTCTTCTTTCTCTTTGCCTGTCTCTGTTGACTTTTCCTTAAAATTTCCATGAGCTTTTTTGTTGATCTTTGCTTCTTGTTAGCTGTGTATTGCCCCAGTTTAATAACAACAGTGCTTTCTCTTAGCTCTGTGAACACGTTAAATTTGGTTGTTTCGTGAGACTGGGTTTCTCTCTGTAGTCCAGGCTGGCCTTGAACTTGTCATCCTCCAGTTCACCTGTCTTCATGAGTATCTTTTTAACAGTTTTCTTCCTGTGCATTCTGTTTTCTCCAGGTTTCATTTTCTTTGCCTTGATTCTTTGTCGTTCATGTTGTATTCCTTGACATAATTGGCAGTTGTATGGAAGAGTAAGCCATGGAAATACTGGCTACAGATTCTCAGTGAAGCTTGTGAGCCATTGACCTCTCTGGATAGTGACTTGACTGGGCTGGCTGGCTGGAGTTCTTGATGTCTTTGTATTGCCCTTCAGCTGATGAGCTCCTTGTAAAAAGGTTGTCCTGATTTGTGGCTAGACGTAAATGCTTGTCAGCAAGGGCTCCAGGGAGGGGGAGGGAGGTGAGGGAGAAGTCTTGCAAGCCTAGGGATCCCCAGAGCTGGTCTTCCTTCAGCCTTGTGCTCACTCGCTGGCTCTCTTGCCTCCTGCTTCCCTCCAGTCTTGAGGCTCTTGAGGCCCTTCCTGAGACTGCAGACTTGGGCTGCATGACTGGAGAGCTGGGAGAGCCTGTCTTCAGAGCCTCTGTCCTCACGGTGGCTGCTGTGGTGCTGCCAGTTCCTGGGCCTTTGGGGCTTTGTGAAGTTTAAATTGGGTTTGTTCTTGGCTTTCTCTACTGTTTGCCGAAGATCTGATTGTTTTTACTGTTTGCTAAGTCATTTGTCACTCAACCATCTGCTTTCTAGCTTCCAGATTTGTGTTACTATTGTCTTTTCATGGCTTGCTTTTTATAGGCTTTATGCCTTTATACCTTCCTTTTATTTGAGATAAGGCCTTAAAATTTCATTCTAATAACAAAAGAATAGGTGTGATTTCTTACTTAGAAATTTGAATTTAAAATATGAAACTGAAAAGATCTGGTCTGTAGCTACAGTCAGACCTGTGTACTGGGTTTGATTGTCACCGTCAAGGCCTTGGTGTGCTTAGTCTGGTTGTTACTGTCAAGGCCTCGGTGTACTGGGTTTGATTGTTACGGACAAGGCTGGATAGCATAATAGTGCTTGCTTGTTTTTTGTTTGTTTTTTGAGATACAGTTTCCTTACATAGCCTCTAACTTGTGGCAATTCTCCTGCCTCAGCCTTCCAAATGCTGGGATTCCTCGTAAGGCCTACCACATGTAGCTCTGACATATCTTTTAATGGCTGGTTAAAAGGAAGGTAGAGGAGAAGGGAAGAAGAAACAAAGCTCTTTATCAGTTTTGTAAAATAATGGGTTATGATCTCACATGCAGAAATGCCTTTTCTTGGCAGCATTTCTTCCTTTTCAGTCAGCTTGACCCCAAAGCTGTCTCTGACTCCTGCTTGCTGACTCAGCTTCCTCCTGAAGGGAGTCCTCATCTGTGACGCCCTTCTGTGTGTTGTGTTTCCCACTTTTCTTGTCCTTCTGTGTTGGTCTCTGAGATTATTCTTCTGCAGACTGTTAGCAACAGCTCTCCTAGCATTGCTAGTTCTCACAGACCTCTCTTGGCCTTCGTTTTTGAGATAAGCCTCAAGCTTGAGGAGAGACGGTCACCCTACTTGAGCCTCCCAAGTGCTTTCGGTCACAGGCATGAGATGCTGTGCCTACTCAACTTGTCAGTCTTCCAAACCCCTCAGATTGTTCTCTGTAGTTACATTTTAATGAATCACTTCTTTACTTTAGACATTAGGAGCCACATTCTTTGTATGTCCTTTTCCTCACAAAATTTGATGTCCTGAATGTAGAATTTCTCTTTATCTCCCACCCTTTCTCTGCTGGTACAGTTCTAGTCCAAGATGAAGCAGCCCTCACTTAAAAAGTACTGCAAGCGGTAGCTTTCTCCCCGAGTCTTCTGCACACCGCCTGTCTGCCCTACGCTGGTACCGTGTTGCTGTCTGAATAACAGTCTGAACGTTGTAATCTTTTATGTAACTCGCTTGCCTAGATCCCCAGAAAGCCTCCCATTTAGTGTAAGGCAATCCCTCCATCTCTGTTGGCTCCTGGCCTCCTGTCAGGCTCCCGTTCCTCTAGGAAAGGTTTCTGTTGGCTCCTGGTTTCAGAAGGCTCTGTCCCTGGCTGCTTGGCCCATGCGCTTGGTGGTGGGAGCATGTGGCAAGGGCTGGCTGTTCTTGGCAGCCAAGAGGCAGATAAAAGGGGAAAGTAAACTCTCTTCTTTCAGGGCTGGGCATAGGACTTAGATAGAGCCTTCAGCATGCCAGGCAAGGGCTCTGCCACTGAGACAGACCCCCAGGCTTCCACCCACTCCCTCCTTCCTTCTCTGGGCATTTGCATGCACTGTTCTTGAACATAAACATGCCCATGGTCACCTCCCTAACCATTCCTTAAACTTCAGTTATCATTCTGAGACAAGGTCTTGTTAGGTAGCCTAGGCCAACTTTGAGCCAGCTGTGTAACCCAAGCTGGCCTTGGATTTGTCCTGCTTCAGCCTCCCGGAGTCCTTGGATTACAGGTATGTACTACTACACCTGGCTAAACTGCTAACATTTTGAGAGTCCTCTGCATACCAGTTTAAATTTAGATTGTTTTTCAAGACTGATTGAAACACCTTGTTGTTTTGTTTAAAATGCTTATGTTATAATTTATTAGTTTTTGTGATTATGTGATAATTTTAACCTCTACAAATAGGGATGTTTCGGATTTACTAGTATCTAAAACCTACTTCAGCGTTTACAGAAATGACAAAAGTATTCAATGAAGAAAATGTATTGTGACATAAGAACAGACAAGTGAAATGTATCCTTTTAGAGAATAGAATTTAAGTTCTTTATAGGTTATCATGTGACATTAGTTTCTCCCTTAATGGATATGATTGAGACTTGGTTTACTTTTTGCTACTTGTGAGTTGGCTGTTTGGTTTTTGAACAAGTGTTGTGTTTCATTTTGTACTCACTTAAGCTTATGCCATTAAGAATTTAACTCCACTGGAAATAACTCTAACTCCACTTATTTCCTAAATGGATGTGTATTTTTTCCTGCTTTTGACTGGAATAACTATTTTCCATAAAATGGTTCTAAAATACATGTAGGCATTATCTTGGACTCCTTTGATGCAGTCAGCTGTTCAGAACAGGCTCTGAGCTTGTAGAGTGCCCCTCGCTTCTGTTGAGGGTTTACTGTTAACCAGTTTAGTGACCATGTGTTTACAATTTCAGCGGTCTGTTTCACTTGTGGTCATTATCAGCTTCCTGTTATCCAAATAGGAAAGCAGGAATAATAATAATATTAACAGTACCACCACAACCACCACCACCAGAAGGGAAAATGATGTAGTGTAGTGGTCACCAGAGGCTAGCTTCAAGTCTAGTGAAAGGATCTCTGTGAACCTGTCCGTGGTCAGCCTAGTTGCCTGCCGTAGAACCATTTTGTGTTGACAGGGGAGACTTAGTGTGCCTTGGTTTCATAAAGGATTCGTGTTGGATCATGGTGCAGGGCGTGGCTTTGCTCATCCATGGAGCACAGAGCACAGTACCTCAGAGCTTTATGTGGTTAAAGCAGATGAAGTGATGGCCCTCAGATTAATTTTGCAGGAACATCTGACACCTCAGTTTGGGGAATTCTTGACAACTTATGTACATGCCTGAATAGTGTTTGATGAGTGACTTACAAGTTCACATTGTTCATTGTTGATAAGACATAGTTCTCATAGCTCATTCTTTTGTCATTAGGCTTTCTTAGTGTGGAGATACCTACTAACAAATAGTATGTTGCCTGGTTAGCAGGGCTTTGAAAGTGTACACATACAGTTGAAATGCCATTTGCCATTAAAATTATCATGAGGTCATGGTATATCTTAGTATTGATAGTAATAAGGTTACCTCCATATGATTTTTAATTTGTTTTTGGGTTACACTATTGAGGCTCAGTCCTGTCTTGTAGTTGGTAGTTTTTCTCTGTTCAAGCTTCATGGAGAATTAACAGATAGGTTCACTATGCAGTCTCAAATGAAACATGGCGTTTCTGCTGTGTGGTGGGTGCCTCTGCCTTGGTCAGACTCTGGTGTTTGAGTAGTTGAGAATCAGCACTGCTGCTCCAAGTTGTTCTGAGCATGCTTCTGGTTAAGTGCCATCATTATTATCCCCATTTTACAACTGAGGAGACTGAGGCCACAGAGATGAAGCATTTTATTCAAGGTCTCCTACTCGTTAGGTGGGATTTGGGATTTAAGTGTGGAATTCTGGTTTCAGAGGTTGGACTTTGACTTTCCTTTCTCATGGCTGCAGCAAAATGACTGAGAAACAGTTGAGGGGACGTGGGAGGTATGACTGGTGCTGCTCAGCTCACTTTCCCGCCTGCTCTCCTGGATCCCAACTTTTGAATGGGCCCTCCCGCCTCAGCTGCTTCTGGAAACTCCTTTTTGCCTCATTGTCCGGCTCCAGGCCTCAAGTGGCCCCTCACACTTGTGTAGCACGTGATCAGAGCTGTGGTGTCCCCTTCCTCAAGTTAAAGGATGCTGGGAGGGCTGGGCCTTTCCATCTTGTCACAGTTATTGACTGATAACATGCTATGATAAAATAGGGGACCCCCAGGTTTTTTTCTTCTGTGATTTGCTCTGTTGAAAAGGCTGGCTAGTGAAAATCTTCCAGACACTGTCTCATGCTTTAGCCTTTTCAAGACATGAAGACTCCAGTTAACTTTGTTATATAAGGAAGTTTTATGTTTAATGTTAGTTTCATTTTCTTCATTGTGCTCTCTGGATAATTTTTTTGACAGTTACACAGTTTCTTTTTGTTGAGTATAGTCCTATTTTAAAATTTACTGTAAAAAGATGGTATATGATGAAGGTTGCTTAATACCATTTTTAAAATATGCTGCTGAGTGGACATTTTGCCTTGGATGTTTTTGTTGTTGCGTATTTCTTTGTGTATGACCTTTGGGCACAAAGATAGGGAAATTGTGAGGTGGCACTCCTTGGTTTTGTTGTAGTTACACAGCCCGGGTGTGCTGAGCCACCCGTGACCTCTAACACTTTAATAGGCCTTCCCATGTCACTACCATATTTCTAAGTGTCCAGCATGGGGTATGGCCTCCCATTAGTTAACTGTAGACTCTGCCTGATGGTCAGGTCACTGTCTTTACTGTTAGCCTTCCTCCACACACTCATCAGTTACTCTGAAGCAGGGTGTGCACATTTGTACAAGCTGGGATATTTGTAACATTTTATTACCGGCGCTTTTACTAGTTTTGAAGTTCCAGGCAAAAAGAGTGGATTGAGAACTAGGAGGTGTTAATAGTAAGAAGTTCTTTGTGTTTACTCCTCCTCATGTCCTGTCATGATAAAAACCACCACCACCCCACACTCCAGTCCTTCTGGTGTCTTCTCTTACAAATTTACTCATTGATGATAAATTTGTAAGGGCCATGAATACCCAAGAGGGAGACGGTGACATCCCCTTTGCTGTGGTTAACATTTCCAAGTTCATTGCTCAGTGTTAAGCTTTGCGGTTGGAATCGTGTGAACTTAGTGAGGTTGCCTTGGAACTCACTGTGTAGACTAGGCTGGCCTTAAAGTCACAGAGATCTGTCTGCCTATGCTGCCCAAGTGGGGGCATCAAGCTACCACGCCCACTGAGACAGTTTTTGTGCCACAGATGAGCAGTAAATGAGGTTGGTAACCAGCCCGTCTGTTGGTGTGTCTTTTTTTTTTTTTAAAGATTAATTTATTATGTATACAGTGTTCTGCCTGCATGTATGCCTGCATACCAGAAGAGGGCACCAGATCTTATTACAGATGGTTGTGAGCCACCATGTGGTTGCTGGGAATTGGACTCAGGACCCCTGGAAGTGCTCTTAACTGCTGAGCCATCTCACCAGCCCCTGTCTGTTGGTCTTAGTGATAAGCTTATGGTATTTTCCTTAAGCTCAGCGTTAGTTACATTAAAATATTTTAAAAGCAGGCATCTCATTCTAATTAATTGAGTCATAACAGCATGTTATCTTTTTGAGTCGTAGCTTATATTCATACCACATTTGTTACTGGAATCTACAGAAGAGCTAATTTCTACAAGTGATTGACAAGCAGTTGAAAAGTAGAATTTATCATTTTGCTCCTTCATGTTGAAAGGTGACTGACCTTATTTTTGTTGTTGTTGGAGAGGTTGTATTAGGCATCTGTTACTTAAAAGTTGCTGCAGAGTTACATTTGTTACTTTTCAGGGTTGAACGCTGGAGCTGTTGCAAGTGACCACTGCAGTTTTTGGGCTGTGATGGTGAGGCCCTGAAAAGAAGTGCTGGCTTAGGTTATCACTGGATAGTGATGGCGCCTGGCCTGTGTCCCCTGTCCCCACTGCCACTAGAGGGACAGAGCAGCAGCTGCTCAGTTTACCTCTGCCCGTGGACTGCTTCCAGACTCCCAGCAGTTGCACCGGAATGTTTTAATGAGTTAGTTTTGTGGGAGTTAAGGTCTGTGTTGGACTTTTTTTTTCCTTAGCGTTTCCTTCATTTTCTTAGTTGTATGTGGAGTCTAAGCCCATGAGGCTTCATAATGGCTTATTACAAATAGATCCAATATGTAAAAACAAAACCTTTTAAGAGGTAGAGTCTGATCTAACAGAGCCAAGTTGTGCTATATTTGAGCTTCTGAATATGGAACTTAAACACCATTAGTATTTAAATAGCAGCCTGAGTTAGGCTCTGCACGTGACTGGGACATGGACAAACAGAACCAGGAAGGGTGCTAAACCATTGGAGAGGGCGGATGAGAAAGAAGCAGGTGTGATAGTTGGGAATTGTGGCACAGCTTGGCGCAGTTCACTACCCTCGGGGACTTTCCCTCATTGCCTACATTTGGAGATCCACCCATGGGAAGTAAAAATGATGCCGGTTAGTTTAAACAATTGTCTGTCCAGAAAGCTCTTTACAGTACTCTCCCTGGAAATGTATTTGTTTGAGAGATAATGAATGCTTGATATGTACGTATCTAGTGTTGAGAAGAAGTGCTAAGGATATAGGGGGGAAGCTCATTAAGATCTTCATAGGCTTTGAGCACCGTAGGTCTTGATGGCTTCCAGATTAAGTGTGTGCTCAGTTGTTGTTCCATTCATAGTGTGCATGACAGCTTTTGCATTCAAGTTAGTTGATGGAACAAAGCTGTTAGTGCTTCTAGCATCTAATGAGGTTGAAGTTCCTGAGCAGTGTCAGTTTTGACCTCAGACCTAATGTCCGACCTCGTTTCTTCTACCTCTTAATTGCATAACTTTTCCTCACCTGTTCTGGGGACTAGACCACACATAGTGCTGTTTGGGAAGACTAGGGGAGATAGATGTGCAGTGCACCCAGCTCAGTTCTTTGTAGCTGTGTACATGGGGTGTGCTCATGCTATATGCCCAGTAAGGTTCCTTTGTAGAATAGCATTGTAAGTTACCGAAGAAAGCTTGCCTACCAGACTAAGATACCCCACAGCCTGTTGAGAAGATGAGTCTGGGTCTTTGTGACATTTGGTGTAGTCTGCATACCAGGGGTTATATGAAAGAACTTCTAATTCCCATGGTAGGTATTAGATGCTTCCATTCTATTAAAATAAATAAAAAATAAACTCATTCCATTCAATGGAGACACCAGGGGTCAATTCTTTTTCTGAATTCCATTCTGAGAGAACTATCCTATATTTGAATTTTTGATAAGAGCTTGGGAAAAGTTTATAAATGCCAGACTTGTTAAAAAACATGCCTTCCAGCCGGGTGTTGGTGGCACACGCCTTTAATCCCAGCACTCAGGAGGCAGAGGCAGACGGATCTCTGAGTTTGAGGCCAGCCTGGTCTACAGAGCCAGTTCCAGGACAGCCTCCAAAACAATACAGAGAAACCCTGTCTTGAAAAACCAACCAACCAAACAAACAAAAAAAACCCTCCAAAAACAAACAAACAAAAAAAAACATGCCTTCCTTTTTTCCTAATGGGAGTGAAGAGGACACAGAGAAATACAGTGTCGTGTGGCAGCCTAATACTCCGAAGTAGCATCATTTTCCAGATGAAGCGATCTCAAACTTTGTAAAGATTGTTTTAGATGGGCACAGTGCCCTGAAGCCCATCTGTTCCGTTCTCAGCCCCATATGGGATGGTAAACCATCTCATAGAATGAATGGGACTAATCAGTTTGGTTTAATAAGATAATGAGTCAATATCAGGCATCTGAAGGTTCACAGATTCATTGAACTGGATTTTGAAGTCCTCTATAAACTTTCAAAATGAGTGTTTTTGTAATACTAGTTTGTCACATGAGAAAGGGAAAGTTCTAGAGTTCAGGGTGTTTTTTTAAATTTAAGTTAGAAACAAGCTTCTTTTGCATGTCAATCCCAGTTCCTTCTCCATCTCCTCCTCCCCCGCCCCCAACTAGCCCACTGTCCTATCCCCTTTCTGCTCCCTAGGGAGGGTGAAGCCTTCCATGGGAGATCTTCAAAGTCTGTTATATCATTTGGAGCAGTCCCTAGGCCCTCCCCCATGTGTCTAGGCTGAGAGAGTATCCCTCTATGTGGAATGGGCTCCCAAAGTCCTTTGCTATACTAGGAATAAATACTGATCCACTGCCAGAGGCCCCATAGATTGCCCAGGCCTCCTAACTGACACCCACATTCAGGGGTCCTATGCTGGTTTCCCAGCTATCAGTCTGGGATCCATGAGCTTCCCCCTTGTTCAGGTCAGCTGTCTTTGTGGGGTTCCCTGGCTTGGTCTTGACCCCTTTGCTCATCACTCCTCCCTCTCTGCAGCTGGATTCCATGAGTTCAGCTCAGTATTTGAGCTCAGGGGTTTTGCCAAATGCTTTTTATATCTCTTTGAGCCCATTTCTGTCTATGCTTATTATCCCACCATAATAGTTGGCTTGTTCTGGCCTGCTGTTTGTAAGTACACATTTATATTAGAAATAAAAGTGTGATTGCTGCTGTATGAGAGCATACCAAAAGACGTATTTGCCAGGTGCTTGGGAACATGCTTTTGGAAAAGCTCTGCCACCATGTGTGATTTAAGAATGCCAAATTTGGGGGATAAAATTGAAGTCCTTTGTGGCCTGAGAGATTTTAAAGAGGTGAAGAATTTATCATGGAAGATGTTTGTGAAGATAATGCTACTAAATATGGAGGGAAGCTTTGACTCTTCTGGGCTACCATAAAACTGAACTCAGGCTTTAAAGTATTAACTGAACTCAAAATTTGAGGAAAGAGTGGATTTCTTTTTCTTCTTAGAAATACCACAGTCTGGTATTGCTTCCTAATAATACAAAGTCAGTGACTTCCAAGAATGTGCAAAGGATTCCAAATTAGCTTCATTTTCTTTTTAGAAAACATTTATTTTTTTAAAATTATGTGAATGTGTGCATTTGAATGCAAGTAACTTACCTGAGTTCACAGGAGTTTCAGTTCCCTGGAGCTGGAGTTAAAGGGAATTGTAAACTCCTGATGGAGGTGTTAGGGGCTGAACTCAGGTCCTCTGCAAGAAAACTATGTACTCTTCTTAAGCACAGCCATTGCTCCAGGCCCATCCTCCCTTCCTCCTACGTTTGATGTAAATGAATTACTTAATGAAGCAAACTACCTGCTATCGTTTCATTTTTTTTTCTGAGTGTATTCATATAGTGTACAATTCAGGATCCTGGGATTAAAAGTTTATTAGAAGTGCTTGATCTTAAAGTAATATATATTTCCAAGTCTCCTGACCATCCTAAGAACAAAGCCAATAATTTATACTAAAAACAAGCAGATGTAGGAGCTATTGGAGAGGGAAAAGGTAGGCTAGTGATAAAAATCGCAGTTGATTTAACTTGAGACATGATTTCTTTAACTTGGGTGAGTCAATCAGTTTTTTTTTTAATTTATTTGTTTTGGGGGGGCGGGGTGGGAGGGTGGGGGCGGTGAGGCAGGGTTTCTCTGCAATAGCCTTAGCTGCCCTGGAACTCTCTATGTAGACCAGCTGGCCTTGAAGTCACAGAGATCCTTTTGCCTCTGCTCCCTAAGTGCTGGGACTAAGGGGCGTGCCCTGCCACCACCTGGAAACAATTCTTTTTCATTTAAAGGAGTCTGACAAATGTAAAGACTTTTGTGTTTTGTTTTTCCTTTGACATTGCCTTTTACTCTTGGTTGATAGAACTTAACATATTTTATTACTGCTTTTTGCCTTTGATTCTGTAGTAAGTTGACTGCTTTAAATATATCTTCTGTTATGGATGGTTTCACCCATTTTACTTCATCCTTTGTCTTAGTGAATGTGAAAGCACATTTGGTTAGTTCTTGTTTTCCTTTAACAAAACTTGGTATTTACATCTAGTGGTGTGACTTCAGTCCCAGCAACACTTTGAATGATAACTTTGAAAAGGGTGAGAAAATACATTCATAATGGGATTTTGCTAGACGTCGAGGGGTTTCTGTTGTTTGGGAGATGATTCCTTTTGAATTGGGTGTATGACTATTTAGCCACGACTGACTTGGTGCTTGGTGTTGCCCAGTGTGGTCTTACCTCCTGTCTCAACTCGGATACTTGGGATAAAGTTGTTTCCCTTAGAATTAAAGCTGAATTATGTATCGTTTACCTGTTTGTTAGCTAGGAAACCCAGTGCTTGCTTTCTTCCTGTTTCTTGACCATTGTGCTTCATTTGGCAAATATTTACTGAATTACCTATTCAGAATGCCACAAACTCTTCTAGGGGCCGGAGAGACAAAGATATTGCTTTTGTTAAAAAAACAAAAAATGTTCTTTTCTTCTGACGGCCAACCAGGACTGTTTGTCCAATGGACACAGGAATCTGTGGGAAGTTCATTTTCTAAATAGAAGTTCTTTCGGAATCAGTGATGGAAAGTGGATAAGGCAGGTTTACCAACTTAGTTATAATGTCTTATTTCATAAATCACACATTGTGAGCAGGTTTAAATTTAGGTCAGCAGTGGCACAAGTCTGTAAGGTAGAATCACACTTCTAGACTGGTGAGTACTGTGTGTGGTCCTAGCACTAAGGAGGCAGAGGTAGGAAGATCAAGGCCACCCTGGTCTGTGTGAGGCCCTAGCTTAAAAACAACAACAACAGTTATCTTATCCCAGTTCACTGTTTAAAAATAACTAATATTAGCCATGCATCCCTCATTATTTAATAATTTAGTGCCGAGGGCAGATTTCACAAATATCCTCATTTGACAGACATTTCAACAGAATTTTCTCTTGACTGTGCAAATGCATATAATGCTAAGTATGTATAAATAATGCTTAGCGCTTCTTTTTGGTTTGTATATGACAGTTTTGTAAGACAGTTACAGAGAGTGCTGATGACTGTTAACCTGCTGGTGGATAGACCACACCCCATTTGTGGTGACATCATATCACAGCACTGCAAGTCTTGTTACCTTTGGTTTGAAATTTATTCTCTGGTGTTTACATTTTATTCTTATAGAGCACTTAGTTTTTTCTCTTTGAAACATCACGTAGAGCAGCGGTTCTCAACCTGTGGGTTACTACTCCCTTGGGGTCGACCAACCCTTTTACCGGGGTCGCATATCAGATATCCTGTATCAAACTTAACTTGGAGCACAGAGCATACCAGGTTCCTTGATTGATTTTTATTTAGCAAAGTCTCTGTGTTTACTCATTGCTGAGTAAGAATGTGCCTAAGTTCTGATGCTACAGGCAGAATAAAGAAGTATTCTGAATGAAATCTGACTTTGAGAAGTTTACAGATGTCCTCATTTCTTGAGCCAAGTCATACTGACCTAACGTAAAGGTTTTAGGCTTTTCTTTTCTGTGGTGGTTAAGGTGCTTTTAACATGTATTCTGGAAGGTGCAGAATAAATCAAAGGTTTGGAGGTAGTCAGCTTACCATTCCTGTTGAAGTTAGCTTACCATTCCTGTTGAAGTTGTGAACTTAACCTAATGTTAAGCTGAGAAAAGTTTATTCGAAACTTAAAAAGATTGTCATGTGTGTTTGTTCAAAATTGCCCTGCATCTTTTCCAGTTTTCACCCAGTTGTGTGTTAACGATTGGTTTTTACTTGACAATTGGCCGGAAATAGGGAAATTTGGAAAAATCCCAACCTTTGTTTATGATTGCCAAATAGATAAAAAAAAAACCTACCGTGATGATTGCAGTTAAATTTTACTTGGATTTCATTAGTGTAGAATTTGAAATAATCCTCAGCAATTTATACTGAAATATTATCACAAAAGGAAGGGACTTGCCAATAAAATCAGTTAGAGTTTGAGGGTCGTTGTCCCATAGTTTTGCAGCGTTTCTGTAGCTCTTACTGGCATCGTAGAAGGGTGTGACAGGAGGCAACTCTCTGATAAGCTGTTCTAGTGGTTGTTGCCTCTAAGAACTAAGTTCTTTAGTTCTAAGAACTGCCTGACTTTGAGATAGTCCACATTCAGGTCTTGGTTCTAACTTGCACCCCTCACCTGGTCTACCTCCCGGATGTAATAGGACAGCACTTTTTAGAACACACTGGTCTGAAAACTCCCGGGCTGTTTGGGAACTGTGAGGGCTGAGTGTTACCCCTTTGCCTCATGAAGCAGCCTGTGATTATTTATCCCACGTCTTTCCTGGGTGGCAACTCCACCTCCTCTGTTACTTTCAGTTTTTTTCATTTCTTTTAACTTTTAGAAATTGTAGGTTGGATGGTTAAATTCATCACAGGTTTCCTTTTCTTGGGCCAGATTGTTTTTATTTCTCATTTGTGTTGAGTTGGATATGTTCCTAAATAGAAGGGTTCAGCTTTCTCTTCATCTTCAGGGTTTTAGAATTCATTGTAAATGTTGTTAGATAATGGAGTAACCATTCCTTTTCAGCTTTGGTATGTTTCCAAACTGGCTGCCAGAGCCAGGAGGAAGGAAGGCAGTAGACACTAACTGTTGGTTACTACCTCCTTAATGCTGAGACTATAACCGTTGTTGGTTTATAGAGAGCAGGAGAGAGCCCAGCCCTCGTTCCACTAACAGGTAAGGAACCCTTGTGATAACCAGTCGTGTGAGAGGGAAGTAACTTGTAGAATTTTTGCCCTTCATTTACCCAAAATATAACATGTCCCAGAAATAGGACACCATGGCTGACTAATCAGAGAGCAGGGACACACGGCACTTTTATAGTTAGTGGGAGGTCTTCAGCTTTAACTGTACCACAAAGATAATCATTTTCCCCGAGGCACTACTGTTAATTCCTGTGACTTTACATACATGCCTGCCTCTCTGGTTCTCCTTTCAGCTTTCCCTTGCTCAGATGCTATGTGCTTTGAACCTCTGTCCTATATACGATAAAGCTGGTTTCCAGGATCTTTAGCATCATCTATTGTTAGGTATGCTTTGATGCTTTAATTTCTACATTGTGGTCACTAATGATTATTCCTGGTCCCTCTTGGCTCCAAACAAAATGACCATGCATTTAAAAATTTTAAATGTATCTTTTACCTGTGAACGTTATCCAGCCCTCCAAGTTCAAATGTGAATGAAGAAGAAATCTTTTTCATTGACAGAAATCAGAGCTTTGGTAAAACTCAGATTTTAACCTCTTTTTTTTGCCATAATATTGGCCTATAGTGTGGAACAATTCTCTCCAAATTACTGGAATTTAAACGATTAAATTGAGCTTTGTAGGTATTCCTGAAGTGTAGTATTCTGTTACTACAGTTATTCTGTTTCTGCTTTCCAATCCGTCTTCTTTTCTTTGATGGAAGAATTAACTGGCTCTTTCGATGTATCTGAGGTTGATTGAATGCCTTCTCCCTGTCCCTTAAAGACGACTATGATCTTGTTTCCCATCATAATGTTTTTTTGCTTCAATCTTCTATTTGAGGTTGAGTGGTTTGTCACAGAGTATGTTATGGCTTAGATCAGTACAGGTCCCTTCTTAATAGCAACTAAAGAATTAATCATTTGTGGTAACAGACTTCTAGAATTCAAAGTAAGATGTACTCAGGAAAGTTTGTCCCAAGATAGCTCTTTTTTTGTCCTGAGGATAAGCTATTACAAACTCAAATGACCAGAGTGTGTAATTTTTTAATAAGAATTTTTTCTTAAATCTATATTCAGCTCTATTTCAGTGCTTCTCTCCTACCAGAGGTGCAAGGAGTGATCCTAGAGCCACAGATACAAGACCACGGAGAGCTTTTGACGCCAGGGTCCACTTTCTCCACTGAACCCTTGGAGACAGAATGCCCAGCTTCTGGAGAGAGTGGGAGAGGATAATAAACAAGTGGGTGCTTTCCATTCTTTACTTGGGTTTATTTATAGAGTGGAGTGTCCTTCTGTTGCCCATTTTAGTCAGTTGGTAATCTCCTTGGCTTCTTACAAGAACCAGGTGGGACTGCAATCTCTGTTTTTTCTGAGAATACTATGTAGTGCCCATTCAAAAAAAAAAAAAAACCAAAAATAAAATTTATTGAATTTTCTCTCCAGATAATTAAAGCAGTACCTAATCTGGGGCACACACACATGATTTGGTCTATGCCTGTGTTGTTCACAGAAATTTAAGAAAGGCAGTAATTCCCCACTTTGGCCTTTATTGTAACAGTGAACTGGATAGAGTTCTTATAGAGTCCTGCGCTTCTTCCTTGGGTGAGCTGGACATCTGAGATCTCTTAATTTATATAGTTGAATGTCCAGTTGTCACCCTGCCCTGTTAGTGAGGACTCTTTGGTCTTTTCCTACTAAATGTTAGGCCTTCACACTCAAGTCTCTTAGGAGATGGAATGATAGTACTGTTGTGGCTTTACTGTCAAAAGTAGGTTTCATCCTTTAATAAAATATATATGAATGAGTATAAATTTCAGGATTTAATGTCCCTGACAGTTACATTCAATATACTCAAAAGTAGTTTTCTAGTCCCTAGGAATGACTAGATTTTTCCTAGAGCATTAAGATGGTTCTTTGTTAGTTTCTTTGATGCCAAGGGTAGGGTCTGAGTCCAGGCAGTTCTTACATCTACAGTGGGTAGAATGTGAAGTTGGTGCTTTGGCAAGTTTTCATTGTTTCCTTGGTGGCTTCCTTCTGTGACTCCAGGTATCTTGATAATGGGAGACCGGTTTATGTGTTCTCTAATTGCCCAGATTTCTTTCAACTGGTAAAACATGATCCCTCTTCAGCAAAAGGAACTCCTCTAGCAGAGCCCACATGGACGATGTGTGTGTCACACATGCCAGCACCTGCAGTTTGGAAGGCAGTGGTGAATGGATCCATGCAGTATGTCTAGAAGACACAAGGATGAGCCAGCCACCTGATCTTGTTTCTCACAGTCGTTTTAAGATTTATTCTGGGTTATTTTTGGTCTGAAATGGAAAGGCTCAAATAATGAAGTAATCTTTTCATATTGGAGTTTCATATGGCCTTGAAAATCCTTCTTATTCTGAAGACTGAAATAGAGGAAGCTTGAGAGTCCTGTCTTTCAAAGCAGCTCTCTGTATCTGTTCACTTACAGGATTTGTGGGACTGAAAATCATTTTAATCAAGTATGCATCCCCCACTTTAAAACATAGCATAAATACACAGAAAGTTTGATAACCCCCTCTACTCCCTCTTCCCTTACCCAGTGCTAAAGGGGACTAGCAAATAAAGGGTAAACCCAACTCTTCAAGAGTCTGTTAATGTTCGATGTACTCTTAGCTCATCCCTGGCTGGTCCTGATCCTTATTCTTACTGTAATTTATCAAATTTACAAAGTTGTAGAGCTATCTCGGCAACCAGCAGAGTCTGGTCTGTGTTCCTAAGTAGTAAATGCCTGTTAGGGTTTCCTCTGCACTAGGCATACTACACTTGAATGACGCAGAGCAGTTGGTATGGAGTGGTGATAATCCAAAGAGTCACTGAACCTGCAGGTGTGAATGAATGTAGTTATCCAGATCACTGCTTGAGAGGAGCTACCAAACAATTGTTTCTTTGGTTATCTAGTAACTCTCTAGAAGCCAGTCAAAGCTGTTAAGGAAAACTGTAAGTCAGCTGATGCTGCCAGCTCCTTTTAATTTGGAATAAGTTTTAAGAAGAGAAATTGTATAACAATAACAACTGAAATATTAGGCGATCAAAGTGTAAAAGCTACATTTGCTAAAATATAATCTGCTTTTAGACTCTCTTGGCTATAAGAACTATTTTTTCTTATAAATATAAACATTTTTCTAAAGTACAATGTTTAAAAGTAAATTTTAAAGATAATTTTGAACAGAAAATTTCCCCACAGAACTCTGAAATCCCATGAATGATTACAGTTTTGTATTCCTGACTTAATAAGATCCTTCATGAATACATATAAACAAAAAACCAAATTCCCTAACATTTTAGTAAGAACTCAGGGAACTGAAAGTGAGATTTGCCTAGAAATTGAGCTTCATTCTTTAAATGATTGTAGAAACCATTTTATGGCCTGAGATCACTAGCCTTTTGTCTCAGCACTGAAGACAGAGAGAGATTTAAGCTTGGAATCTCAAGCTTTAATTAATTTCAGCTCTGTTCTTAAAGTATGCAAAAGAAATGCCAGTGCATTTCCATTACCTCATGCACTGGAAGCTATTTCAAAGTGAAACTTTTTGTATATTACTGTGTACTGATTTGTTTAAACTTTTAATTTTGATGCATTTTCCTTTCAGATTTTAAAAGAACAATTTCGTGTCACAATATGCAATCCTTTATCATTTACGTGTTTATTTTATGAATATAAGTTATTTTCTAGAATGATTAATTGTGTAATATTTGTATTATGTGATCATTTGAAAACTAATAAATATTTTCTCCATGGAAAAATGCACTTACTGATAAATGACTGATTTTTATTTCAGGAATAGAAAGTGAAAATTGCAACCATACTTTTAAGTCTAATTTAATGTGTCTTTTGCTAAGTATTTCTGATTTATATTGTCTTCTGTCTAATTTTTTTTGAGAAAAGACTTTCTCTGATTGTTAAAATTCTGGCGTCTATATGGTAAATAACAAGAGTAATTTATTCAAATTGCATACATAAAAAGTCCCTCTGCTCTCAAAGCAGAAGCCATTTGAAAATGAAGGCCAATTGGAGAACAACCCAAGTGATGAATCGTTCCCAAGAAAGGTGTTTTCTGTTTTTTGTTCAGCTTGAACAAATAATAGGTCCTGACTTCAGAGTCTTACCTTACCCAGACAATGTTGATGGTTCTTGTCTTCACGACCTACATTCACTCACCTAAAGCTGGCTATTAGAGAAATTACCCCTTCTTGAGAGTGCAGGGTCTGTTAGAGGAGCGAGGTTGACTTTTGGATTTGAAGTTCAGAAAGTGGACTCCTGTACTTTAAAATTACATGAGATGGAGTCCTAGGCTTGACAACCTGGGAATTTGATCAGACCTCCTAAGGAAATGATACTCTGAACAAAATGAGGGTTATAAATGAAAATTTTAATTTGAGATAGCTACTACATTGGGGCAGGGGAAATGAAGCCAAGACTTTTTGGTTTTGTTCATCTGGTAAGTTTGGAAAAGATGAGATAAAATTTCTACTAAAGTGCAAAGTTCCTAATGTTAGAATTAAATTGTTGAAAAGATTGACAGTTGTGTTTGAGTGGAAGGCTGTGATTCCTCTACACAAGCCTTTTTATATGCATCAGAATTTTCAAAACTATTGCAAAGATAGTGGTGAAATGAGAGTTTTACATGCTTCTTTAGCATGAGTTTTTCCTATGCTACCATTACCCTTCAAATAAAGCATTGCAAAGTGGAAATGTGGTTGTTGGACCATTATCTTCAGGAGTCAGCCACGGGCTACGGCTTCACCACCACTGACAAATTTAGCTGTAGTATGAACATGCTTTGATTCCCCCCCCCGACGAAATAAAGATTGGGTTTTTTGTTTTGTTTCATTTTTGGAGGGGGTGGATCTTTGAGAGCCTCTATCCTATGAAAAGTCACATGCCAGTGACTGTGAATTACTGACCTTAACTGCAAACTTAGCTGCAAACATGCATGCATCTCTATTTTCCTTGCTTTGTTGAGCAGAGCTTCCATGCTCAAATGTCCCAATCAGCGTCTTTTTTCATTTAGTTATTTTTGTTACTTGTAAAGAAGATTGCATATTAATTGGGTTCCAAATGTGAAAAATTCATGTTTCAAAGTTATCACACAGGTGCCCTGGAGTTTTTTCACTAGTATATATGTCTAAGGCAAATTTGATTGTTATAGTAAAAGTTTTCCAGGCCTTTGAAAGTGTGCATTGGAGTTTTCAGAAATTCTGACCAAAGGGATTCTCTGCACAAGAGGTAAGGCATGGTGCAGGTAGAGGAACATTATGAATGCGGTCAGTGCAGTGACTGCTGGCTACATAAACCCTAAAGTTGGCTGCTCTGCAGACAGGTAAAGAAGTAGGAAAGCAGTTTTTCCTAGAAACGTTTCCCAAGAGTACAGAATAGACAAGCCACAAATTGGGCTTTACATGTTTGGGGTTTATTTAGAGATATATCCATAGACATTGTGGCCTTTTTTATGTACAGGTAACCTCCAATGTTATAAGGTGCGGAGGCAGTTTCTGCCTTTTCTCTCTTAGTTGTTAATGATCCATATTCATGTGGATTTTATTTGAGACACAGTTTTCCTGTGTAACACAGGCTGTCCTCAACTTGTGATCCTCCTGCCTCAGCCTCCTGAGTATGTGACAGGTGTGTTTCACAGTGCCTGGCCTTTAATGTCTTGTCTTGCATCCTGTGAGGACCTGACATGGAAGTTTCAGGGTTCTGGCTTCACTTTGCCTGAGTCTTCCTGTTTCTGTTGCTTCATTCTTGGGATTCAGAAAAATACTGAATCTTTATTTTGGTTTGATAAATTAAGGAATTTTACAGATACTCACTTAAAGTAACTTGGGAATCCTATATTTCCAAGATAAATAATATATAGTATATAAAAGGAGAAAGTTATACTATTATATTCCTTAAGGACAGTAAAATAGGCTCAAAAAATTTGAATTTTAGTACAGCACTTGGTATATCCTAGAGAAATTAATTCTTGACTGGATGAGATGGGGAAACAGGTTAGAAGTTTTTCTTAAGGTCACCAGTGAGAGTCATTGACTCAGGAGGGCTCTGCAGAAAACAACATGGTCTTAACATCCACATTTGAGCTATTTTCATAAAAGCCCCCGCTTAAAGGATTTCTTATTCTCTTAGTGTAAAGAGAATAATAATTGCTGATGTAAATCAGTCACCATTTCATGAGATAGCTCGTTCTGAGTTAGGAATCACTCTGGAAAGAACTTGACCCAGAATTTGCTCCTGTGTCCTTGTAAACTTGACCTTCAAATTAGCCAATTTATTATCCCTTCACATGTATCTTGATTGATACATAGAAACAGTGTAGCATTGCTAATTCTATACCATTCATCAATAATGAATGTGTGAAAGACTCAGCTACAGCTGGGACAGAGGTATCATATTACCAGGCCTTACTGGCCCGACTTGTAGATGACAAAACAAGTTTGACCCTTTTCATACAAGGCAGACTTTAAGATGCCTAGTAGTTCCCCTGTCGGTCCTAAGTCCCCCTTTCTACCATATTAACACCCCTGTACCCTAGTCATGAAGCTTGTCTTCAGGACATGTTTCATTTTTTCATTGTTAGTTTGTAACATTGACCCAGCACACTATAGATGTGTCTGGCAATTAAACCTGACCTTGCTTGTCCATGGGATCCTCCTATCATTTTGTCTTGATGCATTTATCCCGGATACTTAATTTCATTAGCCTAGATTGTCCTAAGCAGATAATGTATATCGTGGTGCACAAAGACATTATTTTTTATAATAACCAGGTCAATAGTCAAAGACTGTATATGTATAAGGTCCATAATTTAGTAAAAGAAGAAAGCTAATAGCTAAGACCTTGGAAAATCTGATAAAAAATATAACCTCCATTTAAGGTGTTTTTTGTTTGCTTGCTTAGTTCTGACATAAATAACTGAATTATGTATTAAGTGATCTGTATAATATAAAATGTTACTTTTCAGGGTGTTCTTGCAGATTTAATGGTAATCGGGCCTTTTGGAGCCAAACTATTGCTATGTCACTGGCATTGAGAAGATGATGAACTTGGGTTCAGTAACAGAATTAGAAATGAGAAGTAATGTTCATTGGAACAGTTTGGGAAATGGACCAAATCACTGAAGATGGTGAAGAAGGGGATGTGGAAGCCTGGGCTCTCATGCAAATACAGTCCTGTGCTGTGTATTGAACTAGAGCACAGATAAGCCACAGAGAAGCAGCGCTGCAGCTTACCCGTATTTATAGTTGCCAGTTAGAATAGTTCTTCTCCAGAATACAAAAGTGACCTCTAGGAAGACATGCGGTACTTACTGGTCTCCAGATCCACAGATGCTCAAGTGCCTTTCATTAACTGATGAAGTGTGCGTGTATCCACCCACATCTTCCCGTGTGTTAAAGGTCATCTCTAGATTAGCTGATACACTGTTCATACTTAGGAGCATCAGGACAAGACTGCACATGTGCAGTAAACCCCTGAAGCCTTGGGTCCTTGAGTGTGGAGGACAGCAGAATTAGAACTTTGCAGAAAGGAAGAATACTGTTTAGCTACAGTGGACATCCTTTGGTCCTTCACCTATGCTCATCCAACAGTTCACCTAACCTGTTAGAAAGTTGGGAGTATCTCTATTTTAAATGGCAAGAAACTTGGACTTTACCAAATCTGCCCAAGAGCATACTGTCAGTGGGCAAAGGAGATGGTGTTTGAAATCAATCTGTTTAAAGAATTTTAGTATGTCTTTGTTTATCAAAAACATTTTATTTGTTTTTTTTTTTTTTTTGCCAAAAGAAGGCTGATCCTCAGGACAGTTTTTACTTAGAACTGTAGTATCAAGTCTACAAAAGGACCAGTTTACTTCATGTGCACTTACAGACTTTCGTCGGATTGTAGGAAAATGTACCAGACAATGGAGAGGCCTCCTTTCCCATAGTGTTTTACATTAGTGTGACACACTTAAGATAGGTGAATGAACCCATACCTTGTTAACAGTCTTCCATTGCCATTCCTGCTGTGTCCCGTGCCATATTGTGCAATGTCACAGATTGACAGCATCAGAACCACTGCCCTAGGCTCTCTCCTGGGCTGCTGTGGCTGGGTCCTATGGTAAGCCTTGCACAGCTCTTTGCTACACAAACTGCCAGACTGTTCAAAGGCAGAGGCTTTACTCACTGAGCTAGTCCCCAACCCTGAAGAGGATTTTACTTTATACTGGTAATTTTCAAAGTGTCCCTTGGAACCAGCTGCTTCTGGGGGGCATCTTAGAAATGCAGGTTCTCTGACCATTCTGTTTTGCATTCCCGCTGGCAGTGAGTGAGTCCTGGAGCTGGTGTTCTCCCCAGCATTACGTGCTGTCTGGTTCTGGCTGCTCTGTTGGGTGCAGTGACATCTCATTCAGCTCAGTTTCCTTGCAATATGCTAAAGGTCCTTTTCATAAGGGGTTTCATCTCTGTTAGCTGCTTTGGTGTTAGGTATCCTACTGAAGGGCATTGTCCTGCTTGAAACTCAGCTAATTAATTTTGACCAGGTAACTGTGTTTGGATGCCAGTCCTTTTTCAGACGTACGTGTGACAAAATTATCCCCCATTCTGTGGCTTGTCTTCAGACAGTGTCCTTTTCAGAAGAGTGTTTTCATTTAAAGTCCATCCTGACACTTTAGCTTTATAAAAATTTATTGCAAACCTGTTCACATAGATTTCCCCCCCCCCCTTCGTTAACTAGTACCCCCCTCCACCCCCAAGTTTGGCATTTTACAAATGCAAAGGATTTCTTCACTGAGTCGCCCTCGTTGCTTTTTGGAGATAACTTGACTCTGTTCTTGCTTTCTCTTGGCATGCTGGTTTGTCCTGGTGCTTTCCTACCATTGGGGAGGATTTGAAGCCACGGTAGTGCTAGTCTTCTCTTGTCTGCAGCGTTGTGCTATTTTCTATTTTTGTTTTTTCCAGGCCACATAATCTTTCAAATCTCTTAGTCTCCATCCACAATGTAACCTGCCGAAGAATTTGATTGGCTGTGTTGAATCTAATGCCAATTTGGGACGAGCTCAAATCCTATAAAGTATCACTTAAACATCCGTGAAGATGGGACCTGTTTCCATTTTCATTTCTCATCTGTTCTTTTAGTCATTTGCCCAAATAGATTTTATAAGAGATAGTATTATAGAAGATTTAATTCCCACTTACAAAAATGAGATAGGGTCTTGTTATGTAGCCCAGGATAGCCCCAAACTCAGCCTTCTGCTTTTGATTTAGCCTCTTGAGTGCCTTGATAGGTGTGTACCACCCATTTTTACTTTGCTTTAATGTAAAAGTGAAGCAGTTTTTATTTATTTTTTTTTTATTTCAGGTACAGTGATTCATTACTTGAAGCAGCTGGCTTTATTGCCCTGTGTTAACCTCTTGTCCTGCAGTCTTCTTGTAATGACTTACAGAGTTGAGATTCCCCATCCCCTCGTCAGGTATTTTCAACATGTGGAGTGGTATCTGGGGACAAAGACAGTTGTGATTTGTTCCTCTTGAATCTTTCATTGCCTTTGCTTATTGCACTAGCTAGCACTTAGCTGTTATTGGATGAGTGAGAGACTTGCCCTTGTTGTGTGTCAGTATTAGGGAAGGCATTGCGAGGTTAGCTGTAGGGTTTTGTTCCATTCCAGTTTCACTTGGTGCTTTTAATCTGAATTGATGTTGAGTCTTGACAAATGCATAAGACTCCTTTTTTTAAAGGGGCTGCAGAAATGATGACTCAGTGGTTGTGAGCACTTGCTACTCTTTAGAGGACCCAAGTTTGGGTCCCTGCACCCATGTTGGATGACTTAGAATTGTCTCTAACTCTAGCTCAACAGGACCAGATGCTGTCTTATGGTCTCTAAAGGCACCCATACACTTGTTGCACACACACACAGACGCACACACACAGATATAAAATAAACCCTTAAAAACCAAATCTTTAAAGAACACTTGTTGCTATGAGTGCATGATTTTTTTTCTGCTGTTGCTTTATTCCTTTGGTTTCTGAGTTGAACCAGCCTTGCATCATTAGATGCTTATAAGTCTCATTTGTCACGGAGTCTAGTTCCCTTTATGTGCTGTTGGATTTTATTTGTCAAGGATTTTTGCATCATTCTTGGTAATTTCCCTTTCTTGTGTTTTCTTTGCTTTAGATGCTAGTGTAATGCTTGGCAGTTTTTACCTGTTTTGTCTTTAAGAGGCCACACCTGTGTACATGCAGGCACAACACACATGTACATGTGTACATGAGCCAAACATGCTTGGTAGAGAATATTGTTCATGAAGTATTTGGTTGAGTTCAGTCCTCAGTGTCTGATGCTTGTGTGCGCGCTGTGTTTTAGTAAACTGTGTCATTTGATCTATTTCATCTAAGTTGCCACGGGGATAGCTTAACAAATCTTTCTGTCTTTTATTGTCTGTGGGGTCTCGTGGTTTCTCAGCTATATCTTTCACTGGTTACTATGGACAGCAGTCAGTACATTGATCAAAGAACTAGATTTTGGGTTTGATTTTCCTGTCTTGGGTTTTCTTGTTGATTTTCTTGGTTTTGGACTGTTTGATTTCTGATCAAACAATTTTACCTGCCTGTTGCTTTAGGTCTACCTTGCTTTTCCTAAGATGAAAGTTTAGATTATGAGTCTTTTTACACATGAGCATTCAGCACTGTAAGTTTCCCTGCAGGTATTATTTTTGTGCACTGATCCCCAGATCTTGATAGTTATAGTTTCTTTTCCTAGTTTGGAATACTTTTTTCTTTTTAAAGATTTATTTATCATGTATGCAGTGTTTTGACTGCATGTGTGCCTGCATGCCATAAGAGGGCACCAGATCTCATTACAGATGGTTGTTGCTAGGAATTGAACTCAGCACCTCTGGAAGGACAGCTAGTGCTTTCCACCTCTGAGCCATCTCTTCATCCATTTTTAAATACTTTTGACTTTGTGGAGTTGGTTTTCTCTGCCCACCTCAGTGCTGGTTCTGGGAGCCAAACAGATCACAAGGTTTCGCCAGTTGGAGTCTTGACATGCCGAGTCATCCTGCCAGCCCCTAGTCTGAAATATTTAAAGTTCCTCTTGAGACTTTTTAAAAATCACCCATGTGAATTTAAAAGTACATTGAATTGCCAAGGATTCGAGGGCCTTCAGCTGACTAGAAGTAATTGGGAAGTGTTTCTGAGTACCAGTTTAATTCCACTGTCTGAAAGCATTTGATCTTTTGCATTTGTTGTTGCATGTTTCATTGCTCAGGATATATAGTGTCTGGGTGACTGTCTCATGTGAACTTCAGAGGAACGTGAATTCTTACTCCATTGTGTGCAGTAGCCTGTAGCTCTCATTTCTGCCCTGTTGGTTGACAGTGCTGTTAGGTTGTGCCCTTACTCTCTCCTGATAGGCCTAGTAGTGACTTGCAAGTCTGTCACTGTAGTAGACGATTTGCTTGTTCTAATATTTCTGTCAGCTTTTCCTCAGGTATTCTCATGTTTTTAGTTAGACCTTTTTCATTGTTAATACTTACCTAAATATCTTGACTTTTTTCTGTTCTCAAACCTCCTTTGTCTGGAATGAATACAACTACTTCCACATTTTTAGATTTTTTCTCTTTCAAAAAAGGTGTTTTGATTATGTGTATGTGAGAGTCTGTGGACGTGTGAACACAGGTGCCAATGGAGGGCTTTGGGTTCCCTGGAGCTGGATCTCAGGGCAGTTATGAGCCACCTGACCTGGGTGCCAGGAACTAGGACTTTCTGGAAGGACAGTGAGTTTTTAACCACTGAGCCAATTCTCTAGCCCTTCCAAGTTTCTTTTTTGTTAGGATGGCTGGCCTCAAGCTCAGTATGTAGCCATGGATGACCTTGATCTTGTGACTCTTGCCTCTTCCAAGTGTTAGGATTATAAGCATGTGTTAGGGTACAAACTCAGGGCTTCATGTGTGATCAGCAAGCACTACCAACTAAGCTATGTCCCTAATTTCCCAATATCTTTTGATTAGTATGAGCGTGCTCTATATTACCTTTTCTCTACTGTGTGGGATGTGTGTCTGAGTGTAGGCACACATCCTGGGCATGTTCTGCTGAACTGTATGCTTCAGGCCAGCTAGCTGGCACTTGAACTCTTGGGCAGTTCTATCTCCACCGGCCATGCCACCACACGAGTGCTGGGATTACAGATGCAGAATACTACATCCAGGTTGCTCAGCAAAGACTTTTAAACCTCTGAATGATCTCCCCTCACCCCCACCTCCGTATAGGGTCTCAGGCTATAGTCCCTTGCTAGCCTTGAACTCAAGGCCCTCCCTCCTATGCCTCAGTCCTGGTGCTATACATATGTACCATCATTTCCCCCCTTATCACTCAATTCCTGATCTGTATGTGCTTTTAAATTGAAACAAAATCTCATGTGGAAAACACATATTTGGATCTTCATACTTGTTTTTCTAAATCATTTGAGGGATTTATTTACACAGCACTTGCATGATGGCTGAAATAGCTGGTGTAATGTCCCGTATATAACTTTTCATTTCTTTTACATACTTTCAACATTACTCTGCCGTCACCTCCCCCTTTTTTGTAGCAATCAAACATTTTATGAAATTCTCTGTATCTTTTCTCCTACCCTTATACCTTAAGGTTTTATTTAGTCGTGGAATTTACAGTATCCATCTATGGCAGACTTACTTTATCGTGGAGCACCCTGGTCCTCACACGGATTGGTGCAGTCACCATTTCGCAAAGACGCAGATCAGTTGAGAATTGGAAAGATGACTTACATTTTCTTATGTCTCTAAGCTCTCCCCCCATGTGTAGGTCTGTGTCATTTTCCTTTCACAGGGACTTTTCACATTCCCAGACACCACTTCTCGGTGGCCATCTCCGCCGTCTCTGTCTTGTCCGCTGAAGTCTTGCTTCACTTTGCAAGGGTGGTTTGGCTAGACACAGAATCATGGGTTCTTTGAACCTCTTAAAGAATATTTCACAGCAGTCATCCTGCTCACGTGGCCTCTGGAGAAATGCCTGCCATCCCTGATGAATCTGATTTAATATCTTCAGCCTTTTTAGAAAATCTTGGAGGCATGCATCAGCCCGTATTGGGGTCCTACAGTGTTATGGGTTGAGCTCCTGTTGCTGGCCTCTGCCCCCTCCCCCCTGGAGAATCTTCACTGAGTGGAGAGAGTATTCTGGGAGCTTTGCTGTGGTGGTTTTCCTTCCCCTAAAAGCCTGTATTTTGTGTGTTGTTCGACACTAGATCCTGGATGTGTTCCTGCCATTAATGATCATGTAGATGTGGGGGTCCCACAGGGCTTTACCAGGAGTCTCTCTCTCTTAGTTCCCAGTAACTGCTCACTCATTCCCTGGCCTCTGCACCAGCTGTGAAGTTAGGCAGACGTTTCTGCTTCTTAATTTTCTGCATTGGCGTTTCCCTTTGTTGAGCTGGAAACCAGAGTCAGCACTCCGGTTGAACTCGCCTTGACTGTACTGGAACTCCAGCATGTAGGAGAGTTGCTCTTTAGGACCTCGGCAAGCCAACGCTGCCACTTGGATTTGTTTACTTTTTCCTGAGCACCCACTCTCTATCCCACACGCCTTCCCAAGCCCTCCCCGTACTCTTTCCAGAGCTCTTATCCTTGTTCTCTGGAGCTTGACTCTGACTCTCGAATCTTATGGGATTTTTTTTTGGCTTTGATATTTTCTTGCTCTTCTATTATCGGATTATCCTCTCTGATAGGTCCTTGGTATGAATATCTTTTAAAAACTAGGTATTTAAATTTTTTTAACTCCCTCTCCCTGCCCCCTCTTCGGGCCACCCCCTACCGCGCGCGCGTGTGTGTGTGTGTGTGTGTGTCTGTCTGTCTATCTGTGTCTGTGTATGCACATCAGTGGAGGGCCCCATGGGGGCCTGAAGGGTCGTGGAGCTGGAGTTACAGTTAGCAGCTGTTCTCTGTGGACACTGTGCACTGCTCTGTTAGAGCAATATTCACTCTTTGCTCCGAGCCATCTCTCCAGCCCCACCATAGGTATCTTAGTTGTGCTTTCATACGCCAGTTATTAATAAGGAATCCTTGCTTAGCCTAAGAGATTTTAAAAATGAGTGGAAACTGCACGGTGCTCATTCTTGACAGTGCCCCTTGGAGAAAACTTACCGCGTTGAATTGTTGAATCTGTGGCTGGCTGGTTCTGTCTGTGATTGGGACCACATGGTGGAGCAGGTCTGAGTGGACTTGAAGCGGAAGGCCATGTGTCATCTTAAGAATAGGATGTCCACCTTTCCCTGTACACCGGTGTCTCCAGTCTCTGCCCTTCAGATGCCCAGAGTGATCTACTTGTATTGCCACAGTTCCTCAGACTCTGTTTCCTCTTGAGTATGTTCCATTTTACCTGTTGCTTCCTGCACCACCATGACTGTTGTTGTCAAAGTCATCAAGGCTCTATGGCCCCCACCCCACAGCAAACCCAGGAGAAAACATCCCCCTGCCCTCTGTTTTACCTTGCCGTAACACAGCCTCGCGCTGAACACTTCTACTTTCTGAAACGCGGTTTCTTGGCTTCTGTAACTTGTTTTTCTCTCTCTCACCAGTGTCTTTCTAGTTATCATTTATCCCATCCAGCCATGAATGGACCTCAGAGCTCACACTGCTTATTTCTTTGTTCTCCCTGTACTTAATAGTCTTACCCAATCCAGTGGTTTCCTTTTGCTGCCCATCCGCCAGTTTTTAATCTCCTGCCCTTTTCAAGTCTTCACTCGGGAAAAGATAACTTATAAACAAAGGGAGACCAAAGCTAACCCTTGGCTGTTTTTCTGGAAGTCTGCCTCATCTCAGAATAGCTACTAAGCCCTTCTCTGATGTTGCTCTGTTACTGCCTTGAATGAGGTGGTATATTCGAGTGTACACAGACTGTGATACACAAATTTGTGACAAAGTTGCAAATATACATGGTCTTCTCGGTCACAATTTGTGACAAAGTTGCAAATACATGGTCTTCTCGGTCTCCCCACTGTGACTGGCTCCCACTGATCACCTTACCTTCTCTTGTTTTGCCTGACTTGGGTGTCATAGAGGGACAGACGCTTGTTTTCATTGCCACGAGGCAGCTGAGTGGGATTTGTTTTTGTGGCAGATCAGCCCCTTTCTATCACATCATGGTTTGTTTATGTATTGAATGGCGTCTTGGTTGTACCCAGTTTGGGGCTGATAAGAGGAAAACCTACATGAATATTCATGTTCTGCTTGCTTTCTGTGGATCCAAGTTGCAATTCGTGTGGGGAAGTACCCATTCTTAGCTTTGGCTCTATCGCACAGACTGCCACTGTCTGGTAAAGTGGCCGTTTCATTTTGCATTCTTGCCAGTTGTGGCCTACAGAGTCGTCGCTTGACGTCATCCATCATCTGGCAGTGCCAGTGTTAGATTCTGTCTGCTCACACTGTCATGTGGTAGCATTTCATTGTTTTAATTTGCAGCTCCCTAGTCCATATTGGAGTGTCTGTCCAAGTCCTGTCTCCCTTTGTTTGGTGAGATATGTCTGTAACTGCTATTCATTTAAAAAGTTGTTTCCTTAGTGACTACGAAGAATCCTGGTTCAGTGCCGATTCTTTACTGGGTGGCAGATATTTCCTCCCATTCTGTGGCCTGTTCTTTCATTCACCCAGCAGTGCTTGGTAGAAGAGAGATGTTTAATTTTAATGAGCTTTGCCTCATCAGCTTTTTTCTTTAATGCACCATGAGTTTGGTAGTTTCTATTTAAAAAAAAATCAACAAGGGTCCCAGCATTGTTATCAGCAAGGTTTAACAGTTGAGTTTCATGTTGAAGTCTGTGATCTGCCTTGAACTGGCTTGTGAAAAGTGACGTCAGGAACCAGGTGTTTTCCTCCTCATTTTCCCCACTGTATCCCACCCTGGTATTCCAGCACCAGTTGGTGAGAGACTGTTATTTTATCCTCTGGTAACTGGTCTGAGACATGTCCCCTCTCAGAGACCACTAACCTTAACCAGGCCTCTTCATACCCGGTCTCTCAATGTCTCCTTCCATCCTCCTCTTCTAAAATGGACATCACCCTGCCTCAGCTATTACCATAGCCTTCCCTCTTGCCCCCTCCCTCCTTTCCTCCCTCTCTCCCTCTCTTCCCCTCTTCCTCCTTCCTTTCCCCCCCTCCTTTTTCTCCCCTCTCCTTTCTGTAAAGCAGTAACAAGCCCCACGATTTGTCTCCCTAGCTGTCTTTAGACTTCAGACAAAATGTCTTACTCCCTGTTGTCATAGGGAATTTCTGATGACTGGGACACCCCTACTTCCCCCTTTAGAACAAAGTTAGATTTCTTTAGTTTTTTAAAAAACCTTTAGCCTGTCATCATCACTAAGTATTCAGTGCTCTTTAACCCTCATTTTTTGTGGATTGACTCCTCCGAGGTGATTCTTCTCACTTTATAAGTACATATTATTTTGTTCTGTGTATTGCCTGACTTGCTGAGGCCCAGGATGTTGTGTGTCTTATCGTTGCCTTTCATTTATAGCTAATACACATAGTTTGAAGATTATATATGTATGCATATGTACATATGTACATACATACAAATTTGTGTATATTCCTGCTTGTCTATATGTGCACCAAGTGTATGTAATTACCAGTGGAGTTCAGAAGACAAGTTTCAGATTCCCTGGACCTGGAGTTAGAGGTGGTTGTGAGCTGTCCCATGTTGGTGCTGGGAACCAAACTTGGGTTCTCTGTAAGAGTAGCAAATGCTCTTAACCATTGGGCCATCTCTCCAGCTTGAAAGAATTTTCTTTAAAAATGAAATGGTTGGTGGCACACGCCTTTAATCCCAGCACTCTGGAGGCAGAGGCAGGTAGATCTTTGTGAGTTTGAGGCCAGCCTGGTCTACAGAGCGAGTTCCAGGACAGCCTCCAAAGCAATACAGAGAAACCCTGTCTCAAAAAAAAAAAAAAAAAAAAGGAATTAACTAGAACTGTAACGCACGTGCACACATACACACACACACATGTATATATGTACACAGAGGTCACATCTATGAATATATGTGTATGTATACATCTATGTACATATGTATATATAGATGTGTACACATGCATATATATGTTGTTATATGTATATATGCATCTGTGTGTAATCTGGGTGTTTTTTGAGACCTGACACCTTAAGAATGTGACTGGCATATTTTTCATTTTTCTGTTTTCCTTGTTAACTATAGCTGAAAATATAGACTTGTTTCTAACAGAAAGGAAAGTAGCCAAACTAGGTTGATGGGTTTGGCTGTAGTGTGTGAACCCTAAGCTGGGATGTCTGTTACTTCATGCACTGTTAAGACATTTTTGATTAAAAGCCTCATACATTTAGGCTGAGCCTGTGAATCCCACATGCTTGTCTAGATTACTCCATGACTAACTCTCCCCCTCCCTCGTGCTTTTGATTTAGAACTATGGTCATTGTTGCATTTCTATTTCCACTGCTCTGCCATAGCCGGGGGTGGGGGTGGGTGGGTGAGAGACACCTCAAGATTGTCCCTGCAGAAGAGGAGTTTCAAGTGGAGAGTCATGTGCTGTCACAGTTGTAGAGTTCCTAAAGAAACTTAATACTCTTTGGGACCTTTAGGATGACCTGTTTGCTAGGAAACTGTGATAAATTCTCTTGATAGTCTCACATTTACCCTTTGGAATAAATATCACTTCAGCCTTTTGCAGTCACTTAAAATAGTCATTAGGTGTGAGTCACAGTTTTGAAATCATCTACACTGTAGTTCTTTTGTTTTTCTTGAGTGAATTGTCTTACTGTGGAGCAGTTTTGTGACAATTGTGAGTTTAATATGCTAACCCCCCCAACACACACACACACACACACACACACACACACACACACACACACACACACACACACACACACAGCTGACTAATGCCCAAATACACATCTCTAGAGCACAAGCTATTCTAAGGAATAACTGCCTGCAAGGTACCCTGGTGGGACACAGTGTAGGTTGATGTCTAGTACTTTCCCATGTTCCGGCACAGACAAGTTTAATTCAGGAAAAATCTATAAAGTAGGACCCTGATCCTTTCCAGGTTGCTTGAAAACTTAAGTATTTTTTTTCTTGCTAAAGTTAGAGAGATATGCATTTATTTTTACACAGGAAGTTTTCTGTGCAAAATATCTTGTTATATGTTTGCTAAAATTTCTAATCATAAGGCAGTAACTTTTCCCTAAATACTTGCTATGGAAATATCTTAAGTGTGTACGTTCCCGAATTTGAGGGCTACCAACTCAGCATTCCATCATTGTTTATCTGTCGCTTGACTTTTTTTCCCCTGTGGAAAATGTGACTGTGATAGTATTGGACTTGTTTTTCATCAGGTTTTCTTTCTTTCTTTTTTTCTTTTTTGCCTTTTTTGGTTTTTCAACAGAGTTTCTCTATGTAGCCTTGGCTGTCCCAGAGCTCACTCTGTAGATCAGGCTGGCCTGGAACTCTGAAATTCCCACCTACCTCTGCCTCCCAGCACTCAGGAGGTATTATTTTGGTATTTTGGTATTATTTTGTTTTTCATGACAAGGTTTCTCTGTGTAGCAGCTCTTGCTGCATAGAACTTGATTTGTAGGCCAGGCTGGCCTCGAACTCACAGAGACCCGCCTGCCTCTGCCTCCCGAGTGCTGGGGTTAAAGGCGTGCGCCACCAAGTCTGGCCCTTCATCAGTGTTTTAATAACAGTCCTGTGGTGATTGGGTTTTTAACCACTGCACAGTTCCCGATTCTCATATGAACTAGTAATGGCTGTTTCCAGCAGGAAGCAATTTATACACATTTTCTGATCAGCATATCCCTGCAGGCTCCGGGTCACCTCCGTCCCCCTTAGGTGGGATACACAATTTATACACAATTTATACACATTTTCTGATCAGCATATCCCTGCAGGCTCCGGGTCACCTCCGTCCCCCTTAGGTGGGATAGGCCGGTAGCACCCAGCTTTGTGTCCCGATGCGTTTCCACGCACTCCCCTGGAAAGGCCAAGTTACTTCAAAGGTTGTGTACACTGCAGCGTGAAACCTGAGAGCTCTACTAAAAGTGAACGGGCTTATATCAATTTAAACTCATCTTCCTGTGAAAAATTGGTGCTATTTATTGGCTATACCTTAGGCATCACCTTCATGATTTTAAGTATTAGAGATTTGTTTCCTAGATTCATTTTTATTGCTTTTCTCTGTGACTCAGGAGTTTGCTTCGTTTATTTATTTATTGAGTTCATTCATAGTGTGTGTGCGTGCGCGCGCACAGTTGTAAGGAACTTTCTTGTCACTCTGACATCTCAGTACAAAACACAGAGTAATAGATTTTTCTAAACACGCATCTATATATCAGATGCCTCAATTTAAAAAATTGTATGAATAAATCCAAAATGAGTTTGATTTAGCACTTTTTATGGTGTTCAGAACTGTCAGTTCACTAATGAACAGCCCAAGGAGGGGCACTTCGTGATTCGTGGCCCTCCAAGTTTGAGATCACCCAGCATGTGCCTCAGCTTTCCAAGGTTCATGTTGAGTGAATTTCTCTGCTCTGACTTTGGTTTGCCCTTGCTCCCAACTTGAAAATGTTCAGTTTCCGTCATTTTAAGAAGTAAAGTCCTAGCCTGTCGAGAGAATGCAGTGTGTGAAAGCGCCTGTGACCAAGCCTCATGACCTGAGTTCTGACCCCTCAAGCACACGTGGTGGGAAGGAAAGAACCAGGTCCTGGAAGTTGTCCTCTGGCCTCCTCATGCAGACACTTCTATATAAAGGTCTAAAACGGTTTTTTTCTTTAAAGAAATAAGAGCCTAATATGAAAGAGTTTATAAAATGGTTTTAAATTCCAATTTTAACTTTTTGAGCATTCAAATGAGTTTTTAATACAAATCACTAATGATGCATATGTTTTAAAACATCTATCCTTAAAGATGCTTTTCCATAAGATACTAGAGGAGCAGTTACTCCCGACCTGTTGACATTTTCTTTACAAAGAGGTTAGATTCAGTGTGCTATTAAGATTATGTGGTGTAAGAGAAAAACCTATAGCCTGTCTTTTATTAATTTATTATTTTTATGTGTGAGCTTCGATGAGAGTGCTGGGACTTGAACCTGGGTCCTCTGGAAGAGCAGCCAGTGCTCTTAACTGCTCAACCGTCTCTGCAGCCCCTAACTGTCTTTTATATCACAGTCTTTTCAAGTTATGTACTCTAAGTGACTGGTGAGCTATAGGAGAGAGGAATTTTCAGCTCCTCCCTCTCACTTAAAATGTCTTCAAGATTCCCCTGTTTAAAGGTCTTCCACATGTGTGCGCACACGTCTGTGTATACTAGCCACGTTGATGGACTCCTGGACCATGACACATGTCTCATTTTGGCTTCTCTGCTCAGTGATTTGCATATGACTCAGTGAGTCACCAGGTACTTTTCAGGAGCCTTCTCTGTCAGGTTTCAGGGAAATAACTTCTTGGTTAAGTAGAAGTTACACATACACATAAAAGGAGGCATCTGTTACTGAGTTTATATCTTCTCCAATAAAAGTTGCCTTTTATCTATCATCTACATACATACTATGTTTATTTTGGAAACAATGTAGCAAATGCCAAAGGCCAAGCGATGGAAGTAATAGGTTTTAGTTCTCCGCTAGGGCCTCTCTATTTCGTACAGGCAGTGTGTCTGCAGCCTGCCTTAACTGATTACAGGCTGCCGGGCTCCATCCAGATTCTTGTGTCTTATTTATAGCCCACCTTCTGTGTCTCACAGATGTCAGTACTTCCTGGAATACTTCATCGATGTTTACTGATAGGCAGTTGCATCTTAGTTTCAGTCGGATGTTTCCTAAAAATAAACAAGTTTCTCTGCAGTGTTAGTAACATTTAGCACGCATTTGAAAATGTTAAACTGCACTGGGTGGCTTTAGACAGGTATGTCTGTATACCTGGATGTTTAACTTTTAGGTCTTGTTGATTGTGATGCTCGTGGCGTCTGAAGAATAGGACTGAGTATCGTTTCATTGGCCAAGAGATGTGTGTTTCCTAGAGAATTCTTGACGGTTTGACTCTTGTTGCTTCCATTAGCTGATGAGGTTAACACGGAACAGGGGCCTGATGCGTTCCTCTTCCATTTCCAGCCCTGGTGTTAGTGATCCTGACCCCATGCTGTTGCTGCTTCATTAACACCTCAGTCAGGTGCCCACCAACTGTGAGATGGGAAAGCTTTATGTTCATGTATCACCGGTTACCAGAAAAGGCTACTGGAGATCCTACACCCTGGTGAGGCCACTGGGGAACCGGCTCGGACAGTATTGGTGTTAGGAGACCTGGCAAAGGATGGACCAAGACCACCGTGCCGGTTTGTGCCTGTTTGCCTTTAATAGCACAGCGCTATTTATCTTTCCTTATTTCTATTCTCCTTTTTATTCGGATTTTGTTTTCTGGGAAAAATAAAGCTTACCAAATAGGAACACTGTGACCGTGAGCTTGTCAGTGTCTCTCTCCAGCCTCACTAGCTAAGCCGAGGTAAATACATTTCACGTGTCAGCCTCAGGGCTTCTGGTCAAGTGTCTTTGAACATCCCTGTGAAGTTAACTGAACTTGAACTGTAAATGATTTGGTGACTTTAGGAAGACGTCCATATTCCTGTTTTGTATCGGAAGAGCAGAAAGTTGGGTAATTGGAAAGGAAAGTGTCTGTCAGTTCCTCCTAACCTCCAGCAGCAGATTGCAATGTTTTGTTACTGCACCAGGTACATCCCTCTGTTGTAGATACCTGGTCTGCTGTAGCTAAGGTAAGGCTGTAATGTAAGCATTGGGGTTTTCTCACATAAAGTCCTTTGAAATCAAAATGATTTGCATATCAAAATAAATTCCAGCCTTGCTTATGTACGAGACCATAATTTTTACTATCATCTTAATGCCATGATTAAAAAAAATAAAAAACTAAACATAAAACAGGGCCAGATAGCTCTTTTTGGAATTATACATTCGGTAAATATTAAAGCAAGCACCATGAGTATCCTCTGTTAGGGTCTATAGTTAAGCCTCTTTAAATAAAAATAAGACAAACCAACTTGTTTTTAACTTTGTCCGTTTTTAAAATTTTTTGAATTTTTTTTTTTTTGCTGTTTTTGCTTTTTTGTTTCTCAAGACAGGGTTTTTCTGTGTAGAACTTGCTCTGTAGACCAGGCTGGCCTCTAACTCATGGAGATTCACCTGCCTCTGCCTCCGGAGTGCTGGGATTAAAGGCAGCTCTTTAATGTTGTCGTTTTTTTTTTTTTTTTTTTTTTTTGAGGGGATACCTGGAACCTAATGAGAACTGTTTGTGAATTATTAATAATAATAATAATAATAGCCAATTGTCTACACTCTGACACAGATGATTGTTTTATACAGGTGTTTGCTGTTGTTTTGTGAAACGTGGCTCACTTCATTGCCCAGGCTGACCTCAAACTTAAGATTCTCCTGCCTCAACCTCTTTTGTGCCAGGATGACAGGTGTGTGCTACCACATTTGGCTTGCAGGAACTTTAACTTTTTTTTTTTTTAAACATACATGTCATTGGTACATGCTCCATTTGTGTCATTAAGTGCTCTGGTGGTGTCATAGACCAAGGGTGGTGTGTCTGCATTTCCAGTTTGAAAAACAATGCTATTCATTGCTTCTCAGGAACTTCCTGCTCATGTCCACTGGTCATCTCTACTTTTAGTAATGTTTAATGGGAAGGGTGTATTTTTTTAAGTGGCAATGGTTGTCATAATTTTCCTGAACTCTAGGTTTCTTGGGTGTGGGTAAATAGTGAAAACAGGCCATAGAACAGGCTGGATAATGCTTACACATACATTATCAAATGCTTGTGTGTGCACACATGGGAGTATGTGTGTGTAAACACTCCATCCCAGGTCAGAAAGGGTGTGCTGGATCCGACAGCTGCCATTGGCGGTTGCTTTTATGGCATGATTGGCAAGGTGGAGGTCAGAGGTCAGGAGGTGGCAGGGGGAAGAGGGGATGACAAACCACTGCGAAGACTGGGAGACTACCATCCCTTCCCCACCACTCTTCAGGTAGCCTGAGCGGAAGTGTCTTGTTTTCTGCTTTGAGATGCTCCTGTTGATGGTGGTGTTACCATGTCTAAGACATAAAAGAGAATGATAATGGGAAAGCCTGACTTCTGAGAGCCCAGTTTTGAGGAAGAAAACCGTTGATGCCTTGGCCGAATCTTTCCTTAGTGGGTTTTTGATGCGGGGCGCGGGCCTTTCTAAGGTGGCTTTGTACCTACTGAGATTTCCCACAGATAGAAATGAAGTAGTATTTCACTTGTGACGTTCCCTTTTTGTGACAAGGAAGGATATTTTTACTGGTATAATACAGCCATTGAGTATATCTGGAAGGTGGCCAGGCTTGTCATCAGCTAGCTGCCAGGTAAGTGGCACCCATCAGCCACCCAGCTGCACGCCTGTAAGAGCCTGCATCTGAGTCATTGGGCACTTTTACGTAGGACATTAAGGGACCTTTTAAGGTCAGACAACTAGAATGAAGAAAGATTGTCTGTGTCGAGGAGAGATGGAGTGGGTGCTGGCCTATGTCTGGTGTCCTCCAAGATTCTTGGGCATGCTAATGATGTTCAGCATGAAATTGGTTTTGTTTTTAATTAATTTTTTTTTTGCCAGTATAAGTGCCAAAAATCTGCAGAGCAGGTAACATACATTACATACTACTTAAAGTGTTGAGAAACTGTGTTTAGGAAATGGGACTTTTTTTTTGTACATTATAACCAGTGTCAATTTCTGTTTCGGCCATTCAGTTAAAAGAAAAAGAAAAACTATTGTAGAGCAAGTTTATGAAAACTATTTGCCTGCCGTATGTTCTTGGTTTTTTTTTCTGTACATATTTAAGCAATTGGGAATCCTTAGGCTTTCATTAACAAATTTACACAAATGGGAACACACCATACACATCATTTTGTTCCTTTCTATTCTTCACTTAAGGCTTTTGGGTAGCCTTTACGGATAGCAAATAGTTTCTTAATTGGTTTTTGTTGTGCTGCCTGGGCTGGCCTGGAAGTTGTGGTGGAGCTCAAGTGTGCACCGCCACAGCTGACTTTCTGTCTTAGCAGTTGTTAGCACTGCACTGAACCATATTTGTTCCCGAACCACCCCCTCATATTTAGACCATTTCTTCCGTTACTACAAATAGTACTCTGATGGCGACCTTGCCATTTCCTAACTGCATATGTGTTTCCACAAGTTAAATTCCCAGTAGAAATGATGACGAACACATTGTTAAGCTGCACACTACATGAGAGTTGTAATTTACTCAAGACACTTGCAGTGCATGAGAGAGGTCACTGAAAACTAGTGTAGTTCTAACTTGCATGTACCTTTAGTAAATGGTAAAGTTTTTTTATATGCATACTTTATTTGTGTGTTGTAAGGACTTATTGTTGGTGTTGGCCCTTTTTACATGATATAAAGAGTAGTGAATATTTCTCCAGGTTTAACAGTCTCCCCGTTATAAGTTTGCTTATGGGGGGGCACAGTGTTTTGGTCCTGCAGAGTTTTTTTTTTAATATAGTAAAAATTTTCTAAGTTTTTCCTCATGATTGGAGTTTAGGGTTGGGAAAACTTTTTCTGTATAAATCTTTAGCCTGTTAGGGGTTCATATTGGTATTCTGAGATCCTCCCTCCCTCGTTTCTTTTTCCCCTCAACTACTCCTGGTTCTTCTCATAGCCTTTAATGAGTAATTTATACTTTTCCTTGGATGATCAGATGACTCTCAAGAGTCCAGAGAGCTAACCGTGGAACTGCCGGTCACATCAGCAGAAATGATTTGAATTAGAATGCCCCTCAGATGTTTTGAGAGTGCCAGACCTAAGGAGTAATTCAGTTGTATCTTCACTCAGCTCCCTGTTGATTTACACAGACTTTCCTGCTGCTCTGCTGGGAACCTTCAGGGAGTAGCTTCCAAATCGTTTTTAACTGGCCTCTGTCGTTGGTCCTGCCTTGTCATTTGCATTCTCTCTCACAGAGCCCCTTTCTAGCACACTCCAGAGCTAAGGAGAGGGTAGAGGAGGTGAGAGGGTCCCTGCTGTGGGTGACCCACGGAGACTGGAATTGAGTCTCCAGTTACGTCATTATGGTTTCCAGTGGTTTGTGCACCTTCAGGGTCCAACAAGCAGCACCGCTTATGAGTGGCTTCTCCCCAGGCCACTCTATGTTCCTGGTTACCTCTAGGGTTGTGACATGTGAAGATCTGTTTCTTATATTAAAACAGAGTTCTTTGTGTTTTCCATGCAGTGACTAAAATCTGCACAGCAAACATTTCTGTCAGTGAATATGCATTTGAGGTTTCCAGAGTGAGGCCTGTCAAACTGCCAGTCACACATTAATCAGTGGTTCTCAACCTTCCTCGTGCTGTGACCCTTTAATACAGTTCTTCATGTTCTGGTGACCCCTAACACTAAATTAGTTTCATTGCTATTCTATAATTGTAATTTTGCTACTGTTATGAATTGTGGTATAAGTATCTGTTTTCTGATGGTCTTAGGTGACCCTTGTGAAAAGGTCATTTGGCCCCAAAGAGATGTGACCCGTAGGTTGAGAATGACTGTGCTAGCTCCTGTCCAGTGAGCCATTCTAACCAAGGGAGTAAAGGTTTCCCATGTGCTGAAGGCCACTTCATGGAGCATTAGGGAGGGGGAGGTTAGAGGAATACCGGGTGATCTCTCACTGTTGAACCTAGCCTGGTCTAGAGAGCGAGAAGACCTTTCTGAGAAAGCGATTGCTATCTTTGGGGTGGTTCCTGAGGAGGGCTGATGAGGTTAAGACTGGAAGCAAGAGCAACTAGCAGGCAGGTTCAGGTCCTGAACTAGGACAGGGTTTAAGGGCAGAAGGGGAGGCTAATTTCAGGGTGCTGTGAATTCGTAAGATTTGTCGACGAATGAGGATGAAGTGAAAAGACTAAGTTAAGAGTGATCTGGTTTTTTATGTGAGGACTGGTTCTGTTAACTGGTCCTGTTTCATAGAAATTGGGAACACAGAAGAATCAGTTTCTATAGAAGGAACACTAAATCCATGCTGAGTGCATTGAGTTTGAACCATCCGTATTGGGGTGGTTGATGGGTGCTCAGATTTGAGCCCTGGGGTTGAGGCAAGAATCTGAAATGAAGGCGTTGGTTTGGGAGCTGTCATCTTATTGGTGATAATTAATGCAGCGAGATACGTGATTGCCTAGGAAGTGTGGAGGAGGCTGGGCATGGGACTCCAGACTGAGGAGTGGAGGCAGCTCCTGAGATCTGTGGGCAGGACCATTTCTCTTTACCCAGATTTCCTTCCAAGCTCTTCACCCAGTCAGATGGGATCTGTCCTCTGTGTTTAAATTAGAGCCTGTGTCAGCTGTGCGGCAAGCTTTACCTTCTCAAAAGCCTTTTTAAAGGGGCACGTACGGGAGTCAACACTTGCTTTTAATAATCATACTTGACACAGAAGAGTTTTGACTTGGCAGGCGTGTTCTCGACTGTTTAAAAAAAGCATTTGTGTGTATTTTTGCTTAGAAAGCTGGCTGTGTGAGTGGGTGTATGTTTGTATATAGTCACGTTGGACAACTACTATGCTGGCTGTGCGTTAGATGTTAGAGAAATCTGATTTAACTCAACCTCAGTGTACCAACAGCTCAATGATAACAACAAAGCCGGCAGATCAAGTCCATAGCTTCCCTTTTCTCCTCCTACATGTAAGTTGACCTTGATCGTTAAATTCACCGCACCCCTCCGCCCACGATGGTGACACAAACTCAGCTGTAGAAAGGAAGAACACTAGGCAAAGATTTTGTTCGTGTCCTTTGGAAATGTTTGAAAGTATACTTGGCATATAAAACTTTGCAGATTTTTTTTTTCTTTTAGACTAAAAGAGTGTCTCCGTGTTATCGCGAGTTCTTTGGAAACATTTTTACTTGCTGTATGAAAACATATGGCTGTCCCAGAGTTGTGTTCGCTGGTGCCAAGTGTTGATTTATTTCTTTTTCCTCTCCTTCCCTGTGCCTCGTGCCGTAACGGGCACTCGCGCTTGTGCGGCACACGTGTGCCGTCAGGTTTGCTTCCGTAGGTGGACTCTCGGAAGTGGATCTGCTGGGCACAAGAAAATGTATCTCCTGGGCATACCTATGGAACGTATCTGTATGGACACGATCATTTTATTGAAGACTTTTGACATGTGCACTTTTGACATGTGCGGGCTATTGGTTTTAGTTGCGGCAAACCATTGTTTTTGTTGTTACTTTGTTTCTGATAACTTGTGTAGGCTGACCTGGGAGTGAAGGTACCATTGTCTTAGTTTATATTGATTGGGTCTGGAGGTGCTGCCTTAGTTTGGAAGCTTTTGTTCAGTGAGCGTGACTTGCTAATTTTATTTTTCCTGCCTTCTTTAGCATGTCTGGCTAAGATTGTTCATTTATCACCTCCCGCTTTTAGGACATGGGTTCTCATGGGGCTTTATATGGTTTCTTGTTAGAGTTGAGGAGATACTTTGCTCTCAGAATTCTATCAGAGGATGGGGGTGTGTGTCTGCCTCTGTAGATGAGAAAGCCCAGGAGAGACAAGTTCTTTGTAGGAAGGAAGTAGGCAAGCTCAGGTCCCAGAAGGGAGGCCCGGGGGACTGGAGCAATGGGTGAGTGGTTAAGGCAACATTGCAAAGACCAGAAGCTGCAGGGCTGTACACAGAGGGTCCCGGTGCCTGCTGGACCCTGCTAAGGACTTGGAGTAGAGCTGAGGAGTGGAGGCAACAGTCTATCTTCTTCTGTTTGTTTTGTTTAAGATCCTGCTGGCTGTGGGGTTGGAGAAGGTTACAGAGTAACAGTAGAAGCTGGGAGATGCATTGGAAAGTGACTTCTGTTGTCCTGGTGACAGGGTTATACTGATTCATTCACCTCTCCTCCACTTTTAGCCCAACTCACATTGTGACCGTCCACAGCATAACTGAAGGTAACTGCCAGGCTTACTCCATGGAAAAATAAAGCTTACCAAATAGAAACGCTGCAACCACGAGCTTGTCAGTGTCTCTCCAGCCTCACTAGCTAAACCAAGGTAAACACACTTCACGTGTCAGCCTCAGGGCTTCTTGTCAGCCTATCTTATTTAATAAGATAATAATTAATCTTATTAAAGCGCACTCTCCCGGTACCCAGTTCAGATAGCGTTATTGGCTCCCTGGTGCTCCCTCTTACTCATATCTAACATGCCACCCCAGCACAACCCCTTCTCGTATTTGTACCCGTTGCCCAGAATCCCTGCTTCCTCTTCACTGGCACTACCTCCCACTTGGGGACCATCTTGGAGGTTCTGCCCAGTGAGATGCCATCTTCCTTGAAAACATGGCGCACACTCATGCTGCATTTTTAACTAGTTCCCACTCACTGTTGCTTCATACCACGCTCCCCCATTTCCCGTGCAAGCCCCACCTCTTGCCAGCGCGGGACTTTCAGCTGCTCATCCAACCTCCCTGGGTCGTGATTTCCTCAGCACTAAGTTGGGAGCAGTAATAATACTTATCTCTGGGCTTTTGTGGGGACCCAATAGGTAAATATATGTTTAAAATACTTGAGACACCACTCAGCAGTAGAGAAATGCCTGCTTTGTTATTACGCACTTGTTGGGTGTACAGATGTATGTATGCTTGTGTGTGTACATATGCACATCTGTGTACATGCCTGTGGAGGCAGAGGACAGTCACATACTACCTAGTTTAGGAACCTCCTACTTAGTGTATTGAAGTGGCCACCACCACACCCACACCCAAGTTTTCCCCTGGGTGCTGGAGGTCAAAGGGCCCGGCCGGCTCTGTGCCCAATTTTTTAAGTGGGTGCTGGAGATCTGAACTCAGATCCTTCCCTGCTTGGGCAGGAAGCACTGTATTGACGGAGATCTGCCTAGTCCCATTACTACATATGAAAAGGAAAGGTCTACCCCTAACATGTCTAGGGCAGGGCAAGTCTTACTGTTGTGTAGACAGCATGGTGCCTTATATGTAGTTGACATGCCATGGAGTATCTTTTGAATCAAATTGAAAGTTATCAAAATGCTAGTTACCCAATAACAGCTACTAAGGGTGTTTTGAAATATAGTCATTTAGGCCAGTACAGAGCTGTTTCATCAGTCAAAGTGAGGTCACTGTACTTTTCCGGGATAATTTAACACAGAGCATATGATTTCCTTGTCTAATTATATGATTTGGATAAAATGTACCTAATGTCATTTTAAAAATAAACATTTTAACTGAAATCATACAAAGATGATGAATATCAAACCTGGACACAGAAACAACATACAATTTTAGTATTTGGGAAAACATCCTGAACTCTGGAACTCTCACCAGGTTGACTTTCTCTGTGTTGCAGACAGCTTTCTGCATGCATGCAGGGCACAACTAACTGCCCAGGGTCGGTGTGACTTCCTTCAAGTACAGTGGTTTCCAGCTCCCTCCTGTCTGCATGAATGCTTTTCTAACACATTCAAGTAGAGTGTTTGAGAAGGCGTGTCCAGGATTAGGATTGCTGCTGGCCTTGATTCCAAACTTGTGTCACTTCAAATTTAAATATGTGATGTCAGTTAAGTATCCATTTTATTTCATATGATTGTGAAGATAATTCATTTTAGATTTTTTTAGCAGCTCACCAAATACTTTCAGTAGGGACTTATAGAAGCTTTAAAACTAGGTGATGGGTAAACAATACTGTTCGTTTTTCCTGGAGAATTTTCACCACTAAGAGAAAGCCTGATGAAATGTTCTAAGCATTTTTTTTTTTTATTTCTGTTGGACAATATCAGGTTCCAGCCCGGAGGTTTTCCATGTCTTTGGAAGCACTTGCAGGAACCACCAGAAGGGGGCTCTGTTTTACCTTGTCTCGGATTTCTACATGAAGTCAGGTCGTTTTAACCTGCATGCTTGAGGAGGTTGACACTACCTTTTTATATTAATATAAGCTCTGTTAGGACTGGCCCGATGTTTGTAGTTTTGTCAGGACGGTATTGAGGTATTTAGTGGTGAAGTGATCCAAGTGTTTCCAACTGAAATGAGAAGTAGGTATATCCAGGGGCCATATCTATTTGCAGTAGAGCAGGGTAGGGAGAGGTCCAAGTGGCGGTGATGGGAAACTTACCACCCACTTCATCTCCTTGCCAACTCGGTGTCTGTTTCATCTGTCCTCGCCACCTTTGTCTTCGAGCTAAGATGTCGCTGCTGCAAACGCTTGTGTTTTCTCAGCGGTAGAGTTGGAAATACTGAGAGAGCTCATATTGTAGATTATATCTTCACCCCTTCTTTTCTCAAAGTGGTGAAATATTGGGGCGCCGGGATGATTTACAAACCTATTAGCAACGACAACTGTGTGAAAATTCAAAGGTATTAGCATATGGCTTCTTGTAGTTTGGGTAGAGGCTATTCATTTTCCTTTTTTTTTACCAACTAGGTTTATCGGTTCCAAAACTGGACCCTGACAGATTCCTAGAGGCTTCATCTTTATATCGTCTGCTTTAGTTTGTGTCTTGGGACTTTCTGTGAGGGAGCACTAGAGGTGAAAGTTACATGCTAGCACCTTCATGCTGTGCTCGTGTAACTTGAAAAGTACTGGTTATGAGTATTTGCATTGTGTGGCCTACCAGATCTCTGTCTTCCAGTTTCAGGGTGCTCAGTGTATACAAAGCATGCCCTGTGACTGACTTCACCTGAGGAGGGCTGATGCCATGTGAGCCATACCCGTCTGGTCTCACTTCCTTTGTTTCTCACTTTCTTAGAACTTGCTAGTTGCAATGACCAATCGGGCAAATCCTGAATACCCTTTGTAAGCCCCGTGCTGCGGGAATCCAGGGGAAGCTTGTGGTCTTTACCGGTTTGCAGAAGTGAATTTATAAAGATTTGAAAAGAGCAGATTTTTATAGCGTAGGCCAGAAAGCCCCTCCATGGAGGAAAGGCTGTTTGGTTGCATAATGGTTCCATGATGTGCTTGTGATGTGAGCTTGATCGGGTAACTCAACTCCTGACTCGGTTTTCTTGGTTACCTGCTGGATTGTGACTTGTGCTTTCTTAAGAAATCTGATGGCATCTGTATGAATAGGTTGACCTTTTTCCTATGGTCCTGGAACGACACCACTTAAGGCCCATCCTTGAGAGGTGAGGAAGCAATCACTCAGTCGTCTGTCTGCAGTGGTTTGGCAAGGAGCCTTAGTTAAGAATTAAATAAGTTAGCGTGTTATAACCACAGGGCTGATCATTTTAACTGTTGCTCTTGACCCGTTGTGGGGGAGGATAATTCGGTTAATCCTAGGGAAGGGTGTTTTCAGTTAAGAGAAGTAGAATGAAGGCTGTCTGAAAGTATTTCCCATCTTTAGTGTCCACTGAGGAGTCATCTTTGGGACTAAACAGGGCTGGGAAAACCAGCAGCTTCTATCATCAGTCCGAAAGGCATGATGCATTTGCAAGATCGCCCATGGGAGAAGCAAGCTTGTTAATACGCACATAGCCTGTGTTGGAGTTACCCTGGCCATCGTGGGATGCTTTATTGAAGATGGGAGAGGGTGATGAGGGAGCGAGAGAAATTTCAGAAATTTCTTCTGAATAAGAGGTGTCAACTGGAAATTAAACAGGACCCTGTCTCAAGTAAAACAAAGATACATCGAGACTGAGGACCAACCCATTGTGAAGGATGAGGTGTTTAGATGGACATTTAGGAAGTGTTATTGGAGTAGGCTCCCCCAGGAAGATAGAGTACAAGGACCTTAACGTGGGTCTTTGGAATAGTGTAAGTACATTCTCTGTATCGTGGAGGGAGAGAGGGAGAGAGGGAGGGGAAGAGATGAGGTCCTAGGAGTGAGAAGGGGCTGAACTAGAGAAAGATCTTTTGGTGCAAATATAAAGGGTTTTCTTTTATCTAGAGTCTACCAGGAACATGCAGGCTTTGAACTGAAAACTTATATACTCGGACTGATGCTTTAGAAAGATGGATGCCACCAGCCTGGAAAAGGGATGAAATTTGGGACACAATACTCTTGGTAATTAGACTACCTGGGAAACTTAGAAGTTGTAGTCCACTAATGGCTGCTGTGGGTGGGCGGGGCACCCACAGGAAAAGAAGGGGATCTCATTCTGAAGTCAGGGAGAGCCAGCTTTGGCTTCTTGTCAGAGAGGATGTGAGGGGAGATGGAGGCAAAACCAGAAAAACCCTGAAGGTCATTTGTGGGTTTGTTTGTTTGTTTTTAAACTTAGGTCATTTTTGTGTTTTCTCCTTTTAAACTAAGGTGAAATTCAACTTAGAGCAACCATTTAAACTGTACAATCCGATGGCGGTCAGGTGTGTCACAGTGCTGTAAATGCCACTTTTATCCTGTCTAAATGCTTTTGTCATGTCCAGTAAAGGTCCATAGCTGTGCAGCAGTGTGTGGGGCGTCGGTCACACACAGCGTTTGTGTGGGGCGCCTCAAATTCTCTTTCATTTGGAAGGAGATAAATACCGGTGATAGAACTGTTGTTTGATAGGTATCCTCCCCCCCATCCCCGTGTGTGTGTGTGTGTGTGTGTGTTTGTGTGTGTGTGTGTGTGTGTGTATGTACACATGCACGCGTGGTGTGGTAGCTTCTGCTAAGATTTTTTTTCTCTTTTTAAAACTTTCTTTGGTGGGATGTGCACTTGGGGCTTCCTTCTCGGCTGGTTTTCTAATGTCACTGTCTTAGAAGGCTTTTCCCCCATTAGAAATAATTGAATGGAGAGATGAAGAATGGGAAGCAGTTGACTGAGTTATCATGTGGACTTGACTACAAGAGCAGCATAATTGTTGAATGATTTTCAGGGGAAATCTGAGTACTTGTATCTGTAGTCCTTAAGGAGTTTTTGGTAGTTTGTTATGAGATTTGCGCTAACTAAATGTATACCAATGACTTGAGATACAGATAAAAACTGTTGTGAATCTACTACCTGGCATAACACCTTTGAACATGACAGTGTCTTTACAACTCTGTAGCATCCCTGTACCATGGCCTCTGCTTCTTTCTGGAGGTAACTACTACACGCTTATTTGTTTGGGTAGGAGAGCGGAGACTGTTTACTAACAAAGAAGACCCCACCCAGCACAGCTTACCCCATCTGTGCCTGTCCCAGGACAGTGCGCTGCTCGCGTTGGTTTGGGGACTTCATAAGAGCAGGATTCCATGCCGTGTCTTGGGCAGTTTTCACTTGTGTGCCGCGTGACTCTGCAGCCATCTGTGTGTGAATACACAGACTTGGTCGTGTGACTGCACAGGTGTCCCTTCATCTCATACTGGCCTTTTACAGTTTCCGGGTCTTCTCTTGATGAGCAATGCTCCTGTGAACATTTGATGACATGAGACTCGCTGTTTGCAGTGGAGTGGAGTAGGGGATGGCGGGAGACACTCGCTCAGCTCTGCTAGACTGGGCAATGACACATAGATTGTCCCAGTTTGCCACTCACCAGTAACACATTGAATAACCCCACCGACTGCTGCTTTTGCCAGCATTGGACATCGTCCAACTACTTCAGTTTTGTCTAAGTAGAGCATGTAAATATTAGATGTTTGTGGTTTTGTGGTTAAGTGCTTTCTTATGGATGTGAATGAACCATTTGTGTTTCTTCTGTGAAATTCCTCTTCTTGTTTCTTTTTTTTTTTTTCTCTTTGCTATTTTTTTAAACTTCTTTATTGAATCTTTGGGGGTTTTACATCATACACCCTTTTCTTATTTCTTATGAAATGTTCTATTTTGAATCTTACATGAAATTGTCTACTATGTAGCACAACCTTCTGCTTTTTCTTGCCGGATAGTGTGTGAGATTCATTCCTGTTACTGAGATTAACAAAGGTTTGTTCATGTCCACAGCTATATACTACATTGTATGAATGCATTGTATTTCCGGATTCCTTGTGTGTTTGTTTTCTCGATAGACATTTAGGTTGTTTCCTGTATGTTCATTTTTGCTAGATAGTACCAGGTTTTAAAGTGGTGTTCCTTATTTTCATCTGCTAGGTGTGTGTAGGTTGTTCAGTTTTATATTCCATTTGTCATTAAAGTTTAACCCCTCTTGGCAATATTTCTATTTTTAGCTATGTTGGTGGGTGATCTATTGCTACTTCACTTGGTTTTAAATTGCACTCCCTACCACCAAGGGAATTGAGCACCGACAGATAGACAGGTGAGACAGGTGCCATATTTGCAGGCATTGTTTTGTAGACTGTCCATTGACTATTGGGTCATTGTTTTGTAGACTGTCCATTGACTATTGGGTCATCTTCTTTTCTTATTGGTTTTAGGAGTTCTTTATCCCTGAAATGAGCTCTGGGATGTGCTACAAATCTCCATACATCGTCACTTCATTATGACTGGGAGGAGGACCACACATTCTTCTCTTTCTAGCATTGGCTGCCTTTAGGGTCATGTGTCTCTCTCTCTACCTAGGAATGTCCTTTTCTTGGGTCTGTTTTGTGTTTACAAGGCTATTGCAGCCTTTCCAGGTTATGTGGCTAATGATACCTTTCCCGCTTTCCATGTTTAGCAGTTCCATGCCCTCAAAGTCTGGTTTGTCTCTTAGACGTTCTATGAAGTGGAGTTTGTGGGGAGCAGTGGTTTAAGTTCCTTTCCTGGTGAGTGTCGTCCATGATGTGATTATTGGTCTGAACTTTCATCTACTTGTTTTCTATGTGTGTTGGTATTTTGTATTACTTCCTTTCAATTTCTTGCTGTGTTGTAGATTCAGGATTTTTGTTGGTATTTTGTTTTTACTATTTATTTACCTATTCTCTTTTACCCCTTCCCTAGTTTAGAAGTTACTTAGATGTTCTCTTAATTCATACCTTTTGTGTAATTTAAAATTTGTACTTAATAATTCCACAAATCTGATGTTACCTATGCAAGTTTAGATTTTCCTTTATACCAATGATTTGTCTACTATTCCTTCTAATTCATACCTATCTAGCTGAGCTTGCTTACTCTCTTAGTGAGATGATTGGGATGTTTCTGCAGTGAGCATCAAATGGCAGGAAGATTCCACTCCAGCTCTTAAAATACTCAGCTCTGCTACTCTGGCTCTGAAAGTTACCCTTATTAGCTATGCTCTCTGAAACAGCGGCTGTTTTTGAAATGTCTCTCGGGAAAAGTCATCAGAAATCTAATATTCACTACATACAACTTTGAGATTTTGTTTGTTTTTTAGCTAGCAGAGCACTTGGTAGTCTCTGGAATATTTGTTGGTTACTGGCAGAATTGCTGAACACTGAAAGATTGAAGTAAAAATACCCTCTTGGGTGTGACTGTCTAGTCAGGACAGAATGGCTGTAAATCCAAGGACGGCCACCTCTCCTTCCTATGGAAAGTTTGGACAGCCACCTCTCTCCTTCATGGAAAGCTGTTTGGACTTTCATACAAGTGCATGTATGTTAGTGTGTCTAGACCATATCCACCCTCGAGTCTCCCCTTCACATGTACCTCTGAATTTCATGCCTTCCTTTCATAATTATTAATTCATGAGCATATGTCCAGTTAGTGCCATCCACGTGTGCATAGGTGTGGGGTCATACACTGGAGAAGTGGGTACCCTCCCTTAGCAGCCATCACTGTCAGCTCCCCAGCTGGGGTGTGGCCTTGGGAAGCCCCGCCCCCTTCACGGTGGCCTTCCTAATTGACTTGATCTTGTATGGGTAGCCAGTGCCCCTGGGAGTTGAGATGTGCGGCAGCCCTGCCGGGTCTGGAGGACTCTTGCTGGTCCTCCAGTTCTAGCATCCTCTCCGACCCCTCTTCCATGGTGTTTTCTGATCAGCGCTGGGGAGATAGACGTCCCGTCCATGGCTGAGCACCAACAGTCACATTCAGTGTCTGTGTCTCTGCATTAGCCTCTGCCCCCTGCGGTCAGACGCTCCTGGACCAAGGTTGGGAGAGCACCAGCCTGTGGATAGAGACAGTGAGATGGCAGTTTGGTAAAGTGGTCATTTAGAAAGGAAGGGAAACAAGATCAGTGTGTTCTTCTTTTGTCACTTCCCTGGATAGTGGTTTTGACTGGGTGTGAGCATCAGGTGTGAGCAGGCCTCGGAGCCGGTCAGGAGAGCGGTTGCTTCCTCCCTGAAGAGTCTTGTCACTACTACACACGGAATGCATCTTCCCTGGCCGGTGGCTACAGTAGCCTGAGGGTCCAGCACCGAATTAAGAGCACTCATGTCCTTTCTCCCCAGCTGCCAGGCCTGTCATCTGGTCAGCAGGACTCTCCCCAGCAGGCCAGGGTTGATTTCCTGTGTCCTGTAACTGGAGTGTGTGAGGCTTCAGCAATAGGCTGTTGCCGTCCGGCTGTGGTCCACAACTGAGAGCAGTGGCCATAGCCTGTGTGGTTTTGTGTGCCGTGGGACCTGTCTGAGCAGTAACTGTTGGGGCGGTCATACCTGCCTGGCACTTTTCATTTAATAACTAAAGTCCTTCTGGGAGCAGTATTTACTGATACAGGAACTTCCGTTGAAACCCTCCTGTTAAAAAAAGAAAGACTATATTTTTAAATTAGGTTACCAGCTAGAGTTTCAGAATGCTTCTATGAAAACGGGAGAATATTGAGAGCTCAGCGTTTCAGCAGGAATGCCGATGGGGAGGGAGGTGGGGGTGAGTTGGCTTTTAGGTTGTGTTTATATCAGTACTCACTTTTTTCCCCCAGAAAATGAGCACATATTTTTTCTTGATGACAAACGGGTGGTCTGTTCCCATTCTTTTACAATTGCATTTTCTGCCTGTCAACTTGATTGAAGTCCCTGTACGTGGAGCTATGCCGTATTTCTGTCCCTCCTTGTTACCTTCTGAGTAGGTCAGCCATACAGCGGCTCCCTCCTCCCCTCCCCCATCCCCCATCCCCCTCACTATACAGTCACCCGTCCTTGTGTGGGATTTGACTTTGAGAGCTAATGAATCCCTGATGCTATGGCATGTAACTGGAAATGCAAACTCTTGTGTATTTTCTGTAATTACAAGTCAGATGCCCCGTGGCAAGTGGACCTCTGGTGACTTAATGCCCCATGTACTGTCATTCTGTGGTGGGGTAACAGCCTACACTTGGAGTAACTTCTAGAATTGTATGTAGTTACCTTATGCTATACATACTTGTAGTTTATCATGGTTCTTGGTTACAGGTTTAGCCATTTCTGCCAGTAGCTGCCTTCCCAAAACTCAATCCCCATCTTGGACTAGCAGGCACATTTCCTGTCTCGCATTCACAGACATTGTTAGCATCCAGGTTGGAAGCCCTCTGGATGAGTTAGGTGGGGAAGGGACAAAGGACTGTGCTCTGGTTTGCCTCTTGAAAATTAGCATATTTTGCATGATCTCATATAGAAATGGAATTCTTTTTGTAGGCACCCAAGGTTAAGAAGATTTTAGCATTTCTATAGTTGACAGTGGCACTTTCAGACCTTGAGGCTAAACAGATCTCGGCGCCTTCAGACGCTGTTGGTTTATGGGTTTATTTTATTTTCTTCACAATCTCTTTTTTTTTGCTCTATATTTTACTTTATATGTGTATTTTAAAATTAAATTTTAAATGGACAAAGTGGTCTCATTTTGGCCTTGTCACACATGGATGTCACTTTACTCTGGCCTTTTTCTTTTTTCAAGCTTTGCTTTGTATTAACATTTCCTAATTTTATTTTATATTAGAAGTGATGCATTTTAAAAATAGCTAAGACTTGTGTATAAAATGACTATGTAGTAGAGTAATAAAATTGATGTCAGAAATAAAATTATGAAACATCACATAAATTAAATAATTTGATAGCCGGGGTTGTATATATGAAAATGCATTGTAGAAGGAGCGTTGAGCTATAGTCTAATAGTACATGGTCTGTTGGCGCCATCTACTGTTCGGTAGTAATAATTACCTTTTGTGTACATCTCGATTTTTTTTTTTTCCTCATTACAAAACTGGCATGTTACTGTGGGCTTTTCATTTAGTCGCTGCTCCGTGGGATCTGGTTTTTGGCTGCTCTCATGACAGTGTCTGTTCAAGATTGGCTGTATGTGGAGCTCTGGCTTCATAGTAGTTACAGGGACTTTCTGGATCACTTTATAACTAACTAACTGATCGTGTTAATTTTCCAAATCACATTCTTGTTTGAAAATAGATCATTATGCCAAAGACTACTGGATTAAACCTGAGGCTGAGCAAGGCTATTCTGCATTTCTGGATTTAATTTGGCAATGCTGCCTTTTCCCACTTCCCATATTAAGCATTTCTGGTTCCTTCCATCTATTTTGGTTTATAGAAATAATCTCAAATTCTCAGGCTACCTTTAGAGCCTTAATACATTAATGTATGACTTATGTAAAATTTCATTAGCCTGTTCTAGTCTTTTTTAAACTCTGCGTGTTGCTATATTGTATTTCTTAACATATTTTATAATTTTGTGTCCATATCTACCCAGCATTGAGTACATAGGCAACTGTGGGGAGAATTGTGTCTAAAGCGATAGTTGTTATTTTATTGTTTTGGAATTTAACTTCTTTCTAGAAAGGATATATAAAAATAATTTCATACATTATACTAAGTAAGCATGAGTTTTAAAGTCAGACCCCCGAGTTTTATTGATTTTATTTATTTTTAGGGTATATGGAGTATTAGTCTGCGGGGGAAGATTTTCTTTCCTCGTTGAGGCTTCCAGGTATCAATTCAGGTCTTCAGGCTTGTATGGTTCATGACTTTCCCCACTGAGTTCACCCCCTTCCCATGCTAAGACATTGACTCTTCCAGATGCTGTAGTCATGACCTTGAGACCACCAGCCCTAACTTCTCTGAGCCACAGTTTTTTGACCTGCAAATGAAGTGAGGGCAGCAATAATAATTGCTATAATTTATTGTCAATATTAATATTTGTACCCAGCTCACATTTTCTGCATCTTGGGATTATCATGGGGTATTAATAAAATCCAATCTAGGCACTTAGCCAAGTGTCTGGCACTTTAGATTTTTGTTTTTCGATAGGGTCTCAGGTATGGCCATAAACATACTACATAGTAGAGGAAGGCCTTGAACTCCTGGTGCTCCTATGCCCACCTCCCAGGTTCCGGGATTCTAGGCTTGTGCCACCACGCTCAGCCTGTGTGATACTTCAGTAAGCACTCAGTAAATGTTAGCTGCTGTAACTTAAGTCACTGCTTCTATTTGCATTATTCTTCCATACCAAAGTGAAGTTAGAATCCCAATAAATATGTCCCGATTGCAGTAACTAATCCTTTTGATATAGAATGTCTATATACACTGTAAGATTATCACTGTGCAGAATGGTAACTGCCTGTGCACATTGTTTAGAGGGTGGTTTGGCAAAGGGCGTGCATCTGGGCTCTGTCTGGGGGTGACTTCTAGCCTCAGGAAGCTGACTTTGTGAGTCTTGTGGATAAAGTCTGGTGTGTCTGTGAAGCCTTGATTCCAGACATAAAGATTAACAGCAGAAGTATTCGCTGCCTTTTAGTAGCCTACTTTAGGTATACTAACATGTGTTTCTGTAATTTTGCATCTGTTATATCAGTGTGAGGTTTTTGAACTCCATTTATATTTGAGGGACTGCTAGAGTTTGAGAAGGACACAGAAACTTCACATTGACAAGGAATGGACTGAAATGAAGGGTTTAAACATCTCAAGAGTTGTTGGGGTTTTTTTTGTTTTGTTTTGTTTTGTTTTTTCTTCGATTTTGATAGACATCTAGATTAGCGGTTCTCAACCCGTGGAACCTGGAAAAATGAATGGTTTCCAGTGACCTTAGGAACTTCTAACCATAAGTTTATTCTTATTGCTACTTCGTAACTATAATTTTGCTACTGAGCGGTATGTCACGGGAAATATGGTGGGGACCCGTGAGTTGAGAACCATTGATCTAAATAGCATCACACATAGTGATCTAAGCAAGTAATGCAGAAGTGTTTGGAGAGAGGTTCAAAGGAAGAATGCTTTGTACTCGGGCCTGGCTCTCATGTCCCCCCATCCTTACTGTTGGCATGTGTTTGATAGCGTGGCATGTTGGGCATTCTAGAAAGACAAATAATGTAAGCCTACTCGCAATTACTAGGAATATCTGTCCATTTTATGTTATCTACCAGCTTTGGAGGCCGAGGTTGTGAATGTTTCCAGCCTCCATTGTGAGCAAGGGGGCACTGGGAAGCGTGACGGAAGAGATGGGCACGCAGGGTCCCTCCTGAGCCGAGTGGACGCTTACGGCTTTGGATGCGTGGCCGAATGAATGAATGAAACGTGGGATTCTGCGTGGGCAGCTCCCTCTTGTGTCCTCTGGGGCTTCAGGTCATAAGGCGGCATCCCCTCTTGCCACCCGTCGTCTTTGGTGCCGTGGAGCACCGTGTGACTGAGCAGCTGCATTGCTTCCCGGGTCATTCTTTCGTAGTCCTCCAGCGTCCGGCCTCGTTGGCTCTTACTTCCTGTCTCTACCCTCGTGCTCTCCTCTACTTCCCCTTGCTCCCGCCCTCTTCCAGCCGCGCGCACACACTGTTTCCTTTCTCCTGACTCCCTGATGCTGTCATTTACTTTCATTACTTATTTTTTAAGGGTGGGGCAGTCTCACTATGTGACCGGGACTGACCTCAAACTCATTGTCTTCCAGCTCTAGTCTCCAGGGCGCCGACAGTATAGGTGAGGGCCACCATGCCTGGCATTGCTGTTTTCTCTTTTGCCCAGGTTTCTAGGAACTCTACCTAAATATTGCCACTGATTTGGTGTCTCAGTTTGAGAGGTTCATTTCTGGTTGTATGTCAAAACTTTTCCTGGGGAGATGCTATACACACACACACACACACACACACACACACACACACGCACGCACGCACGCACGCACGCAAGCACGCACGCACGCACGCACCCACCCACCCACCCCTATTCACCCTGATAGGGAGTCTGTGACAGATCTAAGTACAGATACCACAAAAATCGAGGTTGGTGAACTGACGAGTTTTATTGGGGTTACTTACAGGAATGTGGTGAGTCATTTACTTACAGGGGCGTAAATGACTCACCAAAGCCCACCCAGCACAGGTTGGAGCATGTCCCTTCCAGCTGCCTCAGTTGGTCTAGACCTCTTGGGCAGCTCAGCTGCCCTCTGCTGCTTCTTCCATGCATCTGGTGTGGCGTGGTCTCGGTCTTTGCAGTTTGGCTTGTCTGAGTCTGCTTTGCAGTCCATTTTAGCGCTTCTTAGGGGGACTCTCTGCTTCCATTGCTTACTGTGGCTGGGAGGGAGGTAGTGAATCTGGTCAGTTTCAGGGACTTCCTGAAGCCATTTTGAGTTGTTTACCTCCATGCTTAAGCAGCTTCCCTGCAATAGAAGGAGAGGAGATAGTGTGTCGCCTGTTAGAGATGAACTAACTTTCTAAGGGTAGAAATATCTGAAGAACTTAGTAGGGTGTAAAAGTAGTGTGCTTGGTAGTTGCTGATGCAAGATATGCATTTCCTTCCTAGTCACTTGATTCTGGTGGGTGGTCTACCCCCCCTTTCCCTCCTCCCTCTCCCTGTCCCCCTCCTTTTCCCTCCTCCCCATGTCCCTTCTCCCTCTCTCTACCTCTTCCTCTCCCTCCTCCCTCTCCCCTCTGCCTCTTTGTCCTTCCCCACTGTGTACTCTAGGCTGGCATCAAACTCTCAAATTCTCCCACCTCCATCCTCTACCTCCTGAATGCCCAGACTAGCTTATTTTCATTACATAAAGAATTCATATGCACTAAAAATGCAAGGAAAAAACCCAATAACTTTTTTACATTGATCAGTTGAGGATTAATTCCTTAGTAAGATTATTTAAGAAAATATTAAGATATTAATTGTTAGCGTTAGTATTATATTTTTCCATTGGCTGTATTTTTTAAAATTAAAGATTGTCTTTGAGTGTAAAACTTCTATTTGCTCTGTGTGTGTGTGTGTGTGTGTGTGTGTGTGTGTGTGTGTGTGTGTGTGTGTGTATTAGTTTTAGTGGGTGCCCCTGTATATAGTCTAGGCTGGCCTAGAACTTACGATCTTTCTGCCCGTTTGCCCTCAGTTTTGTTAGAATATTAGTCTTCAATGATTGTATGACCTATGCTTTGGTGGCGGTTGCCAGTCACCTGCCAGTTTGGGGCACTGGGTCCTTTTCCTCCTCCCTCCTCCCTCCCCTCTTATCCTCCTCGCCTTCCTTTCCACTCTCCCCTCCTTCCCTGTTAGCCTTTCCTTCAAGTCCTCCTTCCATCCCCAAGCCTTTTGTTGTCCCTTATTGTTAGTTTCCCTCTCACTGTACAAATGTGTTTCAATCCTGGGGAGACTCCCGCTGGACTGTCCTTGGTCTTGGGGTAGGTAGATACGGTCACCAGAGGTCATAACAGTTAACTTCAGAATAACGTCATAACCAAAGGAAACACATGCACACAAAAGCGAATAATAGAGGTCTCTTTCTCAAAGACAGTCTTTAATTGTAAAAACATAGCCAATGGAAAAATGTAATAATTTAATATTCAATAATTAAAACTAACATAAAAAATCAACATTTTTATATCTAAAATAGATCATTGCTCTACTTTTATATTTTAATTTTGTGTGTGCATCTTGTGTCATTTTTTTATTCTTTCTGTAGTAACGTGTTGTTGTAAAGAAATTGGGTCGCTTTTCCTTTAAGTAGAAACTGCCTTGAAGGACAGATGGAACTTGAGAACCTTTATCTGAAGCACTTGTTGGTCCCCCAGGAGTGTCAGTTGGGCTTGGGTGGGGGGAGTGGGGGAGAGGCAGGCTTGGAGGACGGCCACCATTGTGTCTACACATGAAACCTTTACCGTGATCTAGTGATAAAACCACTGCGAGGCTGTGAGTACTAACTGTGGCTCTAATAGGGGAGGATTTGGCTTGCCCCCTCCCCAGACTGAGTTTTACCTGGAAAGGCAGTTGGCTTCTGCCCATCTTGGAGGCTGGCATTAAGTCAGGTTCAGCCATTTTGTTTTATTTTTCCTAGTTAGGAAATCTCGAGAGTGACTTTGAAGTCACTTGGAGGACTTTGGCGATCATGACAGGAGGAATCTTTTGCCTCAGTTGACAGATGAATTGTATGAGTTGCTTTTTTTTAAACCCTAGCATAATGGTATACACCAGTGAGTGATTCCAACACCTTGGAAGCAGGGGCCAGTGTTAGGGGAATTGAGAGGGCTTGTTTAGCGTAGCCCAGCCATCGTAGGCCAGCCGGCCAGCATAGGCCAGCATAGGCCGGCCAGCTAGCTAGCGCTGTGTAGAGACCCTAGCTTCCCTCCCTTCCTCCTTTGTTAAAGACAGGGTCTCTCACAATGTACTTATCCTTAGACCAGACAGCCTCAGACTTACAGAGGACCTCCTGCCTCTGCAGCCCCTGTGCTCTGACTAAAGGTGTGTGCCAATACACCTGGTGTGACAAAGGTGTGTGCCACCACACCTGGTCATCCTATCTTAAAACAAGGCGGGGGGGGGGGGGATTGAGTTGAATAGCATGGTTTGCTCTTAAATCTGATAACCCAGTTGAAACCATTCTGAATTAACACTAAATGATTAAGAGGGTTTTTTTAAACATTTTTTGAGAATTTCTTATAGAAGTGGTGTATTTACATAAGAGGTTTATACTGAGTCTTTTTTGTCAGAGCATATTAACTTATCCATATTTGGATAATGGTGTTAGCTATTCTCCTTATATATAATTTATTTATTTTTAAATTTTTTATATGCACTGATGCTTTGCCCACATTTGGGTCTGTGTGAGGATGTCAAATCCCTTGGGACTGGAGTTATAGACAATTGTAAGCTGTTATGTGGTTGCTGGAAATTGAAGCCCGGGTCCTCTGGAAGAGCAGTCAATAGCTCTTGACCACTGAGCATCTCTCCAGCCTGATGTTAGCTATTCTTACTGCATTTAGAAACAGGTGCTACAACAGGCTTGTTATTTGGGAATGTTGAAGATTTTTGTGAAGACTTTGAGAGGTGGCTGATTTTGTTAATAACTTAGAATTAATAACGGGTGACCTTCTGTGTGTGCGGATTCTTTGGACTCAGCCAATCTCCCACCAAAATGTCTCAGAAGGAAGAAGTTAGTTGTCTGTACTGCAGGCACAGATTTTTTTTTGTCACTGTTCCTTAAATAGTAGAGTCTCACTACTATTCATGTATGATTTTCAGTGTGTTAGGTGGCTACATAATCTAGAGTTAGGATGGAAGGTTTTATATATATATATATATATATATATTATATACTACTATTGTATATACATATGCAATACTTAGTATATACATATACTCAGGCTAAAGTGTCTGGTGATTTTGGTATCTGCTAGAGAGTGGGGTATCCTAGAACCAGTCTCCCGAAGACAGCAAGGGCTGGTAATAAACAGTGTACTGTCTTTATCATTTTAGGGGATTTGAATGTTGACAGATGTACGTATCTAATTCTGTACTTGTAGATGAATTTAAAATACTCCAAAGTAGTTTATCTTAATTCTTCACATTAAGAATTCATTAGAATGGGTATAGTGCTGTCATCCTAGCAGGCAGGAAGTTGAGTTAGTAGGATCAGTAGTTTCAGATCATCTTCAGCTATGTATTGAGTTCAAGACCAGCCTGGACTATTTGAGACCTTGTCTTAACAACAGCAACCAAAAAGCATCAGTTTGAGTAAAAGATACATATCATGTCATGTCTGGGAAAATGTCTGTTTAGTAACATCGTAGGGACAGGTGAAAGGATTGTTTTCTTAAGTGTCATTAAAGTAAATTAACTTTTACTTGTCATTTTTAGTATACAACTAAGATTTAAGACATTAACACACTGCTTCGATAATTTTTATTTACTTACTGTACAGAGTGGGCATAGCTCACATGGGGAGGTCAGAGGATAACTTGAAGGAGTCAGTTCTCTCTTCGCACCATGTTGGTTTGGGGGCTTGGGCTCAAGTTGTAAGGCTTGGTGGCAAGTGCCTTTGCCCACTGGCTTCTCACTGGTCCTGTTATCATCGTAAAGGACACTTTTGTTATACCTAGTAGAGCTTATGAGTCATACATAAACGTCGCTCTGAAGTGAATGACTAATTGAAAATAATTTTAAACACGTAGTACTAGGAGTGGCATGAGACTCATTCTAACTAGCTTTAGCTCCGCCCCGTTTTATAATACGATTTCTCTGATCATTGACATCGGAAGTAACTTAACGTTTTACAAGTACTTCTACATGGGTTTTCTTATCTGGACCATTCATAACTCAGGAGGGAGAAGAGGCAAATATTTTTATCCTTATGTTGGCAGTGAAGAAATACAAGAAATTTACTTATAGAAGCTTCTTAGACAAGTTCCTAGTCTCTTTACTCCATATTTTGTGCTTTGTAGTATATACAAAGTATGTTCAATAAACATTTAGTGAATCAATTAGAATAAAAATTTTAAAGTAACATGTTCATTAAATATTTAATGAGAATTAACTTAATGGGACATTTAGAATATGTAAGAAATTCTAAGAGTCTCTAGCAAATGTCTACCCAAAACACTGGATGAAGTATAAAAAGTTATCTTGCATGTATATATCAGATGTGTGTGACTGTAATATCTGTAATCCATGCCATTTTATACCAGTACATTCAAGGTGTGTGGTATAGTGGGTTAGGTACACATATCTATGTTGTAAACAGAAATCTTTGCTTCTCTGAGTGTTTTAAATCTCAGAATACAACTGAGTAGAATACTTTTCCAGCAGAAGGCATGTCATGTTGTAGGGATGGAGAAACTTAAGAAAAGCTGGTTTTTAATCAGAAAATGAGGAAGGTCGAGTCAGAAGCTTGACAGTAAACGCGGTGCTGTCTTGACACAGTGGGGCTCAGAGCGGCTCAGTCTTCACCTAGCTGCTGACAGCCCTTCAGCGTATACGCTGCTGTTTGCTTATGGAACCCACGGCTATCACCCATACCCAGAGGTCTCTGAAAGTCATTTAGTAGATTGTCTGGGCATCTTAATTTAAAGGGAAGGAGTGCCGGCGTTGTAACTTAAGAAGTGGCTCTAGAGAGAATGATACCATGCAACAGAGCTCACACGGAGGGGTTTTTATTAGGGAAGGGGAGTGGGAAAAGGGGGAGGGGAGGAAGGAGACCAGCCTCTGGGGGCAGGAGCAGCAGAAGAGAAAAGAGGGGAGTAGGCAAAGAAGCAGAGAGAGAAAGGGACAGACAGACAGACAGAAAGATGGGAGGTGGGTAGGGCCCTTTTAAAAGGCATCATAGTGAATGTGCATAGGTGTCTACAGCTGAGGGTGTATCCTGTCAGAATCTCAAGGGCAGGCCAGTACAGATGCCTGAATACTAACAGTTAGAAGAAGTCATTTGCATAATCCCAATCCCTAATAGAATTTTGTCCTGTGCTTTTTTTCTCTTTTGAGGGCAATCTCTCTGTGGTTGCAGACTTTGGGCTGTAGATGCAGACTTGACAGTCATACAATTAAATGTCTAACTTATTTGGAAAATGAGTTGGAATGGTATAAGTAGACTAAATGGCAGGATTTCTGACCTCTCCCCGGGGATCAAACTCTGCTACTTATTCTGAAGTACTTAACAATTACAAACTCTCCTGTGACTCCCTGCTAGCCCAAGTTTAGAGGGCATCTGTGGCTCCTCATGTTTTGGTTCTCAATACCTGGTGTTTAGATGTTTATTGAGTGCATGAACAGGTGAGAAAGATCGGATATGCTGTTGGTGTTGAGTGTCTGAGGGTCTGTACCAGAAAGCAGGAGAAAAGCTGACTCACGGGAAGAATGCTGACTCATAGGGGAGATAAGAGACGAAGAGGTGGCCAGTGTTTGTTAAAGAGCTTCTTTCAGTGTTACTGTGTGGCAGAAATGTAGTGATCTCTCTTTCCTTCTCCTACGAATTTTGTGATAAAGAAACAGTAGAGAAAAACTCAAATGATCAACAGAACTATTTGTCTTTTCAGAAACATTTTGAACAGATACCCCCTTTTTATCTCTGTGCCTGCCGGTCCTGTCCGGTTTGGTGACTAAACCCTTGGAAGGAAAGCACGTTGTCTCTGTTGTGAGGGTTTGCGCTGCTGCTATCTTCTCCCCGTGGCTGGCAAGCAGACTGGGAAAGGAAGGGGAGCTGGGAAAGGACCTGAGACAAAGGTGCAGGGAGCTCTCAGATCAGACCGGGCCGCATCCAGCCACCTGACCTACAGTTCCTAAGATGTGATGTCATGTTAGCCTCATACATTGTTGCTGTAACTGGTAGCCATGTTCTCACAGGAGCCTCTGCTGACCTTCAGCATGGCAGAGGAGGCTTCATTGTTTGTTTTCTAAAGAATTCATTACTGCAACTCTGCTCTGAAAATGGCAACGGTTCTGTATTTTTATGATTTTAGATCCAACTCTTATGGCAATTTGATACCAAGAAATAATGACTAGATTCTTGGGAGATTTGGACTAGTTACAGTCTACCTATGAAATAGGAAAGATCCTATAGGATTCTCCTTTCTAGTTTAAAAGTGGTCCAGTGGTGCTGTCCGGTGGGTGGTGACAGTGTGATTCTGTTTATTAAGTGCAGATGGTGGCTGTTTTTAACTGTCAGCATAAGACACCAAGTTTCTGCTTTGTTTAAAGAAATTTTAGTCTGACCCCAAATTATTTCATTAAACACAACATTAATAACAATAAATTTAATGAGTGTCGGTGAACCTCAACACCAGTACTTAATGTTTTAAAATAAATGTCATCTTGACTAATGTTTTTTAGTATTTAAACCGCTTTAGCTCAAAGGTTGTAATTTTGAATGTGTTCCACAAGGTGGCAGGGTTGTATGTTTGTAGATTCATTCCCTTTGTCCCCATGCACAGCAAGCTCTTGATTACCCAGAAATGGAAGTTTTTCTGTTTGGTTAAATGTTAAACATTTTATATGCCAGGATTTTAAATTCTAACCTTTATGATGGAACACTTTCTAGACTGCACTCCTTGCTTTCCTGGTGTATTCAGCCGTAAATTGTAGCGTAGCTATTACCAGTCACCCCGTTAGTTAGGATGGCTGTGACTGCATAGACTAAAGACCAAGATGGAGCAGTAGATAGGGCTGGATGGAAGGGATAGAGAGGATCTGGCAAGAGAGTGGACCTTTGCTTTTAAACACTGCCGGACACCAGCTGGCTTGTGTTTGTTTGCATTTGTTTGACTGTGTTTGTTTTCCTATTAATGCTGGGTTCCGGCAAGATAGAAAAATGACTGCTTCCTGCAGAGATAAACAGCCCTTGACGGCTGGCCAACCCTGCCTTCTCTAGGGTTCTGTGACATCGGTTGTTTGAGGGAGGCAAGTGCACTGTAAAGTTGGCTCCCATGGTGAAGGGGCTCCCCGTGGTTTGCAGAGAAGCATCCTGCAGATGTAAGGTCTAATGATCTAAAGCGATGTTAGGGGATCTCTCCTGTAGGTTTTGAGTGTCTAGGCTGTACACTGTCTCTTGGACTGGAGCACCAATGCCACATTTACACACCAGTATTCACCAGGGCTACCCTCTTCCATGTTTGCCTTGGGATGACCTTATTTCTCCATCAGTTTTAAAAGGTAAAAATTTCTGGATATAACCATTTTGCTTGAAAGTTATTTACTTTCAGAACTTGAAATAGAGCTCCATGTTTTCCTGGTCTTTAGGGTTTCTGTTGGGAAGCCCACTCTTACTTTGATGTGTTTGCTTTCCCAAGTACATTGGTGTGGGTTTGGTTTTTTTCTTAGTGTTTTTAAATACTATTTTAAGTGCTTTTGGCATCTTGACTGGCTCACCTTTAGTCATGTCGACTTTGAATTCTAAACCCTCTGGTGTTTAGATGCCCGTTCCTTTTTGCAGAGTTCAGAAATGCCTGTAATTTACTGGATGGGTTTCCGTGACTTCAGTTTTTCTCCCACCGTTTTGTTCTAGACCACGGATTCTTACGTTTGTTCTTTGATCTTATCCCAGAGTTCTTGTGATGTCATTATACCCTCTTCACTATTGATATATAAGTGAAGTGTTTGTTCATTCTTGTCTTTCAGACCTCATAACCTTTTTTTATTGGATGATCTGTTGGTTTTTATCTGATTCACTGAGTTTTTCATTCCATTTCTTTTATTGTCATTCAAAAAAAACTCATTTTCTGAACTGAATTTGTGTTCCATGTTGCTTTTTAAATCCATAAATTGCTGCTTTTTCTTATCCATTTTGCCGCTTTCTTCTCTAGGTCCTGAAATGATCTCGTTACTTTATTCATCTCATTTGTGTGTGGAGGGGAGTCATTCCTCAGTTTTACGGATAAAGTTTTGAAATCTTCATCCTCCACATTTTACTCATTTCTCTGTGTTTGGATCCGGTAGTTGGGGGTCTCCTAGAGGAGGCTCATCTCTGTGCTCGCTTGTGCTTCGTGGTTCCTGTTCTGTGGTTTGTACTCTCTTAATGGGGATAGTTCTCAGTGCTATTTGGGGCTCCTCTTATGGACAGTTTACTCTTCCCCGGTACCACCCAGAGAGGAGCAAACAGACTGCTGGACCACCACCAACCTGAGCAAGATACAGAATGGACTTAGGATTGATTACAGCCTGCTAATCATTACTGTGGCTACACAACAGAAAAGCCCCAAAACAACATAGATGGGGGTTATCCAGGGAAACCTTAGAGATGATGACTCTGAGTGAAATAAAGGAAGGGGTGGGGGAGAGAAAGGTCAGGTCATACAAAAGGGAGACCGACAAAGAAGTGAGAAAAAGTAAGATAGCTAACAGTGAGAGCATGCCGCAACTGCGTTAGATAGACACCTGAAGTCAGTACAGTTCACGTGCCGTGTAGTGGGGGAAGGGTTAGCACGGGCCGCAGAGACAGCAGTGTTGGAGACTGGAGCCTTGCAGGGGCAGCATTGGGGAAGAGGCCCAGGTGAACGCCAGGACTTTCTGAATCAGGTGCCGAGCCTGTACCAGGTGCGAGATCCCTACCTCAACTGTCTTCACTTTGGAAGTTGCCCTTGGGTCCACTGCTAGCCACCCTTAGCTTTGTTGTGTGTTGGCAGATTCTCAGAGTCAGATACCCCCAGTTCCTACCCCCGGTGCAGCTGGTGTCTCCTAAATGTAAAGGGAGCGGCAGAGACAAACATGGCATCGGGATCTGCCCACAGACCTGCCCGTGTAAGTCTTGGAAGTCAAAGCCTGCTTAGCCCTATAACTCTGCTGGAGAGATGGAGCTGTGAATGCCGAACCCCCGCCCCCGTGCTCTGCCGACTTGCCCTCCAGAGGAGGCACTGGCTCCCAATGCCTGAACTGGGCTTAAGTTTTTGGAGAACTGCTGGCCATGGGCCCTTCTGTTTTTCAGAGCTGTGGACTCGTCCTGTGAGGAGGACTCCTGTCTTCCCTATGGCTGGCTTAGTGTTTGGATAAGGCTCTCCACCCCTCCCCTGCGGCCTGTGTGGCCTGGCTCCCTATTGAAATCACCTGGGAAGCCGACCACACCCTCGGAGAGGCAGGCTTTAGCATCTGTGTTCTATAAAATCTCCCTGCTTGATTCCAAAGTTCAGCCAAGGTTGAGAACCACCGAGTCGGGCTTATCACCGCCGTAGTCCTCCGTGCTGTCTCACTGTACAGAATATTGTGTCTCTATGATAAGTGAACAGGACTTCCTAGTCTGCTGAGGTCTTCTCCGTGGGTGAGGCGAGAGCTCATGACAGAGTTCTCAGGGTAAGGAGAAAGCGCACTTAAACCTTGGTTGAGGGAGCCTCGCACAGCCTTTGTGATCTTCCCACATTGGGTGACAGTCTTTATATCTAAGAAAAGAAGACAGAGGAGGCACGAAAGTGAGTGGCGATCAACCACTTAATAAAGCAGCTTTGTGACCAGAGCACTGGACAAAGAAAAGTCTGGTAGCAGCGTGGTATAGCTGTAGGCGCTGAGGGTGGATATAAAACACAGGAAAGATTAGACGGAAAAGTCAGCAGCACCGTAGCGGGGCAGAGGTGGCCCTGGGGTGGAGGGAAGCGGGCCTCCAAGCCAGTTTGGCAGAGGACAGTGAAAGGGCTGTTGGTGCTGCTCTGGCAGGTGTTGTGACGGGAAAGCCCCTGGAGGGCTTCTCAAGCTCTGTCCACTTTTCAGCCCCCAGCAGAAGAGATTTTCATGTGGCCCAGGTATATATTCACATACAATCCCTGAAGTCCTCTAACCAAAAGGCACACATCAAAATGGCTGCTGCAAAATGTCCCCGAAGAGGAAACTCTTTCTCTGTAATGGGATTCCTGTAACACGGAATAAATAAAAGACCCAGAGACTGGTATTGGGTTCAAGCTCCAAGCTGAAGATCAGAAAAACACAGCAGCCAGCCACTAGCTCTTATTCTAGCTCAGGCTGAAAGGGCTGAGCCACTCAGGAGCTCGTCAAGTCTCAGACTGCTGCCTCTCCTCAGCGTGGCTGGAGAACGAATGCTCTCTGGGACCTTGCTTCTGTCTTATATACACTTCCCTAATGTAGGGATTAAAGGTGTGAGCAATAATTCTCTATTCTGTAGATCTGGGTGGCCTTGGATTCACAGAGAACGGTCTGCCTCTTAACCCTGAGTCCTAGGATTAAGGTGTGTACCACCACCTCCTAGCTTCTGGCTGCTGGGATTAAAGGTGTGTGCCTGGGTTCTATGATTTATGGCTTACTTTGCCTTCTGAATCCTCAGGCAAGCATTAATAAATCTTAAACAATGTCTCACCACAGATTCCGAGTTAATTGTTTTTGTGCTGACTCAGCTCCAAGACCAGGTGTGTATGGGCTGCTTGTGGACTATTTGGTCGCTTCACTCCTAACTCAGAGCCTGGTGCAGCTTAGCCGGGGTGCTCTTCTATGGTCTTGCTTAGATGGGAGAGCAAATAACCAGATTTTTATTTTAATATCATCAACTTTAGTTTTATTTTACAGTTAGGATTTAGATTTAGGTGACAGAGGAGTAAAACATTGCTGAGTGATCTTTCTCTCACACATGCACACACACGCACAAGCACACGCATAGGTCTAACTGTGTAGCCTAGGCTGGCCTTGAGTTCACTATGTTTCCCATGGTGGCCTCAACTTGTAGGGGCAAACCTCGTGTTCCAGCCTCCTACATACTGAGGCTAAAGGTGTGTGCCACCCTGTCTTAAGTAACCTCTGATATAATTGTTAAATTTTCATGCATCTAAATTTTTATTAGAATTATGTATGAGCTTGTAGCATTTTACTTTTCTCAGATAAACAGGTTTTGTTTTAACTTCTTGGGCTATTCACTAACTTAATGGTTCTGACGTTGTATTCTTTCCTGCATTTTCTTCTCTTTAGGTTTTGAGATTATGTGTTTGGGGAGAGGTGTATGCATGTGTCTGTGTGTCCAAGGGCGTGTTCTGTTCTGGTCCTCTAAACGTCACTGACTCAACCTGTGTCAAGTGCTTACGAGCACCTGGTAGAATGCTCCAGCTGTACCTTGTAGATGCACTGCGTGAGCTCCTCAGTCTGTGTATCTCAGTGTTGGATAAGGTTCACTCTGTTCAGATTTGTGCAGTGCCTTTGTTTATTGCCATATTCAACCATGTGAATGGTGTATTGGGATAGATGGTCATATGGGCATGCAAACACACACACACAATCTTGGACGTCTGCTGTAAAGCAATCTCAGTGGAGGGCTCAAAAGGCTTTTAGAAACATGTTGTCTTTAGTACTTTGTCGGGCAGTCTGTCTGCATGTCCATGAGAGACTGAGTCCATTGTATGTGGCTTGCAGGCTTGTTTTCTATAGCCTGGTATAGTCCTAAACTGTTGCCATACAAAATCAGGATTTTTCTGCAGTCAAGAAATAAGTTAAAAGCCGGGCGTTAGTGGCGAATGCACTCCCAGCACTCGGGAGGCAGAGGCAGGTGAATCTCTGTGAGTTCGAGGCCAGCCTGGTCTACAGAGCAAGTTCCAGGACAGCCTCCAAAACAATACAGAGAAACCCTGTCTCGGAAAACCTGAAAACCAAAAAAAAAAAAGAAAAGAAAAGAAAAAAATAAGTTAAAGTGTTTATAAATTTCTACTAATTCTTTCTAGTTTGAAAGCTTTTTTAGGATAAGGCTATTTCACTCTTTAAAATACCCCATAGACTAGTGCCATGCCAGTCACAAAATGTTTGTGAAATCAGTATTTGTGTAGATATTTGCAAATAAATGGTACACAGGGAAGAAAGGCTACCCTGCTTTATTCTGGGCAGAAGGTCTATTACCTTCTTGCTGGAGAATGAACACCTCACATCCCTGGGGGAGAGCCTCGAAGGGCATCTCCCTTAAGAGAGAGCACATAGTCCATGCAGCCCCGACAGAAGCCAAGGGGTTTGCTGTAGAGTTTGTGACATCAGCTAAGTGTAAAGTGAGGGTATTTTCATTGAGCTGAAAATAAAAATATAAGCCCTTGAGCTATGATGGAAGCCAAACACAGGCCTCCTGTTGCAGGATATTTGATCACACTGTGAACCTCAAGGTTGCATTATTTACTAGGAAAACCTGTTTCTAGTTGTGGTGTACTCAACCCTAGCACACACCTTTAATCCAAGAGTTTTCTGCTTGAATACTGTAAACAGGATTAAATAATCATCCACAGGTCAAGTTGTATAGCAAGCAACCAGTTGACAGGAAATCGACAAGAAAAAAATCATAGAGAGTAGAGGAAGTCAGGAGGACGGATACCCAGGAAGTAGAGGAGAGGGACATTCCATTTGAGGAGAATGTGAGTGACTTCTGCTTCCAACATTTTCTCAGTGAGAGATGCAGAGGGTCATGACAGGCGAGCGCTCTGTGTGTGTGTGTGTGTGTTTGTGTGTGTGTGTGTGTGATATGTTAACATTTGCAGAAGAAATGTCCTTGTGAGATAATGGGTGTAGACTGAGGCAGCTCCTGGTGGCTTGCTGCAGCCTTGGGTTTTTTTAAAGCCTCATCTGTAGTTCCAGAAAACTCTACAGATTATTTTATGATACTTAACACGGTATTCTTCTGGTACTTATCTCCTGAAGATGTTGGCTCTTCTTTTTTGTTCTGTTCTAGTTTCTGTGATGCTTCTTCAGCATTTCATTAATTTGGCGAATATTCACGACATCAGTTTTTCAGAGTTCTGCTCTCCCCACTCTGGTCCCATCCTTGTTTAATTTGTTTGGTCTTTTGAGACTTCCAAAGCCTCTTCAGTTTCCCTGCATTTGTTCCCCCCAGGGTCCCCGTCACTGAACGCTGCGTATACGGGAGGATGTGGGCTGCTTTGGGTGTTGCTTGTATGGGAGTGGGTGTCTATGCTCCATGGAGCTGTGCATGCACTACCAGGGCTCCGTGGACTGTAAACTGTGGGCTCACTGGGGCCTGTCAGCTGTCTTCTCTCTCTCCTTGCTGCTTGCGTAGGCTTTGATGTGAGGAACTACCTTTTCCCTCCACCTTTGAAAACGGATGAAGTTGAAGTCGGTACCCTTTTTCTTCTGTCTTTATGTGGTTAAAGCTGTGTTCCTTTTCTCTTTGGTAATGTTTGGTCAGAAGTAGTTTTTAACAGCTCTCTAATCATGTGAATTCCTGATGAGTCACGGGGGTTCATGAAATTATTTATACCAAGACTCAAAAAAGAGCTACCTTCACGTGTGTAGAGCATAAACTTTGAGGCAGATAGTTCTATGATTGGGAAACTTTATTTATTTGTGCTTAAGACAGGAAAGTGTTTTTTGGAAGGTAAGAATATCCCAAAATGATTCTTGAAGAAGCTAGCTTAAACTATGAGGAGGTCTGTAACACCCATTTGCTAGAAAGTGCACACGGGACTTCTTCTACTCAAAGAAGAGCCAGTCCTTGGGATAGCCAGATCAAAGAGCGAGACAGGTCATGTGTACCACACATTGGTTACTGTGCATTCCCATGATGCTCCATGCCAGCATGGCTTTGTTGTGGGGTCCCTGACTATCAGATGGTGTGTGCTTAGCTGTTTGGTGTGAAAAGCTCTTCTGTGGTAGACTCATTCCTTCAGTCCTGCATGGACTCACTTCTCAGGGCGTTCTTCCTTGCACACTAAATCCCTGTACGCTCTTGACTTGCTCACAGCAGCTCTGCCCCTCGTCTCCTCGGCACCCAGGTACCTGTTGACAGGCTTGCTTTCCAACCCCAGTGCAGTGTGCGTTCCATGAGTACAGAGCTCTGCGCATTTGATTCCTGGATGATAAGGGTACCTCGGGGTTGCGCTAAGTGAGGTGTAACGGGTGTAGAACCAGTCTACTGAGAAGTCTGCCCTCTCATGGGGGTATTGACGGTACGGCAGGTATTCTGATGATCACCACACTCTGTCCATGGGGAACTCTCCCCTAGGCTGTAGAGTCAGGCTGCCCCTCAGTCTGGAGTTCTCTAACTTTTCTGGTACCATTGGTTACTTTGACCCTTGAGATGCTGGAGCAGCACGTGACTTCTTGGTGTCATGTTGAGGCACAGCTCTCCTCGAGGCCAACACGGGCTATGCTTGCCAAAGGAGGACCTGTCTGCCCCCTGCCTTTGAAGTGACATCCTTCTGGGCAACCCTTAATGATCTGCGCAGCTCCTCGAGGCCTTTTCTGTCCCTCTCCAGCCAGGGTGACCCTCAGCCAGTGGCCTGCTTCACTCTGCTGTATGACCTCCAGGGGTGTTTGTATCTCAGCTCCCTGGAGAGAGAAACATCTCATGGCTTGATTTCTTCTGACTGCTGCTGCTAATTGTGTCTGTTGAGTGGCCCTTGCTTTCACGATGGCAGCAGGCTTCCTTACCAGCCTGTCAAACCGTTTCCATCACTTCCCAATACCTTTTGGGCATTTTAATTGTCAATTAGTGTTCAGAAGGCAGCAGCTCAGTTCTTTCCATTGTGATCCCACTCTTGTCGGCAGTGAAGCGCTCTTGTCACCCACTCATTCCCACAGAGGCCTGGCCTCTGCCGCTGGGCCGTGTTTGCCTCCTGCGTTTCCCTCCTCTTAGCAGGAAGTGCCAGCTGGCATGCAGGGAAGAGCAGAGGCGTTCCTGTGCCTGCCTCAGTGCTCTCTGCAGCGCGACGGCCACTGCTTCTGCCTGTCTCTGTCCAGCCAGTGGACAGCAGTCGCTCTTTAGGGGGCTCTCACAGGACACGTTTGCTACAGAGCACTAAGTTCACTTGTCACCGTACATTTGACTTGTCTTTCTTCCCTGCCCTCCACTGCCGGGTCATTGAAGAGACTACGGTCACAGGCAAGGACCTTGGAAACATGACTTAAGCCTAACCACCTCCTGTCTCGTTCCTAGACGGCAGAAAGCTCAGATGTCTGCCAAGTAGCTGCCTTCCTGACACATGCTTCTCCAGCTTCACACATTCTCGTGTTTATCAGATCTTTAAACATTTTTCTTAAACCCTCTTTCCCCTAAGTTCTAGGCCATGTTTCCCACTGGCCCTCATTTCCCAGAGCCTGCTTCTCTTCACCAGCTACAGCATCATCTGATTGGTTACTGACTTCCACACATTCCCACAACCTGGAAAGCTGAGGGTCATCCTGCCTGCCCGACTTGTCACCAGCTGCCACATGTAAATCTCCCTTCCCTCATGGTCTCCCTCTTTCTTCCTTACTTCCTCTCCTGGAGTCTTGTACATCGTCAGTGACCTTACTAAAATACACAGCCCATTTCATTCACTACTGCTGGAATCCCCGTCTCCGCCATTACACATCTCTCTGCACCTCCCGCCCGACCCCCATCATCCTCCTGTGCAGCTCCTGAATGGCTGCTTCCTGACCCAGGCACTTGTCTGGCCATTCCTTTTCCACACGAGTTCTCCCCCACCCCCAGGTACCATGGAAACACCTCATTTTTCATGGTCCAGGGGGGACCTTCTGCTCTCAGAAACACTCCGTAACTTCTCCCTCTGAAGCATCTTCCTAGATGTGTATCCTGTTATATCAGATGGCACACCCAAACGCCTGTCCCCGGGTCACTGAAAGCCAGGGCTCTGATTCATTCATTTGTAACTTTAGTTCCTGGACTTTCAGTCTCATTAAATAAGAATAGATAAATGAATGAAAAGTGCCCAGAGAGAACTTCTAAAAATTCTTGTTTGCATCCTTCTAGCCAAAATGTATTATATTGGTCCTTAAAAAGTAATAATTAACAAATTTTATTGTTAAAATGTGTGTGTGTGTGTGTGTGTGTGTGTGTGTGTGGTATGTGAGTGAAGGTTGGACACTCACAGTGCATGTGTGGGAGTCAGGGCAGTGTTTTGGAGTCCTTCTCTCCTCTCATCCTCACGTGGGTCTGGGAATGTTGATCTCACTGCCAGGCTTCCATTGTCTAGTGACAAGTGCCTTTACTGCCGAGTCACACACTGCCAGCAATGGCAGCGCGTTTAAGTGTAGAAAGTGATCTACGTCTCCCTCTTCGTTGGCCAAGGCCCTCTCAGTTCCTTATTCCCTTTGTCCTGTTGTCCCCTTTCACTTACAGCCCTTACTAGTTGACACTAATGAAGACTGTAACAAGGTCAGACTTGCACACAGGCCATGTGTAAGGGGCACTGCCAAGCCACGGGGGTACTGGGTTACCACAAGGCCTATGACCGGGACACCTGCTAGCCTTAGAGACATAGCCTGCCTGCCTGCCTTCTTTACAAAGCATCCTTCCCTCTCCACCTGAACCTCTCGGGCTCTTCTCACGGCTCCTCAAGATTCTCGGAAGAACTTGTAGGGCCTGTGGCATCGCTGTTGGACTGCTTTCTCGGGCATGTCTGTACTGTGATGTGCCAGCCTGCAGCCGTGGTGAAGTGCTTGATTCTGGAATTTCTGGTCTATACTTCTAATACATAGTCCACTGAGAAGCATTTCTGTGCGTGGGTAACTCGTAGCCACATCATGTCTTTAGTCTCCATTTCTAAACCTACAGAATGAGGCTATGAAAACAAAATGATAGACTGTTCCTCTCTAAAATTCTCACTAGTTCATAGAGGAAACTCCAGGTCAAGCTCCACAACGAGTGTCCAGATAGGCCATCCTACAGACGTGTGTCCCTCATCGTACAGACGTGTGTCCCTCTGTCCCTCACCGTACAGACGTGTGTCCCTCACCCTACAGACGTGTCCTTCGTCAAAGCAGAAGAGTTCACAGTGTTGTCTTCTCCAGTGCACTGACAATCCTCACTGCACTGGACGTTCAGGGGCAGTGTGCTACCCCCTCATTTATCTCTGTAAATAAAACTCTTCAGCTGAGCTTTGCTAGGATCACCAAGGCCTTTCTGATCTGTGTACATAGGAACATGGGCTGATCTGGTCCCCTCATCTCTGCTGCTCCCACTGTTGCCCTCAGGAATTTATCATGAAATGTTATATTGAGGCAACTATTTTTAAGAGGAGCTCTGATCACCTATTTCTATGGCTGTGTATAAGTAAAGGGAAATACTGTTCATTTTTGATAGGAGATGCGCATGAGATTCTTGAAATAGAACCATAATCAGGACAGTTTTCCCTTCAGATGTTTCTTATGGAATGTCATTTAGCTTCTAAATCCGGGGTGTCATTTTCGTCTGTGGCTCCTGATTTTCATAATCTACCATCATTTAGCAGAGTGGTATTTATGAAGAAATTTGGCTTTGGAATGATGACTCTCACCAAGATGAAGAAAAGATTAACTATTTGAATCATTCTGCCTGGAGACTTGGAAGGGAGCTCCCACAGCAAGTGTCCTTGGGATGGAATAAGGCTCACACCTTCCCTCGGGGCTAGCTGTCTTCTGTCCCTGCCATTTTCCCTTCCCTAGGACGTCATATAAATGGGACCATGTGCTTTGCAGCCCCTTGCACCTGGCGCCTTCTCTTAGTGTGTTAAGTTTGAGATTTGCTCATGCCGTTGGTAGTTAAGTACTTCATTTCTCTTTACTACTGAGGGGTAGAACCCCAGTACATTAGCTGGGAGTTGGTTTTCTATTTTTCAGTGATGTTTATGGTGCTTATGATAAAACCCCTCCGAACATCCACATATAGATTTGATTTCATAATTTGAGCTGAGATTACTGGCCTTGATGAAGTGTTTGTCTAACTGTTCAAAAGCATTTGTGTTGTTCTATGTTCCCATTGCCAACAGGTGAGTGGTCGCTGCCCTACCTGACTGTTGGTACCGTGTTTGCAGATCAAAGGCAGTGACGTTATATTTTAACCACACTGATAGGTGTATTGTATAATGGTATCTCGTGGCTTTGGTTTGCATTTTTGTAATGACTGGTGCTTAGTGTTTTTCCATTTATTTGCTTTTAAAAATGTATTTATCTTTGGTGTTTGCCCATTTTTTCCCCACTGGCTGTTGAGTTCTGAGTTTCTAACACTGTTACCTTGAAGTTGCTTGCAGTGTTTCACTGACTTCAGAGAGCAAACTGCATTTCAGTGGAAGCCAATTGTCACTGCTTTCTCTATTTCCATTGTGATTTAAGGTCATGTCTAAGAAGTGTTTGTTAACTAACCTGAGGGGTGAGTGATTTCTCCTAGGTTTTCTAATTCAGGATTTTATATTTGCTCTGTCTATGATCTATTTGTGGTTAATGTTTCATGTGTGTGAGGAATAGTTTGAGTGGTTGTTTGTTTTGTTGATTTGTTTTCCTTTCTCTGCTGTTTAATTTTGACTTTATCCAATTGTCCCAGGACCACAGGAGCATTTTTTGAAAAGTTCCCATTTCTTCCTGGAATCCTTACATTTGTGTGAAAAATCAACTTGCCATTATGATCTTTTTCTGACTTTTCCCCTTCATAACCATAATATATTGCTGGAACTATCTCCTGCCTGGAATTGTTTCCAAGCAGAAGGCCACTGGAAACTCCTGTCTCTGTGTGACAGAGTTGCTCTCCATGGCCGTTTCTCAGATTTTCTCTTTTGACTGGATCTAGGCACTCACTCTGGCTATCCGCAGGATTTCTTGTCTTGGGGAGGGGGGGTTGTGGGGATTATTAGGGTCAGTAGTGTAGTAAAGTCTGGGGAAAGCTGCCGTGAGTTCCTAAAGTAGTTGTCCTTCTTGGCCTGTTTTAGGGATCCATTACTGAAATTGTCCCCACGCTGCTCTGCCGAGGACCGTGTCCCCCCCTTTTCTCCTTACAGGTTTTTCTCTGTGATCCATTTTGAATAGTGTCTGTTGTTCTACCATCCGATCTGCGCTGTCACCCACCCAGTGTATCTTTTCAAACATTGTCGTTTTCCCTTTAATGTGAGTTTTCATTTTTTTTTCACCTGTCTTCAATATGCTAATTCCTCTGCCTACCCTTTGGATGTAGAAAGCGCAGTTAACTGCCTTAATATCTATGTCTACAAGTTCTATTATCTTTGTCACGTGTAGTCATTTAGATGTTTGTTTGTTTTTTTATATTGTCAGTCCTGTCTTCTGTTTGTGTATCTGTTACTTTTTATCAAGTGCTGGACATGGGAACTGATGTTGGAGAATAGTTTTTCCATAGGAACAAAGGGCAGCTCAGTCTAGATAGGACTAATGGGCACGTACGCACATGCACACGCATGCACACACACACACACACACATACACATGCACGAGCGCTGGGGTATGGGGGTGGGGAGTTGGGGCAGGCACACAGACACAGGCACACACAGATGCACATAAACTATCAGACATACAGATAGACACACATACACAGGCAGACAGAAACAGACAGGCAGACACACACACACACACACATGCACATGCGTGTGCATGGGAGGGGGCAGGCACACAGACACACAGAGACAGGCACACACAGACGCACATAAACTATCAGACATACAGATAGACACACATACACAGGCAGACAGAAACAGACAGGCAGACACACACACACATGCACATGCGTGTGCATGGGAGGGGGCAGGCACACAGACACACAGAGACAGGCACACACAGACGCACATAAACTATCAGACATACAGATAGACACACATACACAGGCAAACACACACACTCTCTCACCTCTCCCCCAGAATTTGGCAGTGTTCTCTGACTGTTTGCTGCTCTAGACTTGGATTTTTTCACTCGGGCTTCCACAGCCCTCACCAGTCTGGCCTCTATGATTTCTTACTCTCGCTCTGCTCTTCAGCCATGGCTGTCCCAAGTCAGGTAGTTTCATAGATGCTTGTTGGTAGGTAGTCCCTTTTACTTTAAAATATTTTTTTTTTAATCTAAGCCCAAAGGATGATAGTGTGAATGCAAAAACAATTAGCATTTCCCCTTTCCCACCCCATAGCTGTTTCTCACGTGTAGCTATACTTAATGGTTTTTTCTTTACCTCCATATTTCTCTGTGACATTTCTTTTTTCTTTTTCAATTTTGAGCATTATATGAGCAAGTTGTGATAAATATAGATGCAATTTAGCTTTTAAGCTATTCACACACTACATCTATTCTTTCTATCACCTCTGTAAATTTAATGGATCATATAGATTGGGGAGGTGTTTAGAGCTACCTTCGAGTTTGTAGACTGATTCCCTGAGGCTGTCATACCTGGCTAGCAACAGCTGTCCAGCCCCTGCAGACCTGGTTTAGCCTCCCATTCTCTCACCCCTGCAGGCTCCCTCCACCCAGGCCACCCAGGCACCAAGCAGCTGCTCTGTAGACCTGCCAGGCAGCCTCTTCTGAAGCCACAGCCTTCTGGCCCATCAGTCCCCTTTCCCAGGGTCTGACCTCTCTGCCTCTGGCTGTGGTGTCCCCTGCCCATTGTTTTTTCTTGATTTCTGTCTCCAACTTCTTGTATAAAATATCTAAAAAAATGTTATTCTAACTTTGTACTAGAGAGATAATTTGGCCCAGTGAGTATCGCAAACAATGAAGCCGCTTCTCTGAGAACTGTAAAGACCTTTGTTCCATGGTTCTCTGGCAGCTGCAAACACCATTTTTCCAGATACTACTTACCTTTTCTAGCTAAGCTTTTGGATTTGCCCCTCCATCCTGGCTGTCTTGTTTTGTGATCGTGGGCTTTGATTGGTTTTGTTTTGGTTTTTACCATTTCAGGAATTTGCTCATCTCATTTTGTCTGGAGACGTGATTTTCAAGTTCTGGGCCTGTTTTTAGACGGTTCTCTGGCAATCCCCCCTCGATGTTGAGTATCTTAGACCACATCCTGTTTGCAGGTTGACTTTTCAAAACCATTCTCTACATCCCTGGTCTTTTCATTCTCTCTCCCTTTTTTTCTACATCTGGGAAGACTTAACTGTTAACCAAAAGGAGGTTGAATTTAGCATTCTTTCATCTTTTGGTGACATTATGTTTTGTTCAGTTTGTGGAGGAACTGTCTCTAAAGCATTATGCACTGCTTATCTGTCCATTTTTAATGTATTTCTATTTATTTTAAATACTGCTTTAAATTGACAGGTAAAAATATACACAGTGATATTTAACATTATTTTCATACATTTCTATATGGGCTAGTTAGTTAATACGGCTTACTATCAAATGTATTACTTTGCATGCTTTGAGTTTTGTGATGAGAACACCCAACATCCAGCACTCCTTGTTTCTTTAAAGGGTACAATATATCCTCATTAACTGGTGCTACTGTGCTGATCAACCAGTCTCTTGACTTACTCTGAGATTGTACGGCTGTGGACCAGCATCCCTTCATTCGTTCCTTTACCCACCCACCTCGCTTTGGGTATCACTGTTCTGCCCTCTACTTCAGTGAGATCAACCTCTTTAGATGTGAGGCCATGTGGTATTTGTCTTTGACTACTGAACTCTTTAAGTTAAACTCTGTAGTTCCATCCATGTTATAGCCATGATAGGATTTTATCTTGATGGCTAAGGAGTATTTTTGTCTCTGTTCCCCTCTCCACTCTGTGTCCGTGTTTATCACATCTTCTTTGGCAATTGTTAAACTTGTCATTCTACTTCTGGTTTCTAGGAACCTGGGAAAGTGAGGTGACCAGGGGTCCCTAGACAAGAGCAGTTTTGTCAGGTTACAGGGTACATACCTTGCCTGCTTCCTTGGCAGTCCCCAGATGTGAAAGAGGTTGTTCTAGATCTTTGGATCTCTGCTTCAGCCAGTGTTGGTTAAGTGTGATCACCTTAGACCCTCAGAAGCCCTGCCTATGACCCTCTTCCTCATTCTTCATGTTTGATACCAACAGCAGAGGTTGCTGAGCTGGAATCCATACTGAGAATCATATGTAGACCACAGTAGCAAATTTCAAATGCCTGTGGCTTTTCCTGTTCTTGTGTGGCCCATGCCGTTGGGAGTCTCTCCTGAAAGGCCGTTGCATTTCCCTTGTACTGTCTCAGCAGGCCTCTGGTGATCTCAGACATGGTACTAGACTCATAAATAGAGAGTTCTTCTGGTAAATAGAAGAACTCTTGAGGGAAATTCTTAGGTTTTAATTCTATTTCCTTTGCCTCCATTTTCAAGTTGCATATTCCTCTCATATAAAATCCAGTTTTAAGGGAATCTAGCATATGAGATAAAAATGCGTAATTTTTTTCCTATTCTGTGGTCCAGCCAGTTCTCCAGAAGTACATGCTCACATGCGCGCGCACACACACACACACACACAGACACACACACACACACACACACACACACACACACACACACACACACACACAATACTAGCTGGGAATCTTAACTTCATGTCTTTATGTGGCCTTAGAGGGTTTTGCTTCTATTTTTAGCTCCCTTGCATTTAAGGTGTGTCTCTCTGTAATATTGACCTTTCCTCTGGAGTTGGTTCAGTTGAAATATTTAAAAGGATACAGGCTGATAGTTGTTATAACTTTAATTTTCCAAGTACAGAAACTGCAAAGGACTAATAATAACCCTGCTTAGCATTCATGGACACGGGGACCCATGCTTATTTAATGGGTTATTATGACTGTTTGACTTCACTTACTGTGTTCTCTTTTACTGAAAACTGGTACCTTCAAACAGCTTACATTATAATCTACAGTTTTACTAACATTTTAATTTAGAAGCAAAGCCTAACACATGAAACATAATATAATGAATGCTGTTTTGTAGCCACACCAGTTTTTAACACAGAAGAGAACCTCTTCTTGGGCTGTATCCAGTATATTTGGTATTTAATTGCCTTAAGATGGTTTCTGAAACTTAAGTGTCACCTGCCAGCCTTGGGTCAACCTCAAAGATTATCTCAAAGACTCTGGCTACAGTTTTAGGAAAGGATGTTCCTTGAGGGAGAAGCCCATTCCTTAGAGAGAAGGGTTTCATGCTGCATGTGATGTTTCATAGTCAATTTTTATTTTGGAATTATATGTGATGAGTACACTTGCTTATGGATGAAAGGTTCCAAGCAGTTGGTAATTTTTCTTCTCTGTTTTTATAGCTTTCTGCCATTAGAGGGCAGTATTGTAGAGGCTAAAATTTCCTCAAACTGGAAACTATATATAACATGTAATAATCAAACTTATTTGTTATGTGTTAAATCATAGTCTTCATTGATACATCTTCACAGATATTTAAATTATTAGAGGTAGTTTGCCCCTTATCTGATGACCAAGATTTGGCGGCGTTAACCTGCTTGCTCTGACGATAGGGTGAAGTGGTGAGCAGCCTGCACCATCTCTTGAAGCTGAACTATTTTTAACCACCATCAGATTCTCTCTACATTTTTACTGGTTCTAGACACACTGCAAATGAGCAAAGGCTACATATAAGGAATTGTATGCTTTTTGGAAAACGTTCCTTGACAGTATTTCAATCCCTCTGATGTAAGAAAACTAAGGATTAAGCCTTGGCGGAATTGCCATCTCACTTCGAAAACCCTTTGCCTTGGGGACTAGCCGAAAATAGATCTGTTCAGGATTGGACCTGTAGATTGACTCTTCTAGCTATAAATGGAAGAAGGCATAATTACTGGTGCGATTAGGGTTAGGATGGTGCGATTTTAAGGCTGGAGACATTTGGGGAAGATTCCTGTGTGGATTCCTTTGACTTTTATTTGCCTAGCAAAGAAAAATGCAATATTGCTGTCTACACGTAAGTGATAAATTTTACGTGATGCTATCTGCCCCCAAAAAGGCAAATGTAATATTTCTTTGAACTCATTAACATTAAAAAAGAATCCCTGCAGCAGGGTTTTATTATCTTTGCACATAACATAGCCTTTAACGCCTCCCGGTGCTGCTGCTTGTAAGAACCCAATCATTGAAATTGAGACGCTGGCGTTCCTGAGTCTTGGTGGTGGGACTGGGCATGCCCAGTAGCTCGGCCGGGTCTGCTTGCAAATAGCAAGCTTGCAGGGTTCAGCGCCTCGGGGACTGGCGGCTCTGGAGAGGCTCTGACTCCTTTAGACGTAAGCATGCGGGCACCGGGAGCTTTCGGGACCCTGACGCAGCCCTCGGAGGAGGCGGCGCCCAGCTCTCCCTCCCCCCTCCCCAACTCCCGCCGTGGGCACCGGGAGGGGCCGCAGCCCGGGAACGCGCGGGGCGGGCTTATGGCGCGGCCAATCGGCGCGGCGCCTCGCCGCCTATATGTGGCGCTGGGGCCGGGCGGCCTTCTCTAGAGGAGTGGAGCCGGCTGCTGGGTGGACTGGAGCGAGTCGCCGCCGCCACCGCATCGCCGGGCCTTTCTTGCCAGTGCCGCTGTGCTGTTCTCACGCCCCTGGCTGCAGACAGCTAGGAGGCTTTCTCTAGTTTCAGCCAGGCTGCGGGTGCTCCCTCCCGCTCTCTTTTTTTCCACGAGGGTGTTTTTGGCTGCAATTGCATGAAATCCCAATGGTGTAGACCAGTGGCGATGGATCTAGGAGTTTACCAACTGAGACATTTTTCAATTTCTTTCTTGTCGTCTTTGCTGGGAACTGAAAACGCTTCCGTGAGACTTGACAATAGGTAAATGTCAGCCGGGATAGTTGGTTTGAATTGACTCAAGAGTAAATTGACTTGCGGGAATGCAGGTACAGGATAGCCATGCGAATTCCTTTGTCCATGGAGGGTTACTGTGACATAGACGTTGCTTTTTGAAATGGTCAAAAGATCCTTATTTTCACCGATCTGGCTCGAGAACAGGCTTTCTCTCATTATGTAATTTAGCCCTTTGTGGCTCCCTAAAGAGGGGAAATGCCTGGATATTCGATAGTGGCTAGTATTTTCTGGAGTATGATGCATTTTGTAGCGTTAAAGAATACTCGAAATCTGACGCTAGTAACGCCATTTGAATTCAGATCTGTCCTTATTCTGGATGTTGAAGATCAATTCCATTTACCGACGATCTTTTTTTATCCTCTCTTCCAGCTCTGGTGCAAGTGTGGTAGCTATCGACAACAAAATCGAGCAAGCTATGGTATGTACTGATTACAAAATACGTGTACTCAGCGTGTGCACAGCACAGACCCCGAGATGTCTTGGAAGGACCAGTGTATCCCTTAGCTAAATCCAGATGGTGCTGGTTACTCCAACAGAATACAGTCAGAAATGCCAGTGCTGGTTGACTAGCTCATCCCCAGCCAGCATGGAGACAAGCCACGTACCCTGGAGGGAGAAAGGCCCCTGCCCTGAACCCATTTCACTTAGTGTTGGGATAAGGAAACAGCGGCTCAGCGTGCCCTTTGCTCGCCCTGAGAGCACCTTCGGCAATGTGGCTTTACTAGGCGCCCTGAGATTTTACTGGGGAGCTGGGAGAGAGGGAGGGAGTCCCCGCCGAGGGGAGCTGGGAAGGGGTCTCTAGATCATACCAGAACCTCAGCAGTGCTGCGGCCGCACAAAGAAGGAGAATGGGAGAAAAGTTTTGTTTTCTTGGCCTGCTCCTGGATTTCTCCTATTTTTTATTTCCGCCTTGGTCGTTCTTTGTTATTGGAGCAGCGCCTGTGGCTCTTCTCACGGGATTCTCTGCCCACTGTTGCTAGGCAAACTCTGAACCTTTAATTCAGAGCTATAAATAACTCGGCCTCTCATTGGCTACGACGTCTGCCCAGGTTTCTGTGATGTCAGCTTAATCGCTGGGGGGTGGGGGGAGTAGAGGTGGAGGGAAGAAAATGCGGCAACGCGCTCTGTAGGAACTGGCTGCAGCCGGTGCCGAGGGAGGGAGGAGGCGCTCCCTATGCTGGGAGGGCCTGGGGGCGGGGAAGCGGCCGCCGGGCCTCCGGCCTGGATGGGAACACAGGGCCGGAAAGGAGCCCCGGTGCGATTTGCCATCTTGAATTGGAAACTGGACTGTAGGCATCCTGGGCTAATGTCTGCAGAGAAAGTCTAGAGACTTTTGGAAAGCTTGATCACTTACACATTAAACTTAAGTATTGTGCGGTTGTGATTGTGCGCAGATTTCCACAAGTGTGCCTTAATGCTCTTTGGAGGCAGAATATGTGATTGGTTAGGGAGAGCTAAGAAAGGCCTTCAGAAAGCCAGCGTCCAGGACATAGTAAGCTAATCCTTTTCTTCCCTCTGCTTGCAGGATCTGGTGAAGAGCCATTTGATGTATGCAGTTAGAGAGGAAGTGGAGGTTCTGAAGGAACAGATCAAAGAACTAATAGAGAAGAACTCCCAGCTGGAGCAGGAGAACAATCTGTTGAAGACCCTGGCCAGTCCGGAGCAGCTCGCCCAGTTTCAGGCCCAGCTGCAGACTGGCTCCCCTCCGGCCACCACGCAGTCACAGGGGACCACACAGCCCCCTGCACAGCCAGCGTCCCAGGGCTCAGGATCAACCGCATAGCCTGCTATGCCCCCACAGCACTGGCTGCTGCTGTCTGAACTGAACAGGCTGAAGAGATGAGCTAGCGAGAGTCCGCCTCCACAGTCACCCATTTCATTGCCATCCACAAGAGACGTGAGACTCGCACATGCCATTCTCGCTTCCCCCAGTATTAAGCACTCCTATGCTTTTGGCTTGAAGAAAATGTACTAGTTGAGTGAATTAAAGGTTAATCAGAGAATGAGCATGGATGTGCCCTGTGCAGCTTGGCGGATGTCTGAGGAATGGTTTAAATGATGCTGAGGAGCTGTGTGCCTTTCCAACCCTTCCCAGCCACCCACCCTGCTTCCAAGAACTCTGGGCCTTGCCTGCATGAGGCTCGCTCGGAAGGTGGGCTGCTCCTGGATTTCGTACTCTCCTCTCCTTCCCTTCAAGGAACTTGAAAGAGAGGCCAGAAACAAGACTGCATTGCGGGGCGGCAGGGGGGGTGGGGGGAGTTCAGTCATTTGACAAACCGACAACTGTCACCAAAGTTTATAAAACACAGTAGCATTTACTGTCCCTCTTTTCTGAAACATCGCAGACACAAAACTATTAGTGACAAAACGGTGACAGGTAGCCGGGACCTAGGCTGTCTCATTATGAAGGTTGTTTTGCTTATTGTATATTTGTGTATGTAGTGTAACGAACTTGTACAATAGAGGACCGTAACTACTGTTTAGGTTGTACAGATTGAAATTTAGATGTTACATTGGCTGTCTGAGAAGGTGTGGATTGTCCTCTGTAGAGAGACCTACCTAAAAACTGTTTCATGACAAAAACCACACCTGAAGAAATGTTAAGAATTTGGCACAGTTAGTCACTTGGTGTAATCTGAAATCTAGCTGCTGAATCTCTCAAAGTAAAGCCCTGTTCACCGATGTGGTCTTCTCGGTCGAGCTGGTTTTGAATACTTGGAGAAATGGTCAGTTACTAAGGAAGTGGATTTCCCAGTAGGGGTTTCTGCATATCACCTGTATGGTAGTTCTGTGCATACGTTTCCATGCATGTTCTCTACACAGTTATCACTGTATTTAACTGTTGTCCTTGTCACCTTTCAATAAAGCATATAAAATGTTGATAAACAAGTGTTTCCACATGGCAGTGTTGATGGAATTGTCGTTTCCACAGCTGCTCCTGAAGAAGTTACTTACAGCGGTCTGAAAGGGAGTGGAAGGGGCTGGGCAAGTTAGGAACAGCAGTGGTTTGCTGGAAGTAGAGGTCGGACATGAAAGCCTGCCGACACGGCGTTATTTGTCACTCAGACAAGTCACCTCACCCCGTGGACTGACAAAAGGCAGTCTCTTCAGTTCCCTCACTTAAATTTTTAAGCGCTTATGTAGAACTTAACCATCTGTGGTTTGTGAACTGAGGGAGCGAGCCCTGTCCTGTGCGTATTCCCGGTTAGCAGCAAAGGTGGATTCGGGAACTCAGTATGTGAAGCCCAGACTGGGGAATGAGTTTCTCGCCCCTTGGAGGAATTCTGCTTTTAGATACTATCCTGGGGGTCGAATGGATGTACTGGGCTTGAGGCAGGGAGGACTGGGTACTTATATCCCTCTTTTACGATTTGTAAAACGGCTCAGAATAAACACAGTGGCGCCTGAAGCAGGAGTAAGCAGGGTCCTGGGGACCCCAGGCTAGGCTTAGCTTCGTAGTCTGCCCCAGGAGCTCAGCAACAGCTCTTTGACCCAGTGGAAATGCACATCTCTGAGGCGTCTAAGTCCTGGATTCCTTAGATCTCTAATGTAGAGCTGGGCGGGGGATGAGACGGGAACATACTGTATCAGTGCTCACGGGAAGGAAGGCTGGCCCTGGCTATTCTATCAGCGCTCATGGGAAGGAAGGCTGGCCCTGGTTATTCTATCAGTGCTCACGGGAAGGAAGGCTGGCCCTGGTTACTCGGTGGAAGGGTTAAGCGGTGGACTACTTGATATAAGTTGGTGGGCAATTGCCATAAAGATATTCGGTGACTGGCAGGTTCTTGGGAAAGCCTCTGTCATATTGACTTAAATGCATGCTTGGGTACTAATGACACTTCTCTTAAAAAGGAAACTGTAGACGGTGGCCTTTTTATGTTTTTAATGTGATTATGGAGAGTTTGAAGTCTCCATGTTTGTTTCATTTAGTTATTTCTACGAATATAAATCTCCCACAAAACTTTGGTATCTTGATAGTTATATGTGAAATAATAAAATCAAAAGATTACTGTCATGCCCCTTCATCACCTTTAGAACATATTTTACTGACTGCTATTTAACCATATTTAAGGTGATGTTTTGCTGCTTGCTTCCAAACCTGACCTAGATCTTCTGGGCCTGTGGGTTACAGTTTCTAAAGGGAATGAGATGTAGTATGAGCACCGGGTGTTCATGACATCACCAGCAGGCCAGACCACAGGGCAGTGAAGGAGAGGCAGAAGGGATTTTACATGATTTCAATGAATGTCTGCTTTTTGTTTCACATTACCAATGTTTGGAATTCAGGAGCTGTGCTTTTGTTTTTTGCAGACTTTAAAAGCAAAATTTTATTTTATTTTTTATTTTGTCATGAATACAGCATGGCAGAATCAGGTTTAAATTTGCTCGAGATGTTAATTATAACTATAACTAAAAATGAAAATGAATTTCAGTGCAGGCACTACTGCCCCTTAGGCTGTGTGAAATAAGTAGTTGGAGCTGCTGGGCTTAGTGATATGACTGCATTTAGATGTCCATTTCAGATCCATTCGGACAGTAATAATGGCAGTACGATTAGAAACAAGCAGAAAATGAGATTCCCTCTCAGATAAAATAGTCTGAAAATGGAGAACTAACTGCCCTCCAGCAGAACTGGGGAGCAACTTGTGTGGTGAGGTTCCTGCTCTGGTGTGTGGGAGAGAGAGACAGACAGTAGCTGACCCTGAGTGCTGTGGAGACCAGCCATTTGATCTTTGGAGGGGATAGGAACTCCTCAGGCCTGCTTTCCCGTTCATAAAGTAAGGATCGGGCAAGATCTCTTTCAAGACCCATTTGCCTAAACCTCAGCTCAAATCAGAAACGTGTTTCTGATGGAGTCTGTGGGCACAGGTTCTTATACACTGTGGTAGTTTTAGATACTATGAGTATCTTCTGCTTCCTAGAGATACTATAGTCTGCAATCTGGTGTGTGAAGCAAGAAGATCTTGAGTTCAAGGTCATCCTGTGCTATATAAACAAGACATTCTTTGAATAGAAAAAAAGTTCAGTGGGTTGGTAGCCTTGCCTCATGGTAGGATGGCTCTACCCCCACCTTCTCTAACAGACCCAGGGACCAGGACTGTGATCATGGATGCATGTGCTACAAGGTTCCATCACATTCTCTGGATTCCATGAACAGCATATATTTCAATGAGGACCGGCTCCATGGCTTAAGGGCTCAGTGCCTTTTGTTAAGGAGCAGGGCCACTATGCATAGCAGCTTTTGGGGTGACTGACCACACTGAGCACACCTCAGTTCTGAACCCTGGAAAGTCCCAGGCCAGCTGAACCATGATGGTTGCCTTAGATCCCAGTGCCTTCTCCTTTCTTGCACTTTCCTTGGAGCTAGGTGTCATTTTGAGAATTGGGTTTTGCTACATGAGTGCTGAAGGGTTTGAATTCCGCCAAGTTGGCCCAGAAGAAAATCATTTTCCATAATCTGCTTGCTGGCTTTCTTCCCCCTCTACAGATGGAAGACGTGGCTGTGGAGGTGAAACCCTTATATCCTGGGTGACAGAATGGCCAAAGTAGAATGCCTTCCCCATCCTGTCCTGAACCAGGCAGTTGAGCCCTAGAAACAAACATGTTTTCACCGCTGAATATTTTGTAGTCTTCTGCCTTGGTAGCTAATGTGGTTGAGTTTCCCAAAGTCAGGTGCTGCTGACAAACACCCTAAACTATGTTGTACTGCTAATGAGTGGGTCGTTGGCAGCGATAAACCTGTTGAGATCTGAGATCCATACTGCAAAGTAGCAAAACATTTGTTGAACTCTTGTCTGGGGTAATGTAGAGGGCCAACCATGTGCTTTCAAAGTACGCACCTCTGAGAGGCATGGTAAAGAAGTAGGTTAACCTCTCCTGTTTTGGAGAAGGGGGATGGGGCAGAGGTGTTTTGTAAGTAGAAAAAGAGGGGAGTAAATGGTGCAAGAATGTGGGGCTGTGATGCTGAACCAGCCTGGTTCTGCTAGATCCCACCCGAGGGTAGTAAGCGTTACCCAGTGTGGATGAAGGCCCAGCGAGGCAGCTCTTTCACCCTGCAGCAAAGGTCAGGTTCAGACAAAGGATTTGGCTCCTGGTGTGTGCCTTTGTTTTAGATGATGTTTTTTGGGTGGTCCCCTGTTCCATCAATGAAGGTGTGGGAGAAAAAGGGATAAAATGAAAGCCGGGCATGTGCAGAAAGAAGTCTCTTATGGTCACAGTGAGTTGACTGTAAACGGGAAAGAGTGACTGATGCCTACTAGGGGATTTTATTATCAAGGAGAAGAAGCCAGTCCAGATATTGTCACAGCAAAACCTTCTGACAACTCTCAGGTCCCTGGACTCCTGGGAGCTGCGAGTGCGTAAAGTGTCTGTCTGAGTCCTTGTTTAGGCTCCGAGAAGTTCGGTCTCCTCAACACTGTTCTACACATAGCTGTGGGAGACCCCGGGCAAGCAAACGCTAGCCGTGGGAACCTGGAACTTTGGAGAACAAAGTGGCAAAGGTTTCTTGCATAGAAAAGGATTTGAATCTACCAGACATTTTAACCTGGGACCCAAGGGCTGCTATGAATGTGGCTCCACCCAACACTGTAAACTTAAAACTATTCTCCATGTGTGCGATTTTTACTTTTAAACCCAGTTGTAGCATTCTCTGGCATGAACTTCATAGATGACAATGTCATGTTACAATGCCAACAGGTTGGGATCCCCTGGATCAGACAGAGCACATTCCCAATGCCAGGACAAAGAGCTCTTCCCAAAGCCTGCTCTGTGGGACTTCATGGTTGCTGACCACTGGGGACAACCATTTGTTTCCTTGCTCCCAGTGAGAACTTTGCAGACATGGTACCCAGAGCCACACTCAAGGGACGGGAGGTGCTGATTTGTTACTTTCAGGCATGATTCATGGGCCCTACCCATGGACAGTCCTTGGTGATCTTTCCCCTGCAGTCAAACCAGTTGGAAGATGGCTAGCCGTATCAACCCGGGGCACCGAATGACTGATGGAACAGGGTCTGCCCCTCCCTCAACTGAAACTTCTCACTGTCATAAAAGAGCAAGACACACATTTCTGCCGTTAATTTAGACATATATTACATTTTTAACTGCAAACATGGAATGTGTGAAATGATTACAAAGAAATACTGAATTAATGAGCTATATAGTACAAACTGAGCATGTCAGAACCTGATAGCAGAATTAGATGAATATATCTAAAGGATAATTTGTGTGTGTATGTCTGTACATGTGTACATGAGTACTCATGCATATGTGTACATGTGGAAGCCAGAGGTCGATACTGCTTTCCCCACCATGTTTTATTACAAAAGATCTCTCATTGAACTTGGAGTCTCCCAATCTGGTTGGCTGGTCAGCAGGCTCCAAGGATCAGCCTGTCTCCTCTTCTTCAGCTCTAAGGTTACAAAAGTTCTTGAAATCTGAACTCAGGTCCTCATGCTTGCACAATAGGCACTTTACCTAACTCATCCTCCCAGCCCATAAAAGACTGTGTGTGTGTGTGTGTGTGTGTGAGAGAGAGAGAGAGAGAGAGAGAGACAGACAGACAGACAGACAGACAGACAGACAGACAGACAGACACAAACAGACCAGGTCTCATACAGACCCAGACTAGCCTCAAACTTAAGTAGATAAAGATGATCTTGGACTTCTGAGCATTCTGCCTCTACCTCCTAAGTGCTGAGATTATAGACATGTGCCACCATACCCAATTCATCCAATATTGAGGATCAAACACAGGGCTTCCTGCATACCAGGCAAGTACTCTACCAACTGACCTACGTGCCCAGCCCTTGAAAGATGAATTTTGAGTTTGGCTTTGAAGAAAATATAAAATAACACATGGGAAGAATAATCTTTGGCATAGTTATCTAAGTAATTGCCTCCCTATGTGGTAGGGATGAATTATTTTTCTAATAGTTTAGAAAAATATTATGCAATGAGAATTGGCTGGCTAAAGTCATACTGTGTAATTCACTTTGAAAAACCCCACTGATGGGTCATCTGCTGCAATCAGAGGTCAGTCTGTTGGTTTGGGGGTCATCTCAAGCCTACTGGCCAGATGTGGCTTTCGGGTGTGTTTTTGTTTTTTGGATTTTTTAAATTAGTGATATTCATCCTGATGCAAGGTATTGTTCCAAGCTGAGGGAATCTTGAGTCTAATTCCCTCTGACAATAACCAGCTGCTGCAGGTCATGAGTACTGTTCACCTTGGACTAGCTCTGACAATTGGGCCACCACTCACGCTGGGGCCCTCTGGTAGTCTCCACCATCCACCCCTGGCATGTGCCACTCATTCAGACCATACCAGGTACAGGTAGACTTTTGGAATTGTATTCTAAAGCCAGATTATAGCAGCTAATTATTTTTCAATAAAAAAATAGATAGTGTTAAGATTCACTTGAGGTGGGGGTGAGTGCCATTCATACATGTGGTTGTCAGAGAACTGTGGGGGTTGGTTCTCTCCTGCTGTGTGGGAATGTGGGTTATAATTCGGGTCACCAGGCTTGGCTGCAAGGTCAGTTTTTACCCACTGAGCCATCTCATTAGCCCTAATAACTGATTCTCAACATTTTGTGCCTGGATCACGTAATAGTTCATGCGATTTGGCCTCTTAAAGAAGTAGAAAAGCATAGAACTTATTGTCATGACTATTGGATTTTATTTCTGCTGCACTGGGCTTGGCAATTAGAGATGAACAGAGCAGTGGTAGAGACTTGCCTTTACAGACCTGACAGATGAGCCAGGCTCCAACTGAGACCCACAGGCTCCACCCAGGTCTCATATATTGTGCTCTTACTGTGTGCTGAGCATCAGAAGAAATCACTTGCCATTGTGTCAATTATAAGGACAGTATCGATGACACAAATCACATTTGTCCTGTACCAACATCTGGAGCTCTTACTGCTTTTCCTGCCACTTCCCCCACACAGGCAGCTACATTTGCCAAGTAGTGCCTATCTGGGGGTCTGATGCCATCCCAGAGTTGATATGCTATCCATTCCCTTGGTTTCTATCCCCAAGAGAGGTCATATGGAAGCAGTTTGGGGCTAGAATGGAGTTCAACCCCTTCCAGCAAAAAGCAATATACAGAGGCCATTGAATCACTGGACGAGCCGGAGCCCATGGAACTGCATCCTCTAAGGAACCGAAAGGGGAGATAGTAGAATCAAGAGTCAGAAGTTCTGCAGGCAATTGTCAAGCCCCAGACTGAATCCTACCCTCTTGTCCTGTCTGATGTGGCATCCGCTGGCTACACAGCATAAATGGAACATCTCTATTCCCGGATCTCACTTGAAAAAACACCATCACAGGAGGATTAAATGTTTCTATTTATGATGCCACTACTTATTTATCCATTCATGAAACTGACATACTAATTAAATACCAACACCGCACTATGCTTATGGAGGCCCCAAGGTGCTATGAGTACCAAGTCGGAAAAAACAAAACACTTCTGCTTTTGAGTCCTAACCCCAGTCGAGTGGCCTACAAAGGACCTATTCACTAAAGTGTGTGCGGAGCATTAATTCTGTGTAAGGTGGGTGTGTAAGGATGGAAGAGGTGTGGCTCAGGAGAAGAGGAAGCTTCTCTCTGCTGCTTACTTGTTTAGGGAAGACTGCCACACCCTCTGTTGTTGGCTCTAGTACTCTTTTGTTCTCCTCCTGCCTTTGGGAGGTCTCATGTACACCTGGCCATAGGAACCCAGCTTGGTCGTATGAAAATGAACTTCAGCCATGATGTTCAGAATCCTGTCCTTGTGTACCCTCACCCCATCACTCCCATCCCCCTCCCCCCTCCTCCTCCTCTTGGACCATCTCTGTCATCTCTGTAGGCATCATTAGGTAGACCTATAGTAGACACAACTGAAAGACAGCTGGACGGAGCTCTGAGTCTGTGACTCGTTTTGACTGGGGATGGAACCTGGGGCTGAGAAGGCAGAAGGAGGAAGCAGTAACCGGGACTAAGGGAGCAATTTCAAGAGCCAAAGAGACAAGCCAGAAGAGCTCTAGAAATCCAGAAGTGTGTGGCTGGCATTAGGTTGAGCATGAGAGATCAATAGTAAGTGTCCTCAAAGGTTGTCCAGTAGCATGTGGGGTGATGAGTTTGATGCATGAATGCAAAAACCTCACTGAAGGGAGGGGCATGGGCAATGAGGTGACGAGGTCAAAGGTTGAGGTCAAAGGAGATAACAGAAATCAGATCGCTAAGGACCCAGCTAAGAGAAAGAAGTAGAGAAACAGGGGTCATGGGGGGAAATGGAAAGATAGAAGCTATTTTGTGCATTTATGAATGACAGCTATAAATACTGGCAGATAGCTGTCGGAGGGGCAAAAGACACTGGAACCACAACCCAGACGGGGAACCGGCAGCTTCTCAGAGCGCAGGAACACACAGGTGGGCGCATGGACACATGGGCTTGCAGGAGCGCAGATGCGCATGCCCTGTGCGAGTTAGGAGGTGGGGTCTGCCAGGGTGCACGGAAGGCGAGGCTGGGAGGGCACCTGGGGAAAGCAGAGGAGCGACTCACGGGATTCACAGATTCACATTTGGAGGCAGTGGCTTTTGATTCCAGAAGCGAATCCATGCCTTGAGGTTGCCCTTGGAGCATATACTTACAGTTGACTATTCCCAACGTTAATAGCTTGGAGATTGAACTTTAGGACTGGCACCTGGGTGGGCAAAGGGCAGGAGGGGCAGGATCAGCCAGGTCATCATAGATTCAGGAACTCTCAGTTCCTGTGGGAGGAAATGGTGCCTAGGACAGAGAGTGAGATTTGTTTGGAAGGCTCTTCTGAGCCAGCACACAGGGACACCACAGAGTCACACAACTGGATCACATGGCTGTGAGTAGGTGAGCCGCCTTTGGAGAAGGGACAGTGAATCTCAGAGGTGTGGTGTCACATGATCACAGTGTCATACCAGCCCTGAACCATAACCGATTGCACAGAAGCACCGAGGAGGGGAGAGACATTCATTCATTTCTCGTTCCTCGTCTGTCTTCTTATAGCTCACTGTAGCCTTTTAGGTGAACGGGTCACAAATATGGATAAGGCCTGGTTCCGGCCTTTAAACAATGCTTGTTTACTGTCCTGATAGCTGTTGGGGCGGATTATATAAGACAATGGGACATGAAGGGGAGATGGGTCCTTTGGGTCTGGGTGTTGGATGTTGAAGATCAGAGAAAGCTTCTGAAGGAAGGCCACTTGAACTGAGAACTAAGCAGAAGGGGGGGATTTCAGAGGCAGGGGGTGGGGATGGGGTGGGGTAGCATGCACACTGACCCTGACACATGAGCCAGGAGGGATTTGGGAAAGTTGGGTTGAGAAGGAAATGGCCTATGGGGGCAGGGCTTGGATGAGTCTGAGAGTGGTCTTGAAATCATTTTCCCATGGGGTGGGAGACATAGGAGGAAACTCGAGGGAGAGATCTTGGAGAAAGAGCACCATTTTGCTCCAGGGAGCTGCAAATCTGTCCATGGAGAAGGAACTGTTTGCTAAGAAATGGAGAAAGCAGGGCCCTGAGCAGATGAGCTGGGTTCTGGGATGGTGGAGGAGGAGTGGGGGGGAGGGGGAGCACGACACACATGATATGTCCCTCCTCACCACACAGCCCAGAAAGCTCAGGATCCCAGAGGCAAGTCAGACTCCTGTGAATAATGAAAAGTAAAAGTGACAGAGGAAAACCCTGCAGGGGGGAGTGTGGGAATGGGGAGGGAGGAAGGGGTTGACATCTGGGACTGGCATCATGGTAGGATGGTGAGGGATGTGGAAGATTTTGACAGAATGGGTTGGGAGTCACAGAATGATGAGAACTCTAGGGGGAAAGCATTAATTATTCTGATAGAATGTATACCTTAGGGAGGGAGTGTCCATGATTTCAAAGCAATGAGCAGTCAGCTGCATTTTGAGTTTTCCCTGACTTCTCAGAACTGAGGCCCCCTTCCTCTCAGCTGACACAGGTAGCGATTGGCTCAGGATGCAATGCCTTGGTGTGGCTGTTGTGTGGCAGCTTATAGATAGATACTAAGTGTTGGTTGAATGAATGGGTGGATGGATGACAGGAAAAGGGAAATAAAACATCCAGAGGGTCTTTACTAAGTCTTAAAAAAAAATCTGGGAACCTAAAGCAGAAATCCTTCATGCACAAAACCCAAACTTACGTTTCTAGCCAAGGCTCTTAGTCTTCTTAGTGCCATGAACTTCCCCACCCTGGTGTCTGTGGTACACACTGTGGTAGTTCGAATAAATGACCCCCATAAGCTCATAGGGAGTGGCACTATTAGGAGGTGTGGCTTTGTTGGAGTAGGCATGTCCTTATTGGAGGAAGTGTGTCATTGTGGGGGTGGGCTTGAAGGTCTCCTATGCTCAAGCCATGCCAAGTGTCTCAGTTCACTTCCTGTTGCCTACAAGTCAAGATGTAGGACTCTCAGCTCCTTCTCCAGCACTATGTCTGCCTGCATGCCACCAAGTGACACCATGATAGTCATGATAGTAATGGACTAAACCTCTGAAAATGTAAGCCACCCCAATTAAATGTTTTCCTTTGTAAGAGTTGCCATGGTCATGGTGTCTCTTCATAGCAATAGAAACCCTAACTAAGACACCCTCCTTCAAAGTTAAAACAAGGTATCCAGGGCCAAAAAGACAATTTTTGAAATACATTTAGTGCAACATTTTAAGAAACAAAGACTCAATGGTTCTAGGAATTCTTGTTTATTAACACACTAAATAACAAAGTCTAGGAACAGTTTTCAACAATGACTGTAATTTTGAAGCAGAAATGGACTTACTGACATTTTCAACCACCTGACACAACTGTAACAGGTCTGAAAATAGCTATGTTGCTTCCAGAGATTACTGCTGACATGGTTGTGGTGTATGTTCCTGAAGGAGACACTAGCAAAGATGAATCAAACTAGATGATTTCCCCCCATTCACACTGATGCAACCACTGAGTTCCAGAGTTGGTGATGGGCTTCCGTCTAACCATTCCTCGGCATCCTTAGCAACCATCCTTTTGAAGGCCACATGTGGTCTTGAGGAGGAGGCACACTGAGGTGGGGCCCTTGTGAGCCTGCGCTAGGAAGCATGGCAGGAAGGCCACGGGGAAGCTGAGCTGACATGCTTTAGAATTACACTGGCCCTGGGGGCAGAGGAGAGCTGTGGAGAGGAGCTGTTCCTGCTGCCTGGGGCCATGTAGGATTTGCCTCCAGAGGAAACCCTGGTCTCAGAAGCCCTGACAGGTTGAGTAGCCACCTGACTGGGAGATTTAAGCAGGTCTCTGCTCTGAATTTGCCTCTTTCTCCTTGCTGACAAGAACTCAGCGAGTCAAGTTCAGGAACACCTTGGGCTACCATCAGCTAGCTGACGATGTTTGCCTGCTTGCCTGCCTGGCGTCTTCCAGACTGTGAGTTGAATCGGAAATGAGGAAAAAGAACAATTAAAGTACAGATGGCAAGAGTGAGTAGAGACACAGGGTGTTTTTTCTATTTTTTTATTTTTCTTTTTCTTTCTTTCTTTTATTTGTTTGTTTTTTGCAGTGTGTTTGATGGAAGTCTCTTCAGGGACGTACTGCAATACAGGCCCAAAGCTTTACATCTCTGCGTGCTTCTTATGTGGGAAACTACCTGCCAAAGGGTTTTCTGGAAGAAATAATTGTGCTTACCTTAAATATCTGTGCCCCAAATATTTACTGGTGATTTTTTTCTGTGTATATGTGCATACACAGGTGTGCACGTGGGTCTAGTGACCAGAGGTCAACCTCAGGTGCCCACCTCAGAAACTGTCCACCTTGATTTATGGGATAGTTTCCTCATTGTACCTGGTGCTCACTGATGAAGCCAGGCTGGCCAGCCAGATGTTCCCAGGGATCTTCTGTCTCCTCCTCTCCTGTGGTGGGGAATCTAAGTGTGCACCATAACATGAGGCATTTTCTTCTGGATTCCAGGGATTAAATTCGGACTTTCACAGTTACATTGCATTGACTGAGCTACCACACATGCTCCTGATGGGTATCTTTTTGTTTGTTGTTTTTAAACAACAAACTACAACAAGGTTAAAAAAAAAACAATAAACAAGAAAACCAAGGAAGTCATTCACAATGTAATGACAAAACCTACAAAACCAAACACTACTGGGACCCAAGAGAGCACCAGAGTAAGTCAGAGAACTGGACAAGTGCTGGGACCAATGCCCACAGCGTTCACTGTGAACTCTAGGCCTCTCCACACAGATGGCCAGTAGCGTCATCACCTGCTCCTCTGAGGGTCCCGCAGGGAGCATGCGTTTTGTGACACAGCCATCATCTAGACTGATTTTCAAAGACAGCATCCATAAGCTTGCGTCTGAAAGAGGGGGCCACCACTTTTATTTCAAAAAGTGTTATTTCTCCATGAACTCCAAGTTACCATTACATCTGCCACCTGCCTGCTAAGTGTATGAGATCAATTGCAAAAATAAAATAATAAAGAGAAAAAAAAAAGATGAAACAAGAGAGCTGAGAAAGGAAGAAGGGCCGGGCGTTGGTGGTGCACACCTTTAATCCCAGCGCTAGGGAGGCAGAGGCAGGCGGGGCTCTGTGAGTTCGAGGCCAGCCTAGTCCACAGATCGAGTTCCAGGACAGCCTCCAAAACAATACAGAGAAACGCTGTCTCAAAAAAAAAAAAAAAAAAAAAAAAAAAGGAAGAATGAAAGAAGGGAGGGAGGGAAAGTAGTGGGGGAAAAGAAGAGGAAAGGAAAGGGAAATGGAGAGAAGGGAAGGGAAGAGAAAGAAATTGGAGGGAAGAGAAGGGAAGGGAGGGGAGGGGAGGGAGAGAAGGAAAGGGAAGGAAGGAGGGAAGGGAAAGGGAGGAGTGGGGAAGGAGAGAAGGGAAGGGAAGAGAAGGGAATTGAAGGGAAGAGAAGGGAAGGAGAGAAGGAAAGGGAGGAGGAGAGGGGTGAGGAGGAGGAGTGGGGTGAGGAGGAGTGGGGTGAGGAGGAGTGGGGTGGGGAGGAGGGGTGGGGTGAGGAGGAGGAGTGGGGTGAGGAGGAGATTAAGCTGAAGAGAACAGGAAAGGTACTGCAAGGAAAGGAAATGTCTGGGCGTGACAAGGCCCCAAGCCCTTCCCTGCAGATTCTTCCTTGATTAAGCAGCAGCAGCCAGTCTGGTTCTCAAACAGGGTCCATGTGGAGCGCCACCCCTCTGGCTTGCTAAGAGCACTTATCCCAGGCTTCCACTGTGGCGGGGAGGTCGTCACGTGACTGAGGACCTGCTCCTGACTTACAGCCCACTAGAGCTTTAGGAGGGCCTTTCCCTTTGCAGAGATTGCCCTCTCCTCCCTGTGGTGGTTTGAATAAGATTGTCTCCCAGGGGCTCGTGTACTTGAATGCTTAGTCATCAGGGAGTGGCACTGATTCCAAAGAAATAGGAGAGGTGGCCTGTTGGAAGGTGTGGCCTTGTTGGAGGAAGTGTGTCACTGGAGGTGATGGGCTTTGAGGCCAGCGTCTTTCTCTTCCTGTGGATCTGCACGTAGAGCTCCCAGATTCTTTAGCATCATGTCTGCCTGGGTGCTGCCATGCTCCCTGTCATGACGACAATGGACTGAACCTCTGAACTGTAAGCCAGCCCCAGTTAAATATTTCCCTTTATAAAAGTTACCATGGTCATGGTGTCTCTTCACACCAACAGAAACCCTAACGAAGACACCCTCCATCACTCCTGGGAGAGGCAAGGATGGCAGGCTTTGAAGTGTCAGCAGGGTCCAGATGACTCCAGGCTCACAGAGGCATCTCTGATAAGACCTTAGCCTTTGGAGTCTGCTAATCTGTTAAGTGTCAGGTGTCTGGAATTCCAGATGTGGTGCTCTGGCCCTACAGAGACTGTTTGCACCTTAAGGATGAACATTTCTGGTACCCTCATGCCTTCGTTCTGCACGCTCATTAAGCATCTCCAGCAGGGACAGCTTGGTTTGTGGCTTCTTCAGTGAAGGGAGGGACGCATGCTTTAGCTCAGGGGATGCTACCCTGGGGCTGTGCCAGGATATGAAGAGCCACAGGAGGGACTGACAGCAGCCAGGCAGGGCCATGGGCTCTGCGGGAGTGAACTAGGCTGCTGTGTATGGAACAGATCTGCAGGGTTTTGTGCCCACATTAAGATGGTTCAGAGAAACAGACCCCATAGACGATACAGAGATATCTAAGAGGTGATTGTAACAGGGACTGGCCGCACAATTAGGGATGCCGAGATTCTCCACTATCGTCTGTCTGGAGAACAAGGGAAGTTGGCGCAGTGATTCCTGATGAGTCCCAGGCAGGAGAACCATAAGCACCAGTGTCTAAGGTCAGGAGAGGGTGGATGTGCCCCTGGGAGCAGAGCTGATGCTTCTTTCCACTATCTCTTTGTTCTGCTCAGCCCCTCGTGGTTGGATGGTGCCATCTGTCTTACCAATTCAAACACTGATCTCTTTCCAGAAACACCCTCAGAGACACACCCAGGAGTAACATTTCGTCGGGGGGGCATCTTTTAGCCCAGTCAAGTTGACACATGAAATTAACCATAAGACTAATTGTTTCTTCCTTCCTTCCTTCAGCTTTATCTAAAGACTTCTTTTGAGGGGCTAGGGAGATGGCTCTGATGACAAAGGCGTTGCCCAGCAAGCCTGATGACCTGAGTTCAATCCCCAGTACACGTGCAAAAGGCTGAGCATGGTGGTGCATGCTTGTAATCTCAGCACTGGGGCGCAGGTGCAGGGGGACCCCTGAAGCCAGCCAGCCTCACTGAATTAGTGAGCCCCAGGCCCCAGGGAGTGATGTCTAAAAAACAAGGTGCTTTCTGAGGAGCAGCACCTGGCATAAACTCTGGCCTCCACACATATGTGGATATGCCTTCACATACAAGTGCAAGCATACACACAGATGAACACACATACACATTCTCTCTCTCTTTCAACACACACACGATCTCACACACACACACACACACACACCACACACACACACACGATCTCACATACACACACACACACACACACACACACACCACACACACACACACACACACCACACACACAGCTCTGCTTTCTGTAAGTCCATGCGGCTCTGACTACCATCAAGACGGCTTCTGCTGTCTGGAAGAAGACAGGAAAGCAAACAACGTGTGGTGGGATGCAGTGGGGAGTGCCGGAGCAAGGTCGCAGCAGCTGTACTGAGGGGCTGGAAGGGTGGAGCTCTGAGCAGAAGACAGAGTGTAAAAGCAGAGCCCCATAAAACAGCGTGGCTGGATTTGGGAATGGGGTCTTGCAGTCGAAATTGATCACTGCAGGGAACCCAAGGCAGGGCTGCTCTGAGGGCCACCAAGACCGACAGTAGGTGTTCAGACTCAACGTTTAGAAGCCCCATGCTGACACTGTGGGCCAAGTCGGGGGAAGACAAGGAACTTAGCAGAAAGTCATGCTTGACACTGTAGCACGGAGCGCTGGGAAATTGGCCATGTGTGGTTGTGGTATGTCAGGATGGAGAGAGCGGCTCTGGGGTTTGAGAGATAATGTGTGTAGGCTGGAGGTGAAGGGTTAGGTAAGGAAGGGAGGCCTGATGATGACCATGCTATGCAAGGCAACCTGAGCTAGCAGGGGTGAGGCAGCTTAGGTTTGAGCTGGTCATGGGAAAGCCCTTGGGGAGCCCAGTGGACACCAGGATTGGGGTCTGGAGCTCAGGAGGAAAAGCAGACCAATTCTGAAGCAAAGCTGAGCTTCACAGACTTTGCTGTTCTGATAAAGGGGGCCCACATGGAGCCAGAGCCAGGCAGCGGGGCCATTCCCGTGTCATTTCCTATAACTCTGGGCAGTTTGTTTTCCTTCTTCATGCCACAGGCTCCTCCACTGGAAAGGGTGGATGGCTTGAGCTTTGGTGAGGATCACACAGGGTTGTGCACGTAGGTGTATTGGAGACAGAGTAGCTGATGACTGGAACTCTTCATGGCTGAAGCTTATGATGGATGGTGTGGCCCAGGGGGAGACTGAGTCGGCAGGGAGAGGCCTGGGACAGTTTGGAGCCTGAGCCAGCAACAATGTTCTCTCAGGGACTGGGCATATAGTTAGTTGGTTGAGTGTTTGCCTAGCATGGGTTTGATTTCCCCAGGACTGTATCAAACAGAACTGTAATACTAGCTTTTGGGAGGCAGGCAGAGACAGGAGGATCAGAGGTTCTAGGTCATTCTCAGCTACATAGACTGAATAAACAACCGCTCAAGAGACACCAAAAAAAAAGTGACTACTAAGGCAGGATTTACTGGAGGGGGATGGGGAAAACAGTGAGTTCAAGATCATTTACTGAAAACTTGCCAAGGGCAGATGTAGAAATGCTATTACTGCCTGATGTAAGTCATGTCCACAAAAACTAGCGACACTGTTGGAAGTAAACACAAGTTGAACCCTAAAAAGAGAAAGTGGTGTGTGGAACACATCTGCAGATCCAGGGGTTCTGGGGGGAAAGGTTACAAAGTTACTGGGCTTAGTGACTGGTCCTGAATCATCCTCAGAGTAGACAGACAACAGGCAAGAAGGTTGCATGGTGACGGTTCAGAGATGCTTGCTGAACTGTGAAGTTTGTGTGGGGTTTATGCTAAGCAGTTTCAGAATGTTGGGAAGTCATGGCAACCCTCACAAACATTCCACAAGGGGTGATGCTACCTTGAGGCTCTCCCCCACTCCCAGGCTGTAATGCACTTTGAAACAGTGTGACCCTTTCTTTTCTTGAGTCTTCCCTGGCAACTATTCTAGAATCTTCTCCATCTACTTGCTTGAATTCAAAAGATTAGAGGATCACCATTCTCAGATTCAGGAAGTTATGGCAAGCTTCACGACGAAGCCCGAATTACTGGTTGTCTAGAAAGAGTTATTCACTTGTGAAAGTATTTACAAGCCTATTAAAAGGTAATTCATAGCCCATGTGGAAAGAGTTGTACAAAAAACGGCTTTCAGCCCTCTGTAAGTAAGACTTCCACACCCACAGATTCAACAGGAGACAGAACACATTTGGATAGAGCATTTCATCTATACTGAACATGTATGGTCTTTTTTCCATAAACAATGAAGTGTAACAACTGTACAGCATTTTCATTGCGTTAGGTGTGGTAAGGCATCCTTAGCATATGCAAGGAGATGTGAACGAATCATACGAAAACACAAAGCCATTTTATGTAAGAGACTCAGCCACTATGGGCTCTCTGGTATCTACAGGAGCAGGGGTTCCTGGGACCAGTCCCTACGGATGAGGGCTAATTAGATTCCACATGAGTCATGCTTGTGACATGTTTGGGTAGGATATCCTTTAGAGCCTACGTTCATAAAACCTTATCACGCCTCCCCTTGGGCCGGCTCCAGATGGAGTTCTACTGTGAGCCTCATATCTTGTTAGAGAAGTGGAAGAGTTAATTATGCTTTCAGAGTGACTGGGGAGGACAAGACCCTCTCGATGTCCCATACACCTTGTCTCCCAAACCAGGCCTTGGTACTCACTCTAGACTCTGTCTTCATTTGGTGCCTCTTAGATCCAGACACTGCTCCATGTCCTTTGCTATCCGCTGCTGAGTTCTGGTGCCCATGTGTCTCCCAGGAGCTTCTGTTCCATCCCGTCCTCCAGGGCTTGTTCCCTTCCATCCCATGCTTATACATCTCTCACGTCAAACTCTCTGAAGTTCATTTGTGTGTCCTTCCCTGTTATAATACACCTGTATGGTCACCACCCGGCCCAAGGCTTTCATGATCTGTCTTAAGCCCACTGTCACAACCTAGTGACATCTCTGCTTTCACTCAAGTATCTTGGACTGTAGGCAGGCCACACACCCAATAGGTCCTTAGTGTGCCAAGTGCTTTCTCATCACCACTACTCAGCACCCACACTGTTCCTCTATGTGAGGAGCTGGATAGAGACTCAACTCAAGCTCACTCAGAAGGAGATCACATCACCCCATGCACAGGAAAGGCCAACTTTAGTGTCAACTTGGAATGTCTCCCAAGGACTCATTTATCTGAGGTTTGTCCCCAGGGTGAACCATTGGGAGTGGTAGAATCTTTAAGGGTGGGGACTACTGGGAGGTCTCTTTGTCATTGAAGCTATGTCCTTGAAGGAGAGTGTGAGAAGGAGTCCTTCGGCCTCCTCGCCACCAAGTGGACAGTTTAGCTCTGCTGCCTGCTCCAATCAGAATGTACTGCCTTCCCCCAGACCTAAAGCAATAGGTCCCATCAATCATGCACTAGAAACCCCAAAACCCTGAGCCATAAAGAGGCCTCTTCTCTCTTCAAGGTGGCTATTTTAGGTCTTATAACAGATAACACAAGACCCCAAACGAAGTATCCCAGAATGTAAAACACATTCCACCTAGGAGAGTCACTACTCTGCTCTCCGTTTCCCTGAGGTAGGATATTTACGGAGCTTACTGGGAGTCGGGAGACAGCAGCCAACAGTTCTCTTTGCATCCTCTTGGTATCCTGTATTGGGAGGCAATAAACCATTTTATAACTAGGGAAATATGCTGGGGAAGACTCTGGAAACTGTGACCAAGGAATAGGGCACACTCACGTGCATCACCCTGCTGTAGAGAACAGGACACTGCTCTGAGATCCTACGGGAACTACGGAGAAAAGGAAGAAGGGAGGGAACAGGTTACCCTGTTTCCTCACTTGCAGGCCTCCTTGAAGCTCCCCTGGCTTTGATTCCCCCAAGGATTAATCCTCTTTTCTTCCTTCTTCTGGAAGCTTCCAGGAATTTCCCTCTTCCTCTACAAGCTGTGTTACTGTGGTCGTTTGATTATGTTCCTCCATCCCATGTAAGTTTCTGGGATGCAGAGATTTTATTGGCAACCACACCCCTTCCACCAACCACATCATTCTGCCGCGGCTGCCCACTCGGACTACATGACTGGGCTGATTTGCTTCTGCTTAGGCGCTGTGCTCATGAGCAGGAGTTGAGAGCTGAGCTGTTTGTCTCTCTAGCCACTTCCGGTTGCTGGATGCCTGGTGGACTGGAGGGGACAGTCCTCCACTGTGAGCCTTTCCACACAGGCCGGGTTCTGAACATGGCTTCCTTCACTCGCCCTCTCCAATGTTTCCCTGCTCATCACACTTTGGGGGTGGCTCCGTCCCCCGCTTTCCCACCCTGTCCTTTGCTCTCTCCTTGTTAAACAACCACAGTAAGCCACCTGCTTCCTGCCAGGCTCCTTGCTGAACACTGGCTTCTATTCAGGGTTATTACCCCAGGACCCAGCTCAGTGCCTTCCATGTCACAGGCATTTAATAAATTGAGGAATTAAGGAACAATTAAGCATTGGCTGGTTATAGGAAAACAAAGTACTATATGAAAAATGAATATTAAGTACAATATGACAAAGGAGCTAGGAGAGAAACGTTCAAATTGTTTTTAGTTTTGTTTTTTTACTAAGACTCATGGTAAGGCACACAGTTCACACACACACTATCCTAAGGTTTTCATAATTTTTATTCAATGCTGGCCCTTTCTTTTGAAAGGTTTAGTCTGTTTTAAGAGTGGTCTAGCTTCAGACCTCACAAAACAAGCTGCTGATATGAGTTACTTTAGATTTCATGCTCCTTGGAGTTTGTGCCTGGAGTCCGTTGGTTTCTGTGCTGGCCAGGTACAGCGGCCAGCCTGAACAAGCCTGAAGAAAGCAGCTCATCTTGGATGCTCGCCTGAGGGTCCCTGGCCTTGCTCACCATGTCCTGCTGTAACAAGCCTCTCCTCCTTGCCAGCGCCTGGTTTTGCTCTGTGCTTGACCGGCAGAGCACACAGTCCTGCCTGCCGATGTTGCCAGAGCCTTTATCTCTCCTTGGAGCTCAAGGGTCCTTCAATGTCCCAACTCCGTCCTAGTCTGCAGGCCTGACCGCCACAAAATCACATGGTTCATGGCTGGGTTATATGTTCTCTAAAGACTCTAATATCCTCTTCGGACTCACCACCGGTCTGTCACCCTCCTGATGTCTAAATTGCAGAGCTAAGTTAAAGGGTAGAAAATGGCCACAGGTATTTTTTTTAAGCTGCCATTTTGAATCAAATCTATACACTCTTTGTTCAGGCAGACATCACATCCATACGAGGTTCTTGGGAGAAAAAAAAATAGAAAAATGAAGTCAAGCCTAGGGTGTGTAGACCAATAGAGCAGATGGGGATTTCGTCGTTGTCTGCCAGGGGGAGCCTTGGCAAGCAGTATCAGCCTTCCAGTTACCAGTTCATCAACCACTACCAAGTTACCAACCTACCGTAGGCCAGACACAGGTGCCGTGCAGGACAGAAGACAAAACAGACACTCCTTCCTTGTGTTCATGCTCTAGGAGGAGAAGCAGAAAGCTGTCAGATAAGCAAGGTGCATAGCGAAACAGGAAATGTGCTTAGTACTCTGCAGACACGAATCCACAAAGGTGTGTGCGGGGTAGTGTCCCCAAGTGTGCATGTGTACACTTGGCTGCAGCAGTGAAACACCCACACAATGGGGACTGCAGGGGGTGGTGGCGTTCCAGGTGAGAGAGGGGTGCATTTGAAATAAAGGGTGCATTTGGTGAGAGGATGGTCGTGTGTCGAAGCCCCAGGTGGAGAAGAGGTGACTCTCTGGCCAGAGCCAGAGGCAGAGGCCGGTGACTCAGTGGCAGCTGTCGGAGCAAACCCTTGTCATCTCCTCTCAGCTCATGCCAAAAAGTGGGCAATTGGTTAAAATTTTTGAAAGATTTGTGTTCACGACTGTTTTTGCCTGCAGGTATGTAGGTGCATCCTGTGGGTGCCTGCTGCCCATGAAGGTCAGGACAGGGTGTTAGAGTCCCTAGAACTGGAGTTAATGACTGTTGTGAACCATCAAATGGCTACTGGGACTGGAGTTACAAGTAGTTGTGAGCCACCATGTGGGTCCTGGGAACTGAACCTGGGTCCTCTGCAAGAGCAGTAGTGACCTTAACCACTGAACCATCTCTCCAGCCCTGACTGAATTTTTTAATAATTAGTTTTAGGGATGTAGCTCAGTAATAAAACAATTGCTTGGCAATGCCCAACCCTAGGTCCAATCCCTAGTAGCCCCCTGCAAACTTACTAGCATTTTTCCAGAGATAAGGTCTGACTGAGGACCTTGTATACTTCACCACTGAGTGATAGCTCAGTCTTTAAATTTACTGTCTTGAATTGTGGTAAAAATCTGCATAGCAAGGTTGGGCATCCGAACCACACTGATTGATGTGGGTAGCTCTGTGACCATCTTTACACTTCCGGGAGACTGTCATCACCTTCCTGGACTGAAACTTCACCAAGCAACTCCCAGCCCCTCCTTCCAGCCAATGGCCACCAACCCTCCTGCCCATTTCTGAGTTAGACTAGTTGAAGTAGTCTTATTTCACCTAGCACAGTGTCTTCTAGGCTCGTCCGTGCTGCAGCACATTCCAGAACCATCTTTCTGTTGAAAGCTGAATGATGCTCTGCTTTGTTCATATACATATGGACATGTTGACCCCATGGCTGCTGTCTCCTCTGGGGGTGTCCTGCAGGGCTGCTGTGACTAATGCCGCAGTCCTAGAATCTCCTAGGGTCCCCTTTCAGTTCCTTAGGCTCCACACCCAGAAGCTGGGCAGCAATTTCAGGTCCCTGATCTGGGTCCCCTGGGCTCACTATCTGTGTTCATTGTGGGTCCTCCTTTCCTCTCTGCCGTGTTCCTTGGCCAGCCGGGAGACAAAAACTCCATCTCCCATCGTGATGCTGTGACACTAGGCTCATTGGATGAGCAAGGCTGGTCAGGGCTGGTGCAGAGGGGAGGGTGACGAATGGGCGGGGAAGAGTGTGTTCCCTCCCCTCCTGTTGTCACATATTTCTACACAATGTGTGCCTCTGATTTTGTTGGCAAGGGCAGCTCTGCTCCTAACATAAAAATAGATCTGATCTATCTCCCCGTGGGAAAAACAGAAACCCGCAGAGTGAATGGCCTGCCAGGCATCCAGGGGTCAGGAGTGGCTCAGCCAGCACAGAATCCAGGCTCTCTCAAGCGAGCACTGCTGTCACCAAGCCAGCTGCCAGAAATGTTGGTGTCTTCCTTTGTTTCTTAGCTCCTCTCAGCTTGTCTCTGTCCTGGTCAGAGCAAGAGAAAGGATGGACACTTGCCGAAACACAGCCTCAGCCCAGGGGCCCAGAGGTGCCTGGCGCTCAGCCTGTGACACTGTCTGAAGACAGTGTCAGCAGCTGCCTTCTTTCCTGCAAATGTTTGTCAGCTCAGGGCTTGGGAGGACTGAGGCCTCTCTGGGGCCCAGGATACCTTCTATTGGCTCCCCATGAGCATCGTGGAGGGAGTTCCACATGCTCTGAGCCAGATATCAGGCTCCTGGTGCAGACTAGATTGTGTGTGTGTGTGTGTGTGTGTGTGTGTGTGTGTGTGTGTGTGTGTGTGTGTGTGTGTGTGCAGAGGCAGAAAGCAAAGGTTTATGTGGTGGACAGACACAGATAGGACCTCCTATAGGTTTTCAGAGGCTAAATGATCTGATGTGCTGGTGACAATGTCTAGCACACAGGACTGGTTCTGTCAGTGTTTATTATTGAGACGGCACACACACAGAGGAGAAGAAGAGGGCAAGCAGGCGGGAGAGAGGGAGCTCTGCTTTTGAAGCTCCTTCAGTTTAATAAAAGGAAGACAGCTTAGAGAGTCTGCCTGCAACAGGCACGGGGCAGGGGACATCACGCTGAAGAAGCTGCAGTGTGGCCCACCCTACAGACCAAATCCCTCAGCTCAGCTCCTTGCTGTCCCTTAAGACGTCTGGGCCTTGTCCTCCGTCTGGCTGGGAGGGAGCTTCTTTTCAGATATGCAAGGGTTCCTTAGTCTGTCTCCTTCTGAACCCACCTGAACTCGACTCCAGCCTATGTGGGCTGGTTTACACCCCATGCCATCACAGAGAGACTTTTTAAAGTCACTCCTCCAAACTCCACCTTTTTTTTTGTTTGTTTTTTGTTTTTTGTTTTTACGAGACAGGGTTTCTCTGTATTGTTTCGGAGGCTATCGGTTCCAAACTCCATCTTTCCGTCTGGTTTGTAGATGGAGACTGACAAGGCCGGCTGCGGTGGTGACAGGTCCCAGCATCCTGCTATCCTGGACACCGTCTCTGTGCTCTGTGTAGATGGCAGTTGTATTGACTGTATTTCTCCCACACCCTTATGTGAATGAAGCAAACAACCATGCCAGATAACTATCTGCATTTGCCCCAGACCCTGGTGTACTGTTACAACAGCAGAAACTAAAGGAGACCACGCTCTGAGATCACAGAGTGCTGCCCATTTGGCTTTGGGAGGAAAGCTCCGGATAGCTCACGGGTGCCTTGGCTGCCAGATGCGGGGTTGATGAAGCTTGAGAAGACACCGGTGTTAAAGGCCACAAGTCTGGGCATAGTGTGCATCCAAAAGCCAAAAATGAGTAGCCCCGTAAGATATAGACTAGCAATGGGTAGGACGGTGCTGCTGTGGAGGCAGGCATGAAGAGGCCTCAGGGACATGCCGCCCAGAGTGGCATTCTTGATGGGGAGATATGCAGGCTATTCTCGGCTGGTTGGTTCTCAGATGCCTGGCTGCCATGGGAAGGCTGTGCACTGGCTTCCTCCTGAGCCCTTGTGCCAAAACTGGCAGGGAAGCTCAAGCTGGGTTTATTACCTCATCGGCTTTCCTCTCTCTGCCCCAGGGGAGAGTCTAGTGTGGAAAGCAGCAGGAGATTTTCCAACACAAATAAACCATCATCCTGGGGAGCAACTGTGATGTTAGAAGATGAAGGTGGGTTTCACTGAGGATGCCTGATGTACCAGGTTTCAACCCCCATTAGGGATGCCGACCAGCTGGGACCCGGAAGATGGAGAGATGCCCTCTGAAATACAGGTTGGGTGACTGTGTCTGTGAATGGCTCTGATTCACAGGAGAAGTGTGGCTCTTTGCCGCCCCTTCAGTGTTTGTGGCACTTTTGGGAAAGAGAAACCTCAGGACAGGGACGCTAGCTTCACAGCAGGCAACACAGTGCTCTCCATAGGTGCAGGGGTCAGTGTGTGCCTGCTGTGATTACAGCCGTCTGCTCCCAATCCAGGCTTGAATGGGACATGTTTTTACTATCGTGGCCCTAGGCTCACTGTCCAGAGTGGAGGCTGTGGGAGCAGGGTGACAGGCACACATGCCAGACCTGGCAGCTTGGGTTTGGATACCTGCTTACCTATTTCTACCTTGGGCATGTTTTCCAAACCTGGTTTAACCCCATGTCCTGAGAAGGAGATTTGCACATTTGCAGCAACTGGGTTTCAGTTTTCCTACCCATGGAGTCCACTGTGGTAGAATATTACTTTAAGGTATGTGACTTTTGTTTATGCTGCATTTGTCTAACTCTGTGAAGCTGTGATTCTTTGCCTGTCTAAAACACCTGATGGTTTAATAAAGAGATGAACAGTCAATAGCCAGGCAGGAGGAGCAAGGGTAGGCAGGGCTGGCAGGCAGAGAGGATAAATAGAAGGAGAAACGAGGAAGAGAGGGGCAATGAGAGAACAAAGGGAGGAGGACTTCAGGGGACAGCCATCCAGCCACCCACTCAGCCATGGAGAAAGACTAAAATTAAGATATACAAAAATAAGAGGAGAAAGCCCAGAGGCAAAAGGTGGTAGGGATAATTTGACAATTAAAAAAAAAAAGCTGGCTAGAGACAAGCCAAGGTAAGGCTGGGCATCCATAAGTAAGAATAAGCCTCTGTGTGTGATTTATTTGGGAGCTAGGTGGTTGCCCCCCCAAAGCCAAAAGAATAAAACATTGCTCAGCAGTCCACCTTACGAGTCTCCCTTCAACTTCCCATGGTGTTGCAGGATTCCCACCAGCCGCCTGGGTCCCGCCGTCTCTGTCCCCAAATAACACACGAGACACTATTAATTATGAAGCTGTTGGCTGTTTGCTATGGTTTCTTAATGACTAGCTCTAACTTAATTATTAACCCATAATTACTAATATATTTTTATAAGGTCTTATCTTACTGAGGATGCAGCCTCATGCATCCTGTCTTCCCAGGATCACATGACAACTCTCTACTCTTGACTACATTTCCCAGAATCCTCCTCAACCCCTAGTTGCACATATCTTGCTTTCCTATTGGCCAACAGTGTTTTATTTATCAACCAAAAGGACAGCATATACACAGAAGGACTTCACTCATCACCATGGAGTTCAAAGTTTCTAAGGATCTGCCTAAACCCATTTCTGAACTATAAAATAAATCAGTTGTAAAAGATGCAGCTGGCATTTAAAAAGTGAAATAGTGTTGAAGAAAATCAGGGAGTATGTGAGATTTGAGGATGCGCCATTGTGAAGTAGGGATGCTGCCCACTGGTCAGCTGATTAATTCCTACTAGGTGTCATGTGACTACTCCCTCTGCTGTGCCACCATCTCTGTCACCTGGAGTGGAGCTGCAGAGACTTCAGCTTCCTTTGGAATGAGGATAAGCAATCCCCTTTGATGCCATCATGGGAAAGTCTGTGTTGAGGGGAGGGACATGGAGTTCCTTCAAGACCGAGCCACAACACCCTGGTCTAGTAACAGACTTCGGTAGTGCATGGTAGGCATACTTTAATCAAGGCAATGGGGAGAGAGACAAGAACACATCACTCAGATTGGGCAGGGCGGCCTAGGAGATGAAGCTTTCTTCTGCCTCTTGGTGGGCAGTCAGGCTGCTGGCCCTATCTAGCACAGGGTGGCAACCTGTGCCTGGGGATGCTGATTTGGGGACACGTGTCATCTTTTTGGTGGGGTGGGAAGGGGGATGGAAGGCAAAGGGGTCTTTTGAGAACTCAGAAGGTGAGCAGACAGACCTGGTGATCTGAAATGTGCCACTTAATTTCTTGAGGCTTACTAACCACTCCCAACACTTTAAAAAAATGAAAAATAGAAGACCAATACAAAGACGAAATCTTTGTAACTACAGGCACGCTTAAAGTTGCATGTAGCCATCCCTAATCTTAAGACCTCGGTGCTGTTCCTGTAACTCCGTCCTGTGACCTTGTGCCTTAAGAGGCCGTGAGAAGGCTGGGAGGTAGGCGAGGACCTGCTGCACATCCTGAGTGCTGCAGACACTTGCACTTAGGGCCCTGGGGTAGCGTGGTTTCTACTGAGGCCTGAGACATCTGGTCTGTGCTGCTCCCAGGCAGACCATGGGGAGATAACGGCTAATCAGACTGTCACACACAGTATAGGCGCCTTTTGGGGGCTGAAGAAGGAAAAGAACATCAAAACCTAAGTAAGAGATAAATTCATACACACACACACACACACACACACACACACACACACACACACACACACACTTTTTAAAGCAAGTCAAGCATGTGTCAAAAGCAAGAGCATCAGAGCTGCCTGTAACTGCATTCAGGCAATGGCGTGGAGAGTCTGGGTGGGGGTCCAGTAAACCCTGCCCTGGTTCCCCGATACATAACCAAGTTCTCACCGGCCTGCCCATCGAGCTGTTCTGCTGTTTGCTTTTCTCTGTAACCCACACAGAGACTGCATTAAGGTTGAATGAAGACATTTATTTGTAAAATCAATTCCTGACAGAGAAGAGATTGTATTGGCAGGATGAAGATGGGCGGTCGCTCAGGGCCACATACACAGCACAGTGAACCCCGGGGAAACAGACAGAGAGCACTACTGCCCACCCCCCACGTGGCTTCCAATCGGCCAACAAGAGCAGAGTCCTTTCCACTGGCGGACACAGATGCAGGGAGATGTCCTGGGAGAAGGCAATTTGGTCAGCCCTCCACCATGGAGTGAACAACAGGGACCTCCTTTCTATCGCCCGAGGCTCATTTGCTTGCTGTAGACCTGTTGAAGGTCTCCGTGGTCCTCCACCTGCCAGCAGGAGGGCGGCAGCATCCAACACCCTGGCCTTCTCACATGCCCATCCTTATGCTCTGGATGATCTGGAAGATAGCTGGAAGAGGAAAGCGAACAGACAGCTCAGATACCAGACGGCCTAACGCTGGGAACCCAACCCACCCAGTACCCACCCAGTACCAGGCTTCTGCTGACCCTGCCCCTTGCTGGCTGGCTCAGAGCTGATTAGATACTTCCTAGCAAGAGGCCCTGTTAACAAGGGGTCAGCGAATTTCTTTCAAAAAGACAGCCTGGCTCTGGCTGTTGGTGGATGCCTCTGGGATTAATAGATAACTTCTGCTAATTCCACGAGGAGCTGCAGCCAGAAATCCCCGAGGCATGCAAGATAGCCTTGGCCTCCTTCCTCATCTATGTTCCAGGGCTGCTGGGGAGAGAGATGTGAGCCTTCGTGCAGAAACTGAATGCATTAAGCAGGTCAGTGAGTCTGCCTTTTCAAAACGACCATGGCCTGTGAAACAACCAGTTCTGTGGGGGAAGGCAGGCCAGGTGTTCGGAGCGCTCACACACATGGCTGGCCTCTGCTGCCCATGACCCTGGATACATCTATCTTTAAGCTTCCTGTGACTCTGAAGCTCATTGTCTCTCATTGTGGGCAACACCATTAGTTTAGGGCTCCACCTTTAATTAGTAGGGCTGGTGGGATGTCTCTGAAGCCCACAGGTAACTCCTGGGCACCTGGCATTTTTGGAGTGATACCTAGCCTGGTTCTAGCAATTGACTTTTGGGAAAAGAAGGTCTTTGTGTGTGTGTGAGGAGTGGGGAGAGGCATGTTTGTGTATGTTCTGTTGTTTTTTAAAACATCTTCCCCAGCAATCGGTAGCTCTCAATGCTGGGTTTTAAGATAAAGTGCTAATGTGTTCTTTTTCCGTGAGGGGAAGGAAGTTTTTCTACAGAAATCCTGTATATAAGCATCATCATATTATCATAACATAATATTATCGTTTCATGAATATCCAGTGAGCATACACATCGCCATTAACAACGATAGTTAATAATCCATTGCTACGGTATTGTTCGGGGGGGGGGGGCTCAAGGGTTTTATCTCCTGCACATCTCCGTCCAGTTTCTTATCCTTTGTCTCCTTAGTGTTGCCTCCGGTCGCATCTCTGGTGTTCCTGCACTCACACACACTGCTACTTTGCTGCCATGGACCAATGTTAAGACCGTCAGATACCATGAAGGAGTTAGTTCAGCAACTTAGGATACTTCATTCTGGCTCTGCTTGGAGATTTTCTTGGCTAACTTAGGGTCCTTGGCTGGCTCCTGATGGGAAAGTTTCCTACCAGAATTTATAAACTTGAAAAACTACCCAATGTTTCTGTCCTCCCCAGCAATCCTGACAAGAAGAACAGATTAAATAAGTAGCCTGCATCCTGACTCAGTAGGAATGGCACGAGGGAGCTAGATACTCAGTCACATTAATAAAAAAAAACACATGCACATCTGTCACATTCCCGGGTGAGTCACCCTGCTCTCTTCACAAGCAAGGTGATTTTATAAAGAGCAGAAGGGTAGATGACAGTGGTTGAATCACAGTCACCGTGAGTGGACAGATGACTCAGTGTCTCTCAGGCTAGTCCCTCTCTTCTGGGATTCAAGTACTAGTATTGATAGACTGTCACAGGCATTAACGGTACAACATGTGTGAGGGCTCCTCACACCCTGGAAATAGCACACACCATGGGTCATACCTACTGCAGTTACTGGATCAGACTGGGACCAGAAATGGTTCAGAATTTTTTTTTAAGATTTGAGGTTGTTACACACACACAATGTGCTACTATAGAGATGAGAGCCAAGTCTAAACATGAAATTCACGTGTGTGTGTGTGTACCTGCTCATCAGCATGTGCACCATGTGTATGCAGGTTCCCTTGACGACCAGAAGAGGGCATCAGCACCCTGGAGCTGGAGTTCCAGGTTGTTGTGAGCTGCCTGATATGGGTGCTGGGAAGTGGGCTAAGGGACTCTTAACCACTGAGCCATCTCTCCAGTCCCTGAAGCTCATTTGATTCAATATTTTTAGTGTACTCAATGTTGTCTGTGGACCATTCATTTCCTGAGGTCAAATGTAGAATTTCCCACTGTGGGATTCTATCAGCACTCATAAAATTTTAGATTTGGGAACATTTTGAGTTTCAAAGTTTTGGATTAGACACTGAGCCCATACTACTATTACAAAAACAGTGACCATGGTTTACACCTACAAAAGTAATACTCACATGCCATCTGTATCCTGATAAAGTATGAACAGTTCTGAGTTCTGTCTTCTATGCTTGTAAAACCATGGCTTCCCAGTAATAAATATTGACATATGTAAGAATCTACCTTCCCAGTTAATGCTAAAAATAGTTACCTTTTCCTTAATCTCATCTGAGGATCAGTGGGTTATAGAACACTGAATAGGATATGGGCTATGTCTTAGTTGGTCACACTTCATATTAAGTTAATGTGTGACTTTAGAAGTTCTAGGTCAGGATAAGGCTGTTCAATTCTCTACAGAACTGTTGTTAGTGTAAGGAATCTTACACAAAATTGGTAAGCCTTAGAGTGACAAGTCATATATTAAACAATTTGCCTATTTGAGTATTATTTTAAAAAATTAGTCATAATATCTGACCCTAATCAAAGCCATGAATTAACATACAAAGTATTTATTACTTTTAATCTGCCTACAGAACAACTCCCTCTTGGAGAAATGACTGACCGAAGTCTGTTTAAGTTCACATCTAAGACTGTGGCGAGATGGGGATGTTTATTCCTTCTCCAGTTGCATCAATGTCTTCAAGTTTTCTACATTTTATACCAACTATTTTGCTTGTAATTCTGTGTGCCTGCCAACACTGACCTGCACAGTGACCCCAGCCCTCTCCATGCTGTCTGACTTTCCATGCTGCAAACAGGAAGGGGACGGCCTCGAGATCAAAGAGGGGAAAGGAAGCGGGGAGTCTAGACCCTGACAAGTCAATAACTTGACAGTGGGTGAACAAAGCTGGGAAAGCAGCTGAACCGACTGCAGGAGGGGACTAAGGGCAGACTAGATGGGGGGGGGGGGAGGGATGCCAAGAAAGGGCAGGGAGGCAGGCCAGCCCAGCCACCAGTCCTGGGCGGGGCACAAACAGGGTCCCAGGGACGTCTCTGCTGGAGGAGGAACTGCCAGACTGAATGCGCCCTGCACCTGCCCATCTGTGATCGGGATCGTGACCTTCAGAGACCTTAGGTGATCACCCCCCCACTCCCACCCCCAAGAAAGGGTTTCTCTGTGTAGCCTGGCTGTCCTGGAACTCACTTGCAGACCAGGCTGGCCTCGAACACACAGAGATCTGTCTGCCTCTGCCTCCTGGGCGCTGGTATTAAAAGCATGCGCCACCATGCCCCGCTCACCTTCCCTCTTTCTACCAACTCAAAGCTTTACTATGTTTAATGTTCTATCTTCCTACAGCTGACTCACATCTCTAACGAGCTGTTCATTGCCATTCTCCTCATATCCTTACCTCGTATTCCCACCTCAATCCCACTCATTCTACCTTTTGCTTTGTCCACTGAAGCATATTCTGCTGAAGTCACAAGTGACCTCTGTATCACTTGCTGTGACAGATGTTCCTCAGCCTCCTTTTGCCTCACTTCCCTCCTCCCGGTTACTGGGTGCCCCCGTCTGAAATGCTCCTTTGGCCTTCAGGATGTCTTGGCCCCTGTTTCTTCTTTTTGAGTCTCTCTTCTTGTAGTGTTTTATGGGATTGTCTTCCTCCAGCACATGCTGAGCTTGAACACTGAAATCCCTCTCCTCATTATATTCTTTCTTCTGAGGAAAATGACAGAAGATGGGAATCTGCTCCAATAGGAGGCTCAAGGTCACTTTTACTATATACAAATATTTGATGATAAAAGATCAAGAGAACTGCTAAGAAGAGATCAAGGCAGGCCAGTTCAGTGTCCTTTAGGCAGATAACGGCAGAAATTGAACTTTATTTGTTATTAAGAAAGAGATGACAAAAGGCTGTTTAAAGAGAAGCATGGGTCCCCTGAAAGACAGGCAGAAGTGTCAGGAGACAAGGCGCAGCAAAGGTGACCCATGAAGCTCTTGGGAGGAGAAACACAGAGACACAAGCAAGGCACCATTTTCCATGGGCTGTCCCAGAGAAGAAAGATTAGAGAGATGCCAGAGATAGGTTAGGGCAGAAAGATGTCAAAAAGCAAGTGTCACTAGCAAAAATGAGGATGTCCTCCCAGGAAGAGACCCTACACAGGAGCACGTGGCAAGAGTGCCACAGGTCACCTTGGAAGAGCTGATGGCTGCTGAGATGTCTCCTCCACACTGTCCATCTTGGTCCTCTGAGGCCGTCCGGTTCTCATGCACCTCAGATGGTCTCTGGGGTGACTCCCTCTGGGGGCAGTTTCCAGAATGTCCTGCCAGCCTCCAGGAAAAGCCAGTATTTATGTGGTCAACCTGCAAACATGGTGGATTCAAGTCTATCCTGGAGCAAGTTTCCAGGAAAGAGGGAGGGAGTAGAACATTGGCGAACCAATGAAAGAGCAGTCTGTGCCTGGGGAACCAATGAAAGAGCAGCCAGTAGCTGGGGAAAGATCTCTCCATTTAAGAGCAGATAGTTAGACATCTGGAATGTTTAGAAAACACAGTTCTCGGGCAGCAGAAGCCAGAGGATGCTTTAACAAGAACTCTTCCATGTAGGTATACCCAAGGCCTACAGTTAGCAGGTTGACTGTTAGTTCAGAGCTCCCCCTCCCCCTGCCACCCTCTTCCTCACCCTTAGCATGTATGTTTGCACCAGCACAAATCAGGGCCCCTAAAAAGGTATAAGCATTTATAATCTTGGTTAGCACCTAAGTGGGGAGGTGTGTGGGTGGGTGAGGGGAGTTGTATGAAGAAGAGCAGGTACATCACATTACAATAAGAAAAAAACCAAAACCATCACCATGCTGTCACTGAGCATCTTATATGTTAAATGTCAATTGTCAGGAGGAGCTGTCATGAGGATTGTGAGTTCAGAGCCAGTCCCATCCTCTTTAACAATGGGAGACACAAGGCTTGGTGGGCATCAGTAACTCGGACACCTGCCACATAGCTGGGAAGCAGGCGGTAGACCCAGGTTTCAGTAGAGACTGGGTTTGCTGTTTGGAACTCTTAGCAATTGAGCTAACTCTGTCCACTTGGTGGCTTGCAACTAACACACTCCAAAATGCACACCTTCTCCTTGTAGGTTTCAGAGCACAGCTGTCTTTCACAAAGCTTAGCTGTTGCAAAAGGTCCTATTTTGGTGACTGAGCCTTGGGTTCAAAGACATGTTACCACAAAGCTGGTGACCACATGAGCACAGGAAAGAAGACGCTAAGAGGAGTTCTCTATACTTCCACATGTCTGTGGCATACTCATGACTCAGTCTTTTCCCTCCCCCGTATCATTCTGAACATAAAAGGCCAGCCTGAAGGAGGTCAGGGTGTGGCCCTACTGGAAATGTCCCAGGGCTGGACTATTTGACACTTGAGGCTGGGCATGGGCAAGAGCTCAGGCCCTGCCAAGACATCGGGAGAATCATTTCTTGTCAGTTCTAAAAAGGCTGTCCTGAAAAAGGACATGCCTGTGACATTCTATCTCTGTCCTCATCCCCAGCTGCCGAGGCAGAGTCCCTGGAGACTCCAGGAGTGTGCAGTCTGTCCACTCACCAACAAAAGCAATGTCCCCACCCAGAATCAGGGGAGCAGGCTCTGTGCTCAAAAGCTTTCCCTCTGGAGTGAGAGCCCAGAGCCAATTTACCACTCAGCGAGCAAAGATGCCTGCATTCTACAGACACAGAAGTCAGAACTTCTAGTAACACAGGGCAATGGCCCTACACACACAGATTAAAAACATAGACACATAGAAACACACAGACATAAAGATACACACACATATACATACAAACACACACATAGATAAACATATAGACACATACAAACACATAGACACACAGTTACAAACACACATAAAGATAGACATACACTGATATATTCACATACATGCAAATACATATAGGCACACTGACACACATACATAGCCACACACATTCATGTTCCTACACAATACATACAGACACATATGCACAGGCATCTTCCTCAACATATACCTTATCCCCCTACATAAACAAACACATACTGTACACGCATGCACACTGACACACACACAGACACATACAACATGCCATGACTTGGCATTGATTCACAAACACATAGAAATCTAAACATATACATATCTAAAGCATATAAGAAGCCCATACAGCAAATATACACATGGACACACAAACACATATACAGACACAAACACATAGAAACATAGACATCCACAAATATACACAACACAGACACACATACAAATTTACACATCAATAAGCATATACACATGGGTAGAAAAATACATGCCTTTATATATAAAATCTACACATCAATGCATAGAATATCAATACATATATAAATACATACACAAATATATACACAAGTGCAGAACCTAAATATCTTACACACGTAGAAACCTATGCATTGACTAACACACATGTATATAAACACCTACATAGACACACATAGCAACTACACCACTACTTTGATTGCAACAGTTGCTCTTTATTAAGCTTTTAGCAGGAATCCTCAGCCTTCCACAGGAAAAAGAGTTTGTTATCAGAAATTGTTCCGATTATAAACTACACACTCATTGGCAAATTGATACAATACAGAAAATTGTGGAGGAAATAATGGTCATGAGTTAATCCTGTTCACTCTGAGTTCCCTTTGATGGGGCCGCTCAAGAGAGCCCAGGCTTTGGGGACCCTAATTAGGAAACCAATATTAAGGTTTACCAGAGGAAAAATAAAATTGAAATTAGGACTACACAAGGGGAGCACTGGGGTGTGGCTGGTATTTAAGAGATCTGGCAGAGAAGCAAAGGATGCTGGGGATTAAATGGCTCCACTGATGTTCACTGAAGTCTAACTAGGGATGGAATGGGATACACCCTTGCCACAAAGAGAATGCATCACAATGCTGCCCTTTGCCACTAGGTTCAGGAGAGATAAGTAGTACTGTAAGACCACCACAAGCCTGCACACGCTAAATCTAAACTTAAAAATAGTCCAGATAGCACATTAAGAAAAGACCAAATGTTTAGGAGACATCTGGTCAAGGAAGAAAGTGGAGAGTGTTGAACCCAGTTGTTCTGAGAGCACACTATAAGAAGTTTAGTCCAGGGATAACAAGGATGAGGGGTTGGCTCTGGTGACCACAGAATGGTCATGGCAGACATCACTAATCAATTGCTACCTAAGAATCATTTTTTAAAAAAATTTGAAGAGCTGAGGGCTGGCAGTGTAGTCCAATGGCAGCATTACCCCTACACATGTGTAGAAGCCCTAGTTCAGTCTCCAGCATCACAAAATAAAAACACCAACCAACGAGAAGAGGAGGAGGAACAACCAGGGGATTATAATTTGATGCACAGAAAGTCACAATGAGATCCACCAGTAGTCTGGGAAATGGCATCAAGTCTGCCTGTCGACAAGAGGCTTGAGGAGGCAGCAGACAGCAGCTGGAGTGTTTGTGTGACAGTATCTCTACAGGGAACAGCCACAGACAGACATTCCAGATAATGCTTGTCTCTGAGTCCTGAGATAAACCAAGTTGTCCTCTAACTCTGTGAACCATTCTCCAGAGGAGGAGATTTTTGAAAGACAAGACTGACTGGTCCAGGAGATGCTTATCTCTTTGCTTGAAAAAAATAGAAGACAGAAAGAGGGCCAAGGGTGGGGGACAGTCTCCTGCAGGGCACTTGAATTCCTTAGGCTTCAACACAGGGCTGGATCTGAAGAGATTAAGTATAGAAAAACAAATCCAGCCAGTTCAGCAGGCTCAAACACTTCCAAATCCTAGACTAAGAGAAATACGTTTTCCATTTCAGGCATAATCTATGTAACATTAATAAATATAAATCTGGCTATGACATTGAACAGCATTTAACACAGCAGGAAATGGTCCAGAGATGTCCCTGTTGGGCAATAGTAGTCTCAAAAGAATACATGGTTCCTACTGCTTTGAATTTCACAAGGAAAACAGCACAAAATGGGAGTGCATAGCATTGCTTTAAGGAAATGAAACACACTGTGTATTTTATGCTCAATTTGAAGTATAAACCACTATTCTCTGAGGTTGGTTTGTATGGTGGTACTTCCTTCCTCTTGGGTGGAGATGGTGCTTATGCTTTATCATGTGAGGAAACAGGGTTAGTGTTGAGAATGGCTCTCATTCATCCTCACAGACAAGAGACAGGCATGCAGGCTGATGGTTCTTTGATAGATCAAGAATGGAAAGTTGAGGCCAGGCCCACCAATTAGATACACAGCCTGGGAGAAGATGTGATGTGAGCCTAGGCATTCCATAGTGAGAGGGCCAGGCAAATATCAGGACAGGCCCCGAATAACTCAGTGAAGAACTAGGCCTTAGTTCCTGTACATACTAGGCCTGGGCCAACTCCCTTCCCCTCCCCACCCCCACACACAAAGGTGATAACTAAATAAGGACAAAGCCTGGGACTTATCCACACTTGCCCAAGAATGGAAAAGCTATAGCCTTCGCCCACCCCTGCTAGCCCTAACCAACTAGAAGTGTACTAATATGATTGCCACTTTCATAAGCCAATCCAAAGTAGAATCGTCACACCGCTTTTAAAATTCCTGTAGCTGTGCTTAAAAAGAACTTACATGCCAGGGTGGTCGCCATTTTGTATAGGTGTGCGACCCCCACATGTATGTGGCATAATAAACATTCTTTCTGAGTGCAATGTGACTGGTGGTCCTTTGGGAACTTCCCGAGGACCATAGCACCTGTATTTGTGATGGATGATGGCAGGTTTGGGCCTGTCATGGGACAGATCCCCAGAACCATTCACCACCTATGGTAGGCTGCTTCCCTCCACCCCCACTTTGAGTCAGGGTCTTGCTACATACTCCAGACTAGTCTCAAACTCATGATCTTCCTGCCTCCGTCTCTTGAGTAAGTACCTCGGTTCTTACCTCCATCTCCTCAACAAGTAAAGCATCATGGAGAGAGTACTAACACGTCCAGAATCATTCACCTGGCTACAGAGGATCTAGGCTTTGAATTCTCAATATCCACAGACTCTCCTCTCTGAGGCCTGTTATTGGGTGGCTGAGAAGTTGTGACACCGTTTGCAGCCATGGAAAGTGGAGATTTACTTATTGTGCATGTGTGCTTAGGCAACCTTCACATTTGCCTTTCTTCAAGGTTAGAGGTTGTAGCCAAGGACCTGTGCAAGAAGCAAGAGCAGGTCTGGCGGGACTCAGATGTTGATGGCCTCAGACAGCTCTAGGAGGCCTGCTGCTTCACCTGATGTCTCAGTGTGGACATGGCATTTCCTGGATGTGGGTCTGTCCTGAAGCCTTTGGATGAAGGCTCTGGAAAGGGCACAGGCATGGAACGAGGAAGGCCCCTGGAGGAACACTGAGAAGCATCATGGGACGTCATAGATCTGTTAGCCTGCTTTTCCACAGGACGGAGCAAGACTGACCAGTAAGTGAGCATGTGGGCTCCCTGCCAGCCCTGGCTCTGTCTTAGACTACAGTGGAAAAAAAGAAAGAAAGGAAATGTGTGTTTCTTACTTCTTGCCTGACCTGGATGTTTATTTAGCATCAGTACTCTGACACTATTTCTGAAAAGGGCACTTTGCTCAACCAATCAACATCTAGGAAAGTAGGCTAATAAAATAAGGGAATGAAAGCCAGGAGACTTTCAATACATTAGGATAGATTATCAATACCTTTATTCATATGAGATGTTACCTTGTCCTCATTGTCTCTATAAAAATACACAAAATAAGAGAAACTCAATATATGAGTTCATGGATGGCAATGGAACCTGTGTGCGTTACCATGAGAACTTGGTGGGACAAAGCTTTTGCCTACGCCAGGGGTATCTCATGCTCAAAGAAAAGACAGGATGGAGAGAGGGTGCAGAGGTGTGGGGCTCCTTCAGGAAGCTCCAGTGCACATTGTGTGAACCTTACATGCAAGAACAGCCGGGGATGCTTTTGTCTGTGATGTAGTGACACGTGAAGGGGAACATCTCCACTGAGCCGGATTTTAGAATGGGATGAGGGTTTCTACCATTCTACCTCTGTAGGAAGGCTCGTCACTAAAGCAGTAAAGCAATACATGGGCAACACTTGACAAATCTTGTCTTTTCAAATGGAGAGGAAAGAGGAGTGGGAGCTGAAGCCCACGCCCTAGAAGGGGAAAGTCGGGAGTGGAAAAGGTTGTGCAAGATGAACTGTCCCATCCTGGAGAGCTGGCGATGGGGCAGATCTGAAGGGACAATTGTGTTTTTCATGGCATGTTCTGTTTAGAAAGGGACACGTACAAAGTACGCCAAGGACAAACTAAGGGTGGTGAAAACAGTGGCCGACTTGAGCTGAGGGGTACAAAACCCGTACTACAGCTGTTGAAAGGAGAAGTGGCTGGGGTTGGATGGGGTGATGTGCATACTATTTTTAGTTGTCACTAGAAAAGAGATGAGCCCACTGCCTCAGAACAATGGCAGCACATTAAGAGGGGACAGAAAAGGTAAGGCTCCCACAGGTCACATGTCTGGAGAAACAAAACAGTCTAGCTAGAGAGACTGAGGTGCTGTAAGAATATTAGAAGGCATGAAGGAGGCTTTGGGTCTTATCTTTCACACCCCCCAAGAAGAAAACAACAAGTCGGGAGAGAATGGGTACAGTAAGTTCTCTGTTCTCTGGGCCATTTTGGTCCAAAAAGCTCTAGGACTTCCTTATAGGTTTATACCCTAGGGACCTGACAAACTCATAGAAAAGCTAAGAAGAGTGTCACAGAATGTGATGTTTATGTAAGGAACATGGATTTCAGAAAAAGAAGTCAAACCAGAATGCTCTACTGACTTGGACCCAGACACACATGTTGGAAGACTACAATGCCCTTCCTAAAAACCTAGAAAATAAACATGTATTAGCTAGTATTTGCTTAGGACCCGGAAACAGGGACACGTGGTACTGTGGCTAGGCTTGTGGGGTGACTCTGTGCCTATGACACACTCTCTTGTAGAGCCAGCTCCCTCACCCAATCTGTCTGAGTGCTCACTTTCAAACTCAGTGCGACTGCGGGAAGGTCCCCCTTCAACCTGGGCAATGGGGCAGGGCCTTATCCACATCGCTGAGCTGATGTGGTCAATGTGGGGCGCTATCTTCTGGGCTGCAGTGGCCCCCTCCTTGCCTTCCCCAGTGCCCACAATCTCCTAAAGGAGTTTTCATTCCAAAACCCAGCATACAGCCAGGCTGCAGGGTGCAGAGGTTCAAAGTCAAGTTGAAGGAGGCTGGCTCACTGTGTTCCATAGCTTTCTCCAAGTGTAGCCCTTTCATCGGTGACTTGGAACCATAATATATGTGTTCAGAGATCATAAAGCTGGGAGAGGATAATTATATTAAAAGCTCAAGGTTCAAGATCCATCTGTCTATATGCTGGCCATAAAGCCTAAGAGTACAGGTAACTTTTTCATGTAGGCTGGCACATGCTAAAGGTGAAAAAGCAGAGGCAGAGTATCAGAGGCCGTGAATTCCACATGATCACACACACACACACACTGAGGGAAGTGCTGTATCAATAGACCGCATCTCTTGCAAATGTGTACACTGTTTCCATGTATGCAGTGCTGACGAGGAGTCACGTGTTGAATATATCATGTAATGTCACTGATCATATTGCACGGTAGACCATAATGTCAGAAAACATCTTATCCTGTATGTTTGTGAACGTCGTCATTTTGGAAAGACAACTGGCAACCAATAGTACAATGTTTTTAAATCATGGAGCCTTACAGTAGGTCTTGAAAATTAAACCAGGTATCTATCTATAGTATGGGTGGTACCTGGCCATCCATCCAGTCATCCACCACCCACTCACCCACTTCAACACTTGCTATGTGCCCAGTACTGTGCAGGATCTACAAACTCAATGGAAAAGAAACTCCCTTGAACACTCTTGTGGGAGTAAATAGACAGTAAGTGAGGAAACAAGATAGTTAGAAATGATGACGAGGACCAGAGGAAAATGAAACAGCGTGTGTAGGGGGACAGAGGACTCGTTGGGGGGTAAAGAGGTGCACAGGCGCATCTTTGAGGCCTGCAAGAAACTAATGTGAAGAAAGATTGGATGGGGCCTGATGGCTGATAGGGTCACACTCATAGGCACGAGGGCTAAGCTGAAAATTCAGGTCAAGGTACAATCAAGTGTGGTGGCAATTACTGCCCCAGTGGTCAACAACAATTCTAGGCTAGCTTCTGTGCTGTAAGAGAGTCATCCAGTGCATCTGGGAGAAAGGTCTAGAATGCACATCTTTTAAGGTAAGGTTGAGTCAGTCAGGTGAGTTCAGTCTGGAGAAGGATCTACCAGGTACTCATATTAAAAGTATCTGCATGTTTTGAAGAGAGCAGGCATAGAGTTGTTGTTATTGTTCTTGAGACAAGGTCTCACTGTGCATCCAGTGTTGACCTAGAACTTTCTGAGTAGCCCAAAGCTGGCCTCAAAATGATGATCCTTCTATCTTAGCTACCCAAGAACGGACATTATAGACGTGCACCATGGCACCTGGCAAGGAACAGGCTTTTTGTTTCCTTGCGAAGTAGGCAGCCCATTCTTGGAAACGTTCAGGGGTTGGGTGAATACGTTCAAATGGTGGGAACACTCACATACCAGCTTCCCACAGAGAAGATCTGACAATGGCTAGAATTTTTATTTTTTGAGTGGATAATTTTCTCTTCTTGAAACATTAAGTCCTCTTTCAAATATTTCAAAACATAATGATAGTCCCCAAGCTCTTCAGATACCCCCCCAGGTCCAGCTTCTATCCCCCTCGGGAAAGCAATCTCTTGAAACTCAAGTAGCTGAACCCTTAGTAGTGATGAGCTTCTCTTGACATTGGAGCAGAAGTGTGTCTTGGTGGGATCCTAAGCATACAAAAGAAGACACAGGCTTCTTGTGCTCTCTGCCCTCAGAAACAGTGAGATGACAGAGGAGGAGAGGGACCCCTGAGGCTATGCCCTGAATTTAGAATAAGTAATATCCACTTATCAGTATTGTAGAAACTTAGTACACGGGGACCAGGAGCCCAGGCAAGGCTCCACTAACAGTACTGAACAGAACTGCATGCGTTTTTTTCCCTTTGCTTATGTCCCTTGTGCACATGTATGTATGTATGTACTTGCAAATGTTTAAACACAGCTCTCTGAACTTGCCACTCCAAAGTATATCAAGAGACCCATATCTGTGGCTTAGGTCAAAGGCTTTGTTTGTTCGAGCGTTCTGTAGAATGCTCTAAGGCGGAAGGTCTCTCCCTATGTTCGGAATGTGGTTTTATCTTGAGCAGATAGGTATTTCATGTTCTGTTCCAAATACTCTAATTAGGCTGTGTATGCACAAAACAACTCAACTGAATTTCACAGTAATTTAACTTCTTGTAATCATTTTATGACTATGTTCTGATAGTGTATCAACTCTCTCATCATACTTGGAATAGAAAAAAAAATGAAAACCCATTAAGATTAAGGTTTAAGGCAGCAATGAACTTCGACCCCAAGTCAATATTTCTTTGTGTATTTAGGCTGTGGACAAAACATGGTCTTTCAAGGACAGTGGGGAACATGCACTATAATTCAGTGAAATGCCATACCTGAGCCACAGACAACAAAAACAAACAGTGCCAACAGCCATGGCCCAACAGGGTATTTCTCTTCTTGTGGCCTCTGTAAGGGAATAGAAAATTTCAGGTTAGGTTCACTGACTCAGTAAACATTTACGGGGTACTGCTTGGTATTGGATGTGCTGAGGATCCTACTGTATACAAATGACAGACTTGGTTGCAACTCTCAGTGGGTAGATAAATGCCTAAGTAAATTCAGTTATAAAAGATTGGGATAAATTCTGTAAAACAAGTCATTTATTACTTTATTAGTATTAATGAATTTGGTGCTCTAAAATATTGTAGGGCTAAATGAGGCATACATATGTAAACACACATGGTGATTTTAAAGGCAAGTGAAAATAATAATAATAATTGTGTTCATCTGTTGAAAGCATAGTCCAGGCAATCCATGTATGTTATCTCCAGCACATATGACTCTGTGCAAGGTTATTATCATTCCTATTTTATATTTGAGAACCTGAGGTTCAAAGTTTGCCAAAAAGTAAGAGATGGGATTGAATTCATTACCGAGTTTGGGTATCTTTTATGACTAGATTTGCCTATCATTTCTGTTTCTGGGCATTCCCAGAAGGACCAGGGAACACAGAAGTTTTCCCCAAACCATCAATATATTGCAAATGGAAGTCTGTGCGGCAGAAATCCCTGTAACCACAGAAGTAGGGCAGCATTCTGGGGGATGGGTGAGAGGGGAGTAGCACATCCTAAGAAACCTGGTGAACCCTGATGACGCTTATGCCTCAGAGGAGTCTCCACACACTGGCAAGCAGGTCAGCCAGATCTGCAGGAAGAGCCTGGCATGTCTGATGCTCCACTCAAAACAAGAGTGAGGGTATAATAAGACTATCCCTCGGCAACACCTCTAGGCCTGAGCACAGATGTGTCGTAAGACCAAATGAATGAACAGAACACACTTAGGTTTTAGGGAAGACACCAGAAAAAGCAGCAATTTGTCAGACAGAAAGGGTACAGAAAGAATGTGCAGGGTGAGACCAAAAATGAGGTTGCTTCCTCAATAACTTGGGCAAAAGATTAGCTACATCCAGTATAAGCTACAGAACATGCAGAGAAGCACATTGGTAGAAAAGGCAATCTATAAATGTTTGCTTGCGGAGCAAATCGCAAACTCAAGCTGTGGACATTTGAATATATACATATATACTCAACATATAAAGTGTGGGCTGAAATATGTCCGTGTCTATGCAGATCTGACAGCTATACATTTGGGAGGTGTATCGTATTAGAGTTCCTAAGGAAAATGAATGCTACTGCTGTTGAGGATGCAATTTTCTGACACGGTGAGAAGCTTTAGTAAAATTTGGAACAAAACAGTATCATCTTTCTTCCAGTTGCTTTCTTGGAAAGTTCAGTGTATTAAAATACAAAGCATGTCGTATGTATTGATAACTGACATTCTGCAGTTAATACTAGTTCCCATTTACCGGGCATGAAGGCACATACCAAGAATCTCAGCAATTAATTGACTAAGGCACTTTGATTGTGAGTTTGAGGACAGCCGGGGTTACAGAGTAAGTTCAAGGTCTACATGGGCTACATAGGACATGTATTTCATTAGATAGCTCAGTGATAGAGCACTTGCCTATTGTGTACAAGGCCCCTTAGTTCCCAGTACTGGAAAAAAAAAGGAATTCCTCATTTTTCTATACATTAGACTATAATTCGGTAGGTCTCAACTTACCCATTACATTCTTAGCCTTTCCTCTCTACCTTCCTCGGGTTCATTTGTCATTTGTATGACCAAATATGCTTTCTTGACAGAATTATTGACTCCCAGGGGTACATGTTTAGTGTCAATCTCTCCACTACACTGGAGGCCCCATAAAGCCTGATGACTTTCTTTGAGGCATCAATGTATAGCAAAGACTGGCACAGAGTTAAACAAAAAAGATAATATATGTTCATTAAAGAATGAATGAGATTGCATGTTTCACTAAATGTGATTTCATACGTCAGGTAAAATGGAGTCTACAAAGATTACTGCCTTCCCTTCCTTCCTTCCTTCCTTCCTTCCTTCCTTCCTTCCTTCCTTCCTTCCTTCCCTTTCTTTTGACCCAGGCTTTCTTCTAGTCCAAGTGGCCTTGAATTTGCTGTGTAGTCAAGGATGATCTGATTTATGTAGACAATGATGATCTGACCCTCCTTTGCTCTCCTTTCTCTTCCCCAGTGCTGGGATTACAGCTGGGCATCACCACTTCCAGTTTTATATGGCGTTAGGGATCAAAGCCAAGGCTACCTGAATGCTAGGCAAGCAGTCTATGGACTGCCACATGCTGAACCATCCTTTTAGTATTGCTTTGTAGCTGGTAGTAATGGGTGAGTCATCCCTGTTTTCCACTCACTAGGTATTGAAATGGAGATCAGTGTGTCAAACAGGGGTCGATTTTGACTAAAGATTAAAGCCATTCATTCTTGGGTCTCGACCAACAAGTTTGCTGACAGTCACAACAAATAGGTCATTGCTTTTGATCAGAAAAGAACCAACTAAGTCTTTAAGAATCGCACAATAGAGAGCTGGGGCGATGACTCACAGGTTAAGAGCAACTGGATGCTCTTCGAGAGGACCTGGGTTCTGTTCCCGACACAGACATGGCAGTTCACAACTGCCTGTAGCTCCAGTTCCAGGGAATCCAACACTTTCACACAGACATGCATGCAGGCAAAATACCAAAGCATATAAATAAAAATATATATCATTAAAAAAATAGAACTTAACTGTGCCACTGCTTATCACAGAAGAGTAGGTCAAGCTCTGATCAAGTAAACAACAGAGATTTTTAGACAAAGTCACTTGAACAGAGTCTTCCACGCATTCTTTTTCTCGAACTTCACTGTCCTAGTTTCCCTCAGAAAGCAACTGAGTAGCCACTGTTGCAACTCATGGCATATTATAAAAAGATTTATTTTAGCTCTCTTCTCAGCAAAGCCAATAAGGGAATCCAGGAGCCTCTATATGAATCACTGGGCTACTAAGGATGCCAAATAGAGTCCCATATTTTTTACCTAGTTAAACACAAATTATCATTGAGTAGCCTGGAGTACATAAACACAAAATGCTTTTGGAAGTCATTTCCCAGTGAATGGAAATTAGCTATGGAGTTTCAAAGCTCTGGAGCACATCGTTGGTATTAATGCCAGTACATCTCCTTTGGAGAGTTTTATTTTATTATATTTTATGTTTTGGAAAGGGTGCCAGTACAACCTCATTGAGACAGTTCACATGAGCCCCATTCTATTGCTGCAAAAGACAAGGAAAATGGTGCTACAGCCCTTCTGTAAAGAACAAGGCTCACCTCAAACACCAGGCCCAATCTGTGAGGGGTTGTCTTTTTCTTTGATAAAAATCTTTGCAAGGCAACTCAGGACTTAGCAGTTTAAATGCCCCCTTCCACTCTGAAGGAAACCCTACTAGCCAATCCCCAAACAGTCCTTCCATTTCTGTTTCCATATCAATATGCTATCTGGAAAGGAAACATCGATATATACAAGAGCTACTAGTTAATCCTGACAGGCAGAAGCATCTATATACAGTGGTAGAGGCTGATTTCTGAACAACGAGCTTGAATTTTCAATGGGAACTTGCCAATCTGTTCCCATTTACTGAAGTCTATCCGGAATTAGCTGTCTTTTCTAAATTACTTCTATCAAAGTATAACCATGTTTGACTTGTAATTAGAAAAAACAAGATTCAGGGTTTACAGAGAGAAATTTTGTTTTCTTCTTGGATGCTGATCTACTTACAATACAGCCAACCAAAGACCCTTCAAAACAACTGCAAACAAACATTTATTGGGGTCTGGGAATCTTTCATTACAAATTTAGTCTGGCCAACTATGGGTCTTCATAGGCGCCAGGCTCTGTTGTGCAGGGCCATCCATGGTAATAGCAGAACATGTTAAATGCATTTATACTGCTGATTAAATATAATTTAAACGTAGCTGAGGAAAATTGTGTTGAATTGTACAAGCCTAGTTATATCTACTACATAGTATTTTCCCATTTTCTTTTATTTTGGAACCAATAATTTTTTGTTTTGTTTTAGGTTCCCAACATTTTGTTGAGTCTACAGAGGCTGAAAACAGGCCCACAAATTAGTTCTTGTGTTATTCCTTTTGCCCTCACATAAGCTGTCAACTGAGATCATTCAACCCCTGAACTCTGATTCCTTAGTTCATCAGAAAGAACCATATCTACATATCTCCACTGTGTCAGCAATTGGTCTGACACCATGAGAAGAACTGATTTCCTAGGAACATAAAGTCACCGCTTTTAATGTCAACTTGGGCAGTGACTCCCTGTCCCCACCCAGTAAAAAACATATAGGGGAAACCGTAAAAGTATGGTTCCCGTTCTATGGTGCTTTGACATTTTGTTTCCTCTAATCACAGCTTAATGCTCTAATCCCCCCAAAGAGAGAATTTTAAGGGTTACTTAAGCCCGGAGCTGTTTAGAAAGCTGAGTGGAGTTTGACGCTCTGGTTTCTCTGCTCCAGTTCTGCTTGGTTTTGCAAGAATTCCGGTGTGATGACTACACATCCAGCTCTTCCCTCAGATAATCAAACCAACATAATTTCTTTGGCTAAAAGGCATTGCCTCATCAAGTCTGTGTTTCCAGACAAACCCCAAGCTTCGGCTGGACTTCCCCTTAATCTTCGGGGATAATAGATTCCAGGCGCTTTTACAAACCAGCTCTTCACAACGATGCGACCCACTCAAGCCTCGGATGGCTCAAAGTCACAGGCCTGACATTTTCTGTAGCAGACAACCTGGTTTACTGAAGGAAATAAATTATCTGCACCTAAGGTGCACGTTTATTTAAAATTCCAGGAATAAAGCTGTAACCCACGATTCTGGGAGCAAAGAACCCCTTGGCAATAAGCTGGTCTACAGTTACAGCATCATAATGAGCCCGAATCCACGGGATGGATGATAGTAACACTGCACTTAAGCTTTAGCCCAGTGGCGGCTGGAGGCCTCATTTTGCGAAAGAAAGAGGAGGATGGAGAGAAAAGTGGGTCGGAATCTCACGCCCTACTTTTAAGCCCTTTTAATACATACTGGGAAAAGAGACAGATCATCACACAAAAAAGGTAGAAAGAAAATCTTAATATGGGGGTTGGGGAAGAGTTCAGGGGCGGAGTCTGGAAGCTGGGGATAAGCAGCACTCTATCATTCGTTCATCCATCCATCCATTCATTCATCACATTCACCTACTAGGCTCCCAGCCCAGTTGGCTTCACTGGACCCTAAGATGAAGCTTTAAACCTTTTCCAAGGACGATGGGCCATATTTTCCTGGGGATGCTCCGCCAACCAGAGCCACCTTCGCCAATGAGAAAGCAGGGCAGTCTGAACCCCCAGAGCCCGGCCGGGTCCCCCAGACTGTGGGACCCCGGAGGAGGGGCCGGGAGGTCTGGCATTGAGCCCGAGGCCCGCCCGCTCCGCCCTGCTCCGCCCCGCGGGTCCTGCCAGCTCGGCCCGGCCGGCGTCGCCCCCGCCTTACCAGGGTTTTGGCTACGTTTCCCCTCTGGGTGATGTTTTTGCTGTGCTTCTCGTTAGCCATCCGGATCCGCTGTTTGGCCACCATGGCTTGGGCGCCTGGAGATGCTCTCGACTCCCACCTGCAAGGAGGGCCGGGGTGAGCCGCTGCCGCAGGTCCCCGCGGCCTGCCCGGGCGCTGCAGGTGGCAAGGCGCGGCCGAGCCCCGCACACCCCGCTCCCCGAGCCCCAGCCAGCCGGCTCCAGAGAGAGGCCAGCGCGCGGACGGAAGTAATCTCTCATCTCAGGAAACCCTCTCCGACTTCCTCGCCATCCTTCCGGTCCCCCCAGCTACCTACCCTGCGCGGCCACCGAGGCAGGAGGCGGGAAGCGGGAGGCGGGCGCTGCTACAGCGCAACGCGCCGAGCCAAGGGGACCCTAGCCCAGGGTGTCTCGGTCCTGAGATCGAACGCTGCGGGGCACAGGGTTCGGGCGACCCCGCGTTTGTGCGTACGTGGGGGGTGGGGACGCAGCCATACCCGGCCTGGCGATCCCCGACTGTGTGACTTGGCCTCCTCGGCTCGGGCAGGGATTGGGGCGCTGGTGAAGGCTAGACCCTAGGGCACCGAGACCTGAGCCTTATAAGGCAAGCTGAACCTGTCCGGGTTTGGATAGTACTGTTGGGGGACAGTCCAAAGAACCTGCCCTTCAGCTGTCTGAGGGAATCCTACTGTGGGACCTTCTACAGGGCTGTGCGAAGAGACCCATTGTGACATCGGAAGAGGAGCCATGAGCCTACCTCCAGGCCCTGACAAATGTGGACCAGGCATCTTGAGGATGGAGTTGGACCAGGCCTTCTCGCCTTGGTCGTTACACTGGAAGACTGCCCGCGAAACAGCTGAGTGGCCCATAGAGGATGAAGCGGTAGTAAGCCTACAGCATAGGCAGATTTGGTGGTCACTGCCCTTAGCGAAAGCGTTGACCAGGCTTGAACCCCCACTTCAAGCCCCCATCCCCCCCACTACCATCGTGGACCTTCTCCAGCCACCCTTGTTCCAGGAGATGCTGAGTATGGATTCTCGGACCGTATTGGGAGTTTTCTTGCACTAAAGGGACAAAAGCAGCGCTTGAATCTCCCGATGCTGATACTGAGCTGTAGATAGGGGAGGAGGGGCCTTAATCGCTCATCTTTCCACACCGAATGTGCTGGAGTTGGCTCTTTGGAGCTCCAGAGGCGGAAAGGAGGAAACAAAGGAAGATTTGGGGAAGTGGGAAGTGGTAATACAGGGTTGGGGCGATGTGAGTAGCACCCCAGGGTGCAGAAGGAGAGCTCTGTAGACCAGATTTGACTGGCGCAACTCGGGTCTTACCTTGCAGGCACTGGAGGCTGAGTTTCCATAGGCTCTGGTAGGAGCAGAGTTTCCTCCGTGGGCAGGAAGTTAGGAAGAGCTTTTTTGTTGATGCCTTTCTATCAACTGGTTACCCGGACCACTGGTTTTTATTGAGGGGACATGGGCATCTCTACCTCTTAGGTGCCACCTGCTGAGTTTGGCTGTTGCAGGAGACCTAAAGGTGCTTCTACCCGAGTCCAGTTACTTTGGTAATTGGGCAGGAATCTGGACAAATTCTCACCAAAAGCTGATCAGAGGCCAGGCTCGAGGGGACATTCAGGGTAGTGAGCTTAGATAGGCAGTTTCCGCTCTGGGACGTCAAGAAGAGTGTTCTTAGCTCTAAGAAGGCGACCTTATTGAGGAAGACTTTATATTTCTTGTTCTTTGTTTTCTGCTTGTTAGGGATCAATTTTATTCCTTTAATTTTTATTTTACAGGCATTTTCAATGAGTTTTAATTATAGAGGGCATGCTCACAGTAAACAGTCCAATGAGAAATAAGTCCTCCATTTCTCCATTCCTAAGTTTCCATCTTAGTACTCTATTATTCATCTCTCTGTCATCTATCACCAGCCTTCCTACTTGTAAGGTCCCTTGTGGTCATACCTTGCTATACAAATAAAGCCTGTCTGAGAGTCAGGGAATGGAGCTTGCCACTAGGTAACCATAGAAGTCTGGAGGTGTGTACAGACAGGAAGTGAGGTGGCTGGGCAGAAACAGGATATAAGGGAGAAACAGGAAGGCGCACACTGGTCGGCTGAGACGCTAAGGTGTGCTGTGGCGTGCTGTGGCTTGCTCCTTCTCTCTGATCTCTCAGCATTTCCCTCTATATCTGACTCTGGCTTTTTATTACCTAGGCCAATTAAGAACTCCATTTACAGTCCCTTCAAAAATTCAAATGGGAATCTTTAGTTTAAGGCTAGCCTGAGCTATACATGAAGACCCTGCTTTAAAAAGAAAGCAAAACCACCAAGACAAATGGAATCATGCTCTCTGTCACCTTCTGTCTCCACACTTAAAGTATCAAAAGCACTGTTGCAACTTGATGCACTATTTTTGTACTTCCCCCTCAATATGAACACATAGTAATATATCGAACAATGCCACTGGTAGGTTATTGTCAACACCCTTCATTAAAGGCTTTACTGATTGGTTAAGCAGCACTCAATATAGCATCCCTGTGTATGTACTCTTGTGTACCTTTGCAGGTCTATCTGTGCGATATTGCAGAGTATATCATTGTTCTAACGGACTTCCTAACAAGTGTCTCCAACCTTGGAATCTCTGCCGTGATTAGAATGCCTTTTGTCTGCTGACAAGTACCCTGAGGTTGCTGGGGTCCTAGGCAGCATGTAGATGGAGAATGGTCTCTAAGAAGGCCAGAGCATGATTAGTTGGGACTTTTGGCCCTGTTTCCAACCTCCAGGGAAGGAAAAGGGGCCCAACGTTGAGTTGATTACCAATAACCAATGATGCAATTGACCACATCAATATAATAAAGCATTTATAGAATCCCAAAAGGATTTCATTGAGTGAGTCACTGGGTTGCAGAGCACAAGGAGGTGTGAACATTCTGGGTTACCACCTTATCGTGAGCTACATTCCTCTCCCATCTGACTGTTCACCTGCACTTTGTAAAGCCATTATAATAAGTGCTCAGTGTCATGCCCCCCCCCCAGCTCTGAACCATTCCAGCACATTGTGTGGACTAGTTACTCTTCTCATACTACAACAAGATGCCTGACAAAAACAACTTAAGAAGGGTTTGTCTGGGCTCTGTCAAGGTGGTTTCTTCTCTGAGGTGATTTGAAAGAAAATGGCCCCCAAAGAGAGACACTGTTAGGAGGTGTGGCCTTGTTGGAGGAAGTGCATCACTGTGGGGGTGGGCTTTGAGGTATCTTTTCTCTCAAGCTTCACTCAGTGTGACAGTTGACTTCCTGTTGCCTGAAGATGTAGTGCTCTCAGCTTCAGTGGTACATCTGTCTGCACACTGCCATGCTCCCCTTCATGGTCATAATAGACCAAACCTCTGAAACTGTAAGCAAGTTCATCTTCAATTAAACGTTTTCTTCATAGGAGTTGACACGGTCATGTGTCTCTTCACAGCTAGAATAAATCCTCTTCATATAGTCTGGAACTATAGCCCATGGAATGGTGCTGCCCACAATTAGGGTAGACTTTACCACTTCAACTAACCTAATCTAGAAACTCTCAAACAGACATGTCCAGAGGTTTGTCTTCTAGATAATTCTAGAGCCTGTCAAGTTCACAATCAAATTAACCATCACATTAGTCAAACTCCACGAGGGAATCATGGGAAACTCAATTTGTAGCCAGTTGGTTAGATATAAAGACTGTACTGATTGTGACTGGCATCTGAAGCAAGGTTTGTGGTCCGAGGCCTTAACCTGTGGGATTGAATGCTACTTTCAGGTCTATGGCATTGGCATCAGACCTGAAATGAGTTAGAGGACACTCTGCTGGGGTCCTCTCCAGCGTTGTCTTGCTTGTGTAGAAGCATCCCCCTCTCATTTGTCAGAGGTTCTGCTGACTCTGAAAGAGAAGAGAAAGCATGCTGGCCTTTCTTCTATGACTACACTTCAGAATTAGGTTCCTGGAAGTAAACTTAGATACGATTTCTGCCTGTAGAGCTCCTGGTATTGTTTGTGGAATGAGAAAATGTCCTGCTGTGACTTTGACTGCCTTTGTCCTCTTGAGTCAGGCCAGCACCTGACTGATCTCATCTCTACTTATTGCCCTAGGAGCATCTTTATGGACCACAGAAAGCTTTCCTCTTGTTTCATGGATGCTTTTCTTCCTCTACTCAGCATCCAGCCCCCCCCCCCCCAGCCAGAAGCTGTGCTGGCTACATCACCGAGGTGCTCTGTTCGGTCTGGAGTCAAATCCCAGCAAATCTGTAGGAACAAATTGGCCAAGAAGGGGCCAAGTGTGGCATTGTCTTGCACATTTGATGGGGGAGGAGGTTGATAGAGCTGAGCTTCCTGGATTTATCTGTGCTGTCATCAGGAACATTGAGGAGTGCCAGTAGCATGCTGTGTTCAACCACAACCTCTAAAACATCATGGGTATTTACGTTTTAATTTTGGCTGGTAATTTTTCCAGCCTTTACATAATAATTCCTACCAAGCCAAGGTACATTAATCTGAAGTCTGGCCCATTGGATTTATGAGACTGGGTTTTACTCCCTTTGAAAGAAATGATACATCATCAAAGTTCTCAGAGGTTTCTCTGTGGGGCTGTGATGTCGTGGATGCCTGACATTTTTCCTATAACGGCATGTGCAAACCTCCCCCGATATGTGAATCTTGAGATATTCCCTCCTACTGTGGAGCATAAGGGAGCATATTTGATCTCTCAATCCCTGACAGCTAGAGATAGTTAATCAGATGTTCCTATTTGAAACTTCAATTCTTGATCTGATGGCAAAAAAAAAGGGACATTTTAAGTTTCATCCTGGTGCCAGAGTCTCCAGAGGCAAGGGCTTCTAGCAGCTGTGGTGATGAATCCAGCAAAAGGCTTTTTCTCTGCTCCCTGAAGTCATCACTATCAGTTCCCCATCCGCTTCTATTGCCCAGAGACAAGAACTCTGATACACATGAGTGGTGGTTTGAAAGAAAATGGCCCCCAAAGGGAGTGGCACTCTTAGGATGTGTGACTTCATTGGAATAGGTATGCCTTTTGTTGGAGGAAGTGTGTCACTGTGGAGGTGGCCTGAGAGGTCTCATATATTCCCAGCGTGAATACACAGACCATTTTCCTGTTGCCTTCTGATCAAGATGTAGCCAGCACCATGTCTGCCTGTGTACCACCATGCTTCCTACCATGATGATAATGGACTAAACCTCCGAACTGTAAGCCAGCCCAAGTTAAATGTTTTCCTTTGTAAGAGTTACCATGGTCATGGTGTCTCTTCACAGAAATAGAAACCCTAACTAAGACAACATGGAAACAAACACACCCATCTACCCAGAACGTTGGAATGTTCTATTCCACATCTGGGAAGACTGGTAGGTATAGCATCAGTCACTGATCATAAATGGCCTTTCTTCAGCTTGTCCCTTAAAGGGGAACTGAGGATAGAGTTCATGGAGGCAGTGTTTTAAGTGGCCAGCATGGTTGGATGTGGTTAAAAAGCATATCTTGCTCAGGTAAAACTAGTACATCACTGGTATTTCAGTCATCTTCTTCTACACTCAAACCAATTCTGCCAGAGAAGAGTAAAATCCCAAGGGAAACCCCAAGGCATCCCCCTATAATGTTCTACACTTAGGGAGTGTTTGTGTCGATACGTCAGTGGTAGGTAAAGAAACATAGCATCCAATTTTCTAGATGATGGCTCTGTGGACTCATGCTACACTGAAGTAGGAAACTTGAACTATTGCGTGTTAGACACCATTTAAGTATGAAAACCCAAATGCTAATAGAATTTTTGCTTTAGGGAGCTCTCAGCTGGCAGGACAACTATTGTGAGATTGGTCTACTTTCACAAGTGAGCAGCAGCCTTGGCATTGCAGAGGGAACTGTAGCAGAATTCAGAGCAGGACTAAAGTCTCTAGACCCACCTCCATTTTGGCAAACAAAACAGTTACCAGGTAAATGAGTGGGAGGCAGGGTTGGTCAAATTCTTAAGAGACTGAACTTTGGAGCAACTTGCATATGCATGAGAGTAAATTGCACACAAGTGTGCACACACATGCACACTGCATAGCAGAGATAAGCTTCATTGCAGGGGAATGTCAGTCCTCAAATGATGGCTAGAGACAGAATTGAACTGCTCTGATGGCTGTGTGAGTCCTTGACCCTAGAGGTGATCTGATTAAACTTTAAAATAGGAGATGTGGTTACCCAGCTCAAGTCTGTAATTGCCTGGCCACATCTGTTACTAATAACAGTAAAGCCGTTGTATCCCGAAGGGAATGAAAACATCCCACTGAAGCCCTTTCCCTGGTGACCTCCCCTGGTAGCACACTGGTGACTGAAGACAGGAGATGTGATAGGAGCTGTCACATGTCCAAGCTCAAATGTGGCCAGGCCCCCGCTGAAACTTTATTTCTTAACTCATCTTGTTTCCATTCAACCAGGTAGATACTCGTAGTGACTGAAAGAGTTCCCTAGAGGGAAAGACATGACATTGGTCATCAGAACCAAAGCATTTCCTAAAAGGGACAAACCTGAAATTTCATCTGTTCTTTCTTGTTACTGTCATAACCCTGTAAGCACGTGGGTCCTGAAAGCAGCCAATCCTGGCTACTCTGCTTAGTTACTTTTATAATGGAAGTCTCTTTCTTCATCTGTAAAATGGGTATGATTGCAATGATACTCCTTAGATTAATATGTATTTAATTTGTGTTTTGTTTTTTCATTTAACAGTTAATGTACAGCCATATAATTTCATCTGGATAGTGCCAGATGAGGGCGGGGTCTGAAGATGGGTAGCAATAGGAGGGATCAGACACAGGACACTTTTTAGTTTCATTTTAGGAGCGATGGACATCCCCTGCTGGATAGATTTCATTCTTTAAAAATGACTGCATGGGGGACTGGCAAAATTGCTCAGTGGGTAAAAGTGCTTGACACCAAGCCTGATGATGTTGAGTTTGATCCCTGGTATTCAGGTTGCAGAAGGAGAGAATTGACTGCCACAAGTTGATATCTGATCTCTAGAGGTGTGACACACACACACACACACACACATTCACTCACAAAATAATAAATATAATCTTTGAAAATGGTTGCAAAGCATCACTTTGTATTCAGATATCATAATGGATTAAACCAATCCTCTACTGGTCACTATTTAGGTTGTTTCTTTTTTTTTTCTACCACAAACCAACAATAGCTTCTTGCAGTGTGTTGTAGACAAGCATGAATATATCTATTGGAGAATTTTCTGGAAGAGTAATTCATAGGTTATACTCATAGTATAAAGGACAGTGTCCTTCTGAGATGTGGCATTAATTTATAACCCTGTATAACATGCATGAGCTCAGACTGTTTTGTCCACATTTAGGCGATACTGGGTAAGCATCCTTGATTGTTGTTATATTTTCTCTCCCTTTATAAAGTTTACATGTTAGATTGAGTGCTGTGTTTATGAGATCGAAGCCACATTTGTTGACATATCTTAAAAGTATATCTTTGTATGGTTTGTGAATTACGTAAAAGCAAAGGAGAAAACAGATCTGTGGTGAGTGAAACTGCGAAGATACAGCCATGACTGTTCACCAAGTGCCTCAGAGACTAGCATGATGACACAAGGCTTGAAAAGAGTTGAGAGAGTCATGCATTAATTACGTGAACTGTCCATTCAGTGGTTGATATGGTTTATATTTCATTCATTCAGAACACAGGTCAACACGTGCTGGAAACACAGCACAGGTTCATACACCAGGCATCAAGCACAGATGTAAGGCCCCTCTTGAATGGTTTTTGTGTTTACTCTGCATATAAATGGAAAAAATTATCATTTTAAAACACATTAACATGTAGGCTTTATCCAATTAACATATTCCTCATGGTTTTTATCCTTAATTCTATCAATCAACTTTCAAGTCTTTTTCAACAACTTCACCCAACGAGGCTGCCAGATCTTCAGATAAGCTTCCACTTTCCAAATGCCAGTATGCTAAACTCAGGAGCCCAGCTTCTAGTCATTCCTAAAACATGTCATAGCTGACACACTTGCAAAAGATTTTATGAAGACCATATTGGCAATTGTATATGTGGATTATGAATCCATCTGTAGAAAACCCAGGTGTGAGGAGAGCTATTTTCACTAAGATAAAGGTGACTTTTGCACCATAACACACCTCAGGCCACTGGCCTCTCCAGGTTTATGTGGGTGGAGCAGCCTCTTGGGCAAGAGTGGCCTGAAAGTTGCTAAATATTGCAAGGAAGCCTCGGGCAAAGTAAGGAATTAGGTATAGCATAGAAAAAAAGGAGCTTGGGAAGACATTCCTATCGAGTTTATGCTAGGAAGAAGATGTTGCCAGCATGGTAGCTCACCTGTGATTCCCGCATGTAGGAGGCAGGGGCATTGAATGTTCAAGGCCAGCCAGGGCTGTGTAAGAAGACCAGTTTCTGAAAACCAAACCAAACAAAAACAAACCCCAAATCTCAAATCCCAAATTGAAAAAAGCAAGCTTAAGAAAAAAGAGAAGAAAAGAAAAAAAGGCCTACAACAAGAGGGCATGAAGGCCGAGAAACAGGGCAAGGGCTACTGTCCCTCAGCAGATATAAGTACTGTACCCTTTCATGGGGAGCAGAGTCAGGAAAGAGCCAATCTGGTGCAAAGAAGGGAAGTACGTCAGTCAGGCCCGTTGATAGTCCTCAGCAAGAATGAATCCCAAGAATTCCTCTCAGCTTCATACTGGGCTTGTGGCTTAAGTAAGCTGCCCTTTGACTCCAGTGCCCTTTGTCCAAGTGTGACAATATACCAGCCCAGGGTGACATGTGCTGCAGCCTCCAGCTCGCGTCAGGCCTCCGGGAGGAGTGTGAATTCTTTCTGACAGGCGGAGTGTCCTATTGTGTATCCTTCAAAGCGGGTTTGCAGGGCTTAATTACTTGACCCTCACGGTACCACACTGGGAGATGTGCGCACCAGCAGGCAGGTGGTGATCCCTACAGTTCCCCTATGGTAGGACCGCAGGGACAAGGTCTTAAGTGGGGCGGGAAGGACGGCGGTAGGGATGTCTGAAGCTATCTTCGCACTATTTTTGTTGTTGTTTTTATAAAAGACGAAACCTCGGATGTGTTGTTTCCCTTCCCTTCTTGGTACCACCCACGTCCTGCAGCACCTGTGATGTCACAGGGAGGAGATAGCAACTCACATGCCCCAGTGCCAGCACTGGCAGAGGGTTCCGTTTGCTTGACGCCTTGCCCTTTCTCAGAGCTCCCATGTTCCTCATAGACTCATGGGAACTTAGGGTTGAAAAGCATCTTAGGGAGTGTCCGGTTCAACCCTCCCAATAAAGAGGGCGCAAAGCAACCATCAGACGGGCAGGGAAAGGAAACACGGAGGGTGCCTGGTGACAAGAGAGAGGCTTTTCAGATGTGAAAACTGGGCTTATTGCATATGAGGGTGTGCGTTTGGGGTGGTAGGTGGCCTCATTTTCTGTTGCTCTCTCATTTTGATTGTATATGGGGGCACATAGTTAAAATAAATTTAGCACAGCTGATTAGAATCCCCTCGTAAAAGTCATGAGAATTTGGCAGCTAAAGGAACAAAGTCTAAAAGGAAGAAAATAAGACTGACACAAGTAAGGGTTTTTATTATTATTATTATTATTTTAGTCTCATCCTTTGGAGGAGTGAAAAGCACACTTTCTAAGGATTAGGTGTACACAGCAGCAGCTTCACCGGATTAATGTCACAAGCACTCACTCTGCTGTATGTAAAGCTTGGCGCTCCAGGAACCATCTTCTGAACTTTGGGGCTCCTTCTGAGTTTTATCCCTTTGTCACACTTGGGATTTTGTGAGAGTGTCATATCAACCGATCGATACTTTCACGATTGCCTTTGTCTTCTCTTTCATGGCTCCTGCAGTGCGTAGTGTCCGGGGCACATTTCAAAGCCTTCGACATTCAGGTGCACAGGCTTCGGACTGACACAGTTGTCTTGTGTTAAAAGTGGAGTCGTCCAAATTCGTGGCCAACCGCTTGCTCCACACTACGGGAGGAAGCTGGCCGTGTGCTTCTAGATCCCAAGTGGGAAGAGTCAACTTCCAGGCCGTACATCTGACTCATCCTGCTGCTGTTGGTCTGAACATGGGGCTTAATGGATTCCATCTAGTGCCAAGCACACCGGGAATTTTGTCTTCCTTCCTTCCTTCCTTCCTTCCTTCCTTCCTTCCTTCCTTCCTTCCTTCCTTCCTTCCTTCTTTCCTCCTTTCCTCCTTCTCTCCCTCCCTCCCTCCTCTCTCTCTCAGTTTTTTTGTTTTGTGTAGCCCTGACTGTTCTGGAACTCACTCCATAGACCAGGCTGGCCTTGAACTCAGATGCATCTGCTTCTGGCATCAAAAGCGTAGGCCAGCACACCTGGCTTCACACCTGATACTAAGGCTTTTGCTGCCCTGGTGTCCTAGCTTCTGAGAAGAGCTCATAAAACCCCATATGGCTGCCCCCTAGGTCTGTCTTCCTTCAGTGGTCATCAAGAATGCCAGAGACCCATGCTTCCCGTGGTTTCTTCATCCCTGCTAGGATGCCACACCCAAGCAACCTACGACCCACTCAATAACTGACTGTGTGAACTCTGTGATGCCTTTCTGCTCAGCTCCATTGGGAGGTAGAGAGGCGTTGTGTCACAACGGGTACCAAAGTCATCCTTTGTCAGCTCCTCTGTTGCTGCCTGGGTAATCTGTTTCTTTCCCTGCTCCAAACTCCAACAGAGTTTTATGACATGATGGGCTTTCTCAGTGACAGCTTAACTGAAAACGAACCTTAGCTCCTCTCCTTTTCCTCATCATTCCCCTTAACTTCGACTCCACCCTGTGTGAACTCACCCTGATAAATGGTACCGTTTGCTCTCTCCATCCCTGACCTGTTGAGATCTGGAAACAATTGGCTTGTCTGACACTTACTTGCACAGCTGAGCTTGTCCAAATCAAACTGTGGTCTCTTGTGCGTCCTAGGATGTCTGTTTCAAGTCTGAAATGGGCCTTGATCTCACCATCCCCCTCCATTCTGTGCGCTTTGCTTGTCTTACATGGGTGTGTGCCAATATAAAATAAAATATCCAGTTAGGGCTCTGAATAGTTGAGGGAGAGGAAAGATTCAAGAGGCCAGAGGAGAAGGATTGGGTCTCTTGGAAACTTCTGCCTAACAGGGCCTTGCTGGCCAATGACCTAGGCCAGATGTCTGCTGAGCTATAGTCTAAATTGGGCTCATATTCATAGAAACCCGTTTTATGAAATATGGCCCCTCCCCCAATGGCAACAAGACTTTAATAATCTTTTTCTTTTGTTTTTTTTTGTTTTTTATTTTTTTTTATTTTCCAGTTTAAATTTAGATAAGAAACAAGGTTGCTTCACATTAAGACTAAAACAATCTTTAGTTTGTTTCATGGTAAAATATAGTTCAATTATTTCCAAATGTACAGTTTGTTGGCATTAAATACATTCATACAAAGTAAAAATACACTCATCATCAGGTAGCAATCAACCCTATTTCTAGAACTTTCTTGTGCCAATGGAAATGCTAAACCTATTTAAAAAGAACCCGTCTGTCTTCCCCTTGATTGTAGCTTCTGTTCTCTCTCTGTGAGGTGGTGTGGTTTGGTGCCTGGACTCTAACTGAAAACCACTGCCTGGAAGCCTCCAGTCTCCTCTTAGATTCTGGATAGCCCGGTGGACCATGGGACCGGTCCTTGAACAACCAGGAAATACCCATGATTCATGTGAGTTACTCACCGGGCTCCAAGCAAACAGCTTGCATCATCATGCCGTACCCTTCTTCCAGTTATTTGGGATGTTTTTCAAATTTACTAAAAAGGTACCAGTTGCTCTACTTGTGACTCTGATTCTACTTAATTTAAAAAAAAAATGTTTGAGAAAAGGTCTACCTGTGTGTAGGTCAGGCTGGCCTAGAACTTGCCACACAGCCTCCTGAGTGCTGGGGCCATAAAGGCGTTCACAATCACATCTAGCTAGTTGGTTTTAAAGACAAATTCTCTTTCCTCTCAATTTCTAAACATAAAAGACACATAGAGTTTATCGTTTTAGCCAGTTTTAAGGCGACTTAGTCTGACAGCATTGCATACATGCACATTGTGACAACATCATGCATCCCTACCGTCTCTAGTGGAACTCCTCAGCCCATTGAGTAAGCCCCTCCCCCACTCCATGGCAGAAATGGGGTTCTGTTCTTGGAGGGAGGAGATATGTAAAACGTTTCACTTCAGACACCCATTTGACATGACTGATGTCATAAAGCCCAGAGGGTTCCTAGCTAAGGGCCCACCTTTTGTGGTTTCTGCACCGTGGTTAAGAAAGCCACTTCAATAAACCTGTCAATATTGAGAGTTAGCGTCTCAAGAAGTTACATGGCTGCCACCTCCTAGAGCTAGGGATGCTGATCCTGAGAGGGTTCCTGGGGGTGGGGGGGTGGGGGAAGTGTGGGGGTGGCACTTTACATCATTTCCGAGTGTGTCCTTCTGGGGTCTTTTCAGAGCTTTGCTTTGAAGCTGTTCAGAAAGCCATCTTAATGTCACAGTCAGGGAATTTGTTGTTATCTTCATCTTTTTTTCTTAGAGAGAGCTAAGAAAGATGAATCCGTGTCCCATCTTGGTTCAGAACAAATTAAGATAAATGTGCAAATGTGTTTAAAAACAAGCGGAAGAGTCAGTACAGACAAGGATTCTGGGTAGAATTCCCACCACCCTCTTCCTTCCTGAAGTCATGAAGTCTTTTCAGACAACTCAAGTTTTGCCACTCATTTTTTTTTTTTCTGAGCCAGTCATCTGACAGACACTGTACATTGCTTGAAAAATCTTCACTCTCTTCAACTTAATCCCTAATGTGCTTATTAAGGACAAGAACCATGTGCGTTCAGCATTTGCCTTCTCAAACCCCAAACCCGGCAACCAGAGCAGGCTATCAGCCATAATTCCAGGGCCTTCTTAGCAGAAGAGACTATCTGGTTACAGTTTCTGGCGCCATCCCCCCATCCCCCCCCTGCAGCCCACTCTTTCCTCTCCCTGTTATGGCCCTCTCCTTTCTTCTCAGCACCTGTGGGAATGCCCTCTTCCCCTCCAGGCTTCTCAAAGCAAAGCTCATGAGTGTTGTGGGGACAGTTATAGGAGAGTGGAAAGAAGACCCCGCTGGGGACCTGACGTAGCAACTTTGTGTTCTAGAACTCCATGACTTAGGGAGGCCTTGTGCTCTCTGAAGAGTGGCCATCAGCAGGAAGTGTAGAAGACGCTTACCTGTGATGCAATGCACAGCTGTATGGAGAGAGGCTCTGAATTCTGGCTCAGTGTTGTTATGTTGACGGTGCCTCTGAGACTCACTCATCTGGTACAATGGAAATGATGACAGCTAATCAGTGTGGGGACACAGAGTAAGCACCACGTGAAGTGGTGGCCCCAATGACTTAATCATAAATTGCTATTATTACAGAGGGCAGGCAAATTCTCCTTGTATCCATATGTATACATTTTTTCATACACATATATTTCTTCTGCACAGTGTTCCCACTTAGACATTTTAGCATCACTTAGGATTCTAGGTCTAAAATGAAAGGTGCTATTGATATCCCAATCTTTCCAGCTCCTCATCTCTACTGCCACTTAAGTAACCATGTCATGGTCTTGCCCACTCCCGCCCCCAGGCTAATATTTTCAACGTCATCCTTGACTCTATTTCCCCTGTCATCTTCCCGGTTCAAGTCATCAACAGGATGTGCTCTTTCAGATACTCTCAGGCTCAGATGTCTTTTGTTGTGGGAACATTGCTGTGAGATTGAATCGGCAGGGGACACACTAGATACAGTTTGAAGCCATAGACCACATACTCAGTTGGAGGCCCTAATTATTGTTTTTGCTGATTTCTTGGTGTGCTGGTTAATTGTTCAGCTTGACACAAACTGAAGTCACCTGGGAAAAAGGCTTCTGGGCAAGTCTGTGGGGGGGGTGCCCAGGCTACTGTGAGTGGTGTCATCATGGGCCAAGGGGGCCTTGGTTGTATAAGGAAACAAGCTGAGTAAGCCAGTAAGCAGTGCTCCTCCATGCTTGCCGTCTCTGCTTCCTGCTTGAGTTCTGTCCATACTGCTCTCCATGACTACGATTGGGATGTGTCAGCCAAATGAACCCTTTCTTCACCAAGTTGCTTTTTTGTCGTGTTCATCACAGTAACAGAAAGCATGCCAATACACATCCACTGAACTTTAAGAGTAAGTGTTGCACAGACTATGAATGCCATATTTCCTGCTGTGACAGCTCTACCATAGCTAGCAGGACCTCTGAATATGCATCATATGTCTCCGTTAACTGATGCTAACTAACATCCGTTTGACTTTTGCTTCTGTGACTGCTTAGCAAGTGTTGGTGTCCCCTCTGAGCTCAGAGCTCCACGGAGAGTGGGCGCTGTATTTGCTGTTGGTCACCAGCTCATCCCAGGGTTGAGCAGAAGAAGGAAAGATGGTATCAGTGTACTCACTGTGTGTTCAGATCACAAAAATAGCATCATTCCAGGGGCTACTCAATATTCTGTGCATTCCAGATTCCCAAGTCTTTAACTCCATTTTAAAGCGTGAAAGTTCAGGTCAAATTAAATTCATATCTGAGTGGTCAAGGGTATAGATTTTTTTTAGCTCAAATCCTGGATTTCTACTTGCCATGTGATCTAAATAAGTTTATTGAGTTCTCCAAACCTCAACTTTAGTCTCTTGTAAAGCCAGTTTAGTAGTTCTGAGTCTCTTTGAGTAGCATATAAACACTTGGTGCACAACAGGCATTCAATGAAAACCAGTAATTATTATTAATCAAATGCTTTGGCTGAAGGCTCCACAGAATACAAATTAATCTCCTGTCATTCTTCACATGTAAAGATAATGAATGTTTGACCTGAAAGGGCCAGAAAAAGAAGCTGGTTAAGTATCAATAGCATTCTTTTAAATTCAGAGTTCTACTCATCTCACTCTCTTGGTTTAAAAATAAACACAGATCTATCTTTGATGCTACATATCCTAATTCTATCTGAACTGTATTTTTTAAAAGCTGCCACATGATACACTTGACACATGTTTATGACTACATATTCTAGAAGCAATTTCCATTTTGATGTGTTGTTTCACAGATTGCATTACTAGTGAGTTAGGCAGAATGGAAAATAAGATATCAAATTGACATCTTGGCTAGATGAAAATACAGATTAATGGGACAGGGGAATTCACTCAGGTCTGTGAGGACAGATACTGTAAGTTGAATAGTAATTTCTTCAGAAGATGCCAGAAGACACAGGCAAATTGCCAGGCTGGGATACAATTTAAGTGAATATGTTGGTTTTGCTGTCAAATGGTCTTATGGGCTCATAAATTGGAATGGAAGAAAATGAAGACTTCAAGACCATCAGTTATGAAACAAGTTGGTCATAAAGTCAGATGCCTAATAACACTTTTAGTGTGCAAACCTACCAGAGCAGACCTCAGAACTAAACTGTAAGTGGGCTCATCTTGGCTGCTTTCAGAGTAGATGGAAAAGGAACTTTAGAAAGGAATTTAAACATCTACATCCCATTCTGATTTTCACTTAGCTATTGTGATCTTAACAAGTCATTCACTTTATATTTAACTTGTTGGGTGTGTAAAATGAGAATGTTTTCTCTTTACAAAGTGGTGATAGAATTGAATAAAACAGATGGATGATCTTTGAAAAGTATAAAACATATGCGTTCTTATTATGTATGATTCTTAGGACTTACTCCTTCCTCCCCTTCTTTTCTTTTCTTCTCCTGCCTTTCCTTTCCCTTGTTCTTCCTCCTCTGTGTGTGTGTGTCTGTGTGTGTGTGTGTCTGTGTATGTGTGTGTGTGTGCGCCATGACACACATGTAGAGGTCAGAGGACAACATGAAGGAGTTGGTTGTCTCCTTCCACTATGTGGGTTCCAGGGATCAAATTCAGATCATCAGACTTGGCACTACTGTTGTGGAATATTAGTGGAAGATGTATTACATTTGTTTATGCTGTGAAATATTTGTTTAATGATGCAAAGCTGTGTCGCATTCTTTTTATGTTGCATTTGTTTAACTTTGTAAAGCTGTGTTACTTTGCCTGCCTAAAATACCTGACGTCTAATAAAGAACTAAATGGTCAATATCTAAACAGGAGAGAGAAATAGGTAGGGTTGGTGGTCAGAGAGAATAAATAGGAGGAGAAATCTAGGGAAGAGAGAAGATCCAGGAGCAGGAAAAGGAGAGGGAGATACCAGGAGCCAGCCACACAGCCACACAGCCAGCCACAGAGTAAGAAGGAAAGAAAGATATATAGAATAAAGAAAGCAAAATGTAGTTAAAGAGAAATGGGATGATTTAAGTTTTAAAAAGCTGCATAGAAACAAGCCAAGCTAAAGCCAGACATTCAAAAATAAGAATAAATCTCCATGTATTTATTTGGGAGCTGGATAGTGGATCATCACATTAGTCCCCCCTTCTCCCCCTTAACCCTAGAGCAGTGGTTTGACCTTTGGAGGTCAAATAACCCTTTTCACAGGGGTTGAATATCATATATCCTACATATCAGATGTGTACAGTATGATTCATAACAATAGCAAAATCACAGTTATGGAGTAGCAATGAAAATAAATTTTATGGTTGGGGATCAACACAGCATAAGGAACTGTATTAAAGGACCTCAGTATTAGGAAGAGTGGCCATCTGAGTGGTCTGAGAACCACTGACAGAGAGACTGAAATAAACTCTAAGAAGTTAATTCTCATGAGCACTTTTCTTGGGTTGGCAATATAAACTAGGGTAATAACAGCATTGCTGATTTATCTGCTTTATGCATAGTTATTCTCTGAAACAGAAAGGTCACATTCCTTCAGCTATAAGACAGGCTTGTGTTGTTCACTACAGAAAATATGGGGAAACCCATTAGAATTGTATAATATGTTGATGTGAGTTTGTCCCGATTTCACGTATTTTTAGATGTTGGATGTTTATCAGTATTTCTTATTCCTGAGAAATGGAAAAGTACCCAGTTCATTTGTTTAGTTTCTAGAACAGAATCTTTTTCATATTTGATGGATAAGGAGTGTGAGATACAGATGAGGTCGAACGATTCAAAAATAACTTTAAAAATTCTGGAATTTGGTTGGGCGTTGGTGGCGCACGCCTTTAATCCCAGCACTCGGGAGGCAGAGCCAGGTGGATCTCTGTGAGTTCGAGACCAGCCTGGTTCCAGGATAGCCTCCAAAACAATACAGAGAAACCCTGTCTCGAAAAATAAAACAAAAAAAAATTCTGGAATTTAAGTCCAGATTTGTCTGAATCCAAAGATTACTATGCTGTGTTGTATTTCATTTCTTACTGGCTTGCGAGGAGGTTTCCATTTTCCTTCCACTAATGGAAAGTCAAAATTTGGGGTTGACAAGTTCTACTTCTCTCCATCTTCAGCCCTGAGTTACACTTGACTTTCACAGTATAACTGGCCCCATAGTTAGGCTGGACCGGTTTGCTCAGGCAGAGCCCTGCCAAGACCACTCAGCCAAAGTGGGGGTGGGGCAGACAACTGTTCGGTGCGGTTTGTTGTTTCAGTTCGCTGTTGGTGGGTTATTGCCAGTGCCTGCTAGCCTCATTAGGATGTAGGCTGTGCCTACAGCGCTGCTAGCCTTAGCCTCCTGGGAGTCACAGCTGCCATCTACCCGCCACCCTCCCCTCAGTGTCCCAGGCAGACAGTGGTGGTGGGCAGGCCGGGGTGTGGCCCCTAGAGTGTGTGGGAGGTGTGTCATACTCTGTTGACTGCCTCTGTGCCCACATCCTGTTAGTCCTCAGGACTGTATGACCATAACAAATATTGACCCCAATTTCCCTAAGTGTAGGCCTCTCTGTGTTTATTGGCGGAGCACGTTGGCAGCCACTCTTCTGGGTGAGCATGTAGAGCCAGCCCCAAGTGCCTACAGCTAAAGGCGGTCAGTAGGAAACACTCTGCTTTTAGGCCGAAACAACACTTTATGCCTAGGAATCCATGCCAACTGCCCACGGTGATAAAAACTCTTGAGTGAACACCTTGACTTCTTATTTCTCAACGGAACTTAAGCTTCAGTAACATTAGGTCAGATGCCTGTGTGTTGCTAATACACTCAGGGATTCCTCTTCATGGATCATATTCTCTCAGATCCTAGCCCTACATACACGCATGACATTCCCTGACCAGGTGGGCGTACCTAGCGCTCCAGTATGTGGGAGGTGGAAGCAGGAGGATCGGGAGTTCAAGGCCACCCTCAGTTACACAGTAAATTAAAAGTCAGCTTAAACGTCAAGGAACCCCCGTGTCGTTATGTTGCCTCCGTGGGCAGCTCTTTCTGAGTTTTCCCAGTTAGATGTTGCCTGGCACTGAGGGACCTGGAACCTGGAAAACAGAAAGCTGATCTCAACTCCACCTGTCAACAAAGAGACGCTCTTGGGAAAGCGCTCTCATCTGTGAGATAGCAATCGTGATTACTAACACTGGTGGTTCAGGAGCGTGGGGATTAGCAAGAGCTCCTTAACTGCCAGCCATCTGTGGCCATCAGTATCTGGCTTGTGTGTGGGCTTGCAGAGCATGGGAAAATGGCACAGGTGTCACAGGATTTGCACTCATTTTCAAGTCTTTCTTATACTATATGGCATATGGTCCTATTTGCACCTTTGCTTTCACGGGGATTGCAAATTGAAACATATTTTCTTAAAATCACGTTTCTTTAATGTTCTCTCTCACATACACATGGAGCCTAGCTCAGGTGGACAACTTGTGGGAGTAGGTTCTCTTCAGCCCTGTGGGTCCAGGAATGAAAGGCAGGGAGGACATCAGACTGTTGAGTTCAGGGACAGAGGAGGGGAAAAGGGGAAGGGGCTCTGTATTGTAACACACTGTCTTGCTCCAGGTGCACGGTATTCTTATCCTCTCATTCCAAACAACACAAGCTTGTTGAGTAACTTGCTCAAGGTCACACTGCCGCAAGGAGGCAGGGCAAGTACTTAAAAACAGCCATTTAGAACCCCAAGCCCATTTTCTGCTCATTATGTCGTGACAGTGGATACAAAATTAGCTTATCTGAGATTTTGATGGGCTGCTGTTTGTCATTGGTCTGCAGTTCTCCTGGAGACTGGAGGGCGTGGAGAGGAGGGTATACAGGTGTGAGCCTGGGGGCTGGTTAGTATGCCAAGGCTTGGTGGCCAGGTTCCTGCTCACCCTAGTGTTTATTTTCTGAATGACCAACCTCCATCCCCAAGTGGGGGGTGTGACTAATCCCCTCAGAGTGGTTTAAGTTTGGCTGTGCCACAGAATGCTCCAAGAAAGATTTGGAGCTGAGAAGAGACGGGCCTCCTGTTTACCTGTTTCCCTAGACTCCTCAACCAGCTCTGGGAAGCCAAGGGGCATGTCAGAGAGTTTGAGCAAGTGGAAACAGGATGTGTTCTATCCTGAAGGTAATTAGATGGCCATTGTAGTAAACGGTAATGAGGTAGATGGAGGCTCACCACAGGAAGGCTTCTGATTGGATGAATGATATTTTCCTTACCTGGATAAATATTTTGCAACAGTAACCTGGGTGAAAACCAACTTCCTGTAAAAGGGTTGATTAAAAAATCAAAACAAAGCAGAGACTCTTGTGGGTTGAGTGCCCTGTGCTATGTAATTATTTCCCAACTAATGATACCGGACTCAACTTTATGCAAAGGGAAGATTTGGAAACAATTCTTATTGGCTAAGGAGTACTCTAAAGTGCATGGCTACTGCTTAACAGTTTCAAAGATGAGAACCACTTTTTACTCAAACAAAATTCATAGTTGGCGAAACCTTCTTTTTAAAAGTTAAAGCCATTTAATTTAACACTCACAATATAGTAGAAAGTCATTTGTGTGCCTCGGGAGTCAAAATTAGTCTGGGCCTGGAAAATTCTTTTGAGACTTTGTTTTCAGTTATATAAGTGAGGCGATACATTGATTTCTGATTGGTGTTGAAAAGATCAAGTGAGATTCTGTCCAATTCAGGCAATGCATAGTTTTGAGTGCCAACCTGTGCTAGGCACAAGGACAGATACTTGGAACAAAAAATGAAATTGTCCATGAGTCCCAAAGTGGTACCATGATGACATTATCATCGTCATCATCATCATCGTCATTGTCTTCATCATTGAGAGAAAATATGGTATCTGTCTTTCTGCGTCTATCTTATTTTGCTTAGCATGATGACTTCTAGTGCCATTTATATTTTTCTGCTAATAATTTCATTCTCTGAGTAGATCTGATACAGACACAATTTCATTCTTCTTTATAACTAAATAAAACTCCATTTACATATATTTACCACATTTTCTTTATCCACTCATCTGTTTGTTGGATTCATATCTTGGCTATTGTGACTCATGCAGCTATGCACATGAATATGCATTTCTATGTTATGTTGACTTAGATTCCTTCAGCTATATGCTCAGGATTAGGACAGCTAGATCATATAGTGGTTATTTTTAGTTTTCTGAGGAATCTCCATACTAATATCCACAGTCATTGGTGTACCAGGGGGCCTCTTTTCCTGAATCCTTACTCGGTGTCCTTTGCTTTCTTGATGATCTATGTTGGGTCTTGAAGGTTTGTATTGGTGTATCAGAAGCAGGAAGGGGGTTGGGGGTGGGGTGTGCAGGAAGAAGGATCAACCTGTATCTATGTAGCAACATAGGAGCAGCACCTGTCAGCCCTTTGGGTGTAACTGAAGTGGACCGACAGTGGGAATGGGTAGGGCTCTGCAGAGGAAGCTGGAAAGCTAGGAATTCAGGCAGGGCCAGGAGAACCATGGTTTCAGGGTGAGGCACCTAGCTTCCTGCAGATTAGAGCAAAGGGCACCAGGAAGGAAGGGATACTGTCAAATACTCCAGCAGGGGCAGACAATTGATGGCCTCTTTTAATGCTATCCTCGGTAATACGGAGCCAGGCAACAGCTACTCAACTATGTAAAGCAAACCTTTGGCCTTTAGTTCTTCAGAGTTTGCTCTTCTGGGCAAAGCTGTGTCTAGTTTTAGTGATTTCTTGTCACTTTCCAGGTGTAGTTTCAATTGCATTCCCTGGCAGGGCCTTAGGCTCAGTCTCAGCCAAAAGCCTCATGTGTGAAGGACCTAATGGCTCTCATTTGCAATGTAACCTGCCCCTATGTGTCTCTAACCCTATCCCTGAGAAGATTATAGGCCAATGACTAGGGAAGGCCTTCCTTACTGCACCTGAAGACTTGACTGATTCTGCTTTCTCTCACATTGTCTGTAACTCCAGTTCCAGGGGATCTGACGCTCTCTTCCATACCCTGTGGGCACCTGCACACATGTCATACCGTCTCCACTCACCACCTTGACATTGCTTCTTCAGCGGGGCTGTGAGAGCCAAGCTTCCTTGAAACCAGAGCAAGGAGCCCACTGGCACCCGCTAGCTCGTCCCTCCCCTCATGGATCCAGAGCACCATGGCTGCTCTCTTTCCTCCCCTGGGTTGGACAGACAGCTTAAGAAGGAAAAGCAAGTGTGACATTTAGTCCAGACTAGTGGAGAAGCACAGCCTACAAGTCTAACTGCAGAAAATTAGTAAAGGAGCCAAGAGCTGGTGAGTAAAATGTGCAATGGCAAATGGTAATAAGTGGAAAGATTCAAAATAAACAACAGTTTTCCCTGAATTGGTAGATGGCAAAATGACATATCTGACTGAATTTATTTTTGTCCATGTCTGTGATTTCTGATATGTTGGGAATGTTTAGATTATAAACAGATACCCAAATAACCATAGAATATTATGTGCTTCATATACATCCATTTGTTTTTGCCTTATTTCAGCTCAATAATTATTATAGCTAAGATTTTATACTACATATTATGTAATGTAATTAATAATAGCACAAAAGACTGAAAACATTGCCAGAATATTGATGGATTTCTTTGCTACATTTATTGCTTTCCTTATGTTTATAGTATGTAGGGTTCTCTAAAACAAACATAAATAAAAGACAGTTCAGTTAGTTAAACTTTAATTATTAATATTCAGTATAACTATATTTCATGATATTGAGTGTAATATTTTAATGTCCCAAATATTGCATGGGATATACTTATACTAAAAATTGTTTTTTGTTTACTCAAAATTCAAATTAATTGAGCATTTTGTATTTTTTTGTTGTTTAAATGATTTCTTTATCAGAAGACTAAGCAAGTACTAAACTGCAAGGGTGTTAAATGGAATCCAAGAGAAAGAAAAACTGATCCCTAAAATCTAGAATCTTAACCAGGACTCCCTAGAGTGAGATGCCTAATATCCTTTCTATCTTTTGCTGGAGGCAGGCTGAATCTAGAAGACTGATTTCTTATCATGAATGCCTATGGGAAATTAGAGATGAACTCTTTGCTCTCCCATAGCCTCAGAGTATCATTAGTTCATTTTCTGATTTAGTTTAATTACCAACTCTTCCCTGTATTTATTTACTCATTCATAAATTGTTAGGATAAACCTCTTAATGTCCCTGGCACAAAACAGTTGATAGTTGCAACAATGCTCTAGGTTGGATGTTATCTCCTGCTTTGTTCAGCACAGAAATGAGGTTAGTGGTGTGCCTGAGATCACATGCTTGCTTAGTGACAGGCGCAGGATTGGCATCGCTGTTGTTCTAAATTCTAGTGGAAATGCAAGCTGGCATGCAGAAGGGAAGAGGAGTGCACCCCTCCTAGTGCCTATTGTACCCCAAGGTCAACTGTATATACTTGAGAATGTTGACAACCCTTTTTGTTCAAATAAGATTGAATTCTGACCTCTTAGGGGAAAAAAGTAGAAGAAATACCAAATTGTTTCCATAAGATAAAAGCTATAATGGAAAAAATGTTTTTCCTATTTTCAATCCTAGTATGAAAAATTGAAGTAGTTAAAATTGCCAAAATAGTTTTAAAAAAGAACAACCAAGTTAGAGGATGTACGCTATTCAATTTCAATACTTTATAATAACCAAATACCTGTGGTTTTGGCAAAATGATTGGTGAATAAATCAATGATAAAAACTATCATCTAGAAATAGCTGCTATATTTGTGGTCAATTTTGAAATGTGTACATGGAGGAAAATATTCTGGGGGAATTGGATATCTACTTTTATAATAACAAGAATGACATGCTTGATATTAGGTCTCAATCACAGGACAAATGGCTCACAGAGATGCCTGTTTAACATAACAAAGCAGACCTGGCCACCAGGTTCTCCCAGCATCCTTCAGTCCTTGCCCCATCCTAGCTTTTTCCAGCCCAGGGATGGGGTGCTCTTCCCCTACTTGCTCTTCTAGCTACATCGGTTACCTGGCCCTTTTTGTCTCCTGGTCTTTTGACTCTCCCCTCTCCTCTCCCCTGTCTCCCCACATGGTCAGGCTCAGGGTCATGTTCACTCTGGACTCTCCCAGATGTCTCTTCCTCTGTCTATACTCTCCCTCTATCTACAATAAACCTTTTCCTCTGCCATACATAGGAGCAACCATGACTTTACCTTTTTATTTCTTTTTTTTCATTCACTTAGATTCGTCATGCATACTATACACACAAATGACCCTACAGTATATCACAAATCTCAATGTGACATCAAACCATAAGGCTATGCTGTTTAGTCAACTTGACACAGACCAGACACACCTGAGAAAACAGAGCCTCATTTGAGGAATTGCCTCCTTCAAATTAGTCTGTGGGAAAGCCTACGGGGGAATTTTCTTGATTGCTAACCAATGGAGGAGGGCCCAGCCTGCTGTGGGTTGTGCAACTCCTGCACAGGTGGTCTGAGGATGGATATGAAAAGTTTGGAATCAAGTGAACTTCATTCTCCATGGTCTCTGCTTCAGTTCCTGACTCTGGCTTTTGCCTTGAATTCCTGACTTGACTCCCTGTAATAATGGACCCTAATGTGGAAGTAGAAGCCAAATGTACCCCCTCCTTACCCATCTTTCCTTCCATCATGATATTTCATCATAACAGAGAGTTAACTCAGACAGAAGCTCTAGGAAATCCTCATAGAAGGAAAAGAATCTTTGCCAGTTTGAGTTAGGCAATAATTTCTGAAGTCTGACATAAAATGTATGAGTATTTAAGTAGATTTATCACCAGAAGATTCATGAAAACAATGTGAGAATGAAAGATTGGGAGAAGACACTTATCTCATTAGTCAGGGAAATACACATACAACCAGAGTGAGATACCAGTATATGTCCCTCTGTGAAAGAAAAAGAAATCAAAAGAACACCAAGTGTTGGAGAGGCTTTGACCCCAGGAGCCCTCGCACACCTGGAGAGAATTTAAAAATGGGCCAGTCTCTTTAGAAAGCTACTAGAAATTTAAAGCTAGGCGAGGTAGTATACAGCTTTAATCCCAGCACTAGGGAGGCAGAGGCAAAAACAGACTGATTTCTGTGACTTTGGCACCAATCTTTGGTCTACATAGCAAGTTCTAGACCACCAAAGGCTGTATAGTGAGACACTGTCTAAAAAAAAAGTATACATTTAATATATGGCCCAATAATAATTTTTATATGTAAAGTCAAGAAAAACTAGAATGCATATCCAACAAAGAATTGTGTATAATGCTCATACCAGCATTATTCATCAATGCTCCAAATGTCAATCAACAGATGAGTGGGCAGAGAAAGTGATGCAGTCACGCTGTGTCATTCTACTCAGCAGTAACAAGGATGGATTATAAAAACACATCAACATGAAGCACTGTACAAAATGAAAAACTTCCCCCATAAAAGGCTATATTGTACAATCCAGTTTATGTGAGGTTCCTGAAAAAGGTAAAACGAGCTTGAGACCGAAAACCAAGAGATGTAAGTAAGGATGCTGGCTAAATCAGGACCAAGAGTATGGCTCTCCATCAAATCATACCCAAAGTGGGTAAATTTTATGGTGTTCAAATTATACATCGCTAAAGCCTTTCTAAAATATGTGTTCATATAATCAGTCCTTGTTCTGTCTGGTATACCTTCCCTTGGGTCTAACATATTAGGGGTTTCTAAAATTTGGCAATTTCCGGTAAAAATCCATTTGCAAAGTCCATTCGCCTGCTTGTTTGTGTCTTCCAGCTGTTTGCCCCAGGGGAATGTTCTACAATACTGAAGGAAAGTGTTGTACAGAGCTATTTCAGAATTCCATAAAAGATGGTTTCTTTATTGTTTACCCTTGGATAAGTGAGGAATTGACTCAAGAGGAGCAGTAAACTCTTAAATGTTCATATAAACATAATGGAAGAGTGCCATTAGGGCCCAAATATCAAAGATATATGTTCTTTGTTGTTGTTCTTTGTTGGTTTGAGACAAAGTCTCACTATGTAGCCCTGGCTGGCCTAGAACTTCATAGATCAGACAGGCTTTGAACTCACTGAGATTCTTCTGACAGACTCTGGAATTAAAGATGTGTGCCTCCATGCCCAGCTTACCTAGGTTTTTTTTTTTTCATTTGTATTCATGCAATTGATTGACACAGACATCTTCTCTTTGCCTGAAATGATTCAGGGCAAAGGATATAGAGACAGCTCATTCAACAGGAAGGCAGAAACTCCATGCTGTAGGAAGATTATAGCAGGCTAGTTCTTGAAGAACAACAACAATGACAATAACAAATGGCCAGCTATCTCAGAGATAGAGACGGTATCTCTCCCAGGGTTCCTACCCCATTGTTTCTACTCTAGAGAACGGAATAGTTTGCTGGGAGGGACTTTCTTAGCTACTTTCTTCAGTGGGCAAAACGATGACCCGAATGGCTGGTTCTGATCCTGGCACTACATTTTTTCAGCCTTTTAATTCTCCTCTTGTGATAGTGTCAACTGCCCCAAAGTTTAATCACAATAGGATTTAGTTGTTTAGTTATTTTTGACTGCTTTAGTGCTAGCTATATTTTTGCCACTTAGGGGTGGTCTGTAGACCATCTTCAGGAGTATCACCCAGGACTTACTAGGGAAATAGAACCCACACTACCCTAGACTTTCATTTACTTAATCAAGATTCTCAAGTGATTCTTACACATATTAAGCTATGGGAAACTCTTGTATACTTTTCTCATTTTTCCTGTAACTATGCTGAAAAAAAAACTATGCTAAAAAATAATAAAAGCCAAAAGACAATCAGTAATCTAAGTAGAAAACCATTTTCTATACATAAAAATATTCTCTGCAAAATTCAATACAGTAACATTAAACAGGTTTTCCCAAACTAGGAAAGATATTGAGATAGATAAAACAATGACTTTGTGTCTTGTCTGCTAAAATTTTCTAGGCTATTTGTATTTTTCTTTGTCATTGAGCTGTTTTTTTGTTTTGTTGTTTCCCTGAAACAGAGTTTCTGTGTATAAAAGAATTTGGTAGGAAATGTAAAGATGGCTTTTATTATGCCATACTTATTTTAGGGCCCTCCACAGCTGGAAATATTTACAAGAGATCCTACATACAATGATCACTCCCAACATCTTCCCACCAGGACTACTTCTTATTTAAAAGTTTCACACCCCCTTAAAAGCACCACAGGCTAGTACACTATGGTGAAAACATACCCTCACAGGGGCAACCCAGGTAGGTGACAATAGGTAGCAGGTCTGTGTCCTGACTTCCCACATTTGTAGACAGGGCAGATGTATTCATTCCTATGGCAGGAATACCTCCTTTCTCGCTCTTGGAGCAGCAGAGTCAGATCTTGAAGACTGGTCCTCACTGGTGGCTATGGATCCCCTGGGCCTGCCCAGTTTGTCTGGGAGGAAGTTAGTACAGCCTGTGTAGGTTGGAAGTAAACACAGGGAAGGCTGGGTGAGGAGTCCGTTTGTGAATTGTGTTTATTATCATCCTGCCCAATGGGATGATGCAGTCACCTGGCTTCAAGTAGAAGAGGGCAGGATTCTCCTTGGTGCCTCAGGCATCTTGATTTCCGAGAAGGGAGGAACTATAGTTCTGGCCCTTGAGCAGGAAGCTGGGAAGAGAAGAGCTCGGGCTTACCTGGCAGTGTTGGTGCACTCCTTTAATCCCAGCACTAGAGAGGGAGAGGCAGGCAGATCTCCTGAGTTCTGAGTTCAAGGTCAACCTGTTCTACAGAGTGAGTTCCAGGACAGCCAGGACTACACAGAGAGACCTTGTCTCGGAAAAACAAAACAAAAAACCAACCAACAAACAAACGTTCTTGCTTAATGAGAATAAATAGTAAGACAGCTACAAAGACACTAAACAAAAAGGAGTTTAAAAATATATAACATATTAGCTGGTAATAGGTGCTACTGAGTGCAGTAAAGCAGAGAGGCGGTAGTGATTTTATGTAGCCGGTGTTGGGGACACAAAGGTGTCGAGTGAATGAAGACTTGAAGGAAGGAGTGTCATTCAGGTACCTAAGCTGGAGCATTCTGGGTAGAGGGAATGGCAAGCACAAAGGTCTTGGGGTTGGAGTGTCAGGTTCAAGGACCATCAACGAAGTGCACGATGTTCTGGTGTAGTGTGTGGGGGAAGGGGACAGGAAGGCCTCAGAGGGGAAACCGGAAGCCAGGTTGTTGCGGGGCCACAGGGGTCATTGAAAACAACTGCGATGAGGAACATATGATAGCCACACTTCACCAGAGAAACAGCACTAATAGGATGGATGGATAAATGACACTGGGAAGTGGAGGGAGCCCCCAGTGAATGAAGCTCTGAGTGACTATGTGCTGTTGACTTGGGCACAGCCATGCCAAGGTCTCCATAGCCTCAGGGTCAGGGATGGTAAAGCCTTCCCTGGGGGTACTAGTGTGAATGTTACTGTGTGCAGAAAATGCCCACCGTAGCTTCTTCCTCCCACCCCCTAGACATTTATATCCCCCAAACTGCTTCCCTTTAGAGGCTCCTCCTACGAGATTAGCTATCCAGCTGTGTACCACAAACCCCACCTCCCTGTCCAGCTGTGTACCACAAGCCCCACCTCCCTGTCCAGTTGTGTACCACAAGCCCTGTCTCATTGTTCTGCCATGTGCAATAAACCACCTCTCTGTTCAACTCTATATGATGAACTTGATGAACATCCAGGGTGCTGAAGTTCCTCCATTGGGAAGTCCAGAACACCTGGTCTCAGCTTTTCTGTGAGTCCGTGTTCCTGTCCAGGAGTCTGTCTGTCTTTTTTCTACTCCTTCTCTACCTCAGTTGTGCTGGACAAGGCAGAATACACTCGAAGATGACAGATACATTTATTGTAGAGATGGGCTTTCACAGTTACAGAAGCCAAGAAGTTCCATGATCTGCCTGCTGACTGGAGAAGGAGGAAAGCCCGTGGCATTAATCAGTCTAAGCCTGGGGAGCCGAGACCCAGCAGAGTGATGGTGTAAATCTTAGCCCTGGTGGAAGCCTTGAAACCAGAGTGTAGAAGGGCTCTGGAGCAAGCCTGGCAGCCTGTGACACGAGAGCCAGCACTGCCGTTATTCAGGGCAGAAGAGTAATCAGAACAATGATGAATAAATACACACCATAAGTCTCCAGTCATTTTTCCCTGCTATAACAACACCCAGACTGGATAAATTGTAAACAGTAGAAGTTTAGTTTGTGGTTCTGTGGGCTGGGAAGTCCAAGATGTCTGACTGGTGAGGAGACCTTCCTACTGGGTTATCCCAGGGCAGCGAGTCAAGGTAATGTGTGTGAGACATGGAGATGCTTTGGCTGAACCCTTCCCTCTGTGGAAAACTCACTCCTGTGATAATGGCCTTCATCTATCATAAGGGTGCTGTCTTCATGGTCTAAGAATTTGTTTTCTTTTTCTGCAATGCTGGAAATTGAATCCAGGACCTCATGCATGCAAAGCTGAGCTGTGGCCCTAACCCCTCTGAGCACGTCTTAAAGAGCCAAATCTCTTCATGCTGTTCCAAAGACAATGAAATGTATGCCTGCATTTTGGAGTGGACATCTAAACCATACATACACCACAGACAGCACAGAGAGAGGACTCAGGGAAGCAGCATGTTCCCTTATTTTGACTTTTAAACCTTCTTATGAAAAGCAGCCAAAATACTTAACTTTCTACTTGCATTAGGATGGCCAGCTGCATCTCTCATGGCTTGGCTGGATCAAATCATTAGGGATGTTTCTCTTACTTGGCTGGATCCAATTATACGGTTTATGATTCATGCATTACATAAAGGTTTATGATTCACGCATTACATATATATCATAAACCATATAATTACATGTGTGTGTATGTGTGTGTGTGTGTGTGTGTGTGTGTGTGTGTGTGTGTGTGTGTATGGGAATAGTATAGAAGAACATTGGTTCCTCGGTACTTTAAGGCATCCTTCCAACACTGTATTTTTTCCTTGGACCCACTCTCTAGGGACTCAGTGGAGTTATAGGCATTACCTAATTCAGTCTGGGCTAGGAGGAGAGATGGGAGGTGCAATACTATTCATTGTATGGGATGAAAACCAAGAATGGATCAGAGGTTTGAACAAGCCATACCCAGGGAGCCAAGTTAGCCTTGATTTATCTCTGGTTCTTCCCAGTGTTTCAAATATGATTATGACAGCAAACATTTTATTTGTCTTATTCTAAGTTGAATATTCTACTTTCCAATGTCCTTTTGATGTTTTCAAAAGTTTGGAAGAATCATGGAGTTAAATTTACTAACAGAGAACAATAATGTTTGGAAGCCAAGGTTTGTTCTGGGCTGTGTGTGGAAACTCAGAGAAGGATATTACATGACCCTAAGGCTCTATCCTTACTCTAAGATTTCATGATTGGGGATCTAAGAAATCGCCAAAGGACTAAACACATTCAGCGTCTACTTTAGTGATCTTAAGATGTTTACCTAATGCACTAAATGCCTTTGGACAGCTGGCAAGCCATCTTACTTCCTCTTCCTCGAGGGAAAAGTGGTCCAGAGGAAAAGAAAATGAAACACTACATAAAATTGCATGTTGCTGCTTTCTTAGATGCCTTTTTCCTTCAACTATTCCCTGGTTCATTCATATATTTATTTCTTCATCCCTTCTTCAAGCATTATTGAGTAAGATGTAGGAAAAGCCCCACGGTCACTGCCCTCCTGAGATCTTACCATCTTATGGGTCTGGAAACAAATACAGTCCGGGCTGATGAAGGAAAAATGCACACAGATTATTAAGAGCTCTGAGGAAGGTACTTTATACAGCCTTGGGTGGTCAGGGTGGAGTGTAGTGGGACACACACACACACACACACACCCCACACCTGTAGCGCTGACCACAACCATTTGGGCGTGGTCACAGGTGTGGACGTGACCAAGACTAGGATTAGGTCTGGGGTTGGACCTGGGCTCACTCTGTTGGTTCAGGTCGGGTTGCAGAGAGCAGCCTGTGTGGAGTGGGAACTTGCAGAGGTCATCTGTTTCCTGTGTAAGTGCCTTCTCCCCGAATAAAATTATATTAGCCTATATTGAGCCGAGTCCAGTGAATCTTGATCCACTCTTCCACAGTGGAGGTCAAGGATGGCTTCCTGTAGGAGGTGACATCTTAGCTCAGGGCTCAGGTGTGCTATGTTCATCAAATAGAGGAGATGATGGAGGAGACTGAAAAAATGTAGGGTGCTCTGAGGACGCTCTTGGGAGACTACTCACCATTTTGAGAAGAGCCAGATGGGTCTGGCAGAGAGTGTTCCTTGGATTGAGTACAGAGTGAGGGTGGGAGTGGTGGATTTTCCCAGGGTTTATTTTCCATGCGAGTATCAAGTAAAGAAGAGTAAAGTTGAACCAGGTGCATGAAGGGAAATCCTCATGGCTGATTATGCCTGGGTGGGGTGGGGGAGTGAGGGATGGGGGAGAGTATGGGGAAGGAGTTTTGGAATCTGGGAGTTGGACCAAGGAAGCAAAGTAGAAAGGTCTGAAGAGGGTGGTGATTGAAAGTGAGATCACAGGAGGGTTGGGTAGCAATGAGGTTGAGGGGCGTGGCCTGAGGTCAATGGCAGGGCAAGACCTTTGGGAGAGAATCAATGAGCTGAGAGAATGGAGATATTGGGAGGCTTGCCTATTCTGTGTGGATATTAAAATCACAAGGGTATGTGCCAAGATGTATTAATTTCCTATTGCTAGTGTAACATATCATGTGAACTTAGTGGTTTAAACCACATAAAAGCCATGTATTATTGCTTTAGGGTAGAAGTCTAACACAGGCATCCCTTGGCTGATATCAAGGGTCTGTAAGAGTGATCACACCTGAAGGTTCTATCTCCTGTCCTTTACAGATTTTGGAGGTCACCTCCATTCCTTGGCCGGTAGACTCTTCCTTTATCTTCAGAGCTAGTGGCAATATGTGGAGTCCTCCTTTGTGTCACTTCTATTTTACTTTTGTTGACCTTTATGGTTGATATTTGACTATATATATGTAGTCTCTACAGGTCAAACCTTGGTTTGCTCTTATCACAATTCTAGTTAGAAGGAAGTCTTCATTTTAGTACAGTCCATGTTTAAAGGCCCTTTTGAGTACAGCCATATGATGATGTGCTGGAGCTTAAGGCTTCAATATATAAACTTTGGGAAGACACAATTCAACCCCATAATACTGTGTAACATACACATCACAGGGATTAGGACTTGGGCATCGGTGGAGCCACTTTTTTCGTCTGTCAGTGGAGTGATGCTGAAGATGGTGTCAATGCTGGAATCTTCAAGGTCTGAGGGCAGGTACAGGATATGCAGAGACGTCCAGAATGATGATAGTGAGGAGCCTGGCCATGCTAGGGAGTGATCAGCAGTCGTGTACACAAGGGACACTCCTTGAGAAGTGTGCAGGAGAATGGGGCCCTTAGGAGATAGAAAGCATCGTCAGAGCTAGAAGCTGATAGGGATTTGAAGAGAGGGTTAGAATTCCATGTCATTATAAGACCAGGGGAAGGTTTGATCTTTGAAAAACAGGAGGGGAGAGATAACAGCATAGAGAGAGGGGCATTAAGGTGTTAGCAGGTCTATGAACCCATTATCGTTACTCAGGGCCTCCTCTGACTCAGCCACCGTTGAAGAGTTTTCACCAAGCTTTCCATAATGTCCTTCTATTCCTTCTTCACCAGAGATATCATTTAATGTTTCCTCATGTAAACACACAGTTAGACAATTGTATGGTTTGTTCCTGCAGCTGGGTTGTAGATTCTAGGGCAAGGGCCATAGTGATAACGCGGCAGTGCCAAGGACAGTCTGGGCACATGTAGTTCCGCTGCTCAACAAATTGGCTCAGCTCCCCAGGCACTTGATTATGAGGAGAAATTATGCAGGAAATATCCACAGTCTGTGTGCCTCCATTTTCCTTCTCGTGATTACCAACTTGAGAGTTTTGTCTAAATTGTAGAGTGGCCTTGTAGACTCCAGGGGCCACTGAACCTTAGTGAACACTGTCAACACCAGCTTGTTGAACTTAATCCCCTAGGGACTTGAGGAGCATGATCAAGTTCATTTTACAGATGAGGAAGTGGAAGGTTTGTATGAGTAAAACAGGGCCGAGGACAGCAGGATCTGGGCTGAAGCCAAAGCCCATTTCTTCCATAGCTAAAGGGTGGCCTTCCTTTGGCCAGCTTTTTTCTCTTCTAGTGTGAAACTGCAAACAAAATGCTGATGGGAGTCTTGCTAATGTGAGGCGATCACTTTCCCCTAGATGTAGAGCGCTATTCCTGTGTGGATGAAAGTCCTGGCAACCAGGGTCTTGCTAGAACTTCAGTATGGGTTAATGGCCCAGGGGCTGCTGAGTGTGTGGAATGAAGTCTGCAGCAGAGATTGTTTTTAGACAGACTTGCAAGGAATTCTTCTCGTCTCCTGTGAAGAACTGATTTCCTGTGATTTGTGAAGATGTCACTGAAACCGAGAGATGTTTCTGCCCAAGAGAATAGTTTTGTGGCAAGGGGCTGGTACATGGATTTTTTTTTCCAACTGAAGGAAGAACAAGTTTTACCAAACACTTTATTTAAACCCATGCTTTAGTATATGCCTTCTTTGAAAAGAAAAAAGAAAAAGTTGTTTTGCATGGTGTGTGTGTGTCTATTCATTAGCGAGCACGCACACATGAACAAGTATGAGAGCTTGCACATGTGTGAGCATGCGTGCGGAGGGCAGCTTTGTTTTTCCGGTAGCCGTCTACCTTGATTTTTGAGGCAGAGTGTCACTGGGACCTGGAGCTTGCTCATTAGGCTAGGGTTCTACCACTGAGCCCCAGGGATCTGTTTTTCTCTGCCTCCCCAGTGCTAGAGATTATAGGCACATGCCACCACACCCAGCTGTTTCCATGGGTGTGGATGATTAAACTGAGGTGTTCAGACTTACAAGGAAAACACTTTATTGACTGAGCTATCTCTCTAGCCCTATCAGCTTTTTTTAAATTAAATTTTATTTTTTTTATACTGGGGGCAGGGAGGTTCGTTTAGGAGCAGGAATCCCACCAAGGGACAGAATCTTTCCAAGCCCTGTGGTCTGTCTCCACATTTTCAATTTCTTTTAATATGTTCCTAGAGAAGTTGCATGTCAGTTTTAAGTCTGTCTTATCTGACCCAGTGTTCTAGACTTGAGGAATGTTCTGTACCATTCCAAGAAACAGCCCTGTTTACTCCATGGTCATAAAACTTCAAGCTACATGTATTCAGCCAGATCTACTTTTTACCCCAGAGACAGAAGTCCAGAACTACCAAACTTTCCAGGGACAGAACTGTCACAATAGTGTTCAAAAACATTTTCAGCATCTCCTGGCCCCACGGGTGGCCCCGCTGGTTTTCCTGAGGATCTGAAGTTGTGCTTTACAGAAGGGGACAGAAGACCCTGCTTCTCCATTTGTGTTGTTTGTGTTCCTCTCTTTACCATTCATCTTCTTGTGGAATCTGTTTCCTGGGAGAAACAACCCAAATATTTTCACCAGAGCTGATGCAGACCATCCAGGAGTTTGTTTGAGGCTGGGTTCATATCTCCTGGTACTCACTATGTGTTTGAGGCCCAGCATCAGTTTGGTTTTGATTGGCACTTGAAGGTGGACTCTCGTGAAGTCTTGGGCTCTGTTTCTCCTGTAGATCATGGTTACAGGGATCTCTAACACTGGTGTGTTAGGAGGAAGACAGCACCTCCAGCTGTTTCAAATGGTCTCTTAAAGCCTTAAGAAGTTCTGAAGCATCCCAAGGTTTGTTCGTCCTAAGTCCAAGATAGAGTATACATCCTTAGCCTAGTTGGCTTCTTGCCAGCTGTGGTGCTTACAAATGGAGGTGTATTTGTCCTGGATGACCTTTTATAAAATGACTGCTATGTCACTGCAAGGGAAGAGATGGAAGGTACAAAGTACTATTTACAAGACAATTAGGAGACAACTCTGGTCATTGGTAAGGCTGTTGGTAAGCAACTTGGAGGGGTCTAAGATGAAAATGAAGGTAAACAGCTTGTAGGGCCACTTAAGAAAGAATTGTTAGTCATTTTGTCCTACTCCTGTTTCTTCTGGCAAACAAGCCCTCAGACAGTATCTTAAATGGGTAAAGTTCTAAACTGCATTTAAGGTGAAGGTTTAACATTGAGTTTATTGTGAGAGTTGAAAACAGAAGAGGGAAGTTCAAATTCTCTCCTGGGTAGCTGAGTAAACTAATTTCACCTGTGTGTGTAATTTTACTGTAAGCCAGTTCAGATATGGGTGTATCACTCATTAAAATGTCACTGGACAGCATAGAGGGACATCTTTAGATAGATATCCACAAATCTCTCCAGTTGCCTCCAAGCTATGAGAGCTGAGTGGTTGTCTGTCCTTTGGGTATTTGAACGTCTGAACCTTGGTTTTGCAGAGCCAGGAAGGCTTTGCATGCTGTAACTTTGCTCATATATACCTTACTCCCTTTCTTATTCCCATGCCAGGACACAGCCCGTACTTGTGGGAATTAAAAAGATGGAGAGGGAGAGATAGATGGAGGGGAAGGGAGGGAAGGAGGACCAAGTGGAAAAGCAACACTAAATGCTCCAAGATGTTTCCAGAGGCCCAAGTAACCACTGGCATTCTCATAAATGGACTGTTTTTAAGGAAGCCATGGCTTGGAACTTTGCAAAGAAAGTGGCGTCCTTACAGTTAAGCAGTTAACTGCCAACCCTGGAGCCTCCCAAAGGGCACTCTGTGACTCTCCATCAGGCTCCTTTGCAAGGCCACCAACTAAAACTGGGACTGATGGGGCTTCTAAACACAGCTGGCATATTTTAATGCAAAGCTATAACCAGGGCAAATATTTGCTCGTGGGGTGACTGTGCAGAATACTTGAAGCCGAGGTTGTTGTCACAAGCTGCCTCTAAACGTTTTGCTAGCTTCAGAGTTTCGGTTCAACTGTCATGTTTTCAGCTGTGTAGCAAATAGTGAGGCCAGCACTCCACAGCTTGATCCTCAAGCATGCTCACTCTTCCTGGGGATGGATTTGAGAAGGGTGGTTGGGCTGTGTTAGACTTGAATTCACTGAGTGTAAAGGGAACCCCTCCTTTGTTTAAGCACCTCCTCTTTCTTTTGGAAAATGACAGGTGGTTTTGTTATTTTTTGTTATTTTTTTCTTCTGTATTATAAAATCTGTAACTGTGTGTTTGGTCTAAATAGTTATGAAAATTAGCCTGAAAATTTGTCCTTCCTTGTTGTTTTTGTCTTCCCACATGGAGCTTCCAGTACAGAAAATCAAGGAGGTGAATATATTATCCCAAAGCCTTCTGCTGTAAAACTCTGACCCTGTGAGGGCCCAGCTCTGACTGTGCTAGAGGGCACAGCTGTTTCTTTTTATGTCACAAATCTTTGCATTTTTGAGTTTTGAATTTTAAAAGGTGATATCCTAGGAAAAAGAAAAGGCTCCCCCAGTTTTCCACTCTGGCTGCCCCACTCATAACCTCAGAAGAACCTGTCATTCTTCATTACTCATGTATGACTTGAATGACAGATGTTTATGTCTCTCCCTGCCTGAAATTGCCACGCTCAAGTGCTCGCTCCTCCAAGTTCCCTATTGGCAATAACACCAGTATTAGTAAGAACCCTCCATGACTACCTGCTTAACAACAGGACCCCAAACCTTCCAGGATTATCTTCCTACTCCACCCAACCGTCTTTTAAAAAATATTCCCACTTTTCCCACTCCAGGGCTTCGAAGAGGGACCAGGATCATGAACTGCTCCAGATGTTTTCTGTGTCTCCTGCTCTGTCTGAGATGGTCACCTTTTCAACTCTGTTCCCCCACCTCATTTCTGAGGATCGAGCACCATGTTTGTATTTCAGTGCCTGCTCTACGGTCACCAGTCGCAGAAGGCTTCCCTAGTCACCCCAGTTCACAGGGGTCACTCTCTATCTCAGATTTACAGAGGATTAATATCCAGGACATACAATGAACTATTTTCTCCCAAAGCAAGGAAACAAACAACTCAAGCAAAAACGTAATAAGGGATGAAACAGAGTATTCAAATGAAGTTATATAAGTGGCCAATAACAATATTAAAAAATATTCAACATCCTTGGTCACAGGGGAATTAAAATTGCTTCTCACCCTAATCAGAATGGCTAGCATCAAGAAAACAAAATGACAGCAAATGCTGGCAAGGATATGGAGAAAGAGAAGCCTTATCTGCTGTTGGTAGGTGTGTGATTTTGGCAGCCAATGTGAATATCAGTGTGGGGGTGTATTAAGAAACCAAAAATAGAATTATCAAGTGACCCAGCTATACCACTCGGGTAAATACCAAAACAACTCATATCCTACCTCAGAAATACTTGCAAATTGGTGTCTATTGCTCCTTTATTCATAATACCAAAGAAATGAAATTGGTCTAGATACCCATCAACATGAAGGAGAGTTAGAGGGGTACAGATAAGGAAGATGAAGGCAGCCTCATTGATATGGTGCCTGCTTGTTTTGGGAAGACATTTACAAGGGAAAATACTAGGAAGGCAGTGGATGGGAGGGGTGGTGTTTGTTGGAGGTGGGCAGTATTCAAACAGGACCAATAGGGGAAAGGGAAGCTCCAGGTGTTTTTAAAATACCTCAGTCAGATTCTGTCTAGCTGCCCTCCCCACGAGCCTGGTGGGGGTCTACCATTCAGTGTCTAACTCCACTAGGAATAAAGAGGGTAGTGGATCCTGTTCCTTCCCAAAGGGGATGGAAGCGTTGATCTCTCAAGGTTAAACAGAGTCGATCTCTCAAAGTCAAATATAGGTATCTTGGAGAACTAGGGTGGAGGCTTATGCCACCTCTCCTAAGCCCAAGAGACACTGAGAACCAGATCCCCAGGAGCCACTTAACTTCCCAGGAAGAAAGGAAGGAAGGAAGGAAGGAAGGAAGGAAGGAAGGGAAGGGGGCAGATTCCCCACCATGTAGGCCTGGGAAATGTCCTTAGGGCTGGTCACTGCCTTGCTCTTGGCACTTGAGCTGTGGGTAGCTGAAGTATAGGCGCCTGGCAGTAGGCTGTCTAGGGGAAGGGAAGTCTCCTTCTACATTCTGTTTCTTAATCCATTCTAACACAGAGGCCACCGGAAGGAGTCTTGAAGCTTTCCAGTGCAGAGAAAAGAAATGATACTAAATTTCCTTCTGCTCAAGGTGGGGAGTGCCTTAGATGCAAATGGCAGTGGCCGGGAGTGAGGCAAAGAGAACCTTCTGTCTTTGTGTAGCAAGCCGCAGGACTCTGGAGGTCCCCAGTGGAAGAAAATGGCAAGGGTACTGACTGTGGACTCTGCAGTAGGAGGCTTGCTTCAGCACGAGGCTCTGGCTTCCATCCCCAGCGCTGCAGTAGTCAATCCATAGGGACAACTGAGAGGACCCTCTAAAGGAGGCTTCAGAGTTTTCCCAGCCATGTGTCTCTAGCCTTAAGAGGCCAGACCTAGGAAGCTCATGGGAGTTTCTAGCTGCCCAGAGCCAGGTGTTATCCAAGCTGCTGCTAGTAACAGCTAGGGGCAAAGGAGGGATCGGTTTGCCTTGGCTGGAGGCTGGAGAGGAGAGCTCTGCTGGGTCTCAATGGCTGCTCTTTCTTTCTGCATCTCTGTTTTGTCCTATTTCTTCCTCTCTGTATTCAAGGGGGCATAATAAAGAAACGGCCGACAGGACCTCTCCATGATACTGGCTAAGGTTTTTATTGTAGGTGTGTGTGTGTGTGTGTGTGTGTCAGAGAGAGAGAGAGACAGAGAGAGAGAGAGACAGAGACAGACAGAGACAGAGAGACAGAGAGAGAGACAGACAGAGAGAGACAGAGAGACAGAGACAGACAGAGACAGAGAGACAGAGACAGAGACAGAGACACACAGAGAGAGAGAGAGAGAGAGAGAGAGAGAGAGAGAGAGAGAGAGAGAGAGAGAGCACACATAATAAACCAGAGCTGAGAGTAGTGAGAATAGCTGCGTTATGGTGAGGACCTGTAGCAGGGAAAGGGAACCCGTGAGCTGGGGGAGTTTAGGGTAGAAGAGGAGTTGAGAAGGATCAGGATGCTAGGGTGCACTTTGAAATGTATAACAGGTACTTGTGATACTGAGGAAGCCTGGAGACCAGCATAGGCTTTAATAATACTAATAGGTGCCACAGGTAGCCATGTGTCCCTTCTGCCAGAGGTAAGGGAAATGACCTCTTTTGGCAGAAGGGAACTGGTTTCACAAGTTCCTGGCTTTTATCTGACCCCCAGAAACACTGTAGTCCAGCTTTAGCTCATATAATGTCCTTTCTGGATATATGAACTGCCCTTTTGGAGTCTGGGGAATTGGAGTTTCCTTTGGATCTGACACTCAGTGCCTACTTTTGTTTCTGTTCCATTGTACCTGGGACACCCCTGTGTTTGCGTCCACTCTGCAGTTGCTCTGGCGTAAGCTGGCCTAGGAAAAAAAGCATCCTACATTCTCTACACTGTGGGCAAATTACTCACTCTGAGTGCTTCTCACACTGCTTACAAAGTATAAAGCTGAGGCAAAAGGGAACATTCACTCCGGAAGCTCTCTGATTGTGGGACCTTCCACAGGCAAGATAAGATTAGGGATTCATTAAGGTCACCAGCTGTTAAAGAGTCTCATTGGTCAGAGAAAATATTGTGAACAGGCATCCCTTCTCAGTGGTCACTAATTAGGAAGGAGAGGATAACAGGGGTCCACTCCCATGTCTGTAAAAAGACCTCCAGAGGACTGTATGTGTGTGTGTGTGTGGGGGGGGATCTGCAAGGTTCCAATTTATCTTGTCTGGATGAGGAGTTATCAACAAAGACTCCCTGCACAGGTGCCTAAACATAAGCTGGAGTATAAAAAAGTGGCCTGTGGTAGGAATATAAATCCCTTAATTACCTAATGGGTAAGCCAACAGGGTGGCAAGTCTCCACAGTGTGAGCAGATCCTGGCAGTAGAGGCTATGGTGGGTTTCACAATTTCTTCTAAGCGTTGTAAAAAAAAAGCAATTTTAGGGCAGCCCCTCGAAGCAACAGAGGAGTGAATTAGATGTAGCATAAACCACTCATGCCTGGAAGGTCAGGAGAACAAGAAAGGGTTAAGTGACAGGGCTCTGAGGTGGGAATGCAGTGTTCTGAGCCCCCAGGGTGATCCTGGAGGACAGAGGATGGTGTTACCTACTGGTGGCCAAGAGTATCCTCAAAGGCCAGGCTGTGGTGGTGCACTGTCTTTAATCCCAGCATTCAGGAGTCAGAGGTGGACTCTGTGAATTCAAGGCTAGTCTGGTCTACAGGTTGAGTTCCAGGACAGGCTCCAAAGCTACAGAGAAACACTGTCTTGAAAAAATACAAAAACCCAAAGAGTGCCCTCAAAGATACTGTAGACCCTCCTGTTCTGACGATCCTTGAGACTATGGCCACTTGTCCTTCTAATTGGGTGCCCTCTGCTCCACTGGGATAGTTTTAGGCCTGTCCCTGTTGAGGAGTCACCCTCTCTGTGACTGCTTTCTGCTTTAAAGCTCTGGTCTTGTGGCTGGACAGTGAGATACAACAGGGGAGTTAGATATGAATAGCAAATTTCTGTTGAAACACGGACACAGTCATGGGCAAATAGCAGTGGCCTGTGTGCAGGCCCAGATCAAGCCTACAGCCTTTCTGAGTCTGAAAGGACCTGTGAACTGCATGCAACCTGTTTCAGCTGGGTGACACCAGACTCAGGGCCAAGTCACTGGAATGAGGCTTACATAAATAACCAGGAGTCATCTCTCCAATAAGTGTCCAGCTCACTTCTCTGGGGACTGTAAAGAGAAACCTTCCCGCCAGCCTGGTTCCAGAGTCGCATCAGTCCCAAATAAACACACAGGAGGCTATATTAATTATGAAGCTGTTGGCCTTGCTTGTTTCTTACTGGCTAGCTCTGACTTAAGTATTTATCCCATAATTGTTAATCTAAGTATTTCTCTTACTGGAGAACTTTCCGGGCTTCTTATCCCTATGGCAGTTACATCTTGACTCCCTGTGTTTCTCCTTCCCAGAGTCCTCCTGGACTCCTAGTCCCACCTATCTTGGTTCCCTATTGGCCAAAGTGCTTTATTGACATATACGCAGGACTTCCCCAACAGGGGACCAGACAGGAATGTGATGGGCACCAGAGGCAGACTTGTGAGGGAGAGCCAACCCTGCCTGTCAGCTGTGACTGTTCAGGGGCTAGGAATTCTGATTGTTTCTCTGGGATTTCTGCAAAGAGCACTAGGTGAACTTCTGTATGGACCCCAGAATGAGGCAGACGATGAATTCTGGACTTCTTAGAGAGAAGCTACCCATGATGAACATTGGCTCCCCAGCTCTCCCTAGCAGGCCCTCCGCCATTTGTACAATGGGCTAATGGATAGAGCCTACTTGCCTCCTACATTTGCCTCTGGCTCCAGCTCTGTAGACTCCGAGTGAGTTACATATCACTGGAAATGTCTTATCCTCGAAGTTTGGGGTCATGTGAGGCTGGAGAAGAGCTGTATCCATCACAGAGTATGTGCTCAGTGAACTCGGTACATGGGGCTTCTGGAGCCTCTCAGTGATTGTGTGGTCTAAGTATCGTATTGAGACATAGAAAGTGGTTCTATGACAAGATGAGCATTCAAACACCTTGGATACAAATAGAGCTACAACTTACCTGAGGCCCTGTGGAAGGGCAGGATAGCTCTAAGAATGCCTAAAGGAGCAAATCATGATGGCGGGGCACTAAGCTGTGGGCAGCTATGGAAACCCCACTCCTTAGTCCTCCAGTCTCTTCCTGCTTCTTGTCTATCACTGCCCCCAGTGCTCAAGCCAATGGATGATAAGACTCATCTGGACAGGTAGAATGCATCAGGACAAATCTATACTGGTTACAAGGACAGCTGTCTCAGGACCAGCCCATGCCACTGGACCCCACAGCAAGTCTCCCAATCTGTGTGAAGCACTAGATTCAGTTTGATGGAAGAACCAACGATATGTGTAAAGTGTCCTGTGATACCTGAGCACACTGGGAAGCTGCCTCTGGAGATCAGGGTTGGCCCAAACTTTAGACCCAAACATGTTTGTCTCAGTGTCCCCTAGAGACCCCTTTTGAGTTCAGCTGGCTCAGTGACTCTATGACTGTGAGAAAGAAGAACAATAAAACAGTCAAAGAGTGAAGTCACTGTGACCTATTTCTCATGATATAAAACTCTGCGACTTACATTTATTTGAAACCAAAGCACAAATATGGCAGACCATTCTATGTACCCTATAAAGAATGTATTGTTTTCTTCCTGGGGTTTCACTTGGGAACTTACCCAGTCTCATTGTTTAACAGTCTGTACAAAGGTACTATTATGTATGTGCAGATCTCCCTGGAGGGGGGGACTGAAGACTGAAGTTGGAGAGACATAGGAGACAAGGAAAGCAAGACCAGGTACTCTGAGATGACAACTTCTCGTCCCCAGAAGATACTGTGAGAGGAGATGACCGGATGGGTTGGGTATCTAAACAGGAGTAAGAGGAGAAGGGTGAAGACCCAGAGGCCCTATAAAATACCAAAACCAGAGTCCAGTCAGCAAACTTCCAGCCTTAAGGCCCCCCCATCCTGAAGGTCAGCTGCTGCTTCTTCGTATTCAATGTGTTTGTACAACCCAGTAACAAACTAGGTGATCCCCCAGATGACCAGCACCCCAGTTACAAATGGCTGAGAACATGGTATGAAGTCACAATGGAATTTTATCTATAAAGAAAAATGAAGCTATATGAGAATTGTATGAAAGTGAATGAAATTTGTAGGAAGGTGGATGAAATGGGAAAATATTAAGTGAGATAACTCAAGTTTAGAAAAGCATATGCAGATTGTAGCCTCTTTTATATATGTACATGGGCTCAGGAAGCTACAAAGGGGGCTGTGGAAGGGAAGAAAGAAGGCTCGTTAAGGAGTGTGAGTGTGTGGTGTGTGTGAGTGTGGTGTGTGTGTGAGTGTGTGTGGTGTGTGAGTGTGTGTGAGTGTGTGTGTGTGCGTGTGTGTGGTGTGCGTGCACGCCTGTGTCATAAAATGTGTGTGATACAAAAGAGAGAAAAGTAGGGATAGGGGGATGCAAAACGGTGGATGGGAAAGCTGTAGGGATATCTGATACTTGATAATCTAGTCGCAAAATGAAAATTTACAGGAGTTTGAACATAGGTACCCTATGTGGGTGCATAAAGTTGCTCTCAAAAGGTCTAAAAACTATTAAATAAAAATTCCAGTGCTATCATGGGTTATTTCCTGAGTTGTTGGTCATGGAAGCTGCTGAGGTCCCCAAAACAATATAAGCATTGTTATTTCTTGCTGTTCATTGGTCACCAGAGTCAGATGGTAAGAGTCACTGCTGATAAAAACACATGCCTTTGTCACTGGAAATAGAAAAATCAAGCTGGAAAGGAAGCTTCCTCCATTCTGGCTAGACCTTCTAGGACTGGAAGGTGTTATGCAGGCCGCTGGGAGGACTGTCATTACTTCTCACTATACATCCTGTTTTACTGTTGATCATGTAAGCAACGATACTGACCATCCAGGCAAGGCGAGCCTACTGGTCCAATAGCAGCAAGTCTGTTATGGGAAGGTAACTAACCTTTCTGATGGATGTGGTACCCACTCCACAGGAGCGGGGAGTCATGTCTGGTACCCAAGTCAAGAGTCTGTGACTAGGGAGGCTGTAGTCTTTACCTGGGAAGTTACTGCTGTTGTTTTGCTAAAGTAGCAGAATTTACCCATTAAGTTGCCTTCTGGGTAACTTATTTATGCTCATAGACCTGTGCTGCTGTCCGCTTTGGTCAGAGAGGGTTCTTTTGGCAGTGGTCAGTGGTAACTGAAGAGACTCCTGATTGGTTAAAGTGCCAAGAATGAATGACTGACATGCTCAGCCATCTGTGTCACACACCACCCCAACACTTAAGGAACATTTAGAAGAAGGGACGGGAAGAATGTAAGACCCTGAGGATGTAAAGAGGCGGGTACAGCTGTGACATTCTTGACACTGAAACTGCTAGGACAAGATTGGGCCCATCAGTGTCCTGTCATGAAGGGGAGAGGACCATGCTGTCCCAATTCTCCTTCAGAGTGGTGCCTGCGCCACAAGCAAGTCTAATGTATCCGGGGAAATCCTGGAGATTTAAATGAAAGACAAGACATCCGTCTGTTTGTGCTAGGAGAGTGTGTGTGTGTGTCTGTGTGTGTGTGAGTGTGTGTCGTGTGTGTGAGTGTATGTGTCTGTGTGTGAGTGTGTGTCTGTGTGTGTGTGTGAGTGTGTGTGTCTGTGTGTGTGAGTGTGTGTGAGTGTGTTTATTGCAAGGAGGGAGCAGCCTTATATACAGACTTACAGCACAATGGAGAAATCCAGGTGTAAGAGCTCGTGTTTTCATAATTAGAGGTTGATTCCAGTGGGGCAAGGCCGGGGCTGTAAGCCAGGACTAGAAAACAGGATGCACCTGTGGTTATTGGCTGACCAGAGACTTACAGAGACCCTGTGAGGGCCGGGGTCCAACACTTCAGGATCGAGACCTAGTCAGTGTCTGATGTAGAAGGAAGAAATGTTTCCTTTGGTGTAGCCACTGGAAAGGTGTTCATGTTCCTGTAAACAACCTCAACCCATGTCCCCTGAGGCTACAGTAAAACCATTGTGACAAACACACAAGACATTAAAGTAGAGGAGAGTCAGTTGTGAGGAGGAAGGAAATCAGAGCTGATATGGGGCACAAGGAAGAGGGAATATGGTCAAGATACACTGTATACATGTATAGAAATGTCATAACGTACAACATATATTAATAAATTCATAAAAGAAACAAAATCTCACACCCCAGCCAGAGTTGCAGAATGGGAGTGTATCTTTTTTTTTTTCTTTTTTTGGTGCTGGGCTTTGGGTTTAGGTTTTGCACATACTAGCGATTTATAACTGGGAGGTACTTATTTTTGATGTTTTTATTTTGAGTCAGTCTCACTAAAGCTGTAGCCCAGGCCAGCCTCGAACTTGTGACCCTTGCACCTCAGCTCTTGAGTGGCTGGAACCACAGGCCTGTACCACCAGGCATGGTCCAGAGTCTGCATTTTGAACAGTATCTCAGATGGTTCCTGAGTCTGAGTCTGTGAGAAGCAGCCCCCTACCTACCGGCAGCTCTTGAGCTGACTGTGCTGGGTTATTTCAGGTCTTCTTAGGTTAATCAGCTTTCTGTAACAAATAAGGGAGGCTATTGGCTTGTACAGACCGAAGGTTTGTGAGGTTTTGGTTTACAGCTGAACCTGCCCCTTTCACTCACGAGGCAAGGCGGTACAGTGCGTCAGAGAGCAGGTAAAGGAGAGAAGTTTCTCTTCTCGTGGCAAGGACACAGAAAGTGAGAAGACTGGGATCCCACAATTCTCTTCTAGACTATGGCCCCAGTACCCCGAAGGCCATCTACTGGGCCCACTGCTTGAAGTTCATCACTTCCCAATAGTTCTATACCCGGGACACAACGAGGCTTTAACATGGGCTTGGAAGACATCCTTTTAAACTAGTGCTCTGCAAAGGTTGAGCCCGTAAACCGTCACTTTGTCTTCCCAGAGCACCAAACACAGTGTTTTATGGATAGCAATGAATACATTCCTCTTGGTTGGTGGTCATTGTATGCTTTTACAGATTTGAGAGGGAGAGGCCTTCAAATGCCCGAAAGAGAAATGTGCTCAGGCAGGCAGGCAGGCAGGCAGGCAGACACACACACACACACACACACACACACACACACACACACACACACACACACACACACACACACACGACAGCATAGCCAGGCAGCAGCTGATCAGTGTGTCACAGCCTGTGCTCAGGCAGGCAGGCAGGCAGGCAGGCAGGCAGGCAGACACACACACACACACACACACACACACACACACACACACGACAGCATAGCCAGGCAGCAGCTGATCAGTGTGTCACAGCCTGTGCTCAGGCAGGCAGGCAGGCAGGCAGGCAGGCAGGCAGGCAGGCAGACACACACACACACACACACACACACACACACACACACACACACACACACACACACGACAGCATAGCCAGGCAGCAGCTGATCAGTGTGTCACAGCCTGTGCTCAGGCAGGCAGGCAGGCAGGCAGGCAGACACACACACACACACACACACACACACACACACACACACACACACACACGACAGCATAGCCAGGCAGCAGCTGATCAGTGTGTCACAGCCTGTGCTGCGGACCCTCGGCTGAGCGTTTAACTGGTCCAGCACTGTTGCTCGTACCCACCAGGGACTGTCTCAACACATCCTCATGGGGCTTGACTTGGTTCTCTTCCTCTTTGAGAACTGTCTTCATCCCTTGTTTAAAGTCTCTTTGTGTCTTTCCAATCCTGCTTTAATGGCTACTGTAACTCTTAGGCATCTTCCTTTGCAGGCCACAGGACACTTTGCAGACCAGGATGCCAGCCCTCAAATCTCCCTGGGAAATCTGTTGCCTTGTGAGCACAGGCCAGGGGAGTGGCTTTATGAGGAGCTCAGCCCCAGATTCATTCAGTTTCAAAGTAATTTCAGTTCCTTCTAACTTCGCTGGCCCATACCTTAGGATTGTTACAGAAGAAACTCCCCTAACCTTGTTTCCAGGGGTCAGCTTGGCACAGGGTGACAGCTGGAAAAGGACAGCACTGACACTTGAGCCTCCTCACTGTGGGTGGCCTGGGAAGTTGGTCAGGGCCTGGAGGAGATTTTCCCATCAGCCACCACTGAGGGTTGTGCTCCTGGCCATTGCTTTACAGGCAAGAACCTGGCTGGAGGTCAGGAGACAGCCACATTCTAGGCTGTGCCGAATGAGATGAAAGGAAGGAATAGTAATTAGGAAGGCTGGTTTTGCTCAGTGACTTTGAGAAAGTACTTAGTAACATAGATCAGTGGTATCTATGTCCAGTAATGCTCACTGTCCTACCTCAGTGTGAAAGTCAAAGATTCTTGGAGACCAAAAATGCTTGTTATCAGCAAAGAGAATGTCACTGTCATGGAAATGATAGAACTAGACCTTCAGAACCCAATCATCCTCTGGACACCCTCGAGGTACTAATCAGTGTTCCTTAAGTAAAGAATTGCAGAGCGTCCACTAGAGATCAAAATTTTAATCCTGCAGCTGCTGATTTGTGCTTACCCAAGCTTTATTATTGTGAGTGAAGTGCTCTGCTCTTGCTTTAGTACAGACTCATCCCTAGGTATCATCATGTAATGTCACACAGGAATCCTGACCCACGTCACTGCTGTCACTACTGCCCATGCTTGGATGAAACCTACATCACAGGTCCTGCAGACAGCCCCTGTCCCTGACCTCATACTGGACAGCACAGTCTTATGACGTGCACATACCCTTGACGCTAAACAGCATGCTGCGGAAAACCTCGCTCACCCGCCTTCCTCCAAGCTTTCCAGCCTAGGCTTCCAGATGCTTCTGTCATCAGCTGTTTGCAGGCAGCCCTGCAATGTTTCAGTTTCGCACACCACCAGGTGCATTTGTCTCGGGCTGTGTTCTGTTTCAACTAGCCGGGAGAAGGCCTGAGTAAATTTGTGTGTCTGTATTCACAGAGACAGTTATGCAATCAGGCAGGTCACATTCTGCTGCCTATACGGGAATCCCCAAGGAACACGGGCAGGCTGTGAGTCATTGCTCTTTACTGGTATGTACAGTCCGGCCAAGAGCAGTGTCTTGGCCTGGAGGCAGGTGCAGAGCACATGTTTTGTTTTTTAAATTGCATGTGTTTTATGGTAAATACTGTTTTACCTTCCTGATTTTATGTAACACTTTATGTTTTCCAGGCCTCTTTCAGCTGTTACCTCTCTTCATCTTCTAAATAGCCCTGCAGAATAAACAGTTATCATCTCCATCCGATGTGTGAAGAAATAAACTTCAAGTTCATTTAATGTGATGCTTGGCAAACGTTAGTAATGAATACCTTTGAGCGATTATGACAGAGCCCAAGTCTGGACTTTGAATTATTTTTTATTACAGGGCTACATCCAAGTGCACAAATACGGAAGAGAGCTGTACATTCCATGCACTCATATCTGTTACACCATCAGGAAAATATTTACCAGTTAAATGCAAACAAGAGAGCATTGAACCCGACAGCATCCACTTCAAGTGTGTGGTGATGTTTTGCGGAAACTAGGTTGCTTGTACCGGGCTTAGTTGTAGAGCAAGGCATCTATCGTTCATGTCACTTGCCAACATGACTCCTGGGTACATGGAAGTCACCGCATCTTGTCACAGTCATCATTCTTCCATTTTAACTCAGCCTGCTTTTAAACCACAGAAAGACCAACCAGATGAAAGGTCTAAGTCAAATGCCATGTTGAGAAGTTATAAAAACAACCAGATGATAAACTCTTGATGGTGTGGTTTCCACAATGATTTCTGGGATGACTTTTTGGAGACTGGTGCAAATTAAAGAAGGATCTAATCAGTGTATGCACTCTGAGGTTCCATTGCCCTGAACTGTGGCTCTCTTTGATGCTTCCACACTCTTAATGTGATGATTCATTTTATTGTCAATTTGACTGGGGCGAAGAATCCCCAGAGAGACATTAAAATTATTTGGATGCGTCCCTGATGGTACTTCTGCGGGAGATCACCGTTTGGGTCCATGGAGAGAGCAGAGCAGATGGCCCTCTTCAAGGTGGGCGGGCATCACTCGGTTTGTCTAAGTCCTGGGCAGAACGAAATGGCAGAGGAAGAAGCAGTTTTTCTGTCTGTTTGAGCCGAGACACCCATCCTTGAGACCCAGGACCAACTTCTTCCTCCTGCTTTCCGCCCTGATAACACCCTCACCCTTCTGTTGGGTTTTATGGCTCTTCAGCTTCCAACAACAGATTTGGGGGCCTCGGGGACTCTGTTAGTGAGTTGCTATGATAAATCTGTCATAAAATTTCTATCATCTGTCTGTCTATCTATCCATCCATCCATCCATCCATCCATCCATCCATCCATCCATCCATCTATCTATCTATCTATCTATCTATCTATCTATCTATCTATCTATCATCTACCACTACCTGTTTTCTATTGGTTGGTTTGACCCACACAGCTGTCATATTTCTCCATTTGGACTAATTTTATTAGCAAGCATTTCTAATGCCCTTCCATGTTTCTGTAAATGTGTTTATCCCTTAGGACTCAAATGCTTCCCTTCTGGTCTGAATAGTACCCCCCTCCCCCAACACCCATAGCCTATTCTTCTGTTTCACTCTGTTCAGGATTGCACCAGTTAGTAGTTGCATGTCTGTTTTCCACACCGGATGAACAGGGAACTTTCATAATCATTGTGACTAAGATGGATGACTTGTCTTGGTTCTAGGAGAATGCAAAGTGGGAGGGCATCATAGAATGTGTGTTTGAACTCACCAGAGACCAGTCTCTCTGTTAAAGTTCTGGCTCTCTGACATGCTCGAAGATTTTTCAGCATTAACTGGTTGACACAATGTGTTTTAAGTGTTCAAAGCTTCTGAAGTGTTAGAACTTGCCTGATTCAATTCATTTCATGCAAATCGCTTAACTTTGTAGTAAAGGAAATTGAATCTCAGAGAAATTAAACAACTTGCCCAAGTAAAGTTTTGCAGCATCAATTTATTTTAATATGAAGGTATTGGCAGTGCCAATAATCAGTTCCAGGCTCCCAGAATGCCCTCTTCTGATCAGATCATGTCCCAGATCATGTTTCAGGCCCCCAGAATGCCCTCTTCTGATCAGATCATGTCCCATCCTCACTTCTCTGACACCCAGAGAAGCCCACATCTCAAAGAGCCCGGGTTCAATTGTTCTTCCAAGGTCTGCAAGACTGATGTGCGCCGCTTGCTATTCTCCAGTATTTATTTCCTTAACAAACTCTACATCATGAAAAAACGTAGTCTTGGGTCCTATTTAACAGATGCATGGTGACTCCTCATAAACCCACAGCACAAGGCAGTGATGGTGTGAACCAAAAGTGAGAAGAGCACAGGCTGATGGAGGGGCTGCTCACACTATACTTTCCCATGTCAGAGCAGGGGCTGGCAAAGCATATGGTTTGGGGGCCAAATATGATGTCGTTGTTGTCAGACACCTCTAATTGTCTATTTACCTGCTGTGCGTGACCGTCTTTATGCTAATATTGTTGCTCAATTGGATTAAAGACCCTGCTGTCCCCAATGTCTATCATATTTATCATGTGGACTTCAACTTCAAACATTTCTAGGCTCTTGAACTTGATGTGTTTCTTAACCTGGGGTTTGCAATGATCTCTAGACAGACTTTGGGAATTCCATTGGAATGTTTCCGTGTTGTGTTTTCATATCTGTAATAATCAGGGCTTTAAAAACTAGCGTGAGTGTGCTCTATACTCCTTGAATAGCTACCCAGCATTGGGTATAGCGCCTTTGTTGTACTGCCTCTCCATGCATCTGGGTAATGGGCATGTTAGAAATGTGAGATGGGAAAAGAGAGACCTCACAAGAAGCTGAACCAAGTCCCTTTAGAGCACCAGAGGCCCTGTTAACCACCTTACTTGTGACTCTGAGGCATGTCAGGTATGTTTAGCACTGGAGAAAAATACAGGGGCCTTTTCTACTCCCAAGGGATTCATCTTGGCATAGCTAAACCCATTTCCCCTACTCTAAGGGAGAAGGGGGCAGATATTTTGCTGGATGGGAGACTGACTCAAGCCATGAAACTTCCAGTGAGGTAGTTTTCTTAGTTGTTCCCCAATTCATGCCTTAGTTTTCCATGAAGCAGTCAGTGGGCTATTTTATCTGGAAAAAGTGATTTCTCCATGCGCAAACTGCAGAAGGCCTCTCGAAGAGCATGTGAAGCTGGGCTTCCCCATCCATTTGAGTCATCTATGCACTATATGGGGGGTCCATATAGATCCAGTTTATTTCAAGGAGGGAGAAGGGAGATAAAACCAGACAGGCATATAAAAGTCTGGGGCCCATGAGGAATAAAAGTGACTGCCTTTAAAGAGGGAGCTTTGGGGAGAAGAAAGAAGAACTTGAGTTATAAAACTTGAAACCCATGGCAAGGCAATTGAAACACTGACTTCCCCAAAGTACAAAGGTTCACATGTTTCAAACCAACCACACATTTGGAAAAACTGCCATTTAGCCTTGTGCAGCTAAGATAACATCTCCAGTTACAAACTGGAGTGTTCCTTTGGGGAAGAATTATTTAGCAGGAGATAAAAGCACCCAGTAATTTTTTTCTTATGGAAACAATGTACAGAAAGCAAAAGAGGTACATGTAAAATGTTCAGGGCTACAGTTGTCATCTTTAAGATGAAAAAAATAAGATACCCATGTGTATTAAAAATACCAGGCCTTAAGCCTGATGTGTGGTCGTTCATTTCATTAATCCCTCCACTCCATTCAAGAAGCAGAGACAAAGGGATACCTATGACTTTGAGGATAGCCTGGTCTACATATCAAGTTCTAGGTTAGCCTGGGCTACATAGTAAGATCCTAGTTTTTTTTTTTAATTCTAGGACAATGGTTTGTAAATTATATTTTAGTCTTATACAACTATTAAAGCAAATAATTATATAAAGAACATGTATATATTTATATTAATTTAAATTATATTTAAGATGAACATGTTTGTTTAGATATTGCATGCTAGTGGTAGTGTGAAGGGAAAATAGTTTTATAGGAAGTATGGTTATGTTATTTGGCTTTCTGCCACTTATAAATGCCCGAGGAAAATTAGCTTAAGAGGAGGAATGGTTTGTTGGGGCCCATGGCTTCAATTTATAGTCACCTGGCTTGTCTGTTTTGGGCCTGTGGTAGCATAGTACTCATGGGAGGGGCTCATGGTGGCTGCAGTAGGAGAGGCAGTTCTAATAATACTCCTTTTAGTGACACCCTACCATGTCCCAGCTCCTAAAGATTCCATCACTTCCCAATAGCTGCAAAGTCTACAACTAAGCCTTCGACAGATGGACCTTTGGGAAACACTTCTGAAAATAGCAGAGACGTTATGAGTAACATTTAAATGCTTCCTCTAATGTTTTCTTGAAATGAACGAGGACAGCTAACTAATTAAAGATGTTTAACTGGACAGAGTGGGGGTGGGGGTGGGGGGAAGAGGCAGAGAGAGAGAGAGGGAGAGGGAGAGAGAGAGAGAGAGAGAGAGAGAGAGAGAGAGAGAGAGAGAGAGCGCTCATGGGTAGAGTGCTTGCCTAGCAAGTGATTGCTAATACTTCCAAATGAAAACAATTAAATAAACAAAGGCACAAAAAATACCAAAGTTGACAGGAGCAAAAATCAAGGAAAAATAGCATATTCTATGCTATTTTGTCTGTGAACTCTGAGTCACCAAGTATCTCCACTGCCTCAAAGTGTCTTGTCTTGGAAGTCCTATGTGGCAGGTGCTATCACTGGCCCCATTTCTCAGATGAGGTATTAAGAAGGGAAAAAATTTACTCATGATCTCACAGCTAATTAATGGCAAAGCAAGGAATGTATCCAAGCTGTGACTGAGGACCACTGAGACGGTTACTTGGCAACCAGGCAGAACAGTATGCCCTGTAGAGACATCCTCTCCCATCAGAGACTCAGGGGATGCAGAGGTGTTTGGTAATTACACAGACTTGAGTTTGGATTCTGCCTTTTTGTTGCATAACCCAGAATGCTTTTGATGAAGGGAAACTAGAATTTGACTTTTGGTACTGTAGACTTAGGAAATCTACTGTCTCCCAAGCATCTCACAGCATACAAAGTCAAGAAGTCGAGTGTGGATCCCTTAGTAATGTCTTTCAAGACCATGGTCAGCCATCATGCCTCTTCTCTTTGCCCCTTTCTTTTGCCTTGACATTCTATCTATCTGTCTGTCTGTCTGTCTGTCTATCCATACATCCATCTATCTATCCATCCATACATTCATACATCCATCTTTCATGTGTGTGTGCATGCATATATGTATGTGGTCTTGTACATGTGTGTGGAGGCCAGAGGTTAACATTTGATGTCTACTTCTATCATTCTCTACATTCTCTTTTCAGACCGTCTTTCACTGAATGTGGAACTCATGTATTTGGCTAGGCTGGCAAGCCAAGGAGCAACCTAGATCTACCTCCCTGGTGCTGCCACATCTGGTTTTTACGTTGGTGCTCCAAACTCCAGTCCCTATGTTTACACAATAGGCACTTTACTGACTGAGTCGTTTTCTCCAGTTCTTGACACTGTCACTTTGGGCATAGGTTACAATGCATCATTGCTAGAAGATGGAGAATGATCTCTGTCTGGAATGCTTTCAGAAGAGGGAAACTTTAAAAGCTGTGTAGAGCAAATGTGTCACAGAGACATTACCGAACATGTTTCTCCTGGGACCGCGGTAGTTTGATCGCTTCACATAAGCATCGTGTTTATGGACATCAGAGAGGCCACCACCATGCTTTTCTTGTGGTACCTAATACGTGTATGAGTGATCAGACATGCACTGGGGCATGAGCAACCTACCAAAGAGGACTCTCCTTCCGCAACCATCAATTGCCAAATAGCTCCTCAGATAGGAACAATAAGGCTTTTGAAAATAGCGAAATTCAGGCACCTAAACAATTGGGGTTCTTTACTCCCACAAGACAGAAAGAATACGTATCAAGGACTAAATGTTTGGGCCCTGATCCACATGATCATGTCCTGACCCCTTCATTCCCACTGTGGCTGTTTTTGTGCATGGAGCCTCTGAGGAAGTAATTAAGGTTAACTGAGCCAAATCCTATGGGATTAGTATCCCTTTAAGAAGACATGCCAACAAGTTTTTCCTCTATCATGTGGGAATGTAGCCATGAGTCTTTGGTAGTCAGGGAGTGGAATGTGATGATTTGTGTGAGAAATGCCTTCTATAGACTCATATGTTTAAAATTGGTCTCCTGTATAGTGGTGCTATTTGGGGAGGTTATAGAACCTTTAGGAGGCACAGTCTTATTGGAGGAAACACATCATGGGTAGGGGCAGGCTTAAAAGTTTATGGTCAGAGACAGGTGGATCTCTGTGACTTCGAGGCCAACCTAGTCTACACCAGTGAGTTCCAGGGCAGCCTCCAAAATTACAGAGACACCCTGTCACAAAAAAAAAAAAAAAACAAAAAAAAACTATGGCTTTTTTCCTACTTCCTGTTTGTTCCCTCTGCTTTCTGCATATGGTTGAAGATGTGAGGATTTTGTTTCCTCTTCTGGCTGCCTCCTGCCACGCTTCCCCTGTCTGTCCCCTCTCTCGTCTCTTCCTCTGGAACAGCAACCCCCAGGAAGTTGTTTTTGGTTGTGGTGTTTAACACAGCAACGCATACTGTTACAATATCCCAGCTTGACTGATAACAATAGTTTCTTAGGTTTCTCTACAGCTAGTCCCCAGGAGGAATTTCAGGCACAATTTGTGTTAATAGTAGTCAGATGTCTCTCGTGGGCTTTGTCCGTTCCCCTAATGTCTGCAACACATTCATGTGAGCAATGGAATGACACCTGGAGGTCAGCACCAGGAGCTGTGGGAAGGGAGAAGCAAACTGGCGTCCGGGGATGGCTTTCCTGATTACAGAACAACTGCTCCCCTCCCTCCCTCCATCCTTCCTGCTTCTCCTCTGCTCTCAGCATCGTGCTGATCCAACCACCGCTGTAACTCATTACCGCCAAATCCATCTAAGGTATCACAGGAATTATGGATGTATTTCCTGACTTGAGTGGAAGAGCATGAGCCCTAATTTGCAGACTAAATCCTGGGGTATTTTGCCAGTGTGTATATGAATACAGAGATGGGGCTTTTTGGGCCATCCTTTGGTTGAATGTCATTGCAGTGCACTACGTCAGTTCCCTGGCCAATTCTTGCTTAATTCTCCCCTCCAGTCCTTACCTATTTATTTCAGTTGGAAATCCCTGAAAAGGTAATACAATTATTTAATATTGAGCCAAATGAGTCTAACGTACAAGAATGTAGCAGCGGAGTAATAAATCACTTGTGACTGTTGCTTGTTGAGGACCAAAAATACAACACTTGGAATGTTTTATAAGCAACATATTACTAAAAAGTCGTTCACCCAAATAGAATTCTCCTTATTTCTTGTCTCTTAAAGCAGCTGCTACATTTTCAAATCATTGTAGCCATAACACACATGCACTTAGGAAGGGTAACAGGCTGTGGACATTCCTAAATATAATGTTCTTTATTTCAATTGTTTGCTTCGGATTTCCAAGATGATAGTTTCCTATTTTTTGTTAAAGATTTTGGGGTCTTGTTTTGACATTCCTAGATTTCAAAGCTGGTATGTTAGAGGGTGAAGCTCATATAACCTATGAACTAGTCTCTGCCACTGCTTTCCTACGGGACTCTGAGAAATGAAAAGGATGATACTGCTTTGCAGACTTAGGTAACCTTAGGTGTGCATCCTGCTGATAATGACATAACAAAACCTATAATATGTTGGCAGGATTTAGTTGCATCAATTTATAAGCAAATCTCAAGTTCATAGACTCCTTTTGAGTCTTTCGAGGAAGCTTAACACTTGTAGTCACGGTGTGGTAAGGGGGAGGGTTGCATGGGGGTTGTTTTTACAAACCAATGGTCTGAGGGGCTCTTGGGCCACTTTCCTCATGAAGGCCAGTGATGCCTGCCTCCCACCTCTCCTTCAGTTTACTTCTTAGAAATGCTTTTACCCATGGTGCCATGTTACCCTCACAGAGACCACATGCAATGACTACATAGTTTTCCATGGATTGTTATAAAACAATTACCAAACCATCGCCCCAGCACTTGTCAGTTAGGCTGTTCTCAACTTAGGTGAAAGGACACAGTTATTTTAGGTTTCCACAGTGAGATGAGAAGATCTACGGTGTGATCATCAGCATATGCGTTTCAGTGGAGTGATACAAGGTAAGTGTTGTCATGCATGACAATGAACATTTCTGTTACTTATGTGTCAACGTGATGGTTTAATGTTGTCATGCATGACAATGAGCATTTCTGTCACTTATGTGTATGTGATGGTTTAGTGCTGTTAATTTGGGCTTTGACCATGCCTATGTTGAACACTGTATATTTACTTAGAATTCAAAATTGCCTCTCAAGTGGTATTAATTGTTCATGCCATCTTCTGCATTTCTTTGAGGAGGTTACCTTAAGTTTGGGAGTCAGGAGTTCGAATCCCAACTATATCACTTACTACTGTGTGACCTTGAATAGGTTGCTAAGCCTCCCTGGCCTCAGGTTCTCTTCTATGAAATGAAGGAAAACAAAGTGTCACTCGGAAGTACTGAGCACACACAGAAAAAATGATCCCATTAGTTTTTAGCCACATCCTCCGGCTTTGGCTTATTAGTTGTTTTTTTTTTTTTTTACGGAAGCATTATCCTTTCTCCAACGATTGCCTGCTGTTCTCAAGTGTCTGGGTGGTGCCAGCACCTTCATCTCCATCCTTTCTCTACCAGCCTCCATTTAAGACAGGGTCTTCAATGAGTCCCACAGCCTCAAAATTCTATGTCTTAGGAGTTCATACCTCATCTCCTTGACAAGTTTCACTCAGCAAACTCCTAGTCATTTTTCAAAACAGAGCTCCCAAGAGTTTCTTCATCTTTCAAGTACACTATCCTCCATTATCTCTGGGTGTATCTGTATGGTGACATTCATTGCAATGTTTTATATTGTCTATTTACTGATAACCTCCCTCTAATAGAATGTGAGTAAGAATTATTATTATTATTATTATTATTATTTTGGTTTTATCGCTTCACTGTAGTGCGTTGCAGGGCATGTGGGAGGTTCTTGATAAATATTTGGTAAACGAATGAATCAATACCTGAATTACTCATCAGGCAAGGATCCACATGGCTTGAAACGTCACTTTTACAAGACAAATATTTACCACCACTGGGCTAGAATAGGCATAGAACAGTGTTGTGGGAGGAGGTGTCTCGTGTCTCCAGTGAGACTCTGGAGGCGTAGGCTGTGGAATTCCCAAATATACATGGTGCTGAATGACTTCCCAACCTCAAAGGACAGGGTTGCTAGAGGCTAACATGCTCAGCAGCATTCGGGAAGCATTCTGCAGACAAGCCCCAAAGAGGAATCCCTAAATTATATGGGCAGTGTCCACATTGGAGGAAGTGATTAATCTCCCAAGAGGAGTGTTTGGAAAGTGATTGCATTGGCTCTGATGATTAAACTGTGATGTCATTGTCTGAAAAAAATGAAAAATAGATACATGTTGTAGCACATCCCTAGGCACTAAAATTACACAGGTCAGGGAGTGTCTAACTTAGGCAGGGCTTGGAGTAACTAAAGGCTGAATTTCATGATAGACAGGAATCAGCATGAGAGATGGGAGGGACCAGTGACTTTTTGCCCTGGGTCTCCTCTACTAGGGTCTGACTTCCTAAACGTGTTTCCAGAACCTGTTCAAACAATACCACCGTTTGGGGATGAAGGTCCTAACACACGAGGCTGGGAAGGGCATTTCATAATGTCCAGGTGAGGTGCTCTGCCCAGCAAAGGGAAACTTACAGAGATGAAGAACAGCTGTGAACCCCCCCAAAACCTCAGCAGTCAGAACAGGGGAGTACCGCATGGTGAAGAGGGATCTGGAAGAACACGTCTACCATGTGTGGCTGTAGTAGACATGCTCTCTTCGTCCCGCCCACATGTGCCCCATCCTTTGGAAGACTTGGTTCCTCTCCAGGGAGCGGTCTTTAGTCTCATCAGCGTGGGGGAGCCCTCTCCTCAGATGGTGCAGACACACCATCTCATCATACCTGATGAGAGACAGGTTTCATTTATCTTTGTTTTCCATGGCACCTCATGTGGCGGCTAGTCCATAGGGGTTCCTAGCAAATGTACACCGATTGTCCAAAGATGAAAGGCTTTAACTGCAAATACACTCGTTTTCTGTATTGTCTGCCAAGCTTTGTTACATTATCAGACAGTAGCTCTGCAATGACTTTATGAGTCTTTTTTTTTCTCCAAGAACCAAGATAACCTTTTCTGTGTCCCTTTGTGTGCTGCTAGCAAAAGGTTCCCGCAGTAAAGTAATTGTAGCGACTCCAGGAGGCTTTGGGCTGCCCAGTGTCCAACTTCCCAGATCAGTGTTGGGCCTGTGAATTTAGGAGTAGAGTGATGTATTTGACGTGCTTATGAATACGCGCATCTGCCGTGCTGTGGCCTGCAGCCAGGCTGCAATTCTGAGCCTGCCTTCTGGACCGTGCTTTTGAGAAGCCCCTTGCAGGAAAGCCTGCCAATTGCTTACAGTAGAGCAGGGTAGCAAGATGTCATGGAAGTTGCTTTGTGGAGCCTTCTTTTGTCCTTAAAAGTGTCCTGATACTGTTTCTGCTTGAGTACTGAAGGAGGGTTCAGAATAGGCTTCCTGAGGGCTTAAAAAGTCCACACGGCACTGTGGTCTGTGGTCTGCAAGCCTTGGCTTGTGGACATTTGGATCCAAAGTGAAGAGTGGTGGGGTCATAACGGAGCTTGTCTTCTGGCCAAGGACAGCATTTTCTGAGTTCTTTTGAAAGAATATCTAGGACAGCATGTGTCACATCATGCTTGGCCACCTGATACATCCTGGTCAGGCTGGATTCATGCCTGACCCTGTGTATTTTCATCAAACCTGGTCTCCTTGAAAATGTTAGTAGTGAATTGAGGGGACAGCCCTTGTTGCTGATGTGGTGATAGTAAACCTTTATAATCACCATCTGAGACAGGCAGAGGGTCCCACTGTGCAACTTAATGGAATGAGTTTCTCCACTTGAGGATTTGTGTGAAGTCAGGTGTTTTCTCTGAGCTAAGCTACTTGCTGGTCGGAGACAACAGATATTAAGCATGGGCAACCAGGGTGCCCACTGAAGACCAGAGCCGCTCATGATGCTGGCCACAATTAAGTTTGGAGATTCTGGGAAGGTCACGATTAACGCCCTTTCTGTGTAGTTGGTCCCTGACTCTTCATTCCAGTTCATACAGGATGCAATCAGCCAACAGCCAGAGTCTGCCGATGGCACCTACGTTTCTCTCTCCTTTGTCCTCGGAGGGTGACAGCTTCTTGTTTTCCTCAGGTGTCAGCAACCCTCAATTTGTCTGAAGTCTGAATAAACTAAGGCAATGTTTGAGATTTCTCCATTTTCTGAAAATTCCTGTTTTGGCTCTATCTGCATTTCTTGATTTATGCTCGTTAATTTCTGACTTGGCTAGCTTGGATTCCCATGGACATATGATCTTTATGAATAAAACATTCAAGGGCCAAATGTTTTCCTGTGAAAACTCCATGTGACACCACTGAAGGCTGACATAAAGCACGGAGCTGGGCAGGTGCCCCTTGGCCTGAAGATCTGGAAACAGCTGTGGTGTGGTGGCAGAAAGCCTCAGATCTATAGTCTATAGGCTTGCTTCAAAGACTTAGTATTCTCTCCCATTAGTTAGATCCTTGACCAAACGCATGGCTTTCCCTTCATTTCTTTATAAGATGACATATTGTGTACTGTTTGCACTCATAATTTTGCTGTCGTTATCTGATAGAGGATTATGCAGCCCTGTCCCACAGTGCCAGGCATGGCTGTGTGAATTTTGGCATCTCTCACTGTTGGGGAAAGATTGTATCCCTGCCCTATTAACGCCAGGCTTGGCTTTGAGATTTGCTTTGGCTGGCAAAAATGAGTTCAGGGAATTGTGCCACCATTGTTAAGGCACCTCAGGAGTCATAATGTGGCCTGCTGTCCCTTGTTCCCTTTATCATTGGGTCTTGGAGTGAAGGAGCATTTTCAGCAGGGCTGCAGCTGAGATGTAAACCTTTGACGAGGTAAACCCTGAAATGTTGAGGTTGTCTGTTATTGCAGCAGCATTTAGCTTAAACTGACCCATACAATTGACAATGATATGGTCTACCTGATGGGCTTTTTCTGTGAGAAGTGAACTTAAATGTGTATCCACAACATGCCAGACACTCTACAGAACACACAGTTGTATAAGTCAAGGATCCTTGTCCTCCAAAGAGCTAGCATAGAAAGAGACATAATTTTCTTTAAAAAATGATGTCAACAAGATTCAATTTCTTCCAGAAAGCACTGAACAAACAATTAAAAGAGCAAAACTGGGCCGTGGCGTGGGTGCTGGGCAGCTGGATGAGTGATTCCCCTTTTGCACCTAAGCCTTAAGATCAGAATGTGTTATCAAGCCTGGGGATGCGCCCTGACATTGGGGGAGGGAGACACAGAGCCTGTGCTGGATCTCCAACACCACATAAGCTGGGAGTGGTGGTGCTCACCTATGATCCCAGCACCCTGGAGGCAGAGGCCAGAGGATCAGAAGAGTTTGAGGCCTACCTGGTCTACCTGAGACCCTGTCTCAAAACAAAAACAAAATCATCTTCAAGCCCTTGGACTCACGTTTTATTTCAGTTGTTCTGGCTGTTTAAAAGTGTGCAGATAGTGAAAGAATAAGTTACTTAAGAACAGGAGTGTGTGCTGTGTGGCGCAACGCCACCTGACAGGCAGTGTGATGTGTTCTGTGATACCCGGCTGATCTAAACTTGAGAGTGGGGCTACCTGATAACATGTGGAGATGCACGATGCCCTTGCTCTAATCCAGGGTAACTCAGTCAAAACGAGCCCCATCACAGACCTCCTTAGGGATGGGGAGGGGAGGAGGCAGGACATCTTGGGGACCTGGAAAGGCTCCAGGCTGTGTTTCTCCCCAGTCCCTCCCCTCTGTCTCTCACCAAGAGTCATGCAGGGTCCTCTCTTGAAGCTGTATTTGCTGGCACCCTCTGGCACCTTCTCCTCCAGTCTCTTCTGGTTCTGGCTTGCCCCGTTCTGGCTTGCCCCTGAGCTGAGCTGGCCCTTCTCTACACGATTGTTATGGTTCATTTTATGTGTCAACTTTACTGAACCAGGGTTGATCAAACTGACGGTCCAAATGCTATTCCGGGAGCTTCTTCAGGATGTTTTGTGTGAGCACTATAGTTTAGAATGGGAATGTCTCCCAAGGGCAGATGCAGTAAAGGTTTGGTCTCCAGCCTCTTGGAGGTAGTGTCAAATTCTCAGAAGGTGGGACCTAGGAAGAGGGAAAAGTCACTGGGGGACGTCCTTGGGAGGGGACATGGGGACGCAGGCTCTTCTAATCTCCTTCTTTGCCTTTCAGTTGCCAAGTTGAATATGCTTCCTTTGCCATGTGCTTCTGCCATGACATGCTCTGCTACCACAGGCCCAAACCAGCAGGGCCGAATGACTGTAGACTAAACCCATGACATAGAATAAACCTCTGCTCCTTTTGGTGTGTGTGTGTGTGTGTGTGTGTATTTGTGTGTATGTGTGTGTATGTATGTATGTATGTGTGTGTAAGTATGTGTGTGTATGTATGCGTGCACCCATGCACGTGTGCACGTATTCACTGGGATATTATCCCAATCAATTGAAACCCTGAATAGAACAAAAAGGCTGTCCCTTCTCCTGCTAAAACCTGGCAGCCCCTTAAATTACAGACACTGCTCTAGCCTCAGTTCTCTTGGGCTTCCAGCATTCTGCCTGTGACTCTCAAGACTTGTAGGCTCTATAATTGCATGAGCAAGCCCCGCTTCAGCCTCAACACACACTCTATCCCTTTGTTTCTTGGGAGCCATCACAGAAGCAGTAGCTGTATGGCTTCAGGCTTGTGGTATTTTCCAGGTTTGAACACCTGACCTGTGGGAGAGCAACTCAGACTTGTTCTGGCCACGTGACTCTGGGTGAATCAGGGCTGGGTAGAGACCTTCTGGCCTGTAGCATAGGATTCCCCCCACACACACACACTCACAAAGCAAGGAAGGAGCTTGAAGCTGTAGGGTGAGAAGCAGATGATCAGCGTCCCTCCTGGTCGTAGTCAGGGTTCTATTGCTGCGATGGGACACCATGGCCAAAAGCCTTGAGAAGGAAACGGTTTATTCAGCTTACATTTCCACAGCCTGGTTCCTCATCAAAGGAAGTCAGACAGGAACTCATGCGGGGCAGGAACCTGGAGGCAGGAGCTGATGCAGAGGCCATGGAAGGATGCTGCTTGCTGGCTTGTCATGGCTTGCACATAGAACTGCTTTCTTACAGAGCCCATGATCACCCGCCCAGAGATGGCCCCACCCACTGTGGTTCTCCTCCATCCATCACTAATTAAGAAAATGCTCTATGGCTTGCTGGCAGCCTGATCTATGGAGGCCTTTTCTTAATTGAGGTCCCTCTCCTAGGATGACTGTAGGTTGTGTCCAGCTGTTTTAAAACTAGCTGGTATTCTTCTCCTAGTTGCTACAATTCACCATTCCTCTGCTCATTTAGGAAGAGGGCTTTGAACTTGCGAGACTGCTGTGGGGTTTCTATCTCCCGTGCTGTTTCTTGATAAATAACCAGAATAAGGTCCCCTCTGACCTTTCCATGTTATGATTTTGAAAGGCCAGTGATGGGTACCATGATGAGCTTATTTTTGCAAATGTTTCAAAGCACATTTACGAGAAACATGGTATTGTGTCACTATCACCTTCCCTGGGGCCAGGAGTGAGTAAAATGAGGGTTCAATGTGTGACACTGGGCCTCCATTTTCTCTTCTGTAAAATGGGTCCATGTCCCATGTGTCCTGCGTGCTAGAGATACAGGGAGGTGGTGTAGAAAAGCCCTAGACCGTTTAGATGGATGTAAACGTCAAGGCTGTTCACACATCCCAGGATGCCATGACACTTGTCTAACCCTTCGTTGCTAAGATTCTTATCTCTTGAAGAGGGACTCGGGATGATGTTATTATCGCTGTGTGCGTAAATAGCGATTCTCACAGCCTTACAGTGTGCCCTGCTCTGACCTGTCCTCCACAAGGCAGTTTGTTTTCTTAGCTGGGAAGGTCAGGATCCTCTGCCTCACCCCGCTCTCCTTTTAAGGCTTCTCTTTGTTTCTCCTGGGGCCCCTCGCGGGACCCCTTGTTCTTCTTCCCTTATAAGGAAGTGGCCAGCCAGCTGCTTTTCTCAGGGCAGTTTCACCAAGGGCAGGCAGGCAAACCTCCGAGACAAACAGTTAGAAGTTATAGATCTGACCGAGCATCGAGCCCTACAACAGGAGAAACGCCCAGCACACGCGCATGCAGCCCTGTTGCCTGGAGTTTTTAGTGGGTGTGGAGTCTGGCAGCGCGCAGCCTGGGGTGCCCAGCAAACAGCTTTTGATCTAACGCCATACTGAGTTTTGAACTCAGGCTACAGTGCCTTTAATCACCGTTGGCTCTGATTTCCCAGGTTAATTTCCTGACATCTAAGGAGCTTTGTGTAGTGCGTGTAACTTCCTGCCTTTTATGTCAGAGCCTGTGAACCGACGAATCAGGGATCCAGCCAAGATAGCTGCGGGTGGGGGCCAGGCTGGGAGACTCTGTCCTGCTGTGATTTTAGCCACGCACTTTCCCTCTGATAAAAGCACAATAGAAGGCTGCTCACAGAAGATGCCAGGGTGCAGCGAAGGGAGACAGGGGTTGTCCGGTGTGTGGGTGGCAGAAACTCCAGAGACATTCTCTGCTGGTTTTGTGACTTTGGGAGTGTCTGAGCAATGAGTGAGGGGCAGGGTCCTTCATCCTGATCCCAGCTCCGTCCGCTAGCTGCCTCCCAAGCACCCCTGGGCCCAAGCGAAGGTCTCCATTTCTTCAGGCCTGCATTTGTATCCGCTTCTGTGGCTGACAGCTCCATTTTATCAGTGTTTGCTCAGCTGTTTACCCTTTGTGTGGGTAAGAGGCTCCAGAAGCTTCCAGACAGCTGGGCTGTGCCTCTCTTTGCCTTAGTGGCCAAAGCCGGCAGGCACCTTAAATGAATGCTTTCCATTGTGGCAGATGTTGTGACCCTCACACCTCTTGGCAGGGTGGCAGCTAGGTACGCGCTTAACACCCACACCACAAGGAGGGAGGAGGCCAGCTGATCTCGTTTGCTGAGTAAGAGCCGAATTCCCTACTTCTAGAGAGGTTAGGGAGGTCCTCCAAATGCATAGGGAGGTTTAGTCTCCTTGGAAAGAGGCCTCAGGAGGCCATCTCGTGTCAGCCCCTGAGTGCCTGGGTCCCTCTCGGCAATTTTGCTTCCTTTTATCCAGCCACGGAGAGTCCTGTGGTCAGGGCACATGAACAGGCGCTCAAGCCGGAACGCCTGTGAATGAGTTCCAGAACCAGTGCCCCGGCACCTTCTACAGAAGCTGGGGTGGAATTAGGGAGACAAAGGCTGTTTCTTGTCTCCCGTCTCCCCCCATGGGGGGTGTCTCCCACCCTCTCATATGTGTTCTGGTGTGCATGTGGTCGTGTGTGCATGCCACAGTGTGCATGTGGTTGTCATGTGTGAATGCCACAGTGTACATGTGACGGTCGTGTGTGCATGTCACGGTGTGCATGTGGTCGTGTGTGCATGCCATGGTGTACATGTGACGGTCATGTGTGCATGCCACGGTGTGCATGTGGTACTTGTGTGTGCATGCCACGGTCTGCATGTGGTCGTGTGTGCATGCCATGGTGTGCATGTGACGGTCATGTGTGCATGCCACGGTGTACATGTGACGGTCATGTGTGCATGCCATGGTGTGCATGTGGTGCTCCTGTGTGCATGCCACGGTGTGCATGTGGTCGTGTGTGCATGCCATGGTGTGCATGTGGTCGTGTGTGCATGCCACAGTGTACATGTGACGGTCATGTGTGCATGCCATGGTGTGCATGTGGTCGTGTGTGCATGCCACGGTGTGCATGTGGTGCTCGTGTGTGCATGCCACGGTGTGCATGTGACGGTCATGTGTGCATGCCACGGTGTGCATGTGGTACTTGTGTGTGCATGCCACGGTCTGCATGTGACGGTGGTATGTGCATGCCACGGTGTGCATGTAGCAGTCAGGGGACAACCTCAGAATTTGGTCCCTGATTTTTACCTTGTTCAAAATGGAGTCTTTTGACGCAGGCTAACTGTCCTGTGAGCTTCCGGGGGTCATCCTGTCTTCATCTTGAACACTGGGGTTACAAACGTGTGCTGTTTTACGTGTATTTTAGGATCTGAATTCAGGTTCTCACATTTACCACATACTTTATCCAGTCGAGCCATCTCTCCAGCTCTGGTCTTGTTCTTCTAAATTGGCTCCTTCTTGTCTAGGTTACTGACTGCTTCAAAGTTCCCCAGAGTGGCTTTGTGTGCCACCCCCTTCCCCAGACTTCTCCAGGATTTCCCATCTGAATGACAAGGGATACTTGTTGCTATCACTGGTGCTTGGGCAACCTTGTTGAGTTCTGAGGCATCTCCACTAGACATAGTTGGTTCCTGCCCAACCCAACATCCACTAGGCTTTTGGGCATGTCATCCCTGTCCAGCCCAGCTGTTCCCAGAGGCTGTTTAGGGGATACATAGTGTATGGGTCTGGTTTGGATGGAACCCAGGATTATCCCTCAGGAAATTTTGCTTGGAAAAAAAAAACTATCTTTCCAGCAATTGAAAACAAACAAATTCAACAAATTCTTGCAATTCTTAGAAGCAAAACAACCCCAGACAAAACAACCTCTTTGTTTAGGAACCCCTACTGGCTCTAGAGACTGTCCTCTGTCCCTGTCCCTGTCCCTTTGTTTAGGTCCCCACCATTCTCAGTCCCTTTATCTGGACAGGGAGCACACACACACACACACACACACACACACACACACACACACACACACACACACGCCCTGCTTCAGTTGCTTGACCTGGCGCCTTCTGCTTGGCAGGCAGCACAGATGAATCATGGGAAGATGGGAGGGATACTAAGCATACATTGACTGGTACTCCAGATGCCAGTTTGGGAAGGGCAAGAGGCCACATGGGAGCTTGGTGGAGCAATGCAGCAGGTATAGTAGGGGGTGTCGTCGTGACAAAATAGGCAAAAAGACCCAGGGCTCCTGACCCTGGCTGGCTCCCTAGTGAGCTTCCTGAGGCTGCGACCCCTGTCCTAGGTTAGAGCAGAAACAAGGAGCCCAGGGAATGAGGAAGAAAGGAAGCAGTGTGAAATGGTCTTCGTCTGAGAAATGCTGATGGTCGGAGGCTGGTTCCAGAACCTTCTTAAGACAGTTACAGTCCTGAAGCAGAGGTTTCCCAGGATGGGAAGAAAGGTTTTCTTATCAGCAGCAAGGGTAGGTAATGCTATGATTTCTAATTTAACACCTTTTTATTCTTTCCCATTTTCACTGCCTCCCCAGTGTGTTCACAGGAATAAAGAGAATTCATGTGATTGCCTTAAAGGGAAAGTGCTTTCTACTCAAGAGTGACTTTATGTGTTCATATGAGCTCTGTCTCCTCTGGCTGGAAGAGCCTTATTCACAGGGCTAAATAAAACATTTATTTGAAATAGTAGCAATTTCAAAGGGCTGGAGCAGTATTAAAAGCCTGTGTTGGGGAAACGTTAGGTGGGGGAAAGCTTTAGCTTCTGTCTTGTTCTTTTCGTTTGTACCGTAATGGGGTTCTACAAGCACACTTACGGGTCATTTTTCTCGTGCAGCCTGCAGTACAGTTGCTGGCCGTGGTGTGCCGGTGAATAATTAATAATCATCTTTTGGGGTCTGGGCCTGTGAGCAACCCTAATCTGTAGTGTAAGCCAGTCTTCACGGTCAAATATGCCTTGTCATGGCTACTTGCGACAGATGCTGGCAGAGTCTGGGAAGACTCTCAGTAGGTCCTCATTGGTCGGCCCATTGTTAAGCCAAGGCAGATATAAACAATATTTGTATTAACGAATTATACTATTACCTAATAATAAAGTTCAGTAAAATGATTGTGAAGGGATGAGTTCTGGAGAGATGCTGAGCGGTTAGGAGCACAAAGTGCTCTTGCAGAGGACCAAGCTCATTTCCTGTATCCAGGTTGATTGGAAGCTCATAACTGCCTCTTAGGTCTGGTTCCTGGGGGCCCAGAATCCTTTTCTGGACTCTGTGGATACCTGTGTTCACACATGTGTATATGCACACACACACACACACACACACACACACACACACACACAATTAAAAATAAGTCTTAAATGAATTCTGAGAATTTATTTTTAGAAATGTAATTTTGGAAATTGTGGAGGCTTATTACTTAGTGATGACTGAGTTTTAACAAGTGACTTAGAAAACGAGTGATCTGTCCCTGTTCAGCTGTACTAACTGACCTTATCGGACCATGCCACTGTTAGAGGTGCTGACCTTGGTGTGGCCTTGACTCTTCAGAAGCTTTGGTTCATCTTGTCAGGCACAGATGGGGCATTTCTATCTGGCCGTCATAAAGTAAACAGTGATGGAAGCCATTTCCTCCTTTCTCTGCCTCAGCCTTTCTGTCTTTATTTAAGTCAGGAAGCTGACATTACCTTTGCACCTGATCTCGGGTTTTCCCAGCAACTGTTGTTGGCCAAGTCTTCCTTTGTAACATGGATTGCAATTTGTTCCCAAACTTGGCTGCATGTTGGAGGGTGAGATCATCTGGAGAGCTTTTAAACAAACACCAGCATACATATACCTTTGGCTGGTCTGGCACTCACTGTTTAGATGAGGTTGGCCTGGAACTCATGCTTGCCCCTGCCTTCCAAGTGCTGGTGTTAAAGGTGCTACCCCACTTGGACCTGGGCATCTAGTGTGCAGCCTGGGCTGAGCATCGCTCTTCTTATCTCATTAATCCAGTCCGCTAGAGTATCAGAGTGAAATATATATGGGCTTGGAAATCCAACAGAATGGGCTGTGAACCTTGGTTTTCCCACATGGAGGCGTGTCCTTAAACTCTCTGAGGTTCTCCTTGACTCACTATAAAATCAGAACAGTAAGTTCTTTCATTTGTAGCTGTGTGTAAATGCCTTCATCCTGCACATGACTTAATAAAAGCCATAGATCCCCCACTCCATCTCTTGGTGGTCACCTCGTTGATCTTGTCTGTCATTTCTCCTTGGCCTATGTGTATCGAGTTTTACTACTAAATGGACCTCTCTCCAGCATCAGATCTATGTTCAGATACGTTGGCCGGCTCCCAGGTCATTAAATGAAAACCCAGTCTGCTCTGCCCCTTCCGTGCAGTCTCAAGGGTCTCTCCTTCCGCCAGTGAGAATGCTTCTGTCTGCCACCAGGCTGGAGTTTCCGTCACAGCTGTCAGTCCATCTGAGGGGTTGGCTCTCCTGCCTGTCCCACTGTTAGCCTTTCAGAAAGCCCTCCCTACTCCTCTCGGGCTGTGGTAAACCCAATGCTCATCAGCCCTCACAACGTCTCGAAGTCCTTTTCCTACCCCCACTCAGGGCTATCTCCTTTGCCCAGCTTATTTGTAGCTTAATGTAGTCGTGTCCCCTCAGTACCTTTAGACATTTACATTTCAGATTTTCAGACAGAAGCCTTTTAGATGACAGACAGGGACTTCACTGTTCTCACAGCCAAGGCTGTCCCTGGGATGTGGCCAATGCGTGGCTAATTATACAAAGTGACAATCAGCCCTACAGCTTGAAGCTGCTCAGATTGGAGGGCAGGGAGGGGGGCTAAGTAGCTCTGAGGTCTCTGGGCATTCTTTCAGGTGAGACAAGACTTTCATAGAGCACCTTGTTCCCACCTCTACTTCTTAAATCTGCCAAGGTGACAACAACCACACTCAGTGTCACCGCAGCTTCCCTGGGCATTCGTGTGAGGATTCTTAGCCTTGAATGTTCACTGCAGGTGCTCTTCCCAGGACCTGGTCTGACCCAGGAACTCAGGAGGTATGGAAAAGGGTAAGGGGCTAATGGTCCACGCTGCTCAGTGTGTGGTCTTTCACCACCATTGATCCCTGAGAACCAAGCAGGGCAGGGAAAGGTCCCAAACTAGCATTGGCATTCACTGGTCTTAAAGAACAGTACCTAAGACCAACCTCAGTAACAGAAGCATCTTAAGCATGCAGCAATTGATTAAAAATGGTGTCTATCCCAGCACTAGAGGGGCAGAGGCAGACGGATCTCTGTGAGTTCTGATCTACAGAGCAAGTTCCAGGATAGGCTCCAAAGCAATACAGAGAAACCCTGTCTCAAACCCCACCCCCAAAATGGTATCTAAATGAAACCAACTTTCATTAGGCCATTTAGAATCCCCCCAGTGATTGAAAACAGTTTAGAAGAGCAAGGCTTGATGTCTCAGGCTCCTGCCTTTTGCCTACTTGGGTTGTCTACTCTTCAGCTAAGTTATCACCGTCATCTCTGAGTCAATTAGCCAAGTTAGGAATCTTAGGGTCACCCTTGACTACATACCTCATTCTTCAAATCTAATTAGCCACTCATTTCTGAAGACCTCTTCCCTGGTTCCCTGTTAGTATTTGGTCTTGAATGTCCCGCAAAGGCTCATATGCCTTAGACTTGGTCTCTAGATGGCGATGCTGTCGGGGTGTGGTGAAACATCAGGAGGAGGGCCTGCCAGGAGTAGGTTATTGTCGATGATGTCCTTGCAAAGTATTTTGGGGCCCTGGTTAATGCCTCATTGCTTCTTTGCTTCCTGGCTGCCACGAGTTGAACGGCTTCGCTCCACAGCATGTACTCCACCATGATTTCTTTGTTCTTTTTGACCTTACCACTGGCTCAACCAGAAAGAGCCAATGATCACAGACCGAAGAGTTGGCAACTCTAAGCCAAAATAAAGATTCCTTTCTTTAGGAAGGCTTTCTTGGAGAGTTTGTCACAAAAATAAAGTCTTCATCTACTTTGGGCTTCCATTATCTTTTATTTGTCCCTCGATACAAACTTTTGACCTTCTGTCTTATGGCAAGTTTTGCCTGTTGCCTGATGGGTCTTTCTAAAACCTGCCAGCGATAGCTATGCTTGGCGCCCTCAGTTGCTTTTCCCTTACCCAAAGAATTTACTGTAGACCGTATAGTGTGCTTTCATATCTGACCACAACCTAGAGTACCAGACTCACATTGGCTCTATTCCCACTGTACCTCAGACCCCACAAACATCTCAGGGGATTCCATGTCTCTGTGTGTTTGTATACATCATCCTCATCCTTTTTTTTTTCATGAGCATCCTGGTAAGATACAATTTATCCTGACTCCCTCTGGCAAAATGAATTATATCCTCTTTGTGTTCCCTCAGCCATCAGTACAAACCTTATTCAGCACTTGGCTGTGTTATTTTAATTATCTGTTTTCACATCTGCCCTGTTCAACTGTGCTTTAGTCATCTGGTGTTCCCCAGTTGCATCATCCGGAGAGCAGAGCTCCGCCCTAGATGCTGGTGGAATGAACGGGTGTGTTTCCTGTCTGGTGCTGCACATTCCTCTCTTGTTCTCTGTAAGAGTTATGTCAACAGATGAAATGAAACAAGCCTAGATTAGACAACAACCTCTATGAACATCTCAAGAGTGCCCATTGTCTGCCCAGCAAAACACACGTCTCAGCTCCCAGGAGGCGGGGCATACTGAAGTGAGCTGTAGAGTAGCCTCATTCTCCAGAGGTTTGTGTTTGGAAAACCCTGCTGATTTAACTCCAATGTTAGTCACCCATAAAATGCAGCCAGGAATCTCTCTGGGGCTGGCTCAAGTTGCAGAACATGTGCAGACTGTTTCCTAGGCTGTGCTTTGTTAAAATAGCAGTTCCCAGTTTGCCTCAGGTGTTCAGCTCATGGTTCACTGGGTATTTTAGGAAAATACGAGCAAGCATTCCAAGCCTTTTCTCTGCTCTCACAGTGTGTGAGCTTGTTTGTGCCCACGGCTCCCATGCTGCAGAGGACGTATTGCTGAGAGTGGCTTTTCCATCTCCTGGTTCTCTCCCAAAAGAACCATTTTGTTTTCTAAAGCTTCCTGTGGATCCAAGGGCCTGCAAAGCACCTGTCTCCAGGGAGCAGGAGTTGGTGTCAAGAGACTTGGTGTCCCTGATAGAGCTGGAGCCCTAGGCCCACGTTAGGGAGGAAGCCAACGTTGACAATTACCCAGGAGGCCATAGGTCTATCCAGATTGTCAGAACAAACAAAGGAGTAAACAAAGGACTTTTCCCTCCCAGCATAGGGTGGGGAAGGACTTGAAATTCAATTCTAAGTTTTATGTTATTCTAGCCTATTGTCAGCATTTGCCCCTGAGTATGGACTTGAAGGTTTCTCACTGTGGTCAGACTTTGCCAGACATGACAATGAAGGCCACTGACGGCCTGCAGCCTCAGACACTGGATGGTTGTATCTTGGGCCTCGGCTGCAGCAGAAGAAACTGTTAAAACAAAGGCAGGTGAGGGGCGTGGATGATGCAGTGGAAAATGCTTTTCTTTCAAAGAGGGACATCTAGGCAAGTTGCCATTCTCTGCGCCAGGGATATGCAGACTGGCGGTGGTGTTGACAAGGCAGAGGGGGAAACTGGAAAGACTTGATAGTCAAGTGACAAAGTAGTGACAGAGAGGAGGTTACTTCTGAGAGCTCTAGCAAGGGTGAGAACAGTGGGTCACAACCATGAAAGTCTTGTCTCCAACTCCGTGTCATCAAATAAGAACCTCAAGGGGTCTCTGTGAGGACAGAGCTACTTGGTGTCTGCCTAGGCAAACAGCATTTCCTTGTCAGAATCAAGAGACAAGAGTGCCTTCTAAGAAAATAGGTGTGCTTAGAGATTGGGCTACATCACTCAATTAATAACTTTTATTTTGTGGGGAAATGTTCTGTAGCAATGGTGAGCTGTGGTGTTCAGAAAGCAGGGACTGGGCAGCACAGGGTTCACTGGATCTAGCCCCTCTTGGTTGCTTCTGTGTACATCATCTAGAAAGCTTTGCTTCTGGATTCCAAAGTGGGGATTGTCAAGGCTCTGCTGGCTGCACCCTGGGATGGAGGCAGAAGTTCACAGAGGGCATAGACTTGGCCACACAACCAGATCACAGAGCCAAGGCAAATGTTCACATAGCAGAATACGGGCAGTCACACCTCTGGATCCTCACAGAATTCCCAGATATCTCACTTGATCTTCACTGCACACACTCACTCACTCACTCACCACTCACTCAGAGATTAAATGCCTACTAAGCAACATTTACCAATTCCGGTGATGGGAATCAGGACCATAATAAGGCAGGCTCTGGCTTTAAAGATGCTTCGAGCCAAGTAAGGGGACTAGACAAGAATATTCACATTCCCATTGATACTGATAGATAGGAGTGAATCCAATTACAAGGAGGCAATGGTGGGGCTCAGTTCTAGTGAGACCCAGTCTGTATGGGGATACCAATGCACGTCTATTAGCATGGCTGAGATGGGAAAACTTCACCATAGTGAGTGCAGGGAAGGGTAGAAGAAGGCAGGTTCGCACATACTGTGGTGCGAAAGTTCAACATCACTTCTGTTTTAGAGACTGACTGGGCTTGGATTTAAATCGCCTTAACCACGTGACCCAGCAATCCTGTTATTGAATCCAGTGGGAACAGATCTGGATTTTTAAAGCACACCAGAGCAGCATTGAGAGTGATAGAGGGTCTGTGTGTTCACTCCTCACAAACGTTCATTCTCATTGTTGAGAATAGTCTATCAAGTTGAACTATGACGTGGGAGTCATTTTTTCCCATCGAAGGAGTTGGGTTGATGGGAGATGTCCTTCTGTATGCTGTGAATATGTGTTTCTCTTTTTGGTTGATGAATAAAGCTGTTTCAGCCAATGGACAGGCAGGATTTAGCCTGGCAGGAGATCCAAACAGGGATAGAGAAAGGGAGTAGGCAGAGTCAAGGAGATGCCATGTAGCTGCCCAGGAAGCAAGAGACCTAGGCATCACCGGTAATCTAAGACCACATGGGGATGCACAAATTCATGGAAATGGGTTAATAATTAAGAGAGAGCTAGCCAACAAGAAGCCTGAGCCATCGGTCAAACAATTTATAATTATCATAAGCCTCTGTGTGTTTATTCGGGATTAAACGGCTGTGTGACCAGGGATAGAAACTGAGTACATTAGGTCTTTTTAGGTATTTTGTTAATGGGTAGAATTCTTAATGAACCTCATGCATCTAACAGTTTCGTTTCTGCTGCATGAGCTCCTAGGGTCAAGATCACTGAGCTCTTAAGTACTTTTGTGCTTTGCCTGATGTTTGTTTTATTCATTGGCAGTAAGTAAGTTATTAGCTGCTTTTCAAAGACCAGAGAATAGAAGATCAAATTGGTGAACTAGCTAACTTGGTAGGGTAGGGAACAGGTGAGGTTGGTAGCTACAGTTAGCGTGCCTCACCTGACCCTTTTCAGATCTAGCCACTCCTGTTCTGTTGCTTGTTCTGTTCACATCTTCCTCCTCTGGTCTTGTTCTCACCTAGAACATTATCTTGAAAACTCCCACTGTGTCAGAGGCACTGCTAACTGCTGGGATATAGAATATAGAAACACAAAGCCCCTCTTGGCAAAGGGAGCTCTGGGTGTTGGGAACCCCCTGAACTCTTTCTGTCTTGTAGTCACGGAGAACATCTCAAGTGAAAAGATTGAATCAAAAAAGAGAAGAAAAGAAGTGTGTCAAAGCTAGGATTTCATCAATAACTGTGACTCGACCTCCAGGACCATGCTGAGAGGCAGGGAGGAAATGTTTGGCTGGGCCGGCTGTGTAGGCAGAGGTCTGGAGTTAAGTAACCAGCACAGTGGGGGACAACCACAGATTCAGTGCCTAGCAAGGAAGGAATACAGAGGGCTCAGCAGGGAAAATGACAGGCGGGAACAATCGCTTCAAGAGTGAATGGAGGAATTTGGAAGTGAGTTCATTTTGTTAGGAAGGACTCATCCTTTCAAGTTCTTTTTATGCCATTGGCATAGTTTAAGGCCCTGGGAGAAAGAATGAGAGGAAAAAACACTTTGGGGGATGTTCAACTAAGGTACTGAAAAACAAACAAACAAATAAGCTGTCATCTACCAGAACAAGAGAGGTGGACTGTGGCCTATCAAGGAGGTCCAGGTCCTCTCAGTGCCCCTCACTCTATCCTGACACCCATCCCTCCTACCCTCTCCCCAAAGCCTCAGATACCTCACTAGCACTGTGGTGTCCTTTCAGGCCCCCCAGAGGGAGGTTCAACCTGTACCCACAAAACCCTGCAGGTTCTGACCAGGTTAGTAAGATGAGCAAAGAGGGTTGCTGGGGGCACTGTGGGTGGGGACCATCTCAGCAGACGATTGTCATGGGGATGGAGGCAAATGGTGCCCACAGGACTGGACATTACAGGTCTAAGAGGACAGTGAAACATTTTTTATTAGACATTTCACTGTGAGGCTGGGGGAGCCCGGTCAGTAATGTGCTTTCAAAACAAGTATAAGGACCTGTGTTCAAGTCACGGAGCCTACGTTAAAAAAAAAAAAAGTCAGGTGATGTGGGTGGTGTGTGCTTTTGGACTCATCGGTGGGTTAGGGGCTACAGAAGGGATAGCTATGGGGGAAGTTCTTATTGAAAGACAGTAGTGACTGATCCACAAGCACTTGGTGGTTCTCAAGTTCAGTGTTAATGTCCCATGCTAATTTGAATGGCAGCCACTAGCCACATGTGGGTAAATTTATTAAAATGAAAGTGCAAAAAAATATTAGAAGCTTATTTGTACTAGGCACATGCCACGTGATCAGAAGTGACACTGGGCTGGGAGCTGCAGTATTAGACTGTACAGATGTGAAACACTCAGTCATTCTAGAAAGTTCTGTTGGACAGTGCTAGGGGACTACCAGCCTCCCCAGGAAACAGATCCACAAGTTAGAGCACTGAGGTCCATCCCATGCGGCTCTGGGGTCTTGAGATAATGCTTTAATTTGTCTGGGTCTTGTTTATTCAGGAACAAGATGCAGACAATGACATGTGACACATGATTCCCTTAAGAATGAAAAGAAGAAGCAGTCAGTGGTGGCACCCACCTTTAATTTCAGCACTCACAAGGCAGAGGTAGGTGGATATATGTGAGTTCAAAGCCAGTTTGTTATACAAAGTGAGTACCAGGACAGGCTCCAAAAGCTACACAAAGAAACCCTGACTGGAACAAAACAAAACAAACAAACAAACAAAAAACAAAAGAATTGAAAGAAGATAAACTACAGTAACCCTTGGAGGGTGTCCTTAGGGGACTAATTCCAGAACCCCCTCCCCAGGACACTAGAACCTACAAATGCTCAGGTCCCTCATAGAAAGTGCAGCAGTATTCATATACAACCCAGGCACATTCTCCCATGTAGTTTAAGTGATCTCTAAATTTCTGTATAGCCCGATATGATGAAAATTCTCTGCAGTTAATTTATTATTCTCTATTGTTCATGGGATGAAAGAGCTCTGTGTATCTTCAATACAGACACTTTCCTCCCCAAATGTTTTCAATGTAAGGTTGATTGAATGCCCAATTGTAGAGCCCGTGGACAAGGAGGGGCTTGAGTGTATATTGTTATTATTATTATAGGAATCTAGATCTACTGTTTAACATGTATAGCAGCATAATAAATGCTCAGTAAATGAACACATAGATGAAGTAGAAGGAGGACAAACCAATAAGCAGATTATATCTGGTGAGTAGGTAGACCCCTGAACCTTGCACATGGTAGATCATGCTCCATCACTGAGCTGTACCCCCACCCCCTTTTTCACTTTTCATTTTGAAATCGTTTCTCAGGATGTTATACAGGCAGAACTTGAACTTGTGATCTTCCTGTAGTCTCTGTAGGAGTTTGGATGACAGGTGTGTGCAATCAGGCCTTGGCTCCCAATGAGCAGCTCCTGGTGAGCTAGTCTGCTATTGGCTGGTCTTCAGACTTTCTCATTGGTGTATGTTAATGAACAAGGAGGCTTACCAGAAAATAAGACAGATCATAACTCATGGAGGTATAATATTCTGGTTTTTGAAAATATACTTTTAATTTATCCTTTGAGAATTTCATATCTCTATATGATATAATTTGATTATATCCCCTTCTCAGGACTCACTCCAACTCCTCCCCTATCATTAAATCTCCTTCCCAAGTTCATGTCTTCATTTTTTAACCCAGAGTCTGGCTGACAATACATACATGGATGTAAGTTCATCTACCAGAGTGATGTCCTCTTTTTAGGCATCTCCTAAAGGTTCTGTAAGCCTATTTCATCTCATAAATAGCATACAAAGTTAGCGCCTTTATATTACAGAATTGTCCAAAGCCTCACTGCTTTGTGTAGCTGTTAGTTGCGTATCTGTGATCCAACCCTCAAGTCTATACCGTTCCTGTGATGCTAAGCTACCTTCACCATTAGGGAGGCGCATTCACTGTGTAGGCTGACATTGCCCACACTTTAGTACAGTGGTGTGTTATCTCTAATCTTTGGGAGGACTCTGGACTTGGTCCAAACGTGTCTGCATTTAGCTTTATTTTTGGCTTGTCTGATTCTTCACAGTATCATGTATACAAGGAACCCACAGCAATTCACCATCAGGTGTCTTGAATATGCAACAATGAGCCCCACCTGCACACCCCCCCCCCACATATCTGGAAATGCTGGCATCTAAGAGACAGTCTTGAGATCTGAGGTGTAATCATGACATATTGGGGTGTGTGTGTGTGTGTGTGTGTGTGTGTGTGTGTGTATTACTCTGTTTTATGCTTCAAGCGTGTAATGAACAGCAGGTTTATAGTTCTGGAGGCAAGGGGATCTCAGAGTGAGAAGTTTCATCTGGTTTTGCTGCTTCATCTCATGGTGGAAAGCAGAAGACAGAGAGAGGGTAGATTCTTTATTTTTCTTAATATATTTTTATTTAAATTAGAAACAAGCTTGCTTCACATGTGGATCCCAGCTCCCTCTCCCATCTCTCCTCCCTTGCCCCTCTATCAGTCCCGCCAATCCCCACACCATTCCCCAGGGAGGGTGAGGCCCTCCATGAGGGATCTCTAGAGTCTGTCACTTCATCTGGGTCAGGGCCTAGGCCCTCCCCCATGTGTCCAGGCTGAGAGAGGTTCCCTCCATATGGAATGGGCTCCAAAGTTCATTTGTACGCCATGGTAAACACTGCTCTACTACCCAAGGCTCCAGAGATTGCCGAGGCCTCCTCACTGACACCCATGCTGGCCTCCCAGCCATCAGTCTGGGGTCCAGGAGCTCCCCCTTGTCAGGTCCACTTTCTCTGATAGTCTTGACCCCTTGGCTCATCACTCCTCCATCTCTGTCACTGGGTTCCAGGAGTTCAGTTCAGTGTTTAGCTGTGGGTATCTGCCTCTGCTTCTATCAGTTACTGGATGTAGGTTCTAGGATGGCATGTAAGGTAGTGTCAATCTCATCATCAGGGAGGGGCAATTAAGGTAGTCTCTCCACTATTGCTTAGTTTGCCAGTTAGTGTCATCCTTGTAGATCTCTGGAAATCCCACCAGTGTTAGCTGTCTCTTCAAACCTATAATGACTCCTCTATTATAGTATCTCTCATCCTGCTCTCCCCCATTCTTCCCCCCACTCAACCTTACTGCTCCCCATATCTTCCTCTCCTCTCCTCTTCTCCCCATCTCTTTTTCCAGGTTCCCTCTCCCCTTTCCCCATGCTCCCAATCTGCTCATGAGATCTTGGTTCATTCCCCTTCTCTGGGGTATCTTGCATATCTCTCTTGGGAACCTCCCTGTTTCCCAGACTCACTGGCAGTGGAATTGTAGGGTGGCACTCCCCTGATCCATGTCAATAATCCATATATGAGTGAGTACATATCATGTTTGTCTTTTTGTGACTGGGTTACCTCACTCAGGATGGTTTCTTCTAGGGCTATCCATTTGCCTGCAAATTTCAAGATTCCATTGCTTTTTTCCACTGAGTAGTACTCCATTGTGTAAATGTACCACATTTTTTCTCTATCAACTCTTCAGTTGAGGGGCATCTAGGTTGCTTCCAGGATCTGGCTATTACAAATAGTGCTGCTATGAACATAGTGGAACAGACATCCTTGTTGTATGAATGGGCATCTTTTGGGTATATGCCTAAGAGTGGAATTGCTGGGTCTTGTGGTAGGCTGAGTCCCATTTTCCTGAGGAATCTCCATACTGATTTCCAAAGTGGCTGTACAAGTTTGCACTTCCACCAGCAACGGAGGAGTGTTCCCCTTTCTCCACATGGGAGGGTGAATTCTTACAGTTAAATCACTCTTGACAATGAGCCCATTCCTGTGATAATGCAGTTATAGAGCCCTCATGAATAATTCCTTGTAGGTATTTTTCTTCCAGTCTCTAGTAACTTGTGATGTGGTATTGAAGACTTAACGACTTTCACATTAATGCAGAGCACCAAACCACGGAGGGCAGAGCATGAGTGCTAGGTGGCATGTCTGAAACCACTTGCTCTGCTCTTTTCATCTGCTGTCAGAACAGAACAGAAAAGCAGAGCACAATGTGAACCCACACATGAGGACGAGCTTGCAGAAAAGAAACAAAATGCTGAGGGGTGGTTATCTTGACAAGCGTCAAATGTGTCCTTCATGGGCGGTGATGTTTCCTAGGCCTTTGTGGGAAAAAATGGAAGAATAATGCTGTTTTATCAATAGCTGTGTCTGTAGGGGCAGAAAATACTTTTCTGAAAATTCTAATTCAAATACATATTGATGGATTCATATACCTAACAGAAGCCGATCCCTGGCTGACTTTCAGGATTCGCTTTCTAATATACACCTCCTTTTTCTTACAGGAAGCAAACCATGAGAATGTCTGAATTTATAACCCAAGCGTTTGGTGCTACGCATGCTGGAGTTACTCATTAATAAATACTTCAGGAAGTATTTACACCAAGGATGACGAGTCTGCCATACTTAATGGAGAGAAAGGCATTTTACGTTTTCACAGTCCAAGAGTGGGTGATGCAGTTCATTATGTATTAGAGGTCTCTCAGCTCACATTTGGTTTGCAAAATAATAAAATGTACCTTTCTCTCTTAAACTCAGCTTACTTGAGAAATCTTTTTTGCAACCCACACACAGGAGAAGGGAAGAAATGCATATTTGTGGTAGGCAAATTTCCAAACTATGTTCCCATCAGGTGAATTGCAAATTGGACAATTCTTACTCAGTCAGGAAGAGAAATTGGGATGCGAAGGTTCGCTTCTCCCACTGGGCTATGGAGTAAAGGCTTAGGACTGAGGACAGAGTCTCACCAGGATGTAGGGATGGAGGCTCTGGGAGCCTCCTGTGCTATATATAACTGAGGGCATCTGAATTGATTTCTTCTGAATTCACACTTCTTGGATCAGTCGTGCCCAGGAAATCCTGTATGGCAGGATGCAAATGCTAAGTAAACTCAAGCCAAAGGAAGCAGTTGAGGCAGAACAGGGGAAGGGAAAGCCGTTCCCAGATAAATGAGATCATGAGTTGATGAGGCAAAGCAGGATGGGCTCATTGTTCCAGGTGACATGCGCCATCGAAGATGTCGCTGCATGCTGGACTTTAGGGAGGGGAATAGAAACTTAAAGGGGCACAAGCACCAAGTAGTAATGTCTGCCTACCAGACATGGCTTCAGATGCCAAAAATGCTGCAAGAATACAGGTTTCTTTGTGGGTGGATTTGCTAAGCAAGACATTTAAGGCAGGAGTCATTTTCCATGGTATGGTGGTATGGTACTGAGTTATGAACCTCCAACAAATGTGTCTAACTAAAGTCCTATTCTCTGTGAACCTGGAGACCCCACTTTATTTGGGATAAATATCATAGCAAATGTAATTAAGTCAGGCAACCCGGGGAGCCACCCAGGTGGGCTTTCATCTATCCCTAGGCCTGCAGAGGAGATGCTTCTATGGTTAAGAGAAGCAGACATGATGCATCCACATATCCAAGGGACACTGAGTGTTACCACAGCAAGAAGAGCAAGGAGAAGAATCTTTCTTAGGATGTGAGTGAACTTAGGCCTTCAAAGACCATGCAATTTTCTTTTTAAAACTTTCTTTTCATTTTATGTGTATAACTATTTGCCTACATGTCAGCATGTGTACCATGTGCATGCCTGGTCCCCTGAAGTTAGAGCTACAGGTGGTTGTGAGTCATCATGTGGGTATTAGGAACTGAACCCAAGTCCTCTGCAAGAGCATCCAGCGCTCCTCACATTATGAGGTTGTCTGTCTTCCCAGCCATTTTTCTTGTTAACTTTTTGGTTGGTGGCTTTCTGTTATGGCAGTGATAACACTAATACAGGGGTTGGGGAAGAGTTGTGGGGTTTTATTATGCAGACTGGCCTGTCTTTGACTAATTGGTTTCTCCTCTTCCTAATCTTCTGCATATCATTCTGCATCTTTTAACTCTGGCTTGTGCATCTGTACAGTTGCACAGAGAGTGAGAGGAGACAAGGAGTGAAGACATGAGCAGGAAGCCAGGCTGTGGATGTCAGATCTCAGATACTCAGTCATGACAGCTAATGCTCTTGCAGCAGTGACTCTCACCCTTGTCCCAAACCACCTGCACGGAACTTACACACGCCATTGTTCTTGTTGGGAAACTGTTCTCTCTCAGTCCCAAACCCACCCTAGTAGACTCTGCTAGGGGCCTTTGGGTGTCGAGGCAGAAGAATAGACTTGCCCTTTGTGCTCCCTTGCTGTCCTGGGAGCATAACGAAATAGGTCTTTGACGCTGGGAGTAGTATTGGTTTAGTAGCAGCATACCTGCTTCACTGAACCAGCAGTAGGAGGGTCATATCCTCTCCTTTGATTCTGAGTCTCAGCTCCAAGCACTGCCAAGCTTCTAAGGTCTGAGGTCTTCATGTGCCTGCTCAGCCCTAGAGCTGGTGACCCCATCCTACAGTTAGCAGCTTTTGTTACCTACTCATCTCTCAATAGTTCCAGGATTCGTGTAACTACTTCCCCATGTCTATTTAAATCACCAGTAGGGTTTCCGCTTTCTGATTGTACCCCGGCATATATGATATTTTCTGTGGGTTGCTTGGTGCCCCTCCCTCCCCCACCCACCCTCCCTCCCTCTTTCTCTCCCTCCCTCCCTCCCTCCCTCTCTCTCTCTCTCTCTCTCTCTCTCTCTCTCTCTCTCTCTCTCTGTGAATGTAATGGTTGGTACAGTCTAATAAAGCATTAAATAAAAAAGAAAAACCCATAAAGATTTGTATTCTGGCTCCTTACTTTCTAGTCGAAAAGTCTTGGTCAAAATACTTGGCTTCTTTGAGACTCCAATTTTCTTATTTGTGAAATGAGATTACTAATGTTTATCTTGTAGTTGAATGAGGTAATGTCTAAGAAGTGCCTGGCACCCAATGGGTTTTCGAGAGATGGCTATTATGCTATGTGTGTCAGAAATGTAACTTTGAATCTGTGTTTCACTCAAGAGGGACTTGTAGGCTTCTCTGAGCAGGCCTGCCCTCTGGTTCAGCTTCCTTGGTTCATTTAGGGTGTTTATTTTAGCCAAGAAGACTGCAGTTCTGCTCTCCTTACTGGCATTGGTTCAGGCTGGCATGAGAATGTTGAAGGGAGAGTGAAGAATGCAAAAGCAGTGGGTTTTAAATTTTACAATGAATCATGGTGCAAAACGAGACTATCATTAGAGACCACCACTGGGCCACCCGACAGCATGTGCTCACCACTGGCCGTTTGGCAAACTTCCACATGTCCATGTGCTCCTCATTCATTCTAGAAGAGGTGATGATGGCATCTACTGAGGTTGAGGAATGTGAATTAAAGTTCAACAAGTAATATCTGACTGGGATGGTTTGTTTAAGACTTAATCAGATTTTATTTGAAGTCATTCCCACATTTAAAGACTTCTCAACATCAACGGATATGATCTGTCAGTCAACAAACATATTCTCTAGGTGTATGTTGTCCAAACACAAATGTAATACCTGTGAATATGCCCTTTTACAGTTGCAGAATTCTCTAGTTTACAAAAAGATCCCTGAGTTGGCTTTGTACCCCTAGAGAGTATATATTAGAGTCTAATAAAGATGAGCTCCCCTGTTCTCTCTTCCCACTGAGTCCCTGACACAGTGTCCTGATGCTACCTACTATTGCTTGCATCAGGCTTGGTCTGTTCTGCATAGTTACAATTAGTTTTTCATCTTGACCACCCAAGTGTAGCATCTCAGGACCCTTCTCCTTCTCCTTCTCATTCTCATTCTCCTTCTTCTTCACCTCCTACTTCTCCTTCTCCTCCTTCTCCTCCTCCTCCTCCTCCTCCTCCTCCTCCTCCTCCTCCTCCTCCTTCTTTTTTGGTTAACTGGGCTTGCCTCAAACTCACAGAGATCTGCCTCTGCCTCCCTACTGCTGGGATTAAAGGTGTGAGCCACCACTGCCCAGGTAGGACCCTTCATTCCTTATATCTCTATCTGTACTTGATATTGTCTGGGTTGAACATTATCAGCCTCAAGCCACAAAGAATAGGATTGACTGTTGTAGGTCTTGCAAGAGGACCGAGTAGCTATCTTTAGGGAGGAATTCTGGAGTTCTCTGTATTCTCCTTAGGGATTCTTACTTTCAGATTTGTACTAATATTATCTTTTCCCACCTTTTGTCAATTGGTGAACATATGCTATATATACACTGTATAATGAATGAAACATATGTGTATATTTTATAAAATCTATGTACTGTATAAAGCATATCATACAATAAAAGAATTCTGCTATTTTACAAGCGCAGTGGACCATGTGATCTCAGTTATGTGTTTGTTTTCAGGGAAACTGTCTGTTGACTCGGTGACCTTCACTCTCCCTCCTATCCATGTCTGTTTCATGTATCCTTTTGCATTAGTATTTTTCCCCTGAAGAGAGATGGTGTGAGAATAGAATTTAAAATTACAACAATGTTTAGATTCTCAACTTTTCATTTAAAATATTTTAATTTTCAAAAATCTGTAAAAGCAGTATATGATACACCTTTGACTTTGAATTATCAATACTTTCTTTTTCACAATATATACATACACATATGTATGTGTACATATACATACATATATACATGTGTGTCTATGACCTAGCTAGTTTTATGTCAACTCAACACAAACGAGAGTCAGTTGGAAAGAAGAAACCTCAATTGAGAAAATACCGCCACTAGACTGGCCCAGGAGGAAGCCTGTAATACATTTTCTTGATTGATGATTAGTGTGGGAGGGACCAGCTCGCTGTGGATGGTCCACCCTGGGCTTGTGGTCCTGGAGGCTATAGTAAGGCAGACTGAGTAAGCCCTGAGGATAAGGCTAGCAAGCAGAACTTCTCCATGGTTTGTGATCAAACTCTTTTTCTCTCCTTTAGTTAGAGAATGGGTCTTCAGATATTTTGTGGCTTTCCATGACATTAAGATCTTTTTTCAAAAGCTCTGTCCTTTTTTTCCACAGCCCAGTGACCCTTGAATGTTGGCCTTCTTTTCTTATCTCGCTAAGGATTACATTACCCAGCTAATTATTAAGATTTTTGAAGGGTCTGGCCAGTTACATAAATCCTCATTGTGGGTGTTTCTGATCGTCTCCTCTCACTTGGATTCAACCTCAACATTTGAGGAAGGTTTATTTGTGAACCCTCTGAGGGTTGGGACAGAACTTGAAGAGCCATGTGATAAAGAATCTGATGTAACTGTCCAGACTTCTCAGCCATGAGTAGTCATACCATAGAGCAAGTGGATGGTGGAGCTGGCTGGCTCCAGAGCTTCTAGACTGGCAGGTGACGGGGTTCATAGCGACAGAGCCACCCTGGAAGAGTGGTCTAGAGAAACTGTTAAGGATTTGGAAAAGTGTAGCAAGGAGCACGGGGGTGTGCGGCACCTGGCAGTAAGTAGCAGCTTCCTTGACGTTGACTTACCCTCAACGTTCGAGAGACTCCTGTGGAAGTTTCAGAGATGCTAGGTGTTCTTGTTTCAACCCTATGGCTGTGATCAAGCACTCTGAACAAAAGCAGCTTATGGAGAGGTGTTTATTTCAGCTTACAGGTTACAGTCCACTTTTGAGGGAAGTCAGGGTAGAGCTCAAGCAGAAACAACAGAGCAGAAAATATGGAGGAACACTGCATTTCATCTCCTCTCAGGCTTACCCTTAACTCCTTTTCTTACACATTCCAGGATCACCTGTCCAGGGAATGGGGCTGCTCACAGTGGGCTGAACCCTCCTATATCAAACAAGAAGCAAAACAATCCCCCAAAGACATATTCACAGGCCAAGTGACTTACAGAGTCCTTCAACTGAGACACTTCTCAGGTGACTCTAGACCACCTCAAGTCGACAGTTAAAGCTCAATAGGGCACTTGAGAAGAACTTTGCTGGATAAAAGTGGGAGGGTCTCACCAGTTCTCCCTTTAGATGCAGTGGAGCCCAGGACTCTTCTTGCTGGTATCCTCCAGGGTGGAGGTCACTGTATAAATGATTTTGTTTCACTGGTAAACTCCTTTGTGGAGTTATTCACAGAACCCAACAGTTATGTGAATGTTAGGCTTTACAGTCTAGGAAATGGATGAATAACTGAAAAAAAGGGAAGACATTGAGATTTCATTTTCCTGATTGACGTGATGACCATTGGCAGGAGGATGAAAGTCAGGGAAGTGTTGAATTCTTTCAAGCTTGGAGGAAGAAGTTAAGAAATTTATGGTGTGAGAATGTAAGTTAAACCTATTTTTAGCAGGATTTTATTACTGGAAGTTCATGATAGAACAGGAAAGGCAGGTACTTGATTTCCTCCTAGAGAGATTTCCTGCTGTTGACATTTCCATCCCTTATTTTGAGACGTGTGTAGGAGGTCGGGGGCCCCCTTCTGTGCCCCCAATTGAAGTGCAGGTCACGCCTGCCAGTATCTTTCCCAACTTTGCTCCTGAAGCTCTTATGCTTGCAGGGGATGGGAGGAAATGAAAGTGGGATTTGCTTGGGAATACAGAGGGTCTCCTTGCAGCTGCTCTGTAGAGCAGGCTCCTCTCAGAGCAGGAGGTGAAGCTGATACAAGCTTGGCTTCTGGACTCAAGAGTCATTTGATCTGCTTAAAGATCAAAAGCGATCCTAGCCATGCTGCAGGCCAGGCAGAATGGAGCTGGTAGCTAGGTTTAATCATCTGCTCACTCCTTAGACAGAATCCTACCTGGCAGGCATGAGAATTGTGAGCAATGTTTCAGAGAAGGAAATTCTTTTCTTTAAGCTGGGTTTCAAACAAGCAATGATGTACTCCACTTGTAAAGAGTTTTATCATTGGCAAAACATTTTTGTAACTCGGGTTTACTCTTCATATTTGCTGCACATATGGGCAAAGGAAGGGACAGCTCATGTGAGTCCGTCTTTAAAGAGTTGATTCTGCCATCCCCACCCTCCAGCCTCCCATGAGCCTTCAGCTGGCAGCAGGGATGGGTGGAGGGGGCTTTCCCAAGTGACCCAAAACAAGGGAGCTGTTTCTGGAGTTCTGCCTTTTGTGAAAACACATTGGCTTCAGTGAATAGAGCTACTCACTTCCTTTTGTTATGAAGTCGCCGGGAGAAACAAATATGACCAGGGAGATTTCTTTCCTCTAACCAGTAGGAAGTAGAGTCGTGATACATGCATGGAGCATCTGTATGGCCCCAACTTTGGGAGAATGGTTTCCAGAAGGTCAGCAGGCTCTTCACCCACCATCAGGCAGTGCGTGCACATGTATGTGTGTGCATATGTGCCAGTGTGCATATTTGGGTGCATGTCAATTTGGGCGGCTGATAGATGGTGGCATTTTGAATACTTCTCCATAAAAGGCACGGCACATTTCAATGTGTCACTCTTAGAGAAGACTTCTCCCGGGAATGACAGCCTCCACCTACAACTGCAGCTAACTTTGGGTCGCCTTTCTCAGTCACAAGAGACGCAGCTTCTGCTTTAGCACTTGTAAAATTGATGAGGGGAGAAGCTTCCAGCATGGCACACCCAAGGGGCATGCTGGATGGTTCCACACTGCCATCGGACTGGTGCCAATGACTAAGAGTGATCCTAAAGACCCGCTCACCTCTTCTCCATTGGAGCGGAGCCAAGCACTGTTGTTTGTGAACATTTATGTGTTCCCGTGGGGCACTCTGTAGTGCAGCCCATTAAAATGTCACCCCCGTGCAGCTTTGTGTCCATGCCTGGAACAGAAGGTGCATGAAATTACGCACCAGAGGAAAAGAAGTGCCACCAAATCCTAAAGGCAATTTCTCCCAGGCTTAAGTGGGGATTTAACAAATCTAGAAAACAGGATAGAACCCAAACAATTCAGAAAAAATCCATTAAATATGCCCATGTTCACAGCAGCTTCATTTATAATTACCCAAATAGGGGAGTGACTAAAGTCTTTGGCAGAAAACGGGTGGGGGTGGGGGGAACGTGTGTGAGATATTGAGCCAATGGGATAATCTTCAGGGCTGGGTGTCCTGCGGCCTAGTTTTGGACTAGTATATAAGCACTTGTTGGATAGGTCTCTTTCAAGGACCAGTGGAATTTGGGACAGTGCAAGATACTGCTGGGACCACATGACCTGCATGCTCTAATCTCTCTCATAATGCTGATGATTCTCTTGGTGGTCTTTATTGTTACTTTTCCAGTCACCCATGGGACAGATGTGATAATTCTAGGAAACTCCATTTTTCTCAATATTTTCCCCTAAAATTCTTTGGGAGCTGATGCTTCTCAGGTTTCTTGCCTGGGGATTCCAGATGTCACTTCAGACCCCCAGGAGCTGTTCTAATTCAGCACTGACAGGTTAGGAGGAAGATGACCCCTATTTCTGTTAATATGTTTTGAATGAGATTGTTGTTCTTGAAAATATGTGCTTACCTTTTAGTTTACTAAAGGCAGGATGTACCTGTCCCGATATTTGGCCAAGCTAGCAAAATGATAAGGGCTGTTTTTGGTTTAAAGATATTTTGATACAAAAGTTGGGAAACAACAGATTTGACAAATTTATTTTTGCTGGAGGTTAATGTTGGAGGATGAGAAAACTTATTAGTGTGGAAAAGCATGCTTGTTTTTGATGTATAAATGAAGACTGCTGGAGGTATTTGGGGCTGGCCTCTTATGTGAAACTCATCTGGTGGTGGGACAGTTCATTTTTTAGTATTCACGTGCTTTCCTCGTCTCAGGACCTGAATCCAGGCTGTGGCCACACTTCAGCTTTCATAAGAAAAGCAATTCTGACCCCTTACAACATGGCTGAACCGTGAAGACAAACTATACTAAGTGGGGTGAGTCAGTCACAGAAGAGTGAATTGTGTACGGTCCTGGTGATGTGGGGGCCCCTTAGGACAGACAAACTCTACAACGGAGAGCAAGAAGCAAAGGCTGAGGCTGGGGTGTCAGGGAGCAAGGAGCATTCATATGTATTGAGTAAGTGCTCAGGCTCTACAGGATGAAAAGGGTCCAGACAGCGGTTGCACACCAGTGTGCAATATGCTTACTGTTACCATGGACGGGAAAAGTGCCTGAGACATGTATGTCTATTTACTATAGATATAATGTGAGAAATCAAAATAAGACAGACTAGTTCTAAAACAATTCACTAACGAATGGCTTCGTTCACTTAGTATCTTAGGATTCCTGGGATCACAGCCAAGTGTGGTCACCAGAGCAAGGTTAGGGTCGAGGGAGATTGGCTGGTAGCAGAGGTGGGCCATATTTTTTTACCTGGGCTCCCTTAGAAGCCTCCATCATGGGCCATAGAAGAAAGTTTGTTGTGCAAGTGCCTTCTTCTATGCAGTCAAGACTGATAGTGTAGGAGCTGCACCCTATGTCTCCCTTTAGGAACAGACCATGAGAGGCTGGACAGATCGGAGGAAGCTACCTGGGTAGGTATCTGACCTAACTGAATGTTTGTTTCTCTGTGACATGTTGTAATCTTATAGTAGCCTCCTCTTTGTAATAGAAATAAAATCATAGGTTTGATTTAATAGAACAAGCAGATGATCAAGTTAGCAGTACTATGAGACACAGTTACAGCACCCACATTTATGATCATAGTCACTCTAGGGCACATGACACCATGAAGCTTGGCATGAATGGAGGTGTTGCAGCAAATTAAATTGAGGAAAGTGGTGGGAGAATTGAGTCATTCCACACGCACAGCAGCGTAGGCAAGGCACACTCAGAAAAGACAGTGTCGTACGCAACAGTATGCTCCAAGTTAGCTTCAGCAAGAGGATGTACAGGGAGTTACTCATTGCATGTGGTTCTGAACTTTGAAGTGTTGTTTCTGTAGAATTGTGAGTGTGTGTTCTGTCTTCTAGGTCCTGTCAGAGCCATCAGGATGGAGAGGACGTGCCTACGTGTGTGCTGGTATGTTTCTAAGTATGGGATCTCCCTAGATGAGGCCATAGCACTGTGTCTCTGTGAGCAGACCTGGAGATCTTGGAGTCAGACCGTGTGAGACAAATACAAGTACTCAGAATGACTGAACTTGCATTGAGGGTTTTTGTCTTTGGCTTTCAGCATAAGCTCATGGACGTCTGCAGATATGAAAAGTGGTCTGCTTATATTGATGAAGTAATTGTCATGCCAGCTTCCGAGCCTCTTCCTCAGGTGTGTCTGACCTTCTTCTCTGCTTCACAGAAGGGTCCTCCTGTCCCCTCTCATCACTTCTAGGGTTGGCTGTTTCTTTTGTTTAGGAGGCTTGTCTCAAGTACAGAAACTTCTAGGTGTGACATCAACAAATACTCAGTTTTAATTGCTTGTTTTGTTGTGTTGTAAAGGCTTTCTCTTTGTAACTGTGGTTGTCCTAGAATTCACTCTGTAGACTAGGCTGGCCTCGATTCACAGAGATCTGCCTGCCTCTGCCTCCTGAGTGCTGGGATTGAAGGTGTGCACCACCATGCCCAGCGAGTTTATTTTATACACAATACTGGTCCAAGCAGATGGCAGTTTGCTTTCTATTCGTGTGATAAAGTCCATGAAAAAGCAAGCTGGAGAGGAGAGGGTTTATTTGGCTCACATGTCCTGATCAAAGTCCATTATTGAAGGTCAGGGAAGGAACCAAAGGCAGAAACTGAAGCAAAACCGTGCAGGGATACGGCTTACTGGCTTGCTCAGTCTGCTGTCTTGTATACCCCAGGACCGCCTGCTCAGGGATGGCATGACCCACAGTGGAATGGGTCCTTCAGCAACAACCATTAACCAAGAAAAAAAGAAAACCCACAGAAACGTCCACAGGCCAATCTGTGGAGGCAGTTTCTCAGCTGAGATTTCCCTCTTCAGCAGATACATCGAGGCGTGTGTCAGTTGACATGAACTAACCAGGACAAGCATGACATCGGAAATCATTTGGTCAACTGCTGTTTTCTGATCTTGTCTATGCCTCCAAGACTTGCTTTGCATATCTGTTTGTTTTCACAACCCTCCTTGTGTCAGCTGTTGTATTCCCTGCCGTAGTTGTTGCCATGGGGATCTTGCCTAAGTCAGGGAAGGGGTTCTTGGGAGCTCTTTGAACAGGAACTCACTTGCTGAGAAGAAGGAGTGTTGAAAGCCATGACTACACAGGTCATAGGCCCTAGGGGAGCACCTTCCACTGTTAATCTGGTAAGTGGGTACAGCATTAAGCTGACTTCTAATGACTTAGCATTCTACCTGTAGATTTCAGAGTACTTATCAGTCCTCCTCAGAGAAGCAGGAATGCAGAACTGGTCATGGTGCAGGGAGTAAGAGACTGTGTGGTGCTCATCTTTAAATCGCATACCTGCTTAAGTAATAGGTAGTCTCCAAATCCCTATCATATGCCCACCCACTGCAGAGGAAGGGTGGAAACAGTGGAAGGCCAGAGGCAGGGGACGACTATAAGGACATAGGGTTTTCCAGACACTGCAGGGCACATATGAACTCATACACATGACCTGTGCAAACCTAAGCCAGGTGGGGGTGGGGGATGAGCGTGAAGTCTCATGCCAGCCAAGGAGCTATTGGCAATTGATAGCTGCCAGCACAGGGAGAGTCAGTTGTCTTCAAAGTGTGGTCTCTGGTAGGCTGACCATTCTCTAGTGGATGACCACACATCCAAGAATACAAAGCAGCACTGATTGGATTGGATTTTCTTTTTTAGAGGTTATAAGAGGTAGGGGTGGAACTGGAACTAGGGGAGAGGGTGAATGTGATCAAAAATAAATTGTATGAAATTCTAAAAGCATTATTTTTTTTAAATGAAAAGAAAAAGAGGCTAACTTGAGGTAGAAATTTGGGAGCTCAGACACTTCCTTGGGGAAGGCGGTGCATTTCTACAGGACATAGGAAGTGAGAGCTATTTTTGGCTAGCTTACTGTGCCCTGTGTCATGGAAGCAGGATGCTCTCTTGGTATTTGCTCAATTGGTAAATATTTACTTGATATCCTCTGGAAGATGACAACTACTCCAAAATATATCATTTGTCCTTCGTGAACTTTTGGTCTTATCTCAAAAGACATGTACATCTACATAGACTGCCCTGCATTGAGAGAGACATGTCCTACTTTGTCATTCAAATAGCACAATCCATGGAAAAGCTCTCTGTGGGTAAAGGGGAGACACCCAAAACTATAGGAAGAGGTTGTGTCGTTAACTCTATCTTCTCTAACCTCAGCATGTGAGAGGCTGAAGCAGGAGGGATTCTGTGAGTTCGAGGCCAACCTAGATTACTCATGAATTCCAGGTTAGTCTGGGCTATAGAATGAGATCCCTTCTCTTGTCAGTCAGCTGACATAAATCCTTATTGCCTTTCCCCACAAAACACCACCGCTACCACCACCGCCTGTCACAAAACCAAGCTAAACAAACAAACAAGCCTTTTGGGGTAGGGGATAGTGTACTTAAATTCTACACTATCCTGTCGATCGATTCCCACAGCCACTTATGAAATAACACTCTGAGGCTTAATATTAAATATAGTTGTTTGGTCAATGGCTTAGACATAGTAGTGGCTAACACTCTCCTTTAAATTAACCCATTTCTATTACTCTGTGTATTGTCACGAGGCTGTGGCTTACCGGTAATGCTCTGGCATGTTACTCCTTTGGAGACTTCATGGCATCTCCCTGACTCCACCATCCTTCTCTCTGTATCTTTGTTTGGATTTCCCGCCTAGCTATATTCTGCCTGGCCATTGGCAAAAATAGCTTTACTCAATAACCAATAAAAGCAACAAATATTTGAAGCGTACAGAAGGACATCAGAATAGAGACACAGTTTAGTCAGCAATAAAGTGCTCGCTGTGCACCCACAAGAACATGAGTTTAATCCCCAGAATGTAAGTCAGATAACAGACATGGCTGTAAGTTCAGTGCTATACACACAGAAACTAGGGGTCCTTAGAGGTCATAGGCCAGGCGGCCAAACTGAATCCATGAGGTCCAGTTTCAATGAAAGACTCCTTAATAAAAAAGGGCAGATGGCAATTGAGGAAGAGACCCAACGTCAGTCTTTGGCTTCCTCATACATGTGTATATATACTCAATGCACACTTATACAAACTTGTTCATACAACACACAACACACATACACACACACACAAACACACACTACTGTCAGAGGAATTCTCTATAGGGGGATGGGAAGTCACATTTTTATGAATTTTAACCCTAGGGGCCCAACTACATTCTCATAATGAATACTAGGGGACAAAAGTCTCTTCATGTTTCTATCAGAAGGAAAAAACATACTGAAAAAGCCAGTGCTGTCTGCTCTTATGAACTAGGTCTGCCCCCAGGGCTTTATTGGGTAATATAAGCTGAGGGATGGGAATTCCAAGAATGAATAGGAAAATGCTACAGATAAAGAACCCTGAGCAGAGATGAGGAATGTTGTTTCTGGTGGGCTGGTGAGACCAATTTGATGATTTTTACATAGACTGAATGTGGCTCAGAAAAGAATTAAGCGTGATGATATCCCAAGAAAAGCCCCCAGAAGCAAAAAGCAAAGACAAACACCCAAATGGAGATCCGATGGGGCAAGTATAAAGGTGCAACAAGAGACCGAATCATGTAGTACATGGCTCACTTCTTTCACTTAGCGCGGCATTATTTCTTAGCAACTGCAGAACAGCAGAAATCTGATGTCCTGAGCTTCCAAAAGGACAGTGAGTTAGCAGGAAAGCAAAAGAAAAGAAGAAAACTAATAAGAGTATTTGGGGATCTTTGAAAAGCAAAGCCAGTAATGTTTCACTTGAAGACACGTTCTTTCTGGGATCACAGCTTACTTTCTAGAAAAGCATTTCTCTTATTCGAAGGGAATCCTTTTGTTTGGGTCAGGGGGCAGTTGATTAGGAATCCATGGCTATAGTTCATGTGCGTGTCTCCCTGTCGTCGACCCCTGGGTTTGCTCCTGGGTGCTGCCAGCCTCTTTATGAGTCTGCTCTCTGACAACTGTTCTCTAGAACAGAAGAACTGTACGCAACAGAGCCATGCCAAGAACTGTGTTCCCTGAAAGAAATTTGTTCTGCAAATTCAATGACAGAGAAGCCTATGTCCATTTTCTGGCATTACTGGGCAGAGAAGTTGTGTTTTGAAAGGTCTGGTCTCTTTCTTCATGAGTTTTAGTGGAATGTGTTGAGTGCCTGTGTCAGCCAGTATGAGTAGCCTGGGTCCTTGCAATACAGCTCTCTCAGGGTTTAATAGAGCTTGAGACAGGATGTTATAGGACTAGTGGACGTTTTGGGTGTGATCTAGTAATTACCCATCCTTTCCTGGGTGGAGATTTGATTTAAGATTAATTTGGGAATGGCATGGTTAGTTTGCGTCATCTTAGGCTGCAATACTAAAATAGAAATTGGATAGGCAATGGTTGACTCACTGTGATAAACTTGTCACTTAATGCTGCTGACTTCGAGGATGGGTTTAATCAATACTTTTATAAGGTACAAGTCGGAGAGGTTTTTCTGTCTTGTTATCTCTGCTGATGTGTGTGTCATGATACACCTTTAAAAACAGGTTATTTTAGGAGCCTGCTGTGCATGACTTTGCCTTCTTATTCTCTTTCCTTCTTTCTTGCACTTACTTTTTTCAAAATGTAAATTACAAATATTGCCTAAATAATTTAAGTGAATTTAGGATGTGGTTTGGGGTTGTCCTTCAGTGGTATTATAACGTGCTGATAAGAACGGGTGAGCTGGGGCATTTGTCTGAGGTGATAGGTGAATGTAAGCCCTGAGGTAATAGATGACTGTGAACCCTGACGTAATACGTGAATGTGTGTCCTAGTGCCCACAGATGCTGGACGGGTGAAATGAAACTTCTACTCACTGGAAGGTCAACTTCTAATCCTAATGGCTATGAGCCAGAATCCATTCCAGGGTCAACTTCTAATCCTAATAGCTATGATCCAGAATCCATTCAGGGGGCCACTTCTGAGAGATGTTTCCACCGTGTGAGTTTGGAATGACAAGGTCAGGAGCATGGCAGTGTAGCAGCTGAGGCAGAAGCATACCTGCCATTAGGGGTTGGGAGGTCCCAGACACTGCCTGCTTGGGCGGTGGAAAGAGGTAGTGCAGTCTAGGGACACTGGTTGGAGTCTGGGGCTCAGCTGCTTACTAGCTGTGGATTGCTTGGAATGAAATCAAAGTCTCTGACCATGTGTGCTTGTGTGCCTGCTTGTGTGTGTGTGTGTGTGTGTGTGTGTGTGTATGTATGTAATGAATATAGTGGTTGGGGAATAGAGCTCATTTGGGAAAGTGCTGGCCTACTATGCAGGAGGTCCGGTTCAGATACTAGCTCTATAGAAACTGGGTGTGACAGCGCATGCCTGTAATTCCAACACTTGGGAGGTGGAGGCAGGTGGATTGGGAGTTCAAAGCCATCGTTGGCTACAAAGCAAGTTTGAGGATAGTCTGGGATACATAGACCCTGACTCAAAAAGGAAGAAAGAGAAGAGAAAGCAAGGATGGAATGGAGGGAGGGAGGGGAAGAGAGAGGGTAGGAGAGAGGGTAGGGGGAGAGACAGAGACAGACAGAGAGAGAGAGAGAGAGAGAGAGAGAGAGAGAGAGAGAGAGAGAGAGAGAGAGAGAGAGAGAAAGAACAAATATGGTAGTATCTACATTATGGAAGTTGGAAGTTATGGTAAGATTAAATGTGCATAAGACATTCAGGCATGAGTTTCAGACTGAAGTTTTATTACTACTTTTGAGAAGACAATGTTTAATGTATGTATGATGTGACCTATTTGAGGATGCCTGGGCAGTTTACCTAGAAGTCTTGCTTCATTCATTCATTCATTCATTCATTCATTCTTCCATTGATCCCTTTATGTGTGCAGTGCCAACAAATAAGCATGTGTACCACTCTGGGCAGTTATTGGTGAGTCGGAGTCTGTCCTGCTCTTGCCACTCTGGTGGCACTGACGGACACAAATTACAGTTGGAATCTAGGTGAGCAAGCCCCGCACTGGGAAACACACAGTCCTCTGGTAGCATTTGGAGAGGAGTGGAGAAAGGAGAGACCAGGATGACAAAGAGGAAGCCTGGGACAGATGGGGGTTCTGACAGTGGTCTAAGGTGTGTGTATGTGGTGGTGGTGGTGATGTATCACCTGTAGTTATTTTGGTTGGCCTGAAGTGTTGAGATAGGTGGAAACAACAGAGTTAATTCTGACCTTTCGATATGGCAAGATAATGATTCTCCTGTACCTCCCCAATGAGATTCCATGCCTCCAATATTGATCCCTGAACTTTCTTCACCAAAAATGGTCCAAGGGGGCATTTATCACATTTAGAACTGGAGATTGCAATACCTTCGTCCACAGAGATATGTTGAAAGGTAGCATAACATAGAATAATGCCATGCCACCCACTGCACTCTATTTAAACATGTCAAATGTAGAAAAAGAGAACAAGGACTTTGGTTTTTTTTCTGATAATGCAGAGCACTGTGTGGGTCTGCAGGGCACTGTGTATGTCTGCAGGGCACCGTGTATGTCTACAGAGCACTGTGTGTTGTCTGCAGAGCACTGTGTGGGTCTGCAGAGCACTGTGTGTGTCTGCAGAGCACTGAGTGTGTCTGCAGAGCACTGAGTGTGTCTGCAGAGCACTGTGTGGGTCTGAAGAGCACTGTGTGTGTTTCTGCAGAGCACTGTGTGTGTCTGCAGAGCACTGTGTATGTCTGTAGAGCACTGTGTGTGTCTGCAGAGCACTGTGTGGGTCTGCAGAGCACTGTGTGTGTCTGCAGAGCACTGAGTGTGTCTGCAGAGCACTGAGTGTGTCTGCAGAGCACTGTGTGGGTCTGAAGAGCACTGAGTGTGTTTCTGCAGAGCACTGTGTGTGTTTGCAGAGCCAGCCATCCGAATCCGATCAGAGCTTTATGCTGGCTTTGCTTGTGTTTGGATTTGAATCTGAGTGTTTTGCTGGGCAAGGCTGTCTACACATTGTTTCCATGGCACCATCACTCCCTGCTGTTTAATATCTGGCTCCTGTCCTCTCACTGATGTTACCTACTTGGCCCAGGGAGCCACTGGACTTGGAAACCTTTTCTCCAGGCAGCAGAGGTTAGAGATCCGGTCATTGTTTCCGACTGATTCATCATCAGCCTGACGTTAATTCACATAGTCAGGCATGGTAATTTCGAGGGAGCTTCTCAACTTCCACTAACGAGGCCTTTTAAGTTCTCTCTTCTTCAAACCCCCTCCTCTTCTTTTATCTTGCCCTCTCAGCACTTTGATAGCACAATTCAATCAAATTCCCTATGTAAAAAGCATATGGGATGCAGGAGTCATCAAAGTACAGGGCTAGCAGGAGGCGATGGGAGATGGATAAGTAAGGAGGTCGATTCTGTTGGGTGGGTTGGATGCCCTGATGGGGCGGGGTCTAAGGGAGAGTCGGAGGGAAACATTTTGGCTGTGCTGGGGCATCAAGAAGAAAGCAAGAGTTAGACAAAGGCAGGTGCACTGTGGGAAAAACGAAAGCCAAGGCTCGCATTCGGCACGCTGCCTTTAGGCTCTCACATGATTCAGGACACAGCTGGAGCCAGCGCTAGAGAAGCTCCAGCTGTGAGGAGGATCCTGCCCTCACCGCCCCGGTTCCTGGCGTGCAGAGTGATACTTGGCACCCCTTGGCAGCGTGCCAAGTTGAACCAGGCACGAAGTGCTACCCTGGAGGATATCGGCATCTTTCAAAGTTTTACTCAGAGAACGGAGTCCCTGTAGAAGGGAGGGCTGAGTCAGTCCTGGCAGGAAAAGCGAGTACACACACAGAGCAAACCCAAAATAGCTCCTGGGGGCTGACCAGGAGGAAATTAGATAACTGGTCTGTGTGGGCGATGCTCTCAGGAGACCAGTAAAGTGGTCCCTTCTGGAGGCCAGGGATGACTGTTATCGGGGTGTGGGGGGATGAGAGGATGGAGGGGTGGTGCTGGTTATCTACGAGGACACTATTTCTAAAAATGCAAAACGCAAAGCATTCTGTAGTGGGTGCTAATCCATGGGTGGGAGGCAAGAAGATTATTGACACCACTATTTGAAATAGTGTCCAACATCTTTGGAAATCACAAGCCGGCGGCAGTTTTCTGGTCTGTCTTCCTGAGTGAGGAGAAATCCCGTCACTCTCCCTGTGTCACTGTCTCGTAGGCTGTGGTATCCGGTTAAGAAAACACCTCAGAAAGGGGTGTCTGCGGTCTTGGTCCCAGACCCGTCTGTCTGTCTGGTTTGGATCTTTGAGTGGCAGGCCACCTGTTTAAGAATTTACAGGGCCAGATGCCACATAAACATGTTCCTTTCACCATCAGGTCTTTTTTAGGAACCTGATTCAGGGAAACGATGATGCCAGCCGTTCACACAGCTCCAGAAGTTCAGCATCCCCAAGGGCACTCAGTTGCGGAGCCTCTCTTTCCACTTCTTAAAGCCGCAGGGAGAGCCTTCCCAGATTGAGCCACAGCCTCTTCTGGGGCAGGGTTTCCATTGTGAGTAAACAGGAGAGAGGGTTTCACAAGCTTCTGGGAAGCCCTGGGACCTCACGCTCGTCATCTGCAACTAAATTTGGCCTTTTCGTTTTCCTTGCACAGTATACAATGGCAACCGTGGCACAAATTCTGGGATGGATTTAGATAAACAATTAGGTTGCTGAGGATGTTTACCTGCTGTGGGTTCAAGAATCACCAAGGGTTGTAGGGGTGACTGAGGACAAATTCAATTAAGGCGTTAAGAATAGAGAAAACCAGCAGTGTGGCTGAGCGCTTTCATTTGCCTCAGGCACATTTGTAATTTTCATTACGCTCGATAAACTGCAGCAGGTGAGAGTGTATTGGCCTTCTGAGCTTTTCCATGGTGTGGACACTGACTTCCGCGTCTGGGTAACTTTCTGAGATGCTTCCGTATTGCTTTTGGAAGCCATGGAGGATCCCCATCACCTCCTCCTAGGAGGTAGAGTGAATCTCTCCAAAGCTCTGCTGCACACCTGTACCCAGCATGAGCGGCTTCCTTCCAGCAGGGCATAAGCCTGCTTTCCTCTGTCTGGTGTTTGGTCCCCTTAAAAGTCATTTCTCACTCACTTATGTGTTGGGGCAAAAAAGTGCCTGGGACATAGCAGGTATGTATTGAATGCTAAGCAGCCATTCTATGGGGTGATGACAACAGGATAAAACGTAAGTCTCACAGAAAGACATGCAGCAGGCTGGTGCAGGAGCAGTTTAAGAATTCCCAGGGGTATGTCGCTTTGGGCAAAGCATCAGTTTGACCGTTTGTTCCACTGATGTGGTAATACTGCTTTCCTTCTAGATTTGGCGAGGAGTCAAGTGTTGCCTTAGTTATGAGAGTACTTTTCCAGTTAGGATGTTCCTTGCTCAGAGCAAAGCAACTACTGTGTCCAGGCCAGGACCCTGGCCAGCCACACCCCATGGTTCTCACGTTCTTTCTGATTGACCTTGAGCAAGGTGATTGCTTAGCCTGTCAAAGGAAACTTTTTTCCCCCATTTCTCAGAGCCATTGTGAGGGTCAGAAGCGCAACATCCATGAACATGGTTTCAAGTTTATTCATGTCTATGGGCTGGTGCCGTGATTCTCTTAGATAAGGAGAGAATGGATTTATCTAGGTTCCTCCTGGTGCCTGTGTTCTGTGTTGCCCTTTTCCATGCTCAGACCACCAAACCACGAGCGTGTGTACATGCATGTTGTAGTGTGGGGTGCCAGCAGCTGTGTTCCCAACCCTTGCTAAGCAATAACTCTCTGTCTGTCTGTCTCTGTCTCTGTCTCTCTCTTTCTCTTTCTCTCTGTCTCTCTCTGTGTCTGTCTGTCTGTCTGTCTCTCTGTCTCTCTCTCTCTCTCACTGTGTGTGTGTGTGTGTGTGTGTGTGTGTGTGTGTGTGTGTGTGTGTGATTCTTGGCAGTTTCTGAGAGGATAGGATGGGGGAAGAAAGTAAGGAGTACCTGCCCTGAAATCCCACCTTTTGGTGTGTTTCATCCAAGTTTCCAAACACACACACACACACACACACACACACATCCTTCTGGCTTATCTGTAGCCAGGCTGGTCACAGGGAATGTATGTCGTTCTTAAATTCATGATAAGGTTTCACAGCAAATCAGTTCAAAGTTCAAGTTCTGACCCATGCACTGAAAATAGTCTTTAAAGGATGGTTAAGACCTAAATATCAGAAGCTGTTGTAGAAACAGTAAGGAGTACACACTTAGAGCAGGTCTTTCTGAGCAGGGCTCCAGTTGTTGAGGAAGTAAGGCCAAACTGAGATCTCATGGAGTTAAAAAGCCTTTGTATAGCAAAGGAAGTGGTCAATCAAGTGAAGAGACAGCCTGCAGAATGGGGGAAGAAAACCTTTGCCAGCTAAATATCTGATAGATGGCTAGCAACTAGAATACACAACAAGCCAAGCGAAACATCAAGAGAGCAGAATGCTCAATCAAAAGTGGGCTGTGACATTTACCAGAGAGCCCAAAAGAAGAACCGCAAATGCTTAGAAATATTCAATATCCGTAGGCATCAAGAAAATAAAGCTTAAACCAGTTGGAGATTCCCCAACTCCAGTCAGACGGCTGCTCTGTCTTTTCCTGATACTAGGTCTTTTGGATTAGGAACCCTTGGAGGGGGGTATGTATGGAGAACAGCTATAGGGTGCCTGGTGGAAGTTGAAGGGAGGGGTAACTTAAGCCTGTGAGGCTGGTAGAAACTGGGGTCCACTTATAGTAACCCTTTGTGTGCCTCGTCCTTACTCTACAGGAACCCCGAGGGGCCTGATGATTGGCAGTCAGCAGTGAGGCTGGGGGAGGGGAGGGCAGCAGGAGCCAGCTCTGAGGAAATCCTACCTCTGTGGGATAGTTTACTTACCTGACTAGGAACAAGACTTAGAAATATTTGTGGAGAATTTCCAGAAAGCCAGAAGCCCAGGGAGTGGTGTTCTTGGCTACAAGGATAATCAGATTCCTCTCCTCAAGGCTCTGACTGGGAGACAGCAGACACTAGGGAGGGCCTGTAGAGACTGTGTGAGCTCCCTGCATGACCCCATGGTCAGGGGCTTCTGCAGATACTGAAACTGGAGGTTAGAACCATTGCTCAGAGGTAATTAATGACATAAACGTGATATTTCTTGGACTTTGTAAACTTCCCTTACTTTGTTAGCAAAATGTATTTAGAAATGAAAATTCCAGAGGGGCTCTGAGGCCACTGCACATAAGCAGCCACTCTTATGACTGTAGGGGCTTGAAGAGTTGGCCACGGGTGGGAGCAAGAGGAAAGCAGGAAACTAATTTTCAGAAGTGAGGGTGGTGGGGTATGACGGAGACTGAGACTCCCTGTGCCAGGTGCTGGAAGTGTCTCTCTTGTGTCCTCCTACCGATAGTCCCCTCAAGGTCACAAAGCTCATAAGAGATAAAGCCAGGGGTGATCTAGGCAGCCAGAGTTCTTGCTTGTGGCCCCTTCCGTTTCCGCCGGCAGATCTTGACTCACAACTCATGGGCTAGGAGTGGTGTCAGGTGGCATAGAAGAGTCCTTTATAGTTACTAGCAGGCGATGTGCTTTTATTTTTATGTTTTTGTAGACATAATCCCATGTATCTCAAGAAGCTCTCACACTTACTTGCTGAAGGCAATGCTGAACTCCTGATCATCCTGTTCCCACTCCCCAAGTGCTGGGGTTACAGTTTTAGGCAGTGGTGGAATCGAACCCAGGGCTAGGTATATGCTAGGCAAGCACTTCAGCACCTGGGCTCCACTCCCAGCCCCAGGTGTTTTTATTTTTAAGGATGAATTTGCACAAGCCTCTTCTTTGGCAACAGAAGGATGGGGTGTGGCAGGATGAAATGCCAAAAACATCTTTGCTTTTTGGCAAGAGCGTTCTGGCAGGCGGATGTGACAGAGTAGCTGGTTTCAGCTGGTTTGCTCCATTTAAATGAAATTTGACTAGGGATTTGGAGAGCATTATTGCATTGTTGGGCAATTCCTGCGTGGAAGTAGACAGGGCTTAGTGTTTGTTTATAGGTAAATGCCTCGCAAAGATCGCCACAGGTGAGGGCTTAGCCGAGGCAGCATAGTGGCATTAAGATATGGACGCACACACATACGCACATGGGCTTTAGTCTTCTTACTGGGATTTTCCCGAACGTTGCTTTGGGCTTGAAGATCACATTTCTCATGTGTTTTCAACTCAGGTAGCAGAGGGTTGGTGCAAAACAGATATATCCATGCTCTCTGAGTTTTAGTTTTATCCCCACATGGAGAGACTGACGTCTGAGGGATCAGAAAGTCTGGAGACTAACCAATTCCTCCCTCCCTCCCTCTCTCCCATTCATTTGGGTTTCTGACCCTCCCTCTCTTACTCCCCCTTCCCTCTCATTCATTTGGGTATCCATCCCTCTCCATGTATTATATTATCCATTCTCTATATTCTCTCTGACTCTTCTACTCCTGTTCTTGCCAAGGGATTGAGGACTCTCAGTGGCTCCTTCTTGAAACATAGAATACCTGTCCTTTCATGTTCCCATCTTCACTGACCTTGGCCTGGATGGTGCCCTCTTTTGTGTGACATAGAGTAGCTACCTTCCATTTTCAGGTTCTGAGTTACATGACAGCTTAGACAATCAACATTTGAATGGATGTGTCTGTGTTGGGAACCCTTGCCCATGGCTCCAAACCTGGGGACATGGAAGGCTGTGCTGGCCGTAGCTGCCATACCCCATTGTCTCCTGGGCAATTTGGCCTCTTGTCTGGAGCCAGCAGCCCCAGGGTGTCACTGCATCAAGCCACAAAGTCATGGAAGTTTTTCCACTGGAGCCAACCCAGTTGCTCTGGCAGGATTGAAACAGCCAAACTCAGGCACCTTCTCAAAACATAAGCACTTCATGACTTTTTCAGGGCCTAGGCAGCAAATCTATCACAAGAACAGTTTAGCTGTGCCAGGTGTGGTGGCACACGCCTTTAATCCCAGAACCTGGGAGGCAGAGGCTGGTGACATCCAGAGCTACACAGGGAAAACCTGTCTTGAAAAACAAAAGCTGGCAAGCAAACAACAATAACAACAAAACCCCAACAACACACACACACACACACATACAGGGGGGATGGGGGGCAGGGGGTGGGGGGGGCAGGGGGGGCGGCGGGGGGGTGGGGGAGATTCAGCTTTTGTCCTTGACTTACAGCTGCCTATGTCTGTGTGCCATCATGGTACCCTTCCCATCTCTCAATGGAAGGAGACGAACCACATCATATAAAGTGGTGCTTCCAAGGTTTTGTTGGAGCCCAAGGAGTCCAACGTCCCATGCTTTACCTTCTTTGGCCATTGTATGTACTCATATTCATCCCCCTCCCTGTCCTTGGTCTGTAGCCCAGGCTGATTTAGAACTCACTATGTAGATAAAGCAGAACAGTCCTCCTGTCTTCCTGCCTTTGCTTCCAGAACACGTGCATAACAAGTCTGAGATACATACTAGGGTCTCTTGTATCTTTTAATCTGGGGAGTTTGGGTGATTTTCATGTCATATAAGATCACTGACTATACTTGTACAAACTAAGATGGCCATAAAATTACTAGGAAATACGATCTATAGGACTAGTGTCAAATATATTAATCCAGCAAAAATACTTTATACTTTACATAATTTTATTTTATTCGTTCTGTCTATGTATATGTCTTAATTAGGGTTTCTATTGCTGTGATTAAACACCATGATTGAAAACAAGTTGGGGAGGAGAGGGTTTATGTGGGTTACATTTACACATCACAGTCCACTGACGGAAGTCAGGACAGGAGCTTAAAGAGGTCAGGAACCTGGAGGCAGCAGCTGATGCAGAGATCTTAGAGGGTACTGCTTACTGGCTTGCTCTCCATGGCTTATTCAGCCTGCTTCCTTATAGAACCCAGGACCACCAGCCCCGGGTGGCCCCACCCACAATGTGTTGGGTCCTCCTCTATCAATCACTAGTAAAGAAAATTCCCTACATCCAGATCTAATGGAGACATTGTCTCAACTGAGGTCCTCTCCTTTCAGACAACTCTAGCTTATATCGTGCTGACATAAACTAGCCGGCACATTGTATTTGTGTGTGACATGTATATTCATATGTGCATTGGTACACATACGTATGTGTGTGTGCAGGTCAAACAAAGGCTGACATCAGGTGTCTTCTTGATCTCTCTTCACTTACCGAGGCAGGGCATTTCATAGAGCCGGGATGCTGGGATTCACACTCTTGTCCTACACTTTCCTGGTAAGCATTTTATCCACAGTCATCTCCCCAGTTCCCTTTGTTCCTTCTTAATTTACTTCCTGCTCAAAGTCCTTTATTCAACACATGTCTACTGAAGTAGCTGGAATCTAAACCAGTTTACCGTCTGTCGTGACTTCGCAGCCTTTGGGCTAAGGTCAAGAGTGCTCTCATTTGGGCCAGTCTGTTTCTTAGCAGCCGGATTGTTTACTCCTCTCCCACCTGTCACTCTTTCTCCTTTATTCCCACCTCACTGTGCTCACTCAGGACTTACCGTACATCTTATCCTAGCAGTTACCTGGGTATCCTAGCAGAGCTCCTGGGCCGCTTCCTTCTTGACTTTCATAATTCCTCCTGGGATGGGATGCCCTCCACCCCTTCTGAGCATGTGGCATGTGATAGGCTCTTAATAAAAATGCACTAGCGGAACGGACAAATGCCATGACTCTTAAAGGTGTTTATAAACCACATTCTTGTTGAGGATTGGCCAAGAAAAGGGAAACAAGCAGAGTAGTTTAATGTGGATTTGGTTTTGAGGGTTGTGGCTGAACAGAGAGAGAGGCTGAAAGACAAAATATCAGATGTAGAAAATGCTAACTTTTAAATGTTTAAAAAAATTTAAATCTTGTCCAATTTTTCCGGGGAGAAAAGAAAAAAAGTGCTGTTCTCAGAGAACCACACTGTTTATTTTGTCTCCAGGGCAACGGAGTCAATACTCACTCAGAGAGGAGGAGAGAAATGGAGACAGTCCTACAGAGTGGCTTCTGAGTTCTGACTAAGTCACTTAAGACATAAAACAAATGCGGTTTTCCTAAACAGAAGAGTAGCTACCAAAGCCAAAACCAAAGGAAATTAAGTCGGTTATCTGATCGAAATCAATCATGTTGGAGCCTAAGAAGACAGTGCAATGTTGAGGATTTCTGTGAGTGTTCAACCCAGTTGATGGTTGCTGCAGGGAGACTTATCCAGTAAGAATGGTGTGCAAGAACCGACTCCTAGCTGGGCAGTGGTGGTGCATGCCTTCAATCCTACACTCGGGAGGTAGAGGCAAGAAGATCTCTGAGTTCAAGGCCAGCCTGGTCTACAAAGTGAATTCTAGCTAGGGCTACCCAGTGAAACCCTGTCTTGAAAAACAAAACAAAACAACAAAAAAAAAAACAAAACACAACAAAAAAAGGAGCCGTTTCCTACAGCTGACTGTGAAAGTCAGCCCCATGTGGTGGTGTGTGAAGGAATATGGCCACATGACTCTCATTTCATTTCCATCAGGAGCCGATTTCAGGTCTGCTTTTTAGTGTGGTTGGTTGTTTCCTAATTCTAGCATTCTGTGCTTCAGTTCATTGCCATGGAGACCAGCGTTTGAGCAGTTCTTCTGAACAGGCTTTGGTGAGTGGGTAGAATAGGACCCTGGTAAGTATCCACTTGAGTCCATGACAGCTTCTGAAGTGGAATGTTGGATGACTGCTTGGGCAATAGCCATAGCTGGTTGTCACAGGCTTCCTGAGGCTGGCCTTTCTTCATTCATCACTCTCTTTTCATCTGTTCCAAAGTTATTTGTTCAGTGCCTGATGATGCATGCTCATAATGAGTGCGGATAATAGTACACCAGATGGCTTTCAAGGTTCTCCTGTAGAGTCTGGACTCCTCATCCTTTTCAGGATACTCTCCACACAGACCACAGCAGTTGCCTGTGCTTGCAGCGGTTGTGTGTTTAGGATGAGGGAGGTCTGAGCTTCTCCCTCACGTCTTTGGCACTGATTGTGAGAGCTCCACCTGCCGTGGCCCCTCTCAACATCTCTATCTGCACACACAGCTACAGCATCAAGCCTTTGGAAAATAGGACCCTAGAATGTATGGGGTAGTGAATGGTACAAGTCTAGAGCGAAGGAGTATATGAGAGCCAATAGAACGTAACTCTTCCCTCAAAATCCATGTGTTTTAGTGCCACTCTCAGGAGAGAATCTGAACGGTAGTGTGAAACAGAGAATTGGACCTGGAGGCAAGTGATAGCATCCAATATAAGAACAGCACCCAGGAGGCAGTAGTGTGGGGCTTAGGACCCCACAGGACACTTGAGGCCAAATACACAACGCCTGACATCTGAAGTCCATACCTGTTAGTAAAAAATACTTTTTTTTAAACTCACAAATGACCCCAAAATGTCTCTAAGGAAAACAAAAAACACAGATGTTCATTCTTCGACTTTTTAAAGAGTTTTGTCACATAGCCCCACTGTAAAATGGAAAATATACCATTCTGAATGTATGAGTAGAGGTCAGTATGGTGTTTTGTGCCTGTGACCCCAGCCTTGGGGAGGCTGAGGCACAGGAATGTGGAGTCCAAGGACATCTAAGCTACATAACAAAACCCATCTCACTTTTTTAGAAAATTAAAAGGCAATTACAGCTAATACACCTACCCTACCCTACCAGGTCGCTTAGCAACCTGGTTCGCTGTAGAGTTGGCTTTTGCCTTCTGATTACATGGCCGACTGGAAGTTGGGATGTGCTGTGACATTCCTTTGTCATGAGAGGGTACTGTCCATAGTTAGCTTGGGAAAAGATCTAACTAAAACTTGCCATATGCTTTTTTTTTATGAATATGGATCATGCTCACGTGAGGAAAAATGATAAGTCAAGTTAGAAGTCAGGGTTGGTCTGTGCATATATGACATATGCACACACATTACTCTTTGACAGCTTGTACACATGTACAGTACACTCTGGTCATACACATCTCTATCTATACTCTGCCACTAAGTACCCATTTCACTTCCGTGTCTCTTTGCTTTGTAGCTCAGAGGGTTTAACCATGATCCCTCCAAGGGAGCATGAACAACTCACTTCACCATTGAAGACAATGAATTCCTCCCCCCCCCCAGCAGTAGCCCTTGACATGACCTGAACATGCCATGCTGTCCATCTCCTATCCGTGACAAGAATGTTTACACATGTATTTTTTGTAATGGTTTTATTTAAATTAAAAACATGATGCTTCACATGTCAATCCCAGCTCCTTCTCCTATTTCTCCTTCCTTGTCCCTCCACCAGCCCCCCAGCCTCCCACCCAATTCCCACATCATTCCCCAGGGAGGGTGAGGCCCTCCTTGGGGGGATCTCCAAAGTCTGTAATTTCATCCAGGGAAGTACCTAGGCCATTCCATATGTGTCCAGGCTGAGAGAGCATCCCTCAATTTGGAATGGGCTCCCAAAGAACATTCATAAACCATACACATGTATTTTTAATGTGGTGAAATGTATAGAGGCTTGACTTAATTTGAGACAGAATAAACAGTGTTGATTTTTAATGTAATTATTAATGTTGCTCCCAGTAAGCGCTAGTGAGGCAGCCTCCTCCTAGCCTGCCTGAAGCTCAGTTCGCAAAGACAGAAGTGTTGGAGGAACCAAGACCCGGTGTGGCTCTGGAGGGTCCAAGGGGTCTTGTTGAATTGGTAACACAGTTCATACCATCTTTATGGAAGATTAAGTTATGGGAAGCACCAGTTTTATTATCATACTAGTAAAATTAAGATCATCATACACTGTCCTGGTTAGTTTTTTTGTCGACTTGACACAAACTAGAGTTATTTGGCAATAAAAGGACTCTTAACTGAGGAAATGCCTCCGTCAGATTGGCTTAAAAGCAAGTCTGCCACGCATTTTTTGATTGGTGATTAATAGGGGAGGGCTCAACCCACTATGGGTGGGGCCATCCCTGGGTTGGTGGTCCATGGCCTCTGCTTCAATTCCTGCCTCCAGGTTCCCGCCTGGAGTTCCTGCCCTGAATTCTCTCAGTGATAGACTGCCATGCAAGGGAAACAAACCCTTTCTTCCCCAGATTGATTTTGGTCATGATGTTTTATCACAGCAATAGAAACCATAACTAAAACATAAGCAGATTCCACAGAAACGTCACCAGAGTGGAAGAATCTTCACTGTATTTTTTCATAGTTTTGTGTGTGTGTTTGCTTTTTTTTTAAAGAGTCTTAATTTGTTTTTCTAGTTTCAACTCTGTCATAATTTTCTGTCTCTCTGTGTTTTTGGTGGGATAAGTCTATAAAAATGTATGTGATAGTGAAAGTGTAAAACCCTAAGGGAAACTCCATGATGGCTTTTGTCTAACTGTAAAGAAGTTCAGCGAAATAGAAAAACAGAGTTTGCACTGATCAAGTGTTTATTTGAGTGACTGGTCAGCTTAATCTAGCTGTGTGATGTTTACTTGTGAGTTAATTACAATGAAGTGATTTTTTTTTAATTACAAAACTAAGTGCCCTAGAGAGAACTAAGAAAACAAGTTACACAAGTGTAGCATGTGGTGTGTGTGTGTGTATAAAACTATGTCGGCCAGGATAGCCTTGAACTCCCAGCCGTGATCACAGGCATGCACTACCATGCTCAGCTTGGGTGACTTTTAAGTAAATATTGGTCTTAGAACTCATTCTGTATTGGCATCTTGCAAGAGCCTGCTTATATGTGAAAACCTTCCCCTGTGGGGAAAGAGCTATGAAAACTTTGTTTTCATGTTTGGGCATGGATTGGTTAGCTTGGACGCCATAATAAAATATCATACTCTGGGTGGCTTAAACAATAGAAATTCATTTTCTCGTTGCTATGGAGTTTGGCAGTCCAAAATAATGCACCAGCAAAACTGGTTTCTGGTAAGAGCCCACCTTCTGCTTGCAGATGGCTTCCTGTCTGTGCTTTCACTTACTAGGCAGGGAGCTCTCACCAGCTGTGTGAGATTCCTTCCTGTAAGGGCACTTAGCCCACTGTGAGCCTCCCACCCTTATGACCTTATCTAACCAAACTTCCAGAGGCTTCATCTTTAGACACCATCCCATGGATGGTTAGAGCATCAATGTCTGGATTTGGGATGGCGACAATTGAGTCTGTATTCTGACCCATCGTTCCCTGCTTTCTATAGCTCCTACCTCTGAGAGTCACGCTGGAGTCCCAGCATGGTATTTTCTCTCTTTGGAGAGCTGAGTAAGTTCCAGTGGGATATTCAGGAAGAGTCTTAGCCAAGTTTACAAAGGGCAGTGTTAACGACTATGCTAGACTGGGTATTGGGAACCTCAACATAAGTCCACACGGTTCTAAGAAGTTCAAAAATATTCTGATGTTTACTTTTCACAATAACCCTAGAGAATGGTCTTCTCTTCTTCTTTTCACAGATGTAGTACAGAGACACTGTGCCACAGCTAATTGTCAAACCAGGGTATCTGTGGCCTTGGTCCCAGAACCATTACTGGTGGGACAGATGATATATAACCAGGAGATCGAGGTAGCACTTCTGGACAGGGTGTTGTGGAATACACTTTCCCTCCCAGGTCAGGACGGAGGCCAGCATATGGGGCTGTTTTGTGTAAAGCTATAACTGCAATAGATACATGGGTGTTTTCCAAACTTACAACAGGCATAGACTTGAAGCTTCTACTTCCCTCACTGTTAAATAGTGAACCACACAGTCCTGTTCTTGGCCTAACCCCATTTCCTGCTTTTCAGTTGGATAAAGATCAAGGCTCTCTTGATTTAGGATTACAGGATCAAGGGACAAGACAAGGCCTGTTCAGTCATCAGAAGCTTTCCAGGGACACTGTGAGGGACCACCTGGGGAAGGGTGCCATGTCGGTATCAAGAGCTCTAGAAGATTCTGCGGAGCAAGGAGCACCTTTCTGTCTGAATTTCTGCTCAGGTTACCAAGAAAGTCCAGAATGCTGGCTGTTCTACAGTCCAGTACGCTGTCATGCCCTGGTGGCATTTCTATCTGACACTGACACCAGCTGTTGCTACAGTGCTCATCTGTGCCTGTTTCTGGTTGTGTGGCTGGAAGGGCGAGGGAGGTAGAGTGGGGAGATTATGACTACCCTCCATGAGCAGAATGGAGATGGGGTGTTCTGCAGAGAATTCAGCCTTGTCAGTAGGTTCCTTTGTTACCTTTTCAGGCACCAGCTTCCTCCTGTCACATGCATGTCCACGGGGCGTTAAGGAAGCTAGCTGTTTTCCTCAGGTGCTGTGGGTTGTGTTATCTTCCTGGAAGGCATGCATGCCTCAAGATGCCATCTTTTTACTTCTGACCACATGTCACCACAAACCTTTCCACTCTGAGGGCCAGTGTGTCAGGACAAAAGTCCCCACCTGGTGTTTCAGGATAGTGGCAGTTATAGCAGGGAGTAGAGGTTTGCAGAAATGGATGAGAACGACAAAAACATAAAAGAATCTCCTGAAGAAAAAAATAATTGAAGTTTTGTCTCATTGGAGAACTTTTTTCTTTCTTTTTTTTATTCTTCTTGGTTTTGTTTATTTGTTTGTTTTTGTTTTTCAAGACACTGTTTCTCTGTGACTTTGGAGGCTGTCCTGGAACTAGCTCTTGTATACCGGACTGGTCTCAAACTCACAGAGATCCACCTGCCTCTGCCTCTCGAGTGCTGGGATCAGAGGCGTGTGCCACCAACAACCGGCTTTTTTTTTTTTTCAAATTGCTTTTTATGTCACAGTTCAAAAGTGACACCTCAACACAGAATCATCACCTCCTGGAAAGATTGTAACAAGTGGCAATGGGCATGGCATGATCGGGAGACAATAGACAATGACCACTAGCATACTAAAAGAGAGAGAGGTGCTACGGGCTCATTTCACATAATCGCATCTCAGAACATGGTTTACTACGGTCAGTACTCTTTTGACAGACCTGCCCAAGGGACGGACTGTGACCAGTAGCCCAAGAGTAAACATTCTCCTTTTCTCGGCCATCTTAGGCTTCAGAGTTGGTTTTCTGACTCGCTCTACTGTGACAAGGCAGCTAATACACGTGCCATTGCTCGTGTAGCTTTGGTGGCAGAGAAATAGGTTAAGCATGACCAACAGACAGAACAGACCGTGTGAGGAGAAGTGAGTTCAGCTGACAGAGGAAGAAGGCTGGAACGTTGCCCATGGAGATAAGAACACAGATTTAATTTCCTATCCATTTCAACTTCAGGAGGAAGAAGTTGCCTTGGCAGCTGGATGGCCCGTCCTGCAGAAATCTCTATTTTTATTTTTACTGGGACTCTCCTCCGCTCCCTCCTGCAGCCTGCCTTCTTGCATGGGTGCTCTGTTGAGGGAACCTGAAGGGTCTCATTCATTCCTAAGGCTACAGAGGGAGTGCAGATTGCATTGGTGAAAAGTGCCTCTGTGTGGTGAGCAGGAAACCCCAGGCAGGGGCAGAGGAGGCTTCTCGCTGTCACAGGCTTCTCTTTCTTGCATCCTAGGTTAGTAAATGATGACCTCCAGCAAAATCATAGCCTGTTCTCACAAATGGTTCTTGTTTTTTTCTGAAACAGGATCTTCTATATAGCCCAAGCTGGTCCTGAACTTATGATCCTGTATCAACCTCCTAAGACTTAGGATTGCAAGTGTGTACCACCATATCACAAAAATATTTATTTGTTTATTTATTTGTTTGTTTATTGTAATACCGGAAATCAAATCCAAGGTCTTGCATGTGCTAGGTAAGCCCTCTCCCACTCAGTGACAGTCTCAGGTCAGATGACTTTTATTAACCAATAAGAAATCTGGTTTTGCCTCCTTGACACAGAGTGATGTAAAAACAACCAGTTAATGGGCTGGAGAGATGGCTCAGCAGTTAAGAGCATTGACCACTCTTCCAGTGGCTTCAACTCCCAGCACCCAAATGGCAGTTCACAATTGTCTGTGACTCCAGTTTCAGGGGACCTGAAACTTCCCATGGCAAAACACTAATGCACATTAAAAAGAAAAGAAAAGAAAAGAACCTGCTAAGATTCAACCTAAATAGGGTTGGCTCTTAGCAGGTCCCATTTCTGGTGTGTTCAGGCACCACTCACGGTGGATGCCGCCTCCTGCAGCATTCTCCTGTGGGCACAGGCATCCGCTCGCCCCTTCTTTCCCGACTATCCTAAAACAGTGTGACTGCTATGTAAGTTGTGCCAGGTGGGTGAGCTGAGTCAGGGATCCCACCAGTCCTCCAGTCACAGAGCAGGAAAGCCCGGGAATAAACACCGATGTTCCAGTTGATTATACGCTAGAAAGAAGGAGCAGCTTTTAATTACGGCAGGTCACTTGTCAGGTTAGCACAGCTGGTCTCACGGTGTCCAGCCAGGCTGCCGATGTGCCGTCTCTCTCGCCTCCTTTTGGCCCTCAGTCTCCTTTTCTCCAGATCTCACCACTGGTTGCATCTCTCCCATTGGTTAAATCTCGCCAGTTCTCGTTTCGAGTCGGTAAACATGTGTGGCTCTCTGTGTAGGTGTGTGTGTGTGTGTGTGTGTGTGTGTGTGTGTGTGTGAAAGGTGGTTTGTTTTGTCCCGTCTATAGTAGGCATGACAACTCAGGATAAGAATAGCACAAACAGTTTTCCTTAACAGGCAGGGTGGGGAGCGTAGTGGGCATAAAAATGATTCAGGCTACTTGGTGCCTTTAAATAGCTTATCATTAGTGGTGTGGTCATGGTTGGGGAGGCTCCAAAAAGGGGAAGAAGAAGAAATGTTGTGTAACCAGCTAACCTTGGAAACATCTGGTAGAGTGAGGTACAGGTTGTGTTATGAGATACTTTTATTTTGTTTTATGAGATGGAGAAACTTTTATTTTGAAGAGGATGTTTGGGTAGCTAAAGCTCATTTTCTTTTCTCTGGTGGTGCCTCTTGCTTCCCTCAGGACTAAGATGCTTGACTGGGTTAGGGAACCCAGAGTTGAGTTTATCGCTTGCTGAAGTTTTGGGTGATGGGCTCCAGCGTTCGCAGGATGACTTGGTGACCATTCCTGTGCTTCCTTGCCGTCTCAGCATTGCCATATCTTTACCATATCTGTGGAACCGCTTCTCACGGGAGAACTCTCAACTTCCAGAGGCAAAGACAGAAGGTCCTGTCTTCATCACATATTAGACCTTTATTTTTAAGAAACTAAATTCTTTCAGTTTCTTTTTCTGAACAGCTTTGCTTTCGTTGCTTCAGGCAGCTGAGACAAAATACCTCAGGCTGGGTAGCTGACAAAAAGAAGAATTTATTTCTGGGAAGGAGGCTGTAAAGTCCATAGGAAAGGCAATGGCAGTCAGTGTCTCCTGAGGCCGCTTTCCTAGCTCCCAGGTTGCTTGGTTGCTGGGCCCTCACTGTTGCAATTTAAGAAAATCAGCTTGTGTGAGAGAAGCATGTGACAGGGTTCAGGCAGAGGGTTTTTTATTAGGGATCATAAAAGGGGAACGGGAAGGGGAACAGATTGGCCTCCAGAGACAGGAGCAGCAGGAGAGAGGAAAGGGGGAGAGAGAGGAAAGAGAAGGGAGAGAGAGGGAGAGTGGAGAGAGAGGAACAGACAGAGAATGGGAGAGAGAGAGAGACAGAGACAGAGACAGAGAGAGACACACAGAGAGAGAGAAGGATGGGAGGTAGACAAGGCTCTTTTAAAAGGGAACACCGGGAATGTGCACAGTGGTGCTCTTAGTGGCTGCAGCTGAGGACATGTCCTGTTGGAACCCCAAGATGCCTGAATACTAACACTCACATCATGCATGGAAAGGAGAAAGCATTGGTCCCCCTCTCCATGGATTTATAAGGGCATCAGTCGCTTTCCTGAGGCCCACCTCCTGACAACATCCCCTGGATGGGTAGGTTGCAACATGTGCTTTGGGGATGGTGCATATATTCAATGCCATCAGTGTTTAGCGAGTGGAATGCCTCCATGTTCAGCGCAGACACATCATTACTGATTACAGGTGAGATTCTGTGGGAAAGGACTGGGGGTGGCAATTGGGTTAACCAATAGTATCGATGGTGACATCTTCTAGCACTCGTCAGGAAGGACATTTGTCTCATTTTGGTGACCAAACTTCATCCCCATCCCCTCTCCAGGAGTGACTCTTGCTGCCTTTGGCCTTACATAAGCTCCCTACCAGGATTTTTTCTTCAACTGTGGTTTTCTTGATACAACCCTGCTGCCTCCACATAGGTCTTCACATAAGACTTCAGATCAGATAGATCTAGGTTCAAGTCCTACCTCTGATGTATCTCTCAATAGCCTTGTGGCCTTGGGAAAGTTACTTAACCTTCTCAACGCTCATAACTTGTTTGTCATTGAGTCACTATGAGGACTACAGAGTGACTACAATGTACCTAGCCTGAATGCCTGACCCCAGGAAGATGTTCAATAAGTAGTTGCTTTTACTCATTGGCATTTATCTGGCAGGTATATGATGAAATTATTTATAGGATCTTACAGACTGACAACTCAGCAACTAACACCCACATTAGCACTAGTTCCTTAACAGCTCAAGACATGAAAGAGAAAGTAAATGTCTGAGATGTCAGAGACAGTGAGAGGCAGAGCTAAGCCTTAATCTCATTGCTGACCATATAAGCATTATGCTAGTCTCCCTCCTCCACGTTGTTTCCTTCAGTGGACTTGTGTCCAGTGACAAACTTTCCCATCAAGCAACAGACCTTACGAGGACAGACTGCGGAGTTAAGAGCAAGCTGTGTGGTGGTGGGCAATGGTGTGTTGGAAGGAGTAAGGGTCATGTACCGCCTAAGATGGCAGGACAGGTCACCAGCAGAATGGAGGACTGCTGTACCCAGTACTTCAGGCTGGGTTCTCTGTGATCCCAGTCACCCAGACTTGCCTGCAGTTCCACGTCTGAAGCAAGGGGAAGCACCCAGACCCTGGCAACCCTGGCATCAGAAGCCACATGCTTCCCATGACATCCTTGAGAAGCAGCTTATGCTTCGGGTGAGAACCACTGCCAGTCTGAAAAAATCAGTGTTTGAACCTAGCAGTGCACAACAAGGCTGAGCAGTACTGCGTGGAGGACGCGGCCACCTCTCTTTGCTTTGGTCTGGGCAGGTTGTAGTGAATGATTCCAACTGATGGGTGGGAGGCAGCATCAAAAGTTGGGGGATCCCACCAGAGCTCAGGGACTCAGAAAATCAAGGAGAGGCAAGAAGAAGAAAGCCAACACCTGATCTGCTGGCTCTCCTGAGTTTTGCTGACTTCTCTTTGATGGTTGAATAGTGACATTTCACCTGGGGCCTCAGGTCCAGACACCAGTACTGAAAATAACACCCTCCATGAGAAGAAGCAGACAAATTACAGACCATGCTGGAAAAGTCTGGAGGACATATTTTTCATTTTAATTTGATTGTCTTTTTTTTTAATTGGATGACATAAGAGCCATGGGGGCAGGATGGATGGTGGTAGGCTAGGAGCATGCAGGTGTTTCAATATTGTTTCTGAACTGCTAAACTTCTCCTTCCTCTTTGTTTTTCTGTTGTTGCCTTTGGGTTTTGCCAATAGCATAAAGTTAGGTGTTGCAGAAGGACTCTCTCCATACCAAGTGAAGTATGAGCAGACCCAAAATGGGTCAGAGTGCCATCAGATACAGAGTATCACAGACTGTCTTTTGCTCAAGAAAGGAGTATTTTTCTGATGTTCTATGGGAGGCTTCTGTTTCCATCTCATGGGCAGAATGGGGTCAGCTGCCATTGCTTAGCTGGAAATGAGGAACCATTAAGTTGTAGCCTCTGTAATTGGAGGCAGGAGTGAGAAGAGGGTGGGACCTAGATGTTTGGGGTCAATTAACGTTGGTCTCAGATATACCCTGAATTCCAAGGAGCAGTACCATGGGTGCAGGCCAGGTGAAGCCTCATGCAATTAGATTACACTATACAGACACATCAACATGGCAGTAAGGGAGATGACCTTGACTTCTCAACCTGATGGGACTCTGTGCTAACTCCTTGGCCCATCAGTGGAGTAACAGTAGTCTGTTTCTAAGAGCGTGTAGGTGTGACCACTTGGAGAAAATACGAAAACTTCCTAAAATACAAGACATTTTCTACTGCCCCCCAGATATTCTCTGGAGGAATTTACTGCTCCTTAATAACCAGGCAAAGCTAGCTTGACGTTGGAGGCCTGTAATCATACTTCCTGGGAGGCTGAGGCAGGAGGATGTCAAGCTCAAGGCCTGCCTGGGCAATTTAGTGAGACATTGTCTCAAAATAAAAAGTAAAAAGAGAGTTTGGGATGCCATAGCTTAATGACAGAGTGCTTGCCAGCACATATGGGGTCCTAGGTTCAATACCCAGTACTGCAAATCAAAGAATCCAGTAAAATTAACTTGAGGCCCAGGAATTAGTTCTCCCAGGGTTGCTCCAGGGTGCTCTCTCAGAAGGGTTTGTGCTGGCAGGGTCACTGCATGAGACATAGCTGTGCAGTGACAGCTGGCCCAGATCTGCCTCCCAAGGCCTTGCTTTCTCTTACCACCAACCTCCTGAAGATTCAGGTATGTGCATTTTACTTAGGAAGGAGCCCAGGCCGAGCCACTGACATCAAAGTCAGGGGAAGTCCAAGGAGGAGAAGGAGCTGAATGCTGGGTTGTCCCCGCCAGAGCACCCCAGCATTGTCTCTTTAAGTTGCCTTTTCCCCTTCTGGGCAGGCTTGGTTTGTATTACGCAGACTTTGCCTGGGCCATTGTTTGTGTAGGGCTGGGTTCCCAGAGCAGGGTGGGCGGTTGATGGATTTGTTAAATAAGAGTGGGAAAGGACAAACTGGAATCAGGAAACCACTACTCGAGTCTCTGTAGACTTTAGAGAAGGCTCAAAGAGTGGGAAGCTGAACGACTCCATGGAACAGGTTTTAAAAGTCGTTTTTCTCTTGAATCGAATCTTTCACTTTCTCATGTGAATTTTTTTTTTGTATTATCATCTTGATGGAGAGCATAGATTTCAGTGTAGATGTCTGGTCACCTGCTATGCCCAGAGGGATTTTGCTGAATAATTATAATGTTCATTTAAATACTTTTCCTAGACCTCTGCTGTGTTCTGCTAAGATCCTGTCCCCTTACCAGGGTTCTTTGTGGAGTGGATGTGTTGCAAATTCAAAGTCTTTATGGAAAGGGAAATCCTAGATCACAAAGGCAACAAATTAGGTGGCTAATTTTCTCTCTTTACTACAGAGGACCCTCTTGGGGTTTGACAGAGCATTTCAGGTCTCTTACATAATAAAACATGGCATTGTCAATATTCAGATGTGTCAATGACACTCGTCAAGACTCTGGTGTACAATTTCCCTCAATGTGTACAGGATATCCTGTCTGGTTTTAGCCTCAGGACAGGTCCTGAGCTTGGAAGATGGTGACGTTACATAGAGACAGTGTCACTGGGAAGCCACTTGTCCACGACATTTCTTTGTTGATGAGTCAGACTACGTAGCAAATCTATCCACTGTTCCCTCAGGCCCTGGTAGATTTTAGTTGTTATGGTGTTGTCATGTTTGTTTGTTTGCTTTTTTTCTCATGGGAAAGAATGACAAAGAATGGCTATGGGGACACGTGTGCCTTTACCTGTGTCACTCTTTGCTTCTGCTGTGGTGCAACACAGTGGAGAGATTTGGTAGCTCACTGTCCTCTGGTTGAAGCAAAGGGAGGCAAAGAGAAGTCAAGCTTGGCCACAAGGATGTTGGGGAGATCCATTTGAGATGTTCAAGGCCATGTGTGAAGAGTGCAGTGGATTTCTGGAAAATTGCTCTGTGTGTCTTCTAGACGGGTACATTAACAACCCTTTCTTCAAAGAGTTTTTAAACAGTAGCCACCACAGGGTGGCACACATCAATGTCGGAGTGACAGTATTCCCTTAAAAGGAGCAGAGACTCGCCGTGTAGATGAAGAAACTGGACTTTGAGAAGACATTTCCTTCCACTGAAAATCAAGAGTGGAGAAAACAAACTAAGTCACCTAACCACTCTACTATGTCTTACTGATGTTCTCCTGTCCCCCTCACCCCAGGGGCTAGGTGGAGGGGAGCATTGGAGGTGGTGACCTAACCTGCCTGATTATCTTGAAATCTGCAGTTCCCTGTGGCCTAAGCCACCCGATTACAGTCTCGGAGTGAGTCTGCCTGTTCTCGTGTCTTTCCATCCACGCGGAAGCAGTCCTTATTCTACAGAGCCATGTTTGAGTCTTTGCATACCCACTCTGTCTGGACTCTGCTCCCTGTGTCCTCCTCTAGACGTTCCTGGTTGTTCATTTCTTCCTAGCAGTCCACTTTATCGTATTCCAGTCCCTCCTAACTCACATCCTAACTCACATCCTAATCACAACATCTCACCAGTGTTTCTGTCTCCCCAGTTCAGTGCAAGGACAGCAAACTGGGACTTTTCTGTCCCATAGATTTGTGCTTATGCATGATGCTGGTGACAGGTTTGTCAAATCAACTGGCCATACTATTCTCAAAGTTGAGAACAGGCCAGAGGCTTGATACCTCCCACAGAAACCTGTATGAATTCATTCATTCCACTGAGTCTCTCATGGGAGCTGCGGGGTGCTCGAAGAAACAAACCCAGAGTGTAGTGAGGAGAGCAGAGGCTGCCAGAATTGATATTTAGACTTTTGATACTGACCACCATCATGGACTAGGCCCTTTCTGCCTACCGCCTCCATCAAGTTCTATACCAGCGCTAGGCATTATCCATCCTTGTTTTACATTCGAGGAACTGAGGCAAAGGGAGATTACAGACTTGGTTTTAATATCCCAGGACAGCATACAATGGCAAAACTAGTTTTGGATCTTGGTCAGTTAAAGGCTAATGATGGCGTCTTTGACTATTGAGTCATACAGCTTTTGAATACCTTTGCCATGGCATGTATTTAAGTGGTATAATGATGGCAGGGAGATCAGAGGGCTGGAGAGGGGTTCAACTTGAATGGAATTGATTTTATTCTAAGTTTAGAGAAGTGCAATCAAAGATTTTCTAAAGGACAGCATCCCTCAATCTATTAGATGATTGAGAACAGTAGACTCCAAATGGATGAGGATTCCCCTAAGAATCTCATACTGGAGGGGAAAGTACAGCTGTGTCAGAGATTTCACACAGCTTTAACAACTTGTCAGACCAAACTACAAGATGAGATGGAGGTCTACACAATAATGGGTCAATGATGAAAAGGACCACCCCTTGACCTAGACTGCTTAGGTATGAATATCCTTGGCCCTCTATTTAAGTGTTAATCTCACTTCAGGATTCCAAAGACAGACTATGGGGTTGTGACCCAAGTCTGGATCCCCAAATTATGACCACTAGACTGAATGCCTTCCATCCTTCCCAAGTGGCAACAGCAGCAGTGACAGCAGCAGTAGGAGCATAGAGCAGCAGTGTGGGGAGGGTGTTTTTATAGCAGGGAGGCTTGGGGAATTCCAAGCCTATAGGTTTGTGATTGGCTTCTCCCCCTTCCCCCCCCAATGCCCTCCCAGGGAATTCCCAAGTTTATAGGCTTGGGATTGGCTGCCGCCCCCCCCCTCCTGGGGTGAGGGGAATTCCAAGTTACAGGTTTAGGATTGGCTGCCCCCTCTGGGCTAAGGTCAGGAAAGGGTCAATGTACATCTCTAGGCTAGGGAGTTACTTTCCTAGGCTTAAGATCTATAGGGAGTCCTACCTCTAGACTAGAGGTTACTACTTTCATACTCAAGGATTGGTTGGTTTTCCCTGCTCAGGGATTGGTTGGTTTTGTGTCAGGGCAGAGATGGCTCTGATTTTAGGGCCAAACTGTGTTTCTTTCTCTGGTCCATGTTAGCTTTTAGGTGCTAGTTTTAGGACCAGAGCATATTTCTTTAACTGGCTCTGACTCTAGGGGCAAAGTGTGTTCTTTTGGCTCTGGTTTCACAGTCAGGGTGTTTTTCTCTGGCTCTGGGTTCAGGGATAAAGTGTTTCTTTCACTGGCTCAGGTCCCAAATCCAGGATGTGTTTCTTTCACTGGCTTAGGGCTTAGAGTGGGGATGCTCTGGGATTGTGTTAGGTTATGGATCTTAGATCTGCTGGGGCCTGGGTCTCTCAGAGGCGTCACTGGATCTCCCTGGGTGGCCATATTGAAGAACACCCTTCCTGCTCTCCACTATTAATCTCCTTTAGTTGGCTTATTGAGGCTGGGCGACTGAATCTGACTTAGGGCACAGGCTACAACTTCAAGTTCAGTCATAGTAGAACTCTTAACTGGAGTCAGGACTGGAGGCTTGCACTGGTGCTGAATGCGTAGATAATATATTTAGAAAGCCATCCCTGGGCCTCCTGGAAGCTGGAACCCGTAGCATCACTGTTGAAAGGCAGATACGATGGGCACACACACGAGAGCCCATCTACCTACAGTTCCTTGATCTATGGTTGGAGATCGGGAGAGTTGAGAGGCAAATGAAAAGTCCTGAGTGGGGGCCTGGCAAGGTAGAGTGCAATGACTGCGAAAGAACTCCAGCAAGAGCTGGATCCTGGCGCCAGAGACTCAGCCCCTGCCTCATGTCTGCCTAGAGAGCTGGGCATGAGCCTGCGTTAGGAGAGGAAAGGCTTCCAGCTGTTCTCTATCAGCCCAAGGCAGTGGTCGGAGCCTGAGATCTGTCTGGACTTTGCAACCCTGGAAGGCTATGCTGCTTGCAGCAGACCAAAGGGCTGCCAGGAGGCCCCAGAAATGCCTGAGAACAAAGAGGCAGTAAACACAGGCCGAACCCTTTTACCAACTGGCTGTGTCCCAAACCAAAATGAGAAATGAATTGCTGGGGTAAGCAAGACTCTCTCTCTCTCTCTCTCTCTCTCTCTCTCTCTCTCTCTCTCTCTCTCTCTCTCTCTCTCTCTCTCTCTCTCTGTGTGTGTGTGTGTGTGTGTGTGTGTGTGTGTGTGTGTATGCGTGCCCATCCATCTGTGTCCTAAGTTGTTAGGAAAGAAAACCCTGTTTTAAATAGGAATGTTTAGTTTGGACCATTGAAAGCTGTGGACAAATGAATATAATAGCAAATTTGGTTTCTACAAATTTGTCTACTAAAACATTGTTCTGATGAGGCTGGGAAGTATTGGCACCCTAAGTTTTATACATGAAGCCAAAGGTTGCTGAGGTCGAGAGTGTGTTTTCTGAAGAGGGAAGGTCATGCTCAGTTTAAGCAGTGGCCTCTTTGGCTGTCATCTTTGCAAAGTATCGCTGATGAAACAGGCTCCTGGGAGTGGGTGGGTACTTTCTCTAACTTTTAAATAACACAGTTTCTTTGCCCTTATGGGGCAAAGAAAGAAGCTGATGTTTAGAATCAGAACACAAGTCTCTCAGAGGGGATCTGGTCTTTTAACCCAAACCACGCTGCATTAGCTGCTTTTTCTATGTGAAATACAAATGACCAGGCCAGTTGAATGTTCATCAATGGGATGTGCAAATGACTTCTTAATTATTCACATTTTTCTTCAATATTGAGCCTTGAACTTAGGGCTTTGTGTATGTTAGATGAGCACTTTACTACTGTGGTGGTTTGTAAGAAAATAACTCCCAAAGGGAGTAGCACTATTAGGGGGTGTGGCCTTGGAGGAAGTATGTCACAGAGAGGGTGGGCTTTGAGGTCCCCTTTGCTTAAGTTACATGCAGTATGACACTCAGACTCCTTCCTGTTGCCTGCAGATCAAGATGTAGCTCTTTCAGCTCCTTCTCCAGCACCATGTCTGACTGCAGGCCATCATGTCCCACCACGATGTTCATGAACTAAACCTCCGAAAGGGTAAGCAACCCTAATTAAATGTTTTCCTTTATAAGAGTTGCTGAAAGCTCGGTATCTCTTCACAGCAATAGAAATCCAAACTAAGACAACTACTAAGGTGTGTTTTGGGCCTATTTATTTATTTATTTATTTTTATACATTCACTTAAAATTTATTTATTCTTTCACAGTTTTATGTAATGTCCTTTCGTTGTGTTCTCCTCCTCATCTCTCTTAACCTCTGTCCCTCCTGATGAGCCACTCCTTCCCAGGAAGTTTTCTTCTGACTATATTATCTAGAGAGAGAGAGAGAGAGCGTGCATGCGTGTACACGCACACATTCACACACCTAAGTTTAATTAAGGATGCTTTCGTGAGCATGTGTGAGGGGTTATTTACTTGAGAAAGAGCAACTCACCAATGGATGTGATTCCTCCTCCTCCAGCAACCATTAATGACCCACAGGTTCTAGGGGGCACCCATGCCTTCCACTTGTCCATGTGCTGATGGATCCAGTGTGAGTTCATGGTGCAAACCCCCGTCATGTCCAAAAGGACAGTGTTGCATCATGCTCTTTCCCATCTGTTGCCTCCCACATTCTTTATGTTACATGCTCTTCTGTGTCCCCTGAGCATGGAATGTAGGTGTTCCGTTTAAGCCTAAGCTTTCTGTAGTTACATAGTCTCATCAATTCAGTCTGTATCAATAGTTACAGGATACCTGCAAGCAGTAGCTGTTCTGATCAAAGCTGAAAGCAGCCTTAATCTATGGGTCTAAATGTCAATATTTAGTTGGCAATTGGGCTGTATGTCTACTTTACAAAACAACAGTAGTTCCCTCCTCCCTCAGGGTTTATGTCCTCCCAAATCATGGGCTTTTAACTAGGATACCAGGACCAGACATGAAATCCCTTCTGTGGAGCAGGCCTCAATCAAAGGCATTTGGTTACCTCCATAACAATCATCCCACCGTTGCATCAGTGGGAACATTTCATTCCATCTTATATTTATTTATTTATTCATTTATCTATTTATTTTTATCTTGAGACAAGGTCTCATGACATTGCTTAGGGTGGCCTTGAACTCACTTGATAAACTAGGCAGGCACTGAACTTGCAACCTTTCTGTCTTAACCTCCCTAAAGCTTGGCTTACAGGTCCGCACCAACTAACCTAGATAATGTTTTGGTTTAATTGAATTTCAGCTGAGTGTGGTTCTCAAGAAGAATATCCAGCTGGCGAGGGATAGAGCCAATTTCTATATCTTCAGTGCTTTTATTTTTCTTATTGTTCACTATGGCAAGATAAATATGATGCCATAGACCCCACCCCTCAGACTTCGTAAACTCATGTATATACTTTAAACATGAACACCTCACCTATGTTGCTACTTGCGGTTTTCTACTTTTTGGACTGAAGTCAGGCCATGCATATGTGGTTTTTGATTGAGCTGGTGTTTTGGGAGGAGGCTCAGTGTGTGAGGGCTTTCCCATGCAGTATGAGCTTGAGGGATAGCGTAAGTCACAGCCTGAGGATGTTGGCAGGGCAGTTCACCATCTGGGAAGTTCTCTGGCCTTCTTCCATGAAGGGCTTGCTTCAGAGGTTCAGTGGGATCTTTACGAGATTGCAATGCCTGTCTTGAGGGAACAAGCTTAACCAGAACAAGGGCCCAGCAGAATACACTGTTTTGGTATCACAGGTGAGGCTGAACTCCACAGTCAACTCCACATAAAATAACACCATCTACATAATTTTCCTTTCTTTCTTTCTAAAGGTTTATTTTTAACGATATGTATGTGTCTGTCTGTCTTCTGTCCCTGTGTGGGTAGAGTACAAGTGCATGGGTGCCAGAAGAGTCAGATGCCCTAGGGGCTGGAGTTCTGAGAGGTTTTGAGCCACCACGTCATTGTTGGGAACAGAACCCTGGTCCTCTGGAAGAGCAGTCAGTGCTCTCTGCTGTTGAGCCATCTCTCCAGCCCCATAACTGCTCTCAAGAAAACTGTTCAAGTGAAGAAAGAAACAGCAGCCACCAAATGTCTTTCTATGTTTTTACTCATATGGCCATTCCCATGGACTAGCCTTCAGGTTTATCTGTTAAAAGGCAGAATATCCATGGTGCACCACAAGAATATAAAAAAGCAAGAGAGTTGTGAAACTCGGGCCATCTGACACTCACTAGCACTGGTTTTTAAAAATAAGATGAAGGTGACAGTCTTCAAACTCTATACTTTTCAAGATGGGGACGGGTGGTGCAAAGAAGGAAAGCTATTTGCTTCAACTTACACACTGGATTGTTTGTTCTTCAACAGCTATGCTGCAGCTGTTACATCTGGGTGTTGTTCTGAACATTTGGGGTACAGCAAGAGCAAAACTATGGCAGATCCCTGTGTTCATGGAGCTCACATGAGGGCTAACTGCTGAACTACAAATGCCAGGCTTAGCTTCTAAAGCTGCAGGCTGGAAAAGCCACACCTCGAAGCATTGGCCAAGGCCAGGTTTGTTATGGTAAGTTCTGTAGAACCCTGTGAGTTCCATAGGAATTGGTGCTTAAATCTCTCTTGTTCCACCCCTATTTCATCTATGTATGGGGGTGTCTGAGAACCAGGAGCTTTTTACTGAAGACAATGAATCTATCTGCCCTTTGTTATTAAATTCTTATGCCTTCTGGAGCAAAAATTATCCCTGTTTCCGTGGGGACCAGGCTCTCAGTGCACGTGGTCTGCTTCAGTGCTATGCACATTGCAGATGGGAAGCCCTGTGTTTTCGATTCATGCAGTACAGTTTGAGCTATATTCAACAGAGGACAGGAACTGTGGAGAGACTCTCCAAGCAAAGGTTTCTCTTTGGTGTTCTCTGTGGGCACCACTTAAAATCAAACACCATGCAAAGCCGCCTTTCTTTGTTCTTGGCCCTTCAAAGAACTGGCTTATTTAAATGCCTCCCAAACAATGAGTGGATCAGTGAAAAGATCCCAAGACCAGGACTTAGGAAAACTGGTTTTGGATCTTGACTCTGTGGATAAGTAGCTGGTGTCTGCTGGAGTCTTGGTGCGCAGAGTCTCTCTATCTCTGTCTTAAGTAAGAAGATAAACTCTCAATTCCCAAATCGCAGATGGCCTGAGTTTGGGAATTCACTGGGACAGAAATATTGATAGTTTGTAACCTATGATATAGTTCTGTCTAGTAAAGAACTGTATGAACAGCCAAAAATGGAATCAACTCCAACTTTTTGTGGTGTGCTTAGGGGGTGAATAGAAGAAGAGACATCCACGATTGTTATTGTTGCACTGTTATCAATCATTTACCAAGCTCTTGGAATAACCAGGCACTGCTAAAGTGCTTTGTTGTGCTACGTCCTCTGTCCCCCCAGCAACACGGTGATTTGGTTCTTTCTGTTCTCAACAATAAACCCATGGTAACAGAAGGCAATTTAGCTCACCCAGGCTCACAGGCTTAACAGGTGACAGAACAGAATCAAAACTGGGTCTGTATGGTTTCAAAAATCTATGTTTTAGAATCTGTTGATTTCAATGTCAAATGGGCACATGGTATGTGTGTGCGAGCACATACACACCTGCAGTTGTTGCTGTCTTGGGGTGAGAACATCTTGTCCATCTGTCCATCTTCCATCCCCTTTATTTCTGCAGTAGGAAGGTCTGTTCATTTCCCAGAGGATACCAGAGTCTGTCAAGAATCCAGAGCTCAGCTGGGTGTTGTTAGTGTACGCCTTTAATCCCAGCACTCAGGAGGCAGAGGCAGGCGGATCTCTGTGAGTTCAAGGCCAGCCTGGTCTACAGAGTGAGTTTCAGGACAGCCTCTAAAACAATACAGATAAACCCTGTCTCTAAAACAAAAAAACAAAAAAACAAACAAACAAAAAAAAAACAATCCAGAGCTCATACAAAGCCCCTCCTTGTCAGTCCTGCCTCAGCCCAGCCAAGGTGTGAGAGCAGCTAGGCACTTTGCAGAAAGGCAGGCTAACATGCAGGCCAGGTCAGAATTGCAGCTGAGTTTGTCTGACCTAAGGGCCTCCATAATTAGACCCTGATGATTTGTGTATAAGAACCAAGGGGGATTGATCCCCAGAGGGAAATAGACAGGTGCAACTTCCAGAACTTTTGTGACCCTTAACTCCAGTTGCCAGATGTCTCTTAATACTAATTTTTTTAAAGGCAATTTCATTCAGGATTCCAATCTCAGGGTTGGAATTTTCAGCCCTGGTGAGGAGGAGCACACAGTGAGACCCAGGAGATGTTGATTTCAAATGAATTCATCTTGCTTTCTGTTCACATTAACAAAGCTGCCATTGATGGGCACCGAGGGCATGAAAACCCAGAGCACATAAACCGGAAGAAGAAAATGAATCAGAAGATCGTGGCTTTGGGGACACATTGGCTGAGTCCTCTGTGTGCTCCCAGGACTTCATTCCACACCAGTAGCGCTGTCCTGTGCAGGACTGTGCTGATAACTCACGTGCAGACATCACTTCTGCTGGCAGACAACCTTCCAATCTCCCGAGTCCTTTTACAGCAAGTGCCCATGCGTTCATGTGTGTACCATAGTCTAGTGGCCAGAATTCTTTGTTACAGCAGATCTAACAGACCTGAGTGGCGTGCGTGCGTGCGTGCGTGCGTGCGTGCGTGCGTGTGTGTGTGTGTGTGTGTGTGTGTGTGTGTGTGTGTGTACTCTGCAGGCCCTGGGTCACACACTTGCCCGCTTGCTGTCCACACTGATTGCTATCAGGACAGTTTTACTGCAGACCTACTTTCTAAAAGATCATATACCTTTTCCCGTTACCATGGGTTTATTGTTGAGAACAGAAAGAACCAAATCACCGTGTTGCCGGGGGGACAGAGGACGTAGCACAACCAGATGCTGTTGTTTGCCCATGTTGCTGGGTATGCTAAACAACTATATAGCCCTCGGGTTCTCCATATCACCCTCCATTGCTATGGCTTAAGCCTCAGTGAGCCCCGCAGACCCCTCTGAACCGCGCAGTCTGTACCGAGGGGAACTGAGAGATGATGCTTTTGTTCCAGCCCTGAGCACCTGGCTGAGGTCCCAGGAACCTATACCAGAAACCAGCGAGTGTGACCTCTCTAGTCTCCGTCTCAGTCACTGAAAAGTATTAAAGTAGGCATGTTATTTGAGAAGTGTTGAGTTGGAGAAGACAAAGGGACCCTCTGACTCCAGGAGTGTGTAGTCTTTGTTGCTATAAGGCTAAGAAGCTCAGGGAACTGCCATCAAGGCAGATGTTGGGGGGGGGTGGGAGACCTCCGGGTGCATTGGAAGGGCTCCCCCCTACAGTTCCATCTCCCAGTGAATGCGGTTTATACCTGAAGGACACAAATCTGGGATTCGCTAAATAAAACCACCAGAAACCAAGGTCAAAAGGACTGAGGCTGAGAAGAGCAATACAAGTAAGTGCCTTGGAATCCCTCCTGGTGAGCAATGGCAAGACTCAGGGAAGCCCCCCCCCCCCATGGTGGCTCTGGTTGAATCACATACAGTAGAACAACGGGGCTGTTTCTCTGGAGTCATTTGTCAAGCTGACATGCCTGACCAGGGTTATTTAGGGCTTTCCAAAGATGTTCCCCTCCCTCCCCCCCTTCAGGAAGCACCTGCACAGAGTTGCGCTATGATTTTGCTCAATAGCACTTTGAGATCCCTTAAGGCCATCAATTACCTTTCTGTCCCCGCTGGAAAGGACTTTGGCTGAGGTAAATCAAGGGACACTGGGAGAGAAGGATGAAGAGGAAGAAGATGGGGCCTGCCCTTGGTATCTAAGCCTGGACACCATTGGGAGGTGGCTCTCCATTGATTTCTGTGAGAGTCTTTCAGGCAAGTGCTGTCTGCATCCTTGGCTACCTGGACCTGGATAAAACTGGATTGATGAGGTTCTGGGACAGGAGGTCCTGTGGTTCTCAACCTTCCTAATGCTGTGACCCTTGAATACAGTCCCCCAGGTTGTAGAGACCCTAACCATAAGATTATTTTCGTTGTTGCTTCCTAACTGTAATTTTTCTACTGCTATAAATCATAACGTAAATATCTGATATGGGGCCTTCTAAGGGGTCGTGACTCACAGGTTGAGAACTGCTGCACTACAGGAAAAGCAAGCCTGTCAGATGTGTGTGACTGGAGTAAATCTGGTCTTACGATTCACGTGACTTGAGGGAGAAGGAAGTCTGGAAAGGAATCTGAAGAAAAAGCATTGACATAGCTGGACTTGGAGAGGGCACTCGGGGGTGTTGAGTCTAAGGAGGGCTAGGGAGGAACCAAGAATCAGCCCTGGGTATGGGGAGACTGGGCTGCAGCTGTTCATCGCTGGCCCCTCCCACTGACAGCGCAGTGAGGGTCAGAATGGTGTCTCCGGTTTTGCTTTCTGTGTGCTGAGTTACCGTGCTGTGTCTCTTCACGAGTGGTAGGTTTGTTTCCTAGAGATCTGTATGAAAGAAAGCGACACCTTCCCACTTGGAGAGGTTCATGCGACTCCTCTAAGTTTACATTGCCCCAAACTCCAGCTCAATCTTTGTATCTACTGCTTCTAAGTGGACGTTCGTCTCTGGCTCTTTGGATCCACTCTGTATATGGAGGTCCACTCACCTCCCTTAAATTCCTCTTGAGCTGTGACTGTATTCTACTCAGAAAACAGTGAAATGTGTGCTAGTCATCTTTCATTTGATATAATAAACACCAGAGATAATTATTAATTTATAGGGATGAATGGTCTAAGACCCTCCCTCCACGTCCCACCAGTTAAACACTCCTCTTCCTGGGGTTGCTCCACCCTGGGGACCAAACCTAGTGCATAGGGTACACATGAGAGCAACACCTATCCATTCCTTTGCCCACCGAGCGCCTGTGATACTCCTGCCATGCCACTGAGCTTTGGGAAAACACTATGGCACAAAATACAGCAGGGCCTCCAGGAGCTCATTCAGGCTTTGTCTCTTTGTATTGGAATCTTAAGGACCCCCATCATGTGGCTTCTTTATGCCCCTAGGATATCAGGACATACAAAACTTTCTCTCCCATCCTCCTCTTGCATTGGTATGCCCATAGCACTCCAGCTTTTCATCTTCTCACGAGTTCCTCAAGAGACCATGTAGATCCCATGTAGAGTCCATGTAGATCCCATGTAGAGTCCATGTAGATCCCATGTAGAGCCAATGCAGAGTCCATGTAGATCCCATGTAGAGGCCATGTGGAGCCCATTTCTCCTCTGAGGCCAACCCAAGTCCTCTTCCTTTAGGATAATTATGGTGGCCACTTGGGGCTTATAATTCTCTAGCAGCTGGGCTCCCCAGTGCTCCTCAGGTGGCACTGCAAGGCTTCTGAGAAGAGATAGAGAGCACCTGGGAGTTTCTGGAATCTTCCCCAGGGCTCCTGTTCCTGCATTCAATTGGACAGGCCCTGAGGCACCTGTACTTCAGTGGACCCTCCCTGCCTAGTCAGCGTTCTGTTCTGAGTGGTGTGCCAACAGCTCAGGGCCAGCTAGATCTGCCACGACACTTGGTACCGGCAAGAAAAGGGAGTGGCCGTTACATTGCAGACCTCAAGGGAGAGAGGCTTGGGGACCGTTTTATAAGGGGGTCTTGTTTTACTGGTATGGAAACCAATGCACACAAAGCCACAGAGCATAGTGACATGAGACCCAGATCTGTTCTCCTTGTGCACACCGCTGTTTCTCCACAGCCCAGTCTCTGGAATCATCAAGAGCTTCCAAGATGAAGCACAAAGTGGGTTTGTTTCCTGTTGTGACGGCAGCAACAACCCGTCCTTCCTACCAACACACAAATTTATCGGATCAGTCAACACAAATGTGCCATCTTATAGTCTGTAGATTACAAGCCCAACATGGGTTGCACTGAACTAAAGTCAAAGCTGGAATTATAGGGGAGAAACAATATCCTTGTCGTTTCTGTCTTTTAGAGACTTCCTGCCTCTCTTGGCTCATGGCCTCTTTTTCCGTCTTCAAAACTTGCAATGCTAGAGTAAGTCCTTCTCATGAGGTGTCACTTCGCCTCGCTTCTCTTCCCCTCTAAGGATCTGATTACATTGCCCTCCCCAAAGTGATGCGTGGCACTCTCCCATTCTAAGTCATTTTAATGGTGGCCTTAACTTCTCTGGGATGTAACTCCATATTCACAGGGAGTGGAGTACTTTTTGGGAGTGGTGGTGGGCATGATTTTCCCTACCTCTGGGATGGAAAGCAAACAATTCTCTCTCTGTCTGTCTCTGTCTGTATGCATTTCTATGTCTGTCTTTCTCTAATTCTTTGTGATCTGAAAATTTTGCTCTAAAGATTTTCTAGATGGTTGTATTTCTCCCATGCTTCTCCTATGGGCTGTGAGTTAGGGAATCTGACAAAGATTCAGAGGAAAGGAATGGTAATGCTGACAAACACAGACAAGGAGACACCATGTGACACAATGAGATGAAGACCAAGGACAGAGTCCTAGTTTCTAAAGACTGGGAATTCCTAGCCCACACAGGGTGACTGACACTAAACACCTCAATGGGGCCCTGCATCGGAAGCTCTGCTGGCCACTAAACCGGTTCCTAAGAGTGAGGGGAGGTTCAGTGCTCTACCTCAGGCTAGGGTGACCACAGACCCATTACCTCACAGAATCTAGATCAGTGGTTCAATCTGTGGGACACGACCTCTTTGGGGGTCAAATGACCCTTTCACAGGGTCACCTAAGACAACCAGAAACACAGATGTTTGTGCTCTGATTCATAACAGTAGCAACATTACAGTTATGAAGTGGCAATGAAAATAATTTTATGGTTGGGGTCACCACAACATGAGGAACTGCATTAAGGGGTCACAGCATTTGGAAGGTTGAGAATCACTTCGTAGGTGGATCTTAGGTGTTTTCTTCTTTTTCCTCATGCAGTGAATGACCCATAGACCTTTGAACACCTGCCATCCCTCTTTCTTGTTCAGTTCTGGTTGGAGGTAGGAAATTATTTAGGTTCCTCTGTATTTCTATCTCTCTAAGTCTATGGGTTTTTTTTCTGCAAAAATCCAGATTTCATCTGTAGTTTTTAATGATATTTGGCAATGGTAAGAAAATCAGACAAACCCTTATTTTGGTCCTTTCTAGGATGGCGGGACAGTGACTGTCGCTGTACCTTTGTGGGGGTATGTGAGATCCAGGTCACATGTACATGTGGCCCCCTCTGATGGAACAAAGAGGGTGGGGAAGGAACTGCCTGTTGTGACTCAGTGGTCTTTGCAGGTCCCCTTCTCAGGTGTTGTAATGGCTGTTGTTGAATTACATTTAAATAGGCCTGGGGGTGGGGAATGACACAGGAAGGTAAACTGCGTAGCTAACTCACTCTTCCCTTAGGGGCTGACGGGGGTGGGAGTGGGGAAGTGGGGACAGGTAGAAGTCACAGGCTATAGGGAGATAAGTGTGTTGGTGACTGAGGAACTCTGGCCAGCCTGGCAAACATGGCTTGGCAGGCTCGCCCTTCTTCCCCAGTAACTGTCTTGCTAAAACTATTACATTGCATCTCTAAAGCTGCCAGCAAGGTCTACACCCTTACTTAATCACTTCTTCCTGAGGCTGACTACCAAGGTCCAGCTATCAAAGCACTGCAGTCCAGCCTTCAGAAGCCCCCTTTGGCTCACCTAATTAACATGCCCAAATAAAATTAAACACCTCATCCTAACATGGTGTTTCCCCTTTTCCCTTTATAAACCACCATTTGCCTGTGGGTCACATCTGTCTCCTCTCTATCCAGAGGCAGTCCATGGTCCTCAGGAACTAACACCCCTTTCCCTCTCCCTTGCTCCCGTCCCTTTTCCCTTGTCCTCTATCTCCTGTGTTTGTCTCTTATCCCCTGCCCTCTGTGCGGAGAACTCGGCCGTGGGGGTCCTGAGCCTATGCTTGTCCTTTCAGTGATCACATCCTCACCTCGTGGTAGGACACGGTCTGGGAAAATGACCACAGGCAGAAGTGAGGAGGAGTGTGGGCAGCGCACCCTAGAGTTGTAGCATCTCTATCTGCTACCGGTTCTCCTGGTTTTGTCTCAGGAACAAATACATTTCAATTTTAGGTTTTCTTTGATTCAAGATGTGCTTTTTCCATTTGCAACTCCTAAGTCCTGGACAACTTTTATTCTTGGCTTTCCTGTTTTCTCAAGACTCTGAAAGGCAAACTGAAGATGATGAACGATTAGAACAGAGTCCACCCCGTCCGTGATGGTTTTGGAGGACAACTGGCAAAAAGACAGTGAGAACTAACCCAGGTGAGATATCCCGGAGGTGTCTTCATGAGCACCCTGTGGTTCTGTGTGTTTCCTCTCTCGCCCCTTGGATTCCATCTTAGTTCAAATGGATCATGGCTCCAACCCACACAGACTAACGCTAACCCTGGAAACCCCAGGGAGTGTGCTTCTGTTCTGTGATATATATGGCGTATATCCCAAGCACAGATCAGACATTTAGAGAGTGTTTAACAGACAAACTTGGTTTCCTTGAAATATTTTTACATTTATTTACTCATTTGTGTGTGGGGAGGTGAGGCACACACTTGATGGCATGCTTGCAGAGTCAGGGGACCATTTGCTGGAGTTGGTCACCACTCTCCTTCTACAATGTGAATTCCAGGGAACGAACTAAGATCTTCAGGCATGGTCCCAAGTGCCTTTGCCCACTGAGCCATCTCCCTGGCAACAGAGAGGAAGGAGAAAGGACTAGAGAAGGGGTAGAGAGGCAAGAAAGGTAGACAAAGAATGAGCGAGACAGACACAGTTTCATCGGTTAAATGCTGATTAGATATGGCTTACATGTAAGACTATACTAGCTTCAACTTGTCATCCGGAAGCAAGCAAGAAGAAACCTTATTGTGATGACAGATGCTAAGAGTTAGGTGTGTCTGGCTTTAGAAAAAACTCCTAGGTAGACAGGCAAGCAGAAAAGCCAATGGGCAATTACTCATATGGGCTGTTGAGGGAGGAACAAGGAAGGTTGGACCCACATTTTAACCAGAAGTTAAATGAAAGCATATGGAAACTGTTTTTCAGATTCTCGTGTAAAGCTGGGAACAGCACACAAAGAGGCCGTGGTGTCTCCCTCAGAGGGAGCCTGTGAAGAAAAGCTAAGCTCGCCTTGTGGTTGTGGGGCCAGGTTTGTTTGTTCGCCTCTACCAAGCTGCAGCCACATCTGCTTTCCACTAACGTGGGGGAAGCGAGCTGTCCCCTTGGACCTCTGAACATCTTAACGTGATGCCTGTGGCCCTCACATTGTTTCCTGGAGGAGTTAGTGTTTGTGTGTTCCTTTCCCGAAGAAAGGGTTTAGTATGTTTCTTTATTTCTGCAAAATTCAATTGAACAAAACTGTCCGTGGCTTTTCTCAAACTTTGAAACTGTCCCAGATTTGGACACAGTGTTTATTTGTGCTGTTGTGAGACAGGATGGATCTGAAAGGCCAAAAGACACCTGAACTTTTGACTCTACTCTTAGGCTCAGGCAGCCGAGTGTGCATTGTTCTATCTTAAAAATGGAAAACAAGGAACTATTCATATCTTGTTTTCAGAGCCTTTCCCCCTCTTGGAGACTGTGCCCCCACCAAGTGCCTCCAAACACCCCAGGAAACCACCGCATCATTGTGAAAAGACTAATCGCCACACACCACTTGGTTTTCCTTCCTGGACGTCATGGGCCAGAACCCTGTGGTTCCCACGTTGTTTCTGTCATCGCTCCCCAGGAGTGTTAGCTGTTATGCTGAGCCCGGGTGGGACAGCCTGTCTCAACTCCAGCCCTTATGTAAGTGGCTGTGGAAGAACTGGCAATAACTAAACATTTTTCTAGTCCTTGTTTTCTCTGTAGCCTTGAAAACTTTTTCTCAGGCTTCTTCAACAGGACAGCGAAGTCCCTTCTTAGAAACAAGACTCATGCTGTAGGTCTAGATTCTAAAATCAGAACAAAGGAAGCTGAGATGATCAAAGATTCCAAGTTGTTGAGAGCTCAGGTTTGTAGGCAACTTCTTTTACAAGCCTGTGTTTCAAAAGGCCAGACCACATAACCACACTATAGGTAACCACAGAAAAATTGCCTGGCCATTGTAGGACCATAGGTAAAGGGTCATCAGACCATAGGAAGAACAGGGGCTAACCTGGGAATGGAGAAGCGATGTCAAGGTTCCCAGTACCAAAATTAGACTCAATGTATGGAAAAAGTACATTTGTATGTACGAGTGCCATGTAACCATATACTTGTAGAAACCACGTTTCTTTGAGCTATTCCATCTTGGGAACTCGAAGGAAGAATGATTTATGATATCTGTCTCAAACTATTCTGCTTTTAACTCCCATGACAAAATTTAGTGGCGAGCTAACTACAGTTCCTCCCATCTGAGGGAAGCATCCGGTGGGTGTCTCACAGGGAGGCTAAAATGGATGGGGGAACTCCTGGGAACCATCGCTGCTGTTCCCTAGCAGTCACCGTGAATTCTGCCTGGCCCTTCTCTCTAATTCCTGCAATCATGTCCCCCGTGAGGGGTCAGCAGAAGGCCCTTTTTGCTGTCGGGTCTTGCAGTAGCTACAGTGGTAGACTAACTCCCTGCTTTGAAGGCCAGGCTAGCTGAAATCATCTCACAAGGAGCTACTAAGTGGGTTCATTGCTTAGGAGGCAGGAGTGAGAAGTGCTCTTTAATACTAGCATTAGGGAGACAGAGGCAGGAGGATTTCTTTGAGTTCCAGGCCAGCCTGGTCTACATAGTGAGTTTCAAGACAACCAGGGCTATATAGCCTGTCTCAAAGAAAAACCCAAAAAACAAAACACCATACATATACGTGTGTGCATGTGCACGCGCGCACACACACACACACACAATTTTTTAAAGCTGAGAAGCATTCATAGTTTCCTTTGGGTACCCACAAATCTCTCAAGATCCCTGAGAGAGGACTTCATTTTGGAAATGTTGCTCTGGGTCTAAGAAATCTATGTGTCTTGTCATTTGTCTTAGTTAGGGTTTCTATTGCTGTGAAGAGATATGACCATGCAACTCTTATAAAGGAAAATATGTATTTAGGTGGCTTACAGTTTAGAGGTCTAGTCCATTATCATCATGGAGGGAAGCATGGCATCATGCAGCAGACACGGTGAGAGTTCTGCATCTTGTGCAGGCAATGGGAAATGAACTGTCTCATTGGACATGGCTTGAGCATGTATGAGACCTCACATCCTGCCTCCACAGTGACGCACTCACTTCCTCCAACAAGGCCACACCTCCTAATAGCGCCACTCCCTTTGGGGGCCATTTTCTTTCAATCCACCACAACACTGTTTTCATAACAAGGAAGAGAGAGCCACCTGGGAGGAGCGCAGTTGGCGTGGTCACTCATAGCTACATGAGTTATAGGGGTATGTTAGTCAGCTTTCGTTCATATAACAAAACTCCCCAGTTGATCAGCTTTCGAAGAGGAAAGGCTTCCTTCACCACACAGTTGTGGAAGTTTTGAGTTCACAGTAGGAAATCTGTGACAAGGCAGCTCATTTTGGCAGAGGACTCATTGTGGAGTAAGCTGCTTACTTCAAGACAAGCTGGCCAAAGAGAAAGAAAAGACCAGCTCCCCAGGGGCCCTTTGAGCACAGGAGCCATACCACCTTAGACTTTTCATTAAGCCCCATTTTCTGAAGATTCCACTGTATCACAATAGTGCTGCAGTCTGGAGACAAGCCTTTGGTATGGAGGGGACAACACGAAGGTTATTCATTTAGTGGGCACTTATCAATATCATAGTAGGGCTCAGTGCCAAAAAAAAAGAAAAAAGAAAAAAGGGCTTGTTGAGAAATTAAGCATTTATGGGTGATAGTAATTGAGTAGCAGAGAAGTGAGTAGCCTACATAACCACAGAAGTCTTTTGCTCACCATGCCACTATGACAATTACAATGTTCGTATAAAGTCATTTTGAGAGTGGAGTGTCCAGACCATGACACTGAAGGCTGTGCGATATAGTGAAGGAAAGAGAGATGCTACCTGGCTGAGGCTAACGAGGCAGGTGTTCCTTGTAAGCAAGCACTACCTAGAGGGTCACTTTGAATAACAGGCGTTTTCCCAAGTACTTTCCATAGGTGAAATCGTTTCATACACACACGGGACCATAAACACCACTAATCTCCACAATGGCAATACAAAGCAGGTACTCATTCCTCACAGCTTTTTAAAGCGAGGAAACCAAGGGATGGTGGAGTTTAAGGAAATGGTGATTTAGAGTCTGGCTCCCAGCTTTCTGATAAAGACCCTTTATTTTCCCAGTCTATGTGGAGCTCACTGCATTATGAGGGAGTGAATTATGCTCAGCTTACAGACAGTTGATTTATTGACTATAAAACATTCATTCCTCCACAGTGTTAGACTCTACCATCCTGGTAACTAAGCAAGCTACTTATTTCCAGTAATCCAGGGCACCTCTTTTGGGTATTGAGGCGCCTGCAGTGACTAAATAAGAATCAGGAGGCTGATCTGAGAACATGGAATCAAAACAAGGCTAATTGCAAAATCTCAGGGGAGATGTGGACTAGACAGAGTCATTATCTGGGAAATCATTCTTGTGTTTAAAGCATGTCTTGTTGGTAGTGTGCTTTTGGCTGCTGAACACAGCACCTTTTTCCATACAAAGGACGTTTTTCCTCTGTTGTTGATGTCTCTTCGTCAACTCATGGCAGGTACATAACCACCAAATAGCTTGCCCTCCCCCACTTTAAAAACGTGTGTGTGAGTGAGTGTGTGCACACGTGAATGTGAGCACACCACAGTGCACAGGTAGAGGTTTGAGGACAATTCTCAAGAGTAAGTTCTCTCTTTGCATCCTGTGGGTTCTGAGGATGCAAAACCTAAGTCACCAGGCTTGGTAGGAAACTCCTTTACCTGCTGAGTCATCTGGCCAGCTTTTGCCCTTTTCTTTACGTGACTGCACTCCGGTATGGGATACAATTCCAAGCATTGTCATCCTAGCAACATCTTATTTACAAACGACTTCTGAGAATGCCCCACCCACCAGGGCCTCCTGGTCTCTATTGCAGAAACCAAGCTGAATCCAGGTCGTCATACCTGCCCCTTAACTCAGCATCTGTTGTAGCCCCAAGGCTTAAAATGAGATGATGTTCCATGACACATTTAGGAAAAAGATACCTAACTGGTCCATGGGAGGTAAACAAACTCCCTAGAATTAAGCAGCATTAAGCAATTAGAAACTGCGCTTGGGCCGGCTTCCAGTGGGACCCAGGAAGAAAGCACAGAATAAATAGCTCACATCATGAGCGAATTAGTTGGTCTGTATGTGAAGCCCTCCCTCATCGAGTTATCTTCTTCCTGCCCAAAGTCAGGATGATTCATCAAAACACCTTCTACAGATGCAAACAGACGCCACTGGAGGTGATCTTGAATCTTTGGCAACACCTAACAGCAGCACAGCAGGACTGATGAGGACGTCAGCTAACATTTCATTTCTTTTTTCATGATGTAAGGGTCAAGTATTGTGCTAAGTGGCGGGGAACATTAGTTTTTAGTGTCTTCTGAGATTTTTATTTTACTGGAAGGAAATGGATTTGGGACCTACAATGGTTATAGAGGTAAAAGGCTTCTTACATTCTAGAGTCAAAGCACTCAGAGTTGGCTCTGATCACATCCTGAGCCCAGGTGGAAGGGATGGTCCCACGTGGTCAGAATGGGCAGGTCACTGATGGGGCAGGCACACGTGAACCTGAAGCCATGGGAGTCAGAGATGGAGGGGCAAAGAAAGGGGTCCTCAGAGGACCAGGACAGAATGTCCTGTTAGGGTTAGGTCCACCTGGGTAAAACACTGTTAAGGGAGTGGACACAATACCACAGTCACCTTTTCCTAGCTAGATTTTAACTCTCTGTGTGTGCGTGTGCACATGCATACGTGTGTGTTTGTGTGTGTGTGTGCATGTGAGGTGAGCCTCCCCCCCCCATACTGGCAGAAGCAAGAGAGGTGCAACATAGCGTACCCAGTGTCTAAACACATGCACGATCAAGCCTTGGGCGTAACCATGCTTGCAAATCTCAGCTTTCACCCTACGTTAATTCAGACTAACCAGTTTCACTTCTTTCTCCTCTTCCATGGGACTCAAGGGATTGTCCGCGTAAGAGAAACAGTCAGTCTGAATTAGGCACCATCGTGAGCTCCATCGTCTTTAAATCTCTGGTTTCTCAAGGGAAACTAAGGAGTAAGTAGAGAGAGGGTAGGGGGCCAGGTCTCAAGGCAGAGGTCGGAGGACAAAAAGACGTTTGCAGACTGAGAAACAGCAACGGGGAAAGGGGGCAGCTCTCTTCCCTGCGATGCTATTATCCTAGGGTGGCACTCTTCCACAAGCTCAAATAGGAAGTAAACAATATTTCAAGGGTTCCAGTAAGAAACCGATGACAGCCTTGGAGAACACAGCTGCAGCCACTTTCTGGGATTAGGCTGTGCTCCTGTCTTTGGCCTTGGCTTCCTCCCATCTACAGTGTTATTTGATCCCTGCAGCTTTCTTTCCACTGGATTCAAGTACAAGCTTGCAGCCTTCTCATCATCCAGCAAGTAAACAAACCTCCGGTGACAAAGGAAAACACGGGCAGGTGTAGTGTTTCAAGGCTGGCCTGCGGTGGGGATTTCCCAGTTTGTTACGACAGCCAGCCACCCTGCTCTCCCCCCCCCCCCCCCCCCCCCCCAGGTCGAGAGGACCAGGGAAAAGGTTGAAAAGCATCCAGTCAGGCCTAGAGAATTTCAGTTTCAACACCTCCTCGGCCAGCAGCTGCTTAATCATACTGGTTACCTTCAACACAAAGGTCATGGGCTGAAGTAAATGATTATCTGTTGGCTGCTTCACTTCATGGTTACAACTTTACTTAGCACCTGGAGGAAAAGCTCTGTGAGTTAACTCAGGTCTTCCGTCCATCCAACACAGGGGGTGGAGTAGGAGGGACCCTGAGCTGCAGTGGGGAGGGGCATATTTTGGGGTAGAGCAAGGGGAGTGTTGGGGGGGTCCGCTAGTTGCATAGCAACAGTCTCAGGATTGGTGCACCTCCCGGCTTGGGCAACCTGTTCTGGTTGATTGGTCAGCTGCAGCTGCAAAAAAGGTTGCTATGCCTAGAGGCCATCCCAGGGCAGTTGCTACACCCTGCATTCCATTATTATCAGTAAAGCACATCCAGAGCCCACCAGCTAACTTCTGATTGGTTCCTTGCCACATGGAGGGTATCTGGCAGTTGCTTCCTAGTGATTAGGTTGGAGGCTCAGCATATCCTGCTGAGTCAGGGACTAACATCTTGCTGGGTCTTTTCTGCAGTCTGTCATGGCTGCCAAAGCAGGGGGCTGGGTGAGCGGCTGGGCCCTTCAGTGTAACTTGTCTTGCCCAAGTCCCAGGCCCCCTAAAGGTAGACACAGGGCTTCTAGAAAGATCTTCTTTTTACACCATGCTAATAGTACTCTGGCACAACTTGCCGGGTCACCCTCAAGAGTGACTGACCTAGGAATATCACGTGAGCCCCCTGAAGATGTCAGCTTGCTCCCTGAGGAGATAGCTTGGTCAAGAGTCACTCTTAAGAGGAGGCCTTGTAGCCTGTGATCTCAGCTGTGGAGAAGGCTAAAGTAGGAGGATTACAAATTCAGGAACTTCTTGAAATATAGAGAAAGTTTGATGCCAATCTAGGCAACTTTGTGAAACCTCGCCTCACCTCAAAAAAAAAAAAATAAAAACAAAAAACAAAACAAAAACCAAGGACCAAATAATAGCAGCAAAGCAAATCTCAGTGGTAGAGCACTTCCCTGTTATATTCAAGACCGTAGGTTCAGTCTCCAGCGCAGCAGAAACAGAATAATCAGCAATACACTCAGGGCTTCCCTCCTTAGGGGCAGGGGGAAAAGAATAGCACCAACTGTGATCTGTAGCCCATGCAATAATTCAGTCCCTTCATTTTCATCACGAGCAAGTGCTAAGAATCTAATTTGTTGGGCATATTTTTAGGCAGGGATGACGAGGATGGGGGATTGGTTGACAGAAATGTCTAATGTAGTCTGATAGTTTCTTCCCCTATTTCCTTTTTCTGTGTGGAACTTACACATCTACTATACCCTCCCTAGTAACCAAAACACACATCATGCTATTATCGTCTTATCACCATAGTGAATTATTTAAAATAATTAACTCACAATGAGAAAACCCTGGTTTTGGCTCGCCATTTTGGATGTTTTACTCTGGCATCAATTCATCCAGTTGCCTTAGTCCCTGAGTAAGGCAACATACCAAGTGCCAGCCTGTGACAGAACAGAACAATAACAAAGGACAAAACAAAGAAATGATCATGGGTGAGGTCTCCTTCCACCCCCATCCGTCTCCTTCAAGGACATGCTCCCACTGACCTAAAGACCGGCTAGCTCCCACCTCCTAAATGGTCTCCTGTTTCCTCATCTGGGGATCAAGTTTAGCACATGGGCCTTTGGGGTCATTCAAGATCTAAGCTATAGCATACACCATATAAACTCATATCCAGGACCTGGCCCAGTTACCCAGTACAGAGGCCTCATTTAGAAAAGTTAAATGTTTTTAATCAGAATAAAGAATGAAATCAAAACAAAAAATTTAAAACACTGGCAAGTACTGCATATATCACAGATGCATGACACATTCTTTGATTAGCTATCTATCATACATTATTATAATATTTTCCATATACTGCTTTGAACACTTAATCTTTGCTAGTCTCTTTATTACATAATTTTAAGGAGAAAAATAGAAAGGCGGCATAGTCTTTCACTAATATGTCATAACAGACTTCTTTTTAGGTTTAAATAGTTGAGATGAGCAAACCTGTGTACCACAGCAGGACATGCCATTTAGAAAACTCCTATAGGTATGTGGCCTAAAGATTCAGAATTTCCTAACTGACTGGACAGCCAGGATGATGGAGATTCTGGCTTATACTTGTTCATAGTTGCCAAGGGAGGAACTCCCACAAATGGAGCCCCTACCACTGCAGTAACCTCAAGTCTCGATGGCCCTTCCTTTCCCTCACGTTTCCAGGGCCGGATTCTCCACAGCACACACACACAGTGGTAGACTTCCGTCTGTGGGCCTCCTTACCACGGTGTGGCATGAGCTGGCACTTAAGTTCCAGAGTATTTCTAGAAGCAATTCCTATGAATAGCAGTAACTTATCTATGTACAGAGGTGACTGGAAGCCAACTAAATATGTCGCTTTCAACCCAAGCTAAATATTCCTCCAACTCAATTTCACTTCATCGATGTTCCAAAATACTGTGGAAAGTCTCCACATAGGGGGCTTGAAAGCGCAGTAACGGGGAATTGAGAATGGAAGAAAGTCTTAGCCCGTTGCAGTCAGACTCTGGTCTTGCAAAGTGTTGCAAAGCTCATGTGGCTACGACCTCTCCAGCTTACTCTTCATTGGGAGGTAGGTTCTTGGACTATCTGTGGGTACCAAGCCTATGATGCTCAAGACTCTTCCTAGGTAAAATGACACAGCATCTGAGTATAACCAACGCAGTCCTCACCCACACTTTAAAGTCTCTTGATTACTTTCCACACCGGACACAGCACCTACACATCCCTTCCTTTCTGTGGATTTGTCATAGTACCCGGCATACAGCAAATTCAAGTTTTGCTTTTCGATTCAGTTCAACTTTCAGCATTTGGTTTCTTAATGTGAGGTTGCAGACCGTGGCCAGCTGGATACACCTTCAAGCTGAGATGGTGCTTCACTGTTCTTGGTGGGAAGGAACGGGGACAGTAATCTACAAAAGATAATGGAGACAGATGAATGAGGGGATCAAAGTCAAGGCTGCTGTCAGTCCCGCTCATGTCAAGGGCATCCCTCTCCCTGAGACTGGGCCTCAGGAAACAGCCAGGCAGCCAGCCCAAGACGAAAGAGATGAGAAGAGTAGTTTTCATGTTTGTGAGGGGTTTTAAAAGTGAAGTAGTTTTGTCTCTGAGTGGAAACCAGAAGCCAGAGCAGGCATGGCAGAGGAGGAGAATGAGAAGGAAGGTAAGCCGTGATGAGAGAAGGATAGGGACACCACACAGGGAATTTCTCAGTCAGACCTCCAGGTCTACCCTTTGCCGGTGCAGTTCTGTGTGATGCTCCCGACAGAAGAGAAGGTCAGAGGTCAGTGGTACACACAAAACACAGGCTTCTAAAGCAGCCCAGCCATGTGCCCTTCCTGGAGAGCATGCATTGCTGAATCTGGGGGTTGTCAGTTTGTTTCCAAGGGGCCTCTGTGTTTATCTCTTTTTGTTTTTCTGGCTGAATAAACAGGTTGGTAGAGATGGGGCGCTGCATGTGGACTGGGTGAGCCATTTGTGTCCTTTATGATACGCTGAGCAGGGGCAAGGTTTCATGCTCCTCTTCCTCCTCCTCTGGGGCTCTGCTGTTCTGTCCACCCATTAATTCCATGGCTGTGTATAGAATGGGTTATTGATAGCCCCTGCGTGCCACATTGCCTTAGAGCACAGGACACACTGAGTAAAGGACAAGATGGCCATGTCTCCTGTCTTCCTGGGGCTTCCATTCTAGCTGATGAGGCAAATGGCAAACGAGAAGACAAAGGATAACATATGCTCGCCAGAGGGTGACTCACATTGCGGAGGACATGAAATCAGGGAATGGAGGGGACATGGAGGGGCATCAATTTGAAGAATGTGATTTCCTTTGAGAAAAGTTCACTGGGCCTTCCCTGCAGGGGATGACACAGATGTCAAGCATCTGGACAAGAGAAAAATGTAGATTCCCTGACACTAAGAGAAACTGGCATGTTTGAGGGTCAGGCAGCACCTCAGCATCTCCAGTTAAGAGAGGAGGTGGAGAGCAGCAGGAGACAGACCCTGGAGAGGATGACTGACTGGGGCAAGGTGGCTGACTCTGATACCCCTTAGCTCTTTTCATAGTAACACCTCAAAGTACTGAAGGGATAGAGAGAAGGGGACCACGCTGAAACCAAACCAAAACAAGCTGGTGTCAGTATGAGTCCAAGGGGTTACGGGAAGAGTGGAAGGCATCTCAGGCCTCAAGGAGCTATGAGATGAATGGCTTCCATGTGATCTAAACTGCCCAGAGGGTAGACTGGCCCCAGCTATGAAGAAAGAACCACCACAGAAGTAAAGAGCGCTTTGCTTAGCCTGAGGGAGTAGACTGGAGTGTGCTCAGTGAGGCAGCAGAGAGGCCAGCGAGAAGGTCATTGCAGTAGTTCAGGCCAGAGATGCTAGCACATGGCCATGCCTGCAGGGACCTGTCTTGGAGACAGACCTGGGATGACCTGCCGAACACTCCAGTGATGGTGTAGCAAGGTGGAAAGGAAGTGGCATTGTCAATTGCTGAAGCAGGGACTGAAGAGGGAAACAGCATTTTCCTAGAAAGATCAGAATTTCTGTTTGATTGTTATATTTACAATACCAAGTGGTGTGTTGAGTCATACAGAAACACTCGACAGGAGGAATCTGAACTCCAGGGAGGACACCAGGGCCATGGGTGTGTAGTATCAATTTTACTAGCTCAACCAGTGGTTCAACAATGCTGTGATCAGCCAGACAAATGCACTCTTCAAATGTTACCCATGACACTGTGGAAAGATGGACGTCTTGCTTCACCCCAAAGTAGATGTTGGCATCGACAACTCACCAGGACTCAATTCTTAGTCTCCTGTGTTTAGGTGCTCACATCTTGCTGTTCTCTGTTTGGATATCTAGATGCAGAAGACAACGAACGCTTTGGGCAGTGTTTCTCAATCTTGGTGTTCATGATACACTGGAGCAGAAAATTCTTTATTGTGGGGAGGCTGTCTCATGCATTGTGGGATACTTAGCTTCAGTCTATCCTCAACCTGCTAGATGCCAAGAGTGGAAAATTATCTCCAGATGATGTTCAATGCCTCCCAGGATACCAAAGCACTCCCAGTTGAGAGTCACCACACTAGGATGGCAAGTCCACCTTTAGATTCCTGAATCACCACATGGAGGACACCCGTCATATCCTGTCAAGAAAGCCTACATTATACTGTCAAGTGACTGATAAATAAAAGCTCACTGTGTTCAGCTGTTGACATCGAGGGGCTTCTCAGTTTTTCTTAAATTCCCTAGAACATTTGCATAACTGAGTGTGGGGTCGTGGAATAATTTGACAAGTAAAAGATTTCTGAATAACCAGAAACTAAACGCATCCCAATGAGTCCCAGATGTTCCTGGCAGCACTCACCCATGTTGTGTCCCGTGTCTTCACCGCAACCTTTGTTCTGAACACAGGACATGCACACTTTGTACTCCCTGTATCACACAAGGCCAATAGATACTGCCCGAACCACCTTGGCTGAGTTTTCAGACTACTGTGTGTTATGATTTTTGAGGTTTTAACTCTTATTTCAAAGTTTTCTGGTCTTATAAAAATAGCATGGCTTAATCATGAAAACAAAGCCTTTATTTCCCTTCTATCATCGCCCAGCATGTGAGTATCAAATTAATGTGTTTTTGGATTGTACTGTGCTAAATTGTTTGCCTTTAAAAGCTATTTGAGCTGCTAAAGTTTCATAAAAACTATTAGATGACAGAGAGTCTGGGAAACAGGAAAGAACCTAAGAGATATGCATAGTACCCAAGAGAAGAGGAATGAGGCAAGATCCTCTGAACAGATGGGGAACATGGCGAGGGGTGGGGGGAGAGGGAGCTGGGAAATAGAGAGGGGGAGAAGAGGAAGAGAGAGTAGGTCATGGGGGAACAGGAAGGTTGAGTGGGGGGGTAGAATAGGAGGAAGAAGGAATCATAGGTTAGAAGACAGATCAGGCACCATTGTGACCTCTAGTGATCTAAAGGGATGACACCAATTGGCAAGCTAAGCAATAGTGTAGAGACCACCTCAAATGACCATTCCTGATAGTGAACTTGATGTCTATAACCATCCTGGAGCCTTCATCCAGTGACTGATGGAAGCAGAGGCAAACACCCACAGTTAAATACTGAACAGAACCCAAGGAACCCAGTGACAGAGAGAGAGGAGCGATGAGCAAATTGGCAAAGAATGGGCTGGCAAAACCAGCAGAGACAGCTGATCCGAACAGGGGGAGAGCTCTTGGACCCCAGACCGACAGCTGGGAGGCCAGCATGGGACCAATCCAGACCCTCTGAATGTGAGAGTCAGTGAGGAGGCCTGGGCAACCTATGGGATCCTGAGCAGTGGATCAGTGTTTATCCCTGGAATACTAACAGACATCGTGTGTCCATAACACAAAGAGGGATGCTCTCTCTGCCTGGACTATTAGGGAAGTGCCTGGACCCTACCCTGAGTGAAATGACAGACTCTAGATATCCCCTACATGGAAGGAATTGGCAATAGGGTGGGAGGCTGGGGGGGGGAGTGCGGGAGGAGGGGAGGGAGAGGGAACTGGGATTGACATGTAAAACAAGTTATTTAAAATTAAAATAACAAAAAAAGATAAGCAAAAAAACCCTATTAGATGAATTCTGGTTTGGAATTAGGACAGAACTTTCCAATTTCTGAAATGACTCTAATCATATCGCTACCATTTTATACTATGTATTTTTATGAAGTTTCACTCTCAATAGTGATGATTGTAAAATCAAAATATTGATCAACTATGAAAAGTTTTGAAGATACTCAATGTCCTGAACTGTTGAAAATTCAGCCAAGAGTAGTTCTTTATATGAAAATTAAACAAGCACATCTCTCATTTGTAAACAATTTTGCTTTCACTTAAAATTATTGGACACACACATATAAGCAATTGGAAGTCTTGCATATATGTATATATATGTGTGTACATATGCATATATACATATATATTCATATATTGTATGTGTGCCATGCAAACCCATATGGAGGTCAAAGGACAACTTGCAGGGGTCAGTCACTTCTCTGCTTGTTCCATGTAGGTTCCAGATTACTGAATTCAGGTAGTCAGGCTTGACTGAAAGTTCCTTCACTGAACTACCTTACCAGTTCCAAAACTGCTTTCATACTAAACAAATGGTAAACACACACACACACACACACACACACACACACACACACACACACACACACACATATATAATGCATATGCATACATATATAACAAGTGTTTCAAATAAAGTTTTTATGCTTTACTATCATTAATATTTTATCTGCATGCCTATTTTATCTATCTGTATACCCAGGGCCATATGAAAATGTTTTGTGTGGAAGGGGCAACAGTTAGGAAAGGTTTAAGAGGCCCTGCTCTGAGCACTCACTGCAGTTAACACCATAAGTAAAAACCCAATAAACCTAGAGTCTGCCACCTTCTTGTCCTTTCAGCCACTAATTAGCTGCAGAACCCTAGAAAAATCATTCTGAATCTCGGAGCCTTAGTATTTTCCTTATGTGAAAATAGGATCACATCGGACTAGATGCAAGACTTGCGATTGTTTAAGGCGCCTAGAAAGAAGTGCATTGGGAACAAGGACATGGATAAGCCTCAAGGAACAATGCCTGCTGACACTGTGAGCTATTCTGATGTCCTCAGGGAACAATGCCTGCTGACACTGTGAGCTATTCTGATGTCCACAGCACCACTACAGTTCACAGGTGTCAAATTGGGAAAGAAATAATGCCAACTCTGGGGAGGCTGAGGCAGGAGGACTTAGAGTGCAAGGCTAGTCTGGCTTCTATAGTCTCTCTCTCTGTCTCTCTCTCTCTCTGTCTCTCTCTCTGTGTCTCTCTCTCTGTGTGTGTGTGTGTGTCTCTCTCTCTGTCTCTCTGTCTCTCTCTGTGTGTGTGTGTCTCTGTCTCTCTGTCTCTGTCGCTGTCTCTGTTTCTGTCTCTGTTTCTGTCTCTGTCTCTCTCTCTCTCTGTCTCTCTCTCTGTCTCTCTCTCTCTCTCTCTCTCTCTCTCTCTCTCTCTCTCTCTCTCTCTCTCTCTCTCTGTGTCTCTCTCACTCTATAATCCCAAGAGGTGGAGGCAAGAGGGTGCCTCGAGTTCAAGGCCAGCCGGGGCTACCTAGCAAGACCCTTTCTCAAAAAAAAATTAAAAAGAAAGAAAGTTAAAAAATACAGGAAAGAAAGAGAAAACCAGAAAGTCTGAACTAAATTCGTTCTTATGGCAATTACCATGAACAGCATTCATAAACCCCGTTTCTGCTTAGAAATGTTTTTCTAGTAAAAAGGAAACCTAATACTGCATTTTGGATCCAAAGCAAACCCCGGTTCTGGACTCCAGGGCTTCTGACAGGCTGAGACCATAAATGTGGCAAGAGGAAGATCTGCTTTTTCAGGGAATTCTGGAGGGAGGAAGCCTGTCGTTATTTCCAGCACTTTCCAAGGGCTGGTTCTATATAAACACAAGGTTTTATTCCACTTGCCTTCCATAATTAGAAAGAAAACACATTATGAAACTTTAAAATAATATGACTCTGAATCCCAGGTAATTGCTGCCACAGGCATTCGCCAGAGCACAGAGGGCACGTTTGAGGGGTCATCTGCTTCCCTGAGCCCATCTCTCTTTTCCTTACTTCACAAAAAGCCCAAATCCCAAATCTACATGCCACTTGGCTCCCTAGCAGTGGAGAAACCATTCTCTGTCAGGGCAACCCAATTTCTAGAACCTTCCATGGAAAGTTTCACTGGAGGCAAGATCTAACAGAGAAAATGAGATGGTGAAGTTCAGTCTCCAGCAAATCTTCCCACAGGTCTTGCTGGAAGCTTCACTTGCAAGCGCTCTGGTGGGTCTACTCATTACCTGGACACTGGGTACTGGAGTTGGGGAGCTGCTTTGATAGGTATCTGAATGCAGGGTCCTCCCTGCAGGTAGAGCAGGGGAAGGGCCGGTCCAGCTGGCCTCTTCCTGGAGGCTGAGCTGGATGGTGAGCGTTGACGATTCAGACCCTCCCCCCATTAGTTACCAGGGAGAAAAAAAACCACACTGAGTCGAGAGTCTGTCGAAGCAGGATCTCGATTAATTCCAACACTCAGGAACTTATATAGGACTGAGGTAGGGGATGGGAATCTTGGGATAGGGTAAGGTGACATGAGGAGTTAAGGGCCAATAGTATTCCACCAAGCAGGCAGGTAGCTAGGCAGGGGGCAATCTTGCATCAGATCTGGCTGAGTCAACCTCATGTGGAGGTTACAGGTTAGAGACAGGTGGCCAAACTCTAGCCAGGCTCAGGAGGTTACACTGGGCCTCACATCTGAGCCCAAAACTCAAGTCAGGCGCAGGAGCTTATACTGGGCCTCGCATCCAAGCCTTTCTTAGGCCCAACATCTGAAGAGTTACGTTTTGTTTCTCAAGGTACCCATAACTCCTGAGACTGCAGTTGTGTGGACCTCAATTACCTGTGAAATCTCTTTGGGCAAGTTAAAGCAAGTGTCAAGGAAACATTACCATATTACCCTGATATTTCTGTAGGAGCTAGCATTTCATGCCTCAGTGGATACGAAGAAGCATTCTGGGAAGGCAAGAAAGAGAGTGTGGAAGTGGTTTGATGAAAAGGGGACCCACACGGTAGGATGTTTCTTGTTCCTTAAATGATAGACTGGAACAACATCATCTTTACTGCCCTTCCTAAAAACTCCCAGCTTTTAAACTAGTTAATATCAATAACCGTGATTGCACCAATGAAAATAACATCCACATTGAACACTTGATGATCTTTTTGGAAGATTACATTTATCATTTCCTATCGTAAATAAGTAGATATATGCTTAAAGGTCAAGTACAAATGGTGTAACCGCGGCCAAGACACCCTTGTTCCTGTAAATAGCTCCTCCCCTGGCTCCTTTAAGTACCCTATGAAGCTCACTGGGTCACATGTGCTCACGGAAGCCATGGAAATTTAGTGGGGACTAGTTGGAAGAGGAAGGAACTCAATGGGAGTGAGAGAAGGAGAAGAAAGTGTCCTAGATGGGTTAAATGTAATCGAAACACGCATGTGACAATATCATAGAGGAATCTATTATTTATAATTAATAAATGCTAATAAAATGTTTTAAAATGACCAAACACCCCATGTAACATGACATTGCTAGGACTTGAACTTGAGTCAGTTAGAATGGAGTCCATGCTTCTGGTCATTATGCTGTGCCGCCTTCATGGCGCCCTTGAGGTGTCTGAAGAAGACATGTTGTCAGAGCTTACTGCGCCGAGGTACCTCTGATGGGGTTGCTTTCTTCTTTTGTTGGTACCTTTGGTTTTAAGAAAGGATGTTTTTTTTTGTAGCATCTAGTGTACTACATTTAAAATACCATAAAATCATTCCCTTCTTTGGTTTATAGTGTTCCCTATCTTACTGCCCCCAACTCCTCCTTCTTTTGGCAACAAATTCACTTTGCCTAGAAACATGCCGCATGATAGACCTTGGCCCAGATGCAGTGGTTGGCTGACACATCGGCAAATGACTCAACTAAGCCAGTCCGAGTTCTCCACGTTTCCAGCTGAAGGTGGCAAGGAAGTGTATTTAGTTCCATGAGCAATAAATCACCTTTTAAATTTTATGTGCATTTATTGGCTTCAGTTACTTCAGGTTGGATTTCAGAAAGAATCAAGGCTGACACAAATCGTCTCCCAATTCTTCCCAATTTCTGTTCCACTGTGGGCACCAGTGCACTTCAGCTACAAGAGGACTTGATTTTCTACCAGTGAAGACCAAGAAGCTCACTTCAGAGCAAACAAAACAGTGAGATAAAGCTGGGAAGGGTGCCGGCAAGGCAACATCCTCAGAGTTGGTAGATGGGAACAGAGCCCCAAGGAAAGCTACAGTCTTCTTGCTCGACATATTTGTTTAAATATGGTAAGAGATTTTCTCAAGGAGGAGTTGCTGTAGAAGATGCTGCCCTGCCCAGATGGAGGAGAGTCCAGAGGATTAAGGAGTCTTACTTTAGACTTTACAAGATGTTTCCCCTTGGGCATGCTCATTTGCATATACTTTCCATATCAGTTTGTATGTTTTTCTAGAGGACCTTTCTTCTTGGTGTACACTGTGCCACCACACTAGGGACCTATAAGAAATGTCAGCTTGTTTTTCTAAGTGGGGGTTTGTGTTCAACACAAAAATTGAGCTACAAGTAAATCATGTTCTGATCTTGAAGGATAAAATAAACACCAAGCAAATGCAAAGCTATGTTTTGCCAGAGCCAAGTAGAACATGATGTTCAGAAGCTTCCAGTGAGTTCCAAAATTAGAAGAGATTTTGGCCAAATGCATACTCAGGTCCCATTAGGAGTCTTATCTCTTGAAGTCCTGCCTTAACTTGCTCCAGTAGCTCCCAGGAGGCCAAAGGGCCTTTCTCCATGTGTTTTGGTGCTGCCCCAGGATTGCCGAATTTTCCTCTGCTGTTGGCATAGCTGTGCCCCAGTTAGGATGGAAACAGAGCGTCAAAAACGCAGTCAGTGATCTCAGACTTGGAGGCCCACTTCCAGCAGCATTTCTTCTAGGAAGCCCGGATGTTTGCCACTGCATTTGCCCTGTGGGTAGTCAGCATAGCCTGGCTTCACAGCGGTTACCCTCAGAGACATTTGGTTGGGTAGTGCCGGATGGTACTTTTTGGTTGATCCACATGGGTACTAGGAAAGGCTCCCTGGACTAAGCCTTCTATAAAATGTGCTGTTGCTGATTAGAAGCCGTCTTTGGCAGGTGCTCTGGTTCAAGTGTGAATAGGGGGCTTCCATCAGGTCGTTGCTAAGGGCATCCATATGGTTGGTGGCCAGCCAATCAAGAATATGTGACTACTTGCTGAGTTACCTCCTGGGGTCCAGGCTGCCAAACTCAAACAACTCGGATTTGAATTTCCCTGCATTCCTCTGTCCCCCTCCCCCTCCCCCTCCCCCCTTTTAGTTTCACTTTTTTTCTATGTGCGTCCCACATGCTGAGGCTTCATCTTATCTCCCTCCCCTCATAAATTAGAATATAGACACCAGAGCTAGCCAGTGTCATCTTTATAGAGTGCATGCATTCTGACCTCTCAATTTTGGCTCATTCCAGTTTTCCCTTTGGAATGCTTCTCCCCACTCCTCACATACCATCCATTTCTCAAGCCCATCTCAAATCTTGGGTCCTCTGTAAAACATCATCCTGTCAAGGATTTCAGTCTGTTTTGGTTGTTTGTCTTTCTTATCGCAATCTCTAGCACCCCAGAATGAATACTACATTAATATTAATTCTTCCATCCCCTTCATCTATAACCCATGATACCAACAGAGTATCTTGCAGCCAGGAGCATACTTCAGAGTTTTTTCTCTATTTTTGTCTTTCTTGAGATTTGAGTAACAGATACTTGACATTAAACTCGAAGTTTACTATTATTGTTTAACAAATGGTATACAAAATTTATACATGCTAATAATTAGAGAATCTTATTGAGTAACTTGAATAATACTGGGATAGATCCTAAGTATTCTTATCACACTCAAGAAAGATAATGATATGAGGCAATGGAATATATTAATTAGCCTGGTTTCGAATGTGGGCTTATGTCAAAACACCACACAGCTTGAGCACATAGTGTTTATTTTTCTTTCTTTTCTTGTGTATGTGTATGTCTGTATGTGTGTACACAGGTGCACATGCCTTTGAAGACAAAATGCTAAGGTCACTGAGTGTCTTTCCCTATTGTTCATTACAAACCTGGTCTCTCACTGAACCTGGGACTCACTGATTGACTAGACTGTCTGCCAGTGATCCTGCTGTATCTGCCTCCCAGTGCTGGGATTATAGTCACCTGCTGTCATGCCTGGCTTTTTATAAGTGTCCTTGAGGTTTAAACTTAGGTTCTCAAGTGTTTACTGACTGAGGCCTCTCCTTGCCCCTAGTGTGCACAAATTTTTGTTTGTTTTTTATACCTCAATAGATGTGGAAGAAAGGCATAACTAGATGAAGGGGAGTTCACACTCACAGATCTGGCAACCTGTTACAAATCATATTTTTCCGTCCTGCCTGCCTGCTCCAAAATAACAATACAGAGACTTCTTATTAATTGTGAAAGCTCAGCGTTAGTGTAAGCTTGTTTCTAACTAGCTCCTATAACTTAAAATTAACCTATTTCTGGTAATTTCCATGTTGTCGTGTGACTCACGGCTTTTACCTCTCCTCCTGCATGTCCTTTTCCTCTGCATCTGGTTGGCAACTCCCACCTTTCTCCCCCAGCCCCCAGTCCTCTCTGTCCCCAGAAGTCCTGCCTAACATCTTCCTGCCTAGCTATTGGCCATTCATCTCTTTATTAAATGATCACAGTGACACAGTATAAATCTTCACACAGCCTAAAGAATATTCTGTAACAGCAACCATGTGTTCAGATGCCATGAAATCTTCATGACAGTGGGAAAGGCAAAGATTTCATAAGTAGCATATTAAATTATTGAACATAGTTGTAGTTAATATTCAGTGTCGATTCAACTGGACTGAGAGATGTCCAGAAGGTTAGCAAAGGGAACTCCTGGGAATGTCTGTGAGGGCATTTCTGGAGAAGGTAAACCAAGAGGTCAACACTTCCCTTGAATGTGGGTGGTGCCATCCCATGTGTGGATGTCTGCCAGAGCCGGTACTTTTCCTATTTGCTGCATGGCCCTCTCAAGATGGGAATTTTGCATAACTATCCTTCTACAGTGTGGGTCTCCCCACAGGCATAGAAGCAACAACCAGCCTTCCACAAGCTGACAGCCAAGAAGAAATCCTTCCTTCCTTAAGCTGTTTGTCTTGGGTATTTGTCAAACTAACACAAACATAAAAATTGAAAAAGTGGATCACTGAAAATGAGAATTGCCGTTTATGAAAGAAATGGAGTCATGCACTGTGAGAAGCCATCAAAAAGCATACGTTACTAAAAGGACCTACAAGTAATTTTGTAAAGATAGTCTAGCAATTCATAAGAAAAAGATTGATCGTTCAGAGAAAATGTGAGAAGACTTGTAGAGGTAGTTTCCAAAAAACTCTGGGTGGCCAGGAAGCACAGGAAGAGATGCCCTGCCTTCATCACTCATCAGCAACATGCAAATGCTGAGTGTCTAACATGCAGCAACCAGAATGACTAAGAAACAAAGCACAGTCTGGACCAAGCGCTGCTACAGAGGACATTGTGTGGAGGTCATGTTAGAGGTGCAGTGGTATACCCGTGTTTTCACTCTCTTGAGCAGTGCAGCATATGGGGACTAGTACTTGACCACTAGGTAAATGTAAACTGTACATGTTTATCAAAAGGCACAGAGGAAAAGCATCCATGGTGACACTACATGCAGTTTCCACAAAGCAGAAAGAATCCAAATGTTCAACCACAGGTGGCTTAATAAAGGAGTTCTATCTGTTCATTGCAACTAGAATGAACAAGATACTGTTTGATGCAACAACTTGGATAAATCCCTAGGATGTAGCATTTATTGAGTGAAGGAAGCTGGGCACAAAGACTATATATTATTATGAAAGACCTCGGCATCAAAGCGCCGGGCACTGAACCGAACCCTCTGCCCAAGAACCGGGGCCAGACCACTGGCTGCAAATGCAAGAGGTGATTTATTGAGTACACAGGCACCTGCGGATGCTGCTGCAACTCGGGTGCAGAGCATACCGGGCTTTCAGGGAGTACAATATTTATAGAGCTTCAATGGTTACATAAGTAACAGGCATTTCATCGGCTCATCTTGGGGGCAAGGGTAGTTCCCACGGACTAAGTTTCCTGGTATTACTTTATGAAAGACCCCGGCACGCTTCAGCAATTATTATCCGGGTCCTATGACTACTATGGTGATCAGACACAACTGGGGGCAAGGGTAGTTGCCAAGGACTAGGTGTCCTGGTATTGCCATATGAAAGTTCCCAGCATGCTTCAGCAATTATTATCCGGGTCCCATGATTGCTATAGTGATCAGACACAATTGGGGGCCAGGGTAGGGGTCTTTCAATTACAGATGGATGTGAGCCACCATGTGGTTTTGGGAATTGAACTCAGCACCTACTGGAAGAGCAGCCAGTGCTCCCAACTCCTGAGCCATGTCTCCAGCCCTAACAAAGACTATATATTATTGAATCCCTTAAATGTCAAATGAAAGCAAAATGAATTCATGGTAGCCTATGAGAGTCATAGAGGTTGGACAGCCACCAGGGAGGGTAAGGCAAATCCATCCTTAACCTGAGTGGCAGTTACAAATGTTTGTTGTTTTTATGATAGTGCATTGAATTTTACACATTATAGTCAATATGCCTTTTATGCAAATATGAAGCTTTATGCTTAAAAATGAAAGGTACCATCCTGGGGAGATGAAAGAGTCATAGAAATTGTTTTCTTCTCTGCTTTACATCATGAGCTTGAGAGACTGAAACAAGGGAAGTTTGGTGACCATGTAGATTCATAAATAAGTTATGAAACCTCATATTGACCTTGGAAACACAGTGCTGGTTTGAGCTCCTTGGCATGGCCTGTTCAGCAAAGCAACTCACAAAAATGCCTTGTAGATGGTGCTTAGCTTTGAAGAAGGAAAACGTCTTAATAACACTTCCATCGTGACCTCTAAACTGTAGCTCATCTCCGTCCTTAGGGTTCATTTCATAAATCTCTGGGTGGTGTCTCACTGAGCTTGCATTTTAATCCTGTTTATTCTCTCTTATTCCACAGTTGCCTCCTTCTAAGGGTAAAGCAGCCCTGTGATGCTTAGTGAGTATCCAAGATGGGTTCAAGGTTAGTTACATAAATTGGATTAAATGACAAGATTTAGGAAAATGGGTAGACAGCTCCAGCTGGATTGGCTTTTGATTCTACCCTCTATAAGTGGGGTAGAAGACCACCATATCAACCCAAACCCACCATAATGCCTCAGTTTCCACAAATCCATCTTAGTGCTTTATTCCCATTAAAATCCACCCTAGTGCCACCATTCTCACCAAACCCAGGTGATGCCTAGGCCTCTTTGGCTTGCGGGATCCCAGACTTGAGTTGCTGAGATAATCAAATTGGCTTAGGACAGTCCGGTAAGAAGGTTTTAGAACACTGAAGATGGTCTGGAAAGCATGCCCTCTTGTTTTTGTGTAAATTGTATCTATTATACACAAAGAAGATGATTTGGACCCAGATTTAGAATCTGAGGGTCTGAATTTTGAGTGTTTTTATTTAAGAGCTCAATGTCACTGGGGCCTGGATGGTGCTGGAAGCACCTACCTGCTTACCCCAGAATTATTGTTAGGATTCATTCACGCCTGCATTCATCCAGCTTTCAACATGAAAATCTCTTCAAAAAAAACTTGAACTGTGGGTCACTCTGCTGACTCTGAGGATGAAAACTATTGACTCACAGTCAGTTGGTAAGAAAGACGCATGGACAAATATCTGCTGTATCTCGCTGTCTTTTCTCACCCGGCAGACTTCTCAGATAGTTTCCTTTGTTTAGGTTTTTGTTGCTGTTTGTTTTTGAGACAGAGTCTTAGGCAGTCTAGGCTATCCTCAAATTCACTGTGTGCGGAAGGCTGACCTCGAAGTTAAATCTCTTCCCATCTGTGCCTCTGGAGTGCTGGCATTCCAAGCATAACCATGATACCTGGTTTATAGGGTGCTAGGAATCCAATTCAGGGCTTCATGCATGGTAGGTCACCTTTTTACCAACTGAGTCATGTGTAGTCACTGGATATTTTTCATAATCTCTTTCCCCAGACCATGGGCATTTTTAAAGGGATTTCATTTTTAATTGTGCATATGTCTATATCTGTGTGTAGGTATACACATGTGAGCACACTGTGGAGGCTGGGAGCTTTAGATCCTCTTGGAGCTGGAGTTATAGGCAAGTGTGAACTATCTGAGTGAGTGTGTGTGAATGTGTGAGTGTGTGTGAGTGTGAATGTGTAAATGTGTGTGTGAGTGTGAATGTGTAAATGTGTGTGTGAGTGTGAATGTGTGTGAGTGTATGTGTGAGTGTGTGTGAGTGTGAATGTGAATGCATGAGTGTGTGTTAGTGTGTGTGCGTGTGTGTGTGTGTGTGTGTGTGTGCTGGGGACCAGGCACTGGTCATCAGAAGGAGCAGCAAGTGCTCTTAACTGTTGAGCCTTCTCCCTAGCCTGCCATCCAGGAAATTCTAATAATTAAGACACTTTGTTTATATACTGTATGCACCTCTGTATTTTATAAGAAAAAGAATAGAAGTCCCCCTCCCCTTTCCTAGAGCCATTTCTGTCTCCCTCGGGGGAAGTATCCCTCGTTGAGAATGAATAAATCAAGACAGAATAGGGCATCGAGGACCCTAGTGAGCTCACTTGGTCTCAGCATGGAAAGTGGCTATGATAGGGAAGGGAAGAAGGATGCAGGAGAAAAGCAGGATGCTGTGGTCACTAAGGAGGAGTCAGAACTGTCAGCACCACGGGAAGAGGCTAAAGGGAAGCATGCCTGCACTGGGGTGTGTGTGCAAGGAGGGGTGAGCAGTCACCCACGGCCTTGGGTGCGAAACTGAAGAGAGCAGACTTAACCTTAAAGACTATAGATAGTTACTTATAATAGAATTTATAGTTAGATAAGTTAGGTTTTCTAGATATACAGAAATATATTTGACATAAACAGTCTTCAAACCTTTCAAAGACCTTCAGAACATGGCATTTAAAATGGTTTAGGGTTTGTCTTGACAATGAGAAATGTCTGCTCCTGGCAGCACCAATTACATCTGAGAGGAAGATGGGCATCGAAAAACTCGTTATAAACTTTGCTTTCAACATGGCAAGATTAGCCATTTGGGCAAGAAACTGCTCTTGCCTAGATTGTTTGACTGTTGTTGTATCATCTGGACATGCAGGACCCACAGGAAAGTGACTACTGAACTCAGTCTTACAGGGTTCCTGCTTCATGGAAGAGTCTACGAGACTTTCTGCAGGACAAAGAAAAATGACTGACAGAATGCCAACGCAGATGGACAGTTTGAAATTTCCTGCTTTGCTGAGAAGTGTTCCAGACACACTGTGGCCTATGGGCTGAAGATGGATAAGATGGATGCCCCAACGTTACAGAGGAACTTCGGGTGACTGTCTAGGCAGTAAGATGTCTCTGTCAATCCTAGTGTTTATATATTATCCTTCTGTGGTCTTTGATGGAGTTGAAGACAGATAGTTATAATTATAGTTTTCCTTAGTTATGATAAAAGATAAGCTACATATAGGACTTTGGACTCACAAGGATGGGATGGATGATATTTTCTTTAAATCTTGATAAAATATTGTAACTATGTTCTTACTTGATAACTGTTCTGTTATATACAATTTGACTATGTTAAAGTTAAGACCTTTCTTTTTGTTTAAACAGAAAAGAGGAGATGTTGGGGGAAGTCCTGTGCATTTGTCAATAAAGTACTGTTGAGCCTATAGGGAACCAAGATAGGAGGGACTAGGAGTCCAGGAGGATTCTGGGAAGAAGAAACACAAGAGAGTTCGAGATGTAACCGCATGGGGTAGGAAGCCGGGAACTATTCTCTGGTAAGAGACATACTTAGATGAACAATTATGGGGTAATTACTTAAAGCAGAGCTAGCCAGTAAGAGACAAGCAAGGCCAACAGCTTCATAATGAATATAGCCTCTTGTGTGTTTATTTGGGATTGAAGCGGCTCTGGAACCAGGCTGGCGGGAAGGCTCCTCTCAAGGAAAGCTTCTCTTAACAGCCCACTTACATCAACTGTGTTCCAGTCACCTGCAAGCCGCCATCATATTAGGAATGCAAATAAAGAAGTGCCCACAATGGCAGGGTTTCCTAATGAGCTAGGAAGGACACATAGGAGGGGGAAGAGATACCATGAGCAAAACCAAAATCAAACCAAAGGTCGCTCATTTTAGAGAAGTATAATTATTACTTAGTAGACATGAAGTGGGTGGATGCCATTGATGGTGACATGGCGATGTCCCCTCCTGTTCTAAACCAGGCTCTGGATAGTTACCATGTGGCTAGTCAGCAGAGCTTACCCCAGATGAGCCCCCTGTACTGAGTCCTTGCTTGGTTCTTAAGTATACAAAATAGCTAGAGACTATGTCAACAGACACAAGATTGTTCTTGAATTGCTCATTAAAAATATAAGATGGGCGGCAGAGCATACAATTGACAATGATTTCTAATTGTGTGGTAAAAATTGCACATAATTGAACAGAGTCGGTCGTCTGTATCCATGGGCTTCAACCAACCACAAACCAAAAATATTCAGGAAAAAAGATTATGTCTGTCTTGAACATGTGCAGACTTTTCTTTGTCATAATCCAAACAGTACAACGTAATAGCATTCATGGAGAATTTTCATCATGTTATATATTGTAAGTACTCTAGAGGTGACTTAAAGATGTGTATAAGTCCTATGCACACACTGTGCCATTATCCACAAGGAACTTGAGTATGCAGGGTTGGTTTCTGAGGGACTTGAGGAACAAATACAAGGGATGGTCAATGGTAGTCAGCACCCGCTGGGCCTTTTGCTATCTGTCATAGGCCCTTGTCTGAGCTCATGACTCATAGTGACAATTCTTACATTTGTATCCTCAGCTCTGTCTCCTCTCCTGTGTTCAGGAGTTCAAATGTCCACTGAGTCTCCACCTGGCTACCCAAGGGACATGGAAACCCCTTTGGTGGTGCCCAGCAAAACTGCATTTCACTTCCTACCTCGGCACTGTGCAAACCAGAATCTAAGTGCCTGGGACTCCTCCCAACTTCTCCACACACACACACAAACCCATAAACTACCAGGATCCCAGTGATTCTGTTTCTAAATAATCTCTTGAATTTATTGACTTCCCCCTTCATCTTCTACTCTGTCTTGATTTCTAATGCATAGCCATAATGTAACTGTTCCCCAAACAGGCTTTTCAGGTCCAGTCATGGTCCGCCCTGATCCTGGCACTCCATCCAGACACTCTTCCTGAGTCCTACAGTACTCTTCCATTACTTAACACCGCCTAGTAATTCTCCATCGCACTGTTCCAAGATACTGGTTTCAAGGCTGCTCTTGACTTGCCTAACCATGTCTCTTATTCTTACACTTCTCCAGGCACAATAAGTCTCTGCGAGTTTGTACTGGTGTCTTTACACACACTATTTTCAGAAACAATTCTATTCCACCACCCTCTTTGCCTCATCTAGTTTAAATGATGTCTTCTCCAAGACTTCCCCCAATCACTCAGTGTAGGCTTCATTGTTCTTGCAGTAAGTGGGTATCTAAGTGAGTGAAACAGTGGTTCCTACAAAAGATACACTCCCAGTCTAAATCCTGAAGACTGTGAATGTTACTTTAGTTCAAAACAGTGTGTGCATAGGTGTGATACTTAGCATGTGTGGAGATGAGAGCATCTTGTATTGGACGAGTGGTCCCTAGATACAGTGACAAGTGTCTTATGAAACACTTATGGAGGAGAGTCACATAGAAGGGAAAGAACAGCAAGGGGGATGACGATGAAGACAGCAGAAACGCCACAAGTACCAGCAGCTGGAAGAACAAGCAGGGACTCTCCCCAAAAGCCAGGAGGAGTTTGGTCCTGGTAGTGTCTGGACTTCTGTTTCTCAATTGCTAGAGGATAAATTTCTGCTCTTGTCTGTCACCAAGCCTGTGGCTATTTGTTACAGTTGACACTCTCCTTAATTCTACGAAGCCTTTGTCTCATTGTCTTAAAGCTCCTCATGTCTGCACTATCAGCTTCAGTGAGTGTCATTCATGAGGGTAAGGCATGTACAGTGTTGTTCCTACACTGACTCCATACCTGGCACAGACTAACCGTAATTACTTGGTGGAAGATGAAGTAGTTTTAGCTGAGATGCATGGGACCATATTTATGGAAGAGCTGGGTTTGAGCTGGTCTGATAAAGTGGGCAGGGTTGGGTAACTTTGAAAGGGAAAGTAACTCTTCCCAGCTACTGGAGACACAGCAGAACTGGTAGTGAGATCAAGGATGCTCTGTGAGGTCAGCCTGACTGCACATGTTAGAGGGCTCTGCGTTGTCATGAAGCTGCTGCCCTCTCATGGGTAGCCTAGACCTGGGGCTTCTGAGAAGCCCACGAGAGCATATAAACAAAATCCAGCTAAGGTTAGGAGCAATTACAACTTCTTGAGTCAGAGGATGAGTGAGACCCATTCCACACTTCCTGCCCCCACTAAGAAATAGCAAATAAGGAGAGATTCTTGGTTCAAAGATCATTAGAGATTTTAAGATGCAGTGACAGAGCCCTGAACCAAGTGAAGGACCCTTTCAAAGGGGGGTCCTCTGTGACTTCGTAGACCTCACACCAGAAGCTCATTGACCATGGAGATTTAGTAAAGATGACTATGGAGTTGCTGTGTAAAAAGTGATGGATAGTTAGTGGACACAGTAGAGGGACAAGATGGGAACTGACTGCAATAATCCTTGAAGGCAGACCTATGGGAAGGCAGGGCCAAGACAGTCATGAGTGTATAGCATGAAATAAAGCAAGACTAACTGGTAATGCAGTCTCGGATTCAGGGATGTTTCTGGGGCTTTCCAGAGTTCCCAGAATAGAGGAAACATCAGAGGCCTGGAGGAATCCTACAACACTTGTCTCCCATTAACATGCTGAGAGCCACAGCAAGCAGAAATAACTAGATTTCTACAGATGTGGATGTAAACAAGCACTTGACTCAACAAAGGGACCACATCTGGGGATCAGGTCATTGCTCTGCAAACTCATAAACTCAGTGAAGGAGATGGGTGGAAAGGCAATGGGAGAGAGCACAGCCTCCAATGCGTCTGGTTCCCCCCACAGAGATGTGAATGTATAAATATGAGTATTGACGGGGACCATCTCAAGCGTCAGTCTGTCCAAAGGTCTCAGTCATGGAAAGCTGCAGCCCATCGTGGCCATGTGAGAACACATAGGTACACAGAGTATCATATTTGTAGATGTAAACCAAAAGTCCAACATTTTGACATCTCTCCTAATTTTGCAATGATAAGCACTAAATAGACATTTTAAAAAATTCTACAAACCAAGCAAACATGACTATTGAGACTTGATGGCAGCTTCCATACAGCATCCAGAGGGCAGAGCAGAGACTGGATCCAAATCCTGTCTCCACTATGGTCCTCAGGTTGGGCCCTGCATGGCCTCCATGTGATGTAGATAATTTCAGTCAGTCTTTCAGGGGGGTGGTAAGGACTCTGTGATGTCGTTTAGACAACATACTGAAGTCATTGCCTGCCATAGAAAAGCTAGAGTGTTTGCTTCTGCTCTTAGACATCCACTATCAGCTAGCTTTTTACTGTGTACTTTGTGTATTTCATTTATTGAGAAGCAGACTTGGTGACACTTTCTGAGTCATTTCCCAAAGGCTGGCCAGGATTGAGGGTTCAGCATTGTAAAGTCATTTGCTTCAAATGAGCCTCCAAGTATGTGCAGCAATTCAAAATCTCATTATTTCCATCTTCAAAGGTGTTGCTTTTTATACAATTTCCCTTGCCTTGCAAGGGCTCAAGTGTTTCCTTTTGGAAGCTCCTAGAAAGAATGTTCTAGAAAAGGATTATTTTAGAGAAAAACTTAACATAGAAAACAATTCCAAAAAGGAAAAAGGAGTTCCCTGATGCTGTCAAGTTCACATGTACATGGATGTGCGTGCACACCTATGTCTGCTCAAGACAAATAGAGAAAAGTTGCCAGCACATACTTTTTGTCCCGTGGATTGCTGAAGAATGGTGCTCACACATGTTTCTCTTTGTTTCTCCAATTCCACATGACAATTACCGAATTCCTATTCTGTATCACGGGTGAAGAAGCAAAAATACAATGAACAGGACAGTAGGCACACGCCCTAAAGCAAGGGATTAACAGGAGGACCCCAGTGCCTTTCCTGAGTAGACTGCCTGGGTCTACTCAGGGATGGTGACAGATGTCAGAGACAAGCATCAGGCTCCAGGGCCTCTGTGCCCTGGGAAGCAATTAGGCTCTCATTCAGCAGCTGAGCTTCTCGCATGTATCTCCTAAGTCTTGCAAACTGACTATCTCTCTCTTCTCCTTGAGGGTATCAGACTAAGTTGTCAGCTTAGGATCTTGCAGTAGTCACTATTTCCTTTGTTAAAAACAAGGAAAGGGAAGGCCTGGGAGATGGCTTAGTGGGTAAAACACCTGCCTTCTAAGTGTGAGAGCATGAGTTCAGGTCCCCAGAACCTAAGTAGCAGCCAGGAGTTGTAGCTTATCTATAATTCTATAATTCTAGCATTCCTAAATGAGATCTGGGAGGCAGAAGCAGGAGAGTCCCCAAAGTTCACAGCCAGCTAGCCCAGAGTGACAGACCCTGTCTCAAACAATGTGGCAGGTGAGGACTGAGACCAGGGTTCCCTCTGATCTTCATATGCTCACCAAAGCATGCACATAAAGACATGAACACACACACACACACACACACACACACACACACACACACACACACACACGCGCGCGCGCACGCGCACACACGATTTTTAATGAAAAGGAAATGAAAACATTTATTATTATTATTATTGTAGTGTTGCAAAGTCTAAAATGAGCAGGAATTATAGCTTGTCCTGGAACACATTTTACAGCACCCGAATTGTGAGTGGAACTGGGGGTGGGCTGTGAGGGACACAGCTGGGCAGGCCAAAATGATGGGATTCATGGTAGGCAGCTTTGTTTGACTCCTTTGGCTCTAGCCAAGCCAGTAGGGCTGAGAGCACGATGTTCCCAGGAGCAGTCTTGACAATGGCATGCTTTATTTTTCTCCCAGAACTGAAAATGGCTTCTCAGCCTGCAAAGGGAAGCTTTCTACTGGGCCTGAGGGATGGGAGGGCAATCTTGTCCCCCAGCATTTGGCAGAACAGCTCAAATGGAAATGCCACCTGGCAAGGATGTACGCCTAAACAGTCCACATTTTATTTGGGAGGGATGGAATGTCTGTCTGTCTTCTCAGGGGTACATTTTTCAGCTCTGATGTTCCTTGTTCCCGATCACCATAATGAAACTGAAGATAGCTTCTGCCCAAGGGCCCCCATACCTGAGGAATTTCTGTTATTTGTGGCACAAACTAACCAAACTTGACCTAAACCAGCTGATATTCTTAGGCCTTGGGCTCCTGGAAGACTAGATGGTCTGTTTTGCCTTCGGATTGCCTGGATCCTTTCAGGTCAGTAATGGTAATGATTTCAACTGACTGCAAATCTCTTGCACGGAAATAAATGGTTGGGACAAAAGCAAATGAGGGTTCCCTGGGTCAGCTTTAGGGGCCAGTGAAAGGCTTCAGTAAGCTCAGCCCTGGTCAAAGTTGTGCTCAAATGCTACCAAGAAACTAAAGAAGAGACGCCTGCCCACTTTGAACTTGGAATCTAGAGCATGAGCAAAGGGCACAGAGCCAGATTCATGAGCTGAAAGATAGCACAGCCTCTAAGATGTGAGTCACGCAAGTCCATCTCCAAGTCAATGGGTTGAACTCAAATCATATCTGCCAATAGAAATTGTACTACAAGGCTGAGCAGGTTTCGCTGCTGGCAAATCACGACTCTTTTGCCTCTTTAGACAGCTTGGGTTTTGTCTACCTTATAGCACCTTGTTTCTAGGGACAAATGTGCTGATCCCTGTGGTTGCCATAGCAAACCCCAGTGGCTCCCTGGCACCGTCTTCCTGGAAGGATTGTGTTCATTTCTCTCTTATATGGCCTACTTTCATAAGAGTTCCTGTGGAGATGAGGAGATGGCCGTGGGTGGGTGGAGTGAGTGTGAGATGTGTTTGGTGAAGAGGGCAAGATAGGGGGCTCTCCAAGGCATTCTGGGAGAGGTTCATGTTTATAAAGGAACTTCTTAGCTGTCATTAGTTATGGGGTCTTGACAATGTCTTGGGTGAGTTTCTTAGTCAACAGGGACTTCTTGAAGCCCAGTTCCCTCATCTGGGACTTTGCTATTTTACAATAGTAAATGATGTTTCCCTCTGGGGATTGCTGTTGAAGTTAAGAAGACAAGACTCAGGGTTCCCAGTCACATCAGGCAGAGAGAGCCAAACGTACAAATGCACAGGAGGCAAACTATGCATGTTAAACCCCAAGAGAGCATTGTGGGGCTGTTTATGTGTGAGGAAATTCGGGGCTATACAATGGTTACCTCGGTCAGCTCTGGGAAACTTCCATGCCCATGATGCCCCCTACCCAGGGGTTACCCCTTAGAATAGCTAGGTTCCTTGGGGCTTCCTGATGGTTTCATTTTCACCAGGACTTCCTTGCAGGGTCATGGCTCTTTCCACTTCTGTTCCTGGTGGTAGAGGTGTGCTTAGTTCCAGCCTTCTCAGATCCAGGATGTGGAAATACAGATACAGGACACTCAGTTACCTTCCCAGCTCAAAGCTCAAATGAACAAGAAGTAACTTTGTAGTGCATCTGAGATTTTTATATATCAAAAAATAAATTTATATATTAAAATTATATATATCCATTTTATACGTTAAAACACCTGAAATTACATTTTTATTTGTGTCCTGTATTGTATGTGATAAGCCTCCTCTTGTCATGCCAGCATCTATGGGGATTAAAGGGAGAATTCAGCAGGATGGTCCCCACTGCCGTCTTGGGAAAGAGAAGTTAACTATGTTCTTTACAGCTGGACTAACTCACACAAACCAACAAAGATGACACAGGAATTCTGTTTCTCTCCACTTAATTGGATCTTGGGACCAGGGACACCAAGATTGGTACCCTGGACTGAACCTCAAGGGAAAGGAAAGAGAAACTTCTGGGAAGAGTTTGGAAGGAGGTGATGTTAGGAGAAATTTCAATAATTTATTTCTTAATCATTTGTAGTAGAGAAAAAAATCAATGATGCCTGAAAGGATGGAAACAGATCCAAACACACAAGTTGGCATTAGTCACAGAGTCAGCAAAAATCTCTTATAAAGAATTAAATTAGCCAAACTTAAGAAATGGTCAGTAGTGGGCTGGAGAGATGGCTCAGCCGTTAAAGGCTAGGCTCACAACCAAAAATATAAGAAATGGTCAGTAGTATAAGGGATGGATTATTCTTTACCTCTCAGAACAAATGGGAAAGAAAATAGGGCTAGTGAGAAGGTTCAGAGGGTAAAGGGGCTTGCTGCCAAGCCTAAAAACCCGAGCTGGAGCCCCAGAACCCATATGGTAGAAGAGAATCGACTACACAAACACATGCTAAGTAAATAAACACCTTAAAAGATGGATAACTTGTGAATGCTTAAAAATAAATATAAACGAAACAAAATCAAAGCAGACATAGAAACAAAAAATCTGAAAAGCTTATAAAGACATATATGTATATACATCTATATAATTCGTTTTTGATGGGTTAAATTAAGAAACAAGGCTAAATCGTTAAATAATAATGATAGTTATTATTATTATTATTATTTTGTTCAGACCTCACAGAGTTGGCTGGGTTATTCCACGTCTAGGAAGGCTTCGCTGACCTTCAGCTCTTGGCATGCACATGTTGAGATGTCCCCTCGCATCTGATGTCAGAGTTTGTCTGAGTGGCCTTTGTAGTATTATAGAAATGGAATGCTAGATCACCTCTGAGATTTTGGTCATAAAAGATACTGTGGAGGCTGGAGGTGTGCTCAGCAGTTATGAGCTCTGCTGTCCTTCCAGAGGACCCAACTTTGGTTCCCAGCACACACGTTAGATGGCTCCCAATGTCCTGTAACTCCAGCTCCAAGGGATCTAACGTTCTCTTCCAGTATCTGTGGGTATTGCATTTATACAAATAAACCCAAAAGACACAGACATGTAATTTTAAAATGAAACTTAAAAAAAAGACACTGTGATTTCTACTTTTGGTCCATGTTCATGGGTCTCTGTCTCTGTTGGGGTCCTCAGTATGGAGGAAATCATCACCTTGAACAGCTGATCCATAGTGCTGCCATACTCAATATCCATGCAGAGATGTCAGTTTTGACACCAAAGACACCCTGTATAGAAGAGGAAATTGATTAATCGCAAATGAAAAGCTTCACTCTTTTTAAAGACACTCTTGAGGCAAAGAGAAGAATTGCATAGTGATAAAAACTATTTAGAAAGCACATTTGAAAAGGGACTGATAGCTCATATCTGAACTGTATACAACTCTAAAGCTATCAAAAATAGACAAAAAGCTAAGAGGGCATTGAACCAAGGAGAATGTACAAACAACAAGAAACATGGACAAAGGTGTCCACTTCAGCAGCCACTAGAGGAATGAAAATTTGAGCCCATCGAGACATCATTACACACCTCTCCATGTAGTAAAATAAATAAAAACTCATGACAATATCCAAGGGCAAATGGTTAAGCAAACCGTGCTACACCCAGGCCACAAAACTGTGCTCAGTAATAAAGAGAAAAAGCTAACAGTTCAGGTGGCAGCCTGCATGAGTCTCCAGTACTACACAGAGGGGACGAAACCCAACAAAACAAAATGAAACAAAAAAAACAGAGCAAAATGATGTCAAATCCCAAATTTCATACCGTGCAATTTCATTTCCACAACGTCGTCTTGAAATGACAAATGCACAGAAATTGAGGCCCGGTTAGTGGTTTCCATGGTTGCAGATTTGGGGAGAAACACGACGAGAGAGTGTGGCCATGGAAGAGCAGCACCGGGGATCCCATCAATGATTGGCTGTGACAGTCTGTACCTTCGCAGGATGCTGTCGTTCGAGGCAAGTAGGCAAAAGGTCACGTGAATCTGTCTGTATTATTTCTTACAATGCATGCAAACACAATTTACATAAAGTTTAATTATGTAAAATGTAATTATGTAAAGTTTAATTCAGATACCCTGAATAAATTTTAAAACAAGTTACTAAAATTTTTACATTTATTTATGTATTATGTGTGTGTGGGGATGGGAATGGTGGGTGTATCTACCTGTACCACAGTGTGCAGGTGGCTGTTAGAGGCACTTGTAGGAGCTAGAGCTGTCCTTCTACCACAGGGGTCCTGGGAAAGAAAAATCAAAGCAGACCTTCGAATTTGGTGGCCAATGCCTTTACCTGTTGAACCATCTTGTAGACCCTGTTTTACTTATCTTTTAATTAAAATTAAAAGGTGGACCTGGCAGCATATACTTATAATCTTAGCACTTGTGTGGTTGAGGCAGGAGAATTGCTAGTGTAAGGATTCAGGCATTATGCTGGCCTGCCCCTGTCACCTGGCAGAATGCACTCAGGCAGTACTCTGGTCAGCCCACGGTTCCATGAGTGCTGGTCTGCAAGCAGGTGCAAAGGACCCCTTTAAAAGACAGACCCCGCCCACTTATGCTCTCTTACTCTCTGGTCTTTCCTCTCCTTTTGCCCCCTGCTCTCTCGTCCTTTGCCCCCCTCTCTTTCTCCCTTCCTCTCTCCGCTTCCTCTCCCTCTCCCCGCTTTAATAAACTCCGTGGTTAATGTAGCTCTTGGTTCTTGTCTATCGCGCTAGAAACTTAAGCAACATTTTTGTGCACATGACTTAGCAGGTTTTCCTGGGATTTGCTCCTGCTTATGACAGTGTGAGATATGCCGGGCCCTGCAACCTTCAACTCGGTCACTTTTCCAACTAAGGATGTCTGGATTCTTCCATCCACCACGGCCGTGTCTGGTAAGCCCGCCCCTTCCTGTCTACCTCTGCCCATGCTCCCATGAGTTAGGACTCAGACTCACATCAAAACTGTGGTCTTTGGCCTTTTTGGCCTGGTCAAAAATCCCAGTACTGGGTGATCACGTATCTGTTGGACTCCAGGAGCCCTGGCCCCTGATTTGCGCTCGACAGACCACAAAATCAGTCCGTGCCTTTCGCTTCTCATCCTCCCTTAGCCTCTGGGAGGCTGGAGACTACAGGCTTTGGATCTCCTCTACCTCTCTCATGGAAGCCGGGTCCCTATATCAAACCATGCGCCCGTTTATTGTCACCCTACATTCTACCAGTGATCCGTAGTTGAGAGCGTGGCCTCTGCTCATTTTCACGTGTCCATCTCCCTCCTCTTCCTGGCATGCTAAAACTCTCCTGCCTGCTACAGTGGTGTCCTGCAGCTTCCCATCATGGCTAAGCCTGCCTCAGGGCAGGAACCTCCTTCCACCGGGTGTTTCGCTAGACCCCTTATGCTCCTATTGGAAATGTGTCTCTCTCTCCTGTCTGTCCTATCTCTGCTGCCCTTCTCCTGTTTCTTCTCAGTACAGATGCCAGCGGCTCACAGCGGCTCACAGTGGCCTGGCCTGAGGCAGGGTCTGCTCAGGATGCTCTGAGAGCTTTTTGGTTTTCATTTTTTTCCCCACGAATGAGGTTTTCGGGTTCTGTACCTTTGCACCGCTCATACAGACTAGTGCGTTCATTCCTCAGACCCACGAGGGGGTCTCTCGGGTTTTGTACCCCAGCTCTGTCCAGGTTTCTCAGACCTACGGTAGTCTTTTTTTTTTTTTTTTTGCCCCACCTCCCCGCTCTCCCTCCTCTTTAATAAGCTCAATGGTTAGTGTATCTCTTGGTTAGTGTTCCATCGCGCCGAAAACTTAAGCAAAAGAACAACAGCTAGTTCTAGATCAGCCTGGGCTACACAAATAATAAACCCCTAACATTGGGAAAATCTATTTAACATATATTGCAAAGGATGAACTATACTATAATCATTGAGAGAAAGACAGACAACTCAGTAGATAAATGAATGAAAGCTGCTTATAAATCCGTCTTAAGCTAAGAAATGCAAATATCAGTGTAGTTATACTAACGGTGTGACTCCATTTTTATCCTCAGTTTAGCATCTTATAAACGAAATACACTCAAAACTTGTTGGTTCATCAATAAGACACATATCCTATCTTTCTCAATGTGTTTTTTATTAGAAGATGCTGAGATGGTAGGGCAGTGAAGGAAACTCGTGTTTCCTAAGCCTCTCCTATATACCAAACATGAATAGCATACTTTATGCTTTACACTTCACTCAACAGTAAAGAAACAAATGGAGGGCTCATATCCTTCCAAGTATACTGTCTCCTCTCCCTCCCCTCGTCTCTCCTGCCTCCCTCTTCCTTTCTCACCCCAGGGACTTAACCTGGAGCCTCACACTTGCTAAGCAAGTGTTCTACCAATTATATATCTTCAGGCTTCTCTTTTACATTCTGAGACAGGGTCTCACTGTCTCGTTCCCACGAGGCTTGAACTCATGCTGAAACCCAGGCTGGAGAGCTTGTGTTTGTCCTGCTTCTGCCTCTGAAGAAGCTGGGGTTACACGTTTGCCCCACCAGGCCTGGCTCACATATTTCTCATATTATGGGCTATTTCTTTTTCTTAAGGACAAAAGCACACTAGGCAGAAGTGACTAAACAGGCTTGACCTGAAACGCAGAGGTTGTTTTAGGAATCCTTGAGAATCTGATGAACAAGGAGACAGAGCTTCAGGGTGCATAGCCAGCACAGGAGGTACTCACTTGTGTGCCAGAATCTGCAGAGGGGTAGCCTGCATCACCATGTTGTCCACGAGATCATTTCTTAGGAAAGATGAAGCGTGGAGGGCCCGGAAAGGCTATTATGGAGTGGTATGCGGGCTCTACTCTCCTCCATGAGCAAAGCCTAAGAGGTCTGCAGAGATGCCCACTGCCAATCCTTAGGAATCCTGCCTCTTCCTTCTCAGGAGACTCCATCCTGGAAGCCCTCAGAGATGTCTCCCCCAGCTCAAGCCCTTCACATACATGCTGCTCTTAGGACTGAGGTGTGTTCACCCTGAAAAGCAGGTCAACTTTAATGCCTGTTTTTGATGCTTCTATGCCAATAAATGCCTGTGTGTTTGGTGGTCAGTTTAATATTTTTTAGGTAACAGAGGGAGGGTACTAATGATTCCTTGTGACTCCACAGTCACCAGAAAACCCTGAAATTTCTGATATTTTCTGGGTGCCCATATTTGGTTAAGCTAAAAGACAATGCTCTCTCTGTCTCTCCCTCAGACTAGAGCCTCTCTTTAGAGAGTTTTGTTTTTGTTGACGTCTTCCAATTGCTTAGTACAGCGCTGGTAAAAAAAAAAAAAGTACATACAGGAAATAGGTGTGTGGAGTGACTTCACACACCTAAAACTTTTGAGGTTTAAATCCTGGCTCTTGCATTCCTTGGGAGACCTGGAAAACTATACCTTACATTTTGTCTCTGTGAAAATGGGAATAGAAACAACTGCCCACTGCTTTGAGCAGATTAAGTTGATAAGGTGTGGTGGGTTAAGACTGGTATTTGATTATCTCTTTTGTTAGCCATGCCATGACTTCCTGGTGAATGGTTACTACAACCTCACCTCTCTCGGTCAACATGATTTAGGAGACTACAAAAACAAAGTTTGCTAGGAAGGTTTTCTGGAAAGTTCTATTTATAGAGACACACCTAAATGTTCAAAGACAATAACTATAAATAGCTTCCTTTGCATGTGAAGGTGAGACCTGGGCTGGTACCACCGTGACCTTTCCCCCTCCTGTCGGCCTTCATACTCCTATTTGTTCTGTGACAATACAAGTCATACCACATGCAAAGTATTTGATGCAAACTGAATCCAGGAAACTGCTTGGTTGGCCAGCTGGACCATGCACTTCCTTTTATCTGTCTTCGGTGGATGTTAGTTACTCCCACTGAGAAGGTGTAAGATCTGGTTATGTAAATGAATAGCAGTACTACAGCAGTCTGGTAGTTGCACAAGAGCTCAGTTCAGGAGAGATATAATTGTCCAATCATTTCTGTAAATCTCCCTCTCCCACTTCAAGGAATGTATCTGTCAACGAAGCACCCTGCACTCCATGCTAAGCCAGGCCTGGCAGGGGTAGAGACACACACAGCCAGTTTCTGCCTCTGGATTTGGCTGCTTGACATCATCTGGCTGAACCCTTTGGAGGCGTCTAGGATGCAGCCCGTTCCTCACGGTCCTGCCTTCTTGCCACATTCTGACCTCACCACCGGGAGAGTTTTGACAATTGGTAGGCGCTCTTCTTTGTTACTTTGAGCCTTTCTCACTGCCTCAGACCCCCTGTTTTACAAGCTCTGCTCAGTGAGTTCCAAGAGCTAAGGCTGGCAAGAGAACAGACTACGTTTCAACTCTGGAAAATAGTGAGCTTTGCCTCCCAGACTTGGCCTTGACAGTTGTTCTGTGGTTAGGCTAGTATGTAGTACTTCTGTGGTTTGCAATACTACACGGGTTTCCACATGCATGACAGAGGCCTTAGCATAGGTAGCTGGATCCTCACGGGGTGGTATGCATATCTGTGTGCATACACACATTCACAAGTACCTTCTCCTTCCCAGAGTTTCTAAATATCCTGAAAGAACCCAGCTCAGGGAGAGGGGTAGGAGGTGGCCCACCTTATTCTCCCACCATGTTTGCTTCCCACTGGTTTTGAAGAACTGGGTCTCCTACCCTGGTATTTACCCCCTTACCCAATTTTGCTTCCCACTGGTTTTGAAGAACTGGGTCTCCCACCCTGGTATTTACCCCCTTACCCCATTTTGCTTCCCACTGGTTTTGAAGAACTGGGTCTCACACCCTGGTATTTACCCCCTTACCCAATTTTGGTTCCCGTCTTGTCCTCTTACACTCGGGAAGGTTTTTCTCTGAGGCTGCAGGCTGAGTGTACAAGTGTGTATTCAATGTAACCAGTCACTCGCTCAAAAACAACCTGGCAGGCCACACTGAGAGTCTACTCAGTCAGCCTTAGGAGACAAAGATGATAGGAGTCATAGGGAGAGAACATTCCAGACTACACTCTGAGAGTCCATCATATTCCCAGGATTGAAGCCTTTATGTCATTAGTTGCTTCCCTCTAGAGACGTTGCCTCTGAGACCCTTAAGTGTGAGGGGGATGCTTCCACTTATTCTTGACATGATCCAAATGATCAGGCAGCTCCCCGGATGTGATTTGTATCAAGCACTTTGTACTTGGCATGGCTTGTATTGTCACAGAACACGTAGGAATATGAAGTCCCTCCGGAAGGGGAAAGGTCCACAGGGGTGATGATGCAGGTCTTATCCACATATGCAAAGGAAGCTATTTATAATTGCTGTCTTTGGCTATCCAAGTGTGTCTCTATAAATAGAACTTTCCGGAAAAATCTTGCAAAAAAATTTTTAGCAGTCTCCTAAATGGCACTGACTGACAGAGAGAGGGGGGTTTGTATTAACCTTTTACCAGGAAGTCAAGGCATGGCTGATACATGAGGCAAGTGAGGTGTTGATGGGGTTGATGAGGTGAACACCTTATCAGACAGCAGGATACATGCTGTCTGGGTATTACATGGGCTCTTTCACCAATCACCTGTTTCCTCCCCCACTCACAGTGAGTCGCTTTGGCAAAGAGACTGGATAATTCAGGTAAGACATGTTTGTATTCTGGTTGCTAAGGAGATGGGGAACCTGTTTGCTTAGCTCAAAGCATGGGCATATTTGGGAAGCACGTTGCTCTTTAGATCTGGGACCATCACCAAGTCTCTGCATTTCTGCCCTAAAGGCGTGGCGAGTCTCTCTGTGGCACATTCCATCTTCTCATAGCTCTATCACTCTTCTCACCTGCAAAAGCGCTGACCTAAAAATGAAACCTCTGAGGTGAGCAAACCCAGGAGAGATGTCCAGTGTTGGCTAGCCCCAGGACCTCAGACAGTGCCAAGCAAAGAGAGACTTCACAGCTCAGTCCTCGTACTGGAACTGTGAAATGAGTAGAGACTTCCCTGCCCAGGGGACTAGCTAGTCCCAAGGACAAGTGATCTATGGAGAGAAAAATGGCTGTAGAAGGGTGGTGTGAACAGAGCTTAGGATCCTGAGAACATGCTAGCCCTGAGAGTAAAAAAACAAAACAAAACAAAAAAATAAAAACTGAAGCATAGATGTTGGTTTCATAAGAGGCCCATTGGTGGCTACTTATGTCCAAGAGTGAAAAAATGCAAACGTTGGGCCTGGGTGGGAGAGTAAATAAGATGTGATGAAACATATCAATAACATGCATTAGAGCCAGGTTCTGGATGTGCCTGGCAGGATGGAAGGGCAGTAGGTGACTCTTGGCGACTGCTCTGCTTTTTCTGGGAGTATACTTTATGCAGCCCGTTTGCCTTTGTCAGTAAAATAAATTGCTATAGAGACACAATCAAGTGTAGGTACTGGGAACCCAAAATCCAGTCCTCATGTTTGCATGGCAAGCATGATACCAACTATGTGTGAATGTTCCCCAGGCTCCTGAGCCTTCGACACAAATGAGACTGACCATGTCTGTTTGCTTAGCTGTGTCTCCTGATCCACGCAGCTTCAGTCCTTTTCTGTCATCCGGCCCACAGTCATATTTCTGAGACTCCCTAGGCTGCATTTCTTTAAGTTCTGTGACCACTTCAACTGTTCACCTGAGGGAAACAGTGCCGATGTCAGCAATCTGCTCTTTTATGGGTCCAACAGAGTTGGTCAGATGAGGAAAAACTGATAAATCAAATTTAAAGCAATATGTAACATTTTCTCTTTAGAATACACATGTATCGAAAAAATGGAGAGGAGTCCACAAAAACTACACCAGGTCCTCACTAGACTATCATCTGGAGAAGGCACACTGTCTTATCGTTTCTCTCTCTCTCTCTCTCTCTCTCTCTCTCTCTCTCTCTCTCTCTCTCTCTCTCTCTCTCTGTCTCTCTCTCTCTCTGTCTCTCTCTCTCTCTGTATGTGTGTGTGTGTGGTGTTCCTGTGAGTGTGTGCATATATGTATAGAGGTCAGAGGTCAATGTTGGGTATCTTTCTTGTGTTATTTCCACTTTATGTGTTGAGACAGGGTCTCTCCCTGGACCTAAATCTCACCCAGTATCTTGAGTGACTGACCAGCAAGGCTCAGTGCTCTTCCTCTCTCCCCTCTCCAGTGCTAGGAATGCAAACAAGCACAGAAAGAAGAAGGTCCCCCAGAGGAATGGCACTATTAGGAGGTGTGGCCTTGTTGCAGGAAATGCATCATTGTGAGGGTGGGCTTTCAGGTCTCTTGTGCTCAAGCTTCCCTCAGTGTGACAGTTGACTTCCTGTTGCCTACAAGATGTAGCAGTCTCGGCTCCAGAACCATGTCTGCCTGTGCACAGCCATGCTCTCCACCATGATGATAATGGGCTGAACCTCTGAAACTGTAAGTGAGCCACCCCAGTTAAATGTTTTCCTTATAAGAGTTGTCATGGTCATGGTGTTTCTTCATAGCAATGAAAATCCACACTAAGACAGAGTCCAAGCTGAGGTCTTCACAATTGCATGGCAAGTATTTCATCAACTGGACCATCTCCCTAGACTCCCATCTTTCCTTTTTGTCTGGTATCTTTTATCCTATTGCTCCTTATAGTTCAGGTGAGGAGAAAATGTTCAGAGAAATGATATTTTGCAGATGGATGGACCAATAAGGAGAGATAAATGTAGACTATTCTGATTGCATAAATGAGGTGTTGCCTAAAAGATGGAGATAAGCAGGCTAGGCAAAGAGAAAGCCCAGGGGTGAGGTTACTCTAGATGCAGACGAAGACATCCCACATGCTTCCATAGTGACCCGGGCTTTAGGCTAGGCCACTTGCCACAGTTACAGAACCTTGGAATTGCTGCTTCAGTCCTCCTGATAATTCATGGGCTTCACAAACTGATGCTTTAAGATCTGTCTTCCCAGAACCCAACTCAGCTCCTGAAAGATGCAGGCGTTCAAAACACAGGGCAGCTTGCTCAAAATCTGGAGGCAATACTGGGCCAATTGCGAGGCAGAATCAGCAAATAAAACAGCCTGGCCTAAAATGATGGGTGTTTGTGGGGACATGAGTCTTATAAGAGACAGTGATATCCTTACAGGCTTGAGCACGTAATGGTTGCTGAACAGCGAGTCAGAAGCCCAGGGAAGCCCTGGCTGGCTTGAAACTTAGTGCTGAGAGGTCTTTGACAGGGAGCAGGAAAGAAGGAAGGAGGCTGTGGTCTAAATGACTCACTCAGAAGGTGTTATGGGTAGACAGCCTGAGATAGACGACAGAGAGACTGAAGGAGCATTTATGAAAATAAACTACATGACCATAAACCAAGAGTGGTCTCTGTGAAAGCGTTGGGAAGGGGATTCATTTGTTTGTTGTTCTGTTCTTTCATTTATAAGTCTGTAGGAGCTTTATTTAGCATTGGGTTGTGAAAATGCCTGTGCTAAGTTCCATTCTCTGTTAGCTGTATGACACCAGTCAGAGTGACCATGTAACGTAATTTAATTTAGATATTGATATAAATTTAATATAAATATAAACTTCAGCTCACATCTGCGTGTGTTCATGTTCCAGTCCTCTCTGTGTGCTTCCTGGAAATGTATTTAACTTCCCGATACGCCAGTCTTTTCACTGGCTAATAACCGGCTGGTCTCCCAGAGTTATTTTGAGAACTGTACCCAGCTAACAAAAGCTAGCTCTTGTAGGACAGAGATTTGTTCAGCACCTGCTTGTGTAGTGAGTCATGAGAGATTAGGACAGAAGGCCAATCAATTCTCAGCTGCCAGAATCCCAAAGACAACTTAGGAAAGGCTGAGGGGTTTGTAAACTATGCTGTGCCATGTATTGTGGACTGCTGGAAGGATGACACTAGAGCCATGACATCCAGACATGAAGGGCATTTGGGAAGCTCAGGGGAAACACCATAAAAGGAATGGATTCTAAAAGAGGTAGAAGTTCAGATGAGAAAGACAGAGTGTAATGACACAACTCCCGTACAGGTGACAGTGGTGGCTGCTTGGCAAGACCTGGACCCCCCATGTCTTCCAAAGCTCAGGCCATATTTTTTTTATGGCATCTCCACAGGCAGTCTGTAAGTTACCAGATCCTAGAGAGGTGGGAGACCAGGAGTATTTCCAACCACAAACCATCATGCGTTCTAAACACTCTGGATGACCCCACCTGGTGGGTTCCACTTTCACTCAGGAGAAGCCCCCTGTCACAAAGTACAGCTGTCTGCCCCCAGAGTCAGCCTCAGGGAGGAACTGGTGAACCATAAAGAAGACAAGATTGCAGCTAGGATCAGTCCTGCCACTACCTCCTCAACTCAGGTACAACTCTCCTCAAAGATAAACTAAAGGACTCCGACTTCAAATCCTAAATGACACATAGACTCAGGTTTTAGGGTAAAGTCCTGTGACACCAGGGCATTCACACATGCATAGGGAAGTATGGAGAGCACATGGACACCCTACATAATTCCATCGCCTGATATGAAATGTTACAAGCACACAGTCTCATATACACCTGGTGACTAGGTCAGCGTTGACTTCTTCCAAGTCTTAGTTTGAACTTGGTTGTATAACCAAGCCACTAAGACAGATGTTCTTCCCAGACTGCCAATAGACTAGAAGACATAGACACAGACGACACTTCCTGTTTCCCTCTCGTGCCTCTCCTTCTTTGTTTCCTAGCTGACGGATTTTCTAGATTCACAAATTGAGATGGTGAATGGAATGTGAAGAACTACTCCAGCCAACCATATAAACTGATACGTGGACTATTTTGGTTGATCAGCAGACACAGGGGTTTTGCACAAAATATATGTACATATAGATGCAAGATGATCTCAGTCTAATTTTGGTGGGAGAAATAAAAGCAAAAGCCATCAACTGAAGAAGAAGATGGGTTGAAAGAGAAGACAAATTTTAGACAACACAGTAAAAGCTGTAGTCTATGGGTCTGGGAGAGAATTGCTTGCCTTTTTTTTTTTTTTAATCAGGGCCTGGGCTATGTTCTTATGGTCCTCATTTTAGAAAACTTTTTCCTTTCTTGCTAAACATAATCTTCTGGGTGCTCATCACATACTGTATAATCCAGCAGATTTGTCAGTACATTCCTGAGAAGCAGAGTGTGGACTGAGGTAAAGAAACAGACAAGAAAGAGAAAATAGAGTCAGGAGGGCTTCCAGTAAATACTGTGATCAGCCCCAAGTTTATTGCTCCAAGTTCTTATATACCCTAATCAAAAGGGGGAAGGCAAAAGACTTCCTTACTATGATACAAAGAACAAACAAATGTAATTACCTCTTCAAAACCCGAAACATCAAGTAACCACACCCTAAACCAAATATCCTGTTGTTTAAGTAAAACATCCATTAACTACACCTTAGGCCAAATATCCTGTTGTCTAGGCAAGACATACAATGGCCACACCTTAGGCCAAACATCCTGTGGTTTAACCTTGAAGGAGCAATAATAGGCTCAAACTTTTTGACCTTATGTCAAGATGGAATGGAGCCATTTCTGTGGGCCTCCACAACATACCAGTTTGGTATCTGCTAACTGCAGAGCAGGACACTTAACCCATGACAGTTAGGCAAAACATCCTACTGTAAGATCGCCTTCGTTGTCACAAAGCCCAGATACCCATTTTGGACCCCAGGACCAGAAGGCACCATCCTAAGCTTAAGCAGCCTCCCATGGGTCTCTTTCCCTACAGTCACCATGCTTCTATGTGTTCAGGAAGTACCTGTCTCCTCCATCCCACATGTCACCAGCCCAAGAGAGCAGTGACTGCTGGCTATTCCTGGTGCTCAGAGCATGTCGTATGTCCCACCCCTGTCTCAAGGAGCAGGTAGGTCTTCAGTACACATTAAGTAAAGGAATGCATGTGTGAATCAAGGAACAATTAGTAGAAGAAAATAAACTCTTCCCTACCACTGGAGTTATGAACTAATCATAAAATAGCAACGGAAGGCAGCTTATGCAAACACCACTTCACTCCTCCCTTTTAATTCTTTCTTTTTGCTTCTTTTCGGCCACGTGTGTCACTGTTTACTCCTTCTACCTCTCCCTTGGGTATTAACATCAACAACAGCAGCCAAGCACACATCGAATGTCCTGACACCATAGGCAGCAGTGTCTCTGGGAGCCGCACGGGAGCAACCCATGTCCTCTGCCGTGCACATGCAGTTTTATGTAATAGGAACATGTCGGTTGGCAGGGTCTCAACTTGGAAAGCAGAGCCATGCCTTGTTGTGGCTTCGAATTCAGACCAGTTTTTCTTAAACTTTGAAGATAACAAGGCCTTTAAACAGAGCCAGTCAAAGGGAGACTGAGTGCTGCAAGAACATTGGGTGGGCCGTGGTACCGTTTAGAGTCTCTGTAATTGCTCCACTGGAGAGTCACATTTGCACAACTCAATTGTATGGTGTCCGACTGAGCGAGTTAGCAAAATAAAGACAGATGGCAGATTAACTCAACCCGCCCACCAGATGATGGCAGCCAACATGGAGGACTCAGAAAAGGCTTCCATGGAGGACTCAGAAAAGGCTTCCTGTCTTTGTTAGATGCCACCTAGTGACGCACCAGAGTACTGCAGTCTGCGTACAGCATCCACTCAGGACCTAGAAAAAGAGACTAAGGGGAGGGGGAGAGGGAGAGGGAGAGGGAGAGGGCAGGTTGGAGAAGTTTTACAGTCTGGTATTTACTTAGAAATGATGATTAAACCCTGTCTGTGTGTTGTAGACTTAGAGAAAAAGGACTGTGGTGTTGTGTGAATGTGTGTGTGTGTGTGAGTGTATTGTGTGCAGGTGTGCATGCATGTGTGTATGTATGTGTTATGCTAGAATAGAATCTAAGCCCTTGTATACGTTAAAAAAGAGGGACTCGGAGATAGGTAGAAGACTTCAGACAGCTTACAGGACTTAACCCCAGGATGGCAAATAATGTCTTCCCAAGCACCAGCTCCAATAGAATGTGATTCTCTGGACAGTGAGGGATTGTGAACTGGCCACTATGGCTCAGAAATGGGATCCTGTGGTCACTGCAGGTTGTTGGCCATGGCTTCAGAAGGGGGGAGAGGTAGTATATGATTGTTCTTGAACAACATACATTAGGCTGTAAATTTGTTAATTTATTTGATATTGGATATGCAGTGAAAGATGTTTCTGTACTCCTCACAGATGTAAGCTGAAATGTAAAATGAAACATATATAAGTCACATTTTTTCTACCTAAAGGAGAGGTTGAAAAGCAATTTCTGTTTTGCTGAGCAAGGTTTTCCTTGTGTTTATAGTGCTCCCGCAGGAGGCACTGTTTGGCTGGATATTCACAACACTATCATAATAATTTAGGCCTTGGAGTTCTGCAATATGTGCCAAGAAGTTGGTGACGAGACCATGACTATCCCTAACTACAGACTTGACTAAAGTATGGTCATTTTCCTTTTCCTCGTTTGGAAATAGTGTTGTGAGTACTCAATCATATGTCAGAAACTGACCCAGTACAATGCATGAGACTGAGCCCTGGTCTCCCTGGGCTTATAGTCTCCTGGGAGAAAAACACATGGTGAACATGATACTCAACACACACAGGATAACACACACCAGGTGATAAGCACCAGGACCACGTTAGCAGAGGAAGGGGAGGGGGAGAAGGGCCTGACCCAGTGGAGGACAGAGCTGGGGGAGGACCGGAAGAAAGCTCCATCGAGGACAGGTGCCGCATGGTGTCTCTGAGCAGAGAGTGGGCTCACCAGGCTTGAGATGAAACAAAAGCACTCCTTGGAAGCTCATCCACCACTGTGTATTCTCGATGGATTTAAGAAACCCAGACGGACAGACCCAAGGAGACTACAGTTGGTGATGTCTCCGGGAGGCCAGACCCTATCCCAGGATCAGCGGACACAAAGAGGTCAGTGATTAATCTTGGTGTCAACTTGATTAGGTCTAGATGAACCTGTGATGTTAGTAAAATACACCTCTGAGTGTGTCTATGGGGTTCTTACAAGGAGGGTTAAGTAAGGGGAAGACCGTTCCTGGATGAACGACCATACCTAGACTGGGGAATGTAAAGGGGGAGAAGGAGACAGCCAGTCCAGGGAGGATGCTCTCTTTCTGTGCTTCCTGACCACCATGATGTGAACTACTCTGCCATGGCCATGCTCTGTCCTTCTGATGGACTGACACCTCTGAAATCATGAGCCCAAATCACCCAAAATTCGTGGAGTTCAGATCTCTAGTTAGAACCATACTTCAGGCATTAAGAATAGGAGAAATGACAGGCTTAGCTTATTAATAAGACAGAGTCACTCAGATTAGATTATAGTGGATGGAGTGGAACCTCCACTGGTTCAGGTCAGAGTGTGTCTGGTCCAAAGCGTGTGCACAGTGATGGAGCTAGATTCTACAAACAGCTCTATAAAATGGGTTCTGTGAACAGTCTAGAGCTAAAACCTCTCAGTGCTGATGATTGTGTCTGGAGTGTGAGGACTGAAGGTGTCAGGGCTAGTTCTTCAGTCCTGTGATGAGTCAGAGGGCCTATGACAGCAGACATGTGTGGGCTGGGGAGAGAGGCGGGGCCAGGTATGCAGAAGATTTTTTTAACCCCAAAGCTTCAGGCATAACGGGCTTCCAGTAATCCCTTCCTTTCTGACGTAATAACCTGCCCTACCCACTTCCAACCCAAGGAAACACCGAATCTGAGTCACCAACATGAAAGGCTGACGCACCATGGGTAGGGCAGGCCTGGTTGGGAGGTTTGGGCCTTACACAGGCATCACAAGTACCTCCGCTGTAGCGCCTCGGCATCCGTACTCAGTGTCTGGGTCCAGGAACACGAGAACTGCCCCACAGTCACCCACAGGGCTTCCTTCTCTTGGACTCACCCTCTTTTATGAGATTCTTTGTTCCTTCAGGAGCTTTCCCAGTTGTCCCTCCTGACCTTCCCACTTTGCGGCATCCATAGCAACCACCTGAAGCATCTGAGTGGTACTGTGACCAGACGCATCCCTTCTGCATACCTCTTGTTCTGAAAGTTACCCTGCCTTGTTTCCCATCGGACAGTAACTCATCTGTAGGCAGACCACACCTTCTTAGCTGATGAATACTGAGCAGAAGTAGATCTTACCTGACCTCCTCTAACGAAAGGGGCTGTACTCTCCAAAATAGCTGTCTTGTGTGTTGAATAGAACCATGCTTCAAGCCAAACACCTGCCACCTTCATGAACAGTCTGTCTGCTTGCAGAAGATCACGGCTGGCTTTGTTGACTGTTGAGGATCCCTCCTAGAAGGAGGGGTGGGGACCCTCACCTGGGCATCCAGTTATTTCTCCAAACCTGTCATATGCAAATCATTTCCTAATTGTACTGTTCCAGAGGTATGGAGTGCATAGGCTGGGGAGGACTAGGGGAAGGAGACCCCTTCTATGCGGCTGTGGGGAAGCCATCATCCATTGGGGTTGACAACTTTCCAGGGCAGTTACTCTGAGGTCACCCATGCTCAGTAAGTATGCTTGAAAAATTCAGGTCCCTCGGGGAACTTTGGTGTAATTAGACTCTGGCTTCCACTGGGGTCTTAGAGAGAGGGCCTGACATTGCCCAGGTCTCTCCAGGGGGAAGAAGGCTTGTGACACCTTGTGAGCATCAGAAATTTGAACATAAAGTCAATTGTCCTCCCCTGCTTAGCGGATTCTTCTAGCAGAGCCTGCGAGATAGAGCTTGGGTAGATTATCTTGGAACTTTGTGAAGACAATTAAAAATAAATAATTTGAAATAACTGAGGCCATACTCAAAAACACACTGTGTTCATTTAACCCAAAGTCCATTTTATCTGCTCACAATGATGAATAACACCTACTTATACCTATAGCATGGGGTCATGGTGAGTAGTGGAAGGGAACAGACTCGGGTATCAGAGAAAATTCTGCTCTTGGGCTCTTACTCTGACATCCAGAGTATCTTATAGGGCTTTGCCATCCTCATCTGTAAACCAGAGGCAAATGGGGGTGCTGGTAAAAGATTGACCTATGATACGCAAGTATCTGGTGCAGGACATGCACAATGAGAGACACTTGGCTGTAATATCCAGGACTGGTGACTGGTGCATTCCCCCTGTTTTGATGTGTGGTGCCAGAACTGAAGTGTTCCCACCGTCCTTCCTATCTAGTCATGTTCGTTTGTTACCATTCTGATTATGTGACGTTCACTGACCCTTAACTGTGCCTTCCATCCGACCTGATGGACTCATCACTTCTTAGCCTAAGTATAAATTCTAAAGACCTCTCTGTATTTTGTTAGCTGTTGGTGGAAGGTGCCCTGCAGGCTGATAAGGGAGAAAAGACATGAATGGTTTTATCCAGTGCTGGACCATGTATGCTGCAATACTGACCTCCCAGGCAGGAGGTGCTCACAGTGTTGTCTTCCCTGGTCAAAAGCCGATAGCTGGGGAGGTCCTAGGCCCTAGGACAGAACTTGCTGTTGTATTTTGCTAAGCGTTCATGCTGTCAAGTTGTCTTCTATACCCATAAACCTGGACTGTTCTCCACCTTGGTCAGAGAAGATTTGTTTTGCTTTTGTTTTTTGTAAGGGGCCACAGTCAACAGAGAACCAGAGACTGAATGAGAGCTCACGAGAGCTCGCCCATAAACATCTATACCAACCTTCCCTGGTGTTGCTGAGGCCCAGGAAACATCACAGAAGGGGGGGGTGGAGAGTGTAAGAGCTAGAGAGTGGGCAGGAGTGCCGAGAAAAGCTGTCTTCTGGACAAGACATGGCTGTCGCCCTCAGGAACTCATAGCAGGTGTGGTTACCTGCACAAGACCCGCCCTCACAAACTCAAGCCAGCCACAACTCTGGCAGAGATGGGTGGCTGAAGTGCAGGCCCACCTCTTACCGAGGAGCAGTTGGTAGTTGCTGGAGGAGGGAGAGTCACTCTCTTTTGAGGATATAGGCACTGGTGAGATTCCCGTGCTTCAGTGGATGGCCCCCAAACCTAAAAATCCCCTAAGCACACAGGGCAGCACCAACTAGACTTAGTAGATCATTTTCTTTTTAAAGGAAAAAGATGGGAGGGCATGTGGTGACGAAAATATGGAGGAAGATGAGTGGGGAGATGGGCAGGAGATATGATCGTATGTTGTTGTATACATGTATGGAATTCTCAAGAAAATTGAAAGGAAATGTCGAGTCTTAAAGTACAGATTGTTTTTGTGCACCCAGTCTGAGCTACTGCTGTTTCCATTTGCTGCTCTCTGAGGCTGCATAAAAACTGAAGGAGAGGCGTGCTTGCAGCTTTCCCAGGGCTCCCTGGGAGTACTCTGTCACGAAGCAGAGCCTGCCGATGTTCCTTCTCCCAGCGTTCAATAAGCCTCCCTGCCGTTCCACAGGAGACACGTTTTCTGTTTGAAATATTGTGCTGCTCAGAGTCAGACTGCCGTTAGGCCCTGACTTACCATCAATTATTCATGCTAGCTGCAGACGCTGCTGTTAAACTTGAACAGGCGGCCTTGCCTCACAACTGTTCAGCCGTTCCTTACCCATTTATAGCCGTGGTGGTGGTGGTGAACAGAAGAGCGTGTGTGCTGTGGGCAGTGCTTCCACGTCTACTAGCATCTTTCATATGGTCATTGTAGTGTTCAAAGACGCTTTCAGAACCTTTCAAGGCAAAGGTCTGTAAGAATATACTAAATCAGACTGGGAGGATGGTTGAGTTAGTAAAATGTTTGCTTTGCCAGCATGAAGAACTGAGTTCTGATCTCCAGGACCCACACAGAAAGTCAGGCATGGTTATATATACCTATAATCCCGGCACTGGGAGGTGGCCGTTGGAGGATCCTGGGAGGGGGTTGGGGGGACTCACTGGCCAGCCAGTGTAACCAATTTGCAGGCTCTAAATTTGGTGAGAGACCCTGCCTCAAAAAGTAAGGTGGAGATAAACAGACACCAGATGTTAACACCTGGTTTTTATACCTACATCGGTTCAAATGCACACACACACACACACACACACACACACACACACACAGAGGAACATGCACACACACAAGCACACAGATGCATCAAAAATAAAAATAAAATTTAAATATATGCATCTTAAACCAAAGAAAGAAGCAAAAAAAAAAATCAAACAATATACTCTCTACTGTAGTTGTATACAACAGTGCTGCACCCTTGGGATTTCTTAGTGTATAGGTTTCCTTCCCTTTTTTTACATGGATACAACCAAAAAGGTTCCCAGTGTGATATGGAGGTAACCAAAGTAAAAAAAGATACAGCAACATCCATCACAGGAGAGGCAGTTTGCTTGGTGGGTGGCTGTAAAAGGAAAGGGCCTGTGTGGAGAAGAAGGGAGGGGCTTACAGTGTCTGAATTGTGCCTCCCTTTCCTAAATTTTGAAATCCTAACCCAAAATATCTCAGAACGTGACTGCATTTGGCGATAAAGCTTTCCAGAGGTAACTGAGTTAAAATGAGATCAGTAGGGTGGTTTCTAATCCAGAAAGACTGGTGTCCTTACAGGAATCATTTAGGACACAAATTCATAGCAAGCAGGCATGAGGAGAAACTGGGAGAAGGTAGGTCTAAGAAGGCAACAGGCCAACTGCTCTCTTAGTCTCAGAGCAGTGAGAGCGTCTCCTGTTTGTAGCACCTGCTCCTGATGCCTATGCACACAGTAGTGAGTGAGTGTTTAAGAAACAAAATCTCTAAATCATGGAGAAAATAATTGCATATCTCTAAAATATTCCATACATGTATGGCTATGTCTGTGTGTGTGTGTGCGCACGCGAGTGCGTGAGTGTGTGGGTACGTACGTACATACATACATAATTTTTAGGTGCTCCGCGCTTCTCCCCTAGTGACTCACATTTAGGTTGTCCAGCTTCTTGGGGCCTGTGTCACTCAGAATTGTACTCCAGAACCCCTCTCTCAGAGGGAAGAGGCATGAGTTAGGTAATGCTCAAGTTTGCCTTCCCAGGCATTCTTAACATCCTGTAAAAGACAGGAAGCCACACAAGCCTGGGGAGGGGATCAGAAGTGGCCTGACTTTCCTTAGAATGTGTGCAGACTGGACTGTATTAAACAGAATTCCTGATGTTTGATTGACTTTCCTTAGAATGTGTGCAGACTGGATTGTATTAAACAGAATTCCTGCTGTTTGATTGCACACTTGGCTGAATTTTTGCAAGTGTGTTCAGTCATGTAAACACCATTGCCATCAGGATGCAAAACATTTCTTAAACTTCCCTACATTTTTTTTTTTGCAGTTAATTTCCCTCTTCCATCAAACTCTTGGCAAGCGCTGATAAAATTTTAACCCCCGCAGTCAGATCATACATGGATTCAGACAACCTTTCATGTCTGGTGGTTTTCAGGTTTTTGAGGTCCGTGTTTTGATTCTAAAACTCCTGAGTTTTTATATTTAAGGCTGACATATATGCTGTACACATTAAACTGACCAACATATCCATGCTTGCTTTAATACTGGGATATAATTAAAGCTTGTGTGTGAATTTATCCAGCTAAGTTACTTAAATACAACCTAATAATTGGATAAAATGAATATTAATGACAGTATATCATTCTTCAAACTCAAATATGTTGCCACTTGTTGCAAAGGTATTGGTTGGAAGACACGTCCAAGAAAGGTCATTCTTAGGGCTGGACGGATGACTCAGCTGTTAAGAACCCAGGGTACTCTTGCAGAGGATCCTAGCTTGGTTCCTAGCACCCACCAAGCCAGACAGCTCACAACTACTCCCAACTACATCCCTAAGGGAGCTGACAGTTTCTGAACTATTTGGGCACCTGCATATACATTTTCACAGCCATACCAAATAATTTAAAACATAAATATTAAAGATCAAAGAGACTTTGACCATGTACTGAGAAGTGTGGTAAGAAAATAACTAGCAGAAGCCTTATCACCTGGACAGAGACTGGGGATTGCTTTCTTGGTAACCAGAACACAGCAACATTGCATGCCAAGTCAGTGGAAGCATTTATTTGTATGTGTGGGTGTGCATGCTTAGGATTGTGTGTGCAAGTGGAAGCCATAGGTCAACATCGGGTGTTGTTCCTAGGGCTCCAGCTACCTTGTTTTATTTTTTAAGCAGAGTCCCTCACTCGTCTTGAAGCTTGCCAATTAGGCTAGGCTGAATGATCAGTGTACCCTAGAGATTCACGTTTCTGTGCCTCCCCAGTGTTGGGATTACAAACACGTGCTACCACACTGGCTTGGTTTGGTTTTTATTACACTGAGTACTGAACTCAGATCTGCATGCCTGTGTTGAAAGCACTTTGCCAACAGCACTCTCCCTGGGTACATTCAGACATGCTGACCTCTAAGGTTGAGCAGGTTGTGGAGCAGGGCACTATGAATAGTGAGTAGTAGCAGTAGTGACAGTGACCATTGACGTTCAGTTTGAAGTGACACCATTACTGGTTGGTTTTTTCCTCTGGGCCATGACTCATTTTAGAATAGGGTTAATATCTGTTGCTCTACTGCTAACCAAACAATAACAACAACAACAACAACAAAAAGCTCTGCGTGAACAGTGTGCTTCCCCTAAGACCAGACTATGGATGAGATGAACAGAAAAGGATTGAAGTAGCGGAGGGGACCACCTGGCCATTCCCTCCCTTACTTACTAGGTCTTTTAAACATTGTGGCCTCTTCTGGGCCCCTCTCTTGACCCATCTCTTATCGCTTTGCTGGAGACAGACAAAGTCATTCCTTTCTCAGTCCTTGGACCTCCTATAACAATATAGTTATCAGATTATGACAGTTGGCTTTTTACGTGACCTTTGCTATACTTTCATCTACATGAAGACAAACAGTGACTTATCTCTGTATACCTGCATCCTGGTGTAAAGCAAACTATCAAGAAAGACATGCCAAATGTATTTGGCTCCTGCAATCCACAATACGCCACATGTTACAGATCTACCCAATCAGAAGAGCCAAGACCTAGGCAGTGCAGGAAAAGCTGGCCTCATGTTCCTATCAGTCTGCCAAGCTTGCAACCCAGATTCCCTCAGAGTCTATTTGCCTGGTCCAACTGTAAACACCATTCCCGCTCTGACCCAGATCCACTGCCTCCTCTTGTTCCCGCTTAGCAGGGTCTCCAGTTTGGCCTCATCTGTGAAACATGATGTGTGCCTAAGGCAAGCCTGGTGAAGAGCCAGGCAGGGCAAACTGGCGCTGCCAAGTCCCAGGGTGACATCCAATTCTCCTGGCTACTCTTCTGGGCTTACTGGGAGGAAGAAGAATACACATTTGGATGAGTGCAGGGTTGAATATCTAAAGCGTAGCTCACAGCGAGTCTTGCAAGGATGCAGGTAAAGACACGGTGCAGGAAAGAGCCCAGGAAGGAGCAGGGAGACTGCTTACGATGGCTTGCTGCCCCTCTAGTTGTGTCTATTCATCTAGTGTAATGGACAAGACTGGCAGAAGTGCTCCAGGAAAGGGAAAAGTAGGAAAGGGGTGTGCGGGTAGGGTCTAGATAGGTAAGAAGATGCATATGTATGCACTGTTGTAGTTTAAGAAAAGTGGCATGAGAAAAATGCCATGCAACAGGGCTCAAGCACAGGGGCTCTTTATTAGAGGAAGGGATCATAAAAAAGGGGGAGGGGAACGGGAGGACAGGCCTCTGGGGACAGAAGCAGCAAAAGAGAGGAAAGAGGGGCAGAGAGAGAGAGAAGGTTGGGAGGTGGGCAGGGCGTTTTAAAAGGGAACATAGTGAATATGCACAGGTGGTGCTCTTAGTGGCCGCAACTGAGAGCGTATCCTGTCAGAACCCCAAGGACAGGCCTGTACAGATGCTGAATATTAACATGCATTATAAAGTATTATATATATATATATTTATCTATCCAATGAAGATCCTATTGCCTCCTGAGAATGGATTGAACAGTTGACCCCAAATGAGGTGGCCATACCTTAATCCTTGGCACCTGTGCATGTGAATTTATTTGTAAACAGTGTCTTTGATGGAGCAATAAAATCAAAGGTATTTAAAGTATTTAGAATTTACAATGGATTTTAAATCCAGGGACAGGTGTCCTTGTAAGAAAAAGGCAAAATGAGATTTTGGATAGACATACAAAGGCAAGAGGCCATGGGAAGACAGAGCCCGAGAGAAGTCAGACTGTCTCAAGCCACCGAGGTTGGAAGAGAGGAACGAGCGTGCTCTTTTGGAGTCTTCAGAGGGGGCTGGACACACCAAGAGAATACATTGCTGTGTTTGCCGTCACCATGCTTGTGGTACTTGTCATAGTAGTTCCAGAAAAGTAATGTACCCCTTTGATGATTTTTCAGAGAGCTGGGTGTGTAATGGACTATTTGGGTCCCCGAAGAAGATCATCAGAACCTTAGGGAATGAAGGTCATGTTACTGGGGTTGTTAGTCTCAGAGCCCAGGCCCTGAAAGCCCAACTAAGTCAGGCTTGACCGTCCATCATCAATAGACTAAAGAAAGAGACAAGTAATTGGAAAGTCAGAGAAAGGAAATGCTTTGGTATAGCCACATTGGGAAGAGTAGTAAATAAGCAGGGGTGAGGACCTCAAGTCTATCCTCACAGCCCTGACACAAGGTTCAGGGTTAAATAGAGGGCCATAACTAAGCAGTCACGGTCAAGGTGTGGTCCAGCTCATCATTGATTCAGCGCTGCCTCAGCTTCAGTGTCTCCTAGGAATTATCTGATGAGTTAGTCAGCACCGTGTAAAACCTTTGTCTGGGAGCTACCCCTCCCCCATTGTGCCCAGTCTGGCTGGCATCAGGACTTTCCCCCTCTCCAGCATGAGACTCCTGGGGAAATCCCAACTCCTCCGAGTCCATTGTTGCAGTGCTCTTATAGCTGGAGTGGGGATGGGCACAAGTGCATCCCTTTAGAATCTCCATTCCTGCCAGTGCAATGGAAGATACAAGGAAAGTGGCTGGTCCTGAGTCATGTAGAAAAAGCTCTTGTTCTTCCAAAGTGGTCAGCAGGAACAAATCCTCGCAGTTTCTATTATTCAGTTAACTTCACCCCACGGACATATCTGCCATTCCCTGGAGAAGAAATGTACTAGAAGAGACGAACACAGGAAAACTCACAGAGCATTCCATGGGTGCAATACTGTATCAAGAGGCTTTCCATAGATCCACTCTCTTCAGAAGTCAAGGCCCAGGGTGATTTGATAAACCTACATGTGGTGCTTACTGTAGGCCAGCTCTGTTGTAATAATCTTTACAACCAGCTCATTAATCATCGTAATAACCCAGGGAGCAGGAGTTATTCAGTGATTACAAATAAGAGCACCGAGGCACGCTCAAAGTCACATAGTCAGGAAAAGTTCTGCCCCCGACATCTCCATAGCATTAGGCTGAAGCAGTGAGCTGCCGGGCTCACTCCATAAGCTATACTCAAACAAGAGACAGAATTGCATTATGAGCAGCAGCGATCCCGCAGGAATCCTGACCAGCGCCGACTCTTTTGTTTCAGACTGTCCTGGTGTTTCACCAGCAGACTTGACGCCTCCACATTGCCTATGCCCTCTTGAGTACAACAGTCAATAGCGTAGAGTCTTAGCCTCTTCCTTATCAGCCTCACGTCTGGATATTGCAGGGCAGCCCTGGCCACCCTCTTCCTTGACCCCTTCCCCATGCTGTCCACCTATGTTTGCTTGGTTATATAGCCAGGTTTATTATGACTATCAATATTTGCCAAACACTTATTGTATGCTTTTCAGTGTCTCTAATCAGACCACACATGGCGTCTAATTTAGAATGATAGGTAATAACATGATAACAACCCTCATTTTAAAGGCATTTTTTTGTATTCCATTCATTATGTAATCTTACCAACACCTGCTACTCTATGAGAAGACAAGGGGTCGTTGCTGTGGTTTGTACATGGCACAGACGTTGAAACTTGATACTGAATTTAACAGCGTTGAAAGGTAGTAGACTCTGTAAGAGGTAGGTTGGGAACTGTAACCTCATAAATAGGAGAATGCCTATTTTGAGAGGCTGAGTCAGGTCTCTTAGATTAGGGCTCTCCAGAGTGCTTTCCCAAGGCTTGAGCAAGTTTTATAAAGCAAGATTACCTCTGGAATGTCCACGTCCTTGTGCATGCTCCTCTGCTTTGCCAGTGGCAACATGAGGCCCACACCATAAGCCATGTAGACATTGATGCTTGGGGTCCCATACTTTCCAGCTTCCTGAACTGTGAGCCAGTAAACATACTAATAGTCATTGGATTTCTCTGTCTAGCATTTTCTCAACAATACAATGGGGAAATACAAACACTTTGAAAACATGTATAGCTTGGTTCTGAACATAGTTTGTATCACCAAGAACATCCTGTGGTTTTGGGAAAGTTACTTAGCTTCCCTATGCCTCCGTTTTCCCAATTATAAAACAAGGATGAAAATACCTCTCCCTTACAAGACTCCAGTGGGAATTAGAAAATGCATGAAAAGAATTTGACACATGGACAAGCAAATAGTATGGACACTACAAGGAAGACCACAGAAGATGTTGGGAGAGGCACTGAACTCCCCTGTGAGTCTCAGGCATTCATTCTTCTGACTCCAGAGAAGCTCTCGTTAAAGATAGCTTGCTAGGAAGAGGAACACAAACTCCTTAATGGGCTTAGATGTTTGCTGTCACCAAAGGGGGCTCAGCTCCTAAGAGACTATTCTCTATAGAAGCCACCAATAAAGTCATAGTGTGTACATCTCAGCATCGTCATGACACAAGCAGAAGGAAGATGCTGGATGATAACTCAGATCAGCCCTGAGCAGATGTTGATAGGAATATTTGATTAGTAGCTAGTAATAAATAAATTAATTAAGTTGTGGGAACACCAGACCTTGAGCAGAGACCCACTTCCCCTTCTGCCTGGGAGTAGGCAGCTGTAAGACAATGTTTACTAAAAACATGTTTACTAAAAACAATACAATGCCCGGGGCAATAAGTTCCTGGAAAAGGCCTGCCCACAGAAACCACCCTGACCTCCACCTTGTCCAAAGACTAACCGCCTCTTCTGCCACGCCCAGATCAGTTTTTGGTGTCAGGGCAGAACCAGCCAGGGTAGAGGAGAGAGCAGAAGCTTTTCTGGAGGGAGCCTTTCTTAGGAAGTTTTCTTGAACCTTATTGGGGCCTGCTTAAAGTTTTCTTTACATCGTTGAACAAGTCTCTGTGTTGTCAATCCCCTACACCCTCCGCACGTTCTCAGACACAGGCTGCGCGGCAGACGCGACATTAAGTCACTTATCGTTTATTGTCAAATATTTTATTTCTTACTTGGTGGTGGTTCTTAACAATCCATGGAGTCTGGGTCAAAAAATGATCTTTTTTTATGCCATAACTGCAAACTGAACAACTAATTTGTGAAATATGAAACTATCGCTAATGTTTTATCTCAAATTCCAAATTATATGATAAATATATCATATAATAATATCTATTACATTATTTGACTTGGATATGGGATTATTGAGGCAAATCAACATTATGATAAGTTGTTATGACATTTCTATATACATTCATTATCAATTTTTAATGACTGAAATAATAAAAATCAGTTTATCATTGAAATTCTGGTTAGTGGACTTGCGTGCATCTCAGTGGCAGTGGTGCAGCACAAATCCTTGGGCTTAGTCTCTGCAATTAACAAGAAGTCTACTACACACACATTTTTTGTTTTCACTTTTGTTATTCCAAGACCCTTGTCATTTAAGTGGTCTTCATGCATTACAAATATGCAGAAATGACAGCTATCAGAGAGTGACAGATAAAGACAGCTTTTAATCTATGTGTATCTGGGATTATGTGATATGATGAACATGAATATATCCACATTTTTATTAATTAACCTTATTGGGTATAAATAAAGAATTGTTATGAAATTGGCAATTGAGTAGAGCTTCTCACAGGCATGTCATGGAACTCACCGGTTAGATCTGGACTGAATAGACAGATAATTAAATTCAAATAAAATTGCATACATTAGTTGCAGATTTGATAGATATTGAAAGTTGCATCTATTCCGCTAAATGGAAATATTAAACTGACTCCTAGTGACTTACTGTTATGCCCATAGATTAGTGCATTTCTCTGTTATCAGAGAAGCTTCAATTTGCAGTAGATAGCGATTAACCCATGAGTGGCCAAGGTTCAGAGAGAAAACGCCTACGGAATTCTCAACCCTAAGTAGAACATCTACACCACACCTCCTCCTCCCAAGGCTCAGGATTGTGTGGAAGAGAGGGTGCAAAGACTGCAGGAACCAGGGGAGGTGGATGAACACAAGGAAACAGCGTCCTAGGAACACAACCGGGCAGTTGCCCAAGTGAACTCATAGTGGTCACAACAGCACGCACAAGCCCTGTGCAAGTTCAAGCCCGAGCACATCCCAGCATTTGGGAGGGAAGTTGGACATGAACTAGCTGAGGGGCTGTTGGTAACTGATGGCTGCAGGAAGAGGAAGAGTCAGTTTCCTTAATGAGTGGCGCCTCTGGTAGGTGGACTGCCCCAGTGGAGGCCACACATCCAACGATATATGGCATCACAAATTGGACTGGATGGGAAACAAAACAAACAGAGTTGGGTGGGTAGGGAGTGGTGGGTCTGGAAGAAGTTTGGGGAGAGGGTAAATATGGTTATTACATTAAATTCTCAAAGATTAATAGGAAGGAAACTGCATACGAACTATGCTCTCCCTCTTGAGCTCCAGGCTGCTGGGACATAGGGCACTGCCACTCTCTTCTTATTGCCGTGCTCCTAACCCCTTCATTGCTGCTCATTTCCCCCTCCCTCTGCTGATCCCAGTGCACACATCTTGTATTTTAATTTTCTTGTTTGCTTTGAGGTGCTAGGCATCTAATTCAGGTCCTCACACACGCCAGGCAAGTGTTCTACCACAGGGCTATGTCCCCCGCCAGGTAGGAGGTGATTTCCTTCATTGTCCCAGGGAGTATTTCCATCATTTCCTACCCAGGAATCACTGTTGGCTTTCCAGTTTCAAGCACCCCTTCCTCTGTAAATATATGCGGTGTTCAGACTTCTCCACCCTTACCGGAATCTTTCTAGAAACCTCTGCCCATCAGTCTCTCAGCATTTCCCTGGTCAGGAGCAGAAAGAAGGCATAACAATGGCATCTACAGATGGAAACCTTAAAGCAAAGTGAAGTAGTGGTTTCCTGGCCAAGGAAACTGACGTCCATACAAAATTATGTGACCCAGTTTGTGTTATGGGGTTGCGGTATTTTTCCTTCTGCTGGAAGGAAGAATACAGTGGAGTGGGGGAGACAGCTGTGTGTTTAAACTTCTCAGTTGTTCACCCTAGTTGAGAGTCTACCGTCAGTGCCGGAGTGAGGAAATAGAGGGCCATAGCAAAACCACACAGCAGGAAGGGACTATGGCAGATCTGTGTGACAAATCTCTGGGTTCGGAACTACCTTCAGAGATCAGGGGCAAAGAACAGAGCAAAGGGTCGCAGGGGACCATGACACTGCCCCACCAACAACTCTCCACGTGGCTTATGGCTCACCTCTGCACTTCACGTGGTTCAAGTTTTGGCAAATTGAGCTGATGGTTTATTTGTTTATTTATTTGTTTTTGGTGAGGCAGGTGGGAAGTGATTGTGGTCTTGGTCTCACAATCTTGTCTCAGCCTCCTGAGTAATGAAGGATTTTACTTCTTTGTTGTGTTTAGAGACCCAGCCCAGGGCCTCACATGGTCAGCAAGCTCTTCATTGAACTATGTTTCCAGGCTGTGAGTTGTCATTTCAGAATTCTCTCTCTCTCTCTCCCTCCCTCTCTCTCTCTCTCTCTCTCTCTCTCTCTCTCTCTCTCTCTCTCTCTCTCTCTCTCTCTCTCTCTCTCTCTCTCTCTCTCTGTCAGAGTGTAACTTGTAAGAATCAGATATCTCCTTCCATCTTGTAAGCCACAGGGACAGAACTCAGGTCTTTGGGTTTACTGGCAGATGATACCTGCTGAGCCATCTGGTTTACCCTGCATTGACATTTTAAACTTTTTCCAATAACAAAAAGATAGGGATGCAAAGGATATAAAGAGGACACTGAATACTATTGGAAATCCCCCTTCCTCCCACCAAACATTGCTTTGTTGAGAATGCCACATTTACTTCTTAGGGGAAATACATATTTTGAGACTTAGGAAATTACACCAATTACACCATCATTTCATCAATGTGAGGCATACTTGAGAGTATAAAAACTGGTGAAAGAGATTGTGGCATTGGCTTCATCCCCACCCTTCCTCACCAGACAATCAGGAGACAGGGACCATTGGCAATGGCCTCACTCTCCAGCTCTTCTCATTGGCTGGCTCGCAGTTCACCTCATCTCCTTAGCAGAATGACTGCACTGTGGGATCTGACAGTTGCAACATCTAATTTGCCTCAAAAGCTCTTCCTTGCTTCTGGGGAGTTCCACTCTACCTCCTTTAGTTGGGTGTCTCTCCACAACTTTAATTACTAGTCTTCTACAGGCAAGCAGGGAGATGGCCTCCTAAGCCATGACTCCATCCATACAGTGATGAATGAACAATCCAGTTCTTCACAGCCAACTCCCCAAACAAGCATCAAACCTCAAAGTATGAGTAAAACATGGTGTGTCTCCCCTGTTTTGCTCTGTTTGCAGTATTGTCCATTCATCTGAAGCCTGAGTAAAACTTTCTCTGATGCCTTCTGGCTCACAAGGCATTTACTTAATCTCCTGTAGACAGACTGTACTTGTGGAAGAGGCATCATCAGGGTTGCTTAGCAACAAAATATGGTTTATTAGGAACAAGTTTCTGTGGGGATGGCTCCCTCTTTTTCCCCCCTAAGGATCCATGTCTTTGAATTGATTGACTTGCTAGCTAAATTACAACACAGGATTTTCTTTTAATGCTTGTTGAAGAATTGGGAAGGGAAGGAGGCAGGACTTACTGACAGAGTATAGACAGGGCACTTATAAACAACCAGGGGACCATGTTTCTTCTGTCACAGATTCTTTAATTAGGAAGCCTGAGGCTCAGCTTGACTCTGCATCCTTTGCCCTGAAAAGTTTCAGGATGCCTTCCATCAGGACACAGGATATGCTCAGAGGAAGAGGAAGGGAGTTGGCCCAGTCAAGTAAAGTGCCTGCAGCCCAAGCATGAGGACTGAGTTTCATCCCCCGTACCCATGTAAAGAGCTAAGCATAGCAGCACACACCTGTAATCACTCTGGGGAGGCAGATTCAGGAGGATCCCTGGGGATTATTGGTCAACCAACCTAATTGAACAGGTGAGTTCCAGGCTCAGTGAGAAGTCATCACTCAAAAAAACCATCACTCAAAAACTGATACGAAGCACCTTAGAATGACACCTGATGTTGACCTCTGGCCTCTACATTCAAGCACATGCACTCAGATCCCCACATGTGAACACATACACACATACAATACAGGATGTAGACTTGAACTATTAGCTAGGGACTTTACATCTCATAGAGTCTAATCAACTCAGGAAGACGAGTGTTGAAATTATCACCTAGCGACTCAAGGTATCATAGATTCAATGGTCACTTAATTAACACATCTAGACTAGTACTTATGCTCATGGGATTATGAAGACAAGACAAAGAACAGAGCTACTTGTGTAAGGGAGAAAGGATTGACATTTACCAAATGATTTTATGTGATAGTCATTGTTTTCAAGCACTTTTTGCACGCAAAGTAAGTATGATTGCTTTAACTATCCATAAAGATGAGAAGCCAAAACACACCAGAAATAATGCTGTCTAAAAATAGCCAGGACTGGATTTGAATCTTGGCATCTAACACACCCAATCTGCTACACTTGTCTAGGTTCTCAGTCCCACACAGCCATGACCATTAGGGAATCACGGCCCCTGAGAATATCCTTTTGCAAAAGGAGAAAGCTTAGCTAAAATTTGTATTGAGAAATTTCTGGGTTTTAAATTGGTGCCAATGGGCAGAGTGCAGTGGAGGATGGCTTTCGTCAGTAAGTCATTATTTAACTTGTAATTTGGTCCATGTGGGACTGGATATAGGACATAAAAATGTAAGTAGGAACATACACCAGGTCCACTTTGGGAAGTGACACTTGAGGAAACTTTACAATATTGGGTTCTAGGCTTTGCCAATTTTATCAAAAGCCTAGGGATAATGTATAGTAGCATCTAGACCTGAAAATTCAGGCCAGAATACCACAATCATAAAGATTCTTCAGCCAACTGTATTGTAATACATGGTCAGTGGGCCACCTGTGGGCTGTGATGTTGACCCTCTCAGTCCTCAGAGAGCCAAGCTGTGTCTTGGCCCAAAGTAGCAACTTCTGTGGGATGGTTAAACTCATGTGGTCTATTTTATGTAATAAGGATTGTTATGACTTACCTTAATCTTTCTTCTTTGTCTTCAGCAACAGTGGCTTTAACGTCATTGTGTGTGTGTGTTCACGAGCATGGTGTGACATAAATATGGAGATCAGAGGATAGCACGAATGTGGAGGTTAGAAAACAAGTTGTGGGAGTGTTTTCTCCTTCCACCACATGGGTGGTGGGGATCAAACTCAGGTCATCTGCTATGGTGGCATCCATGTTTTTACATGAATCCTTTGACAGAAAGGCTATTTTTGTCCTGGTCTTCACATCTTATTCATAGGTCTTTTTATTAAAGGCAAATTGCTTCATTCTATTCCAAATATTTCCTGATTTCTAATTTCAGATTTGATGTTATTTTGGTTTCAATGCATGTGATCCATGGTTTGTTATTTGTGTGGAAAGGCCTTTAGGAAAGGGGCCTGAAATTCACTAGAGTGATCAACTTACCTGACTGCCTAGGAAATTTCTAATTATAGCATCTAAAGTCCCACTTACCAGTAATCTCAGGGCCTGGTCAAACCAGGATGGTTGTCACAAAAGGTCTAGTATAGGCGAGAGAAAGTGTTATGTACCAAATGAAAAACTCTTCTTCACATGAGTAGGTTATATAGAGAACAATAGAACAGGGGAGACCTTTGGTTTCATGTGTGTAAGTAAATATGAAGGCAAGAAATGGGAGGGTTTCCACATAAGATTATCTGGATGCTTTTAACTAGCTAAATGTGAGATAATCTGGGGGAAAAGAGGTGAGTGGCTGGGGGAGACCTGTCACCCCAAAATAAACCAACAACAATAACAAAAAACCCCAACACAAATCCCAGCTCCCTGTTGAACATATTCCTCTAACAAAACTTGACAACAGCTTCTAGTAGGTACATTTATGCTTCACATAACTGCAATCTGTCATCCCTGGGAGAATGAAAATTAATACAAACAAAATTAATACAAACAATACAAGGTTAATTATATTTTTTTCTCAAGACTAAAGAGTGAATTCCAAAATTGTAATTCAGTAAGTGGTGACACTGTGATCACTTGAGACTCTGGTTCTGTCACAATCCTTCTTTAATAACCACACTTTCCTCAACTGTCTACCATTATCCTGTTCTCCACCCCCACATCATGAACAACACACTTAGCTTAAATAACAGTGAGGGAAATGTGGCTATAATTGAGGGGAAATGTGTATTTGGGTTCTCTTGACCAAGAGAACACTATCTATCTATCTATCTATCTATCTATCTATCTATCTATCTATCTATCTAAGAATTTATCTATATATCTATCTCTATCAATGTATCTATTGATATCATCTATATGTATCTATCTATCCATCTATCTATCTATTATCTATATATCTATTTATCATCTATCTACTATTTATTTATAATCCATCTCCTTAATTATCTGTCCCTTTATATCTGCCTGTCAATTAATTGCTTAACCAACTGATATAACCAACTGATTGGTATATGAGTATAGACATACAAGAGATTCATTCTGGGAATTGGCTAATGTGATTGTGAAGATTAAAAAAATCCCACACACCATCTTCAAGCTAGAAAGCCAGGACACTGCTGGTGTAATTCAGTCTAAAGCCAAAGGTGAGAATCTGGCTGCTTCTGGTACATGCACTAATGTCCAAAGGCCTGAGAGGTGTGATGTCCAAAAGAAAGCGGACATCAGAAGGGTAGAATTTGAAATGCTGCGAGGCTGTAGGCGGAAGTAAGGACAAGGCTATAAAACTAAGCAGACGCCCTTCCTGGTCCTTCCTCCTCTGGCTCTCCATCTTCAAAGGGAAGGGTTGAGACTATGCAAGCTTGATGGTTCTTCATGAACTGTAAAATCCCAGACCTTTCTTGGGATTGGACAGGAAGAGAAATGGTTACAGATCAGTGTTGTAGGTCTTTGATATAGAAAGCCTAGGAATTGGCCAGAGATCACCACAAGATCTAGGCTTATGATTCAGAAGAATCAGACACTATCCTCAAAGTTTTCAACAAAGAAGTCTCACTTCTCACACCAGGAGCAAACTCACCATACACCTTTATAATTTTAAAACACTGTCACACAAAATGAGCTTGGGGACTTGGAAGTGCTTATCTTAGTGTTTGCTGGAGCCTCACAGAATGAGGCTGCAGAAAGCACAGTTTTGATTGCTCCTGATTGTGGGACAGTTTTGAGTTTCCAAGAAGGTAAGGTCACAGGGTGGAGTCTTAGATTCTGTTTTCATGAGTCACCACAATTTCCCTCTCTCTCGTTTTAAAATTATTATTATTTTTAGAATTCCATGCATGAGTACTATATTTAGGTTGTGTGTACCCATATTTTTCTACCAGTTTCCCTTGTGTCCTCCCTTTCAAATTAATGTAGTGTGTAGTGTGTGTGTGTGTGTATGTGTGTGTGTGTGTGTGTGTCACACAATGTAAACTGTTCAGTCCATTCAGAGTTTCTCATATGCTCATGTGTTTAGGGCTGACCAATTAGGGTTAGGCAAACTGTCAGGGGGCTTGTCCCTCAACAGCTATTCATTACCTACAATTTTTATCTAGGGTTGGGGCTCTCATAAGATTTCCCTCATCCACACTGGCATGTCAACTGGTGTCATTTTGCTGGTCTTGTTTAGGCAACCATATCAAACATAACTTTTCAGTGGGGTCTTATTACTGAGCAGATGTCAGGCATGGGAGAACTGGGTTGGGAGGATTAGTAACCCAGCATGGGCTCATCCTATAGAGTTGTAGCTGTGGTTTGCCTGGGGTAGAGAGGTATTCCTTACCACCATCAGGAAGCTGTCACTCTAAGTAAGAGGTGGCCTGCTCCATTTGTAAGCGGATTCTCCTACAGCTGGATCCCAATCATGTTTCTTACTGAAGGTGCAATGCCATTTGATGATCTGGGGGGCCGGGATGGGAATAGTTCCAGCATCTATGAAGACTATCAAACATTGCCAGATGAAGCTGGGTACTATCGTACTGTATTTTTTGTTGTTGTTTAGTTTTTTCCACATAGATTTTATTATTCCAAAAATCAACTTGTTAGAGAGTATAGTCTTACATGTTTGCTTTAGTCAAGGACTTTTTTATTAGTGATAGGGATGCAGTTTTATTGTTTCTTGCTAAGACAGATTGTAAGACCAATTTTTGGATTAGGAGAAGATCAAACATTGAAGAACCCTCTAGGCCAATTTCTCTGATCTTTTTAATATTGTAACTGAAGGACCTTACTCGGAACTCATTTTAACATGGGGCCTTGGCCATCCTCTGCCACTAGGGAGCCTATGGTATCTCCCAGAAGCATCTGCTCCTGAGAGTCAAGGTGAAACACCACCCTTCTGGTCCTAATGGAACTCAGAATAGATGGTCACAGTCCGTAGATCACCCTGACTTGACATACCACTACATAGCTTGAGAGAGCTGGTGGCGGGAATAACTCCTCCACACAGTGCCGCGTTTCTGACATTCCTGCTCACTCTCCAAGCTGGGCTCTACTTTTCTGTGTGCTAGCAAGACTAAGATCAAAAGATCATCCACTATTTTGTCTCATAGCCCTTCTTTCAGATGAAACTCATCACTGGAGTTTCCATTGACCAAAGACTGAGAGAAGATTGGAGACAAATGGTTATTACCAACAGGGTATCCCAGGCTCCCTTCCCTCTCCACTGTGACAGCCACACCACCCACACCTGAGCAGGAAGAATCAGCACCCAGCAATCACTTGTAGATGCTCCCTCTGACTGTGGGGTGACATGAACACCCAGCATAGGGGTATCACTTATTTAGTAAAGGGATTTCATTCATCGTTACCTCTGGTGTGTTAGCTGTTGCCCAGAGCCCAAAGGTGAGTATTACATGTGGGAAGCTCCAGATCTGCTCTACCCTCGGAGCCTGGTCTTAGATTGACCTGCATGAAGAGTGAGGCACTCCAAGGACCTCTGTCAGCACTCTCCAGATGAATACTACACATGGGAGGGGTCAGGGTGTGGGGTCGTGTGCTGACTCTGTCATCTTGGGCTCCAGCCAGAGTGGTTTCCTAACAGGAGAGAGCTAAACTGTGAGCACGTTGCTAGGCTGTGGCTATTTATTTTTGTAAATGAGCCCATGCTTAATTTAGAAAGCTGCTTTTGCTTTTGCTTTCTTCTTTCCAGCATCATCTGGCTGTCTGGCACTGTCAAAGAATCACATTTCTGACCCAACGAGAGCTTGTGGGTGGATGGGGGCAGGAAAGGGGTTGGCAGAAGATGGATGGCAGTTAGGCTGCTTCGCTTCACAGGGAGACAGAGACACGTGGCCATGCCACTAGTGCCTTATTCTGCTTCTGCATGTGAGTTTCATTTGTGACACCTACATAGTCCTTGCTTAGAATAGCAGGATAGAAAGCAGCCCTGGCGCTCGTCTCTTTCTGTGAGCTACATCCCAGCACAGAGCAGAACAGAAGGGTGTGCAAAAGAGGATCCAAGTCAGGTGCCAGCACAGGTGACAGCAATATCCTCCGTTCTTTGGAGGCAGCAATTTTAATAGGACCTATTTACTGCTGCTATTTGGATATGCAAGTATTTAGACTTGGGCCCAACATTTAGTGGATAAATGTCCAGTTTTTTGTTTTTGTTTTTGTTTTTAGTAAATGAATAAAACGGATATTTACAATCCATGTATGACCCTTTCCAAAGCCTGATCTTCAACGGTTGTTCAGGCATCAAGGTGTGTATAGTTCAGGGACAGGTGAGGAAATGGGGTGGTAGAATTTCAAAATCAGAGGCTATCAAGAGCCAGGCGATGGTTAAAATAATATAAGCACAAGGACTACTGTGACTGTTGGGTTCAGAAGGTGTCAGGCCCGTGGGAGACCTGGAGCCTATAAAGTAAAAAAATGGCCAGCCAAGTCGCCGCAGGTGAGAGGAGGGACAGACAGAGAGGTGACAGCGTGGTTACGCAAGACGCAGTGAGTATGTGTTTTGGCTTCACCTGTTCTAAGTTCACTGCATCAAAACATCTTGTCACAAAAGCTTTCTAGAATGAAGCAAGAAAACCAACCATTTAGGATTCAGAACTAATGTTTTTGGCACTCCTAGTGTGTCTGACTCAGAAATCGCTGCACATTTCACTTCAGGGCTTATTAGAGCCTCAGTTTCCCCATAAAAACACCCTTCCCATTTTCCAATCTCTTGTTCTTCCAAGTAACATGGCCAGGGATGAGCCAGCAGTTTGTAAACCGCCCCAGGCCACCCAGAGAAAGATGCTTGCGTGAATGGAGGGCATTGGAATAGATGAGTCCTCTCTGACTCAAGGATTGCGACGCTGAGCCAGGGTGGCCGTGCCTGCCTGTGATTCATGCAGTGTTGCATTTGGCTGGAGCAGCTGTGTGCCCTGAGTTTGTGCGAGCAACTGCAGAGCCTAAGTAAGTAACTTTAAGCAAGTGCCATGGATCCAGGGGCTTTGGGGGAGTAGAACTGAAGAGACTAAGGAACCTGGTATTTCAAACTGTGATCTGGAGTTTTACCATTCAAGGAACAGTGGCAGCATGGTTGTGGGCAATTATTGATGTCCTTTGCTAGGGAAGAAACTCTAATTATTCTGCTTTTTGTAAATCTTGATGTCAAAGTCTCTGGGAGGCAGTTTCAGTGTAGTTAAAGGTGGAGCCAGGAGAATATTTTTTTCGCCAATCTCTGCACTTTCCACACTAGCTGTTCACAAAGGGAGAGCTTTTGTCGCAGAAGATAAAGCCCCACTGACTTGGGTGAATCCTTCAAGATTCAAGCAGGATGGAAGCAAGTTGGGGCTTAGGCCTCCAGAAGCCCACCATGACCCCCACTGGGCAGAGCCAGTCTTGGCAGTCCTGGAATGGTGTCAAAGTCCTCCACTTGAGACCTCCAATCATCCCTATTTTTAAGAACCAAAGCACCTCCTCCCTGGTACATTTAATCTTTGTTCCTGGCACCGGTCCCTTTCTTTGTTGTTTCCATGTCCTTGCCTTTTGAAGTTCTTCTGGATTCTCTCCTCAGGCATCCTGTTTGGATCCCCCTCCCCCGGGTTGACGCATGAGAGCCAAGAACAGCCCTGTTCCTGCAGGAGACTAGCACTTGGCTCAGAAGAGAGAGTGAGCGGGTAGTGGTTTCTCTCCCTGACTGTTCTTTGGGTTTATGTGGGGATTTATTATTCTGAGAACAGTTTGGTATCTCCCTCAAACCTCTCCCCTATCAACAATGTCTTTATGTCCAAGGGAGTCACTTTGCCTTTATTGTATCTAACTAGGTGAAGATAAGATCTTTTTCTTCTGGATCTGTGCAGAAAGGGCTAGGTACCCCCAAGGACCTTGGCTGGGTCCACAGCGAGCATCACAATGAGTGTTGTTATCATTGTGACAAACTTGAGCATCATCTCCAGTGTCTTCCTGTCCTGTAGACCTTGAGTCTGCTCTAGATCAGGCAGTTTCTGAACTCTTGAGTCTGCTCTAGATCAGGCAGTTTCTGAACTCTTGAGTCTGCTCCAGATCACGCAGTTTCTGAACTCTTGAGTCTGTTCCAGATCAGGCAGTTTCTGAACTCTTGGGCACTGAGTTATCCTTCAACTCTCCCTAGTCTCAACTGAGCTTGCACGCTTTGCTAGAGAGGGATGGCCAACCATTTGGATCTCTGAAGACATCAATGACACACACTAGCCACATGGCTGTTGCCTTTGTCATTCCCCATGGAATGACAAAGTGACCTGGTCCCCCACACTCAGTCTGACCAGACCTATGTTAACAAAGGTCTAGTGTTTCAGACCGGAGGATGTCCTGTAGATAGGATGATGGACAGGATAACCCAGTGTCACACAAAACTCAACAAAGATCAGTGAGAGAGGAAAGGGATGTGTTAAAGTAACCAGAAAGACTCCTGTCTTAGGTCCTGAAACTAAGACCATGACTGGACAGGAGAAGGCTCTGTGAGGAACAGCCCTTAGGGGTCCAATCCTTCTGGGTACACAAATAGGCTCCTCTCAGTCTTCATAGAGGGGGGTAACTTTCTGGAAGGTTCATTAGCTTTCTTAGCACCAACTAAGCAAACTGCTGCAGGCTTGAGACAAGACACTTCTAAGTCCCGAATTCTGCTGCACAGCTTACTATCACCCTTTGTTACTCTCGCTGGAGGCTTACACTTGAGGGAATGCAATTCCCAAGTCCTTCTTGCTGGGCAGAGCAGGGAGCTGGCAAGGATTTATAGTGGAGTGGTTAGGCACCTGGAGGCTGTTTCTACTTGTTCCTGTGGCAAGGCAAAGTTGCCTTGCCCAGGAAATCACGTTGGGGCTCAAGGCTTAAGGCTGTAGCTGGGGGAGAGATGTGTCTGAATTGTGCATATACAACCGTGCTCACACACATGCCAAGGCACAGGAGAGGGAGGAGCTGTCATAGCCACGATGGCTGTGACAGGTTGGGTAGGGCTGATCTCTCTGGATATCTTGAGCAGTTTCATGGATACTCTGCATCCAGTTAGCCAGCGCTCTCTGGCCTGAATAGGAGTTTGCTGATCCCTTTCACACAGGGCATACCCAAGGTTAACCTGTGCCGATGAGGCAATCCGCAGAGGCAACGGTACAGGTGAAGTGTATTAAGCTTTCCTCATGGCCAGTGCCCTACAGGTGGGTTTGACTGGATTTTTAAGAGGGTCTCCTGTGCGGGTGAGCCTCAATGGCTTTCTTTGACATGCCTTTTCTCAGCTTTGCTATCTTATCTTGCTTTCATCTTCACTCACTGTGTTTCTTGAGATCATTCCCTAAAAGATACGCATTTACCCCCACCCCCACCACCCAAGTCCCATTTTAACATCAAAACTAAGAGAAAGGTCGTATCCCTGTTTTCCTGTGCACGCCGCCTTATAGCCCTATCTTTGAGATCTCACGGGCTAAATGTCTCTTGCTGCGTCAGTGGGGTAGTTCTCCAGAACCCCAGAAGGTGGAGGCAGTGCTCACTGGGGTGCGATCAGCCTGCTTGTGTTCCTGTCAGTTCCCCTGGCTCCTAGCAGCCTGCAGATTGGATTTATAACAGCAGACACAAGAATGCGAACTTGGGTTTCTAGCATTTTGTAACCTGCCTCCCACAAACCAAAAGGCCGCCCTCCCGCTCCCCTTCCTCCCTGTCTTGTTCTTGGCATTTATGCACCGAGAGTATTCAGCTGATTTTGCACTTCCGACACCTCCCTCTTGTACTGGCTCCTTGTCCTCTAGATCTGAGAATCCCAGTAGTGTGCTCCACCCAGAGGCCAGTGGGGCTTCCTTTCAGGGGCCACTCTTCCCGCCTTAACTTTGAGTGCCTTTGCTTCTTTCTCTTCCTCAGCTGCTCCAATGTGAGCAGCTGCCAGTCAGTCACCACCGTGGAGCAGGACTGTGGGGAGCCGGGCTGAGGTGTTCCTGCACTCATTCAGTTCTCTGTGAGACAGTGTGCGAGAGAAGCCAGGCCTCTCTTCTCGGCTCTTACTGTGGAATCTCGCCAAAGCTGAAGGCCTTGTTAGTTTTTCTGCTTAAGTATAAAAAGCAACGCTATCTCTGTTGGTCCTTTCTTGATTACCTCCCAGGCCTGAGGTGTTGGTGCCGTCCCCTGACTTCAGAGAGTCTGGTGTGGAGTGCAGCACTCAGCACTCCAGGGCAGGTCAGTTCTGTCCACGCTGGGGCTTGAATTCCAGCCACCACAGGGGAGGCAAAGCTTTCTAGAGTGGCGGATGCTAAGCAGTGCCTGGAACTGCTTGCAGGGAAAGAGAAAGTCAGCAGGAGGGAGAGGAAGCAAAGCAAGGGTGGGGTTGGGTGAGAAGGAAAAGGCACAAACGGAGGATAATTACCCAGAGGAGGGGCTATGGGCCACCTACAAGTCTTTGAGAGGCACCAAAGCCATTTGTCACTCATCGTGTTTGAACTGGAGGCAGAATTGCTGTCTGAAGTTCGGTGTGTGACCTGGTGCTTGGGGATTGTGTGGGTGATGCCCTGTCTCCTTAGGGTTCCCTGACTGAGGGAGAGGGGAGGGATCTTTCATCTTGGAAGCACTTGTCTGGTTCCTAGTCTTTGTTCTCTGCCGTGCACTAGCTGGGGGCAAAACCTTTCATTTCTTTGAGCAGAGCCAGTACCAGAGACCTTTACTGGATGCACAGGTGCCTGGATGTTCAAAGTCCCACAGAAAGCCCTTAAGCAGCAAGAGTTCTTGCCTAAGAGGGGGAGTTCACTTTTATGATGAATTTTAATTTGGTTATGTCACTTTTAAGCCATACACTGGTACAGAGAGCCCAGGGGTTGGGAGAGATCATCACAGAATATAAACAAACAGTCAAGCCTACAGTCCCAGAAGAATCCAGCCTGTAGGAAGAACAACCATTCTACATCCAGGCCCAAGGATGGGAGGGGCTGGAGGCTGGGAGGGCTCCCAAGCACTTGCCTCTCAAAGCACCAGGCCAGAAAGGGTTCTGGTGCTTTTATAGCAGGCACCATCCCACAGCAAGATGCTCTGGGACCAAGAGGTTTGAAAAAGCTTGAACCAGAGGAGATAAACGGCCATCACATCCCTGGATCCTGTGCCTCCCCCCCACCGTGGCTCCCTGGGGAACATGCTTGTGGCATCTGTAGGTTTTCTTCACAAAGGTCTAGAGACAGAAAACAGGTACTTGGCACCTAATAAATTATCGGCTCAGCCACCACTTCTGTTGGCAGCCTTCTGACACTTCTCCTTCCCAGTTGGAGACAATAATTATCCTCTAATTGAACAGATGTGTTGCTTAGACAACAGCAATGAAAAACTGCCGCCTGTTGTTTGTTCTGAACTCTGATGTGAGTTGCATTATGCCTCGGTTGTACCAGAGTCCATTCTGAAGATCAAGCCTGGCCACATCCACCCCCTCAATGCAAACACTGCAACATCTCAGACCACCCCTTTAATGCAAGCCTGGCCACATCCCATCCAATCTCCCCAGTGAAGCAGAGATTTTGGAGGCCTGGGATGGGGCCTCAAAGCGTGTTCTTTGCTTTTCTCCTGACCCAACAACTGCCTCTGCCCTTGGGATGGTCTAATTAGTCTTTCCCCAAACAGAGACTTGCACTGGGGTCCCCAAATATCTAACAGCACTTCTCAGCAGCACATGGAAGATGACTTCAGGAAGGAGTGAGTGGATCGAAGGCTCTATCACTAGACAAGTGAGTTTCTCTGTGGTTAAAACCAGCCTTTGACCCCAGATGTCATTGTCTCCCTTTCAAAGCACAGACTGGAGCAGCGGATGGCTGTCTTAAATCATCAACGTAATATCACAGCACCCATGGTGTGTTCATTGCTTGGTACTGCATGCTATGCTGCCTTTGAGCATCTTAATTCTGCAACTTCAGGATGGGTACCAGGTTTGTGTGCAAGATGCGGTACATGCATGGAGCTATGGGGTAGGGCGTAGGGCACAGTCCTGAGTCCATTTCCAGATGGTGCCAAATGAGGAACTTGTGAGCACAATAGCTCTGTGTGAGCTAGAGGTCAGGTTTGGAGATAGCAGTTTGGCTCACTTATTCAACTGTATTTGCTTCAGTCCTACTAAGTGACAAGTACCAATCACACACGGATTTTAATTCGTATTGCATTTTATTGATTTATTTATTATCCCTCCTGTAGGAAGTGTGTGTGTGTCTGTGTGGGGGGGGGAAGGAAGGAGAGATGTTTTTAAAAGAAAAGGCCATTATGATCAGTTTTAAGTAGTTAACACCGATAAGAATTAACATGCTAATATACAAAGGTATGACCATACATTGATCTCTGGAAAACAGGATATTGGAAAACATCAGAAGCCTGAGGGACTCAGCCTAGGAAGTGGGACCACATCTGAGTTGTGTCTGGAGGGGTCTGGGAGATTTGGAATGTTTGCTGAATGTTTCTGGTTTGAGGCTGGAAGGACATGGAACAAAGTGTAAACTGGTTTTATGTGGTCAAAAAAAATACAGAGGGAGACATAGGGAGGTGCTGTGACAGGAGAGAGGTGTCAGGGTGAGTACTTTGAGGTTCTGAGTATCCTGTAAACACTTTAAGGATTTTACATCAAAGGGCTTAGGTGAAGAGAAGGTGTGAAAAGTCAGCAGGGAATACTTGTGGAGCTGGAGAAGACTCCAGAAGTTAGTTCCATGTTTCTGTTCCCAATTTCTCCCATTGGTGAGCTTCATGCCCTACTGTAAAACTTAATTCTTCCAGCCTCTTATGTGTGTGGTTCCTGTCTAGTTCTTGGCTTCTGAGTTCCATCCTGCCTGGGATGCCAGGTTGCATACCCTCAGTGTTCTTGGTTGGGAATGAGGGTCAACAGGCTGAGTCCAGTTGGTGGAAGTTTTGCATTACAGACTAGAGACAACCTGACGTCCCTCTTTTGTTCACTGAAGTTTTCTATTTTCGAGTAGCTCAATCCTCACCTGAAGGTGGAATGGGTTGGATGAGGACATGGACTGCTCCCCACTTTTCTCCATCAAAGGTATTAAAAGCCCAGGCATTGAGGGCTAACCTGCCTATGAATCCAGAGTTGTTAGATACCTTCTGTTTCCACACCTCATAATTATTACAAGCTGTGTTCAAGAAAGTCTGAGAGTGAGCAAAAGTCCCCTTCAGTCTTTTCTACTCACATCAATTCCTGTCTACATGCTACTGTAAGGATGAATGTCTACATTCTACTGTAAGGATGAATGTCTACATTCTACTGTAAGGATGAATGTCTACATGCTACTGTAAGGATGAATATTTCTTCAGCCACCTGCACAGCCTGTTGCACACCAGTCACCTGGACTCCCAGCAACCCATAGAGGGACACAAACAAGAAAAGGGCTTTTCTCTGGAATGTTCTCCAGCTAATAAATCTCCAGCCATCTGAGGAGGCAGCGTCTCCCTTGGAGATGGTAAATGCATTTGCTGAAACCAAGCGAGCCTGCATTTCTCTGAGAATGATGATCATTTCTCAAAGATGACATAATCTGAATAAAAAACTTAATAGACTCAATTATGTACCTTCTGCAGAGGGGTTCTCTGAGATGTCCGATTGCACATCTTCTCATGTCCTTGGGTGGGGACATGAGGCAGCAGTCATCACACTGGCTACTAGAGAGTCATGGGGACCAGGACTCAGCCTCTGTGCTGGTTAGTTTTCTTCAACTTGACACAAAGTAGAGTCATTCAGGGAGAAGGAACTGTCATTGAGTAATTGTCTCCATCAGATTGGTCTGTGGGCATGTCTTTGTGGCATTTTCTTTTTCTTTCTTTTTTTATGAAACATCCTCTTACTGTGTAACTCTCATGGGTGTAAATCTCACTATGTAGACTAGGCTAGCCTCAAACTAATGGAGATAGACCTACCTCTGTTTCTCTCCTGAGTGCTGGGACTAAAGGTGTGTCCCACCATGCCCGGTTCATTTTCTTAACTGTCACTTCATGTAAAAGGACCCAGTGTGCTGGGGGCAGTGCCATCCTTAGGCAGGTGGATCTGGGCTGCATAAATAAAGTAGCTGAGCTGGGCCGGCGTTGGTGGCGCACGCCTTTAATCCCAGCATTTGGGAGGCAGAGGCAGGCGGATCTCTGTGAGTTCGAGGCCAGCCTGGTCTACAGAGCCAGCTCCAGGCCAGGCTCCAAAAGCTGCACAGAGAAACCCTGCCTCAAAAACCAAAACAACAACAACAAAAAGTAGCAGAGCGAACCAGAGGAAGGAAGCCAGTAAGCAGTGTCCTCCAGGGCCTCGGCCTCTTTCCTGTCTCCAGGGTCCTGCCACCGCTTCCCCAGATGATGCACCCTAATTTCTTGAGTTGTTATTGGCTACAGTGTTTTGTCACAGCAACAGAAAGCAAAGTAGTAGATCGACCTCTGACTTTGTAAAGCTTACACTCTACAACAGGTTGATAAAACCAGATTAGTTACAGTAGGATCGAGAACCCAAGGTTAGCCTTCTTCCCACCCGTACACAGATTTAAAAAGGAAACAAAAACAAAGCAAAGCTTAGGTGAAATCAAAGTCAGGTAGCTTCTGGTTATAGACTCCTGGACGAGTTTAATGAAGTGATGACCTTTTCTCTTGTTGTAGCTGGTGCTGTAAGTGTAAGTTTTGTCTGTCTGCTAACATATTAGTTAGTTGCATAAGAAGCAAAGTTCACAGTGAGTCCCTTTGTCACTCAGAGTCTCCCAGATAGACAGAGCCAAGAGGTGACAGGCATATCTACAGCTGTGTCTGTCTATATCTACTATGTCTATCTATATCTATATAGATATAAATATATATATGAACCGGGATAGACTTGTCTATCTTTATCTATATATCTATATATTGATATCTTTACATACATATATATATATAGATATAGATGTTTTAAGAAAGATGAGAGGTTTATTTCAAGAAGCTAGCTTGGCTGACTGTGGGGGTGGCTAGCAAGTCTGAAACAAGGCAGGCTAGCTGTAAAGTCTGAAGCTGGAGCTGGTACCACATGATAGGATGCTTCCCTTCCCCATGGATACCTCAGTGCTGCTCCTGGAGCTTTTGTTTCACTGGCTGAGGGAGGTCCACCCAGGTTACTGAGGATAATCTTGCTTCGAGTCAAGCGATAAGTGATGTCTCCCAAGTAGATAGAGCTTGTTAGAAAAAGCTATCACAGCTTGCAAGCTGACACAAAACTGATGACCACAGTCCTGACAAAAGTGTAGCTGTGAGCCTGGTGGTTCACAGTCTGGACTAGGAATCCTAGGATGTGGGCACTACAAGGCGATTTAGTGATCACTTAGTTCCGTCTTCACCATGCACAGACAGGGACCTGAAGGCTGGGTTTGTGGCCTCCGCCCTGTGGGATAGTCTATGTGAGTGACTGAAGAGGGCTTTGATATGGATATGGGGTGTAGATTATTTATTAACAGGGACTGATGATCAAAGTGTATAAGTAGGTGCATATTTTTAATTAAGTCTCATATACATGAAATTTTGATATATTCATAGGGTCAAAAACATTAGGAGACTTTATTGAACAAATGCACGGAACTCAGGCCAAAGGGATATAGAGTGTCCTAGGACTGTTGATATAGAAATACAGTGATTTCTGAGCTTCCTCACCCATCCAAAGGAAACAATAATATATTACCTTTCTCTCAGTGTATCCTAAGGAATGGATGAACAAATGCACATGCACAGACAAGATTGAGCGTGGCACTTGGCAGATGTTGTGTATTTAATAAATAGCAATTGCGCTAATAAACATTTCACACTCTCCAACTCTGTAGATGTTACAGTTGCCATGCCCAAAGCACTTTCATTCTACATTTTATTTAGGGTATGTGTGTACATGTGCATGTGTGTGCACACATGTGTGCAAGCACCTGCACGTGCCACAGTGTATGCGTGCAGGTCATAGGATGACTTGCAGACACCAGTTCCCTCCTTTCACCATGTTAGTCCTGAAAATGAAGCAACCGCAAGTGTGTCTACCTACTGAGCTGTCTCATTGGCCCCTACTCAGAGTCCTTTTGCCAGTTAAGTACCATCCCTTAGCTCTTGGTGCTGAGCGCAAATAGCTTGTCCAGTTTCGCAGAGATTGCCCACCATTGCAATGAGGATTGTGTTCTCTAGGAAGCTATGGTTCCTGGCTCTGTGGATAGCTCATAGCTACTGCCCCACCCACGTGGGGAGACAAAAAACCAGCCTCGCTCCCGTAATCTGAGAGCATCACTACAGCTTGTGGTGGTGGGCTGCAGCTATCTCCACTGGCCACACCACACTGCTCTTTCTCTTGAGACTATGTCCTTGATAAACCTCTTGAGTAAGAGTCCCTGTCTCAGGTTCTGCCTCAGACAGAGCCTGGCGTAGACACAATGGCCTGGAGAGAGCTCTTCTTCTTGGTGTGAGCAATAATGAGTCCTTTTGCTCAATACGGCTCTGTTATTCAGACACAGAACATATTTTTCATGTGCCATCTTCAGCATCAGGAAGGCAAAAGTGTTGGATCTGTAGCTGTTAACACATGCCTGGCTCCTCCAAAGCAAACCTCTCCCATGTTGTCTAATTCTTCCTGGCCAAGTGCATTCAACCTGGCTTGGTTTAGTCTCTAAACCAAGCCATCACACTTTTAATAATCAAGGCTTGGATTCCATGAAACCATTCTTTCATCCATTCATCCTGCAGTACAGAATGTGGTGCTTACAGCCTATACTGGACACATAGGATATTGTTATACACAGACAGGGCACAGTACCTGCCCTTCATAAACAGCTGAGAGGGCGAAAGAACAAGAAAACAGACGATTGAAGTTTGTGATCTATGCTGTCATAAGATGCTATGAGAACGTGGAGGCGAGGCCCCTGGATCACAATAGAGGTCAAAATAACTTGTTCTTCAATGTGCCTGACCTGAACAGGGATAAAAAGAATACACATCCCCTAGCACACTATAAAACAGAGCCATTGATTCCAGCAACCGGGGGTTACAATGCAGAAAGTCGTGTAGGTTTAAGCACAAAGAATGGTTGCTTAGTGATGGGCAGAAGAAAGAGGGAGAAACGCAAAGGATGGTGCTGTGCTATTGATGCTGTAGCTTTCTCCCACTCACAAGCTCGCTTCCTGGGGCCGAAAGAAGGAACAACTGAATTCGGTGGTGATTGGCTGGAGACTGGCTAGTTCAGCAGCAATCACAACTGAGTTCTCCCACAGCCCTTTTCACCTAAATGTATAGATGGTAGTTCACAAGCATGGCCGGGGTGCCACAGGCTCCCTACATAGTTGTTGCTTATTCCTCCAGGGCCATGCATTGATCTACTCCTGCAAGACATGCGGAGGTTATATCTCAGCACGAGTTCAGGAATGCTAATTGGTCCATGATGCTATTAGTGTAGTTGGTGCTAATGGGGAAATAATTACCACCCTGTGCCTCTCTGAGTATTTTCATTGCCCTCTTGTGGTTATGGACTACTTGACTACAGATCATAATGACTTAATACATGAGGGCTATTATTGCTTTGACTAAACAGTGGGGAGAGGTAGGAAAGGAGGAGGTATTTGAGAGAGGCTGGGGCCTGAGGAATACTTTATTTTTCTTGAGATTTATTTTTTCTTAGTAAAGGGGGTGCCCTGGTATAAGAGTGTGAAATCCTAAAAGCGTGCGTGAGCTGGAAATTCAAGAAACCAGTTATCTTAGGGGATCAGTCAGTTCTGTTGTGTGATTACATGGGAAGTTCTGAAAAATAAAGGCAAGTTCCTGTTCTCTGGTACCAACCACTTCCTGGCATTTGAATCCCTGGGGCCAGTCCAGATTCCTGCATCCCACATACAAGGCCCTGCCTCCATCACTCTCAGAGCCCTCAGCTGCATCTCTCTCTCTCAGCATCTCTTTGTGTTGCCTCCTCTCTGGTCCTGAGCATGCTCTGTGCACGTGTCTTGCTCATCTGAGTCACAGCCTTTCTAGCTTCCCCTACGCCATTCTCAGAGCACTCTGACCCATTGATCATGTGGGCTCCTGGTTCACACTTCTGCATACAGGCAGAACATGACAAACCCCTGAAGCACCTGAGACACAGGCTGGCTTAACACACTTAGTCTCACAGCTAAGAAGGTACCAGCCATATGTGTCCTTCCATAGATCGGCTGGTACTGCACGGCTGCTGGTGTGAGATTTCATTACATTGAAGCTTCATCCAATGGACTTAATAGAGTAAAGGAGAAAGGGACTTTCAAATGTGGGGTTCATTTCCTTTTTAGCCCCTGCCCAAGTCAGCTTAATTTCGTATCTCCCGAGCTTCCACTCTGTTCATACAGCGTTGGCTAAACGAACATGAAACATGGCATGGTCTCAGACTTTGAGATCCCCAAAAGCCTTTGACAAATGCCTTTCTGCAGCTGTCACAAGTATGTGATCATACTAAAAAGTGAACGTTTTAGAGCATCCCTTTCCTTCCCGCTGTCACCCACCCCTTGGCTAACTGTTGCTTACCTTACCATCATCATCCCTTTCATGGACTAAGTAAGACTGTATGTGATCTTTGTCACCCACCCCAGCCCTCCTGGGCCTCTTTTCTGTTCTCCCGAGGCCCTCCCCATAGTCTGCCATCACTTTCACTCTTCTGTGATGCAGGGAGGCGTGGCTTCAATCCCATCTACCTCTAGCATGGTTGCTGATGGCAGTCTTTTGTTGCTGTTATTTTAGTGAATGAGTAACTAAGAGTTTTAAACTGGAAACCTTGTAAGACTTTTGGTTGGTTGATTTTGTTATCTGCCCACCCACCTGCCCGCCGTCCATCCATCCATTCATGTAGCTAAGGCTTGGTTTTGAACTTGTGGTCCTCCTTCCTTTGTTGCAATCCCTGTTTACAGATGCACATCTCCATGTCCAGTAGTCCTTAAACCTTTAGTTGTGTTCTTGTGGGATTTCCTATACTGTCCATGTCTCATGGCACCAACACTTTGTCTCTTGTGAGCGTCCCATTCTTCAGCCATAGAGACCTTGCTCCAGCTAAGAAAATAGTGTCCCTGGCTTTGAACCTCTTGCCTTTCCTGTCTAGGTCTGCTCTATCATCCATTAAAAATGTTTTGTTTGTTTTCTGCTTTGTTTTGTTTTTATACAACAACTCAGATATCCCTCTGTGCTCGAGACTGCATTTCCTCTGATCACTCATCTTAGCACATTGGTCAAGCACTTGGAGTCTGTCCACCCCCCGCAGTGCTAGTCTCACTGGTCCAGTGTTACTCTTTGCTCCCTACCAGCTCCAGAGGAGCAGAAAGACCTGGTGGGTTCAAAGGAGCAGAGTAAGGGATGAGAACATAGGACTGCAATCCACAGACCCTTCCTCCCACATAACATTAGTCAAACTCACCCTTCACTCAGATCCCTCCTCACATTCCCTATTCCTCAGAGCTACATGGAAAAGCAGAAAAAAGCAGAAGGCAGAGGGAGGAATGAAGTCTAAGGAACGATCTATTTCCTCTTAGGCAATTGTGGGAACCATTCATTACTTGTAGAAGTTAGGCATCAGGGCTGCTACAGGTATTGAGGCATGCTACCTTGTGGGTGTTCTTACACGGCGCCCAGGGACAGTTTTGCCTACAGCCTTATTCTGTATCTATTAGCCCCCTCCTTGTGTGTGAGAAGGAAATCCCTGAGCTTTAACCTTCAGTTAAAGTCCTCGGTCTCCTCTGGTAGACCCGCTGACTCCGTGACACCTGTTGACTGAGGGGCAGAAGTCCCCAGCCCCTGCACTCTTGTGACTGTGAGGTAATTGGATATTATCACTTTCTCAGAATGTCTTCACAGTCATCATGAGGAGGTGAGCCATGCTCCTCCTGGGAGCTGTCTGGGTGGTGAGATAAGATGAGCAACTGCATTGCATTCCAGGCCCATCATTCAATCACTCTCCCGAAGTGGACAGCTCCATGGAGTCTCTGAGGGGAGTGACGGCCCAAAGCACTCAGCTCAAACAGAATTCCATGCATAGCACCCATGACCCGTGCTTCCAATAATCTGTCTGGGTATGTGGTGTGTCTATAGTTTAGGACTTCACTTCCTGCTTCTGTTTTCATCATAAAAACAAGGCACAGGCATCTTGTAGGTGATGGTGCAAACATCATTACTAAATAACTCTTGCACGAGGCACCCTTTTGCTATGGTAGAAAGCATATATTGTTGTGTGACACTTTATTAGCTAGATTGCCTGGAGCTACATCTCCTCTCACACATTTTTTGTTTGTTTTTGTTTTTCGAGACAGGGTTTACCTGTGACTGTGGATGCTGTCATGGAACTCGCTCTGTAGGCCAGGCTGGCCTTGAACTCACAGAAATCCTCCTGCCTCTGCCTCCTGAGTGCTGGGATTAAAGGCATGCACCACCATTGCTTGACCCTCTCATACATTTTTTTTTTGAAAAAGGGAAGCGTTTTTTCTTGGAGAGACTTCTCCTGAGAGACTTCTCTCTCCTAAGCGGACTTGGAGTCTCCTCCTAAGCTGACTTGAGAAACATAAAGTTTTTCTTAAAGCAACCGACCGGTCTCTGTGTCATCTATCCCGACCACCTCGCTACATTCTCGGATGCAGGCCGCACAGCAGGTGTGACACTCTGTATTGTTTTGGAGGCTATCCTGGAACTCACTCTGTAGACCAGACTGGCCTCGAACTCACAGAGATCCTCCTGCCTCTGCCTCCTGAGTGCTGGGATTAACCGGGGTCTTTCAAGGCGTGTGCCACCAATGCCCGGTCCTCTCACGCATTTTTATCTATTTAAATCTTAGATAGGTTATTTAGCCTCTTTGTGCCTCAGTCTACCGATCTTTGAAATGGGGTAACACATTAGGATGTATCACACTGTGGAGATTAAATGACTGTATTTCACTTGGAATAGTTTCTATCACATTATTGACACTACTTGTTTGTAGGCCGCCATAGAGAGGGGTGTCTATTATTGCCATAGCTCTCATTCATGTAGTGTTTCTCCTGTGTGAGAACTTATCGAACCCTGGTGTATCTCCCCGGGCTCCACTGAGTATTTACATCTTTGCAAATCATTAGTTTGGCAGAGTCCCACACCAGAAATCAGAAGACCCCAGGGAATCCGCAACTATGTATAGAGCAACTCCAGTGAGAACTAGGAATCGGAACTAGGGAAGGAGGGTAAGGCTTGGTAGGGAGAAACCCAGAAGGTGGGGCGTGGGGAAGAATGGCAGGAGACCCTGAGAAGACCCTTGCTTTCTCTCTGCTGCCTCCGTCTCTCAGGACTTCATCTCTAGCTGTTGTGAGCAGAGTCAGACGTGTTGCTGCAAAGGCTCATTCATCACTGCGTGTGTGTGTGTGTGGGTGGGTGTGTGTATTCTGATCAGTAATCTACCTCATATGGAAAAAGCAAGTGTGAGTACCCTGGAGTCCACGAACCCTGTGGAGAAATGCTGATTGTACTGTCCACATGTTGCCTCTGGCCTTTTCATTTGTGAAACAGGTCCTGTTTTTCCACATCTTTACCTTTTCCAGGTACTTCTAAGATACATCCAACATTGCATGGTGAAGCATTTGCAAATAAAAGACACTATTAATGTTCCTTATGCTGGCATGCACATGGTGAATTAGCTTTCAAATCGTATCCTGGGCTGTGCAGAACCTCCATTTTCTATGCCGCATGTAACCCCCTGAGGTTAATTTTATAAGGTACAGGTTTAAAACACCCCCCATATTTACTTTTTATGACTGGATCTGCAGTCATCCTTGTAATCCTTGCCCACCTCTCACCAAGTTTCTTAGCCAGGAGCTGTGGAGAGAGAGAACGTGCCAGCTACGGGTTCTGTCTGTAAGGAAACCTTAAAAAATGAGTGCCCACAATGGAACAGGAACACCATGTAAATCATCAGCACATGGGGGCAGGTATCGTGGGCCTGCGCTCACTCTGTGTACTTAATTGTCTCGTTTTTAGTGTTCTTTTCCAACCTGGAGTGTCTCTCTTCCTCCCTTCATGCCTGGTGGTGGTGTGTGTGTGTGTGTGTGTGTGTGTGCCTCTGTGTGTGTGTGTGTGTGTGTGTGTGGCCTGTGTGTGTGTGCCTGTGTGTGTGTGTGTGGTGTGTGTGTGTGTCTGTCTGTCTGTCTGTCTGTCTGTCTGTGTGTGTGTCTGTGTGCGCGCACTTTTCAAAGATAACAATAAGATAAAACAATGTAGGTTAACTAAATTAATAAGTGACTCTTGGATTTACAGATGGCCACCAGAAGGATAAGGTTCTTTTTTAATCAACAGAGCAAACTGTGCAAACTGTGAAATTAGTAGGGCGGCCAATAATGTCCCCATTCTCCAAATGCCCAGAACAAGGTTCAGAAGGCTTTGTGGTTTGAGTTGAAGACACCATGTCAGAGTGGCAAAAGCAGCCTTTACTGTTAAGGGTATTTTCCCCCACAAAATAATTCTTGAAGCAAGAAAGACTTAATCACCATGCTTTAGACTGAGAACAAACCTTGAGGGAAAAAGAACATCCACTGGTTCTCCTTCGCCTCCTCCTCCCCCCGGCAGTGATGTCAGAGCCAGTTCGTGCAAGCTAATTTTACCAGCAGCTCGGGAAAGTGGTCCTTGTTAGGACCTTGGTCAGAAAGCAGAAGACACTGGGAGACTTCAGTCTGCTTTTGCAGGCATTTAACAGCTCGCTCAGTGCCCTGCTGATGGGAGGAGTCTGTTTCCATGGCAAGGGAGGAAGTGGAAGAAAGACCATGCCTCCTCAGTCATTTCTCCAGCTGCAGGAGGCAATTCAGAAGGCAAAGGCAATTGGTTTGATCAGCATGCAGCTGCAGGCGAGCTCTGGGAGACAAGATGAGTGAGAAATGTGCTCAGGCAAATGTCCTTGAATTCTGGACCTGACCCCACTCCCAGCTTATGACTTGGATTTCTCCATGTAGGCAGTGAAACTAGACCTCCCAGGTTTCTTCTGGGCTCTGAAACTTGTTTTGTAATGGTTATTTGTAGCTATCCTCATTTAATGAAATGGAGGTAATAATTAACACAGCCCTTGTAGGATGTTCTGAGAATAAAATGAGTCAGTTTAGGTGCATACCCTTGGGTCAGTGTTCTAGCTTCTATGTACTCTTGTCACTATCATCGTTACCCATCATTTCTCTGGAATGGGGAGGTGTATGTATTTTTTTTAATTGAGTATTTTAAGAAAGGAAAAAGAGTGTCCAAAAGATGCCTAATAGAATATGCTTTTCCTCTTCATTTTCTATTACTAACTTTCTGGAAATCAAGATTTCATAGGTTCAGAATGATATGCATACATACATACATACATACATACATACATACATACATACATAATACATACATACATACATTTTTTTCCCAAAGAAAAATCTGAAGTGTTTCCACTTATCCCAACTCTTAACCTTACAACCCATGGGGACCCTTACTTTCAGGAATTTTCCTGTAGACTAATGGGTATTTTTGTTTTGTGAGGATAGCCAGGCCAGTGGGAGATCGGGCGGCGCAGTGGCATGCATATTAGTTACTTTATTTGTTTGTTTGTTTTGTTTTATTGAAACAGGCTTTCTCTGTGTAGCTTTGTAGACCAGGCTGGCCTCGAACTCCAACTCACAGAGAGCCACCTGCCTCTACCTCCCCAGTGCTGGGGTTAAAGGTGTGCACCACCACCCAGCCATTAGTTCCTTTTCTATTGTTGTGATAAGACACCATGATCAAAGCAACTTATAAACCGAGGAATTCATCTTGGGCTTACAGTTTCAGAGGTTTAGAGTCCATGATGGTGGACAGTAGGCAGCAGCAGGCAGTTTGAACAGCAGCTAATGTTGAACCAGGTGGGGAGAGACAACCCGAAATGGTAACCTCAAAGCCCCTCAGAAACCCTGCAGTGACACACTTCTTCCACCAGGGTCATCCGTCTCCATCCTCCCCAAGAGCAAACAACCACCAACTGGGCACCAAGTATTACACTTATGGGGAACACCTCATTTAAACAATCACAATGTGATGTAAACTTCATTCCTGTCTCCAAGGAGAGTGAGATTGAAACCAACCTAGCTTTTATAGTCTAGATATACAGATGACCTGTTCAGAAGTCCCAGGTGATACTATCAGGATGGTATTTTTGCGGCCACAAAGCTCTTGCAACTTAGAGTTTAATCATATCTTGTTGCAACCACCTTTTGTCAATAATCTGTGTGGTCATGTTTCCAGGCCCATGCACGTAAGTGTAACTCGTTTTTATAGCTGCGTACTGAACAGCTCCATGTTTTTAAGAAACACTTTTTGTTACTGGAAATGCAGATGGTTTCCTGTGAGCTTTTGTAAATGATGAGGCAACACATCACAATAGAGACCTTTTCAGATTTCCCTCCATACAGCATGGTTTTCTTCCCTCTTAGGATAGAATTCCTCAACGTGTAATAGTTGGGCTGTACTGTGAACATCTTGGTAATTTCAAGAAATGTTCCTGAAGTTGTTGAAATAGTTCATTGTAACGTGTAGTTTTCCCTGCCTGCCTCCTGGGCCCTGCTGAGTTGTCTGAACCTGCCAAATAACACACAGGACACTATATTAATTATAAGCTGTTGGCCATTTGTTATTGTTTCTCATTGGCTAGCTCTGCCTTAATTATTGACCCATAATCACCAATATATATTTTTATAAGGATTTATCTTTCTGAGAATGCAGACTTGTGTCCCCTCTTCCCGGGAATGACATGGCGATGGCTCAGTTCACGACATTTCCCAGAATCCTCCTAGACTCCTAGTCCCACCTATCTTGCTTCCCTATTGGCCAACAGTGCTTTATTGACATATGCACAGGACGTCCCCATCAGTTCATCACTGCCTTTCACCCGTTTTCCCTGGGCATATTATATATACCGTGAGAAGCAGGCAAGCTGACCTAGAGCATCTTCAAGTGGACGTAGTTCTGAGCACAAGACGATGATGAGTCATGGTTGGTGAAGTGGTTCCGATGCTGTGGGTGAGCTAAACCTTGTTAGACAACGTGTGACTGCCTTTTTCTTAGCATCACTGTGTCGTTAATGCTGAATTAATCGCTTACCACTGTAAGTGATCTTCAGCATCACACCCTCCACCATGCTCACACTTACTTCTGTATGAGCCCTGCTTGGGGGAGAGGGAATGCAATGCGTCTTAAAACCTGCAAGGCTAGGTCCGGGTAACTGTGGGTGTGGGAACTGGTGCCATCTGAAGCAAAGACACAAGAGAGATGTCAGGGAGCAGGATAGAACCTCTGTCCCTTTTTTCCTACTCTTCTTCGCCCACAGCCATTTGCAGCGTAATAGCTGCTACTTCCATCATACCCCCTATAATCTCCTGCTGTCCCATCTATCTCTGTGTTGTCACACTTCTTCAGCTGTGTCATAATTCCCAATAAGTAGTACACAATGCATGTCCCATCCCCAAAAAGCTGGCCCCAAATAAATGGCTTTGGAGGGCTTACTAATAAATCTGAGGCACTCTGAATGGATTCTACAAACATTCAAAGTCCCCGGAACCCAGTGTGACTGTTCATCTCTAGATCTATCTATCTCTCAAATGCAGGAAGAAGATAAACAGCATTGTGAAAATGCAGATGAGGTTGGCTTTTGTGACCTGATGTTTCCCATGAAGAGAGGAATGCATTTGTTGGGATAGGAGGCTCAGACAAACCACCAGCAGCAGAATTATAGGGTTCGTCTTCAGCAGGCATCACTTACCAGTTTATTACCATGGAGACAAAGCCCTGTCTGTCCTCTGCATTTCCAAGTGGTTTATTAACCTTTGACTACTCATAGAGATTGGTACATCTTCTCCACCAACTAAAAGCCACTTGAAGGAAGGAGGAGGAGGAAGAGGGGGAGGCAGTCATTCACTTTTTCTTACTGATTCAGACCAAGGTTCTCTACAGCAGGAAGTAGTAAAATATGGTTTCTAGGATTTGGGTCTGTGGGGTGAATCCCAACAAGTGATTTCACTGTCCTGTGCCTCAGTTTCTTCTTTTGTGAAATGAGCTAATTGTTTGTATCACATTTTAAAAAGTAGTGCTGAAAAGCAAGAGATAACCAAAATGGGAGAGGCTGTATGGACCGTAAGGGAAAGTTAAATGAAGACGGCTGAACTGACAATCTCAAAGCATTTCTGCTAAAATCAAGAGCAAGGCAAGGTTGTCCACCCTCTCCATACCTGTTTAATATAATAATAATAATAATAATAATAATAATAATAATAAGACAACTAAAGGAGATCAATGGGATACAAATAGAAAAAAGGGGTCAAAGTATCTTTAGATAGTATTATATAGTAGTATATACAATTATATGATAGATTATATAATAGATTATCCAACAGTATATATAGGAGACCCTAAAAATCCCACCAGGAAATCTACACAGCTGAAAAACACATTCAGCAAAGTAGCAGAATACAAAATCAGTAGCCTTCCTATATACAAATGACAAACTGAGAAAGAAAGACCTCACAGATACACTAGATCAGATAGAAGAGAAAGCAGGGAATAGACTATGCAGGATCTTTCTGAGTAGAACACCATTAGCACAGGCACTAAGATCAACTAACAAATGGGACCTCATGAAACGGAAAAGCTACTATATGGCAAAGGTGTCTACTATTAGGACAAGGTGGTAACCTAAAAAAATAGGAAAAGAGTTTACCAACTACACATCCAATAGAGATCTAATATCCAAAATATATAAAGAACTATAAAAAAAACCCTGAACATCAAGAAAACAAATAACCCAGTTTAAAAATTGGGTACAGATCTAAACAAAGTTCTCAAAAGAGGAAAATCAAATGGTTTTAAAGAACTTAGCTCCTTAGTCATCCAGGGAATGTAAATCAAAACTACTCTGAGATTTTTTTGAACACCAGTCAGAATGGCCAAGATCAATACAACAAATGGCAGCTCACGTTGGTGAGAACAGGGACTAAGGGGATACTCATCCATTGCTGGTGAGTTTAAACTTGCACAACCACTGTGGAAATCAGCATGTTAGTTCCTCAGGAAAAACTACCTCAAGACCCAGGCAGACCACTCTTGGACACAAACCCAAAGGATGCCTTATCCTACTACAGAGACACTTGCTCAATCGTGTTCATTGCTGCTCTATACATAACAGCCAGGAATTGGAAACAGCCTAGATGTCCATCAATGGACCAAATGAAGCTTCCAGTGCCAGGAATGGGTTTCATCCAATCAAGCTGTTAACCAAAGGAGCCCTATAGGACCCCCCAAACAACCCAGGCTGGTCCAAGGCTATTGTTTACTCTCTACAAACTGACACTAAGGTCCTATTGCTGAAGACAATACCTATACAACTGATTGAACATGGAACTGATTGAACATGGAACTGATTGAACATGGAAGAATTAAGCTGGGCCTTCACAGTAATGGAAGGTACTCTGCATGCTACCAAAGGAAAAAGGTAAACACCAATTCAGCTAGAAACCCTTTGATCTATAATGGTGACCTGCCTGTAAGATGAGGTAGTGCAGCAGTTCTCAACCTGCGGGTCATGACTCCCTTGGGGTCAAAAGACCCTCTCTTAAGGGTCACCTAAGACCATCAGCAAACACAGATATTTACAATACGGTCCACAATAGTACACTCATGAAGATGCAATGAAAATAATTTTATGCTTTGGGGCCAACACAGTGTGAGGAACAGTATTAAAAGGTCACAGCATCAGGAAGGTTGAGAATGACTGTCTTAGTGCAATAGTGACAGAAAGTTTATGGTAGTAACCAATCAGTATCTGATTGGACTTAAGGCCCACTCTGTGATATGGCACTCATTCCTGACACTGCTTGGGTGGGCAAGAACCTGAGACCAGATATGCCATCTACCTAGGTGAAAAACAGATACCACTGTTCTGCTAAAGGAACATAGCCACATAATAACTCTTAATGACATCCTGCTATACTCATAGATCAGTGTCTTGCTCAGCCTTCATCAGAGAAGCTTCCTCCTGCAGCAGATGGGAACAAATACAGAGACTCAGAGCTGGACAATGTGCAGAGAGCGAGAGACCTAGCTAATGGGGTGTCTCCATCAAATCCCGACCCCGGGCTAAGGGAACCAAGTGGAAAAGGAGGCAGAGAGATTGTAAGAGCCAGAGGGGATGGAGGACACCAAGGAAACGAGGCCTTCAACACACAGCAGCACCAATGCACATAAGAACTCACAGAGACTAGTGAGGCAGCGCGCACAGGGCCTGCATGGGTTCACACCAGATGAGAGGAGGCATGGACACATGCTCCTATCTCTAACCTGAAAGCTCTCTCCAACTGATGCCCACTCACAAATGAGAGCTTGGTTCTCTCTAATCGATACACACCACTCTAAAGACCAGGCCTCCCCATGCCCAGCAGTAAATGGACAACACAAAACAAACTTCACAGCATCTTTGGGGGCTCTTTGTCCCATAAGGTTTCTTCAGTTTTGTGTTTTTAAAGGATTCCTATGTGTGTGAACATTTGTGTCTCTGTACCTGTATGTGTTTCTTGGGCTTTTGCTTTTTTTTTTTCTGTCTTTTTGTTTTGTCCTATTTTAATTTGTTTTTGTTTTATTCTTATTTTGTTCTTTAGATTCCCTTTCCCCCGCCCCAAGGAGAGACAGACAGGGTGTGGATTCTGACAGGAGGGGAACTGGGTAGGATCTGGGCAGAGTTTGGGAAGGGGAAACATTGTATGAAAAACAAATTATTTTCAATAAAAGAAAAACCCTGTTGGGCTGCTGAAATATATATTGAAATCCTCCTCCAATTTCCCAGGGACCCTGAAGAAGGGGCAGAAAGTGACAGCACCAGAGTCAGTGGATGACTACAGGGGGACAGTGTCTTCTGGACACAGCGGGGCAGCTGCACCTCCACAGCGGTTGTGACAAAGAGCACAAGGCCTATGCAAGTCACAGCAGGTCCAAATCCCAGCACGAAGAAGGAGACAGGAGCACGGAGAGGGAGGCGGGAGCACGGAGAGGGAGGCGGGAGCACGGAGAGGGAGGCGGGAGCACGGAGAGGGAGGCGGGAGCACAGAGAGGGAGGCGGGAGCACGGAGGGGGAGGCGGGAGCACGGAGAGGGAGGCGGGAGCACGGAGAGGGAGGCGGGAGCACAGAGAGGGAGGCGGGAGCACGGAGAGGGAGGCGGGAGCACGGAGAGGGAGTCGGGAGCACCGAGGGGGAGGCAGGAGCACGGAGGGGGAGGCGGGAGCACGGAGGGGGAGGTGGGCATGGCACGGAGAGGGAGGCGGGAGCACGGAGGGGGAGGCGGGAGCACGGAGAGGGAGGCGGGAGCACGGAAGGGGAGGCGGGAGCACGGAGAGGGAGGCGGGAGCACGGAGGGGGAGGCGGGAGCACGGAGGGGGAGGCGGGAGCACGGAGGGGGAGGCGGGAGCACGGAGAGGGAGGTGGGAGCACAGAGGGGGAGGCGGGAGCACGGAGAGGGAGGCGGGAGCACGGAAAGGGGGTGGGAGCAACTCTGCACGTGGCCTGGGGAGGGAATGGCGTATATTGATTGAGGCTGTGGAAGACTCGGGCAGGGCGTCCTCTATTTGGCTGCAGGAAGCCCTCATACCTGCTGCTAAGGCTTTCCAGGTACAGCCAGTTGAGGGAGGAGCACCCACATCCTGTAGGTAACCCCTCACCTATGCCCTGTCAGGAAGTCCAATAAATTCCTCGGTTCCCCAGAGAAAACTCCTGTGGAATCAATCGGCGCAATGGACGCAGTGTAATATTTCTCTCATGGGTGTTGTTTGTGTTTGTGCAACCCCAGTTTCCACCCTTTCCCAGCCTCTTGGCCACACTGTATACTTCAAATACACGGCAACTAGCAGTGCTTGTTCTACGCCTGAACTGTGGGCCTTGAAGTATTAACCTGTGGACTAGTTCTCAACAAACTGCCACAGCCTTGACACCTGCAAACAGCAGAACTGTCACACATTCCCAGAGGCCAGAAGTCTGGTGATAGTGGATGGTGTCAACCAAGCTCCCTGCAGAGGCTCAGGAAGAATGTGCTCCCACCCAGATTCTGGAAGCTGTCAGGATTCTTGGTGTTCCTTTGATTGTGTCTGCAGTCCATCCACCGTTTGCCTCTGACCCCAAACTGAAGACTTCTCCGGTGTGTCCCATGCTCCTTCAGTGATCTTTTGAGGTATTCAGGCCCCTCCCAGGCAATTCCAGATGACCCCTTTATCTCAGGATCCTTAATGTAGCCAAATCTTCAGAAATTTTTACCACATAAACCGTCAGGCAGAGATTCCAGAGATTCCGAACTGATTTCTTTGAGGTATCACTCAGCCTACCATGACCCCTTATGAGGTGACAGACTACCCTGGCTTTCCAGGGGTACCTCCTCCTTTCCCAGCTGAAGAGAAGAGAAAAGGAAGGCAAACAACTGTGATTTCATTTAGAATGCCTAGAGTCAAAGGGAGGATTCAGCATCTTGTTTCTTAGACCACTTGCAACAGCAACAACAAAACCAACCTGGTTAGTCAAGAATTATGTTGAGGACACCCATGAACTGAGATTTTCTACATAATTACACACACACACACACACACACACACACACACACACCCCACAAATCCAATTGTGGAGGGGTGACATACAACATAAGGGTCCTCTGGATTAAAAGTTGATTAGTCTGTGTTTAGTTGCAGTACCAAAATACCTGAAGCCAGATCATCTGTAGGGAGAAGAGGTTTATTTAGTTCTGGAGTCCCAAGAGCTTGGAAGCAAGTTCTGCATGGCTTTGGTGAGGTACCCAAAGTGTATACCTCCCTGATGGTGAGTACTGGAGGGCAGACAGGAGGAGGGACTGGCCTGATTTTTACAACAACCACCTCCCCAGAACTAACTGGGGTCTCGGGAGGTCTGAATTCCTTCTGGAGGCAATGTCCCAAACATCTAATCTACACCATGATGCTTCACCTCCTGAAGGCTCCATTGCTGTTACATTCACAGCATCACACTGAGGCCCAGGCTGCTATTGTATGAGCTGAGACGAGGACAGACTACGTCAAATGATAGCAGACAGAAAGTGAATATTAGAAAGAAAAGAGAACACAGTAAATCATTTGTCCAAGCTTGCCATAGAAGACATGAAGATGAAAATTCCTGGGACCCGTCTGTGTATTTGTCCACAGGGTAAGTGGTTAGGAACCCCAATTCCCAAGTGCTTTTAATGGGATGGACAACATGATTGGCATTGCTGTCCTGGACCAGGGTCGGTGAACTTACCCCATGTAAACTGAAGTAACACAATTTGTTTCTCTTTAAAAAAAAAAAAAAAGACTTCATATAGAATGTACCAATCTCAGGATCACAGAAATGTAGTCCTGTGTTTACTTTGACATTTTCAGCCTTCATCTTGACAAGGGTTTTTCCTCAGATCTTAGGTCCTCTCGGGATGGAGAAGAGTCTGACAACGGGGCTGGTGACATCAAGCTGTGACACAGTGTTCCCTGCCCAGCCCACCGTGTGGTGATCTCCTTCTCTTCCGTGTGGCTAGGAGAGAAAGTGTGTTTAATAGAGGAGTTGGAGGGTGGTGCAGTGGTTAAGAGCACTTAACTGCTCTTCTGGGGATCTGGGGTTCAGTTCCCAGCACCCACATCTAGTGGCTCACGACTCCCTGTAACCCTAGTTCCAGGGAACCTGACTTCTTGTCTCTCTGACACCTACACATGTGTGGTGCACATAAACTCACAGACATACACAAGAATAAAACCTGGAGAGTCCCAGTCTCTGGGTTCTCAATGCTTCCTGCATAGTTTGGAAGGGCTAAAAGAATTTCTTCTAGAAATTGCCATCTTGAATAAGAAAGTGTAAAGCCTGTCTGCATTCTCTTCCCTTTCCTTGTGCCTCTGTCCTCCGCACGTGCCCCACCTCAGAACTTATACAGATACCAAACTAAACAGTTGTTCATTAGCTGAGACCATAAACGATCTCAGAGGATGCATAACCGTCGATGGTGGAATTTTGGATGCTGTGACAGGAAACAGGAAGTGCAATGTGGGGTTGTGGGGTCTGTCCTTAAGCTTTGAGGCACTTGTCCAATGACTCAGAGACCACACCCGCCCACTCAGCCCACTCACAGGGCCGCTGCTGGGTAGGCTGACCATGCCAGCCTGCATACACTTCCTCCTCAGCTAGAAGTGAGAGGCTAGGGAGGACATCTCAGTCGCTATAATGCCTACCTAGGAGGTGCAGGAAGGCCGGGGCAGAATGAACCAGCCCCTGTGCTGGAGAGATGGCTCGGTGCTTAAAAGCCCTTCTTCGTTTGGCAGAGGACCTGGCCTCAGATGCCAGCACCCATACCAGCTCCAGGGATGAGTGTCTTCTCAACTCCAAGGGTGCTCGCGATCACATGCATATACCTGAACAGACAGATACACAAGATTAAAAATAAAATAAGGTCTTAAATGAACTAGCACCGGCAGACCTCACTGCTGATCCTCACTCAGGATCCACTGTGGAATTGTGTTAGGGAAGAAGTCTCTACTCACAGTCAGAAATGAATCACTGGCTGGCAAGGTACTCATCAACTAAAGGAGCTTCCCACAAAGCTGACAACCTGAGTTTGATCCCTGGGACTCGGATGATGGAAGGAGACTGCAGACTCCTGACCTCCACACGCAGGCTATGTATGGTGCAGGCGCTTGCGCACACAGACACACACACCATTATACACATGACACCACACACACACGACACACATACACACAGGTCACTACACACACCACACACACACACACATTATACATTCATGACACCACACACACACACCATTATACACACATGACACACACACACACCACACACACACAGGTCACTACACACAACTACACATACACACACACCACTATACATATACATGACACTATGCATACACAGGACACTAGACACACACCACACACACATGACACACACATACATTATACACACATGATACCACACACATACAACATCCACATATGACACTACACACACATTCACACATACAGTAATACACACATATTCACACACAGGACCCAATAGAATGTAAAATATAAAAACGAGGGCTGTAGAGATGGCTCAGAGGTTAGAAGCACTGACTGCCCTTCCAGAGGTCCTGAGTTCAATTCCCAGCAACCACATGGTGGCTCACAGCCATCTGTAATGAGATCTGGTGTCCTCTTCTGGTGTTCAGACATAATGGAAGCAAGATGTTGTGTTCACAATAAATAAATCTTTAAAAAATATAAAAACGAATCCCCCATTTTTAATGCATGTACTTTACTTATATAGAAATACCAAGAAAAAGATTGCGAGCATATTTCTAATAATGTATATCAGAAACAATGGCAGCATGATATGACAATGCTTCAGTGGAAGACAGACAGAACTCTGGGGAGGCAAAGCCTTGGAATGATTGCATGCTTATGTGTAACTAGTTAGAACCATCTTTGAGGCATCCATTCAGGAAGAGAATTCTGAGGTCGTGTGTATTGAAATAGGGAAAAAGTGGCATATCTATGTTTTTACTAACTTCTAAAAGAAAACTCATTTCCCCCCCCCCACTATGGCTATACACAGCAGGCCACAGAAGTATTAGCAGTGTCTGTGGCTGCCATGAAGAAAGGAGAATATTTGACCATTATTCTCGAAGGATTAAGCCCACATTGCTACCATAGCATTAATCTCTTTTGTGCTCACAGTTTGCAGAGCAAATATGAGTGTGCTTATTTCCTCTGTAATTCTATGCATCTTGTTTGGCACATTTGAAAACAGTGAGAAGGAATCTACAGGATTCAGCAGGTCAAGGCCTCCTAGATGGAGATGGCCTGTTTCTGCTGGGGCTACCCAGAAAGCCTTCCTCCTGAGACAGTGTGACACTTAGAGACAATGAGTGTGCTTCCATTGGTAATTCATCAGTTTCTTGAACATAGTCACCACAGATGAGCCCCCTGGATGAAGCCCCGGAAACTGAACGTGTGAAGCCCATGTTCAAAGTGACATTTCTCTGTGTGCCAGCATGAGTCAGGGAGGTGCTGAAAGTACTCTAGAGACAGGGGACTTGAAACATGGAGACTAATAATAGAATTCCTCCCACCTCAAGGCTTCAGTTCCTCCTACAGCCTTCCTGGTCACATGCAGGGTATCCTGAGAGGCTGAGCCTGGCTGTGAGACAGACAGTTGGAGAAGCTCAGCTTAGCCCCATGTGTTCTGAAGCTGTGACAGTGTCCTGAGCACAGCATGAGGGAGCAGAGGTGATCTGCCTGAATTCTTTCTGGAAAAAAAGACTCATGCCATTTGCCACCTACCCCACGGTTTATGTTAATCCTGAGAGTGTTGCCTTGCTGTTTCACAAGCAGTTATCAAGCTTTGTTAACAGCACAGGGTCAAATCCACCAGCTGTTGAGGGAATCCTACAGACCCATAGTCTCTGCTCTCACATTCACGAGTCTCCTTTTCCACTGACTACTGAGTTAGCTTCATGCTGCAAATTGCATATGGTTTCCTAATGCGGTATATCATTGGATTACATGGTACCTTCACATTTTTAGAGCCGGAAGAACAATTTTTGCTTCCCACGGGGTTTTAGCAATTTATTAGCCCTTGAATTCCAAATCCATGCTTGGTGTGACTTTTGGTAGGAGTGAGTATGTTGAGAATGATGAAGCAAGACAGCTATTCATGTCACCCAAACTAGGTATGACCCAAAAGCCCACCAAGAGAAGATGAAGTGGAATGATATGATTTGTAATACATTCTACAAGGGTGTCCTGTATCGCGATGCATCTGAACTGTTGCTCTCCGCATGGACCAATCTCACAAACAGAAGACAATAACCAGAGAGAAGAGAATAACTGCTGAATGGTTCCATTTATGCAGAGTTCAGCCACAGGTAAAGCAGGCTTCACTGTTAGAGGTCAGAGCTGTGACGACTTGGGAATATGAGCAGTGGCTGGAACAAGACAAGAGAGGGTTTGGGGTATAAGCAAGGACTCTGCTGCGTGATTTGGATGCTGGTTACATGCAGGTTTGTGTGTGTGTGTGTGTGTGTGTGTGTGTGTGTGTGTGTGTGAAAATTTATAGAGCTGCACATTTTGAATTTGTGTATTTTTTCTGTGTCTATGCTATATGTGAAACAAAAATCTAGGACTAAAAGTTAAGACCTAGACATGGTAGGTAGCTCAGTCAGGTTCTCTTTGAAGCAAGAGGACCTGAGTTTGATTCCCAGAACACACGTTTTTAAGAAGTTGGGCATGGTGGTGTGTGTTTGCAATGCCTGCACCGAGGAGGAAGAGAGACAGAAGTAGGTAGATCCCTAGGCTTTTTCTGTCAGCCAGCCTAGTCTAGGTGAGTTGTAGGCCAGTCAAAGACCTTGTGGCAAAAGATAAAAGGAAAGAAAATGGATGATTCTTGAGGAATGAAACCCAGGATTGTTCCTCTGACAGACAGATGCTCGCACGCACGCATACACCACACACACCCTGAGCGTGCGAAAGAAATGTGGCTTTTGCTTTTGATGAGTAATGCAGAGTACACATGTTCCTGGGGGCGCTGGTAATATCTGAAAACAGTGTCATGACATCAGAAATTTTTAATTGGGATTTGTTTTCCTAATAAGGAGTCACCAGAAAATAACCTATCCTGCCTCCTTTCTCTGATTGGGTTATAGTCCTTTTTGCTTGATTTTTTAAAATATAAATGGAAGATATTCTTAAACCAACTAGGATCCATTCTGATGACTTGTTTAAGTGACCATAACTAGAGAGCAATGCTGTGGCCTGCCCTACAGAGAGCTTCTCTCTGTCAGTCAGGGTGACCAGGCTCTGCTTTGATAAGGGCATCAGCTAACCCTCTACATTTGCCTGCACTATGTGCTCAGCGTGGGGCCAAGCCCGCAGAGCCTCCTTCTAATTGGCCAGCCCACAGAGAACCCTTGTCTCCTAATTGGTAGCTCCTCGTGGGAGCCATTTTCTAAGCAGGGCTAAGCAGAGCTGTGATATGGCTTCCAGGGCCCTCCCTCCGTTCCTGGAACCATCTGCTGGGGCTGTTAAAGGGAGCACTACCCCTCCCTCCTTCTCTTTCGCCACCTTTGCATAGAAAACTTGTGGGACACCCTTTCTTCGTTTTCTTTCTGCCTTTCTGCCCACCCACCGCCCAGCACAGTGCAGATCAGCTCTTTGCTGGTGATGTAAAAAACAAGAAGCATGTTAAGGAGCTGCTGAAGCTAGGTTCCTACCACAATACCCTGTGTCTACAACAACGAAGGCACGGCGGGTTCTCCATGGCTCTTTTGGGATTTCACGTTTCAACTATCCCTGGCGTAGGATCTTCATTCTGCTTCTTAGTGTGCTACCCTGGAAATACATCAGGTGTTGTTAGAGCCCACACCTGAATCTGGCAGGCTGCCTCCTAAAGCCTTTGGCAAGTTATTTCCCCATCGTTCCAGGAAGTTCTTAACCATAAAATGGGACCGATAGCATCTCCCTTGTAAGGGACTAGGGAGGGTTATATAAACAAAATGAATGTTGCTTGGAGAACGGTGTTTGTAGATAGTACCTCATATTAATTTACTCACCCAATAAACATCCCATTAGCTCGGAACAGATACCAGAAACCAGGACTGCTACAGAGATGCACAAAAGAGTTCCCACTCTCACCTCTGGTAGTGGATCAGTATTCATTCCTCCTACACAATGGACTTTGGGAGCCCATTCCACATAGAGGGATGCTCTCTCAGCCTGGACACACAGGGGGGAGGGGGAGCCTAGGCCACTCTCCAAATGATATGACAGACTTTGAAGATTCCCCCATGGAAGGTCTCACCCTCCTTGGGGAGCAGAAAGGGGGTGGGATATGAGGTTGGTGGGGGACAGGGGAGGAGGGGGAGGGAGAGAAAACTGGGATTGACATGTAAAACAAGCTTGTTTCTAATTTAAATTTAAAAAATCCGTAAAAAAAAAAAAAAGAGTTCCCACTCTCAGTGCAGACTCTCATGGGAAAGTTCTTATCACCACTAAATGCGAAAGAGCTGTCATAGTAATTTAAAGAGAAGTACATGCAGGTCTCTCCATGGACTTACCATGTGGTTATTTCAGCAGCCCGCTCCGTCTTTGTAGGAATGTGATTCTTTTATTAGTATCTATACATATTAACCACAGTGCATGTGGCTGTTAAACTTTACCTATTGTAATTCTCTATGCAAAGAGTGGTCTGCTATAAAATTATAGCTATATCTATTCATGGAGATAATTACTTCTGGGACACAGGGTTTGAGATAGCCTTTCAAGTTTCCTCTTTGAAGGTTTCTATGATGTTTGGATTCTCTAGCACTAGGGATCACTTCAGGAGCATTACCATAGTCAGGTTTGATGAACTAGAATTGTGAAAGTGAACACAAAATGGAAAAACAGGGAATGCCAGAGTTGGAGGGGGAAGTTGGGAGACTGGGGAGTACAGTAAATCTTACAAGGATCAAAACGTAAGAATGTCCCCTTCCACTTGCAGATAATGACAGGCCCAAGTGGGTCTCCAGGTGAGTGCTGTGGCACTCTTGAGGAAAAACAGATCCTTGGCTGTAGTCTAAGTTACCCAAAAAAGACAAAGGGTAATAGATGCCAAGTTCATTTTATGGTATCGATACAATCAGAAGCACACAATGTTAAAAGAGAACGAAAATTATAAGCAGCTTCCCTTACCCAAGTAAATGTGCAAAAAAGCTTTTAAAATATTAACTAATTAAATCTAGCAATCTAACATCATTCGAGATTCTGCCAACACAATTCAGAGCATTAGTAAATTAACTTTTTAAACTCATGCTAACTTCAGTTAATGCAGAAAAAGTATTTGATGTATTCTTTGCTTATTTATGACTAAAAAAATGGCAAACCTTTTAGCAAGTGAGTTGAAAGCTTTGCTTCCCTTAATCTCCTTCAATGGAAGATGTTATATTCCATCTCCTTCTGTAAACATCCTTGGTGGAGAAACCTAGAGTGCATTCTTCTTAAGATGGAGAACAAGGCAGGAATTCTCACCTTCATAATGCTGATGACAATTACCACAAATTCTGAAGTACTGGAAGAACAGAGAGGAAATAAGATGCTCGGAGAACAAATAAGCTATCAGGTTTTGTACATATTATGCCCACGGATCCAGAATAAATGGTTAACAGACATGTATAAGAGAACTTTGAACATCCAATAGCTGTAAAACATGAAAATGCAATATGCCATTCTTGATGACAATAACAAATTAAAATGTCTGGCATTTGGGAGCTGGAGAGATGGCTCAGAGGTTAAGAGCACTGACTGCTCTTCCAGGGGTCCTGAGTTCAATTCCCAGCAACCACGTGGTGGATCACAACCATCTATAAGATCTGGTGCCCTCTTCTGACAGGTAGGTAGAACACTGTCTTTGTGATAAATAAATCTTTAAAAAAAAAAAAAAGAAAAGTCTGGCATTTAACTCAACCAAGACCACAAGAGGAGTTGGGTATAGCTGTAAATCCAGGACTCAAATGATAGAGGCAAGAGATTCTCGAAAGGAATACCAGTTAGGCTAGTATAGACAAACACTGTCAAAACCACAGGGGTATTCACTTAAAATGATGATCTCTAGTTTCACCCACTACTCTTTCTTTCAATGATGAAATAATGACGGGGCAGGGGCAGGAATATGGTTCACTGTGTAGAGCTGCTTGCTCATAGTGCAGCTCTGATAGCCTGAGTTTGATCCCAGGAGCCTTCAGTGGAAGGAACAAACTGACTCTGCTTTTTTTTTTCCTCTCACCTACATATGTGTGCTGTGGCATGTGCTCCCCTAATAGATATCACACATGCACACTGGTAATAATTGCCTTTCGGGAGTTTTATTAGCATTGAATAAAAGCATGTAGGTTAAGCGTGAGACATAGTAGGTGTGTTATGTACAGGACGAGCCTCAGAGACAACTGCCACCCTCTTCATGAGTTCACCTGTGCCTCTCCAGATAGATCATCACAGCTGGAGTTGATGACTGTTGGCGATCCCTCAAGGAAGGGGGAGGGGGGCAAGGAAGGTCATGGGATACTCACCTGAGTATCCTGCAGCATCTCCCAACCAGCTGCTTGCAATTCTTCCCTAATTACACCTGGTCTTGAGGGAGGGGCTGAGGTTTAAGCCTAGGTTGGAAGGCCATCTGTCTGCCATCAGGGGTCTGTGTCCCTGCAGGTGCAGACTCTGCAGTGTAGCTGCTTTTGGCCACTCTTTGCCCTTGACACTAGCCCAATAAACTCATTGGTTCCCCAGAGAGAATTCTGGCGAAACTTTACTTTGGTTTGTAGTTGGGCCTTCCCCAAGGGAAGGGATTTCAGTAACCCTTGACTTAGCTGGTATTATGTGACAAAACTGAGCATGCATTTGGGAAGAGAAATGTTGGGGAATGAGACAAGCAGCTGAAGCTATGGTTTTGAAGGTGGGACATCTGCAGAGTAAATATTGACATGGCTTTCAGTCCCCATGTGACATGTTCTGTGTATGCCTTTTGGGGATAGTGGCAGTGGCATGGGTAGTAAGATGTTTTACTAAGATGGATATATACATACATACATACATACATACGAGACAGAGAGAGAGAGAGAGAGAGAGAGAGAGAGAGAGAGAGAGAGAGAGAGAGAGAGAGAGAGAGAGAGATAGGGGCATCCCAGGGTAACAGTTTTCTATGAAGCATGATCATGACGAGGTACAACTCCTTGATGAGTTCAGTCAGTCTACTGTGGGAATACAAAGCATCCCTGGGAAGAGCTGAAGGCCTAAAGCAGATATTGCAGTCTCTGAGACAAGAATAGTGATGGACAATCAGCTGCAGAGGTTGCCTGATCATTGCTAGGGGTAACAACAAATACTTCTGAGGCTAAGATGGTTGCCCAGAATGAGATGGTGTTTAAGGAAAGAATGGCAACAGAAAAATGATATGTGGCTAGCACCCTCTGTGTTAGTCTCTGAATTGACAGAAAAACTGAGGAAAAGGGAGAATGAGATTGAGGTGTTTGTGGGGACACCAGACTTTGAGCAGAGACCCACTTCCCCATCGGCCTGGGAGTAGGCAGCTGTAAGACAATGTTTACTAAAAATAATACAATGCCCGGGGCAATAAGTTCCTGGGAAAGGTTTGCCCACAGGAACCGCCCTGACCTCGACCTTGTCCAAAGACTAACCGCCTCTTCTGACACACCCAGATCAGTTTTTGGAGTCAGGGCAGAACCAGCCAGGGTAGGGGAGAGAGCAGAAGCTTCTCTGGAGGGAGGCCTTTCTTGGGAAGTTTTCTTGAATTTTTTGGGGGCCTGCTTAAAGTTTTCTTTACATCGTTGAACAAGTCTCTGTGTTGTCAATCCCCGACACCCTCCGCAAGTTCTCGGACACAGGCTGCGCAGCTGATGCAGCAGGTGTTGGCTTGCTGCTTCTCATAGCTGGGGTACTGGAGGATAACAACATAAATCCAATCTGTATTAAGAAGCCCTTCCTGGTTCATAGCACTAAGTGCCCACATGAAGAAACTGGAGGATAGTTATACTAGAGAATTAACAGCACAGCTGAAATCTCTAGAACACAAACAAGCAAACTCCCCCAGGAGAAGTAGACACCAGGAAATAATCAAATTGAGGGCTGAAATCAATAAAGTAGAAACTAGGAAAACAATGCAAAGAATCAATGCAATGAAGAGTTGGTTATTTGAGAAAATCAACAAGATAGACAAACCTTTGTCCAAACTTACCAAACAGCAGAGTGTGAACATGCAAATTAACAAAATCAGAAGTGAAAAGGGGGACATAACAACGGACTCTGAGGAAATTCAGAGAATCATCAGGTCATACTTTGAAAACCTGTACTTCACAAAATTTGAAAATTTAAAGGAAATGGACAGCTTTCTGGATAGCTATGATTTGCCAAAATTAAATCAAGAACAGATAAGCAATTTAAATAGACCTATAACCCCTATGGAAATAGAAGCAGTCATTAAAATTCTCCCAACCAAAAAAAGCCCAGGTCCAGATGGCCTCAGTGAAGAATTCTACCAGAAATTCAAAGAAAAGCTTATACCAATTCTTCTCAAAATATTCCACGCAATAGAAGCAGAAGGGTCTTTGCCAAACTCTTTCTACCAGGCTTCAATAACCTTGATCCCCAAGCTACACAAAGACAGAGAACTTCAGACTAATATCCCTCATGAACATTGATGCAAAAATACTCAATAAAATACTGGCAAATCGGATCCAAGAACACATCAAAACAATCATTCACCATGATCAAGTAGGTTTCATCCCAGGGATGCAGGGATGGTTCAACATACGAAAATCCATCAATGTAATCCACCATATAAAAAAGCTGAAAAACAAATATCACATGATGATCTCACTAGATGCAGGAAAAGCCTTTGACAAAATCCAACACCCCTTCATGATAAAGGTCTTGGAGAGATCTGTGATAACAGGAACATACCTAACATAATAAAAGCTATATACAGCAAACCAACAGCCAACATCAAACTAAATGGACAGAAACTCAATGCAATTTGGCTAAAATCAGGAACAAGACAAGGCTGTCCACTCTCTCCATACCTTTTCAATATTGTACTTGAAGTTCTAGTCAGAGCCATACCACAACAAAAGTAGATCAAGGGGATACAAATTGGAAAGGAAGAGGTCAAACTTTCACTATTTGCAGATGATATGATAGTTTACATAAATGACCCAAAAAACTCTACCAGGGAACTCTTACAGCTCATTAACACCTTCAGCAAAGTAGCAGGTTACAAGATCAATTCAAGAAAATCAGTAGCCCTACTATATACAGACCATAAAAGGGCTAAGAAAGAAATCAGTGAAACATCACCCTTTACAATTGCCACAAACAACATAAAATACCTTGGGGTAATCCTAACCAAATAAGTGAAAGACCTGTATCGCAAGAACATTGAGTCTTTAAATAAAGAAATTAAAGAAGCCCTCAGAAAATGGAAAGATCCCCCATGCTCTTGGATAGGTAGGATCAATGTAGTAAAAATGGCAATCCTGCCAAAAGCAATCTACAGATTCAATGCAGTCCCCATTAAAATAGCAGCACAATTCTTCACAGACCTTGAAAGAACAATAATCAATTTCGTATGGAAAAACAAAATACCCAGGATAGCCAAAACAACCCTGTACAATAAAGGAACGTCAGGAGGCATCACCATCCCTGACTTCAAGCTCTATTATAGAGCTATAGTCCTGAAAACAGCTTGGTATTGGCACAAAAAATGGACAGTAGACCAATGGAATCGAATTGGAAACCCTGATATTAACCCACACATGTATGAACATCTGATCTTCGTCAAAGAAGCTAAAAATATACAATGGAAAAAAGAAAGCATCTTTAATAAATGGTGCTGGCATAACTGGAGGCTGGCATGTAGAAGAATGCCGATTGATCCATGTCTATCGCCTTGTACAAAACTTAAGTCCAAATGGATCAAAGACCTCAACATAAATCCAGCCACACTGAACCTCTTAGAAGAAAAAGTGGGTGGTACTCTTGAACGAATTGGTACAGGAATCAGCTTCCTGAACATAACACCAGTAGCACAGACAGTGAGATCAACAATTAATAAATGGGACCTCATGAAACTGAGAAGCTTCTGTAAGGCAAAGGACACAATCAGGAAGACAAAAAGGCAGCACACAGAATGGGAAAAGATTTTCACTAACCCCACATCTGACAGAGGGCTGATCTCCAAAATTTACAAAGAACTCAGGAAGCAAGTCTCTAAAACACCAAAGGATCCAATTAAAAGGTGGGCTACAGAACTAAATAGAGAATTTTCAATAGAGGAGTCTAAAATGGCTGAGAGGCACTTGAGAATGGGCTCAACATCCTTAGCTATCTGGGAAATGCAAATCAAAACAACTCTGAGATACCATCTCCCGTCAGAATTGCTAAAATCAAAAACACCAATGACAATTTATGCTGGAGAGGATGTGGTGAAAGGGGAACACTCCTCCACTGCTGGTGGGAGTGCCAAGTTCTACAGCCACTTTGGAAATCAGTACGGAGATTCCTCAGATAATTGGGAATAAACCTACCACAAGACCCAGCAATTCTACTCTTAGGCATATATCCAAAAGATGACCATTCATATAACAAGGATGTTTGTTCCACTATGTTCATAGCAGCATTATTTGTAATAGCCAGAACTTGGAAGCATCCTAGATGCCCCTCAAGCAAAGAGTAGATAGAGAAAATGTGGTACATTTACACAATGGAGTACTATTCAGCAGAAAAAAACTATGGAATCCTGAAATTTGCAGGCAAATGGATGGCACTAGAAGAAACCATCCTGAGTGAGGTAACGCAGTCACAAAAAGAGAAACATATATAGATTTTAGACATAGATCTGGGGAGTGCCAGCCTACAGTCCCATGGCCAGAGAGTCTGGGAAACAGAATCTTCATTCAGTGGCTGGTGGAAGCAGAGGCAGACTCGCACGGCTAAGCACTGAGATGAACTCAAGAAATCCAGTGACAGAGAGGGAGGACTGATGACCAAAGGAGTTAAGACTGGGCTGGTTTAACCCCCAGAAACAGCTGACCTGACAAGGGTTAGCTCTTGAAACCCAGACTGATGCCTGGGAATCCAGCATGGGACTGATGAAGACCCCCTGAATGTGGGTGTCAGTGAGGAGGCCTAGGTAATCTATTGAGCCTTGGGCAGTAGATCAGTATTTATCCTGGGTATACAAATGGACTTTGGACTCCCATCCAACAATGAGAGATGCACTCTCACCCTGGACTCCTGGGGGAGGGTCTAGGCCCTGCCCTGGATGAAATGACAGACTGTGGACACCCCCATGGAGGGCCTCACCCTCCCTGGGGAAATGAGGGGATATTGGGGGGGTTAGTGGGAGGGCACAGGAGGAGGGGAGGGACACGGAGAGGGACCTGGAAATGACATGTGAAGCAACCTTGTTTCTAATTTAAATTTAAAAATTATATATATATATATGTATATGTATATAAGAAGCCCTTCCTGTGGCATTAGAAGAAACCATCCTGAGTGAGGTAACCTAGTCACAAAAAGGCAAACATGGTAAGCACTCACTCATATATGGATTTGAGACATGGGTCAGGGGAGTGCCGGTCTACAATCCCACTGCCAGAGAGTCTGGGAAACAGGGAGGACCCTAGGAGAGATATCTATGATACCCCCAGAGAAGGGGAATGGGACAGGATCTGCTGAGCAGATTGGGAGCATTGGGGGACGGGAGCGGGAACTGTGAAAAGAGAGGGGGAGAAGAGAGGGGAGGGGAGGACAAAGGAGACAGGAAGGTTGAGTTGGGGGAAGGACAAAGGAGAACAGGATGAGAGATACTGTAATAGAGGGAGTCATTATAGGTTTGAGGGGCCATCTGGTGCTAGGATGATTTCCAGAGATCTACAAGGATGACACTAACTGACAAACTAAGCAATAGTGGAGAGGCTACCTTAAAAGCCCTTCCCCAATAATGAGATTGGTGACTGCCTTATATGCCATCCTAGAGCCTTCATCCAATGATTGATGGAAGTAGAAGCCCACACCCACAGCAAAACAGTGAACTTAACTCCTGGAACCCAGTTGCAGAGAGGGAGGAGTGATGACCAAGGGGTCAAGACCAGGCTGGTGAAAACCACAGGAACAGCTGACCTGAACAAGGGGGAGCTTATGGACACCAGACTGATGGCTGAGAGGCCAGCATGGGACTTATACAGATCCCCTAAGTTTGGTGTCAGTGAGGAGGCCTTGGCAATCTATGGGGCCTCGGGTAACAATATTTATTCCTGGTGTACAAATGGGCTTTGGGAACCTATTCCACATGGAGGGATGCTCTCTCATCCTGGACACATGGAGGAAGGCCTACATTCTGTCCTGGATGAAATGACAGACTCTGGAGAATCCCCATGGACGGCCTCACCCTCCCTGGGGAGGGAAGTGGGGATTGGGTGGGGAGCTGGGGGTGTTGGAGGGGAGTGGGGGAGGAGGGGATGGAGAGGGAGCTCGGATTGACATGTGAAGCAATCTAGTTTCTAATTTAAATAAAGAAAGGGACAAAAAAAGAAGCCCTTCCTGGAACTCAATGGACTGGATCCCACAGGAGGAGCTAGGTGGCAAAGAGGAGTGGACAGAAGACACTCAGATATACTTTTTAATAAAGGAAGATCCAGGCTCCAGAAACCAGACAGACATCCTGCTAATGGTCTGATAAAGGAGCCCATGGTACCAAACATATTCAGTACCAGGGTGCTGGCACTGGGGACAGGTCTTAAACAAGTGATGAAGGAATCTCTCTTGGCTTGCGAGGCAATGGGACGCAAGGGGAAATGGGATCAGTCTGAAGCAGAGAAACTGAGCAATATAACCACACATCCACCCTTGAGACACAGAATTACATACCTTGAGACTTTACAGGGAACCAGCCCCTGATAGACAGGCTTTTATGAGCCATAAGAGGTATTGTCCATCACCAATAAAGATACCTGAAAAGTTTCTGCACCCCAATAAGCCTCTCTGCTGATGCAGCAATCCAAATCAGACCAAATCAAACCGAGACCTGAAAACCACGAATCTGTTTTCTGGGGAACAGTTTAAATACCCTGTGGCAGTGGTCTTGAGCATCTCTGGGGGGGTCATCATTTGGTGGGCTTACTGAGATACAGCAGGGTTTGGAGAGAGATAGGGTAGGGGGCTTGGGTGGAACTTCCTCCTTCACAATGCTAATAGATATTAGGAGCTGGAGGACCATAGAGGAGGGACAGGGATTATGGAGGGAACTAGGTGTGAGGAAATCTATACTGATACCCAGTTCACTGGGCTGGATTCAACTGTGTTCACTAGAGACTTAATAACTGGATTATCAAGGATCCGGAGACTGCCATGGAGCTCTAGTGGCTTTGCTGGGCCCTTTGATGGGGAGGATGTTTATGAAGGATGAAAAGCTTTGGAGGATCTATGTGACGTAGACCAGCATGGAAAAAGTATGTCCGTGAAATGGGAGAGCAGCCTAGAGGAGACAAGAGAAAGAAGAAGCAGATGAGATCTCTCTTCGTTGCTCAAAGGCAAACACGCAAGATTTGTGTTGAGCCCGAGTTCCAAAGTTTTGTTTATTTATTTTTCATTCAAAAAAAAAAAAAAGGACACAGTCAAGTTCTGTGCTAAGAAGCTTCTGGGAAGCCTTGAAGCCAGAAGAGAAGTTCACAAAAGAAAGGAATGATAAAATGATACAGGTGCGGAAGACCACGCCCGTTCCAGGAACAATGCCCCCAGACTAAGCGCGTTCTTTTCTCTCCAGCAAGAGCTTGTGCTAGGGGTGATGTTCGCATAGCCAGAGCCTACTCCAGAGGCCACGTGTGGTGTGTAGAGAGGCAGCAGCTACAGGGGTAGCCACACTGCCACCCCGGAGCCTCTCCAGCCCGAGCGGAAGATGCAGCAGAGGAGAGCTGGACAAGGCTGAGCAGCAGGAGCCAGCCCCACCTAGTTCATCAGGGGTGGGGAAATGCAGGGCGGACCCATGGGAGAGCTGTAGGAAATGGAAGTGGAATGACCCAGAGTGAATGACTGAGGGCTGTGGAGTGTCAACTTAAGTTAGAGCTTCCCATCTATGCTACTGTACCCAACACTGATTTGTGAAGGAAACAACTCTTAACAATGGGAGAAATCCTCCCATTTATCTGTGTTACACTTTGTTTTTGTTTGACTTTAGTATTTCCTTAGCAGTGAACTTCTGCAATCACCTGACATTTGCTTGGGGCGATGGCATCTGACTTTCAGAGTGCTCCAACCAAGGTTATCTGGGTAATCCTGCTATTAGTTTATGGGAGGGTGGCGTAAGATTTTGGGTCATTGTCCTGCCCATCCTCTGCAAACTGTTATCTAGACAACCTAAAGTTAACTTTTGAGTGGTTTGTGGATTCTGAAGCACACAGGAGAGACATGTGAGTTCACCCTAAAGAGCAAACATGGGACATTAGTTCAACACGGGTTCAAAGGTCAAAGGTTGGGAGCTTTATGGGACTGTTGGGCGAGGCACAAATGATACTTCACCAAGGTGATTGGGGAAAGTCTGAGCCTGTAAGTGCTGGAGAGTGAACAAGGGTGGAAACAGACTCCCTAGAAGCCACAAGGCTAAGAAAATGTCAGCACTAGGGCTGGGGCACCTCCCTAGGAGTTGTTGGTCACAGATGCCTTAGGGGCCCCTAAAACAATAAAGTCTACTGTTACCGCTGTCGCTCACCGAGTCATACTGCTCTCTTTGGAATCCACTGAGAATGAAGGTGAGGAGAAAGAGACCAGCAACAACATTTTATAAGCTATGGCAACCACATTGTCAGGCTAGACAAATACTAGGAATGCTATCACAATATGATAGTGTCACATTTCTCTTTCCTACCTAATGTCCTTGTGACAGAGGATGTCTACTTCTGGTGTGTGTGGGGGTACTCACGTGACTTTTCCTGGGTCTACTATAAGTCTTTGAAATAATTATATCGGGGATATTGTTACAAGTTGTTCACTTTTCAATTTTCTCTCACAGGATACCATTCTAAAGTATTTTATTTTATCAGATTTATTTATTTAATTATTTTTGGTTTTTACGAGACAGGGTTTCTCTGTATTGTTTCGGAGGCTATCGGTCCAGCCTGGCCTCGAACTCACAGAGATCCGCCTGCCTCTGCCTCCCGAGTGCTGGGATTAAAGGCGTGCGCCACCACCGCCCGGCTCTGATTTATTTTTAAAGCAGACAAAAACTGCTTGCAAAATGCTCTATGTTGAATTAGGAAGTCAAAACCTTCACAGCAACTTCAGTTTACTGGGGTTCACTTTTAAAGAAATGCCAGGCAATTCAGGATCATGGTACTCAGTGTAGATTCTACCCAGGCTCCTGGACTAACACCTCATGACTAGTTGTCCTCTTATTTTCCCATAGGATGACCCATGTCCTCAAATCACAAGGAGCATGGAGAAAATGAGGATGGGAAATGTGGCCTTAATTCATTACACACTCAGGACATGAAAAAATGAGCAGGGAGGCTTACCACTAGCAAAGAATCCTTCATCACCGAACTCTTCTCCTTCAGTCCTTCCTGCTCTGACACTGTGGCTATCTGTAGAGCAGCAGGGACTTTGGTCCTGTCATGTGCATCTCGGGTCAGAGGGGAAAGCACAAAGCGCCAATGTGTGATTCCAGGCCTGAAAGGAACCAAGTGTCCCCTAAACAACACTCGAGATTTTTTTTTTAAATGAAGGCATGAAACTGACCTTCTTTTGAAATGAGTTCTACAGGGTAAACAAGGAGAGGTCTTGTTTTCTCTTCATCCTGGAAAAATAACATTTTTCGTTTTCCAGCTCAGTACAGTTGACTGAGTTGGAAAGGAGTCTTATTTTCTCTGGAAAGATTTATTTGCCCAACAGTTGTGTTTTTGTATGTGTGTATGTGTTGGCAAGAGCCAATAGATTTTCCAGAACAAGGCTTGTCTTGTTCACAGTGTAGAGGGACCTAAGAACCGGCGAGGGGAATTGACGTGGGGGAAGCCTGTTGCAGACTTCACATTTTGCATGAATTCTGAGGCAGGTTGTGTTTTCCTGGGGACTGAAAGGTGAGCATTGTGGGTCTGAAGCTGAGCAGTGCTAGCTGACGCCTCCGCTGGCAGCTTCACACACCTGCGTTTTTCATTCTTGGGACACTTGTCCATCCAGATCTATGGGGGAGTGTCTGTATTTCTGTCCCAAATGGAGAAGTTCATTCCCTTCAAAGCTGAGTGTAGGATTTCCTTCTTTACCTACAAGCACACTTCTTTTTGCTCTCTAGGGTCATGGTTCCATTTTAGCTGGGTTAGAAAAAGACTTAAAGGGGTCCCCATGCTTCCCAATTTCCTGCCTCCTTCTCAATTCAACTTGTCAAAGGACGTGAGAGAGTTTGAAATAAATATTTCCCTGCTTGACATAAAACAGCTTTTACTACTTTCCATTTCTCGCCGTGTTCTAGGCATTCCTATAATAAAAGCTAAAACTCAGCGCTTTGTGATACAGAGTTCCATGAACATTTCTTTGAAGTTGAGCAACCCTGTTTCTTGTCAACTTAACCTATCAATTTTAACATAATAAACCAAAGATATCTTTAAGATGAAATTCCCTTCCTTTGTTTTTCTCGTTCCAAGTCATTGCTCGCTAGGTTCAACCGACAGCTTGACTGGCTTTTGGACCTGAGTGGCGTGTCACTCAGCTGGTCTTGGCTTTGCCAGGTGAGCTGGCCAACATAAAGTGAAGGTGTTTGTCCGTTGAGCAGGAACGTTAGAACTTTTACCACATTTTCCACAGCTCATTGTCTGTTTTTAAAGGAAGCACAGAGCAACAGAAAACAGAAGAATCTGGGAATTCTTCTTTGTAGATGTTGGCTGCCAGCCTCTTGGTGCATTTAATTTAGTAAAAATCCTACATGATTAAATGAGGGGAAATGTAATTTTTCTTTGGCAGCCTGGTTTCCATAAGGGGAGCCTGGCTAATGGTGTCTCCTCTAAACTGGTGCTGGAAGACTTGACAGCACCTCTCCCTCACCCTATCTGCAGGCTCCTGCTGTGTGCATTCTTGGGTCTGGCAGCACTGAGGCCTAAACCAACAGCATTGAGACATCTTCCTGTTTGTCCTAAGGCATGTTGAGCTGCTCCAGATTCATTTCTAATGTGCACCAAAGCCCATGTAGTTCATGGAATTGCAAACTGCACTGATTTCTTTTGTGTTCTGCATTCCTCTACTTAAAAAGCTATTTGGGACTGAGTTGGGGCTAAATGGATTCACACTTCCTTTATCAAGCACAGCAAGTTCCAGAAGAATCTAGGAATCTTTGTGAAAGAGCCCCCAGGACAGAGTTTGGTCTCCCCCACCTACCGTGTGTGTGTGTGTGTGTGTGTGTGTGTGTGTGTGTGTGTGTGTGTGTGTGTGTGTAAATCTATTGCTTGAGACTGAATCCAGGACCTTATGCATACTGGCATACTGAACATGTTTTTATTTTTATTTTTTTGATTTTATGAGACAGGGTTTCTCTGTATTGTTTTGGAGGCTGTCAGTCCAGCCCGGCCTCGAACTCACAGAGATCAGCCTGCCTCTGCCTCCTGAGTGCTGGGATTAAAGGCGTGCGCCACCACCGCCCAGCTGAACGTGTTTTTAAACCTTGAGTTGCTTTCCCAGTCCTTTCTTAGTCTAGTCTTCAAATATCTACTATATCCTTGATGCTGAACAGATATTAATTGGAAATGGTGATCACAAGGTAAAAGAATAAAAGAATAGAAAAAAGAAAGAAAAACAAAACTTAGCTTGTACACAGGCAAACGAAACAAAACAAAACCCCAGAGGTTGCTGTCCAGTAGACCGGGACCTAATTTCCAGTTTCCATTGGATCTCTGCATTATTTCTGAAGGGCTCCCAGCCCACTTGAGCTCCAGGTTTGTCCCCACCATGATGTCTTCCGGCAGCGCTGACTATTCTGTGTCCTCTCTTACCTCACTCAGCATCCTTTCTTACCGAGCCCCAAGGTGCTAAGCAGTTCCCAGGTAACCACTCTACATGCAGTTGGGGAAAATGTAACCAAACCGATCATTCCCGAGAAGCAGGCAGTATCTGAGACGAAGTGCTGGTGAAGGGTGAGTGAGTCTTGTACTCTGGGTTTCCGAATGAAAGACCAGATGCAAGAGGGAAAATGAATGTGGAAAGAACTTCCTACTCAGTTGTCAAGGCAGGCTACTCTTAGAGAGGTGCAATTCATCCTGCTCCTGAATAATGCTAATGCAACACAATGGGGCAAAAATGGACCACAGATAAGCAGGTAGCTTCATAGAATTTCTCTAGCTTTATATGAGCAGCTGAGGAGCAGGGACCCAGGACAGCCATGGGTTTTGAAGTGTTGCTCCTCATCAGAAAGTGACAGCGTTCTTTTTCATATTGAGGATCTGAGTGAATGGGCACTGGAGTGGGATGCCATATGTTATAGGACCCAGTTGAGGGCGAACGTAATTGTATGACATCATCATCATAATTTGTTGATGTTGCTGTGACATGAGTCTCCGGTAAAGGACATAAAATACATATTAGTTAAAATACATTACATGTGAGACTGTGTGTGTGCCTGCAAACGAAGAGGAGTAGATTTCTGGCATTCACATGCATGTGTTAGAGAAAGTTTACAGGAAACCATGGAGCATGGTTATGATTCCACATGAAGTCATTATTTTAGTAGAAAGAACTAGAGCTTAGGCAGCACATCAGAAGGCATGCCTGCCTTCTCCATGTGGCATTCAGGGAACAAAGGGGGTCTCAGGTACACTCAGACGGGAGTATAGTACAAGTTTACACTAAAACATTTTGTATTTCTCTGACATCTTGGTTAAGAGAATCAACAAGAAGAAAGCCCTTTTATCTGATCTTGTTTGGATCTAGCATTAATACCCAGACAAACAGACCAAAGCAAAGCAAGCTGGCGATGTCTGCCTGGTGCTCTGACTGTATTGAGAGTCTTCTAACACACAAAACATGTGTGTATCACAGCTGTACAGAATCACCCAGCTTCACTGACCTGACCCCATGTACATGCAAGTGACATTCTGCAAAGTCCTTACTTCTCTCTGACTCAGTTTCCTTTTGTGTGAAATGGAGAGGGTCGAAGCTCCTAACTCAGGAGGTCCTTGAGAAAATGGGTTTGATGTGCAGAGAGCACTGAGTGTGACATGTTAGTGTATGAACTATGAATCTACTGTAGCTGAGGAGGGGAGGAGGCCCTGTGCTAGAGAGTCTATACGCATCATCCAACAATTCATTTAAACTGGCTAATTTACATAGATACCCAATAAGTAACTTTGGATTAAGCCTACTAATCCCATTAAACCTATCTTCTCAACTGAAGTCCATGAAAATCTATTAGTTTGCCTAAGGTCACACAACTGAGCAGAAGCCAATGTCTTTGAGGGTCACTACTTCAGTAAGTTTGCATAACTACCTTGGAAGGACTGGTGAGAGCCCACACAGGAAATAGTAAAATCTCTCAGATCATATTCAAATCAGAATGGAAAACCAAACAGCAAAGCATCCTGCAAAGTACATTAGCTCACTGTTCCCCACCCTGTTTTAAATGGCGAAGTGTGACATGAAATAAAATGGTTACAGCTAACCTCCAAGAATGAATGTCCATGGGGTAAGTGAGGGGCCTCAGACAGCATGTCAACAGAAGCCCTTACTCTACAATGTCTGCACTGTTCCTGTCAGAATTTTTCTAGAACAGTTCTACAAGCCATTTAGCTAACACATCAAGTATTAGCCATATTCACATTTACTTGAGTGAGAAGTGATTTTTCTCCTTAGAGCTCTTCCAAAGCCATAGTTCCTTGTTTTCCTGTGAGACAGTTTGGCAAGCCTGGCCTGCTGGAAGTTGACTCTCACACCTCATTATTGATCACAGTTCTTGGAGTGCTCGGGGAGGTGGGAGGTAATCCTTTGTTGAATGCCTCTAGTGTAGGAGCTTGATCCTCATTTGGAGATGAAGATAGGGGTGCAGATGGGTCAGTTAGGTACATATGTTCTCCATCCTGCTACCTGGGTCACCAACCTTCAAACCTAGGGCTGTTTGACTCCAAAGTCCACCTTTCCCTGAGCTGATTGAAGACAGATCAGATTAAATCAGCTTGAAGGCCAGGGTGATTTGCTACAAGACTCCAACTATTCATTTACACCTTTGTCAAAGAAGGTTGAAGCTCAGGCTCATCCAAGTAGTTGCTAGACAGATGAATTAAAGCACAAACAAGGCCCAAGGCAGAACAGATCCTGCAAGAAGATCCGCCATTTCTGGCTGATTCAGTGAACGCTTAAGCTACTCAAGGACATTTGCAGACCTTAATCTTTTAAACCACCCATCCTCCCGATGTTCACTTATGCAACAAAGGGCACACATTGTTCTCACACATGCTAGCCTCCCCTGGGTGTACTCTGGGCTATGACAAATCAGATCCATCAGTACTCCCTCTATCTCCCACTTCCAAAGTCCTGTCAGAATGCACGTAGGTCATGGGAGGTTACCAGAGCCATAGCCTGAAGTCCTCACTTACTCGTGTGAAACAGCACAGTGTCTGCCACCGTCATCCTTATCCGCAGTACAGTACTGTCCTCCCATATCTACACGAACCCTTTGTAAGACACCAGAGAGTCAGGAGCCCAGATGAGGCAGGCATCGGGACAGATTCCCATGCACAGCTTCAGAACTGTACTTTCATTTTGCGATTCTGTCCTGTATTTTTCGATGCTCCTTTCTGAACTCTGTGTTTCTCCCTAGAACAATCTCACCTCGGGTTATCTACACCTCCCCTCTGAGGACCTCCTTTGCCCTACACCCCACTCCACCTTGAGCTCAGACAGTCATGGCTGTCTTCCCAGAGGGATATCTGTCAAATAATGGTCTCCCTGACTCTTTCTTCTTTATTATCTTTGCATTTGAGAACTGCTGGGTGCCTCTCCCCCAGATACAGCTTATGACAACAAAATTATAAACAGCTACTGCCCCCCAGTGCAAGCCCTTTATCCATGCCTTTAATGGACTTAGTTTTCTGATCTCAATGAACATTCCAACCTTCTGTTCTACGTGTTCATGCTCCAGACAAGAAATAACAATGATGGGTACTTGCAACAGCTTCTGCTTACCCACTTTCATCTTTGGAAAATACTTTTTATTCTTTGGGAATTTTATATGTATGCAATGCATCTTGATCATATTTATCCACCACTCTTCCCAAGTCCACCTCACCCCCAACCCATTTCAACCTTGTGCCCCACCCCCTTTTATAGCCCATTGACTCCAGTTCTCGTTGTCCATATACTCACCGGTAATGGAACCATCCTCAGGAACATGGCCAAAACGTACCAGGGGTCACATCCTAAAAGAAACTTAATATCTCTACCTCAGATGCCATCGACTATCATTAGTTCCTCATTTAGTGGTGGAGCTTTCAAAACCCTTCACCATCCATACTGGAATGTTGGTTGACTTGACTTCCCACAAATCTATCGTAGGCAACCTCAGATGATGTACACCCATGACTGCAGTGGTCCTCTCCTGCTATTCAAAAGACACTGTTTTGGACCAATCCTCTCCAACCTCTGGCTCTTATAATATTTCTGCCTCTTCTCTGATGATGCCTGAGCCTTGGTGTGTGTGTGTGATATAGATGTCCCATTGTGGTTGAACACTCCACATACATTTATTCTGTGTGCTTTGAGCAGCTGCGAGTTTCTACATTAACCATTGGTCACTGCATAAAGAAACTGTTCTGATGAGGTCTGAGAACTGTACTAATTTATGGATATAGAGGCACTAATTTAAAGACTAGTTTGATACTATCTCTATATAACAAAATAATAAATATTTGCCCTTGGGGTTTATGAGTTACCCAATTGTGGGTTCTTAGCTATATTTAGAGTACGAGACTTGTGTATCCTCCTGTGGAGCAGACCTCTCGTCCACCCAGAAAGTGATTGGTTACCTCCATATCATTCATGCCACTATTGTACCCATGGCCAGTCTTGCCACACCAGTCATTGATGTAGCACAGAGCACTCACAGCTGGGCAGGACTATTGATATCTCCCTGAGCAATCTGTATAGCACCTCTGGCACTGTGAAAGCTAGCCAGCATGGAGGAAGATTCCTGGTTCATAAAATCATATTGCAGAGTTTCCCACCAGTCAAGTTCCTAAGTATCTTTCTATAAGTTCCCTCTTAGATCTTTTCAGCTTACAGTAGAGTTATAACTGATAAAAAATTAATCGAATACTGCTGCTACTCTACTCATTCACAAGAGTAGTTTGGATGACATATCTTATAGCCTAGTAAAAGATAAAATTCAAAATTCAACTATGGTTACTGTTGAATGTGTGTTGCTCTCGCACTATTGTAAAGTCAGAAGGCATTAAGTGAAAACATTGTAAAAAGGAGACTATCGTCTCCTTGGCATCTGGAATTATGTATCTCTGTAACAGTCTCTTGTGAACTGATCATCTTGATTATGATGTCATTGATGGTGATGAAGTAAAAAGAGGGATTAAAGGAGGAGAAAAAGATAACTTGAAATGGTTTTTGTTTCTCTTGTCATTTTAGTTTGATGACACTGAATGCTATAAAAAATCTTCTTTGTAGTCATCTGAAATATGGTTCCTTGAAACTCAGCCCCGTAAGCAGCTATTGAATGACTGCTATCACAAATTGCATGCTTTGAGGCACAGAGTATTGGCCAGTCTAGCTATGACCCATGTGCTTCCCTTCCCTACTATTTCCCCAGGAGTCTTCTTTGTCTCACATTCCCAGAACATAAAGGTTTCTCTGAGCACATTCACTCTTCACTGCTTCTTTGGCTTTCTCCAGTTCCATGTTGAGCATTGCTCAGTAGGCTAATTCCTGAAAAGCATCCTCTGAGATAAATTCATCTCTAGGCTATAACACACATGGGGTGGGGGTGTATATAGGGCCATTGAGAGATTTATTGGTTTTATGATAATTATGTATAGCAGCCCTCTTGGGGAGTCAGAGGCAGGAAAGCTTGTTCTTCCATTCACACAAGGAATTATAGTTAAGCCTTGGGATTCAATCTTCAAATATTTGACAATTACTACCCCATCTCTCATAAATCTTCTCTGGAAAGATTTAGTTTCTTTGGAAAAAAAGAGTGTAGTTAGGGAACTGGTAAAGGATCTCGGTTAAAATACAGGAGATGGGCTTCAAAGGGCCTTACTTAGAGGATTTGTTTATGTCTTTAAGATGGAGTAGATAATGTGACAGCTCATTAATACGGGCATGGACAAAGTTGTAATAGTCACAACATCTGGAGTACATCAGTGTTTTAGTATAATTCTGTATACTGGTATAGACATTAACCTGTGTTTGACATCATAAGTAACTATGCGTAGTTACTCTCTTTCACACACAGAACAACCAAATCCACCCATGTCTTTACTAATATCTCTGCTCCAATTCTTATTTGCTCTCTCCTGGACCTTGCAATGGCTTCTTACTTGGATTCCTTGTCTCCTATCACTCCATTCCTCCAAGTCAAAGCCCATGACGCAGTGAGGGGGCAATTATGCAAAAATTGCATATTTGGTCATGTTTCTGACCCCAGAGTCCTATTCTCTTAAAGCTTCAGTCCTCTTCCTCCTCCTTAAAGATTCTTCTAGTCTCTACAGAGTTGATCACACATGCCCACTTTTTACCTATTTCTCATGCATATCTTTGACCTAGTACTTGGGACACTTTAAACCTCTTCTCCACCTCCAAGCAATCCTAAAATTGCATTCCCAAGTGCTGACTATGCTGCCCAGCACCTAGTGTGAGTCTAGTGCATTGCTTTAGGAAACAGTATAGAATAAAGTTCAGCTTCCCTGGTATGATATTCTTGAAGGCTTCTGTAGTCTTGGCTGCCCTAGGTCTCCAATAAGAACTGTCTGTCATGGCCAAGTTTTTCTGGCAAACCACAAGGCAGATCTATGTAGCACCTGCTCAGATGCAAATTAGGCCTTGTCAGCTCAGATGCAAACGAAGCCTTGTCAGCTAGTGAGAGCTACAGGTTAGAAAAAAAAAAGAGGGGGGGGGGCTGGAGAGATGGCTCAGAGGTTAAGAGACTGACTGCTCTTCCAGAGGTCTTGAGTTCAATTCCCAGCAACCACATGGTGGCTGACAACCATCTACAATTCAATCTGGTGTATATGTAATTAATAAATAAAATCTTAAAAAAAAAAGGGAAGGAAGCGTTTTTTCTTGGGGAGTTCTCCTCCTAAGCTGACTTGGGAAGCATAAAGTTTTCTTAAAGCAACCGACCGGTCTCTGTGTCAACTATCCCGACCACCTCGCTACATTCTCGGATGCAGGCTACACAGCAGGTGCGACAGATCTATATTTTGGTAAGCCTTGGGTTTTCTAATCTCAATGTCACTGGCTACCTGGGTATCACATCCTTTTTCTCTACTTGGTGAATCCTATTTAATGTTTGGAGAAAGGCAAATATTCTCCCTCTATGGACCTGCCCGCACTTTGGTTACAGTTGTTTGATTTTTCTCTGACAATATTAATCAAGTAAATATTTCATTACCATGGCAGCCTTTTGGGATGGGGACTTGTAAAGAGATGTTAAGAGAATTTTGTAGAGTGAAAATAATCTTACTATCTATCACAAGGGTCTTGTTAGCACACAACCTCATTCAAGAGCACAAAAGCCTCCATCCCAAAGAATGGGTAGCTGTCTCCATGATTAAGAGTAGCCGTTGCTCTCGCAGAGGACCTGGTTCTCAGAACCCACATGGTGGCTCACAAACATCTGTAACTCCACTTCTGAGGGATCCAACACCCTCTTCTGCCCTCTAAGGGCACCAGACACACACACGGTACACATACATGCAGACAAAACACACATTAAGTAAAAATAAACAAATCTTAGGTCGGAATCCCAAGTGGTGTTAGAGAGTAGAAGAAAGACATTGTTTGGTTAGAAGGTGATCAGATCACAGTCTTTCCTTCTCACCTTCCTGGGAAGAAGCATGGAGCTTCGAAGGGTCTAGTTCAAGATCCCTACAGGGATTTCTTACAAGTACAAAACGTTTCCTCTCACCTCTTGGGAGGGCTGGACCAGGTATGGAGCTACCCTAGTCCTGGGGACTAGTGTCCTCCGGCTTTTATCCATGCGTGCCTTCCAGATGCTTTACATGGGTCCAGTTATGAAAGTGGTGAGAAGCAGTGACTTCTGTGGACCCGGTGCAGATGTGCACAAACAAGGTGTGCTTGCTAATGATCAGGAAACGGCTCCATTTAGAACTGACAGTGCATCTGAGGGAGCAGCAGGAAAAGCAGGAATGTGAAGTCAGCAGAGTTATTGCTAGACCATCCCTAAAGTCTGTGTGCCTAGGAGCAAAGTCACTCAAACTTTCTGGGTCAGTTTCTTTGGGTTATTGGGGCTTTCTTTCTTCTCCCTCCCTCCCTCTCTCCCTCCCTCCCTCCCTCCCTCCCTCCCTCCCTCCCTCCCTCTCTTTCTCCCTTTTTAAAAAGTTGGGTTTAAAAAGTTTAAAAAGAGGCAAAAGCAGCCTCTCCTGTGTAGGGAGCAGGGATGGGGGGTGGGGCGGTGTGGGTGTGGGATTGGAGAAGCTGCTGGAGCTCCTGGGAGAGAACTCTGCCACTGTCAAGTGTCTGGAGAATGTCTGGAAGTCACTGGGCTAAGTGACATCCACACTCATACTTTCAGAGCTCATATACTCTCAGTCTGTGACAAGCTGTTTCTCATCACTTTCAGAAAAGCAAGGAAATTAGTACATTTGAAGCTGTTCCTATTTTTAAAACAGGCCATTTCTTTTCTTGCCTGGTAACTTGATCGTTTGATTTTCTGAGGAAGTGTAGAGGTCTAGGGGGTTGGGAGAGTAAAAGCTTTAACGATGTGGGAGTAAAATTCATCCTGTTAAAAGCCAAGGCCACTGAGCTAAAAGACAAGGAACCTGGCTTTGAGAGAAACGTGGTATCTTATATTTCTCTTGAAGGTGATTTATTCTTCTACTTCCAAGCTAATGGTGTGACTGTGAGCAATCTTAGAAAAATACAACCTGTAGACTGTGTACTATTTATTTACTCAGCAAATAATTGCTTGTGGTACCCATGACACAACTGTCCAGGCTAGACTTTATTTTCTATGAATGAAACAATGCCTATTAATTTTATAGTATTACATTTTTTTGAGACAGGGTATCACTGTGTAACCCTAGCTGGTCTGTAATTCACTATGGAGTTCCTGCTGGCCTTAAACTTATAATCCTCCTGCTTCTGTCTCCTGAGTGCTGAGTCTCTTCTCAACTCTCCCTTTGTGGTTGTTTGAATGTAACTGACTCCCAAAAGCTCATAAGGCACTATTAGGCTGCGTGGTTGTGTTTGAGGATGTGTGTCGCTGTGTGACTGGGCTTTGATGTGTCCTATGCTCAAGCTACACTAGTACAGTTCACTTCCTGTTGCCAGTGGATCAAGATGTAGAATTCTCAGCTCCTTCTGCAGCACCATGCTGGCCTGCACGTCACCATGCCCCACCATGATGAAAATGTACTGAACCTCTGAACCGAAAGCCAGCCCAAGTAAACGTTTTCCTTTATAAGTGCTGCTGTAGTCATGGTGTCTCTTCACGGCAATAGAAACCCTAACTAAGACAGCACTGCAACATCTCCCTGTTACCCCCAACACCTTGCTCCTCTGATCTGGCTTGGTATAGATTCATGAACGATTCCGCTTGTTCAAAACAGACAACTGTGTCAAAATAACCTCCTGAAGTCTGTCTCTGGAGAAAGCCTGATCAATGGAAGGTAATTCACAGTAAGCAAAGGAGTTGCGACACAAACCCTGGCTCAGACGCAAACCCTGCAGCACAGCCCAGGCTCTCCCTTGGAGATTACATTTTAGAAGACTCTCAATTCACGTTTTCTTTTCCTGATTTTGTGCAACCGTCTTCCAGCAGTTTGGTGTGTTTTGTCATTAGTCTGCATCATCACCACTGCTGTTCAAGCCAGAGGCCAGTCCTTGAGACAAAACTGTACTTGGTGAATGAAGACACCTGTGGGCACAACCCTACTCCTCCATCGTTTACAGTGTGATTTGTTTAGCTGTTTGCCCACACTGCGTATGAAAGAGGGCCTTGTTATATAAGGTGGTCGTAAAATGGATCTGCCCCTGCAAGGTCTCCTCCTGGGCCACAGGAAGAAGTTGAGGGTGTGTTCTACAGAACACACACTTTCATCAATAACCGGTATGCCTCCTTCATTTACAGCCTGTGGAATCCCTTCACTTACTCTAACTGAGTGATACCTCTTCCATCATGGAAAACCTTGGGTTCTGGAGTCTTCTTGCTATTAATCTCCAGCTGGAGCATGATTTTAGTACAAGGCCCCGTTTAAATGCAACATTTTCCAAAGTCTCCATTGACCCACCCACCCACAAGTACACTCTCTTTCCTCTTTTCACCTATGGGCTCTAGCCACGATCTCTCTTATGCTTTGCTTTGCAATTCAGTGATGTGCATAGGGGAATTAGTGCTTCCACTGCAGGTTGACCATCCCAAGACAGAAAAACAAAACAAAACAATAAAAAACAACAACAACATTAAAAATCCCACCCACCAGAAGCTTGAATTATTTTAAAGCCTGAAACTTTTCTAGTGCTCATGGGAAAAACAGAAAACTGCGCACAGTTGAATGAACTTTAGAATCCAACTCAGTTACGGCTCACATCTGTGTTCTGCTGCTTCTTTGTAAAGTGCCTGAAACTTCGTTTCTGCAAGGTGCCTGGAAATCTGGGCGTCTGGGGTTTAGCAATGTGCTTGTGGCAACAAATTATCATGCAGGTGCTTACACCTTTCTAGAGTGTTCTTAATTCAGTCTCCCCTTGCCAGGCCAGGATCCCACCCTTAGTGAGCATCTCTACCCCCCATGTGTAAGCCACACAGTTTTCCCATATCTTATTTACCCTATAGAAGAATTTAGATGGAGTAGGTGTTGTTGGGCCCATTTTGAAGAATGAAAAGCAAAACAAAACAAACAAAAAAACTGGAAGAGTTTCTAATGTACCAGGGTCACAAGAATAACAAGGGCTGAGGCTAAAGTAGGTCCAGGTCTCTTGTTTCCAGGATCATTACATTGCAAACAGCTTCCTGCCTATGGCCACAGTACCCATCTTAGATAGGAAATTCTGCATTGTTTTTCTCCAAGAGATGCAGAAGACTTGCTAATCTGACTCAAGGTGTCATGTGTTTAATTTCTAAGGCAAAATGCAATCTGTTCAAAGAGGTTGCAGACGTGACTTCAATGAAGAGAGGGGACAAGCACCCCCTGACTAGTGTCCAGAAGCCATGGTACCTCCTCCCAAATGGTGCATTTATTAGGGACATTGCTCTTTAAACAATCCCCGTGATTTCCAAGGAGGAGTACTCGGGAATTGGTTGTAGAGCCCAGTGAGAGACTCTACAAGGCGACTGCATGTGAAAACAATGTGATCTTTTGAAAAGGAAAAGGTAAAATGCACCGAAATACCCATGTCCAAATTCAGTGTGCGGTCATTCAGGCACGAGTGTGTGTGTGTGTGTGTGTGTGTGTGTGTGTGTGTGTGTGTGTGTGTGTGTGTACAGACCTGTGTGCATTATGGTTGGGGAACTTGTGTAATGGAAATTTAAAAATACAGAAAACTGTATCCTAATTAATCAGGTTTAATCCTTATTTTGAGAAACAAGCAAAAAACAAAACAAAACAAAACAAAACAAAAAAACACAGAAAAACAAAAACCAAAGAAGTCGTGGTTAGAAGGGTAGCAGATACAATGATTTAAATTAAGAACAGTATCAGTAAGTGAAGTAGAACAGTTAAGCCCACTGTTTAAGCAGTAAGCCATTACGCTTAAAGTTAGTTGCTCAAGCTGAGCCTGAGTTTAGCTCAGTTTTATTAACTTATAACAATGGCCTATTTGATACTTTGAACACTTAAAAACAAGCCACTCTGGTATGTTTAATTTTTCACCGCTAATCTGTAAAATGGGCACAGTACTAGTAAGTATGCTTAGAAACAGTATGGAGCTTGTATAAGAAGCACCCAAAACATCCTAAAAGAACACTATTTTCAAAGGTAGGAAATGCCTGTAGCATTTTTAAACCCCTTGTCATAGAACGATCTATTTCTCAGGACAAAAGCTGAGAAAGACTTCATCTCAACAGAATTGTTGCCATGTTCAGATATAGAATAATTTTATACCTGGAAGACAGTATATCCCTGCCCAGAAGGCTAGTGTGGAATAGCGGAGACGTTGTTGGCATCTGGATCCACTAGCCAAGAGAACATGCAGTTGCGCAATTGCTATCAGTCCCAATCACAGAGCTGTTCCGGAACAGTGCCGTTCCAAGTCAGAGAGGGTGGGAAGGCACAGAGCCCGGGTTCTTACGGAAGCTGAACACTACGCCATCCGTAAGAAAAGATCTTCGTATTTGCTCCCAGCCACCATTAGTTTGTCACTGATAATTTAATAATCTCCTCAGAAATAATTGGTGGAAGTGAGAAGTCAAGTCCCACCCTGCCATGCTGAGGCGTTAGCAATGACCCCACCTCCTGGGAGGGCACAGTAAATAAAGCCTGCTGCGTGCCTCCAGCCTATACTCTTCTCCCTCGGAATGCCTTCATTTCCTAAACTTTTAAGTTGCCTTATCCACAAAATAAGGGTGATGACACTATGTGCCCTACAGGGTTGTTACAGCGGATGCACACTGAAGGTGCTCTGGAATTAGCAAATATTCTGCTCCTTCTGAATTATTTATTCACTTCCTCAATAGACTAGCTTAAAAAATATTGCCAGTGAAATGGGCATTTCGTATTGACAAAGTATTTAACAATATACTCCATACGTTACAGGGATTTGACTCATTATGGTGGACTTTCCTATGAATTACTATGTGAAGAGGCACAGATCTGCTTCTCCATGGCTAATAGTCACCTCTCGGCTAGTGCCATGGCTTTAAACTTGGCTTTGCTAAGTAGTTTTGGGTTCGTTTTAAATGCATTTGTCACCTTAGTGTAAAGAATACTGACTCATGGCACATGGGTGTGGTCCCTCTGTCTTGAATCTCAAAGCCTGCTGAGTCAGTGAGTGACACCAAAGACAGAAGTGTTTGCTTCAGAAACTCCCAGCCTGGGGACTCAGGAGTCACAAGCTGGCAGGTAGAGAAAGGAAAGTCTTCCCAAGGGGAGATGCATGGAAGCTGAAAACCAAAGGCCTCTAAGAGGCAGCTACACTGCAGAACAGTATCTTAGGCTTGTGGGAAAATGTGGTCCCCAGAAACCCAGAGGAAGGAGAGACAGAGGCATCCTTCCCTGTGTAGCAGCAAGATGGGCTGGAAAGACAAGCTACTAGGTCACACTCAGGCTGGGAGACCTCATTAAAAGGTGACGGGAAATTACCAAAGGGTTTAATGGGTTTAAGGGTTTACCATTAATGGTAAAATGGTGAAATGACCTGATGTGATGTCAGAAGGACCATTCCAACTACTTTGGATAGATCTTGGTAGCAGGTGATGGCTGCTGGTCCTTCGACTGTTGTCTCCTAATGTTTCTGACCCCTCTTTGGGAAGTTTGGAGTCAAGAGGTGTATAGGTTTGAGAGATGTTTAAAAGCCTGCCTTGGAGCCTCCCACATCACAATATATAGATGTACTAACCAATAGGGGCCCCTCCAGCTATCAGCATTGGAAGCCCAGTATGGGGAAGGAAGGGCGTGACTACTTGAAGTGGAGTTCAGGAGCCGTCTACTGCTCTAGTTATTACTCATTGCCTGGGATCCTGTATGCCTCCTCGCTCCCCTTTCACCTTAATTAAACTTCTTGTACAGCCCAAGCCAGTCCCTGTTATAAAAACAAGAAGCAAACTAAGACAGCTATAAAGAGCAATTCACCCAAATTCATGACTCTCTCCTTGGTACCAAGGGCATTATCTCTAAGGCCTAAGCCACCAGACACAATAGCTCAGGCCTGCTTGTTAGCTGACCTACTGGGACCAGCTATGACTCGACTGGCTGTTTACTGCAGAGCAAAGGTAACCTGGTATGCAAAAGTTGACAGCTGCCTCCCCTGAGACTGACAGTCCTGGAAATGAAGGCACCGGGTTTCAACTGGAAATGTTTCTGTTGGCACAGACGCAGGTTGCATAAAGTGTACGCAGCAGAGGTCATGCCCCAAGGACGTGAGGGAGCACAGACACATGTAAGGAACTGGAGTCCTCAGTAGCGGCTGTTGCTGGTCACTCTCCGTACTGTTCCACTGAGCAGCTTCCAGACAGCTGTCATCACTGTGATACGCGGTGTGGGTATCTCAACCCAGTAATCTCAGAGGAAGATTAAGATAACATAACACTAACAAGGATATCAGCATCATTCTGTTTGGCTCTTGATTTCTGTGTGAAGAGGCACAAGAGTTTCAGATTTTGAAAGCAGAGCGCCTTCCAGATTGTATGGTTGTCTCCGGACATGTGCCAAATACACGTTTTAGAGTAAGCCTATAGTCACTTGGGGAGTTTAAAAGGCTGGTGCCTAGACTCACTCTTCAAGGACTGTCAATTAATTGATTTCTGGGTGGGGCCCAGGAATGAGCCTTTGAAGTCAGGCCACTTGGTGCAGCTCGGGTGGATGCCCGCATCTTTCAGCCTTACAACAGCACTGCAAGGTGACGATTTTTGCCTTCATTGCTCAATTGTGGAAAACAGGGCTAGAGAGAGCAAACGGCCCACACAAAAGCAAGAGCAAGAGCTTCAGCCTTCAGTCTGTGTGGTCACTGATCTCAGCTCCTACCGCAGGGTGTGTTCTCCAGGGAAGGGTAAAAGGAAGATCTCACGGAAGGGGAGCCCAGGGTAGCAGCACTCCATGGGGACCTGGGAACTGTGCGCAGGGGGTTTCATCACCACCCCAAACAGCTGTGCAGGGTGGAGGTGACCTGAACATGAGGGCTCCCCACAGAGAACAGCGCAAGTGAGAGAATACCATGTTCCAGCGGTGGCAACAGACCAGACAGACACTTGGCTGCAAGCTGAGCAGAGCAGGGACAGGCGGCTCCTTGCAGACTGGATTGCCTTCGGGGCTGTCACGCTGCTGTGAGGAGGTGGGTTTCCTCCTGCAGAGTCTCCCTTCTCTCCCTGTGCCGTGTCAGCTCCGCACTGGCACAGATTTCCCAGGCCACATCTAAACCGTGCCTCTGAAGTAACTCAAGGTCACTCAAGTGGGCACATTATGGAATGCGAGACACTATCCTAAGAGTCCCTGTACACTAACCATGAGCACCTTGAGACATAACTGTCTGAAATAAATGTTACTGAGTGTGAGTCCTTCCTGGTGGCTGGGACCCACCGGCTCTCAGCCTGAAGCATGGGCACACATCCAGGAGGCAGCCAGATCTGAAATTTCCCACTGCAAAGGCGAAGGTGCATTTCCCAAGGTGTTTCTGGTACCATTACTGTAAATAGCCATGAAAGGATGCATTTCTGAGGCCTGAGGGGATGCGGGAAGGTTCTAGAAAGGAGGATGGAGGTACCTGATCCTCTCAGTCCTCCAGATGGAAACTCTACTGTTTTAAGCTCTTCAAGAAGTTTTAGATAAGTCACACTCATCTATCTTTATACTCATCCTTAGTAAAAGCCTGTACCGTGAGTGGCTGTTCTTGCAGAGGACCTGGGTTTGGTTCCCAGTACTCAGATGATTCTTCACAACCACCTGTAACTCCAACTTCAGGAGATCCAACTCTTCCTTCGGGCCTCAGTGGGTTCGAGGCATGAGCATGGTGTGCATATATGCATGCGAAACACTCATGCATGTAAAATTAAGTAACTTTTAAAGTTTGCAGTGCAGGATGATTCTTGAAGCTCCTCACTTGGAAGTTCACAGGTTAGCAGTAGGGAAGTTGCCTGAAGGGTAAGCATACTAAAGGGAAAAAGTGTATTACAGTGGGGACCCAGGCAGGGCCCTGAGGCCATCAGGACCCGGGAGGTTTGCTTTCCTGTAAGGGTTGTTTCTTTCTTTCTTTCTTTCTTTTTTAAAAAGATTTATTTATTTGTTTGTGTATACAGTGTTCTGCCTGCAAGTATTCCTGCAGGCTAGAAGACAGCACCTGATCTCATTACAGATGGTTGTGAGCCACCATGTAGTTTCTGGGAATTGAACTCAGGACCTCTGGAAGACCAGCCAGTGCTCTTAAGCGCTGAGTCATCTCTCCAACCCCTAACTTGAGACTTACCAACTACCTTGTAGGAGTTATAGGGGTGGAGAGTGGGGGAAATGATTTTTTTTTAAGTGAACGGACAGTGTCAGCCAAGGAACAGTAAGCGAGTCTGTCCTTGCCTCCATAAAGGGGTGTTCCCTGTCGAAAGGTCACCCTGGCTGAACTCCAAAACCTCTTCAGAGACTTAGACTTCCTTCTGGACATTCAGGACAAAGGGCTCAATCTACGTGGACTGAGTTTCTAACTCAGCTATCCCCATCCCCCACCCCTGCCAGCAGAGACATCCAGTTCCAGAGGCCTGCCAATTTTTCCCAAGAAGGCACGAGCCAGGAAGAGGCAGCTGCAGAGTGGGAGGCTCTCGGTGTCAGAACCCAAAAACAGGAGTCAAATGAGGTGACCGATGCACAAAGCGTCTCATAAAGGTGTCTCCCCACCCCCACCCGAGTAAGCACAATGTTTCATAGCTTTAGGTATCGTGACCGGACAAACAAACGGATTCTTGAGCAGGCAGGCAGCTGGGTTTCTGCCCTCAGCCACTTAGCGTCTTGGACCACTGACTGCAGATCTCTGGGCATCATCATTGTGTGTGTGTGTGTGTGTGTGTGTGTGTGTACATACATACATATGTGTGTGTATATATCTGTATATACATATATATGAATGAACTGAAGAGATCCCGGAATCTTTGACAGCAATGATTAGATTAGGTGAGATACAAGCAGAAGCATTCTAATGAAGTTCCAGAAGGAACTTCAGCAGAGGGTGCTGGACTTGCAGCCATTTTGAAAACTGGCATTTCCTGAAAGACTCTATTATCAAGGCTGTCACCCATGTGGGCCCGTTAGCAAAGGAGGCCCTCCATCACCCTTCTTAGACTTGTCTGTGATGAGTGGGCCTCAGTGCTGGGTGGAGGAGCCACAGGCTGAGCCAATCTAAACCCACCACTCAAAACTGCTGCGTCTCTCACTCACGCTGTGTTTGAACCACTGGTCCACAAATCAGTTCTCTATCGTGATCCAGTTGGGGACCATGGTGACATCTCTTCTTTCACAATTTCTATGAGGAGCAGAAACGCAGGGGATAAATAGAGTAAATAGATGAGTGAGTGAATGAATGAATAAGCAAACAAACAAACTACCAGCATGACCTACTGTGTAGCTTCTGCTCATTTTCTAATTTGGGGAGTCGCCCTGACCCTCCCTCATCTTTCCACGTGTTTCTAGAACTATGAAAACCCAACTTCTCATCCCTAACAGGTGGCATTTCTTTTCTCCTTAACCCCATTGCCATACTGGGTCAATTTTTGTAAAGCTTTTGAAATAGGCTTTGACAAGGGTTCAAGAAACAATGTCTTCCTGCCATGAGGACTGGTTGGTAGGGCTGGAAGTCGCTGCTCTGGACACTCACTGAGGTGGCAAAGGGAAACTATCTCCACCAGGACGCAGAAGCTACCTCTTTCATCTCACTGGAGCCCCACTCTGTTGGATGACAGGAGTCATCCAAAGGTCCAGGGTCTTGTCAGGTGCCCCCCCACTTCATTCCTGCGTGTCCGTGGAAGTAGAAAACTGGGGTATTAGCTCTCCCTGGTCATGTTTCCATCCCCTCATGAGTCCAGTTACTCATGAAGGCACAGCCTTCACATCTGCTCTCCTCCCCCAAAGTTGCCTCTCTGAGCATGGAGCTGGGCTTCCACCAAATGAGCCTTTCAGTGAGCACTATTCTACCACACCGTTCCTTTCCAACCCCAGATATCCCAGCACACCACCTCCAGACCCCTCCAGGCCGAAGTTTACAGGCATATCTCTCCTTAGCTTACACCACATGTGGCTAGAGAAGCTGCTGTTCACTGCCAGGAGCAAAGGTGACAGAGGCAGGGAGGTATCCCAATTCCATTTCTATCCCCTCCTTTTCTGACAGTTAGTGATCTGACAATAAACCCAGTGCTGTCTCCTCACCATGCCACCCCTCACCATGCCACCCCTCACCATGATACTCCTCACCATGACACCCCTCACCATGACACCCTCACCATGACACTCCTCACCATGACATCCTCACCATGCCACCCCTCACCATGACACTCCTCACCATGCCACCCCTCACCATGACACCCTCACCATGACACTCCTCACCATGACACCCTCACCATGACACCCTCACCATGACACTCCTCACCATGACACCCCTCATCATGACATGACACCCCTCACCATGACACCCTCACCATGACACCCCTCACCATGACACTCCTCACCATGACACCCCTCACCATGACACCCTCACCATGCCATCCCTCACCATGCCATCCCTCACCATGCCATCCCTCACCATGCCATCCTCACCATAACACCCTCACCATGACACCCCTCACCATGCCATCCTCACCATAACACCCTCACCATGACACCCCTCACCATGACATCCTCACCATGTCATCCTCACCATGACATCCCTCACCATGCCACCCCTCACCATGACACCCCTCAACATGCCACCCCTCACCATGACATCCTCACCATGACATCCTCACCATGTGATCCCTCACCATGACATCCTCACCATGACATCCTCACCATGACATCCTCACCATGACATCCTCACCATGACATCCTCACCATGACACCCTCACCATGACATCCCTCACCATGCGATCCCTCACCATAACCCCTCACCATGTCATCCCTCACCATGTCATCCCTCACCATAACATCCCTCACCATAACACCCCTCACCATAACACCCCTCACCATGCCATCCCTCACCATGCCATCCCTCATCATGTGATCCCCTCACTTATTTTTGGAACAACATTCTAAGTATACCTCTTTCTGCCCATGCTGAATGTGTTTCCTGCACAAGCCAAGTCCCAGCAGCTGTCACGACTACGCCCTTTGTTTGCTGAGTGAAGTCACATCAGTTTTGGAACTACCTTACATTCTCCGTAAAGATCCTCTTTGATAGTGTGGGGTGCAGCAGGCATTCCAGCTAAGTCCCTTATAACGGTTCTCAAATAGATGTTCAGATGGAATCTAATTTTATTGTCTCCTGTCACTTTTAAGTGGGTTTTAAAAATGCTCATTGGGTTTAAGGAACAAAAAACACATTTAAACACCCATGGTCTACCATGTAATACTATTAGGAAAGAATCCAAGAAAAGGCGAGGTCACAGATGTCTGAAGACAAATCCCTTGTGCCCCATTCTGCAGCTGCCATTTGGAGCAAGGTCATATCTGCTCATACCAGGATCATTGTAACAATGTTGGACTCATTCTTTACCCTCCAGTCTCTCTCCCGTGGTCCATGCTGCCACAAATAGCTCAGTCGTCAGGTGATATGCCAGCTCAAAGTCCTCCATTAGCTTCTCATTTGTGATATGGTACATTCCATACTCCACCACCAGATAGTCAGTGGGCCTTACTATCCGACTCCTCCTCAGTTTCCAGACACAATTACGTAGTGTCTCATTGTCCACCCTTGATAATCCTGGGATGTCTTCACTTTGTCCCAGAGTTAAGACTCCCTCTGGATTCCCTCTCTCAACAACCATTCTCTTACTCCTTGATGTCTGTTCAAATACACATTCTCTTAGATATGCTCCTGTCTGTCCTTGGTAAGCACTCATTTTGTGCTCTATTTTCCTGTACCCATAAGTGGACAGAGATTAATAAAACAACCCCTGGAAAGATGGCACCCTGTCACTACGTTTCCTTTGGCTTTTTGCTAGTACATTTACCCAGCTGCTCTGCTTCAGCAAATTTTTTTTTCTTTTCTTCACAAGCCAGGGAATGACTTGCTACTACTCCTGAGATAATGTCCACTGCAATAATCCATCTTAAGATAGTTTTTATCTCTTACAATGAATGTACACCTATCCTCCAAACACACTTTCTGAGTAGGCAAGCAGAGAGTGACCCATTGAAATGACTGCATACATCTACTGTGTTTCTTGTGGACGCATTTGGATATGTTCACATTCATCTACAAAGCCACTCTGGAAAGGTTCGCTTCCTAACTTGCAAACGAGGGAACTGAGGCTCAGCGAGGGTTAATGACTTTCCGTGAGACAGTCTGATGCTAGATACGCTGCCAAAGAGGGAAAAATGTCACAGGATGGTGCTTGTTAGAATGGACTTCACAGATCCAGCGGCTGCAGGCCAGACCTTGGCTGGGTGTGCAGAAGGGAAGCACACTACGTGTGAGCAGCATTCCAAAGACATCAGATGCAAAGTGACAATGTGAGCATTTACACGTCCAGAGATGGTCCTGATTTCCCTTTCAAAGGCAGCATTACAGTTAATTGCCAAGACTTGAGCATGCAAACTCAGAAATGTGCTGGACTGGTCAAGGTTCAGGGAGCAGTAAACTTCGTGGCAGACGGTAAAACCAGAATTAACGCTGGCCAAGAAGCAGAGGCTCGATGTTTCAACTGCAGGTCAGAAGAGGTCTCCTAGAACAAGGTAGCTGAAACTTGGCAGACACACACTCCAGATGGTTCCCCACAGGGGCGCAGAAATGAAGGCGCCCATGTGGGTTCATCCATAGTAATAAATATGGGCACATGGGAAACCCTGTTCTTTCTGCTCAGATTTGCTGTACATCTACAGATTTTCTGAAATGTAATTTTAGATAAAATAAACGGGAACTATGAATAGATGAGCCTATGTGTCAAAGCAAAGCAGTCCCCTGTACATAAGGTGTCCGTGTGGTGGGGAGGTGTGGTAGGGGGTTTCACTCTCTAAGTAGGGTAGAATAGACAGCCATGCTCAGCTAACAAGTTTCACTATCTTTACTTTCCAGTTCACTCCTTAATGAAATGAACACCTCAAGCCTTAAAGATCAAGAAATGGAATATGAAAAAAGAAGAGAGAAATGAACAGAGGGAACTGGAGGGTACTTTAATTGCATGCATAGTTTTTAAAAAGAGCTGGTGGTTGCACACACACACAGTTTTCAAAAGCATGAAGTCTAGATGGCTGGAGGAGACTTACAAAGCATTGGTTACTTGCTTCTCTCTACTTGTCTTCTCTGTGACATGACTAATACCTACCACATATGGCTTTGACAAGGATGAGATTGTCTTTTTTTAAAGATTTATTTATTATGTGTGCAGTATTGTGCCTGCATGTATGCCTACAGACCAGAAGAGGGCACCAGATCTCATTACAGATGGTTGTAAGCCCTCATTTGGTTGCTGGGAATTGAACTCAGGGCCTCTGGAAGAGCAGCCAGTGTTCTAAACCACTTAACCATTTCTCCAGCCCCGAGGATGAGATTGTATAGTGGATACAAAATGCCTACACCAAGAGCCCATATCCATCCATTAAGATTTCTTACTGGATGTCTAATATGGGTTAAATACCAAGAACTCACTGGTGAGCAAAACAGACCTCTGCAGCTCATTGGGCCTATAATTTCATAAAGACAGATGCCAAACAAAGAAATAGAAAAAATTAATAACTAGAGATTTGTATAAAGAGTGCTGTGCAAACATGCCAGGAGCTCTGAATAAATAATAGTACTTATCCAAATAAATATGTCTTTACAACTATGATCACCTGATTTTTACATCAAACTACCCTTGCACCAAGGACACAATGAAAAATGGAAAATACATTTTAGATAAATCCATTTGAAGAAACACAAAAGCTATGCATGCTACAAGGGCTTTGGTAGACATAATTCTAGAGAGGAGGTAGATACGCAAGAATAAGTAAAAATGTAGCTCTATTTTTCCCCTTGAAGCCCATCATGGAAAGAGAAAAGGACACAACTGGAATCCATGGCATGACAAGAGGAAGGAACACTGAGAAATAATGCCTTGCTTCCAAATTGGCTGCTAAGAGGGTAACACTAAGAGGATAACACTATACCATAAAGGCAAATGGGGTGTGGATCAGCAGTCATAAAAGTTCAAAGGTCTCAGGTTCAGCTGGATTAAGGTGGCTTGCTTAGCTTAGCTGCCTGACATTATCTTTCAAATGAATGACAGCATTATTCAGAGCCTCATACAACCCAACATTTGACAAGAAAAAAAGACATTAATTTACCAAGAGGTGGATGCTACCTAACATGTCAAATAACCAAATATCATTTTAAGATTATAGAAACAGATCCATAGCAATGTAAACAACACATGTATGACAGTTTGATTTAAATAAGAATGATCCTACAGGCTCATAGACGTGAATGCTTGGTCATCGGGCAGTGGCACTATTTGAGAGGGATTAGGTGGGGTGGGCTTTGGGCTTTCAAACATCCAAGCCAGTCCCAGTCTCCCTCACTTTTTGCTGTCTGCAGATCTGGATGTAGAACTCTCAGCTCCTTCTCCAGCACCATGTCTGCCTATGCTCTCTGCCATGATGACAATGGACCAAGCCTCTGAACTGTAAGCCAGCCCCAGTTAAATGCTTTGCTTTATAAGATTTGCCAGGCACATGGTGTCTCCTCACAGCAATAAAACACTGACTAATACTGGAGTTGCCAGGCACAGAGTTCAAGTACTTATTACATACAAGATGGAGAATTCCAGTGGAAAATTGTAACCCACAAAAATAAAAAGGAGGAAAGAATTCCAGAACTAAAGTATACAACAAATGAAAGTTAAAATTCAATAAATGAGTTAGCACAGAGCTGACAAGAAAATTAATGAATGAATCAGATATAAGTGAACAGAAACACTAGACTTTATTAAAAAAATCATAGAAATACGATAGGAGAGGATGGTATATTGGCGACATTATAAATGTCTACATTTCAACAAAGTGTTTTTTCATTGTATGGGAATTATATATATAGTACAATAAATATTAGATGTCATTAAGTTGTATACACAATTCCACAAGGAAGAGGAAAAGTAAATGGGCCAAAGCAATATTGGAAGAGATTTTTCCAAAACTGATAAAAGACACTGGGCTACAGATCACACACTCTGTAAATCAAGGACAAGTAAGTACAAATAAATTTCCAGAAGGCTCGCCATAATAAAAGAATTAATGAAAATGAAAACAAAAGGCAGAACCAAACCTGGTGGCACTTGCCTGTTTTCCCATTAATTAGAAGGCCGAGGAGGAAATCAAGAATTTGGGACCAGCAAGAGCCCGGCCCTCTAAATACAGCACAAAGGCATTAGTGAGAGCAACTCAGGGAGGAATGCACATTCACCTAAGAGAATTAGAGATCCCACATCACATTTCCTAGAAAAGTTGCAGACATCAAGGATAATGACATGGCATTCTAATATAAAAACATTCCTGCACACTGGGACCTATAAAGATGCCCTTCAGTAGTAAATATAATATGTGCTATTTTCAATTTATGAATAAAATAAAACACAGATATAGAAACTATCTGAAACAAATATGTGGTTACATTGTTTGAGGTGGTTCTCAACCTTCCCAAGACTGTGACCCCTTCATACAGTCCCTCATGTTGTGGTGACCGCCACCATAACTTTATTTTCATTGCTACTTCACAGCTATAATTTTGCTACTGTTATAAACTGTAATGATATACAGATGGTCTTAGGTGACTCCTGTGAAAATGTTGTTTGACCACCAAAGGGGTGGCTGCCCACAGGTTGAGAACCAGTGTTTTAAGGCAAATACAATAAAACTACCAAAAAGAAGTAGTGTTTCCAACTGCCTTGTTTGCTATCTTGATTATATTGCAGTTCCCTTGACAAGCAACCTTGGCCCACTTATGGTGCTCTGACTGTAATCTCTTTCATGGGTTTATAGTTTTGCTACTCAAAATATTCCAGGCCTTCTAGTTCAAGAAACAGGACCCCAAGGCTGCTTGACCAGGAAGCAGATTTCTATACTGTCCAGTAGACCTCCAGCAGAGGTCTACACCTGAAAGCTAGAGAACTTCAAATGTCACAAGGTGGAGGCTTTTACACATTTTTGGCTCCTTTGTCTCCTACATATGGCTAAATAGATTCTGATTGGGCGTTTTAATATACCTAGGCAGTGATGGCTTCAATGAAAAGGAAAGGGAGGGGCCTAGGAGAGAGAGAGAGGATCTGTCCCCATATCCACACAAGGCCTGCCTACTATATATACACAGACACAGACATTGACAACCCCATGGCTGTCTCCGCTTTTCTTTCTCTAATCCTCCAGGACCCCAGGGATCCCCTCCTCTTCTTACCACACACATCCCTCCAGGCCCTGTAATGTAGCCTACTGAAAATATGTTGACATGCGAAGTTAAGTCCTTTCAATCTACTGCAGCTTTCTCTATCCATCTTTTCTGTAGGCCTTATCTGTTGAAGATCTTTGGCTATTTGATCTATAGAATTCCCAAAGTCTGGACCATCTTTTTTGTTTGTTTGTTTGTTTGTTTTTGAGACATGGTTTCTCAGTGTAACCCTAGCTGTCCTGGAACTCACTCTGTAGACCAGGCTAAGCTAGAACTCACAAAGATTCACTTGCTTCTGCCTTCCAGGTGCTGGGATTAAAGGTGCATACCACCACTGCCCGGCAGCCTGGACCATCTTAATTTCATACTCACGACACAATTCAGCAAGTCCACTCTTCTGTGTTTTTAAAATTACCAGCTGTATTGAGAACCGTGGACAATCATGTGTTCTGGGAGAATCTGTAATCAGTATGCATGAAGTGAAACTCACCAGGAAGGTCTGCAGGCAGAAGGAAGGCAATGGCAAATAATAGTAAAAAGCAACAAGACACAACAAAAAATATGGGAAAGAATAAACTTCAATGGAAGGATAAATGTGTAAGTAGCTCTAAATTAATATTGATGGCTGAATCAACACTAATCTGGCTTTGTATAGACACAGCATTAAAATACATGATGGTAGCAATATGAAGTCAGAAAGAAGGTTGATAAAGTCAAGATGTTCGAGTATCCTTTTATTATACCAGCATTGACAAAAGTTCTAATTTATATTATCCTGTAGTAAGTCCGAGATGTACATTGATTATAAAATTGTCAGGGCATGAAATTGATTAATCAAAAGGGCAAAAATTGTTAACGCCATCAATTTTTGAATCATTTTAGTGTGTATAAACACATTTTAAAATTTAAGATTGTCAGGCTATATTAAAAGATCACAAGATACAGCAATACGATACAATATCACCAAGAAAACAGCACTTGTAAGAGAAGATCATATATTCAAGAATAAAGAAATAATGAAAGCACAAGACCATACATGTCCAACCAAAGGAAAGTTGCCATGCGTACAGAAGCATCGATGTGATAGCTGTCAGCCCTTGAGGATGACAACATACCTTAAATTAGTATTGTTTGATGATGTAAACATAAAAAATATGTATGTATTATATATGTATGCACATAATTGTAGAAGAAACAGGCAGATCCCCAATCCAAGGGGAAACATTTATCACAAAAACGAGTAGCCAGAAAATAAAAAAATGTAATAGCAAAGTCAGATGAGGTATCTGGCTGTACTGGACTTTTATTGAAAGGCACAAATATTAACTAAGCAAATGAGTTATTTCTGAAGGAAAAGAAAACAGCTTTCTGACAGTGACCGTGATCCATGACCTAGGCATAGGGAACCAAGAGAGGCTTTTCCTAAGGATGCATGTGGTTAACTAGGAGTGGAAGAGAAGGGGACATATGGACCAAAGAGCATTGGGACATCAGGAGTCACAGCATTGACACATGTGCCATGGTATGAAAGAGCTGATTGCAGAATTGGAAAGGGGTCCAAGGGATGGTAGTACAGTGTAGGGAGGAAAGTAGCTCACAACGGTTGGAGAACTGAGCAAGACCAGGTCCAGATTATGGAAGCCATGTGAAAGGTCTTGGACTTTGTCCAGAGAGCTTTGGAAAACCAGCAAAAAGTAATAAAGCAAATTTATATTGCCAGACTTATGCTTGGGATTGTTCTCACTGTAGCATGGGAACTTACTATAGAATGTCAGAGTCAAACAGAGAAGGTAAAGAACCATTAGGAGTGGGTCTTCAATGTCCTTCAAAGGTGAAGTGCTGAACCCCTGCCATAGGCCGGTGGAAGGTCAGGTCATTGGAGTGTGCCCTTAAAGGACATATGGGGGGGGGCTCATCTCTTGCTTTCTGTTTGCTTCCTGGTCACCATGATGTAAGTGACTTTCTTCTGACACATATTTTGTCGAGAAATACTTCCTTGTTGCAGGTGTCAAATAACCAGGCTAAACACTGAAACAACAAGCCCCCAAACAAGCCTTTCCTACTCTACACTGATTTCTCTCCAGTGTTTTCTCACAGCAATTCATACAACAGCTACAATGGTTAATCTTGATTGTCAACTTGGTGAGATTTAGAGTCACCATGGAAACTATTCTAGATGAGCTGAATGAGAGGACCCACTCTAAATGGAGATGATTGTGGGCAGATTAAGAAAGTATACAAATGCCCGAATAAAAGAATGACAGATATTTATTTGGGAAAACGCACACAATGAAGGTAAATAGCCACTGTAGTCTTCTGCCCATGGAATCTCAGAATGCTGCAATGCAGGATTCTCAGACCACCACCCAAGAGAGAGTGAGAGTGACCCCTCCTCTTCCTTACAAGGGATCACATCCTCACACAGAAGCCTTACCCTAAGACTCTGAAACTATTGGTGGAAATGAATCCCTACTACAGATGATAGTTTTCTGTGTTCTGGGGTCCCTGGTTGAATTAAACAGAGAAAGCAAGCTGAATACAGACATTCATTGTTCTCTGCTTCCTGACTGTGCATGCAATGCGAACAGACTCCCTTCCTTCTGCCTCCATGCCTTCCACACTGTTATGGACAGTACATTCAAAACTGTGAGCCCAAAACAAACCCTTTAGCTTATACAATAAGCCAGAGGTGTTTATCAGTGCTTAGAGATGACGGTCAATGCAGTGGTGCCGGACTAGATAAAGGTCACATTTAACATGTATTCAAAGTACACAGAAGATGTGAAACCATTGGAACTTGGTGACGGATTGATTCTATACGTGACTGGATGCAAGAAAGTCACCAAGGAAGTCTTCCCAGTTCCTTCTTTGTACAGCTGACTCTGTGATGTCTTTCTCCGAGACAGGAAACAGACCACATTTGGGAGGAAAATAAAAACTTCATTTGTAAGCATGCTGAGGTGCCATTTCTCCGGGAGAGAGTAAGTGGGACATCTTTTCAGTGCTCTCCGTTTACTGACTTTCTCCTTGTGGCCTTCGGCTTGTTTCATCTGCGTCTTTGACCCTCTGTGTGCTAACATTTCAAAATTGCAACCGTAAGCCCTGACTGTGGACATTTGTCATGTCATCAAAATCAAAATATTGATGCGTGCCTAAACCAAGTCTTCCCAGGGTGTAATGCAAACAGGAGAGAAGGTGGAAAAATGTGTTGACATTCCCGGGAGTGTTTGCAGGAAGCTGGACACTGATCCCAGCCAGAGTCCAAATGTGTCAGGAAGTTTCCTGGCTCAGGTTTTCAGAGGCCATCTGAGGTGGCAGAATTACTTTTCTGGACAATGCTGCAAACGAATGGGCAGCCAAGCCCAGGAAAATGGTCCCGAGTACACAGCTTGTTTCAGAGACACACTCATGAGCCTTCATTCATTGGACACGGAAGCTGTCAGGGACATGAATTGGGTGTCACACGAAAAGAAAGACCCATCATATATATATATATATATACATATATATATGAAATCCTATTAGGAGCAGAGATGCCAATTTGCCTTCCCCAGGGTAGCTGAAACTCTGTTGGCAAGTGATTTAAAACACAGTGGCAATGACAGTCTGTGAAAAGGCAATTCACATCCAGGGAAATAATATTCATGACAATTTGTCTGTTTCTAGGGCTACAGACCAACACCCTTGAGGCCTTTACCTCTGGACACATTGTCTCTCCCTTTCTGTCTGCCACTCTTTCAAGACTTAAGACTTACCGATGTTGAGGTCTGATTAGAAATTTGTCAACAGTTTCAGACTTGGATGAGGAATGTAAGATTCTTTGTGTTAAATGAATATTCTTTAAGTTGAATGGTTTTCACACACATAACTCACTTTTGGGAGAGAGCCTGAATTCTGAGATCATGTCCCAGTCTTAGTGTGAGCAGACCTGGAGATTCTTCAGGTGGAGAGCTTAGGAAAAGATGAAATGGAATCAAATCCTGAGTGGGATTGTTTCATTTCTTGGTTTTGAATGTATATTTTAACTCTGCCACAGGCATTTTGCTACATATATGTGATAATACTTCTCTTTATTCATCCCATTATCCCTCCATCATCCCTGCCTTTCTTGCTGGTCTCCTTGTGCTCTCTAAGTAGACCTCTATTGCCCTTGCCATTCTTCCTTAATTGCTCTCCCTTCTCTTTTATGGTCTGTAATGTTCACTTGGTCTTTGAGTATGGCTTATTTCACTTAACAGTGGTCACTAGTTCCATCCATTTTCCTGAAAATGCCATGATTTCAGTTTCCTTTATGGCTGCATACAATTCTAATATATATATATATATAATTCTAATATATATATGTATGTATGTGTGTATACATAAATATATATATGTATAACATATGTATATATGTATTATATATGCATATATATTACATTTTATTTGCCTATTCATTTGTTTATGGACACAGTTAATATTAGTTCAGTCTTCTTGTCACAAGTCTGTTTGAGTTACTAATATAGCTTCTTGATTTAATTTTGGCAGGTTGGGTGTCTAAGAATCCAGGATCATTTAATGTTTTTAAAACATCCCCTAAAGATGCTCCAGATGTCATTAGTATCTGATGCAGCATTCCCTTCCTACCTCTTGTTTTATTAAATTGGGCCTTCTCTCTCTCTTTCATTTGGTTAGTTGGCCAGAGGTTTTTCAATCTTGTTGTTTTCCTCCAAAGAACAAGCATTTTATTCGATTGACCCTATACAATTGTCCTTTTAGTCTCTATTTCATTCATTTATGCCCCAATCTTAATTTTAAAAAAGATTATTTACTTTTATTTTATGTGTATGGGTGTTTTACTTGCATATATTTTTGTATACCATATTCATGGTACCCATATTCCTGTCCATATGTGAATATATGTTTCTCTTATTGATTGATGGATATAGCTGTTTTGGCCAATGGACAGGCATGATGTAGCCAGGCAGGAATTATGGGGGGCCGGGAGGAGGCTACCAGACTAGGAGGATTCTGGGAAGAGGAACACAGAGAGTGAGTCACAAGGAGATGCCATGTAGCTACCAGGAAGATAGGACACCCGGGCATTCTCTGGTAAGCCAAGGCCATATGGAGATACATGGATTAAAAGAGCTATTCAATAAGACACCTGGGCCATCGGCCAAACAGTTTATAATTAATATAAGCTTCTGTATGCTTATTTAGGACTAAATGTCTGTGGGTCTGGGTAGGAAAGAAACTTCCGTCAACAGCCCATAGAGGCCAGAAGAGAGTGTTGGATCCCCTGGAACTGGAGCTAATGTTGTTTATGAGCTGCCATGTTGGTGCTGAGAATTGAGCCTGGGTTCTCTGGAAGAGCATCAAGTGCTCCTAACTGCTGAGCCATCTCTCCATCCCTTCTTTTCATCTACTTCTTTTGTGTTTGGCTTGTCCTTTTTTAAAAAATCTTGAGTTTTCTTCCTTCCCTTCCTCCCTTCTTCTCTCCCTGTGTGTCTCTCAGTCTCTGCCTCTCTGCACTCATGACTACAAATGTCCCTCTTAGCAATCAATACCTTAGCATTGTTCCAAGAGATCTTCTAAATTTTGCTTCTACTTTCATTTGTTTCTAGAAACTCCATGGTCTCTCCAGTGACTCTCTGGTTATTCAAAAGTGTGTTATTGTTCTGCCTTCAATTATTTGTGTAGTTTCTATTACTTGTCTTGTTGTTGATTTTGAGTTTTCTTCCTATATGCTCTTATAAAATATAGTAAAGTATTTTAATTCCTTCGTATTTGTTAAGACTTGCTTTTTGACCTAGAATGTGGTTTGTTTCAGAGAGTATGCCAAGGGTTTGCTACTCTTCCTCCACTGTATGTAGTATTCTGTTAAGTGTCTCCCATGGTGCTGGCTTTTGGTGGTCATAAAATGTTGGTGTTTGTGCTTATCTTGACATGTTCTTCTTTCCCCATCAATTTTATAAGATAGCTTTACTGCATGTAGCAACTTTGGTTGACAATTATTTACTTTCAGGGTTTGAAATATATTATTTCATGCTTTCCTGACTTTTAAGGATGCTGACGAGAGATATGATTTATTCCGATGTGTTTACTGTTTTAGTTGAGTTGGTGTCTTTCCCTTGCAGCTTTATAGTTTTAACATCCTGAGTAATATATCACAGAGACCTTCTCCTCTAGTCATGTCTATTCTAGATCCTAAAAGCCTCTTGTGACGATATTCATTTTTTTCTCAGACTGGAAAATTTTCTGCTGTTGTCTTTACTCCATATTCCATATCTCCCTTCTATCTCACAGATGCTTAGGTTTGATCTCTTGATTTTATTTCAGAGTTCTTATAAACTGTGTCCATGCTCACTTACTATTTTTTCCTTATTGCTGTTTGAATGTAGTGTTTTATCACCCTTATGCTCCATCCTTGATATCCTTTCTTTGGCCTGGCCCAGTCTGGTGATGATGTTTGTTGGGTTCACTGACAGTTTAGTTTCCAAAATTTCCATTCTATTTTCCTTTCAAATCTCAATTTCCTTGCTGAAATTTTCTTTCATGTTATTGATTTTTTTAAAGATCTCTATTGCTTCTCTTTTTTTTTTCATTGGTGTTTCTGGCATTTTTTATGTCACTGATGTGTCTATCTCCAAGCTTTGATTTGAATTCATTCTCTTGCTTGTGTCATCATTGTGGTCAGTGATCATTTTTACTTTGAAATCTTCATGCAGCTTTTAATCTATTTCAATGTAAAAGAATTTAGCAGTTGGGGAATCTTTTGGAGGAGTCAAGTTACCTTGCTTTTTCATGTTACTTGTGTTTGTATGATGCAATTTGTGAATGTGTTCGTTTTTGACCTGTCCCAGTTTTATTTGCAGATATTATCAACAGCCTATTCTTGAGGGCTCAGTGTTCAGTGAGTCAGAGGTGAGACAGGAAATACTGTTGCAGCAGCATTGCACCATACAAAATTCATTTTAAAACAGTTGGTGCCCACTAATATATCATTGGTGGCCACATACTAGGAAATGGCAATGCTATTAAATATGCAGTGACACTAAATACTATTTAGAGTAAATGATGACATGGCAACTGAGGGAGATAAGGAGTAAGGAATGAAAAGGTAGAGGAGAAGGAAGAGTAAAAAATGAAAGGAAATAGGAGAAGAGGAATGGTGAAGAGTGTTAGAGAGGGAAGGGAAAACAGTAAGAGAATAGAGGGGAAAGGAATGGTTTCTCAATAATGAGAAAATCTGGAAACAAAATTAGGTAGATGTAAGACGAGCAATAAAATGTGAAAAAAAAATCAACTGTTTCTTAATAGATTAAAAGCAATACACTGAAACTTAAAAATGTAATGGGGCTGGAGAGATGGCTTAGCAGTTGAGTCCCGTAAAAGTCTAGCACTCAGCCGGGAGTTGGTGGTTTATGCCTTTAATCCCAGCACTCAGGAGGCAGAGACAGGTGGATCCCTGTGAGTTCGAAGCCAGCCTGGTCTCCAGAGCATGTTCCAGGACAGCCTCCAAGACAATACAGAGAAACCCTGTCTCGAAAAACAAACAACAACAACAACAAAAAAAAAAAGTGTAGCACTCATAACTGCCTGTAACCTCAACACAAAGGACTCTGGTGCCCTCTTCTGGACTCCACAGGCACCCACATCCACAGATACACACACACACACACACACACACACAGATTCACACATATACTAAATTAAATAAATCTTTTTTAAAGTATCAAAACTCAGAATATAATAGAAAAACGGAAAAGGGGACAAAAAATAGTGGGGACAAAGACAACGAATAAACATTACCCAGCAATTGAAAAGTTCATAGCCAAAAGTAGATGAAAATATGAAGAAAGAAAAACCATAGAAGATTTTAAAAAATGCAATGATATGAGAACACTAGTGAAAGTGTAGTGAAAAGAAACAGCACCAGGAGTAAATGCAGAGAGAGGTGGGGGCAATCAGCTCTGTTTCTTTCTGGATCCTTGAGACTTAGATATGTACAGGTGGGTGTGGTCGTGTGGACTTGTGGGCTCGTTCCTTTCCAGCTTTCCTGGGCTGTTGGCTGGTGTTGAACCTACATTGAACAAGTGTCTGGTGTCTGGTAGAGCCAGCTTTACTTTGTTACCATTTGGGGGGGCGTGTAACAGGGAAGCTAGCTGGTCACACTTAACCTGTGCAGCCTGTGTGCTGAGCAAGGTCTCTAACCCTCCAGAGCTCACCTGCCTTGGGTATCCTGGATGGCTAAATTATAACTAGAGATTATCTCCCCTGTGTGTTCCAAGTTGGAAGAGGAGGGCACTGCAATCTGTCCATGTGGACCTGCCTTTGCTCCTGAGTATTGATCTTGCTAGATGGAGGCTGCTGTGGAAGTCAAATGTCCCACTGTGGCTCCAGCAGGAACGGCAGATGGGTGACTCCAAAGGTTGACCCATCCTGTGACCTCACACTCCAAAGCAAGCAAACTCAGAGTCCCTCTCGGTTGATGAGGTCTGTCCCTGGACACTGTGGGTGGAACTGTCTTTCCTGGTGTGTTTCATTGTCAGACCAAACCTCCTGCAGGCTGAGGTGTTTGTTTGTTTACTTGTTTTGTTTTGTTTCTAGCACCTGGCCCTCTTGCTCTCCACAGCTATCTCCCTAGGCTCTGGCTACTTAGGGGCTATGACAGATTAAACTGCAGTTCCCTGACTTATGGTTGTTTCCTGGTCTCAGGTCCCCATGGTAACTCAAGACTTTAAAAGATGTGGACTTATCTTATTCATACAAGTGTTTCATCTACATGTAGGCATGTGTACCGTGTATGTGCCTGGTGCTGGTAGAGGTCATAAGAAGGCAATGGATCACCTGAAACTGGAGTTAGAGATGGTTGCGAGGCACCAAGTGGGTGCTGGCAACCACACCTAGATCCTCTGCAAGTACAGTAAGTGCTCTCAACTGCTAGGCCATCTCTCCAGCTTCTGGTACCTCAACTTTAAACAACATACTCTCTCTTAAGATGGTGAGGGGCCACTGTCCTCTGACTCATATACAACGAGAGAAATAGGATTTCTATTCATAACTGACCTGCCCACCAGAGAAGGTGCTGTCTTACCTAACCTGCTTCAGGATTTGAGGCTGGTGAGGGCTGTGGGTTAGTCATTTCCACTTAGGACGCCCTGGCTTACATTTTGGTTGAGAATTCTTGTCTCCCACTACCAGGAGGCAGATTGTTGCATCACTAGCTTTTCCAGTTTCTCTCTTCAGAACTGAGTATGTTGTTCTTATGCTGACATGTCTCCTCAGCCAGGCCATATGGAGGTAGCATGCTGCCATATCACCTGCAAGCCCTGGACAGGAGACAGACAACTTAGGGTTGGTTCTGATGGGATGCTCTTCAGACAAATCTAAAGAGTACAGAGGAACACAGATAACAAGTTCCTGACCACTCACATGAGGAACGAGCTTGGAAACAACCCTAAGTCACAGGTTTGTCTTTGTTTTATTTCCTCTGAACAAGTTCTTGCTTGTTTTTCCATGTGGCCCCAAATAACCCATTGAGACATGTGGCCCAAGACTACCTTCTAACAATTTATCACATTGTTGCTTATATTTCGCTGGATGAAATAAGTGACCTAGCCAGGCGGTGGTGGCGCATGAGTTTAATCCCAGCACTCGGGAGGCAGAGGCAGGTGGATCTCTGTGAGTTCGAGGCCGGGCTGGACCAACAGCCTCCAAAACAATACAGAGAAACCCTGTCTCGTAAAACCAAAAAAAAATTAAAATAAAATAAGTGACCTAGAGTTCATGACTAGTAGAACCCTATCTCCACTCCAACCCCAACTCACTAAGCAATGTTTTCTACATGTTCTCGCACTGACATATATGCCAGAGACCTTAATACAAAGCTGGAACTGAACCAGTGGCCTTGATTTCAATTCCCAGATTCATTTGACACAATCATTTGGTGCAATAACCTCTGTTTTCCCATCTGTAGAATGAATTCAATGCTGGCAACAGTGTTCTTAATGCAAAGCAGCTTTAAGTGAATTGCTGAAGGCTGTGAGACATGTCTTTGTAGATTATTATTATATCATGGAAAATTTTTACCAAGCTATGAGCTGCCCAAGGCATTGCTGGTAATTTATTATTAATGATTTCTAAAAACTCCAGCCCCGCAGGAAGCTTCAGACATCATTACTGTATTACATTTTACTTTTGGTTAATGGACAGCTATATTTCACTGTCATTTTCATGACTAGCAGGATAGTACAGATGAACAATTTCTACAAATATAGGACAGGAGATGACACATTTCAGGTTCTGACACCTAACTAATTAGATGTTAAAATTCAACATTGTTACAACCAAGTTTCTTGAACACATCCAGTGTCCCCTGTGTGTCCTTGTCACAAGAGCTCTCCCAACATCCAACTCTCAGAAGCAAAGATCAGGAAACAGTGGACTTTCATGCTTAAAAAAATGAAACCAGAATCAACCATGTGCTTTTTATGTCCCTGAGAAGAAAAATATCACAATAGATGTTCAGATAAAGGCTGGTCATGACGGGACACACCTCTAACCTAGCAACTGGGAGGCAGGGGCAGTAGGATCTCTGTGAGTTCAAGGCCAGACCAAGCAACATGATGAGATATATCCTGAAAAAAACAAACAAAACCACCATCACCACCACCACCACTACCACTACCACCACCACCACCAACAACAACAACAACAAAACCATAGTGGAACTATAGATGCTGGTCAGTTAAGAGCTGTAGATGCTTGTCAGTTAAGAGAATTACTGCCTTTTAACAGAGGACCTGAGTTTGATTCTAAGAACTCAGACCTGGCAGATCATGACCACATGTAATTCTAGCTCCTGAGGTTTTAAAGGCCTCTTTTAGCCTCCATGGTCACATGCACTCACATGCACACATATCCCCAACACAAATATACATATTAAAAAACAACAAAAATAAATTTTCTTTCTTTCTTTTTTTTTTTTTTTTTGGTTTTTCGAGACAGGGTTTCTCTGTAGCTTTGGAGACTGTCCTGGAACTCACTTTGTAGACCAGGCTGGCCTTGAACTCACAGAGATCCGCCTGCCTCTGCCTCCCAAGTGCTGGGATTAAAGGCGTGCGCCACCAACGCCCGGTTACAAAAATAAATTCTTAAAAAGCTCAGGTAATAGTGGGGCATCTCTTTATGTGAGAACAACACCCTTAAGGATTAAGATGAGGAAGATCTTTTGATAGAATCAGAGGAGTCTTTTCCTCTGGAAGGTTTTAATAAGAAGAAATTGTGTCTCAGAGATGTTGCCTCACAATTCTTAGATGTCAGAACCACGTGTTGGCCAGTGCTCTACAGTAATCTAGACCAAGCCCAGTTATACATGTAGATGCCCCTTGACGTGTGATTGGGTTAACTCCCATTTTTAATTGGAAATACTCTAAGTTGAAATTCATCTAATATGCCTGGCCGAACATCATAGCTTGGCACAGGATGGAAGTACGGAGTTAGCAGTTTGCCCTCACCATTGCATGGCTGACTGCAAGCCAAAGCTTTCTGCCTCTGCCAAACACAAGAGAATGTCAACATTCTATTGATCGTTGCTAGCCCTGGTGAAGACTGAAACTCAAAATCCAGAAGACGATTTTTACTGTGTACACAAAACTCTAGTACCATTACAGGATAAGAAACTTAGAAGTCACACCCTGGTATAAGTAAGGGATTGTCTGTGCTACAGAGGCAAAAAAAAAAAAAATCCTGTAACACCAAATGTTGCAAATAGAAGCCACCCCCGGTCCCTTCCTCTCCCCCCCACCCCTCGCCTGCCTCAATCACAAGGTAGCATCCTACATCTCTAGCTTGTAAGTCTCCCTCTTCCTATTCTAGCCACCCATAGCAAGCGTATTTGTGCCCTGGGATTGATCATACGTAAGAGAGTAGCAGCAGGAATGTGCACATTGTGGGTTTGTCTCGCTCTGGTCTCACCTCTTTTTCATGTCTGCTCTTGGCCTGGCTGAGGTCGAGAACAAAGCACATTTCCAAAGGCTGAAGAGTCCCATGATAACAGTTCTTTACAAACAAGGTGCAGTGGTAAGATGGAGAAGGTAAAGGAAGGCGAGCATCAGCATAAGGCACTGTTCATTATTTACCTGCTTACAGCTAGTGAATTGCATACTTTGTTTTGATGTCTTCTGGCCTCACTGGGTTTTCCTTTGTGCAGGCCAAGCACGCACAACAAACAGTTTTCCATCCAATTACAGAAGGCTGTGCCTGTTTCCTGACCAGCAGGCTCCTTGCTCGTGTGGTAACAATCAGCGGGAGCGAAGACTTCAGGGCTTTTTTTTCTTGTCTGCTCTCATTTTTCCAAGGCTGCCCTTTGTTGTTTGGTTATTCGATGCCAGGAAACAGCTCTAGATGCATCATATTTTCCACCCATTCATCAATTTCGACCCAAAGAAGTATCCTGTGTGCAGACACAGAAAGGGAAGGTCTTTTGCCTTGTCTTACAAAAGAAGCCAGTGTTTAGACTTGGAGTCTGTTCTAGACCATTGAAAGGACAAGAAGCAATATACTCGCCGTTAGACACCATGAAGGCCTGGCTAGAGACACAACTTAATCAGTGCCAATAAAAGGGTATTGTAGTGTCTGCTGTATGTGGTATGGTCCCTTTCCCTCCCCTCCTCCCATGCCCTCCCACGAACCCCTCCAATATCCCCTCACACTCCCTGGGGGTGTCCATAGTCTGTCATTTCATCCAGGGCAGGGCCTAGGCCCTCTCCCTAGAGTCCAGGGTGAGAGTGCAGCTCTCATTGTTGGATGGATGCCCAAAGTCCATTTGTATGCCTGGGATAAATACTGATCTACTACCCAAGGCTCAAAAGATTACCTAGGCCTCCTCACTGACACTCACATTCAGGGGGTCTTCATCAGTCCCATGCTGGATTCCCAGCCATCAGTCTGGGACTCAAGAGCTAACCCTTGTCAGGTCAACTGTTTCTGGGGGTTAAACAAGCCCAGTCTTCATCCCTTTGGTCATCAGTCCTCCCTCTCTGCCACTGGATTCCTTGAGTTCAGCTCAGTGCTTAGCCGTGGGAGTCTGCCTCTGCTTCCATCAGCCACTGAATGAAGGTTCTGTTTCCCAGACTCTCTGGCCATGGGATTGTAGGCTGGCACTCCCCAGATCTATGTCTAAAATCCATATATGAGAGAGTACATGCAATGTTTCTCTTTTTGTGACTGGCTTACCTCACTCAGGATGGTTTCTTCTAGTGTCATCCATTTGCCTGCAAATTTCAGGGTTCCATTGTTTATTTCTGCTGAATAGTACTCCACTGTGTAAATGTACCACATTTTCTCTATCCACTCATTGGTTGAGGGGCATCTAGGTTGCTTCCAAGTTCTGTCTATTACAAAAAATGCTGCTATGAACATAGTGGAACAGACATCCTTGTTGTATGAATGGGCATCTTTTGGATATATGCCTAAGAGTGGAGTTGCTGGGTATATGGTAGGTTTATTCCCATTTATCTGAGGAATCTCCATACTGATTTCTAAAGTGGTTGTACAAGTTAGCCTCCCACCAGCAATGTAGGAGTGTTCCCCGTTTACCACATCCTCTCCAGCATAAATTGTCATTGGTATTTTTGATTTTAGCCATTCTGACAGGAGTAAGATGGTATCTCAGAGTTGTTTTGATTTGCATTTCCCGGATGTCTAAGGATGTTGAGCACTTTTTCAAGTGCCTCTCAACCATTTTAGACTCCTCTATTGAGGATTCTCTATTTAGTTCTGTAGCCCATTTTTAATTGGATCCTTTGGTGTTTTAGAGACTTGCTTCCTGAGTTCTTTGTAAATTTTGGAGATCAGCCCTCTGTCAGATGTGGGGTTAGTGAAAATCTTTTCCCATTCTGTGTGCTGCCTTTTTGTCTTGCTGACTGTGTCCTTTGCCTTACAGAAGCTTCTCAGTTTCAGAAGGTGCCATTTATTAATTGTTGATCTCACTGTCTGTGCTACTGGTGTTATGTTCAGGAATCTGTCACCTGTACCAATTCGTTCAAGGGTACCACCCACTTTCTCTTCTAAGAGGTTCAGTGTGACTGGATCTTTGATCCATTTGGACTTAAGTTTTGTGCATGGCAATAGACATGGATCGATCTGAATTCTTCTATATGCGAGCATCCAGTTATGCCATCACCATTTGTTAAAGATGCTTTCTTTTATCCATTGTATATTTTTAGCTTCTTTGACGAAGATCAGATGTTCATACATGAATGGGTTAATATCAGGGTGTTCAATTAGATTCCATTGGTCTACCTGTCCATTTTTGTGCCATTCCAAACTGTTTTCAGGACTACAGCTCTATAATACAGCTTGAGGTCAGGGATGATGATGCCTCCAGATGTTGCTTTGTTTGAATAAGGTTGTTTTGCCTATCCTGGGTCTTTTTTTCATACAAAATTATTGTTCTTTCAAGGTCTGTGAAGAATTGTGCTGCTATTTGGGGATTGCATTGAATCTGTAGATTGCTTTTGGCAGGATTGCCATTTTTACTACATTGATCCTATCTATCAAAGAGCATGGGAGATCTTTCTATTTTCTGAGGGCTTCTTTAATTTCTTTCTTAAAGACTCAATGTTCTTGCAATACAGGTCTTTCACTTATTTGGTTAGCATTACCCCAAGGTATTTTATGTTGTTTGTGGCAATTGTAAAGGGTGATGTTTCTCTGATTTCTTTCTCAGCCTTTTTATCATCTGTATATAGTAGGGCTACTGATTTTCTTGAATTGATCTTGTAGCCTGCCACTTTGCTGAAGGTGTTAATCAGCTGTAAGAGTTCCCTGATAGAGTTCTTTGGGTCATTTATGTAAACTATCATATCATCTGCAAATAGTGAAGGTTTGACCTCTTCCTTTCCAATTTGTATCCCCTTGATCTCCTTTTGTTGTCGTATGGCAATAGCTAGAACTTCAAGTACAATATTGAAAAGGTATGGAGAGAGTGGACAACCTTGTCTTGTTCCTAATTTTAGCCAAATTGCATTGAGTTTCTGTCCATTTAGTTTGATATTGGCTGTTGGTTTGCTGTATATAGCTTTTATTATGTTAGGTATGTTCCTGTTATCCCAGATCTCTCCAAGACCTTTATCATGAAGGGGTGTTGGATTTTGTCAAAGGCTTTTTCTGCATCTAGTGAGATCATCATGTGATGTTTGCTTTTCAGCTTTTTTATATGGTGGATTACATTGATGAAATTTCATATGTTTAACCATCCATGTATCCCTGGGATGAAACCTACTTGATCGTGGTGAATGATTGTTTTGATGTGTTCTTGGATCCGATTTGCCAGTATTTTATTGAGTATTTTTGCATCAATGTTCATGAGGGATATTGGTCTGAAGTTCTCTTTCTTAGTTGTATCTTTGTGTGGCTTGGGGATGAAGGTTATTGAAGCCTCATAGAAAGAATTTGGCAAAGACCCTTCTGCTTCTATTGCATAGAATACTTTGAGAAGAATTGGTATAAGCTTTTCTTTGCATTTCTGGTAGAATTCTGCACTGAGGCCATCTGGACCTGGGCTTTTTTTAATTGGGAGAATTTTGATGGCTGCTTCTATTTCCATAGGGGTTGTAGGTCTATTTAAATTGCTTATTTGTTATTGATTTAATTTTGGCAAATGATAGCTATCCAGAAAATTGTCCATTTCTTTTAAATTTTCAAATTTTGTGGAGTACAGGTTTTCAAAGTATGACCTGATGATTCTCTGAATTTCCTCAGAGTCTGTTGTCATGTCCCCTTTTTCATTCCTGATTTTGTTAATTTTCATATTCACACTCTGCTGTTTGGTAAGTTTGGACAAAGGTTTGTCTATCTTGTTGATTTTCTTAAAGAACCAACTCTTCATTGCACTGATTTCCTAGTTTCTATTTTATTGATTTCAGCTCTCAGTTTGATTATTTCCTGACATCTACTCCTCCTGGAGGAGTTTGCTTGTTTGTGTTCTAGAGCTTTCAGCTGTGCTGTTAGTTATCTAGTATAACTATCCTCCAGTTTCTTCAAGTGGGCACTTAGTGCTATGAACTTCACCCGTAACACTGTTTTCAAAGTGTCCCATAGGTTTGGGTATGTTGTGTCTTCATTCCCATTGAATTCTAGGAAGTCTTTACTTTCTTTTTTATTTCTTCTTTGACCCAGGAATGGTGCATTATTCAATTTCCATGTGTTTGTAGGGTTTCTGCAATTTGTATTGTTGTTGAATTCTAATTTTAATGCATGGTGGTCTGAGAAGATGCATGGAGTTATTCCAATTTTTTTGTACCTGTTGAGGTTTGATATGTTGCCAAGTATGTGGTCTATTTTTGAGAAGGTTCCATGTGGTGGTGAGAAGAAGGTATATTCTTTTTTATGTGGATGGAATGTTCTATAGATGTCTGTTAATCCCAATTGGGCCATAACTTCTATTAGACCCTTTGCTTCTTTGTTAAGTTTCTGTATGGTATTCCTGTCTAGTGGTGAAAGTGGGGTGTTGAAGTCTCCCACTATAAGTGTGTGAGGCTTTATATGTGATTTGCATTTTAGTAATGGTTTTTTTCGAACTTGGATACCTTTGTATTTGGGGCATAGATGTTCAGAATTAAAACTTCATCTTGGTGGATTTCTCCTGTGATGAGTATGTAATAACCTCCTTTATCTCTTTTGATTGATTTTATTTTAAAGTTTAATTTGTTAGATATTAGGATCGCTACCCCTGCTTGTTTCTTGTATCCATTTGATTGGAAAATCTTTTCCCAACCTTTAACTCTGAGGTAATGTCTGTCTTTGAGGGTGAGGTGTGTTTCTTATATGCAGCAGAAGGATGGGTTCTGTCTTCGAATCCATTCTATTATCCTGTGTCTATTTATGGGAGAGTTAAGACCATTAATATTGAGAGATATTAATGACCATTGATTGCTCATTCTTCTTTGATTTGGAATGGTTGTTGTTGGTAGAATTATGTGTGGAATTCCACCCCTTTTTTCTTTTGGCTGTTGTTAAAGTGGGATTATCTAAAGCCTATGTTTTTCTGGTTGTAGTTAACTTCCTTGGGTTGGAGTTTTTGTTCCAGAACTTTCTGTAGAGATGGGTTAGTAGATATGTATTGCTTGAATCTAGTTTTGTCATGCAATATCTTGTTTTCTCCACCTATTGTGATTGAGAGCTTTGCTGGGTATAGTAGTCTGGGCTGGCATCCATGGTCACTTAGTGTTGGTAGAATATCTATCCTGGACCTTCTGGCTTTCAGAGTTTTCATGGAGAAGTCAAGTGTAATTCTGATAGGTTTGCCTTTATATGTTACTTGACCTTTTTTCCTTAGCTGCTCTTAATAATCCTTCTTTATTCTGTATATTTGGGGTCTTGATTATTATGTAGCAAGGGGACTTTTTTGTGGTCCACTCTATTTGGTGTTCTGTAAGCTTCTTGTACCTTTATTGGCATGTCTTTCTTTAGGTTTGGGAAAGTTTCCTTCTATGATTTTGTTGAATATGTTTTCTGCCTCTTTGAGGTGGTTTTCCTCACCTTCTTCTGTACCTATTAATCTTAGGTTTGGTCTTTTCATGATGTCCCATATTTCCTGGATGTTTTGTGTTAGGGATTTGTTGGACTTAAGATTTTCTTTGGTTGATGAATCAATTTCTCCTAGTGTATCTGCAACACCTGAGATTCTCTCTTCCATCTCTTGTATTCTGTTGGTTATGCTTGCATCTGTAGTATCTGACCATTTGCACAGCTTTTCTATTTCCAGCCTTCCTTCAGATTGTATTTTTTTTATTGTCTCTATTTCAGTTTTCAACCCTCGCACTGTTTGAATTGTTTCTTGCAGTTTTGGGTTTATCTTTTCATCCATTTGTTGCTTTTTATGAATTTTTGGTTTGTTTTTTCTTCCATTTCTTGCATTTTTTGATTTGTCTTTTCTTCCATTTCTTTGAGGGATTTCCCATATCCTCTTTTATGGCCTCTATCATTTTCATGAAGTTGTTTTTAAGGTCATTCTCTTCTGCTTCATTTGCATTGGAATGTTGGAGTATTGCTGGTGTGGAGTCTCTAGAATCTGGCAGTGTCATATTTGTTTTTCTGTTGCTAAGTGTGTTTTTGTATTTTCTCTTTCCCATCTCTTCTTCTAGTGGGTGCAGAAAGAGCCCCTTACTGGTCTGGTGGTTAGGGGACCAGAGTAACCTTTTGGTGGGTGCAAGCAAGTCCAATACTCTGGTAGTTCTCCTCTTCCTGGTCCTAGTCCTGGTCCCATGGGTAGAGAAGAAGCCCAGGAATATGGAGTGCGTAGTCTCCCACCTGGTCCCCTGGTCCCTTTGGTGGAAGAGAAGACCTGGGATCTGGGGTGCGTGGCTCTGCCGGGATTGGAGGCTCTGTGGCAGTCAGTAGGCAGTCCCTAGGCACTGGAAGGCATGCCCGGATGCTGGGCCTTGTTTACCTGGATCCGCTAGTTCCCTGGTCTCGTTGGTGGAAAAGAAGCCCTGGAATCTGGGGTGCATGTCTCCTGTTATGTACTTTAATAAGGCAGCTGTAATAATTAATACAGAGAGGATTAAAGCATAAAGAGCAAAAGGTGGGGCTGGAGAGATGGCTCAGAGGTTAAGAGCACTGACTGCTCTTCCAGAGGTCCTGAGTTCAGTTCCCAGAACCCACATGGGGGCTCACAACCATCTGTAATGAGATCCAGTGCCCTCTTCTGGCCTGCAGGCACACATGCATACAGGAAACTGTATACATAATAAATAAAGAAAAATAAAAAAAATAAAAAAGAGCAAAAGGTGTTTTAGAAAAGGTTTCTTGGACCATCAGAGTGTTGAATTTTAAGATGAGTAGACATTCCAGCCTCAGTAGATACCATGGGCAGAACCTCAGAAATGAAATAAGGTTTGGTTTAACGTGCTCTGTCTTGGCGTCTATAAAATGTATGCAGGAAGTAGCAGAGGAAAAGCAAAGCCTGGTCTTCTTGGCCAAACCCAGAAAATAGAGTATTGGTATGCTTCACATAGAAACTTTTCAATTAAACCAACTCCCTGTAGCTCACTAAAGTCCATCTCAATCAAATTTGATGACAGTACTTTCGAACTGTAATAAATGGCTATAAATAAACAATCTAATTTGTGATGCAAGCAACATGAAATATAATTAACCTAGTATATTTTCATTATAATATTCTGTCACACGTAGAGTGAAGGTTATTAAAATGGCCATTATTTAGAGGAGGCAGAAGTTGCTGTATTACTGGCTTTTGTTCTGCTTGCATTCTGAAACAATTGTCTATCTTCTATACGGAAATTAATATAAAACTCAATTAAACAAAGTAAGATGTTGCAGTTTGCAGTTCTTTGGTGCTGTATTATAGGGCCTGGAAGACATTATACACAAGGGGAATCTAAGGAGAATATCAACCAAGGACCCACTCATGAAATCCTCTTACTATCCACTCAGCATCAGATTTGTGCAAATCCTTCAATCATTAGGGAATTTTCCTTTGTTAAGCAATAAATCGTGACTAAGAGAAGCAGACTCTCACATATGTAAATGAAGCAATATTCAGGTTAAAGAAATGCCATTGCAGTTGTCTTGATGTATTAGTTATTTTTCCTGTTGCTGTGACAAAAACACCACAGCCAAGGCAGCTCATAGAAGAAAGATTATTCGGGGTGAGACTCCAGAGAGATAAGAGCCCATCCCAGCAGAAAAGTGTGGTGGTAAAACAGCCGCTGAGAGCACACCTCTTGAAGGGCACGCTGGGAGCAGAGAGGAAGGCTTGAAATCCCCTGCCCTCCGCTGTGAAGGACTTCCTCCTGCAAGGCCACGCCCCCTAAATCTATCCAACAATGGGAGTTGAGCATTCAGACATTGGAGGCATCTGAACTCCTCACTCAAACCACACACTCACTTTATAGTCAAAATTAAGGTTTTTTTTTTTCCCCTGAACGAACAAAATTTGCAAGTGATGTTGGAAGATCATCTTGTGGTTTATTTAAAAGGTAGAGCCAACAACACCAGCTTTGCTTGTGCAGAGATTGATGGTTTTCAATTCAGGTTTTCTAAAAGGGGAAAGTAACAGCCACTCTTTACAACGGCGAATGTCAATCGGGTGTGGAAATCAACATCAGTCACCGGACACCGAAGAGGCTCTGTGCTCCAGGGACTGAGTTTGAGGATGTCACATTAATTCTTACAGGGAGTTAAAATCAAGAACATTCAGCAACTCTGAAAACACTGCAGCACATGGTCAAACTCAGTTTGTTTTTCTGTTTGTTTGGCTTTCTAATTTGTTCATTTTGGGTTCTGAGATAATAGTCTCACTATATATCCCAGGCAGTGCTGGAACTCACTATTATAATCAATCCAGCTTGAACTCTCAACAATGCTCCTGTCTCAACTTCCCACATATTAGGGTTTACAGGAGTGGGCCTAGCTCTGGTTTGGGTGTTTTTGTTGTTGTTTATTTGAGGCAGTGTATTACTATGTAGACCAGGCTAGCCTCAAATTCATAAAATCTTCAGTGGCAAGAATTCCTTGAGACTCCACCCTTATCTCTAACATAATATGTCCGTTCAAATATTTTCACTGTTCACTTTTTTGTAAATTTATATTATCTACTTGGATTTATATAATGTGCACGTATTATGTCCAAATATAATAATCTTTGAAAGATGGAAAGTAGGTAAATAAATAGTAAGTTTATAATGAATATTGTCTAGATGGAAAAGAACCCATTTCCCTATAATCACTAAATATGCTTTTGTATCAGTCAGGCTATGCTGTGTAACGAAACACCCAAAAGTTAGTAATTAAGACAACTCTCACTTGCTACTTCACGATTCTTTGAGTGAAAAACAGTCTGGGGTCCATCCATCAGCTACGAGTCCCTGTTCCTCTCCAGCATTTGACATCACCAGTTGTATTTCAGCTACCCTTGTATGCACTACCTTCTGATTATTGCTTGAATTTATGTCAGCTTATTCCCAAAGCTGACTATGTAGCACTGGTAGTGATCCTTCATTCGAAGCATGAGCACAGCCAAGCCCCACACATTCAGTCTGGGAGAATAATATATAAAAGGTGTGGCTATCTAGAAGGATTTAAGCAGTCATTCTGGAGACCATCTACCACAAATTTTGTTTTGTCTTATTTTACTTTCTTTGTAAATTTTTTAAAGGCTTACTTTTGTCCTTTATGATGCTGTTTCAAGTGCTAATTGTAACCAAACAGGAAGAACTCAGTGTCACTATCCTAAGTGACTCTCCTGCTAAATAAGAGCTTACAGATCTGGCTGGCAGTTGTTCACTGAGTTTGGGTTCTTCTTTTTTCAGACCTGCTCAGAATTATATGAAGATATTATTTTTACTGAAATTTGGGTATTAAATTTTCACCTTCTCTGGCATCAATCCATTTTTTCTCAAAAATAATTTGCAAAGTTTTGTACTTTCTAAATTTAGAAAATAGATATAAAATTCACTAGAATCTGTCAGACTTTTTTTTAGTATATTTATAAGTCCCTAGTTTTCAGAGTAGTTCTGGTAAGAGAGTTTTAGTTGGTTGTTTATATTGTTTTCAGCATCTCGATCACATAACAAAGAAGTGTTTTCAAATATCTTTAAAAATAACTCCCTCTGCATAGTACATGTGTATTTCAAAAGTAACTTATTTTACTCAACATTTAAAAAAACACATGTCTGAATTTTAAATGTCACCCGGCTTACTATCAGTCTTTTGTGTTGGTAAAAATGATAAGCAATTTTGTGACATTTGGTGTTTTTATTAAAAGAAAACAATTAGCAGCTGTTTAAAATTCCTTGGCAAAGATAACCAGAGAACTTCTGCATACTGTGAAAGAGTTCCATGGTCTCACACACAGGCATGAGTAAGCTGGAAAATGCTGGACCATGCAGAACATAGTCTGGTCCTGAAAGGGGTAACTACTTGTATTCGCCCTTTGTAGAACTTGTGGTCCATGGGTTACTCAAGCCTCTGACTCTTGGACCAAGTGTTCATCAGGGTTTTCACAGTTATCTATTGTTTAAGATAAATGAGCCAACGTCTGCTGTTCTCACCTCCAGGAATACGCAGCTTTGGAAAACATTGTACCACATACTCACCCACGTTAAGATAAAAGGGGAATGGATCTTTGAAGGAGGCTCTCTTGCTTCTAGAGTACAGTGGTTTCCTCAGCCTCAGAGGATTTGAGACTGGTGCCATATTTGACTAGGAATACACTTCATCTGTGTCATAATGCTCAAGGAGTTATTTCTCAGATTTATTATTTTAGAGAATTTTTTAATTGCATGTATGTGTCTAGGTCTGGGTATATGCACATGAGTGCAATTGCCCACAGAAACCTGAAGAGGGCGCCCGGATATCCCGGAACTGTCTTATAAAGATATATATATATATATATATATATATATATATATATATATATATATATATATGCAGATGTGAGCAGTTTGATGCAGGTGCTCGGAATCCAACTCAAATTCCCTACAAGAGACGCTCATGCCCTTAACCCCTAAGCCATCTGTCCAGTCCCCCAGGTTTACTTTGTACCTATACATTGGCTATTATTAATTTGTAATCTATAGTAATGGCAATAATACTTTGGCCGCGGTAGTTAGCTTTCAGAACGAGCCTGTGGTCAGGGTCATTTTGGATGCCACAGAAGTAGAACACTAATATCACTTACTTCTTTTGTGTCATCGTGAGCCCCATGGAGCCATCTCCTAAGTCTTGAGTGGGCTGGGGCATAGAATGTGGCAATCAGAAAGATGAGACCCGTCTTCCAATTGCCTGTTCCAATATCTGTGGAGACTACCTGAAAGTGTTTATCTCCCCTCTGTGGAGACGAGACTCAGGAGTACGGAGTGGGGCTGTGGCAGCTCTTCACTCAGGGCCCAGATGAAGCAAAAAGTAGGACTTCTTGGACACAGCACCGCCCTGTGTGCTGTAAGACAGTTAGCGGTTGCATCTCTGACCTCAACTACACAACATACGGCTTCTCCCAGCTATAATTGCCAAATGCCTCCCACCCCTCACCCCTCACCCACTAGCAACCACTGACCAGACAAGAGGCTCAAGGGAAGGCGTAGATTCATTACTGCTTCTTTCTCTACATCTGGGGTGGTCTGGATTTTTAGGGATTTTCCATGTGAAATTTTTTCCTATCCCTTCCAAGACACCAGTTCTCTCTTTCTCTCTTCCTGTTGTCTTCATTTCACCGACTCCACCACACTCCCGGCCCCATCAGCATCTTTACTTTCCATATGTCCCTGGATGTAATTGCCAATCCTGTAAAGATAATGACCTCCAGGCCCATTCCTGCCTCGCTGATTTTACCACCTTCATTGCGTAACTCAATCAAAGTTTTCCTCCCTTCTGTTTCTGCTGGTGTGCGTGGGTAGAATTTCTTTGTCAGTGTTGATGGACCTCAGGCTGGCATGGAGCAGAGAGAGGGATCCAACCACCTCTCCCAATCTTCGTGCTGCTGCTGCTGCTGCTGCTGCTGCTGATGATGATGATGATGATGATGATGATGAAGATGCTGATGATGATGCTGCTGCTGCTGCTGATGATGATGATGATGATGCTGGCCAGAGCCTCCTTTATCTTTTGCTTGGCTTGCTGCACCAGAGTACTCTCTGCTCCTACCTTTGCAGCTAATCCTCCATTAGCATCTCAGAGGCTAGGCTGGCCCTTTCTAAACATCAAGAGCAGGCCATTCTTTGCTCAAGACCTTTAAAGACCTCCTCAGTTTTGCTCACAATCTGGTCCTTATGTTTGCCTCTGGTCTCAGTTCCTGCTCTTTCAGCCCCCAAAGACCCCTTGGGGTTCCTCGACACAGCAGGTGTGCAGCTTACGTTCTTTGCCCAGATCCCTGGTACACGCACACCTGCTCTGTCCTCTGGTAGACTCTGGAGTGGCCCCCTTCTCACCTTCCGGCCTTCACCAACCTGAGCTGCCCCAAGAGACTGTCCTGCACATCGCGGCAGACATCACTCAGCACTTCCTGTTCCCTGCCACAGCCTCCCCAGGACACCTAATTCACTCTCCCTTTATATCTCGCATTGCTTACAGATAGCCTGCAGTTACTACTTTCAATTCTATGCTATGGCATAAACCAGCTAGCTCGGTACTTAGAGCATGATGTAGTACAGTTTGGATGTGGTTTGTTCCCCATAAAAATAAATTCGGTGGCTACTGTAACCCTTCACACAGTTGAGATCTTTGAAAGACAATCCATGAAGGCATTAATCATTCATTTCATATCTCTATATCTCTGGCAAATGGACGATTCATTTATGGACACTCAGGCTTTGCGCGCTCTCTCTCTCTCTCTCTCTCTCTCTCTCTCTATTCTCTCTCTCTCTCTCTCTCTCTCTCTCTCTCTCTCTGGGGCACATTTGCTCTGGCATGCTGGTCCACTCTAGCACACTTATCCTGTTCCTCTCCACACTAATGTGCAGCTTGAATTCATGCTCTTAAATCCAACTTCCAGAACTAGAAACTACACACACCATCGTTTCCTATAAATAATGTAGTTTGTGCTATTCGGTTATAACAGCAAGATACACGAGATTAGTACATCATGTATTTATTAAATTTTGTCTTAGACTTTTTCATTCACAACTATATTCAGTGTCTGAAATGTTACCTAGTGCCATAGCAAGTATTCCAAAGGTATTTTTCAATGGCTCAGCAGGTGAAGGCTGATTTCTGGTTCCATGGAAAGCAGTAAGTGGCTCTCCCTCACAGATCTTAACTTGGTCTCTTTTACCATGTTCTAGGCATGGAACTATTGGTAATTAGGGCCAGATAAATCTTTGTTACATTACATATGCAGCATATATTTTTCCTAGGAGCATGTTTTAATCTCTGTACACATGTGGGCACATGCAAAAGCATTTTCCCCCTCCCTACTACAGTATGCAGGGCTCAAACTTTTCTAGAATCTACATGAGAAAGTTGGAAGTCCCATCCACTCTCCAGACGTAGATATGAAAATTTCTTTGTTCTCATCCTATATATATTAGACTTGATTGGGTTCCAGGTGAAAATTATAACACAAATAGTCTTTCCTAATGATTTCCACTAAAAATTTCTCTGTTTTTCTTTTCAGGATTTAAATTAAATGGAAAGCACAGTAAAATGTATTAATTCTATCAAGTAAGTATTTAATATTTCTGTCAGGAGATAAAGCTTGCCTAATTATTACTTATGTAGAAATAATTAACTTATTAGAAATATTAGAATTCAAATAAATTGTCAAAATATTTGCACAAGAAAGGCATTTTCAAATATACTTGACTCTCTTTGAATTACCGATTTCACTCTCTACCTGTGGGTAAGGAATTAATTTAATGTTCCTGTACTTCTAGATCTGGAGTTTCATACCAAATGGTTGTTTAATAGATACTAACTGACTGAAACAATAATTTTATATGCTAAAAAATAATTTGTATGCTAAAATCACTTATGTAATAAAGTTGCCAATGAACATTTGCTTGACAAGTTTGTTAGATTTTACTATTGCATTCATCTGAAAGTAGTGAAAATGCTTATCTTTAAAAATATTCTCTAACCTTGAAACTGTTTGGCAGAATACTTAAGAAACTTAAAGTGGTCATAAGCACTAACTTAATAATTACACTTCTGGTGTTCAACCATAAGATTGCAATAATAATCATTTACTGTAACTTAGAACAGCAAAATGTTTTAGGTAACCTATGATGACCAACCATAGGAGGTAGAGGAGAAGCCCCCCACAGCTGTGGACAAAGTATTAAGCAGATAGTTAAGATTATATTTCAAACCTTTGCTAACATAGAATATCTTAGAATACATTATAAATGGAACCAGCTCAAAACATATAGGTAGACAATTACTGGGAATAACTTGATGTTGCCAGCAGCTACATCTCAGAGACTGTACAGGTACATCTGTGGATGCTACAGCTCGGACACTTTCTTCTTCGGATGTTCTTGTCTCTCCGTGTTTGCTTGTAGTGTTTTCACAGCATATTTTCCACACTGCCACCACCTCTTGCTTGGAGCATGGCAGCAGCTGTTCATCAATCACCCCACTTTCTCACCTAAATGGCAACCACCGTGATCTTAAGTACGTAGACTCCTTCTTAGTAAATTGACTTCCAGTTGCAAATAATGGTAAGACCCCTAAATCTTGAATTGGTTGGCACTAGCCACCATAACATGTTTGATCTGATTTTCAACATAGGTTCTGTGTTTGTTAGGTACATTAAATTCAGCATTTCCCACTTCTTCTGAAACTACCTTCTGGAAAAAAATGAATGGCATAAACTGTATTTATGTTCTGCAATTCACTAAATTTCACTTAAATCATTAACTATGAGTTACATTTCAGCAACTTTTACTAACAGGTCATGGGTGAATTTGCCTTCTCTTAATGTAATGTAGTGCAAATAAAATCACAGGAACATGCTGATAGTAACACCCTCTGATGGAAGGGAATTGGATGAATGACAAAATGAATTCAAGGTAAGCAGTACTTTCCACACCGATGAGGCTTGTGTGGGTGGCAAGGCCCCTATTTGTGTGCGAGATGAAATCAATTGCTCTAGGTGAGAAAAATTTCATAACATTTATTGAGTTAATTGTCTGGTCAGTCATTAATACTTGTTATCTTATTTAAAAGTGGAAGTGTTAGTAGATCTGCAACATAAAACAGGAAATATTGTCAAATATTCATAGCGAACCAAATCTGAAATAAAGCTTAACTTCGACTTAATTTCAGCTCAGCAGGTCTTCTGGGTGGAAAAGTCAAGGTGCTGGCTATGTAATGTCTAGTACAAAGTAGCACAAGCCACCTTGGTAATATTAAGTTTCTAATAGACACACATAAAATGTTCAAGTGTATAAGTAATGGGTAAAAAAATCTACTTTAATAACCTAGTTTATTCCCCCATATCTAAAACATCACAATTTTGAAATATACCCAATAGGAAATTCATTAACGGTATGGTTTACACTTTTTCTTTGTACCATAGTCTAAATCCAGTATACATTTTCCATTTATAGTGAATCTCAGTTCAAATTAGCCTCATCTGAAGCAATCATTAGCCTTGTAAGCCATACAGGTGGGCGTGGCACTGACCAGCATAGGCCTTGATAACAAGAGCAGGGAACAATCAAGTAAAAGCTCAAGATCGAGTCTCCCAGCTCATTGGACAACTTGCTAAGTGTTTTTTGGAGGGATCAGCTGTCTTTAGAGTTTGCAGCACCAGAGCTGAGAAGTCTGGCTTAGAACTGCCTGGGGCAGTTTGTTCAGCTGGTCAAGTCAGTCAGGGGACCAGCCTAGTTGCACATGGATGAACATTGGTAGGATTCATCCTATTCATCCAAATGACAGTCCAATGCACAGCTTTTTTATCGCTTCATCAGCTCTGCTGATGTTTAATTAGGATGGTCATAAAATCCATTTTATAAGCCAGGACACTTTTGAGAGAGAAAAAGGAACTGTTCATAATAAACCCGGGACGACAGGCATAATATAGGCCTGTCTTCTACTGGCCAGTCAAGACATATGACCACACTGCTTTTAGTATTTCCCTCTCAGATAACTTGGATTACTGCCAGTGGGCTCATGAATCTCCAGGATGTATGTAACTCAGTGAAGAACCAATTTCTACAAGGCCATTTGGACAAGGCCCACAATTCCTCCTCAGATTCTAGACCAGTTTTCAACTTGTGGGTTACAACTTCTTTGGGGGTCACATATCAGATATCCTGCATATCAGATATTTACATTATGATTTGTAAGAATAGCAAATTACAGTTATGAAGTAGCAACAAAATAATTTTATGGTTGGGGTTACCACAACATGAAAAACTTTATTAAGGGGGACAGCATTAGGAAGGTTGGGAACCACTGTTCTAGATTCGTTCCAAAAGGCTACATCAGAAAAGGCTCTTTCTCCCAAGTCTAGGAACATTGTTGTTTTTGGTGCAATTTGCAAGCTTCCTGCTTTGTGATTTTTTCCATTCCGGGTCTTGTTTAAATTGGGTGTTTAATGACACATGACTGGTGTCAGCTAAATGCAATTGCTTCATGGCAGGGTCTCCAAGGAAAGTGGAGGACCAATAAACAAGGCTGTGTGGGGCCAAGATCAGCAGATGTCTTACCCCTATGTCCTTTCTATGTCCCCCTCTTCCCTTCCTCCTATGTAAAAAGAGTAGAGCAACCATTAGTAACAGCATGGGAAATGTCTCACTGGAAGTGAGGAACAGGAGGCTCAAAGTCATCCTCAACTCAGAGCATGAGGAAGAATGCAGGCATGGAAAATTGGAGGCTTGACAACTAATTTATTTTATTTAGCTCTTTAATATTTTTCAGTAGACATATCCCCCCGCCCTGCGCAAGATCAAATGGTTTTTACTTTTGCTGTTTTCCAGCTGAGCAAGGTGAAAGTCTTGTGGAGGAAATGGAAGGAAACTGAAAGTAAAGGCAAGGGAAAAGTCTCAGCTGGGGTTCTGTTGTCCCTTGTGTAAAGGCAGTGGAATTTTACAGGGGGGGGCACTGGATCACCACATGGGGCTCTATGTCATGTAGAGACTACAGTCAGAAATTAGCTTGTTTACTATTCATTTTTAGTTCAGTCATAATTCCTTTGTTTTCCATTTCTTACATTTTTCTAAAATATTCAAGTATCCTTATTTGTTATTGTAATACTCCCATTAGTATGAGTGATTTAGGAATCTATATATTATGCTTATTACCATCATTAATACAGTTCCCAGACAATACAAGGGCCTTAGAACATCTCAACTCCATCTGTTCATTAGAGCCCTGAGCTATTGTAGGTATATTTAAAGTCTACATGTATTTTATGTTTCATACTATTTTCACATTATGATTTTATTATAGTCAATATGTTTGCACACATGCTTATCTTTTCCAGAACTATTTGCTTTCTGATTTCATATAAAACATTATCTTTGCTTCTTGAAATATTTAAATATACTATTGTACAGTTTTGTGGGTAGTTAATTTTTTTTGTTTGTTTCCGTGAAAAACATCTTTCTGGTGCTTTGATATTTGAAGAATATTCTGAGCAAATACAGAATTCTATGTTGGCATTTATTTTGCTCCAGCACTTTATATTATTTTACTCCAATACCGTGTTATTTTTATTATTGCTTCTTTGACAATTTCACAATGTACATATTGTATGCTGATGACTCTCATCCCCCACCCTCTCATAACTTTCTTCCACTTCTGTTTATCTGTCCCCTTCCCTACAAACGTCTTTCTCATATTCCTGCTTGTGTTGTGATCCACTGAGTTTAAATAGGACAGTCTGTGGAACCCTGGATTTGGAGCTGTCCATTGTAGCCTGGTGGACTTGGCGTTGGATACAGAACTGAAGACAGAGATTTCCTCTTTGCATAATCTATCAGTGGCCAATAGGTCTGTAGGAAGAGATAGGGCACCATGAGCCCTTTCTCCATTGTGACCTGTGGATAAGCAGCCTTGTGCAAATAACCGAAGCTCCCATGACTCCTTGATTACACTGGCTGTATTACATCTGGCAGTTGGTAACCCGTCTCCCATCTTCTGGTCTTCAGTTCTTCTGGATCCCTCTTCCACAGTGTTCCCTGAGCCACAGTGGTAAAATGTATTGTTTAGGGCAGGTCCTCAACAGTCTCTTATTCTCATTGGGTAGCTGTCAGTCTCCTCACTCACCGAGGCTCATTGAATCAAAGAGGCTCTTCTGATTAAAGCTCTTGTCAGTACAGCTATACACAGACACTTAGGAGGAAGGTTGATGCTGTCAATTTAGTTAAACAGCAGCTTTCCCCTTGGACCTACAACTTCTCCAGACATCGCTGCTGAAAAAAGGATGAACTGCTTCATGGATTTGCATGTCATTGTCATCCTTTAGCAGGGGTAATCTAATGTAGTTATCATTTCAGAGTTAGGAGCTGTGCTCCCGGAGGATGCATACTCAGGGTTTTTTGTTTTCTTCTTTGTTTTGTTTCTTTTATTTGTCTTGTTTTGGTTTTTGCTGCCACTATTTATGTTGAGAAGTAATAAATTCTGTTATAGTTACTTTGAAAGTAATGGATTTTTTTTCTTCTAGTTGCTTTTCAATTAATGTGTTTATCTTTGAACTGTGTACTGCCTTTTTTTTTTTTTGGTATTGCCCCTTCATTAAGTTTTTAGAGTTTCTCAAATATGTGAGTTGCTCTGTATCACTGGATTTTGGAAATTCTCAGTCTAACTCTGTTCTTGTATTTTCTCACCTCCATATTTCTGTGCTTCCGACTGCGACCATTGCTTTGATTTCAGACACTCTTCTGCTTTCTCTGCTTTATCCTGAAGTTCCTTTCATCCTGCTTGCATTCCAGTTCATGAATTCTCCCCACTGCTGTTTGAGCATTGATTGAACTCTTCTGTTATTAATCTAAGATGTTCTATTATTCAATTCTAAAATTCCATTACAGATGCTAGAGAGCTGGCTCTGTGACTAAGAGCACATACTGCTTTTGCGGAGGAATGGAGCTCTGTTCTAGACACCCACATCATGTGGCTCAAGATCACCTGTCATTCCAACTCCAGGGGCACCTGACACCTTCAGTCTCTGAGGGCACCTGGACTCATGTGTACACACCTACACACAGACATACACACACATGATTTTTACTCATTAGCTTCTATCACATTCTTTAAAGAGTCTAGTATCCTGGTGAAATTCAGCTTGCCCTCACTTGGCATCATGAGGGCTTTTTAGGATAACCCCAATATAAAGTTACCTGCATACTTATTTTTATTACTTTCTTTTCATTTCTTGATTTTCAATTATTTGGTCCTATCTTCAGGCATGCCTAGTAATTTCCAATAGAGTAAGGGTTAGCATCTGTGTAAAACTGTAGTGGACCTGATGATAAAGGATCGGGTTTCCTTTTCATTGGTAACTAGATTAGGAACCTGTGATCATCAGTCCCTGAGAAATATGCATTTCAGTTTACTTCTACATAGTCTGTGGTTCTTCCACGATATTGACTTGGGGAGTAGATTGCTCACTATTCTCTCTCTTATCTGCCTGGAGTTTGAGCAACAGTTACATCTCTGAACATCATGATGGCAACGAAAGTTGACTAACTTCTGTGTCCTTCTGTCTATCTGCTCATACTCCCACCCTGTACATTTTAGCAGTAACAAAATGTCTCAAGGGGGAAAGCACCAGATGATGTCAACTTCCTCCCTATATTCTCTTTCTTCAAGATATTACCCTGCCTCTTTTCTACCTGCATTGTCCTTTTAGTCTTCAAATTACTAAATCTTTGTATTTGTCTAGATTTCATGGGGGGTGTTTAAATCAGAGAGTGAGCTGACTTGATGAAAAGCTACTCGGTTTCACGGGGAAGTAGGTGAACTGCTTTTACATTCATTTTAATTATAAATACAATGTTCATAAAATATATTTAAGGATCAAATCATCGTTGTACTTAGACCAAGTAAAACACGAATCTGAAATTAGTACTCCTATGACTTGGCAACCATATTTTAAATAAATGACGACAGTGTATCCATGTGAGAAATCAAGTAACAGGAACAAACCAAAGGATCATGTTACCAGTAAGGTATTAGTGAAACCAACAAGAAAAGTCCTGGAGAGAAAGTGCTGCAATGTCAGTGTAGGCAGGCAGAGGAGAAGTAGATCCATTTTCAGAGGTCGTTCACTTTTAGAAAGATAAAATACTCAAAGAAGCCCATTGAGGCAGAAAACCTACGTGTGTATGTACATATGTATATGTAAATACATATATGCACATATGTGTGTGTATATTCATACACACACACACACACAATTGGTTCATGATCTCAGAGCATGCATCCTACACTTGCAAGAAAAACATGGTGAAATGTGGCTTTGGTAGATGATGTGTGAGGTGACTTGTTTACATCTTGGTAGATCAGGAACCACAGAGGCCTGAACTGGAAGCAGGATAGAGTTATAATCCATGACCCACCTCCTCCAGCTAGGCCAGACTTCCCAAAGACTCCAAACACTCCAAGGTGGCAGCACCAGATGGGAGACAAGTGTTTTGAACCCACAGGCCTACATGGGGGCATTTTACATCCAAATCGGAACAGAAACACTGGTGGCAAGTGCCTTTCTATGCTCAATATGTAAGGGCAGTTTTGTGGAATATTCACTGGGTTGTCAGTTTACAGAAAATTACTAAATTATCCTGCCACAACAAACTCATTGGTAAGGAATGTAGCAGTTCACAGAGCAAGTGTAGGGAAGAAATCCCAAGGAGGACTGGGCCATAGTGACTAGAGCTCTGTCACTTCTAAATGGTGTGTTCCTAGTGATGTGGGGGAAAGCCTTGCTTCATTTATAAAGCGAGAATAATAAGACCAATTTTGTAATGCTGTCCCACAGATTAGGAACCACTTAGCAACATGACGGGCATGAATGCATAATCAGTGGATAGCTGGTCTTTTGTCATTTCTTTCTCAAAACTTCCAGGATAATAAGGTATTTCTAGTTATTGTATATTATACAATAATCCACATAGGAGATATTTTTCCTCATTCTTTCTGAATAAACTTTCAATCTTTTATATTAGAAGATTCATGTGAAACCAACAGTAAGATAGTGAGTCCATTAAAATTCATAATAGCTACATCTGAGTTATTAGTAATTTCTCGTGGGGGAATGAAACAATTAAAAGCTGTGAGGCTGAGGAAAAAATCAAATTAAACACAGGGAAGTCTTCATGAGTATGATCTGTGTTTCACATACATTTGAATAATGAGATGGGTGTAGGCTTAGTACTTAGTCATCAATGATTAGCAGAAGCACAATTTCCCGAGTGGCAGAGTGACCTGGGTGTTGATCAGAGCACTGTTTCTTACACTGCACCTTTAATTTTTTTTTGAGAACATTTGCTTTGTAAATTCACCATGAAACGGTATCTGCTTCCTATTTCAGATCTTTAGCTTGCCCTTCTACTTCGTGTGTCTCCCACTCTACTTTGCCCCCTCATCTTCCATCATGAAGTCTGGAAAAGCCCCCACACTCTCACCATCTGTCTCTCCTAGAACACGAAAAATAAAAAGTTCAAACTTCAAGCTGAAGATCAGAAGAGCAAAGCAGCTGGCCACTAGCTCTTACTCTATCTCAGAATGAAAGGTGATCCGGGCTTCACCAAACCTCAGACTGCTGCCTCTCCTCAGCGTGGCTGGAGAATCCCGAGACTTCAATGTCTTCCTATCTTCAATGTGGCTGGAGAATGAGTGCCAGCTCTGAGACCTTGCTCCTGCCTTGTATTCTTCCCTAATGTTGGGATTAAAGGCATGTGATCCCAGGTGCTGGGATCAAAGGCATGAGCTCTGTTACTCTTCACTCTTGTAGAGGCCATGGTGGCCTTGAACTAACAGAGATCGGTCTATCTCTGAATCCTGAGTCCTGGGATTAAAGGTGTGTAGCACTACTGCCTGCCTGATCCCTGTAGCTTGAGGCTGGATTTGCTTTCTGAATCCTCAGGCAAGTTTTAATAAATCATAGATAATGTATCACCATGCTCTCTTTGTGGAGGAATCTGAGATTTCTACAGTTGTATCCCTGTCCTTTTGCCACGAATTCTTCCATAAGCTTACTCCAATCTTACTCCAATCAGGATATGTGCACATCACTCCTCTCAAGTTGTCCTTATGAAGGGTACCAAATACACTTCTTGACTTGAGATCCTTGGCTTACTGAGTAGGAGCTGTGCAAGTAATAACCACTACTCATTGGAGGACCTTTTTTTGACTGAATATGGAGACTTTGGTTGCCTGGATTCCTCAGATTTCAAAGGCCAGCACTCTGTAGTCTCTTTCATGGTCATCCTCCCTCCCTGATTCTGAGTCTGAGAGTAATGCTCACACTCCTCACATCTATATTCACCACCTAATGGTCTCACACAATAGTTTTCCTTGACATTTGCATATTTCTTCATGTCTAATAAGCTATGATAGATATGAATTATGGAGTCTGAAAGATACCCAGGTTCAAGTCCTTAGTCCCTGTAAGCAAATGTTACTGTGCATATAAGAAAAACTTCTGTCAACTTAAGTTTAGGATCTTAAGATGTCCAAGACAATCAAGTGGACACCAAACCAAATCCAAGATGGTGCTGAATGAAGAAGGCAAAGAGTTATTTGACAGAGAAAATATGATAGCTGAGGTTAGATACTGTGTGTTACTAGCTGTGGAGGTGGAGGATGGATCCATGGGTCAAAGGTGTAAGACTTGCCGTGTTGAGAGCTGGAAAAAGCAAGGGACTAAAACCTCTAAATGGAGTAGGCTTCCATCACTGAGACCATATGGACACTGACTTCCAAATCATAAGGGAATTTATGTGGTTTAAACTAACAACCATGTGGCAATTTGTTGCATAGAACATTGGTAAGTGTACATTTTCTTCATACTTTAGCATCTCTGTAATTAGGATGTACTTAACAATCACAACCTCTCAGAATTTGTCAGCCAGATGGAAGGTGTGATCTGGTAGTTTGTTACCTGTGCCTTCTTGGAACTGCAGGTTATGTCTGGTACAGCGAATGCACGATGCAGTCCCTGACACTTCAGCAAATGTTGCATTTAAAAACATTGCATGAGGGTTCTAGGTGTTTTTTTCAAAAACCTGTCATTGGTGTTGTTCGCTGAGATCATAAATTACAATCTCATAGAGTGAGTATCAACAACTTGAAGCAGATCCTGGAGAAAATAGGGCAGCATTTTTCTTTTTCTAAAGAGTGTATCACCACTGTCTTGATGGTTGCTAACCAGAGCAACATAGACAAAGTGATTTTCTTTATGGATGACCTCAGCTGTCCCCTTCTAACCATAACCCACTTGGACCACCATGCCTAAAGCAGCATGCTTCATGCAGGAGGCTCAGTGACTGCATTGTGATGACTCATGTTGGTCTGTAGTCTTCACTGCCTGGCTTTATTTCCTTTTTTATGAGTGTGTTTATTATCCGTTCCCATCCAAAACAGAAGTCCAGGGGACTGTAGAGTTTGCCTCATTTATTATTGAAACCTAAGTGCCACAAACAGGGAATAATGCATGATAAAAAACTAATCACTGATCAAGAATACTGAATGGAAGGATGAGATTGAGTTTGGTGGTGAACCCTGGACTTGTTAACTTTTTCTTAATTAACAGACTGATTCTCTTCCAACAGTGTTAAGTTTCCAGAGAAGGAGGTGGAAAGGACAGAGAGTTCCCACCTTCTCCCTGTCCTCCTCCTAGATCCCTCCATCATTAGCATTTTGTATTGGTGGGGTGTGTTTCTTACCATGGGTGAATTGCTGTTAATATGTTTATCTCATAGAGTTCACACTTTACATTGGTTTTTTATTATTTGTGTTTTATGGAAGTATAACATGTGTCCATTATTGCAGAACCACATAGAATGGTTTCATGGCTTTAAATCCTGTCTTCACTTATTCACACACACACACACACACACACACACACACACACACACACACACACACACTTCAAAGCATTGCTTTAATTCTTATGCAAATAGGTGACTGGGCTTTCCCTCAAGCAAACAAAGCCTGGGCTCCAAGTTTCCAGTGTTCTGGACACACTGAGTACATGTCCAAAGTTCTGACTTTCCAAAACAATTAAGGAGCAGCAGAACAGGAGGGAGGGAGGGAGGGAGGGAGGAAGGGAGGGAAAGGGGGAGGGAAAGAGGGAGGGAAAGAGGGAGGGAGGGAGGTAGAGAGAAAGGGAGGGAAAGGGGGAGGGGAGAGGAAGGGGAGGGGGAAATGAGGGAGGGAGGGAGGGAAACTATTTCACCCAATGTTCCATCTTGTACTGCTTTCAGAAAGACTGCTTGGTGCCTAATTATCACTCAGCTGTGGTCTCAGTACTGCTGTCTGAAAGCTGTGATTAATACAGGGACTCACTGGGAAACTGTTTCTCAATAGATTCATTTCCTCTTTCTAGGATTCTCCCCATTCCCACTGTTCTCTCTTCTCATCTTCATTTTATAACAGGTTTGGCACTGCTGAGGTTTTTTTTTTTTTATGTCAGCTTTTATGCAATCCCATTTTAATTAAGAAATGGCCAAAGACGAATTAATGTTTTCCAGTCAGTCCTGGGGGAAGGCTGTGCTTGAGGGGATCCAAATGGCAGTGGCTTGGGTTCTGGTATGTGAGTGTGGCAGGGGAATATCAGAGTTGCTGAAGGGCCAGTGTCTTTAAGTGCCTCACCTCTGTACTTCCTGTGAAGGTAATAGAAGCATGGGCAGTGGGAGCAAACTTCTGCAGCCTTGACCTGGGCTCCTGGAGGTTCCCTCTTCTCCAGATAGGATCCCTAGATCATTTGCATTGACTTTCAGTACTGGAGAATCTCTTTGAAGAGACCAGTTAGTTAAAACTGTCTCCAAATTCAGGGTCCTCTCACAGCTGAAGGCGACCATGGACTCTAGAAAGGGTATGGTTTGAGTTTTATGAATAATCTGAGTTCATAAGGGTACTTCCCCCTCCCCCAAATGATTGCCATTTTCCAAACACGTTATTCTGTCTTGTTATCCTCCTTCATCCTCTGACCTGTCTCCTCTGTGGTCCAGCTGGTTTATTCTCTCAATCTTTTTAAATATAAGACTTCCCTGTCACACTCTTCAACACTGCCCGAGTGACGGGCCCTTCTGAAAGTCAAGCAGTTCATCCAGGACTCTGTGGTCCATGACAAGGTGCTCTGGGGTTGAAAGAACAAACTAAGAGCTTTTAGACTCAGCAGCAAAAGCTCTGGCTGGAGGGTGAGCTGGGTTTGCTGTTGGCTACTCCAGCTTGTCTGGACAACCATTGGAACCTGCCCAATAGCAGGAATTTCACAAGGTCAGGCTCTCCTGGGAAATAATTAGTCCTATGGAAGTGGTTCCTGGAAAGACCTGACCTCTCCTGCCCCCGGCCTCCACACATGTTCCACACATGTTCCACACATGTTCTGCCTGCAGCTCTTCTTCTCCCTTTCCACCAAGCTAATTGCATTTGTGTTTCAGAGTCGAATTTTAAATGTTTCTTCCGAAGAAAGACTGCCAAGACTGTCAATCCTCCTGCTTCTTCCTTCCCAAGTCCTGGATTTCTCATCATTCTCACAGCATCATAGGTCTTTGTGTCTACCATGACTTCGGGGACGTAAATGTCATGAGGCTAAGGTCCTGCTCTCTCCTGCTTACTCTACTTTAGGTTCGGTTCCTACAGATAGTGGGAACTCAAACGTATTTAAAGTAGTAAAGGATCATGTATGCTCTGCTTTGATGGGTGTCTGGTAATCCACCTTAATATGTTAAATGGATGATTTCATCCTCAAAAAGTCCATTTTCCATTCTCCTGCTGTTATATACATACCATTGTCCTTTCAGCTGTCCAGCCAGGTCCTGGCGGTTACTCTTGATCCTTCTTCTCCCTTACACACCTCCACATCCAGTCTAACAACAAATTCTGCCTGTGCATCAATGCATCTTCTGTTTACTTTTCAATTTTTTCTTTTGTTGAAAATTAATTTTTCATACAGCATATTCTGATTATGGTTTCCTCTCCCTCAACTCCTCGCAGTCCCTCCTGACTTTCCTCCCCACCCAGGTCCAAATCTTTTAGAACAGGCATCTGAGGAATAATAATAAGATAAAACACTGAAACCAAACCAAAACCAAACAAAAAACAAAGCTAGAATAAGACAAAACAAACAGTTGAAAAGGAGTCAAAGAGAAAGAGCCAGAAATTCATATAGATGCAGAGACACACTTGTTCCCACACATAGGAATACCATAATAACATAAAACTGGGAGCTATAACATATACACAGGGGTCCTGTAAGGTAGAAAGAAAGCCTGACAGTATATTGTGAGACAAGAACCTCCGAAGATGCCACTAATGTGTGTGTGTGTGTGTGTGCGTGCGTGCGTGCGTGCGTGCGTGCGTGCGTGCGTGCGTGTGTGTGTGTGTGTGTGTGTGTGTGTGTGTGTGTGTGTGTTGACCATCTACTGCTGGGCATTGGACCTGCCCTTAAGAGTGGTTCATTTTCTACTAAAACTCCATTAGAGGACTAATATTAATTTGTAATTGGAGTTACCATCTGGGTTTTGATCCTCTGGTTACCGCTCCCACCCCCCATCCATCCATAACTATCTATTCCTTTTACCCTTCCTACAGAGTTACCTTCCCCTTGTCTCCTCGTACTGTATACCTAGCCTCGGTGGTTCTACAAATAGTAGCTTGCTTATCAATGACTTAACAGCTAACATCCACGTAGGAGTGAATACATACCACATTTATCTTTTCAGGTCTGGGATACCTTACTCAGGGTGATTTTTCATAGCTCCATTCTGTTTACCTACAAATTTCATGATTTAATTTTGTTTTAACAGCTAAGTAATAATACTCCTTGTATAGATATACCACATTTTCTCTATCCATTTGTCTGCTGGAGGACATATAAGTACTTTCCAATTTCTGGCTATTATGAAGAGGGAAGTAACAAATATTGTTGAGCAAGTGTCTCTGAGATAGGATGAATCATTCTTTGGGTGTATCCTCAGGGTGGTATAGATGGGCTTTTTTTTTTTTTTTTTTTTTTTTTTTGGTTTTTACGAGACAGGGTTTCTCTGTATTGTTTCGGAGGCTATCGGTCCAGCCTGGCCTCGAACGCACAGAGATCCGCCTGCCTCTGCCTCCCGAGTGCTGGGATTAAAGGCGTGCGCCACCACCGCCCGGCTAGATGGGCTTTAAGGTAGGTCTGTTCCCAGCTTCCTAAGGAACTGCCACATTGATTTTCATAGTGGCTGTACATGTTTACACTCCCACTAGCAGTGAATTAGTGTTCCCCTTACTCCACATCTTCCCAGCATGAGCTGTCATTTGTTCTATTGATCTTACTTATTATGACTGATGTAAGATACAAGTCTCAAAGTAGTTTTGATTGCATTTCTCTGATGACTAAGGATGTTGAATGTTTTTGTTTTTGTTTTTTTTCAGTGCGTCTTCCTCTTTTGAAAATTCTCTGTTTAGATCTGCACTCCACTTTCTAACCTGCTTGTTGGTTTCCTTGATGTTTATTTTTTTAAGTTCTTTATTGGATGCATAGTTGGTAAAAAGCTGCTGGTTTGTCTAAATGATGGTGTTCTTCATCATAAGAAGCTTTTTGCTTTCATAAGGTCTGATTTATTAGTTGTTGATTTTAATCTCTGTGCTTCTGGTGTTCTGTTAAGAAAGTCTTCTCCTGTGCCAATGCATTCAAGGCTATGCTCTACTTTCTCTTCTATCAGATTCTGTGTTTGGTTGGATTTTGAGGGTTTTGATCCATTTGGAATTAGATTTTCGAAGGGTGATAGATATGGATTGATTTGGATTTTTCTACATGAGTTTGACCAGCACAATTTTTTCAATTTGTTGAAGATGCTGTCTTTTTGTCCAGTGTGTATATATTGAGAAATTTATCCATTTCTTTTAGATTTTCCAATACAGTGAGCACAGGCTTTTGAAGTATGTCCTACTCAATCTCTGGTCTTCCTCAGTGTTATGTCCTTCTTTTCATATCTAGTTCTGTTAATTTGGATCTTCTCTCTCTGCCTTTTAGCTAATTTGGATAAGGGTTTGTCAATCTTATTTTCTCAAAGAATGAACTTTGTTTCATTGGTTCTTTGTATTATTATTGTTTGTTTCTATTTTATTGATTTCAACCATGAGTTTGATTAATTATTAGATTACTGCTGTCTACCCCTTTTGGGTGTGATGCCTTCTTTTTGTTAGCTGGGCTGTTAAGCTCCAAATACGAGAATTTTCAATAAATTTTATGTAGGCACCAACCCTACAAGCCTGGCCTCTTAGAATTCCCTTACACCATATCCTTGGGCATGTTGTGTTTCATTTTCATTGAATTCTAAAGTTTTTAATTTATTTCTTAATTTCTGTCCTGAACTTTAGTTGTTGTTGTTTTGTTTTGATTGTTTTTGTTGTTCGTTTTTTCAAGTGGCTGTCCTGGAACTTGCTCTGTACATCAGGCTGGCCTCAAACCCTCAGTTCTGCCTATCTTTGCCTCCCAAGTGCTGGGATTAAAGGTGTGCACCACCACTGTCCAGCTTCCTGACTTAGTTTTCATTCAGTAAGGAGTTGTTCAGTTTCCATGAGTTTGTTAGATTTCTGTTGTTGTTGATACCCATCTTTTATTCACAGGATATGATTTCAATTTGTTTCTCATATCCGTTGAGATTTGCTTTGTGAACAAGTTTCCATGAGCTGCTGAGTAGAAGCATATTCTTTTTTATTTGGGTGAAATGTTCTGTAAACATTTGTTAAGTTCATTTGCTTATGACATCTGTTAGCTATTTAATTTTTGTCTATATGACCTGTTTATTGGCAAGAGTAGGGAAATGAAGTCTCCCAGTATCACTGTATGGGGGTCAATACGTGATTTAGGCTGTAATAGTACTTCTTTGATGGGCTTGGGTGCCCTTGTGTTTGGTGCATAGATATTAAGAATTACAACATCCTCTTGGTGAATTTTTCCTTTGATGAGTGTAGTATCCTTCTCTATCTCTTCTGATTAGTTTTTGTTTAACATCAATTTTTGTTTGATATTTAAATGGCTACAGTAGCCTCCTCTTTAGGTTAATTTGCTTGGAGTATCTTTTCTAATCAGTTTGCTCTATGGTTAACACCTTGATATTACGGTGTGTTTCTTGGAAGCAGCACATGGATGGTACAGTTTTTACATTCATTGTTAGTCTGTGTCATTTTATTGGGCAATTGAGACCATTGATCTTGAAAGCTATTAATGAGCAGTGGTACTGGCTAGTTTTACGTGAACTTGACAAGAGCTAAAGTCATCTGAGAGGAGGGAGTCCCAATTAAGAAAATGCCTCAGTAACATCCAGCTGTAGGGCATTGTCTTCGGGATTAACAGAGGAGGGACCAGCACGTTGTGGGTGGTGCCATCTCTGGGCTGCTAGTTCTATAAGAAAGCAGACTGAACAAGCCATGAGGAGTAAACCAGTAAGTTGCGCTCTTCCATGGCTTTTGCCTCCAGGTTCCTGCCCTGTTTGTTCCTGTCCTGACTTCCTTCTATGATGAACAATGGCATGGAAGAGAAAACCAAATAAACCCTTTTCTCCCCAAGTTGCTTTTGGTTGTGGTGTTTCATCACATCAATAGTAACACTAAGACAAATTGGTACCAGGATAATGGCGTGTCATTGTGACAGACCTGGCCATGTTGTTTTGGGGAGGATTGCGGTAGGACTTTGGAGCTTTCGACTAGAAAAGCCGTTGAGTGTGCAAAACTTGTGAGCTGACCTACAGAAGCCTGGAGGATAATGGAGGCAATGCAGACTGGGGAGGACTGGCTTCTGAAGGTGCAGTCACTTAAAGGCTCCAGCAGGTCTGGTTGCTGTTTTGAGAATCTGTGGTTCTGGTTAGTTGGGACAGGACCAGCTATGATTAAGAAGAGAGCAGAACCAGAACCACTGAAGTAAATCTTTGCTTTCCTGGAACAATTGATGATCTTCAGCTGGGGCTAAGAAATTAGCAGTGACTGAGAAGAGACCAGCCTCAATGAGGTGGTGTTTCCTCAGATTCAGCACTCAGAAGCTGTGCTCCAGAGGTGGCCAAGGTTGTATCTCATATTTGCATCTGAACTTGGTAGTGTGAGAGTCACCTGGGGCGCTGGTTTTGAAGGCATGAAGGGGTCACAAGGAGCAGCTGAGACTTGGCACTGTGTGGTGGGGCTAGCTTCCCTGAAGAGAGCGCAGGAGAGGCTATTGGTGAAAGTAAAGCCCAGTTTTATAAGAGACCCCAGAATTTTGGAGATTCCAGTGCCATAGGAAGACCACCAAGAACTGCAGCAGCTGTGGAATGGAGGCTGCCAGAGCTTGAAAGACAAGCTGTGTATGCTGCAGAGGGCAGAACCAGAGAAGTGAGCCAAGCCCTTTGGAGAAGCCTGGAAGAGCATGTGTGAATCCCAGATAGTGGACATTGAGTGATTTCCACTGTTTGAGTTTGGTTTTGCATTGACTTGATTGTAACTGTTTTGACTTTACAAGTGCTCATAGTTGAGAGACTGAATTTTTAAGGAGACTTTAGGTTTCAAAAGAGACTTTGGATTTTTAAAGAGGTTGAATTTTAAAATGGTTATTGTTCGTACTCAAGCATCTGTATTGGCCTGTCCTTAGGGTTCTGCAGGATACACTGTCAGCTGCAGCCACTAAGAACACAACTTGTGCACGATCACTACATTCCCTTTTAAAAGGGCCCTGCCCACCCCCCATTTTTCTCTATTTTTGTCTCTCTGCTTTTCTTCCTGTCTGTCTCTCCTTCTCCCTCCCTCCCTTTCTCCTTCCCCCCACCTCTCCTCTTACACTGTTGCCAGCCCCAGAGGCTGGTCTCCTCTGCCCTCCCCCTTTTCCCATTCACTCCCCCCCAATAAAACCCCTCCACCTCAGCTCTGTTTCAGGGCGCCATTCTCTCGTTGCTCTGCCTTTTAAAATTAGAGCAGTTAGCCTCTTCAGGTTGATGTTGTCCTTCTAGCACCTTGTGTAGGGCTGTATTTGTAGATAGTTACTATTTGTATTTGGTTTTATCATGGAATATCTTTCTTCATCTATCATGATTGAAAGTTTTACCAGGTATAGTAGTCAGTTCTGGCATCTGTAGTCTCTTAGAGTTTATAGAACGTCTGTGTGTCCAGGTTCTTCTGGCTTTTAGAGTCTCCATTGAAAAGTCAGGTGTTAGCCAGGCATGGTAGCACACATCTTTAACCCCAGCATTTGGGAAGTAGAGGCAAGAGGACCTTTGTGAGTTTGAGGCCAGCTGGGTTCCAGGACTATTGCATAGAGGAGTAATCACACACACACACACACACACACACACACACACACACACACACACACACACACACACATATATATATATCATACAAAAAAAGAAAAAAGAAAAATTCAGATGTAAATAGGTCTGCCTTTGTATGTTACTTGGTCATTTCCCCTTGTAGCTTTTACTATTCTTTCTTTGTTTTGTGCATTTACTGTTTTGATTATTGTGTCAAGGGACTTTGGTGGCTGAAATAAAGGGATCAGGTGGTGAAGGAGGCTATAGAAGAAGAGCTGCATGGTCTGCTGGAGATGAGGGCAGAGTGGAAGGGGATGCGACAGCAGGTGGCCTGCTATAGAGCTGGGCGTGAGGCTGGGGGTGGCACTGGATTTGGAGGAGAGGAGACAGAATGAAGATTGCCTTCCTCCCTCCCTGGCCAGCATCTCAATTTACTTTTAAATTTAACATTTTGATGATTTTACATACATATGAAATATGTTGTGAAGATACTCACTCTACTGTTAAGAGAAGCTTTTTCTTTGCTAGCTGCTTTGGTTTATCACCTGCCAGTCGCCTGGGCTCTGCCTCGATGTAGTCCCCAAATAAACACACAAGACGCTGTATTAATTATGAAGCTGTTGGCCTTGCTTGTTTCTAACTGGCTAGCTCTGACTTAAGTAATTACCCCATAATTGTTAATCTAAGTATGTCTCTTACCGGAGAATAGTTCCAGGCTTCCTACCCCAATGGCGGTTACATCTCGACTCCTTGTCTTTCTCCTTCCCAGAATCCTCCTGGACTCCTAGTCCCTCCTATCTTGGTTCCCTATAGGCTCAACAGTACTTTATTGACAAATGCACAGGACTTCCCCCAACAATCTACCTTCTTAACTTTCAGCCCTGTCCCTCTACACAGACCCCCTCCTACTCTCATGGCTCTCTCTCTGTCTCTCTCTCTGTCTCTCTCCCTGTCTCTCTGTCTCTCTCCCTGTCTCTCTGTCTCTCTCTGTCTCTGTCTCTCTGTCTCTCTCTCTCTCTCTCTGTGTGTGTGTGTGTGTGTCTTCTGCAGGTAGCCATGGCTGCTATGTAGTCACGATTACCTTGACCATGCCATTTCCAGAAGGCAGGGTTTCACAAGACCACTCTATCCCCCAGCTCTTACAATCTGACTGCCCTCTTTTCTGTGATGTTTGCACAGACCTTGGGATGAGTTAGATGTCCCATTTAGGGCTGAGCACCCAGCAGTAATCCACTCTCAGCATTTTGATGTGTTGTGAGTCTCTGTAAAACCATAACCCCTGGAAAAAGAAGCCCCATGGCCAGCGTGGATGGCAGTGCTGGTCTTTGTTCTAGCAACGTGTCCCCTGGGTGGCTATAGCTAATTTACGAAATGTTCCATTCCCTTCTTGGTTCTCTTTCATTTGTTTTACACAAGCAGCATGAAGAAGGACTTTACAAAGTTGAGAGGAAACAATACTATTCTTCTGCTCTTGAATGTCTTTTCAGTCACAGCCCACAGTCAGAGCCTGATGGTTCTGATCCCATCCCCTCCTGTTCTGCCTCTGCTTCAGTCACCTCAGCTAGTGTTAGGGCAAGGAAAGCCCTACGCCTTTTCTTTTTCCAGCCTATCCTCTTTGCCTGTAAGACTCCTCATCTAGCTCCTTAGAGGGATGCTTCCTTCTTGTTCTTCCCATTTAATTTATTGATTAACTGGTTGAATGACTATAGGGCTGAGAATTAAGCCTAGGACCTTGTGTGCTAGGCAAATGGTCTTTCAAGGAGCTATAATTCTAGCCTGCAACCTCAATTTGAAAACACTTCCAGAAGGAAGCTACCTACCAGCCACTCCCTGCTAACCACAACTAATGACAGCACCTTGACCATTTCCTTCTTAGCATCCATAAGTGTAATTCTGCATTCGCTAATTTGTCTTTTTGTTACTTTCAGTTCTTTCACTGTAATGTAAGCTCCATTATGCTTCCTCTGTGTGTGTGTGTGGGCGGGGCTGTTTCTCATGTGTAGAGTGTACTATATGGGCATACATGGATGGGTATGAATGGGTGAGTAGGTGCTCACACAGAGGACAGAGTATGTCATCAATACTGTTATCAGCGCCCCATTATTTCCCTTGACACAGAGTCTTTCTCTGAACTTGAAGCTAGGCTGTGGCCAACAGACCCCAGCAATCCTCTTATTTCCAATCACTAGAGGTGTGTACAGCCAAATTCATTTTTAATGTGGGTGCTGGGATCTGAACTCAGGCCCTCATGCTTGTGTAATAAGCAATCTTATCCACCGAGACATCTTTCCAGCTCCCGTGCTATGTACAATAAGCCTATTTTAATATCAGCACATAACATGTTCCATAAACATGGGTAATCAGATGACTGAATATGATTCAGGGGACACTGGAGTACAGGTGAAGTGAAAGGGTGTTCAGTCTTTTTCACACCTGGCTTGAAATTACTCAAACACCAGTTCCCTCTGCCTTGGTCAACACAGATTGATGTGGACACTGCCACCAGGAATCGGTCTGGTGGGCATGGAGGTCAAGCTCTCACCCCAGTCTCCACCAAAGCAGATACAGCCTTGGTAGTTGGCACAGGCTGTGGTCCCATCCTGGCAAAGAAGGGAGATGTCTGAAACTTTGGGTGCCACATGGGAGAATTTGAAGGTTCTAAAGATTCTGTGAAGTGAGGATAGAGGCAGGGCTAAAATCATTCGTCTTGGGAGAGTTGTGGCTGGGGCCATGAGGGCTTTGTCTATGTCTTTCAAGCCTTTGCTCTGCCTTGGGGACCTCTCTGAGTTAGCTTTTGACATTCACTACATTTAGAACAGTCATGGCAATCAGTCAACAGTGGCAGGTGACACTGGGAGGCCAACAAAGCTCCGGCTCCACTGGTGGCAGTGGCCACAGTTTTATGAAGTCACTTTGGAAGTGCATTAAAAAGTGGATACAAAGGGGCTTGAGCCCATCCAGCTGCTGCAGAAACCCTTCAGGTATTTATGTCAATGACGACATCAACAGCCTTAATGTGTCGCAGGTGGCTGCCTTCTGGGTTTTTTTTTTAAAGCATTCTCACAAGGCAATCCAATTTAAGTATACATTTGGGGCAAATTCTAATCCTTTGTGGCTCTATGGGGGATGCAAATTCATTAGTGAGAAGGCACAGGGTTCTCCGAAAGAAAGAATTGTCGGCTAGTTAAGAAGTCAACCTAATGGTCCATGAGTCCTACATCCTGTTTCTGCTCTGTTTGTCCTCGGATTACTTCTTTCCATGGGAGTCCTGGATGATGGGAACAGGCGCACAGAGAGCCTCATGTGCCAGTCTTGTCTGAAACCCAGCCTCATCAGGTTCATAGCCTCAGTCCTTGAATCAGTGCAAGTTTGATTTCAGGGGAGCTGTTTCCCAGGCTTAAGCAGCAGTAAGATGTTTCTGGCACATTCCTTTCATCTCTGCATACACTCCCACGAGCCTTACCTTTGTCCTTCAGTTTAGCATTACACACAGCCCCTTCCAACGTAACACCCATAGCGTAGTGTCCCTCTCTGTTTTGAAACTTTGATGTCTTGTGTCTTTTCAAGAATATTTATCTTTTTTTCTTTTTAAGTTGGTAAACCTCATTCCAGCCTTCATCTCGTACTGGAACCCTGCACCCATGAGTCAGGAACCTTGTTCCAGACTCTGTTCTTTTTCTGGACATTGCCATTGTTTCTCAGGGTAAATCTTAGCCTTCCTGTCTGCCTGCCTAGCTTTCTGTTGTCTGGCCACAAGAGCCAGTCAGGGACTAGAATCTTAGTTTTGAGCCTCAAACTGGGAGGTGAAACCCAGCTATTTGTCTTTAAAAAATGCAGATTCGATTTCCTGCTGGCCTCAGCATCTGAGTTTCATTTTGTTCTCAATCTTCATTGCATCCCTCCCCCTCTGCATGTGAGAGAGATGAGTGTATCGGCATGTATAGAGCATACATACCAGAGCTTTTGACCCCTCCTGTGTGTGTGTGACTGGGGCCAAAGGAAGACATTGGGTTTTCCCCCGTAGAACTCTGTGCCTTATTCCCACAAGACAATCTCTCAGTGAATCTGCAGCACACTGCTTTTCAGCTAGGCTGGAAGCTTGCAGGCGCTAATGAGCTTGTCTCTACTCCCTTCCACTCTCTGTGCTGTGTGACAAGTACACATGGCCATACTTGGCTTTGCATATTTCAGTGCTAAGGGTCTAGCTCAGGTCCCCAGACTTGTTTGGCAAATGCTTCTTACCGCCCAGCCATCTTCCCCGGCCCTGCGCTATCTTCCTGGTTCCTAATTTCCGTGTCACGTGGCTTTGAGCTCTCCATCTCGACCATCCGTGTGCTTGCTGACTCTCCCCCCCCACCTGTGCCTGGTTTCCACACCTGGAGACGGTGCTCTGTTTACAGACAGTGCTCTCAGCTCATTGTTGAATCTTTGCCTTTGCTCTCTTTCCTGGCCTCATTCCTCCCAGCACGCTTTTTTTTCAGACTCTCTGGATGTCCTTTTAGGCACCTGGTAAAATTAGGCGATTCTGTGACCTTTGGAAGCTCACAAATTGTATTAGTTACTCTTCTGTTGCTCTGATAAAAGGGCGTTACCAAGGAAACATATAGAAGAAGGCTTCATAAGGATGAGTCCATAATGACATCACCAAAAGTGTCTGGCATGGTGGCGGGAGCAGGAAACAGGAGGCAGATAGAGAAGTAGGCATAGGACAAGGCTGTATACTCTCAAAGCCCACAACACCCAGGGGCAAACATCGTCCCCCAAGCCTCCCTAATAGTACCCTAATCAGAGACCGAGTGTTCAAATGCCTGAACCTATGGGGGAACGTTTCTCATTCTAACCACTGCACAGATCTCAATCCGTTGAAGTGATCTAGACTGAAATTCAGAATTATTATCAGAGGGCCATAAGAAGCAGCAAAGTCCAAGGAAAATAGTTGTGTTCTGGTCAAACTAATTGAGAGGAGTGACCCAAATAAAACCCTTCATATATAGGTCTAAAAACCGTTTTCCAAGTTATTAGAACCATCTCATCCTATTGTATGAAATAGGAATCTCTTCAGCAACATCCACAACTAGGATAGCCTAACTACTTTGTCCGGTCTTTGGAACTCCATTTGCAAAGATCCAACACATCTCAAGTGTCCCACTGGCCCCTGGCTGGTTAGATTGTTAGACAGTTGTTCAATGGACTGGTTTTTCTTTGTTCCTATTCAAGTCCAAATTATACTTAAGAATTTATTTCTCTCTCGTGTTAATAAGAGACACTTTTAGAGGTCCATGAAATAGTTCGTGAAATTGAATATCATGACCTGATTCCCCATTCAGTAGAAGTCACATGTATGAAAACCGATTTTCCTCAGAAGAGAGATGGGGTAGAGTTAGATACTTACAAGAACTCTGAATCCTCAAGTATCCCATGTTCTCCGGGGAATCTTTAGAAGTAGTGAAGGTGGTTCTAGTTCTTAAATGGCTGAAGATGCGTTGGTTGTGGGCAGAACTAAGCAACATCAGGTCAGGAGCCAGGCTCTCAGGGCCGGCCTGACGAGCAGGATGGTTAAAGCTGGACTGGAGGGTAGAAGGAGAATCGAGTGAGGGATCTGCCTGCCAGGTGAGGGGTACTTGTGAAACCTGTGATCAGAACCAGGCCGAAGCAGCAGAATGTGAGGTGGAAACTGAAGAAACAATTGGCCAACATGAAGGTAATGCTGCTTAAGATTTCCCAGTGTGTTGGTAGTAGGATTGTCTGTTTGGAAGGTCAAAGGTCATCTGAGGAGGTGTCAGTTCTAGATGCCCAGCATCTACTAGGATGAGCCAATCAACAGGGGTAATGCACCCTCACATCATGTTTAGGCATGGGTTTGAAAGACATGGGTTCCAATTTCACTACTTATTTGGATGTGTTTGGAGGGAAAAGGTCACCCTCTCAGAGTCCGGATTTTCCATTTTTTTTTAGAAACAAGCTTGCTTCACATGTCAATCCCAGCTCCCTCCCCCCCCCACTAGACCTCCCAGTCCCCCACCCAATCTCCACTCCCATCCCCAGGGAGGGTGAGGCTGATTTTCCTTTTTAAGAAACAACAGAACACAGTTAATGAAGGCAGAGGATGAGTTTAGGTGTCTTTGAGCATGGGGCAGGCTTGCTACAGCAGTTACAGCTTCCTAAAACAAGGAGGTCTTAGAAGCCCAAGAGGAAAATTTAGCAATTTGCTCCTCACCAGATGTCAGCTGCCTAGGGAGGGCAGGGCAGCGAGAGGCTGCGCTTTCCTGTGTAGATCTGCTCAAGGGTTTTGTGTCATGTTTTGTCAGCTGCTAATAATGGAAGTTCCTGCCAAATATGAATTAATAATAACACTAAGTCTAAACTTTTCCTGGCTGCCTTTTAGCAGTAAGCCACGGGGCCTAATGGCATGTCCTTTTCTACAGTTTGCCTTTGTGACTCCAGGTCAATATATCATACAGCTCTATAGGTCTCCTAGGCTTCCCCTGACCCACCATATGTTACCATGGAAGAAAGATTGCTATTTTTTTAATGCCTTTTGTTTATAGAACAGTTTTAGATTTACAAAACACAGTTCAGTGGGTAATCATAGGCAGCGACCCCCACTGCTGGTCCTTCATAGTATGTTAGTATTTGTGAATCAGGATGCATTATTAGTGGAAGTTCTTATTTTATTTAGATTTGCTTAATTTTCCCCTTAAGTTCCTATCCTATTCCATAATCCCATCTAGGGTCACAAACTGTCACACTCCTTCGGTTATGCCCTCTTAGGCTCCTCTTAGGTGTGACAGAGTCTCACTGGTATGGTTTGATTGTGATATGTCCCCACAAGCTCGTGTTTGAACACTTGGTCCCCAGCTGGGGATGCTGTTTGGGGATGCTGTTTGGGGATGCTGTTTGGGGATGCTGTTTGGGGATGCTGTTTGGGGATGCTGTGGGATCCCAGGGAGGTAGAACCTAGCTGGCAGACAGCTTGAGGGTTCACCTATGGTCCCATGCACTGCTTCCTGCCCACCCCTGGGATGCAACCATCCACTGTAAACTCTGACCGCCATCAACTGACCAACGCCAGCCTCCATGCTTTCCTGGTCTCAACACACCCTCTAAGTTTGTGAACCAACACAAACTTCTCCCTTAAGTTGTATTGGTCAGGACTTTGTCACTAATACTCTAAATTTCCTGACGTATTTCATAGGATGTGCCTTTTCTGGAACGTGCCTGATGCTTTCCTGGTTGTCTGTGGATGTGGGTTTCAGAGAAGAGTGCAGTTGTGAGGGGCCATTCCCACTGTGGCTTATCAAGGTTCATGCAGTAGCATGTTTAGTCGCTGTTGGTAATCTGGTCACTTGTGTGAGCCAGTGCTTTCAGCGAGGTGGGTTTCTTCACAGCAAAGGTGTCCTTTCTACCTTCTTCCTTCTGCCCTTTCTTTCCCATTAAGGATCCATTTACAGTTATTATATATTTTAGATTGCCATCCAATCCTACTCCAATTTTTGTTCGAATTGTTCCATCTTTGGGCATTGGTTGCTCTTTCCGCTGGCTCCCACGTCCCTTTGTAGCATCTCCCTGTGATGCTTAATTTTGGTTGGCAGCCCGATTGGATGAAGAAACACTAGGCCTTGGTAGTCCTCATGCTTGGGTGTGTCAATGACAGGCTTTGGGATTAGCTGAGGAGGAAGAGACATTGGATTTGGGAGATACTGTCCTATAAACTTGGACCCTGCATGGAGCAAAAGGGAGAAAGGAGCACCAGCATTTTCTTGTCTCAGCTTCTTGATCTGCTGAGATGTGAGGAAGCAGCCTCCTGTGGCCACAGGCAGGAGGTGGCCCAACTGTTTGCATATTTTCCCCATCACAAGGAAGTATGAGCCCAAATACACCATCCTTGAAGTTGTGCCAGACATTCTGTCCCAGTGATGAGGAAAACAGCTAATATACTCCTTTGTTGTGGGCTTTTGCTTTTGTCTTGGGGACACTTCTTTGCTTTCTTATATTATTGCAGAGGCCATAGGGAGAGGACTCAGTGGATATAGTGCTTGCTGTTTAAGTCTGAAAATCTGAGTTTGGATCTTCAGAACCCACACCAAAGAAGCTGTCTGTGGGGCCAATGAAATTGCTGAGTAAGTAAAGGCATTTGCCACCAAGCCCGACAACTGATCTCAGTTCAGTCTCTGGATCCTACATGGTGGAGGAAGAGAACCAACCCCAGCAAGTTGTTCTCGGACTGCCACGCCTACACCATGGTCTGCAAACACCCACCCGCCCACATGCATGACAAATACATGTAAAAATGAAAAGTTGTGAGTGGCAGTGTGTACCTGTAACACCAGTTCTAGAGGGAAGGCAGAGGTTGAGACAGGCAGATCTCAGGCTATCTCTGGCTAGCGAGCATAGGCAAAAATAGAAAGCTCCAAGTTCAGTGAGAGACCCTGTCTTAAGCACATGAATACCTGTACACACATATGTACAGCAAATATACACAACAAACATCACAACACACACACACACACACACACACACACACACACACACACAGAGAGAGAGAGAGAGAGAGAGAGAGAGAGATAGAGAGAGAGAGATTGAAAGAATAATTCCTGCCCTAATCTGAGAACCAGCCGTTTCCCTGGGAGCCTGTGGTCCTTTGTCGGAGAACAATGATGATCTAAGATCTGAGCATCAGGCTTGCTTGTTGCAAGGTTGTCAGGGCCTCTGAACTCTTCGGCTGTCAGAGCAAGAAAATATGCACTTATATGCTTGGCCATGTGCTAACACATACTCATTAATCCTTTGATACATAGCTGTATCATGTACATTAAGCTATGTATGAAAGAATTCTGATGTTTCCAATCCTAATTTATTACCATTTTTATTATTTTAGACTCCTCCCCTTAGGCTTTTGTACTGTAATGAGAAAACTACCTTTTGCCACCTGCAATCAACTTAATTCCTTGCCCAAGTCTAATATGTGTGTATAGTGACTTCAGAAATAGTCACCCCCAGTCAAGTTCTTTAAAATTGTTTCCTCTTGCCTTTCTTACTCTCCATCCACTTCCTAAATTACTGTGAATGGCAACCCATCTCTTGGCGGGGTTGTTTCACCCATCTTTATCTTACAGTTCACATTCCTCTGTTGTATTTTTACCTCCTACATAAGCTTCCCCCCAAAATAATTATATTAAAGTAAATTTTATTCGTTGTGCTGTTCAAAAGGTTCAGTGAGTTTTACCAAGAGAATAGGTCTATATACCCACAATCTAGGGTGATATTATGTCATTAACCTAAAACACCCAGTGCTTTACATATTCAGGTACAAACCTTAACATTCTGATCCTTTCATTGTCAGTACAGTTTTGTCTTCTCCAGACTATGATGTAATTAGGATCGCACAGCATGTAGCTCTTTCAGAGCGGCTTAGTCTTGGTTTTGTTTTCTACATTAAGTATGTATTTAAGAGTCCTCTATGTCTTTTCTTTTGGCCTTCATCGCACATTCCTCATTGCAGCTGGATGACGCCCAGCTGTGCCGATTTACCACTGTCGATCCATTCCTCCTCCGAAGGATATCATGGCTCTATTCTGTTTGATGCTATCATAGAAAAAGCTACTGTGAACATTAAAAAAATTCAGTTTCACACTTCTCTGTGGACTGGAGAAGCCCACTTTAACCCTTTGTAGTCAGCCCTGCTCCCCTGCTGAGCCCTGGCCAATTTTGACATTCTTGGAATTTTATGTAAATGTAATCCTCACAGCCTTGTGTGTGTGACTTTTTTCACTTAGCTTTTTATGCGGTCCATCCATGTTGTTTCATGGGTGGTTTCTTTCGGCTGCTGTTTGGCATGCTATAAGAACTTGGCACCAATCTTGCCTTCAACTGTTGTTGCTGTTAATGTGTATGTGCATGGGGGGGGGCTGCTAATGGCAGTGGTAATGGTTGCCTATGTGTCCCCAACTAGGTCCCTTGAAAAAGTCCAATACTGTCTGTTCAGGCCAAGAAACAATATGTTCCTTTGGGATATGGATTAGTACCATCATCCATCATTTTCAACAGTTTCTAGGAGGGAAGTCCAAACTAATGATGAAATCTAGAAAGAACTAGAGTTAAATGACAATAAAATACTTATGTCAATGTGTATTAGTATAATTGTACAACTAACTACACACACACACACACACACACACACACACACACACACACACACACACAGTTGCTTCTGTCCCTGTGTTCATATGGATGGAACTTCATTGCCCTCAGTCAAATTGGCAATTCCTTCTTTAGCCTCAAGGGCCTCACTGGGTAAGGAGCCCCTCAAGGGAACCAGGCTGCCTTGCATCAGTAAAGAGTTTAAAAGCTATGCTGCCTGCTGTGCCCTGGACCACGAGAGAGGAACACACAAAGGGAAAACTGAACTTCAATCATCAAGTTTGTAAATGCCACGAATGAAACAGTGTTACTTCATTTTAACACTTTCCTGGAGACACTATCCTCTTCTGAGTCTTCAGAGGGATTTAATGTTGATCTTTTAGAAATGTTCTTTTCTTCTGAAAAGCAAAATTTGTCATGGAAACAGAAGCAAATGTAAAATTGTGTGGGCATTAACAGTTCCCCAGACTAGTTAGAACTTTCAGATTCTGTCCTTGTTTTTCAGTGGCGGTGATGATGGAGGCAGGAGGGCGGGAACAAGGGTGGAGGGGATGTTTAGGGCATTATCTAGAAGGGAGTTGTCCAAATTTCAACCCGCAATCTGTATTTCAGTGTGCTTGTGCCTCAGGGAGACAGACTAAAAGTAGAATACAGACAAGTGTCTGCATAATACATAATATCTACATACATGTGCACTAATAACCGTACACACAAATTTTCATTGGGATTACATTTGAATAATCTTAATTGAGGCTTATTCTCTCATTCAGTGCTAATAAGGTTTGAAAGTGGTTCGTTGCCACCCAAATTCCTGTTGAAATTTAACTGTGGCTGTTACAAGCTAGGAATTGGGGACAGGAATAAAAGGTAACTCAGCTAACTGAAGCCAGTATCAGAAGCCAGACCAATGCTGACACTATGCAGCCAGACCGTGAGCCAAAACCAAGTACCTTTACTTCAAGATGCATCTGCCTTAGTTTACCATCATAACAACAGAAAAAAGGGCTAATGCTGGAGAAATCGTAATTATTGTGGGCCCCAAGGTGTTGTTTTATTGTCCCCTCCACCTTCCATGGACCACACCCTTCTGCAGGGCTCAGTTGCTGGCCATTCTGAGCAATTCAACTGGACCGGGGAGACAGAGAGAGCTGGCGTTTCTCCAAAGCAGTTGTCTCTTCTCTTCCCCACTTTCGGTCCACTTTTCAGTCAAGCAAAAAGTATTGACTTTTACTCTAATTCCCCAAACTGGACTGGAAAACATGATTATAAATGTCTTTCCCTTTCTCAAGATTTATCTACAAAAGTCAGAAGTTAAATCGGCCTCCTCAGGGGGGAACCAAGACCTCGTAACCCTCTGTAGGATAATAAAATAGATTAGATGGGAGATAGTTCCGATTAGTATCTTAATTTTGCCGATGAGAAGCTTGAGCCCTGAGCAGTTGGGAGGTTCTCAGTCTCGCAGCTGGCCCGTGCCCAGCTGGGGCATGGATTCGTTCCCCGGTCTCTCAGGCCGACATTCTTTCTACTCTGCTGTGCTTCCTTCTTGAGGAACAGCAGCAGAACCCCGTAGTGCGAAAGTAGCGCCTACATCTGCTACTTACGTTTCTTAAGAGTTAGATTATGGACACAAATAACGTCACTCGTTATTTATTTAAGACCACACTCATTTTAGACAACATGAAACTGAGGAGCCAGCTAATGCTTAGTGCTTCTTACAGGGCGAGGCCTCTCAATACAGGCATCTGAAGGAGGAATGGCACTCACGAGAAACGAGCAGCCTCGTTCAATCCCTTCCCTCAGTGGGCATGGCTGCTCCACTTACATCAGGCACAGGGCCACAGGATCTACGCAGGCCCTCCCCGCTTCCCCACTGAAAAATCCAAACACCAAACACCAAAGGAAAGCAAACAAGGTGGTAACCAGCGCTGAACTCTGCTCAGTCAAACCGAGAAGCGAATCAATTTAGCATCTGACAGCGGTCCCTGCCTGCATGCTGCTTCGTTTTAGTCTAGTCTCTTCAGACTTCTCGGTGGCTCTTCATTCCTACCCAAGGAAGCTGCTTTAGTCTCCGGAACCCTGGGATCCCTGTCTCCCTTTTTAAGGTCCCTCGGTCCTGTGCATTGTTACTCAGTGCACAGGACTGAACTCCAGGGATGGATCCAGGCTTCATTTCACAGTCGAATCCCCCTTGCTTTCTGGGGATGCTGAGCGAGGACCACCTTGGCCAGGAGTCAGGACCTAGCCATATCAGAGTCTGGCTGCTTCTTCGGAAACGCAGAGTGAACATACAGGGATTTTAGCAGAGGGCCTGTTGCAGCCGTTAATTGGAAATGATGAAGTGTTTTCAAGATGAGCAACTCAGATTACAGGTTTATGATTGGACGAGAAATGAATCATTTATTTTAGGCTTGGACCGTAAAGAGAAGCAAAATAAAAGCTTGGATGATTTGTTTTTTTCCAGTTTTCCATGGTTCTCTTTACATCAGCAAAGGAGAGAGGGAGGGCACAATGGGGTTTTTAACGAGAGTGGCAATCCAACGCTATTTCCCCCTCTTCGTTGTTACATTTTCCTAGCTGCATCACTTCCATTTTATGACTCACTCAGACAATTTACTGTGTTTAAAATTACTCCGCATTCTTCCTGCAACGCTTAGGTCAACTATACATGCTATGTATACAGTGGGAAATTCTTCCTCACAGATCTGGAGAATGCTATGGACTTTGTATTTGTGTCCTCGTTGCCATGGCGACTAGGAAAGGTTAAAGCCAGGGCCTCAAATAATGGAGTGGCTGTGCAAATAAGATATCATGGCTCTATGTGCGCCTCAAGACATGCATTAGAGCGTCTTACAACCATCGTCATAAAATTCACTTTCCATTTCTATCATGTGGGTTATTGCCTGATATACATACTTGCAAAACAGCCCCTCTCCACTTAACTCCTTTCTCTGTAAATTACTGCCTCGTGGCCATTCCTCTCCAATGCTAGTCTCTGCGAATCCAGGAGAAAGGTTATCACAGATGAACAAGACACACTGATGACGATATCAACAAAGCGGGCTATATTCTTGAACCTATCCCCTTTAAAGCCACATACATGAAAATAATAACACATTCCCCTTTGTTTGTTTAAGAACTTGCTAAGTAAACTTGGGCAACACGTAACACTGACGTGTTAAACATTTACCAGCAGCAGTAACAGGCAGACCCTCCTTTTTGTTGGCTGATGGTCCCAGTTCCCACCCAGCTCAACAGTTCCTTATCCGCCTCCACTGTCCCTTGAGTTGAACTTAAGGACTGGTCCTCAACAGTGACTTTGGAAAGGGGTAGAGAATGCCAGGCCTAGGCCGCCGCAGCAATGGAGAAAACAGAATGTTCCCCACCCTCGTCTTTCCTATGTCTATTTTCAGATTCAAAAGTAGGCTGGCTAGAAAGCCTTCATCAAACTTGCCTGACCCCTCTGCCCACTACACAGGGGCAACAGAGTAAGTCCGGGGCAATAATCCGGGGCTGAACTCTCAACTTCCAGCCCAGTGCCGAAGTCTTCCACAGTCTGTTTTATTTTTTTCAAGATATTTTCATGTAGACACATAATGGACATTAAGACATAAGACTGCTTTTCAGAGTTTATGTCCTGCCTTCAATATAATCTCATAGTTAACATATTAGTGAATCCAAACTGTTTCAGCCGGTATCCTGGCCCCTCTTCTGCCATCTGGTGGAGAAATGAAAAAGCAGTGTGATTAAATAATAGACCAAGTAGTTTTTGGTTTTTTGTTTGTTACTTTATGGAAACCATAAGTGCATCTACCAGCCAGTGTTTAGGGGGCATTATATATCAAACAGTGCTCATCCGGGCACACCATAAAAACGTCACACTCTACAGAATGCTCAAATGCAGTCTTTCCCCAGGAAGACTATTAAATGTTATGGAATTGAAAGCTTTTTGACTGAGGCAACGGAACAGTCAGTAAAATGCCTGTCTCGAAATGAGGGACCTGAGTTTAATCCTTAGAACCCATTAAAAATCAAGCTGGCCATAGTGGCTTAGAAGCTTAGCACAGACAAGTGTCTCCCTGAAGCTCAATGACAAGCCAGCCTAGCATACTTGGTGTGCTCCAGGCCAGAAAGACATCCTGTATCTAAAATCAAAACAACAACAACAAAACCCACCTTTTAAAAGTGTAAGGTGGATGGTGCCTGGGTAACAACTCTCTGTGTTGTCCTCTGATCTTCACATACAACCCTGCATGCTTGTATGTCTGCACACACATAAACACATAAAGCAGAAGGAGACAAGGCTTCCTACACCAGAGCTACGAGAGAGCCACTTTTATTTATTTTAGTGGTGGGCTAATGGCACTATGCATCCAGAATACAGATGCTTTTCTAAGCAATGAGAGAGAGAGAGAGAGAGAGAGAGAGAGAGAGAGAGAGAGAGAGAGAGAGAGAGAACAAGGGGAGAGAATATTTTGCCTTAAGATGAAAAAATTGAGCATGTTAGTATTTCTTCAACCATTTTAGTCTCTCTCTTTCTCTTCCTCCCTCCCCCTCCCTCCCTCTCCCCCTCCCTCTCTTTCTCATTGAACCCAGTACCTTGGACATGCTAGGCAAGCATTCCACCGTTATGAATAATCTCTTTATGAGAAAATTATCCCTGTGTGCAGCTACACTTTTATCAAACTTATTATCATGTGATAGGTAATAGCCAAACTGTTACCCTTTGAGGAAAGTGGTAGCCTTCTCAAGTGATCTTGAATAAGCCTGATGAATTGTCCCATGGGAAACCAAATCTGAATTCCCATCTTCTTCACAAACTCATAAAAAAGAAACAGTCAGAAGTCACCTAGGAGCACCATGGTTGTTGCTAACGATCCCGTATATTCCATGTGAGTGTCCTGTATACACAGGGAGTCTGGTTGAAAGCTCTCCAGGACTGAGGACATGCTGTTTATGTTGAGAGTAGCCCGTAACTCTTGGTTTGGGCCGCTGCCACATGCTCTTAGATTTTACAGGGACATTGAAATCAGATGAAGGTACATCATGGAATTCCAGGATCATTACACATAGGGTAGTAAAAGGGAGAAAAGGTATTGGTGATATAATGGGTGCATTCCAGTGTGGCCCTTGAAATTCCACCCCTGCTTCCTGACTCCTCCACTTAGCATCCACTTGGCCGTAGTAAGGGTGAGCGTGTAGCCAGAAATAACCATCTTTGCCATTGCTGATTATAATAATCAATGGGGGACATCTTGACTACCTTGATATGGGATGCTTTTCCAAACAACATGAAAGTTTCTGTTGACCAAAAATAGACTTTAAAATTATACCTTCTAGGCTTTGCAGTGGTTTCTCAATGCCAATTTCCTCACCCCCTCCCCTCCACACCCTCCCCTCATGTTCTCATCCACTGGAGCGATGTGAAAATTCAATGCATTTTCATGCTTGACTCAAAAAAACCTGTTTATTTCTTTTGTTTTGTTTTGTTTTTCGTTTGTTTCAGTGTTTCAGTTTTTGGTGTTTGTATTTGCAGGATTTTTATTGTTTGTTTGCTTGTTTGGTTGGTTTTGGAGTGTGCACGGAGGCCTCATGTAGCATCTGCCCATAAATGGTATGCTTTGATCCTTCAGGATCAAAGTCACTGGTGATCGCCTGGAGCCAGTAGGCATTGCTTAATATTGTATGAAACTGTTTTTTTAATTGAAGTTGCTACATATAGTCATTGAGATAGTCCTACATAATGGCATGTCACTTGAAAGAAAAAGTATTAAAAAAGAGCTTGAACGCACACATTGGGAGACAGGATCCCAAACTTTGTTTTCTAAAGGAAACAAAGTATCCTGTCCCTGCTTACAGTTTTAACAACTTAAAATGTCAAAACCATGCCTTAGGAGTTTGTTCAGTAACCATTTGATTGAGTATTGAACCTGCTGCAAGCGCCTATTGAGTTTGCTGTAAACAATGGGTACATGAAGGGACCGGGGGTCACAGCAGATGATACAGGGCATCTGACCTCTAGTGTCAGGCGCCTTGATTATGGTGGTGATAGACACAGGAGGAACTAATGTCTGGATAGCATGGTCTCAAGGAGGACAGTATGATATACTTAAAAATACCTCTGAAATTTTGGGGTACATCTTGTAGATTTATGAATGTGGGATGGTTAATCTTGATTGCCAGTTTGATCAGTTTTAAGATCAGGGATGATGTGAACCTTTGAGTGTGTCTAGGAGGGCATTTGCAGGGAGAGTTAGCTGAGTCAGAAAGACTCAGCCCGAATGGAGAAGCACCGTTCCACCAGCATGAGGCAGGGTTGTTTGTAAAGGAGAAGGCCAGTCGGGTACTAGAATTCACCAAATGAAATCGAGGCTACTTCAGAAAAAAAAATCTTTACCAATCAACTGGCCAAAGCAAAAAAAACTTGAACAAGGGCGTGTGGTGGCTAATTGTCAACTTTACATAATGTAGAATCACCTAAGAATAGAGACTCAATGAGGGACTGGCTAGATCAGGCTTGCCTGTCAGTTGTCTGTGGGAAGTTTCTTTGGTTACATGTTCAGTGGTATAGAAAGACCAAGACCACTGTGGGTAGCACCATTCCCTAGGAAGGGATTTCTTGGCTTATATAAGACCAGAGAAATCTGGCTGAGGACTAGCCTTGAATTCACTCATTTCTCTCTGCTCATGACGGTGGATGTGACGTGTCCAGCTGCTTCAGGTTCCTGCTATGTTGAGTTCCCCACAAAAATGTACTGTAACCTAGGATTATAAGTTAATATGACCCGTTTCTCCTCTAGGTTGCTTTTTTATCAGATAAGATGCAGATGATCCTTGGGATGCTTGCTGTAAATTGTGGGTATTTCAGGAAGTGAATTATGGGAAATATCAACTGTGTTCAAAAATTCCAACTGGATATTCCATTAGTGGCTAGATGCCAATAATTTTAAATAATATGTTGAGCATGGTGGTGCATACCTGTGACTCCTAGTGTTCCAGGGCTGAGTCATGGGATCTGTGAGTTGTGGTTAGGAGCCAGTCCTACATGACTGAGTTCCAGATCAACCTTGGCTATGGAATGAGACTTTCTCTCAAATCTCACCCTCTAAACATCTTTCTTTTTTTATTTACGAGTGTGTTCTTGCTCATGCTTTCCTGTTTGGCTGTATGTTCACCATGTGCTTGCAATATCTGCAGAGGCCAGAACATGCTCTGTCCTCTAGAGATGGAGCTACAAGCAGTAAGAGAACTGAACCCAGGTCCTCTATGAGTACCAAGTACTCTTAGCCAGTGAACCACCTCTCCAGGTCCTCCCAAAATATTTTAAAGCACTCATTCCCCTCAAATGGCTGATATCTTATCAAGTAGAATCATTGCCATATTAAACCAAGTACCTGAATGTCATTGAGGTTGAAATTTCTCACCCATGCCATTGCATCTTTCTTTCCAATTCCTGAGTAGTTTTGTTAACATTTCTGAGACCACTCTCTGCATCTTCTATGGACTCAGCTCAGAGTCAGTATTGTTTTCTGGTTTCTGATACAGGAATCAGTAAAGTAAAACAAAACAACACAACAACAACAACAACAAAAAGACTAATGCATACTTTCCAAGAAAGAAGAATGCCAAACCACTGGTATATGGTTTCAAACAGATGGATCTATCTATACATTACAATGCAATAGCTCAAACAACATTAGTAAGGCTTTCTCCTCTAACTTTCATTTCTCTCTATACATTGGCTTAATGATCAGAGAGCTCTCCCTACTTAGGAAGGAAGGTAACCTCTGGAAACTAAAAAGCTATAGCTTTTCACTTTGGAAAAAAATGAACCTTGGATCCATCCGACTGGAGCTGAACTTCATTAGAGAAGCATGATGCTGCTTGCAAATGTGCTCATCTGGACCATTCACACATGAACTAGGAATAGAGCTGGACCAATCACACATGAACCAGGGATAGAGGATTGCAACGGTATGGGTTGGCATCATATGTGTGGATGACTCAGTCTCTAGGAGAAGACTGATTCTCTTTCAAGAAACGTAAACACTTACATGCTGGACAGAAACTAGTCAGCATTCTCTGTGGTCACACTCCTTCATTAACTCCCTCACGGCCCCATCTCTCCTGCTGCCTTATCATGCTCCTACCGTAAGGATAGTTTCCCTCTATATCAATTACACTTTTCTTTCCCTACTTAAGATCCTATGTTTCTCCCATTGGGCCACAAAAACGACTTCCAGTCAGTCTGCCCCATTTCATTCCCCACCCCAGATTCCTTCTCTCTCTTCTTACAAGATAACTGGACAGGGATGGAGAGATGGCTCAGATGTTAGGAGCACTGGTTGCTCTTCCAGAGGTCCTGAGTTCAATTCCCAGCAACCACATGGTGGTTCACAGGCATCTGTAATGAGATCTGGTGCCCTCTCCTGGTGTACATGCAGGCAGAATACTGTATACATAATAAATGAATGAATGAATAAATAAATAAATAAATCTTTAAAAAAAAGATAACTGGATGGAAGCAGAGACAGATACCCACAGTTAAACACTGACCTGAATTCCTGGAACCCAGGGACAGAGGTGGAGGAGTGATGAGCAAAGTGGTCAAGACCGTGCTGGTAAAACCCACAAAGACAGATAACCGGACGGGGGGGGGGGCTCTTGAATCCCAGACTGATGGTTGAGAGGCCAACAGGGGACTGATCCAGACTCCATGAATGTAGTGTCAGTGAGGAGGCCTCAGAAATCTCTGGGGCCTTGGGTAGTAGATCAGTGTTTACCATGGCATACGAATGAACTTTGGGAGCCCATTCCACATGGAGGGATGCGCTCTCAGCCTGGACACATGGGGAAGGGCCTAGGTCCTGCCCTGGATGAAATGACAGACTCTGGAGATTCCCCATGGAGGGCCTCACCCTCCCTGGGGAATGATGTGGGGATTGGGCAGGGGGAACCTGGTGGAGGGATAAGGGAGGAGGGAAGGGAGAGGGAGCTGGCATTGACAAGGTGAAGCATGCATGTTTCTAATTTAAATAAAAACATATATTGAGAAAAAAATTTTAAAAAGATAACTGGACAAAACTCCAGCCATCCTGAACTGTGGCTTCCCAAGCATATACGATCATCACATGCTTCCAGACTATATTACACTGATCCTTTCTCCTCTCTCCTTCCCTCCCCCCCATCAGGTCCCTGATATCCACCATCTCAACAGAAGATAAAAAGGAGAAAAGAATAAGAAAAACATATCCTCAGTGCCTGCCCCAGATAATAAATACACTTTGAAAAGCAATTTCTGAATGAATGCTCCTGTCCCTTGCTCCCCAGTTTGATCCCTAAATCAATCTGTGATTCATGGTGAGAATTCCAGGCTTTGTCACAGCTGAATAAGATTCATGCAAGGAACGTGGAAGAGGGGGACGAAAGGTCACCTTCTTTGGTGCCATCTGACCACACCAATGAGAGATGGGCCCCAGGTGTGTGTGAAGCATCCGGCATAGCAATGCGCTGTGGCTGGCAGGCTCTGGCTTCTTTCCAGCTGGGCAGCCAAGTGGAGCAAGACAACTGAATAGGGAACTTGGAAAGGTGACCCGATTCTCTGCCGAGGACATTTGCAGTCTAGGTCCGAGTGCATTTTAATTATACCCGGACACAGGAGCCCTCACTCAGACACAACTGAAGTCCCCAGTGGACTGTCGTGGCCACTATAAAGATTTGTCTGAGCCTCTGGTTGTCTCAAGAGCCTGACATCACACTGATCATTAAGCAAAAAGAGCCAAGGAGCAGCTGGACGTTACCATGGCAACCGCTCGGGTTGCTGCTGGAGCTTGGTAACAAGAGCGTTTTATTATGGGTCATTAAGGGCAAAAGGCTTCATTTACATTATTTCCTGTAAAATCCCCATTATTTCAGGTGTTACACTCCATCTCTCCCTCCATGGCTCAATTAGAAAAAGAATATCAGAAACGTGCATTGTCGGATGCAGCAACCGTGTAACAGGCTTTAGGTAAATGAAACCGCACAGTGTTCGCTAGAAGAGAAAAGTGTTTCACCGCAGGGATGTGGGGGGAATAAGGAACTCGGTGTTCTCTGAAGGCAGAGGACTCCAGCTCTGTGAGGTGGAGCCGTTCTTTTCACTCTTGTTCCCCTTGGCTGAGTCATGCCTTTGCCTTTCGGCTGACACTGATAAGAACGCTGTCATCTGCTAAGAGTGGCTAATCTGGCTTTCCTGCTCCTTAGCATCATCCGATGCATCTCAGGTGTGTTATGTCCCAGAGCAGCCAAATGCAAGGCATGGGAGCTTCTGTGAGCATTTAGGCACCAAAGCTTTGCAAGGGCATGAGTGGTTTTCTTGTAAATTCACCCTTGCAGGTAGAGAAATCAGACAATCAACACCAGCTAGTGTCTTACTGGTGTCAGCATCCCGCACCACCCAGAAAGGGTAAATATTGACTGCGAAGGATATTTAAGAAGGAGACCAAGAAATTCATCCATCTCTCATGGCTCTACCCACTGCCTATAATAAAGGTTTACATTATAATCAATAACACAAAGGCCAGGTAATAAAGCCCAAGCTTCCAAGTCCATCTGACCTAACAAGAGTATTTTATCCTTTCTCAATGTTCACATGCCCCCTCATGATCGACAAGTTTCCTAGGTGTTTTGTTCCTCAGGATGACAGCTGAGAACTAGAGATAAGCAGGCCATGGCCTAACTTCTTAAACTTCTAGAGCTAATTTAGTACGATTTGGAGACTGTGGAATGGTGCCATTTGCAGGAAGCCCATTGCCTAACACAGCGGATCAATGGCTACACCGCTGAATCAGTTCCCAGTGTCAGTGGCATCGGTACCTATCCACGAGGACAGGTGACTTAAGCAGAGCAGTAGCGAGCCAGTAGTGATGGCCAGTGCTTTGTTTAGAAAGAAAATGCTGCAGAATTGCAATATTGGGCTCTTGGTCAATCAAATGAAAATCTGTCTTGGCCGACTAGTGGCCAGAATTACTGAAACATCTAGACTTTTCTCTGTCAAACCCTCGTCCTTTAATAGGAGAGAGGTGAATTAAGGCAATCTGGACAAGGTTCTTGGTTTCATGCTGTGACAGAGGGACAGAAAGACAAGGACAGTTTAGACTCCAGGAGCTGATCTCACGCACCATTGTTGCCCACAAGATACATGGCAGGTCATGACAGGTTCTTGTACATTTGCTTGTCTTGTCCCAGCAAAGGAGACCAGGGTAAATTTGACTCAGAGACCAAGGCTATGCCAGAATAATAAAAGGTGAGTGTGTCTTTAACTGGTGTGTTTATGATGCAATCAGCTCTAGCTAGAAGAGTTGCAGTTACGGTTTATGTGTGTCAAACACCCCCCCCCTTTAAGGGTTATTCCAAGACAGAAAGTCCCCTGGTTTAGGAGGCAAAGCTTCCAGATGTCTAACTGAATGCACGTATAGCTAATTAGAGTTGAGGGGACAAAGCCCTGAGGACTGGGGTTTCTTGGGAAATCCCCAACAGCAGGATTAAAAGATGGAACTTGATCATAAGTGATGGTCCTAAATCATTCCCCTTCAGTGTTCTTGTGTATATATTTAACTCTCAGGTTTCACAAATAAAGGGCCATTTCTCTTGGTTAAAAACAACTAAGTACAAATGATAGTTACACATGAAATTAATACCATGCAACCCATATCCTAAAGTTTGTTATCTAGTACACACTAAGATCATTGGTATTTTAGCAGAGGGTCTGAGATCAAATGTGTATGTTTAAATATTATGAACAAAACATATAGAGGAATAATTCTATTTCAGACACAGTGGCAGCTGATAAGGAAAGAAAAAAGGAGACCTGAAAGAGGCCCCACTGAATAAAATGAAAGTAAATGTTACTTCTCAATGAGCCTTTCCACTGTAAAATGGCAACATTATTACAGTGATGTGAATTGTTAAAAATAACAATGAATTAATATTACAATGGCTTTTGCAAAATGAGCTAATTTAACCAACCTCTTGGTCATAGCCTACATGAACTAGAGACAGAACTGCTTGTGGCCCTGTCTTGAAGACTGCCCTTTTTGACGGTGCTTTCTTTGTTAATGCTGAGGAACAGCATTCATTTTCCCAGCTCTTTCTCTCTTTGTTTCCTGACTCGTCTAAACGTCTGCAAATGGCAGTTCTCTTTCAGCACAGGGCCTACAAAAATGCTGTTAGAAAACGAAGAGTTCACTGTTTCCATCTTTTGGAACTGACACTGAGACACAAACGATTCTTTGCTGCTGTTTCTCTTTTAAAACAAGGAGCCATAGGCTGGAAAGATGGCTCAGAGGTTAAGAGCACTGACTATTCTTCCAGAGGTCATGAGTTCAATTCCCAGCAAGGTGGCTCACAGTCATCTATAACGAAATCTGGTGTCCTTTTCTAGTGTGCAGGCTTACATGCAGGCAGAACACTGTATACATAACAAATAAATCTTTAAAACAAGGAGGCAGTTCAACTGGCAAACACTTGATGTGAGAGTGTGAGGTCCTGAGCTTGAACTCCTAGACCCAAGTAAATAACTTGGTGCAGCACCATTTATAATCCCATTCTGCTGTGGTGAGATGGAGGCAGGGATGAGAGAATCGGAAGAAGCTCGTGGGCCAGCAAGCCTGGTGTTACACAGACAGGAACAACAGAGACCCCATCTCAAAGGAGGTAGAAGGTGAGAACCAAAGCTTGAGATTGTCCTCTGACCTGCACATGCATGGCTTATAAACATGCATGCACGAGTGCCAGCACAAATATTTGCACACACTTGTGCACAAGTGCACACACACATGCGCGCACACACACTGTAACAAGCATCATACATGCATGCATATATACTATATACACATGCATACATACTATACACACATGCACAAAATAAATAATAGTAGTAAAAGAAGTCATGTCCACTTGGAAGAGTAAATTTATATGACCACAGAAGCTTCATTTGACATTTTTTTCTGCACTGCCTTACCTCAAAACTTCTGATTACATACCTCTGGTTAATACATGTGACTGAATAGTGTGTCCAGACACATTATGCTTCCCTAGTAAAGGGGAAAGATCCTTTATTATTAGCCTGGAGTACATGGTGAGAAGTGTCAGCAGTGCTCTCTTTATGAGAAATCTTTACAGGATAATCGAGAACCTGTTATAGTCAGGCCTGGGAAGATGTTAAGCACAGCATTGTCCAGAGATGATTGACAGAGGGATCTGTAGTTAAAACTCCATAGGCCATCACTGCAGAGGAGCAAATTACATTGCTCTCAGAACCTGAGTCCTGGGCCTCCAGACATCTAAAGCAGCATTTTGCAACCTGTGAGTCAAGACCCCTTTAGGGGAGGCTGAACAACCCTTTCATATCAGATATCCTGCATATTAGACATTTACATTATGATTCATAACAGCAGCAAAATTACAGTTATGAAATAGCAATGAAATAATTTTATGGCTGGGGTCACAGCAACATTAGGAACTGTATTAAATGGTTGCAACATTGGGAAGGCTGGGAACCACTGGCCAATGGATTTTCCTCAGCATCTTAGCTGGGCAGTAAGAAGCTAACACACTGTCTGCAGAGCCCAGTGGGGAAAGCTAAGTGAGTGTACTGGATGTGGTGTTAAAACAATAAACTATGCATTCTCTCCCTCTTCTTTTTCCTCATCCCTCTGTATCCCTCCCTCCCCTTCCTCATTTTTTGTTCCTCCTCCTCCTCCTGCTCCTCCTCCTCCTTCCCTTCCTCCTGCTCCTCCTCCTCCTCCTTCTCCTCCTCCTTCTCCTCCAGGCAAAAACTCCATGACTCAGCCTCAGCACTCATTTAATTTTCCTGGAAAGCAGCATTGGGCTGATCATACTCATTAGTGAAAGCAGCATGCCTCTGAGGTTTCTCTCCCTATTTTTCCACTTAATGTCCATCTCGAGTCTCATTCTTGCCCCTTCTCTAGTGTTTATAAAGTTTGCCTTATCTCTCCGAGTCTACCATGTGGACATGTCATGATTCATCAGTTTTGTCCCTTGAAGTGTATACTCAAGAAAAGTCCATAAAGATTCTCAGGGAACGCTACATGTGTTTGCTCATTGCAGGATGTGTGGGGAGTAATGAGGTGATGGAAGCCATCTGCGTCTGTTAAGTGAGCAGATACATAAATGATGACTCTTGTACCTAGCAGGGTATTGTGTACTGAGGGACGTTAATGAAATCACTATATATAGTAGCAAAAAATGTGGGAAACAAGATCTGGAGTGACATTAATGAAATCACTATATATAGTAGCAAAAAAATGTGGGAAACAAATCTGGATCATAATGCCATTTCTGCAAAACTTTGAAATCATAGACTTAAGGCAATGTTAAATATTTCTCAGGATGTATTTTCAGCTCTCATTTTTAGTGGAAAGATGTATACAGTTGATTAAAAATGGGAGGACAAGAAGGGGTAGGGTGTAACAGGAAAGACAGAGTTGTCTGTAGGACTGGAGGTTTATTAATAGCTCCATGGTAGAGTACTTGCTTTACATATTCAGTGCCTTGAGCTTAGTCCTAAATCACCCAATCAATAAAAAACAAACCTATAAAAGGGTTTTCTGCGAGTACTGTGTATTAACCATGTACTGACATAATGTCTACTATTCTGCAAACACAACAACCTGTAAGGTAGATGTTGTCATTTTCCCTGATGGTTGAAGCAAATGAGGCTCAGAAAGGTGGCATGTGTCCCCTAAAAGCTCAGTGCTGGAAAGTAACAGCCAGCTTAGAAATATAGTAAGTCTGGACCAAGTTATGAAATCGTCCATCTCTGAGGAGTACACTTATCTATCCAGTCATCACTAATTGGGAGTTTTCTCATAGCCGGTCTTCTCTGTTACAGTTCTATTCAGTGCTCAGCTGTTAAACGTCTTTGCTTCCTGGGTAACTGGAATCCAGGTAAGACTGATGGTATCAGATACATTCTGCTTCCTAGAAATGCGTGCCTTTGTATCTGGCTTGAACTTTAGTATTTCATTAGTTTGGTTGGCATGGGTCAATGTCTAAGCAACAAATAAACCTAGATGCACTGCCAAGATTTCATTTGTGGACATGTAACAGTGAGAAAATGGTTGTACATATGGTGGCTTCTTTGATACTTCTACCTCTGAAAACCCAATCGGTTGCATGGACTGCTCTCAATAGATAACTATGATTACAAGAGAATGTGTTTCTTTATAGAAAGTACTGCATGACCTTCGAAGTACTAAACATACTAATTAGAAATAACTATCAATTAAAATTCCTTCCTAGAAATTTATGAGATGTGCCAGTTTAATAGAGAACACATTAACAATCATAAAATCTTTTGGGTATGAATAAAGACTTTTTTAAAGGAAGGGTTTATAGAGCCAGGTCACACTCATGCCAGTGACTTAGCTCTTTCTCTATAATCGTGTAATGAAAACATCTTTAAAAACAATTTTATTTTATTTTTTACTTAATTTGTTTGTATACATGTCTATGTTGGGGGCATGGCACATGAGTGAAGACCAGAGGAGGTCATTGGATCACCTGGGGCTGGAGTTCCAGGCAGCTGTGGGTTGTCCGGTATGGGTGCTGGAAACCAAACTCAAGTCTTTTGCAGGAAGAGTTAACACACTCCACTGCAGAGTTATCTCTTTAGCCCCCATCTTTTAAGAATTATAGCAAGGATGGCAAAGATCTGCTAGAGACAAGCAAGGAGAAAATTGAGCAGAATCACTCTGTTGGAATCATTGGATGAGAAAAGTAATTGATGCTTTTATTTTATGATCTAGAGGGGAGAGAGAAACAGAATTCAATTAAAAGCTATGATAACAGTGTTAGTGACTGATAATATTATATGAATCCTTAAACACTAGGAAAGGGGTCTCTGGTGGGATGGGAGATGAGATACAATCTCTCAAAAATAGACAAGGAATTAAATCGTAAGGGAAGAGGGCACTTTCAATACTTTTTCTCTAAGAAATTGACTGGTGCCTATTACAAAAAAATTGCTATTTCAACCAAAATGAAGCTGGTTAAAGCATTCTGCATGGATTCTGCATGCAAGTATAATTTCTTCATGTTTGGGAATTATAAATACTCTAAAAATTTCATTAAAGTCATGCATTACTCTTTTTAAAACTGTTACATTTGGTACATAAGTCAGGGAGTTTATCCATCCAAAGCCTAAGAATAAGATAAGAAGGATCAACTTGGTACCCATCCATTCACATTGTCCTTGACTCATATAAAAATTATTCAACAAACATCTGCATGTTTTTCTTTTTTGAAGGAGTTCATATATTAGTTAGCCACCAAGCATCCTACCTGAAGGATGTTCGATTTTGATGTGATTAGATTTTGTTTAGTGAATAAGAGCGACCATTGAATTATACATATTGCAGACATAGTAATGATGTTTCCAGGAACTAGTGCCAATGGACACCAGCATATCTGATTACAAGAAGTCTCGGGGTGCCTCGTGCTGTGGAAGGTGGACAATATTAATCAGCTGCTACAGCGGTGGAGGGAAGCTGTGAGCTCATCAGCATTCCTCAGGTTCAGAAAAGGGTAAATCCAAAGAATGCTCCAGTACTGTAGTTGACACTCAGCTATAATATTCTTGTCTAACCCCATGACAGGTACATCATTAAGGTTTAATGCAATCATGTCTTGGCAGCAAATAGGACTCTTATTTCCCAGGTGTACCGAATCAAATTGAGAACATTTATTAAGTGATACGATCAGTTCCTTGTACCTTGGGATGGTCTAATGAGAAGCATTTATCCATTACAAAAAGCATTAAGATTTCAAAGCTATTCACCTGAAGGTTTCTGAGTGTATCACCCAGCCCAGAGTACAATGGAGACCTGAGACCAGCTGTGACTTTATTTATCTAGCTCAGTGGCTCATAATAAAGGATATTACTCTTCTACTGAGGAATTTTTAGGTGCCATGTGCAGATATTATTGTAAGTGTAAACTGAAAGATAAGGAGAAATAGAAGCATATTGTGAGGGAGCCAGAATAGGAAGCCAGCCTGGATGTGATGCATGGTTCTGTCTCCTGATAACCATGCCATTGTCAGAGTCTCCCTGGGCTTCACCTTCCTCATGTTTAAAAAGAAGATGAGGTATTTATCTCTTAGATGTTGTCTCAGTTTTCATGAGCCATTACAGTAAAGTGTGTTTAGTGTGTTTTTCCATTTTTCCAAATATACCTACATCTCATTTTCATATTTTTGTATACTATGTATATAAATTGAAAATTCAAATATTACTACAAAATCCCAACAATAAAAAATAAAACACTATCAGTTTACTCATCCATTTCTCTTCCTTATAGATAACCATTTTCTTTTTTGTTGTTGTTTATTTTGTCTTTTATCTTAATTTTCATAATATGCTTGTATGATTTTGTGTGATAATTTAATTGTTTTTTTCCCTTGTGGCTGAATACCTGACTTGGGGAAATGAGTATTTCCTGGCTTCATAGCTGTGTAGTGTTCGGTCCATAGTCACCTGGCTGCATGCTTCAGCTCATCCTGGCAAGGGCAGGGCGTGGCAGAGACGATTCTTCACTCTGGGCCAGGCAGAAGGCAAAGGGGGAAGTACAGGAAGGGACCAGAGACTTGACCTTCTTTCATCACCTGTCAATAATGCCATAGGACTATGAATGTATCAAGGGGTTGATCTTCCATCCAGGCAGAGCCCCCATGATGAAATTGTCTCTTGAAATGCTACCATAGACATACCAGAGCTGTACTTTCGCAATCCTTACATTTTTCATATTTACTAATTTTTGAGTATGAATGTTTTGCCTGCATATACATGTATGTGCATTACACATGTGCCTGGTGCCAGATTCCCTGGAGGTCAAAAGGGGTGCCAGATTCCCTGGAACTGGAGTTACTGATGATTATGAACTCATCGGTGTATGAGGTTTTTTGCAAGCAAACCTGTATTTTCTAGACTACTCAGTCATCTCTTCAGCCCCCATAGGTGTTCCTTAATCTAACTAAACAGCAAATATTAGCCATAGATGTTTAGATATTGTATACTGAGTTCACAAATTGGAAGGTAACAACTAATGCTCTTATACCACCCTACACACACACACACACACACACACACACACACACACAGAGGCACACTTTACCTCCATCCATCATTCCAGCACAACTTTCATCACAACTTGCAATTAAATAAATGCTCATTGTTTGCATTATTATAGCAATGAAAATGTTTGGCATAGAGTCATATAGTATACTATGATAATATTCCTTTCTTAGGCAACTTTGCCTCCCTCACATACTATTTTCATATTTTGTGTTTAGTTTTGTTTCTTCTTATTTTTCTGCATCTCCATCTTATCAAATATCTCCTCCACAAATGATGTGACAGACTTTGATGATCCCAGGCCTCACCCTCCCTGGGGAGTGGATGGGGATGGAATGGGGATGGAATGGGGGGGTTGGTTGGGGCCATGGGAGGACGGGAGAGAGAGGGAACTGGGATTGGTGTGTAAAATAAGATTGTTTTCAATTTAAATAAAAATGTATATAAAACACCACCAACAAAACACCAAATGTCTCCTGCCGTCCGGCAGTGCAGAGTTAGGTCAACTCCAGTTTATTCTCTCACGACTTTACTCCAGGTCCCATCCTTCTTGCTGCACCATCACCTTGTCTTTGGCTTTTTAAGAATTTCCCCTCAACAGGCTACTGATTTCCATTGTTCTTTCGCCTGCGGGGTTCCAATTTTCCGAATTCCCACTTTTCTTGAATGTCCATTTGTTCCCCATCTTAGTAAATTTTCTTGCTGCATCCTAAGAAATTGTGTATGGAGGATTTCTTTTTCAGATTATCTTCTGAAATGGCCTCATTCTTGAGAGTTCGACTCTCTATAGGAATCTCAGCGTGAAGTTATTTTTTGTGGAAGAGATACTTTCCATTGCCTTCCAACCTTCACTAGTGTTCTTAAAAGAACGGATTCTATCTGAATATGGACTGACAATGTGTGGCCAAGTCTTCCCTCTCAGAAGCCTATGCTACGCTTTATTGTCCATAAACACCATGGCATTTCTGGATGTCATGAACTTTGTTGTCTTCGAGGATGCTGCTGGCATTTGAAGGACCCTTTCATTTGAAGTCTTACTCTTCCTTTGAGAACACCCTTTTGTATTATTCCCATAGTTGTTTCCTGCTTTCTATTACATTCTCTGAAATCATCTCAGCAGTTCTTCTGTTTTCATTCCTGCTCCCACACTTAGGAGAACCTAGATTCTGCAAAGTTAGGTGACTGTAACAGGACAGCCACAGCCCTGAGTGTTCTCCGGAGCTCCAAGGAGCCAGATCCTGCCCACGGCTTATATAGCCAGGTGGAGAAGGAGTCCTTACTTCATCCTCTTTTTTTCCTTTCCACTCTCCCTTCTTTTCCTTTTTCTCTTTTCTTCCTCTGTCTTCCTCATCTGCACACCTCTCCGTCTGTCCACTCTTTCCCCCATAGGCTTACCAGCCATGTAAGATCCAACTATAGGCTTAGAATCCTGCAGAGAGGTTGGGTTGTTCCATAGTGCCTCTCTCTGTGGTACTATCTTGCTTGTACAAATAAAACCTGTCTGAAGGTCAGAGAATGGAGCTGACCATTAGCTAACCATAAAGGTCTGGAGGTGTGTACAGAGAGACGGGAAATGAGATAGCAGATGTAAGCAGGGAGAAGCAGGAAGTCACTCTCTTTGCTGAGACGGTAAGGAGGTAAAGTGTGGCGGTGGCTTGTTCCTTCTATATCTGACTCCGGGTTTTTATTACTTAGACTAATTAAGAGCTCCGTTCACAACTCTCCTGGCTGGAGCTCAGCTCTGCCAGCTGTGGCTTTGCTGTTCTTCCATCACACACAAACTGAGAAGATCTGAACTCTAAGGCCACAATCTCTTGAGCATTTTATCTAAACATTATGCAATATAAATTCTACTGAGAGGGCAGACTTGATTTTTCATTTAATAATTATTGATTTTATTTTATTTTAATGATGGGTATATTATGTGTATCTCTGTGTGAGTTTGTGCCCATGGAGGCCAGAAGTGGGTCCCCTGGAGCTGGAGTCATGTCAATTGTGAGATGCCTGCTATGGATGCTAGAAACTGAACACTGGACTTCTGGAATAGCAACAAGTGCTCTTAAACATCGAGCCACCCCTCGAACTCCTTTATATTGCATTTGCCTTAACAAAGTCATTAGAAAAGCCAGGTAAAAACAAGGGGCATCACATGGACCCCAGACTGGTGATTGGGGGGCCAGAATGGGACTGATCCAAACACCCTCTCACCGAACCTGGGTGACAGAGAGGAGGCCTTGGCAATCTGTGGGACCTAGGAGAGTGGAGCAATATTTATTCCTGGCATACCGAGGGACTCAGGGAGCCCATGCCATGTGGAGGGATGCTCTCTCAGCCTGGACACATGGGGAAGAACCTGGGCCATTCCCGGGATGATGTGACAGACTCTGAAAATCCCTCATGGAGACCCTTGCCCTTCTTGGGGAGTGGAGGGAGATGGAGTGGGGGTGACGGGTTGGGAGGATTGGGGGTGAGGAGAAGGGGAGGGAGAGGGAACTGAAAGTGACATACATAAAAAGTTAAATAAAAATAGGGAAAAAAATAAGAAAGAAAGAAAAGCCAGGTAAAACGAGTCAGAAAATGCTTACAGCTAGCATCACTGCCCAGTAAGTGTTTGTCACTTTTTACATATGCCATCTTGTGCCTTGTTGGGTTCTCATCGCCACAGCTCTAAGAATCAGATACTCTTGTAAGCCCCTTTATGGATGTGATGATGTGGAGAAATTATTGCCTTTACTTACGGAGACAAAAGAACTCACAATTCTGTCTGGTTCCCAGGTCCATACTGGTAACTAACCCTGGGGTGCTTTCTACAATCGTCTCCATGGTTTCCATACAATATTTCATCTCCTTTCAAATCTAGAGATTTTCAGGGGGCGGGGCAAAGCTCTGCCAGAGCTCATTCTGTACCCTGAAGAGGGGACAAGGGTGGGGGAGATGTGTGCCAGCTTTTCCCAGTGTTTCCAGGGTAGCTTCCCTCTTTTGGGGTACTCTCTGAAAGGTCAGCCTGATGATTGTATCCAGCAGGCATCTTAGGGGTCACATAAACAGAAGTATTTTCATCGGTCCTCCTAAGCTGCTTCCCAGTTATCATGACTGATATTTTCAGCTGAAAATGTAGTTTGGCCAAGGAAATGGTACTAAGCAAAGCATTCTTGCTTTCTCTCCAATATAGCTCAGCCATTATATATCACAGTAAAAAAGATTGTATTCTAAATTGAGAAATGTATTGTTCCGCTTGCCAGAATTTCTGTAGGCATTTTGTATGGGGCGAGGGGAGGCGGGGGTGGGGGGGGTGGGGGGTAGGGGTGGGGGAGGGGGTGGGGGTAGGATTGACTACAGTTTAGCTGCATTTTCAAAAACTTTCTTCCAAGTGATCTCAATTCCTTGATTTATTTCAATTTGAAAAAGAAAATCAGTTTTATGACAGATTACAAGAGCTGTGTTTTGGCCAGCGCAATTTACAATTCATGCTCATTTTCGTGAAGGCAGTTTTTCAAAAGCTGTTCCTATCATCTTGCAGACTGATGTGTTATTCTTTGACTGACGACCCAATTTTCAGCTTTATTTTCAACATCTTTGGGATTTTTTTTCTATTGCATTAAAGTATAATGAGCCATACATCAGATATTATAAACTGTGTTCTTCCCTCCAAAGCAAGTTAAGTCAATTACCTGTTTCACAGCAAGCGAGAGCCTTTGAAAACACTCCCTTGTTGTCCCCATGGCGGGGCACATATTTCTATCTGTGTCTCTTAGGGTCAGGTCGGAGGCAGTTTGGAATCAAGACTGCCATCAGGACTCCACAGTATGTTATAGAAGAAAGAAAGTCAAGTCAAGAAGGTCCCAATGTAACTGTGGAACTGTACCTTTCCTCTTGCTACCCCTGCCAGGCCCCAACAGACACATATCTCAGACACTCAGAGTGTGGTCCTATTTAGAAACGTGGTCATTGAAGATGTAATCATTTGGGTTGGGTGAGGGCATACCTGGCAAGCAGAGGCCCACATCCAATGGCTGGTCTCCCACAGGAAGAAAGGCCAGGATGCAGGGGAACAGCTTACGACAACAGAGGAAGAGACTAAGGCAAGGTAGGCCCAAAGACAGGGAGGATTTTCATCTGGAATCTTCAGGAGGGGTAGTTGATTTTAGAACTCGTGTTCACAGAGGTTGGAGAAGATAGATTTATGTTAAGTCACTCAGTTTGGGGCAGTTTGTTACAGCAGCCCTAGCAAGCTAATACATGTCCTAATGTTACTAAAGGAAAGAGAGTCCATTCAACTGTCCAAACACTCAGAAGTTCTGCAGAAAGGAGTTGGATTTTTTTGTTTGTTTGTTTTTGTTTTTCAAGACAGGTTTTCTCTGGGTAGCCTTGGCTTGCATTGTAGACAAGGCTGGCTTTGAACTCAAAGAAATCCTCCTCCTACTGGCTTCCAAGTGCTGGGATTAATGGTGTGCACTACCATTGGCTGGCTAAGGAATTTTACCTGATGAACTGTGGGCAGTGATAAGCAGTGGGTCAGAGGGACTAGTGTACAGTCATCAGAGATGAACCAACTCACTTCCAGCTACTAGAGCTTTGAGGAATATGCAGGCTTGTTGTGCTTGGTAGAGGCTGTGCACAGCGGAGCTTCAGGTTAAAGAATAGTCTTCAGAAGAAGAGTAAGGGGGACGTATCCCAGCACACCGTTAATATTCTCAGTTATTCCAGAGAATGGAAACACTCAACTGTCGCACCTGCTGTGTGGCCTGCATCCGAGAATGTAGTGAGGTGGTCGGGATAGATGACACAGAGACCGGTCGGTTGCTTTAAGAAAACTTTATGCTTCCCAAGTCAGCTTAGGAGGAGACCCCAGTCCGCTTAGCAGAGCTCTCAGGAGAAATCTCAGGAGAAGTCTCTCTAAGAAAAAGGAGCTTTCCTTTTTAAGGACTCCTGTCATTCATCTACATACCATTCTTTCCACTTCTCACCCTCCTGGCTGGTGGTTTAATCTCCGGCCCCAGAATCGGGGAGACACCACAGGGGGCAGGGACAGGAAGAGGCATCTAGCCGTAGGAGGTGTGAAAGGCATGGTATTTCAGTGAGGCAGCCCTTATCTGAGCCCTATCAAGCTTTAAAGCACTGAATTGTTTTCAGTAAACATTACATAGATGCCTGCTCCCAGGCCGAAGGGGAAGTGGGTTTCTGCTCAAGGTCTGGTGTCCCCACACTCAACCTCTGCATCTAACCAGTTTTGGTGATATATTATTTATGATTTATTAAAGCTTGCCTGAAAGCAAAGTCAGTCACAAGTCATAGAAGCCAGGCACACACCTTAAATCCCAGCAGCCAGAAGCTATAGGTGGTGGTGGTACATACCTTTAATCTTAAGACTCAGGATTGAGAGGTAGACGGATCTCTGTGAGTTCAAGGCCACCCAGATCTACACAAGATTGATTTGGTCCTAAAGAGAAACAGCACACACAAAGATGATCTTAGCATCTGGGGTCACATGCCTTTAATCCCAGAACTAGGAAGGTATATAAGACAGGAGCAAAGTCTCAATATCAGACATTCATTCTCTAGCCACGCTGAGGAGAGACAGCAGGATCAGCCCTTTCAGCCTGAGGTAAAGGTAAAAGTTAGTGACCAGCTACTTTGCTTTTCTGATCTTCAGCTTGAAGTTTGAACCCCAATATCTGTTTCTGGGTATTTTATTTATCCTGCAAATATAGTGATTTTGAAAATTCTTCAATGACAGTGATAGACATATTTTTGAGTAGAACTAGAAAGGCATTCAGTATGAGTTATAGGAAGGTGTTCATTGGGGGAATTCAAACTCAAGAGATGAACCAAGATCCCACTCTGCCTTGAGGAACACCGTATTACACTGGGAAACACCTGGGCCTGTGGCATCCTTCAGACTCATTTTTATTCTGGTTCGATTACTATCTGGTGTTTGACTGTTACGTTTTCATGAAATGCTATAGACTGTGGTGGTCTCATTTTAAAACACTGATTAAAATGCTCACCTTATAAAGCAGTTGTAAATATCAGCTTAGGAAGTTGTTGAGATGGCTCAGCCGTTTCGAGCATATGCTTCTATTTTTGGATAGCTGAGTTCTTGAGTTCCTAGCACCTACACCAGGCAGCTCATGACTTCCTGTAGCTTAGTTCCAGGGGATCAAGTGCTGCTTGTGACCTCCATGGAACCCTCATGGATGTGCACATACTAACATGCAGATACACACACATGAATAAACATTTTTAAATCTTTTTAAAAATAGAGCAACTTAGATAAAATATGCAAAGTACTTAGTGTATACTAAACATTATGAAGTACTCATAAAATGTTAGTTCTGTCTTTTTCACGCTGGTTTCCAGGGAATTAAACAGTAACTGCTCCCTGCCTGTTGCCACATTTATAGCCTTAAAAAAATCAGGCAAGATATGATTTCCTAAGAGCCTGAAAGTCTGTTTTTGCTCATTGTTATGGTTTGAATTTTACTCATGAGATGTCCCTCACGGGTTCATGCCGAAGCTGGTGGTACTGTTCGGGGAAATGAGGGGAACTTGGCAGGGAAGCCTCCTTGGAGGAAGGAGGTCACTGGGGGAGCCTGGGATGGCTTGTAACTGGTCTCCAGTTGACTATTCTCTTTCTGCTTTCACCAACATGACCGTCTACCTCACCAACAGGAATAGAATCATCCAGCTAAGAACTATGGATAGAAACTTCTGGAACCCTGAGCTCATATAGGTCTTTCTCCTCTTAAGTTGTTTTATATTGGTTATTGTTAAATTGTCAACTTTAATATTTATAAGTGATCTTTCTAAACACACGAGGTTCACTAAGTAGGGGACCCCACACTCTGCTACTGTGAGAAGTGGTATTGCCTGCCACGTGACAGCACAGATCTGGCTCCTGGGGCTGTTTTCAGCTCCTTTTCTAAGGAGTTCTAATGTTGGCCAGTGGGAAATAATAAATGTCTTGCCTTACACATAGCTTGACTGGCTGTAGACATGGGTAGAATGATGAAAAGGCTATTAAAATTTTTCCTGTAGTTCTGCAAACCCAAAAATGCTTTCTAAGCTAATATCTCTTCATACAGAGTTTAAACTCCTCAAGGCTGTTAGAAAGTATGGCTTCTGGATAGGACTTAAACTGGAACCCAAAGGTGACAGTGGCTACCAAGCGTGGTGTTTCTCTGTACCATCTCCTGCACAGTACACTGTCCTCTTCTTCCCCCTCCTTTCTTAAAACTGATAAAAATGGCCCAAAGACTTGTTTTAGAATTTTTTGTTTTTTCCCAAGAAAAATAAGTTCTCTTCTGATTCTTCAAAAATTCTGTCATATTAAAATATCCCAACAAGTTTGGTATAGAAAGAACATACTAAAGCTTTGTCTGACAAACCCAGTCAATATGATATTGCACAGGGAAGAGTTGACCTTGCTTCTTCTGGGGTATGGAACAAGCCCAGGATGTCCGTGTCATAACTGAGTTAGAAGTCTTAGCTGAAGCAGTCAGACAAGAGGAAGAATGGGCATCCAAGTTCAAAGAAGTATTCAGATTATCCATGTTTGCAGATTAAATGACCTCTGTATAGAAAAAATCCAGACATTCCATGAAAAGAACTGTAAAAGCTAATAAATTCAGTGAAGTTATAGGATACAAAATAAATCTACAGGGAATGGTAGCATTTTTATATAAAGAATTATTAGAAAGGGATTAAGAAAGTAATTCCATTATCAACAGCTACAAAAAGCCCAAAATAAAAAAGATTTATTTGAAATTGTGTGTGTGTGTGTCTTTGTGTGTGTGTGTCTGTGTGTGTGTGTGTCTGTGTGTCTGTGTGTGTGTGAATGCAGGTGCCTTTGGAGACCAGAAGTGCCAGATCCCAAAGAGCTGGTGTTGCAGGTGGTTGTGAGCTACCTGATTTGGCTACTGGGAACTGAGCTCTGGCCCTCTAGAAGAGCTGTATCTACTACTAACCACTGACCTTCAGACCCATGCCCAAAATATTTAAGGACAAATTTAACTAGGGAACTAAAAGTTTTTATAGTTAAAATTATAAAACACATTGAAAGAAATTACAGAGAACACACACACATTCACAGACAAACACACTCCCTTGTGCATGCTTCAGAAGAATCCCTGTTGTTAAAATACCACTGAAGTGATCTACAAATTCAACACAGTGATCATCAGACTATTAATGACTTTCTTATCAGAAATAGAAAAATCAATACTAAAACTCATATGGAGTCACAAAAGCCCCAGACTAGCTAAAATGACTGTCTTTGTTTCCTTTTCTGCTGCTATAATAAACACTCTGATAAACCGATGTAATGATTTGTAGGCCCTGGGTGGAGTGGTGAGTGTTTCCTGGAAGAACAACAATGTTCCATTCCTCAAGCTTCCTTAGTTCCCAAGCAGGACCGGAAGGAGGGGCACTCTTGCCTCTCACCGGCCCCATCCTTTCCTTTGCTCCTCCACTGAGGGACAGGAGGGAAGGTCCTGATGCAGCACCTCGGCAGAACCACGCACACTTGCCTGCATGCATCTGTTCCTCCATCAACAGCCTGTGCCACACACATCCATCTTTCTCTCAACTCTTTTGATTAGTCTTCCCATGCTGAGCCTGTCCTTGCCTGATCCCTGCAGGTCATGATGACCTCCCAAGGCATGAAGTTCTAATTCAGTGTGAATGATAGGTTAGACCGACCACACATTTAATGCCACATTTTCTAGTTATTTTCTAAAGAAAACTAAGGCTCTGGTCTTTATCTCTGTGTGTCTCTGTCTTATTTCTCACTTGAGTTCAAACTCGGGGTGCAGGGGGTGTTTGTAATTAGCCTCTCTCATAACCAGAAAGAATCAGAGCAGTTTTGGAAACATAAAAATATGGGTTTGAATCCCAATATCTTTGATTATGAGATATATATATATATATATATATATATATATATATATATATATATATTTGATTCCCTTTCTCAAGTTCTCTGAGCTCTGGTTTTCTCAACTTCAAAGTGAGAATAATAATAACCACTCAACACAATTTCTCTAACAGTTAAATGTGATAAAACTTAAATCATCTTACATCCAGTAAGTACTCAGCAACTGTCAGCTTTCTCTCCTCTTTCTTATTTCTCACAATCCAAATGTATGGATTATTTTTTCAAAGCAATATATCTTTCCAATTTAGAGGTCACATGGACGCTGTCTTGGATTGTGACAAGGTGGAGCTTCTTGAAAGCAGAGACTCCATAAGATGGACCCGTGGAGATTTCTGTTTGGTTCCCAGCTCAAAGCTTACCCTTAGCAATGTTAACAATGGTAGGGAACCATACTGGTCCCAGTTGACATTTTGGCCTTTCTCTTCCATATAAATGATAGTGATGTGCTCCCTATGTAGAGAGGGCTTACTCAATGTTGAGTTTTCTGTGTCCTCTTCAAAAAGTTTGAGTTTTTGTCTTGGCCTCAGATTAAGGAAAAGAGAAATGAGGAAAACCAGTCCAGGCATCCTCTCGGATCCTTTGCTTTTTACACTCTGAGCCAATAAAGAAGAGTTATGAAGAGAAAGGTCACACTAGCAGGTGACTTCCATGCCTTCAGTATGTTCATAACCAACCATTCAAAAGTCTGTGTTTGTTTTCCAAACTCAAGTCTGTTCTTTAGGAAGAGACACAAACGTGTGGCCTGTCCTTCCCTCTGTTAGCTTAGAGCTTGAAAAGGCAGACTAGAACAGAAACAAGGAACAGGCATGCATTCCAGAATTTTACCTGCCTGTGGTTACACACTTAGTGTTGAAGGTCACTAATTGAATATTAACCTATGCTAAGATTTGGTTAAGTGTCTTTCAAAGATCTCTGTATTAAAGTCTTGGTATCCAGCCAGGTATACTGTTACAAGATAGTTGTGTGTTGAGAGGTGGAACCTAGTGGCATGAAGACAGACTATTGGTGTGTGTGTGTGTGTGTGTGTGTGTGTGTGTGTGTGTGTGTGTGTAGATGGGGGGATGCCCTCACAGAGGACTACAGGACCCCGAGTTGTTGTTACCCTCTGGCTCTCCTGAGATGAATGGTTGTTCTGCCATGTGTTTCTACTAGACTGTATTGTGCTGCCACAGGTCCAAAGCAATGGGGCCAGTTCATCATGGACTGCATTGTCTAAAACTGTGAGTCAACATAAACCTTTTAAATTTTATTTAGCTCAAGTATCTGTTATAGTAACAGAAAGGTGACTAATTACAATCTAATGACACAAGGGATTATTTATATTTGCCAAAAGTTTTAAATTGCCACCAGGATTGGGGATTTGAAATAAAGATGCAATTTCTACTTTTTCAATAGAGACATAAGCTCTGGGAATTCCCAATGTATATTGTTTTATGTGTGATTTATCTTATTCAGTCAAAGAAAGTTCAACATTAGTAATGGAAAGTAATATGATACTACAAGAAGGTTATCTAACACATAGTTAACAAATACCTTCAAGATTGTTGATTGAAAGCCTCACAATGGTGGCTCATGCATTTAATCCCAGCACTCAGGAGGCAGAGGCAGGCAGATCTCTGTGAGTTCGAGGTCAGCCTGGTCTGCAAAGCTACACAGAGAAACCCTGTCTCAAAAAAATGCTGATTGAATCAACTCGCTAGAAAAAGAAATACATATATTTTAATGCCATTTAATGTAACATGCCTTAGCCTGCCAGAATCACACACAAAAACATAGAAAATGTAAATTTGCATAATATTGAAAAGTATTCTTTTGTTGTTTTGTAAAGTTAAGTCTATCCAAGGTTTCAATAGCACGAAAGCTTTTCAGTAGCACTTCTGATATCTCATTCACACAATGGAAAACCTATGTGCTTTCAGCTGCCACAGAAGTCAGCCACTTTGCCAACATCATTAGGGTCTATCTTGCTTATACTTAACAGGAAAATGACTTGATCTCTACCTAGCACTTTGTGATAAAGACAATAAAATGAAAGGTGCTACCTGAGGATGGTAATTTTGTCAGTGATCAAGGAATGGTCTTAAGGATGCCTCAATTGGGATTTTTGGCAAGTATGATATATACTTATGTTATATTTTTATTCAAAAGTCAAATTAATTGAAAAACAATCAAGTCATTGCACCTTAGTCACTTGTTCATATTCTTATAACTCCTCCTGGAATAGTGGTAACAAGTAGAACTTAATAACTACTTGATTGTTGTCAATCATGTACATCATCATTAAGATACTGTCCAGGTACTTCTCTTGGCTTTCTCACCTTTGACATAAAGGCATCCCGTCACTGAGAAGATCGTAGGAGGTACTGAGAGGTTGATAGGAAAGAGATTTCAGTATTGTGGGATGAAATAAATGTTTGCACAATCCAATGTCTTGAAAATTTAAACATTCAAAGTCTTACATAGTAGTCATGGATTATGCAAAGTACCCTGGTTTGCTTTCTTTGGTAACCAGAGTCTCTGAGAGGAGATTATGAGATTGTTGGATAGACTAGCCAGACGCTAATTTATGAAACTCTCGGAGTTTCTAGTCAGAGGTATTACCAGTCTGCCCATACACCTCCTGCCCTAGTTGGGTTCTGGGATGTATACCAACTGACTAATGTCTTGCAACAGCAGAGGAGCTATTGAGTTTCCATCAGCATCTTAGTTTGCATGATTCCACCTTTCCCAAAAAACTTAGAGATGAGGCAACTTCCTTCTTGAGCTAAACTCTCCATCCAGTCAGCCGAAACATCTTATTTCTTGTTCCTCATTCCTTGTACCCACAACTCAGTGATGCAGAACTTAGGAGATTTTAGTGACAGGGACAACCTGGCTACAAAAATACTAACTTGTGTGTTCTAAAGAAATTAAGACTGTTTAGTTATATATTGATTCCCCTCCCCAATCCTTTGTAGTAACTAAAAATAAGTTTCATATTTTCAGCCATCGTACCTCAAACTTTATCGTGTCCAGTGTATCAAAGTCATTTGGAGAATTCATTAAAATACACTTGGCTCGATCCCTGGAGTGTGTGACTCAGTAGGTTTGGGTTGGGTTCCAAGAAGCTGCATCTCTAATAGATTTCAAGATATTGCCCTGGGAATCCCAGCTGATGTTAAGGTTCAGATACCTGTGAGGTGGGGCCGGGGTTACAAGCACAGGCTGGTTTGTCTGGAACTTTCACAGTTTTAGGACTGAAAATCCCATATTCTAAGAATAATTCCAGTATGGGCAAACACTGAACATTGAACACTCTTTGTGAGACTAAATGTTTCTACTTTCAGCAGAAATTCTGTCACCCTAATATTTCTGAAAAATATTTTGAAGCTGTACTATGACTTTATGTTTAGATTATCAATGGTATTTTAGGACCAGTAGGCTTTAAGCATAAATGTCTTGTGGTATCTGGATTAGCATCCTAGGTTAGCATCATGTGTTAGCCTCCTGGGTTAGCATCCTAAGTTAGCATCCTGGGTTAGCAGGGCTGAATATTATCTGATATCCTGAAGCACTGCATGGCACTGTTGGCAGTTTGCATGGCCCCTACCACACTCCATCTTATTAAGAATTACAGTTAGTATAATGGGAAAAGTAAACCCACAGAATTTATTGGTGACACAGTAGATACTCCTGCCCTTAGCATTTGAGTTCACAGCAGCCTTATATAAAATTTGCATTCTGTCTGAAAGCTCTAAGTGAGTGTTTGCTGGCCCTGGGGCTTAACAGTTGTCTCTGTGAACAAATACAGTCCAGGCTAGTTTATGAATGATGACAATTTAAAGTCACTAATTCCAAAATGGTGATGTGTATCACCATGTAAACACAAGTATCTACTGTAAGTTATAGGATAAATTGGAAGAAGATATAGTTATGTTCTTGAAAATAAAATGAAGTTATTGAAAACAATTTCACAGTTATATTAAATTGTTTCACATGAATAAGAGGCAATTTGACATAGAATTGGAGGAATTTGTTCAGCTATAATGTGATCTCTTTACCATATTTCAACAATTATCAGTCATAACTCGCTGCAAGAAGTCTGTCTGCCTTTGTCTACTGCAGCTATTCTGACTTACCATGTGCTCTTTTTAATTGCAGGCAATTCCCAGGTCTTAATCCTTTTGACAGATCAGCCAGTTCCTGGGAATGATGTTGCCTCTGCTGCTTCTCCCTACGGATAAGCTGCTAAAGGTGTTCAGTGCCAGGAATGGTGTGCGTCCCTTTTTGAAGGAGACCTGTTCACTTATGCCTTGGAAGCTTCAGACTAATATTTCCATGGATTGTAATTTTCCTTGTGAAGGCCAGAGCACAGAGAGGAATGAGTCCTCATCAAAGTACATCTCTTTTCTCCTGAGCCTCTGACTATTGACAATTTCTTTCTCTCCCGGAAAATTACCCTTCCAATTCACCAATTCACCAGACTTATTCAATGCTTCCTCCACACTCCCCTAAACCATGGTTTGTGGCAAGTATTGAACTGACTCTTTTATTCTTTTTTTTTTGGTTTTTCGAAACAGGGTTTCTGTATGGTTTTGGAGGCTGTCCTGGAACTAGCTCTTGTAGACCAGGCTGGTCTTGAACTCACAGAGAGCCTCTGCCTCCCGAGTGCTGGGATTAAAGGTGTGCACCGCCAACGCCCGGCTGAAGTGACTCTTTACTCAGTGTCAGTTTATGACTCAAAGGGACATTGTTCTTGTTTCCATGACTTTGAATATATTTGGAAGCAGTCAAAATAACGGGAAGGGCTTGCTCTAGTCATTGCCCTGCAGGATGTTTTCAATTCTTAGGACCCTCACATTCGGGTGAAGGTCACAGCCCTTAAAATCTCAGTCACCTTCCTTTTCTGATTTCTGCTTAACACAATTACTGAAATTTCTAACCATTGAAATGTTAATTAAGGCAAAAAGTCTTGAAGGTTCCTATGAGTGATAGAGAACTTACAGTCCCGCACATGCACCATGGGTGCTCACCTGAAGTGGGTTAGACACACTTGTGTGTCAGAAGACCCAAGACAAGGGCAGGGAGGTAGCTTGGTCTCTAAAGTGCTTGTATGAAAGTAGGGGATCTGATTTAGATCCAAGGAATCAAGATTCAAAACAAATGAAAAACAGGCATGGTGGCACACTTGTAATCCCCAAACTGGGGAAGTAGAGAGGAGGGTCCCTGGGGCTTGCTGGCTGGCTGGCTCTGCTAACCAAATAGACAAGCTCTGGTCAATGAAAGGCTTCATCTCAATAAACAAAGTGGATGAATTCTTAGGAACATCTGAAGTTGTCTTCTGGCTTCTACATGCATACATGTGTGCATGCATGCTCATGAGTTCAAGGATGAGTGTGTGTGTGTGTGTGTGTGTGAAGAGTAGGGGGAAAATAAAGTCTAAGAAGAGAAAAACAAAGTACTTTGACCCAGGATCAAAGTTCTCAGAGCATTAAGGGCATTACAAATGACTCATGCCACTCCAGAAACCTGCAGCCTACTGGTTCCTAAGAGGCTCATCCATGACCGGTATATGGTTTGGGCCCTGGACCTGACTTTGTTAACATCCAAAAAGTAAAGATCTGAACTAGTAACTGAATGACTTGCTTCTCAAATATTGTATAAGGGAAAGATGAAGCTATACATGTGGTCATAACCTGACGTTCATAAGGGAGGTCCATGTTGGTGAAAGTTCTGAGAATGAGAAAGTGATTAGGCCAGACAGTTGCTGGCAGGGAAGGCAGATATGTCAATGTCTTAAACAAACAGAAAAATCTCATTGTTTCAGACCCACAAATAACAATCAAGGTTGCTTGAACTCAAAAACAGGCGAAGAGAACTTGTTTACTTTTACTTTCTCTTTTAATAATCAATTATGAAGAATTGCTAACTGAAAACAGATTGAGCATGAATGTTCAACATCATTAAAAATATAGTTTTACTTAGTATGTGTCTCAGAGATGAAGTCTTTCCTAGCCACATTTTGCATTTCAAATGAAGACAGGTGTAGAAGTTGAGGAAAACAACAGTAGATTTGTGTGTGTGTGTGTGTGTGTGTGTGTGTGCGTGTTCATTCTGAAGCAAAACGTTTTTTGTTACTTGCTGCTATGCTCAATTCTGACCCACTACACTGTTTTAAACTCTAAGTTGAACCAGAAAGATGTTGCTGGTGGTTTCTTCCTCTATAGGGCGTAGACCAGGAAAGCCCCTGCCAGGTCTTTGGTCTCCCTGGGTCATTTCCCAACCACACAGCAGGCCCTGAGGAGGGACACAGGGATACAGAATACTTTGACATCTTTGTTGTCTAGAGCATCAAGGACATAGAACTCCACTTGAGGTTTTGTTTGGCAAGTTTCAAGGAATATGATATTTTAACGAATGACCCACCCAATGTCATTCAAATAAGATTCTCAGAAATGAATCTGCCAACTGGATTTTCAAGGTGTCTCAGATCTTCCCTGACCTATTTTCCTGAGCCACGGCTCTTTCCAGTAAACAGAAATTACTGTTGGAAGTTGTTTATGTCACTCTCACAGGCACCATGGAAGAACAGTAATTGGATAAGGATGCTAGTCTGTGTTTGTGCAATCACTATCATAACTGTATTACATTTTCCAGGTTGAATAGCTGAAGGTTACCCAGAAGCAAAGGGAAGAAGAATTTGAACCAAAACACAGATGAGAGAACTAGACTGATGGATGTTTTGAGTTTCCAATGTTATTCACAAAGTTTAAGATTATTTAATTTGGCCTCAAGTAAAATTTGTCTTTCACAATCTTGCCACAAATATTCGCTAAGCAAATTAAGAGTGAAGTAGAATGACACAATACAGTTTAAACAAGTAAAAAAAAAAGAATGAGGTATAACTATTTCCTTTTTGTGCTTTATTTCTGTAGCTCTTGACATAAGAGAGAATATATGATTTTACTTAGCAGTAGAGACTTGACTTATTTTTTTCTTTAGTGTGCATACACATAGTGAGTGATGGGCCTTTCTTTCATAACAGCGAGAACATGAAAGACGCTATAGAGGAAGATTCCTACTGACTGACTAAAGTTCTTATTATCATCTCACCTTTCAATCTGAAATTTCTAGTTCTGTATTTTTAAATCAACTGTTGTTATAATCAATCGTACTGGTGTAATTATATTATGAGTGTAAGTAATTCAATGAAACAAAGCATCCAATCTAATGGGACTAGGAAAGACTTTATTATGACATCTCATGTTCTTGAATCACCAGCACTAAATTAAATGGCATTTTCTCTATATTAGATAAACGTTCTTCTTCTTGGTCTAGTTGATATAATTTCTTTTATTGAAAGCCAAAAAAGCAAGGCACAATTGTTTCTCATCCTCAGTCACAAGACATTTCAATTTCAAGGCCCTAGGTAAGAGCCATGTTAGATGGGCCAGAAACTTGACTCAAGATCCCAAGCAGCTTGTTAGGGACAGACAGCCCCTGGTGTCCTCAAGTGCCTCACTTGTCTCCAACTGTTAGGATTAGGGTAAGGGTTTTCTTACATCTGATCCAACCAAGACATCAGGAACAAGCATCACTTAAGCGTAGAAAACTACAATTATTGTCCAAATTGGTACATTTTGGAGAGCGAAAAATACTTAAATGTATGCCAAAAAACAAAAAAAAAACAAAAAACAGTGCCGCCCAAGGCTGTTCCACAGCATCATCACCCCCACCCAGGAACCCAGGAGCCACAAAGCTTTCATATTAAAAACCTGGAGTCAAGGGAATCATTTACCAGCGTCTGCATTCCACCAGTCATACACAGCGAAGGTCGACGGCTGGAAGAGAACTTTGTACAAGACCCACAGCAAGTTACTGGCAGAATTAGGAGCTGGACTAGGATTTCCTGTTCCCAGACAAGTGTTTTTCTAATGTGCCACCTGTTTGTGTAGCGTTTTATTCTCCTCAAGGCATGATTACAGCCTCGAGGAGCCTCAAGGTGCCCCCGGGCCACATCATCCGGGAATGTAAACTAAAAGCCTGAACAATAACAAATGGTACTTTCCCGACAATTCTCTACCTGTGATTTCAGAAACTGTAGTTTTTACTTGAGATTCCAGTGGTAGAGTTCCCGGGTATCTCTTGGGGTTAGCTGGTGTTTGTTTCCTTGTTCATTTCACGGGACAGCTACACACACAATAGCTAGAGATCCAGACATGGTGAGGCTCACATCTCGTGCCAGTACCTTGACTTTGAGCAGTGTCTGGTCTTTTAAACCTAAAGCCCCTCTAGGCCTATATGGGTGTGAAGAGGTTTCGAATTAATTTATGGAACTGTGCCTTTTGGGTGAACTAATAGTCAGTCCCTGGTTTTGGAAGTAGTTATGCTCCATATTGTCAATACAAATACTGAATTATCCAGTCCTGAACCATCACTTCTTGGGATCTATGAGATTAGCTCCTGTGACCCTGGGGTCACAATTTTGCCAGTTAGTAATAGAACCATACTATATGTGGTATATAAAATATCTTAATGTATTCCTGATTTACTAACAGGGAACTCATGGCCAAGAGCTCCTCAACACATGCTGAAGGAAACTCCAACGCCGTTCTCTGTGAGGCAACCCACAGCCTTCTTATACTAGGCAGCCTTGTGGCAATGGAATTCATATAATGAAACCATCCATGAAAAACAAACAATGCAAAGCCTATGGCTAACCAGACTGCCCCAATAACCCTCATTACTGAGATCTGAATTAAGAGAGAAAAATATGTCACCCATTCTACCCTAGCTGGGAATACCTGTATATCTCAGGACTCAGTTTTTTCTGTGGTCTTGTTTTTAGCATTAACGACAACTAATATGCTACCGAGTATTGATCTGGAGTAGTTAAAAATAAGCTTTAGGAAGTATGCAGATTCTGAATCTGGAAATGTGAGGATGGACTGTTACCAGGGTGTCCAGTTTCTCCTGGGGGACTTGTCTCATTAATGGGGGGATTTCGTCCAGCACTCTGAGGAAACCAGAGATGGATAGACCTTCATGAGTTCTAGGCCAATTTGGTCTACATGGTGAGTTCCAGGCCGGCCAGGGCTACACAATGAGGCCCTGTCTCGAATAAAACTAAATAAATAAAAGGGGAGACGGACTCTGAAGGAAGCTCCCAGGAAATCTGGTTAGAGTTTGAGAGAGAAACAACACAGCTAACACTGTAAAAATCCCAGCAGCTGCTGGGAGGGGGGTCTGGAGAAGAGGAAGGTTGATGTCAAGCCTTCTGTTGGAGTCCAAGAAAGCAGGTAGGCTCAGCTATGGAAGTCAGTGGGAGGTTACACAGAAGTGAAGGGAACTTCAGAGAAAGGCTGAGAAGACCCAGGGTATTAATGCTTCCAGACACTATCCAAAGAAAAGGAGACAGAAAGACGGAAAAAGAAAAAGTTACACCTCTTTTGAATCAGAACTTATTAAAGCAGTCTAGCTTAGTGGGAAGGGGTGGGCTCCCAAGGAAGGGTTGCAATGTCTAGAGTCATGCAAAGACACCATTTATTAAGGAAAAGCATTCCCAAGAATAAGACAGTTCTCAGTAGTGAACTGAAGAAAATGCCAAAATCTGGCCTTTTGTATATCAGAGCCTCCCCCACCCCACTGTGTATGCTTGGTTCATGAGATGAAGCCTGGGTAAGGAAGGACTTTTAGCCTTTCCCTAAAAACTAGCCTCTTTCCTATGTTCATCTTAGTGCTCTAGTGTCTGGTCCTTCTGTCACAATACTATACATAAAGTGTTTGAAATGGCCTTTGAATTGGATATATATATATATTGTGTGTATGTATGCATACATATACATATATGTGTGCTATATAACATGTGTATGTATATATGTGTATATACATATAATACTTATCTATGTGTGTGTATAATATATATTATGAAAAATATTATGAAAAAGAGGGCTCAGAATGATTTTTATCATGAAACTTCCAGGTAAATTATTAGCCAATCTTCTTGGTTATAGTTAAGTCTCCTGCCAAGACCTAAGACTTAAGCAGGACACTTTTCACTACTTTTGGAGCCCCTTGGGCTACCTATGCTGATGTCAACACCAAAGGACATTTTCTTCAAGACAAGTAGGCTGGTCTAGTACACTGACTAAGTCTCATATCCTGAGAAGGAAGAGGCTTCCAGATCTTTCAGTAACTGGCTTCTACCCAGCCATCCTCAAAATTCTCAGTGCTGTCTCTGTGTCTGCCTCTCTGTCTCTCACACGCACATGTGCTCACACACGACCAATTGTTTGGGCAAGTATCTGTGGCTCTAACAGAGGCCTCTTCCTGCTGGTAGTCCCATTTCTCCACATTTTATCATCACGAGGCAGTCTCGTTACGAATGGCAGGGCATAACACAACAGAATGAATTAATGACCCGTCGGGAAGCAAATTCCACACATACTCCAATGCTTTGCTGTTGCTAGCCCAAAAGATTCGCCATCATTGACTTTCATTTTCTGTTGTCCCCAGGTCCCTCCTTTAGCTCCTTTGGTGGCTTGCGTGTCTTCCTTTCCCTGGAGTGTGTTCTAGAAATGGATTTGATCCCACCCTTGGCTGACCTCTGGGTATCCTCTTCCCCTCTGCTCTCTGACTTCTTGCTTTCTGGCTTGTCTCAGGTTCCAGCTGTTCTCTCCCCCAGCAAGTGCCCTTCCTTCCGGCAGAGTAGGCCTTTCTATAATTGAGCTTGTTGTTAGGCTGTGGCTGTCTTAAATTCCACACAGCCTCCTCCCTTTGCCCTTTCTTCCCCCACAGCCCTGAGACTGTGGTGTTTTCTCTGGGACAGGCCCAGCCTGTGGCCTCTCCACAGTAAGGGGTTATCTTCATCCTGTTGTCCCTTCCTGTGCCCTTGCTTTAACTCAGATTCCTACTCCCCTTCCTCTCTTATCTCTATCTGGCAGCCCCCCCCCGGCACCTTTGACTCCTCTGACTTACAGGTTTGGACTTGACTACAATAATGTCCCCTTAGAACAGGGTGCAGGGTGGACAGAGCACTGTGTCCTCCCTTTCGGAAGAGTGTGTCCTTGCATGACTTTGGATTCACTGCAGGTCACATCCTGCCCTCTTAAGTTGCAGCTCCATGCAGTCCATTAGGATTTCCCAGACATTGTCTTCCTATGGTAAACACACGATGCCCTTTCTTCCGGTTCTAGACTTCTAAGCATTATGCGAAAACATAGGTTTGTTCTCTGATGTAGGCACTACAGTCTGTTATTTCTGTACTTCCTCTACAACGCCCCACCCCTGCCCTTTCTACCTCTGTATCTGTTGCCAGAGGGTCTTCCTAAAGCACCAGGCTGCTGGTCTTGCTTCAGGTACCATTTTCCTTTCCTTCTCAGGACTGCAAAGCATTGTTCATTCTTTCCCTTGGCAAAAGCATTACTTGTCTCTTCAAATCACTACTCTTCTGGGCACTGAAGACAAGATCCTAGAACAAATATCTTTGCCCTCATAAAGGGCATTTGCTATTGAAACCTGGCCATAGACACCAAACAATGCACATAATACAATATGCAAAGTATTAACAAGCAATTACTAACGAACTGTATGCAAATTAATAAATCAAGTAGTGTTCATATGGGTGTTATCAATAAAGGTACAAGCTAAAAATGGAAGAGAGTAGGAGAAGGGGGACGAGGGGGTGTGAAACAGCGGGGCTCCTTGGGGTCGGAAAGGAGCTCAGGTGACTTCAGTGCGAAGGTAGCAACTAAGCAGAAGCTTGAAGAGGTCAGAGAGGAAACCAGAACACATGGGTACACTAGGGCATACTAGGTAAAGGGACAGCTGACTCCAAGATCTGAAGGGCAGCCCGTTACACAGTTCATGGCATAGGAGACCAGCGCCTCGGGGGCAGTTGCATGGAGGGTTGGAGGGATGAGAAAGCTATGGCCCCAGGTTATCTATAGTCACATAACTGTTTATCACACTGCTCTGTGACTTCCGTAAGTACGCTCTGAGATACATGCCCTCACTTCCTTCCTTTGTTTCCTCTCTATCTGGTTTAGTACTTCCCAGACTCATCTTCCCCATCTTGCTCCTCCCCCTCACCATCACTCACTTTGAGCCACACCTGCTCCCTTGGGTTCTACTATACGCCTAAGTCCCAAAAGTGTTTCCAAGCCACCACTGCCTCATTCCTGTCCCTGAGCTGGTGTTTTACCAACATCTCACACTTAGGCAACATAACAGCTTTCCTCAGTACATCCAGTAATTCCTGGGTTGTTTCCCACTTACACCAGTGGAGGCTTGGTCACTTCCGGGTCATGGGCCTGACACATTAGGATGCATCCCCCATGGCCATAGGATTTCTCTTTCACTTAATAAAGTTCACGGTGAAGGACAATTGGTCCCAGCTCCCTTCTCCAGAACCAACCTGCCAATCCCATTGTTTATTATAGTCATCTAATGTCACTAGTATACTTGCTTAGATCAGTTTCTAAACAGGACTGTAGGTGTAACTGCAGTTTGCCAGGACACTTTTAGAACTTTATCATCATACTAGCCTTACCTAAGTTCTGTATTTTCAAAAGAAGTCTACAAAAAGCATGAACTAATTTTGCTTGATATTAAAACCCCCTTGAAAGCTTATGACAGAGGGCAATTCCCAGGTACAGAATACCAGACAAGGTAAATGTAGTTCTGTAAAAGTAAACAGAGCCCAACAGGATAAGATTCCGGTTATAAGCCCTTCTTTTGGTGCCAGGAAGTTGTGGTTCGGCCCTTTGCCAGGTCTTCCCTGGCATCTGCCTTTCACTTTGATGAGTTTGCAGCTCTTGCCTGGTGCTGTAACTCAGCCCCTTATCACAGATCCGCCCAGAAAAGAATTCAAGTGATGAGGGGAACCGTGAAGCAATGGATCAGATGCCTCCCACCTATGCTTCTACATGTGCGACTATAACATGGCTTCTACAACCATGCAACTCTTGCCAGTTTCTACTGCTTCAGACTCTGTCTCTGTCTCTGTCTCTCTATGACTCTCTCTGTCTCTCTCTCTCTGTGTCTCTCTGTCTCTCTGTCTCTCTCTGTCTCTCTGTCTCTCTCTCTCTCTCCACCTAAGAAGCTGTTGTATAACCTGCAATGTACTCATTCGGAAATGGAAACAGCCACTCCATCTTGACAAAAGCGCTCTATTTTCCCCTCTCAGAGGCACCCTAGAGAACAGAATAACTTCTCCATTCCCATTCCACTTTGCACAACTGTTCACTCTTTCTCCTTTGGGGAGAAGGTCAACTCTAGGGAGAAGCTTTGCTCACTGTGTGAACAAAGTTCTGGCTCTGGCACTGGGCCAGATGCAAAACCAGCATCAGAACAAGATGGTAGCCACAGGGTTCTCATATGAGAGCTGATGACGGCTAATGGGATAAGGGAGCCTGCAGCCCTGTCACATGTATGGACGGGCTTGCTTGTAAGGACCGGTCACTTGGCAGGTGCATCAAAGGAGACCATGTAACACTGGGGTTTAGGTAAAGGATGATGATAGTCCTGAGGTTCTAATCTGGAGAGGAGAGAGATAGGAAGGAAGGAGGAAAGAGGAGATTTGAATGGAAAGAAGGCTAGCATGGCTTCTTCTCTGAGGCTGCTGGCTAGCACACAAGGGCCTCACACTAGCTTTTCACAACTCACTGTCTTGTCCAGCCTTTTCTGTATCGGTGAGATAAAGAACTGATGTTGTCATTAACATGGATGAAACATTCTTACAGTACTTGGGCTCATCAAAAAAGACCTGTGTGTGTGTGTGTGTGTGTGTGTGTGTGTCTGTGTGTGTGTGTGTCTGTGTTTATGTGTCTGTGTATAGCATACATGTTGAGTTAGGATTTACAGGTTGAGATATCTTCAGAATTTTGTTAGGGGTTCTGATGTTGAATTTTGGTGCTACCAAGCTGCAGTGTGTGCTTTGTGCCAGCTTGAAGCATTTCTCTCATATCTACATGTGAGGCCTAAGATGTAGAAAAGGTATGAACTCCCAGCTCAGGGAGTTCTCAAGGCCTCATCCTCTTTCATAGGCTACCCAGATCCTTCCTAATACTTCACAATCTGACCCATCATGTGTGGTCCATACAGGATTGGTGGCTGGATTCTGAGCAGGTTTGTGACCCAGGATTGCTACATCTGATGGGTAGGATTTCAGGCTTCAGTGTTCTCCTTCTGTGAGTAGGAAGGGGCCCAAGGTACCACCAGGATGAAGACTGTGTTGTCTTAGTGTAATGGATCTACAACGGGCTATATAGTAACGGGATACCCAAGAAGAAAAGGAGCTTGTAGGTTGCTATGGCTTGTGTTAATGGCTTAGCCCCAGCATGGAAATACTGGGAAGTAGTGAGACCTTTAGGAAGTGTCTGACTTAGGGTACACCAAAAAAGAGGAGACTGGAACAGCTGGCCCATCCTGTTCTGTTTCATCCTGACCATGAAGTACATGTCTCTTTCCCTGCAAGCTTTATACATCATGTGTTCTCATACCTAACTAACTTAAGCCTTCAAAACTATGAGCCCAAATAATGCTTTCTCTGGGGGAGTTGATTTGCCTCTGGTATTTATTACAAAACAGGCCAACAGAAAACATAGAGCAACAGAAGCTCATCCAGATCCAAGGAGTACACTTTAAATTGAGACCATTGTCATGATAAGGCACTTCAGACATCCTCTGTTGGCCTGATGTGTGGCCAGTGATGACTAAGACAAGCAAACCCACATCAACCTGTTAATAGAAAACAGTGACCAGCGAATTAAATAGAAGAAAGAAATCTAATTCAAATGAGCAACATAGCTGTATTACATTGTAGGTCTTATCTAAAAAAAATCATCCTGTCAATTAAGCTAACTCTTAAAAACTCATTGTGTCCATTGACACACCCTGGAGAGATACATTTGGACTTTCAGTTTGCCATTTCTAGCACTGGGTATCCTGGGGTTAGTTTATGCTGAATTCATTGACTCTTTTACTTTTTAATTGCGTTCATCTTGTAAAGGAGGATAATGATGGGAATACTACAAAGGAAAAGTTTCAGGAAATAGTATGGTATTTGACATTTCCCAAAGCATCTTTTGGTTTATTGGTAACTTAGACTAGAGGGTGAAGGGTAGGCACACAGATATGCTTAGGAATCCAGACATACCAGGTGCCCACTGGGCCTTGGAGACGGAAGTGTGTGCTCAACTCCTACAGACCTGAGACTGTGCAGTCAAGCTCTTTTTTACATAAAAGCTTAAGCCTCCTATGCACCGCATTATGCCAGGAAAACGTCAGGAATTGAGCCTGACTCACTCCTAAGCTCTATTTTCAGTAGACTATCAGATGCTCTTTGGCACTTGTCATGATGTCTAGGCCTCCTGGCCAGAGTTCCAGTCACTTGCTGATCATTAATAGAGCAGACGATACAGCACTTATTAACGAGGTCCTGTTGGAGGCTATGGATTAGTGGCAGAGTGTTCACACTCTTTTCTCAATGATGATCAAAGTGCAGTGGCTGAGGACTGTGACCAAACACGGCTCCTACCCACATCTTTCCAATCTTTTCGCCCTTCTAGAGACAGTGTGATTGTATCGCAGAGCTTTCTCGTCTGGCACCCCTACGTCAGTGTAATTTACAAAAGGTAGAATTTTTGAAGACCAAGACAGCTTTTAAAGGAGTCTTTGTTAAAATATAACAAAGGTGGGCTTCTTCCAGTGATGTGTCTTTGCTTGTGATCTAAACTTGCTTCCTGAGGCCCAGGCTTTGATCACATCGCTAGAAACCCGCTTCTGTGTTTTTCATCACGGCACCACCTATATGGCTGGATACCAGAACTTGGGGACCAAGGAGTGACCAGGAAGGGGGCCAGGCTCAGAACCCCATAGGATGCTAGGCAGGGCTTATCTCTGACAGTCCCTGTGTCTGAGCTTAGTTTAGTGTGCTGGGCTATCTGTCCTTTGTGTATCTACTGAGGCAGGGCTTAGCTCTGACAGTCCCTGTGTCTGAACTTAGTTTAGTGTGCTGGGCTGTCTGTCCTTTGTGTATCTACTGAGTCAGGGCTTAGCTCTGACAGTCCCTGTGTCTGAACTTAGTTTAGTGTGCTGGGCTGTCTGTCCTTTGTGTATCTGCTGAGGTTGTGTTCTGTTTACTTGGTGGATTAAGACATTCTCTTGTTGGCTCACAAGCGGTTCTAGGTCACAGCAAAGCATACCTGCTGACTGCCAGGCAATGTTACTCATCCCAGGCTGACCAGCCAGGGCTGTAACCACAGTCTGAGAAATCTGCCCTGAGTCTGAAGCAATTCAGTTTACCTTGGTACATTTTCACAATCAGTGGAAAATACAGAGACCGACTCCCAGCTGCTTAGGAAATTCAAACTACAGACCCAAACACCAAATCTGGTTCTCGCTAAAAGTGTTTGCCTCAGATTTTCCATAGTCTTCCTTGTTTCAACAAAAGGCTGAGGCTTAGGTTCTCAGTCCATCATAGCTTTATAAGTGGAGTCACAAAAAAAAAAGTGACAATAGGTAGCACCAGTCATCCAAACATGCTCATCTTGGTGCAAATCGTTCCATTTGTAACATTGTCAAACATTGTACACAAATATTTAGATGGTTAAACAGTCACTTCTTTAAAAGACCACACATCTAGCATGAAGACAGTAGGACAAGCCATGGTTCATGTGGTAGGAAACTATGTGTTTGTTTTTACATTGTAGATTTGAAGCACAGTTAACTGTATAGCCAAGACTCCGTCACACACAAAGGAAAGAGGCAAGGCAAGGAGGAAGAGGAGAGTGTTGGAGGATGGACACCTTGGGAAAACGGAAGAGGGAGTGTAGACAGCAGGACTTTTGACTCTGGGGTCACAGGCCCAGACCAAGCCTGGGCGCCCTTGCGCATGATGAGGAGCCTAGGTGTCTGCTGAGAAATAGTTCACTCGCTCACTTGGCTGATGTTGGTAAGTGCTCAGAGAATTTGAAGATCACGAGGACCAGGGTGAGAGGAATGATGAGCAAACAGAGGCCTGTGCCCTCTGCTCAGTCCAGGAAATTGCTTGCCAGTTAACCACAACCTTATAGATGCTCTTAATTAACATTCTTGGTTATACCTCTCCTTAGTTTGAAACATAACGCTCCTGAGGATTCCCGGCTTTACGCTTTCTATCTTCTTAGCAGTACCCTCTTCCTCCAATTCTCAGGTGCACTTCCTAGAGGAGTAGACTCCCAGTCAATGCTCCTCTGCTCAGGTCACTTCCAGCCCACTGAGACCAGGCCTTGACACTACACCGCATCCTGGAGACTCATTGGTGAAAGCCACCACATGACTTCTTAAATGCTAGATCTACTAGATTCTTTCGTGCTTTCTGCTTGTATCTGCCACAATATGTAACAGCAGTTAATGGGCCCTTGTTTGATATGCTCTTAAACACTTCAAACCAAGTCCCCTTCTTTCCCCCTCAATGTCCCTTCTTTTGTGTGCTACTGGCTTACTAGAACCTCCTTTAAAATGTCTCTGTGTCTTTCAAGACTTGGATCAAAGTCTGATGCTACCACATTCACTCTCTCAAATTATCTACCTATCTCTCCGGAAGTGGATTACACTGAAGAACACTTACCCATGAAAACCCTTTCTCTCCTAGGCTTCTTTTAAGGCCCTGAATCTCATGTACATGAGGTCATAGGTCCTTGTGAAACTGTCATGGGTCACCTATTTTAATTGTGATGGGTTATGTCTCTTTCTACTCTGATCAGTCCCAATTCCCCTTTGCTTATATGTCCTCCTGTTGGTTTTGGTAGCTGAGAGCATTTGGAGGGCTCAGATCAGGCAAGTGATGTTGGAAGAACACTTGAGTAGGGTTTATAGAATATGCTTGTGAAGTCTATTAGCATTCCAGTGTGTTAGCCAGCATTTGCTTACTGGTCTCCAGTGATAAGCCTCTGGGCCTGCACTCTGGTCACCTTGCATGAAGAACTCAGGAGAGGAGTATGACAGCCCAGGTCAGTAAGAACGGCCTCTTAGGCCTGGCTCGGGAATTATGAGGAAAGTTAGGTGAGCAAGGTTTGACCTGTAGTGAAGGTTTTCACTTTTTAAGTATATGGGATGGTGAGGAAGTCATCTGGTCCATCACATCCGGCTAAAATGATTAACAATGCAAAAAACAACCTCTACGGGCTGTACTAGAGCAAAGACTGCATTCTGTTCCCATCCTTTCTTAATAGAAAGTGACATTAAGCCCAGGGCTAGGCCCATCACTGCTCTATCATGGATGGCAAGGGACCTATTGGGCTGCACCCTTACTGAGAAGTTATCGGCTGCCAGAGGGAAAATGTGTCTTTCCTCGGTGGTGTAGCCACTGGTAAATTGCCCTTGCTCAAGTAAATAACTCCCCACCCATGTTCACGAAGGCGACCAGTTTTGTTTTTTGTTCTTTTTAAACCACATAAAAGTAGGAGGGAAGCTTACTGGGAAGAGGGGGTTGGGCAAGAGGGGGAGAGATAGAATTATAGGGGACAGAAATATGATAAAAATACCCTGTGTGTGTGTATGCACACACACAATGGTGAAAGAAAAAGTAAAATTATAAAAACTTAAATAAAATATAAAAAGAAAAAGACATAAAGAGGTAAACAGGTGCTCAGAGAATATAGTCATTAAACATGGTGTAAAAAGGTAATGGTTTGCTACCCAGCTACTTAATAGAAGCACCTCTGTTGTTTCTATTTTGTCTTGAATTTTGTGATGATTGAGATAGTTAGTTGTCAGGTTTTAAATTTTGAAACCTTTTGTAATTATCTTATGACAAAACTCCTCTCTCATCTTTAAATTTATATTTGTGCTTTTATAGTGTTTTTCTGTGAGCTTGAATGTCTGGCTTGAAAAACATGGGTCCTCTCTTTCCCAGACTCCCCTGCAAGCCTCCATCGCACCTCCCACTATAACCTCAGCCCTGAGGCTCAGTGCACACTGAATAAGTGTCTGTCTGGTGGCGAAGGTATCCTCTCTAACCCTTACAGTGCCACAGCGAGAGGTTATTTTATTTTGAAGAAGCTGGAGGGTAAGAACTAAAGGGACCAGGCATCCCAGAGAACCAGTGTCAGTCAGAGACAGGGCACACCTAAGGTATCTCCTCTCACTGTGTGCTGCAACACAGTGTTTGACTTGAGGCTCACACCTCTGCTCACTGTGTGTTGCTAACCCTAACCCCCCCACGCACACACTGTATGCTGCTACACAGTGGTTCACTTGCAGCTTATGGTCTCCACCATTCTGAACAACTGGGAAACACACAGGATGGAAAGGAAGGGGCCCTAAGTTGCTCCCAGAGTATCGGGCCCAGCAAAATGGGAACCATCAGTGTAAATCATGAGCCCTCTAAACGGTAGGCTCTCCAATTACTTTATCTGTAGAGACTAGCTAGCTGTGAGGGTCAGATTCGGGTCTTTGACTCTCATCTTCAGACATCATCAGCTCCTTTACTTCCTACTGTAGGCCTTGCTATTTCAGGTGAGCAATTCTCTTCAGAGGTAGGTGACTCTAGCCTCTCAATGAGGCCGAAGAGAATGTGGCCATGCCAGGACCCTCCCATTTCTAGCTCTCTCTCTTGCTCATCTTTTGGAGACAGTGTTCCCTGAGGCACTCCAGGCATACCCTCCCTAGCAGAGTCTGTTTTCCTTTCCAAACCATGGTTAACACACTTGGCAACCCTGAGTTTTATGACTGAAACCTTGTCATTTCACTTTATCCTGGCCTCCACCCTCATTCAGGGTCTCTATTTCTTCAATGACAGATGTTTTTGCCTCTTGACTTTTCTAATCATAGCAAAGAAATCCTATTCCTTCATCCTATGTTAGGTGTTCATCTGGTATTGTCACAATTCTCTTGATTTTGTGAACACCTCCACCCCAAACAGATATCACAAGACAGTTCCCTGGGAAATTCTCACAGGTCTCTGGAAAGTGGTTCAATCTGCTTGTTCCCATCCTCCAATCCTGTCAGTTGACACAAGTATAAAAAAAAAACCTGAGCAAAAACCTATATTTATGTCTATAGTAGGTAATTAAAGCTTGTGTTTCCTAGCTTTGTATGGTGAAGAAGGGAAGAAGGATAGATTGACAGATAGATTGATAGATAGATAAATAGATTCAGAAGTCAAGGAGAAGGCTTAGATGAGCCACTTTATGAAGTCAATGAAAGTAAACTGAAGACAGTGAGGATTCATCAATGAAAAGAGATGGGGGGGGGTCTACGGCCATACCACCCTGAATGTGCCCATCTCGTTTGATCTCGGAAAAGAGATGGGGACCCCTTTACTCAAAGTGATCAGGACCAGGCTGGACAAAGCCACAGAAACAGCTGACCTGAACAAGGGGGAGCTCATAGACCCCAGACTAATATCTGGGAAAAATGCATAGGACTGATTCTGACCTCCTGAACATGGGTGTCAGTTAGGAGGCCTGGGCAATCTATGGGGCCTCTGGTAGTGGATCAGCATTTATCCCTAGCATACGAATGGACTTTGGGAGTCCATTCTACATAGAGGGATACTTTCTCAGCCTAGACACACAGGGGAGGGCCTAGGTCTTGCTCCAAATGGCACAACAGTCTTTGAAGATTCCCCATAGAAGGCCTCATCCTCCCTGGGGAGCAGAAAGGGGATGGGATAGGGGGTGCGTGGGGGGCAGGGGAGGAGGGGAGGGAGAAGGAACTGGGATTGACATGTAAAACAAGCTTGTTTCTAATTTAAATTAAAAATTTTAAGAAAAGAAAAGGGAGGAACTAACAGAAGAAAGCACAATTCTCAATGGTCTACATGAAAGAAAACGTGGAAAACAAAGTTGTAATTTGACTTCTCAAAGAAATCAAGAAATAAACTAAAACTTTGAAGTGAAGGACCGATGCTTGAAACAGTAGTCTAAAAAATGTAATTCAAAGCCTTGTGCCCTAGCAACAAGAGAAACGTTAGCCTGTTCGAGAAAAAGGGGCAACGGAACTGAGGACGACACGTGGGAACCTTAGAGGCCAATGTGGAACCCAGTAAGGAAAAACTCTCATCAAAACAGCAGATGTGGCAGGCAAGTTTCCTCCAGAGTTTCCTATAAAAAAAAAGTAATTTGCTAGCTCTACTTATGTGCAAATTTTTGACACTTGATATTTAATAGAACTGTTAAATTAAAATAGAAATGCATTGGAACAAAACTGTATGAAGTTAAAAAAACTTAAATTTATGTGAGATTTATTCGGTGGCTGACATCAATGGAAATTCAAGTGTGAAGACGTAGAACAATACATCTCAGAAGCAGTGATATTTTGTTCTTTTTGTGAATAAATTTTATACGACTCCAAGTGCCAGCAACTCATAATTATGGACCCTCCAGAATCATTGATTCACACTAATTAATAACAGCTCCAACTTGGACTTCTTCGCAGTTCCCCTGAAAGGCTGTTGTGGGTGCTTCCTGAGAGAGAACTGTAGTCGAGCTGGCTGTGTCTACCTTGTCAGAGGGCCTGACACTCTGCCACCATTATACAAGGAAGCAAAAAGGTTTTCTCTGCTAATGCTGGCACAATTTATGCTCAAAGAAAAGAATGTTCCAGGGGAGTGGCAACCCAAGAGAGGACAAAACTTGAAAATCAAAATTTAGGGGTGGCATCCTGCACACACTCAGTGTGCCTTCTTGTCATCGGAATGATTTCCTTATTCAAAGTCTAGGCTCAGAGTACATCACTGACAAATGAACGGCGTGGGTCATATACATCTTGATATCTTGGTGTACTCAAAGTGTTATAATGGAGCCCATGGTGGGTAAGGGAGGAGAAGGGGGAGGAGAGGGAGAGGGAGAGGGAGGGAGGGAGGGAGGGAGGGAGGGAGGGAGGGAGGGAGGGAGGGAGGGAGGGAGGGAAAAGTCCTGTCTGCCCCTCAGAGGAACAACAGGAAAGAAGGTGAAATGGGTAGAGTTTTTTTCTTTTAAAGGGTCCTTTGCACCGCCGCTGTGGCAGCCATGGAATTCTGGGCTGACCAGGGCACTGCCTGAGTGCATTTTGCCAGGTGAGGGGGGGGGGTGCAGCCTAATGCCTGAATTCTTACATAAGGGCCACTGACAATATCCCCCTTCCTACCACTAACCAGGATCGCAGCGTTACAGGGACTCGATGTCAGCTGTTAATTAAACGTGCTGAGCAACGCTTCTTCCTGTGAGTCACGAAGCTCCCACAGATACAATTCTAAGCACTAGAGGAACACAAAGAGATAAAAACCAAAATGGCACGTTCTCTTCTATCCTAGATCATCTGGGCATCAGAAAGGCCTTCCAAGTTCCACTGTCAGCATCCCGTGGCAGACAGATCCAGGCTGTACCAGGAAGCTAAACTTTTCCGGTTGTCTCAAAGAAATCCAGTTCTGTTCTGCCTGACCCCAGCCTTTGTTCGCCCTATGTTGGCGTATTTCCCTAGAAGAGGAGACACAAATTACATGGTTTCTGAAGCCTTGCCTCGGAATGGGATCCAAGCTTATATAAAGGATAATGTTTCCTGGGAAGGCAATGAATAGCCCCACTGTATTCACAGGAAGACACTTAGGTATTCCCAGTGTGCTTAGCCAGCCACGCCCCCAAATAACTCAAGCAAAGAGGCACACCATAAAGGCTTCCCATCAGAATTGCTTTGGAGAAATTGTTTGGCAAGGATTGAAGTATTTCCAGTTAGGGGCCGATTCTCATACTGCAGAGCCGGCAGCATTTGACTGAGAAGCGTTTAACAAACTCAGCCCATACTTCTTTAGCTGTGGTGTCGGATGGAGACCATGACCCAGATTCTAGCCAAGTGCTCCCGTCAGAGCCATCTGGTTCAAAGGCGGTACACAGATGCAGTCCCCACAAAATGTACATATATTAAGAATGGTTTTCATTGAATAATTTCAGCCAGAGTACTTGAATCTGAAGATGTATCATCATCATCATCATCATTATCATCAAACAATGATAATAATAGTAAAAAGAGTTACTTTCGTGGCCTTACAATGTTGATATTTTAATTCAATGTCCCAGTAAAATTCCATTTATAGAGGCAATACTTAGGACTGAATCACCGGAGTTTTTAAAATTAAGTTTAAGTCAACATACAAAGTAATGGGTTTCATTGTGGAGTTTCCATGCCTATTTGATTCTTCTCTCCCTCCTACTGTCTTTATCTGCCCTCCTGCACCCCCTTACCAGTCACCTCCTTCCCGTTCAATAATCTCCCTCTGCTTTCAAGTCACAAGTTCTCCATTATGTTTCATATTTCACCCAAGCCCCCTTTAAGATCTGTATTCATGGTCCCCTTCCTAGTTCTATGCATGCATGAGCAAACATGTGCATTTTAAAACATGACCCCAGAATTCTTTGAGACTTTTAAGGAGAAGCTCTCTCTTAAGTCTGTACTTTATGACTTCTTGACAAATCAGATCAGAGAGACATCATGCTACTCATCCTTTAGGTAGTTGACATTGACTTCCTCTGTTGGGACGTGAGGCCCATGCTATAAGGAAAACATGTGGAAAGGAAGCCAAATCCTGAGGTCTTACTCCATGACTCCTCAGTGGATGGCACCCATCTGTCAGACATGTTAATATACCATCATAAAAGTGCATCTACAAGCCCCAAACCATTGCTCAGTGGACCTTCATGTTGAGCAGATGAGTTGATCTAGGCGAACCTGACAAGACTGCAGACTAATAAGGAAAGTAATTCATTATTTTAAGTTTTAAGTGTCTAACTGTAGAGTGGTTATCATACATTACATAACCAGCACAATTGGCCACAAGACATCCTCAGGCCACCTAACGATTAAACACGATTACTCCTTAATTCAGTACCAGCTTTGCAATCCAAGGGAAGAGACTGAGTTTAAAAGAGGCAACAAACGTACAGCACAGTTTGGCATTTTGCAGCAGAATGAAATCAATATCCTGACAAGCTTAAAATTCAATATGATTATTAATAAAAACTGAACACTGGTGGCCAATTCAAATGGTAATGTTCTCACCAGCAATGAGCTGTGTTGATGTTACCTTTGACATTTGCCTTTATTTGCATTTCTCTCTCCATGGGCTGGTTTTATGGCTTAATGTCTTTAGAACATTAGAGTACATGAAATGATTGTGACACATAATCATAAAGGTGTCCAGCCTGGGATGGAATGAGTCAACACAAGGCCACCCGAGTGAATAAAGCACTAGAAGACCCAGCATTGCTATTGCAGTGCTTTTCAAGTCCTTATGACAAAGATCCACAGATTTAACTGTTCAGCAAACAAGTGATGAACTTCAATAACACACCAAGCACCTGCGAGTAGCCAAACAAAAAACAAGCGAAACAGTGGATGCTGCAAACACCAAGCATCTCGGTGCATTTTGTAGAGCTGTGACAGAATACCTGTGTCTGGATGATTTATAAAGAACTGAGCTTTATTTCTCCAAGTTCTATAGGCTGGGATTCTCTAGAAATTGGGGCACCAGCAAGTTGGACTGATGAGAGCTACAGCTGTCACAGAAGAGGAACACTGCCTGTCACGGTAGAAGAGAGGGATGCTAGGAGGCAGCATGAAGCCTCTTTGATAAAGAGGCTCTCAACATGAAGGGAGGCCTCGTGGCACAGCCTCCCCTTGAAGTCCTATCTCTTACCATTGTCACCTTTGGTGACTTCTGTATATTGGAGGGAATGCATTCAGATGCTAGCTACTTCTGAAGTAAGACCCTTTTCCCTTTCCTTCTCAGGTGGGCTCAAATACCTTCCATTTTCAACTACGAAGCATTTCTGTCTGTGTACTCAGAGAAACTAGGTTCATGGACCATAAGCCATTCCACTATCCATCTCCCCTGGGCAGAAGCTGCCTACAAATGCCCACACACTTGTAGAGACTGAGAAGGCTAAGTTCCCTGATGAGGGCAAAATACAAACACATCATTTAACCAGTGTGGAGGCATCTCTTATTTTGAGGCTGCTTGTTTGGAGTTCATCTTTTTTTTTTGTCAGATCTACCAGAACCTCACCTACTTACATTTTTAACTAATTTTTATTTAAATTAAAAGCAATTAATTTTATATAACATTCCCAGTTCCCTCTCCCTCCTGTCCTTCCATTCCCCCCACCATCTCTCCATTCCACCTTCCTTCTACTCCTCAGAGAGTATGAAACTTCCCATGAAGGATCATCAAAGTCTGACACATCACTTGGAGCAGAACCAAGGTGCTTCCCCCTGTATCTAGGCTGAGAGAGTAATCCTCCATAGGGAATGGGCTCCAAAGGCCCATTCATTCCCCTGGGATAAATACTGGTTCCACTGCCAGTGGCCTCATAGACTGCTCAAGTCCCCCAACTGACACTCACATCCAGGGGGCCCAGTTTGGTCTTATACAGGTTCTCTGTCAGTTTGGAGTCCGTGAGCTTCCACTTGCTTAGGTCAGCTGTTTCTGTGGGTTTCCCCAGATGGTCTTGACCCTTTTGCTCATCATTCCTCCCTCTCTACAACTGGATTCCAGGAGTTCAGCTCAATGCTTTGCTGTGAATTTCTGCTTCTGTTTCCATCAGCTACTGGATGAAGGCTCTATGCCCCACAACTGAAGAATGGATAAAGAAAATATGGTACATTTACACAATGGAGTACTACTCAGTGGAAAACAAAACAAAGCAAAAACAATTACATCTTGAAATTACCAGGCAAATGGATGGAACTAGAAGAAACCATCCTAAGTGAGGTAACCCAGGCACAGAAAGACAAACATAGTATGTACTCACTCATAAGTAGATATTAGACATAGAGCAAAGGATAACCAGCCTACAATCCACAACTCCAGAGAAGTTAGGAAACCAGGAGGACCCTAAGAGAGACATACATGAACCCCCGAGAATGGGAAAGGGACAAGATCTCCTGAGTAAACTGGGAGCATGGGAGGAGCGGGGAGGGAGGTAGGAGAATGAGGAGGGGAGAAGGGGAGGGGGAGGAGAACATGAGGAATCAGGAAGGTTCAGTTGGGGGAAGAATAGAGAAGGAGAGCAAGGAACGAGATTCCTTGATAGAGAGAGTTGTTTTGGGCTTCATGAGAAACCTGGCACTAGGGAAATGCTCAGGAATCCACAAAGATGACCCCAACTAAGAATCTAAGCAATAGTGGAGAGGCTACCTTAAGTGTCCTTTCCTGGGGTTCATCCCTTTTGTCTAGTGACAGCATTCAGATTCTACTCATAGGGAAGTCCTACTGTGCTGACATGTTTGCTGATGTCCAACATGTTCCCCTCTGTCCTTCGTGACTGTGGCAATGGGTTTAGAGCTAGGAAGGAGACATATGTTAGGAACATGTGAGCATTCCTTGTAACTCCTATGAGTTAAAACTTCTCTTTCACCAGAGACTGAAAGACTGGGGCAAATCTGGAGCTTCTGGGGCAACTGTGAGTGGAATGCGTGGTCATGAGTGATTATGGTGAAAAGCAAGGCAGAGCAGAGACTGGGAAAGACTACCGAGGTACTGTGGGAGAGGGCAGGTCATAGGAGTTAAGACTTTCCCTCTCGTGCCATTTGAATGGAGTTTTGTCATTCCTGGCTAATCTATTGGATGGCCCTCCATTGGGTTGAGAGTCCATGGAAGAGCTTTATGTGAAAGAGGAGCTCAGGAAGAACCCAAGTTGGGGGCCTCCCTGATGACGGTGTTCGCAGAAGTCTTCAGTAGAAGGGCTCTAATGCTCTACCACCCTCCAGAGCGAGTAAGGAGTAATGGAGACCAGTGGCATATGGAAACTGTCGGAAATGCTCTTCCCTTGCGCCTAGGGTTGGTTTATACCTGTGCATAAGCTGAACGTATCACCTAATAAGAACCAAAGCAATTGAAGGTTCTTAGTGGATACCTAGCCACTATTGCATTCAGCCTTCACTACCAAGCACGGGCTTCACCATTACTCCTGGGAGAGATGGCAGGACTGAAGCCTGAAGTCTGAAGAGACATGATTTGGACCTACTTACCAGACTCTAGATTTAGAGTTCCCTTCACTACCCACCCCAACTGGAGAAAGGGTGGGTGTTTTTTCAAAGTCCTGGGTGTGGTGGTGCACACCTTTAACCCAAGCACCTGGGAGGGAGAGGAGGGTGGATCTCTGTGAGTTTGAGGCCTGCCTGGTCTACCGAGTAAGTTCCAGGTAGCCAGAGCTACACAGTGAGACCCTGTCTCACAGAAGGAAGTGCTGTGGGATAGATAACCCTTCCGTATGCTGTGAACATATGTTGCTCTCATTGGTTCATAATAAAAGCTGATTTGTCCTATTGTAAGGCAGAATATAGCTAGGTGGGAAAGCCAAACTGAATAGAGGGAGAAAGAGGGGTGGAGTCAAGAGAGATGCCAGCCAGCTACTGGAGGAACAAGATGTATTAGAGCACAGGTAAAGTCATGAGACACACGGCAAAGCATAGGTTAATGGAAATGGGTTAATTTAGAAGTAAAAGCTAGTTAGTAATAAGCCTGAGCTGGTCAGCCAAGCATTTTGTAATTAATCCTAAGCATCTGAGTGATTATTCAGAAGCAGCTGCAGGATGGAGGTGGGACAGAGAAACCTGTGTTTACAAGGAAGGATAAAATAGACAATAGGAAAGAATACGCTACCCAGATCTTCTGTAAATCTGTGTCAGCTCAACATATAGGAAGTAAAATTTTCCCTCTCACGATGGAAGATTGACAAAGTCCTCTTTTGTATCTCAGTAAGACAACCAGGTAGATTTAAAAATTGTTAGATTTTGTGTGTGTGTTTCTCAGTATAGAAACTCTTTCCCTCTTGAGGTAAGGTGGCCTAGAAGAGAGACAGGTACTATCAGAGGAATTTTTAAAAAGCTCATGAGTTCTCTCTTATAGTCTAGTTAGGAATTTGTGCAGGCCAAAAAAATTTGAGAGGCCATGTTTGTCAAAAGAAATGAGGTGCCATGCTGCATCAACTTTGCCCCATTAAAGCAAGACGGTGCCCATGAAGATGCAATCGTGGTTTACAGAGCAAAATGCCTGGGAACCGGAGTAAGGGTTCGTGTGATATCCTGGAGGTGGAGGAAGGGCAGACTGGGAGGGAGATAGTGGACGGTCAGAGCCTGAGATCCCTGGACAGGCTGACAGCGTTGCTTAGACACAGGGCTCCTGCCTGCCTGCCTGCTCGTGGAGAATGGGGCCAAGCAGGAAAAGGATCTCTGTGTCATTTCTGTGAGTCAGTAAGTTGAGAGTATAGGTCCTGAAAGATGGAGACAGAGCAAGGGACAGCACAAATAATCTTGTAGGAACTACTGGGTCAGGAACATGCCGTAGATGTGAAAAGATCCAGAGCAATTTAAATGTCAGGAAAACCCGAGAGCAAGGGTGCTAGCATAGAGAGGTCCTGGACCAGGACAAGCCAAGGGAGAAAAATAACGAGGCCATCAGATGCCGGAAACAACAGGAAGCAAGCTCAGCGACCTCCAGTAGCATCAGCTAGACCTCACTGAGGGTCCAGCCCCAAGCTAATGTCTCATCTCCACATGCCCGGAGACTAGGAGTCATTCTTCCATTACCCAAACGCCACCTGTGAGAATTTTAAGAAAGAACAATTTAAATCTCAAGCAATTATCCCAAAGCTGTGATTTAACTAAGTATTCAGACATATTGAACAAAAATCAGTATGTGGGGAGCTCCCACCCATTAACTGATACTAAGAAATTTATATCCGCTCATCCACTATCTACACTAAAGCCCTACTTAAGTATTTGTGTTTGCCGTATTCTTCTTATCATAGAGAGATTTGGTATCTTTCTTTGGAATTTTGTTCTCCAGGCCTTACTAATGTTCACCTAGAGAATAGATTGGATATGTAGATCACTAAAATTTATATTCAGATCCACAGTCCCACTGAGTTAAAATCCCTAAGCAGGGTCTGGGAATGTACTTCAGATGCCTCTTGTGATCTAGTCAGCAAGCAAGACTCCAGTCTCCCCGGTGAGCATCAACAGCTGAGTCTAATCACAGGAGACTTCTATGTTACATGTTGAGCCTGGCAGGCCAGCACAGGCAGTGTCAGCAGCTACCATAGCAACACACTCTTGCACATTTTCATCTGCACTTCTGCCCAGTTGTATTTCTGCTTTCCTAAATGCATAGGGTCTAGGTGCTATCACCTCCTGATCATGACCACACAGGACCAAACTAAAACCTAGCAATTTGGTTAAACTTGTTAAGTAAGCCATTTATTCTCTGTCATACAGACAGAAAAATAAGACTCCATTGCATGGATAAGTCCACACTTGGACATGGCTGTTGGGATCGGGTGAGAGACCTAGAGCTACTGAATAGAAAAAGCTAATTTTCCCCTTCTGGTAAGACAAGCCTTGTTCTTTCTCTACCCAACTGCGAATAGGGACATGCATATCCATGCCTATCTGGACGTTAATCTTTTGGCAAAAGCCACAACTCATCTTGAAAATGTCAATCACTATTCCAAGCAGGGCAAAAGCCTATGTTCATATACAAGCTAGAACCCGGGGAAAATATCAGAGCACAGTAGCCAGAACAATTGTAACTTCCGGTAAAGAAAGAAGATGGCAACCCAAAGTGCATGGCTCAGAGCAAGCCCCGGACTGAAGAATCTGAGGTGCCACAGACACAGGGCAGTCAGGGCGGGTCCAGAAGGGTGACAGAAGGAGGAGAGTATAGTGGACACCGGATGGTTCGTAGCAAGGACGCTGCACACAGACTGTGTGTTGGGGAAGTCCTGTTATTTGCCTGTGCATTTGTCAATAAAGTACTGTCTGGCCAATAGAAAACCTAGATAGGAGGGACTAGGAGTCGAGGAGGATTCTGGGAAGGGGAAACACAAGGGAGTCAACATGTGACACCATGGGGGTAGGACGCCGGGAACTATTCTCCGGTAAGAAACATACTTAGATTAACAATTATGGGGTAATTACTTAAGGCAGAGCTAGCCAGTAAGGGACAAGCAAGGCCAACAGCTTCATAATTAATATAGCCTCCTGTGTGTTTATTTGGGACTAATGCGGCTCTGGAACCAGGCTGGCGTGGCAGAGCCCAGGCGACTGGCGGGGGATAAACCAAAGCGGCTAGCAAAAGAAAAAGCTTCTCTTAACAGAATGGTGTCAGGAGTGGGATCATGAATTTCCACGCAAAATAACAAAAGCTTTAAAGGAATTTTAGAAACAGAAGAACAGAGAGAAGCACAGATTATTGGTAGCAGCATTTTTCTCAGGTGTGCTCTGTTTTGCTATCGACAAGCCGAGATTCACGTGGCTCGTTTACCGGAGTCTTCCTGACTCAGCATAAAAAGAAAAAAAAACAACAGCAAGGGTGTTTTAAGAGACTCTGCTAACGATTGAAAGGTGTGTACGTACAGCTGGAAGTGGCAGCATTTGCTGGATGTCAGCATGGACTGAGGCGGTAAACTGGAGTCACGCTTACGCCCGCCATCTTGAAACGGCAGTTTAAAACAGCCGGGGTTTTACAGTTAAGACATGTGGCCAGAAAAACATAAAGATTTACAGTAAAGTCAGACTTGGATGAAGAAAATCTCTAAAGGTTTACAGTGTGTTTAAAAATATACGTGAGATTGAGAGAGAAAATGAAACGACAAAGTGGTAAATAAATACAAAAGCTGGCTGTGGTGGCGCACGCCAGTAGGATTACTCCAGAGGCAGAGACAGGCGGATTTCCAAAGAGAAAGCCTGTCTCAGAGAAAAATAAATGAAAGTGAAAGAAATAAATAATAGATAAATAAATAAGCCACGTAAAGATGGAAAATACACAGAGAGTCTGGATACTGTACGCTATTATGTTTTTCAGTTTTTTGATTGCTAAGGAAGGAACAGCTGCTAAAGTACACTTGATTATAAATGCTGCTGAATTAATCCAACTTCTATCTTTTGAAAATGCCTTGACTTCAAAATTTAAGTGTAAGGATATGTTACTTGGAAAAGGAGTTTTTATTTATGTTTCTACAGAAAATGAAAAACTAAGGATTCCTTCCAGGCTTCTGTGGTTTGACGAACCAAGACCCCGGAAGCAGTGGACCAGGTGTTCCAACAATCGAAACAGCGAAGATGATGCAGTCTTACAGACCCCGAAAATATGGACTTATACAGATTTCTGAGTTTTGTCATGATCCCCATGGTATGAACAGCGCCCCCTTCCAGCAGGAAGCAGTTTGGAATGAGCGACGACCCAATTCCCATCTTGTTTATAAATCTTTGTTTTCATTTAAATGGGATTGTTTATAATTGGCTAGTGATCACAGCCAATCTTTTTTAATGGTAAAAAGGGGAATTATGGTATGGGTATTGTTTTTCATCTATTGAGACAAAATCAAGGTCAATTTTGTGATGCTTATATTTCTCCTCTTGATTAAGTATTGTGCTTATACTGATCTTTTACAACGTAATGCATAATTGAATACAGACTATAGATAGTTACTTATAATAGAATTTATAGTTACATAAGTTAGGTTTTCTAGATATACAGAAATATATTTGAGATGGACAGTCTTCAAACCTCTCAAAGACCTTCAGAACATGGCATTTAAAATGGTTTAGGGTTTTTCTTGACAATGTCTGCTCCTGGCAGCACCAATTACGTCTGAGAGGAAGATGGGCATCGAAGAAACTCGTTATGGAGTTTGCTTTCAACATGGCAAGATTAGCCATTTGGGCAAGAAACTGCTCTTGCCTAGATTGTTTGACTGTTGTTGTATCATCTGGACATGCAGGACCCACAGGAAAGTGACTACTGAACTCAGTCTTACAGGGTTCCTGCTTGATGAAGAGTCTACGAGACTTTCTGCAGGACAAAGAAAAATGACTGACAGACTGCCAACGTAGATGGACAGTTTGAAATTTCCTGCTTTGCTGAGAAGTGTTCCAGACACATTGTGGCCTATGGGCTGAAGATGGATGCCCCAACGTTACAGAGGAACTTCGGGTGACTGTCCAGGCAGTAAGATGTCTCTGTCAATCCTAGTGTTTATATATTATCCTTCTGTGGTCTTTGATGGAGTTGAAGACAGATAGTTATAATTATAGTTTTCCTTAGTTATGATAAAAGATAAGCTACATATAGACTTTGGACTCACAAGGATGGGATGGATGATATTTTCTTTAAATCTTGCTAAAATATTGTAACTATGTTCTTACTTGATAACTGTTCTGTCATATACAATTTGACTATGTTAAAATTAAGACCTTTCTTTTGTTTAAACAGAAAAGAGGAGATGTTGGGGAAGTCCTGTTATTTCCCTGTGCATTTGTCAATAAAGTACTGTCTGGCCAATAGAAAACCTAGATAGGAGGGACTAGGAGTCGAGGAGGATTCTGGGAAGGGGAAACACAAGAGAGTCAACATGTGACACCATGGGGGTAGGACGCCGGGAACTATTCTCTGGTAAGAAACATACTTAGATTAACAATTATGGGGTAATTACTTAAGGCAGAGCTAGCCAGTAAGGGACAAGCAAGGCCAACAACTTCATAATTAATATAGCCTCCTGTGTGTTTATTTGGGACTAATGCGGCTCTGGAACCAGGCTGGCGTGGCAGAGCCCAGGCGACTGGCGGGGGATAAACCAAAGCGGCTAGCAAAAGAAAAAGCTTCTCTTAACAACTGTGGAATTGGGGGACAGGGGTTGAGTAGGGCGTGCTCCTCGCTCTCCCACGGCAGTAGCTTCTAAGCTGCATAAGAAGGGGCCCATGTGTAATGTAGGCCGGCAGGATACCAGGAGCTAACCACTGCACTGCTACCTGAGGACCAGTGTTCCGTAAATGAAGTATTTGAGCTCAATTCTTGGATCATTCGTGTGGTTTCTTTTATATATATATTTTTGCCTTTTATTTCATCACTTTCCAAGAAAGATTTGAGGTGAATTCGAGGCCGGAAGTTCTAAGAGGGGATTTGTCTTCAGGTCAGAGAAGATGGTGAGAACTGATGCTTAGAATCAAGGTGAATGGGCACAGTAGGAGCTGAGGAGAAGGAAATGGAGTGGGGCCTTGAGGCTGGGGACAGGAAGGCAATCAGGAGGCGAGTCTTCCTGTCCTGAGGGAAAGTGAAATGGGCGCAGGTATCATGAGTGGACGTGAAAAGTGGACCCCCCACCAGAGTCACTTTAGAGGCAAAACCTTAAAGCCTGGCTTGGGGAAACAAAGGAGAAGCCCTTCCTGGTCACTCTGGGCAAACAAGGAAAAAATCCATCCTGGTCACTCTGCTGTTTTAGTTTTGGTGCGGACTACTTGAAGCGTCACCTATCGAGATGGACAATACGAGGTGACAGTGGCAAAGAAGTCACAGAGAACCAGTTTGCTCGGAGATCACACATGAAGGTCACAGCAGGCTAACAGCTAAGCTTCTAGCGGTGTTGAGAATTGAGCTCCCACACTGCGCACCTTGTTGACGCCGTTGTGCTATAAGAAGCTCCAGCAGGGCCTTTGGATTTATTTTTTGTCATGAGTCTTGGCTTGGCAGAGGGGAGGCACTGGAGCAAGACAGAGGGTCAGAGGAGTCCGTTCCGGAAGAAAGCGGCTTCTCAGGGTGATTGCCTTCTTGCCCAACTCAAAACTGAGTCATGGGTTGAATCTGGGACACAATTACTTCACCGCCTTTTCTAATCACACACTGAAGGATTTCAAGCCTGGAGCTAAGTCTCTGAACCTGGCTCTGCTGCTCCCTGGGGTTGAGCTTAAGCTCCCAGGCCCGAGAAGTAGGGCAGTGGGCCCAGGGTAGAGGCTGGCAGTACCAGCATTGCCTCTTCCCTCTAGAGAGGGACAGGAAAGGGGGACAAGGCATTGGGAAAACATGCACAGAGCATCTAATTACTGTGATACAGAGTCAGTTGAAGGGGCATGGGAAGACATCCAGTCTCCCCATCCCTGAGAGCATTAAGCAGCGAAGAGACTTGTCCTGGAAATTTAGGGCACTGTGGGCAGCACAGACAAAACTGCAGCCCAAAGAAGGCATGGGAACAAACTGACCACACCTCAGCCTAACCAGTGGGCGTAAATGGCTTCAGAGACATTCAGAAGTATTTTCTAAAAGGAACCTGTAAGGCCAGTGGTGAGAGAATCAGTTCCTAATTAGCTTCCCCAAGATCTAACCTATCTGATCTTCCAGTTCCTCCAAAGCCTGACAGTGTAGATTGCCAAGGCTGTGACAATGGAACCCTGTTCTCTGTTCTCTCAATGTATTTGAACTCACTGGTAAAATCTCAGCGGACAACAGGAAGAGTGCCCCACAAAATGCTACTTCTGTCAAAGGCTTCAGCAGGGCCTCTGGATTTATTGGGAGGTCATAAGTCCGGGCATGACAGAGGGTTGGCTGAGGAAAAATGGAGCCACTGGTGCAAGACATATCATCAGAGGAGAGTCTTCTCTCAGGAAAAAGCGGGGCATCTCCGGGTGAGTGAGTACACTCTTGCCCAATTCAAAACACAGTCATGGGTTGAATGTGTGGGACACAATTACATCACCACTTTTGCTACACATCAAAGAATTCAAAGCCTGGAGAAAAATCACAGGAAAGAATGAAAATAAGGAAGGTAGAAAGGGCCTAACCAGCAGGAAGACGGCTTGATTCAGGATGAGGGGCGCTTTAAGGGAAAGACACAGCAGTACAGACGACCTGTGGTCTTCCCAAGAAAGCAGGAATCAGTGTGGGGAGGGGTGGGGAGGGCCTGATCAAATAGGCTTCTCTCTGCCCCCACACCATCACTGTCAGTCTAAAACGTCACTTGGTTTTAATGAGACAGGCCAGAGGAACATTTAAAATAGCTAACAAATAAAATATGGCTATGTCTAACCAGTCACAGTGGATATGGGAAGGAGCCCAGCTCTACAGACCGTTAGGTAATGGCGTCCACAGTCTGGGCAGGGAACACTGAGTTCAGTGTAGGAAATGCTAGCACAGATGGGTAGGGTGTTAAGGGTGTGGAGTGACTCATGGGTGTAACTGACATGAATCATAGGTGGCTGGAAGCATGTATGACGGGGGACAGGAAGTGTTGAGGATGGTGGCAAAGCTGTGAGTCTTCATTCTAGAGACAATGATGGTACTCTTATCCGAAATGAGTAATTTGGGGAAGGATCAGGTTGGTAAGGAGCAAATAAAGGATTCAACAGAGGTATTTGAATTTGATGAGCAAGCAGAAAACAATGGAGATTTCCAAAGTCTCTTGGCATTGAAGGGCGAGCTTCGGAGAGAAGTCAGAGTGCGGAGAATTGGGTCAGGTAGCTTCAGGTTCTCTCTGCCAAGAAGAGACAGCCTGGTGGCTGGACTGGAAGCTTAATGCGCTCCTCTTCTTCACTAAGGTGTTTTGATCATTCTTGGCTCTTGGAGGAGGAGGGAGAGGCACAGTGTGGCACCTGGACCATATAGCTGAGCTGCACCCAGCAAAGTTAAGGAGGACAGGAGCAAAGTAGACTACCTGGGATTTTCCTTGCCCACCAGAGAACTATGCTGTTTAAACCCTCTAAAGCCTAATTACAAATTAGCTCTGATAAAATGTTACATAATATAAAAATGTAAATAAAACAGCCTCAGCTACCACTAGGACATTCAAGGGAAGTTGGAGCCTAACTAAAGAAACTTGATATTTTTGAGCAGAAAACATTTTTTTCCTCTAAGAACACAAGAGAATATTGATCCAAAATTGATATTGTTGTGGTTATTGATGTCACAAACCTGAGCTCATCAAATAACATGTTCTTATGTCTTTTATTCATTGAACTTGCTTATTAGTAGATTTACGTCCTTGGGTACAGGTTTAATACATTATTTCTTCTTTCCAAAGGAGAACATTAATTTTACTTTTAATTGTTTAAAGATTTTTATTCTTAGCAACTTATGAAAAATTGTAAAAATATAGAGTTCTAACACTCCTGCCACCATGAAAACTTTTTTATTAGTTCACATCTTATTTAAATTTAAATAAGCCATAAAATTTATTTCATTCAACCAAAAAGAAAAATGACAGCAATATTTTGTGTTATTTCTAGGTAAACTAAGAAGATACAATTTTGTAGGTTTCTTCTGTTTTCCTTTTGTTGTTCTTGACAGTTTCTCTGGGTAGCCAGAACTCACTCTGTAGACCAGGCTAGCCTCAAACTCAGAGATTCACCTGCCTCTGCATCCCAAGGGTTGGGATTAAAAGTGTGAGTCACCACACCCAGATTTATGTCTTTCTTATAACTCAAAATGAGGGCTGGGTGGTGGTGGCACATGCCTTTAATCCCAGAACTCGGGAGGCAGAGGCAGGCCAATCTCTGTGAATTCAAGACCAGCCTGGTCTACAAGAACTAGTTCCAGGACAGCCTCCAAAGCCACAGAGAAACCCTGTCTTGAAAAACAAAAACAAAAACGAACAAAAAACCTAAAACAAACAAACAAAAAAAACAAAAACCTCAAGATGAGGTAGTTGGCTTCTGTTTGTTTCTTTACGGAAATAAGAAAATAGGTCCATTTGCTACCTGTATTGATAGTGTCTGGCTTTGTCTTGAGCATTAAGGAAATGTTCAATAATTATTTACTGCAAAGCTTATGAACATATAAACTTAAGAGATAAATGTAAACAGCAAAAACCAGACATGGATCAAGAGCGGCAAAGTCTTTGCTGAAAGCTTATCTCCTTCTCGTTCATTAGCTAGAGACAAAGACTGCATTCAAATCTCTGCCTAACTCTTGAACCATTTCCCAAGTGAGAACTTAGCTTGTGTAAAAGCACCACCCCAGCCATTCTACTTCACCAAAGGTAACTATATCAAGTGAAGTGAGATCATCTCCTTCTCCTGATGTACTTACATTTCAAGTAGAAAAGGAAAATCCAGCAGTAACCCACCCTGTGGTCAGACTCCCTCCGTGTGAATCCCAGTGACCCATCTTGGTTTTCTGCAGCTACTGCAACAAATTAACCCAGAAGCTGGTGGCTTGAAACAGCAGAGCCTTTCCTTACTGTCCCTACCTCCCAGTGGCTGCAGATGATTCTAGGCTTTTGGAGGTATTACATTGTCTCCATGAGACTCTCTTCCCCTTATGTGTCATTTCTCTCATGAGTATGATGTCATTAACTCCAGGTCCTCAACTTAATACACAATGACCATTTCCTAAATACAGCCACATCACAAAAAACAGGAGTTGGACTTGGATATTTCCTTTTCTGATAGGACAAAACTCAACCCACCATGGGTGCCATTACCAGTTATGTGATGTTGAACTATTATGATACCTCTTAATGTCCTTCTTTCCTCATATAGACAAGAAGGAATTAGATATAATGGGAAAATAGTATAGAGTTAATATCAGCTAATTCTATAAATACATGACTAATGCAAAAGTCATTTGCCTTAGAACTTGAGACACAAGTATAAGCTGTTATTATTTGCATGGTATAGTTTCTGAAAAAAGCAAAACACCCATGTCAAAGTCAATACTACTCTTACACTATTCCATGTTCCTATGGTATGTGTTTTCCATTTTAAGTTTTGCAGTGTGTCTATTTCACTTCAAGTCAAAAATCCTTAAGAATTGTATAAAGATTTCAAGTGCTGTGCTACATCTATATTTTTTAACTGAAGAAACTGAGATACTGTGAGGTTAAGGCCTATAGTTCATTGCTGGGCTAGAACCTAAACTCTAGTAGTTTGACTGTGAGTACACAACTCATTATGGTCCATACCTTACCCAAGCAAGCTAATTTGTGTTTTCAAGAAAAAATAGCTTTCTATAGCCAACATTTATGTAGCTATCAACAGAAAACTTTGATAAATACTTTGACTAAAATATACCCACGACAGATTATATAAAGAGATGAAAGAAATGGGGATGGAAGAAACAAGATCAATTAGAAAAGTGAGAAAAGAAAATAAATGTATTAAATACATGAATATGATTAAAATGTAATCTTTATAGCTTAATTTCCTTCCAAGTTCTTGATATATACTTTTTTCTTAATATATACTTAATATTTGAGTGTGTTTTGTCCTAACAAGTTGCCAGACAGCTTTTTCCTTTTTAATTCCCTCCTTCTTCCCTTCCTTCTTGTTCACTTCCTTCCTTCCTCTCTCCCTCTCCCTCCCTCTCTCCTTCCATCAGTCTCTCCCTCTTCCTCCCTCCCTCCCTCCTTCTCTCTCTCCCTCCCTCCCTCCCTTCCTTCTTGTTGAGACATATTCATACATCTCAGACTAGTCCCAAACTTACTGTGTAGGTGAGAATGACTGTTAAGTTCTGACCATATTACTTCCACTTCCTGAGAGCTGTGATGGTGAACACACACCCTCACACTGGTTTGCAGGCAACTTCTTAGACCAATCGCTTCAATTGCTCTCCCTGGTCCTCTCCTGTTGTGATAAGTTAAGAAAACAAGCAAATGTCCAGGGGAGCTGTTGCTCATCTGTGATGATTAATCTTGGTTTTCCAAGTGACACACATGGGACAAAGGAATCTCAGTTAGGGACTTGCATCCATCAGATTGCCTTGTCTACAAGTCTGTGAGGGCATTTTATTGATTGCTAATTAATACAAGAGAGCATTAATGAAGTGTCGTACCTGGACAGGTAGACCTGAGTGATAAGAGAAAGACAGTTGGATGTGAGTCTGGGCCCAAGCCAGTAGGCAGCATCCCTGCCTGGTCTCTACTTCAGTTCATGTCCTGACTTTCCTCAATGATGGATTGTATCTAACCTGTAAGCCAAATAACTCTTTCCTCTCTGGCGTGCTTTAAGTCATGGTGTTTATCACAGCAATATAAACAAACTAGGACATCAGCTAGGCATCCTTATCAGTAACATGTTATAGTTACTTTCTTGTCAAAAAAAAAGTCAGCTAAGGGAGGAAATAATTTATTGAGATTAGGAATTTCCAAGGTAGGTTGGCTCTGTCACTGTTTGCTTGTATTGAAGCAAAAATTCTGAGAAAAACCATGGGAGAGAAATCTTCCTGCTCAAAGGCAGCCAGCAAGCAGATAGAGTAAGAAGTGGGTCCTAGTGTTAAGGGACACCCTCCCACCAGGGCCTGCCTCCTAAATGACCCATTGCCTTGTGAGCCCATCAACAGATCAAACCAATGATGAAGTGAACCCCTTTGTGATTCAGCCCCCACTCAGAGGCCCAACAATAGGCAGCCAAGCCTTTAAAACAGGAGTCTTTTTGTTGAATCAAACTGTAACACAGCACAACATCCAACACCTCAGAGAAAAAGGGTACAGATAGGTAGGAACCAAGTGAAGAAGAAGAAAAACAAAACAAGAGAAAGAATCCTGTTGCTAAGCCTTTTCCTACTGTAGTGACGTCAGACATATTGTACCTGGTCTCAACTTCATGGCGACATCTAAAAGAGAGTATTCATTTTAGGGGGAAACTGGACATGTATTGGATGGCAAGTGCATGAGAGAGGAATTCTGGAGTTGTCATCTACATCAGCCTGTCTACAGGCCTTCAGTTCCCCCGGAAGCTCTTGTCAGAGGACAGAGTTGCTCCGTGAATGAGAAATGAAGAAGAGTTTAGAGGGAGTAGGGGTGAAATAATTGAGCAAAAACACATCCCTATACATTTTATTCTCAAAACATGGGACAAGAATAATTAAGGGATGAAATGTGAGTAAATACAGGCATTCCGAGCTCCTTTGGAAATTAGATTCCTGCTGTTTGAAGTCATTTTAATAATCTTGTGGTCTATTCTATAATGTATTTTTCAATTGCTCTCAGAAATCCCAGGGCACAAATACAATCCAATCATTCAGCAAAGTTCCCTAAACAATGGAGAATAGCAATAAAATAGAAGCTGGCAGAATCTAGCTGTAATTTACGTCAAGGTGATTCTTTGACCTTCTATGGCATTTGCCTTGAAGAGACTGGCCTCTGGGTGAGGATTAATAAAATCCCACAACTGTAAGGAGGGCCAAAATTCCAGATGAGTACAATTAAACCCTGTTATTAAGCACTTCTTTATTCACGGCTGGGTTATACCTGGGTCGGATGATGTCTCTCAGTTGTTGAGAATGTAGAAAATGTCTTTCCCCCTGTAACCCTGAATGCTCACAACACAAGGTTCTTCTTTGTCCATGAAGACTGATTGAGTGTTTGCCTCTCCCCCATTCATGCCTCTCAGTTCTCAAGTCCCAGGTGAGGTCTATATAATCCTCCAACCCTCCGTGTAAAGTGTTACAGAATTTGACAGAATGATACTGTAATTCAGCTCCCAGCCCCAACTGAGTCTCATTCCTCCAGTCTCTCTTCAGTCAAAGAACTGAACAAAATGTTCCCTGGCCTGTGGGAGCTGCTTCAACCAGGCATTAAAAGAGTAGCTTTTCTGCCTTCAGTACAGGATTTTACTCTGTGTTATTCTTAGAGACTCTATTTGTTTAGAGATGGAATTCCTTTTTAAGTGTATCTTGAGGTCTGCATGACATGTGTCCTTGAAGAAGTGGTCTTGACTCAGAGTCCAAAGCAGGAAATGGGCAAATGTCTGTCAGACGATATTACCAGGGCTTTGACCCACCAAGGCATTTGAACTGGCGCTTTCGATAGAATAGCTAGGGAAAGCAGCCCTGTGCCCTTTCTTTCCTCAAGCAGTTCGTCAAGCAGTCATGTCTCAGTTCCTCTCTGCCAACTTACGTCCGACCCCCCAACTCACCCACCAGATTCCATTCATATCATCCACTATGTGCAGAACTTACGCCTCTCAACTTCATGGTACGTCTAAAAGCTTCCCTACCCTCTCTACCAACCTGGAATAGGCACGAAGCACAAATTAAGTCAAAGGCACAGCGGTATGCAAATCAGAATCAAATCACATGGCTTCTGACATGGCTTCAAACAAGCTCGGACTGAGCCAGCTGAACGCAAAGAGACTGAAATTATATTTTACATGAATCTATTTAGTGTAAGAGTGTGTGTGCACACACACGTCTGCAGACACAGAGTGTGGAAGTCAGAGGACAGCTTGCAAGAGTTAGTTCTCCCCTTCCACCGTGAGCTTCTGGGGATCAAACTCAAATCATTAGGTTTGGTGGCTGCCTTTATCCACTGAGCCATGCATATGGAGATTTGGACAGGAGCATTCCAGAAAGGCTTCATAGAGTCAGAAACTTCAGGGGACGTTTTCAATGTGAAAAATTGAAGGAGCGGAGATCCTGGCTGCACAAGGAAAGGGCCCACGAGGGGCAGGAAAAGCTCCTCAGAATGACATAAGCCCAAGAACAGGACCTGTCCTCACAGGATGCAACTTCTTTGCTTGGCTGAAGGAGCTGTGATTCCAAAGTTTGAGCTTTACCCAAAGGCGTTCCTGAAATTTGAAGAGCAAATTTATCCTCATAAGGGGAACTTACTTGGTTGCCTTCGGTGTTACATATTACAGGCCCTCAGACAGTCCCTGTGATTCAATTGATAGTATTTGTACATCTCCAATCTCTAAAGACCAACATGTTAATAACTGTTCTATTTCTCACATGAGGAAGGAGCCATAGAGTGACACTGTAGAAGCCACAAGGACGTAGACAATGCCTACATGTGGCTTCATTGGCAGGAACAGAGCAAGTCAGAAAACGGCGCCCCCATGGGAGAGGGCTGACATTTGAAGGTCATGCATGAGAAGGAGCTGTGTGCTATACACAGCTGCTGCACCTGCTCCTGAGGATGCCAGCCGCTCCATCCCCAGAGCACAGATCCATTCTTCAGGGTGAACCCAGGGAGCTCCTCAGACAGATGCATAGAGGAACCCCTCTTCACCATTGCATTCACGGGGACCTCCCAGAAACACAGCGAGCTCTGAAGATCACGGTGAGGATGAGGTCAGCCAAAGTCTACATGGAGCTAGAATTCTCCAAATTTGCTGCCTATGTCACCACAATCCTGCTGTTCACAGAGATCTAAGCTACCAGAGCAGAAAGCCCCAGTCACATCCAACCCAGGGAGCCTCTTTCTGGGGATCTGGTCCACTGAACTGGCCTTCTCTCATTACCAGCTGCCCGGGAATTTAAAGGCTTTGCCAGAGGGCTTCATCTCATATGTCCTTTCTTATTTCCTAGGGCATAAAAATGCTGGGCCGAATTCACTAACAGTAAATCCATGTGTGTGTTCTCCTGGGTCATTTTCACCCAGACCGAAAACAGAGCAACACCAGTAAATTAATTTAACTTTTTCATTAATCCCATGAGTACTTTTGAGTTTTACCCTTCACAAGAAATTGTTAGTTTTATTGGAGTGGATCCACGTGTGTGGGGGGAGGATGGAGGGGTAAGCTGAAGTTGCCTCTTTAGATGCCATGCCTCTTTCCCTTACCCTGGGATTCCATCATCTGAAAATGGGAGGCTCAAACCCCAGGTGATGGAGAGGAGAGTTGAGAGAAGTCAGTTTCAAGCCCCTTTTGGTGTCACCTTCTTGCTCTAGACACAGCTTGGTCCAGAAAGCAATTGGAACTAAATACCATGAGCTGAGTTTTCTCCGGGACTGTCTCTTCCAAGTGTACACACACACACACACACACACACACACACACACACACACACACACACACACACACACACACACACACATACTTCAGATATATGTGTATATATGTATGTTATAGATAATCATATGATACTATAAACAGTTGGACTGATTAAAAAATTGCTAAAGGAGGTAAAAATACTTGTCCTTTATCAAAGTATTAATTAAACAAAACAGAGGACTCAGGAAATGCACCCATTTTTGCCTTTTGTTCTTTTTTAAAGGAAGGGAGAGCACACCACTCTCCGTTTTAAAGACAATAAATCAAACCTGAGCAGATAATCCGCGCCCTTTAAAAGACAGTGCTAAACAAAAAGAAAACACAGATCTCCTTTGAAACGTGGTTTGCAGGAATTTCTCATCTTCCCGGTGGGAAAGGCATGCTGTTTTTTGCATGGTCCACAGCAACACAAAATTGAATGTTCATTTCTACACAGCATGTGGTGCTACACGAAAATGACCACACAAAGTAAAACAAATTGTGTCGATAGACATAAAACTAACCTGCACTGAGAGAGGGAGAGAGAGAGAGAGACAGAGACAGAGAGAGAGAGAGACAGAGAGACAGAGAGACAGAGAGAGACAGAGAGAGAGGGAGAGAGGGGAGAGTACATCTCTGAAGATACTGAAATGAATAAACCTAACAAATCGTATTAAAATGCTTTGTTGGCGAGAGGAACTCAAGAAAGAAGAAAAAATTGGCAATGCAAGTTAATTGTTGTCACTTGATGCTTCCTTTTTCCTTTGCTCAGAAAGTAATTAAGATGATACCAAGAAAGGCTGCTTCAACTGTTCACTGAAATCTGTTACCATGTCATCAAGTTCTTTCCATGCAAAGCCAGCGCTAGCCCCTCCCTGAAGTTCTCTGCTGCTTAGCTTATGCCAGCAGCCATTCCACTGGGTGCTGCTGGGATGGTTTTTTTGTTTTGTTTTGTTTTGTTTTGTTTTGTTTTGTCCAGCCTGGCAAAGCTACTGGGCGGCATACTTCTCACAGGGAGGCTTGACAGACATTGAGGACTCATGAGCCATCAGTGTGATAGGCTGTGCCGAGCTAGGCTTCAGCGCCTGTAGCAGCAATGATTGGGGCTCAAGCATTCCAGCCACACTGGTATCAAGGAAAAGAATTTGTGCTGATCTGCCAGGTGTTACTCTGCACACTTGTGCATGCCCGCCTTTTAAAATTTAAATTAGAAACAAGCTTGTTTCACATGTCAATCCCAGCTCCCACTCCTTCCCCTCCTCCCCTGCCCCCCCACCAACACCCTATTCCACCCCTTTTATGCTCTCCATGGGGGATCTTCAAAGTCTGTCATATCATTTGGAGCAGGGCCTAGGCCCTTCCCCGTGTGTCTAGGCTGAGTGAGTATCCCTCTGTGTGTAATGGACTCCCAAAATCCATTCATGTACTAGGGATAAATACTGATCCACTACCAGAGGCCCCATAGATTAACCAGGTCAGTTGTTTCTGTTGGTTTCTCCAACCTGGTCTTGACCCCTTTGCTCATCACTCCTCCCTCTGCAACTGGATTCTAGGAGTTCAGCTCAGTGTTTAGATGTGGGTGTCTGCTTCTGCTTCCATCAGCTACTAGATGAAGGCTCTAGGATGGCATTTAAGGTAGTCATCAATCTAACTATCAGAGAAGGGCATTTAAGGTAGCCTCTCAATTGTTGCTTAGATTGTTAGTTGGGGGTCAACCTTGTGGATCTCTGGACATTTCCCTAGTGCCAGACTTCTCTTTAAACCTATAAATGGCTCCCTCTATTATGGTATCTCTTTTCCTGCTCTCCTCTATTCTTCCCCCAACTCAATCTTCCTGCTGCCTCATGTCCTCCTCTCCCCATCTCTTCTCCCCTTCTCTTTCTCTTAACTCCCTCTCCCCTCCCCCCAAGCTCCCAATTAGCTCTGGAGCTCTTGTCTCTTTTCCCTTCTCTGGGTAACCTTCTTGTTTCCTAGCTTCTCTGGTGTTGTGTATTGTAGACTGGTAATCCTTTGCTCAATGTCTAAAATCCATATATGAGTGAGTACATACACTGTCTTTTTGTTACTGGGTTACCTCACTCAGGATAGTTTCTTCTAGTTCCATCCATTTGTCTGAGAATTTCAAGATTCCATTGTTTTTTTTTTTCTGCTGTGTAGTGCTCCATTGTGTAAATGTACCACATTTTCTCCGTCCAATCTTCAGTTGAGGGGCATCTAGGTTGCTTCCAGGTTCTGGCACGCTTTTGCCTGATGAAAAGGAAATGTTCCAGGCATGTGATCTAGAGGACGACACGGCACTAACCCTGACTTGGTTTATGTGCAACTCTGTGTGTGTGTGTGTGTGTGTGTGTGTGTGTGTGTGTGTGTGAGAGAGAGAGAGAGAGAGAGAGAGAGAGAGAGAGAGAGAGTGTGTCATTGTGTATCTCTCTCTCCCTCTCTCTGCCCCTGCCACATATACCATACACAGGCATGTGAGCACAAAGCAGACTTAGAAACTATTTATTTTAAGTATCCTTATTAACTTTTAAACATTCATTGCCTAGGGAGCCATCTTGCTGGCTTATATTTTTCTTATTTAAAAAATTCTTCAGAAAACAGAGAGACTGCTGTCATCCTTACCCAGGACCCTGACACCCTGACATCTTCTTCCTTTGGTTGCCAGCACAGAAATGAAATCTGTCTTCTGGACCCAGACTCCAAGATGAATACATTCCCATTCCTCAAAGGGTGTTGGGAGAAATATTTGAAAAACAACAATGTTTTTTCTTCAAGGTTTAAGTTCCATGCTTAGGAAGAAACACCACAAATGAGGGTTAACTGGTAGACCCCGGGAAATTGCTGCCTCCTGCCACGTTGGTTTCAGATTTTTATTCCTACAAAAATCTCCTGGATCATACAGCACGGAAGAACAGAGTTGAGGTGCAATCAAAATTTTAACAATGTGCTGAAAGAATTAATGTTCAGTGAAGCTGTTTTTCTGGCTGTCTTAAAAACTTGTTTCCACTGCAGTTCCATGAGATGGAAAACAAACCGATCCCCAGTGTTGACTGTCAGGGGAAAAATTATCACTGACTGAAGAGACTATCATGGGAAAAAAATACCATCTGCCCTGCCCAGATGTTAACCACTGGAAGCAAAGTCTGCAATGTGACCTCTCTCTTCCCTGTTGTTTTAGGAGCAAAGATACTGCAGGAAAGCGAGTGTGGCCACTAGCAGAATGCAGTTGTCACATCCAGGGGGTCCTTTGATGGATAAGAAACAGTCCTGTGTCTTCTAAGTACACCTTCAAATAGGCTCAAGGCAGAAATAGAATAACAGCAGCCAGCAATAATTTAGAGGCAAATGCTGTGGAGAGGTCCCATGGGAGTGAGGAGGTCTGCAGAAGGACTTGGCTGGGTGAGAAAGTGGGGAGTGGATGTGCTACTTACAGAACTTCTGGAATGTTACCTAGAACAAGGTCAACATCCTTTAGCAGGAGAGCCAGACCAGGCAGATACAGGGTACATCAGCGTTTGTAAGGCATCCTGCTCTCTGTACATGAACCCTTTAGACAGTCAGTGAAGTTTATAGAGGGCAGAATAATGCTTGCACAGGGGCAGAGGTAAGAGAATCCCAGGAAGCTCTGAGGATAGTTCACTGGAGTGTGCATTGGCACAGACGAGAGAGAGGTCCTGCCCCACTAAGGCAGAGGGCAAGAACTCGGGAGCCGTGCCCTCTGCCTCCACACCTGTGTCTTGCCATGGTCGGCCCCCACATAAGTAAGTACACTTTTAAAGGCAAGGAAGAAGGAAGTAGTCCATTTCTGACCTAAACAAGAGTAATATGCCTGGCATAGTGATGCACAGTTTAGTCCCAGCACCCAGGAGGCAGGGGCAGGTGGATCTCTGTGAGTTTGAGGCCACCCTGGTCTACAGAGTAAATTCCAGGACAGCCAGAGCTGTATAGTGAGACCCTGTCTTGTGGGGGGGAAAGAGTAAGATATTACTTTGCTTTATTTTTAAAAAATTCTTTGAGAATCGTATATGTGCATACAATGTGTTTTTTATCATACATTCTTCTAACTCCTCCCAGATATATCCTACAGCACCCCCAAACCTACTCACTCCATTCTTCATCCTTTTTTATTTTCTTTTTCTTTTTCTTTTTTTTTGAGACAGAGTTTCTCTGTGGCTTTAGAGGCTGTCTTGGACCTAGCTAGCTCTTGTAGACCAGGCTGGTCTCAAACGCACAGAGATCCCTCTGCCTCTGCCTCTCTGCCTCTCTGCCTCTCTGCCTCTCTGCCTCTGCCTCTGCCTCTGCCTCTGCCTCTGCCTCTCCTCTGCCTCTGCCTCTCTGCCTCTCTGCCTCTCTGCCTCTCTGCCTCTCTGCCTCTCTGCCTCTCTGCCTCTCTGCCTCTCTGCCTCTCTGCCTCTCTGCCTCTCTGCCTCTCTGCCTCTCTGCCTCTCTGCCTCTCTGCCTCTCTGCCTCTGCCTCTGCCTCTTGAGTGCTGGGATCAAAGGCGTGTGCCACCACTGCCTAGCTTCTTCATCCTTTTTTAATAACCCAATTTGTGCTGTCTATATTGCATGGATGTGGGGCCATCAACAAGTACAATCATAATTTGTAGTTTTAAACCATGCTAACTTTAGCAATTTTTATAGCAGCAATAGAAAAGCTGTTTATATCTCAGAAAGTGTATAAAACATAAATGAAATTGTGGCACCACAGTGGAAAACAGCTAAGCTGAAATACAGTTACCCGATTTTTTCTTTTATTGGAAATTTTTTTTCTCATACAATATATCCTGATTACAATTTCCCCTACCTCTGCTTCTCCAAGTTCCTCCTCACCTCACCTCCTATTCAGATCCACCCCCTTTCTGTTTCTCATCATAAAACAAACAAGCATCTAAGGAATAATGTTAAAATATCATAAACAAACGAACTGGAATAGTACAAAACAATTCCCCAAGAACCGGCACAGAAAACACACAGATGCAGAGACCCACTCGTTCATACATTTAGGAATCTGATAAGAATCCAAGACCACAATCCATAATATATACACAAAACCTTTAGGATGAAATAGATAAATAAATATGTTGAAATACGATAATATAAAAGTAAACATTTTTAAAGGCCCTGACACAACTTTATGAGACAAGGGACCTCCAAATATGCCATTGAGTTCCTTTTCTGTCAACCGTCAACCTACCCATAAAAGTAGTCTATTTCCCCAGTAAGACTTCCTTGGAGAAAACTACTTCTTCATTTGCAAATAGTTATCATTTGGAGATAGCTTCTGGGTTAGGGATGGGGGCTTGTGTCTGCTTCTCTTTTCAGCTGTAGGACCCCGTCTGGTGTAGACCCATGCAGACTCTGTACAAGCTGCCTCGGTTTCTGTAAAATTGTCCTGCTATGTTTAGAAGACCTTGTTTCCTTGGTGTCCTCAATTCCCTCTGGCTCTTTTACTCTTTCTGCCTCCTCTTCTACAGGGTTTCCTGAACCATGAAAGGAAGGATTTGATAGAGATATCTCATTTAGAACTGGGTGTTCCAAAGTCTCTTACTCTCTGCACATTGTCTGGCTGTGAGACTCTGTATTTGTTCCATCTTCTGTAGTAGGAAGCTTCTCTGATGATGGCTGAGCAAGGCATTGATCTACGACTACAGCAAAATGTCATTAGAAGTCATTTTATTGCTACATCCCTTTTGTAGAACAGCAGGATTTTGTTTTCCCCTAGGTCACTGGGATATCTAGTCTGACTTTCTTGGTCCCCCAAGCAGTGTCAGGTATTGTTTGGTTACTCCCACATGCTTTGTGTCACCATTGTACTACTGTATCTTGCAGGCAGGACACCATTGTACAATGAAGAGCTTGTAGTTGGGTCGATTGTTCACATCTCTCCTTTGATAGAGTACATTCCTGTGTCAAGAACACTGACCAGTCAGGAGTTGGTGGCATGCAGCTTTAATCCCAGCACTCAGGAGGCAGAGGCAGGAGGATCTCAGTGAGTTAGAGGCCAGCCTGGTCTACAGAGTGAGCTCCAGGACAGCCTCCAAAACAATACAGAGAAACCCTGTCTCGGAAAACAAAAAACAAAAAAACAACAAAAAAGAACACTGACCAGTAGGGTTGAAGGCTCTAGGTAGGTACCCAGTTGACTTGTTCATGCTCAATGAGTTGTGTAGCTGTTATTTTCAGCAAAAGAGCATTACTGCCAGTTTATAAAGAGTGACCTATAGACTTTGTAACAGTTTGGGTGACTTGTCTATTGGTGAGAGTAGGAATGGAAGTCTCTGACTATCAGTGAATGATGGTCAATATGTGATTTAAGCTGTAGTAGTATTTCTTTTATGAACTTGGGTGCCCTTGTGTTTAGTGATTAGATGTTAACATTTGTAATGTCTTCTTGGTGAATTTTTTTCCTTTGATGAGTTTGTAGTGTTCTTCCCTATCTCTGCTGATGTTTTAGTTTGTAATCTGTTTTGTATTAAAATAGCTATACTGCCTTGCTTCTTAAATCCTTTACTTAGAATACCTTTTTTCAATTCTTTTACCCTGAAGTGATGTTACTCTTGTTGTTAAGGTGTGTATCTTGGATGTAGCAGATGGATGGATCCTGTTTTCAAATCAATTTATAAGTCTATGCCTTTTTACTGGGGAACTGAGAGCATTGATGTTGAGAGAGATCATGAGGTGAAAGTGAGCTAATTTTGTGCTAATCTTAGCCAAAAGGAACAAAGCATGCTTTTAAGTGTCTACAATCATCGTGGGACAAATAGATATGGTTACAAAGCATATCCTAATATATTATATATATATATATCAAAATTATATAAATAAATGAAAAATCATCTTCCTGAACATCCATAGATATATGTGCCTACAAGACAGAGATGAAATCATGAAGTTATATATATGCATTACATAAAGATGCATGGTAACAGGGAGATATCATAGCCGTTATTGTAGAAGTGAAATTATAGATGAGAGTAACAGGTTTTAAAGCCAGTGGCCCTGTAGATCTTGCCTGGATGGAATTACCCTCCATCAGAGTCACTCCTCTGGTGGGTTGACATCTGAATTATCAGTTGCTATAAGCTGCAATTTTGTCATGGCCCACAATAGCTCATGATAAACAATCCCCCTTTTGATTTGCTGGTCTGAGATCATTTATTCCTTGTGTTTTCTTGGTTGTGGTTAACCTGTTCAGGATGAAGGTTTCCTTCTAACACTTTCTGTATGGCTGAATTTGTAGTTAGGTGTTGCTTAAATTGACTTTTGTCATCTGATCAAAATTTTTGCTGGGTATAGTGGTCTGGGCTGGCATTTTTGGTCTCCTAAAATTTGTGGCCCTTCTGGCTTTTAGAATATTCATTAAGAGGTCATGTGTTATTCAGTAGGCCTGCCTTCATATGTTACTTGGTCTTTCCTCTTGCAGCTTTAAATATTCTTTCTTTGTTCTGTATATTTAGTGTTTTGATTATTATGTGCCAAGTGGACTTTCTTTTCCAGTCCAGTCCATTTGGTGTTCTGTATGCTTCATGTATGTCCCTTGACAGACATTTCTTCTTTAGGTTGGGAAAATTTTCTTCTATGATTTTGTTGAAAATGTTTTCTGTGCCTTTGACCCAGGTTTCTTCTCCTTTCTCTATTCCAATTATTCTTAGGTTTGGTGTTTTCATAGTGTACCAGATTTCCTCGATTCTTTATGCCAGAAGGTTTTAGATTAAGCATTTTCTTTGACCAATATACTAATTTCTTCTATCTTGTCTTCAATGCCTGAGAGTCTCTCTTCCATCTCTTGTATTCTGCTGGTGAGGCTTGCTTCTGAGATTCCTGTGTGAGTTCTTAAATTTTCCATTTCGAGATTTTCCTAAGTTTGAATCTTTATTGGTTCTATTTCCATTTTCAGGTCTTGAATGGTTTTGCTTTTTTCTTTCCACTGTTTTTGTTTTCATACATTTCTTAATGAATTTATTAATTTCCTTTTAAAGGACCTTTACCATATTCATAGAGGCAATGAATGTTAGGTTCCTTGTCTTGCGCTTCAGTTTTGTTGCAATATTCGTGGCTGCTGTAGTAGTATTGTTGGGCTCTAGCAGAGACGTACTGCCATGTCTGTTACTGACTGTTTATATGCTGGTGTCTAGGCATCTAGATTTGAACACAATAATTGGTAGAATTTTTAAAGTCATGATAGTAATACCCAATACTTTGACTTACGTGGAAGAGTGGTTACATGAAGTTACGGTTTCTAATCATGATGATCATGCATACTGTTAATGTTATTATAGTGTGTTGCTTATATTCACAATCAAAGGAAATGCCAAATTCCCAACAAGTAAAAATGAAGATGCAATGTTTCTCCTTCAAGTTCATGGAGTACTAAATTCTATCTATGGATCTACTAGGGCTCAGACCCAAGTTGAAACCCTTCCCTTTTGGGGTGAGCTTGGGTGTAGCTAAAGCACTTGATTTGGGCAGCATCCCAAAAGGACTAAACCTGGGAAATAGCAGTTCAAGAAGAGTAACCCCAGCAGGACAGACCCAGAGAAAAGAGCAGCTGAGGCTCATCGGAAAACTTGAGCCACAAGTATGGAGATGTGCTAAGCCCAGGCCCAGGACAGTGCAGGTCCAGCAGCTGGCATTTGCTAGCAGCCTCCACAGAAGGGAGATCATAGAGTACTGACAATTTCATTGTCCCACAAAGTTACTTGTTTAAAACTCAGCTCCTCTTATAAAATCAATAACCACTTCTCTGACATCTAATGCATACATTAGTTCGTGTATTATTGAATTTTATACACATAGACTTTCTAGCATGGGCCATTTTGTGTCTGGCTTCTTTGTTTAGTATAACATTACTGACATTTGCCCATTGTCGGCAAATGTATTGGTGCTTGTTCCTTTTTATTGATAAATAGGATCCCACTTGCTGATTTGTTTACATATTCTTGTGTTGATGTGTATGTGTCATACTGGGACTATTTTAGGCTGCTATAAAAATGGAGTTGTCTCGGTCTCATGGTGGATTCATATCTTTATTTCTTTCACGTATGGATATAGAAAGCACATGCTTTCGTAGGCAGGCTTACCCAACACTGTGAGAAGCTGCCAGCAAGTGCTCCAAGGCTGTCATGACATCTCCTGTCTTCTGTGCCCATGCACAGGAGTGCAGGTGTTTTACATCCTTGCCTATGTTTGGCATTATCATTTTGTTAATTTGCATCGCTCTAACAAAAATTGATGTTGAGTACCATCTAAATTTCAAGTGCTATCTTTTTTTTTATTTTGACCACTATAATGCATATGGACTGTCATCTCACTGTGGTTTTAATTTGTATCTCTCTGATAAAAACTGATGTTCAGTATCATTAAATGTCATTGCCATTGCCTTTTTTATGTTCTCAGTATTTGAGGGAAGAAAATCTGGCTTCCTCGCAGATATTTTTGGATCAACTCAGCAAAGGTCCTGGAATTCAATTTCTAAGAATAAGGTTGTTATGTCATTTTCTGTATGGTTGCCATCCTCTTAATGGGCATCTTCTCAGCCAAAATTGAATTTGGAAAGGGGGTGTAATAAGTTCTTCAGTACTTGAATGAGTCTATTTCTCTTTGCTAGCTCTACAGAAAAGTCTGATTTAAGTCATGAGAGTTTCTTTTTTTGCTAGCATAGGAATAAAGAACTTTTATATTGTTCTGCATTGTAACTATGAGGGAGACTGTTTTCCTTTCCTCCCTACTCTTTGAATTAATCAAAAACAACACAAAATATTAGGAAAAAGTAACATATTGATGTCCACTTTTCTTGAAAGTCCATTGGTTGTCCTGAATCCCTAGGGCTGCATCCTAGGCACAGGATCTTACATCACCCTCCATCGTCTATGTGTAGGGTTAGTAGGAGCTAAGCAGGACTGCTCCTTTATTCTGAGGACACTCTGACTTCAACTCAGTACCCTCCATGCCCATTACCCAGCTCAAATCACATAAATTCTTGGTCTTCTGGATACCTACTATCAGATCTGTCTGTGAGAGCTGAGAGTCCTACAACAGGGTTTGGGTGGGATTTTTTTAATAGCTTTACTGAGGAAGACTTCAAAAACCATACAATTTACCCCTTTAAATGGTACAGTGCAGTGCATTTATAGATATTCATAGACATATGTGCCAGCAGGCAGTCTGTTCTAGAACAACTTCAAAAATAACCTCATACCTTGGGGTCTAGTATCTTCCATTTCCTATACCTTCTTTCTGTCTATGACTTTCCTCTTCTGGACATCACCTATACAATGACACAGACAATGTGTTCTGTTGTGACTAGCTCCTTTCACTTAATCTGATGGTTTCAACGCTCATCCTTTGTTTGGATACATCAGTACTTCATTCTTTTCATGACTGAATCATGCCTTAATATAATAATGTACCGTGTATTATTTTCCTTTTGTTGCTGGACTACACTTGACTGCTTGCTCCTTGGGGTTACTGTCCAGAGAATTCTAGTAGTCAGATAGATGATAATTATAGGTGAGGCTTCTTACAAACCAAAGCAGAACAACACGCTCAAGGGTGAGAGCTGGTGATGGCCAATGGGACTATTGTGGAGGAAAACTCTCTCCTGGTGAGAACGAACAATGGCCAGGTAAACCGTCGAGCCCACCTACATTTGTAGTCTGACCTTATACTGTTTCTTTTTCTTCTGTTTTCCAATTCAAAATTGCTATTCTTTATTTACAGCACCATAAAGGACATGAACACTCCTACCTGAAGGGAACAATATAACTTTCTCCATTCAACAGTGCCAGAGACACCAGAGGGCAGCCATCTTGGGGCTCAATTCTATTTCTTAAAGTCCCCAAAACAGACAGCTTTCCTGAAGTTTTTTTTCTTTTCAGGTGATTTACAGGTACATTCTTTTGAATGATAATTATATAGCAGAAAAGACTAAAAATAATTAAATGAAGAATGAAAAAGAGCTTATAAAATAGCCATGCTCTACCAAGAGGAAATGGGCTTTCCTTATTGGGCCTCAACAAAGTCATGTTATCTGAATATCCCACTGTTTGTTTGACAGGGAGCAACCCTCTCCCTTGGTATCATAAACTTTAAAGTAGGTTTCCTCCTTCCTTTATCCATCACAGTTTTCACTTGTAAAATCACAGGGACATGTGAGATGGGAAGGAACTGTTAGAGCAAGAACATATCTGCCTGTAAAGAACCCTTGCCAAGTGTGAGTCTTCTGCCCATTGCCCTGAAGAATCCTTCAGGTCATACCTATTGAAAAGTGAGTAGTACCTTATTTTGAGACAAACAATCTTTACTTCATTTTCTCAAGACCAGACTTAAAGAAAACTATCTCCTCCTCCAGTCTTTGTCTCTTCCCCGACTTGTTTTCTGTAGAGCTGGTGGGCAGTAGGACCTCCAAGTAACAACATAATCCCACAGATTCAGTTCTTGGCTTTGCAAGCTGCTGTCATGAGTGGGAGGCCCATTTTCAATGACCTTCATGCCTGCTAACATCTGACTTAGCTACCTAGCATCTTTAATCTTTGATAGACATTAAGATTGTTAACATTTACTTTCTGGCTATTATAAGTAATGCTGTCATCTACATTTATGTCCAGGTTTGGTGTGGACATGTTTTAATTTCTCTTGGGCATAGACTAACAGTAGAATTCATAGCTCATATAGCAATCTTATGATTAATTGTGAAGATCATTATACATTATACCACCAACAGAAGAGAATAACAGTTTTTCTGCATCATATCAATACTGGCTACAATCTGAATCTTTATTCTAGCCATCTTAAAAGGCTACACTCCTAAACCTCCGCTGAGGTTTTCATTTGCATGGTGGCTAATTATGTCAACCATCTTTCTGTTCACTTTTAGTCAATTGTGCAGCTTTGATAATGATAATTTTCCTGTATTGGGAGTTGAACAGAGGCCTCATGCATGTAAGGCAAGTGATTTACCACGCAATTATATCTCCAGTACCAACTGTACATCTCTTTTGAAGAAATATCTATTTGTATTTCCATTTCCCCCATTTTTATTGTGGTAAAATACAAATACTAGCATAATATGTTCCATTTTAGCCATACTTAAGTATACAGTTTTGTGGTATCAGATAAGTTTATAATATAAAACTATCACCAGTATTCACCTCCATAACTCTTTTGTCTTTTAAACTGATTCTATACTAACTGTAAGCCATTATTTTACTGCTCCATGATCTATAACACACTAAATACTTCACGTGAGTAGAATCATATAGCACCTGTATTTTTATGATTGGCCAGTTTCACTTATCATAGTATCTACCCATGTCTAACATGTTGAAGAATTTTTTTCCTTTCTAAGGCAAATCAATATTCCATCATATGTATGTATCAGATTTTTCTCCATTTGGGGGGATTCTTCCGTGTTCTATCTATTGAGAAGTAATGTTGCTATGAACATGTAGTATAAACCACCTCTTCAAGACTCTACTTTCAGTTCTTTGGAACATACAGGAAAAAGTAGAATTACTGGCTCATATATGAATTCTATTTCCAAGTTTTTAAAATAAATGCTATATTGTTTCCATAACAAATATACCACTTATATCCCTACCAGCTGTGCACAGGGTTCTAACATCTTCCTCACACTTCAAACTTTTGGTTTAGGTGTATGTGTGTGAATTAGTAGCTCATTGTAGTTCTAATTTGTATTTCCCTAATGATTGATAATGCTGGCTATTTTATACTTATTGTGCACTTGTGGGTGTTCTCTGGAGAAAATGTCTATTCAAGTCCTCTGCCCATTTTAGCATGATTTTTATTGTTGAACTTGAAAAGTCCCCTAAATATCCTGCATATTAATCTTTTCTCAGACATTATTTGCAAGTATTTCCTCCCACTCTGTGGGTTGCCTTGTTACTTTGTTGACAGCTTCATTTAATGTGCAAATTTAAATTTTTTTCTTGAGGTTTGATTTGTATAATTTTTCCCCTTTTGTTACTGGGGCCTTTAATGTCATACTTAAAAACACATTGTCAAGAGTAGTGTTGTGAATGCTTAGGCCTATGTTTTCTTCTAAGATTTTTATTAGGTCAAAGTCTTTAACCCACTTTGAATAAATTTGTGATTGTAAAGTCCAACTTCATTGTTTTCTTCTTCAGTGTGTGTGTGTGTGTGTGTGTGTGTGTGTGTGTGTGTGTGTACCTAGCTTTCCTAGTATAGTTTTTGAAAGGTAATGTTCCCCCCTCCATTAAATTATCTTAGACTCCTTGTCAAAATTGATCATATACTCTAGGCCTCTATGCTAGTCATTATTCTCTGTCACTTATGCCAACACCATACTGTTTTGATTACTCCAGCTTTGTAGGAAGTTTTGAAGTTAGAAAGCGAGACCCTTCCAGCTTTGTTCTTTTTCAAGTGTGTTTTGTCTACTTAGCGTCCCTTGGAATTCCATGTATGATGCTTTTTAACCACATTCTGCCCAATTTAAAACTATGGGCAATAAAACTTAGGTCAAAGACCTTGTTTATGTTCATGTCTAAATCTCTGGTCATAGCTGCTAGATAATGTGTTCCCTGACAGCAAATCAGGGATAATTAAAAGCAGGCATTTCTTTATATGAAATGGAATGCTCCTGTACTGGGAGGAAATAGAAAGTTGTGGAGCCACCAGTAACACCCCATGCTCTGGGCTATCTGCCTTGAAGAACTGTCAGATGACAGACACATGGAAACTGAACAGATTTAACATTATCTTAGACTTCTCTTGTCAACACAACATCAGTGAGGCTCACTGAATGTCCTCAGACTTAGCTCATAGGTAACCATTATAGGAACCGGTGGCTAAAGAATTACCCCAGAGCCTCTCATCAGTATCCATCTCAAGCCAGAAGTCTCAGCCTACTTCTGAGGGGCCCATTCTTATCTTCAGGACCTGAGATGCTCCCAAACTATTCTCAAGCTTGATATATTTAGATGAAGTCAACAAGGGTGAATGTTAAAAAACTCTTTTGTCTAAAATAGCAGTAAGCCTCATATTGGAAGTGGAGACCTTCAAGAAAACAGAATTTAAAACGTGCACTTAGGACTTAAATGATATGCCTTTGATGGTACCAAAATTCATTCCTGAAACCAAACCATTATTTTGTGTGACTGTTTTGTAACAAATCACAAACTTCCCATGGACAGACTATCCTATTCATCATGTGTCCTTAGCACTTTGCCCACTTTCAAAATATATAGTGGAGTTCAAGAAATTGATGTTCAGTAGATAGATAAAAGGTTGCCTACTTAGTTTATTTTGTTTTGTGGTAACAGATTACTTGAGACTAGGTAGTTTATAAGAAAGGAGGTTTATTTGGAATCAGTGTTCTAGAGCCTGGAAATCCAAGAACATGCGTCAACATCTATTTGGCCTCATACCGCTTTAAGTCATGGTGGAAAGAGGAAGGGCCAGCGGGTACATGCCATGGAGACAAACAGGGCATTGTCTTGCATTGCAGTCAGGCACAAGTCACTGAAGAAGACCGTAATTCATTTGTGAGGGCTCTGCTTCTGCTCACCTAGCCTGTCTTTCTAACAGGGCCAGAAGCATCAGCAGAAGTCATGGTCGGGAAAACCCAACCTGAGCACCAGCTTTCCCGTGGCACACTGGCTGTACATGCAGAAAAATCCAAGGAGCTCAAAAACACACACACTGTTTCTGAACTATAAAAATAATGCAGTGAACTATTACAAAGCCACTGGTGTGCGGCAATGGGAGGAGCTAGGGTGTTAAGACTCTTGGGTCCTCTTTGCAAGAGCAAGGAGAAATGGGATGCATCAGTAGAATATATCTTGCTCCATGTTCTTTGCTGGTACAACCTAGTCTTTGGGGGGAAGTAGATCGCCTTTTGTAGAACTCCCTGAAATGAAGGTTTACTTGGAGGCCGATCACAGCCCTGCCCATGTCCTACCAGGAAAGGGGCAGGCATAGCAGTGCTGAGTCCGCACAGCCATCAAGGGCCTATAAGACCCAGCGGAGAGCTCTCTAGGTGCTTTGCTGGCGGTGAAGCCCTAGAACACTCCCCAACCAACCTCAGTGTATGTTTCTGACACACAAACTAGTCACCTCTCTTGGTAATGCCACATTGCTTAAGAGGCATGTTCCGATTCCCACTGACGTGACAAAGAAGCAGTTAGGCTTCCTGGACCTAAATGCTAAACATCTTGTTAATGGTGCCATGGTCTTCCTATTGTTGCTCGTTTTGTTATTATTATTATTATCATTTTAGCGAGCATGGAAACAATGGGTTTCACGGGAACAATTTCTTACATATGTTTATCATTGTGCTATGTTCATATTCACCCCACACACACCCTCCCCTCTCATCCCTTCCTTTGCCATTTTGTTTTCATGTGGAACACATGTAAAAGTGAATGTTCACTTTTATATTCTGGATACATAGGAAAACATGGTACCTTGCCTCTTTGTTCATTTCCTCTCTCCCTTTAGACCTCTTCCTCTACCTTCATAATTCATGTTTTACACACACACACACATACACACACACACACACAGTCTTTCTGAATATGGCTTAATTTGCTTAACATAATGATCACCAGTTTCATCTATTTTCCTACAGATGATATTTCTTTGTGTGTATATATCACATTTCTATTAGCCACTCAAGTGTTGATGGCCATCTAGGCCATTTCCATATAATGGCTAATGTGAATAAGCGTGGTCACTCAAGTGTCAATGTACTGTGATGTAGATTCTTTGGGGCTCATTTCTAGGAATGGCATAGTGGATTATATAGCAGATCTTTTTTTAGTTTTCTAAGGAACCTCAATACAATTTTTCATAGTGGTTGTACCAGCTTACAATTCCACCAGCAGTAATAGTTTATCTCCCTCCACGTCTTCCCAGAATTTATCTTCTTGATGTAGCTATTCTAAGATAGGCACATTTTCCTGATTGGTAAGAATGCTGAGTAATTTTTCAGATACTTACTAACCATTTATATTTTTTCTCTTGAGAACTCTCTGATTGGCTCAGTTGCCCATTTACTGATTGGATGGTTTGGGGGATGTTTTGATGCTTAAGATTTTGAATCCTATTATGTACTCTATTTCCCTTCTTTATAAGCTGGAGGCCTTCACTCACCACTCACTTTTGAAGTCTGTGGGCTGCTGAGGTTTTTCTTTTCTCTGATTATTCTCTACTTGGGACACCCCAGAGTGACTAATGCTCTCACTTGGGGCAGGGAGATTCTCCCAAACGTGTTGAGAAGGGGAAGTATAGACAGCATTATAATAATGACGTTATGTCATATAGTTTTGTGTCTGTAAGTTATAAGACAGTCTATAATTTGCTGCTCATGAACATTAAGATTTATTAACACAAATGACCAAAGAGTTGGATTTTTGTGCCATTCATGATTCATTGCAGGGGTAGAAAAGACAACTGTCTGCATTTTGCCAGAAAAGATATTTACTATAAGAGAACTTGTTTCACACATCCCCCGGAAAGCAGGAAAGAACATGAGTCAGAAAGTACTAAGGTAACTGAGGTACAGGATGGTAAGGAGGACACTGTCAGTGACCTCTGCTGCTGTCCACATGAAATGAGAACCAAGGGAAGCCATGGGTGAAGTCCGGTTCACCATCCAAGGCCATAGCAACAGGAAAATACATTTTCTCTAGTCAACCTTCCAAATCACACATAAAAGATCCCCTGGCTGGAAAACTTAAGCCAGTGTGCTACAGAAAGAAAATGTCACTTAGGATTTCTCTCCTATAATCTGGGAAAGAATAGTGAAAGGAACCAAAAGAATATGGCTCTGAGATAAAAGCAAACAGTTGGGCAAATGCTTAGACAGTTTTCAATTAGGGCGGTGGTTTTCAACCTTCCTAATGCTGGGTGAGCGAGCCTTTAATGTGGTTCCTTGTGTTGTGGTGACCCCCAGCCAATCTAATTACTTAATTGCCACTTCATAACTGTAATTTTGGTACTGTTTGAATCATTATGTAAATAGCTGATATGCAGGATATTTCGTATGTGACCCTTGTGGGGGTCTTAACCCACAGGTTGAGAACTGCTGAGTTAGGGGAAGAGAATTAGCTTTGCCCATCTCTGATCTACTGTCTCCTACTTTCAGGGTAATTTCCAACAGGAATCCTGCAGTGCCCTCCCTAAGTATATCTAACTTTCAAAACCAAAAGCCCCTCTTACATTGCAGATTACACAGGCAGCCTCTGCAGACACACACAGCAGAATCGCCTGAGGGTCCCAAAGATTAGTGCTATGTGAAACTCATCATGGGATCTCAGACGGGAAAACCCCACACCCCTTCACAGAAATAACTACCAGTGACAGCAGAAGCTGTTTCTTTACCTACCTAGGCTTCTTGTCTTGGAAGCTGCCCTAACTTCCCAGGGGAATTAGAGGCAGCATGAGTTTTGCCTGCTTGCTTTGTGTGCATCTAAATATCCCGATAACCTAATCTCTAGAGAGAGACTTGTAACCAGGCAACGGAAGTCATGCTCCAATTGTGGAGTCCTCTATCCACTGTGGCTGTGATGGGTTTCTTCAAAAGGAGATCACTAAAGTGGAGATGCAGCAACTGCACTCTGCTCTGTGTGCCTACAGACAGCTAACGGACCCATCCCCTCCCAGGTGCTTAGAAACTGTGACATAAGTACTTCAAACAAAAATCTAAAACAACACATTTCACCTGAGAGTAAGATTTAAAGCAAAACAGTAACTCTCCCCCTCCCAAGCAGAAATGAGGGAATGGGAAGGGGGATATTGCTTGTCTGGTGACAGTTTATTTTAGGCCTGATGCTTTCTCCATTTATAATTTAGTGCCACTTGTGTTTTCAGAAACACTGCCAAGTCAGATGGGTTTCTCAGGCAGGGACTCAATCTACACTGTTAAACACAGCTGTTCTGGTGCCTGAAGTCCTTAAGAGTCCAGCAGGACCTGAGCTAGTAAAATAAACTCAGAGAGGACCGTCTGGATCTGTGTTTCTACAGGCAAACCGAGCATAAATGAGCATAGAGTCAACAGTCCTCCCAGGCCAAGGTCACAGGCAGCCCAGGGACACAGACTTTGGAAGATCCCCATCTGTAGTACAGCTGCTGTGAGCAAACAGTTCAGATTTGGACATTCTGGCCTTTAATCTTTTTTTTTAATGAGGGAAAGTGATCTTGATTAGCACGGTCCATGTCAGCACTTTTTGTTATAAATACTTCATTTGGGAGGGATTTGGCCATCAGGCTATGGATGATTAAATTGCACTCAAACGCAGGGTCACCTCTCCACTGCCTCCATCCACACTTCTGTTACCTTAAACACAGAACCTGATTTTCCAGACGAAAGGAGCAGCTTCCTCTCCAGTGCCAAGTATTTTATTCAGGTCATCTTGTAGCAATAGCATGCAGGCCAGTACTGTTCAAATGGGTCCAACTGGAATCAGTGTCTTTGGCCTGTTGGAACCACCCTCCCCTCTGGGCCACATGGGTTCCTGTGTGGCCTAGCAGGCATACTGTCATCTGGCTCTTCAGGCCCATAGTTCCTTCTAGGGCAGCCAGGATTCTCAGTTCTCATACTGAGGTCATTGTCTCTCGATTTTGCCGGATTGTACCTTCTTCAGATGGATATTCTAGGTATGTTGTCAAAATCATGGTAATTGAACCAAGTAATGACAAATAATAAGAATCTGATTGTGTGGGTGTGGGGTTTCTGTGCATGGTGTTAGCAGCATAGAACAGCATGACTTTTTGTTCCAACCATGTACTAAAACTTAGAATGTATATATTCAGTGAGCTCATTACATAAATATTCAAAGAAAGAAAGATATTCAGAACAATAGAAACAAACAAAATGCCCACCAATGGGGATTAATTTTTTTAAGGAGGTATTCATAAAGGAGAATCAGTGTATCTACAGAAGCAATTGTGCATTGTACTTGTTGGTTTGAGAGATGGTCCATGACACGTTGCTTGACAAAGGAAATGACACAGCCTTGGTACTGAGATGCTCCAATTTATATGTAAATTAAATAAATCACAGATACCACTGTGGTCTAATTTCAGTAGCATCACAGACAGCCCAACAAGCAAAGGTTAGCAAAAAGCAATTTCAATCCTTGCTCTCAGTTTTCAGAAGACACAAGAGAAGGAATGTGTGATTCCTAACCCATGGCAGCATACCTCAAAATGTCCTATGTTCCATCTGCATCATCATCATAATAGGTTCTGATGGTTGTCTCTCTGACATCCTTTTCTCTCAGCCAAAACTTCACTATCATTCCCAGAAGAGTCAGTGCCCTGTTTCCTCTCTCTTCCCTCTTCCATGGGCTCTTTCCTCACTGGACCACCGGAAGATACGCACGTGAAAGACATGTTACATGAACAAGAGTTCTTTGCCATTTTGGAGAAGAAGCCCAGGTTGTCTATGCATACACTCCACCAAGACGCCCTCTTCTTCCCTTGTAGCAACTACAAAGTTACTAATTAAACTCTGTCCTAGAGACACACAGAGATGCCAGCAAGGACATTGACAACACCCTCGACAATATTCATCTCAGTTAGAATTTCCCTGTGAATTTTGCTCTCGCCTTTCTGCTGCTTTCTAGCTTCTGCATCATTTATAAACATGGTTTGCTTTGTTTGCACTAGGAATTGAAACATCAATTCATCAAAGTGGACAAAGAAAGGTCACAATGATGTCACAGGAAACAATGTATGTGAAAAATAAAACACAGCTTCAGCATTTTGTCTGTGGGCATGTATGTATGTATTTATGTAAATACAGTCAAACTGTCTCTTCCTGTTTTCAACATCAATCAGCCCCACTAATTTTGGAATGCTTTTAATTCCTCCTACATGTCAAGTTCTTAAGTTGAATATTTCCATATATTACTTAATTTATTTTACCACCAGCCAACACTGTTTAATTTATGAGTGCACTGGGTATAACATCACTGATCAATTGCAAGAAATGTTAAACATAATGAACTAAAGTTTGATCCTTATTCATCCCCCCCCCATCCATCATTTTCTTGAGTCACTCTAGCAAGTAGGAACTTAGCATGTGTATATTTATATCCATTTCAATCTCTCCACACTAGTGGTCTCAACCTGTGGGGTGTGACCACTTCGGGGATCAAATGACCCTTTCACAGGGTTCGCTGGAGACACAGATGTTGCGGAAGTCCTGTTATTTGCCTGTTATTTGTCAATAAAGTACTGTTGAGCCTATAGGAATCTAGATAGGTGGGGCTAGGAGTCCAGGAGGATTCTGGGAAGGAGAAACACAAGAGAGTCGAGATGTAACGCCATTGGGGTAGGAAGCCCGGAAACCTCTCCGGTAAGAGACATACTTAGATTAACAATTATGGGGTAATTACTTAAGTCAGAGCTAGTCAGTAAGAAACAAGCAAAGGCCAACAGCTTCATAATTAATACAGCGTCTTGTGTGTTTATTTGGGGACTACAATGTGGCAGAGCCCAGGCGGCTGGCGGGAGATAAACCAAAGCGGCTAGCAAAGAAAAAGCTTCTCTTAACACACAGATACTTATATTACGATTCATAACAGTAGCAAAATTACAGTTACGATGTAGCAACAAAAATAATTTTATGGTTGAGGATCACCAGGACATGAGGAACTGTACCGTTGCTCCACACCAACATCTCCGGTGTCCCTCCCCCCAAATATATAGCTGCTTCTTATTTTCCTTATATGATTTGTGAGGCAGGCAAATTTCCCTTGAAGAAGATCCTGCTAGAGCAGTCCAACTTCTGACTCATCAGCTCAGGGAATTCTGCAGGGACGTTTGCAACACATCTCTGTTGAGGTCTAAAACGGGGCTTCAGTAGCCAATGCCAGGCAACGGGCACTCCTTGTTCCCTAGAAAGGAGCTTGTTAATCAGATTCCATCCACTAACATGTCCACAAATGTCAAATGGCACCCTAGTTCATGGCTGTAATTCTCTCCTGAGAGTTCCAGGAAGCAGAATTTGTCATCTGACAACTATACTTACACATCAACATTCCTTCAGGATTGGAATTAAATAGCCATGTCCATTCTGGTCGTGGGCTTAAAGATTTCTTTGTGACGAGAAAAGAAATAGCTACTCCTTAAAACTCCAAATGGCCTTGAACTCTTGGAGAAGTGATCGGAAGTAGGCTTTAGTGGGCAAGCTGCAGAACAGGCATCAGAGGGAAGAGCTTAAAAAAGGAGAAGTCACTGACCATTCTCCATGGCAGGAAGGGATGCCACAGTCCAGGGATAGTATATAAATAAATATTTAGCAGCATTTCAATAACCACAGCAGGGCACCTGTTTCTTTCTTAGTCTAGTGAACCTTGCCTTGTCTTTTTATCCTTTAATGAAGAGACTTTGTGTGCCAATAATGGGCAGATGAGCCTGTTGAACAGGGGCTTACGTTTGACAGGATCCTCCATTTCTCAAGTTCTCACCTGACTTGGGAGGCAGTGCTTTGTTTCCTTGTAAGGAAGAAGACCAACTTGCTGAGAATTCCAGGTTCCTTTACCCTGGAGACTGAGCTCAGTAGAGTTACCATTTTCCCCACGGTCCCTCCCTTACTTCTCCCCAGATGACTCCTCTCTGTGGATGTAATCTTACAGGGAACCTCTCCATCACTTCCCTGACTCCTCTCTGTGGATGTAATCTTACAGGGAACCTCTCCATCACTTCCCTGACTCCTCTCTGTGGATGTAATCTTACAGGGAACCTCTCCATCACTTCCCTGTCACAGTGATGGCTCTTCGTTTACACTGTGGTTCTCCATTTACTTTCCAATGCTACTCAAGAATCTAACATGACAAGGGCCACAGAACCGAGACTTTTTTGTTAACCATTATTTTTCTTATGCTTCACACAGTGTTTGATCTTCATTAGTGCTCAATAAATACTTCCTGTTGAAAGATGACTGACTGAGGTAGTTATCTTTAGAGTAATCCCAATAAAGATGCCAAAGCAAAGAGGATAACAAAATGTCCAGAGCAAAGGTATCATGAAGGCAGAAAAGGATGGGACCAGTAAACCCTTCCTGACTTTGATTTAGAAATAGAGAATGGGCCTTACCAGAAGTTCAGAAGTGGGGGCTCCTTGCTGCTTAGTTGCTCATGGGTGTCAGGGTGTAATACAAAAGTTGTCATTGAGGGTGGTATAGGTTATGCTTAGTGGCTCTGTTTGCATAGTTGTTATGCTGTGATTGTCATTGGAACTGGTCTTGACCCATTCTTCCAGAAATGTTTGTCCGGAGATATATAATGATAGGAAAAAATGACAATAATGTTCACAATAAGAGCCTCTCATGAAGTGAACCTTAACCCAGCAAAGGTTAGGAGGACTGCAGAGGTCAAGGAAGAAAGTCAGATCAGAGTTCCATGAAGCACCCCTGCACTGTTCTGTAACAGCACATGGCTAAAAACAGGGCATGTTCTAGAGTCAAATCAATATAGAAACAGTGCTCAGCCTTCTTGCCTGTCTATTCTGCTGCTGGGGAGAATAGTTAGTTATCTTACCCCACATCATCTGCTTCAAATTCAGTGGCTGCAACCCCATCCCATGAACATAGCCATTTCCACCTGAACCCAGTAGGGAGATAGCACCCTGAAAGTCACCAGAAGGAGAAATTTATTTCTTTATGACTCAGAGGGCCGGCTTTGGTTGCCAGGAAGCCAGTGCCAAAGAGGACAATCATAAAACCCCTCAAACAGCAACTCCCAGAGTATATCCAGACACCTGTTAAGCAGCAGGGAACCCTGTCTCTGAATTTACAGTAATGCCAGGCTCTACAGGGAACTGCTATTTCTTTTGACACAGTTTCTTGCCTATGACTCAGAAGCAGACACAGTTCCCACCTTGGGAACTTAATGGAGGCCAGGTCACATGAGGGAGATGACATCAGAGCTGAAAGGAGAGACTAAGAGTCTGAACTGTCTGTTTCATAGCCATAGAAGGTCTTGGGTACCACTGCCAAGATGCTTGCACTGCAGGTTATTTTCAGCTAACACTAGTTACAGTAAGAGTCTTTTATATGAACAGAGGCCAAATACCCAGCCCACAAACCCACTCGACTTCACCAGTGCAACCTCTAGTTACCAGGTCATTCTTCAGCTTAAAAAGCACAAAATTAAAAACACCCTTTTCACTACTGGCTCATACCCTACTGTGAGCCCTTGAATTTAAGTTAATAAAACCAATTTTTCTTATTTTATGTATAAAATAATTGGTACTTGGAAATTCAAACTGTATACATGGTACAAAGGAAAAACATTATGTGCCTCTGTGGTATATCCACCTCTTTCCCACCAGAAGTAAAATGTTAATGATTGAAACACTGTCTTACAAAATGCTTTCTATGTGTAAGTGACCATATTTTGGACTTTGCAAGCAATGAATGTATGCATTTTTAAAAATTACATGGAAAAAGACATGGAGGGACAAACAAATAAAAAGGCATTATTTCAATGAATTGTGAGATCCTTGAAACAGAAGAGAAAACCCTATTACTTGGTAAATCCCCAGGACCTAGCACAATTGGATGATAGGTGCTCACTGCATGCTCTTTAAACAACTGAAGGATTGAGGAAATGGGGAAATGCTATTGATGATAATAGTTGTTGGAGCTTTTCTTGTCCTGTCAGGTCCTGCCACCCTTCTTAACTCCAAATAAGCACACAGAGATTATATCAATCATAAAACTATTGGTTGATGACTAGGGCTTCTTACTGGCTAGCTCTGTCTTAATTATTAACCCATTTCTATTAACCTATGTATTTCCATGTGGTCTTGGCTTACTGGATAATGCCTGGACCTGTAACTCCTTTGATGGCTACATATCAACTGTTTTGGGCAGACTTTCTCCTCCTACCTCTCCCAGAATTCTCCTCGACTCCTAGTCTGGTAGCCCACCTATCCTTTCTGCCTGACTACCAGCCAAACAGTGTTTTATTCATTAACCAATAAGAGAAACATATATCCAGAAATCATGCCCCATTGTATTATAGTTGTTTTCATAGTTTTAATAGAAGCCCAAAATACACACCACACACACATACACACACACACACACCTTAACACCAGTGACATTTGTTGAACATGTGCTAAACACTTCTAGTCCCTATGGCCAGGTCTCAAGGCAAGTACATAAACAATAACAGTAAGTCGAGAAAGTGCCCCACAAGCATCAGAAAAGAAGTGACATGAAATCAAAGGAGGCCTGGGGGCATTTCTACAGAGTAGTATAAGCTTAAAATTAGGCAATGGGGGAGGGTATAAAAGACATTTAGTTTATAGCATATACCAATTGCCATGGCCAATTTTAAGCTACCAATATTTGTACTAATCGTCTATTTTCAGCCGATAGAAACCTTTCCCAGCTTGCTCTTCAGTCTTCCAGTCACCCCGACTTCCCAGCAAGGTGTTCTTTAAGAGGTTTAAGCAAGTGAAGGTCGGGAGAGCCCGAGGGTGGCATTTAGACCTAAGAACACAGGAAACTGCGCATGCTCCATTTGATCTCAAGAACTCATTCCCTTCCCACAGTCCTCTTTGCCTCTTGCGTTATGTAAACTGCTACAATAGGGTTGATCCAGCTGTGTCGACCGAGTCCGAAGGTGCTAGGAAACAAGGAAGCAAATGCAGCTGTATATTGTTAATTAAATTAAGGCTCCGTCTCACCATAGGCTTCTACGTGTTAGATGTTGGATTACCACAGGAACATGGGGCCTGTAGCTGGGAGATGAGTCAAACTGTATCCTACAAGGTACGGTTATCATTTTCTTCGGAGCCAGGAAACAGAGTGCAGCAGCTGTGCCATGGAAGGAATCATTTCCAGATGTTGGCTTTCCTGAAGGTAAAAAAAATAAATAAATACATGATTCTAGAAGTGGGACTTCATGATCAGAGTATTATTTTCAGCATGGCTATTTGACCTTGGATTTCAGTGTTCATCATAAATAATGAACTAGCCCCTCCCCCTCACACACTCCTAGAAAATCATATTTACCACTTTGAGACTTTGAAATACATTTTTCTAAGGGGAGATTTCAAACTACAATATCCTCATTTATCAGACCCAGACTTGTAAAACACTGTGATGTCTTACTTTTACATTAAAAATAAACATGAAAACTAGTTTGTTGGGAGAGGACCCTTGGAGAATTCAATAGAGCTTTTGATGCTAAAAATAAAGGAAGGGTGGGAACTGTGGAGACAAAATTTAACTCAGCCCAGATGAAAGAAAACAGCATTTTCATTCTTTAGACATATCAATGTGCATTTATTTTATTCTTCCTATGGAACATTTCCAAACAGGGCCAGCTGCTTAGACACAACAGCAGAAGAGTCTCACGGTGCAATATGTGTATAAGAGTCATGTTTGCCAGTGGTTTTCAGCTTCTTTCACTTCTCTGTGTATGTGTGTGAGTATGTATGTGCAGTGTCAATATGTGCATGCATGTATGTGCAGGTCTCAATATGTGCAAGTGTGTATGTGCGGTGTCAATATGGATGAGTGTGTATGTGCAAGTCTCAATATGGGTGAGCGTGTACATGTAGTGTCAATATGTGATAGCATGTATGTGCACTGTCAGCGGAGGGAACCTCATTCCCTGGAGGTGGAGTCACTGGTAGTTCTGAGCTGAGGAGTGTGAGTCCTCTTCAAGAGCAACACACACGTGCTATTAATCAGGGACACAGCCCCTGCACAAGGGACTGAATGTTCTCCTGTTGTCATGAAACCCTTCACATTTTTTAATAAGTTGGGGTGAAGATATGTGTGTACATATATGTTCCTGTATATTGAGGTGTGTGTGTGTGTGTGTGTATGAGAGAGAGAGAGAGAGAGAGAGAGAGAGAGAGAGAGAGAGAAAGAGATGACTCATCTCACCTCCTCCTTCTGATCCTTCCTGTGGTTACTACTGTCTTCTCATCTCTGCCAGAGCAGAATTTAGGAACGGTTGCTATAGGGTTAATGTGTCCCATAACATTTGAGGTCTAGACACAGTGATTATCCCACAGTGGCCTCCCCGTACCACAATGCACCAGGCAGATGAGCCGCATGTTAATAGTTCATATGATGAGCTACATATGAAGGGATATACCAATTTCAGAAAACATACCAATTTCGAAAGGCTTCCTTGGCAGTTCCATTCATTTTTCCCCAGTTAATGGCCATTATTAGCCAGGCATAACCTACTTAAGACACCACCTGAGAAAGTCTGATAGAAGATGCAAGAAGGGGAAGAAATACTATCAACATAGTGATGTAATCAAGGAATAAAAATGCACAGCAGTGTCTCGGAGAGAAATGTGGTTACTTTTGGGGAACTTGGGAGAGGCCAGAACCTTATTTACCCCTGATGGTGAAGAACAAACGGTTCTTTGTCACATGTGAGGGTGGGTGGTGGCTTGGAAAGAGAAGCAAGTGCAAGGGGTGGCAGGAAAATCAGAAATGCATGCTGGGGGAGCTTCCCAAGGGTGTGCGCTGTTTGTCTTCAAATTGGAAAGAGACAAAGAAGAGGGATGGAGGGAGGGAGGGGGAGAGGGAGGGAGGGGGAGAGGGAGAGAGGCGGAGAGGGAGGGAGGGAGGGAGGGAGGGGGAAAGGATCCAAAAGGAACTATGGCCTGTGCTGGTGTGAACAGTGAGATTTTTATACAATAGGGTTATAAAATGCTGGAGACCTTGCAGAACGTCTGTGGTCTTTAGGATAAGATCCCAAGTTTGTCTCTGGCCCAGAGTTTCTCTCCTCCCTGGTCCCTCTTTTGTGTTCTAGCATCTCCTTAGCCTTTGTTCCTTAAAAAAATTGACACTCTTGATTCTGCATATCCTTAGTAGAGTAAAGTCAGTAACGAGACTACAGGCTTCCTATATCCTTCTAGGCCTTTCCAAGCTCTTTTGTTTCTGAGCAGCGCCAAGCCCTATTGGAAGCCCATCATGCTCAGATCTGTGAGATCATGCTGCTCTCTCGATAGCCACTCATATCTCCACTAACGGAGCCTGCCTTGGTAGCATTAAACTGCCAGAGCAATTATGACAGGATGCATTCATTTTCAAGCCCATCGTGTTTATAATTCTGCAGGTCAGATGCCCAACCCAGGGAACACTGGGCTGGTCAAGGGGTCATGGGGGCTGTGCTCCTCCCTGGAGGCTCTGCCCTTTGACTTTCCCTATTTCCAAAAGCTGCCCTCCTTCCCCAGCCCACGGCCCTGCTCCTGCATTTCTGAAGCAGATCTGGTGGACTGAGTCCCTCTTAACATGGCCAAATCTCTGGTTCCCTGTGGTTTTAATGACAGCCCTGCTCCTTTAAAAGATATTTTGAAGCCAGGCGTTGGTGGTGCATGCCTTTAATCCCAGCACTTGGGAGGCAGAGGCAGGCGAATCTCTGTGAGTTCGAGGCCAGCCTGGTCTACCGAGCAAGTTCCAGGATAGCCTCTAAAACAATACAGAGAAACTATGTTTCGAAAACAAACAAACAGACAAAAAAAGGTATTTTGATTTTGAAGTCAGCCCTTTAAAAACTGAAATTTTCAACTTCTTATTTGCAAAGTTTAAGGACCCTTTGTTTTTCACAGGCAATGAATCTAATATTATACCATGTGTGTAAATAAAATCAGCATAGAAGCTACTTAGTAAAGACACAGGCATATAGACACAAAACAACTTCTAAAGTATGAAGCTTAATAATTTCTAAGTGCTGACTTAAGGTTGTCATTATGCACACACAATTAATTGCATAATCAAACACTTAATTACATTAATAGTCCCAAGCTTTATTAACTGTCAGCTCAGAAAACGAAATCCAGTGACATTTAGACAATAATGCTTTATTATGCTGTTTTCATATATATACATCATCATGCCTTGATTGTATTCATCCTCACTACTCTGCCCCCCCAAACCATCTTGCTCCAAGTAGCCCATCTCTTCTGCCTTTCCAGTGCAGACATTTACATAACAGGGTCCTGCTGTTTGGCTGGTATTGCTATTACACAGGATGGATGTGTGAGCCACCCCAAACCTCCTCGTGAGACAGCAGCCAGCAAAGGCCTTCCATCACTCCATGACACTCCTGAGAGTATATGTGCAGTGGCAGGGAGGGACAGACCTTGTGTACATTTCTCTCTGCCTTGACTCGGGCAGTCTTGTCACAATTCATGCCCTGCCTGTTTTCCTGATTCCACTTCAGAGAGAGGTTCCTGTGGGATCTCAGGCATCTGTGCCCATGGCAGTCTCTCGTGTTCATTTGTCAGTCCCTAGCCTTGTCACCTACCCATGACGTAGGGAAGATGGTTCAGAAAGAGGAGATGAAAATCAGTGAAGACTGGAACGATCTTGACTGCAAATTTGATTGAGTTGAGAAGCCCCCAGGAGGCTAGTAAAGTACATGCCTGAGTGTAAGCTTAGGATGATGTAAGCTAGAGGTGATGTCAGCTGTGCGGGGAAGATCGGTCCTGAATAGGCTGGGGGTCCAGAAGGACTAGAAGCCAAAAGAGAGAAAGCCTAACACTGCAACCTCTCTATCTCTCCCTCCCTCCCTCCCTCCCTCCCTCCCTTCCTCCCTCCCTCTGGATCTGTTCCTCCCTCCTTCCTCCCCTCTCTCTTTCCCTCCCACCCTCCCTCCCTCCCCATTCCTTCCCCCCTCCCTTCCTTTACCTCCCTCTCCCCTCTCCCCTCTCCCTCCCTAATCCCTCTCCCTGGCCTCTTCCCTATTCTCTATACAGTGAGAAACCCTACTCAAATGCCCTCCCTGCTATGACAAACTGAAGCCACAAGTCAAAATAAATCTTTCCTCTCTTAGGTCGTTTTGCTTACATATTTTGCCACAGGAAACAAAACCCGACTAACATCCAGAGTAAACAAATAATGAATTTCCCCTAAACTCATGAGCACATCAGTGCCCTCCTGGGTTAAATACAAGTGAAACTCAAAAGGAAGCATGTGTTTCTTGAATTCTAAGTGTGGAAACCGGAGCTGTACCGCTGGTGCCTAGTTTCCCAGACAACAGTGGAGTCACGCATCATCACAGTGCGCAGAAGGAGTAATGTCTGTTGCTGATCCCACTCAGGGCTTATTCTTGTGTGGCTTTCAATAGCCTTCACCCCTCTGCTCACATGGTGGCTTTTTTCAGTCATGATAGATCTGTTCCATTGCTAAGGGAACCTAGCCCTGTTACTCTTCTCTAAGTAATCTGTGATTGTCACCAAAGGGAGGGCAAGGGTGGTACCCTAGCATTTAAAGATGGTGATGAAGGAAGGATAAGTTATCCCAGATTGTATCCTAGAGTCTAGCACATTCTCCAACCAGTTGCAATGGGTGTAATCTGGAGCATAGCTGGAAGGGCATGAAACTGTTCTTTGTAAGGAAAAATGGCAGCGTGCAGGGAGGGAGGCGGAGATTCAGAAAGGGCCAGGCAGGATGATCATCAAGGACTAAGAGAGAGGCAATCAAGGTCACAGACTTGGGAGAAGAAGCACACATTGGTGATATTGAGGTGGGGGTGCAGCTCAGTTAATAACGTTTGCCAGTGTGCACTGTGCCCTGGTTCAGCCCCCAGCATCCCATACACTGGATGTGGTGGCATAGACCTAGAACCTCATCTCCTAAGAGGAGAGTGAGTAGTCATCCCTGATTACTTAGTGAGACGGAGGCCAGCTTGGGCCATGTGATACCTGTTTTGTGTGTTTTATGTTGTCCTTTCCTCAAGTGAGCTAGGTTTGCAAAAAATCCTTAAATGATATGGTGCCCACTGAAGCAGCTTGTAGAGGCTGTCTTCTCATGACAACAACAAGAATGAGGAGGATGAGGAGGAACTCCAAGCTCTCATAAAACAATTGAAGATGACCAAGATCAGAAAAAAGGAAAAGAAAAGGGAAAGCCTTTTTAATTGAATTTGCCAATGAGCAAGCTGCCGCTAATCAGGCTGCAGGAAATCAACATTGGGATAGGGATATGCTACTTGGACAAGGTAGATTTGCAAACATGCAGACAGGATATCCAGTACAGGTGTTTGAACAAGTAAATCAGATAGCCATTGAGACTTAAAAATCATTGCCAAATAAAGGAGAAGTGAGTGGCAATCTTACCAAGATCTTGCAAGGCCCTATGGAACCTTTTTCAGACTTTGTAGCAAGGCTAGTGGAAGCTGCTGGAAGGATTTTTGGGGACCCAGATGCAGCCATGCCTCTTATTAAACAGCTAGTCTTTGAACAATATACCAAGGAATGCCGTCCTGTAGAAGCGCCTAGCAGTATGATTTTAATCAGACAGAAAAGAGATTTTGGTATCTCAACAGCCATAGTAACAGCCATCACCGTTGCTACTGTGAGTGCCACTGTTTCCGTGGTTGGCCTTGTCAGGCACGGTGCAGACTGCAAATGTTCTAAATAATCTCTCTGCCAGTGTTGCTAATACATTAGACCTCCAAGCTTCCCTTAATTCGCAGGTCAAAGGAGGTCTTATGATCATTAATCAGCGCATAGATTCAGTGCAAAAACAGATTGATACTCTGTAACAGTTAGCCCAACTGGGATGTGAATGGAGAATGGCTGGACTATGTGTTACATCGGTACAATATCAAAATTTCACTCACGCGGCGAACCTGTCTAAAAGATTATCTCAGTTTCTATTACAGAATTTGACATCTGAGTTTGAAGATACCATGAGGGAACTCCAGATGGCTATTGTGCATGTGAACTCCACTCGAGTAGACCTGTCCCTTGCTAGCGGCCTGACTTCCTGGTTAAATTCCCCCATGGACCATCTAAAGGAATGGGCGGGCTTGGGGTTGCTTACAGGCCTTTTGGTACTGGTCTCCCTGGTTTGCCTATGGTGTATTTGCAAGATTAGAGTCACACAAAAGCGTGATACAGCCATGATCACCCAAGCCTTTACGGCCATAGAGGCAGGACAGTCCCCCCAGGCCTGGTTGGCCGTTATTAAGAACTAAAATTCCTCTCCGACTGGGGTGCAAGGCTAAGCACTGCACGAGGGTTTGCTTGTAAGCAGTTAAGCTACCCTCGGAAGACAAGCCCAATTACATAAAGGTTGTACCTGAGATCCTTCACCTGGGAAAATAGGTACAGGATGGGTCTGGGTCACCGCAGGCGTAGTCTGTGGGTGTCACCAGCACATTATCCCAGGTCTGCACACCAGGGATCGGGCCTCTATCTTCACCCATTCTGTCTCTAATTAAAGAAGGGGGAACTGTGGAGAGCTGCGACATGCCGCACATTAAAGATGGTGCGGGCTTTTGCCTACCACCCTCCCGATGGTGAGCGCTCTCGGAGTAAACAACTCCTTATTTGGTCAAGGCTGGATATCAGGCTTGCTTCCTTGTATGTGGACCTATCTGCTGTCGCCACATGGCTTACAGGGGTTGGCCGCCCAAGGGCCTCTTTAAGCTGTGGGCTGGCACTCCCTGGGGTCAGAAGACTGTTTCAAGGTTCCTGAATAAACCGCTTGGAAAAGAGTTCCCGAGTGGCATCTTCCTTGCTGGTCGAGGCAGTCGCGGCAGCCAGGTATGACCCTAGTGCTAGGTTCTTACCCACAACCACAGAAAGAAATGGCTTCTAGAAAAATTTCATACGAGGTTCATCAGCAGCAGTTTAAACATCTTTTAATAGTACAGACACTAAACTCAATGTGGCTAAAGTTACAGAGGGGTTGTACTGGAAAAGTTTAGAAGTATCAAAAAGGAACACAAAGTCAGAAAATGCTCAAATTCTGACTATATTCCCCACTGCTTCTTATCACTTACAAAGTTGTCCATAGATTGGGGAAGATTTGAGGGAACTTCTAGAGTTGTCTTCTGAATTTCCACTTCAGTCAGCCTAAAACTATGTTTTCATCTGTTAATCTGTTTGGACTTGAACAAGAACTCTACTATTGATGGGGTGGCTTAAGTCACAGATATTTACTTCTCACAGTTCTGGAGACAGCAAGTTTGGACCTGTATCCTGGTCTGTGCATCGCCATTTTACATGGTTTCTTTGTGTGGTGGAGAGCAGAAAGAGTTGCCCTTTCCATGGCAGTGATCCCATCTCCAGGGCTCCACCCTCATCTCATTTCTCCACACAGACCCCGCCCCCTGGCACCATCACATGCAGGGTTAGGATGCTCAACCTATTAACCTGTTTTCTTTTCTCTCCAGGGAGCTTTAGGCACTTAAAGTAACATAAGCATCTTACTCTGCTTTGTGCTTCAACATTTATTCTCTCTCTACCCTAACTAAAATGCTACTTTGTGAACAAAAATCAAACACCAAGTCTCCTTAAAATCAAATGCACTTTTCTGACCTTGGCACTGTAAGATCTGGGCTTTCTTTTTTGTTTGTTTGTTTTGTTTTAAACTAATTTATTTATTTTTATTGTATGTACATTGGTGTTTTGCCTGCATGTGTATCTGTGTAAGGACACCAGATCCCCTGGAACAGGAGTTACAGACAATTTGTGAGTGCTGGGAATTGAACTCAGGTCCTCTGGAAGAGCAGCCAGTGCTCTCAACCACTGAGCCATCTCTGCAGCCCTGATCTAGGCTTTCTATACCCCCCTAGCACCAAGGAATAATGTCACCTTGCTCATAATCATCCAGTCACCTTCACTCCTGTCAGTGTCTTAAAAGTACCTGCTTGAAAAAAGAAAGAAAGAGAAAAAAGGAAGAAAACTTATAAGTCAGCAATGTGTACTTCCAGGGAAGCCCCTGCTGAAGGTGGGGTCTTGCAGAAGCCTGTGGGAAGTGCAGGCAAGCCTGTCAATGGGGGAAGTTCTATCCTGAGACAGGAACCCAAATGACAGCAGATCAACACCTGTTATTCTACTGTCAAAATACGAGAAAAAGAAGCAGGCCTTACTCCCCTGCTGTGAGTGCCATGGGACTGCCATGATCACTCAAGGGTGATTGCAAGGCAGGCTCCAGGCTCCTGGCAGTAAACAGAATGCCATGGTTAATCATGGAAGTTGGATGTAAACACCACTGGTTTGGAACCTGGCTTCCTGGCTTGCTTCTTAGGCAACTCACCGAGTCTTTCTAAGCCTCAGTTCTCCACACTGTAAATGGTAGCAATATTTGATGCTAATGTTTAAATTAAAAAATGCCTATAAAGCCGTCCCTTAGAACAAGCATGCAAGCACTGAGAAATTCAGAGAGTAACCAGAAGCCCCAAGCTTCTCGGCTCTAGTTTTGTTTCCTCAAAGACCCCATCCAGCAGGAACGCGCCATCTTCCAAGTGATTGTAATTTTGTTAGACTTCGCAAGAAGCCTTGAGGCACCTGCTGCCCTGCTCAGTCTAGGAAGGCAGTGTTCAGCAGAAACACCTGTCATGATGTATGTCCTCATGCTCCATCCTAGTCTTCTCAAGCAGAAAGCTGGGGCCCAGGACAGGCATGGACATTTAAGACAGTCTCCCTCGATGATTCCTAACTCACAGACATTGAGAGCACAAAACTTCCTCTCGGAAGAAAACACTGACAGGAGGAACAAAAAGTGAAAACCTAGAATTGTGTTCCCTAATGTGACAGTTTCCACTTAGCTTTGCATCATTCAAAGGGAGTGGGAGTGGGGAGGCTTTCTCTGAATCATAAGCAACATATTAGGATCTTTTTAAAGGGAATGCAGTAGAGCAAAGGTCAAGAGTTGCTAGAATGTTCATTTCAAAGCTCTGGGAAAGCTGTTCTTCCCCATTTTGGAGGTCCCCACTGGGCCTGAAAGCTGAATATTGCATATCCCTGCGATTATTCTAGGCAGAGATGTCTCCTGCCAATCAGAAACATGAGGTGGGCTTCCCACTCCTGTCTTATACCAACGCACCCCAACACCACACTTCACCACTCTCGCCCCCTATCCCTAATAGAGTCTGGTTTCCTTTTGGCTTTCATATGGTTACTAATCCATCTGAAAAATGACAGTGACCAGCCATTTCCCATTTTAAGTTTTGCTATGTTTGTTGTCTTATTTATTATGTGTTCTAGATGCCGTGGCACTTGACCCATCTGAATCTGGCATTTCTCTGTCCTGTCTACACTCGATGAAGGGTTCACCTTCCTGGCATATTGCTCTGTCACTTCTCTGCTGAAGGTGAGAATTAAAATTCTTTTTACAAGACTAAGTTTTAAAGCCTTCAATTTAAATTCAGCTTACCTTTCTAGGTCTCTTTCTCCTGCTGTTTTCAAAGCCCCATTCTTTAGCTAGGGTTCTTACCATCAGCAGTTGCTCTATTTCCCAAAGAATTTTAGTATGACTTATCCATAACTGCCTCTAAAGTAGTTCTTATATTGTATGGCAGTGTGACGCCTGCCCCTCGAGCAAGTCTAATGTATCAGGCGAAAGCCTGGACATTTAAATGAAAGGCAAGACATCCAGCCATTTGTGCTAAGAGAATGTGTTCGTGTGTGTGTGTGTGTGTGTGTGTGTGTGTGCGTGTGTGTGTGTGTGTGTGTGTGTGTGTTTGCAAGTAGGGAGCAGCCTTATATACAGACTTCCAGCACAGTAGAGAAACCCCAGGTGTAAGAGTTTATGTTTTCATAATTAGAGGTTGATGCCAGTGGGGCAAGGCCGGGGCTGTAAGCCAGGACTAGAAAACAGGATGCATCTGTGGTTATTGGCTAAGAAGAGACTTACAGAGACCCTGTGGGGGCTGGGGTTCAACATGGCATCATTCAAAATTTACGTTATCTTTTATGTCATTATGTTTATTTAATGTATGAGTGTATTAGTCAGGGCTCTCTAGAGGAAGAAACTGATAGGATGAATGTATGTGGCTTACAGGCTGTGGTCCAACTACAGCTAGTACAACAATGGTTGTCTATCAATGGAAAGTCCAAGATTCTAGTAGCTGTTCAGTCTATTAGGCTAGACTGGTCTTCAGTATACACTGGAATCCCAAAGAAGTAGGCTCGAATTCCATGTAGGGATGAACTAGCCAGTGGGAGTAAAGACAAGGTGACAAAGAGTAAAAGCTCCCTTCTAAACATGTCCTTAACATGGCTGTCACCAGAAGGCATGGCCCAGATTTAAGGTGGGTCTTCCTCCCTCAAAATATCAGAGTTAAAGTGGGCCTTCCAACTTCAATGATTTAATTATGAAAAATCCCTCACAGATACACCCAGCTTACTGGGTTGGTTCTCTCCTTCCACAGCTTTGAGACCTGGAGATTGAACTTAGGTCCTCAGACTCGGAGACGGGCACCATCACACTGAATCATCTCACCAGACCAACTGCCAGTTCTTCAGTTCATTTTATCTCCAAGATCTTGAGAAGGTAGTAACATTTTTGTTCATCCTATAAGACCCCAGGCAAAGCCTGGCACATTGTATGCAGTGTTTATTCTTCCGATTTGGTTTTATAATGAGTCATAATCTCTTCCATGGTTTCTCAAGGCCTTTTCTTTGTAAGGACACTTTTAGATGTGGGCTCTTAAGAAACTTTGCTTTTTTTCATGTATGACTTGAGGGAACTGGGTTTGGGGAAAATATTTTTAATATAAAATTGAAGTGGATTTGTCCTCTATTATGTTAAGATAAATAAATGAAATTTTCTCAGAGTTCCAGCTTATGTTTTTATTGCATTGTGGTCAGATGGATACACGGTGTGATTTTAGTCTGTTTAAATTTATAAAGATTCCTTGTGTTCCCAGGATGTGGTCTATTTTGGAAAAGCTTCCACAGGCTGCTGAGCAGAATGTGTATCTTTGATGTTTGGATGGAACATCTGTAGATATCTGTTAAGTCCTTTTGATGTGTGTATGAGGTAGTTAATTGTGGTGTTTCTCTATTTAGTTTTTGTATAGATGACCTGTCTATTGGAGAAGTGGGATGTTGAAATTACCTACTATTTTTTTTACACATGGAGTCTATATATTGGGGGGAGAAGGGTTCGTCAAAGGTGGGCTGGCTAGGGTGGGTTAGGGTAGCAGTTTGTCAGCCCTTGAGAAACCCAACTTGAACCTAAGGCCTTATCTGCTTCAAAGCCAAAAGTCTTCCTCAACCTTAATCATGCCTTAGCCCCGACCCTCACTACCACCTGCACTGGGGTCAATGAAGTTCACACCCATGATGCCTGCTGCTTCTTCTGCCCACTGTTCCTCTCAACAGAAGTTGGGATGCTGGGTTCTAGGGTTGCAGGAGTCCTTTGTGATGGGGAAAGACCCTCTCTGGAGGCTCGTTCTCAGCGATGCCTGGGGTGGGGGCATCTGTGCCTTGGCTGCCATCCTCCAACACAATGGTGAACTGCCTAGCTTGGCAATCATCCCCATAGGAGTCCAGAATCCTCATGAGGAACCTGTGCTCCTGCTCGAGTCTCCAAGCCCGTTCAAGATTCACTCACTTACCCCTCTCTCTGTTCCAGCTCCCTTTCTCCAATCAGGAGACAGACACCTCCAAAATCATCTGCTATCAAGGGATGGTTTTTAATCTTTAATTCCAGTACTAAAGCTTTTATGGACCTGGGCACCCCTGAGTTTGGTGCATGTATGTTAGGATAGTAACATCATCTTGATGAACTGTTCCCTTGTTTAGAACAAAGTGTTCCTCTTTAATCTCTTCTGATTAGCTTTAGTTTGAAGTCTTTTTTTTTCAGATACTAGGAAAGCAATGCCTGCTTACTTCCTGATCCCATTTGATTGGAGTACTTTTGTCCATTCTTTTACATTCAAGCAGTGCTTATCTTTAAAACTAGGATGTACGATGTACTTCTTGTCGGCAGTAGATAGATGGATTTTTTTTTCTTGCTCCATTCAGTGAGTCTGTCTTTTGATTGGAGAACTGAGGCCCTTTATATTCCAAGTTATTGAAATATAAATGATTATTGAAATGTGTGTGTTAGTTGTGGTCATTGTTTTGTTGATTTTTGGTGATGATGTTTGTGTTCTCAGTAGTGTGTGTGTGTGTATAAAATATGTTTATATATATGTGTATATATATGTGTGTTTTGCTTCCTATTTCTTTCCACAGTCTCGATACTGTACTCATTCTTCTCTTTAGCCCTAGCTATTGCTTCCTCCATAGATTTAATTTGTTAGATATAAATTTTTTAGAGTTCTTATGTAGTGAAAATTTTTTCTTTCACCTTCAATTGTGGCAAGTATATATTATTTTACTTTGGTTGTCCGTCTTTTTAGGATTTTGAATGCTTTGTTCCAAGCTCTTCTGACTTTCAAAGTTTCTAATGAGAAATCAACTGTTATCCTAATACATTTCCCTTTATATGTTACTTGCATTTTTCTCTAGCAGCTTTTGAAATTATATTTACATGCAACATTCCTTACGAGTAAAACAAAGGGCAGAAGAGATAACTCAGCAGTTAAGAGCACATATTGTTCTTCTAGAGTGCTCAAGTTCAATTTTTAGCACCCACATCATGTGGTTCACAACCACCTGTAACTCCAGTTCTAAGGGACCTGACACCTTTGTACCCTAGCATAGACTAATACAAATACACATAATCATGACTAAAATTAAAATGAATATTTTCAAGTAAAATTAAATAAAAATGTTTAAAGTTCTAGCTATAACTGAATGGTACAAAATGCAAAACTGGAACTGTTTTGAAAGTGAATATGACAATGTAAACTATCCATAATTATCAGTAGATGATGCAGGTAATTTTATGAAGCATTGTGACTAAGACAGTTTCGTTCTGACATGAATTAAAGAGAAACAGAACTAAAACAAAATGTTATGAAGAAAAATATCCATACATAAATGTTCATTTGATTTATATCATTTTAATTTAGGGAGAAAGCATTAGACATTTCAGTAAATGTTTCTGAACTAATTCAATGTGTATTTGGAGAGGAAAGTGAACCTTGAACCCTATATGATACTATAAACCAAAATTAATTAAACATAGATTATAAATTCAAAAGTAAAACTTTTAGAAGAATGTATTCTAGAAGAACTCCTAGTGGTAATATATTTATATGTTTAGGATATAAAAAGGTCTAAACAGTATAAAAGCACTAATATAAAACAAAAGTGGCAAGATAAAACAAAATTCAGAACATCTCTTAACCAAAGGATGCCATTAAAAAGATGAAAAGGGGCAGCGTGGTGATGGTACATGCCTTTAATCCTAGCACTCTCTGTGAGTTTGAGGCCAGTCTGGTCTACAGACTGAGTTCCAAGACAGCCAGGGCTGTTACAGAGAAATCCTGTCTCAATAAACCAAAAAGAAAAAAAAACCATAACAAACAAACAGTGAAAAGGGGCCAGCAAGATAGGATGGCTTAGCGTGTTAAAGGTGCTTGCTGACAAACTTGGTAACCTGAGTTCAATCCCCAGAACCCACATGGCAGGAGAGAACTGACTCATACAGGTTGTCCTTTGACCTCCTCACACAGACTGTGTTTCTGGATAGCCATGAATGAATGAATGAATACTAAAATTAAAAAGCGAAAAGGTGTCTCACAGTATCTGACAGCTCTTACGTTTAGGATGTGTAAAGAGCTCCCACATCATGAAAGAACAGAGCCCAGTTTGGGTAGCTTGCTAGAGGACTGACTCGGTAGCTTACAAACTTTCCTACCTGTTATGTACTTGGACAGCTCACCTGTCTTCACCCATAATGACTACAATATAAGATGAGCAACAGTAAAAGCAGCTGACTTTGTGGGGCAGCTGTAACTCTCCCGTATTGATCGTGGTGATTAATTGTGTAACCACTTTGGGAAAATGTTCGGTGTGTGCTATCACACAGCATTTCTTTTTTTTTTTTTTTTTTTTTTTTTGGTTTTACAAGACAGGATTTCTCTGTATTGTTTTGGAGGCTGTCAGTCCAGCCTGGCCTCGAACTCACATAGATCCACCTGCCTCTGCCTCCCAAGTGCTGGGATTAAAGGCGTGCGCCACCACCGCCCGGCGAGCATTTCTAATCCTTAGCAAATATAAAAGATAAATTGTCATTTTGTGTGCCAAAATGTTTGTTGCAGATGTGTTAATTAAAGGCAAAACATTGGAAATACCAGCAATAACATGGATAAACAAACAATGGTCTTTTCATGCAATAAGACACCGTATGCCATTTTAGAAGAGAATGAGCTGCTATTATATTAAAAATGTAGATGAATTTCACAGATATTATATGTGTGTGTGTTATTTGTAGGTAGTTTACTCATCTTTGCATTACTGTCATAAAAAGTCAGAGACAAAAACCTAACAATAAGAAAGGGTCTATTCTGACTTAACATTTCATTGGCTTAAGCCCATGATTGTTTGGTCCCAAGATTTTGAGTCTATGGTGGCACTATGCATCATGAGAATAGCATAGTAAGAGAGGCCTGTTTATCTCATGGTGGCCAGAAGCAAAGAGACAAAGACAGATATGGATAAGAGAGGGGCTGGAGTTCCAAGAGCTCCTTCCAAGACAACACACAACTGACTTGAGTTCCTTCAAGTAGGCCCAACCTTCTAAAATTTGATCACCTTCCAGCAATAGCACAGGCTGGCAACCAAGTCTTCAAGTGGGCATTTGGGGGACTCTTATCCAAACTATAACATCAAACAAATCAATGTGAAGTGTTGGAAATCAGAGTGGTCACCTCTGAGAACTGAGGTATTGGCCACAATGGAGCAAAAGAAATTCTGTACCACAAATAGCTGGCCTATGAATACACAGGCATGTGCATTAGTGAGAATTCTGTACACCGTGCGCTCAAAATTCATGCAGTCTCCTTTTCTATTTTTCCTTTTAATGAAAATAGATTCTTTTCTCATGCAATATATTCTGATTATAGTTTCCCCTCCCTGTGCTCCTCCCAGTCTACCCACCTACCCAAATCCACTCCCTTTCTGTCTCACACTAGAAAAGAACAGACTTCTAAGAGATAACAACCAAACATGACAAAATAAAATATAATAGATGAATCAAAAGATTCATATCAAAATTGCATAAGACAACCCTACAAGAAGAAAAGAGTCCCAAGAGCAGGCACATGATGAAGGGTGTCCTTATGTATATGTTTTTCTTATTGGTTGATGAATAAAGCATTGATTGTCCAGTAGCCAGGCAGGAAGTATAGGCAGGGCTACCAGATGAGGAGAATGCTGGAGAAAAGAAGACAGAGAGAAACCTGACAGAAAGAGACGCCATGCTGCTGGAGGGTAACATACAGGATTATGAATAAGCCACAGCCTCATGGCAATACAGAGTTTCATAGAAATGTATTAATAAGAGAGAGATAGCCAGTAAGAAGCCTAAGCCATTGGACAAACAGTTTATAAATTAATATAAGTCTTTGTGTGTTTATTTGAGGCTAATCAGCTGTGGGACCAGGTGGAACAGAAACTCTGACAACAGGCACAAGAATCGGAGACCCACTCATTCTCACACTCAGGAATCCCATAAAAATACTAAGCTAAAAGCTATAATAAATATGTAGAGGACCTGGTGTAGACCCACGAAGGCCCTGTGCTTTGCTGTCTCATCTGTGTGAGTCCTTATGTGTCTTGCTTAGTCGATTCAGATGACCTTCTTCTCCCAGTGTCCTCCATCCCCTCTGGCTCTTACACTTTTTTTTCCTCCTCTTCTATGGGGTCCCCTGAGCTCTGAAGAGGGACTTGATGGAGACAACACATTTAGACTCCCTCTCCAGGTACTGGCTGGCTGGGGGGTCTCTGCATCTGTTCCTATCTGCTGCCAGAGGAAGCTTTTCTGATGATGACTGGATAAGACATTGATCTATGAGTATAGCAGAATATTAGGAGTCACTTTATTGTTTTTTTTTATAGAATAGTAGTATTTGGATTTAACTTATGTCTCTGGGCCATCTAATCTCTGGTTCTTGGTAATCCATGTAGTAGTGGATGAGTTCCACCTTGTAGAGGGGGCCTTAAATCAAGTCAGACATTGGTTGGTTGCTTCGACAAGTACTGTGTTGCTACTGCCGTAGGATATTATGAAGACAGGACAGTTTGTAGGTCAAAGGCTTTGTGGCTTGGTCAGTGTTTAAGTTTCTCTTTTGGTTGCCTGCAGAGTGCCTCCCCATACCAAAGACATTAGAACATAGCGGTGAAGGTTGCATGTAGGCACCAGCTCTACTTCTCTGAGTTCAGTAACTTGTGTGGGTGTTGTCCTCAGCTATGAGCCCCCATGGTCAGTTTGCAGAGAGCAACTCATTGACTTACCAATAGCCTGGGTTGTTTAGGGAGTTCCTCTGGCCAACAACTCAATTGAATGCACAGACCCAGTATAGGAAGCCTCTTTTGGTGACAAGAGATGGCCAGCCGAGACTCAGTATCCCCCATTATTAGGAGACCTAAATAGGATCACCTTCATATATTCAGGAAGTTTCCACTGCACCAGGTTTTCATACCATCCCTCAAATGCCCCTCAATTCCAGCTTTCTCTCCCCAAATTCCCTCTCTCTCCACTATCTCCCTCCAACACCTGATCTTTCCATTCCTGTCCCCACCAACCCCAAGTCTACCCACAAAATCTATTCTATTTATCCCTCCCAGGGAGATTTATGTGTCTACCCTAGATCCTTCCACTGTAGCCAAACTCTCTGGGTCTACAGATTGTAGTTTGGTTATCATTTACTTAGTGTCCAATCTCCACATATAATCGAATATATACTATATCTTTCTTGGTCTGGGTTACCTTACTCAGGATGATTTTTCCTAGTTCCATCAATTTGTCTGCAAATTTCATCGTGTCATTTTTGACAGCTGAGAAATATTCCATTGTATAAATGTACCACATTTTCTTTATCCATCCTTCTATTGAGGGATCCTATTACGAATAAAGCTTCTATGATCATATATGAGCAAGTGTTCTTGTGATAGGATGGAGCATCTTTTGGGTGTATACCCAAGTGTATGATGGCTGGATATTGAAGTAGATTGATTTCCAAACTTGTGAGGAAACACCACACTGAATTCCACAATGACTTCACAAGTTTGCACTTCGACCAGAAATGTGTTCCCTTACTCCACATCCTCTCCAGCATGAGCTGTTACTTGTGGTATAGATCTTAGCCATTCTGACAGGTATAAAGATGGAATATCAAAGCCATTTTGATTTGCATCTCCCTGATGGCTAAGGATATTGAACATTTATTTAAGTGTTTCTCAGACATTTCAGATTCCTCTATTGACAATTTTCTGTTCAGATATCTATCCCATTTTTAAAATTGAATTATTTGGTGGAGTTGATATCTAGTTTCTTGTGTTCATATATTTTGGAGATTAGTCCTCTATCTAATGTGTTAATGGTGAAAATTTTATCCTAGATTGTAGGCTGCTACCTTGTCTGAATGATGATGTTTTTTCCTTACAGAAGCTTTTCATTTTCATGAAGTCTCATTTATTAATTGTTGATCTTGGTGCCTGTTCTATTGGTGTTCTGTTCAGGAAGTCTTCAACCATGCCAATGTGTTCAATGCTATTCCCTGCTTTCTCCTCTACCGTGTTTAGTGTGTCTAGTTTTATGTTGGGGTCTTTGATCCTCTAGGATTTCAGCTTTGTGCAGTGTGATAAATATAGACCTGTTTCCATTCTTCTACATGCAGACATCCAGTTTGACCAGTACCACTTGCTGATGATGCTGTCTTTCTTCTATTGTGTATTTCTGACTTCTTTTTCTAAAAAGTCAGTGTCCATATGTATGTGGATTTATGTCTGGGTCTTCAGTTCAATTCCACTTGTCAATGTGTCTGTTTTCTATACCAATACCATGCTGTTTTTATTACTACAGCTCTATAGTACAACTTAAAATCAGGAATAGTAAGACCTCCAGCAGGTCTTTTATTGTTTAAGAATTTTTTTTAGCTATCGTGGGTATTTTGGTTTTCCACATAAAGTTTAGACTTGTCTTTTCAAGGTCTATGAAGAATTGTGTTGAAAGTTTGGGGGAATTGCAATGAATCTATTTCATTTGGTAAGGGTAGCCATTTTTACTATGTTAATCCTATCAATCCACGAGCCTGATATTTTCTTCAGTTTATTTTTTCTAAGACATAAAGATTTTTATCATACTACTCTTTCACTTGCTTGACTAGAGTTGCCCCAAAATATTTCATATTATTGGATACTGTTATGAAAGGTGTTTCCCAGATTTCCTCCTCAGTCCATTTGTCATGTGTATATAGAGGGCTACTGATTTTTGTGAGTTAATTTTGTGTTCAGCTACTTTGCTGAAAATGTTTATCAGCTGTAAGAGTTCTCTCATGGAATTTTTAGGGTCACTTATATATACTACCATAAAAACAGAAACTAAAGGCATGCTTGGGAGCATCCTCCTCTCTCCTTCATATTCTTTTGCTTCCCTCTGAGAGCATTAGCATTCTTTACAGCTTTTACACCACAGTATGGTCTGTTCACTCTTTAGAAGCCAGACTGAGAGCACGATCAGAGATCAGATCAGTGCTGACACTCCTCTGGAGTCACAGAAAACCTCCTCTGCTGATTTCAGGAAACTGGGTTTGATCTGCTTGTCTCAGACAGATATACAGACACACCAGCCTTTACCAGCCCTTGGGCAAGTGCATGCTCTTGGGGAAAGCATATAGAAGTCTGTGCTGTAGTCTTATTTCACATTCTCAATCTTCTTCTCCAAGAGATAACAAATTTATGAGCTTTTAATTTTTTATCTGCTTGCCTATTTTTTCATATAGATCTGATTTTTTTCTGGTTCTTCCTTTTCCTCTCAGGTTTTATACCCTGGCAGTGGTCATTCATTCATTTCTTAGACCTATGGTGGTTACACATCTCTTCACCTCACTTATGGAGAAAAAAGGCCACTTCTGCCGGCAGATGGAAATGTGCCTATGGAGGCTGCCATCTTGGCTATCTTAACCATGGGCCTAGCTTGAAAACATGTTTACTGAGGCAGCCATGTTTACCTCATGACCTAGCTATAAGCACACCCACTCAGTCCAGCCAGCTTCTGCTGACAAAGCCTGCTGATAAATACAATTCATTTACTTTTTGTCTCTTTTGAGCTTTTATTTTTGTCTCTAATTTTTAGCTTTCACTGGCCCTGTTGTGCATGGTTTGTTTATGGAATACAGTTCCTTCCCAGGGTCCCCTGTTCTATCTACAGCAAATCTGCCAGCTACCCCAGATATGGCAACACCCCAACTTTCTCAAGTCTCCCAAAGATGGTCGACGCCCCAGGTGAGCAGAAAGCAGTCTTGAGAATCTCCAACGCCCTTATTCCCTGACTTGCCATGCCCAACAACCCACCTTTTAATGATCACAAGAGGTGGGAATTGTAGGAACTCGGCAGTATACTAACTCCACCCCTTAACTACCCACAGCCGTGGCTGCATCACCACCACGTCACTCATCACGGGACTCAGTGCGCATGTGCAGCTTCCCCTTTTTTAAGCTAAGCAGCCACCCCCTCACTCTCTCACTCTCTCTTACTTCTTACTTTCTCTCTTGTATCTTCTCTCTCTCTCTCTCTCTCTCTCTCTCTCTCTCTCTGCTCTGCACGGGTTGGCTATCTCTCACCCCCCCCCCCTTTCCTTTCCTATCTACCAATAAAACTCCACGTGGGACCATTGACTCATAGTTCGTGTTTCGTTACTGGGTAAACTTAGACATTTCAACAACATCCACCATGAGAGGATCCTTAAAAATGGGTTCTCTGCCCTAAAAATGTCCTGTACACTATTTACTTGCTTTATTCCCCTCTCCAGGCCACACCAAGCAATTAGGAACCTTAGATCTTTCTACTGTAGTCTTTTCAGAATGTCATGTAGTTAGAATTATCACACAGTATGTGTCTTTATACTTCTTTTATTTGCAGTATGAACTAAGTTTTCTACAAACATTTCATGACTTTATAGCTCCTTTTCTTTTACCACTGAATATGTCATTGTTTGCTTTTCCATTAGTCCATTGAAAAACATCTTGGTTGTTTTTTAGCTTAAACACTTACCTGTAAAACCTAGTAGAGAGAAAAAAGTTCTTTCTCTTTTAGGTTCACTGAATCATCTGTAAATTAAACTAAAAGATGAAGTAAAAAGAAAAAAGTTCAGATGCTCCCCAACTTAAGGCAGATTATTTCCAAACAAATATGTCATAAATTGAAAATATATTAATTTGAAAATGCACTTAATATCAATATCATAGTTAAGTCCAGCTTAGAGCACTTAGAATGAGACAGTGTCAGTAATATAAAGTCTATTTTATGATGACATGAACTTCTCATGTGCTTTATAGGATACTGAAATGAAAGTGAAAACTGGGGGGTGCTATAAATAGTTTTCGTCATTAATATGCATTGAAAGTACCCTGGGCATGCAGAATGCTGAAAGCTTGAATTCAAAGTACTTGATGGACAATGGGGTGTTATAGGAACAGAATCATCTGTTTCTGACTGGGAGCTGGACGTCACTCCTATAACCCAGCACCTGGAGGGTACCACACTGCATGTGCCCAGCCTGGAAGAGGTCAAAACTAAAACTGTTGTTTCTACTGAATGTAACTGGAACTTGGGGGTCTCTTCTGCTAAAAGCATTTACTCATCACCTGAGCCTGCAGATGCTCAGTGCTTGATTAAAAGCAAGATAAAATCTTGACATCTCAGCTCTTTTTGCTCTCTTTCTGCTCTTCCGGCTTTTCTCTCTCTTTTCTTTCTGCTCCTGTCTCCCTCTGTGTCTCTGTGACTCTTTACCTCTTTCCCTTTCTAATAAAACTTCTTACTCAAGCTCTGTCTGCCTGGTGTTTTTGTCCCCCATCTGGGTCACCCTCACCGGCCATGGAATCTGCCATGGTCCCCCACACAGAACTCTCTTCCAGCTTTATCCTACCATTTGAAGCAAAAGGACAACATTTTGGTAAATGTGACTCAGCAGGTTTTCCTGGCATTTGCTCCTGCCTGTGGCAGTCTGAGATATGCCGGGACCCTGTAACCTTCAACTCAGTCACTTTTCCAACTAAGAATCTCTGGATTCTTCCATCCACCACTGTCATATCTGAGAGACAGGCCAACTGCTGGCATCAGCCCATTTCCTCCAAAGAAGACTGGACACTGAAGAAACTCTACCCACAAAAGTAGCAACACTAGCCACTCACCAATCCTGCCTTTCACCTCAACTGCTGCATAGGACTCTGCACCATGAACAAGAGGACAGTGGAATCGACTTTCTCCATGTTGCTTGGGCCAACGGTAGGCAAATCTTCCTAAAGCTCCTAATCCACAGATTTCATGCTATCAGCAGAAGGCAGGTGTCCTTAAGGTCTCTGCCCTCAACAACTATAGAGGACCCTGGAGGTGGCTGTCCATGTGGCCAGATAGTAAGTCTCTCTAATTCTCTAATAATTAATTCATGTAAAATTTTACCCTTCTCAAGAACTCTGATGCAGTTTGACGGCTGTTGGTTTCAGTATAACTTCTTATCAATCCTTTGTGTAAAAAAGTTTTAAGGTATAACAAACCTATTAAAGGTGTAAAAATGCAAGTTATCAGATTTCTTTCTCACTATGATACTGTTCATAATCTTAACATTAATCAATAAAGTTCTGATAAACCACTAATCCAACTCTGACAGAGTACTAAACACCATATTATGTCACTATGCGATCATACCTGTAACTACCAGCTCAAGATTAAGGTGTCTTCATTGTTCTAAAGATATCTGTCAGTTTTAAAAGTGTTAATGCTTTCAGCCAAATCGTTTCTGACATGACTATACTGCTAATATGTCTAAAATTTATGTTTTCTCAAACTCAAAGGATTCTTGTAAGTTCCAGGGAACTGAATTGGACCCACCCAAACAGGTCAGATTCACTACAGATATTATTCAACCTTTCCCTGGTTCCAGGACTCCCTTCGCTCATCTTGGGACCACCCTCAGGAACCCCTCACTCATCTTACAATCCTCCCCTCAAGTGCCAGGACCTAAGAATTTTTTTCCTTTGAACAAACTTAACTTTGTTCTCTGCTCTGCCAAATCTTACCAGGTCTAAAAAGGTAGCAGAGTTCCATACAGCCTGGACTGTGATGAAACAACGAGCTACCCCAGGATGTGGCAGTAGCCCAGCTTTCTCAGGTCCCCCAAAGATAGTCAATGCCCCCCAGATCAACAGGAAGTAGTCTTGAGAACTCCACATCCTTATTCCCTAATCTGCCATGGCTAACTCCTCACCTTTTAAATAATAAGTAAAGGTGGGAATGTAAGGATTCTGGTGTTATGCTGGCCTGCCCCTGTCACCTGGCAGAATATACTCAGGCAGTACTCTGGCCAGCCCAGGTTTCCATGACTACTAGTCTGCAAGCAGGTGCAAAGGACCCACTTTAAAAGACTCTTGCTCTTTTGCTTTCTTTCTGGCTCTCCTCTCTTTCTGCTGCTGTCTCCCTCTTCTCTTCTGTCCTCCATCTGTGTCTCTATGTCTCTTTACCTCTTTTCTCTTTCCTTTCCCCTCCCTACTCTTTCTAATAAAACTTCTCACTCAAAAAAGAAAACAAAACAAAAACTTGGTATCTCTGCCTTCATTTTACAGCTGTCTCCTTTTTTACTTCAAGCTAAGGGTCCAATTCCTATCCAGTTCCACACATAGACATGTTAATCGCTTAAAGAGTGTTCATCTAGGGCTGGGGAGATGGCTCAGCAGGTAAAAGTGCTTGCTGCACTGAGTTGGGATCTCCAGAACCCATATTAAAGCTAGACATAGGAGCACAGGTGTCTGTAACCCCAGCAAGCCAATGGCAGGCAGAGATGAGAGAATTTGCAGAACCCTAGAGCAAGCTAACCTGGAAAAGACCTTGTCTCAAATAAGGAGAAAAGGCAAGGACAGACCTCCACATGTGTGCACCCTTTCCCATACATGTGAACACACACACACACACACACACACACACACACACACACACACGTTCATCTGAAACAGATAATCTTCCCTCTTCAATACTAACTACATTAAAATAAGAGTAACTAAGAGTTTTCATGATGTATACAGATTTTAAATAACTGAGAGATTAGCAACCACAAGCTTTTATCATGTACTATTTTCTGATCATTGAAACAGCATTTACAAATCTCCGTTCATTTTCTCAAGCCTGGGGAGGGTACAGTCACTGCCTCAATCACTCCTGTGTCTGTCCTCTTTCCTGTTCTTAAGTCATTACCATCCCAGATAGCCTCAAGTTTCACTAGCAGGGAGCCCTGTAGGTAATTGCCTTACCTGAACCTGGCAGGACTGTAAAGACTGATTACCCGACCACAGTTGACTAAGACTGCTTGACTCTGTATATGTCTTGCATTAACTCCCTCTCCGTTTTTAATCCCCTATAGCCCCGTGGGTATTTCCAGAGCTAAGGGTGCTCATTCCTAGGTCCTTCCCACTATGGCCAAATTGAATAAATTCTTTTGTTATTTTTCTGATTAGACTCTCAAGATGGTGGGTGACTAGCCTGGTCTACCAGAAGTCCCAGAAGTAAGATCTCTGATGTCTCTGATGTAGTGCTGATGCAAACAGGAGACAGAAGCTGGTCAGATGGTTTTAGGGTAGGGGGATCCTGAAAGTAAACAGTATTTTATTTGCTAAGAGCCCAAACCCCTTGCCCTGTCCTTGCTGAAAGTCAGAGTTGCTAGCGATGTTCAAGCCAAACATCTTCAGTTCTACTTTAGCCAAGGCTAGGTAGGGATGCCAAAATGAAAGAATGTTTTTTTTTCTTTTCCATTATCCCTCTTTTGCTAAATGAGGAGCCCTTCCCAGTATCTATGCATGAGGACACAAGTAAAACAGATAAGAAGTGTATGGTCACCTGAGCTTGGGTCTACTAGGCTGACCAGCTAGTCTTCCCATGACTCAGTTTCTGCCACAAATCCTATAAAAGTCCATAGATTAAAAAGCTCAATAGCACCCATTTGGGGGACCCACTAGTGTTACCCCGGTACTCTGCTTTCTTTCTCCTTAACTCCTACCTCTGTGTCTGAAGTAAAACTCATTTTTAAACCCATTCTCCCACTACCTACGGATTTCATCCTTTGCATTTTTGAGGCCACTGACTTCAGTGTTAATTTTGTGTGGCCATGTATCTGGCACTCTAACTCCTTAATTACAGCCCACCTAAAGTGAGAGAGAAGGCCTCCAGCCAACTGAAAAATAGCCTGCTTTTCCCAGTTCAGTAACAGTGCGCATCACATTCTAAGTCAACCCTGGTGAGAAAAGGGCAGGATTTTGCGTGCATATGCAGGACTTCACAGAAAAAAAAAAGTCAGTAAAAAAACCAAAGAGAGAGAGTTAAACTGGGGCTTATATGCCTTTATTTAACATGTGGCAATGTGACAAAACAAAAGAAGGCGTTTGGCTTCTGGGAGCAGTAAATTATGGAAAGGTAAATATGTGGGGTGAACATAATTGAAGATGAGTATTACTTTGGTAAAGTCTGTTCCTGCAGACTCGTCTGGGTGCTAACTCTGTCTCCTGTGATAAAGGTTTCTCTCCCCTTGCCTGGCACAAGTGGAGTACAGCAGGCTCACTCACGGGAAGCAAAGCCTGCTGCTGAGAAAAACACTTAGTTCAAAGCAGTATACTTGGGGGTGGCGTGTTTTAATTCCCTTCAGCAGCTGTAAACGTTTGTGTGCAAGTAATTATGAGGACGTAATTTCAATTCATTTTACTTAATACCTGGGGGCACAATTTATGGATCATGTATTAAGATTGTTTTTAATTTTGCCATAGAATAATCTTTTTCACATGCTAAAAATAAAGGAACAAGACACCTCTTCAAGATAACAACATGTTGGAAACAGCTTTTATTCTGTTGTTACTTTCACTCACTGGCAAGGCTCATAGTTTCCAAGGTTTTAACACTTTGTCCTTTACATGTTCCTCATGAAGAAGCCTCTGGATTCTTTTAACAATGACTCTGCATCAAGTAGACCTGGTCATAACAGAACCAAAAAGCTTCCACAGAGTTCTGTCTGGTATTGGGCTAATAAGCCTTGAATTAAAGGCACCTCAAGTCGGGATATGAGGTCTGCTTTCCGTGATTTCTCTGCAGTCACTTCACTGCAGCTAACCTCCCATCTCCTCATCTTTCCATGAAGCAAAAGAGTGATAACAGGGCTGGATGAAGGATAGGCATCGAAGGGTGAGCTTGAGAAGCTGCTGTGTGCAAAGGATGCCCACCAGAACCTGGCACAGAGGAAAAAGTAGACAGAAGTCGACTTTCCACCTATGATCAAAACTACATAATTATTACATTATACTTCCTTTCCTATTCCAATGGACACCACAAGGGGGGCAGATACCTATTCCAAAGGACCAAGAAATCTCTACCAAAAAATACTAAAATTCCTGACAAGTCTTGAAAAGACTTCCGACAGTCAATGCCAACTTGTGGTAGTTATTAGGTGTGGGATGGAAATAACCCTTGCTTGCCACTCTCTTGATGACTTTACTCCATTAATGTATCATGGTCTATGGAACCTTAGGCTTTTAAATGGGATTCCATAAGTTGACATAAAGGAATTAGCATCAAGACAAATTTTAATCAATTCAAAGGTTGACACATATATGTCCATTCACCAACTGCAGGGAGTGCCCGCCTCCCTACCACACAGGAGATACTTCCCATGACATAGCCTAATTCTTCCAAGGATTGTCCTCAGAATTTACTCTCTTTACATTGCAGTGGCATGTGAGATGTGTAAGGACCACAGGCTTCAGTGGAAGGGCACACTGTTGGAGCCTTGTGAAAATGAGACTTTTTTATGGGTAAACGTATAAAAATAATTTCCCCTGGAAATGCATCTTCAGCTATATTAGTTCTTCCTGCCACCGGGAGTATCCAACCAAAGCAAAGTGGCTTCACAGTGAGCAACAGTGCTGAGGTTGGCTGATCATGCCTAGGACCTGTCAGGTGGTTTATAGATAGCCTTGCACTTTAGTTTCAAAATAAATGATCCGTCCTTCTTGCTTCACTAGATGATTACAAGGGGATTAATAGGCATTTACATGGACTAATATTATGACCTTCTGCCAGCCATAGGTGCAATATTCTTTCTTCAGGAAAATTGGCCCTCTTAATTCTCAGACTTTTATTTCCATTATTAATACAAGAAAGACAACTCTCATCTCAAAAAGGCTGAAGTTTAGTTTGGAGCCAAATATGAGTGATCACAACCTGGAGAACACAGATTTAGTTCATCCCAAATTCTATGTCTCGATAAGCTAACAGTTTCACGATACTTTTACAGTGATGGAACAAAGAAAGTCAGAAGTAAAAATTATGTTGGTTTGGTTTTGTTTTGAGAAATGTGGCTCTTGGTGGTTAAATCACGGTGCTATAGAATCCCCAGCCAAAAGCTACCAAGGCACCTCAAACTAGTGAATTTGTTGTCTCATTCCCAAAAGAATAAAGAAACATAGACAGAGAATATGTAGGTTTATTAAGGAAGCTAAGCAGGGTTAGAAAACTTTGACCAATGTAACTTCAGAAGTAAAAATCATGACCATGGTTACTATTAAGACAATGCAATTCTCTCTTGTCCAAGCCTACACAAGGGTATAGCCTACTATTTTTCCCAAGTGCATCTCTTTTATTAGGCCTATGCTTTAACATATATTCAAATGTTTTCTTAATAAACCTCAGCTTGCTCTATGCTAACTCATCCCGAAATGCTTTCACCTGAGTAGCGGTCTCCAGACAGGAGAAAGAAGGAAAGGCTGCTGTGGCCAGGACCTGTGCCTTCTCTGCCAGCCCCTGTGTTCACTGACATCCTGACAGTTGCCATCACCTCATTTTAAGACAAGAAATTAAAGAAATATTTTCTCCTCCCTACAGGAATGCTTGCCCAATGCTTTCACAGTCTGCATTTTATAATTTGCTCTACTGCAGGAGCTGTGTATGTTACAACAGAGCTTGGAATTCTTAAGTGATGGGTCCTGACAAATTTGTGAATTCCAGAAATTCTGGATGCTGTTATGGCACACAATTTCCCCCATAAAATGCAGTGGAGTATGCCTAAAAACTGTAATTGACCCCCAAAGACCTTTATAATTCTATAAATAGAGCAACAGACTCATTTATATAGCCAATAACACAAATTCTGTCTGGAAATTTTATTGAAACAGTTTGTGAATTGCCTTTTCTTATGGAGCATGTGGCAAATGCATTTGTACCATAGATCCAAGACCCTGCCAATGTGACATTCCCTCTCCATAATTTATCTCAAACTTGTACTATTCTATATAGATCTATTTTTCTAAGTTTTTTTTTTACTTTTTCTTTCCTTCTATGTAAGTTCTATTTACTGCTTGATTTCAAATATTTTTCCCTATTAATTCTTTTGCTTACTGGGAGTATTTTGCACAAGATACAGTTTATGTTTCACAAAAGGTGCAAGAATGGAAAGGCGAGCTGAGAGCCATGAAATCAGGCTGAGCTTGGGATGCTGAATGGTCTCCAGCATGGATAAGTAACTCACGCTATGAAGCAGCCATTTCTCAGTGTGGTGCTGCACAGTGTCCAGGCTACTTCATCACGTGGCTCATTAGAGTCACCCAGAAGTTATCAGAACCATACATGGGGATGCGCTGAAGCCTATAGTGTTATGAGGAGTTTAGAGATCCCAATATAGTCTGCAAACAGGCTTTCTGAGAATGGGATGATGGGAAGCAAGATAAACATCCCTGCTGTGAATGAGGATCTGGATTGTTTGCTCTCTGCTTTAAGAGCTATGACATCAGTTAATTCTCCCAGTCACCTCTGTCAGGGGTGGGGTGTCACTCTAACCCGAGGCCTTGCACACGACAATCATGTGCTTTGCTGCTGAACTCCATGAGCACCCCCTCTCCAGGTAGTTTTGCAAGAAGGTGTGTTGCTATCCTTATGAGAAAGCAAGGCTCAAGAGGAAGCGCACATGTTCACCATTACACAGCCAATAACTGTCAGGGAAACAAATCAGAGCTGCCTAACCCAGTGACACCCATCTTTCTTCCTGTCTGTCCATCTGTCCAAACATCCTTCCCTAACTAAAGATCAGAATATGCAGGTGAAAGAAGGCTCAGGCATGTCTGCCATTTACTTTTCGGGTGCCGTCTAGACTAGAGAATAGTAGAAGAGAAGTGGGCTAAGGATGGGAAGAAGTAGGGGGTGTGGAGTAGAGGAAACAGCTTTAGGAGTAGTTTGCCGGCATCCAGAAGGAGTGGTCTCATGGGGCAGGGGAAGCGGGAGGGATACACCTGGGTTATTATATTTGAGTGACACAACCTTCTCCACAGGCCCCTGAACTGAAACTTGGGCCACATGTCCTGCATTTGGAGCCAGGATAGGTTAGACACTAAGAGAGTTCACCTTTGTTAAGACAACGCATGGAACAATGGCATACTTAGGGATAGATTCTATCTTTAGCCTGGAGAAAGCTGCAAAACTGAGCTGAAATCCTTTTGGGCCCTCTGCAACTTTTAAGATGCAGTGGAAAATAAAGAGCAACTATGATTTTTGGTGGCTGGAGTTTCTGGAGCATACCAAGAGGCTGTGGCTTAGATCCCCAGGGCTTAGCACATTAAACTCGCTGGAGTCTGCGTTCTGGCCTCCCCTATATTTACTCTATTTTACTCCAATTTCAAATTACATTTTAACAAAAACAAAAGAACAATTATGCTCTTTTAGCTCATCTTTATGTTATGTGAAAAATGAGATGCCAGTTTTTACCAAAAGCCAAGAGAAACTGAGGCGAATTTTCTCTAGTTGCCTAAAAGAATTTCACATATAAGTAAGGTTAATATTTTATGTTTTCAAATGTCTACACATGTATAGGCAGTTAAAAATATATTAGAGGTCGAGCATGTTGGCATGGTCTCTGATTCCAGTACTTAGGAGGCAGAGGTAGGAGAACTGAGCTCCAGGCAAGCCTGGGGCTATGTAGAGAAACCCTATTTCAGAACAGACAGACAGATAGAAACAAAAACAAAAAGACCTAAAGGTCTGGCGTGAAGGTCAGGGGCAGAGCACTGTCTTGGCATGGCCAATGCCCTGGATTTGATTTCACAACCACATGCCAATGAAAAGAAAACATTATTTCAGATGCCACTTTGCACATACAAGTGTGTACGATAGAGAGGAAAGTATTCTACAAAGGCATCATTATTGTTTAAGTCAATTGCTAGGCCCCAGGCATGATTGCTTTTAGGCGGAACATAGGAAAATGTAAGCAAGAACTATTTGTGAAAATAGCTAGTGCCAAAATCAAACCAAAAACTGTAGGAATGCAGAGTCCAGGAGAGTGTTATGTGTAAACACAAAAGTCTGAAACAGTCAACCAGCCTAAAGGAACAGACCTTGGTTCACTTGCAAGGTCCACTGTGGGGTTTCCTCATCTACCTTGTTCTCCTTTCTTTGGCTCCTATGTGTACCTAAATAAAAAACATTGTTTACTCAGAAGGGTGTGTCTACCACATGGAGTAGGCCCAGTTTATTGACTTCAGGAAGGAACCAAGTATTGAAGTTGGCTGTAGACCTAGTAGTCTGCATTACCTTTGAGACCTAGCATCGTTTGCTTAGGGAGCAGAACTGCCTCAGGCTAGAGGAGAGGAGCTTGCTTTCTTCCTCTCTGTCTGAAATTTAATGAGGGTTGAGAAGACTGGGAATTCGCGCCCGCCCGACACAGAACTTGTTACGCTCAGTGTTAAAGAACCCTGAAGCAGCAGCCTGTCCCCATGAGGCTCTTCCCTGTCTGTTGTCTGATGCTCCTTAGAAATGAAAAGTACCATGTTTGGCAGTTACATAAATACTGTGCAGGAGTTGCTACTATAATTACTAACAAATGTTGAGTGTGTTTTATATACCATATACATTTAGAATTTCATTTTGTATGCATTTATACATCATATGCGTTTAGAATTTTAATGTCCGTCAGATGCTTTCTCTTCCTTGAAAGGCAGATCATTCAACAGCTCTGGTAATGCAGCATGACATTCTGGAGGGTCTGGGGAGAAGCTGTGTTTTTGGTACCCAGCCTGCTAGAAGCAGGCTCAGAACAGAGCCTGCCCTGTTTTGGTTTTAGCTCACTGCATCCAAGAAAAATGTATTTCAGGGTCAGGGTGTCTATGGTGTCTCAGAGTCCTCTTGAGTTATTTCACTGACAAAAAGCATGTTTTCATCTATCTACCTCACTGAGATGACCAAGAAAAAGGAGAGGCCAGAAGGTATTCTACTCCATGTGAATTATTAAAGCGAGTCTTCAGCAACTATAAATCCAGATAATGGATGACAACCCCAGAAACAGAGGAATACAACCTAAAGTGTACAGCCCATTGGGAAACAAGAAAGAATGAAAATCGCATCCAGATCTGAGAGTCAGAGGGTTCCCACTTCGATTCAGAATGCAGGTTTTGAGTCTGTCTTCACTATTATCCATCCCAGTTACAATCAAACACTTGTGGGTGGTTTCTCTTGTCATCTTACCTGGCTAAGGTCAGAGTCATGCAAAGTGGCTTAGATGAGGGGCCTCGGAGGAGCATCTGTGGGGGCACGCGGTGCAGACAGATAGACCTGGTACACGGTGGGTAGAAGACCTGGAAACAAGCATCTAAAGGAAAACCAACTGAGGCTGAAATAAAGGGCACGGAGTACTGTGGCAGAGCTCACGCAAGTCCCTTCTCCCCACCGCCAGTTCTGACATCACCAATCACTTGACAAGCCCTTGCAGAGACCTTGAAGTAACTTCTCCATTCTTTTCAAAATCGATCCTCTTGGGTTGGAGCTTAGAATGCTCCAGCCAGGAAGTGGATACAAGTAAACATCTTTACTATGGTTTTGAGCAAAACTTTTGTTCCGTTGGGTTATGGTTATTTTTAGCCATCATATAATAGGAGATGCCAGAGAGTCTCTGAATATTAATGATGTGATTGGCTTCCAGGAGTACTACCCACCCCATGAATTTGCCAGCTCCAAGTGCTCTTGTGTTTGTGCCCAGCGCTGCCTTAGAGGCATGGGCCAGTTGGCTCTCCAAGCCTCAACAACCCTGCATCTTTAGTCCCTCAGAGTGAATACCTGCTAAAACTATGCAACCTCAGTACATCACTTATCTGCTGTGGGACAGGCCTTGCCTTAGTCTATCAATATTATGATGTCAGTGGGCGTTATGGCTCCAGAGATATCTGCATAGGCTTCTTATTCTGTCTTCTCCTAGAATGAGACTCGTGAAATTTTAAACAGCTTCCTGTAAGTCCAGCTCTAGAGCCACCCATAAAGAATGCTTTCCAAGGAGCTGCCCCACAATAGAGATAAGGGGGTACAATTGTACAGAGTAGTCACAAGAGCCGCTCTGGATGCTGACACTCGACGGTTTTGCTCAATTCTGTTCACATCTTTGGTTCCTGCCTTGGGCTTTGACTGTGAGCTTTGCTAACTGTGACCTTTGCCTTTGGCTCCTTTGGGGGTTCTTGTCTCTTGGCATCTACGTGGCCTCAATAACTGAACTTCCCACAGTGACCAAAGGTCCCTGGTCAGAGTTACTATGTACGTCCCCTTTAGGTGTCCCGTTCTCTTGCTCTCCCTTCTCCCCTTCTCCCACCCCTTCCTCGGTACTGTACTGAGATCCTGAGGCCATGCCAAAATCCATGGTGGGTGCTGGCGCTGTCCTGGGATGTGGAGAAGACAAGACATCTTGTATTCTAATGTTCTTTCCCTACCGTATAACACACACACACACACACACACACACACACACACACACACACACACACACGCACACACACACAGTAAAGCCATCCTTTTGGATTGCAAAGGTGTATCGAACAAATTAAGGTCTGTAAAGTGTGTGTGGATGGTGGTAGAAAGCAGCCATGCAGAAGATTGCTAAGCTATTGCCTTGGCAACACCTCCACATAGGGAAGAAAGCTAACAGAAGCTGCAATTAGAAAGCAAGGAGGCCGGTTTTGTTTTTAGCAAGCTCTGCACTTCCAGGTACCTCTTATTCCCTTTAGCTTGGCTACTGTGAACAACTGTCAGTGGTCCATGACCACCCAGTTTCATCAACACATCTCTCTGTCTTTTACTGACAGTGTCAATGTCACACATTTTTCTCTCCAGCCACACCACATACTTCCAGAGTCGTTTCTTTTTACACTTTTGGATTTTCTACAATTATCATTTTTTTTACATTCTATAGAGAAAATTTCAATAGAACTCTTGATGGAATTGATAGACTTTAGCTGCAGAAGATCAAGATGTGGAAGTAATTTGGATGATGGGTAGGTGTTTGTGTACCTGTTTTCAAACATCTGAGGGGTTTCATGGAGCTTAGTTGAGATATCCATCTGGTGCTTCTACCCACCATCTGGGTCTAAACTTAGTTGGTTTATTTTGAAAAGTAGCTACACTTTGCAGTAGATGCTGAGTTCATGGATATTTTTTGACGTCACTCTTTATTCTCACCTGTCACCTTTACATAGTGTTATCTCTCCTTTAATGAAATTGAAACAACAGCAGCATAATACCTAGCCCCCATTGATTTCCCTCTCTTAGAATTTCAGAATGAGGATGCTGAGTCTGAGTTTATAAAAGGAAAAGGAGAGACAAAGACAAATGTCCCCAGGCCTCTTGAAGAAATGACACTAGAAGGTCAGAGCCCCAACTAATCACATCTTAGCTCTCTCTTCCTAAGAGGATTGCCTTTTGTGAGCTTGATATTTTGGCTTTCTTCGGAGTAGGTGGTTTGTCATGCCTCTCTGGCCCAGAAGGTGCTGATTATCAGTTAAAATTCTAAACTCAGCACCTTTGATCTTTCTTTTCCAAGGCATTTCTCACCATATGTTGTTAAAAGCTAACAACACTATTCATGGCTGGTGTGGTCATGTCACTTCTATTTTGTGTTGGAGAAGGTGTTCGGTGGCCACATGAGATGGGTATGTCAGCATCCTCTCTTCAGATCCTCAGTACTATTACAAAACAAAGTGATTGATAATGCTCACTGAATAACTGGATTCTGACTTCTTTGTAAGAACAATTTTCTGTTTTATAGGCTATTTTTTAAATCTCTTTTAACTCAGTCACTACTGAACCACTTTATTTCCAACCATATCTACAATAATTTTTCATTACAATTTTTATTACAAATGTGGTTCCATCTTCCAGTATAAATACCACTGAAAGTCTCAGAGACTTTAATAATAATTATATAATAATAATAATAGTATAGTGTCTGGCTAGTGCAGACACTAATTCTTAGAAAATGTCAATATCCAATCCACCAGAAATATAGTACTCACACGTGCCCTTGCTTTGGAAAAGGAGTGGTGAAATCCCACAGCCATTCTCTCATTTCTGGCTTCCAGGTTTATTTGCTGAAAATAAGAATAACCATTTCACTTCCTGTTTTTTAGTCACAATAAATAAAAATATTTTCTCTTCTTATATAGGCAAGAGTTTTAATATGAATGTGTTCTTGGAGCAAATAGAGGTATCATCTGATTGTAACGGTCAAACTGTGAAAATTAGAAGAACATGGGTTGTGATTGTGCTGAGAGACTTGGAGACTTCTCCTTCCATGTCATTGGCAGTGCTACTCAGCTCCCAGGAAGTGGTATATGCAAACTGCTGCCAAATCCCAGCTATTCCACCAAAGAGCAATTATATCAAATTCTGTACACTGACTCTGCTTTAAACTGGAGTTGGAGATTTTAAAAAATCGTTGTATTTTTACATAGGCAAACCCATACAGAACTCCTGTCAATTCATCTTATAAACAAGAGCAGGTCATTGTGACATGCTAGGACCAAACTAGGGACTGACTAAAAAGAAGGGATGACTAGAGACAAAAGAAGAAAAGAAGCAATGGAAGGAAGGTGGGGGAGGGGCTGGGGAGGAGGACTCGTGTAGGTATCCATAACCTCAGATAGTTCTCCAAGTGAGACAAGTCCCTGTGAATCTGGCCCTGACACACATGCTACTGTTCTCCACACTCAGCTCCATCACTCCCACAAATGCTTGTGCACAAAGGAAAAGCTAACTTGCCTTGTTTTCTTAGGAAAAATATGGGGCTCACTCAATGGTAAAGGCACCTGTTGCTAAGCCTGATAACTTGGTTTGGTACCCAAGACTCATATAGTGGAAAGAACTCCCACAGTTGCCCTCCAGCAGAGAGACTGTCCCTCACACAACACAAACATTATTTAAAAACATCGCATGAAGTTCAATTCATCACGTTTTAAGTAAACAATACACAGTATCGATTCATAATCCTATACAACATACATTCTATTTAATTATTCTTCAGCCAAAAGTGTAACCCACTCATGAAAGAAAGGGCAGAGAGGAAGGAATAAAAGAAAGTAAAAAGGTAAGAGAAGAGGAAAAGACAGTCGTGGAAGTAAAATACTAAAAGGCAGCCAAATGTACTAACAATAAAAAGAAATAATTGTGAAAAGTACTAAAAAGCAACTTTAACTGTGAATGAAGCCTGAACTGGTTTCCTTCTGACTCTTTTATTGTGTGTCATTAGTTTTATGACAATTTGACACAAGCTTTAGTCATCTAAGAGGAGGGACTCTTAAAAGAGAAAATGCCTCCATAAAATCAGGCTGAAGACAAGTCTGCAGGGCATTTTCTTAATTAGTGATTGATGGAGGAGGACCCAGGCCATAGTGGGTGGTGCTACCCCTGGGTTGGTGGTCCTGAGTCCTATAAGAAAGCAGACTGAGCAAGCCACAAGGAGCAAGCCCGTAAGCAGCGCTCCTTCATGGCCTCTGCATCAGCTCCTGCCTCCAGGCTTTTGTCCAGGTTAAGTTCCTGTCCTGACTCTCATGATGAACTTCAGTGAGAAAGTGTAAGCCAAATAAACCCTTTCCTCTTACGGTTGCTTTTGGTCATGATGTTTTGTCATAGCAACAGCAACCCTAACTAAGACACTGAATCAGCAATGGCTTTAAACTTTAAATGTTGAACACAGCCAGGCATGGTGGCACACACCTTTAGTCTCAGAACTCAGGAGAGAGAAAGATGGATTTCTGTGAGTTTGAGGCCATCCTGGTCTTGAAAAAAAACAAACAAAAAAGTTAATGTTCCATAATATTTTGGTTTAAGTTTTAAAATATAGTCTTTTAAAAATTTTCAAATTCTGACAAATCTTGTTTAACAAAATACACTCACTGCTTCTTGCACCACTTTGAAAGGCTTTGTCTTAATGTTCTGTTGCTGTGAAGAGACACCGTGGCCATGGCAACTCTTACAAAGGAAAAATTCAATTGGGGATGACTTACAGTTCAGAAGTTTAGTCCTTTATTGCATTTTGGGAAGCATGGCAACATTCAGACAGACGTGGTGCTACATCAGGATCCACAGGGAGCAGAAACAGAGAGAGACGCTGGGTCTGGTTTAAGCACTTAAAACCTCAAAGCCTACCCCAGGCAACTCACTTCCTTCAATAAAACCACTCTTGCTCTAACAAGGCCACACCTCCTAATCCTTGTCAAGTACCACCATTCCCTAATGAACAGGCATTCAAATATGTGAGCCTATGGGGGGCATTCTTATTCCAACCACCACAGGCTTGCAGGTTCAAAATCTAGATGGAGGTGGGCAATACTTCGCAGTTTAAAAGTTCTTTTTACTAGTAAACGAGTCTTTAGTTTATATTCAAGAGTGCATCAGCTGTCACTCTATAAACAAAAGAAGACGGAAAAAAACCTACTTTCTCAGGGCTTTTTAATTAAGTCCAGTAAAAGTCTTCCTGTTTGTTGAGGGAGGGCAAAACTGTAAAATGGTCTCTGAAACCTCATTGGTTTCTACAAAATGTTAAATCAAATGAGTGGACCTAAGGAACATTACTGAATATTGTAGCCTATCCTATCCACTGAAATAACTAAAGCAATCCTACTTGAAAGGTTTGAAATGATCAAACAAAATTCATAGCCAAAGTTCTGTTCTTCATTAAGATCGTGTAGAGTGATTGCTTCCAATGCTCTGGCTGCTTAAAATTTCATCACTTAAAAGGTCAAATTCTAGCTCTTACTTTTAATGAAATTATGTCCATGTTGTATAAGAAGCTACTGTAATATGATTGTGATGCAGAGATTTAAGATACTGATTCCTAACTCTGCTGGCATGGTACCCTGAGCAACCCTTAACAAAGTAGGGTTAACCAGCACAGGATTGGACGCAACACCGATTGGTAATCTTTTTCCTGGGTTAATGTTTCTCACTACAGTTCAGTATCAATTCCCCTTAAAGAGAATGTTTAATCTCATTATACTGCTTCTTGTTCTAATAAAAGCTTGTAATGTGTTTAAATGCCTTATACTGTAATGCTTACATAGTTATGAAACCAAAAGAAATTTACAAACCTATCTTATAAACTTCTCACAACAAAAAAATTAGGAAAAGTCAACTTTGAAATATTAATTTAATGGGTGGTATTGATTTTCTAACGCTCAAAACCATAAGCTGAAATCCAGTTTAAAAAATGCTTTCTCTCTCCTAAGAAAAGGATGTTCCGTGGTATCCAGAGTCTACTTCCTTATCGCAGTAACATCCCCTACATCCTACCACTTTCCCGCCAGGTCCCCCTGCACACACTTCAATTTGTGTGTCTTGTGTTCTACCAGGAAGACTCACTCTTGGTCCTTGTGATCTCGAGAGTAAGTCTCCTCACTTTCCACTGTGCGGCTTACCAGCAGCATCATTTTCCTTTCAGCATCAATTCCAATGCCGTCTACATCCCAAAGCCATCTCCGAATCCCTGGGTCCCTAGACCTAACAACAGCTCTTCCTACCCTCTCATTGAGTTCCCAGAATGCATTGCTCATATTTGTATCTGTTTTCACATCATGTTAATTACTTATACCATGACCAAAAGTAACTTAAGGAATGAAGAGTTTATTTTGGCTTATGGTTCTAGACAGATAGGTAGGGAAGGTGTGGCATGGCAGCAGGAGCAAGAAGCCGGCTGATCACGTTGTCATCCCCTCACAGGAAGCCAAGAGTGTGAACAGGAACCCTTGTAGCTCACCCTTCCCCATTAATACACTTCCTCCTGAAAGGCTACATCTAGTCAAGGTTCCAGAACCTCCCCAAACAGCACCACCAATTGAGGACCAATGTTCAAATATTTGAGCCCATGAGGGACATTCTTCATTCAAATCACCAGATACATCATTTGCTGTTGTTCTGTCTGTTTATAAGGCTTTCTTCCCTAGTACTCTATTAACCTTGAGAAATGAAAGACCACTAAAAACAGACTTATTGAGATATGAGATAGCATATGGTTTATCCTTTTAATTAATGTTCAATTAGACGAATTTTGGTATAGTTACAGAGTTGAGCCAGCATTATCACAAGTGTAGAACACTTTTATTACCCTAAAAGTGTTAGGTCCAAATCAGACCCCAAAATGGCAGCGCTGTTGGCAACATCCTAGGTAGCAGGACTGTTATTGCTTAAACAGAATCCTAAAGGCAGGGCTCTGTTTACTGGAGAAAACCCCACCTGTCCACAAAGGTCAGGCACCTCATGCAAGGATATCTAGTTCCTGGTCAATTCAAACAGCTTGCATCAGCTCAAAGCCCGTACTGTAATGACTATCATATGGAATCTGCTTGCTTTTTGGCACTTTGTTTCTCTCTGTGTCTCCATACTCCCCACCCCACCCTGCTCCAATTGCCAACCTGCTGACCACCCCACCCCATAGGGTAACTTTGGCAGTTTGGTCAAGAATAAGCCTTTCTTTCTACCCACAGAGCAGTATAGCTTTGTGGTTTCGCTGTGTCCTTGATTACAAAAAGGAAATGTGCCCATTGGCAGTCGTGACCTTTCTCTCTGCCACTCATCTGAAGCAACTGTTAATCTATCTTCTAGTTCTATAGATACACTGATTCTAAAGGTTTCATAGAAATTGAATCAGACAATATGTGACATTTTTGTTCACATGTAGTCTTTTAAAGTCAGAATTTAAGAACCATTCAAAAGGAAGGAGTTAATGAGCAGGCTATGTGATAATAAAAAAATTGAATGAATTTGGAGTCGTCTGAGTTAAAAATCAACTTACATACTTACTAGCTATGTAGCTTTGGGCAAACCATTTTAATCTCTGAGCCTCAGTTTGCCAGGTTCTAAATTAGGATAGCAACAATTCTCTTAAAAGATAGTAGTGAGAAATTAGAAGAATATATGGCAAGTACCTAGACAAGGGTGTGCTTAGAAAATAGAAGTTGATAGCTGCATCCCTATATATTCATAGTAGGCTATATAATTAATGGGTGATTGATAAAAACGTTAATGTCATTCCTTCAGAATGCCAATGGACTCTCAAGAACCTACGGTAAGAGCAAAATCTGTCCTAGAAGATCTTCCTTTGTCTTTTGTCTTTCAGCCACTGTTCTTCAACTGAAAGGTAACAGAACTCATAAACAAATCAGTGATCTGACATCAGAGGGAAATCCTTTCAGGTCTAGTCCTGATACTGGGATACCGAAACCTTAGAAAATTCAGGTTATTCCTCTTAAACTCCGGTGTTCTTTTGCATAGACTTTTTAATCTGATCATTTCTGCTTTTTCTACCACAGGACAAAAGAAGCTGGAATTATACACCTGAACAGTGCATGAACTATCCTTAACACAGATGAGCAATGCCACATGAGTCATGAGTAGAAAGAAACAGAAAGAAAAAGAACAAAACAATTCAACTTATTGCAAGGAAAGAAAAGTTCAACTACCATTCATCGGTGAAATTACATCTGGAGATGTCCAAACAAAGCAAGAAATCGCACCACAAAAACAATAAGGCTGATTCACCGAACAGAAATCCATTAGCATACTAATCCAATTCCCCAAACACAAAGGGAAGAAAGAAGGGGGGAAGATGTTATAATAAGTTTAGTTGAATCATACTTACAATGTAGGGTGTGATGATTGAATCAACAGCTTGAAGGAAATTGAATAGTGTGCTCTAAAGCAGGAAAGGTGCCCACACAATTCAGTCTCTTGGGGAGAAACATTGCTGAGTTTTAAAGAAAGGACCTAACTTCTAAGAGAAAGTACTGTAAGTTACACAAGTTTTTTTACAGGTCTTACTTTTAAAAAATTATTATCCTGTGAACAAACAGAATAATAAAAAGAATAGACTTTAGTTGGAATTCGCTATTTGAGTAGTTTAGTTTTACCAAAGTAAAGAATAGAAATAATCTTGAAAACATTCCCCGTATTGCCATTTTTTTAAAATAAAGAAGTTAGGCAAATTACCTGTCTTCTAGTCAGAAGCAATTATGTGAAGTTCAGATGGAGAAATACAAAGCTGGTGTCATGGAAATATTCAAACTGATAAATTCCAGCGCTTTCAAACAGGCTGAGAAAAGTTTTCAAAAATAGCCAGGAGGTAGGATCCATTATTAGCATAGAAGTAGGCTGAACATTCTCCTCTGAAATTATTCTGCCACTTTATCTTTACCAAATGATTTATGCCATGACAAAAAAATTATTTTTTGATTCAAAGTGGCAAGGCCAATAAATTTTTCAATTTAATTATCTCTATCAAAGAATATATAAAATAGAGAAAATTTACACATGAATATATACATGTATATGCATCTATGTGTATACATAGATAGTAGATACATAGTTTTTCTCTGAACTAGAAGCTTGCTTTGTAGCAAGGTTATCCTGGAACTCACTATGTAGCCCAGGATAGCCTTGAATTTGAAGCCATCTTCCTACCTCAGCATTCCAAACACTTGGGATTATAGATATATGTCACCATACTGACCTTAAAGTACTTCAATTCTTACTAGCTCTAGTACCATACACCCATGGCCTACACGTGCATTCCTGGATGTTCCATTCTAAACTCTCATGCCTCACCTCCTGAGACAATTACATTCTCAGAAACCAGAAAAAAAATCTAAGATCCCATTTCTAATTTTCATGATTCAACTGTCCCACTTACTCAAAACCTTATGAGAAGTTCCTCCCCCACCCCCACCCCAGCTCTCCCCCCTTTTTTCTTCTTTTGTAACTCAATGGTTCTCAAGCATGAGCTTTGCAGATAACAACATTTCGTGTCACAACGTCAAAAGGCTGGACACTCCTGTAATCTACTACACATTTTATCAAGAATTAGAAGAGAGGGATGCAGAGGCCTCGAGAAGTGATAGAGCAGAAACACTCATTGATTTCATTTAATTATTATACATTCTATACACACCTGCGATAGCAAACTTCAGATCCATAACTGTGTTCAACTATATGTCAGTTTTTAAGAAGCCACGTCTGTCTGGTGGTGCACACCTGCGATCCCAGCATTTAGGAGCCTAGGGCAGGATTGCCACACGTTTGAGGCCAGCCTGGGTTACATACCAAGTTCCAGATAGGGCAGGGCTACAAAGAAATAGCTTGCTTCAAAAATAAAGTAAGTAAATAAATAAAGTTAAAACAAAATAAGAATGTAAAAATGAAAATTAATTGATTAAAAATAATTAAGAATTAAAAGTAGGTAAGAGACAACATTCTCCAAGTGTACTCATCCCCTGTAAATAGTAATTACTCTCTGAGCCGTCACTGAAGCCTGAGTCGTGAACATTTTCTTTCTTATCATTATATTCCATCAATGATCTACTGAATCATTTATAGCAGCTCCTAAGCAGTTCCAACCCATGTCCAATGCTCGGGTTCAAGGAAGCAGCAATGTCTGCAGGTTCCCTGAGCTTCTTGTGTTCTGCCTGCGTGTGTGCCTGTGTGCAGGTGTCAGATCCCCTGGAACTGGAGTTACAGACAGTTGTGAGCTGCCATGTGAGCACTAGGAATTGAACCTGTGTCCTCAGGAAGAGCAGCCAATGCTCTTAACCAAAAAGCCAGCTCTCCAGCACCTAATCTGAAGTTCTGGAATTCTCTACACTAAGGCAAGTAGCCGATACTGAACAACCTTGGTTGGACACTGCCCTTCTGAGAAGAGGGGGAATAAATGACGACACTGACATGCAGCATTTCCCTAACCTTATGGGGAAAGAATCAAAATCCAGACTCCAAACAAGCAACACGATACTCATTGTGAAAAATAAGTACCCAAACATCCTCCAGTATAAAATGATGGCACAGGGAGGCTGTTCTTCACCAAGGCTCCGAGCCCTTTCCAACACTTACAATTATTCAGGTTCTTGCCCTAGCACTAAACCCACTCATTAAATCTCTCTGACAGGCCACATAAAATGAATCCCTAGTTCTTGGGTTTGTTTTGTTGCCCTTAATGTTCCCCTAAGAGTTTGTTGTTGTGTTTGCTGCTGTTTTTGCTTTTTCCCCAAATAGCAAAATTCTGCTGCCCAGGCTGGCAGTCATCAAATGCCTGGCCCAGCCTTGACTTTTTCAGGGACTTATCTCGTGATCTAAATGAGAGTGTGTGTTTCACTTCTATTCCCAGCTTTTGTTTCTTTCTGTAGGAGTGATGATCACAATCTCTGATTGACCTTAATAGTCATGGTGGATAGTTTTCAAGTTCATGGCTATTCTTTCAAATGAAAATGAAAAGCCATTTCATGCTGAAACTGTTTTAAACACTAATAAAATAGTGAAAAGATAAAAAGTTACAGTAATGGTTTCATAGTACCGAATAGAGTTGAAAGTCATAATTATACACATGCTGAAGTCCCTGGAATACCTTCTTACTGTCCATGGTCTTCTGATTTCTCTGGAACAGAGGCTCCACTGCCCCTTTGAATTTTGTTTCTTTATTATCAGAATAGTTTATATTAATATAAACCCTACAAGAAGGCCCATGAGTTTCATACTTAGAAGTTGACTAAAATATCTGATATTATATAATATCTCTATTAGCCTTGGTATGCCAATATGACTCAGTACTTATGATAAAGGGTAGTTTGGTGGCAACCTCAGTCAAGAAAGCAGGGTTGTGATTACGAACAAAGTATAAGTAACTCATTTACACCACTTATCATGGTGCCCAGTTCACCAGCATTAAGGATAAAGGTTCTTAGCATCAGATGAGCTGCTGGACTGTATCACCTCCCTACTCACTGCTAGGCAAGGTATGTGCAGCAGCAAGAGAGCTGTATGAAATTTTAATTCTGATCTTCAAATAGAGTAAATTTCAGTTTTGTCTTTCATATAAAAGTAGACAGATCACTTGGTCACTCTGAGACTTGGTTTCTTATATATGAAATGGTAACCATAATGTTAACAGTTATAAATGCTTTTGCAGCATTCACATCAAATTTTAATTTGTTTATAGTCATAATAGTCCTGTTTCTAAAAATTTTTAAGGCAATGCCTGTGTCTGATCAATTTCTGTATCTTTGGTATCTGACACAATCCCTATAAAATAAAGCATTTTAGAAATACTTACTAAATTGTATTGGATACACTATTCATATCATGGCAGCTCTTTGATAATAACATGTGAAATAATACTTTTACAAAACTACCAGCTTTAAATCTACAGTATTGTTCGATATATGTTCACCCCCATAAATACCCTCAATGAGAAATTCCCTTAGTCTGTGAATGGAGATTTGCCTATGAGTCTTACTTTGCCTGAATTGATGTTAATGGCTGTGAACAGATGTGTTAATTGGGCTTGCATAATTAGGCTTGCTTTCCTCAACCCTGCCTTTCACCCTGAGACTGCCATGGGTAGCCACTAGTCCAAGGAGAATGAATTGCAGTGAATGCTGAGCTCTCCTGAAGCCAGCTAGATCAGCCAAGCTTCAAATGGATGGTAAGTGCCAATGGAAATACTTATTACTCTACCCTGCTATTTTGAGTGGTAAGCTAGAGAATGCTACTATAGTACAGTTGATTAATTCAGAAGCTGCTTTGTTAGAGCATTGCATCATTTGCTATGGTATGAGCTGTAACTGTAGACTACACTTTTAAGCTAACCAGTCCATTTCTCAAACAGAACTCAGTAAATCACCTACTAATGTAAATATACCATTTGTGCCCAATGTTTCCAGTCATGTGATATGTAAACTTGAGGACTTAAGACCAATCTCTCAAATAATATACTTTTCCTGGGGTTAGAGAGATAGCTCAGTGGTTAAGATGACTGGGCTGCTCTTCCAGAGGACTAGGGTTCAATTCTCACCACCCATGTAGCAGCTCACAACTGTCCGTAACTCCAGTTCCAGGAGATCTCACACCTTCGTCTGCCCTTCTTCGTCATTAGATACACACGGCACACAGACATACATGCAGGTGAAACAGTCATACATATTAAATAAATAAATAAATAAATAAATAAATAAATAAATAAATAAATCTTTTAAAATACGTATTTCTCCCAAGCACAGTTTGCTATGACATACTAAAGCTTTAGGTTGGGGCTGGAGATGATAGTCAGCAGCTAAGAGCGCTTACTGCTCTTTAAGGGGACTCAGGTTCTATCCCCAACATGGTGGCTCACAGTCATCTGTAACTCCAGCTCCAAGGGGTCCAATAGCCTCTCCTGAACCCTCCCCTGACCTCTGCAGGCTCCTTCATGCGCATGATGCACATAAATTTACATAGGCACAAGCACAACAATGTAGCATTTTTTTTTAAATGCCTTAGCTAACAATGTGAGGACTCTCCCTTTCTACTCTTGTTCATGTCACCCCTGGTGATGATTTAGATAGGAAGCATCTGCCCAAAGGCTTTTATGTTGAAGGCTTGGTTCTCAGCTGGTGGGTCTAGCCACTGAGAAGCAAACAGATCACTAAAGCTCTGACTTAATCAATGGATTAATCCAGTGATGAATTCATAATTTAGTGGCGTTATTGGAAAGAGTTGGAAACTTTTGAAGGCGGGATCTAGTTGAAGGAAGTAGGTTCTAAGGACCATTCCCTTAGGGGCTTATTTTGTTCCAGGGTTCAACTCTATCTGCCGTTTCCTGGACACTGGAAGAGAGCAGCTCTCCTCCAGGATGCCCTTCCGTAATGATGTGCTTCCTCACCACTGGCCCAGAAAGAGTTAAGCCAGCTGACCTTGAACTATGACCTCTGTAACTATAAGACAAAATGCTCCCTCCTTTTGAATTGTTTTTATTTGGTATCTGTCATAGCTACAAAAATTTTTTTTACATTTCCCTGATATCAATATTTGGGGACAAAAGATATGCACAAACTAAGATCAATTTGGTTTTTCTACTAGTAAGGGCATAGAGAAGCGTTGTAGTTTGAAGACTCACATGAACTGGGTCACCTCTGTGCTCATATATCTAAGGTAATAACATCAACACAACTCTGGTTAGTAAGAGCATTACCATTTTAATTGTCCATGGTTATCTTTCATTAACATCATTTTTAACTTTGGGCTTGCCAGAGTACTGATTTGAATCTGAAGCAAAGCACTAAACTCAAATTATGTTTGCTGCAAAGTCCTGCCTCCTTTCAACTCAACCTACTCTCTTAGATTTCAAAATTGATACTGGATTAAGGAGCCATCATATTCAATGCTTGGCCTACCTGAAAATATCTTGTGACAAACAGATCCAGTTATAGATGGCTGCATAGTAATCCTCCCTAAAATTAGACACTTAAAACAAGAAAACGGCTCATTTTGTTGATGGATCTGCAATCTTGCTAGGTCTACTAAGGTCAACTCATCCACTCAGTATGAGAGTCCATTGCAACAGGTTGGTTTACAGCTTGTTTTTGCTCACTAGGCTCACGTGTTTAAACATGTGGTCCTCAGCTGCTGAGGCTGTGGATACTCTAAGAGTAGAGCTGCAGTGGATGAAGTGGGTGATTTGGGAAGAGTCTTGAGGTGCCCTAACCCAGACTTTCCTGCTCACTCTCTACTTCCTGACTACAAATGCCTTTTGACCATCCACCTCTTTTCCCTGCCTTTCTCACAATGATAGACTGTATCCATGTAAGCCAAAACCAACTCTCCCTCCTGTGAGATGCTTCACTTCAGGTATTTAGTTACAAGAAAAGTAATGAATGTGAGAATGAAGTCCCCATAGGTCCATAAGCACAAGATGAAGGACAGAAAACAATGTGTCTGTGTTCTACCCATGGAATGGGATAAGCTACATGTTAATGTTTTACCACAGCTTTTAGGATCTGCTTAGGCTTAGTGGCCTATGTAGCATTTCATTGATGATGGAGCTCCTCTAGTCATATCTGGCTTCATGATGAGCTGGATCAGAAACAGCCAATTTATATTAGAAAGTTTGAGTCACAAAGTAATTTACCAACCTATGACTGAGTATTATTCCTACTAGAAGCTATGGCCTGTATTGTTGTTGTTGTTTGTTTGTTTGTTTTGGGGTTTTATTGATTTTTAAATATGCTAAGTCCAAGTCTTGCTACAAAATTCTTGGGGTTCACAGTTTTGATTGTTTTGTTTGTGTCTTGCCACAGATTCATTCGAATTCCTCAACTACCACAGAAACTTAAGGAATCTGTCAGGCAGAGTAGCACACACCTTTAATCCTAGCACTCCATAAGACAGAGGCAGGCAGATCTCTGTAAATTAAAAGTTAGATGGTATATATCTGTAACCAGTTCCAGGCCAGAAAAATAAAACAAACAAGCAAACACAAGCTCTACTCATTTAGAAAAACTTAAATTGCAAAACTGTTACACTGATATCTGACTAACCATAGAGTGGTTTTTATTGTTGTTTGTTTTGTTTTGCTGTAGGCTCCATTCAAGGCTGGAAGTATTTTCAGACAGTGTTTAAAGGAATCACAATAGAGCAAAAAAAAAAAAATGTAGTTCTGCAGTGTAGATCTAATTAATCTTATCAATAAAAACCAGGAGTCAGAAGTCAGGATGAAAGCCTGAAAGATCAGAGAAGCAGAGGAACAGTACAGCCCCTTCCTACCTCTTCCATTCCTCCGTCCTAAAGGGCCAAGATCCTGTCTCAGCCCCGCCTTACCACTTCTGTCTCTCTCTCTATGGTCCTTCAAGTTTCTCTAGTCAGCTAGTGACTGACTCCACCCTCTGACTCCAAGCAAGCTTTACTTGTCAGAAAACAATGAAAATGTCACACATTTCCTTCTTTTTGTCTAGATAAAAAGGTAAAGATCTTTAATTAATATAGTAAACTATATTCAATAAGTATAATAACTATATACGAATATATACAGGCAATAATTACATTAACAATGTCTAGTACATTTGCATTTGACAAATTCAGAGAAAATATTCCATGTAGATAGACATCTCCTACCCAGACTGTCCAGTCCCAAATAAACACATAGAGGCTTATATGAATTATAAATGTTCTACTGATAGCTCAGACTTGTTACTAGCTAACTCTTACATTTAAATTAATCCATAATTCTTATTTATGTTTAGCCATGTGACTTGGAACTTTTTCTGAGTATGGCATTCTCATCTTCTCTGTGTTTGCTGGTGACATGGGGTTATGGGGTAACCAACAGCTTGAAGGCTGGATTTATGGCCACTGAAAATGAGGAAATTCATATCTGGTGCTGTAAACCTGGCCAAGGACTGGTGTTTGGGTTGGCCATAGGTGTTAGCTTCCACCACCACAGGAGCAGCCTGCGTCTGCCGCCAAAGCAGCTGCTTCATCACCTGTCACCAGGTGCCTTCCACTGTCAGCTATGAGACATGTGCACCCCGTGAAAGTGTCTGCCAGAGCACAGTTGGCTTTCTTGTCTCTTGTGTCTCTTTGCTTCTTTTGTCCTCTCTTTACCTGTTCTTCCCTCTCCTGCCTCTTGCTCCTCTCCTGCCTCTCTTCTTCCTCTTTTCTCTCTGTCTGTCTGCTTGCCTCTCTCATGTCCCACTCTGATGTGGCTTTTCATTCCTTCACTCCCCCTCTCTCACTAACTTTGTTGCGCATGGCATGTTTGTTTAGTGGCACACATCTTCTTCAGGGGTGCAGCCGCTGGTAGATTGCCCATGCTCCAGTGAATGGCCCTACACCACATACATATGAGTTGTACTAATTGGAGTCAGGTAGTTATTAAAAATAAAGCAAAAAAGAAGCATGAAGTTGAGATGGGTGCTGAGAGTACAGGGTTGGTAGGGGTAGGAGGAGAAGAATAGATGTGATCAAAATTCATTAGGTACATATATGCAATCGTCAATAAATAAATTTCAAACGAGCAAATATGTTACCTTAAAAAAAAAACAAAATACCTCTTAACATTTCTCCTCTTTCTTAGTGATAGAGACATAAGGGGCACAGTAACTTCCTCTGGGAAGAAGATAAACACTTGATGTAGACAGTTGACTCTAGAACTTTCTGATGTAGTGGGTATCTACATTTTCATGTATTGTATATGCCAAGTACTACACACACACAGTCTTAGAGTGTTTGGAGTATTCATTATTTCTTGCTATGTAGGTTTTATCAATATGATATTTCAGATATGGCACACTAATGTGCTGTCCTATGAGATGTTATTAAAATAATTAAGGCCCTTTGGGAGAAATTAGCATCTTCAACTGAAGTGACTACTAAGTAAGTTTTAATAGACCATTGTCACTCATTAAAATGTAGTACAATGAAGAGTTACATGAAAATATGATGGTAAATCACTGCATATTAGTTCATTTCATGCTGCTTAAGAAAATACCATGGTTTGAATAGTTACTTTAAAAATAAAATCATTTCTCTTGGTAGTAGAGGCTGGGAAGTCAAATATCAAGGTGCAGCATCAAACAAGGCCCTATTTATCTCTGTCATTCCATAGCAGAAGGTGAGAGGGTGAGAGAATAGTAGAGCTAATTTGAGGCTTTAAAAGGCCCTTTTCCAGTCTATGTTAATCCATCCATGGGGGTACATGTTTTAAACATATTTTTCACCAGGCAGATCTCCTAACACTGAGTGTTGGCGATCAAATTTAAAACACATACTTCTTGAAAGACATATTTAAACCATAAGCAACTTTCCAAACAAACATAGGTTTTAAATATTTGATGGTGGCCATGATCCCTAGGATTAATATTAAATGATGTAGTATTGCCTTGGGTTATAATTATAATGCTATGTAAAAAGTCTAGAAGCTTCTACTTTACCTACAAAAGCATGTTTATCTAAAGCAGTGCTTCAAAAACTTCAGCATTTATCAGAATCACTCAGAGGGTGAGATTTAAAATGGAAATTGTGAATTCTATCCCAAGAGTTTCTGATTCAGTAGGCCACTGGAGGTGGAAAATGTTTACTTTTTTAAGTTTCTAGATGACAGTGATGACAACCAAGACTGCTTTCAAATAGAACGATAATACCTCTATTGTTAAGCATGACAAAGAACCTACCCGTTTTGTTGTACAAAGAGAAAAATAGAGACAAGTGGTGAACTCAACAAGTCATCTTATTGGCTTTGGTTGTGAGATCCACTGTGTATCACACAGGGGATCTAAATTTTAAATTAGATTATGAATGTAAAGTAATCAGCACAGTGCTTAGAATATGGAAACAGTAAATATTACCATTTTAGCCTTTTTTATTAATTGAAAACCCTGTCCATCATAGTTTTAATTCACCTCTGCATGTTTATTTTTATGTTTTAAAAGATTTATTTATTTTATTATATATATATATATGTTTGCTTGCATGATGCATGTGTGCCACATGTGTGCAGTACATGTAGTGACCAAAAGAGGGCATCACAATCCCTCAAACTGGAGTTACATATGACTGCAAGCCATAGTGTGGGTGCTGGGGACCAAATCCAGTCCTCTTCAAGAGCAGCAACTGCTCTTAACCACTGAATCATCTCTCTAGCACACCTTTGCATCTGTATAAGAGTTATTTAACCACTTGGGCACCTAGCTTGGTCGTTTGTAAGATAAATTGCTGTAAAGAGAAATCTCTAATGTCTTTCTTTCTTTCTCTTTAGATCTGAAAAGCTCTGTTTTTACATCAGTAAGAATATCACATTGATTCTTAATGTATAGGGGTGCTTGATGAACACAACTGATTTTCAGGAGTCTTGAAAATCTTGTTTGTTACTTGTCCTCTCTGTAGTTTTCATCCTACAGAAAAAGCAAAAAGTAGATATGGAATTAGATCCGTTTTTAACCTCTATTTATTTCCAGGAACACATGACTGCAGTATTGTAAAGAAAAGAGCAAACAGGACAGGCTTAATTTCCTGCTCAGGGGGTCATACTTTACTTTTTTTGGTGTCTAGCAGAAGTGCTACAGAGAAAAAAAGGAAGCTGTCATTCTTTAAATTATATGGTGGTCTAATTACAATAATGCAACAGATTACTTATCACACATTGAGGACTAGGAATTTCAAATTGTGTTGGGATTAGAAACTGCAAATAATTCATTAAGATATCATTGACTTCCCTGAAGACCACTGTCTAAACTTCCGTGGAATAATACACTTATTATCAGTACAATTTCACTTTAAAATGACAAGAAAGGAAAGCATAGTGGAGATGTAATGTGTGTTATCAAAATGGTCACTTTACTGTTAGCTGTCTTCTTCTGGATGTCTTGAGTCTGTGGTACTTTTATTGGAGTGAATATAATCCATGTCTATTGTTCTCCACACAATAAACAACCCCTTCTCTTTTTACATTGCCAATTTCCCCTCTTCACCGAATCTTTGTTCTCTGTGTATAAAAATATTGATTTCTCCTTTCCTAGAAAAATCAAAGCTGGGGCTAAGGCAGTGTTTCTCAACCCCTGAGTCATGAACCCTTTGGGGGTCTAATAACCCTTTCACAGGGGTCACCTAAGACCACTGGAAAACACAGCTATTTACCATGAATCATAACAGTAACAAAATTACAGTTATGCAATAGCAACACAAACAACTTTATGGTTGGAGATCACCACAACATGAGGAACTGTGTTAAAGGGTCACAGCATCAGGAAGGTTGAGAACCACGGGGCTGAGGCAATACTTAATTAGTAAAGAGCTTGCCTTGCATGCTTGACAACCTGAACTATCCTCTGGGAACCCACGTGGCAGAGCTGGGCTTGGTGACTTGTACTTATCATCAAAGGACAGGAGAGGCAGGACAAGTGTAGCCGTGAGGTTCGATGGTCCAACAGCACAGCCTCACCAACAAGTCCCAGAAGAAGTAAGGTGGATGACACTGGAGGAACAGTAACAATGCTTAACCTCTGGCCTCCACATGCACACAAACACATGACCTGCCTACACCCTCACGTACAAGCTCAATAAAATAAGAAAGAAAGGAAAAGGTTTTCTTGGTCTGGTGGCCCTCTGTAGGTGCTGTTCCTTTTCTGATACCTTTGCAGCAGGGTATCCCAAAGATACTATGTGCTTTAATCTCTCCATTCTTTTCTCTTCTCTCTTGAGCTAATTCAAATCACATTCCATCCCCACCGCTCATGACATTATGACCTGCAGCACCCATTAGTTTCCATGTTGCCTATCCAAGAGCCTTGGTTTTCTTTGACAGTGCTCTATCTTGAAGTACTTTCTCAATTCAATCCCCATTTACTTAGGTAAAAGTGTCAAGGAAGAGACTACTTTAAATTTGGTTTTTGGTTTTTTGGGTTTTGTTGTTGTTGTTTGTTTGTTTGTTTTTTGCTAGTGGATGTCTGAGTTATTTGTCACAGAATGTTAGGAGTCAGGAATGAACCGAGAAACACAAAGATGAGCGTGCAACTCAGGGGCAGCAACTCCGACCCGTGTCCGAATTAGAGAATGGAAAATCCGGCCTAGTTCAAGCAGCTGTGGCTTGGGTTAGGGCAATGAAGGAATACAAGGACTTCGGCACAGTGGTACATTTTTATATCTCTCTGGTAAAGAGAGGGAACAACAGGGCTTTCAACAAGGCTAACCAGTGATACTGCAGATGTCTTGTAACAGGGCATTTTCTAAGTCTGTGGAGATTTGGTATCCTGATGTCTGCTTCCTTCCTTTCGTTACAGGATTAGAGCTGCCTGCAGCTTGATGCCCAATCCAGTATCAGCTAGTGTCTATAGCTGGGGCAGGTTCCATGAGGAATGCAAAGATAAATAAAACATAGCTGTGTTTAGAGTATCTGTTGACTCCAGATGGTAAAACACAGCTAAGAGGTGTAGCAATATTATATAACAGTCAGAGTGTTCAGTAGAGCATAGAACCATAGCAAATCTTATCTCTAATGGAGAGTGTGAATTGTGTTTAAAAATAGAGCTAGTCTCTTGATTATAAGAAAAAGAACAATTCGCCATTCTCTCATTGCTTTACCTGTACAACATAGGATTCATGCAGAATTATTTTTTGTTTTGTTCTTTTGGATCCCAGCCTGACCTTGAACTTTTGACCTTCCTGCTTCCATTTCCCCAGTCCTGGAATTGCAGGCATGTATTATCATGCTCATTTTATATTGTGATGGCGATTGACGCCAGGGCTCTGGGCATGCCAGACAAAAGCTCTGCCAATTGAGCTACATCTCCAGCCTTCCAGAACTGTTTTTGTTTCCTTCTAGTACTAAATTGCAATGATTCTCAATTTACATACATAAAACATGAAGACACATGTCTACATAGATAATAAAATCTCATTAAGTAAGCATTGCTAATTTATGATCAACTGTCACAGTAAGGCCAGTTAAGTTGTAGTCTGTACCAGTGGCCTTGGTAATTTGCTCATGAATAGAGTAAACAGATTATCAAGGGAACTCCCATCAATTGTAAAGGACAAACTGCAGATCATTTGGAATTCTTGTAAACAAATAGCAGAAGTGAACACCAGCCACTTGGAAAGCACAAAGTAAGGAACCCTAGGCAGGGCCTCTGAGAGAAGTGGGGGTTGGATCATCCAACTCCCTGACCCTCAGCTTACCTCAGAGCTCCGGGAAGCCAGAATTTGTTTTGACTAAAGGAGCAGCAGGGAAATTACCTACAGAAGCCAAGGGCCTAGCAGACTGCCTTCTCCTCAGACAGCCTCTCCCCCTGTATTTCTTACACACACACACACACACACACACACACACACACACACACACACACACACACACACACACACACAAAACCTCAAAAACAAAACCTGCTACAGTTGTCATTATTTACAGTTTATTCTGTAAAATTCACTCATTCTGAAAGATTTACTGAATGCTTATTTGCTGGAAGCATTATTGTACATCCTGATTGCATTATGGATTCTGAATGTCCAGAGTTTATTTAATCTATATGTTATAGGAATATCTTGTCCTATACAGTTAATTCTAATGGGAATGTTATTATGTTGCCTCAAAAAAGTTTATGAGGACCTCACAGGAAAATGGGGTGTGACCAAAATGGAAGCTAGGGAGATCAGGAGGCAGTAAAATTTACCAAAAGTTTTTAGGATATGGCCAGAAAAGATAAAACTGAGAATGAGATGCAGATCGCACATCGTGAGGAAAAGATGAGACAGACAGAATCTGGAACACATACATCTAGAAACTTCCATGACACCTTTTAAAAACCACCACCAAGTGGATCCTGAATGCAGGGGGTACAGGAGGACAGGAATAAGAGTGACGCAACTGTCAAGTGAACACTCATTTTTGTGGCTGACCCCGGAGGTTGACTGGCCCAAGGCTGGCCAGCCACAGTACTACACACCTCTAACCCCAGCAACTGAAGGCTGGAGCTGGAGGGTCACAAGTTCAAAGCTACTTATGATCCAAAGCCAGGCACATAAAGGTTGCTCTGGACCCTGTCTCAAAAGGAAAGACTTTGTAAAGCTGGGTCAAAGTTGGTCACATGGAGGCATCTCCTACTGTGCATTTCCTAATGCTGGCCTTTTTACCCATCGTTTAACTTCTCAGAAACTGTCATATGGTGGCTATTACTTCTCTCCCATGGATGCTTTATAAAATCAGGAAGAAGTTTTCTTTTTTCTTTCTTTTTTTTAAAGACCTATTTATTATTTATATAATGTCCGGTCTGCATGTGTGCCTGCAGGCCAGAAGAGGGCACCAGATCTCATTACAGATGGTTGTGAGCCACCATGTGGTTGCTGGGAATTAAACTCAGGACCTCGGTCTTCGGAAGATCAGCCCGTGCTCTTAACCCTGAGTTATCTCTCCATCCCCCAGGGAGAAGTTTTCTAAAACATAATTCTATTCTTCTTGTTGTTCTAAGTCTTACAACAATGTCCCAAAGATAAAGTCCTGACTTTTTCATGTCATTCAGTCACCCTCATAATATGGTCCCTTGCCTTTATTTTTAATATCATCTCTAGCCACTGTTCTATATACAACATGCTTTCTACTTATTTAACAGTGCCAGGTTTTCAAGCATCCTGACACTTTACCTCTCTCTGTAGGACAACCCAACTCTATGATCATTCCAATTACTTGACTTACTGTCAGACTCAACTTAGGGACCAGTGTTTTCTTGACTCCCCCTGTAAGAAGCACATGAGTCACTCCGCCTCACCATTGCCGCTGATAGATCAGATCCCCGTTTTGTGACATGGCTTTTTATTCTGAGGGAAGAGATAGAGATAGCTAAGAATAGCTCCTGTTTGCTGATCATGGGTGAGATGAGAAGTTTACAAGAGGGGATTCAGGGGAAGAAAGCACAAACAATGGCTCAGACATGGTGAACCTGTATTCAGTGTAACCCCCCACCCCCACCCTGCTATTTCTAAATCAGAGGCTTTTGTGCAAGGGCCAAAGGAGCAGGAAGGAGCCGGTCAGAACAGGCAGTTGTTCTCAATAAATAAAAGATCAAATGTAACAAAAATAACTCAAAGACTTCTGCTTGAGGAGCTGAAAGATTGGTGGTGTCTTGATAGAAAATTATAAGCCTCAATCGTACATTCAGACCTGTTCTTGTCATCTGAACTTGAAGCCATGACTAAGAGGAAAAGCTGAATAATTACCTGCAAGTTACTTAGGAGTGTCCTTGCCAATCTGAGATCTTCTGCCACCTGGTGGTAGTCTACCCTGTGTTTCATTCAACTACTAAACATGCCTCATAGTCATCCAACCCAGCAAACCCAACATCATCCCAATCAAGAGGTTCAGTCTCTGTGTTCATTTTAGAGGCACCCAGGTCCTCAATGGCATCCATTTCCAAAAAAGCATCAAGTATCTAAAAGATGTCTTTAAAAAAAGTAATATATGTTATTTTGTCATTTCAGTGGTCAAACTAAGTAGTGGAACTGGACCCAGGGTTGGTAGCTTCCTCCCAACTCCCAAAATACTTTTGTTATTAATACTTAAAAGTACAGAGAATAAAGGTGGATTCTCTGGTTATGAACAGAGCCATTGAATAATAAAGCATCCAAGCTGCACCCCTGTGTTGTATTTCATTGTGTGTGAATTCTTTCTGTCACATTGAGATGACTCTCACTAAAAAGGACACAATGGTTCCTAAATCAGGAGCAGAAGTGCCATAAAAGTTTTAAAAAATATTTCTAATCCAAGACCCTACATTCAATAGACACTCAATATTTTTTAACATTGAACTTTGATGATATCTTAACAAGTACCAGGCAAGTCTAGTAATAAGGCAGGGAGTATAATAAAATGAATCATAGCTCCGTAGTTCAGAAGGAATATAAATGGGTTATATCAAAGATGCCTGGGAACCCATCTGTAGAAGCTCCAAACAGCCCACTGGAATGACAAAAAAAAAGCAGTATTGGTTTATAATCCAAAAAAGGTGAAATACATACCCATGAGATCATACTCTATAGACAGTGAAATAAATAATACATTTTCCAGATAGAAGGATTTCACATCATTTATGCAGATACCACACCCCTCACTGAGGTAAATCATGAAGAAAGAGGAGACAAACCCAAATTGGGAGACACTCAACAAAATGTCTGACTCACACAGTTCAATGCCACTGTGACCATGTAAAATAATGGAAGTCATCAAACTGCCATGACCAAGAGCCCAAGGAGACACTGATTAGATGCCATGAGAGATCCTGGATGGGATCCCCAAAGAAGAGGCTGAGGTATTAGACCATGAATAAAAGACATGAGGTGAAAAGAAGTATAATTTGAACATGTATGGATTTTATTTGGTAATAGTGTATTGATACCAGTTCATTAATTTCAACAAATAAACCAAACTAATTTAAGATGCTAGGAGACATTAGAAATGGGATTAGTAGGGCTTTATTATTTTTGCAATTTTCCATAAAAATGAAAGCTATTATAAAATAAAGTTTCAAGAAAATGAACCAAATCTCCCATTATAATCAGCAGTAACCAGTACCATGTGGTGATCCAAGGAAATGTCAAAATATTATTAAATGACTCTTGGGAAATTAGATAGCAAAACATACAGAAGAAACAGGAAAATTTCATTTGAGAAATGAGAAAGATAAAACATGATTTAAGAGTAAACTATTTTTATTAAATAAAACATAGGAAAAATCCACAAACAACCAAAAGTGGAAAATATGAGGTTTCATAATACTATGTTTGTAGTATTTTGAGATATGGGCTTGGGAGGGGGTCATAGTTATAATCACACTTGATCTGTGTTTCCTCGGAAGTTCCTCTTCTCTTAAGTCAGTGATTCTCAACCTGTGGGTCATGACCCCTTTGGAGGTTACATATCAGATATCCTGCATATCGGGTATTTATATTACAATTCATAACAGTAGAAATTACAGCTATTAAGAGGCAACTAAATAATTTTATGGCTGAGGGTCACCACAACATGAGGAACTGTTGAGAAACCACTGTCTTAACTGAAGAGAAATCCTACACGGAACAAAATACTTGGACTTATTCTGCTTTGGGGACAGAATTATCTTAAGTGTATGAACATCCATCATCCACTCTGCCTGTGTAGGATATAGCACTAAGTCTCAGGGAGTGCACCGTACTGTGCTGAATGTTAGTGGCCTAGCTCCTGGCATCACTGTGGCTACAGCATGACACTCATACTGAAGGAGAAAATCCATCGCCAGGCAACAGGCACCGGAATAAGAGCACTGGGGTCGGAAAGTGGTCAAGAGGACAAGGAAAGGTGGTGTGCTGTAGAAATGATGTGTGGGACACCAGAAAATGGTGAGCAATTAGACCATATCAAGGAAAGGCATTCTGCAAAGTTTGAGTGTGTGAACATGTAAGTAAAAGAGAGAATGTGTCAAAAATAAATGGCAGGCAGAAATACTAACCTACTAAAAAGTCTCTATAGTCCATTCGTTCAACCTTGTTCATTGCTGTTCTATTCATAATAGCCAAAAATTTGAAACAGCCTAGATGTCTGTCAATGGATGAATAGGTAAAGAAAATATAGTATATTTTATACAGTAGAATATTATTCAGACATTAAAAATGAAATTATAAAATATGCAGGTAAATAGTTGGAGCTATGGGGGAAAAACCATCTTGGATGAGGTGACCCAGACCCCCAAAAACAAATATGGTATGTATTTGCTAATATGTGGATGTTAGCTGGGAAGTCTTTGGTAAGCAAGCTACAACCCATATAACCACAGAGGGTGGGTATAAAGTAAGGGAGTGAGGGGTGTGGCTCTCCCTAGGAAGAGGCAATAGAATAGATGGTTATGAATGGACAAGGGAGGGGGGCAGGAACAGGATGATCAAATGGGGAGGTTGCGGGAGGGAATATGGGGAGAGACAGGTAAAACTAAGAGCCATTTGAGGGGTTGCATGCAAAACAAATACAATAGAAGCCTCCCAAAATATATACACATATAGGCAATCTAAACGAAATTGCCAAATAAGAGTGGGGAGAAGACTCCCAACTGGACATGTCTCAACACCAAATGAAGCTTCCAGTGCTGGGAACGTGTTGCATATAACTGAGTTGTTGGCCAAAGGGGCCACATGGGAACCCCCAAGTAACCTGGAAGGCTATTGGTTGCTCTCCACAAATTGATGGTAAGGCCATTACTGAAGACAGTATTAGTACAACTTATTGAACACAGACAGTTGGAGCCGGTGCCTATTTACAGCCTTCACCTCTCTGGGCTAATGTTCCTGATACTGGAAGGTACTCCGCACGGCATCAAAAGAGAGAGGTAAACAGCAGTCCAGATACAAAGTCTTTGATCTGCAGGGGTGACTTGCCTACCAAATATGCTCATGCACTCATGCTAGAAAGTGTGGGAGTAACAAACTAATATCCGATGTTGTCTTAAGATCCAGTCCATGAGATGGAACCCATGCCTCACACTGCTCAAGAGGCCCAGAGCTGGAAACTAGATATGCCAGGGACCTACGGGAAAACCAAATACTACTGTTCCGCTAAGGGAACATAAAAATGACCCATGATGACATTCTGCTATACTCATAAACCAGTGTTTGCTCAGCCATCATCAGAGACATGCATGTCTCTGCATCCAAATGTGCCTCTCATGTTTTTTCTTTGGCTCTTTTTCTTCTGCTTGTTTGTTTAGTCCTATTCTGGTTTTTGTTTTATCTTATCTTATTTTATTATTATTCTTCGGGTCCCTGTTTGTTTTCTAAGGAGAGACAGAAAGTATAGATTTTGATGGGAGGGAGGGGAGAATCCTGGAGGAGAACCATAACCTGAATATATTTGTCTGAAAAAAAAACTATTTTCAATGAAAGAAGGGAACATAAATTTTATATTTTAATTGGCAGTAAATTCTTAGCAGTATTATTTTGAACTATGTAAGCACCCAGTATCAGAAAATTACCCACATGGGTTGGAGAAGATGCCTGGCAAATTGCAGCAATTTTATGTAGACACCACTGGGTCTGCAACAGAAGCTTCTTAGAGAAGAGGACGACAAATTTAGCTAAGCACCAACATGTCTGGTAAAAACCAAATGGAATATCATCACGAAGTTTTCCCTTACTGTGTTGGTTTGCATGGGTATGCCCCCCAACAGGCACATGCACTTGAAAGTGTAGCCCCCCAATAGGTGGAACTGTTTGGGAGGGATTGAGGTATATGCTCTTGATGAAAGGCTTGTGTCAAAGCCCGCACCAATCCCACTTAGTTCCCTCTGCCTCGTGGTGTTCTCAGCTAATGCTCCAGCGCCATGCCTGCCTGCTGCCGGACTTCCTTCATGAACTCACCCTCTGAAGCCGTAAGATCCAAATTAAAGCTTTTCTTTAAACAAGTAAGTTCATTTAGTCACATATAGGAGGAATCTTGCATGAAGAAAATACTTATATTTCTTAATATTTGATATAATGGTTATTTTACAAGATCAAAAAAATGACATCTTGAAGTCTGTTAAAGCCATGCAGCAAACAGCATTCTTGAGTACATACTGCCACCCAGTGGCTGAAATGCACGATGCACCAAGAATGGCAAAGGCGAAACAAAGACAGAGGGTCTGCCCAGGATGCTTGTGGTAAAGCTTTGTTTGTGTTCAGTGGAGACTGTCTACTCTTTGTAATCACAATCTGACTTACATCACTCACTCAGAATTTCAGGGTAAGTTTTGCTCTATTTATTCTTAAAGTAGCTGAATCAACTTAGTCAGGGTCTTTTAACAAGGAGAGAAAAATAAGTGAGATGTGTGCTTAGCACTCTATTAGATATTAAAATTTCCTTAGCACACATGAGACTCACGGACACGACTGTCTAATAACAAATCAAAGGCACTTCACTTGCCATAAGTCAGAAGGCAAGTTGTCAAGGCAAGCATTAGAGACTCAAATCTTCACTCCCCAAGGTGCTATGAGCTCTGGCATGATATTAAAGATGGATTACATTCTTGACATAATAATTTGAATTTCACTTCATCTAAAGCAAGGAAAGATTCTGTGTGGGGATATACAGAGACACTGGGGAGAAGTTAGGTCATTTGAATGAGTGTTGAAGCCAGGCTGACACAGGAATTTCCTAGCTGTTTGACTTGGAGGGGTACAGCAGTATTCTCTTTTTGAGGTAACATCCTAAGTCTCTAGAGAGGCTGAAACCTATTTACTGGATTCTCTAAAATAGAATAAATGGAGTATGTTTGATCTGAATGGTACTGAAGGTCCAAGAACATCAGAAGAGGATGTCTTGCAGCTGTTACACAGCTTCTCCACGGTAAGGTCAACCTGTCCACTCTGAACACCTCTAGATAGGGAACCTGTGAACCACTGTGATCCCTTCCTGAGTCTTGTATTTCCTGATCACACTCTACCTACGGGTTAATATGTGAGCCTGTTTACTACTTTATGGATATCGGTAGGAGGCATGAGGTGCCTGGGATTAAGACAAGGGACTTCATTGCCCACTGTTAGCAGCCAGTGTGAGCATCACATGGTCCCCCTTGCCCCCCAAGTCATACAGAGGCACCATAGAAAGACCCAAGTGTATCCTGCGGTAGGTTTGTGTCCTGGATTGGGAATGCTGAATCTAGCGTTCTTGAAGCAAATGGCAAGCAAGCTGGCTGTCTGCCTTAGTCTTGCAGTGTCCATTAAGGTGACTTGCTGCACACACAGCCCTGGAAAGCGACTTGGATGAACAGCAGGAAGGACTTTGCATGCTTGGTCTACAGATGGAAAGTATGCTGGGATGTTTAAGCAGAACAGTGGTCTGCTGATTTCCAACAGTTGGCTTAGTGGGTTTTCTAGTCCACGGCCACAGAAGTCTTTATCATTTCTAAGACTGTTATTTGCTGGTTCTAAGTGACTCTGGGTCCGTCACTATTATCAATGCCTATTCTCTTTTGACTTGTTTAGGGTTTACTTTCTCAAATGGAATATAATAACCCAGGGATGGGATGTTCTCACTTCAGAGAAGAGGGACTATATTACTTTCATTACTCTAGAGAGATACTTTTATGAGGCTTTCCTTGGAGTTCCATGGCAGTTCCATGAGTTCTCACTCCAAATCGCTGACTTTTATCTTAAACTGTCTGCCATTAGGCTACACACTGAACTCTCTTCATGTGCCAGAGAATGGGAGCTCCATGAGGTATGTGTACATATGTGTTCGTGTGTGTGTGTGTGTGTGTGTGTGCGCGCGCGTGAGTGTGTGTGTGTGTGTACACGCGTGCACGTGTGTAGGAGCATGAACCCCACTATCTACCTGGCTCCACTTCCTCAGTCCTGGGATTGTACACCTATTCCTACCACACCGGGAAGCTTTGTTTTTAGCATAGATTCTGGAGCTCAGACTCAGGTCCCTGCACTCATGTGGCAAGCACTATGCCAACTGACTCATCTCCCTGGGCCTAGTTTCCCACTAGAGCTGTTGTTCCAGCTAGATCCATTTACTACAATAATAAGTGTCAGGGCGAGCGTGTCTTCAGAATGGTCATTGTTTAGTAGTTCTAGCAGAAAAGTGTGAGGCGTGAGTCCTCATTGTCTTTATTTTAGGAACTACGTAAACATCTTACATGAAATATTTGTTCTAATTTATTACATACAAGGGTGGTTTTCCTGCAGGATGTCCGCGTGTCATTTGTATGCCTACTGCCCATAGGCATTAAAAACTGGAAATGGTAGAATCTGCTAATAGATTTTAAAAACTGTGGCCAAATGCCTTACATACATCTCCTTTGCAAATATTCTTGCTTCGGGATACTAATTTCACCTAAATCCTGATGCTACTATAAAAGTACCTGCTAAATAGTGGTCCTAAAATTGGCTATGGTCTACAAACATAACACCTTTAATAACTCTTAAAATGCCCAATTGCATCTAAAATTGGTTACATATTGGACTCTTCCAGAAAGCTTTAAAGACTACTTACTGTTGTTTGTCCTAGCTCATGTCGTGCATGGGAATCAAGATTCGCTAGACCCAGTACAGGGTAAAAGGTTTATGAGCGATAACACTTACGTAAGAGGTGGGCGGGTGCCTCAGGTTCCAGCTCCAAGGATCCTTCCAGGCTGTCTTCCCAAGATCTGGCCAGCAGTCAGAGAGAGCGCGCCTCCCAGCTCCAACCTAAATTCTCCCCTCCTGTAGGCTCCGTGACCACGCCCATTTGCGTGGTCAGCACCACAGGTGCTTAGTTAGATCTCTTGCTACAAGCTCAGATCCTGCTTTATTTGGTCTAGGGAGTGGCTTAGACATCAGGAATTTTAAAACTTGTGCAGTGGAAGTTGAGAACAGCTCTCAAACTAGTATTCAAATTAAGAAATTCTCTTACTCTTTACTATTGAATACCAACAGAAAACATTGCAAATTCGGAATTTTTATGTAAGAGTTCCATATGTTTAATCTTCTGTCTTAGGCCATTGTCATAAAGATTCAATAGATGACATTCATTTTATTAAAATAATATAAATAGGTTCCAATGACAGAGTTTAGTGTAATACTAAAATTACAATTATTATAGAACTGGAAAGACTTAGTTTGTAAAATAAGCATGTCTTTCTAACATGCATGGTTTCTTTGTTTTTTAAGATTTGTATATTTATTACATATAGTGTTCAGCCCACAGACCACAAGAGGGCACCAGATTGAATTGTAGATGGTTGTGAGATACCATGTGGTTGCTGGAAATTGAACTCAGGACCCCTGGAAGAACTGTCCGTGCTCTTAACCTCCAAGCCATCTCTCCAGCCCTGCATACATGGTTTCTAAAAAGGCATATATAGTAAACCAGTATTTTAAAATGTATATTGCTATTCAAATTGGAATGAAGATTATGAGTAAACATGACCGACTGCCTTAAAAAACAGGTTCATAATGTATTCTTTCTTTAAAGTGATTTTAATATGTGATTATTATTTAAATGTTCAAGTAAACATTGAATATATATTTTTATTAAAATTATATATATATATATATTCTAAAATGATTCCTTATCTACAGGATTCTAGACTTTTGTTTATATCATTAAAGGATTCCTTTCCCTTCTTCCTCTTTTTCCTCCCATGGAAACAGGAAACATTGCATTATCTCTGCTAGGTAATAAAATATGAAAATGAATTAGGCATGGTCTTTGCTTTGATTCATATTCAGTAGTAAGCTGAGAAACACACCAGCATTTAGGGACTACAGTGATCAGAAGAGCCAGAGGCATAGGAGCTCAATGCAAAGTGCTTACCTAATATGTGCAAGACCCTGTGTTTGAGCTTCACACTACAAGAAAATAACGACAAAACCCTGTCTGACCCATCATAAAAGTATGTTCAAACTAGATAATAATGAGGAGAACCACCAAGGAAAATGTTCTGTAAGAGGTAACCTCTTATCTGAGTATCTGACCTTTGAAAGATGGTTAAGATTTATTCAAGAAAAGTGAGGTTAAAAACCTTTATGTCTAGAGTCCCAATATAGCTACAAAGACAGAAATCAGAAGAAAACATGACTTTGAAAATAATGGTGAGAACTCCTGGAAATTCAATCTTTCCTTCTCTCTCTCTCCCTATCCTCTCTTCCTCTTTCTCTCCCTCTCCCAAGCTTTAAAGTCTAAAAGAACATAAGCTACTCAACTTCCATTTATGACCTATCTCCATGAAAAACTACTATGACACATCCATTCACTTAGATACTTGCAACGTGTTCTTTGCTGATTTAGTTGAAAGCCTAAGTGACAGTGACCTTGAACGAAATCTGACCTCTAGTCAGTTTGCTTTCTTCTTTGTTTTGTTGAGACAGTATTTCCCTGTAGAGCCCTGGATGTCCTGAAATTCGTTCTGTAGATCAGGCTAGTCTTGAACTCAGAGATCTGTCTGTCTCTGCCTCTTAAGTGCTGGGATTAAAGGGGGATGCATTCACTATGCCCATCTGTAGTCATCTTTGAATATAATTCAAATAGTCTATTTTGGCCCAGCTTACTGTACTTAGGAAATGAAAAAGCACAGGATGGTTGGAGGTGGGGAGTGGATGAAATTAAGGAAGTAGGCAGGAGTGAGGTCATCCCAACACTTACAAACTCCAGCGAGTATGTCTTAATTTTGGAGAGAGTGGGAAGTCATAAAATGATGTTGAGGAATGTAAAGCAAGCAGATTGGCATCTGTAAACAATCAATAGTTACAACAAGATGGGGTTTGATAAGAAAATGACTAATGACATAGGTAAGACATGGTAACCTGAATGTCTGTGGCATTTGGGACAGAGCCATGTGGAAAGAGAGGGAAAGGAAAGGGAAATACTCAGAAACATTGCACAGCTTCAGATGGGGAACCGTATGAATGACACTTTAATTGATGACATAGAACACCAGAGGGAAGCAGGGGTCTGGAGATGATGAGTTAAATTTGGAGATTATTTTGAGTTGTCACAGGGTACGTCCTACAAGCTCTATAACCAAATCTATACATGAATTTAAAAACAGAAAATGATTAAATGACCACTTTATGACTAGGTGATATCAAGTATAAAAATGAAGGTAATATGAGCATAAGAAAATACAACTTTAAGGCATGCGATTTTAAAAGGTAACAGAAGAGCAAAGCATTGTGAAACATGAAATGTGCAATGTAAAGATACAAGTTTTCAGAAATAAGGGCTATTAAGAACTCAGTTGTTGGGGCTGGAGAAAAGGGTTAGCCAGTACAGTATTTGCTGTGCAAGCATAAGTTTGATCCTCTGCCCCATGTAAAGCCAAAGCCAGGCACAGTGGAAAGCGTTTGTAATCCCAGCACCCAGAGGCAGAGACAGGAGGCTGCCAGCCAGAAGCAGTAAACCATGGCTTCTGTTAGAGACCCTGACACAACCCAAAAAGTTGGACAGCAATTGAGGAAGGTACTGACACTGACCACTGGCTTCCTATGCACATGCATCTAAATATACATGAACAAATAATACACACATACCTACAGGAAAATAAAGCCATTTAATTACTGCCATCAAAAATCCATTTTCTACCAAGGTTTCTCATGGGGATGAGCCAAGGGAGGAATGTGATATTTTGAACTACAGAATTTTCTGGAAATCCAAAATGACTTACTAGAAAATCTTCATACTATATCCTTTTTAGAATTAAATAAACCAACAAAGTTGGCTTCAGACACAGAGGGATATAAGTCACCTCAGATATTTGGACCAAATGCACAGGGAGTGTGACATAAGAATTTCTTTTCTCTGCAAAGAAAATATAAGTATGGAAAGTTTCTCTCAACACAATTGACATGCAACCTTTGTGTTCAAAATAAATGTAACTGTTCTGTTTCTTCTTCATTAGGCAATGGCTTGACTCACAGAATAGTGCATGGCCAACAGAAGCTGCCTCAGCCTTGACATCACAAGTAAACTTTAAAAAATGTAATGTAAATGCATGCACCATAGCCCAGAGTTCCCAAAAGTACATCTGCCAACACACACTATTCATTACAGTAATTACCTCTCTAAAAACTTCTAAGTTACAGTGTATCCAGTGTTTGTGTCTGTGAATTTGCATTATTTAAAGAGGCCAAATGCCATACCTGGCCACGTATGTATTTCTGCTTTGCATTCAACTTGTATATACACACCAGCAGACTGGTATCTACACAATGATTCTTTAACGTGTTGTACTTCCATATATTGGTGGGCTTTTCTAAAAGCTTTTCCAATAGCTAAGATGTTGGATACATCATTAGCATATATTTAGGACAATCAAATGAAACCCAATTTCAAATCCCACTATGAGATATAATATGGTATAGCTTATATGTCACTGTTCTTTCATCACAACTTTTCAATCAGTGGGTATTTACATTTTCATCATGTGATACAGTTTAAACGTCCCTGAGTTTCCTTCTGCTACACAACACAACACACACACACACACACACACACACACACACACACACACACAGATTTGCTTACAGAAAAGCAAATACTATCCCTTCTGTAGGAGACTGAAGTGGTTGGGAGTCCCTGAATGATTCTATTTGAACTACAATATAATGTGCCTAAAGGAATCTTTTCGTTCATTTTTAAATACCCTCCCTTTTTGCACAAGGACATAACAGAGACTAACACTTGTTTACCTTTATGCTGAGAAACACCAGAACTATTTGTAAAACCTTGAATACTGCCTCCTAGTGGTAAAACACTTTCATTTGTTTTGTAAAGCTCAACAACTTTATGTGGAGGGGTCATGAAAATGAAAATTTTGGTACTGCTAAAAATTTTTTTAATGTACAGCAATAAAATTAAAAATTAAATACACAATGAGTCCAAAACCATAGGTAATAAAACACAATTGTATTTGTTTTTGGAATGCTATGGTACATAATGTAAAGTATGGCTGCCTAAATTTATAAGCCTTGAATAAAATACACAGTGAAGAATTAGAAAATTGCAGTATTTCTAAAGGTGTGAGAATATTTTTTATCTTTGCATTTTCATAAAGAAAATTTTCATGAATTTGAATTCTCTGTCTTAATGTTCTGTATTTAATGCCTTCCTTGACATGTGCAGGAATATACATTTTATTTAAAGTTCATGCAGGTCTATGAGAGTCACCAAAGATTAAACTAACATCTGCCAACACACACACTATTCATTACAGTAATTACCTGTAATGGTCACTTCTTTGGTCACTCCCATCCTGAATCCACCTCATTAAATAGGAGGCTGTGGTACGAGGGAATCCTCTGTTGCGATGCCTACTTATGTTCCACAAAGGGAACTCCAAATTTCCTACGTGGTTTGGGATCCCTACTGTTCTATTTCTGTGCTACCCTGCTTCACTGTTCTCTGCCTTGGGTAAGTTCTAAACTTTCAGTTTCATTTCCTGGTTCATGATGGTCTCTCTCCCTGCTATGACTGCACTTTGTCAAATGTCTGTGCATGGGGCCAGAGAGATGTTGAAGAGTGCTGGCTGCTTCTGCAGACCACTGGAGCTGGGTTCCCAGCACTCACAGCTACCCTGTAACTCTGGAACCCCAGCTTCAGGGGATGGCGCCTTCTTCTGTCCTCTGCAGGCACCTGCATGCACTTGTGCACACAGACACAATGAGATATATGCATACATATAAATTAAAAAACACGATTTAAAGATCTGTGCATGTTCTGGGCCCATATAAGCTGTCATTTTTCTTTGTAATGTCTTCTTTCTGCTGACCTCCAAGTAAAGACAACCCTTCCACATTCAGCACTACTCATCTCTTTGAAAAACTGTATTTTAGTTGTAGAAATATTTTATCTCTGAAAGGAACTTGAAAACACAGAGGAGAGATTCAGCAAGGATGCTAAAACACCAGAGAGGAAACCATTAGAATTTCTGGGACGGAAAGAAGCACGCAATCAAGTCAACATCATGTCAGAAAGCATCACTCACAGACAAGAGCAATGAGGAGAATGAAATTCAGGGAGGGAGGACTAAGCTGAGACAATACTACATTCAGACACGTGTAATGATAAAAACAAAAACAAACAACCAATAATTCCAAAAAGTCTGGGATACATTCAAGGGACACATTCAAAAGACAGAACTCTAAGGACCTATGAAGTGGGAGCTGAAATAAAATTAAGAGTCATAGATAATATATTCAATTAACTTAGAGAAGAAATTTCTCTAATCTTAGAATAAGAAACCAACATATAAACACAAAAGGCCATTAAAACCCAAACAGATGTGACCAGAGAAATTCTCCACAACATATCATAATATCATAACCATCAAGCAAAGACTAAAAGCTGAGAGGAAAGAAGTTCCTCACAGAAAACCTCAAAGGAATACTATATACATAGGAAAAACAAAGTCTTTTCCATAGAAAACAGGAGAGAATATATTCCATGAGTGATCAAAAAGAGTTGAAAGGAAGTAATCAGGTACAACACAGCAAACCAGAAAATCCCTAATACTAACAGAGAAGGAAGACCAAAAATACCAATAGTCTAACCAACCAGAAAATCAACCAATAAAGTCATAGGAAATAACCTCAGGTGCAATTGATCTCAATTAAACAATAAAAAAGGAATAACTGATGGAATTAATAAAACAAGGTCCATTTATTGTCTCCAACAAACACACTTAACCAGAAAAAACAAAATTCACAAAACAAAAACAGAGTCAAAAGGTGAAAATCAACATACCAAGCAAATAGAAATTGTGTACATGCTATGTAGCAATTTTTGTACCTGATAAGGTAGATTTCAGATCAAAACTGGCTTGAAGAGATAAAAGGACCACCACATATTAACAAAGGAACAGCTCCTCAGGGAGATATAACAACTGGAAATATTATTTGGTGAGTATCAGGACTACACATTTCATAAGACAAACACTGAAAGGCATAGCACGTCACACAGATTCTGACACAATAATGATGATAGACGTTGATATGGCATTCTCAGATTCAGATGGGGTTCTCCAATATAAAACTGGTAAAGAAACTTCAGAGCTAAATTATATTAATTATATTATAGATCAACTGGAATTAAGTAGTGTCCATCCGACAGATAGTGAACACACTCAGTAGAACAAGAATTGAACACTCTCTAAAACTTACCATAAAGCAAACCTTAGCAAATACAAAAACAAAAGAAGAAATAAATGAGGAAAGAAAGAAATCATTCCTTGTATCTTATAAGACCACAGTGCAATAGAATGAAAAATCATCAAGAGAAATTCAGAAACCAGACAAATGCTTGTGAGTCATGGGGAAAAAAATCTTGGAGAAATGTAAAAACATTCCTAGGATCAAATGCAAAATGGTAGCACCATCTATCAGACCCTCTATGATACTGCCAAGGGCTTCCTAAGAAGAAAGTTCATAATGACTTACCAAAAATAAATCCAGGAAATGAACTATTTGAACAGGCAGATGATGAGCAAAAGATTGAAGTGCTACTTGAGTTGCCCCCTCAGGAAAGCCCAGGACCACATGGATTCACTGCTAAATTCTGCCAGGAAGATCTAGCATCAACAGCATTGCAAGCCTTCCCACGAGAGAAAGAGCAGGGGCACTACCAAACTCTTCCTAAGGATCAAAGACCCTAACCAGAAATTCTGATACTACTAGAGGAAAACATTTAGATGAATAAGCATACACAAGAAATTTTTAATTAGGACTCTAATGGCACAAACATTTGCAAATGGATTACATAAAACAACAAAGCTTTTGCACAGTAAAGGGAACTATCAGCAGGAGATCAAGCCACTTACAGAGTCATGCAGAATCTTTGCCAGATATATTTCAACGAGGGGCTTAGGACCTAGAACATATAAAAACCTTCAAAACTAAACAATAAAACTGTCTCCGATAAATGACCTCATGAAATGGACAGATGGTTCTCACAAGAACTGCAAATGTCCAGATCTATACTGAAAATGCATCCAACACCTTTAGTAGTTAAAACTACTTTAAGGTTCTACCTAGCAGTAGTCAGAATGGCTATTACCAAGAGAAAAGAAAGAGGGAGCTGGAGCAATGCTCAGTGGCTTAGAGCACTGGCTGCTCTTCCAGATGGTCTGAGTTTGATTCCCAACACTCTTTTTCTCTGTAAGTAAGAGTGTAAACGGGAGGGACCAGCAGTTATAGAAATAAGCATGGAGGCTTCAAAAAATAAATAGTGATGGAGACATGTTGAGAAGATCTGAGGAAGAGTTGGAGGTGAAATGAAGGGCAGTTATGATCATATTTCACCATGTATGTATACATGAACTATTACCAAAAGAATATATTTTAAAAACAAAACAAAGACAGAATAGCCTCATGACCCAACAATTCTCCTCCTGTGCATATACCCAAGACTCTATATCCTGCCACAAAGACACTTAAACCTGCACATTTATTGATATTCTAATCACAACAGCAAGGAATTGAAATTAGCCTAGAGGTCCATCAGCAAATGAATGAATAACAAAAATACAGCACATACAAAATTTTATTTAGCCATAATGAAATTATCAACTCTATAGAAAAATTGATGGATCTGGAATTATTATGTTGAACAAAATCATCCAGACCCAGAATAACAAACATTGTACATTCTCTCTCATAGATGAATCTGAAACCTGAATGTTTATGTGTACATACACATATACGTATATGTACATATGTTTGTATGTGGGTGTAAGGGTGCATATAGGTGTTAAACCTAGAAAGGGAACATGAGGGAGAAGAAGGCTGAACAAGGAAGGGGTGACAGAATACAGGGAAGAAGGGTTACTGGGAGTGGAAGGTTACATAAGGGGGAAGGAAAGAAGGGAGGACCAGTAAGACACGGTACTTGAAAATGCTGTAATAAAACCTACTCTTTTGTAAAACAACTAAAATATATATTAAAAGGAAGTGTTTATCTCTCCTACTGCATTTGACTCAAATGGAAAGGTTGTCTTTATTTTGATTCATTGGGCTAAGCCTCATACCTAAGACAAAAGTTGGCATCTAACAAATACAGAACTGGACAGACCTGATCTTGATTTATAGATAAATAAACTTGAGGAATAGCATCATATTGATTCTCTCGTCAGTCGCTATAAGAATTAGACCAAGATCATCTGGATATGGGTAACAGTGAATGTATACCCTAAAGATGAATTATCTTTTGTAATCTTCTTGGTCTTATGTAAATCCAAAAGCTAAAATTTTCTTTTGCAAGCAGTGTGGAAAGGATACATGAAACAGCAATGCAAACTTGCAGTCAAGAACCTGTAAAAGACACAGAAATAAAACATGAGCTCCTACCTAGCTTCTTAGAACATCAAGGTAGGCATCATAAAGGGCATTATAAACTAAAAACATTGTGGGATGGGGGCGTTGGTGAGGGAAATGGGAGGACAGGAGGCAGAGGGAACTGGGAATGGTGTGTAAAATAAGATTGTTTTTCCTTTAAATAAAAATCAATTAAAATAGTATGGCAAAAAAAAAAACCATACGGATTGAGTTAAACTACCGAAAATTGAGTATGTGCTAAAGGGTCAGCAGTGCGTCATTGCCATGAAATTGTTTCATAGAAGTCTAAAGGGCTCCTTTTTGTAAGCAACGTTTAATGGAAGCACCAACACATTCATTTTTGTTTTGTCAGCACCTGTTTTTGCTCGGCAGTGGCAGAGTTGACTGGATGAGACAGATACCGCGTGCTCTGCACAGCACAAAAGATTTATTGAGTCAGAGAGAAGATGACTCAGTGGGTAAAGGCTCTTGTCATCAGCCTAAATAACCTAAGCTGGATCTCTGGAAGCTATAGGCAGTAGAAGAGAACTTACTACTGAAAGTTGTCCTCTGCCTCCACGCGTATACTATAGTATGGGCACTCGTGTCTGTGACATATGTGCACATGCACACACACACACACACACACACTACAAAATATAATTTTTAAAAATTTGCTATCTATCCTTTTATATGGCAGTTAGAAAGTTAGTTTATTTATTTGTAGATTTCTAATTCTATAATTTAGAATCTTTATGTAAACTTTTTATCACACTTTTCATTATTTAAAACAATTTGAAATATATTTTTATTATATTTCTCCCCTATCCCAAGTCCCTTCAGATACTCTTTCCCTTCCCACACATCCAAATCAAAATTCTTTCTCATAAAAGAAACAGAAATCCAATATAACAACAAACCCCCCAAAACCAAGAAAACTAAATTAAACCATAGTTGTGTAGACTTATGTCTGGGTCTTCAATTCTATTCCATAGATTGACTAGACTACTTTTATGCCAATACTACTCTGTTTTTGTTACTCAAGCTTTATAGTACAGCCTGAAATCCAGAATGGTGATACATCCTGCAATGTTTTATTCTTCCGGATTGTTTTAGCTACACTGATTTTTCTTTCTCTCTCTCTCTCTCTCTCTCTCTCTCTCTCTTTGTGTGTTTGTGTGTTTCCGTATGCAGCTAAACTCTGTCTTTTCAACATCTGTGAGGGATTGTGTTAGAATCACATTCAATATGTAGATTGATTTTAGTAGTGTGGCCATTTTTACAATATTAATCCTTTTCAATAAAGCAAAAATAATGACAGGCATAAAGATGTTGTAAAAGAAAATGCATACATTAAGTTCACATCAGAGATAAAGACTTCTTTATACAAGACTTTTTTTAAAAACTAAATTACTTTAAAACTTTTAACATAAGCCTACCTAATTATTCTTCATTAACTAGGAAAAGAAATGAATATTCTTCCCTATAGAGTATCTTCCAGCAACTTTTCTATACCATTTTTGCCACTTAAAAATCAAAACTTGATTATTCTTATAGGGAGGAAGAAATAATATTAAATTTAATCGCTTTTCCAATGAAGGCAGGGGAAGGCTGGAGGGAGGAGGAGAGGGAGAGATGAGTGGGGGGGGGGGGGACACGGAGAAAGAGACTGAAGAGAGAGACACCACACCACAGGGGGGGATGTGTACCTCATTCTCTAATGCATATGAAGCCAATCTGTGTACCGAAGTTAAGGCCATCGCGAACATGGGAGAAAAACTTATCCGGATGACAGGATGTGCAGAGGTCAAGGTCTCCCTTCTGGTCCTGAATATTCTGTGGAAGAATTCCTCCTCGTTCTAGAAGAATCCTTAAAGTAAAGATTTTTCGAAAGATGGCAAGAGTTTACATTACTGATAGTGACAGCAACAGGAAACAGGAGTGTTTACTTCAGGAACACATTCCAGGAAAGACCTTGGAAAGACGGAAGCTGCTATTTACTCCACAGCAGGACGGGTCAGGAAATGGTAGATTTTGTCAGCATTTATCAGCAAAGCTCAAATATGAGCTGTGCAGTGATCCACACTGGCCTTCAGACATGTGTTGGTGTCGGTATGGTGTGAGGAGAATTAAATGCTTTCTTGGGAAGGAGAACATTGGTGTACTCACTTGATTCAGACAGGGTACACTTTTAATCATCTAATCTTCCTGTCTCTCTCTTTTCCTATTTACTATACTTTTCACAGAAAACTTCCTTCATAAATATTCTGATATAAAATTAGTGACTCTTATTTCACAAGCTACATTTAAGAATCAGCTGTGATTGAATCCTTTCTACTGGTGTGTTAAGTGAGGAGGGGCCTGGGTGTGGTTTTGCTGACTGGAATAGAAACAATTCAGATCAGACATCAATTTCCTTTTGTAGAAAGGACAATTTTCAACAGAGATTAAGAAGCACATTCATATATTCAAAATGCAGAGGATCACAAATACTTACAAATTGTTGTATTTGTATTACCTAATATTTACAAGAAATGTTTCCTAGTTAATTAGACAATAAGAATACTTTCAAAATGTTAATTTTCTGTCATTTCTATTTCTTAGGAGAATTAGCCTAAGCAATGGATGTGAAGTAAAGTACATGTCAGCTATTCTATACAGAGTTTAAGTAGTTTTCTGTAGAGATCAGCTTGCAATTTACTTGGAAATCAATAAACTGTAAGTCACGGTATTATCTGTGATACTAATGGAAGTGAGAATACACACCTTACTTAAAATGGTTTTTCCCAAGCATGTCAGCTCTTTAACTATTCACTACCTGAATTGTTGTGGCGAGTTATTCATTGTTCTCGAAAGTGATTTACATCTCAGAAACAATAAGCAATAACCAAACTTGTGGCCCGACATTGAAATCACACACCTGGTGGCTTTCCGGATATCAACATAGGGATTCAGCGAGTCCAACTGCCGCACACACGAAGGATGAAGATTATGAAACGAGGTTGCCGATTCTCTGGGAAGAGTAAAACAGCAAGGTCCCACGGAAGGTCCCAGAACAACAATAATGTCTTCCAAATTACAGCCATATTCTGCTGTCATAGCATTAACAGTAGCCATAGCTACACCCAACAAAGTACCTTTCCAGCCTGGAAAATGGGAAGAAAGGAAGGCAGAAGAAGTTAAAAGTGTAGACTTTCAACTATGTCTCTGTGAAAAATGAGCAGCTACGGTGTGTGTATTCAAAGTCTCGGTGTAGTAGATGAGCTACAAAAGCAATGACTCCATTACAGTGCTGTCATTAACATTAGATGCACTATACAAAGCACAGGACAGAACCGACAGTTAACGGGAGTTTCTTTTGAAAAATGGTATTGACGTTTAGCCTGCTTAGGAGTAATGTCCTTTCATTCTTTTCTCCCTCTTTCCTATTAACCAGGGTAATGAACACATAAAATGCAACATTTAAGCCACTTAAGAGTGTCCAGCTGAGCATTAACATTTGCAGGGTTCCATTTCTAGGGTTCTCTCATCTTGCAAATTTGAAACTATATTCACAAATAATAATTCTCATTTTCCTATTCCTACAAGATCTTTGTTTATGAATTTCACTCTACGTACTTTATGTGAGGAGTTGAATTTGTCTTTCTGTGACTGGCTTATTGAATCAAGGTCTAGAAGGTTCCTCCATGTTGCAGCATGTGTCCAAGTTAGTAGAACACTGCATCACAGTTTGCTACTTACTCATTTGTCGCTGGACACCTCATGGGTCTTACAGATGAGGATGCTATAAACAGAGATGTGAGTTCTTTTGGACATAGAGCCAGAGCTACAATTCTAGGTCACATGACAATTTTATTTAACTTTTTAAAAAATTTGAGATAGGATCTCACTACGTAGCTGGAATCCACTGAAGATCAAGCAGGCCACTGCCTTCAGAGTGCTGGGATTAAAGTGCCACCATATCCAGAAAACCATTTTTTTAGGTTCACATCTTTTGTACCCATCATTCCTTGAGAGTTGTTTTATGGCTTAAGTAGTAGCCACTCTAATGGATGCATGAAGAGATTATGGGTCTGACGTACATTTCTTTAATTGTGAATGATGCTGATTTGTAGGAGGAAGCCTGTATGCCGCCATTAACCATGTGACTTACTAGAGGCACATACAGATGAGGTAATAAAAGAGGGGTTTACCACACCGCTAACCACACCCACTTTAGGTATGACTAAAGACGTATACGGACAGACGTAAAGACGTATATGTACGTAGGCGGTGAACTATGTCACTAGCCAGGCCCACTTTTGGGCATGGCTAGGGGGTGGTATGGGGAAAGGTATAAAAGATTGAAATACGGAAGTCTTGGTCTCTTTTTCTGGCTTTCGGTTTCCAGTTCGGCAGCAGAAAACTACTGGGCTCATCTGGGTTACTTGTTTGGTATCTTGTGAGTAATTTCTACAATAAATACTTAGTTTTACTTTCAGTAAGTGTGCCGTTTATCGTTTCAACATCACTGATTGGCTTTCCTTATGCTTCTTAGCTATTTGCAAATCATTTTTAGGGAAAAATTCCATTCCTTAATTTCTGACCTTCCTACCTCTACCTCCTGAGTGCTGAGACAATAGGTGTGTGCCACTACACCTGGTATGAATGCTGCTATTGAACAGTGCTATCCATGCCAAGTATGCATTCTACCAATACAATTCCATCCCCAATCCCTTTACCCATTCTTAAATCCAGCTATTGTTTTACTATAGAATTGCAGGTGTTGTTTTTAGCGATTAACCCCTTTTTAGATAGAATGGTTTGCAAATAATTCCTGCCATTGTGTGGGTTTCCTTCCTACTCCACTGATCATACTTTAATGCATAAGCATTTTTAAGTGAAGTTCAATTAATCTGTCTTTAAATTTGTCTGCTTCCCAATTCTTGAATACCTAAAAGCTATAATGACTAATCCATAGGCATGAATACTTACACAGCTGTCCCCCCTCCCCAAGAGTTTTATAATTTCGCCTCTTACAATTTAGGTCATTGATCTATTCTGCCCTATTTTTTTTAATATTGTATGGTAAGGGCCAGAATCTTTCTTTTGCTTGTGGGTGTCTGCTTTCCCCAGCTCCAAAGGTTGAAGACATCATTCTTTCCTCATGGAATATCCTGTTTGGCATCTTCACTGAAAAGCTCTCAACTACAGTTCAGGGCTTATTTGTAACTATGGGCTCTCTATTCTATTTTTTTTTCTGTATATATGTTATTTTTCATACTAGTGTTATATTGTTATATTGAAATGAGTTTTAGAATTAGAAACGGTGAAATGTCCAACTTTGCCTTGTTTCTTGTTTTGTTTTGACTCTTACTGGCATTCCTCATGCTGTTTACTCTGTGACTCCTTTCTACAACATGCCTAATGTTCCCATTCCCTGGTACCCAGACACCAAGGATGCTCAGCAGAGGCAGCCACACCCTAGAGTGTTTCGAAAAGCAGGAAGGGCTGTCCTTTGGTTAATTACAAAGACTATGATTATTATGCAACATTAAAAACTCCCAGGGCTAAAGATAATTCAATCCGTATGGCAGGATTATCTTGTCTCATACGTTAATAGAATACCTTTGCTTAGAAATACTGACAGACTTTAAAACTACAGCTTCCTGACTATCACTAGATACCATCTACTTAGGGAATTCGACTCTGAATCATCTAATTTGACAGGTATACTCCTTATATCTGTTTCTATAGTAAGATTATACAGGCCTTATCCTGTCACAAAGCAATACAATTAACAGCTTTTTAAGGCCATCAGAAAAAAATTACGAAATAGCTTGTACTGCAAATTAATGACTTACTAAACACACCTACCAGAGTGAGCAACCCCACAGACTGTTTTCACGGGATCTGCAAAGACTATAGGTATACAGTCAGCACCAAGAGCTGTGATCGTGACTCCTCTCTGGTTTGTGACTATCCCATCGTAAGATTCCGGCTCCTTCTTCCCCATCACCCACACTTCATTGGCGTGATCCGTCTAACACAAAACACAGGACAAAGATGTTTTGAAAACAAAATTCCTTATATGTGGGCTTTTCTAAAAGTATTCATTTGGGCACAATGTTGGGTAATCACGGTATGACTATCTACTTCTATAAATAATAAAATACCAATTATAACATCTCTGCAGGTGTTGCTCATAGGAAAGCAGACTCAAAAGCCCATGAACATCCCCCATTAGAGATGAGTAAATCTCTTACTTTGAGTACTTCTCACAAAAGGCGAGTTTCACTTTAGAGAAAAGTGAAAGTACCAAATCAATGATTCCCCTCTCCCAATTTTCTTAGACTCAAGTAAATCTATAATTCTTCAACTGATTTTCCTCCTCACTTAGGATCCTAGTTCTCCCTAGCGTTCACTTAAAAAATAACGGCCCAAACTTTTCCTGATCATTCATTCAGGTGCCCTTTTTCTATACTGAAAGGGTTGCATATTGTATATTCAATATATTCTCCTATATTGAAAGTGGTGGTATGCTTACTCAAAAGTAGCTGTACTTCTAGAACTGAGTTCTATCTAGGTGAGATACATATATGCACACATGAATACTTGACCTTTAGGCTACATGCATAGAGAAAATAATCACAGCATTATTCTAAAATGTTAAACGAAGCACTAGAAACAAAAGGTAAATAGCTTAAAGGTCAAATAGTTATTGACAATATTTTGGAAAACCAAAATATGTAACAAAAATTTACCTTTATTCGGTAAAACTTCTCTGCATTAAATCCTGCAGCATTGGCCAACCTCCGAAGATTTTCTTGGACAACAACTTTGGGATCCCTCCGTTTGGAACTACTGAAAAGATTGAGTGAGCTAAGAGTTGGTATGTAAGATATGCCACCTGTTCTTGTAGTAAATCCATGTATGAAGATATCTGTTGAAGGTAAGGGGTAGCGCGTAAAAAGACGGTCTACAAAAGACAAGAAAGCATAGAAAGGACAGTCTCTCCGTCAGACCCTCCCTGACCACTCCAACCTGCAGTCACTTATGTGGTTTCTAATTCTGGCAGCACGTGGCACCTCCAAGAGCTGTTACATACTGTTGTCACCTTATGGGGCTGCTGCTCTTTGAAGGGTACTTTTGTTTCACCCTCTATATACATAACAGCATATAGCTCAAACTACTTATCCAAGGAAGACTGATTTCTCTTTCTTTTGAAATTTCATCCTCTGCCCAAATGCCCAAAGGACTGAGGTTTCATTGTTTCTACATAAAAGACTGTCCAGGACAGAAAAATCTTTTTTTTTTTCTTTTAGGAGGAATGGGAGGCTTGCCTTAAAGCATGGAGCCAATTGGTTTGTTTGGGGTGGCTCTGATGAAGTCATCCCTTGATGCCACTGACCCACAAGGTCATAAAACCCCCATGTTGCAAAAGATGAGCAGTTCACAAGAGTCAACAGAAAAGGGAAAAACAGGAAGTGAGCAACTTCTGAAGCAAGCCTGGGTTTTCACTGCAGTGCAAACGACAAAGAGTGTTGAAGATACCTGGGATCAAAGGAGATCTGATAATAGTTAAGTCTCCTTTCAGAGCTGGTAGGCCTCTCAAGTACGTTTCTATTTCATTCTGGATTTCTTCCAGTTGATGAGTTGTGGGTGCATTTATTTCAGTGGCTGGTTTCAACAGGCTCTCCCTCCAAGCTACCTGAAGATCTTCAAACTCAAAATCATAAACCCCAGTGAAGAGCTGATCAATAAAAGCCTTCATGAACGATTTCCTGTGCTCGGGGACAATCACCTTAATGTGGCTTAGATTTCTTTCATCAATTTTTTGTTTAATTGTATACAACGAGGCAGCCATACTGGGATTGCTAACAGTCTCAAAGTCTCTCATGAGAAGTGAGAATCCATTTCCTGCTTCCCAGTCACAAAGACCCTGTTCATCATCCCTTTCTTGGGTGACATAACTGCAACACATTATGCAAAGGAACTTGGCCTTGGGGGCGTGGTGACAGTGAATGCCATTCAACGTCTTCAATAATGTCTGATGGCAGATTTGCTGTGAGTCCAATTTTAAACCAAAGAGATCAACCAAGACTGCTTCTGCCATTCTTCAACCATGCACTTTTCTTCAAAGATGACTTTTGTGCCAAATCAGCTGTAAAGAAATATGATCACAAATAACAGTCAGTTGTGTTAGTCTTCTTATAGATACAACAGAAATGTGTGGTAAACAAAGAAGGAAGTAATTGTGCTAACACAAAAAAGTAACCAAAATCTGGAGCCCAGGCCAGGAAAGGGATCAAGTGCTGCTTTTAAATTATAGGATGCCAACCTATCTGCTATATCATTATTCCCATCATGCCTGTCAGATTAGATCACATCTCATATGAAATGCCGAGGCCTCACCTTTAGGATGTTAAATTGAGCAGCATCAGCAAATCGTTTTTGTCTCTTTCTCTGTCTCAGTGCCTGTCTCTCTCGTTTTGTGGTTTTCGAGATAGGGTTTCTCTGCATCGCCCTGGCTGTTCCGGAACTTGCTCTGTAGACCAGGCTGGCCTCGAACTCACAGACATCCTCCTGCCTCTGCCTCCTAAGTGCTGGGACTAACAGTGTGCGCCACCACCACAAACCTCGTCTTTTAAGATCGAAGCTGACCGATAGGACAGGGTTTCCCCCACATTTGCTCAGTACTCCACGCTGATCACAAAAGCCACTGCAATTAGGATCAGGGGCCACCACTTGCTGATTCTCCGGCCCTTTTGTCTTACCAGTCCTCCCGGTCCCGGCTGGATCGCCCCTCTGGTGACCCCTTGCCCCTGAATTCCCGGCGATGCCTACCACTGCTGACCCCGGAGCCCACCTAGGCCCACCCTGACCCGCACTGCCCAGGGCACCGGCGCTGTCATTCATTCTTCCAGCTGTGCAGGGCCAGCTGGGGACCACACACAGCGCCTGTCCCGTCACCGCGGGGTCCGCCCGCCCCTGCGCCCCGGCACAGGCTGGCACACTCACCGCGGTGCCCCTTCCCGCGCTCTCCTCGGCGGCCTCGAGCTGGGGTGTGAGCGCAGCCTGGGCGAACGGACCCAGAGTCTCCGGGAGTCGCCCTCCGTCCCGCCCCACCGCGTCCGTCCCGGCCTCCAGGCGGCCTCGGCTTCCCGATCACGGGCTCGACTGTTCCCGCCACGGCCGCGGGGCGGCGCCCGGGAGCCGCCTGGAGGAGCCCCCCGGCGGGGATTCCCGCGCCGCCGCTCAGCAGTTCCGGGTCAGCGGTCGCCGTCGCCCGCGAGGCTGCCTGAGGCGGGGTCTCTGAGGCGCTGAGGCGCGCAGGGCCGCGGGCGAGCGGGCCCGTCCGGGAGGCGAGCCGAGCCGAGGGGGCGTCCTTCCCAGCGGCCCTCGGTGACTGCAGGAGGATCTGCTGACCCAGCAGTGTGGTCAGCGGTCACGTTAGCTCTTAGCGCCCTCAGTCCCGTGCTCAAGAGAGCGGACCCTGGAGACTTCTGATTTTACTTTTTGTTTAGTTTCTTAGTTTCCAGAAACAAGTGAGTTACCTCCCCCACTCACCCATTTCTGCTTGTTCTGTGCTTTCAATTGGGGTCAACATCCTTGACTTCCCCTTCACTTGTATTGACAGCAGAGATTTTTCATTGGCTCCTTAAAAAGTGTGCGCCCCCAATAGGACAGAATGCATTAATTATTAGAGTGGTAATAAGATCAAATTTCAGTATCCTTTATCCTCCAAGGACTAACTACAATATGAAATCGAGTACTCTTGTAAATGGAAATAGAGCCAACCTTAAACATAGAAGAGAATGCAGGAGAAAGCATATGTTCTGTAGACGGGGCTTTGTCTTCCTTGGTGTGACTGTGGGTGCTAAGGTTGCTTTTCCTGAATGAGAAGACTCTAGGGTATCTGGGAGTTTACAGGAGTTCTTGTAAGTGTGCACCAACCTCGACTTGACTAGAGACCAATGTAACCAGCCCACATAGGATCTACTTGTATATGTGACCACTGGGTGGTCACATTTGTATTTTCCCTGGACACTTTCAGGAAGCCTGAGTGGTAGATGATACACATCTGGTCAGACTCTCATGCCTTGGCATGAAACTTGTTTTATGTCAAGCAAAAGGAATGTTTAAACAGTTATTGTTTATGAAGCAGGCTTTGAACATTTTCCCTTGTTTTCCTGCACAATGGAGAGAGTTAAGATTCTTTCAAGCAACAGCACTGGCAGTAACAAAACTTCCCAAATAGTGAAGTTGTTAGGGAAGTTACTGTAGTGTATTTGCATACCATTTCCTCCGACATCTGGTCAGTCTGAACCTCATTTCTTAATATTCTTACTCCTTTGTCATACTGCTCAAGAGCTTCTCAATTCTGGTTGCACATCTGAACAAGTAGAACTTAAAAAATAATAATGTAGGTACCCCACACCCCAGTTGTATCCTGAATCAGAGTCTATAGGAGTCAGGCCTGGGCATGTTTTGTTCTGTTTTTTTTTTCATCTTACAGATGATTCAGATGCATAATTCATTTTGAAAAAAAAAAGAGCTGCCTTATTCTCAAGCCACCTGAGTAAAGGCTGTTCTTTCATAGGCCACATGACTGCATTCTTTACATTTACTGTTTGTTGTACTTTGAACACTCTTTTGTGAGCTTAGCTGCTCCTAGTTGCTCAATACTCTTCAAGCTTAAACATAACCTTCTTGGAGGCCTGCTTGTCTCACTATGCAGAATAGCTTCCATAGTATTTTCATATATAAGAAGTATTCTCCTAGGTACAGTCTGAACTCATAATCAACACATTGAAAAGGCTGCTTTAAACACTGAATTGTATATTTTATAAGAATAAAAGTTATGGTATGTAGGTTATACCTATGTGAAGCTCTTCAAAAGAGAACAAAGCTAAGCCAGAAAATTGTGGACAAGTGTGGCATAGTATTGTGAAATTTCTTTAATCTGGCTGCATACTCATTTGCCAATCAATTGGGAAAGTCCAGAGTCTTTTTGCACGTGATCAGCTTATTTTTCTGCATTGCATCTCTTGCATAAAGCACACAGCTACCCCTAAACACAAATGATTCCCAAATATTCTGTTTCATTAAGAGGAAAATAATTTAAAGACCCTCTTGAAACAATCTGAATGCAAACTTATTCTTTTATAGTTATCACACACCCTTTACTGTGTCTTTTGAAATTATTAAACATAGACTTCAGAGAAACAAAGACTTTGTTTCTATGCCATATAATTGGTCTGTATAATAATTAAGTTATAAAAGCATAGTATCAAGAATAGCTGGCATGAACAGGTTTGAGAACAAACAGATAATTTATGGTATTGTGTTGTAGCTCAATGGGTAGGCCCACTCACCCTAGTAGTTTCCTAACCATGACCGTTAGACACATTATGGGAATTAACCACCTAGGATTTACAAAGGGAGTAGAAAGGTAAGTTGGTTAGAAGTCAAGTGTAGATAGGCTAAAAGCATCCACTCTACTCCACTATTTTTAATTATTTGACTATGTCATAGAAACAGCATTTTGGGAATCTTTTTTTAATCACTTTTTATTTTAATTTTAAATAGCTTGTTTTACATGTCAATCCCAGTTCCTTCTCCCTCCCCTCCTCCCACACTCCCCATCCCCCCCCCCCAGCCTCCCACCCTATTGCCAATTCCTTCCACATAGGGGATACCTAGAGTCTGTCATTTCACTCCGGGTAGGGTCCAGGCACTCCCCTAAGAGTCCAGGCTGAGAGAGCATCCCTCTTTGTGCTATAGGCACACGATGGCTGTTTGTATTCCAGGGATAGACACTGATCCACAGCTCAGGGTCCCATAGGTTGCCCAGGCCTTCTCACTGACACTCACGTTTGGGGGGGTCCGGATCAGTCCCATGCTGGCCTCCCCGCTGTCGGTCTGGGGTCCAAGAGCTCTCCCCTGTTCAGATCAGCTGTCTCTGCTGGTTTTGCCAGCCCAATCTTTGCCAATTTGCTCATCACTCCTCTCTCTGTCACTGGGTTCCTTGGGTTCAGTTCAGTGCTTAGTTGTGTGTTTGCCTCTGCTTCCATCAGTCACAGGATGAAGGCTCCTGGATGGTTATAGACATCAAGTTCATTATCAGGAATGGGCATTCGAGGTGTTCTCTCCACTATTGCTTAGCTTGCCAATTGGTGTTAACCCTTTAGATCACTAGAGGTCACATTGATGCCTGATCTGTCTTCTAACCTATGATTCCCTCTTCCCCCTATTCTACCCCCACCCACTCAAACTTCCTGTTCCCCTATGACCTACTCTCTCTTCCTCTTCTCCCCCTCTCTTCTTCCCAGCTCCCACTTCCCCCCACCCCTCGCCATGTTCCCCATCCATTCAGAAGATCTTGTCTCAATCCTCTTCTCTTGGGTACTATGCATATATGCATATCTTTTAGGTTCTTTCCTGTTTCCCAGACTCTCTATCAGTGGAAGTGCAGACTGGCACTATCCTGATCCATGTCTAAAATCCATATATGAGTGAGTACATACCATGTTTGTCTTTTTGCGACTGGGTTACCTCACTCAGGATGGTTTCTTCAAGTGCTATCCATTTACCTGCGAATTTCAAGATTCCATTTTTTTTTCTGCTGAGTAATACTCCATTGTGTAAATGTACCACATTTTCTCTATCCACTCTTCAGTTGAGGGGCATCTAGGTTGCTTCCAGGTTCTGGCTATTACAAATAATGATGCTATGAACATAGTGGAGCGCCCTTGTTGTATGAATTTGCCTCATTTGGATATATGCCTAAGAGAGGAATTACTGGGTCTTGTGGTAGATTAATTCCCATTTTTCTGAGGAATCTCCATACTGATTTCCAAAGAGGCTGTACGAGTTGGCATTCCCACCAGCAGAGGAGGAGTGTTCCCCTCTCTCCACATCCTCTCCAGCATAAATTGTCTTCGGTTTTAGCCATTCTGATAGGAGTAAGATGGTATCTCAGAGTTGTTTTGATTTGCATTTCCCTGATGGCTAAGGATGTTGAGCACTTTCTTAAGTGTCTCTTGGCCATTTTAGCCTCCTCTATTGAAAATTCTCTATTTAGTTCTGTACCCCACCTTTTAATCGGATCTTTTGGTGTTTTGGAGACTTACTTCTTGAGTTCTTTGTAAATTTTGGAGATTAGCCCTCTGTCAGATGTGGGGTTAGTGAATATCTTTTCCCATTCTGTGGACTGCCTTTTTGTCTTGTTGACTGTGTCCTTTGCCTTACAGAAGCTTTTTAGTTTCAGGAGGTCCCATTTGTTAATTGTTAATCTCAGTGTTTGTGCCACTGGTGTTATGTTTAGGAAGTGGTCTCCTGTACCAACTCATTGAAGAGTATCTCCCACTTTCTCTTCTAAAAGTTTCAGTGTGGCTGGATTTATGTTGAGATCTTTGATCCATTTTGACTTAAGTTTTGTACAAGGCGATAGACATGGGTCTATCTGCAGTCTTCTGCATACCAGTACCCAGTTATGCCAGCACCATTTGTTGAAGATGCTTTCTTTTTTCCATTGTATAGTTTTAGCTAAAAGCATCCACTCTACCCCACTATTTTTAATTATTTGACTATGTCATAGAAACAGCATTTTGGGAATCTTGACTATTAAGGAAAACCCTTGGGAAGTCCATATATGTATATATCTTTATACTATATTGTAAATCTTGAGATGAGTAGAAATTTTAAGATCTGTGACCAATTTTTAAAAATTTGCATTACCTTTATTGGATGTGTGTGTGTGTGCCTGTGTTTATGTGATTCCAGCTCATACATGTGGATGTCAAATGGCGACTTGCTTGAGTCAATTCTCTTCTTCCACTGTGTGAATCTCAGGGATTGAATGCTGGCTATCAGGATTGACTGCAAGCATCTTTACCCACTGCTGAACCATCTCACTGGCCTAGACAGTTGTTTTTAAGCCATTTGAATTAAAGTGTATGGGTCTTTACAGAAAAGGCCCTGCAATCAATGCAAATTTCCTTGTTAATAGCCCTTGGTAGTTTGCTGGGGCTGCCAAAACAAATTACCACAAACTGGATGAGGTAACAAAAATTTATTTTCTATCAGTTATAGAGACCAGATAGTAAACTGAAGTGTTGCCCCTATCTTGCATCATTTGGAGGTTTTTGTCCCTCCATCTTTTTTATTGAAAAAATATGTTCAGATAATATATCTGAGCATACTTTTCTCCCCTCCTAAGTCCTCCCAGATCCTCCCTACCCACCTCACTCTACATCTCTTCTTTCTCTCTTTAACCAATGAACAAACGAAAACTCAAGAAACACACACACAGCCCATAAGAAATAAAACTGAAGGCCGAAGCATACAAGCAAAAGACCAGCAGGACAAAAACAAAACAAAACAAAAAACAAAAAAACCCAAACAAACAAACAAAAAAACAAATGTGCAAACAAAGCTATATGAGATCAAAGTCTACAAAAACAACATTGAGTTTGTTTAGTGTTGACATCTACTGCTGGGCATGGGACCTATCCTGAAGTGCGGCTTACATGCCCAGTGAGACTCCATTGGGGAAGATTAATTTTTCCTTTGCAGACAGATACCAACTGCAGATAGTTCTTGGTTAAAGGTGGAATCCCATGTGAACTTCCCCCTCAGCGTTGGGACGGGCACTAGCTTGTGTGGCACCTGCGCTGTGAGCAAGTCTAACGTATCGGGAGAAAGCCTGGAGATTTACATGAAAGACAAGATGTCTGGCTGTTTGTGCTGAGAGAATGTGTGTGTGTGTGTGTGTGTGTGTGTGTGTGTGTGTGAGAGAGAGAGAGAGAGAGAGAGAGAGAGAGAGAGAGAGAGGGAGAGAGAGAGAGAGAGAGAGAGAGAGCAGCCTTATATACAGACTTACAGCACAGTGGAAAAACCCCAAGTGTATGAGTTTGTGTTTTCATAATTAGAGGTTGATGGCAGTGGGGCAAGGCCTAGACTGTACAACAGGATGCACCTGTGATTGCTGGCTGACAAGTGACTCACAGAGACCCCATGGGGCTGGGGCCCAACAGGCTTGAAAATGTGCAGCCTTGTGCGTGCTGTTATAGTCTGTGTGAGTTTATATGTGCTTCAGTCCTGTTGTGTCTGAAAGACATTGTTTCTTTGGTGCCATCCATTCCCTCTGGATCTCGCCATCTTTCTGCTGCCTCTTCCACATAGGTCCCTGAGCACCGAGGGGAGGGTTTGATCAAGACATCGCAATATAGGAATGTGTGTTCCAATATTTTCTACTCTGCCCATTCTCCAGTGGGTCTCTGTGCTAGTTCTCATTTGCTGTAAGAAGCAGCTTCTCTGATGAGAGCTAAACAAGGTACCAACCTGTAGGAATAGCAGAACATTATTAGAAGTCATTTTATCGCTATGTTCCTTTAGCTGAACAATAGTGTTTGGTTTTCCCCTAGATCCATGGCATATCCTATCTCAGGTTCTTGGCCATCCTAGCTGTTCCATGAGATTCCATCTCATAGGGTGGGCATTAAAGCCAATCGGAGATTGATTGGTTACTCTCACATTTGTTTCACTATTATACCAGGACGTCTCTCAGGCAGATCACATTGTAGGTCACATGGTTTGTACCTGGGTTGGTGATTACCTTTGTCCTCTGGTAACACGCAGAGTGCCTTCTAGTACTAATCAGTAGAGCGGAAGCCTCTATTTCGGCACCAGCTTGACTTCTCTATGTTCACTGAGGTATGTAAGTGTTGTCTACAACGACAGGGTCTTACCATAAGCTTGTGGAGACAAACCAATAGCCCAGGCAAAAGCCTGAGATTTTTAGGGGTTTCCATGGAACCCTCTGGCTAGTGACTCAATTAATTGATGGCACTAGAGGTTTCACTAGGTGACATAAGATATCTGCTTGGGGCATTTAACCCCCATTATTTGAAGACTATATTTAATTCATATACGTATATATTTTAAGGAGCTTCTTCAGTGATATGTTTCCATTTTGACCCTCAAATGGCCTTTAGTGTGAGTTGTTCCTCTCCATCCTCCCTCCATTACCCGTCTCTTCCATACCTCTCCCCATCTACTCTCCCTATTCTGCACCCCATCACCACATCTTTCTGTAATGGTAAATTTTATTTCCCCTTCCTTGGGATATCCTCCCCTTCCCCCCAGTACCTCCACTCAGGTCAGTAGCTGACTTCTGTGGTTATAGTAACTGAAGAACGCATATGGAAAGCTTAAAAGCTAACATCCACATATAAGAGAAAACATACAGTGTTTCTTCTTTTTGATGGGGGTAGGGGTGCTGAGTTACCTTAGTCAATATGGTTTTTGGTGCCATCCATTTGCCTGAAAAATTCCTAATTTTGTTTTGTTTTATGGCCACTTTAATAACTTATTAATATTCCATTGTGTAAATGTATCACATTTTCATTATTCATTCCTTATTTACTGGGCGTCTAGGCTGTTTGCAATTTCTGACTGCTATGAATACAGCAGCAATGAACCTGGATAATCAAATATTTGTGTAGTAGGATGTAGGCTCCTATGGGTATATGCCCAGGAATGGTGTAGCTAGATATTGAGGCAGATTAATTTCCAGCTTCCTGAGGAACTGTCACATTGATTTCCATAGTGGTTGTACAACTTTGCACTCCTATCAGCAATGAATAAGTGTTCCCTTTTCCCCACATCCTCCTAGCATGAGCTGTCACCTGGTTTATTGGGCTTGGCCATTGTAACTGATGTAATATGAAATTTCAAAACAGTTTTAGTTTACATTTTCCTGATGGCTAAAGATGTTGAACATTTGCTTAAGTGTTTCTCAGTCCTTTGTATCTCATTTTGAGAAGTCTCTGATTAGTTCTGTACCCCGTTTTAAGTAGGTTACTTGTTTTCTTGATGTTCAATTTTTTAAAATTCTTTTTAAAATTTCTTTATGTATTTTTAAATATTAAATATCAGATGTGTGGTTACTAAAAGCCTTTTTCCATTCTGTAGGCTGCCACTTTACCAGAATTATAGTGTCCTTTGCCTTACAGAAGCCTTTCAGCTCCACGAGGTTCCACTTATTAATTGTTGTTCTTAGTGCCTGTGCTGTCTGTATCTTGTTCAGAAAGTCTTTTCTGTGCCCATGAGTTCAAGCCTATTCCTCACCTTCTTGTTTATCTGATACTCAGGGTATCTGGTCTTATTTTGAGGTCCTTGATCAATCTGGAGTTGTGTTTTGTTCAGGGTAATGAATATGGATCTTTTAGAATTATTTTACATGCAACCATCCATTTGTTGAAGACACTGTCTTTCCCCTAGTTTGTATTTATGGGCTCATTGTAAAAAATAGTGTGTTCATAGATGTGTGTGCTTATGTTTATGTCTTCAGGTATATCCCATTGATCAACATTTCTGTTTTTGTGCCAATAACATGCTGGTTTTATTCCTATAACTCTTTAGTACAACTTAAAATCTGGTATGGTGATGCAATCAACGATACAGTAGTATCCAAGATTGTTTTAGCTATTCTGGATTTTTGTGTCTCCATATGAAGCTATATTTTTTTAATTAATGTGAAGAATTGTGATGGAATTCTGATGGAAATTGTGGTCAATGATTGCTTTTGGTAGAGTGGTCATTTCACAGTATTACTCCTACCAACCCATAAGCACAAGAGATATTTCTATCTTCTGGTGTCATCTTCAATTTCTTTCTTCAGTGTCTTAAAGTTTTTATTTGCAAGGTTTTCACTTTCTTGGTATGGTGGTTTGAATGAAAATAGCCCTCCTAGGCTCATAGGGAGTAACACTTTTAGAAGGTGTGGCCTTGTTGGAGGAAGTGTATTATGGGGCGGGGGGACTTTGAGGTTTCAGATGCTCAATCCAGGCCAATGTCACTACATCTGCGGATTCAGATGTAGAACTCGTAGTTACTTCTCCAGTCTGACTACATGCTTGCCTTGTTTCCTGGTGTACTAATCCTCTGAACTGTAAGCCAGCCCTAATTAAATGGTTAACTTTGTAAGTGTTACTGTGGTCATGGTGTCTCTTCACAGCAATAGAAACCCTAACAAATACACCTGGTTGAAGTCATCCCAAGATATTTTACTATTTTTGAGGCTACTATGAAAGTTACTATTTTCCTGATTTCTTCTGCAGTATGTTTGTCATTTATATATAGGAAGGCTTCTGATTTATTTGTGTTAATCTTGTTTTCTGCTATTTTACTGAACATTTTAATGAGTTCTAGAAGGTTCCTGGTGGAGGTTTTAGGGTCTTTTCTATATAAAACCATGTCTTCTGCAAATGAAGATACTTTTACTTTTCTCTATCCTATTTGTATCCCCTTGATCTCCTTCAGTTGTCCTCCTGCTCTAGTTAAGGCTTCAGTTATATATATATATACATATATATATATTTACATATATATATATGTGTGTGTGTGTGTGTGTGTGTGTGTGTGTGTGTGTAGCTAAGTGATATATTGAACAGGTATGGAGAGAGAATACATTATTTTCTTGTTCCTGATTTTAGTGGAATTGTTTTGAGTTTCTCTCTATTTAGTTTAATGTTGGCTGTGGACTTGCTGTAAATCATCTTTATTATGATGAAGCATGTCACTTGTATCCCTAGTCTCTCCACAGGACTTTTATCAGGGAGGGATGTTTGATTTTTTCCCCCCAAAGGCCTTTTCTGCATCTAATGAGATGATCATGTGGTTTTTGTTTTTCAATCTGTTTTTGTGGTAGATTATGTTTATAGATTTATGTATGCTGAGCCATCCCTGTTTCATTGTGATGAAACCAACATGATCATGGGGGATGATTTTTTGATGCATTCTTTGATTCAGTTAGTAAGTATTTTGTTGAGAATTTTTGTATCTATGTTCAAAAGGTATATTGGTCTGTAATTTCCTTTGTTGGGTCTTTGTGTAGTTAGCTATCAGGTTAATAGTGCCCTCATAAAAAGAATTAGGAAATAGTTTTTCAGTTTCTGTTTTATGGAATAATTTGAGGGATACTGGTGTTAATACTTTGAAGTTCTGGTAGATTTCTAAGCTGAATCTATCTTTATAGGCTTTTTTGGTTGGGAGACTTAATTACTGCCTCTATTTTACTAGGTTTTTGTTTAAATCATTTATTTAATCTTAATATAACTTTGGTAGGTGGTGTATATCAAGAAATTAATGTGTTTCTTTTAGATTTTTGAGGTTGGTAGAATACAGGTTTTAAAGTATATTTTTATGATTGTCTGGATTTCCTTACTATCTGTTGTAATGTTCCCCATTTCAACTCTAAGTTTATTAATTTGGAATTTCAATCTGTATCATTTAGTTAATTTGGCTAAAGGCTTTTCGATTTTACAGATTTTCTCAAAGAACCAACTCTTTGTTTCATTGATTCATTGTGATTTTGTTTTTGTTGTTTGTTCATTTGTGTTTTGATGATTTCAGCTCTGAGTTTAATTATTTCTTGCTGTCTATCTTCTACTTGGGGATATATTTTCTTCTTGGTTTTCTAGAGCTTTCAGGTGTGCTGGTAAGTTACTAATATAAATCTCTTCAACTTTTTTGATGTAAACACTTAGGGCTTGGAATTTGCCTCGTATATCTGTCTCCCATAGGTTTGAGTGTGTGGTATTTTCATTAGCATTCAATTCTAAAGAGCTTTTGATTTTCTTCATGATTTCTGTCTTGACTCATTTTTTCCATTCAGTAATGATCTGGTGAATTTGTATACTTTCTGTTGTTGAGATCCAGCTTTAATCCATTGTGGTTGGATAGGATGCAGGATGTTATTTCATTTTCATTATATCGGTTGATACTTGCTTTGTATCCGAGTATGTGATTGATTTTGGAGAAAATTATATGAACTGCTGTGAAGAAAGTATATTCTTTAGTGTCTGACTGTCATGTTCTGTAGATATCTGCTATGTTCATTTGATGGTGTTATTTAACTCAAACATATTTTCTGTTTAGTTTTTATCTGGATAACCTCTCTATTGGTGATAATGGGGTATTGAATTTGTCCGCTATCATTGTGTTAGGAGGAATATGTGATTTTATCTATAGCAGTGTTTCTTTTCTGAACTTCTTTGGTTTTGAGTTTGGTGTATACCTCTTCAGGTATTTCCCCTTTGATGAGTCTGTATTGTCCTTCCATATCTCTTCTGATCAATTTTTGCTTGAAGCCTATTTTGTCAGATTTTAAAATGGCTACACCTGCTTGTTTCTTGATCCATTTCTCTGGAATGCCTTACTACATCCTTTTATCCCAAGGTAGTATATGTCCTTTGTGGCAAGGTATTTCTTGAATACAATAGAAAAATAGATCCTGTTTTCAAATATAATCTGTTAGTCTGTGTATTTTCATAGCAGAATTTGTACTATTAATATTTAATGATCAATGAACTTTGTTTATTGATTCCTGTTATTTTGCAATGATGTGGAGTTTTTCTCCTCTTTTGTCTTATTGTTCTAGGATTGTTTTTTTTTTCTTGTGTTCTTGAGTATATTTTTTTCTCAGTTGATTGTGAATAATAGTTTTGTTGAATATAGAATCTGTTCAGGTCCTTTTTGTCTTTCATATTGAGAAGCCAGGTGTTATTCTAATGGGTCTGCCTTTATATGTGGCTTGGTCTTTTTTCCCTTGCAACTTTTAATGTCCATTCTTTGTTCTGTATGGTTAGTGTTTTGATTATTGTGTATCATGGGAATTTCTTTTCTGATCCTGTCTATTTGGTGTTCTTTAGGTTGGGAAAATTTTCTTCTATGATTTTGTTAAAAATATTTTCTATGCCTTTCACCTGGGTTTTTCATCCTTCTATCCCTATTATTTGTAAATCTGATTTTGCAGAGTGTTCCAAATTTCCTGGATATTTTGTACCTGGATTTTTTTCAGATTTAACATTTTCTTGAACTGAAGTATTTATTTCTTATACCTTGTCTTCAAGACTTAAAATTCTCCCTTAATTCTGAGGCTTTTGACTGTCTAAATTTTTGATTTCCAGTGTTATTTTAGTTTGGGTTGACTCTTATTTCTTCAATAAATTCTTTCATTATTTTTTTCATTATTTCATTTAATCCTTTCTTGTGTTTTCGTGGTCTTCATAAGGGATTTATTCATATCCTCTTTAAGGTCCTTGGATATGTTCACAATTGCTATTTTGAAGTCCTTGTCTTATGCTTTAGCTTTATTGCATTTCTTTGGGCCTACTTAGTATGTTATTGGTTTCTACTAGAAGCATATTATCTTGGCTGTTCATATGTTTCTTTTAGTGGAGTCTAGGCATCAGAAGTTATAATGATTAAGGTGTTTCTAAGTTTTGACGTCTGGTCTTGTCTTTGTTGGGTGGGTGTCCTGTTCTTTGGTTGTGTTGCCCTTTCTGGATCCAAGGTAAGTGGTAGATGTGGGGTTCCTGGCAGAGAGTGCTTCTATAGTTGGTGGGGGACAGAAGGAAATGGAGATGGGCTAGCAAGAAAGGCTGAAGGTAGCTGTGGCAAATTAGGGGGATTTGACCCGCAGGAATAGTGAAGTCCCTATGGAGTGGAGTTGTAGTGGGAGGAGAGACTCCTGAAAGTAGGCTACAGAAGGAAAAAGAATAGATCTGGAAAGATAGGGACGAAACATATAGGGGATCCTGGATCTATATCAAGAGATAGGGTCTCCAGTCGAGATGAATGGAGCTGCTACAGGACTAGGAGTAAGTCTGGACAGAGAATAAGGAAGGACCAGAGGGATAGGGAAGATCATTTACCTGAGTCAGAACCTATTGTGGTCACTGGGAGTCCAAGCTAGAAACTGTTTCTGGGTATTTGTTGTTGACACAAAGGAATGTAGATGAGTTAGAAGGGAAGGCTGGGTATTGGGGAGAGCTGAGCTGGGTCCCATCAAGATGTGGAGCCCCCAGGGAGTGAAGGTAGTGTGGGAGGAGGGACATGGGCAAGCAGTTTGCTACCAGGCTGAGGGTAAGACTGGAGAGAGCATAATGAGGGACAGGAAAGATCGTGGAAATCTGTCCTTCCATCTCATGATCAGTCTAGGACAAGTGTTTAGCCATCTTCCAAGCCTCCACTATAGTAAATCTTTCAATGATTTGACTTATGAATTTCTTTTGGATGCAGTCTAGTAATACACTTCTTAAAATAGTGGATAAATGTGTACCAATTTATGTAATTCTAATGAATTATCAGTAGATGGCAGTAGATTCTTTTCTTTCTTTTTTCTTTCTTTTTTAGGTTCCACCATAGAGATAGAGAAAATAAAACAAAACTAAACTAAACCACACACACACACACACACACACAAAACAAAGCACACTTTTCTCCAATTTTTTCAAGAATAGTTGATTTAATTAAATGTTATATAAGAGTACTTCAACTGAAGTTCACTCATGATTCAGAAATAAAGATCAAGAAATACCACCATTTATTTTCTTATCATATGAGTCCAATGTTCTTCATTCGTTGTGTTATGTCATCAAATATTTGAGAGTGCAAAAAAGAGTAGAATACTATTTGCCTTCATGAAAATTGTAAGAATGAATTTTTGAATAGTCATGAAATTGGTGAATGCTTTGCTTAGCAAGTTAGTAAATCATACCACCTATGTTCAAAATGAACTCCATCTCACTGTAGAACTTAAAATGTTATCTAGCATAGTATGTAGAGAAACAATTATACCAAAAGGAGATCAAGCAAGATATTTTAAAGAAGATGGTGTCTGAATTAGAATTGACTTGAAATATTGCCTGTAATATGGGCACAATCATAACTGTCACAAGGAGCATTATTCTTTCAAAAACATGATGAAGTAGAGATAGATAGATTATGGGCCTGAACTCACAGTGGATGTGCCAAGCATTTCTAGGTCTCTACCCTTTTGAAAAAAACTCCAATTGGTTGAAAGATATAGAAAAGAAACAAATGTAAAAGATACCATTTGTGATAACTGCTATTAATCAAAATAGGGTTGGAACGTGTCAGTGAAGTGCTTGCATCCATAAAGACCTAATATGTCAGTTCCCGAAAAAAACCAGTCATAGTAGTATATGCCTTTGATATCCCACTAGGAGGCAGAGACAGGAAGGTCCCTGGGGCTTGCTGGCCAGCCAGTCCAGCCGAGCCAGTGAGTTTCAGGTTCAACAAGAGAATCTATTTCAAAACAAAAAAGTTGTAGAAAGTTATTGGGGAAGATACTCATTTGACATCTACCTACCTCTGCCTCCACCTATGTGTGTACACATGGAGAGAGAAAGAGAAAGAGGGGAGGAGGGAGCAAAGGCAGGAATCATGATAAAAGAATAGGGACAGCTGTTAGGAAGGGTTCCCTGCTAACACAGTATTTGGAAGTGGCAAGGGAAGATTGGATTCCAATATAACTTAAAGGTAACCAGTAAGTTTTACAGAAAGAATTGCAGCATCTAAAGGTAGAAGGAACCAAGATTCAGCCTTGTCCCTTGGGTGAGACAAGCAAAGCACTGGTCTTGGACATCCTACTAATGGGATATCTTTAAGGATTTACCAAAGAGCAATGAACACCAACAATGAACTCTTTATCTTTGGCAAATCTAGTTAAATTGCCCTAGCTCTACATCTTTCTGGAGTCTTCTGTAATGATAACCTAGGATTTGGATTCTGAAGAACATTGGACTTCTAATTATGGGGATATGGAAAACTATGAAAGAGTAGGTTTAGTAGTGATGCTGGAGGGGATAAAGAGGCCAAGAGTTTAATTTAAAAATTGAAATGCCCATTCATAATCCAAGGGGAGATATGAAGTAGGCAGTCGGTCTCAATGGATAGCTCAAGAAGGCTGTACAGACTAGAGATGTGGATTTAGGAACTCTCACCCTCTAGCTGGATCTCAAAGTGTTGAACTGGGTGGCATACTGTCTTAGGAGGAACAGAAAAGAGGTAGAAGACCAACCTCCAGGACAGTCTATCAGAAGCAAGGAAGATGAAAAGAACCAGCAAAAGAGGCAACCTATTGTGTTTCAGAGGAGGCACCGCACTGGGAACAAGCCAAATGAAAGGAAGATTGGTCCTTTGGATGTGAAAGCTTGGAGCACACAGATACCATGCAGAAGTGCTCTAAAAGTGGCATGGTAGATGCTTGACTCTGGTGGGCTCAAGAAGAATGAGAGGAAGGGAAGAGAATAGCAAGTATCTTGGCTATAAAAGGGTTGCTAGCTGAAAGAGATCATGTTAATGTGTGATGCTTAGATTTGGGGTAATAACTTATAACCAGATAAAGAAGGAAAGTATTTTGAGACTATGTTCAGAGTAATGTCTCTGAGGACATTACTACAGTTAGTGAATTTTATAAAAGGCAGTATTTCTGGCTTTCATTTAAAGCAAAAAGGTAAAGATAAAGATCAGTAAAGAGGTTGGAGAGTCTGCTAAAGGTGGAGCTCGAGTTCCAGGGAACAACTGTGTCAAATTATGGATTATACCAAGCTCAGTGGGGATGCATTTTCATGATAAGGAATGATTTGAAAGTCTGAAGGCTACTCCTAAAGCCTGAGTTAGGAGGGATATGGAGTGTAATGGGACCAGTGTCCAGCTTTAGGCAAATTGTACAAGTGGCACTGGTTCAGAGAGGAGACATCAGACATGCTAGGAAGATATGTTCACCTAACAGGAATTTAGAGCATGAAGTTGGGTTCCCTATTGAATCATGCAAATTGGGGTGCTGGAGCTACTGTCCTGAAATAGTTCCCCAAACACGAAAAGTGGGCGACAGTAGTGTGAGTAGAAAAGAAGAAGTTCCATGGTAAAATGTGTGCTAAGCACGCACAAGGTCCTGGGGTCAATCCCCAGCACTAGGAAAAACAAATGGTTAACAATCTAATTTGACTCTGAGGTGATATATAGAGACATGATTCTTTCCTTTAAAAAGCAGTACTCTAGCATGGTTTAGTATCAAAAATAAGAACTTTGGTACCAAATTACATTAATTCAACTCACATCACAATAGTTGACTATATAAATTCCTTGATTTGTTTGCACCTTAGTGAGCTTTTGGTAAATATCTACCCCATACAGTCTGATGAGTTCATATTTAAACTACTTAGAACACTACCAAGAACAGAATAGATGTTGTACATAAGGCTTAAAAATCTGAATTGCTTATTATCCAGCACAAGCAGGCATGACAGAAGTGCTTAGCGCTATAGTTAGTTGAAAGCATTGAGCTAAGTATAAAGTATGCATTTTCAAGGCAGGTAGGTAAAATTAAGGATGAAGTCTTTGCCCATAAAATGAAACAAATAAGCTAGAGAATGTAAGGTTTAGATACACCAATACTAATCTGAGGCAGTTCTTTGTGTGATTGAGGAATGACATAGAGCAGAGACATGAATTGAGAGTCAGGAAGACATCAGGAATGAAGGAAGGTCCAAGTGAGATTAGAAGGAAGTAACATGAAGACATAAGAAAGAATCCTAACTTCTCACGTGATTCTGACAAACTTCTAGCTAAACTTTCAGGGTTTCTTCTGCTTGTTGTAAGACATTTCTACATAGGTTCAATCTCCTCACCTTGGAAGTAATCCAATTTTGATTTTCTTTCTTTCTTTTATGTAACACATCTCAGCCATTTAAATTTTAGTTTAGAAAGCATGTATAACTCCCCCCCCGTGTGTGTGTGTGTGTGTGTGTGTGTGTGTGTGTGGTATATGTCTTAGAAAAGATGTCTTAGAGATTGCTGAACCATCACTGTGGAGGTTACCTTGCATGTGCTTGACATTTAGAATTATTTTTGTCTTGGAAAGTTTGGAATCACTTTAGTACAGGTTAGATTTACAACATCTGTAAAAATCTTGGGGTTTTGCTAACAATTAGTCAAGTGACTAGAAATTTCCTTATGCATGGAAGGTGGCAGCTTCTAATCTCAACGGTATTTGTTGGCATTGAGTCCATTTTTTCATCATAAGCACTTGTGTCATTTCCTCTGATGCTGTTTTTCCTGAAACTCAGTTCTGTCACCTTGCCACTCTGGTGTTAGTTCCATTCTTTCTCTTCCTTGTTTTTTTTTTTTTAAGGAATAGGGTCTTTATGTCTTCACCTTATCAGTTGCTCCTAAACAAAAGGTAAACAAATATGTTTTCAAACCTGCTTAGGACCTGTCCTGGTCAAAATAACACTGAACAGAAACTTTTGAATGTTCTTAGAATCATTTCTTATGTGTGCTTGTTCAAGTGTATTTCACCACAGTACTGGAAGTTCCTGCTATTAATCCATAATAATTACTCAGTGATGTCAGTTATTGCATATGCGTGTATACATATAGGATTGCTTAATAATATCTTTAATTATTACCTTCACCCTGTGAGGCTTCACAGATAAAAACAGAAGATAAAAGAAAAGACTTCCTCAAGCTCTTAACAGCTGAAAAACAGAAGAACCAAAATTTAAGTACAGTTTTTCTTTCTTTCTAAATCACTTAATTATTGTGTTTAATTATTGATACTAATAGTGAAGTCTTTAATCATTCTTGTAATGGATTTAGCAACTGTTAGGATCATGAATATTTGACAGGAAAAAAGGAATAGTGAGACATTATCTATATTGTTTTGTAGGAGTAAAGAAGGCAAACTATCCCAGGGAAAGGAGCTAATAGACAAACAATGTCAGAAGACAAAACAAGGAAGGATGAAGGCATTCCTAAAGAAGGTGAGGAAGCAACCTTAATAAATGCTGATGATCAGAAGCACTGATGAAAATGAGTGGAAGGACCATGGTGTTAAAATTGGTAGCAAGTCAGAAGAGGAGGGAGCAGTCATGTTTCATCAGGGATAGCATATACAAGGTTCATATGCTTTCTGTAATACTTAGAAAACAGGACTACACAGCTAAGAAATGCTGTGAGTATGTGGGAGAGGATCTTCCCCAGAGTAGAGCACACCAGTTGGTTATCCAACACCAAGTGGTCAGCCCTGAAAATACATATACAAATTACATTGTACATACTGAGCAGGCAGTACTTGTGAATTTAGTTTTACATATGTGCTTATATATACATATATATATACATATACCATATGTGTGTGTATATACCATATGTATGTAATACCAATTAATTATTAAAAGGCCATGAATTTGAAAAAAGAGTGAAGGACTACATGGGGGCTTGGAGGAGCTTATGAGTTATAGTTTCAAAAAATAAGTAATTAAAAAATCAGGACTACAATGAAAAATTATCAATTATAAGTGGTTTTCACTTATAATGGTAGCACTGTATTGTCACATGTGTAAGAGTTTTGGATTAAGTAATTAAAACAATAATATTTACCCTCTTCTATAAAGAACTAGTACAGCATTGAGGAAGCAACCTTGAAATGAAATTACTGTTGCCTTATTTTTGATTTTGGTTAGGGCCAGAAAGAGAGGTATCAATCTTAAATTTAGTTATTTGTAAGAAAAAGCATTGTTGTTAATGAATTTATAGGAAGAAATATGACTTTCTTCAAATGCCCACAATTAATTTTTATTAAATGCCTTATATCTTGTATATCTATGATCAAAGAAGACACATCTTCATTAACTGATGCTGTAGAGCAAGCTGCAAAGCGACAACAATCACAAACATCAGAAATAGAAAAACATAAGAAAGCTCTCTTTCATTTGCAGGTAACTAATTTCATATAAGTTTTGAAATGTCTCTAGCTTCTGCAGAAATTTTAGTGAAATGTAGCTTATGAAAAGTATCCAGGGGGTGGGGGAACAATTCAGTTGGTAAAGTGCTTAACACACAACCAAGAGAATCTGAGTTTGATGACTCATGTAACAAAGCCAAGCATGGTGGGATGTGGAGAAAGGCTGGTCCCTGTGGCTCACTGGCTAGCCAGCCTAGCCTACTTGGCAGGCTCCAAGCCAGTGAGAGACCCAGTCCCATAAAACAAGGTAGATGGTGCTTGAGGAACAACATCAGAGGCTGTCCTCTAGTTTTCACATTCATGCACATACATAATTGCATGTACACACACACACACACACACACACACACACACACACACCAGCATCAGTACCACCACCACTACCACACGCCAGCAGCAGTACCACCACTACTACCACAAAGAAAATAATAGTATTGAGAGGCTCATTTAAAATTCATATTTATTCCTTCAAGTTATTTGTTCTCCCAAAGTGGTCTATATGAATGTTTGGGGTTTTTCACACTCCCATGTAGTGCCATGGTAGCTACAATGTCTTTAAAGCTATAGTATGAGTACATAAAACCCAACTCATCACAAAGAATAATTTAAAATTCATCCTATGGTGTTTTTCCATAAAACCATAAATTGAAGTAAATTAGTAAAACCATGTAAACTCTGGAGTCTGAGTGACTGGTTGTCAATGAACACCTCAAGTAGCCTTCCTCTAAATTCTTTCCTCTTCATGATGTTCTCTCATCATTCTGCAGGGAAGATGGGAGCCATCTTGGTTTTGTGTGAGACATAACTGAGTATAATTGCACTCTATGAATGTGATTAGTGAAAGGAAACCGTGTATGTAAAGGTATTATTACATAGACCATAGAAATTAAAAGAGTAGGTTCCAGAGCTGAACTGTCTTGCTTTCACAGCCAGGTTTGCATATTTACCTCTACAATTAATTTTCCAGTGTTTTTCCCTCGTCTTTTGTAAAATGGTGAGAATAATGGAGTATGTCTGCAAGGATTTTGTGACTATTAGAGTAAATTTGTAATTACATATAAGTATCATTTTGAGGACCACAGTGGATAGCAGGACTTGATTTTGACATTTACTTAAGTATTAATGTATTCACAGATATACAATGGTAATAACTGCTTTGACATAGTATAGATGGCTTATATGTATTTCTGTAATGTTGGTCATTCCTAAAATATATTTGCAAAGTAGAATATAATACAAAGCAATGTCTTAGACTTCTATAAAGAGTTTTTATGACTTCTTTTTATAAAGCTTCAGACATTATTTATGCTGAGAGCCTATTTTTGAGTAAAAATTTTACAAAACATTGTGTTTACTCTTGCATTGTTCATCACCTGTGGGGAGGGAGACAGAAAAATCAAACAAGTAATTTCATGCCACCTGGCATCATCATTGTTAGAAGCATGAACCCCATGTAGATTTAACACAAGAGAGACTTTTCACTAAATAAGTGATCTTTCAAAGTCAAAATTTAAAGGACAGCTGGAATATTGAATACCTGGGACAAGTTTTAGAGTGAGAAGTCAGGAAGCTAATAGTCCAGAAAGTTCACAGAGGCTTGACATAGAATTGGCACATTCACAATACTGGAAGTACATTGGAAATAGCGTAGCATAGAGAAGGCTTGGAGAAATGGTGGAAGCTATTTACAGTAATAAGAGACGTGTGTTCTATTCTGAAACTGATAAGATCCAAATGGATTTTAAAGCAAAGAGTCAATAAAAAGTTTGTTAAAGAAAGAGAATTCTAGGTCCTTGAAAAGTACTTGCTACAACACCTACTTAGGACAAAAACTGAGCAAATGAGGAATGGGCAAGAATTTCCTCAGTTGAAAGGACAAGAACATCTGAGTAAGAACAACCATATGCCTGAGGAAGAAATGAAGTTTTCTTCTAGTGATTAGCAACAAAGAGCAAGGTGCTTCCCTTTATTTTCATTCCAAATGGTACCAGTAATTCAAATCAGTGCACCATGAAAGAAGAAGAAAACGCAAGTATCCAGACAGGATGAAGTAAACTTCTTAAAAAGTTAATTCCTGGCATGGTTGCCTTTAGAGAAATCCCAAAGAATCTGGAAAATGTCATTAGTATTAGTAAGAGAATTTTTAAAGTAATAGAATGCCAAGACTAATATTTTAAAAACTGTATTGTATGTATATTTATGGGAAGAGATGATCAGAAAATTTTTAAACAGCATCATTTATGATGATGCCAAAACTGTGCAGTTAATTAGAGATGAATTTGACAAATGGTTAAACAAGGCATTATGAATGAATGAGAAAAGTTAAGGAACTAAAAAATGAAAAGCTATACCATTTTCATTAATCATTAAAATGTTAGTTCTCCCAAATGTATACATAGAGTAAAAACTATCTCAAGCAAAAATCCTACCTCAATTTGTTTTGGCCAGCCGATTCTAAAATTGAATAGAGGGACAAAGAAGCTATGAATGGCCAAAGCAACTTCGAACAACAATGTTGGAATTCTTCTATGCCTGGACTACTTCCTAGCAGCATCTACAGTAAATTTTCTAAGTCTCCAAATATCAACTAGATCTAAACAGTTCAATTTATTCTGACATTGTCATTATACACATAATGATAACAAATGGGGGGTAGATAGATAAATAGATTAATAAAATTTGAAAGTCAAAATCCATCAGATTTCAAAATGTAAAGATTTGGAATTTACTGGTCTTGATTGTATCTTAATACAGTGGGACAGAAGGAAAAAAGGAAATGTGGTGGTAGCAATATATTTCTAGTTTAAGGGTGGAAATAGATGAAAGAAAACATGCTAAAGCTAGTAACAAAATAGAATGGTCTATTACATTAGTTTAGGAAAGAAAAGGTGACCTCACTGCTAGAAATGTTGTATCTATGTATATCAAGTTAACACACTATTATCATTGATAGCTTGGTTGTAGTCAACAGAACATCTGTTCCCTTTTCTTATATGTGTGTTCATAATCTCATAAACATTTATTGAGCTTCTACTTTGTAGCAGGCACTGTCTTAAGAGGAAGATAGTGATGAAGAAGGCAGACATGATTCTTGTAGTTGTAGTTCTTACTTTCTAATAGAGGAAGAAAACAATAAGATAATTAAAGGAGAGCTACAGATTGATTTGTTGCAAAGGAAATAGGATAGGGTAATATATTGAGAGTAATAGGGAGGGTGTGAGTAGTTACTTCTTGTTTTGATTTAACCAAGACTCCCCTGAGGAATAATAACAACTGAATGTAAATAGTGAGCAGCCATAGCATTTTAAACAAATTTGTTTATTATGTTTGTAGCATATTTTTACACTATGTGATTAGTTTAATAAAGAGTTGAATGGCCAATAACTAGGCAGGATTTCTGGGGAGAGAACAGAATAGAAGAGGAATCAAGGTACAGGAGGCTCAAGGGGACATGGAGGAAGCAGTATGGGTGGTACGTACCAGACACATTAATAAAAATGGGTTAATTTAAGTTATAAGAGCTAGTTGCGATATGCCTAAGCTAAAGGCCAAGCTTTCAAAATTAATAAAAAGTCTCAGTGTCATTATTTGGGAGCTGGCAGACAAAGACTTGTTGCATATTATTATTGCATGTTTTATATGGCGTGTGAATTCAGGCACCGGCATGCTACAGTGCACGAATGGCTATCAGAAGATAACTTTGTGGAGTTGCCTGTCATCTTGCAAATGGATTCATGTTTTCAGGCCAGCAAGGCAAGCACTTAACTGCTGACCTATCTTGCTGGCCTGAAGGAAGAGGATTTTATGGCAGATGGATCAACAATTTAATTAGGAGCAACTGGGTATAATGGATAAACAGGAAGGATGATGGAAAACAAGATTGTAGTAAATGAGTAGGAGAGGCAGCAAATAGGGATTAGGATTAGTGAATACATGGCTTTATAAACCACTTGCAGGGATTTAAATTGTGCCGTTAATATGACAGGACACCATGAGAGGCACTTGAGCAGGGAAGCATGCCAAATGCTTTATGTTTTAAAAAAGATTTTTCTGCTTACACATGGGACCTTGCTGGTGAAGAGGGGCAGGAATGGAAATAAGATGAGTTATAAGTAAAACTGTACTATATATGATAAAGGGACGTCAGAAATACACTTGAGGTATTTATCTATTGTTGTTTATTTATTAATTGGTGCTTGCATGGGACCCAGAGCCACATGTGTGCTACACAAATGTTCTGCCACTGAGTCATCCTGTCCATGAATTCCAGATTTTATTTTGATGTCCCAATCATGTAGTCTCGTTAACAAATAGAATGTAGAAACAAATGAAAACAGTCAGCTTTTGGCTATCCATGTGAAAAACAGTACAGTTTTCAGAGATCAGTGGAACTGTGGGAGGAGTGTGTTTGGTGTGTTTCAAGTATTTGCTGATGTGCACGTATAGTTGAGATGGCTCTGCCAGGAAAACAAGAGGAGCCTTACATAGAAGGGTTTGAAGTTAGAGGTCACTCGTTTAACACGCCTTTCTTCCAACACTTCAAATTGATTCAAAGGGAGTGACAGCAGTAGATAGAAAGACAGAAGGATGACAAGTGTCCTGCAGTTATTTAAGTGGGGCTTGATGTGGAATTGGATGAACAATTAAAAACAGAAATAAAGAAAAAGGATATAGATTAAACAAAGTATGTTTCTCAAGGTGGTCCTGTGGAAATGTCTGTGATTTCTTGCTATGTTGATATGTACGTTTGGTCTCTTTATCTGTATACACACTATGACATACTACTGTCAGTTTACAGATCCTCTAGTTGCCTTTCTCTTTTAGAATTCAGGTAATAGCTACCCACAGTTGATTAGAGTGTGCTGTGACCTCACAGATCTTACAAAGAATTCTTTAGTCTCCCTTCCATTTGATGCTATGATGCCCAGGCCCCTTGATCCCTGGATCAAGGACAATTTTGGACTACAGTTTTGTGTTTGTCAGTGTTTTTCTAACTTATAGTATGCAGTCCAGGCCAAGCCAAACTAGGTCACATTGTCTGGAACTTTCCCATTTCCCATGCTCTACTTCTCCCCTTATAAAAAAAAAAAAGAAAAGAAAGAAACCCATATAGTTCAGAGAGATTCCCAGTGTTCTCACGGTCTGAAAGCACTGCGATCTAAAGGCTCCCGCATGTGTCTTCAGAGTACCGTCATGGCTGTCTGTGGGTATGATGCTGTAGCTCGCCTAGTGCTCTCCACTTTACATTCATCATGACTGGCTAGGACCATGAGTCTGTGACTCCTGATAAGGCTCATTCTGAAGAGAAAATTCATGTTAGCTTTCTTTCGATGAACCTGTTTCTTCTGTAATTTATAATAGTTATTAATTGTTCCTATTGTGCTGGACACATTTCCACCCCTTGAGGCAGAGTTTGGTCATGTGACTAGCTAGAGTGTTAGCCCAAGTGAGTCAAGCAAAAAGCTTTAGGAAAGCTCTTACATAGTCGTACTTCCTCTTTTGTGTGTTTGCTGTCATGAGAAGGACATACCTCTGGAACTTAATACACATAATGCAAAGGCAAGATACCTCAGTCAGCCCAGTTAAATTCAGCCAGACTCATTTAAAACAGATCGTTCATTCTCTTCACCAGCTGCCTTCTGCATTCAACCTCCTCCCAATCCAAGTGGCTTCCTTTCTTCCCCCAGTTAGTCCACATTTCTGCTTCCCTTTTACATGTATTTCATTATCTTCTCTGTTTCCCACCTCTCCAGATCTCTTCTTCCTCTATCATCATCCTCTTTCTGGTTTCATTTCACACACACACTCTCTCTCACACACTCACACACGCATTCCCCATATGAGGGAAAATGTGTCTTGTCTTGCTAAGACTAGTTTATTTCACTCAATATAATGATTTCTAGTTGCATACATTTTCCTAAAAATGTCATGATTTCATTTTTCTTTATTACTACATAAAATTCTGTTGTGTATATGTACTATATTTGCTTTCTTCATTTAACTACTGAACATCTAGGCTGGTTCCACTTCATGACTTTTGAGGTTAGTGCAACTGTAAACATGAATGTTTAATTTAGATTCCTTCAGGTTTAAACCCAAGAGTAGTATAGCTCAGTCATATTGTAGCTCTATTTGCAGAAATATTTCAGAAATACATACTGATTTCTACAGTGGCTGTACAAGTTGACATTCACTTTGGCAGGGAATGCTTTGTCTTTCCCTATATCCTCCCAAGCATTTGTTTTTTGTTTTATTGATCATAACCATTATGACTAGGATAAGATGGAATCTCAAAGAAATAGTAATTTGCAGTTGGTTGATGACTAATGAAGATGGACACCTATTCAAGTATCTATTGACCATATTATTTCTTGTTTCATGTTATAAGTCCATTTATTGATTTGAACTTTTGATATTTAATGTTTGTCATTCTCTATATATCCTAAGCATTAATCATCTGTCTGATGTGGATTTGGAAAAGATTTCTCCCCATTCTATTTGTTGATGACTATTTCCTTTGCAGGGCAGAAACCTCTTAATTTCATGTAATCTCATGTCAATTCTTGGAATTATTTCCTGTGTTATTAGAAACCTAGTGAGGAAATGCCTTCTCTATGGTTATATCCTTCTGTGGGGGAATGGACGTGTGTATGTGTCAAGGAAGGGGTATATGTGTGCACGCATATTGGAAGTACATGCATGTGTGTGCATGTACATATGGAGACCAGAAGTCAATGTCCGATATCTTCCCACAGTAATTTTCCTCCTTATATTTTGAGATGGTCTCTCAACAAATGTGGAAGGCACCAACTTGGCTAAGCTGGTTGGCTGGCCAATTTCAGAGATTTGCTTATCTTACCCCAATCCTATTCCAGGGCTGTTTTCCCTGCAGAGTTCTTTTACTTTATTGGCTATGCTTATTACTTGGTATTTTAAAAACTATTGTGAATAAAATTTTGTCTTTGATATCTTTCTTGGTGCATTTGTTATAGATAAAAAGCTACTAATCTTTGTATAGTGATTTCTTTTTACCTTGCTATTTTTCTGGAAGTATTTATCATCTCTAAGGGGTTTCTGGTAGAATATTCAGGGTCTTTCAGGTATATTGGATCATTTTACTACAAATAAGGATACTCTGACTTCTCCCTTTCTAGATTGTCTCATTTTATCCCCTTCTCTTGTCTTATTGTTCTGTCTAAGACTTGGAGCACTGTGTAGAATAGGAGTACAAAGAGGGGCTGGAGAGATGGCTCTCCAGTTAACAGAACTCTGCTCTCACAGAGGACCAAAGGGCAGTCCCTAGCCCCCATATCGGGTATCTCTAAACTGCTTGTACCAGATCTAGGGTATCCATGACATCTAGCCTCTGTGGGTAATGCACCCATGTGCAAAAACTCACATAAAGGTACATATATATCTATGCATAATTAAAATTAAAAACTGTCCTAAACTTAAAAGGATTTTAAAGAATGGAAAGAGTAGGCACCCTTGATAAAGATTTTAGAACAAATTCTCTGTTTTTCTTTAGTTAATATTATGTTGGCTGTATGTTTGTCAAATATAGCCTTTACTATGTTGATGTATGTACTTTCTACTACTAATTTCTTCAGAGATTTTGTTATGAATTTTTATTATTTATTAAACTTTGACAACTGACTTGTGCCTTGACTGGTGTTATCTTATGGTTTCTTTCTTTAGCTTACTCATGTACTGAGTTACACTTACCAATTTACATATCTTAACCAGTCTTACAAGCTTGGAATGTAACCAGCTTGCTAAATACACATGATCTTAATGTAGTCTTGAATCCAGTTTGATTGAACTTTGCTGAGAGTTTTTGTATTTACATCCATCAGGGATCTTGGTCTAGGGTGTTCTGTCTTCCTTCTGTTCCCATCTGCCTTTGACACCATTGATGATGCTGGCTTTATTGAAAGCATTTGATAATGTTCTTTCCATTTTTATTTTGTGGAAGAGCTTGAGGACCATTAGTGTTAGCTCTTAAAGGCTCAGTAGAGTTTGTCACTGAATGTATCTGGATCTGGAACTTCCATTATTGGACAGTTTTTTTAAAAAAATTATTGCTGCTTTAATCTCAGTGATAATTATGGATCTGTTTAAGTTGTCTATATTTTATTTAATTTTGGTAGGTCATATATATCTAGGAATTTATCCATTTCTTTTAAATTTTCTAGTTTCTTGGAATATGGGTTTCAAAGTACTCCTTAATGATAACCTTATTTTATTGCTATATGTAGTAATTTATCATTTTTCATCTCTAATCTTGTTAATTTGTGTCATCTCTCATTTTTCCCATTGATTTATTTGTGTGAGTGTGTGTACCTACACTGGTGTGCCATTGTGGAGGCTGGAGAACAACCTGGAGGAGTCCATTCTTTCTTTTCAGTATTTGATTTCTGAGGATCAGACTCACATCAGGCTTGGAAGCAAGCACCTCTACTTGCTGAGCCATCTTGCTAGCCAATAGCATTTTCTTTTGGTTAGTTTGGCTAAGAATTTGTAAATATTATTTAGTTTTACAAAGAACCACTTTTGTAAGTTTCTTTTAAACTTTATTTAATTAGTTTATGTCATGATCTTTATTAGTTCCTGCCATCTGCTGCTTTTTAATTCTTGATTTCTCAAGGGCATTGAAGTATGTTATTTATTTCAGACAGTTTAAATTGTTTTATGTAAACATACAGTATGAACATTTCTCTTAGGACTGCCTTAGCTTTATCCCAAAAGTTCCAGTAAGTTGTGCGTTCATTTTCACTTCTGCATTAGATACTTTTCTTTGCTGTAATAAATCATCAGGTCCAGAGGCAACCTACTGAAGGAAGAGTTTATTTTGGATTAGAGTTCTAGGGGGAGAGCCCACAATGACTTCAGGAATGGCAACAAGTAAGTAGAAAAGGTAGCTGAGAAGTCTCATCTTCAACTAAAACTAGAAGCAGAGGGTGAACTGGAAGTGGGGAGATACTAGTAACTCTCAAAGCCTTTCCTCATGATGCACTTCCTTGGGTAAGGCTGTACCACCTCACTTAAAACTCCCTAAAGGGGTACCAAGTGTAAAAATGCCCTAACCTGTGGGGGACATTTATTATTCAAACAGTACAGTTCAATTCAAGGAACTTTTCACTTCTCTGGTTTCTCCAATGACTCACTCATCATTCCAAACTGTACAGTTGAATCTCCATATATTTATGTATTATTTTTATATTTTTCTATTGATTTTTAGTTTTGTTTCACTGTGACCTGATAAGATGCAGGAACTTATTTTGATTCCTTTTTGGTAAGACTTAATTTGTGCCCTAGAATGTTGGCTATTTCAGAGAAGGTTTACTGAGAAGAATGTATGTTTACTTTCTCTAGAGTGAACTATCCTCTTTTTATTAAGTCTGTTTGATTTTTGATATAATTTAACTTATATTTAACTTTAACTGTGCTATGTTTTAGTTTGGATGACCTATATAGAGAGGTTGAAAATCTCTCACTACTGCTGTAGCAATATCCATTTGACATTTTATGCCCATTATAGAGGCTTCAATGTTTCATGTATGTATACCTAAAATTATTTTATATTCATTATTCATTTTTCCTTTTATTGATATGTTGTGGTCTCCTTTATTTCTTCTGGATAATTTTGGCTCAAAGTCTACTTTATCAGGTACCAGAATAGATATGCCAACTTGCTTTCAGTTTCTGTTTGCTGGGTAGATTATCTTCCACCTTTTGACTCTCAGTCTGTGGGTGTCCTTACCAATAAAGTTTTTTTTTTCCTGAAGACAATAGAAAGTTGGGCCTAGTTTTGTTGTTGTTGTTTTTAAATCAGTTAGATAGCCCATGCCCTTTTACTGGTGAGTTGAAGTCATTTATATTTAAGGTTATTATAGACAGATGATAGACAGATGTTTACTAAGTCCCATAATTTTGTTGGTAATTTTTCTGGTTGGTTGGATGATTCTTCTGTACTTTCTCTCATATTTATATCAGAGGGTCACTAATTCATTGAGTTGCATATGATGGATTACTTTGCTTAGTCATCCCTCTTCTGAAATGTATTCTTCCCTGTGTTGTCATTATTAAGATTGTCTTTCTTCCTTTTCTTATGCAGTATTCCTTCAGATATTTTAGGAGTAATGGACTGGTGGTCATGATTTCCCTTGGTTTGTGCTTGCTTTGAAATATATTTACCTCTCAATTTGAAAAAGGCTTTGTTAGATATAACATTCTTACAAACTTCCATTTCTGTTTATTAAATTTTAGATCTACTTATGCTTTTAAGAAGGCATGTCTTGTGTATCTATTGATCTAACAAATAAAATAAAAATTGCAAACCACAGGATCAAGCATAGGTCCAAAGTCAGGATTCCAGAGTTTGTTGCTGTTCTTATTTAACATCTCTGAACTTCAGTTTTATCTTTTATATTGTAGTGATAATAATGATAACTGTTGAGGGTGTTGTCAACTCATCTGTGCCTTGCCCTCCTTCCTTCTCCTTACCTTTTTTTTTCTATTGTCTGTTGATCGTTGTGTTTTCTGTGTAAACTCAAGTGTCATAGCAGGATCACATGGCAGTTCTATTTTACATTCTGAGGAGCACTCAAAGTGATTCTGATAGTGACTGAACTTACCTGCATTCCCACCACCAGCATAGCGGTGTTCCCGGCCCTCCATCTTCTAGCTGCAGCACTTGGGAAAGTGAACCCAGCATCTCACCTGGGCAGCACAGTAGACCTGACCCTTTTAGAGGTGTGGGCGAGCCAGCATGAATTTGTGAGCATGAGAGAGCTGTCATAAGAGGAGGAGAGCTGTCCCTGCACTCCATCAGCTGCAGCACTCGGGAGAGAGGCTCATACAGCTCTCTGGGATAACATATAAGAGCTGGCCCTGAAGGTGTAGGTCTGGAAAACTGACCCTGAGGATGTGAAAGCTGGAGAACTGTCCCTGTCCCTTGTTCATCAAGGGGTGAACTACTCAGGGCAATGCTGGAGAACTCACCCTGGTGGTGAAGACAGGGGAGAGCTGACCAGCCCTGCACCTTTCAGGCCAGGAACCAGGCTTCTGTGTGGGCCCACCCCAACATCTATCCCATCTGTGATCTGCTGGCACATGGGGGTGGCGATGGGTGTGGGGTTGGTTCTGCAAACCCAGGGCTGTAAGTTCCCCATGACACAGGGCAGCATGAGTCCCAGTGAGGACCCAATGTTAATGGTGTGGCAGAGACGAAGGGCCTGGACCCAGACCAATGATTCTTTTCGATGAATTCCTGCATGTAAAAACATGTAGATAAAGGGGTTTCTGTGTGACTCACTGTGTGGCTGCTGCTTCCATGATGAGATTATTCCCCTCCCCCTCTTATTTTCCTTTTTTTCTCTTAAATTTTGTTTTATTCTCTGAGGGAGGGAGATGGGTGGGAACGGGAGGCATAATGTGAAAAACACAAAGAATAAATAAAAAGGAAGTCCAAAACAAAAAAGAAGCTGACAAAAAATGTTCTCCTTTAGCCAGAAGCAGGTATGCTTAGTTTCACACGGGACAATTTAGTTTTCCCTTTTCAGAAAGACCAAGAGAAGGAACTCGGTGACTACATGGCCTTTGTTTAATAGGGCTTAATGTGTATGTCCCCTAAAAGCCACTTAACAGAGAAGTACAGCAACCCCCACACATAGGAGCAAACATGACCAAAGTCAGCTCCCTGCTCTCAACCATATCCATCATCTAGCAACACCAGCATCCGCCAGGCATGTCCATGATGAATAACACTGTATTATATGTCACTGAGGCTTTGTGCTGTGACAATTGATAACTGATACAAATAGTAATAGGTTAAGGATGAAGGAAGCAAAATCTGATTTGGTGGCATGATGAATTTGAGGTAGGACATGATTAATTTGAAGTGGCCCATGGCAATTGGGTATAGAACTCAATAACCACGTATAGTCTGTGAACCATCAGCAGAACATAGAAAAGATCGACCTATTTATGTAATTACTCAATACACACATATAGAATGACAAGAAGAAATACGATGACTGAATGCTGAGGAAATCATATATTTGAAGGAGTTGTTGAGACTGAGAAGAAATAACTAAGGGGATCCAAAGAAAACTAGGTTTCAACAAGGATGTATGAGTAAGCAATGACTGATGCCCCAGGAAAGCAAAATAGATACCTTTATATTAATTTTTCAAGTAAAGAAAGTGAGATTTGGGTGGGGTATTTAAGCTTCTTTGTGATCATAGAGATTGGTAAAAAACAGTAAAGGCACTAGAATCTAGTCTTTAGGTTACTTAACCCTGGGCTATATAAATTTTACCATACTGTCTTATTTGAATGAGTACTTCTGGTACCTATAAATGTATTTTTTTTGTTTTTTACGAGACAGGGTTTCTCTGTATTGTTTCGGGGGCTATCGGTCCAGCCCGGCCTCGAACTCACAGAGATCCGCCTGCCTCTGCCTCCCGAGTGCTGGGATTAAAGGCGTGCGCCACCACCGCCCGGCATAAATGTATTTTTAAAATGTCCAAATATCTCCTTTATGCATAAGATGGTAAATTATATAAATATAAGACTTGAGAATTAGATGAGCAAGTAATAAATATACAACTCTGGGACTCTTCTACAATTCCAAAATAAGTGTATATTATTATTGCATGTCTCCTATTATGAATCATTTTTCCTATATCTTATAAATGTATTTTATGTTGTGACTTCTTATGTGAATTACAAATTAAAATAATGACTTTCCTCTCTTCTTAATACAATGAATTAATCATTAGTGATATTTATGAAATACATTGCAGATTGAGCTTCATGATCTTGAAAAACAAATTGCAGCTACTGCTGCAGAAGCTAAAGAAATAGAGAGACAAATGCGTCAGCAAGATGTTGCCATGGAGAATTCCGAACTTCAGTGTGGACTCTTGGAAGCTCAAATCAAGTCCTTATATTCAGAAAGTGTAAAGCTTAAATTTGATACAGAAACAGCCCAAGAAAACTTTGAGGAACAAATGATAAAATATAATGCATATTATGCAAAAATAAAATCCTACAAAGATAGTTTAGGAGAGATAGAAAGCAAATGCTCATTTATGACTGAACTCTGTGAAAAACGAGATCTCATCAAAAACCTAAAGGCGATGAAAGAAGATCTTATGGAAAGTCTCCAAAATCCACAAGGAAAATATGCGACACAAATACAGGTTTGCAGTGTTACTTATTAAAGCCTTTTCTGGTTTTTGTAAGTAATATAGCAAATAATGGTTAAATTCATTTAATACCTATAGTTCTACGTTCAGAAACTGTTTTCACAATTTTAAATCTTAAGTACATATAGCAATCAGATATACAAGTTAAATAAGAGTTCCCCAAATGTGCAGATGCCTAAAGGAGATATAGATCATCTGTGACCGTGTGTGTGTGTGTGTGTTGTGTGTGTGTGTGTGTGTGTGTGTGTGTGTGTGTGTGTGTGTGTGTGTGTGTGGTCAAAATCACAGTGGACAATCAATCCATTTGCTGCAGAAAGTGTGATTCATGAAATAAAAAAGAAAGTGTAATTCATAAAAAATGTTTAGCCTCTGGCTTCTATTCTGATGAATCTAGCTCAAATCAATTCATGTGATTAATGTTATTATGCAAACAAGCTGAATTCATGATTGCACATTGGGCATCTTTGTATTCCTCTTACTAAAACCATAGAGGACACCAACTTAAAATATCTGCCACTCCTTGCTGGAGAATTAAAAAGTATCCTTTGCACTGTTGTCAGGGAATTATCTACAGAACTACTACTTTCCTTTGTGTCTTATTTTGTTTTCAAACCTAGGTTTGTTTTGTGTAAATAATGGTTTTTCATTTGTATGCCTATATAAGTAAAGTTTTATACTGTTTTCCAAATTTAAATTTTTATTAGGCTAGCTTTCATAAATTATGATAGCACTGAAAGTCTTGGACTTCTTTTCACCATTTGGTTTTTGACTTGTATATTTTAAATTTTACAAATATCCAGGAAGACATTTCAGAGCTAGTGAATAAAATTATGACAGCAAAACATTCAGTCATTGAGAAAACATATTTTATTGAAGAAGAGAAAAAGAAACATGAAAAACTAAGAAAAGAAATAGAGGTAAGTTTTAATTATGTATATTTAAATATTTTGTGAGACTATGTCTTAAGTTTATGCTATATTTATATTTCCATAATTTACTTTTGGTTTTCAAAACAGCTTTGGAACAAGAAAGAACTTGAAAGATAAGCCATTAATATATAACAAGAGATAGTACTTCTTTCAAATATGTGAAAGTATTAGAACAAAGCCAGTAGTCACAGCAAATAAGGTCTATACCAGGTATGACACTTGCCTATAATCCTAGCACTTGGAAGGACAGAGTTTGAAGCCAGCCTGGTCTACAAAGTAATACCATGTCAAAAAAGATATTTGCCTTCGAATTCTCTGGAATTCTTCCAGGTCTCAGTCTACCAACTAGTTGGTAATTAATGACTAGATAGCAAAGGCTTAGGTAGTCAAAAAGGGTGACCATTCTAGACATTGGAATCTTGAAAATAGAGCAAAGGGCAGTAGAAAACATTGCTGTTCTAAATTTCTAGATTTCACATTTGTAACTCTGAAGAGTAAGTTCTTGCCCACCATCCCAGAAGGAAAATGAAAGGGAAACTAATTTCTTAAGATGTTGGTGTCAACCTAGACACTTGCGGTTATTGTTTGTATGAAAGGAGAACAAGTATGGAAGAGAATGCTGTTAATGGCAAATAAAAATCATTTTCACATTTGACAACAATAATTTAACATGATTTTGAAAACATCTAAATAATTTTAAGATGAAAGCCTTTACCTTTACATATTTTCAGTAAAAACGAAAAAACTATGATTTTTATCTTATAGTTCAGTAGGGATTCAAATTAGATTAGGCATTTCATTTATAAGTTTGTTCTTTTATACAAAAATGTTCAGAGCAGTAAGGTAGTATATAACTGGTATGAAAATGGACAAATGATTAATGAAACAGAAAAGATCTAGAAGTAATTCCCATGCATGAATGGCATAAACAAAATAAGCTAAACTGTGCCAGTGAGATGGTTCATAAGGTAGGGTGCTTGCTGCCAAGACCAATAGCCTAAATACCATCCAATGAAGGAAGGACAGACGTTGCTAGAACAGGTTATCCTCTGACCTCCATGCATGTGCCATTGTGACATGCACTTACCCCCACACACATGCATCACAGCATACAACATCAGCCCATACCCCCCCACAAATAAATGTTAAACTATATAGAGATGCTAGGTTGAATTCTCATCTTATACTACCTATGCTTATATTCTCTTAAAAGCATACAAGAAATGCAAGAGAAAATTTAACTCTGTGTTAAAGAAACATTTTTAAAAACAAAATACCTATATAAACTTTATGATTAAATATTTTTGATTTCCTATAATAAAGAAGACAAACTCAGCTCTTAAAAATATTTGTAAGAATACAGGGAAACCCTGTCTCAAAAAACCAAAAAAAATTTGTAAGACATATAAAAGAGAGAAAAAGGTTAACAAAACAGAATGTGACATGGAAATACTTACTTACTTAAGCCTGTGTATCTAAACAACAATAAATCAGTGAACAAAAATAAAAAATCACTTAAATAAATTTTCTGTATTTTCTTTTTAAACAATATTACAGTTTTATTTATTTTTTTAACATTTAAAAAATTTTTAAATAGCTTGTTTTACATGTGAATCCCAGTTCCCTCTCCCTCCCCTCCTCCCGCACCCCCCCACCACTCCCCCCATCCTCCCACCCTATTGCCAATTCATTCCGCATAGGGGATATCTAGAGTCTATCATTTCATTCAGGGTAGGGTCCAGGCACTTCCCTAAGAGTCCAGGCAGAGAGAGCAACCCTCTTTGTGTTATGGACACACGATGTCTGTTAGTATTCCAGGGATAAACACTGATCCACTGCTCAGGACCCCATAGGTAGCCCAGGCCTCCTCATTGACTCTCACATTCAGAGGGTCTGGATCGGTCCCATGCTGGCTTCCCAGCTGTCGGTCTGGGGTCCAAGAGCTCTCCCCTGTTCAGATCAGCTGTCTCTGCTGGTTTTGCCAGCCCATTCTTTGCCAATTTGCTCTTTGCTCCTCTCTCTCTGTCGCTGGGTTCCTTGGGTTCTGTTCAGTATTTAACTGTGGGTGTTTGCCTCTGCTTCTATCAGTCACTGGATGACGGCTCCAGGATGCTTATAGACATCAAGTTCACTATCAGGAATGGGCATTCGAGGTGGTCTCTACACTATTGCTTAGCTTGCCAGTTGGTGTCATCCGTTTAGATCACTAGAGGTCACAATGGTGCATGGTCTGTCTTCTAACCTATGATTCCCTCTTCCCCCTATCCAACCCCCCCAGTCGACCTTCCTGGTCCTCCACGACCTACTCTCTCTTCCACTTCTCCCCCTCTCTATTTCCCAGGTTCCCCTCCACCTCATCCCTCGCTGGCTGTGTTCCCCATTTGTTCAGAGGATCTTGCCTCATTTCTCTTCTCTTGGGTACCATGTATATCTTTTAGGTTCTTTCCTGTTTGCCAGACTCTCTGTTGTCAGTGGAAGTGCAGACTGGCACTCTCCTGATCCATGTCTAAAATCCATATATGAGTGAGTACATACCATGTTTGTCTTTTTGTGACTGGGTTACCTCACCCAGAATGGTTTCTTCCAGTGCTATCCATTTACCTGCGAATTTCAAGATTCCATTGTTTTTTCCTGCTGAGTAATACTCCATTGTGTAAATGTACCACATTTTCTCTATCCACTGTTCAGTTGAGGGGCATCTAGGTTGCTTCCAGGTTCTGGCTATTACAAGTAATGCTGCTATGAACATAGTGGAGCAGATGCCCTTGTTGTATGAATTTGCCTCCTTTGGATATATGCCTAAGAGTGGAATTGCTGGGTCTTGTGGTAGATTGATTTCCATTTTCCTGAGGAATCTCCATACTGCTTTCCAAAGTGGCTGTACGAGTTGGCACTCCCACCAGCAGTGGAGGAGTGTTCCCCTCTCTCCACATCTTCTCCAGCATAAATTGTCTTTGGTGTTTTTGATTTTAGCCATTCTGACAGGAGTAAGATGGTATCTCAGAGTTGTTTAGATTTGCATTTCCCTGATGGCTAAGGATGTTGAGCACTTTCTTAAGTATCTCTTGGCCATTTTAGCCTCCTCTATTGAGAATCCTCTGTTTAGTTCTGTACCCCACCTTTTGATTGGATCCTTTGGTGTTTTGGAGACTTGCTTCTTGAGTTCTTTGTAAATTTTGGAGATTAGCCCTCTGTCAGATGTGGGGTCAGAGTTAACTCCAATACTCCTCAAAGTATTCCACACAATAGAAGCAGGAGGCTCACTGCCAAACTCTTTTTACGAGGCTACAATTACCTTGATAACCAAGCCACACAAAGACACAACTAAGAAAGAAAACTATAGACCAATTTCCCTCATGAACATCGATGCAAAAATACTGAATAAAATACTAGCAAACCGGATTCAAGAACACATCAGAAAAATCATCCACCATGATCAAGTAGGCTTCATCCCAGGAATGCAGGGATGGTTCAACATTAGAAAATCTATCAATGTAATCCACCATATAAACAAACTGCGAAAGAAAAACCACATGATCATCTCACTAGATGCTGAAAAAGCCTTTGACAAAATCCAGCACCCCTTCATGATAAAGGTCCTAGAGAGATCAGGGATAACAGGAACATACCTGAATATAATAAAAGCAATATACAGTAAACCAACAGCTAACATCAAACTCAAAGCAATTCCTCTAAAGGCTGTCCACTCTCTCCATATCTCTTCAATATGGTACTTGAAGTCCTAGCTACAGCAATAAGACAACAAAAGGAGATAAAGGGGATACAAATAGGAAAAGAAGAAGTCAAGCTTTCACTATTTGCAGATGATATGATAGTTTACATAAGTGACCCGAAAAACTCCGCAAGGGAACTCCTAGAGCTGATAAACACTTTCAGCAAAGTGGCAGGATACAGGGTAAACTCAAAAAAATCAGTGGCCCTATTATATACAGATGATGATGTAACTGAGAAAGAAATCAGAGAAACACAACCCTTTACAATAGCCATAAACAGAATCAAATATCTGGGGATAATGTTAGCCAAGGAAGTGAAAGACCTGTATATCAAGAGCTTTGAGTCTTTAAAGAAAGAAATCAAAGAGGATACCAGAAAATGGAAAGATCTCCCATGCTCTTGGATTGGAAGGGTCAACATAATAAAAATGTCAATCTTGCCAAAAGCAGTCTACAGATTCAATGCAATCCCTATCAAAATTCCGGCACAGTTCTTCACAGACCTGGAAAGAACATTAATCAACTTTATATGGAAAAAACAAAAGGCCCAAGGATAGCCAAAACAACCCTATACAATAAAGGAACTTCAGGAGGCATCACCATACCTGATTTCAAGCTCTATTATAGAGCTATAGTCTTGAAAACAGCTTGGTATTGGCACAAAAATAGGCAGGTAGACCAATGAAACCGAATTGAAAACCCTGATTTTAACCCACACACCTATGAACACTTGATTTTTGACAAATTAGCTAAAACTATACAATGGAAAAAAGAAAGCATCTTCAACAAATAGTGCTAGCATAACTGGGTACTGGTATGCAGAAGACTGCAGATAGATCCATGTACATCGCCTTGTACAAAACTTAAGTCCAAATGGATCAAAGATCTCAACATACATCCAGCCACACTGAAACTTTTAGAAGAGAAAGTGGGAGATACTCTTCAACGAGTTGGTACAGGAGACCATTGTACTGAACATAACACCAGTGGCACAGACACTGAGATCGACAATTAACAAATGGGACCTCCTGAAACTAAAAAGCTTCTGTAAGGCAAAGGACACAGTCAACAAGACAAAAAGGCAGTCCACAGAATGGGAAAAGACATTCACTGACCCCAGTTTTATTTTTAAATTATCTTGGGAATGAGGTTTCAGTGTGATTTGCTTATGGCTTTCATTTTGGTTGATGACTCTTCCTCTTCTTCCCTCCTCCCCACCTCCTCCCCACTGCACTCTTTCACCCCAGTACTCCCTTTTCACTTTGTTCTGCCATCTTCCCGTGCCCTCCATGAGAGGCTCCTTTCTCCAGCCTCATTGGCCTCTTTCTAGTTCCCTGGCTTTTACTTATATTTGCCCCCATCTTGATACAAATAATTAGCAGTTAGAGGGGAGAGTCTTCTTATGAGAGATAAGTATTTGTCACTTGGAACCTGGATTACATCACTTACTATGATGTTTTCCAATTCTATACATTTCCCCATAAATTTAATAATTTCACTTTTCTTTTTAAATTAATAAAATTCTATCGTGTGTATATACTACTTTTACACTATTCATTCATATGTTTTTGCACATCTATCTCTTTGACATTATAAAAAGAGTAGCAATAAACATGGTTGTGCAGGAATTTCTGTAATAGGATGAGCCCTTGGGCATATGCCCAGTAGTGATATATCTCGGGCGTATGGAAGTTCTATTTCTAATACTTTGAGAAGTGGTCACACCTGTCTCCATAGTGGCTGAACTAAGTTGCTTTCCCACCAGCAATGAACCTGGGCCCCTTCTCTTCCCACAGCCTCTCTAGTATTTGTTTCTTTTCTTGACTGGGGTGATCCAAAGTGTCAGAATAGTTTTAATTTGTGTTTCCATAATGACTGGCAATACTAAACATCTTAATAATACCCACTGCCATTTGTCTTTCTTCTTTTAAGAACTGTTCATTACCTCACTTGTTTTATTTCTGGAGTTTAATTTTTGCAAGAGTTTATATTTTGTGGACATCAGTCCACTGTTGGCAGGAATGGGGTGGCAGATATTGTTCCCCATTCTGAAGCTGTCCTGTTTGCTTTATAAAGCCTTTTAAATTTCATATCGTCCCATTTATTAATCTTTGGGGATATTTCTTCTGATACTGGAGTCCTACTAAGAAAACTCTTATCTGTATGTTCACCTTGAAGTGAAGTCTATTCTCTGTGTTTTCCTTTAGCAGTTTCAGCATTCCCTGTTTTAAGTTAAGGTCTTTGATTCAGTTTGAATTGATATTTATGTAGGGAGAGATATGGATCTAATTTCATCCTTCTGAAGGTGGATATCCAGTTTTTCTAGTACCATTTAACAAGATAATACTGACAACTAAAGCTGTAATTGGGTTTATTTAGCCACAAAGTAACCATTATTATGGTTGGAAAGATGAAAAGCACATGAATTTTATTACATCCTTTATATGACTACAAATTGCTGAAAACAACTTGGAAACATATTTGATACTATGTAACAAGTTCTTACAGTAACATATTCTTAGGTGACATTGTTAAAGAGAAAGTATACACATTTTAAATGTTTGATTTGATTAATTTTGATTAATATCCACACACATCAGTACTGTCTCTTGATCAAGACCTTGAACTTCCCATGCATGTTTAGAAAATGCTTTTGTGTCCCTTTCACCATGTAATTGCAATTTCATAGCTGAATTTTTAAAAAAAGCTTTATTGATAAACTACTACATATAATACTATAATTTAACATTTAAAGTACTTAATCCAAAGGATTTTAGTATACTTTATGCCTGGTGTGACCACCACATAAGTTAATTTTAGACATTTCCTTCACCCTTTATCTTGAATTTTTTGTCCCCTTTTTACTTTCATTTTTGCTTTCCTCCTTCCTTCCTTCCTTCCTTCCTTCCTTCCTTCCTTCCTTCCTTCCTTCCTTCCTTCCTTCCTTCCTTCCTTCCTTCCAGGGGTTCTAAGATTCTTTCATAATTTCCTTTCTGCTAGAAAACTTCTAAATTCATTCTCATAGAATAAGCATTCTGATGCCTTCTTCACCCTGCCATTTCTTGGGAGTGTTTCTGCTGGATACAGAATTCTGAGTTGACAGTTCTTTCCACAGTGGAAATAAGCTGCATTCTTTTGGTCCCCACATGTCTAATGTGAAGTCAGTGATCATTCCCACTGTTCCTGCTTGTTTACACCTTATTTGTTGTGATGAAGTGATTCTTCCTTGTTACTTCAGGATAGTCTGGTTTTAGTTTTACTCATTGTATTTTGGTCATGTATTTGTTTAGATTTATACTTATCCTGATTTGGGGTATACTAACTTCCTTGATTTGAGTTTTTTTCACTTATTTATTTGAATTTTTTCAGTTTCATTTTGTTATCCCCATGTAAGATTATATGGCACACACATGAGGTAGAGTTTCTGTTATCTTCTTATGGACCTTTGAGACTCTATTTCTTTTGTTAATCTAATTTATCTCTTGCTCAAATTGTAAATTCTAGTGCTTTTCATCTTGATTACTTATTTTTCCCCTTATTTTCTCCAATATTGAAATCCATTGAGTTTTTTCACTTGAGTTATTTAATCTTTTGGCCTTTCAATTTCCATTTGACTTTTGAATTTTTTTCTGTTTAAATCCTTTACCAAGTATATCTTCATCTTCTCGTCTTGGTGACTTTCTGTTGCAGCGTGTGTTCTCTGACTGCTTTGAATTGCTCACCAGATACCTGTGATGTTGTCACAGAGGTGTTAGTGCATCTTGAATGTCACTTCTTACTGGGTTTGTAATCTTCTGGATGTGTTGGCCACTATGCTTTAAGACTCTACATCGTAATGGCTGCCAGGTGGCAGCTTAAGTTCATATCTTCCTGGTAGTCTCTCTCTGTCGACATCCATTGGAGAGAGGAGAGTTTCTTTTCACTGTGAACCAGATGTGGGTGTTCTGGCTGGCCCTCCAGTCCTCTGCTGCCAGCACCCTGTCCTGCACTTGACAGATGTCATACAGACCCCCGCTAAACCTGTCTATTCTTTGTTAGCCTGAGCACTGGCAAAATCCTGGCCCTGCTAGACTTCCTCTGCTTTTACCGCAACTTGAGAGCAGTATCTTCATGGTTTCCCCTCATTCCAAAGACTTAGTTTGTTACTGCTTAGAAGGCACCAAACTCAGTGCTGCACAGTTCGCCTGCTGAAACCACCCCAGCAGCTGCATTGGAGAACTTCAATATTATTAGCTGTGATACAATATGGGATTTTTAAAGTGACTCTTCTCATGTGTGGGTGGCGGAGAGACACATTTTTGTTTTGTGGTATTCATTTTGAGTAGAAGAGTTACTATCTGAGAGTATTCTGTCTTGGGAGGCTGCCGTTTTCTTCATCATCTGTCTAGAAAGAGGAGACTTCCCTTGATACTTTTCCCTTCAAGTATTTATTGGCACCTCTTGATGGCCATCTTCTCGAGAGCCGTCTCTGGAGTATTAAGGGAAATGGAAATGCGTGCCATTCCTAGGCCCTGAATTCTCCACCTGTATTTGTGTTCTTCAGGTTTTCAGAGGCGTCTGATATTTATTTTATGTTTGATATTTAGGGTTCTTAATTTTACAGGAAGAACCAGTAAAATGAAGATATTTTGTCAGAAACAGTATGGAAAATTGGTACTTTAAATGCTAAAGAATAAGAGGCCATTAATGCTAGATTTTGAGGAATTATCACTAACTTGACTTCCATTTTTAATTTTTTTATTATAAAGTTTCTTGCTCTGAAATTTAATAAGTTTTAAGTTTTATTAATAGGGCTAGCAGTACTTTGACCTTTTCAATTGTAGTTTTATTGCTTCTAATATATTAAAAATTAATCCTCAACTTTTTCACAATACCATATTCACAAATTTAAGTTAAAATTTCCACAATAATTATCAAAATGAGAAACAAATACAGTCATAGCATTGTCTTGAGAATACTACATTATTTATAAACAATTATTTTTTCTAATTGTTATAAACTGATCATTGATGTTCTGAAAAAAATCAAAAATTTTTAAAAAGATCGAATTCAAATACTGCTCCCAGTATTCAAATACTGCTTTATTAGTTATTTCTAATTGTGAGTAATATTTTATGTCTTTCCTAATTTTTTATTCATGGCTCTGGGACATTTCATAGGTCATTTTCTTTGCCTTAACTATACCATTGTTTATCATAATCTTTAATGTTTTCAAACATTTATGCATTACATATTTTAGAGTCTATTTTCCTATCCTCTAGATTTGTTACTCAAAAAATAGAAACAGTTCTAGAATTTCAATCTTTATCAGAAATAATGTTTTCAGTATTTCTAGGTCATATATTAAATGTGAAAAAGACATTTCTAAATATTTATTTATTTCTAAGTATTATTTATAATATTTCTAAATATTTATCCCTAAATTTCTTTCTTTACCACCATATTTTCTGTCTTGATATATTTTGGAAGATGGAAGCAAGAATAAACTATGAAATATTGGGAGAACCCGAACAAAAAGTTTCAACTACACAGCACTTAGTAACAGTGATTTTTTTTTTAGCTCAAAGCATAACAAGTGTTATTTGCCAAATTCAAGAAAAAACTGGAGCAGCTTAAGATGATTTAGCAATTGATGACTGTTGCAAGCAGTAGTTTATGGTAACTGACATTCTATAAAGCATTGATGGCTTACTCTTGCCTAGAGTTTGTACAGTCTGTCCTTAACATTTTAAAGGATAGGGAAAATAAGTGCACTTTCAGAGCCACTACCAACAAAGAGTATTTGGCTTGGTACAACACAGCGTTCATCTATACAACTGACAAATGCGCCCATTTATTGATGTTAAGAACAGAAACGATTACAGAGCCAGGAGCCAATCAATCCTATACAAAAACTCAGGAAAGCAAAGGAGAAAAAGTGAACTAGAGCCAATATAAGAATTACTCAGTAGGACTGCAGAGTTAGATCAGTGGTTAAGAACTCTCATACTTTTATGGAAGACCTGAGTTTGATTGCCAGCACCACATCAGTTCTCAGCTGCTGATGCTTTCAGCTCTGGGGCATCTGATACTTCTGACCTCTGCAGGCACCTGAACTCATGTACACAGAACACACACACACACACACGCTTAAAGACAATAAAGTGAATATTTAAAAACATATTCAAGTAGGTAGCATGGTAATAATTTGTTAATCTACAGAAAGTGCAAGAACAAATGTTTAGTATTAATTGGTGTATTATTTTTTGGTTCCTGGTATTTTCTGTAACCAGATGTTTCTCTCCTACCCACCAATCCCTGAATAACCACCTAGAGACTTAATATTAATTACAAAGTGTTTGACCTATTATCTCTAGCTTATTATTAACTAGCTCTCACAATTAACTCATTTCTATTGGTCTGTATTTTACCATGCAGCTCGTGGCTTGTTACCTCACATCTTGCTTCCCAGTCTCTACTTTATTGATTTTAGCTCTCAATTTGATTATTTCCTGGGTGAATTTGCTTCTTTTTGTTCTAGAGCTTTCAGTTGTTCTGTTAATTCTCTAATGTGGCAGTTCTCCAGTTTCTTCATGTGGGCACTTGGTGCTATGAATTTTCCTCTTATAACTGCTTTCAAAGTGTCCCATAGGTTTGGGTATGTTGTATCTTCATTTTCATTGACTTCTAGGAAGTCTTTGATGTGTTTCTTTACTTCTTCCTTTACTTAGTTGTGATGCAATTGAGCATTGTTCAATTTCCATGAGTTTGTAGGTTTTCTGCAATTTGTGTTTATGTTGAATTCTAATTTTAAGATGTGATGGTCCAACAAGGTAGAGGGGGTTATTCTAATTTTTTCTGTCTATTGAGGTTTGCTTTATATCCAAATATATGGTCAATTTTAGAGAAGTTTCCATGTGGTGCTGAGAAGAAGGAATATTCTTTTTTGTTTGGGTGGAATGCTCTATAGCTGTCTGTTAAACCCAATTCTGTTAGTTCCATTGTTTCTTTGTTAAGTTTCTGTCTGGTGGACCTGTCCAGTGGTGAGAGTGGGGTGTTGAAGTCTCCCACTATAAGTGTGTGATTTGAATTCTACTAACGTTTCTTTTACAAATGTGAATGCCTTTGTATTTGGGGCATATATGTTCAGATTTGAGACTTCATCCTGATGGATTTTTCCTCTGATGAATATGAAATGACCTTCTTCATCCCTTTTGATTAATTTTAGTTTGATGTCTATTTTGGTAGATATTGGATAGCTACACCCACTTCTTCTTATGTCCATTTGATTGGAAAATCTTTTCCCAACCCTTAACCTTGAGGTGTTATCTGTCTTTGAAATTGAGGTGTGTTTCTTGTATGCAGCAGAAGGATGGATTCTGTGTTCCTATCCATTCTGTTAGCCTGTGTCTTTTTATAGGTGAGTTAAGACCATTGGTATTCAGGGTTATTAATGACCATCGATTGTTGAGTCTTGTTTGCTTTGGATACACTTTTGGTGATGGTGTTGTGTGTGAGTTTTTCCCTATTTCTGACTTCTGGTAAAGTAAGATTATCTATTGCCCATGTTATTTTGAGTGTAGTTAACTTCTTTGGGTTGGAGTTTTCCTTCTAGAACTTTCTATAAGGCTGTATTTGTGGATACATATTGTGTAAATCTGGTTTTGTCATGGAATATCTTGTTTTCTCCATCTATAGTGATTGAGAGTTTTACTGGGAATGGTAGTCTGGGTCTCTTAGTGTTTGCAGAATATCTATCCAGGACCTTCTGGCTTTCAAAGTTTCCATGGAGAAGTCAGGTGTAATTCTGATATGTTTGTCTTTATATGTTACTTGGCCTTTTTCCTTTGCTGCTCTTAATATTCTTTCTTTATTCTGTATGTTTGGTGTTTTGATTATTATTTTTTCTTTTGGTCTAGTCTATTTGGTGTTCAGTAAGCTTCTTGTAGTTTCATAGGCATCTCCTTCTTCAGGTTGGGAAAGTTTTCTTCTATGGTTTTATTGAATATATTTTCTGCACTATTGAGTTGGGCTTCATTGCCTTCTTCTATACCTATTATTCTTAGGTTTGGTCTTTTCACGGTGTCCCATATTTCCTGGATATTTTGTGTTAAGGATTTGTTGGATTTAAGACTTTCTTTTGTTGATGAATCTATTTCCTCTAGTTTATCTTTAGCACCTGATATTCTGTCTTCCATCTCTTGTATTCTGTTAGTTATGCTTGCATCGATAGTTCCTGATTGTTTATTCGGTATTTCTATTTCCAGCATTCCCTCAGTTTGTGTTTTTTTTATCATCTCCATTTCAGTTTTCATGTGTTGAACTGTTTGGATTGTTTCCTTCATCTGTTTGATTGTGTTTTGGTTTGCTTTTTTTTCCATTTCTTTAGTGGATTTTCTCATATCCCTTTTGAGGGCCTCTATTTTCATGAGGTTGTTTTGAAGGTCATTCTTTTCTGTTTCATCTGTGTTGGGATATTTAGGTCTTTCTGGTGTAGAGTCTCTAGACTCTGGTGGTGTCATACTGGTTCTTCTGTTGTTGGCTGCATTTTTATATTGCTGTCTTCCAATTCCTTCTGTCAATGGAAGCTCTTGAGGGTCTCTTCTTCTCCTGATGGATTTGGGCCTAAGGATCTCTTCCAGTGCATTCAAGCAGGTTCAATCCTCTGATGGGTCTCATGATGAATGCAGGTGAGTCTGAGACATGCTCAAGCACAGGGTGAAGACAGGAGGTGACTGAAGACTCATGCTTAGGGAGGGCACCGCAGGGGTCTGAAGACTCAGGCACAGAGCAGGGGCCAGAGGGAACTGGAGACTGAGGTGTTGCCAGACTCAGGGTGATCCTTACTGGTGGGGTGGGTCCACTCTAGGCTCAGAGAATACCCAGGGAGACAGAAACAGGGGGATGTTGGGGCCCAGAGCAGAGCCCCCACTCACCTCAGACACAGGGCAGGGGCCGGAGAGGACTGAAGAAGACTGGGCTTGATGAAATCTTAAAATAGGTTTGATTTGCATTTCCTTGAAGGTAAGGATGTTGAACATTTCTTTAAGTACCTCTCAGTCATGTACGTTTTCTCTGTTGAAAATTCTGTTTAGATCTGTCTTAGAGTTTCTATTGTTGTAAAGAGACACCATGACCATGCCATTTAATGGACATGGTGATTTACAGTTTTAGAAATTCAGTCCATTATTATCACGTCAGGAAGCATGGTGGTATGTGGGCAGATGTGGTGCTGGAGTAATAGCTGAGAGTCTTACATCTTGCAAGCAATAGGAAGTCAGTTGAAACATTGGTCAGTATCCTGAGCATAGGAAACATCAAAGCCTTCCCCCACAGTGACATACTTCCGTACCCACTTCAACAAAGCCACTCTCTATGAGATTATGGGGGCCAATTATAATTAAACTACCACAAAGTCTGCATCCCATTTTAATTAGGTTATTTGTTTTTTTGATATCTAGTCTTTTCAGTTTTTTCTATATTCTGGATATTAGTTCTCTATCAGATACGTAAAAGTATTTTCCCATCCTGTAGTCTGTCAGTTTATCCTAATGACCCTAATGATGGTATCCTATGCTATGCAGAAGCTTCTCAGTTTCACGAGGTTCCATTCATTAATTGTTGATCTTAGTGCCTGTGCTAACTGTGTTCTGTTCAGAAAGTGTTTTCCTGTGCTAGTTAGTTCAAGGCTTTCCCCCATCATTCTTTAAGGTTGAGTATATCTAGCTTTATGTTGAGGTCTTTGATCCATTTAGAGTTATTTTGTTCAGCTGATAAGTATGGATCTATTAGAATTATTCTACATGAAGTCATCCAGTTTGACTAGCACAATATATTGAAGATGTCTTTTTTTCTCCAGAGTCAGTTTCTGTTTTGGCTTCATTATGAAGAATCTGGTGCCCATAAGTGTGTGGCTTTATATTTGCATCTTCATTTCAATTCCACTGATCAACTTGTCTGTTTTTGTGCCAATACCATGTTGTTTCTATTACTATGGTACAGTTTGAAATTAGGAGTAGAGATGTCTCTCACAGATTAATTATTCAGGATTGTTTTAGCTATCCTGTGTTTCTTGTGTTTCAGTTTTCTTGTATCTGTAAGACTTGCTGTTTGTCCAAGTATGTGGTCAATTTTGGAGGAACTTCCATGAGGTTCTGAGAAGAAAGTATATCCTTCTGTGTTTGGGTTAAATGGTCTATAAATATCTTTTACATCATTTGGTTACAATGTCAGTTAACTCCAGCATTTCTTTGCTTATTTTTCTGTGGGTTACCTGTTTATTGGTAAGAACAGGTACTGAAGTCTTCCACTAACAGTGTATGAGGGTCAATATGTTATTTAAGTTGTCATGGTGTTTCTTTTATGAACTTTGGTGCTCTTGGGTTTGGTTCATAGATGTCAAAATTGAAAGGTCTTCTTGGGTAGACATTTCCTTTGGTGATTATGTAGTGTTCTTCCCTATCTCTTCTGATTAGTCTTTGTTTGAAGTCTATTATGCCAGATATTAAAATGACCACACAAGCCGGGCATTGGTGGCACACGCCTTTAATCCAAGCACCCAGGAGGCAGAGGCAGGTAGACCTCTGTGAGTTTGAGACCAGCCTGGTCTGCAGAGCGAGTTGTTGCACCGTTCCCCCATGGGGGTCTTTGACCAGCTTGTGACTAGGAGCTTCTAGCAAAATACCTCTTGTCCCTTCCTCCCAGTATAGCCTGACTGCAAGTTCCTGTTTTCCCACCCATCCTTATTGTCTAAACTCAAGTTCCTGTTGTCCACCCATCCTTTGCTGGAGGACCCTGGGAATGTGAGCTCCTGACCTTGGTAGACCTTGGTAGTTTCCCACCATGCCTGCTACTGGTATTTAAAGCTCCAGCTCTTGTTGCAATAAAAGCCATTCCCCTTGCTAAAATGAGCTGCTGTCTTTGTCTTCATTTAAATCCTTAGCCCTTAGCCCTTCACCCAGATCATTGTGAAGTGTTGTAGCCCCACACAGTAACCGTAACCCTTTTGCTATAGTGAGTTCCAGGACAGCCTCCAAAACAATACAGAGAAACCCTGTCTCAAAAAAATGGCCACACAGGATTGCTTCTTAGGTCCATTGTTTGGAATCTTTTGCATCCTTTTATCCTTAGGTAATGTCTAACCTTGATGTTTCTTGGCTGTAGCAGATGAATGGATCCTATTTTCACATCCATTATTAGTCTATATTTTTATTGGGGTAATTGAGACCATTGATATTGAGAGATTCAATAAGTAGTGTTTATTGGTTCCTGTTATTTTGTTGTTGTTGTTGTTGGTGGTGTATGTTGACTTCCCCTCTTTTGATTTGCTGATTTGGAATTACTTATTATGAGTTTTCATGGGTGTAGTTAACCTCTTTTGGTTGGAGGTTTCCTTCTATTGGGCTGGATTTGTAAATTGATTAAATCTTATTTTGTCATGGTATGTCTTATTTTCTCCATCTATTGTGATTAAAAATTTTGCTTGGTATAATAGTCTAGGTTGTCATCTGTGGTCTCTTAAAGTCTGTAGCACACCTTTACAGGCTCTTCTGGCATTTTTAGTCTTTATTTAGAAGTCAGGTGTTATTTTCATAGGTTTTTTACATATTATTTTGTCTTTTTCTCTTGCAGCTTTTAATGTTCTTTGCTCTGTACATTTACTGTTTCGATTATTATATGCCAAGGTGTCTTTCTTTTCTGGTCCAGTCCATCCAGTATTCTGTATGCGTCTTGTACTTTGACAGGCATTTTTTTTTAGGTTAGGAATTTTTTCTTTCTATGATTTTGCTGAAAATATTTTCTGGGCCTTTGACCTGAGATTATTTTCCCTCCTCTATTCCTATTGTTTTTAGATTTGTTCTTTATACAGTAGCCCAGTTATTCTGGATGTTTTGTGCTACGAGGTTTTTAGATTTAACATTTTCCTTGACCAATTGTATCTTCAATGCCTGAGACTCTCTCTTTCATCTCTTGCATTGACTTTGTGAGGCTTGCCTCTATGGTTCTTATATGAGTACCTATATTTTTAATTTCCATATTTCTCTCAGTTTGTGTTCTTGACTGATTCTATTTCCACCTTCAGATCTTGACTTGTTTATTCATTTCCTTCCACTATTTGTTTGTGCTGCCACAGAATTTTTTAAGGAATCTATTCAGTTACTCTTTAAGGACCTCTATCATCTTCATAAAGGCTGTGCTTAAAGACTGTTGTCATAAGTTTGCTAGGCTCTAGTGATTGTGTTTTTATGCTGGCATCTAAGCATGTGGGATTGGGAAGATTAGTTCTAGGTACTTATGTCTGGTTTTACCTTTGTTGGGTCTGGGTTTTGTTCCTTGGTTTCTGTTTCCTCTCTCGTTCTTAGAATAATATGGTGGCTGCATGCTGCCTTGTCAGAAATTCTGCTGCAGACCTAATAGAGGTGGTCAGTGGGGGCTCTAAGTAAAATGTGTTTCTGAGTAGTGGGAATTCAGATTTAAGAATGGGGATGGTCTAAGGAAGGGCCTCGGGGCCCATAGGAGGGAGGAAAGCAGGGTGTTCCACCAAGATCTGCTTAGTCCCCTTGGAATGTGGCAGAGAGTGAGGAGAGACCACGGCAGATCTGCTGCAGAGCTGGGGTAAGACTTGGGGATTGGACTTGGAGGAATAGAGGGGAGAGGTGAAGGTCTTCAGTTAGCCTACTTACTTCCCTGGCCAGAGTGGCCTGTGGGATTCTGGGGAATTCTGATATAAAAATTCTGCTGGAGTTGAGGTCAGGGATAAAGCAATAAGTAGGGGGAGGTAAGTTAGGAGTAGAATATCTGTATGATCCCCTGGAGAGGGGGTCAGGGGTGGAGGATGGGGGCCACAGTTGCTTGGTCTGCTGCAGAGTTGGAGGTGAGACTGGGGTATTAGATTTGGAGGAACTGAAGGAGATGTGACAATCTCCAGCTACCTGTTTCCCTTGTCAGAGTCTATATTCATTTATTTTTAATCCTTATACAGTCATTTTTGTTTTGCTAGCATGTTAACAACTTGGTTTGCTAGGTAGAATACTTCATCTGAATTTTCAAAATTAACAAGCATTGAATATATGTATATACATTATATATTTATATAACATTGCAGTTTATTTGAAATGTTAGTTGATGAGTTCTTTGTTTTGTATAAGTATTTTTGAAATGTTTATATTGTCATTCCAGTTCTGCTGTTGGTGCACAGTGATATTTCAACATGATTGCTTTTCTTGGTCATCCTATTTTATTTTGTGTGTTTAAAAATATGTTCTAGGCTAGCGATTGGTGGCGTATGTCTTGAATCCCAGCACTTGGGAGGCAGAGGCAGGCAGATTTCTATGAGTTTGAGACCAGCTTGGTCTATAAGAGCTAGTTCCAGGACAGCTTCTAAAGCCACAGAGGAACCCTGTCTTGAAAAACCAAAAAAAAAAAAGTTCTAATAATATGAAGTAGTATATAGTATTCATCATGTGTGTGTATAAATAATATGTATGTCTGTATATCTAATATAAATACCTACCTTAGCCCTATTATTATGTAATTGTATTTCTTTATTTAAGATAAATATTGGGGGCCGGGCTTTGGTGGCACACGGCTTTAATCCCAGCACTTGGGAGGCAGAGGCAAGTGGATCTCTGTGAGTTCGAGGCCAATCTGTTCTACAGAGCAAGTTCCAGGACAGCCTCCAAAACAATACAGAGAAACCCTGTCTCAAAAAAACAACAAAAAAAGAGATAAATATTGGGCTGAAGAGATAGCTCAGTCAGTAAGGCATTTGGTATCAAGATTAACTGAGTTACATCCCCAGAACCCACATGGTGGAAGTTGAGAACCACACTCCACAAATTGTCCTATGACTTCCACACATATGCTCCATAACACTTACACACACACACACACACACACACACACACACACACCCCACTAAGTAAATATAAAAATAAATGTTTAACTATGAGATATCATTTGAGATCCATAAGGATGGCTGCTAACAAAAATGGTAAATAGCAATAAATACTTTGAGGGTGTAAGGAAATTGGAACCATCACAGATTACAAGTGGAAATGTAAAATGGTACTGTCATTCTGGAAAATAGTTCTTCAGAGGGTTAAACATGAAGTTACTACATGACCTAATAATTCTCTACCTAGGTTTATAGCCAAGAAACATATGTGCACACAAAGACCTACAGAGTATTCCTAACAGTATGATCACAATATCTACAAATTGAAAAACATCTCAAATGTTCATCAACAGGTGGACTAGATAAGCAAAAATGTGATATATCACACAATGGGATATTATTTGACAGTAAAAACAATGAAGTACTGATCCAGTCTACTTCATAACTAATTCTTAACCATATTATGAAAGGTGAAAAAAGCCAGTTACAAAGAAAGCCTATTGTATGATTTTTTAATATGGAATGTTCAGAATAGGCAAATGTATAAAAGGAAAATTAGATTAGTGGTTACCCTAGAGTAGGGTGGAGGAATGGAATTAAGTGCTAATGGTTACTTGTGTTCTTAGGAAGTTAATGAAAATGTTTTAAAATAGATTGTGGTTATGTTTATATGGGTCTATGAACATGCTAAAAGTAAATTGTCTTATTTAAATAATGGATTATATGTGAATTGTTTGACTACTATGGCCTATGTTGCTTGGGTATTGACCCATGTTGCTTGCATCCTGGAACACTGACTAGGTGCTTCAACACATGTACAAAGCTGGGATCAAGTTGGGGGATCTGCTACTTCTAATTGAGGGTACCTACTATCACCATAATTCTGAGCCTCATTATGTTTATTAGGCACAGAGACAGGAGTTAGCTAGCCTTGGTAGGAGTCTTTGTAGGTGAGCAGTAACAGGCTGTAGACACCTAGGAGGAGGAAGCAGCAGTTACTAGTCTTTGAACACATTTGTCAGTTGTCATAAACAGTCAAACAGTCTTTGGTACCCATCTTCAGCCCAGGCATATGGAGAATTGACTTCACCAATTTCCCATGGATCAGAGGCCTTGTAGACCTTAACATGGCTATGCTCATCTCAACCATACACATTCACTCAGAACTTCATTTACTCAAGAGTTTCCTCTGCTTTTAACAAACAAGACAGGGATGCTTTTTATAGTCAGTACTAATATAGGAGTTGTTTGTTTTTTCACTTACTATTATTTGGGGGGTTTATGCTATTATTATTTTTGGCGAGTTGACTTCTTTTTCTGGTCGAGCCTATTTGGTGTTCTGTAAGATTCTTGTATTTTCATAGGCATATCCTTCTTTAGGTTAGGGAAGTTTTCTTCTATGATTTTGTTGAATATGTTTTCTGTACCTTTGAGCTGTATTTCTTCACCTTCTTCTATACCTGTTATTCTCAGGTTTGGCTTCTTCAAGGTGTCCCATATTTCCTGGATATTTTGTGTTAGGGATTTATTGGTTTTGAGATTTTTTTTGGTTGACGACTGTATATCCTCTAATGAGTCTTCAACACCTGAGATTCTCTCTTCTATCTCTTGTATTCTATTGATGATACTTGCATCTGTAGTTCCTGATCGTTTACCCAGCTTTTCCATTTCCAGCATCCTCTCGTTCTGTGTTTTCTTTATTGTTTCTATTTCAGCTTTCAATCCTTCAACTGTTTGAGTTGTTTCCTTCATTTATTTGGTTGTTTTTTCTTGGTACTCTTTAGATTCTTTGAGAGATTTGTTTATTTCTTGAATTTTCCCCCATTTCATGGATTTTTTGTTTGTTTTTTCCTCTATTTCTTTAAGGGATTTCTTCGTTTCTTCTTTGAGGGTCTCTATCATCTTCATAAAATGATTTTTACGTTCTGTCTCCTCTGCTTCATCTATGTAGTGCTTTTCAGGTCTTACTGGCGTTGGTTCCCTAGATTCTGGTGGAGTCATGTTGGCCTTTTGACTGCTGAGTGAGCTCTTATTCTGTCTTCTTCCAATTTCTTCTTCCAGTGGATGCTGGTGGGTTCTTTCTGTCTCCACTGGTCTCCTTCCTTCCTGAAGCTGACTGGGATCGCCCGAGTTTGGGGCCTGGAAGGGCTGATGTCTTTCCTAGCTGGGATCACCAGAGATTGGGGCCTGGAAGGGCTAGCTGGGATCACCGGAGATTGGGGCCTGGAAGGGCTGATGTCTTTCCTGTGTGGGCGGGTCTTCTGGATGTCAGGAGTGGCCCCGGAAGATCGAGGGGATGGGAAGTGCTATTATTATTTTTGAGAATTCCCATACATGAGTATTGTAATTACACCCTTTCCACCCCATACTCTTTCTACTACAACCCTTCCCAAGACCTCCTCAATCCCTCTCAACTTCATGACCACCTCTTCTCTAATTATAATTATGTGTCTAATAATGACTATTTAGGATTGGATATCAATATCTATCAATAGATATCAATTTCTATTGGTGGGCTTGTATCTGGAGAAGGCTGATTTTCCCTCTCTTAGTGGCCATTAATTACCTATAGCTCTTCATTTAGGAGCTATATGGGCATAAAGCCTTCATTAAACCTTATGAGATGTCTCCCATCAATATGGAAGTGTCAACTGGTCTTGTTTAGTGGATAATGTTGTAAAGAATTCATGGATGTGACTCTGTCATATAAAGAGGGCATCCTTGTCCTCTGGCTCTTAGAAAAAATTGCCCCTCTCTTTGACCATGTTCTCTGAACCTTGGTGTAGATGTCACTTAGATGTATCACTTGGGGATAGGCACCTCATATTCAGTTGTTATCTCACTTTGACCAGCTGTGTATTTCTGAAATGTTCATTTTGCTGAAAAATGAAGCTCTGTTGAGGGTAAGAGCTATACTTATCTGTGGATAAGGATATGTATTCAGAATGTAGTTGGGAATTATACTAGTTTAGGAAAGCAGCAGCAGTAAGTTTTCCTCTAGGGTCCTTGACCCTACCAGCTACTAGATTTATAGTGACAGGCATGAATTCTCTCCAGGCATTGAGCAGGCATTAAGTCTAATTAGATGGTTATTCATTACCCCTGAGATATAAGTGCTACTTGTGCACCATGGAATATGTCTTGCCATTCTGGTCATTGTTGTGGTTCGTGGACTTTACAGCTAGTTAAACTTTTAGTTTCCTTACTCCTTTGGCATTTTTTAATGCAATGAGAGCTAAGCCTAGGGTAGAAGGCTTCCAGATCAGTTTCAGCTTGTTTCCTCCAAGCTCTGTGTCTGAAGTGTATGGTGTCTTCAAAAATCGGGTATAACCTTAAAATTCTCACACACAAAGTAGGATAGAATCCTTGCCAACTATACATCTGATAAATTATTGCTAATACAAAGAACTTAAAAAGCAGTCAAGAAAATAAACTACCCAATTAAAAATAGGCTATGAATCTGAACACAGAGTTTGCAAAAGAAGACAGAAAATTTGTTAAGAAGCATCTTTAAAAGCGTTCAATATTTAGCAATTAAGGAAATGCAAATTAAGAGTACTTTGAGATTTCATTTTACCCTGGCTGACATCAAGTAAACAACTAACAACAGTGCTGGTGAGGATATGGAAAAGGTAAACATCATTCACTATTGGTGAGATTACAAACTCAGGTAGCCATTATGAAAATCAGAGTGGCAAAGTCTCAAAAAGCTAAGGGTAGATCTACCATGTGCCCAAAGAACTCAGCATCTTACTTTACAGATACTTTCTCAGCCGTGTTCACTGCTGCTCTACTCACAATAAATACCTAGGAAATAGAAACAACCTAAGTATTCTTCTAGTTATGAATGGGTAATGAAAGTGTAGTACATATACTGAATTCCATTCAGCTTTTAAAAAAATGAAATCATAAATTTGCAGATGAATGAATAAAACTCCTTCCCCTTCTTGTGGCCAGACACCACATCACTTGTAATTCCCACTGGTTTGTTACCTTGCAGTGTGTTCTTGCCTGGCTCAGAATAAATTTACTCAATTACTTAATGGCAAGGAAATAGAGCACATCATCTCTTATGTCAGTGGTTCTCAACCTGTGGGTCACGACCATTAGTGACCCTGTCTTGGGGTTGCCTAGGATCACCATAAAACACAGATATTTACATTACAATTCATAATAGTAGCAAAATCACAGCTATGATGTAGCAACAAAATTATTTTATGGTTTGGGGTCACCACAACATGAGAAACTATATTAAAGGCATTAGGAAGGTAGAGAACCACTGTCGTAGATCTTTTAGACAGACAGACAGATATATGTTTCCGTGAGCCACTTGATACAGAAGACAAACATTTCTCTTAACTAATATAGTGGTAGAAGAAAGACATTAGAACAATTAAATTCAACTGCATGTAACAGAACAATGAATGATTGATGAATTGGTAAGTCCTCAGAACCAGAGGAGGTTCAGAAAGCCACCAGTGGTGTCGGCAGGCAGCATTTCTGGACATTAAATGGAAGTGAGATACAGGAGCAGCTCCACTTGTGACAGCTCATAATGAGCATGGTCTTACTCAGCTCTACTGAGAGTTACTGAAACATGATTATGGTGATTTGCTGAGAACCAGCTGTGTTACATATCCATGCATTTAAGCTCTCTGTTTAGATACTATGATTGTAATTCATCAGACAGGACTCAATAAAGAGGCACCTTCAGGCCACATTTATTTAACACTAGGTAACTAACTGCCTTCACAAGCGAGGGTATTCCATACTGGATGTTTGATTTATGTTCAAATCCCAAACACCATTATTTGTGAGCTTTGGAACTGTGTTCAAATTATTCTGATTTTCAGTTTCTTCACACACACACACACACACACACACACACACTAATAATAATAATAATAATAATACCCACAGTAGGCACTGGTAACACATTGAATATTTAGATAATTCTTGTTTATGTTGATTATGTCAATGAACAATTTCTAACTGAGTACTTCCCTATAGAGGAGTTAGAGCATTTGTTATTAACTTTTGACTATTTATGCTCACAAGCACCGTTGATGTGTACTGTTTTCTGACAGGTACAACATAAGAGATATGATGCAATTCTTAAGCGTTTGCATTGCCAGGTGAACAAGATTCAGTTAAATAGGAGGAAATGGCAATGGAACATCCAACAACTGGAAAAAACTGCAGCTGAGTTAAAAAAGCGCCTTGGAGTGAAAGAAGCCCATGAAATACAGAACAGACCAACAGCATTGTGGGAAAAAGTACTGTGAAGATCCTTTGGTCTCTTGTTAGCCAGCACCCAGTGGCAGAGACCTGTCTCTATGGCCGATATTTTCTTTTTCCTCCTCCTCTTCCTTCTCTTTGTTTCAACCGGGTATCGTTGGTTAAAGTGCCCTCCCTGTCTGTAGTGCATAGCATTAGGTAGACATTAGCTAAGCTTACAGGAAGCTAGCAGAAGTGTGTGCACATTCAAATGCTCATCACACTCCTGAATGCCTGCTTATAACAATGTTGAATTCACTACCCTACAAAGTAAAAGTTTAGAAGAAACAACTAGACTTTCAATTGTTAACTTAAATTGCTGAGCTATTTATAAAATAGTTATCTTTCTCAAACTTTTTATTACTTTTTTACAACTGTCTTTGAAGTAGCCCATGAATATTAATATTCATGATAATATCATTATATGTTTAATGCATCAACTGTTTTATTAAGTTTCCTCTTTTCTCCAGTAGGTAGCAATCATTTTCCTTTGTTATTAAATAACATATTTTAGAATGTTACAATACATAAGATTTGTGTTTACTCTTAAGTCTATAAATTCTTTATTCCTACATTGTGACTGTAATAAAATTATAGCATCATGTATGGCAGGCATACAATAAAGTTCTTCAAAGACACATTTTTCTGCATTGAAAGGCAAATTTTTGTCAATGGTAATAAATTGAATGTAAAAACACTTCTGAATATAAAATTGTTCTCTTTCATGCTCTATTGATCACTGCAACAGAGAAGCAAAAGAATAAAATATTAATTACTAAAGACACAGTTTTAAATGATTTACTTGTAAGATTAAATAATTTCAAAGAAGCAACATTGAGAAAATATTTTGAATTCATTTCTCACCTTTCTATATGCTTAACATTCAGTAAGTGTGTAGCTGATAGGAAACCTGATATTAGTAATCTCATTATGTCTGGTGTTAATAGTCTTATCATGGTTTAGCATGGCTTACTACAGTTAACACTTCACGTGGTCAATCCTGTAACATAATCAGCTTTGATTTATGATCAGAAGTGCTACTATGAATAGAAATGGTTAAACTTACAGGCTGTGGGAGCGCTCACTGTGCTCAGCTTGAGACAAGGTTGAACTAGATGCTGCATGTCTAGATATATGTTAGCACAATATGCATGTTAAATATTCTAGTTTTCCAACCTCTTTCTAAGTTTATAATTCTGATAAATAACAGCTTGAGTTATTGTTTCAGGAAAACGAAGTGTGAAAGAACAGATATAGGCAGACAGTGCTACGGAACCCAAGTCAACAATCCCAGGTTGCAGAGTATTGCTCTGATAAAATATTATAACAAAAGCAACATACAGGAGAAAAGGCCAATTTTACTTTATAATTCCAGGTTACAGTTCATTATGGCAAACAAGTCAGGGCACCAAGAACATAATGCAGATGAGTTTATTACTTCCACAGTCAAAAGAACAATGGCTACATGTTTATAGGATGCTCTGCCTAGAGAATGGGGTCACCCACAGTAGGTGGGTCTTCCCATCTTCAACTAATCAAGATAACCCCCAGTCATGCTCAGAGTTCATCTTTGAGGTGATTCTAACTTTGTTAAGCTGACAGTTAGCCCTAGCCATCACAAGGAGTTACATCAGAAGCATAGTCAAGAGTAGTGAATTCCCATGACATGGGTCAGAGGGGAGAGGATTTAAAAGAGTGGCTTTCTTCTAACCCACAGTGCACCTGGTTTTATGTCAAGTTAACATAAACATCAGGCATATTCCTGCTGCTGAAGGTGCCATTTCTAGTCTTATAGCTAAGCATAGACCTTTATGTTTTTGTTTATCTATACAATGCTAGGAAACTATGCAGAGGAGTCTAGCCAAGACTTCTTGGAAACAACTGTCATGATTATAATTCAAGATCTGAGATGAAGTCTAGTCAAACTAGAACTTCATTTTTAAATGAAGATACAAAACAAATAAATTAAAGCTACTTGAGATGAGGTGTCATAGTTGAGAAAACAGTGACCAGCATATTTTATAATGATGCATGCTCTTAGTTTCAATTTTATAATAGTTACATTATGTGAAAGACATATTGTTCTTTTTAATCCTTAAAATTATCTCAGATAATGGAGGCTTTCATAGTAATCAAGGATAAATAGGAACTGGGTATGGTCGCTCAAGCTTGTAGTCCCGGCACTAAGAGAGGTTTGAGGCAGGGGTAGTACAGGAGTTGCAGGCTATTCTGAGCCACATAGTATATTTCAGGCCAGCCAGAGCTTCAGTGTGGAGCTGAGTTTCAAATGAACAAAGAGAACCAGCTCTCCTGGTTGATTGACACAAACTAGGAGCATCTGGAAAGAGGAAAACTCTATTGAGAAAATGCCTCCATCAGATTGTCCATAGGCAAGCCTGTGCATCATTGTCTTGATTAATAATTGGAGGGCTAAGCACACTGTGGGTGGTACCACTCCTTGGTAGGTAGTCCTGAGAGGCATAAGAATGCAGGCTGAGAAAGCCATGGAGAGCAAACCAGTAAGCAGTGTTCCCCTATGTCTTTTGCTTCACTTCGTGTCTCTAGGTTTCTACCTTGTGTTTTCTGCCCTAACTTCCCTTCACGATGAAAGATGAAATAAACCCTCGTTTTCCCTAGTTGCTTTTGGTTTTGCTGTTTATTATAGCAACAGGAAGCAAGCTAGAACACCAACCAAACTAAAATATCACTAAAATTTGAAATATAGTAAAACTGATATTTTAAAATATCAATAGAGATTTACGTTATTTTTATTTCTGTATAACACATATAGAACTAGTGTTCTACATTAGACTCTTCTCTGTTACTAAAACAAAATGCCTGAATTTGCATACTTGTAAAGAAAAGAAATTCCTTTAGGTCACCATATTGGTAACTAAAAGTCCAAACAGTACAGTGCCTGCTCTGACCTTATAGTATCCCTTTATGGTAGGTGGCATCATGGTGTGGACACACACAGAATGGCAGATTACATTGTCAAATATCAAGCCAAGAGACTGCTGGGGATTAGTTGGCGTCCTAGGAGAACTGTATTGACCACTTCTGTGGGCATATCACTGAACATGTAAGGGCCTACCACTAGGCCTTGTCTCTTAAAGCCTCAACATCACCACAGTGAAGACCAAGCTCAACACATAAACCCTTGAAGTCCTAGATAAACTGTGGCAATGTCTTTCTCACAAAGACTTCAGTTTCAAACTCTTTTGGGTAAACACCCATTTTACAATTATTTTCTTCTCTTTTGAAGTGCTCTGAGTTCCTGGGGAACCTAAGTTATTTTGTCAGCAGGGGTGGTGCTCCTGGGTTAAGTGCCATTGTCTGATCTCCCTGGCCTCTGCAAACATGTAATCTATTCCAACTAGTCTCAAACATCATCTGCTGGTTGTGCTATACCTGTAGTTGCTTGCTGTAGTCATGGTCAAGATAAATGGTCTATTTTTGACCATGCCTCTTCTAATCACTTGACTAGTTGTGCGCTTTCCCAAAACCCTATGTGTATGCGTAATAACAAAGCCTCATCTCATCCATTCCAGTCTGTCATTGGGTGTGCTTGCCAACTTGTTATTCTATCCATGTATTCTTCTACTTCTGCTATAAATGGACTACTCTGTAGTTCCCTTTGCTTGGAGTGACTCAGCAAATTTTCTGTCTCTCAAATGCTACAGTCTTCTACAGCTATAATTCTAGATGTCATTTCTGTTGTGGACTGTTAAAAATCCCAGTATGAAGCTCAGAACTAAGACGGGGGAGCTCTTTGTTCTCAGCAGCAGCTTCCCTGAGCCTGCTAGGTGCTACTACCAAAATGATCAGAACCAGGCAATAAATGCAAGGAAACAGTGGGAAGAAAAAACCTGCCATTACTACCTCACAAATTAACTTGCAATATATACACTCCATGGGTGAATTAGAGTTGACCAACGTGAAGACATAGGCATTTTCTTGGAAGCCCTATTTTAATAACGATGGAGGTTCCAGACTGTGTGTATTAAAACCAGTCATGACAGTCATTAAGATGCTTTCATGGACCATATAAATAAATTTAGACTAGTTCTCTTCCAGGCAGTTGGTTATTGGTGCAATGTTTAGAAACACTGTGTACATGAAATAGCACCAAGTAACAGCAATGTGCTGAGTGAACTTGTTATGCCTGGTTTGGCAAATTGCATACATTATTTCTTTTAGTTCTCAAGAAGAGGTTTAAGGTGGGCATTATTATCTCTAATTTATAGGTGGGCAAACGCAGGCTTAGACAAGACTTCCCTAAGATATCATTGCACAACTCAGCAGAGGCAGAGTTGAAGCTCAAAGTTCAAGTGTATCTGCTTGGCACCACAAGGAAGTAATTCTAAAAGTAAACTTCAGCTTAACTATAATAAGCAATAATGTTTTTGTCTCCATCATTTTGATAGACTATAGGCATAAAATGAATCTGACAAAAGAAAGAAAATTTATAGTTAAAACTGAGTAGCACTGAAAAGCACAAATAACATTACATGAGGGTCAGCATCTGAAAACCATTTTGGTTAAGGAAAATGGAATTCCCTTTATAGACATCATGCTGAAACCTTTTAAAGTTCACACAGGAGATGCCACTGAAACCTCTATCACCTTAAACCAAACACAAAATTCACTGTATACCCATAAAAGTTGTGAAAGGCCCACGCCAATACAATCTCGCAGTCTGGCAGTCTGTTTCAGGAGCGTGTATAATTTTGATTAGTTAGTTGCTCGTTTTTTCAGCTGCTCACTCAGTATTGTAAATACTTTATTTTTCATTAACCAAGCTAATGATTACCAAAGCTAATGATCAGAAACTAAATGTTACATGCCTGTCACAAATAACCCATGTTATTTGAATGTATAATGCTTTTCTAACAGCATTTTTGTCCTTTCCTGACAAATTGGGTAATGTCAAATAAAATCAGGTTTTCTATATTACATTAGCTACAGAATAACACTTTCTCTTTAGTGTTACTGAAGTACCACCAAAACCAAGGAAAATAAAATTTGGAACAAATACTCATAGAAGAATAGATCCATCCGACACATAGCTAAGGACAAGATGTCACACATTGCTCTTTCTTTTATGCAATGTTGCCTTTAAGTGGTAGTGGCTATGAGCTCTAGCTCTTTAGAAAAAAATAGTATATGATTTGGTAATGACAGGGTTGCTGTTTTACATAATCTAGGAAAGACAGACACCAAGTAATGAGACTTCAACCTTTTAATTAATGAGATGATGTTCCAAAGCAAACCCAGAGTTTCTGTGATAAATACCTTTTAAAGGGTTCTTACCTAAGACCGGCTGGCATAAAAATCATGTCAAGATGTGAATAAAACACTTAAATTACAGAAATTTGCCAGCACTGCTCATTCATACAGTGCAAAGTAGTTTAGAGGCAGTGATAACATGTTGTCAATCTGATATAAATGTCTAAGTATATTTTCCAAAATAAATAAAACTTATAATCTGCTTCATCTGCTATTTCTCATCATTTCAGAATTATTTTACATAGATTTGACTTATACAATCCTTGAAGAGGAGCTTCCCCAAGGTGTTTTCATTATGGTTGCTCCTTGAATCTGTGGTCCTTTGTGTTTTATAGAAAACATAGCAATTTACAACTTGTGAGGTTACTTTGTCTTCTATGACCCAGATGACAGATGTAGCCATATGTCTGCACATCTACTTGCTGAACATATTTTCTCTTTTAAGTTATCATGGTATTTTTATTAAATTTATTTCTTTTCTATCCCAACCACAGTTTTCCCTCCTTTCCTCCCATTACCCATCCCATTCACTACTCTCTGTTTTTGTTGAGAAAGGAGTAGACCTCCCACGAATATCAACGAAGCATGGCATATCAAGTTGTGGTAAGACTAAGCTCCTCCCAGTCTATTAAGGCTGGGCAAGTCATCCCAGAATGAGGAATAGGTTCTCAACAACCAGCCAAAGCATTAGGGGCAGTCCCTGCTCCCTCTGTTAGGAGGCCCACAAGTACACCAAACTACACCACTGTCATATATATGTAGAGGACCTAGGTCGGTCTTATACAGGCTCCCTGGTTGTCAGTTTAGAATCTGTGAGCTCTTAGGAGCTCAGGTTACTTGTTTCTGTGGGAAATTTTTATGATGTCCTTGACCCCTCTGGCTCGTACAACCCTTCCTCCCTCTCTCCAGTAGTATTGCTGGAGCTCAGCCCAGTGCTTGGCTGTGGATCTCTGCATCTGTTTCCATCAGTTACTGAATGAAGGTTCTCTGATGACAATTGAGATAGTCACCAATCTATGAGTATAGCAGAATATTGTTAAGTATTATTACTGTGACTTCTTCCCTCCCTCCATCCCTCCCTCCTTTCATCCTTCCCTCCCTCCCTCCTTCCATTCTTCCATCCTTCTCTCCCTCCCTCCCTCCTTCCTTGTGTCCTTCCCTTCCTCCCTCCTTCCATCCTTCCATCCTTCTCTCCCTCCCTCCCTCCTTCCTTGTGTCCTTCCCTTCCTCCCTCCTTCCATCCTTCCATCCTTTTCTCCCTCCCTCCCTCCTTCCTTGTGTCCTTCCCTCCCTAGCTCCATCCTAACCTCCCTCCTGTTCCTCCAGTCCTGTTTGATTCTATCATAGATCTCTGGGCTATCCAGCCTCTAGGTCCTGGCACTCCAGGCAGTGTCAGAGGTGGGCTCCCTCTTGTGGCATGGGTATCAGGCTGGACCAGTCGTTGGTTGGCCACTCCCACAATCTCTGTGTCACCCTTACGCCAGCACATCCTTTAGGCAAGACAGACTGTAAGTCAAAGTTTGTGTGGCTGAGTTGGTGTCCCAGTCCCTCCACTGGAAGTCTTGCCTGGTCACAGGAGATGGCCAGTTGCTATGAGTCTTAGCTGGGGACATCTTTGTAGATTCCTGGGAGTTTCCATTGTACCAGGTTTCTACCTGACCCTGAAATGCCTCCCCACCTTACAGTCATCTCTTTCAGTAATCTCCCCCTCTACCCACTGCCAACTCGATCCCTTATGTTCCCATCCTCACCTGCCCATGGTCTAACCATGAAATATCTTCTATTTCCCCTTCCCTGGGAGATCCATGCATCCCCACCTTGACTCCTTCCTTGTTACCTAGCCTCTCTGGGTCTGTGGAATGTAGCATGGTTATCCTTTACTGTACAGCTAACATATACTTATAAGTGAGTGCATACCATGTTTCTCTTCCTAATCTAGGTTACCTCACTCAAGATGATTTTTTTAGTTCTATTCAGTTGCCTTCAAATTTCACGATGTCATTGTTTTTAACAGCTCAGTAATACTTCATTGTGTAAGTATACCACATTTTCTTTATCCATTCTTTGGTTGAGGGATATCTAGGTTGTTTCCAGGTTCTGACTGTTAAGAACAACACTGCATTGAACATAGTTGAGCAAATTTCTTTGTGGTATGATGGAGCATCCTTTGGGTATAAGCCCAAGAGTGGTATAGCTGGGTATTGAGGTAGACTGATTTCCAGTTTTTTGAGAAACCACTATATTGATTTCCAAACTGATTGGTACAGATATTCTTAAGGGTCTTTCTTAAGGAAAGTCTTCTCTGAGGATGCTTCCATTCCTTATATGTACTTTTTTTTTTTTTACTTTGCCAGACCATTAGATCACACTCATTTTAGACTGTGAGTCACATACTCCATTCTCAGAAAGAACCCCCCTTTTCCCAGGCTTTAATTAATTTCTTCTAGTCTCAATATAATCTACCTATGCAGTCTCTTAGTGATTAGTTTAAGTCCTTTATGTCTCTTTGTTTGCATTTAAAACACCACTTTCCTACTCAAACCTTTCCTGTTTCTGCCCCCAATTGGCATAATTTGCCCAGTCTTCAGGTGAAGTTCTCGCTTTGGTTCTCTGAAGCTTAAGCAGGATTTATATGGCAAACACTGTCTTCATTTACAGCTGACACAGGCAAGGGAAGCCTTGACTTGAAATGCTTCACAGAGAAAAACAGTCCAGGGATTCTCAACTTTGGATCACAATCCCCACAGGGGTCACATATCAGACGTCCTGCATGTAAAATGTTTACATTATGACTCACAACAGTAGCAAAATTGCAGTTATGAAATAGTAACAGAAATAATGTTATGATTGGGAGTCAGCACAGTGTGAGGACCTGTGTTAAAGGGTTATGGTGGGGCCGGGCGTTGGTGGTGCATGCCTTTAATCCCAGCACTCGGGAGGCAGAGGCAGGTGGATCTCTGTGAGTTCGAGACCAGCCTGGACTACCAAGCGAGTTCCAGGACAACCTCCAAAGCCACAGAGAAACCCTGTCTCGAAAAACCAAAAAAAAAAAAAAAAAGGGTTGTGTGTTCGGAAGGTTGAGGACCACTGGCTGACTTGGTCTGAAACACTGTAGTAGACACAACCCTCTTCCCAGATCTCAGTGGCTCCGCTTTAATCCTTCCCTGGGTAGCCCTTTTGGAATCCAGGCATGTTTTTGCCTCCGGTTGCTCTTACCTGGGACTGTCTTAGGGAGTGTTGTAGTCTCAGAAGGAGTTTACTGCAGCTTTGTGTCTTTATTCTTTAGCGGTCTTGCTTCCCTTACTGATTTCTCCTGGGAAGACCTGAAGAACAAATCACTTATTTAAGAGTCTTCACCGCAGGGTTGACTGTGAGGAATCCCAATCTAAGCCACCTTGCAAAAATACTACCACACTGAAATCTCTATTTTTCAAAGCAATGACTTGTTCTACTTCTGTGGCTCCCTCACCTCAGGTCAGTTTCACTCACAGCAGAAAAAGAAAAAAAAATGAAGAAGCAAACAAAAAAAATAAAAACAAGCCACTTAGAACTATCTGTCATTTGTTGTGATTTTAATATGATTTAAGTAAAAAGGCAAGCTGACAGGCATTAGCATTATTACACATAATTAGTGCATCAATAAAAGTAGACCATTAGCTTTCAAAATAATAAATCACCATTTTGTATTATTAATCTTCTTGATATTAATGTTCTAAAGAAGTACCATGTTGTTACAAACAATAAATTAGATAGATAAATCTTGACTCTGAAACTTTAAGATAAAAGCTTAGTATATTTTTCAGTTGTGGCAAGGTCACATGACAATAGATTTATTAGAAAATTCATACAAACAGACTAAAAGGCAATATTTGGGGAAATTATTTCAGCTGCTTTCATTCCATCTGGAAGACAAAGTAAAATGTGAACCCTGGGAGTCTTGCTGAAGAAAGTGGGGAGAGATTGTATGAGCCACGGGATTTATGGGAGGGACCCACAAAGACAGCTGACTTCTGCTCCTGGGAGTACATGGACTCTGGACCTACAGTTAGGGAGCCTCCATGAGATCTGCCTGGGCTCTCTGAATGTGTGTGACAGTTGTGTAACTTGGTCTCTTTGTAAGGCTCCTAGCACTGAGACCAGGACCTGCCCCTGATGTTAGCTGGCTTTTGGGAACCTGTTCCCCACGCTGGATTACCTTGCCCAGCCTTGATGTGCCATGCTTTATTCAAGCCCACATGAGGTCTGTTCCTTTCAGAATGGAAATGGAGGAGGAGTGGAAGGGGAGAGGGTAGATGGGGCAGGGGAGACCAGGAGAAGGGAGGGGAAACTGCGGTGGGGATGTAAAATAAATGAAAAACATGTTATTACAAAAAAAGACACCATGTCCTCAGATTAGCATCCTGGTTTTCTCAAACCACTTCCTATCTTTTCTACCATTTAAAATTAGCAGTTGTCGCTCCTAATGCCTCATTATTTCACCCATAGCTCTAGAACACTAGAGTAGCAATCTGGTGCCTATATAAAACAATGAATTTAGAAAGTTACAAGGAAATATGGATCTGTGTGTCAGAACTTTTTGAAACATGAAAGCCAGGACAACCAAAATCACTGAATCAGACAACTCACAGTGCCTTTAAGAATATTTATTGACATCAGTACCGGAATGCATTACTGATAGTTTTACATGCCAAAACTTTCTCTTTTTTTTTGTTTTTTTTGTTTGTTTGTTTTGTTTTTTTACAAGACAGGGTTTCTCTGTATTGTTTTGGAGGCTGTCGGTCCAGCCTGGCCTCGAACTCACAGAGATCCGCCTGCCTCTGCCTCCCGAGTGCTGGGATTAAAGACGTGCGCCACTACCGCCCGGCTACATGTCAAAACTTAAAGTTAGTAAGAATTTATCGAAAACAAATTTTCAAGTTGTAGGAATTTTTTTTCATTATTGTATCATCAATATAACCTTTCCCCTCCTAAGCCAAAATACTCAAAATACTAACATTGCTAGTTCTCAAAATCTATTACATATGTATTTAAAAATTATAATATACACTAATGTAACATATATTAATAGCAATATATTTTAACTTATATGTAATAGATAATACATTACATATAATATATTATAATTGCAAATTGCTTGTTATTAATATATATTACATGTAATGTATATTGTAATTTTAAGCTATTAAAAGCATCACTAGCATTGATAGTACTCAAAACCTGTGGCATATATATATATGTAGTTTAAGATTTTATAGAATTATATATTATATAATATATGTTATAATTTTAAACCATGAACTTCACTAACAGTTCTCAAAATCTATGGCATATCTATATTCATGTTAAATTAAATAAAATATAATTTATATATAGTAACATATACATAATTGTAAGCTACTAACAATATTACACAAAAGTAGGAACAGACATGAGAATACATGTTGGATATCAGCATTTATTATGTCACCTAAAATAGAAGGTTGACTCATATGAAGTAGGCTTAAAACAGAACTGATGGTGTATAATTTCACAGTTTTCTCATTTCTCTCTCATGTTATACCTTCTCTATGTTAGGAAACTGTAAAAACAGATATAGCAGATAACACACACACAGAGAGAGAGAGAGAGAGAGAGAGAGAGAGAGAGAGAGAGAGAGAGAGAAAGTGAGACAGAGAGATTTAAATGTAAAACAACCCATAAGAGAAGTAGCAGATTCTTTTTTTTTTGAAACACAGAATAAGGAGCAATTAATTACAACAAAGGAGAAGTGATTATAATGAGAAGTGACTTTTAAAGCTTGCTTCCAGGCAAGTGTTTGTCCTCATAGATATTTCCACTCATTAAAATCTGAATGTTCCAATTTCTTCTCCCTTGCTTCTAAGCTAGCTGCAGTTAGTAGGTGCACACCGGGTGTTTTGATGTGTGGTGGAAGGATGAAAGAGCATGATAATCAGTCAGTCACTCAACTCATCTTGTTACTCAAATCTCCCTGCATTCCTATCTGGTCTCTCCTCCAATATCACTGTTGACACTGGGACAATTTTTTGAATAAATATTTACATGCAATGCTTCTTCTATAAAGAAAGCAAAAAATGCTTTGTATGGGCACAGAATCCCTTTTATAAGCAAATAATAAACACTTAAAAACCTGTTAGCAGCCTGCCTTTCCATCCTTATTTTATCCTGTTCTACCCAACAAATAAACCCTATAATTCAGCCAAAACAAAATTCTAGCTCTTACATAAGCACATGTTTTCACCTATTATTCTCTGCCTGAAATTACTCTCTCCTGTACTCAGGGGTCAACACCAACTCACCCTTCAGGATCAAGTTCAATGGCTACATCTAATATAAAGCTGAATTACCATTTAGCAAGACTCAATTTTTCTACAGTGTCACAGTTTAGAATTACTTAGAAATCTATATCATGATTTCTGGGATTAAAAATAACCACATTATAGCTTAGAAAATTGATGTGGTACTTCTTGTTTGGAGTGGGTTAAAATAATTTAAACCCTAAATTATTGAGCTTCATTAAAGATATTCTGGAGTTTGCAATGCAATGTTAAATAAAAGGTAACATTCAAGTCTGTGGCTATGTAACTCAATATAGTACCTAGGTTCCATCCCCAGGAACACACACACACACACACAGGCATACACACAGGCACACATGCACACACACAGACACACACACACAGGCACACATCACACCACACCACCACACACACACAGGCGTACACACACACACACACAGGCTTACACACAGGCACACATGCACATACACAGACACACACACACAGGCACACGTCACACCACATACACACAGTCACACATCACACCATATCACCACACACACACACAGGCACACATGCACACACACCACAACACAAAGCTCTAAAGGAATATTAGCTACTTCCAAAGTCTGCTTTTATATTTTTAGACAAAATTGTATGAAAAATTTAGCAGTATAAGATATCTTCTAAGAATGCCTCTTAGTAAAATGGAATGACACTCTCAGTTAGGTAAGGTGTGCTCAGCAAACCACGATGCTGTGCATTTTTTCATTATAAACACTTCGAAGCATGCTTCGAAGGGGATTTATGCACAAAAAAACTTAGGCACAATACCCAGTCCTTTTAAAGAGGAAATTGTAGTAAACTCTCTGAAAACACTGCAAAAACAACAGGACTTTAAGGGAGTAAAAAGAAATTATTAAAAGTGGAAGTCATAGAATTTCTCTGAATATAATAGTATAAATTAATCATAAAGTAATGAATATTTCAGACGATTCCATAAAGTGTCACTGTGTTTTACTGTTTCCATATAGTTAGGAATACTTATAAAATTCAACTATAATTTTAATACAGTTTTTCCATATGACATAATTTATGTATTTTATAATTACATCTGTAGAAAAATCATCTTTAGGAAATTAGCCTTCTGGGCCAATTGTATTATTTTTTATAAACTGACAATAACTCTGTTGCTTTTGAATATCCTTAATTCCTTCCCTGCAAATAACAATATTCTGTTAGCAATGGTTAGAGGGTTCCGGGTACTTTTCCTGAGTTTAAGCACTCACAGAAGTCTTAACCATATCACTGAGCCTTGGAGACTTATTGCCTATACAAAGGGATTTTTGAGACCTTCATTCGGATGTTGGCAGATGTTTTAACTTTAAGATGCACTTTAGTATAATTATGGCTGCTATAAACAAGGATATTGGAGAAATAATATGCACAGCCAAATGGAAAAGCAGTGAATAACCAATAAGTAACCCATTTTATGCTGACTACATACTAACTATACATTATAAACCATATACTATCTTCTAACTATATACTAACATATACTATATTATATATCAACATATACAAAAGTAAATATATATTGTGCCATTAAGTATATAACTGCTAGTATATCTGAATTTGAATCTCAAAGCTAGCACCATTAATAAAGTCCAAATATTACATATTTATCACAAATAAATTATGTTTCTAAATATGCACATTAACAAAATATGACTCATTAGATTAGTGAAGAGGAAACATAGATTATAAAATATCCTGACTATATTAAGAGTAATATATGTTCTACTTATTTTTATTTAAAACTTGACTATGAATTTGATTTTGTTTTCAAAGAGCTATGGAATTTAGGTCATTTGCAGGCTAGGCCCTGCTTTTCCTCTGGGTTAAATGCCCTCGATTTTTCTATCACAATATGTGTGGTATAACTTCTAGTATTTTCACCATACAAGCCACACCTCTTCAAATATATTTGACCTTGATGTTACCCTATGGAGGATGCAGAATAAAGAGCACCTCTTTTCTATTATTTTTATTTTTATTTAAATTAAAAACAATCTTATTTCACATATCAATCCCAGTTCCCTCTGCCTCCCATCCTCCTATCCCCCCACCGACGCCCCCCATCCATTCCCCAGGGAGAGTGAGGCAAGAGATCCTGAACAAATTGGGAGCAGGGCAGGGGTAGGAGAAAGAGGAGAGGAGAAGAGAAGGGGGGAGGAGAACAGAGGGATCAGGAAGATTGACTAGGGGACGTCTAAAAAGCACCTCTTATGGTGCAGTCTGATCAGCTATGTATGGACGTTATCGCTTCTTGGTTTTCTATTAATGTAATCTAAGTTTACCAGGGTTTTTATGATAATCTTTTTTTTAACTTCTTTTTTTTTATATTTTATTTTCCAGTTTAAATTTAGATAAGAAACGAGGTTGCTTCATAAGTCAGTTCCAGGTCCCTCTCCCATTCCCTCCCCTCCTCCCATTCCCTCCCCCCAACCCCCCCTTATCCCCTCATTCCCCCAGGGAGGGTGAGGCCCTCCATGGGGGTGTCCATAGTCTGTCATTTCATATAGGGCAGGGCCTAGACCCTTCCCCAAGAGTTCAGGATGAGAGTGCACCTCAAATTGTTCTATGGGAGTCCAAAGTCCATGTGTATACTTGGGATGGGTACTGATCTGCTGCCCAAGGCTCAATAGATTCCCTAGGCCTCCTCACTGACACCCAGATTCAGGGGGTCTTGATCAGTCCCATGCTGGATTCCCAGGCTGATGCCTGGGATTCAAGAGTTAACCTTTGTCTGGTCAGCTGTTTCTGGGGGTTAAACCAGCCCAGTCTTAATCCCTTTGATCATCAGTCCTCCCTCTCTGTTACTGGCTTTCTTGAGTTCAGCTCAGTACTTAACCAAGGGAGCCTGCCTCTTCTTCGATCAGCCACTAAATGAAGTTTCTGTTTCCCAGACTCTCTGGCCATAGGATTGTAGGCTGGCACTCCCCAGATCTATGTCTAAAATCCATATATGAGAGAGTACATGCCATGTTTCTCTTTTTGTGACTGGGTTACCTCACTCAGGATGGTTTCTTCTAGTGTCATCCATTTGCCTGCGAATCTCATGATTCCATTATTTTTTTCTGCTGAATAGTATTCCATTGTGTAGATGTACCACATTTTCTCTATCCACTTTTCGGGTGAGGGACATCTAGGTTGCTTCCAAGTTCTGGCTATTACAAATAAAGCTGCTATGAACATAGTGGAACAGACATCTTTGTTGTATGAATGGGCATCTTTTGGATATATGCCTAAGAGTGGAGTTGCTGGGTCTTGTGGTAGGTTTATTCCCATTTTTCTGAGCAATTTCCATACTGATTTCCAAAGTGGCTGAACCAGTTGGCACTCCCACCATCAATGGAGGAGTGTCCCCTTTTCACCACATCCTCTCCAGCATAAACTGTCATTGGTGTTTTTGATTTTAGCCATTCTGACAGGAGTGAGATGGTATCTCAGAGTTGTTTTGATTTGCATTTCCCGGATGGCTAAGGATGTTGATCACTTTCTCAAGTGCCTCTCAGCCATTTTAGACTCCTCTATTGAAAACTCTCTATTTAGTTCTGCAGCCCACTTTTTAATAGGGTCCTTTGGTGTTTTGGAGACTTGCTTCTTGAGTTCTTTGTAAATTTTGGAGATCAACCCTCTGTCAGATGTGGGATTAGTGAATATTTTTTCCCATTCTGTGGGCTGCCTTTTTGTCTTGCTGACTTTGTCCTTTGCCTTACAGAAGCTTCTCAGTTTCAGTAGGTCCCATTTATTAATTGTTGATCTCACTGTCTGTGCTACTGGTGTTATGTTCAGAAAGCTGTCTCCTGTACCAATTCGTTCAAGGGTACCACCCACTTTCTCTTCTAAGAGGTTCAGTGTGGCTGGATTTATGTTGAGGTCTTTGATCCATTTGGTTTTGTGCATGGCGATAAACATGGATCGATCCGCATTCTTCTACATGCCAGTCTCCAATTATGCCAGCTCCATTTGTTGAAGATGCTTTCTTTATTCCATTGTATATTTTTAGCTTCTTTGTCAAAGATCAGATGTTCGTACGTGTGTGGGTTAATATTAGGGTTTTCAATTCGATTCCATTGGTCTACCTGTCTATTTTTGTGCCAATACCAAGCTGTTTTCAGGACTATAGCTCTGTAATAGAGCTTGAGGTCAGGGATGGTGATGCCTCCGGACGTTGCCTTGTTGAACAGGGTTGTTTTGGCTATCCTGGGTCTTTTGTTTTTCCATACAAAATTGATTATTGTTCTTTCAAGGTCTGTGAAGAATTGTGCTGGGATTTTAATGGGGATTGCATTGAATCTGTAGATTGCTTTTGGCAGGATTGCCATTTTTACTACATTGATCCTACCTATCCAAGAGCATGGGAGATCTTTCCATTTTCTGAGGGCTTCTTTAATTTCTTTCTTTAAAGATTCAAAGTTCTTACGATACAGGTCTTTCACTTGTTTGGTTAGCGTTACCCCAAGGTATTTTATGTTGTTTGTGGCAATTGTAAAGGGTGATGTTTCTCTGATTTCTCTTTCAGCCCTTTTATCATCTGTATATAGTAGGGCTACTGATTTTCTTGAGTTGATCTTGTAGCCTGCCACTTTGCTGAAGGTGTTAATCAGCTGTAAGAGTTCCCTGGTAGAGTTCTTTGGGTCATTGATGTAAACTATCATATCGTCTGCAAACAGTGAAAGTTTGACCTCTTCCTTCCCAATTTGTATCCCCTTGATCCCCCTTTGTTGTCGTATAGCAATAGCTAGAACTTCAAGTACCATGTTGAAAAGGTATGGAGAGAGTGGACAGCCTTGTTTTGCTCCTGATTTTAGAGGAATTGCGTTGAGTTTCTGTCCATTTAGTTTGATGTTGGCTGTTGGTTTACTGTATATAGCTTTTATTATGTTTAAGTATGTCCCTGTTATCCCAGATCTCTCCAAGACCTTTATCATGAAGGGGTGTTGGATTTTGTCAAAGGCTTTTTCAGCATCTAGTGAGATGATCATGTGATTTTTGTTTTTCAGCTTGTTTATATGGTGGATTACGTTGATGGATTTTCGTATGTTGAACCATCCCTGCATCCCTGGGATGAAACCTACTTGATCGTGGTGAATGATTGTTTTGATGTGTTCTTGGATCTGATTTGCCAGTATTTTATTGAGTATTTTTGCATCAATGTTCATGAGGGATATTGGTCTGAAGTTCTCTTTCTTAGTTGTATCTTTGTGTGGCTTGGGGATCAAGGTTATTGAAGCCTCATAGAAAGAGTTTGGCAAAGACCCTTCTGCTTCTATTGTGTGGAACACTTTGAGAAGAATTGGTATAAGCTGTTCTTTGAATTTCTGGTAGAATTCTGCACTGAGGCCATCTGGACCTGGACTTTTTTTGGTTGGGAGACTTTTGATGACAGCTTCTATTTCCATAGGGGTTATAGGTCTATTTAAATTGCTTATCTGTTCTTGATTTAGTTTTGGCAAATGATAGCTGTCCAGGAAGTCATCCATTTCTTTTAAATTTTCGAATTTTGTGGAGTACAGGTTTTCAAAGTATGACCTAATGATTCTCTGGATTTCCTCAGAGTCTGTTTTTATGTCCCCCTTTTCATTTCTGATTTTGTTAATTTGCGTGTTCACTCTCTGCTGTTCGGTAAGTTTGGACAAATGTTTGTCTATCTTGTTGATTTTCTCAAAGAACCAACTCTTCGTTGCATTGATTCTTTGTATTGTTTTCCTGGTTTCTACTTTATTGATTTCAGCCCTCAATTTGATTATTTCCTGGCGTCTACTCCTCCTGGGGGAGTTTGCTTCTTTGTGTTCTAGAGCTTTCAGCTGTGATGTTAATTCTCTGGTATAACTGTTCTCCTGCTTCTTCATGTGAGCACTTAGTGCTATGAACTTCCCCCGTAGCACTGCTTTCAAAGTGTCCCATAGGTTTGGGTATGTTGTGTCTTCATTCTCATTGAATTCGAGGAAGTCTTTAATTTCTTTTTTTATTTCCTCTTTGACCCAGGGATGGTGCATTATTCAATTTCCATGAGTTTGTAGGTTTTCTGCAATTTGTGTTGTTGTTGAATTCTAATTTTAAAGCATGGTGGTCTGATAAGATGCATGGAGTTATTCCAGTTTTTTTGTAGCTGCTGAGGTTTGATATGTTGCCAAGTATGTGGTCGATTTTTGAGAAGGTTCCATTTGGTGGTGAGAAGAAGGTATATTCTTTTTTATGTGATAATCTTATCATGTTGTCTACCAGCAGGCGATTTTCATAGGGTTAACATTTTGCTGCCCCACGGAAGCATTGTTTGCTGTCATGCATGATAAAGAACTCACAGATGTTATATACTTTTTATGTGCGTTAGAATTTCCTTTCTCTTTAAGGCTTTTATCTCATGTTATCCTTATGTACTCATGCATGGATGGACCCTGGTTTGCTGCTGTATTTTTAGTCATTGAATATAATGTTGCTATGAACGTGGATGTGCAAGCAAATAACTCTTTGAGTCCCTGACTTCAACAAAATGGACATACATGCTTTAAGTTTGTATGTGCCCCCCCAAATTCATGTGTTTGAAACTCAGTTTCCCATGTAACAGTGCAGAGGCCTTACAGGAAACATTTAAATGATGAGAACGATGTGTTTGTGTAAGGATCCATGGGCTTTTGAAAAGGACTGAGTAGGCGAGGGCAGTTAAACTCTCTTGTGTCCCACTCTGGGCCACGTGAGGATGCAGTCAGAAGGCTCTTGCCATCCCTGGCCTTTATCTTGATCCTCCCACATTCCAAGGCTGTGAAAAAACATTATTTTCTTGATAAATTATCTAGTCTCAGGTATTCTATCATAGTAACACACAAAGCTAGAATACCTACAAGCGTGTTATATAGTAATTCTATTCTAGAATTTTCCTATAGGGTGTCTGTTAATTGTTTCTCAAGGAGCTAACATATTTTCCCCATACTGGCTGCACCATTTGTACTCTTGCGAGAAAAACAATGATTCTATTTTCTTCTGGTTTCCACCAACAATTATTTTTTCCATAACAACCGGCTTCATGAGTGTGTCGTAGGATCTCACTGAAGTTTTGATTTACTTTTCTGTACTGTAATAAGACACCATGACCGAGGTAATGGAAGAGATCCTTTTGGCTCCAGTTTGCTGAAGGTTTACTTGGGAAGCAAGTGGCAGGCGGCTGAGTGCTCACATCTTACAAGCAGGAGGCAGAGAGGACTAACCAAAATGGCGCATACCTTTCGAAATCTCAAAGATGGCCCCTCAATGACATACTTCCTCCAGCAAAGTCACACTTTCTTATCCTCCCAAACAGTCACCAACTGGGGACTAAGTCTTCAAATGCCCAACGTACAGGACCATCCCATTCTAACCACCGCAGACTTTGGTTGTTTATGTAGTATGTTTAAACCTTTCATTCACTTGGAATTTATTTTTGTATTAAGTCTAAGCTAGGTTCCAACTTCAACTTAATTCTGGGCATGTGTGGAAGTAGTTTACTCAGCACCATTTGTGAAACAGCTGTCTTCTCTTTGTTAAATGTTCTTGCTGCCCTTGCCAAAGATCATTGGCTCTACTTGTGAGGGCTTCTGTCAGAGCACTCTGGTACATGAGTCAATGTGGCTGTTTGGGTGCTACAATAATCTTTTTATTTTTGACAGAAGTAATAATTCTTTTCAGACTGTCAATAGCTTTTTGCTTTGCTTATACTACCTTCCTTTCCATATGAAATTTGTTTAATTTATGCAATTAAGTCACATAATTATTTTATCTGGATTATAAAGGAATGTGGTGATATTTCCTTATAGCATATAAGTAACACCATGTCAACTCATCCAGGAATTATTGTTTTCAACTCTATTATAAAGTACTCAGAGAGAAAATGTCATTTTTAGTCAATCCAGGATAGCACACCAGATTGGAAAGACTACAGAGAACATCTGCTAATTTGGAATATAATCTTTGTCCCTAGTAATGATGATGACGGTGACAGTTACTGTTTTGGATTCCATAGCCTGCACAGGATATTTTCACATGCTCTCTGCATCTCAATACACATTTATAGACAAGGAAGACACTTTTTAAAAGCTTTAACTTTTGAATAACAGTCACCAGAGTTCTAATACATGCTTTACTAGATTTAATTCCAAACTCAATAACTTAATGGTCACACAATTTTGAGTAAGTGTCTTAACATTCAAGTATCAGGCTCTAAGCCTGGAAAGCATGAGTCCAGCCAGGGGTCCATAGCAAGACCCTGCCTCAAAACTATAAATCTGGAATATAGAAACAAAATAGGATTTACTTCATGGAGTTATTATAATAATAAATATGATGATCATCATAAAAATTGTACTGAAACTTTAATGGTCATCACTAATGCTGCCATTAGTACATAACTTATAACTGAGATTACAAAAGTGATGAGAAATCAAATCAAGTCACATAACTAGGATGTGTCAGAACTGGAATTAAAACCTGAACTACAACCTATTTTTCTTCCCAAATTCCCACCTTTCCATTTCCTAATAAAGAACATTTTTTACTTGCTGCTGGTTTTAGAAATGTCTAGAGTAAGCCAGGCGTTGGTGGCGCATGCCTTTAATCCCAGCACTCGGGAGGCAGAGGCAGGCGGATCTCTGTGAGTTCGAGTCTGGGCTGGACTGACAGCCTAGAAAACAATACAGAGAAACCCTGTCTCATAAAAAAAGAAAAGAAAAGAAATGTCTAGAGTAGAACAGATTTTTGTGTGTTTAGGGAGCACTTTCATGACCGGTATCAGTGGTGTTTAAACAAGAACTTTTGTTATCAAAGCCCTCCTCCCTAGAATCATTTGGTTCATTTTAGAACTGAAAAGTCCAATAAGGCAAAGATTAAGAAGGGACCACTGCATGTGTCCCTTGTGACTGGTAGTGGCGCAGAAGCACTGTGTGTGACTTAGGAATGAGTGAGCATATTCCAGCAGCAACAGGGGTGGGACAGCTGGGTCAGGAGTAGTCAAGACCAGGCAACCTCTGAGACACAAGAGGTGGGTAGTGGGGATCATTGATACCTCGAGACTTACATTTCCAGAAAGGGAAGGAATGGAAATTATGAGAGGAATGCAGTCAGCTTATCTCAGATCTTTCTTTTTATCCCAAGTAGAAGAGTGATTTATTTCTGCGGATTTGTAAGAAGGCTTAGCTTAACCTGTGACTCTTCTATAAGGCAGCCTGTACACCAAGTGCACTTTGAGCTGCTATTGAAAGAGAAAATACAATATGACAAGGCTTTTGACCAAATATCCAACATGTCCTCCAATCAACTTCATCAGTAACAGAGTTCACGTTCTGATTTCTATTTGCTCGTTTTTAATAAATGAGATAGCAGAAAAAAGGCTGCAGATAAAACAATAGCTGATAGATAGGGTAGAAAGAAGGATCAAGAAAAAGGAGTGTCTAGAGCTTGTGAGCTCCGACCACAGAGGCATTGTTTAAATAGTCATTTAGAGGAAAACTGTGGGACTGTGTTCTTTCTTTGTACCACATGCATTCCAGGACCCCAACTCAGGTCATCAGGCTTGGGAGCAAGCACCTTTACCCACTGAGCTATCTCCCTGCTGCTAGTTTGCCAATTCTAAAACCAAATTCGGTATCTTAGATTGCAAGTGGAATACAAATGTATATTGAACACTGATGGGGGAAGTCCTGTACATTTGTTAATAAAGCACTGTTGAGCCAATAGGAATCTAGATAGGTGGGACTAGGAGCCCAGGAGGATTCTGGGAAGGAGAAACACGGAGAGTTCGAGATGTAACCGCCATGGGGTAGGAAGCCCGGAACTATTCTCCGGGAAGGAACATACTTAGATTAACAATTATGGGGCAATTACTTAAGTCAGAGCTAACTAGTAAGAAACAAGCAAGGCCAACAGCTTCATAATTAATAAAGCATCTTGTGTGTTATTTGGGACTACAACACGGCAGAGCCCAGGAGACTGGCGGGTGGTAAACCAAAGTGGCTCAAGGAAAAAGCTTCTCTTTACAGAACACCTAAGATATTGCAGACATATTCAAGAGTACTACACAAATATGTAGCCTGGGTTGATTAATTCTTCCAAGTGGTATGATTCTCTGAGTCATTTATTCAGCAATTGTTCATCCAATAAGTACATAGCCCTACAACATTATATATATATTATATATTATGTTTTTATTATATATTCATTTTTATATATTATTGGTTCTTTCTTTTTCTTACACCCTAATATAATGGGAAGAATTGAAATGAAACAGTATAGCATCACAGAATAGGTAAATATAATGAGGTTCTCAATGTGACCTGAACTGTCTGAAAAATTATCGTAAGCTGTGCTTTAGGTGATAATATTTGGATGAAAAAGAAAATACAAGATTATTTCAAACCAGAGTTGCTGTGTGCCATGGTGTGCCATGATGGTCTGGGATCTACCATGGGGAAGGAGGAAAAGAGAATAGTATGCCATGTTGGCTGGGGATCTGCCATGGGGAAGGAGGAAGAGAGAATCTTTGAATCAGAGATTTATCAAGATGAGAGTGAAGCAAGGGGACATACCTCTGAGGGTACATGTGATTACTTCATCTGCTACTTCTAGCTCCTTCAGGTTGTTTCAGGTGCGAAATCAACTATGGTATCCTTCTTTATACAGGAGCCTATGAATATTACTACCTACAATAATTCTTCCAGACTGCTCTTCAAGCAGGAAAAGTTGCAGGGTTGCTGTACTCTGCATCACTGAGCTTATCCCTGTCCACAAGGCAACCCTCAACTGAACAACTTACTGCTTCAAGTTAAAGGGGAACTTACTAACTTTGGAGCAAGAAGCAAGGCCTGCAATAGACCCAAACTTTTTGTTTTAAGTTTTAAGAAATAATAATGAGAATATGAGATAACATTTTTTAAAAAGTGAAGTTTCCTCTTAATAGCAGATGACAGCTAATAGATCAATCTACCTCTAGAATATGAAAAGAAATAGCCCGAGGAGTTTTGGGTTAGAAAATGATTGAACAAACTTGCCAGAATACATCCTCTAGCTCCAGCATCTCCAGCAGCTCACACATAATGACAGAGCAACCCTGGATCACAAACCCCGACAGCTGCTAGGTTGTAAAAGACCCACTCAGGAGTCTGTTCCGGCCCCTGGCTCTTCAGGTCTTCCCACAGACTATCTAGTTGGGCTAGTTTGGCTCCTGTTGCTCCACTCTTGGTCTACTGCATGCCCCCTAGTGTTCCTATTGCTTTGACAGATTCACTGATAGAGTTGGCAAACATGTCTACCAAGGAGCCACATTTTATGTCCTACAAGCATCCAGAGTGGAGAGACACATGACTCTTCCCACTTGGGAAACTTATAATTGACTAGAGATGGCAGATGTAAAAAGAAACCGAGAGGCTAACTATTTAATTGTAAATATGGAAGATTCTTTTCTGCTCTGCTTACTGCATTCATATGAAGTACAGGGTAAGCATACCAGTGTATAAAATATACTTATGATTAAGTTATGCTTCTTTATTGCAGTCAATAGCAAAATCCAATCAGAATGAGAAATAAAGAAGAATTAAGTTCTACTGAAGATCCAAGTGGAGCTGGATAATATTTTGATATAAAATTCACACAGAGAAAGGAGGGAGGCATGGGTGGGGCTTTCCTCAGGAAGGAAGGTCCTGGAGCAGGAAGTTGCCATAGGCAACCTTCACCAATTATCCACATATCCAGGGAGTCAGCAAAGACCTAGTGTAGAATGACTTCAGATGGTGGTTGTGATGAGGGAGGCATGAGGGGACCAAGGAATCCCAGGGTAGCATCTGTAATTCAGGGAAACAAACACTCTTTACAGAACACAATCAATGAGTCAGTACTGTCTTATCTATGTTCAGTGACTTGGGCACATTTCAGAGGGCTTTCCCAGCATCTCTGGTCTTTTTCAATCACAGCTTCAGTGTATCTCTATAGAACTCTAAATATAACTTTGATTTCCTATGTGGAATAAAGATTCTCCCCCCTTCCTCCCTTCCTCCCTCCCTCCTTCCATCCATCTATCCATCCATCCATCCATCTTTCTTCCTTCCTTCCTCTCTTCTTTCTTTCTTTCTTTTTTCAGAGCTGAGGACCAAACCCAGGGCCTTGGCTTGCTAGGTAAGTGCTCTCTCACTGAGCTAAATCCTCAGCCCCCAAATCCTCCCTTTCTTTCAGCTGTTGTTGGGATAGGAAGAATAGGGTCTACAAAACTCTTCCCCCTGCTGTCTTCTCAACATGCTCCTCCCACCCCAGCAGAGGACGAAGGCTGAGAAGAAATCACCTAACTTCTATTGTTTATAGATCTGCTTGGAAGGGCAGAAAATCACTGTCTCTCTCCTGACCTCTGCATTTTTAGATTAGGTAAGCCCCATTACAGGAGGGGACTCTAATCTGCACCATTCTCTTGTGCAGTAACTTCCAAATGCCCACTTCTCTGAACTGGTGATGTTGCGTAGACTCCCTGCTCAGGTCTTTTCACTTCAATAGGCAGACCTGGAGATGACTCCAGCCTGCTTCCCCTCTGGTGCACACTTGGTACTGTGCAGAGGCTCACATCAACAACTCTGCACTCACTGGACTGACTGCGTTGCTGTAGTTGTAGAATGAATCCATTGCCACTATCCATCAGGAAGCCATTGGAAGGATTTTTCTCTTTCCATTTCTTCCTTTCTTTTACCTACTTAGGTTTCCAAGGCTGGCCTGGGACCCACTATGTAGCAAAGGATGACCTTTAGCTCCTTTTTCTCTTAACTCCCATTCTGGGATTATAGGCACGGACAATCAATTTATATAGAGCCAGGGATTGGCCCCAATATGTCATGCACTAACAAACACTATACCAATTGAGCTACATTCCTAGCCTTAAAAGAAGGGTTTTAACCAAGTTGTAGCTTTATAAACTACTAGAGCCTATGAAGAAAATCTAGTTTTTCATTTGGGTGCTTAAGAATAAAACATTTCATTATTTCTTTTTTTGTGGTGCTAGGAACTGAACTCAGGGTCATTTCATGCTAGGCAATTGCTCTACCACTAAGCTATGTTCTGAGTCCTTTTTGTAAATTTTTAATTTTGGGACAGGGTCTCACTAGGTGACCTAAACTTGCTTTGTACTCCTTCTGTGGCCAATGCAACTCTTGGACTTGGGATCTTTCTACCTCACCCTCTTGAATAGATGGATGGAATTACAGGGTGACACCACTCAGCTTAGTTTAGCATTTCCTTTGTGGGGTAGAGAGAAATCAGTTCCTCTGGTCTCTCACCCTAAGTTTATTTTATTCTCCTCTTTTCCTGTACCACTCCCCATTAATTTACTATCAATTCATCAGTCGTCTGAAATTCTCAAGTCACTGTTAGTCACTAATTGCCATAAGCTGGCTTCTGCTTGCCATGTACTTTGTAGACTTTACCTTGTCCTTCTTGTGGCCACAGGAGGTCATCTTGTTTTGACAGCTTTCTGTTCTGTTGATATTCTATGTCAATTTTGAAGCTAGCAAAGAAGTCCTTTGTTTTGCTCAGGGTGGGGGTGGGGGGATTTTACCTGGGCATTTATCCGATATTAATAACAATTTTAAGGAACTCCACACCTAAAAGCATATGATGCTACTCTGTCACTGCATCCCATTTTATCTCTTTGACTTGCTTAGTTAATGGGGAGAAAAGGACAAAGAAAATGAACTTAAGAAAAAATGAGTCTTCCAATTAGAAAGCAGCATGGCTAGTGGTCTCTCAAGAATCACATATCTGTGTTTTCTGTCTCTTGGAACCCGTTCTGATTTATCAAATCTTTTTGATTTTTCAGTGACATATCTATGATTCCTTAGAATGGCAACAAAATCTAAACCTAGCAAATTCTGATAAAATTATCCAAATAAAGAAAGGAGAGAGAGAGAGAGAGAGAGAGAGAGAGAGAGAGAGAGAGAGAACAAAGCAGGTGAAAGAAATGGCTGTCTTTAGTGCATACAAATACATATTAGGAGGGTGAATTGGTTTTATATCAATTTCAGATTAGCAGTTGATGTGCCTTTCCAAGGCACATTCTTCAATTAGTTAGGAGTTCTTTTACAATTATTTACAAAGTTCCCTATACACTTATAAAGACCTATTCAGTGAAAATGGCAAAAATGCTCACTCTTTAAATGGTTCAAAAACACATTTTATAAACAAATTATGTATTTTATACTGGCTAATTTTTCCTGATAAAGTAGATGTTGGACATGTAGATTTTTATGTTATTATCATTTCCATTGATTACCAACTGAAATAGTAGGGTTCTAGTGGTGTGAAATGCAATTAAACAAATTTCAATTATATGGGAGGGTACTCTTTCTTAATGGGGGTAATTCTATCTTAATGATGTCCATTATACACACATTTATTAGCCATTCACATATACCCCAGATACTTTGTGTACAAGGAAAGATGGTGGTAGGCTGAGAGCTATCCCACGCTATTGTACTCAGTGGTAATTAACATCTAAAATTCTGGCAACGGTGCAAAGTGAGCAGTAACCCAGTTTGACATGGTCATTGGTCTCATCACTGGCTGCACAGCACATCTGAGTAGGGGTTGCAGGTTCTAAATTCCTTCCAAGTCACATCCTCCTACCAAAAGAAGAAGAAGAAGAAGAAGAAGAAGAAGAAGAAGAAGAAGAAGAAGAAGAAGAAGAAGAAGAAGAAGAAGAAGAAGAAGAAGAAGAAGAAGGAAAGAAAGAAAGGAAAAGAAAAGGAAGAAATTAAAAGACAAACCCACCAAATACCAAAACAAATCCCATCCCTCAACTTTCATATTGCCAACAGTAGATGCTGGCAGAAATACTTAGGGAGAGGCATGTGGGCAGAGGCTCTCAGGACTATGTTTACCAGACTTGTCTGTTTCCCATCAGTGTATAATTTATTCATTAACTAGGCAGCTTCTTTTACTTGTTTTGGGAATCCCAAACCTTGAAATTTTCTAGCTATTTCCATAAGGTGTCAGAAGTAGATCAGAGTGTGAGGATCGTACACTGTTGATGTAATTTATTTTATTTTGTTTTAGGGGCTCTATGTCCCTGTTTGCTTAATGTTTGTGAATTAATGTTAACTTGCATGTATTAATTTTAATACTTAACCCTTCAGCTGGGATTGTGGGCCAAGTTTGAGGAGAAAGGCAAAACAGTGTCTTCTCAGCTGAGGACATATAAACCAGAAAGTAGAGTGTTCTCCATTCTCACCAATGTTAGGCTTACACAGAAAAATGTGTAAAACATTAAATCCTGGGCAGTGTTTCCAGGCCAAATGACTCAAAGATGCCTAGGGAACCTGAGCATGACCCTTTTGCAAAGTTGTGTTTCTAAATGTATAGCTGGAGTTGAGATCCCCTGGAACAGATGCACCAGCCATGGCTATGGCTTTGAGATACCCTGAAGAATGGAATGAAACATACTCAGAGAGAGAGAGAGAGAGAGAGAGAGAGAGAGAGAGAGAGAGAGAGAGAGAGAGAGAGAGAGAGAGAGAGCCTGAGGAACCACTGTAAGTGGAAGAAGAGAGGCCTTTGGATCACCAGAGGGGTGGAGAATGCCACCCGAGATGTCCCCCTCTGTGACTCTGCAGTGACAAATCTTTAGAAAACACAAAAGCCCCATGTTTCCTAATTGTCACTTTGCACTATTTACAGGACTTTACTTGTGCACTAACACTGACTACAATAGCATGGAGTAGCTCCCAGCCTGTCACTCTGTCTTGCCTAGTACATAGAGTATCTGGGGTATATGTGAATGGCTAATAAATGCTTATGAGTGTGCTAACAAATCGTTGTTCATATCTTATGTCTGAGAAGAGATGTGAGGGATAAAGTTGCATCAAACGAGCTGATATTACTGTTTCCCTCTTCTATGTGAGTTACTGGAAGATACAAACAAATATGAGACACAGTCCCTAACTGTAATGAGCTAATGTCCGCTGGGTTGGAAAGCATCACTGTAGAATGAATAATCACACTCATGATACATACCTTTCCAAATTTTCTCCCCGAATTACTGTGTGTGTGTGTGTGTGTGTGTGTGTGTTGCTGTTGTTGCGCCCTGAGTCCAGATCCCCAAAGACCACCAAGAGACCAGATCCAATGCAAAAGCAAAGAGTCTTTTTTATTATTCCAGCATGCTGGGGCCAACCATCCTACACAAAGGTAAGATGTTGATGACCCCAAGAAGGAGATGGAGGTTTCCTTTAAGCCTTACTAAGGGGAGTGACTAAGAAAATTAAGTCATTTTAGATGATTGGCTTAAGCAAGTGACAATCTTATTAATAAGTTTTAATTGGCTGGGGCTAGTCAGGGGCTTGTCAGGGCTAGTTTTCCATTCGGGGGGCAGACCTAGACAAGTCCCAGGCCCTGTCCTTGAGCTGCTTTGGAGGCTGGCTTAGGCATGACATGGTCTAGTACTGCATGTACCAGGCCTTCTCTGTGCTGTTGGGGGTGTTGGAGATTGATTGTCCTTTATTCTTGGCTTTTCCTCAGAAACTTCTTGCTCAGTCTCAGAAAACTGAAACTGAGGCCTGATCTCTGAGAGAAAACTGAACAGCCTGTTATGGCACCTGCTCCGTCCTTTCGTGTGTGTGTGTGTGTGTGTGTGTGTGTGTGTGTGTGTGTGTGTGTGTGTGTGTGTGTGTGTGTGTGTGCAGGCCAGATGACAATCTCAGTCTCCGAGGATGTTACTCAGGTACATTATTTTCTGAGATGGTATTTCTTCAGCCTGGACCTCTGCCTCCCCAGTGCTGGGGCTGAAAGTTCCCACACAACTTAAAAGTAGCCTGTAACCAATTGCGTACTAGCTCAGACGATATGTGCTGTGATTTTGGAGAAAGGAGGTTAGTATGGATAAGCCTCTCAGCATGGTCACATTGGTACGAGGTTTCATGGGTGAACTAGCTGTATTTAAAGGTGCCCTTGGCCCTCGAGATGAGCATCTTTTGCTACTAGAAGGAAAAGAAGTCAGAGGCACCTCTGCTTTGCTGATGCTTCCCTGCCTTCAATGTGTGCACCCCCATCTCCTGGGAAAGCAGGAGTGGACAATTATCCAAGGAGTCGTCTGCTACAGCTGGCTCAATGACAGAACCTCTCTCCAAACTGCCTTTCTGTTCGGAGTGTGCTTTTCCCCAAAGCACACTGAGGGCCGCAACAAAGGACCTTTTGTGGGGTTAAGGAAGGGGACATTTTATCTGAAGAGACAGCAGTAAGTTTGAAAACAAAATATTGGATACAGAGTAGCGTGCCTATTGGTGTATTTCAGTGCAAGGCATTATAATACTTTGTGTTTCCAGACTCCACTGGCTACCTGGTGGGCTCTGGAGTTCATTAAAAGCTGACATTCTGGAAGAGATCAGTTGCCATAAAATCCCACCAAGATTGGGAAAAAGGAAGGAATCAGGTGTTAAGAGTCAGCAATGGTGAAGTGGGTAAAATCTACACCTTGCCATGAGGAATGAGGGTGAGGAGTCAGCCGGCACATGCTGCCCTGCGTCCTGGTCCAAGGACTGTCTTTGTAGGCACAGCCTGAAGTTTCCCTAGACTAGCAGTTGCCGGTGATTGGAGACACACCAGTGTGGGCTGGTAAGCTACCCACTAGGTTAGATTCACTTACTAGTGCCCGGGGATGCACAACTGTTTAGAGGTCACAGATGGAACTGACATGTAATCATGGGCTACTGTAGATCAATATCCAAAGGAAAGTTCCAGAACAGATCACTGTAGGCCCACACACCGGTACCCCCCCAAAAACTAAGACCCCCCCAAAAAACTAAGAAGGACCTGGAAAAAACGCAAATTCCTTGCATCTCAGGAAACTCCCGAGATGAAACTGACACTGGTGGTCCAAGCACCACAGCTTGAGACACACTCTACTCGGCTGTTGAATGGGTGCTCTTGTTCGTTGGTCAGACGAGGCAGCGAAAATCTCCAGCCCGCTGAATTCTCCCAGGGAGAGAGTTGGCGAAGAAACGTCCAGCTCTGCAATGGTACAGACACGGTTTTAATACATCTCTCAGGGATCACGTGTTGCAAGCTTGGTACCCTACACAGCAATGTTGGGAAGTGTCAAAACAGATGAGCAAAGTCACCGGGGGCACTGCCTCCGGAACAGATTGATACTGATCTTGCAAAATGACTCAACTGATCTTGTTGAAAACAACATAAACAAAAGAGTAGACAGTCCCCTGTCTGATGCTCCCAGTGTGATGACATCTGCCATGGTGTGGCCTGCAGGGACTTTAACAAGGGACTAAACCACTAGAGCTGGCTGATCTCGGGCCTTCGGCTCACAACGGTGGTGAACTCAATGGGCATGTTTTCTTTGTGAACTCCCCAGTTAAGGCATTGTATGCTACGAGGAAGAAATTCAAACGCAAGCATCAACCAGGCTGACAGAGGCTCGCTTTCTACCAAGCAGGCCGTGTAGACTGAGAATTTCTGCATAGCATATGGGCCATGGCTCCTTTGCCAGGAAGAATGCTCCCATGTTCTTACTTTCTTTGTAAAGAAAAGAATATTTTTGCCCAGGTGTAGATCAAACTGAGGTTAGAGGGGAGACAGGGGTGGGGACTGGAGAATCTTCAACTCGGCAGAGGGATGGGTTACTCCACAAACCTGGGGTGGGGGGAGCAGGGGTGGGGACCGGGGAGCCCCTCAAGTGTTACTTGGCATTTCCTTTTAGAAAGCGTTTATAAAATATCATGCAGATTTTCTTGAAAGTAATTGTTTCATTTTTATTGGTCATTTACAAACATAGGTACTCAATTATTTTTAAGTAGCTTGAAATCTTCATGGGCAGTATCAAATTGTGTTTTCCCATATATAAACATGGTCATCTGCAAAAAGTAAAAAGTTAACAGTCCAGTAGATGGCGCTGTTTACTTCTTTTTTTTCTTACAACTTCATAATATAGTCTGCTTCTCCCTAAACTATTTGTTTTCAAGATTGTGTAAACCCTGCTAGTCGTAGTGTTTAAAACGAATTATTTCCAAGGAACCCGACTATTGCATATTTTCAGGATCCAAACTTGGTGGCTCCGTTACAGTTTATTAACTAGAAAATAACTTAAGAGTTATTAATCTTGTCAAGGGCTGAAAGCATTTAACTTGATCCTCCCTCTTTCACCATCTCCAGAACAGCTGTTTTGTCCTCCCCCACTAACTCACCCCTACACTGCAGATGCTAGCCGACCAAGACGGAAACCAAGCATCACTTTCAAGCCACAACGGTGCTTGACTTAAATAAAATAGTTTGCACTGGGATCACACCTCACTGTTCTTGAGTGTTACCTTTTAAATATTAGAGCACATTTATGAACAGACAATATCTGACAGTATCATATCACTTGAAAAACAACTAGCATCATAGTTGTGGGTAGGGCCTTGAAATCAGAAGGGATCAGGGATAGGCTTTGTGGAGTTTGAGTCTCAGCTCTAATCAGGTAGCCCAGAGTAATGTGAACAGTTGTTATAGTACCTGTTCCATACAGTTGGCATGAAAATATGAAAAGTATAATTAGATCAATACAGTATATATGTATGTATATACATAAATCATATAACACAGGTAGATGTATATGACACATATAACAGATAGTAGACATTCAGTTAATACACTTGCTGCTTATTTTACCATTCAGATTTCATCTTCATTCATCAGGCTTGTCTTACACAGGACATGCTTCCACAGCGTCATAAAAGACAATTTCATCACTACCGTCAGTAATATGTTTATGTCTAACCCTCCTCCAAGCTAAGTGACGCTGCTAATTCTCTGTTTTCTCATTAATAGCATCAGACCTTAAGAAGCACATGGAAGCAATTCACTAAGCATCATTTTCTGCTGAAGGTTAAAGCAGCTGTATCCTGTAATCTCCCATTCAGCTGCCAATACTAATTTAATACAAAGAGGTGAACACATGGCTAAAATGTTGAGCACAGTTCTATTTTCCCACTGTGGTTTAAGGTTATGAAAATTACATATTGTCTACAGAAGCTTGTATTTCTAGTTAGTGATAGTTTCCCAACATCACATACTAAATACATCAAGCTGCCGACATATTCTGCGATGAATTAAAATTTTATTATCTATCAGTGTTCAACTTGATTAAAATTCAGAAGCCAAGCAGAAAGATTAATACAGTGAACTGGAATATCCAGAAGCAAGAAAAAATAAATACCAAGTAGTGAAAAGAAAAAAAATCACCCAAAGAATGGCTTGAGTTTTCTATATTTGTCCATGTGTATTTGCTTCACTTGGCTGTCAATTTTAATTGGTCTGCAACACACTATGGTTCTAATATATTCAGAATTTCAATGGTTATCTTTTCCATTTATTATAGTAGCCCCAAATGCAGCCTATTCCTCACAAATAATAAAGGTTTCTCTTATTATAGGAATAAATAGCTAATTAAATCAACTGCTGTTTTTTTTTTTTTGCCCAGTGACACCATTCTTCAGAGGTGCAAAAAGTGGGAAACTCTCTCCTTTACAAATTATATTTACTTTCTAAGAGCAATGATGATTTATAAAGGTTACCACAGCTAATTAAGATGTTGTAAAGGTAAAACTAAGACAGGTATATAACAAAATGTTGGAAGCTTGCCACTGGTACTCATCTCTTTCCAATGTGGTTGCTTTTTGGATGTCGAGACTAGTTTTTAAAAAGAAAGATGATGAAGGTGAACTTGGGGTGTCACTGGATCTCTTGGGTCTTCTTTCCAAAATGGCTCCATTGGATAAACCCCTCTTGTTTATCCATTATGAGAGAGGGAGGCAGAGGGGGAGAGAGCAAGATTCTCTCCCCTTCCCAGACCTCTAACACACGTAAACATGTATATGTAAAATGTTGATGGTCTTGGAATTTGAGAGACCACACAGTGTACTAAAAAGAACAGAGCCTTCAGTGAAAGATAAATATGGGTCATCAACAGATTTTAATATTTAGTACTTTTTTTTACCTTAGTAACTCCCCCTTTCTAAATCAGAGCTTTTCCAACAATAAAAAAAAGAGATTAATGACACATGCCGTATAGGAAGTGATTGGTGTATCTTATCATGACTAAAATATTGGAGATGTTCAATACTTGATAAAATATGAATTGAAAACAACAGTGGGCCTTTAAATAAACTATTAAATGCAAACCTGCATTTTAACAAGCAGTTTGTTTATAACAGTTATTTTATAAAGATTTCTTGAAGAAAATCACAAAGTAGAATTAACACCAAGAACCAGACTTGTTTGCCAATCAGTCACTTGTTAAACTATACTAATAAAACTTAGCTCAGACACACCATGGGTGAGGCTTAACAAGTATTCTTCAGTGCTCCATTTTAATAAAATTATCTATATATGAGTTCAGATTTATTTATGCTAGTATAAATATGTGTTACATATATTACATGTATGTATCGTGTGCATATATGCTGCCCGTGTGCATATATCTATTGTTACTCTGGCTATTCCCTTTTTACAAAGTTTAAGGAAAACTTTGTAGCTAATCAGTGCATGAAGATTATCTGGGAAGCAAAGTAAATGTAAAACATTCAAGGTCAGAGAACAAGGAGTTGAACGTTCCAGGCCATTTTCACCACATGTTCCCCAGACATGATTTGATATGGGAAACTACTTGGATTCTCAGATGACTTTAAGGGAATAATGACCTTCAATTACCCCACACTGATACTGGCTGAATTAGCGAATTCAGGGCTGTATATTTTATAGTTTCTGAAAAGAGTATTAGAGCATCTCCCACAGCCTTTTTGTTTTAATAAGATTTTCTTCTCGGGGAAATACTTTGATAGATTATTGGTCAGTGTTTCGGGGAAGTGAAAAGCAGAATAAAGCATGAGTATTATTGAACAACCACAATGCATGCTTATGGGAGAGGCTTTGTGAGTGGCAAAGGGTGGGCGGAAGTGGGAGGGGCTCCGTGAGAGATACTTTTCTGAAATGACAGCAAGTTCAGTTTCCTCAATGAACTATTCTGAACAAAAACGTTCAGCTAAAATGCTACCAATATGGAAGAATGCATAGGATGCTGATGTCATTCTCCGTGTGTGGGCACATATAAAATAGGACTGTAGGGCATTCCTAACAGCTCGTATGCAACCACCACCCATATCTATTATAGCTGACAGTGTATCCAGTATATATTGACAGTTTCCTGCCACGTCGGTGAAAGTGGCCGCTGAGGAACACAGGGGCCTTCTCATCCCCTTCTCTTCATCATTTTCAACTATCCTGAACTCCAGTTTGTCGGCCCAACACCCTTTGAAGTTCACTCTAATATGCAGCTGCCCCCAATGCTTTTGCACCCCTAGCAGAGGCAGAAGGCATTAATAGCAGACCCCTCCTTGTAAATCGTGTGTGCTCTGGGATTGGTTTCCCGGCTTTTCTGGATGGCTGAGGTTTCAACAGCAAATACTTGACACTTTTTTTTCTCAAGGAAATGAAATGTTAACCTATAACTCAACAGTCCTTGCATTTATCACATACAGTTTGCAAATTAAAGCTAAATCGGTTAGGACAGTGACCATATTCTTTAGCCAGTGATTCTCAGTCTATGGGTCGCGACCTCAGGATCCAATGACCCTTTCACAGCGGTAGCCTAAGGCCATTGAAAAGCACAGATATTTACATTATGATTCATAAGAGTAGAACACTAAAGTTATGAGGTAGCAATGAAAATAATTTTATGGTTGGGAGTCGCCACAACATGAGGAACTGTGTTAAAGGGTTGCAGCAGTAGGAAGGTTGGGAACCACTGACCTAAGCTTTAAGCCACAGGTAGCAATATGTTGGGAGAATGACAGGCCTAGAAAGCAGAATTAAAATGTGACATTGCAAGTTTCACCAAATGCAACAGAAAATTATCAATATGCAGGGTTTTCAGGGGCTGAGGGGCAGCCTGTGTAACAAGGATATGAAAGCATACCACGGTTTCAGAAATGGCTTCTTGAGTCTTACTGGCTTGACCATCATCATACTGATTAATTGAGCAGCAATTTTCTAAGTGCTTGCTGTGGACCAGCATCAAAGTTAACTGCTATCATACAAAATCATCTAACGTACTTCTTCTTGGCATGTTCAAGACTCACAAGTACCGACTGAGGTTTTGGTCACACTGGTTAAGAGGAGTTAGGGTTTTCTGTCACCTGTAGCCATGATGCTGACTTGCCACAGGCCCTTGGATAAAGCATTAACCCTCCCTCTCACTCAGTTTTTGTTGTGGTCAAGGTAAGATAACAGCAAAACTGCCCACGCTAGCTTTTTTTTTTATAGTGTCACTGGGATGTACGGACAATGTAATTGATGTGGAAATGCTCTGGAAATTATACAGCATACATTTCTTTTCTCCTTACACTAGGCAGAAATAATCACTTTCACCTATGCACCTTCCACGGGTGCTGGGGCTTTGTGGCATTTATTGAACGACAATGCTCTCTCCCTGATAGAGAACCAGACAGAGCTCCTGCCCAGTGGTTTAAACTGGGAAAACCTGCATGATAAGAAGCTGAGAAAGCTCTCAAAGAAGACAAAAGCCAGCAGTGACCACTGATGTATTTATAGAAGGCTTACATGTTCTTTGAAGGCAAAGGCTGTGTGCATTTTCCACAGTCCTTAGGATATTTCCTTGTTGTGCAAAGTCACATATACAATGTAAAACCAGAAAAAATAAAAATAAGAGAGATAAAAGGAAGTCAAGCTGAGTAGAGCGGAGGGAGAGAGACATGGTCCAGATTAGTCCAACAGATGTGTAAGATATGTATTAATATCTTACTTATTATCTGCTCTACATTTTAGTGAGTCCACCATGGGGAAGCACTTGTGTAGGTGTGAGATGAACAGAAACTCACCTTGCAAGTTGGCTCCTTTCCTCAGAAACTATGCCAAGTATTTCAGCTTATAATCAACTGTGATACTATTATTTAGCTTTGAAAATATTAATATCCAATATTCTATTAACCGAAACAATATTCCCAAATATGACAGTATCTATACAATATCTCAGCTTTTATAAAATACTTTATGAAAGCAGTTTAATTATCACAGTAATTTTTTGAAATGGGCATTGCTATCTCTAGTCTGGAACTGAAAATGTTAGGACAGGCATTGGGAAAATAATTCAAAGTAAGACTGTAAGGGGAGAGATCATGGCTGAAACTGGATTTGCACATTCTCTTTCTTCAGGTCACATAAATTAGTCACAGTCTAAAGTAGAGTCCAGTCGTGAAGGAAAGGAGTCTAGAAATTAAACGTAAAAGCTCACGGAGCGCTTGGGTCCCCCACTCCTCTCTTTCTATTCTATGCCGGTATCTACAAGGCAAGTCCATTGTCTTCCTTGAGAAGACCTGGTGAAATGGCTTCCCAGGTCCGCACTGCACATTTCTGCAAGTCTAGACGGTGGCTCATGATTCTGTGCGTCTATACTACATATTTCTTTCACATCGTTGTTGGGATGCCCAGAAGAGTGCCTTGATGTAGCATTCCCTAAAAACTCCAAGGTATTTATTGTTTATAGATGATCCTGTGAAGTACACTTTGAAAAGAAGGAAGTAATGGCTTTAGAGAACAATAAGACAGAGTCATAGCTGACATTTCAATCTCAAGAATTAAACAGGATTCTTGTAAATTTTAGTAATGACAGGTTAGCTGAGGAAAACACAAACACATCCAAATAATTAAGCATGGCTGTCAACAAAACATAAGTAATTTCCTTTAAATTTCAGTCTTCTAGGCTCAAAACAGATTACTGTATATGTCTGTTGCCAGAGTCTGGGTAAAAGACAACACCAACTACTGAGAAAGACAAAGAAACAAAAATACCCTCTTGGGTGTAGATTAGCATTCCCAGATCCATTTAGTTTTCTCTTTCTTTACAGTAAGAACAAAATTTCTAACAAGTGGAAGATCTTATACTACAATAAGAATGAAGTCTTGTTTCTCCTATTCTGGACCAGTGTTCCTATTCTGGAAATCTAAAATGCAAATTGCTCCACTAAGCAGCTGCTGAGAGCTAATTTCCATTTGTGTTTCATTTTTTCCTTCTATAACTGTCATAGAATGAGATTGCTGAAATATTCATGGATTAATACTACCCAAATCTACCCCGATTGCATCACCGTCTGGAGTTTCTATCTTATAGCATCAGAGAATTGTCTGATGAGAAAGGTTCCTGACTGGTCATTTCACACTGTACATAGTTTTTCCTTACATTCCTTTATGTGGAACTTCACAGGATGTGCTATTACTTTTGTTTTGTTTTGGTCAACTTGATATAAGGTAGTCACTTGGAAGCAGGAACCTCAGTTGAGATGGTGCCTCTATTAGACTGGCTTGTAGGCAAGTCGCTGGGGGTATTTTCATGATTCATGATTGATGTGGGAGGACCCTGCCCAATGTGAGTGGTGCCATCCCTAGAAAGGGCCTGGTGATGTAAGACCACAGGGAACAAGCTGGTAAACAGCATTCCCTCCTGGTCTCTGCTTCAGTTCCTGTCTCCAGGTTTCTGCCTTGAGTTCCTGTGGACTGTAATCAAGACACATAATCCAAATAAACCCTTTCCTCCCCAAGTTGCTTGTAATTACTATGGTTATAACCATAACAGAGGGGAGACTAGGGTAGCTAGCATCCATCTCACCAATTTGTTTTTGGATACTGTCACTTCAATTGTCAGGAAATGCATCATTATACTTTAAATCCCTCACGCAGAGAAGAAGAAATGTAAATCCTGCACTGAATCTCTGTACATGCAGAGTTGACTCTTGGAAGGCCTTAAGTGTGAAAGGGACTTAAATTCCTTTGCGTATAGAACCTTATGGTTCCTATAATATGAAACTGGACCATATGTAAGACATACGGTCAAGGCTTAGTCTATAGTTTTATAGTTTCAACACACTGAAGAATTGTGCAGTCCCAAGGGGTGGATTCCTACTAGTTGACGTCTCAGGAAACTGATGCTGTGATGGTGGATTGGAGGAGGGTGAGTTGGACAGAGGCACAGGGAAAATGTGTGCCTTCTCCACCTGACTGCTGTCTTTCATATCTGGAAATTTAATTTCAGTAACATTTCATTCTTCAGGTTACACACAGGAAGTATGTACAGGGAGATTATTTGCAATGAACAGATATTCTCTAGTTCATGCAGTAGGTTTCTTTTTGAGTAGAGACATAGCTAGTCAGGCTGGTAATATAAGGGAGAGTGATGACAGACTGAAGAAATACAGAAAAACAGCAAGTGGGAAGAGGGGGAAACTCCACACCCCCCTCATATTCTGTAGATGATTCGTGCCAACACTAGGAAGTAAGGCAATGCTGAGCATTGTGTCATATCTTTACAGAAAGTCCTTACAGAAAGACACAAAGTTATTCCTATTTTCAGATGAGAAAACCCAGGCTTAGTGAGGTTCAGAAACTCTCTCAAGTTCATACCCTGTGATATAAATCTGGTCTAGTCTGATGATTGATATTTCCTCTTTTCATGTTGCTTACCTTACAACTAAATATAAATATCCATTCTGGTGGCTGCAAGGATTAAGTATATAGGGCATACTTTAGAACTGACACAGAAGTAAAAAAAACTAATAATAGATTGTTTAAGTTAAAAAAATTAAATTTCACTTGAGAATTTAGTACATGGATACTGTATTTACATCATTTCCACCCTCCTTTTCTTCCCTCCAACTCTCCCTGTGACCCTGACTCTGTCAAATTCATAACTTTTAAAATTATAATGTGAAAATTATATATATGTGTGTGTGTATATAATTACATATAAAATCTTCTGAGACCATTTAGTGTTGCTCCTTTGTGTGTATGTTAAGAACTGACTATTTGGGACTGTGTAACCCATTAGGGAACTGGTCCCTGGAGAAGACTGAATCAATCAATCTCTCTCCCTCTCTCGCTCCCCCTCAGCAGCCATTAACTATTTTTATTGTTACAGTCAAATATGGTTTCATTATATTAATTAGCCTTATTTTTTAATGTAATCAAAGGACATGGAAGTAAGTGGACCCTGTGGGCTTCATGTTAGCCAAATGTCACATAGGAAGAGCTTTCTCTGGTTTCTTACTGCTCAGAGACTTGGTTTTGAATCACTGGCCTCAGGTTCAATGCCATAAATAATAGTCTATCTCAAAAAAGACTCTGGTTTGTCTCTCCGACAAAGACCTTTTTCACCCCGATGTGGGTCTGTGTAAAGAAACACAGAACACTTAATACAAGAACGAATATGGATACATGATTTTCTGGCAGGGGAATCTACTTTCCTAGATGCTGAAATTTATCGATTCAGTAAACATGATGGGCTCCTCTAATTAAGGATACATCTGTGCCATTACTTCTTAGGTGTTTCTTTTGCGATTTAGCACCCACCGAAACTTTTCTGTGTATGTTGTTATTCCCCATATATACAGTGTTTCACTACTTTTGCATTTTATTCCCTTTTTTCTTTGTATGGAATGCACTTTCGGATGGTACCTTACTTGCTTAAAACTTTCATCACTTACAATATAGGGTGAATAGTCAGCTGACAGACTATATTCCTGCATTGATTTGAAAGGGATGCTCCCTGTATTTTTGGCATTTGAAAATGTGTTCTTCAGTTTGTTGCACTGTTTTGTGAGGATTAAGAGGCGTGGCCTACCTGAAGGAAGTATCACTGGGGGTGGGCTTTGATGTTTCCAGAACCACGACCAGTTTCCAGGAACTCTCTCTGCTTCATGCTTGTAGTTTGAGATGTGGGCTCTGGGCTGCTGCTCCATCCACCCACGGCCCACTACTCCACTTTCTCCATCATGGACTATTATCCCTCTTGCACCATACGCCAAATAAACTCTTCCATAAACTGCCTGGGTCATGGCATTTTATCACTATAGGAAAGAGACTAAGACAACTCCTACAGACAATCCCACCTGATTTGTCTTCCTTTCTCCTTGTCTTCCTCCCCTCTTTTCTTCCAATAGTTGTTTAGCTTTTATTTTAAGAAAGTCAACCAGATTTGCATGGTGGGATGGTATGGCTTGAGGTATTTTTACTTTGGGGACCTGTTGCCATCTAGGCAGTGAGCAAACCGGCAAAATGATGAAACTTGCTGCACTTTTTATTAAATATAATATCTTCCTGAGGAAAAACACAACGAATCAACTGCAAAAGAAGGCAAGTCCATTGGAAATTTAGCTGCCATTTGCATAAATTATTGAGGACTATTTGACACCTCTCCCCATTTTGCCTGTAGCAATACACATAAAACATATTATTTAAATAATTTGCCACTCCTGAGTCAACCTTCTGTAGACCTAATAGACGGTGACTCCGGTGAGCACTGGTTACTTATTGAAATCAAGACTCTTTCCTGCTCTATCAGGGAATGCAGTACCAAGTCCAAGGTTAGGGCTGGACCCACTTTGCGTGTGAAGGTTAAGTAATGCAAGGCTTCCACAGAATGGCCAGAGGCCAAGGAGCATGGCTTGTGATTCTAGAACACGTCAGCAAGGTAAAATTAAACTTCTAAAGGACCATTAAGAAGTACTCAGTGTTAGATATGGTGAAATCAGAGAAGTGAAGAGGTAAGGTTTCAAGGATGTCCATTTAAAATCCCGTTTCCAAGGACTGGCTTGAGTAAGAAGGCCAACTTGAAAAAGAAAATGAATGGGAAGTTTTTGAACTTTTTATTAATGCTTTTGACTTATTTTCTTGCTAAAATGATAACATTTAATAGTTACTGTTTTGCCTGGGTAACATTTAAAGAAAATAAATATAAACAAATGTCCATGAGGGTGTACATTAAAATGAGAACCACGACTGGCCCCTATGAGGTAATGTTTCTGCATTTTTTCTCCATATGTTTTTGTGTTGCTTCTTTTTTTCTCCCAGGGAGTATATCTGTAGGCAGTGGACTTATTTTTTTTAAAGAAAGAAATTTTAAACATTGGTATTAATTTGGAAAATGAATGTTTTCATAGTTAAATTGGGGAAAAATATCACCGGGGAATCAGAATGTGTGTAATAGAGAAAAAACATAGTAATTAAAAACAGTTGAACAGAAAGGCTTGGGGTTTTGTAATAGTAGCAGAATTTACAGAATTACAGCACCTCTAGAATATGGAATCTGCAATTTCCTGCATGTGTCACCTTCTGCCAACTTTTGGTTGTGGTGGTTTTCTTAAAATATCTTTGGAAAGGACTCCCAGGAATCATCCACCCAATTCCCTGGTGCAGTCTTGCAAAAGTTGCCACCCTGGTTTCAGGAATTTCTCAGCCATGTCTGTCTTCCAAGTTCCTGCCACACACTTGATGTGGAGCCAATATTCTACAATTCCGGGAGTCCATCTCATGTGGCTTCATGGAATTTTCTTAGCAAACGTGTCAGGAAGGTGTTATCCAGCTCGTGCCAGCATGGCAAGTAAAGTGGGGTAAGTGAAGCCTCCAAGGTCACATGGCAGGTCACTGTTCGAAATGGGATTTGAACTTAGATTTTGTGGTAGAGAGTACTGTGCCATTCTCTAAAAAGGTCAAAGGGCAAGCATGGCAGTCCTGGCTCCCCCACATGCAACCTCTGAAGCCCACAGGAAGGCAGGCTATGTAAGGGTCCAGTACATGGATGGCTGACCTGTTGACAGCCTCGGTCATGTAACTTTACGTTGATGGCTCCCTATACTAAGTAGGAAATGCTTGCTTGTTACGCTGCTTCCCACCACTAAAAATGCTGTTTCTGTGGAATGCTGCTTTTTTATTAATTACCTAATTGTATTTTTAAAGTTATACTAACTAAAAGTATCTCTATTAATAAATAAAAATAAACTGGGCAGGAAGAAAACTACATGTTCTGAGGACATCAGTGATACAATCTTATATGAGAATTATTCAAGAATGGATTGCTGGGCCTTCACAGGTAGATTTCAAAACGTATGGTGGCTCTACAAATTCCCTGATGGGTCAATATAAGCTCCAGCATATTCTTACCTATTCTTTTCTGCCTAAGGGATCCTCAAAGATAGGTAATCCACATCTGCCTCTGTGGACACCACCCATCCTAACTTCTCAGCATTCCTCTTCACATCTTCAATTTAAGTTCCGATTGCAGCAACAAACCAGGAGCTATGATCATTTAAATGCTTACCATGAGGGAGTGTGAATGTGAAAATATGAGTGTAGACTTGGTCACTAATGTTTGATAATTGACCAAATGGTCTTCTTAACAACAGCTTCATTAGTTCTCTTTGGTAATTAAAATAGAAGTTTATTTGCTGCACTTGGTCAAGTGATAAATTTTGCATATGTTCACTCTTTTTTATTCTTAAGTATAATGTGAGCTAAACTGTGGTTTGTCTTAAAGGCAAACCACCTCATTTCTATTGCTAAGAAAGTAAGAAGAGCAGAACCGATTATACAGTAGATGCTCACTAAGCACTTGTCTCGTTTATGGGTCTGCTTATGCATCCTCCTCATATCGACAAACAAGCCATTAGATTAAAAATAAAGATCCTAAAAGAGGTAAGACAGAGCTGAAGACTAAGAGTATATAAAAGGACCAATTCAAAGTCAACAAGGAAACTCAAGGCTTTGCTTGAAAGATTTTAAAAAGTGAGGTTTATTGCATTATAAATATATAATTGTATATGTAATATATACATATATATAATAAATTTTACCCTTTTGGTATGAAAAAATAATGAGACACTAATAAGTCACTGATTTGCTTTCCTTTAGCCACAAATTGACAATGTGCAAAAGGATCTATGTTAAGCATGGATCTTCACCTCTTCCCTGAAAATTGCTGCAAAGTCTTGTATATTCAAATGTTCATTTCCAGGAGGCCTGTAACTCCACATAGCATTAGAATGATCAGTATGCAGCATACCCACCGAACCCAGTGTCAGCACTGACACTGGGCTGAAACAGATATTTGTCTACTTCTGCTTGGAACAAGCTGTAAGTTCCTTTCCAGTGTTTTACTTTCCCTGTGATGTCTAACATCTGGGCAGAATCAAGTTGCCCTAAGAAGAATCTGGACTAAGACCATGGTAACAGTAACAGCATGGGTAAAAACTAAGTAACTTGAACGTGCTCTGTGTTCAAGGCTCCACTCTGTACTGCGCTTTGGTTTAAGGTGCTGGTCAAGGTTCTTTTTTATCATTGAAAACTCAAGTGGACTAAATGATCTGGGACCTAATTATGAGGGAAATTACCTGTGTCCTTATGCGAGCTCACAGCCACTAAAACCACAACAGTCCTTCAGCTAACGGTTCCTGCCTTCTAACTTCAGAGAATTTGGGGCAGTGTGCTCCCAGCAAGAGGCGTGGACTTTGAAATTCGCAGAACATCTTCCTGCCGAAATTTTCTGGTCTTTGGAGGAAGCCGCTGCCTTTATATTTAGACAGATAGACTGATCAGGCATGACCAAATCATCTGTAAGTGTTTACCCTCAGGCTTTCTGTCACAATCCTGTGTTTCTGAAGAAGTTAATGTTTGACTGCTTTGTGGCAATTATAGCACAATGAAGAAGACCTGTTACATTGCAGGTCCTTCTTTCTAGGGTCTTATACATTTCATTATTGTCTACTACCTAAATAGCACAGAGACCTACTGATTTGTATTTTAATCATTACTCTTCCAAACTTTTGTCTTTAAACATATTTATTTTATTACTTTTAATTATGTGTGAGCATGTGTCTTGCATGTAGGTTTGTGATCATGAATGCAAGTGCCCCAGGAGGCCAGAGGTACTGGATCGCCCTAGAACTGGAGTCACAAGTGGCTGTAACTGTCTACGGTGCCAGTGGGCACTAGGAACCAAGCCTGGACCCTCTCCAAGAGCAGTAAATTCTCTTAACAGCGGAGCCATCTCCCCATCCCTGAAACTTTTATCACTAAGTCTGTCAGAAATAGCAAATGTTTGAGATTGTTATTCTTCCTTTCCATTGTTTATTTTTCCATTCCTATGATGTAGCTTTTAAACAGAGGTAAAGTACAATTGCTGTGTGCCCAATTCTAAGACATTGGCCTCATTCCTATCTTGGTGGTGAAAAGATATTTGGAGAAGTTACATCTTTGCTAGCACTCCCCACTCCAGCAGCTGAGACGAGCATGTGGAAATCTGCCATAACTTCACAAGCCCTTGAAAATTATCTTGGAAGACTTTGCCTTACATTTGTTGTCTAGTTCAACTGTCAGGGGTCTATTCTGCATGTCTGTTCGTGAGTTTTAGAAATTCCTTTCAAGTAAAAGTTTTAGATAATCTAAACTCCCTATTTAACAAAACAACGAGCATTCCAAGATCACAGAAGACTGTAAATGGAACGGCAGTGGAGATGTCATTGCAAGGTACCCCCTAAGAGAAAACATAAAATGGATTTCTTTGGCAGCATCCAGATAAATCCTTTTTAATTTTCACTTTATTTTAGTTATAGTTCACAGCTGTGCTATCACGACTGGCAAGAGAGGCAGCTCCTGGAAGAGCCTGAGTTCAAAGGAGTTGAAATTGAGCGTGGAATGTGAAATTGAGTGCTCCTGCTTCTCAGAAGATGACTGGAAATACTGAGATCGAAGGAAGTGAGTCTGATGTAGCAGCAGAATTAGCAGTCCCCTGTGACCTTGCAATGCTTGGGCACCTGACATGGGAAAAGCTTGCTTCTGACGGGCTTTTAGAAACCTTTCAAATCTCCTTTCCTACCCTTTACCACAGAAGGGTAAAGTTTACACGTAGACTGCTATGTATGGACGTGTGACTCGGTGATTTGCCGTTTTTGTGAGGTTAGGTGTCCCCAGGACCTTTATCCATGTCTCATGCAGAATCTATCACTAAGTTCCTTTCTGAGTGCTCTTTGCGTGAATCTTTTGGTAAATTTGCACAATGGGTCAGCATTCTCTTATTTTCTTTCTTTGTACTGGGGCCCTACAGCCAGAGGGGAAAATAGCCTTCACACAGGGAACTGGCATAAGTTTAAATCAAGGAAGCCTAGTGGGATGGTAATGACATTCCCAGCATCCAAGTTTCTGCCTTCAGGATATGTGAAGCTAGAAAACAATGTCATTCATTCAACATTTATAGAGAACGCATAATGTACAGTGGCACTGTGCAAGTACTGGAGGGCAGGCAAAAGTGCAGAACACAGCCCGGTCTTGTGGATTCCTGCCAGGAAGGGCATGCCAACTGTTACACAGACCTTACATTCCCGGAAGGAACTCTTGGGTGAACAAGCATGGAAAAGTATACTGACAGGTCGGTGTGCCTTTAAGAATAGGACAGGTAAGTGATTTAATCATAATTTCTAAGGTGTTAGAGCGCTCTAGTGATTAGGCAGTTCTTGGACCACCCTATTTGAAAGATGCACTACTTGTATGCCTGATTGGAAGAATCCTAACAAAGAGAAGGCTGTTTTTTTTTGTTGTTGTTGTTGGTTTTTTTTTTTTTTTTTTTTTGGAAAGTGAATAACTTTAAGGGAAAGTGGCTTCCAGGGAGAACAAAAGGTAACACTTCCTCTGCTTTGCTCCCAACCCCTACTGAGGCAACCTAACAGCCAGCATACACCCTCTCTGTCCAGGCTCAACCTTAGACTGTGCTGGATTGAGCGGTGCACCCCATGCACGGAGCCCGGAGTCCACTGCGTGCACTCTAGTTCCCTTGTACCCCGAGGCTCCGACCTGGCGCCTCCAAGGTCGCCATGGCAACCATGGGGTGCCACGACCAGTCCCTGAACGTCCAGCCTAGAAATCCAAACCGGCAGCAGTGGCTCCAGCTAGTCCCCGCGGTCCCTCCCCCGAGGAGACAGCGCGATCCTGTGCCACTGAAGCGACTTGTGCAGCATCAGTGGCCTAGCGCTCCGCGGTCCCCTGGCCAGCGGGGATCCCGAGCTCGAGCGCGCCAGGCCGCCTTCTCAACTGGCTTCGCCACGGGGCCAGCAGCTCCTCCGGGCGAGACAGGCGGCCCATCCTTCTTCCACTTTACGGATTTCCGGGGGCGACGAATTTTGCCTCGGTCCCTACGAGCATCTCTCAGCTCCGCTCCCCCCGCCCCTCGCGACTCCCCCCACCCCTGGGCGCGCGCGCGCACACTCACTCACACTGGCAGGCGCGCGTGCGCACGCCCGCGCGCCCCGAGCCGCGGAGTCTCCAGCGCCCCTGAGCAGATCCCACTCTCCCGGGCGCTGCTACTCGCACAGGCTTCCAGCCGCCACGGGGCGTCCTCTGTCTGCGGCAGCGGCGGCGGCGCGAGCGGCGGCCGCAGTCTGGCCCCGTCTGGCCGATCTCAGCCCCGGACCGAGTCCGGCAGAAGCGGGATCGGGAGGAGACGCCGAGGCGAGGAGGAGCCGCGCCGCGCCCCGCGCTCGCTCGTCTTGAATCTCCGCACCCTGGCCCCAGGTAAGCGGCTCGGCGGCCCGCAGCATCCCCGGGGCGTCGGGACTCGCAGTCCAGGAGGGGTTCCCTGTCCCGCCCCCGCCGCGGCCCGGGGACCAGGCACCCGGAGGAGTGGGCGAGGGGGGAGGGGAGCGGAGCTGGAGGTGAGGCTGGAAGGCAGCGGTGTGGGGGAGCCCCCTGCGCCCTTCTCCGCCGCTTCCCGGGCTCCCGCACTTTTACGAGCTGGGGGTGCCCGGAGCCCCACACAGCTGTTCTCCGCTCTTTTTGCCGCTGGCGGGCTAGTGTCCCCTCGGGCTCCGCGCCTGCCACGCACCAACCGCCTCCCTTGCACCTTGGACAGCGCACCCCGCGGTTCGCCTGCGGGGGACCGCGCCCGGGACCCCGTCCTGCCCGCGCAGCCCTCCGGTTGTCCCCTTCTTCCCACAGTGTCACCCTCCTGTCTTGTGCAGCATCTCCCTGCCTTGGCTGTCTCCACTCTGGCGCGGGCCAGAAACTTTCCTCCCCGCCCGGTCTGCGCGAGGTACTATTGTTGTTATTTGCGTCTGTCCCTCGCGCCGGGAACTGGACACATGGACAGGTCTTCCTCGGCGGACGATCGCCTGCCTTGCCCAGTCCAAGACGGCACTGGGCAGCTGGACTCGGACACCGGGCGGGTGCCTCGGCAGCTGGACGCCCGCGGGTTCCCAGCCTCTCTGGACACGTGCACTCCTCCCACGGACGCGGCCCCTCCCGGACCACCCCATGTCCTCCCCCTGCACGGCCACGGCCACCCCATAGGTTGGACACCCGGGATCGCGGGCTCTGATTGGCTGATGGCGTAACCCCGCCTCCTTGGAGGGGGGTGGTTCTGGAGTGTTGTGGTTGTCATCCTGCAGCGAGCACATGGGGGATGTGGGGTCGACAGGTGGGGAAGCCCAGCTCTAAGGCATAGGCTTTCCCCAGTGTGTAACCGAACCACCCTCTGCCCTTCACTCTGGACCTTTCGCCTTATTCCCCCTTCCTCAGTCTTCCTCTGTTATAACCTTACACAGTTTAAATTTTTGCTTAGAATCTGTTTGTTCAGTGGTAGCGATTTTTAAAAGTAGCTTTAGAAGAATGCGGGAAACAAGTGCACAGAGTGAGAGGCACCGCAACCTGGACTGAAGATTTGAGTTTGGTCCTTTAGAGGAAGTAATGAAGGGTGCTTAAGGGAGCTGAAGAGGGTGGAGAAAAGAGAAAGGACATTGATTGATGGCAGAGACCCTGGTGCTTAAGAAGCCAAAGAAGAAGGAAGTGGTGGGTGACTTGTAGGTTGAGATGTGAGGTCCCTGTGAGCTCTACTGGGAAGCAGCTGTGTTCTGCTGAAGACCGCTCTCTGGAAAAGTAGTATTTTTGTCTAGCACTTAGGTAGTGATTAACACACTTTGCTTTTGTTTTGCTGGCGTTGCACTTTTGATAGGAGACTTATAGTAATAATGTCTGCCCACATAATGGATATTGATTATTCCGCTTTCTGGTAATATGCAGATTTGCAAATGGTAATGAATTTCATCCCTCTAGAGGGAAGCATTAGTTAAAGTGCTTTTGAAATATCGTGAGAGAAGACGGATGCGCATTGTGTAAAATCCAGAGACTGTCCTGACATTGTGTAGTTCCGTTCCAGAAATGCGTATAAATGACGTTGATTTCTCTTCATTTCAAAGCCTGATTGCCTCTAGCATTGTTGAGCTTTAATTCCTTCAGGCTGTTTTGATGTTGTGTCTACATCTTGCAAATATTGCAATTCTTATCTTTAGTAACCTTGTCAAAGGGAAGCGAGCAGCAACGGTTACAGGGTAACGTTGACAAGTTTCTATTGAGTACACTGTGTGTTATTTTATTTGTAAGCTGGTGAAATATATAAGAGGAACGTAGCATGACTATAATTCCCCAGGGACTCATATCCAAACAAAGTGGAGAATCATGGGAGGCTATTCCAGGGAGAACAATTCAATTATTTTTAAGACAAATAAATTTTAAAGATTCCTATGTGTAAACAGCAACACTAGTTGAATCATCTTTGAAGGCACTGGCAGCACACATTAAGTGAAACGGCATATTTAATATGTGAGATGATCAAAGGAGATGGCAAAGCTTTCCCGTTACTATTATATAGCAGGGAGAAGAGCCTTGCCGTCTGGAGGACTTCGTATTCAAGGAACAGGGGGTGACACATCTGACAAAGCTGAAGTCATTGCTGTTGCAGAGAAAATGATCCTCTTACTGTGTTTTTATTTCTCTAGTTCATGCTCTGATTTTCCTACATGGATTTAGATGCTGGCTGTGGGCCTTCAAAATCTAAATGTGTGTAGACTAGAAAAGAATGTATATAATAGCACAACCATATGTGAAAAATATACATTGATATCTGCATACAGCCATAAATCCATACACATAATGTTAGGGTACACGCAATACTTATATATTTGTCAGCCTTAGAATTTTTGCTTATCTCTTCTTGTCCGAAAGGTGGCCCTGTTTTAAACTGTAAAAGCATTATCACCAGTAGAATTGGCCAATAGATCACAGAAACAGACAATAGTATTTTGTTGCCTGGCAACCACCTACTGTGAATGAAAAACAAAGCAGGGCCAGCTGCCTGCACATCCCAATACTCAGCCTGAAGCCTTTCACATCAGACACACCTATAGTTTCATTTCAGACAGGTGGCCCTATCTCCTTTCTAAACTGTTACTAAGGAATTCTGAATGTTTTGGTTGTAATAAGAATTAGGTGGCTATTGTTGAATGACACGAAGCAGCTAACTTGGATTGCTCTCTTAAGCCTGGTGTAAACAGAAAAACCAAAATGGGAGGGAGGTTTAGACGCTGCTCATTCTCACACTTAGAATCATTAAACATTGTAAGCGCATTTCCACCACCGTCAGGTGCTCTTGGGATGCTATAAAAACTTGAGTTAGGTCTGTGAATAGATGGCAGCCTTTTACTGCTAAAAGGGAAGTGGAGAGCCATGCTCTAGCTCAGCCATTTAATTCTAAGCGTTACTGAGGCACAAGGAGGGGATGCCTTCCTGGGACGTACTTGATTTTCCTTTATTTTCTCCTCAGTATTGTTCCATCTTCATCCTTTATCTACATGGAATTTATAACGGGATTAAATCAGGATACTCAGAATGTACAGTAGTAATTACAGGTAAAGATCATTATGGGCACACAGGGCTACACTGTGGTCTGAGATGCCTTGCTTCAGTCCATGAACCCACCTCTTTCCCAACACTTGGAAGCTCAGTGCCTTGCTACTTGTTTATAGATTTGAACAATCTCTAATCATCTCTTACTCTGTGTGAGAATTTGTGTGTCTGTACTTTCGTGTGTGTGTGTGTCTGTACTTTCGTGTGTGTGTGTGTGTGTGTGTGTGTGTGTGTGTGTGTGTGTGTGTGTACAGGTTCATTCTCATGCACGGACCAGAGGGCGTACTTGGATTAGTTGCATTTGCCTAAGTGCATTCCACTGTATTTTCTTAGACAGACTCTCTTGCTGGCCTCAGGCTTGCTGATTAGGCTAGATTGACTGGCCAGAGAGCCCCAGGGATGATGCACTCGTCTCCACTTCCCCAATGCTAGGATTACAAGGACACACTTTTTTAAAAATTATATGTGATGTTGTTTTTGTTTTTCAACAAATTCAGGTCTTTATGCTTGTGCAGTGAGTAATTTACCAACTGCATTGACAGTCCCAGTGTGTAAAGTTTTGACAGTGATGAGATCAAGATTGTGTTGGTCAGTTTGTCTTTCCCCAAGAGTATGGAAATTACAGTTGATGAGTTACAATAGCTTCCTTTCCTACATCACACATGATGTAGTGTCTTTAGCGAACGTGGAACTGAATGTGCTGTGTCATATTCATTTCAGGGTTCTAGCAAAGCCATCTCTCCAGGGCTTCTGCATGCTGGTAGAAGGTAAGTCTCTACAGGCCTAAGTGGTTGTAGTCTAGATTGTCCTCAAACTCAAAAAACGATTATGAACATACTATTGGTGGTAAACTTAGAGCACTTATGCATGATTCTAGCATTTCTTATAATCTTAGGAAATACATTGCATGCATGATACATTTTGAGGTTCTTTTTTGTGAGTAAAGACTCCGTACTCCCCATTGCCTGTCATCGATGAGAAAAGTAAGCATTTGGCTACAATACAACACCTTCAGTAGTGAAACAAAAGTGGACTGATTGGGGGAGCAATGTAGTGGCAATATTAAGTACCACTGAAGAGACATTCTCACCAGACAGGATGCACTTCAGCAGATTGGTAGGGGGGATAAATTGATTTGTAGCATGTCTAACGTAGCTTTAGAAGCCTGCTATTAATTTGTTCTAGCTAGGAAGATTTTCAAACAATAATAGCTTTTCGGATTTCAAGTGAACCTCACTGGTTTACCCAAATAAAAACATGAAACGTTTTCCACTGTCTGAGTAGTTTGCCCACAATAGGTATTTGTTTTGGCACTTTGGAGATTAATGTAAATTTCAAGGTTATTTAAGAAACAAAAATATGAACCATTTCTAAATGTATTTGTGTAATACAATGTTAAATGTTTGATAGTCATGCATTTAATCTGCTGGGATCTTGGAATTTAGTTCCCCTCTCCTATTTTTCTCATATAAGATAATGTGTTTATTGGTACAAACAAATCGTACACAACACTTAATGTCTTTTACTTTCTCTGTTTATATCCTTGTGATAGAATATAGTTGGAGTCAGTTTGCTTTTTTTATTGTGCTAAAGAGATGGTTTAAATAAAAGATGGTTAGAGTTTCAATTTCCTTATGTCATCTTCCACTCTCAAAATCCATAAACTCTCACCCACCAAAATAGGATTATTACCGAAAACAAACAAGTAAATGCATAAGCAGCATGCCATTGCCACCCTGCAGGCCAGCCAGCCAAGCATCTCTTTCCATTCCTGGAAATGTGTTTACTTCTTTTCATATCTAAATGCATATGAAGTCCAAAGGTCTGTTGGGGGCAAAACTCGTATTTGACTAGAAGATCTGTGCGCTATCGTATTTAAGGTGAAGATGAAATACTCAGATTTTTCAAAATGGGATATCACAGAAAGAATGAAATTCATTCTTTTTGGAAAGTCTGTACAGTTGTTTTGATAATATAACCAACTGTAGCACCCTGAACAGCATTGAAGACCTGCAGCAGAGCATGGTATATAGGAGACACTCCAGATGTGCTCTGTGGGGTTAGTCCATCTTCCCTGCTTCTCTGTGTAATAATGCAAATATTTCAGTTTTTCTCCAAGGAAAAATAGAAGCTTAGAATATGGAGAAGATAGTACTGACATTTTCCAGTAGTCCTTTTTATTAAAAAAATCTGAAATAGTTAACTTAGCCAGTGATATTTTGGAATATACTTCCTGCCGGTGCAAAGAGTCACATAAGGATTATTGATTTTTTCACAAATATAGCCATCCCTAGTATAGAGCAGCTCTTTAAGAGCCACAGCAACATAACAAAGGTTATGGCTGTAAGTCTGGAGGAATACTTTATTTAGTTGGCACTGGAGAGTGAAGTTTGCAAGCTTCGTGTAATTATCCAGACTGGAAAGCAGCCAACGCTTGGTGGCTAGCATCCCAAATGGTGGGGAAATAACCATGGATGAGGCTTTTAGTGACTTCAAGTGACAGAAGTCTCTGCCTTGGTCCCATTTGCAAGGGGGCACCATGTGCATCTAGAAAGTCTCAGAAGCCATTGGGCACATATGGGATAGAGCCCAGAATTACCATTGTGATCCAGATGCTCAGGTTTTATAGCCATTGAGAAGGACCTTTATCCTGATGCATCTTGGTGACGGAGAGTGGGTGAAGACTCTAGCCTACGTTCCAGTTGCTAATGCCTTTGCTTAGGTATTTGTCTCCCACGTAGGGTTTTATTCCTGACTGCATATTGTCAAGTCTTTTATAGCATGTAGATGATAAATGGTTAAAGTAAGGTTGAGTATCCCTGGTTGGAAAATCTATAGTCCACAAGTGGAAATCCACATCTGACATCAAGGGGTGCGGATGAGCTGCTGTCTAGATTGTGGGTGTAATAAAAATACAGGGTAAAGTCTCCTTCAGGCTACATGGATGTAAAACATAACTGAGTTTATGTCTGGGTTGCACCCCTAAGATGTCTCATTATATGTATGTAAATATCCACAAATAAAATTCAAAATACTCATGGTCCCAAATAGTTTGAATGATGTATTTTTAACCTATGCCTCTTTCTGTAGGCATTCCTGACTGCTTTACGTATTAATGATCAGTATACATTTGTCTGGTTCTACTAGTGAAGTTGTACTTACTGTTTTATTAGTTAAGGGCTATTTTTGCTTTCTGATCTAGGAGCACTTGTAATGCCTTATTTGAGATGATTTCTTCAACAAACATTTATTGAGCATTTACTATATGAATGGTGCTATATATGGTCTCACAGTTTATAGACTCCTAATACTTCATCCCGCTATTTGGAGAGAACATTTTTACTTCCAGAAAAGTACACAAATTCATTGTGGTCTTCAGAGGAGTTGACAAGGTCCACCAAAGGTTTTGAACTTTAGAGAGATCAGCCAGCCCATCTCAAATCTGCCTGTTCACAGAGCTCAATGTGACATAGTTGTCACAATACCAGTTTGCAGATCTTACAAAGACCCTCTGGGAATGCAGGGACGGAAACAAAATCAGCTTCGTATTCAGTGTGTCAGACAATCCATGCTTTTGTAAATATATCCCTTTTTCTTTTATATGTTGGATAGCTTGGTAGTGTAGTTTAAGTAAATGGCCTTCAGAATGGACCTCAGAATGGCTGAGCTGGCTCATACTCTGGGTCATGATAACCAAGATAGACATGATGGATGCTCTGTCTTGTGTCCTGGAGTTTCACCATGAAACTGCTCCTCAGCCACCCAGAGAGGCTGTCTGGTGACCTGGGGATTAGCGACTGTGTCACTTCCCACTATTATACTTGTTCTTCCTAGGATTCCTTCCCAGGTAGCTAGCTTGCAGTTATCCTGTCTCCAGATCTGCTTTGTGGTGTTCCACAGAAGAAATAGCATAATCTGATTGATTGATTGATTGATTGATTGATGATTGATTGATTGATTGATTGATGATTGATTGATTTTTATCATGAGGCACGTTTGGGAGAGCCAGTGTTGGGTGATAGAGTGTTACTGAAGGCTGGAGGTGAGGTCACTGGGCTTTAGATTTGGAGCTTAGAAAGAACCCTCTGGTAGACGTGTGGGGAATAGATGAATGGAGGAGAGACTGGGGGCGACCTTTCGGGAAGTAGCCCTGCCCAGGCAGTGCTAAGCACTTGTACACAGGCAGTAAGGAGCAGTTAGACTGTAGACGGAGATGCTCAAAAGGGCTGGAGTGCAGCCCCCAAAGTCAGCAAAACACAGACACCTATGACATGTCACCCACTGCCATGCCAGAGAGGAAATTCAGTCTTCCACCCTGGACCATCACCCGGCTCTGCCCACCAGACTTCCCAGCCATAGAATGGCTGGGGCTCTTTCTGTTTAGCTTATAATCTTACCCAGGCTCTCTTGAGTTAAATTGTAAATTTAGACGTAAATAAAAGATGACAAAAGATAAATTACAGAGTATAAATAATTCACCATCGGGTCATTAAAGCAGGAACGTTATATTTTACAGGAAGGATTTGTGGAGTTGTAGGGAAGAAGTGGGGAGATCTTTGATGCGTGTTCATTTCATGATGGATAGTGATTTTCTTTGTCCTTTGCTTGTGGCCAAGAAGTGATGTTCAACCACTGTCAGTCTCTGGGAGAGGAGCATGGCTCCCTGCCCTTGTATCTATTGTTTCCCCTGCCGCTCTGATAGCAGGTATTTTAGCTAAGTGAGTGAGTGGTAGCTCGGGTGGGGCTGGCTGCTTCCTTCTTGTTCTGTCGTAATGCCCAGCTCTTCGCTGCAGTTTCTCTTGCCAGCTTTTAGTCCACAAGCTCCCAAAGGAGATCAAGGGGTACAGAGACCAAGGGAAAGAAAGCAGAACTCCATAAAGGGAACTGTTTTGAATTAAATGCTTAATTATGAAATGAGCGAGTTAGAGCTTGTTAGATGATATGAAATAAGATAAGACAGCCTTCTAATTAGTATTGTGTGAATACTAATATTCTGGCTCTGTCTGAGGTAAGACTGAAAGCTGAACAATCAAACAAGAGAAGCCTATTGCCATCCTGTTTTTTAAAAAAGTGTCATTGAGTCAATGACAAACAAAGACCAAATTATTAAAAGGTAAAGAATGGGTCATCAAAGAGCATACTGGCATATGATTAACAGGGAGAACAAAGAGTTATGACAGCAAAAATACTGTGCATGTGAGCATCGTAAAGGACAAGAATACTATGGGAGAAAGACAATGAAAGGATCCCTTGTTGATGGAGGATGCTGTACATATGTGGACAGTGTTTGAACTGATGATACTTTTTAGCTTTTAGATAATGGTGAATTCACATGTTACTATAAGAAACAATACAGAGATCTTATGTATCTCTTTAGCCAGATCTTGCAAGGGCAAAATTTTATAAAAACAGAGAATATAGCACTGGGTCTTAACCTGTCAGTAGTGACCCTGTCTAGCGGGTTGAATGACCCTTTCGCAGAGGTCATTGCCTAAGACAATCGGGAATACCAGATATTTAAATTACCATTCATAACAGCAGCAAAATTACAGTTATGAAGTAACAACCAAAGTAATGTTATGGTTGTGGGTCAACACAACATGAGGAACTTAAAGGGTTGCAGCCACTGGCATATAGTGTATTCTTACAGCTAGGGTGCTAAGGTTAGTACAATCTGCTAGTTATACTGAGATTTCACAAGGTTTTCTTGTTTACATATGCTTGCATGACATTCGTTTGTCATTGCTTGATTTGAGACAGAGCTGGAAGTTGCTACATAGCTAGGGCTGACCGGCATTAATATTCAAGACCCTTCTTTCTCTGTCTTGAAAGTGTGTACCACTACATGCAACTCAACATTTAGTCCTGAAAGTCAGATCATTTTTCATTCTAGAATTTTAGATAGTCTGGACTAGTTCTGACTAAATTGTAATCAAAGAAAGGGTAATACAAAGTAAGTGCTCCTGGCATCTTCCTACACCTGGATTCTGCAGAGTGGCATCAGGAGCCACCTGGACGTGGCAGGAGAGCCAGAGAGTTGTTTCAGTTGCTTTGCTTGCTCCTGTGACCCTTGCGTGGTCCTAAGAAGGCTGCTTAAGTGTTTTTAGAAGCTTGCTCATGGAAACTCATGAGGATACCTCCTTATTAACTAGTATGTCTGCCTACCCTTTCTTCCTGAGCTTGGTACAGTGTCTTCTGTCTTTTTCTCCTCTTCTCTGTTTAGGAAGGAGCTCACTCCTGCAGGTTACCTTCCCCAGTCTCAAAGCCAGCAGGTGAGAGATGGCAGAGCAAATGACAGATCCATATTTAATTTTGCTTTGAGCAGTATACCTGTGACAGAGCCTTCCTTTGTCTAATTGTTCAATCTCCTTAGTGCTCACTAGTGATGTAGGCCAACGATGCAGCCCCATCATCTTGTACTGTGGTCCCCTACTCTTAAGAATCTCTTGACCAGGCCCCATTGCCGAAGACAACACTTACACAACACATTGAACATGGAGATGTTGAGCTGGTCCTAAATAGAGCCTTTATCCCTACATACCAGTGCCTTTCATATAGTATTCTGTATGCTACCAAGAGAAATGTAAACGCCAAGCCAGCCACAAACCCTTTGATCTACAATCAAGTATTGCCTGCAAGATATGTAAGCTAGTGCAATAGTGGCACAAAGCTTGTGGGAGCAACCAACCAATAGCTGATTTGCCTTAAGGCAATCTCCATGAGTTAGAACCCATACCCAACACTGCCTGTGTGAACAAGAGCCCCAGCCCAGGGACCTGGGGTAAAAAATCAAATAATGGAGGTCTAAAGAAAAAACGTAGTGATGACGTGACTCTTAATGGTATTCTACTATACCCATAATTCAACTCCTTGTTCAGCCATCATCAGAGACTCTTCTTCCTGCAGTAGATGGGGACAAATATAGAGGCTCTCAGCTAGACATTACATAGAGAGTAAGAGACCTTGGAACTCTCAGCCCTAAATGGGATGTCTCCATTAAATCCCTCCCCTCAGAGCTCAGGGAAACTTACAGAAGAGAAGGTAGAAAGAATATAAGAGCCAGAGGGGATGGAGGACACCAAGAAAACAAGGCCTTATAAATCAACATGAGCAAAGCTCACGGACTCGTGGAGACTACAGCACCATGCACATGGCTTGCACTAGGTCCTCTGTATGTATTATGGCTTCCAATTTAATGTTTTTATGAGATTCCTGAGTGTGCAAATGAGTAGGCCTCTGATTCTTGTGCCTTCTTTTGAGCTCTTTTCTGTCTGTTGGTTTGTCTTGTCCAACTTCGATGTAATGATTTTTTTCTTACCATATTTTTAAAAAATGAATGAATGAAAATCTAGCCACTAGGATAAAAGTTAACAACTGAGCTGTCACTTATACTTCCTGGGAGAGGGAAAATGAGCTTTCTCCAATGAGATGACACTAGGTATGTCAACCAATTCAGGGCAGATCTCATGTTTAAGAGTGGTTAAACAACATCTAATGGGCTCCACAGTTTTTTTTTTCTTTCAGAGTGTTCATTTTGTTTTCTTGGGTTGTTTTGTTGTATTGGATTTTTGTTTTTGTTACGCAGTTCTTTCTGTGTGCATGTCTGTGGAATAGCCTTAACACACTAACTTGCTGCTTTCATGACTCACTCATGAATGTTCCTCAGCTCATAGGTTGAGTCTCTGCTGTATCCAGACTGCATCCAGGTTTGCATTTACTGACATTGCACTTGCCTGTATCAAGATAGTTTTGTATGTTTTCTCAGACTCCTCTGCCTCCCTCCTATAAAGTGTATGTGTTTCTACAACCAACACAATGGCAAGAATGCTGATGAGAACTTTTGGAAAGAAGGGAACTAGATTCAAGTAGACTCTTTAACTATAAAGCAAGTTACAAAGGAACATTGGGGGCCACCAGAACCACAACTGTAATGTATTCACTGTATCTTGAGGAAGGGGTCACAAAAGAGTTAGTTACTTGACATCCTAGAGATGGTTCTGGGGCAGTGATTGCTCAGACATCCCTCCTCCCCCAAAACAGTCTTATTGGCTATTGACTGCCACCATATTGACCTTTGAGTTGATTCATCCATTCTCTAGTTCCAAACCAAAGACAGAGTTGGGTGTTGGAGCCGATTTTTAAGAAAAGGAGTAGAGCTATCTTCAACTGAGATGCTCACAAGGGCATACAAACCATTGAAGTGCTCTATCCTTAGATACCAGCAACACTCCACTGACCATTGCAGCCTGCATGGTGGGTATTCTTAGAATTAACAGTCATGTACATCATCACCAGCCATACAGATGTGGAACCTGGAAAAATGCAAACCTTCGGTGAAATAACTTGTAAGTATTGAAGGATGGCCTTTGGAACGGCCACTGGAAGTGTTTTCCTGACCTCATGGTGGGCACAGGGGATGGGGATGTTTTGTGGTCTGGTGCACATGGTTATGAAGAGATGGATCTGCTTGGAACCTGCCCATAGGGCTACTTGCTTGCCTCTGCTCCCTGTAATGATAAGAAGTGGTGAGTGCCGGGCTGTGGTTGTGGATTATGTGGCTCTGGATGAGCTGACAATGGAAAAGAAATAAGCTTATTTCAGATGAGCATAAGCTTCAAGGCAAGTAATTAAGACACACTTCAGCTTCATGGGAAAATTAGGATTCTAGTTAATACAAGTGCCGGGCTGGAAAAAGACGAGTCACCTGCTCACCTGTAATCAAGGAAGAACTGTTTAGTAACAAAACATCAATTACGCTTGCGCTGGTGTGACTTTCTCCTCTTTCCCTCCCTATTTTATCACAGACCTGACTGAGTCCAGACTCCTTTTTTCTCTGGTGACACTCTATGCACCTTTCTTCAAGAGATCCATGCCTATGTGAGAAATAATGTTATTTTTTTTATTGTGCCATCATTCCCCCACCCCCATTCCAAGCCTAGTCTTTTACCCATTTCATTTGCATCCTTCTACAGAGATACACACTTGCTTTCCTGCTTTAACACGTGTGCACAGTGGTACGTGGACAGAGTTTTAAACTATTCCTATCTAAATTTTTGACATATAACACATAGTGGGTATTTGGAAGTCATGGACTCTGCTGTTTCTGTTTATTGGTCAAGGCGCTCACCACTGTTAGTTCTGGGTAGGCTCTAAGTGGTTTCTGATTCTTAAAAGCTATGTGTTAAAGTGTTATTTTTGACCCATGCATTTTAAATCTCACACAGCATTGTGACCTAGCTTGATATTCATTTTGTAGTAGAGCTTTAATGTTTTTGGAGAAAAGCATGCTAGATAGTCATTGTGCCAAGTGAATAGGTATTTATTGTGCCAAGTTCACACTAGATGCTGAGAACACAGTAGTGAACAAAATAATCATTATTCCTCGCTTCCTAGGAGTCCGCAGCTCACTGGAAATGACATTAAATAAATAAACACAAAATAATTATATAATTGGAACTCATGATAAGCACTTGGGAAAGACCAGGTTTCTCTGCAAGAGTATAATGAGAGTTCAGCGGTCAAGGGAGCCTTCTCTGGGAGAGTAATTTATCAATTAATGCCTGAAGGGTGGTTAAGATTATCCAGGTGGGGAGTCCTATGTGTGGTGCCCAGAAAGAGCTTGGTTTTTGGATACTAAAAAATGGCTAGTCAACATTGCTGAGCATCTGATAGTGAGGGTGGACTGTGCATGAGTATAAAGCTGGTGACATTGATAACGCCTTCTGCTCTGTGGCGTGAACTTGAGTCTTACCTTACTTGTGCTGGGGAGCTTTTCAGAGGGTTTTGCCTTTCCTTATTTTCAGATTGAAGAAAGCCCATGTAACACAGAGTGAATCCCATGAAAATGAACAGTGCAGTTAAGGTTGTGAGAGTACCACATATACATCTTCTAAAGTGCTTTCGTCTTTGCACATGGAAACCCTGTACTCAAGCAGTCACCCAAAGGAGTTCAAGGGAAGCCAGGAGGACCAGTGTTACTATACACAACCTTTCTGGAGAGTTTATAGAGGGGTCGAAAGGGGAAAGATTGGAAGAACCAGGTTGGAGATAATTCATTACATCCAGTGGTTATGGGCTCCTGAACAAGGCACAGGGATAATAAGCACAGATAGAGATGAGCAGAGTGATCCAAGACAGAGTCATACAATCAAGTTTGATTATCTGTAAGAGATTGAACACTCTTGCAATTATGCATGTCACTTTCCCAAAGGGTGCTTGGTAGAACTACAGCTACTTGAGTCCACTCAGATAACTGATGCAGGACTGAAGGTTGCCCCAGAAGGAGTCTTACTGCAGTGAAGACATAGGGACCAGCCATTTTCCTCTTGTTAATTCTGTACTTAAGATTAAAAGCGTCGAACTGCCCATCTTGGAAGGATTGAAGTAGCACTGGGTATAAAATAGACAAATAAAAATTACACAAATACTTAGAATTTTGAGTGGGATGAGTGTTGTTTGGGGATTCTCTTTAGCTTGATCCCTAAATCTGGATGTGCAATCTAAATATTTGGTTGAGTAGAATTTATTTATTTTTTCCCTTAGAGCACGGTGACCCTCTCAGAATGCAACAGTGACTGACTGAATAAATACAATATAGTAACTTATCATAAAAGAAATAAATTATTAGTGGAAATTAATTTGTAAAAATGATTACCTTATCCTTGTAAAATTCATATCACTTTAAAGAAATGTTCATCCTCATTAAACTGATTTTAGAAGCTGGGGAACTGGAGACTATTGTTTGGAGATCTTACAAGCTGTAATAATGTTCACCAATAAACAGATTACACCCTTTGTCTTGACTTCTGTTTTTGCTTGTCCTCAATGGGTTCTCCCAGGCCAGAGCAAATCTTCAACACTCAGATGTCTGTAACCCAAGAATGTTCAGAAATCTTAGAAATAATCTTTCCCCAACAATCTATACCAAATATGCTTGATGGTAACTTTAGTTGTGAAATTAAGAGAGAGAGTGTGTAGTCTTGGTTTGCTTGAAACCATTACCTTGGGAAGGCTTAAGTGACTGAAATAAAGATTTGAATCTTATGGCACTTTAGGGATTTGTCCAAGAAGAATGTGGATATCCAGCCTCCTTCAGGGATGAGCTGACCTTCTCTGCCTGGCATATTAGACCTGTGTTTTGCAGCTTTGAGTCCCTGGTCCTGATGCAGTGTCTCATTGCTCTGCCTGTGCTGCTGTCTTTCCTATGCGAGGATTCTTAGGTTAGCTGAAGCTCAGTTTCTGAGAGATGCTTCCGCATGTTATTTCTAGTCCCTTGCAAAGATGGAAAGACATTTGGAAACCACTGGCTACACTCCTCTTTCAACATGTGCGCCTTCAGCTCTGAAAGAAGTTTCATCGTTTCATCATGGAATTTTATAATGGCATAGTATTTTGAGTACCTGGCTAGTTCCTTCATGATTTTTTCCCCCAGAACATTGAAGTTTAGTGAAAGTTTGGAGGCGAAGCTATCCATTTATTTCGCAATACAGACAGAATCAGCAAATACCCAGGCTATTTTTAATTCTAATTTTCTCCTCACAAAAATACATGCTTTTATGAAATATAACAGTATAGAAGATGCAGGAAGAATAGATCATTCCTCAGAAACCCCATAGTCAGCCATTGCTAACACTTTAGAAAATTCTCCCTGGCATACTTTCTTCACTTTTGCTGTGTGGAGGTGGTGGGAGTGGTGGGGGTGTGTGGTGTTGTATTCACCTACAAACATGACATATGGATAACATTGTAAACAAATGGGATTTTTCATTCATGTTAGTCTACAACCTGTTGGTTTTTCTAATAAAATGTAGGCATTGTTTCATTTCAGATGGTCTGCATAATATATATGTATATATTATATAAATATATGATTTATATTTTTAATGATTGAATACTTCTACTGGATACCTTTTGTTTTATATAAACTTGACACAAACTAGAGTGACTTGGGAGGAGGGAACTTTAATTGAGAAAATATCTCTATAAGATTGGGCTGTAGGCAAGCCTGTTGGTTATTTTCCTAATTAGTGATTTATTGGGAGGCCCCGGTCCATTGTGGGTGGAGTCATTCCTGGGCTGATGGTCCTGCATTCCATAAGAAAGCAGACTGAGCAAAGCCATGGGGAGCAAACCAGTAAGCAGCACCCCTCCATGACCTCTGCATCAGTTCCTGCCTCTAAGTTCCCGCCCTGATTGAGTTCCTGTCCTGACTTCCTTCAGTGATGAACAGCAACATGGAAGTATAAGCCAAACAAACCCTTTCCTCCCCAACTTGGTTTTGTTTATGGTGTTTCACCATAGCAGTAGAAACACATAACTAGAATAGGTTCATGGTAAGAAACAATTCTTAGGCCAACTGGCACAATAATGGTAAATCTACTGAAAAATTCTACTTTTGTAATTTGGATTTTGAGTGTTCCTCAAAGGTCCACGTGTTGAAGACTTGGTTCCCACACTGCAGTGGACTGGGGACCCTTTGTGAGGTAGGATTAGGAGTGCTAATGAGGCCGTGACCCTTCCTCATCCTCATCCTGCTTTCTGGCTTCCGTGTGGTGAACAGTGTCCCTCCACTGAGTGCTGCCACCATGATGCCTCACTTCAGAGGCTCCCAAACCATGTGGCTAATCAGCACAGACTGAGGGACAATGGAGCTTTCCTCCTTGTATGTGGAGTTTTCTCAGCCATGCCATTGGCATTTTCTCTTTGTCTCAGATTTTGGGAGTTTACGCTGATCCCATCTCTAAAAGTTCTGAAAAGCAAGGGAGATGCCTTGTGGGCTTGGTGGCTAATGGTGTCTGTTGGAATTTCTTCAGTGTTGCTGACAGACATTAGTTTCTAATTTTTATTCTAGAAACCATGGCTGCTCTGAGTACACTTAATCTATTCTCTTAATATCCATGTGGTGACAACCACTGGGTAAATCGTTATTAGAGAAAACGTTGGATCCAAAGTTTACATCTTAATAGCTAGGAGCCATCTCACTTTATAGCATGATACTTTTGTTAAGAAAATGCTGATGTCACTTAACTGCCTGTTGGAATTTTTTCAGTATTTATTTGGCTTTTTTGTTTATTTAAGATTCTTCCTCTTTATTGTTTTGGAGGCTGTCCTGGAACTCGCTCTGTAGACCAGGCTGGCCTCGAACTCACAGAAATCTGCCTGCCTCTGCTTCCCAAGTGTTGGGATTAAAGGCATGAGCCACCAATGCCTGGCAAGATTCTTACTCTTTAAGCAGGGGCTTCAGAGTTAAAGCAGAATTTCAGATGTAACAGTTTCTCTTAGCGAAGAAATTTTGAAGTCACATCATTTGAAGTCCAGAAAAGCCTCTGTAGACAGAAATGATGTATTGTAGCATCTGCGAGCCTAGTTTCTGGTGGGTGATAGCCCAGAGATTAACTGATTGTAGCCTCTGGGTGTCTACCTTGTCTGGTTGACAGAAAGTACTGGCTCATACTAGCTGTTACTATCATTCTTTTCATTTTAATATGTGTGGGAAAGACCAGTGAAGCATAATGGGAAATCCAGGGGGGGGGTTGATGACCATTCATGTGTTTTTCTCTGTGCTTTCAATTGTAGTTTTGCTGAAAATCTTGTGGCTGAATTTATTAGAGAATATTAACTCAGGGATCGGTGATTTGTGTAGTGGCCAGACCTTGTGGAGACTACCATTTGGATTCAAGGAATAGGGAAATTTACTGAGCTGTTGGACACTCAGGGACCCAGTACAGACATGCAGTGTAGCACCGTTACCTTGATTAGTGTGGTTGAGAAGGGTGTGTGAATGGAAGCCTGCTTGAAAAGCTCAGCCTATGGTTAATGTCATTTTAAAAGCTATTCTTTATTTCTATTTTATGCAGGAACCAGAGTTACAGATGGTGGTGTGGTGCCATGTGGGTGCTGGGAGCAGAACTGGGTTCTCTGGGAGACCACCAAGTGCTCTTAATGGCTGAGTCATCCCTCTAGACCTGGGGGTGAATGTCTTGCAGTGTTTGCAGGCATGTGTGCACAGGATATCCTTTTTAATCCCCACAGCAATTGTTTATGTCAATAAGAGTAAACTATAGCACCCAGAAGTTAAGTAACATGTCTGCTGTCGTTGCTGGTAAGTGGAAGAAACAAGAATGTGAGTTCTTTCTTCTACTGTGTTGTGTTCCACAATGCTCTTTTTACTTTAAGATAGCAAATACTAGTAACTAGCTTTCTTTTCTATTTTAACTGACGACAGAGAGGAATGCAACATGAAATACCAAAATAAAAATGCAGCATTGAAGATATCCACCTGAGAATTGCTACTAAGCATGTTTGGTACTGCCAAGGATTCAAATGAAGAGAGCAGCATAGGCAGGAAACAAGGGAGTTGGTTCAGTAGCAGCAAAGGGAACATGCTTGCCTGCAGAAAATGACTCTGTGGGTTGTGACTTTTCACAGGCAAGAAACACATGGAAAGAGGCCAAGGACTACAAATAGACCAGATAAAGTGATGTGATATATGTACATACAAACCTATAGATACATCAAAGAAATACTAATAATTGCCAAACCAGAAAGGCTCATCATGGGAGCACGCCCACCTCTGTGACAGACAATTTGATTACAGGGTAGAAAGTGGTGGAGCTAGGGGAGTGTTTGAGCTTGTTTGGTGGCTTTAATTGGGTTGAGTGGGCAAGAAGGATATGGATCTAGTATATCAAAGAGCTCAATCAAAGTGAGACAAAGAAAAGGACAGCTTATACATAAAGAACATATTATAAGAGGCAAATATGTGAGCAGAGGAAGAGAGAGAGCGAGCTCGGGTTTGGCAGAATTAGTGAAGAGGAATAATGGCTTCATGGAGTTTCACAACATGGCCAGGCCTTCTGACATTTGGAATATGGAGGAGTTCTTTGCCAGCGTGGGCCAAGAGCTGTGCCCCGGCTCTCTTAGCCTCCTCTGCTCCTTCCATCTCTAATTGCTGGATGTCAGGTGGAGCTGGAGGGCACTGACAGATTGACTGGTCCTAGTGAGTCTCATATTACATCTGGCAGCAATGCACGACTCTCCACAGGCTCCTGCTGGCTGCTGCACACTGCCTTCGTTAGTGGATTCGGCCAGTGGACAGCTGATTCCGAGCCATGGGGGAGTGCACAGAGTTCTGGCAAGTGCCCAGCTGTATGTGGCAGACACTGCTCACTGTTAAGTGCTTCAGGGGGGAACTGAGTGCATTCTTTCCCACGGATGCTCTAATGAGCCCATTATAGAATGTTTGCTGTAGTATCTCCTTAACTCACCTTTATAAAATAGACTCCCTCGGTCAACTTCCCTGATCCTTAGAAACTTTCCTATAATGAACGTGCTAAACTTTTCCCTCCTAAGCTTGAGGCAACAGCTGCCTGTCCCTTTCAGCAGTTGCTGGGGATTTGTGGGCCCCGATGATGCTATTGTCTCAAACAAAAAGCTGAAAAAACATTTGCAGAGTTTGGTTGAGCTTCCTGCAGACTTCCTGGGAGCACTTTGGGTCCCGAAGTTAAAACGACAGGGGAGCAGCAACAGGACCTGTCAGCAAGCAGCGCCTCTTTGAGTGGTCCTTAGCGTCCAGTGGTTGCACCCTCGTCTCAGTATTGAAGATGCTGTGGCAAACTCCCAAAGCTTCAAGTTTATGCCCACATCTCTCTAGTCTGAAAATCTTAGCGTGAAATATTTAGTACCCTAGGAAAGCTAAATTAATGGTGAGTCAGAGTAATTAAGGCAAAGTAAATAATCTCTAAGGTTCTCACTCCCCCGTGAAACTAATTTCAAATCTTATCCTTCATGTGTTAAAAATAGTTCTCTGCTAATTCAAGATGCCCATGCACTGTGCTGGTGAAGTGCACTTCAGTTCTGTTGAAAGGATGCAGATTAGAGAGTTATTTTCAATTGGGCACTTTTTTTTATCCAAGAGAGGCATCCATTTTGGCATCATGAAAGTGTGGCTCTCTATGGGTGAGCTGAGAGTTGAATGGAGCTGCAGGTAGGCAGATGACAGGCCAACGAGCTTAGGATAACTTGTTGCTGGAACACCTTTTTCTTCCTTTTAGTGAGAACTTAGTTTCCAGCCTTCTCTCCATTGGTGAGGTTTGTTTAACTTTTGCATGGGTTTGATTAGCCAAACGTGGCCTTGCTGTGTCTACTCATTTAGGAAATAAGTCTACTTGTGGCCCTGGGCATTGTCTTATCAGTAAGTAACCAACTGCAGAAGCATGAGGTACTGAGTTTGGGTTCCCAGAACCCACATAAAGGCTTGGAAACACCTGTCTGTAACCTCAGCACTGGATATAAAGAATATATATATATATATATATATATATATATATATATATATATCCTGAAGTCATTCACTAGCCAACCTAAATCATCAAGTTCCAGGTTCAGTGAGAGACCCTGCCTCAAAAATGTTGTAGACAACAACTAAAGACGACATTTGACATGCATCTCTGGCCTCCACATGCATACTGCATACACATTTGCTCATACCCTTGTGAATGCATGCTCAAGCGTGCACACACACACACACACACACACACACACACACACACACAGACACACACACTCACACACTGTATTTTGCTCCAATGAAACACTGGGACTAGAGCATAACTTTAGTTGGTACCTGAAAACACTCATGAACCACAAAGCCCACAACTGCTTCCTTGTTTATGTATTTTAGAGGCCTCATCACTAAAGCACCTCTGGACGAGTGAGACATGTGCATTGCCCTGTTGCCCCAGGGTCTGAGGGGCTGGGGGATGGCTCCTGGATGATGTGCTTCCCTCAGTGGGTGGAACTCCTCAGGGCTTGTGACTACGGTCTTGATCAAATGAGAGAACTTTTTCTTTGTGTAATAGTCTCTCTTGGTTGAGAAAGAAGAGCTGTTTTGGAGAGAAATGGTTAATATTGGTCTTCCATTGCCATGAAGCCATGACCATTGCTGTTGTCTGCCTACAAATCCCTGTGACCTCTTCCTCCAGGGGAGTGCTGCTTTGCTTTGGAAACCGTTTGAGGTGGTGGCACAAGAGCAGAAGTCACAGGGTGCCTTGCACATCACACAGTTGCATATACACACATGTCCATACAGCTACATAGTGGTGATGCCTGGGGATGGTGGCTTTATTGAATTTCTTATCTTCACAGATGCCTCGCTTTGGTACAAGTTAACCTTTTAGAAGGTGAACTGCTGTCTTTTACCACATTTTTACTTCTCTCTAAAAAAACTAAAACTGTGTATAGGCATGTGACATGTTCAGGGGGTGATGACTTCTTTAGAGTATGTGAAGACACAAGACAGTTATGTTATGATTTTTTAACATCACTGCTGGAATCACAGTAATCATGTGCGTTTCTACAGTGCCCAGAAGTGTGAAAAGTTGACTCTCACTATTTGATTACCACGAATGGAGTGGGCAGTAAGTAGTCCTTTTGTTTAAGGGCAACAATGATGAACGTTGGTCATTGATTATCTTTTTTATGTCATATATTCATACACATTGTGTGCTTCCTCGTGTTATAGGAGATTAGCTTGTTTAAAGATGACCTGTCCTCTGGGAGTAGGTGGGCAACAGGAGGAAATGGACGGCAGTCGGAAGCAGCAGTCGGAAGCTGTCAGCTATAGAGTGTTGGAAGGGTTCACAGAAGAGCTGGGGATTAATGCTTACAGGGAAGGCGGCTGCCAATCATAGAGTTAAGCCTGCTTCCAAAGGGGCTCTCCATGTAAAGAAAACAGCGACACAGGGGCAATGAGAACAGTGTGGAAAGAGTAGCATGGAGTAGCCAGGACACTGAGGACACGTAGAAAGGCCAGGGAGGTGGAGCTTGGAAAGGTCCTGTGGTTAGTAAATGACAACCTGAAGGGCACAGCCCTTTCTGTTCCCCAGGTGATGGTTCTCTTTAATAGTGGGGTCTTCATTCCCCCCATATCAGGAGTCCCTTCTATACAGGTGCATTGATGCATGTGCCATGTAGGGATTTCGCCTGATGCACTTATCCCATTTAGCCAGAGGTGTGAGCTTGTAGTTTGGTCAGCAGAAGCCTCTGTGCATCTCCACAGATTAGTTCAGGTGCTGTGAGGGGGGCAGAGACCTGGGTGTGCTCAGCTCAGAGGTTTTTGGCAGGTAAAGCAAGTGTTACTGTCACCATCTGTAAATCTGCAGATCTTTCCTGCTTGCCCTGCCCTGATGTTGAGGTCCCATGGGCTTTATGTATGTGGTGCTGGGAAATATTAACACTTTAGTAATTAATTTGAAGGTGATGGTATTTTGAGCTGGTTAAAAATAAGGTTTGGTTCACAGAGATGAGTAAGTGCTAGAAATAAGTGAAAACAACTTAAAGAAGGAAAGTGGAGGGAGGTGCAGTGTCTTAGCTGTTAGCCAAGACTATGGCTTAAAAGCCAGAGATTTTGTTGGGTTTTGTACACTATATGTGATGTAAAGAACAAACCTTCTCTCTCCCTTTTTTGCCACTGAGAGCCATGATGTTATCTATGTAATTGAAAATAATCTTCTAAGGTTGCTCTTTAACTGGGTTTACACAATCCTCTCTCAAATCAGCTGCTATCTGCCCTTACATTTCACAGTAGATGCTGCCGTCTGCACAGCCCTTGCTAACAAGAAGATCAAGTGTAACTCTTTTCATGTTGGAACCAAGTATTGCCATTGTAATTATCCCGGTAGGTTGTGCTGTTGGGAGTGGGCTCCTTTCTTACCTGTGTCTGTGAGAAGTGTAAGCCCCTGGTTACAGCAATGTGTGCTTTGTCAGATATCTTAAAGATTTCTTTAACTTTCACAAGTCCTTTAATTGTTTTATGGTTAGAGGTATTTTCATAGTTGTTTCAAGTTTATTGCTGGGCGAGGTAGGGAGAGGTAAGTTTCAGGAATTTTTTTCTTTAGCTATACCAGATGTTACAGTCAAAGGAGCTCTACATTCTCTGTTTATACCTTCACTGACCTCATTTCGGCAAAGTTAGAACAAACAGCATGCCTATTAAGCTGCACTAGGCAGATTTTGAATAAATGGTGGTGAAGGAGATAAGCATTATGGTGTGCTACCAGGAAGTGCTATGCAAAGCGGAGGACTAGTCTTTGGAATTCTTCAAGAGCAAGACGTATTCTTGTGCGCTTAGGATCAGATTCTTCATGATTATGCATCTATGTAATACTTGTAAATCTTGTATCCACATTTTACTGTTGTTACATCACTCCAATTGCATTATTAATTAAAAAATATTTTAATTCTAGGTTAGCAACACATTCAGTGGCATTTTCTTCACATCGTAGCTGCTGATTGCTCACTTGCTTAGGGAAGATGTCAATCAACAGCCACGTAAAGATAATGGCACATCAGATGCTATTTAAATTAGAGCTGAGAATTGCCTAGCAGGTGTTGTCTAAAGATGCTTTGGGACACGGACAAAGTTTGAGGACCTAAGGAAGGACGGGATAGGGAGGGAAGACACTGAAGGAACTTCCTGACCTTGGCTTTGGACTTCTTTTAAATAGAAACTTCATAGTTGGGATGTTTTGATTAAGAGCTATTGTAGACTGGATATTTGTGTCCTTCCCCCAACTTCCTGTTTAAATAGCGATGATGCTTTTAGAGGGTTGATTGAAGCTTTGGATGTGATTAGCTCCTAAGGGCTGACCCTTCATGGGTGATATTAGTACCTTATCAAAGAGGGCCAGGAGAACTCTCTCATCACTACCATCTTGTGAGGAACCAATGAGAATGTGACATCTGGGAACCAGAAAGTGGGCCTTCACAGACACTGACCATACTGGCACCTTGTCCCTGAACATCTTAGTCTATTATCAATTGGTCCTGTATGTAAGCTATCTAATATACACCATTCCCTTGTTAGTGACACAAATGAACTAAGAGAAAGCCCAACTTTTACATTTGACACCATTTGACTAACTTCTACAGTTAAATCTAAATGTCCTTGGGTAAGAAATAACAAGTTTAAATAAAATCAAATGGCCTGAAATGAATTATGTACAAATTTGAGAAAAGAGCTATATACTATATGCACATCAGTAATAAACAGCGAATTTATGTGCCACTTAGAAACTAAGTACTTAGTTATTTCAGGCTATCTATTGCATTGATTAATGCCATTCGTAGGGATAATTGAAAATTGATTGACTCACTTAGACACCTTCCTAATCTCACTAACAAAACTATGATTATTCCATAAATACTTCATGTTGCATTTCACAAGCTACTCATCAGTGTGTGCTTAAAAAAACCAACAAAGTATGTTCTGACTCTGTAGAATAACATTATCGTGAACAGTAGATAGTAAGAAACCAAACCTCCTTCCCGGTTCCCACAGCTGGCTGCCAACAGGGCCCCTTCAGGATTCCAGGACTCCACTGGAGTCTTCACTCCCATCTGGGAAAGTACGTGCTGCCAGCTCACCTCTGTGGGAGGCGGAGACCCAAGCTGTGCCTGTGCCTTCCTTTCTGTGCTGTGCGTAGACCAGTTCATTGCTCCCATGGATCACTACTTTAGAGACTTACAGGCACAGTCTTAGTTAAGTGCCAAATTTCACACCATGGTTAATGGGGATAGACCAGAGAGAAACTCAAATCTAACTGTTAAAGGGCTGCTTCCTTTCCTCGCCGTCTTAGTTAGGGTTTCTGTTGCTGTGAAGAGATACCATGACCACAGCAACTCTTCTAAAGGAAAACATTTAACTGGGGCAGGCTTACAGTTCAGAGGCTTAGTCCATTGTCATGGTGGGGAGCATGGTGACACACGGGCAGACATGGTGATGGACAGGTAGCTGAGAATTCTACATCTAGATTGGCAGGCAGCAAGAAGAGACATAACTGGTCCTTGCTTGAGGATCTGAAACTCACCCCCAGTGACACACATCCTCCAATAAAGCCACACCTACGCCAACAAAGCCACAACTCCTAACAGTGACACTCTATAGGCCTATGGGGACCTCTTTAAACCACCACACTTAAAAATCGGGACTTGGTGTTGCTTTGGAATCCCCAACCTGCATGTTCCTGTCTTATCAGCTGCTGGAGTTGACAGCATAGAGAGGAATTGAAAGGGCCTCCTTCTTAGGTTGCACTTGTCCCAAAGCTCTGAGCAGCATATCCTACAGGAGGAGAGGTGACTTGGTACTTAAGTTTAAATTGCCCTAGAGCTGCTTTAAATTAGAAGTTTCTCACTTGATGGAGATGTGGCCAGCTTAATATCACATAGCTCAGCAGCTGTATCCATCTCAAACATACCCATGCACATTAAACATCATCCTTCAACTTGTGCCAAGACGTCCAGCTTTATTAGGCATATGGGGTAAAAGCAAAAGCACAAAAGGAGGATGAATATGTAGTAGCTTTGTTAGAGGGGTCAGTCTGACCCAGAGAAGGGCAGAAATATGTGTCTGGACTTTCTTAACGAATGCCTGGATTTTCTCCCCTTTCATTTTCCCCTGTTTTCCTGTCTACTTGGAATGAAACCCTCAATTGCTTCCCTGTAGAATTTGTAGTATTTTGCCTACTGAAGTATCAAGAATACTGTGGTCATTTCAAAATGTGATATCCCGGGAATCCTGGACAGTGCAAGGATACAAATGAATGTGTGTATATGTGTGTATGAGTCTGTGGGTTTCTCTTCCTGTGACTGAGGGGCACATAGAAGGAAGCAGTCCTAGCAGAATTGAATCCACCTAGAAACAGTTCACTTGATGATACCCTTGTAAGGAGGCAGCCAAAGTGAATGTGTAAGAGTAGCCCTTTGAACAGGCAGTGTAATTTCCATGCAAGTTGCAGTATGTGTGCTGTTAGGAAATGATGTGGCTCTCACCACAGTATAAAAAGTATTGAATCACTAAGTTGACTTCATGCCATTTGGAGGTGCCCCAGGGGGTGAAAAGTCCATCTGGTGATGTAGACATATGGGAGGACTTCCTTCATAAAGTTTTAAATACTTTCTATACGTTTATTTTTGTGTAGAATAAAGATAGCTTCCTTCAGAATAAAATCATCATTAAAATTTTCTAGTGAGTTTATTTCTGAGCAATTTGCTTTTCTTGCCTCAGCTTTCCTATCTGAGAAGAAAATTTTATATCTCATGTGTATCTGATCTGCAAGTTTTATTTTTGGGAAGGAAAACTAGGGTGGAGGGCAGGGAGACACTCAGGCCCTTTCTGTGACTTGCAGCATATGGATGCTCGGTGTCTCGTTTTTTCAATTGTGTTGGATTTTCCTTTATCTCAGGGGCTTGGAGAAAGTACGTGACACAATAGGACAAATATATGAGCTTTTCTATCCTAAAAATGTGCATTATCATAATCATAATTGGCATATGTTCCACTGCCAGACAGGTGGTTCTGCTTTCTCTACTTTGTGATATTTGTAATTCTATAAAAAAAAGCCCAACATCCCTTTTCCATTGAGGATATTGCCCACAAATACTACATGTTTGAACTTTGTTTTATGCTGAGGGTCTCTTAACAGTAAGCTTGTATATCATGATGCCTGGTGGTTCCCTTGGAAACAGTCACTTTTGTTCCAGCTTATGGACCACAAAGTAGAGAACATAGCTAAAGTGAGCATGACTGGCTGGGGAATGATGGCAGAACCAGGCAGTGTGGACAGGTGTCTATGGTGGTGGTGGCCCTGAGGGCAACAGTGGCTCACTGAGCTGGGGGCATTTCATGTTGGTGCAAACATGTTGGAATGCGCCCTGGGCAACATGAATTGGTGTAGAGGATGCGACAAATGGCATTAGGGAGCATCAGAGAGAGTTCTGCTCCTCTGCATCCGTCAGGTTGGTTCAAAGCCTTCTCAGCATGCATGCATGGTGTTAACATTCATAGTGATTACCAGGGATCCGGGGAACAGTGCAGACTACAATCATTTGTCTATTACAGTGATACAAGACAGTGTTTGCTAGGTTGCATTTCAGAAGGATTTGATTTTTAGAAGTGTAAAATAAAATTCCAATCAAAGGTGATACATGTCAGCTTTGTAGAAGATGCACTTAACCATATCAGTTTACTTGCTCATGGTAGCAGGTTAATGAAAGGACTGTTAACTAGATCAGGCTACTTGCTCTTGGTAGCAGGTTAATGAAGGAACTGCTAACCATATCAGTTTACTTGCTCATGGTAGCAGGTTAATGAAGGGGTTGTCTTCAGTTTCTAAAATGGCCAGAAAGTAGAAATAAAAAAAATAGTGCATGTTATTGGTATACCTTTACAGGGAAGAGTCTATGGTAGATTTTGAGTAGAGGTCTCTATGTTACAAGAGTTCACCACAGTATCTGTGTAACAAAACCACTCATTGTATGCTTTGTGATAATTAAGCAGTCATTTCTTTATCCTGATTGTATTTAAGGAATGTGGATATCAAGTCTATCTCCTTTTTGCTTTCAGTGATAGCTGCAACATCTCAGATAGTGCCTAGCACACAGAAGATGCCTAGTAATATTCTGTTTCATGAATGGTGGATGGATAGATGCATCTGAATATGAAACAGCTGCATTGTCTTCAACTTGGATGAATACATACAGCATCCAAGCAAGGAAGAACTTCAAGCTTGCTTATGTCTACACACTGAGACGCCACTCATTGTCTTTCCAGTAACAAACAATCATACCAATGAAACAACCCCCGCTTTTCATAATCTTATCATAGGACTATGATGTGCCTTGCAGTGTTAGCCTTTGATATAGAGTTTAACAGTTATGTGCTGTCCTGCACAATAGTAGCATCACTGTAAGTTTAAAACAAAAGACAATTTGAAGCACAGATTGTCTCAGTAGCATGAAGGGTTGAAAAGTCTACTGGAGTTAAGTTGTGTGACTCCAGGATCCTGCAGTTTAAACATGCATTTAACAGTATGTTTTTGTCATGCTAGAGTCTGGTAAGCCCCAAGCACCAGTGTCCTTTCCTTCCTGACATGGGACTTCTTTGTTTCCTTTGGTAGCTTCTGGTAAGAGAGCCTTGGTTTTCGCAGTGCTCTGGTCTTGGAGCAAATGGCCTCCTGTCCTTCACTCTTAGTTTGTTTTCTGCTTAGCATCCTGATGGACAAACTGTTTATTCCTGGCTTCATTGCTCTTAGGACTCAAAGAGTTGACCTGTTCTTAAATAGATTTTAAATTTCTAATTAGGCTATGCCAATTGGTTTTCTGTTATGACTGTTACTCCTATTGTCTGTATTAGTAGACTATACTATAAAAATATATAGTTCTTTAAAATATAACAAACACTTCATTTAATCATCTAATCTTAGTCCTATTAAAAGTACTATTTGTTTTGTCCTCATTTTATAGATGAGAAAACCAGGGATTATGGGGGGGTCAGTAACCTTAAAGTTGTCCAAGTAGTTAGTGTCAAACTAAACTTACCTTGTGATCAATTTAAAAATGCAGAGATCAAGTCAGGTGATGGTGGCTCACACCTTTAATCCTAACACTCAGGAGGCAGAGACTAGGCTGGGGACAGTCAGGACTACACAGAGAAACACTGTCTGGAAAAAACAAAAAACAAAAACAAAAACAAAAAACAGAACAAACAAATGCAGAGATCTCCTGTATCCTTTCCTTACTTTTTTCCAAAGATACAGTATGATATCACAGTCAGGTACTGACACAGCTACAGTCAAGTCTATTATCTGTCACAACATGTAGCTCTCATGTTTCCTTCTGCTGTTACACTCACCTCTCTGTCTTCTTGCCCTTCCTGAATCATGGGATACTTACAACCCTGTTTCCATCATTTTACAGAATGCCACATAAATACGATAAATATGATTGCAATTTTTGGGGATTGGCCTTTGAAAAAATAACTTGACTACTCCTGAAAATTGTTGTGTGCTTCCATAATTTATTTCATTTTATTGTTGAGTAGTCTAGGATGAAGGTGATCTTTCTCTTCCTCCTCCTCATCCTTTTTATTTGGAGTATGGGGGCTAGAACTCAGGACCTTGCTCATGCTAGGCAAGTACTCTGTCACTGAGCTCTTCCCCAGCTTGGAAGTAGCTACAAAACTGACACCACCAAGTAGTGGTGAGATTGTAGAGAAACTAGGTGGTTGAATAGTTAAGCAAGCTCCCTCCTTAGGGAGGGACAGCAATGCACTCAGGTGTTTGGGCAGTCAGTGTGCGTTGCTATGTAGACTTGTGCATCTGGAACCAAAGAATAACCACCCAAAATGCAAGGAGGTAGATGGAGAAAATACTTAGAATCTAAGTCCTAATTAGGAAATGTCAGGTCTAGATTCCTATCAGGAAGTATGGTCATAATAGAATGAGGAAAATAAGCAGAACCCAACTTTAAGACAAAACACTAGGCATGCAGGTTCCCCTTTAAGTGCCTCAGTTGAGATGAAGGATTACACTACTTCCCATTTCAGAAACCATTACAGGAGGGGCCATACACAATAAATCTTTAAACTTTTTCCAAATCACTTGGTTGATGGGCTTAAAGACTCATTCAAACTATCAAAGGCACAGACATAGAAATTCGGGCTATGTCTCTGTTCAACTCTCCCCAGCAAATGTGTTTCTACAGCATACCTTTTCCTAAGAGTGGTTGTGATCAACTTTCTTTGTTCCCCAAGGCATTGATTGAGATGTTAATCTTAATTCTTCTTTTCTGTGTCTTCTGGCTGGGTTGCAGCATATAATATCAATATATAAAAATCAATTGTGTTACTACATACTAGCAGTGAACAATCAGACACTGAAATAAAAATGTAATTTACAATAGCATCAAGTATATGAACTACTTAGTAATAAATCTAATAAAATATTTTAGCTGGAGTTTGTATCTTAGTAGGAGAATTCAGCTAAGCTTCCTAAAGCTCTGCCTCAGTCCCTGGCAATGCCCAGAGAAAGAGTTCAGAACCTTAACAGCAGAAGGTTAGAAAAGTTCAAGAAAATCTAAAGAAATGGGGAACCGCAACCTGTGCATAGACAGAAGATACAACATTGTCATGATGCCTGTTTTTCCCCAGATGAATATACAGAGTCATTATATCCCAGGAGGTTCTGGTATTGAAAAGATGAATTGGAAAGGGCATTTAGAAATGGAGGAAACCCAGATTATCCAAAACAATTTTGGAGCCGATAGGTAAGTCTGAAGGAGGTTTAAGTCTGTTTTGAAGGCTTCTGAAACAATAGTAATCAAAAGGACTTGGTGCTGGTCTCCTAGCAGACAAATGGGCCAGTGGAACAGGGAGTCAGAAATAGACCCACAACTTTATAAACAGACTTTAGACAAAGGTGCAAAAACAGTTTGGAGAAAGGTTTATTTAACAAGTGGTGAAATGAGCACAGAGCTATTTCTTACATAGCATTTAAAAATTGAGCATAAAATTGGATCAAGACATGATTATAACACTTAAAACTGTAACTCATAGAAGACAGAACATGCTTTGCTGGATTGGTCAAAAATTTCTTTGATATAGTCTAAGTGTACAATCCATTAAAAATGTCAATATACATCACCAAAAACATTCAGTTAGGAATGCAAAGATAAGCCACAGATTAGGGGACAAACTTAAGCTCATATGTCTGATTTGCAATTCAGAATATACAAATTACTCTAAAACTGTATGAAGAAAGTAATCCACTAAAATGGGCAAATTATTTGAATAGATACATCACTAAGGAAGGAATATGGGTGTCAAATATGCACATGAAAAGATGCTGACTAGGGTTAGTCATTATTGGAATGCAAATTAAAGCTCCAGTGAAGTCCCACAATAGACTTATTAGAGAGGCTACGATTAAAACAAACCCTACTAAATCTTGAAAATTCTATGGAAGAATGGAATTTTCTATTATGTCCTGTTAATAGGAATATAAAATAACATGTCCATTTTGGAAAATAGTTTAGCAGTTTGCCTCAAAAGGAAACATGTCCTGTCACATGACCCACAGTCTCCCATTTCTGGGTATGTACCCCAAAGGAAAGGAAACTTGTCTGCTTGAAAACTTAGATGTGAGTATTCATAGCAGTGCCCTTGATAATAGCTGCAAACCTAAGTCAACCCCACTGTCCACCAACAGTTGAAAAGAGAAATTCACAAGAGTAAATCTATACTCACACTGAAAGTCCAGCCATAAAATGTGATGAGTATTGATTTCATGCAACAATGTGGATGCATCTTCAAAACTGTGAAGACTGCATACTGTATGACTTCATACTCTCAGAAATGATGATGTCCTATAATGTTGGAAAGAAAGTCAGAGGCTCAAGTGGGAATGGGGACGGGCAGAGAAGGGTGGGTAGAGTCAGCAACTTCGAGTAGTGGCTATGTCCACTGTCTTGACTATTGTGATGGCTTCACAGGTAAATACACATGGGAACACTGAGGACAAAACACACTTTAAGGTGTGTGTTTTATTGTCTTTGAATTAAAAATGTTACTGTCACAGGCTATGACAGCCAGAAGACCATAGGTGCTCCAGGACTTTGCATAGGTGCTCCGCCTCACAAGGGCTTTGATTCATTTTTTTTTCCAGTGGCAATGGCTGTAGCTCAGCTGAGAAAGTTGAAAGAGCATTGTTGAAACTAGTACGAAGATAAACCATTCTAGGCACAGTAGCAGTGAGTACAGATTGAGGCAAATGAATGAGTATGGCAAAAAAATGCACGTGTTCCCAGGGAAGGCAGTACTCTGGCCACCACGGAAGTGGGTGAAGAAGTGGCTAGAGAAGGAGAGGGCCCAGACTACACAGTTCATCTTGTCATTCTGAAGTGTGTGAGCATTAGCTCACAGGCATTGGAGAGCTGCTAAAGGTGTCTAATCGGAAAAGTGTCAGGCCATGTTTATGCTCAGGGAAGATTATTCTCACACCAGAATAAATGTTCACAAAGATTAAAGAAACACAGGGTTTTAATTCAGAATATTTCCCATTCATAAAGATTTTATCTGAATACTTCTTGTGTAATTGTTTTGTTTGAATAGACTCCAAAGAAAATCACATGTAAAATCATGTACCAAATGCCAGACACATAGCTGCATGCACATGGAGCTACAGTCTTGATTGTCCTGACTTCCTCTGACCTCAGTGACATCGAGGGCACATTTGTCAGCCCTACTCCAGTGGCCTTTTGACAAAAGTTTCCAGATTAGAGGTTTTGCCTAAATCTTGATTGTAAAGATGCCCTGTACAGAGTTCCATCAGAGTGAAGTTGAGCATCAAGGTTGGCAGCCTGGAAGTTTGGAAACTTTCTCCATGTGTTGGATTCCAACTCTGCAAGCTTTAAATGCAGACTCCTCTCTCCCTAGAGTGCTGTGCAAATGCTGTAGTGTTGGAAGCCAGCATTGCAAGGGCAGCCCTTCATCCCTCGGCTTGGATGATACAGTTTGGGCACTCTGAAGGAATGCCGGAATTACAGTGCAGGCATGACCACTGAAGAATGGAGACCTCTGATGGTCACATCTGCCTGTCTCCACCCTGCATACTTTACTGCCTGTTAATATCTGGGCACTAAGTCTGCACTGTGCCACATTTTGTTGTTCTTTCAAGATATAAAGCTTCCTGTTTTTATCTCTCTTGGGAATGGGACTTTAGTCATGTGTGTTGGTGAAGTGTCTGCAGGGCATACATCTCTGTGCATCTGGGAGAATCATAAATATTTCTTAAAGTTTATAACTTTTAAATTATTATTTAATAATTTAATTATTGCAATTTAAAAAAGCAGATCCAGCATTTGGATGTTGGTGAGTTCTGGACATAATGATGAGCATTCATTTTACAGTGTAATGGAATTATTAAGGTATGTATATGTCACATGATTTGAATATTGGGGTAGTATATGCTGAGAGAGTTGAGATCACATACAGCAAAGAGTCTTGAATCTGTAAACTCTGAAGCAACAGAACAACAACAGACAAACACAAAAAGGTGAAATATCAGTGAGCATGTCTTCATGTCATAATTGTCTTGATGACAAAGTGTTTATCATTGCTTTCACTTGAGAAAATTACATCATCAATCCCATTCTCAGAGATCAGTGGTAAGTGAAGGTTTAAATTAAGTCACTCCTACTAATTGCAGGTTGAGGAGCAGGGCTTGCTCCCTTCTGGGAACCAGATGAGGCTCTGCTCCTGTTGCGTTGACATGGGCCTTGCTGTTGTCATGAAGTCTAACATCTCCATGGTTCCTTTCTCCAAGGCGAGTTCCAGCAAGGGCCTCAGAAGGCACCTGTATGCACATGTTTAAAGAGCTAAGTTGTGTTTATCCATAGAGAACATAAAAGAACCATTCCAAACTCTTGGTTCTTTCTTGCACAAGAATTGTGTGGTTATAAAGCCTTGGGATGTGGGACTGTTCTAGTCACTCATTGGAAATAAATGAGGGTGGGTTGGTTATCTTCCTTGTCCTCATCATCAAGCATTTTCATGGAAATAGTGAACCGGACTTACTCCACTTTGTGTATACTAAATATTCCGTAACATTCTGATTCAAGAAGGGTGAAGAAGTTCTTTGTAACTTGATGGGATAACTACCATTGCAGTAAAAAATGCCCAATCATTGCAAAGGTGCACATACCAGGCACTTTTGCATGTGCTTTACGTATGGCTACTAATTTGAACTTTGTAACACCCTTGGGAGGTAGAGTCTCTTGTTTTCCTGATGATACTTGTGTGAGTTACAACCTCTGATAAATTAAGTGACAGTGACAGCTTGGAAGTAGAAGGGTAAAATTCAAACCCGGGTAGTCTGTTGTTAAGACTCAGAGTCTTGAACAATCTGCTGATTGCCTCTTGGTGGTAGACTCTTTTAAATAGTATTGAAGATGCTATAAATTTAAATGACATTAACAACTAGAGTAGTGGTACTTGCAGGTACTATGTAGTTCTCTGTGTGTACTGTTTAATCTTCAATGTTTTGAGGAGTGTTTTAAGGAGTGAGCTGGTTGGTTTTTTCCAACTTATCACAAACCCAGACACGTGTGGGCAGTGGGGATCTTAGTTGAGGAAATGCCTCCATAAGACTGACATGTAGACTGGCTGTGCAGTGTTGTCTTGATTGATGATTGATATGGGAGAGCCCAGCTCACGATGCGGTGGTGCTTCCCCGGGCAGATGGTCTTGGGTCATATAAGAAAGCAGACTGAGTAAGCCTTGTAGAGCAAGTCAGTAAACACTATTTCCTCATGGCTTCTGCTTCAGTTCCTGCTTGCAGGTTCCTCCCTTGAGCTCCTGCCCTAATATCAGTGATGGAGTGTGGCCTCAGAGTTAAGGTGAAACAAACCTTATCCTCCCCATGTTGCTTTTGGTCATGGCGTTTGATCACAGCAGTATTTCACTTCACAAATTACAGTCCATCATAGAGAGAAGTCAATGAGATCTTGAAGGAATGATACTAACTGGTTTGCTTTTCATGGCTTGCTCAGCCTACATTTTTATAAAACTCAGGACTACCATCCTGGTCCTGAGTGCTGGGCCCATCCTCATCTATCATCAATTAAGAAAATGCACTACAGACTTGCCTGCAGGCAATCTGATGGAGGTAATTTCTCGGTTAGGGTTCCTCTTCCCAGATAACTTGAGCTTGTGTAAAGTTGAAAAAAAACTAACCAGGACATGGGGTGTATTATCATTCACATTGTATAGAGAAGAAAACAAGGTTTATAGTGATGAGTTAGTGAATTTGATTTAGTGCTCAAATCCAAATCCTTGACAAAAAATGTTTGTTTTCAACCCTATGGTAGAAAGTAATAAAAATAACTCAAGTTAGTCTATTGTATGAGTAAGCTGCTTTTTAAAAAAATATATAAACCGTACAGTTAGATCTGAACTTTATAAATATGCAAGTAGTATATACTATAGTTCTATACATGTAAGTCCTGTAGATATCAGAGTGTTGTGAATTCACAAATAGTGTTAATTTTCACATTTGAAAGTGTCATAAGGGATGGGCTTGGTGGTTATATAATGCTTTCAATGATTGGGCCAGAGTGCCAGGAGCAGGGTTCTTAGCATCTTGTACCATGAACTTCTTCAGGTGACTGCTGGATTCTGTGGCCTCTTCCTCAGAGTGAAGTGTATAAATCTATTAAATACCAAGCCTGATAGGGATGCATTTGTAACGAAATAGTTGTCTAAGTATTAAAACATATTCTGGTTATAGCAACATATATTCTTTTTGTTATCATATGTTAGATCGTGTGGTGGCTATAATGATCGTTAAAATGGTGATGAACATAGAAAATTCTTTGATGCACATGTAAGAATTGCAATGAGATATGAAAACATTCATGGCTACTGTTGGTGACAAATATACATGTGCTGTTGATACGCCCATGAGTGTTTTTGTTGTCAGAATTCAGAATTAAATTCTAATGTGAGTTTAAATACTTCCCTGAATTCTATCCATGGATCTCCTTAAGCTTCGAGGATGGTTTAACAACCTCTGGAAGGTGCTGCTGAATCTCACACCCTGCAAGGGTCATGTGTCCAGCTCCCTGTGCTCCCTACATGTGGGTGTCCAAACACTTTGTCCCAACATTCCCAAAGGATCTGGACTTGCATTACTGCCCCACGTAGGTCTTGACGCTAAAGGGTTCTCCCTAGGCTAAAGGTGTAGAAATATTTTCTTCTGTGCATGGCTTGATGGTTACTTGCCTGCTCGTGAACTATAAGGATGCATCTCTCCTCATCCTTGGGCTTATGTTTCTGAGAGAAGGCAACAGGTACAGAAACATTCTCTAAAGGGTGAGAATGGTACACAGGTGACAGGGAGGCTTGCTGAGGGAGATCAGAAATGACAGTGGCAGCTTGGAAGAGGTGTTGATGATAAAAAGAACTTTAGAGGGGAATAGACTCGTGGAGAATGCTATTTTCCCTCTTCCTCCTTGTACTTTCATAGTATCATATCGTACCATGGCATGCTGGTTTATGTATTCAGAAGCATAATAGAGTATCTACTTCATGTCAGAAATTAAGCTATCATTGATATGTCATTGGAATCTCATGATTCTTTGAGGTTGTACCTGTTTTTCAGAGGCCAGGACTAGGGCGTGCTGTGGTGATGATGTGGTTGCCAGGGGGAGGTATCATTTGCATTATACCACTAGGTACCGCTTACTTTTGTCTCCATTTCCAGCCTTCTGTCCTGGAGGGGCAGACACAGTAACTGAACAGTTTCACTGTTCTAGTTCCAGGCAGCATCTGGGACACTGACTTGGACTAACATGATATATAAAAATGGTAATTTTTCAACAGAAATTTGATAAACTTTTTATGAAGTTTGGGTTGCTGTCTGGAAGTAACAAAATGGATTTCTGGTTAATGAATTTGGAAGCAGATTTCTTTGTGCTTGACTGGCTTTTGAAGAATTGGCACTGCACTAGGAGTTCCCTCAAAAATTCTGTGTACCCTTCTGTTTTATTCTTTACTGTTTTATTTACTGTTATTCATTATTTTGCAGGCTCAATTTGTTTTATTTTTCCATCTGTTTTCTTTTTCAGAAATCCCTTGTCACATTGCCTCACATCTTTATGATCTTTTATATGTCATGAAGTATCTTCTCTTGTGTTTATGGTCAGGCAATGTTTTGGTTTGTTTTTGGTTTTATGAGACAGGGTTTCTCTGTATTGTTTTGGAGGCTGTCTGTCCAGCCCGGCCTCGAACTCACAGAGATCCACCTCCCTCTGCCTCCCGAGTGCTGGGATTAAAGGTGTGCGCCACCACCGCCCTGCCAGGCAATGTTCTTATTCCTGCTTCCCCTTAGTGTGATTGGCTAACTACTACCTTGGGTAGAGCCCCCACTTTTGACATTACAAATATTGCTAAAAGTATTCACATATCTTCTGATCTCTAGTAGTTATTTTAAGAGAGAGAGTGTGTGTGTGTGTGTGTGTGTGTGTGTGTGAGAGAGAGAGAGAGAGAGAGAGAGAGAGAGAGAGTTACAGACAGTGAGTGTATTTATGGTAAGGTTAAAGGGAATTTCAAAAGAAAACAGATATGCTCATAATTCTGTCATTTACACCCAATAACTTTGATTTCTACATAATTTCTGTCAACACCTACCCTTCTGTGATCCTAGTCTTATGTCTTTATCATTTTGTATATTGCTGCCCACATTTACTATTGTCTTGTAAGCACTCTCCCATGTTGATGCGTTTCCTAGATGTCTTTAATGGGGATAGACTGATCTTTGACTCTGTGGCCAGCAGCTGCCGTCCATTTCTCTGTTGCTGAGCTCCCAGTGCCTTGCTATTTCAGGTGCTGTTTTACCTCTTCTCTTAGTACAGCCTCTCTCTGGAGCAGCTTCATTCCCTTTGCTCTTGGAAAACCTGACCAGACTCTGCAGGCACCCTGCCAGCCCCTCTTGCAAGGTCTCAAGTCCCTGTCACTCTACTGCTCATAAGCAAATGACGATCATTTGGGAGTGAATGGATAGGGAGTTCTTGCACTAGGAACTTTCTTCACATCTCTGTTCCTCGGAAGACACTGCCTTCTTGAGAAAGCACGGTAATCCATACTGCTCAGACTCGTTGAAGCTGTAATTTATATTCACAGCCATTTACGCAGTGTATTATTTAGGCAGTTCAGCACCAAGGAGAGTGACTGTTTGCTTAAGCTTGGGTTCAAGGTCAGTGGAGGATTTACTGTTTAGGCCTCTGTGGTGCTGTTGGCAAGATGTAATTTTTCCATAATAGATGAAAAGCCAAACCCTGTATAAACATGCTTTAATAATGGTGAGAACATTCACAGAGCGGTACACAGAGGAAATATTAAAGTTCGCACTCCTGTAGCTTAGACCTAATTGAAGCAAATAGTGTTCGTATTTACTTTCGGGTTGTTTGTTTTAATATCAGGTCTTGGAGTGCTTTATCACATGTCACCCATCCCTCTACACACAACTGCTTAGCAGTCCATTCAGCGTCTTGCCTGCTCTGTGTCTTTCTTCCAGGCCGGAGGGCAGATTTACAGTTTCCTTTGTGTGCCTTGGAAATCCTCAATGTGGTATCCTAGGCTGCTTTCCTCCCAGCATCCCAGTGCTGGAAGGCACAGCTTCCTCATTAGTGATTGGTTCACTGGGGAGAAATGACTTCGGGGACTTATTAGGGTGAGCTAAACTCTCTTTGTCTGTTTCTATAACAGGCTCTTAGAACCATGACAACAGTGCCCAGAACCTGTTTTCTGAGAAGCCCTGAAGTCTGAGGCTTTTACTGGAAAGGAACATTAGCTCGTGCCCTTCCTCATGCCCCGAAGACTGGGATTTTCATTGAAATGGAAACACTCTCTGGGATGGAGAGTGCTTTGTTCAGAGAAAATAAAAGAAAATAAACAACACCCCCCCCAAAAAAAAACCAACCCTATGCAGACAAAGGAGCCGCAGATCCGGACTCATTTCCTCCCTGCCTGTCCAGCCCCTGTCTAGCACCACCACCTCTAGCCAGGGGAAGGGATTAAATCCCTTCAGTGTCACTGAATGAGCTCCTTGAGTTGTGCCTTGACCGTCTTCTCAAGGGCTTTAATAGAGCTGGAGGATTTGTGCTTGAGAGCCCCCTGGCTGGACCTATTAGAAAATGTAGCAAAAATCATGCTTAGAGAGCTTCTGAGTTGATAGAAAACATGGGTCTCCTGCTTCCATGGGAAACGCTCCCACGGAATATGGCCACAGGGATGCCCGTATCCCATCTGCCCTCCAGTTTCTTCTGCACTCACCTGTGGTGAAACTTACTGTTCTACAGTAATGTGTTTGCCGTTAGTCATTAGTCATAGCATGCTAAGTACAATCCTCAGGTGAGATTATCAAAGTAGCCTCCTGATTACTTTTTTCTGCTGCCTTTTATTTCTCCCCAGCTGTTTATCATACAACAGCCAAAGAGATTATGTTACAGTCTTCCCCAGACCGAACTGAAGTGTGCTGATTTCAAATCCTCAGACATCTACTTGAATTTTTTTTCTGACACACTGTATTAGGTACTTTTCTGTTGCAGTGACAAAACATCATGACCAAAGCATTTATGGAAGGAAATGTTTGTTTGAGGTTGTGGTTCCAGAGAGGTGTTTACCATGGCAGCAAGTGGTGGCAGGAACAGAAGCTGGGAACTCTCACATTTTCAAATGCAAGCAGGAAGCAGAGAGCCAATTAGAAGTAGATGAAGCCGTTTACTCCCCAATCCTTCCTCTAGCAAGTCCACACACCTAAACCTTCCTAAGCAGTGCCACCAACTGGGAAGCAAGTGTTCAAATGCCTGAGACTGTGGGGACATTCTCATTGAGACCACCACATGTATCCACGTCTCTCAGCAGAACCTGAGAAACATCTAGAATTTTAGCACTTCTCACCACCCCCGTATCCTGAAGGAGCCATCACTGCTATCATGGCACCTCTTAGGGAGTGATGGTTAATTGTCTGTGCAAACTTGACCAGGTTATGGGTGTCCAATTAACTGCCATTATATTTACCAGTAAGAATTCTTTCTGCCTGATTTATCGTCTCCTACCCTGGACCACTGAGACTTCATACACTGTTCCTTTTGTTCTCGGGCCTTGTGTTTTAACTGGGTCTGTATCATTAGCCAGTGGTGATCAGCCTAACTAGAATGTTACTGTAATATCCTCCCTTGAACGAAATAATTTTGGTTTGTTGTTGATCTTTAACATATCCCCAGTACACTGAAGAATTCTGGCACAGAGCAGACACACAGAGAATATTTGTTGAATGAATGAATCATATTAGACAGCAGTGAACAGCTGGTGTCAATCTACTTAGTTGGAACTGGGGAAACTATGACAGAAGTGGTAGATAATATAGATTTTTTTTTAAAATGTGTCTTTGTGGATTGAAGAGTATGATCCTTAAAGGGGTAGCCCTGTTTAACCATGAAGATGAAAAGTGGGGATCCTGGGTGCTATTTGAAAAATAGGTTCAGATGGAAATTGAGTAGAAGGACTATGTGAGCAGAGGCAGGTTGGAATTAAGACAGCAATACTTTATAGTTACAATCAAAGCAATTGCTTAGATGAGCTGCCTTTTAGCAAAACTACTGTGAATGTATTAGTTTCAGAACTTTTGAGACAAAATATCATCCACACATGCTTGCTGTAATGAGCTATCGCAAGAAAGAATTATACCACAGAAGCCAGGAAAAATTAACTACCATCTTGTTCTCATCAGCCTTAGCTTCCTTCATTTTTCCCCTAAAACACCTCTAATATACAATTAAATCTCTAATATACAATTGGTTGTAAAACACTTCTGTCTGAAAAGTAGTAAATAAAAGTCTTGTTCCCATTCAAATATGTATGAGTATATAACAGAGATAACTTGAGCCTTACCTGTCAAGTTTTATAACTGATTAAAAACCAGCTCCCATTGTTAGTCTATACAGTATGAAAAAGGCAGTTTACCTTAGAATAGACACTTTTAGAATATGATTTTTTCATATAATGCTAAAGAGATTTTCTATAAATTATTATATGGGCTATATAATTGGCTACATAACTGCCTGTTATTATGTTGGAAAAAGCTGATTAAAGACTTTTACATGTAAAATACTAAGGCTAATTTAGAAAATTGCTCTCTTCTAGATGGTATCATATACTGTGTACTCTTGGGGCCTGAGTAAAAGGGCTTTTCACAAGAAATAGTGTGACATTTTTAATGCTTTATGTTTGTATTTGGAAAATGACATCTTTAAAATAGCATTTTCCCTAGCTATTTCACTTAAAACACAGAATTTCTAAAGAAGCTAATTATGATGATGCATTTAGGTCTAAATTAAAGTTGAAATTCTATGGAAAGAACAGAACAGTGGTTTAAAAGTATAGACCCTGTTTCCTCTCTGAACTGATTTAAGTGAAGCTGAGTCCCTGGTCTTTGTGGGAAAGAATGAGAATCAGGCCCCCACATCTACCTTGATTTGCTGTATAAGGTCCATTTTGTGTTCACTGGGATTAGAAAATTAGATATATGAGAATTTAAAATTATAAAAGTCAACTATATTTAAGATACTGACCAATTATGACTTTTGTGGTGATGTGTATATTTACTTATATGGTTCCTTTTAGAAGGTCTAGCCTAGTATCCTTCCTTGCTGAATTTGTTATTATATATAAAGGTATGTTCTAGGTAAAATATTTAACTTTTGTCAGTGAGTGTGTCCTTGGCCAGAGATTAGTCCTGAAGAAGTTGTCCCATCTATTTGGGTTAGTCCTGCAAAGGCCTCCATCACTACTCTCAAGTCCTTGCTCTTAATGTCTGAGAAGTGTGAGCCTCAATTGACATTCAGAACTATAGGGTCCAGGAGTGGCTGATAGTCCCATTATCATCCAGGAAAGAGCACACATGAAGGACCTTGGAAAGCTGAAACACCAGCTTAAGTTATTTATTCCAATGTTGATCCCTGATGCTGAGGTGTCTCAACTTTATTACACACATCGTTGCCTTGATATTGAAAAGCACAAGATGCAATAGGAAATCCATTTGCTGGTCAGTGGGTTTTGTGTGTGAGTGTGTGTGTGTGTGTGTGTGTGTGTGTGTGTGTGTGTGTGTGTGTATAAAACTGGCTTGCACCAGAATTCTGAAGAGTGGCTTAGGCATGGGTTTAGGAATATGCCTTCTGATTCATCCAAGTTCAAGTTGACTATAAGGCTAGACAAAGTGGTATTTTAGGAGTGGTGTTTCAGGAAGAGGAAGTTAACTATTCGTTTTATCTCTTTTCATCTTCAACCTGGTGTCTTTGTTTTCTCCATGGTTTTAGTAAAGACTGAATATTACAATGTTCACTTCCACTGAAGTTGGAGAGGTGGAGTAGGGGTGTGTGACTATGACCAAAATGCATTGTATACAGGTATGAAATTCCCAAAGAATTAATACAAATATTTTAGAAGTATTACTTTAAGTGAGATAAAGTAGTTTTTCAGATACTGTGTGGCACTTGAGTTTGTCCACAACTGTTTGAACAAGAACTTAATTCATGACAATTTTTTTTACGGAAAGCTTGCTCATTTGGTACAGTTCTTCAGCTACACTGGGATGGGATACTTCTTTTTCCTGGTGTCAAGATAGGGCATGTCTATCATAGTATTTCTGAAAATTAAAAAAACTGTTTTCATCCAGTGAATTGATTGTTTAGGCTCAAATCATTCTAACTTTAGAAAAGTAATTTTTAATACCAGCACACTAGACACAACCATTTGCATAGCCTCTTTAGAGGACTATACAAGGCACTGTGCTTCATGTACTGACAATTTTTGATAATTTTCTTTGCCATAATGTGGTAAAATATAAAATTTTTTACAATAAAGCTGTTCATTTTTTGTAATCTACATTAATAATTAAAAGATCAATAAATGCACTATAGGCAAAGTTTCTACCCAAGTATAAATGTGTACAACCGAATCAATAAGGTACATTAAATGATGTCCCTGCAACCAGGCTGACTGAAAGCACACAGAGTGGATTTTTAAAAAGTCAATAAAAGGAGTGAAATGGAAGGAGGAGTCAGTCCTGAAAATGGGTTTTGATGATCATTCTCTGCTATTTACTTCCCTTTTATAATGTTGCACTTTTACGGGAAGTGGGGGAGCACAGATCCTTCCCAACGCTGTCCTGTGGTCAGAGCCAAATGAACAGGCTGCTGTTTTAACCCTCAACTTTCAATGCCCTTCTGGTATGATTCGTCCCCCCCCCCGCCTTGGTGTGTGTGTGTGTGTGTCTGTGTCTGTGTCTGTCTACAAGATCCCAAGTTGTGACATTGACCTTTTTTTCTCAATATGTTTTTATTTAAATTAGAAACATGAATGCTTCACATGTCAATCCCAGCTCCCTCTCCCACCCCTCCTCCCTTGTCCCTCCACCAGCTCCTCTCCAGCCCCCCACCCAATCCCCACATCATTCCCCAGGGAGGGTGAGGCCCTTCTTGGGGTAATCTCCAAGGAAGGACCTAGGCATTTCCCCATGTGTCCAGGCTGAGAGAGCATCCCTCTATATGGAATGGGCTCCCAAAGATCATTCAAACACCACGGTAAACACTGATCTACTACCCAAGGCCCCAGTGATTTCTGAGGCCTTCTCACTGGCACTACATTCATGGTATCTGGATCAGTCCTCTGTTGGCCTCTCAGCCATAAGTCTGGGATTCAAGAGCTCTGCCTTATCTGGTCAGCTGTCTTTGTGGATTTCACCATCATTGTTTTGACCCCTGACATTGACCTTTAAAACCTCTGTTACTATATTTTTACTTAAATGTCATGCATTCTGATGATATAAATGTTGGGTATTTTGATAACTTTTTACATGTGTTTTATGTGTCTATGTTTGCATGTGTACACATGTGTGTGACATGAAAGGCATATAGAGGTCAAAGTAAGACTTCCAAGAATTAGTTCTGTCAGTTATCTCCTTCCACAATCCAAGTCTCAAGGATTGAACCTGGGCCAGGCTTAGTCACAAGGGCCATTACCCACTGAACCATCTTCTTGGCCCATGTTGAGTATTTTGACTTATAGTGTAGGAATATGTTCTTCATTTTGTATTCAAATGATCAGTTTCTTCTTTCCCTTCCTCTCTCTTCCTCCCCTCTGGGCTGTTTGGAACATATCATAACCGAGTACCAGCATTCCCCCTCTTAGAGGTTGAGCAGCATGTGGATTGTAATTTGGTGGAAAGCCTGCCCAGGCCATGGTTGGCAGTGGCGTCTCACAAACGTATCTTCTGCATAATTTTCTCATCTGTAAAACTAAGCTCCAGAGATCTCTAAAAATATAACTAATAGCAAATTCTCCAATTCTGTCTTACACAGCATCCCAATTCTTGTGAATATATCCCATTTTTCTGTTCCAAACTATCCAAACAAGAACCTCCTTCTTGTCACTTTTATATTATGTTTTTGCCCATTTTCCCACTTGCTGATTTCATTAAAGTACAGACTTACCATCTATATGCTCATACTTGCAGAGTTATAAACAAGTTCCTGTGGGTTCTTCGGGTTTCAGTATTCTAAAACACAAAAAGCAAGCCTAGAGGCTGGCCATTGGTACTTTTGGATTCACCCCATTGCTTCCTGCATGGTTCCCTTAGGGGGGAAGGCAGGGTGGCTCCCAAATCCCAGTGATACTTAAGGTTTGGAAGAGTTGAATTGCATTAGAACTTTTTTGTTTCTCATTTGATGGTGGATAAAAATGTCTAATATGGAAGGTCTTAGCCATTGGGATAGTCCACCCATCGGAAATAATTTCCATGCTGTTCTATTTGAACATAAAACAAAAAAAAGTAAACTAAACTAAACTAAAACCCCCAAAACTTGGAAGAGCCAATTGTTTTTCTAAGGGCTGCTATTAAATAAGGTGGCTTAAAATAACAAGTCAGAGCAGATGGTGGTGGCACTCACCTTTAATACCAGCACTCAGGTAGCAGAGGCAGATGGATCTCTGTAGGTTCAATGGCAGCATAATGTACTGAGTGAGTTCCAGGACGGCCAGGGCTGTTACACAGAGAAACTTTCTGTGTTGAAGAAAAAAAAAACTTAAACCCAAAAACCAAACAAACAAAGAAACAAACAAACCAAAGAAGTGCCCCAGGGTTTTGGAGACTTGGGGTCTGAAATCAGTGTTTGCAGGCAGTGTTCCTCTTGGTGCTTGTAGGAGAAAATCCTTGCTCCCTTTATCTTCCGTTGGTTTGCTCAACACCACTGGCCAACCTTAGCTGTGCTGCAGTGCGTAAGTCCCTGCCTCTGTCGCTGCAAGACACTCTTGTCTACGCTCTTTTCTCATAACGACATCAGTTATATTACATTAGGATTTGCCTAATGACCTCATCTTAAAAGACTGTTTCCATATAGAGCCAGATCTAAAGATACTGGTTGTCAGGATGTCCACATAGTTGGGGGGGTGGGGTCAGAATTCAACTGATAAAAATTTCTGACTTTTGTTTCCCATGTTGAAGATGTAACAAGTCTTTGGGAAAGGGGGTCAGCTGGAGGCTCAGCAATCCCAGCAGTATATTTGGAAAACAATTTGTCTGTACAAGATAAAAGGAGAAAGCTTTTTGAGAGAGTGCTTTTGGTGCACTCAAAAACTGGGTCTCCGTTTTTCTTTGGAGCATCCAGACAAAGTCAAAGCTAAATCGCCACATCGGGTAGGGCTTACTCTAATGCCTTTTGATGCTTCTGACATGTTTGTAAAGCCCAAGATTCATTTGTGCATAGAGGTTATTATCTTTTAGCTCTTTGTGTAGAAAATAACCCAGCTGATGGTGCCTTCCAATAGCACAGCCACTGTACCTTCCATAAAGTGGTTGCTATTAGGTCTCTGCGCTACTTTTGCTGCAGAAGGCATTTTATGTACCATTTGTTGTACTTTTTGTTATTGTTATTTTCCCATGTGTTTGGTACACAATTATTTGAAGGGTATGAAGTCTTTATATTTTTGCTCAGCAATCCTGTGATACCCAGACTTTGGTTGGGGTGGGTATGTAAAGATATGAACATATATCTTTAATTCATGAATTGAAGATACCAGGGAGGACTAGTTAACAGCAAGACCTAGTCTGGAATTAGCTGGGCAGTCATGTCGTGGTCCCCGGCCGCCCCCCGTGTGACTGGGCAATTAGGTATAATTTGTGTCGGTGGTGTGAGCTGTGGCTGCCTACAGCTTAGACTCTGACTTTGCCACATTTGTAGCAGTCTGATGGACAGGTGGAGGAACCTATTTAGTCTTGGTTTCCTGGAGTAGAGCGAGGACAGAGAATTTTCAGTGGTTTCTAAGAGCCAACATTCAGAAACTTCATCATCAGGACCACTGCCTGGCATGCTTCACGCTCTGAACTTTCAGGGCTGTCTTACCGATTCTTGGGATGCTTATTAGAGAATATCTTGCAGCAGGATTTAATGGGGAATACATTTCACTATCCTTTCACTTTAATAGCAAGCATATTGCCTTCTTCTTAAGGATAGCTTGTGTTATTGGTACTTCAGTGTTGAAAATGAATTCAGTTTTACATTTAAAAAAATTGTAGGTGGCTGGTTGGGTTGTCAGTTTTTCAACATATATATTTTAATGATTTGGTGTAAAAAATGAACCTAATTACATGAGAATGCAATCTTAGAGGCTTAAATTGCTTGTATGTCAATTTCAAATAGTAGTTTTGGGCAATAAGGATTTCAGGTTATATACTTAGGAATAAACCGAGTGTGAGATGACCATAGATTCAGTGTCATTGTGTCCCTAGTCACAGCGGAGTGTGGGAAAACAGCATCAGTCTTTGAGTGGTAGGACAGCATGCATCCCAGAGTTCACCTTGCCCATCTTGTGACTCCAGGCACTTCTGTCCTTTGTCTATGAGGCTGCATGAGATAACCTGAAAATGTGCCTGCTGGAGCTGGCCCAGTAGATACAAATGCAAGGGGCATGAGTGGGCCTGGCAGGGTTACAAGCTTTTAAAATTATCTTCACAGTACAAATGACTCCTGTAATGTTTGAAGTGAATTCTGATGCCGTTAATATTGATTTTAATTTTCTCTACCCTTTCCTTCTCTGCACTGGATAAAATGTTAATTAACTCTCACCTGTGAAACCCGTGTGACTCATGTTGCTTGTTTAATTTTGATTACAAAGCCATGGGGCAAGCCTCTTTTCTTTCCTCTGCGGTACCAAGGACCCCAAAGCAGGGAAGCTGATGTGCTTGGGTATTGTAATGCGATGCTCTGCCAGGATGGTGTTTCCTCAGAAGTGAATTGTTCAGGTTGTTTTGCTTTGCTTTTTAAACTGGAAAATACTTTCTTGTGCTTTAGGCTGGTTATCTAGTGGCTTCATAAGAACACTAAGGTAGATACCAAACTGAAGTGGAGTTTGAGTGTTTAATTATGTTTGTTATTCTGATCCAAAATCAGTTCCACCTCCCACTTAAAGGTTGTTTTACTCATTTACCAATCTCTTTCCACTCCAGAATAGCTAAGTGCCCCCCTACATTATTCCCAAAGAAAGGGACAAAAAAAGGTCTGGTATCAATCCTAAAATGGTTTGGCTAAAGAAAGGAGTCATGATCGAGGGAACACAGGTGGCTGCTGGGATGCTGTACTCTGCCTAGAAAGATCTTCAGCAGAAACTTTTTTTGTATTTTGTTTTTTCGAGACATGGTTTCTCTGTGGCTTTGGAGGCTGTCATGGAACTAGCTCTTGTCTAGCCTCAAACTCACAGCCACTGCCTCCTGAGTGCTGGGATTAAAGGTGTGGGCCACCATCACCCAGCCAGCAGAAACTTTTTTAAAAAATTAAAAACTCAGTCATTTGGTATAGAAAGCTCAATACATTGAACATGACCTAGAAGTAAGGCATGCATTAAAATAATTCAGTCCAAAAAACACTCTATTTGAAATATCTCAGCAGAGAAAACCGCTTATTTAAGACAGACTTGGAAAGGACAGCCAAATTAATGAAGTTGAAATTAGAGTAATTTGGAGTGTATAGCAATTTGATGTGATTATCCAGGGCCATTACCTAGAACTTGGCTGAGTTCCGTGGCATGGAGAGCAACCCAGAGAGAATGGGCTTGTCATCTCCAATGACTCCTTCTATTCATTTAGGAAGCATATTGTGTGTCCCTCACATATGTGATAATGCACTGTGCTGAGAACTAGGCAGATAGAGGTGAGTCATGCCCTTGAGGATGGATGACACCAGAAAGAAGAAACAGGAAGCTACATTGAGGAGCAGTAGTAGGTCCATGTGGTAGAGGAACACTGCCTGAGGAGTGGTGACTGTATGTGTCCAGGAGACAAGGAAAGCTTCCAACATGGGTATTGTTAAGTTGAACTCCACAGGATAATAGGAGAACAAGAGTAAAATCACTCAGTAACCAAAGATACCGAAGAAGATGCTAAAAGATGGAGAGAACTCTCATTGGAAGAATTAGTCATTTAAAATGACCCTTCTACCAAAAGCAATCTACAGATTTGATGCAATCCCAATACAAATCCCAAAGTCATTCTTCAAGGATATAGAAAAAGCAATTAATGTATGTGGTTGGCATGTACTGTCTCATATATGGATTTTAGACTTTGATCTGGGGGATCACCAGCCTACAATCCCATGGCCAGAGATTCTGGGAAACAGAATCTTCATTCAGTGGCTGATGGAAGAAGAGGCAGACTCGCACGGCTCAGCACTGAGCTGAACTCAAGAAATCCAGTGACAGAGAGGGAGGACTGATGACCAAAGGAGTTAAGACTGGGCTGGTTTAACCCCCAGAAACAGCTGACCTGACAAGGGTTAGCTCTTGAATCCCAGACTGATGCCTGGGAATCCAGCATGGGACTGATCAAGACCCCCTGAATGTGGGTGTCAGTGAGGAGGCCTAGGTAATCTATTGAGCCTTGGGTAGTAGATCAGTATTTATCCCGGGTATACAAATGGACTTTGGGCTCCCATCCAACAATGAGAGATGCACTCTCACCCTGAACTCTTGTGGGAGGGTCTAGGCCCTGCCCTGGATGAAATGATAGACTATGGACACCCTCCCTGGGGAAATGAGGCGATATTGGGGGGGGGGAGTTGGTGGGAGGAAAGGGAGGAGGGGGAGGGAAAGGGAGAGGGACCTGGAATTGACATATGAAGCAACCTTATTTATAATTTAAATTTAAAAAATAAATGAAAAAAAGAATTAAAAAATGTATGTGGTTTGACTTTTATGTCTTTTTGTTTCCAAAGTTAGATTCTCAATTTGAGAGAACACACTTGACATTGTCATTCTGTTTAATTTGCCTTAACATTAATTTTGGAAACTTGAATGAAATATTGGCTTTGTAGAAGTGATCAGAAGACACATGTTAGAAAACGCACAGTGCTTCTTATGCTTGTCTTGTTTCTTTATGGTATGGGGAATCAGGACCTCATGCCTAGTAAGCATTTGCTCTGCCTGTAAGTTACAACCCAGAGCACCAAGATTCTTTGATTAAGGGTATTTTCAATGCTAATTTATTTCTAAGATACACTTATCATACAGAATGCTACAGGAATGTGTTCACAAATAGTTGAAAATATGAGGGTTTGGTTGGTTACCATTAAAGTATTTGAATATCTTTATTTTTGCACATCATATTGGAGTTAAGTATTTCAAGTGCTAACCGTGTTTACATTAGGCATGTGTATTCATAAATAATGCAAGGGAACTGTTAGTCTAGACCTACTTAAATTATCTAAAAACATCAAATTTTCAGAGTAGGAATAACTAGGTTTTTTATAATTTAATCAGAAGATTGGTATTTTAATCTGTATTAAATAATGCTTGTTCAGATTCATAGTTTATCTTAGTATATAATCGTGTACAGAATGCATATGAGTGAATGTGGGTTAAATGAATATAGAATGTAGAAGAGTGGATTTCTTGTTCTTAGTTTAACCACTTCTTGCTGAAAAGCCTTAGGCAAAGAAGATGACTTCTTAGGGGCTTAGGTCTCTCATGTAAATAAATTTTTAAAAAGACTGAACTGAGTCACAGAATTTGTGATTATTCTTCATTTTTAATTGGGGCACGACACTCATACATCTTTTTTTGGCACTTTTAAAATTTATTTATTACATTCTAATCCCAGTTCCCCCTCCTTCCTCTTCTCCCACTCCCCCCACTCTCCCTGTCCCATCTGCTCCTCGGAGAGGGTACGGGTAAGACCTCCCCTAGGAAGTCTACTAAGTCTGTCCCATCATCTTGTTGAGGCAGGACCAAGGCACCTCCCCACCCCCCACATCCCTGTGTCTAGGCTGAGCAAGGTATCTCTTCATATAGAATGGGCTCCACTAAGTCAGTTTGTGCATTAGTATTAGATCTTGGACTCACTGCCAGTGTCCTCACATATTGTCTTGGCTGCACCATTGTCACCTATATTAAGGGAGTTTAGTTCTGTCTTATGCAGGCTCCCCATTTTTCAGACCAGATTCAGTGATCTCTCACTAGCTCAGGCCAGCTGATTTTGTGGGTTTCCCCATCATGGTCTTGACTCCTTTTTCATATTATTGTTCCTCCCTCACTTTGATTGTACTCCAGGAGCTTGCACCATTGGTTCCTTGTGAATTTCTGCATCGGCTTTCATCTGTTTCTGGAAGAGGGTTCTGGCTTCTCTGGGGCTGTGGATTATAGACTGGGTATCTTTTGCTTTATGCCTGGTATCCACTTATGAGTGAGTACATACTATATTTGTCTTTCTGGGTCTGTGTTATCTCACTCAGGATGTTTTTTTTTTCCTAGTTCTGTCCTTTGTCTGCAAATTTTAGGATATCATTGTTTCTTACTACTGAGTAGTACTCCATTGTGTAAATGTACCACATTTTCTTTGTCCATTATTCAGTTGAGGGGCATCTAGGTTGCTTCCAAGATCTGGCTAGTACGAATAATGTTGCTATGAACATAGTTAAGCAAATGTCCTTGTGGTGTAAGTGTGCTTCATTTGGGTATAACTGAGAAGCTTCTGTAAAGCAAAGAATATGGTCAACTAGACAAAATGGCTCCCTACAGAATGGGAAAAGATATTCACCAATCCCACATCTGACAGAGGAACTGATCTCCAAAATATACAAAGAACTCAAGAAACTAGACATCAAACTACCAAATCATCCAATTAAAAAATGGGGTACAGATCTAAACAGAGAATTCTCAACAGAACAATCTCAAATGGCAGACAGGCACTTAAGGAATTGCTCAGCATCCTTAGTCAGCAGGAAAATGAAAATCAAAACAACTCTGAGATTCCATCTTACACCAATCAGAATAACTAAGATCAAAAACACCAATGACAGCTAATGCTGGAGGAGATGTAGAGAAAGGACAACACTCCTCCATTGCTGGTGAGAGTGCAAACTTGTACAGCCACTGTGGAAATCAGAAAATTAGATATCAGCCTACCTCAAGATCCTGCAATACCAATTTTTGGCATATATACTCATACATCTTAATGGAAGCTCACTGTGGTAATTTAGTACACGTTGATGAGATGTAAGGTCAAGGCAAGGTAAACAATCTTCCAGCTCCTTTAGCATTGTTTACTTTCATGTCTTGTGAATTTTACCTTTTGGTCAATTTGAAATGAGGCACCATGTCACCATAGATTAGAAAAGTTATCAAAAGGCAAAATAAGAAATGCTGGTGAAGATGCAATGACACTCTATGTGGCATTGCCAAGGACACAGCACAAATTGGTCTAGCAATCCTTGAAAACAATGTAGAGATGCCTCAAACAACTGAAAAGCAGGCTACCACATGACCATGAAGTTTCACTACTGGGTACACATTTAAGGAAGCAAAGCCATTATACCAAAGAGATACTCTTACTTGCATGCTTATTTCACTTTTACTCATAATCGAGAAAGTAGGGAATCAGGTTAGTTGTCCATCCATGGATGCCAACCGCATATGTGAATGTGTGTGCTTTCATGGTGGCCAGAGGTCAACTGTAGGTGTTGATCCTCTGGATCTGTATATATACATACATATATATATATATACACACACATATATATATATATTTTTTTTTTGTAGAATCTGAACCTTGGGACTTGGTAATCAGGATAGGCTGGCTGGCAGGCCAATAAACCAAAGGATCCTCCTGTCTCTGCCTCCCTGCAACTCCAGGAAGGAGATGGCTGTTGGTGTTATATCACACTGTCTCAAGCACTTGAATAGGTGTCTGTGTGTCACATGCAGGCCAGAAGAGGGCATTGCACCCCCAGGAACTGGAGGTACAGGTTCGAGTTGCCATGTGGGTGCCAGAAATCAAACCTTGGTCTTCTGGAATAGCGGCAATGCTCTTAACTGCCTCCCCATCTCAGCCCCTCACACAATTTCTTAATGACAATACATTAAGCTTCCATTAAGATGTATGAGTATATATGCCAAAAATTGGTATTGCAGGATCTTGAGGTAGGCTGATACCTAATGTATTTACCATTGGAAACAACAGACACTACTGCTTCTCTGCTTTTGGGCTAGGATCAAGTATAAAATGATTTTTTTCACAAATATGCATGATTGAATTGTAAATGTGGTTCATTTTCCCCTAGCTTGTTTTGTAGAACAAGTGTTAGTGACATATTACCCCAGAGGAGTTAACAGTCAGATAGGTCTTGAGGAGTTCTACTTCCCACTCTGTTCTCTTAGACATTTTCAAATGCATGAATAAGCTCCAAAAACTTCTGTTGTAAACAAATGTGTGCGTTTTTAGTCGTTCACGAATGAATTCATGATTTTTTTTCAGAGTCTATTACTGTCCAGAAGAGTCACAGTTTACATGTCAGAAAACACCGATCTGAGCTGTTCAGATGATCTCTGAGGGGTTATGGTTTAAATGCTAGGAGCAGTTCTAAACAGTGACTAAGATGTGGAAAACATTGAAAGTAAATACAAAGAAACAAAACACTTTTATATCCCTGCAAAGTCTTTTACCTGGTATATGTTGTTGAGATTGCCCTTGATATGACATTAAGTAAGAAAATTTGTCTACAGCTATGAGTCTGGGGCCAGCAGATGTCTGAGGCTGGTGAAAGGGCTTTCTGTTAGACTTTGACAACCTGAAATCAATTCCCAGGATCCAAATGGTGGGAGGACAGAAACATCTCTCACATGTGTGCTGCAGTGCACACACCCATACTCTCTCAACAAATATAATAAATGAAAAATCCTGTAAGCCAGGTTTTTGCTAGTTTTATTTTGTTTTATTTTGAGATGCCAAAAAAACAAGTGCTGTGACTTGCGGATGTTAGCCTGGTCGGATTCATAAGCCCCTGTTTCATCACTTCTCCTGCCCTTTCTTTACCTTTATCTGGGACAAAAAAGGTAAAGAAAGCAAAAAAAGTGACAGGGGAAGAAACTAGGTTTATTAAAGCCCAGAGGTGTTAAATTCAGATTGCCAGCATCTGGCACCACAGTCTTTCATGTGCTAGAAAACAGTTTATTTTCTGTAATAGGCATTGCTGCCTAAAGAGTTCTGGTTTTAAATTTAAGATGATTTCCTGCTAGGAATTAGTTATTTTGTATATCCGTCTAACCTTTAAAAAAACTCATCAGGCAAACACACAGTACTAATGCTTATAACTTCAGCTATGGTCAATTCATATTTACAATTTTCAAAATTTGATAAGATTTGTCTTACAGTATCTATTACTGCAACAAAACACCATGATCAAAAAGCACGTTGGGAAGGAAAGGGTTTATTCATCTTACATTTCCACATCACTGTTCATCACCAAAGGAAGTCAGGACCGGAACTCAAACAGGACAGGAACCTGGAGGCAGGAACTGATGCAGAGGCCGTGGAGGGGATCTGCTTACTGGCTTGTTCATCATGGTTTGCTCAGCCTGTTTTCTTATAGCATCCAAGACCATCAGCCCAGGGTGGCCCCATGCACCATGGCTTCTGCCAATCTGTCTTCTGTGCCCTCTGCTACTGTAAGCACATGTGAACTTCAGGGCCACCTTATGCTGTGTCCTCTGCTGACGTTGACTCTGTGGCTCTCAAGGAACTCCACATCTAAACAAACTGTCAACTTGATTGTGTTGTCTGCCAACAAATAGGAAGCATGAATTGTATCCATTTTTATTTAGGTCTACTAGGTCTACTGTGAGGGAAGTTCAATTTGGGGTACCCCTTACAACAACAGGTTCAAGTGAAAAGTGGGTGAGAATTGCCTTTTATTGCTGGATTCAGAGGAGGCATTGTTCTTCAATTCCCATCTGGTTTAACAGGTGTGATGAGGAATTAGTTCTAGAATGGTCACAAACACGATGTAACCTGAGTCTGTTAGTATGGTTTGTGCCATTGCTCTGCAGTTCAAGGAGGCAGGAAGTCCTCCAGGAAGGAGCTTGGAGGCATGTGGCATGCTGATGCATGTGGCAAGGAGACAGCCTGGAAGGGCAGGGAGTTAGTTAGTGTAAGACTTTGGGTTACAGCCAAACGTCAACCTCTCCTACCTAAAGAAAGTATTTCCTGTTGGTGAGATGACTCGGAGGCAGAAGTGCTAGCCACTAAGCTTTATGATCAATCCCACAGTAGAAGGAAAGAACCAACTTCTGTAAGTTGTCCTTGACCGCTGTATGTACCCTGTAGCATTTGCTCTCACACACACAGGTAAACAGGTGCATGCGTAGGTATACATGTGGACTCACACGTAAATTAAAAATGTAAAAGGTATGGATTTAAGGAATACTTGTATTCGATTCTGACTCCAGTAGAATATCTACTTCTACTGAGGCCAGTTATCCTTGCCCCTGCACGTAAGCTATTGGGTAAGTTTAGCATTTTGTTAAAGCTCATGTGTGGGATAGAAATGACACTGAATGGTTAAAATTACAAAGTTTCAAAACAGAGTTTAAAATCTTAATATTCTTTGTCTCTTTGTTTGTGATTTTTTTTCCTCTCTCAACTTCAGGCTACATGCTGTCCATTTTGCCCATATGTGGTTTACTTGGAAAAAAAATATTGTGCACTCCTATAGTAATCGTCTGGGCACTTGGGAAGGTTAGAGCATGGAATTTGTCTCTGTGTGGCTGAAAACTGGTGACGAGCACCAAGGAGCTGCAGAACAGCAGAGAGAGGCAGTCACAGTCCTTCCCTAAAGCTCTTGTGAAAGATAAGTTCATCACAGGAGACAAAGGATACAGCTTTATTTATAAGATTCTTTTTTGCCTAGCTCCTGCCCTTGTCTGGGAGAGAAGCATGGTGTTCACTTGTGTACTGGTGAGCTCCTTCAAGCCTTATGTTTTGGGCCACCTCCCAGCAGGAGACGAGCACTGCTACCCATGAGCTCTCGAATCTGTGCTGTTTAGATGGGTGATGGTCAGTAGAAATGATGAATTAGCTGTAGCTCAGCCCTTCAAGTCATACATTTCAGGGAACCAAGGTCCTTTAAAGTGTCCATGTCAGAGTGTTATTGATTGGCTTCAAGTTCCTGGTATCAGTGGGAAAGGATACCTTATTCCATTTCCTTGAAAAAGCAGATTTGAAAGATAAAATACTATGGCTGGGGAGATGACTCATTAAAGCACTTGCTGTGTAAACATAAGGACCTGAGTTGAAATCCTTAACAGCTATGTAGAAAAATAGTTGTTGGCTGCATGAGTCTGTTACTCTTGCGCTAGGGAGGTAGAGACAGGTGAATCTCAGCTGAAGTGGGAAGTTCAAGTACAGGAAGAGACCCTTCATCAAAAAATAAGGTGGAGAACACGCAGTAGAGGAAGACCACTGACACTGAAACATCCACGTGAAACCTTACACAGCCCAAATTCAAACACACACAGCACTTCCGCCACTGCCTCTGCCACCACCGCTACTTCTGTACCGAGGAGTCGGTTCATTTGGTAAAGTGCTTGCTGTATAATCATGAGGACTTGAGTTCTATCTACAGCACCTACATGATGGAATGAACTTGCAATCTCAGGACTACAAGTGGTTCGCTGGGCTTACTGGCCAGCTAACCCAGCCTAACAAGCCGATCTCAAAAACAAGGTAGGCAGTGAGGAGTGATACCTAAGGGTAACTTCTGATCTCCATACACATGTGCACAAACACCCCCATAATATACAATATGTAAATAAAATAACATGCTTCTATGCTGCCTTCTAAATTCAAGATGTGACACTGGAGGCCTTTTAAATTCAAGTCGTGAGGCTTAATGGTTAAGAGAACTTGATGCACTTCCAGAGGGCCTGTCTTGTGGCATCCGTGCCTGGTCGCTAACTGATAACTGCATGCAAGTCCAGCTCCAAGGGATTGATGTCCTCTTCTGGACTCCATGGGCACCAGAATTTACATGTGGACATACCCACACAGAGACCCATACATATACACACAGTTAAAAATAATGAAGGGCTGGAGAGATGGCTCAATGGTTTGGAGCCAGGGACCCATTGCCCTCTTCTGGCCTCTGAGGGTAACCACACGCTTACACAGACAAGCCACACATATTCATAAATAAATATTAGACCCAGTGCCCTCTTCTGGCCTCTGAGGGCAACCGCACACACATGACACACATAGACAACCTTTACGTACTCATAAATAAAAATTAAAAATGCTATTTAAGAAGGGGGCCAGAGAGACGCTTCAGTGGTTCAGAGTGCTGTGTGTTCTTGCAGGGGTTCTAGGCTCACACATCAGAATCCTGTAATTCTAGTTATACAGTGTCTGACTCCTTCTTCTGACCTTTGTGTGCACAAGGCATTCATGTGGTACATATACATGTGGTCAGGCAGTCACACACACACATACACACACACATTTAAATATATATATATATGTGTGTGTGTGTGTGTGAAGTAAATCTTAATACATATCAGTCATAAAGTCAATAGTTTATTCTTTCATTCAAAAGTCAAATAGTCTAGATGTATTATGCAATAATTAAGGGAGGTGCTCTCATTGATAATATTTCTTTTTTGTTTTGTTTTTGTTTTTTTGAGACAGGGTTTCTCTATTGTTTTGGAGCCTGTCCTGGAACTCGCTCTGTAGACCAGGCTGACCTCGAACTCACAGAGATCCGCCTGCCTCTGCCTCCCGAGAGCTGGGATTAAAGGCATGCTCCACCAACGCCCGGCTCCCTTTGATAATATCTCAATCTTCTATGAGTAAGATTGTTTATCTCAGCTTTGTCAAGTCAAACACACCTGACTCCTCCCCTTTTCCAATCCACCCGTGCTCCCATGATGAGAACAATAGGGCCACTTCAACCCATTTCCCTACAAATGTCACGATTTCATTCTCTTCACAACCGAGTTAAAATCTAACACCATCATCTACACTTTCTTTAGACATTCGTCAGTTAGTAGAAATCTAGTTGGATTCCATTTCTTAGCATACGTGTGCAAGAGTAGCTCTGGGATGATGCCTTAAAATTCTTCTGATGCAAAACAAGGGGTAGGATGCTGGGTCACAGGGCAGTCTGGTTTGAGGCTGGTGAGGAACCTTCATGTTGTCTCGTTCTCTGTAGTAGCTGCACCTTTTTATGCTCCAGTCACAGTGCATGAGGGTGTTCCCTACCCCCAACCCGTCACCACCAACAGTCACCCGCATTTGCTGATTATTTCCTTCATTCTGGCAATCCTGACAGGGGTGATACAGACTCTCAAGCCAGTTGTAATCTGCACTTTTCCTGCGGACCTGGGATGCTGAACACTTTCCCAAACACTTTACTGGCTATTTGCATTTTGTATTTAAAAAAATAAAAGATTCATGTTCTTTATTTTTTAAAATTATATGTTTGTGTGTGTGCGGGGTGTGTGCGCGTGTGGGTATGTCACTGGAGTTGTCTGCAAGACTAGAAGGCATCAGATCCCTAGGAGCTGGAGTTAAAAGTAGATTAAGAGTAACAGTAAGAAGTGAGCTGCCTACTGTGGGTGCTGGGGACTGAACTGTGGTCCCCTGCAGGGGCAGAGCGTCTTCACGTCTTCTTCTGAGAGCTGTCTGTTCAGTTCATTAGTCCATGGTTTGGGCTTTTTGTACTTAATATTCAGAATTTTAAGAATAGCTTCTAGGTGTTTGCGTCCCGTTGGATATATAGTTGGTAAAGATTTCCCCCCATTCCCGATGCTGTCTCTTCACTCTGCTGATGGCTCCTTGGCTGCACAGGAGCCTTTTAATTCAATGCTATCCAATCTGTCAATTCTTAGAATTATTTGCTGTGCTGTTTGAGTCCTTTGCAGAACATTTTTTGCTTCTGCCCATATCTTCAATTGATTTACTTTGAGATATTAGCACAAGCAATGTCTTTGAATGGATTTGGAAGCCAGTATATCAAGTTAAATAACCTAGAGTCAGGAAAAAAATAGCACATTTTCCTCTTATTTTTACAATATAGATGTGTGTGTGTATGTGTGTGTGTGTGTGTGTGTGTGTTATGAAAGTTGAAAGGATTTTAAGGGCAAAGAAGAGATCTTTAGAAAGGTGGAGAAGGAAAAGAAGGGTCATAATGCATATATGACATGAGAACAAGGACTGCTTTTCATTTTGAAAATGGGAGACGTTCCAACAAGACTGGGAACAGGGAAATTAGGCAGAGTAGTTGGGATGAATAAGAACAAAGTATAAGGAGATGTGTGAAAATATCCCAGTGAAACATGTTAATTTGTCTGCTGTCTTTAAAAATGTAAGAAAACAATAGTGCTGGTTTTCTATAGATGTGGATATTTGTTGCTGCATTTATAGCAAGCTGAGGCATTTACACTCACCAGACAATGGAGAAGTATTTCTTGCATGGCTTTAAAGAGAAGCTCAGTGTGTGAATGTGTGTAGTGGGGGCGAGCTCTCTTGAAAGCAAACGTAAGTGGGAGCTGGGGAAGGACAGAAAAACAGAAGGAAGCAAGGAAGGATGAATTAATTAAATATGAATTAGAAAAATTCCAGGTTCCTTAGGCTCCTTTTTAGTTTGCAGTTGAATTTCCTCCAAAATCCATTGCTAGCATCTATTACAAAGGCATTCCTTAGTACTTTTCATACAATCTATATTTCATTATTTGTGTCTCTTGAGTTCTCACTCTTGTTTGTCAAGGCAATGCAGAAACAGATAAAGAGGTCCTCGTGCATATACATAGATTATTTCATCATTGTGGTATGATCATGCTGCCAAGGAGCGGGGGATGCCTCGGGGTTCGGGAACTCCCTCCCTTTCTGTCAGTGCTGGAAGCTCTGATGAAACAGATGCCAAAGAGGAGGCAAGCAGGCAGCAGACTAATAGGAGGTAGGGCACATGGAGGAGGCCAGGCCTGCTGGAACAAGCACTCTGGGCCATGGGCACGAGCAGGGGCCATTCCTGTTTGTCAGCTGCATGCACTTCCTTTCATGCGTGAAAGCCTTGTGCACACATTTGATTTATTTAATTGAAAGGAACTGATGGAGAAGCAAAGTAGCCACTTCCATTTGAGCCGTAACAAGAGAAACATGAAAAATGGATCCCTAGAATATTTTCCTGGTGTTCACAACATTATTTAAAAGATCTAATGCAATGCCATATATGATTTATGTGGTGTGGGTGTTTTCCGACTGCGTTTGAAGCAGATAGGTATTACAGTGTAATATATTATGTTGCTTCAAGTATCCAAACCGCTCTGGTGATGGGGAGAGATAAGGATTTGTACTGCTGATCAGATAGCCCAGAAATAACTGTCTTTAGTGGTAAAGCTTTTATTAGGACATTTTTATGCTAATAAAATATTCAGGATTCTCATTTTCTTCCCACTTGTAGCTTCAGGATTTCATCGAATTCTGTCTCTCTGCCTCTCTCTTTCTCGTGTGTGTGTGTTTGTGTGTGTGTGTGTGTGTGTGTGTGTGTGTGTGTTCAAAGCATCTGTATAGGTGCTTTAATACCATCACCAGTGTGAAGGAGAGGAACAGCTATGATATCATTTCCCTGCTAATTTCCAGTATCTTTGGTGGCTCTCACTTCTTTGCACTTGTCTTTTCCTTATTTGAAAAATGTGTTCCTAAGGCACCTGGACTCATAGTGTACTTTATTGAGTATGAGAAGATTAAGGGTTCACATGTGTTTAGGAACAAGAATTATCTGTCTTCCAATTTTTAATTTTCAGTTGGAATTTGTGCTGAGATCATCTCAAGATGACCCTAACAGGCTTCAGCAGCCTGGGACTGGAGACCTTAAAGTGAGCATCACAGCTTAGCTTCCACAGACTTTGGTTTGGTTTGTGCTCTGGGCTTCGCTGCTAGGGAAGTGAACAGTAGCTCATCAAGAGGTACTCACACACCTGCTACACTTCAAGGTACCCAAATGAGGCTTTCCTAGATGGAGCACCAAGATGTTTAAGTGTAAAAAGCTTCACAACATGTCTTCCTAGGGGATAGAGATGCTGCCTGAGAGGCCTGTCTCTCCTATGGTTGCCAAGGTAGAGGTACAGCTCCCAGGCTCAGTGATTCTTGTTGGAATCAGGAGCCTGGATGCAGTCTTTCTGTGGAGATTGGGAGAAGCTGGTAGCTCAGTACTCTGGCAGGCGGTGGGGGGGGGGGATCCAAACACCTTTGTTTCCTTGCCTTTTTTAAAGGTTCTGTTTCATAGTGATGTCATCCTCCTGGCCAGACACAGTGTGTCTTTTAGGTTTCCTCATGGTCCAGATGGATGCTGCCGTGTTTGTGTGAAAAGGAGGATGCTATTTGGGGAGTGTTTCACATTCAGACTGGGATTTGTAATCATTCTCATTTCTTTTAGCATTTGGGTAAATGTGCCCAGTTTTCTGAACCTTGGAATTTGAACTGAATTCAATAGAAGAGAGATGCTTTTGTGACCATAGACAAAGGAATATTCTTTAGTACCCTCAATAGCTAGAATTATGAGAGGTGTTCTCTATCCCATGAACTTGTGGTTATGATTTAAAAAGATAGTGTATGTGAAGTGCCTCTTAGGGTGTCAAGACCTTAAGATGCATCAAGAAATAACATCTACCATCAGGGTTTCTATTGCTGCCCTGTGCCTCGTCCTTATCTAGTGTTACATGTTCCTTCAAACTATGTTTCTCATTATATTTTCATTATCTTCAGGGACAGACAATTTATTATATCCTACCTAGACAGGCCCATATTTGCTTCTTCGGAAATTCTTCTTCATGCTTATTTTTTCTTCCTTATCATTACTTTATTCCACTAGTCCCTAAGTTTTTAAAAATTTTGAGACAGAGGCAAGCTATGTAGCCCTGGTTGACCTGGAAATAGTAATGGCCTTCCCTGCCTCTGGAGTTCTGGGATTAAATGCAACCATCCCCTGATCCCTACTGTGACCTCACAGAGTGCCCCTGAGTACATCTCCAGCTCTACACTGCATTCTCTGTGTGTGCATGCTTTCATGTATACATGTTTGTGTGTGTGCATGTGTGGACAGAGGATATGTGTTGTCCTCATTCATTCCTCATTGTGTCTGTTGAGACGGGGTCTCTCACTTGGCCCTGAGCTCCCTGATTTGGCTATACTGGCTAGCCAGTGATTCCCAGAGCTCCTCCTGTCTCTGCTTCCCCAGCACTGGGATTACATATAGGGGTGACCACAATGCCTAGCCTTTAATGTATGTGCTGAGTATTCAACTCAGGTCTTCATGCTTGCACAGCAAGTGCTTTCCTGGCTGACCTATCTCCCCAGCTTACCTTACACTCATTCTTATTATTTCTGCTCTGTGTTAGACATCCAACTGCTAGACCTTGCTGTCTCTGTTCCTCCTGGGTTTCCTTGGCTTCCCCAGGTCTTACTGAGAGGTCATCCAGCATCCTGCTAATCTTCTGTAGATACCTGGTAGCTTTGAAACACAACACTTAATCAAACTTATTTACAAATTGCTTTCCACATCTTTTGAAATACTTTATTATCCCTCTTTCCCAAAAGTGAAAATTGGGACTCACCAGGGTTCACTCCCTTCAGTTTGATTACATAGCTAACAAACATAGTTGACCCAGTTTGACCCCGGTGTCCTCTGATAGGTCCTTGTCTATGCCCCTGTCAAAATGTTGATCTGTAGCTATGGTACATCCACCACAGAGCAGAAAAGGAGACAATAGTTTTCTTGACTTCTAAGATCTTTTGGTATTTATTGTATCTTCCTCATATCTAATAAACACTTAATGAAAATCGAACGAGCACAAGATAGTATTGTGTGCTACAATTACACAGATCTGTTCTTGGAGCAGAGGCCAAGTGTTCTGAACATGTCTGTCATAGTGGTGGGCTCACTACCTCATTTGCTGGATCCAGTGCAGAGTGAAAGTGTGAAGCACTTCATTCAAAATCAGGAGACAGTACCATTCTTTCTGCAGACTCTTCATTTATGGTAGTCCTTAAGATTTGTTGTTCAGTATAATTCAATGTGGAGAATATGTTAAATATTAAGTAATGACTTTGAAATTTACTCTCATTTTTGTACTATACAATGCTTGTTTTTTTAAATGTATACATGGGAGGCGCTAAACTTGCATATAGAATCCCTAAAGTTAAGCGGTGAAAATGCTACCCCAATAATCAGCTGTTTACTTCACTTCACGGGATGTCCATATTCTGCCTGCTACTTTCTACCTTGCTAAAAAAGGAAAGTGAATTGTGAGTGGCCTCACCTTTCTTTCTGCGTCCTGCTGTCTGGGATAGGTAGTTAGCTCCTATTGAGAGTATAGTTATCTTTTTTCTGTCCTCTCGGGGCTGTCAGTGTGCTTACTCACTGCTGACTCACAAATGCACTTGGCTTTGAGTCTCACTCATCTCCCACATGTTTTGGAATTCTATTTTCATAGGACACTGAGAAAGCCACATGCAAATGAGGTAGAAAGGAGCAGTGGACACGTGAACTCCTCCGCTGGCCACATGTTCGGGTGGCCCGGCAGACCTCATGCAGCACACATTCAAAAGGAAGATGACAGAGCATAACCAAGAGTAGACCCGTAGAGGGTGGGGCTCTGTGTGGCTGCATACATCACAGCTATCAGGCAGCTCTGCCTAGTGGAAGACTATTTCAGGTTGAGCATCCCTAACTCAGAAACCAGACATTTGAAATGTCCTGAAATAGAAAACATTCTCATGAGTGCTAACATGAGACCACAAGTGGAAAGATTCTATACCTAACTTGATGTGACAGGCTATAACCAAAATGTATGCACACTCAAAATATTATATGTCATTTCAGGTATGCATATGTGATACATAAATGAATTTTGTGTTTAGGCTTGGTTTTCATCCCAAGATGTCTCATTATGTGAATGCAAATGTTACAACATCTGAAAGAATGCAAAATCCAAAATGTTCCTCTGAAGCATTTTAGTAGTGATAACCAAGCTGTCCCAGGCAGCTGGGGCTGAGCCATAGCGAAAGACTTGAGAGTTTGGAGGTGAGGGTGATGTTTGAGTAGGCAATAAAGGAGATCACTCACAAGGAAGGGCATTGAGATGGCTTCCATCTGAGAGAAAACCTGTGCTGTACCCCTGAGGGATGGCAGAACAGAACCTAGCATATTCAGAGAGCAGCTGCCGTCTAGAGTGGCCCAAGCAAAGAGAATGTGGTGTTGATATGGATCATTTGCTATGTGCAGCATGAGAGTATTGAGTAAGATCGTTGCTTCTTCATTCTCATTTATATTGCATAGGGTCTATAAATCTGCAAACACAATCCTGAGAGAAACATCAGATTTATATATGTGATTTTTCAATAATAGCCTAAGTAATTTATATTAACTTTAGACAATTTCCCCCCAAAATGAAACACTATTAATTCTGTCCCGCTTTTAGAATGATTACAGTTAGAGAGATAAATCTTGATTTCTGTTTTCAAGTGTGTCGCCTTGCGGAGGAGATTAGACATACATGCTACATATTCTTTTCTTTATACATGAACTTGGGAATGTTTCCTTCAGGTCTCAGAACAGGATGAGAGTCCTGACATGTTCTCTGTCAGCTGGAGAGAGGAGGCCACAGTTAACTTATTCAACTGGATAGACTTCAAATTGGGAAGGAGTATAGTCCATTGGGTGGCAAGCTCTGTGGCCAAAGGAAGTAAGGACTTTGGCATTTTGGCTGGTCCCAGAGGGTGCTATTTGCTCTGTTTCCATGGCAGGTGAACATCTATTCTTAGTAAGCTACATTTGGCCCTGGTAGTTGATTCTTTTATTTCTATGTCCGTGTGGAGCCTTAATCACTAGGCTTGGCGGTGAGTACATTATGACTTGGTATGCTTATGATATCCTCTCTTTTTACTTGGGAGTCTGTTCCTCTCAGCCCTGTAGCCTCAGCATCATGATCTCTAGGATAGGAAGAAGCCGGACACCACATTAGCCACTCAGCTCTGAGGTAGACAGAGGGACAAATAGAGAGCAAGACAGAGTCTCAGAAAATTAAACTTGCAAGAATGGGTGCACACGTGTGTGTGTGTGTGTGTGTGTGTGTGTGTGTGTGTGTCTTAAGAACCTTTGTGGAAACCTTTATCTGGCATTGATCTCTTCCCAAGGACAAAGCTCAACACCTAAACATCAGCCTGGAGGCCCTGCCCCCCAAGTTTGTGGCCCTGGAGCTAAAATATATAACACATGAATTTGGTAAAAACAAATTAAGACCATAACTTTTGACCCAGAGACCCAAATTCATCTCTTCCTCTGCTAGTCATTCCACCCCATTGGTTCCAGTCTCTTAACTTCTTCTAGCATGAGATTTCCCTGCAGTGTGATGCTGTGAGCCCAAACAAGTTAGGCTTCTGAAACACAGAGGAAGAATGGGTTTACATCACATGTTGCCTTCTGACAAAGGGATAGAAAAGAGGAGGGAAGAGAGGCTGGTCCTATGTAAGTCTTAAACCTTGACATTAATCGTGGAGTTTTGTTGGGGAAGTCCTGTGTATTTGTCAATAAAGCACTGTCTGGCCAATAGGGAATCTAGATAGGTGGGACTAGGAGTCCAGGAGAACTCTGGGAAGGAGAAACACAGGAGTCGAGATGTAACGCCATGGGGTAGGAAGCCCAGAAACTTCTCTGGTAAGAGAAATACTTAGATTAACAATTATGGGGTAATTACTTAAGTCAGAGCTATCAGAGCTAGCCAGTAAGAAACAAGCAAGGCCAATAGCTTCATAATTAATACAGCATCTTGTGTGTTATTTGGGAACTACAACACGGCAGAGCCCAGGCGACTGGCGGGTGATAAACCAACGCAGCTAACAAGGAAAAGGCTTCTCTTTACAGAGTTTGTTTCCTGCCTTCCAGATGTACTAAGGTGAGGCCCAGATAGCTGTTAAAGTGCAACCCAAACTTTAGTTTTCACATTGCAATTCCTTGTCTCCAGCTCTTCAAGGGTGGCATTGCACACTGGTGGCTCCATTTGGGGGGGGGGGGACTTGGGTGTAGCTCTTGCATAATATATGCCAACAAATTAGCACCTCAAAGCCTACCAGTTCCTGCCCTTTGGAGCAGCTGCCAAGATGGCCCACTGGAGCTAGTTGGGATATACAAGGAGTACAAAGCCAGAATATGGCAGCCCAGAGCAAAGAGCCCTAAAACCTCATTCACTCCCTGCACCCTCATTTGAGACTGTCCTGCTCCCAAAGCCATAGCTCCCCAGACTTAGGATGGGCATGGTGACCTTATAGTGAGCTCTGAAATGTCTGCCAGACCTTCTTCCATTGTCCTGCTGAGTTGGGTATGGCTTCGTCTTCTGTGTTAACCCATCTAATAAACACATGGTTTTTCTTCGCTAACATTCGGCCTCTTTGCTTATGTGGCATAGCTGAGAATTTCCAAGCTTTTCTCTTCTCCTTCAATTTTTGTCAATACCATCTTATGTCATTTCTGTCTTCTAAACTGTCACTATAAGCAATTAAGAGAAATAACACAGCACCTACCTTGAAGGCTTAGAGATTTCTTCTGCCAACTCCACTAGTTCATGGCTTTAAATCCTGCCTTCCAGTGGATCAGTGTTTATCCCTGGAATACAGACAGACATCGTGTGTCCATAGCACAAAGAGGGATGCTCTCTCAGCCTGGACTCTTAGGGGAGTGCCTGGACCCTACCCTGGGTGAAATGACAGACTCTAGATATCCCCTATGTGGAAGGAACTGGCAATAGAGTGGGAGGATGGGGGTGCGGGAGGAGGGGAGGGAGAGGGAACTGGGATTGACATGTAAAACAAGCTATTTAAAATTAAAATTAAAAATAAATAAATATATCAATATATAAATAAATCCTACCTTCCCAGAAGTTTTAGGACAGAGACGGAACTCAGCCAAGTCCTTTGCTGCACTGTAGCAAGGATGGCTCTTCCTCCAGTTCCCAATGCTTAGCTGTAGTTGCTTCTGAACTCTCATAGGAGTGATCCATTCCTAATTCTGTCAGATTCCCGCCATCACTCGGAAAAGCACCAGGATGACTAAGGACTTCCCCTGGAAATCCTTGTCTTCTGACCCATCTCACCAGCTTCACCCCAGATGCCTGACTCACAGAAATCCTGGATTTTCTCAGTATTCACTTCAAAACTATTCCGGCCTCTGCCTGTGGTCAACTTCCAAAGCAGCTCCCACATTTTTTTCATTGTCCCAGCTACACCCCACTTGTGTGGAACTAGTTTGGTCTTAATCCATTTGTGATGGCAAAAAGCTAGCTCCGAGTAATTTATGAAGAGGGAACATTTCTCACAAGCTTCAAGGCTGGGAAGCCTGAATTATGACTGTGGAATGTGGTGAGGGTTCACATGGCCCGTGATGGAAGGGTGTGCGTAAGAGAGTGAGCCTGCAATCCTTTAAGAGTGTCATTGTCACGGTGAAGGCTTCCTCCATGGTCTCATTTCCCACCATGGTTGTACTGGGTATTACGATTCAAACACATGAATTTTACATTTCTTTGTTAGTATAGTTTTTGCTAAATTTTGAGCAGAATCCTATAAAATGTCCTTCAACTTTGCTCCTTTTAAAGATTGTTTTGATAAGTATATTATTCATATTTTTGTATAAAACGAAGTTAGAGTCATGTCAGTTTTTATAGAAATCATTTTGAGAATTTCATTGGGGAAGCTTCTACTTAATACTACTAGTATTTCTATTTCATCAGCAGGTATATGGGTCATCACTTGCATATTTATGTTTCTGTAGCATTGTACAGTTTTAAAAAGAGGGTCTTTCATGTTTGTGATACTTTATCCTATTTAGGATCTGAAAATGTCATTTTAAGTAGTATTATTTCAGATATATTCTTATTAATTGACGGCATATAGACATAGAAGTGACTTCTGTACAGATGCTTGCTGACTATGAGAGTCGTGTCTTCATAAACATTGTAAATAGAAAATATTTGAGTATGCATGTAATCCTCTTCCCCTTCAGGACATCATAGCTTGGCAACAGTACTCTGTGGGGCATTGATTACTTGGGCAACTGGAGCCTGGGCTTGCTACTACTGCCCTGCCTCATTAGGAACTTGGGAAAAAAGAACTAAATTCAAAATACTGTTTGTCCTGAGTGCTCATTGCTATTGTACCATTTTAGAGTCTCTGTTGATTTTTATATTATCTAACTTTACTAAATAAAACTTTTTAAATATTAATTTTGTATGTATACAGTGTTCTGCCTGCATATATGCCTGCATTTCAGAATAGGTAATCAGATCTCATATTATAGATGGTTGTGAGCCACCATGTAGTTGTGGGGAATTGAACTCAGGACCTCTGGAAGAGCCGTCAACACTCTTAACCTCTGAGCCACTTCTCCATCCCTACTAAATACATTGTATACGTGTGTGGCAACCTTGGTTTTCTGGGCAGAGAAAAGGAACAACCAAAATAGTCTTACTTCTTCCATTGTTCTCTTACACTGTCTGTGATGACTATGTCACCAATGAGAAGTAGGAGAGAGAATCCTTTCTGATCATAGAGGAAGTGTACTATGCTGGCATTAGGGTAGGATATCATCCATAGATGGGTTTTATTAGACTTTTTTCCAATCTGGGAGATTTTTGTTGGTTGTGCATTTGGGTTTCATTGTCCTTTCCACATCTATGTCCTTTGCAGATTTTTTCCCATTTACAATTTTGTTTATATTCGTTGACTTCATCTTTTAAGTTTGGAATGTTGAAATAGCCTTGCACTTTGGGTTTGATTCTACATATCCATGGAATACTATTTTTAACCATTCTAACTATATTTGCTAGTCTTGGTTTGCAAATGCTTTGTTAGGAAGTCTTGTATCTTTGTAAGTTATATTGTTTTATAGTTTTCCTTTCTTGTAATGCAGCTACCATGCTTGGATATTAGAGCAATAACAGAATCTGTGGATCATGTTTTTTCTTCTTTTTTAATTATTCCTGAGAATCAAGATTGGGTTTGCTGACATTTATTATTACTGTTTGTCTTTTTTCTGCTTCATTTTTCCTACTTTATTTTATTGCTTCCTGTCTCCATTGACAACATAGATCATTGACAGTAAGTCTTTTGGTATTCCTTAATATGTCTTAAAGTCTTCTTCTAATCATTACTTTAGTATTTTGACGAACTTTAATGTATTATTGGTATTCTATTTTAAACTTTGGTGTATGATTTAGAAAGATATTGCTCAGTTTCCCAATATTTGACATATTGGATTACATTTCTTTCTTTCTTTGTTTGGTTGGTTTTTTAAGACAGGGTTTTTCTGTGACTTTGGAGGCTATCCTGGAACTAGCTCTTGTATATCAGTCTGTTCTCTAACTCACAGAGATTCGCCTGCATCTGACTCCTGAGTGCTGGGATTAAAGTCGTGTGCCACCACTGCCTGGCTTGAACTGCATTTCTAAATGTACTATGTTACTGATTTATGGGCATATTTTATATGATTTGAATTTCTTACTGACTTTTTATGTTCAAATATATGATCTGTTAAATTTTTCTTCTTAAAATAATAATTTTATTTTAAAAAGCTCTTTTATGGTGGAACTGGAGAAGGTTGAGTGCTTAGGCACACTTGCTGCCTTCCTAGAAGACCCAAGTTTGGTTTCCAGCACCCACATCAGATGGCTTACAATGCCTGAGAGTCCTGTTTCAGGAGATCGTATGCCACCTTTTGACCTCCTCAGCTACTCACAGTTCTCTCTCTCTCTCTCTCTCTCTCTCTCTCTCTCTCTCTCTCTCTCTCTCTCTCTCTCTCACACACACACACACACACACGCACACACACACATGCACACACACACACAGGAAAGCATTTCTAAATTTATTCACTTATAATTACACATATGTATATAATATTCTTTGATCAAATCCCTCCACCTCCATTATCCTCCTGTCTTCCAACAAATGCCTCTTTTTTCATGCCCCCCAGCTACTTTCTTGTCTTTTCTTTATGTGTGTGTGAGAGAGACATTGAATATGGGTTCCCTGCATGAGCAAGGGTCAGGAACTATTTTCCTTGAGTGGGAGAAAAGCTACCAAGGACTATCTTTTAAGTGTGCTTGACAAGTATGTTTCTTATATCAGTTCTGCTTTGCTGAGTTTGTGTTCTACACATTTAAATTAAGCTTAGCAGATAATGTTATTGGGGAATTCAGGTTTGCCTTTGAGGTTCTTATTCTTATTGATAAGAGAATTAAAAATGGACTCAGAAGGAGGCTTGATGACTATTTTATTAGAATTTGAAAGAAAACCAACAGAGTAGGCGAGGTGTAAATGTGTGCGGCTTGGAGGAGGAGGGACATGGAGAAGAGGGAGAGGGAACTATGTGTTTTGACTTAGAGTTGAAGAAAACAGGCATAGTCTTCAGTAGAGGTTGGCAAGCAGCTGTAGAAAGGGGTGAGTTTATGGTTGAGTGTGGCTTTAGAGGAACAGTGAGAAGGGCCTTAAGTGTCAGGGAAAATACTTAGGTTTTTACCAGTATTTAGAAAAGAAAAGGTTCTGCTTTTTGAAGTGGGTTGGGGCAGGCAGTCTTAAGAGCTGTGCTGTGCAGTAAGCAACTGCATGAAGACGGCATTTTCTGGAAAGTGTAAGTATAACCTTATGGGGGATAATTATTCTTCTCATCTCCTTAGCCTTTCTTCAGGCAAATCAGCTTTCCTTCCTCTGGAGTGATCTCACGGAGGAATGATTGGCAGGTCCAGTTGGATTCACTCTTGAGAGAGGAGGAGGAGACAGTGGTGTTTAATGCTATACTTTTGGAAGAGATCAGAATGCCATGTTTCTATAGGGAGCAGAAAGAACACAGATATCATTCCTTGACCAGGAGGAAGTAGAATTCCCTTAATGGGCTCAACAAAGTCCAGCTAGCTCCATCTTTTCCTATGGTACTTGAAACCCTAGGGGAACAGGTGTGGTGCTTTCCTTTCTGGTGTTACTAAGGAAATGGAAGGTGAACGTTAGGGGGACATCTACCTCAGTGACCTCCAAGGCTACTAACCCCTGTCAAGCTACTTAAGATTAATATTTTTAGCCCTCAATTTGATTATTTGCTGGCGTCTACTCTCCTGGGTGAGTTTGCTTCTTTTTGCTCTAGAGCTTTCAGGTGTGCTGTTAAATCTCGAGTGTGACTTTCTCCAGTTTCTTTATGTAGGCACTTAGTGTTGTGAACTTTCCTCTTAGCACTGCTTTTAATGTGTCCCATAAGTTTGGGTGTGTTGTACCTTCATTTTCATTGAATTCTAGGAAGTCTTTAATTTCTTTCTTTATTTCTTCTTTGACCCATGAGTGATACAACTGAACATTGTTCAATTCCTATGAGTTTGTCGGGTGTCTGCAATTTGTGTTGTTGAATTCTAACTTCAAACTATGTTTTAAAGATACAAGGGGTTATTCCAATTTTTGTTATGTATTTTTCCTTAATTTTGGCCAGCTTCTCGGTAAAATTCTACCTGGAAAGATTACTTAGATTTTTCTATAAACTCAGAAGTAGGTCCATTGTATGGCAATAGAGAGAAAGATAGAAAATGTAATATTCTCCAGAAGTCCTAAAGCAATGGCCAAGCATAGTTTTGGAGCGCCTATGTTTATGGCCTCAGAAATAATGCCCACTCGAGGGGTTGGCCATACTCCTGCTTACTTAGCATTGAATAGGGCAAGCAGTGGCCAAGTACAGGGTAAATGAGAGAAGGCTGGAGGATTGGATGAAGTGGTTATTCCGTTTGTGCTTCTGTATGGGAGGGATCCTATGCAGCACGCCCAAGGAAAGGAGGCATGTGGAAAGAACACTACATACTTCTCCCGTTCTTACCACTCATCCCTCCTCAGAGTCCTCTGTTAGCTATCACTGGCAATCTCTGCTCTTATAGCAAAATACATTGGCCTGGGTAATCTGTGGCAACAGAATTTCTTGCTCAGAGTTATAAGGCTAGATCTTCTATTATTAAAAGCAGCACCTTTAATATCTGTTGAGAGCCTGCCCCTCATAGACGGTACCTTCTCTTTGTTCTCATAAGTAGAAAGGGTGAAGTTTTACTAATCTCTACATGTGTCTTTGTATACACACACAGTGCTAACACTGGTAAAATTTGAATCAGATCTGAAACCCGTGTATGAATATTATACTGATATATTTTCTAGGACTTGGGAACTATGTAAGATGCTATCATGGAGTTGAACTGGACAGAGTACACGGATGTCTATGCTATTTTTGCAGCTTCCCTTGAATCAATAATTATCTGAAAAAAATGTTTAAAAACATATACAGATGTTGTCACTTGATCTCAAGTAAGAGTTAATAATCTAGGGGACGAGATGAAACTCAGAAAGCTTCATGTTCAGGACATTTTCTAGGAATAAATTCTGCCGCTGTTTAAGTCATGACACAAATCATCTTGAAAACCATCTAGACTGTCCATTCAGTAATAAGTTTCCAGAGTTCCTCTGGTCTCCTCTAGAAGATTGTTCATGCAATTCAAAACTCGTTAGTTCTTCTGTTGTTAATTAGATGGGCTTGCAAATTGCCTTACTGTCTTCCTTAAAACCTGACACTTAAGAAATTAAGCTTCATCTGTGAATGTATAAATATATTCTCATTTAGTAATGGCTCTAATAAGAACTCAGATCCTTTCTATAAACAAATTGGGTAAAGGGAGTTCAGACTTGCAAACGATTGATGCCATTGGTAATAGCTCTTCTTTCTACAGGCATGCACCTGTCTGTGTTCATTCCTTAGCAGCATTGTAGACTTCAAAGCCTAAATAGTCAAGATCTGAACTGCTTTCTTCATTCTTGAAATCTCTATATGCAAACCCAGTAACATTTGAAAGCTAATCTCCCTGTGTGCGGAGTAATTACAGCAAAGTAAATAATCTCCAGTGTTTGGGATCCCTTTGGAAATGGTTTAATATCTTATCTCTCAAAACTAGTTTTCAGTGCATCCAAAAGGTCTGAGAAATTTCCTTAGTATTCAGAAAGGAATAACTTCAAGAATCCTCTGGAGCCCCTCTCCAGTCATTGCTGTTGTGTGGAGACATTTTCCCCATCCTATGAAAAGCCATCTCTGCTCTCTTTACCCAGCCTGTGCAGTGTGTGGGGGTATGTGGGGGGATGCCCTCTGTATAGCCCACACTTCAGTTCAGAATATGTGAACTGAATCAGAGATTGCTGTGGGCACAGAAAGTGATCTTTGTGGCTTGTGAATCATTCTATAGGGGGCCATTTTTTTTCTCTCTCTCAAGTCATTTCTATAATGAAACACCAATATTCCATTAGGAGCCACCCAAATTTACACAACATTTTATGTAGAAGCTTGGGTGGCCCTGCAGATGATTACTTCCTGGGATTTGTGTGTATGTCAGTAGGGTTGTGGTACACACTGTATATTGCATAAGTAGGCCGGAGGACAACCAGTGGGTGTCATTCTTCAGGGGACATTCACTTTTTTTTTTAAACCAAGGCCTCTCAGTGAGACTTGAAGGTTACCAATTAGCCTCAGGGGATTGGTAAGTGAGCCCTAGAGATCTGTTTATATCCATCTCTCAGGTGCTGGGTCTACAAGCATGTGGCGCCTAGCTTTTCACATGGATTCTGGGGATTGAACTCAGGTCCTTGTGCTTGCGAGACAAATACTTTATTCACTAAGCTATCCTCCAAAACCTCCTTATTGGAAGTAAACAACAACAACAACAAAACCCAACCAAACACAAAACATCTATTGTTTGTTGTAGGTGTATATAGACACATGAATGTTTGCCATGGTGCTCATGTTGAGGTCAAAGGACAACTTGTGGGAGTTGGTTCCTATGGGTATTTTGGATCAAACTCTGGAAGTCAGGTTTTGTGGTAAGTGCCTTTACTGGCCGGACCATCTTACTGGGCCCCCTGCTGGGATTTTCCAGCCTCCACACAGTTTGTGACATTTGTCCCAGTGTCCCTACAGGCTTCAGGAGGAGCTGTTTTGCTGTTGCTGCTCACATTCCCTGGCAGCCAGCACCCTGGCTGAGTTCTTTGTTCCTTTTTCTGAAATGACGAAGGGAAGGCCTCAAAGGGCTGAAGCAATTCTTGCTGTTTCATCTGCGAGGTTGTCCTGCTCATGGGCTCTGCCTAAGTGTGTGACTGGAGGAAGCTGCGTACTTCGCCTAAGGTTGCAACTACGGGAAGAGCCTCTTGGCCTGCGTGACTCATCTTCTCCCACGGCAGGACTGTTAGGAGACATGGTGCCTGGAACAAATATATCTCTCATGAAGCGTGCAAAGACTAGACATGTGTGCTACCAGTTTTCAGTCCATTCCAGATTCGTGAAAAGCATGGTGCTGATGGAAGCGTTCTATCTTTGATCATGGTGTTAAGATGGTTTTTGCTCATACTTCCCCCTCAATAAAATATGAGGAGAAAACGACTATTCATATCTGTGGCATTTTATTTCCATTAAACTTCAGAATTTTGGTGTTTTAACAGATGCCTTCTGAGGGTCCTGCGTGGCTTATACACATCTGTAATCACAGAATCCCATAATGGAGGCAAGAGGATTGTAAATGTGTGCAACACCGTGAGTTCAAGGCCAGTCAGGGCAGCAAGCACCCTTGCTATTCCAGACCCCCTCCAGAAGATTCCTTTAAATAATTTTAATTGTTTGAATTTGAGCTCACAGTGTTTCATAATCATCGAGTCTATGTTTTTTTGACATTTTTCTGATTACTCTAAAAATTGTAGTCTTTGGAAGTCTGTTTCCAGTATCCTATAATTAGTGTTTTCTTTGTTATTAATAGAACTTTTTAGATCTAGGTTAACTGTTACTTTCTGAGTGTTCTTATGAAAAAATGTGTCATTCAGACGGTTACAAAAACAAGGGAACTTTAGACTAAGAAGCAAAACTTTCCTTGTGACCACACATCGTTAGATACAGTTAAGTGAAAATGTTAGTGGAGACCAGTGAGGTGTAAGGGATTGCCTCGTGGTTCCTCTTAGTTTTCCCATCCTCTATTTCTCTTGTGTTCTAGTTACTCCTCCCAAATCTCAGTGCTATTTGGTTAAATTTCCTCTTCCTTGTTTCTCTCCCTCCTCTTCTTCTTTCTCCTACCAGATGAAGGTGTTCTATGGAGATCCACCCTTGCCTTCCTCTACCCCACAGGCTCAGTTCCTTTCACTCTGAGCTTTTCTTTAGAGGAGAGGAAGCACCATGGATGTTCTACTGCAGTATACGAGAGCCCACATCAGTCATGCCTCCCTAGGCAGCAAGCACAGTGATTGGGTTCTGATTGGTCCTCAGAGCCCAGCAATCTGTTCATCTTGTGAATTAGACCCTTCCTAGAGCCTCATTCCTTTGCACTCATTTGACCCCCCACTAGCCCTGGGGTGGATGCCACTCAGCTTCTGAGTTTGTAGTAGGTGATCTGCTCTGAGATGCTTAAGCTTTCTCATTGGAAATTCTTTCTGCCATGAGTTACAGGCAAAATTAAAGCTCTTATGTATCAGTACCAGATTGGCTGGTTAAGCCTAAGTTTATGATGTCCCATAGAACATTGTAGCTGGACAATCACCTGCCAATCTTAAGGCTTACCCTAGTGTTGGATCAGTTTTCCTAAGTTCTGATTGTTTCCCACTTGATCTCCTTTGCAGTCTCGGTGGCCAGAGTGTCTTGCTGGCATTGACCTTATAACAGGCTGGTTTTCTTTTCCCTCTTCACCAATCTAAAGGTGTCAGCAATGGTATTTATTGGGAAATATGTCTCTTTAGCTCCGATTTTTCTTGTTGGCCCCAATTGCAAGTCCCCTGCCCTGATATCTTAAGCTTAGTATATATCTAAAGTAGACCTCTCTCTCTTATGAACTTCTCATCTAGACATTACTTTGACCTTGTTAATGGCATAACCATCTTTCTCATCTTCTATGCCTAAAACCTAGTGTCACGGTTCATTCTGTCAACTTTCTAACTTTTCATATTCAGCCTTTGGCAAAGGGTTAATTCATCATGGACTCTTTGATAGCTTTTAAAAAGTCTTCATTCTTCTTTATTTTGTTTCTTTTTGTTTAAATGGTTCCCTAGGTGGGATGTAATTCTTTCTTAATTTTCCCTCTACAACTTTGTTATTCCTTAAGGGCCAATAAAACTGTTTTCTGCTTCCTCAAATAATTTCTCTATGATGTGCCTGACTGGAAATACTCTTTTTGAAAAAACAAAGCACACCCCACAATGTATTCCAGAATTATTTTTATGTTTGTTGAATTGTCCTTGTTATAGTGAAAGAACTTGGGATGCAGATGCTGGAGCCCCTACCCACCCCTTTGTGTGTCCTTTTTTGGCATAGAGATGGTCCTGAATGATTTCTTGCATGCCAGGCATTGTTAGTACCTGGGTGTGGATAGCTCTGGTCTAAGCATTACAGTAATTCTGTGCTTCTTCAACTCACCTAAACTATTTTGTGTGTTTACATTCATACACAATGCCAAAATTTCCCATTCTTTATAGAATATTTTATAAGCATTTATTTTTCCCTCAGCTGAACTTCTCAACCAGAATGCAGAGTGGAGAGAAATGAAGCGAGGTCAAATTGCAAAGAAAATGGTACCACCACTTTAGAAAATAGTTTGACGTTTACTCAGCACTTTTCCTCCAGGTGTGTTCCAAAGAGAGCTGAAAATACATGTTCTCATAGATAACTCACACAGATAGCAATAACAGTGTTCATTGTTCCATAATAGAAAAAAAGTGGGAACACCCAAATATTCATTACCTGATGAAGGAATGAACAAACTGTGATGTATCCATTCAACAGAATTTTATTTGAACATTAAAAGTGCTTAGGTATTACGTTATGAATGAATTCTACAGACAGTGGTCTGCAGCATAAGAAGCCAGCAACAAATGACACCATGTTATATGATTCCATTTATGGGAAACGTCTAGAATATAGAAATCTGTGAAAAGTCATTTGGCTCTTGCGAGTTGTAGAGCTGGCAGAGGCAGTAAATGCTAATGAAATTTTCTTTTAAGATGATGAAACTTATATGGAATTAGATGGTGTTTCAGTTAGGTTTCTGTTGCTCTGAAAAAGCCCATGGCCAAAATCAATTTGAGGAGCAAAGGAGTTTTCATCTGACAGTTCCATATCATAGTCCATCACTGAGAGAAGTCAGGGCAGGAACTCAAACAGGGCAAAACATGGAGGTAGGAGCTGGTCCACAGACCATGGAGGGGTGCTGCTTACTCCTTGCTCCCTATGGCTCACTCAACCTGCTTTCCCCCAGAACCCAGCCACCTCCAATGGACTCGGCCTTCCCACATTACTAACAAAATGCTATGCGGGTTTGCATACAGCCTGATCACATGAAGTCATTTTCTCAACTCAGAGTCCCTGTTCTCAAACGTCTTGAGATTTTGTTAAATCGATGTAAAACTAGCCAGCACAGATATTATGAAACATCATAGTGGCTTGAAAGCTACCAAAGCTAAAAAAGCATTGACTTCTCTCTTGAACCCATAAGATAACTAAGAACAGAATGAAATCAAGGTACCTCTGTCTTCATTTTATCTATGTCCCTTAGTTTGGGTCATGCCTATGCCAACCAAGGAATGTGTGTGTCCTTGTCTGCTATGGTTTGGGTATGAACTGTTGCAGAAAGCTCTGCTCAAGGATTTGAACACTTGTTCTCCAGCTGGTGGAGCTTATTAGGAATGTTCTGGAACCTTTAGAGGTGAGGACCTAGTAAAAAGAAGTAGATATTTTGGAGACAGGCCTTGAGGTTGTAACTTGGTCCTACTTCATGTCCTTTATCTGTTTCCTGTTCCATGGTGATATGAGAAAGCAAGCCTACATTCCTGCAACCATGTCTTCCCATCATTCTGAACTGAACCAAAATAAACATTTCCATGCTTGTGTTGCTTCTTGTTTGGTATCTGGTCACTTCAGTAATAAAAGTAACTAAAACATGAACTAAACTTTCCTCCCCTCCCCTCTCCTGCCCACTCCCCTCCTGTCCTCTCTTCTGCCCTCCTCTTCTCTCCTCTCTCTCTCTCTCTCATTCTCACCAGTGCTGAGAGCACAGAGATACATTTTTCTTCGAAGCATGCCCAGTCTTCTTGGATTTTATGAATAGGAAAAGCCCAGCGGACAGAGCACCCATCTGCTGTAGGTGAAGGGGCTACCCTGGAGCAGAAGTAATCATTCTGCAGCAAACAGATGGACCCTTTAAGCAAAGGCAAAGACTTCTGAGAACCCCCCTAAAGACCCATGATTGAGGCAGTGTTTCCGCAGCTCACATTCAACCAGGATTGTTATGCACACCTCCTTCCCTGTCCCATTACCTCCTTTCCAAGCTCACGTCTCTACCCTGAAGGTGGACTTCAAGTCACTGGCCCTTCTTCCTCCCAATGCATTGATTCAATTCATCCCCAGTTTTCACTACTACTTGTCTTTATAATTTTCACATTGGAAAAGGTGACTAAGCCTAGCTTCTTCAGGTAGCTGGAATGGCTGCTGTTGGTCCCAAATTCTGGCTCTTGTCAAACTTTGTGGATATAGTAAACAAATAAACAAACAGAACCTCTGAACTGTATGCTTGTTTGGAAGGGTGAATATTCATTGTACGTGAATTACATCCAAATCCTTTACTAATAAGCCAAGTGAATAAAAAGTTAGAGCATTGAGAAATAACCAGAAGATATTTGGATATATTTTGTTAAATTATGAATGCCTTCTTGCCACAGTCAGGTCAGTTTAAGCACTTTACAAGTGAAGAAAGTTATAAGAGATTGAGTGACCTTACTCAGGTTCCTGTGTGGTCAGGATAAGGGTCATTTTTGGACAGACAGGCTTGTTTCACTAATGGTGTTGGCTTTCAGGGAGCACATGCCTTGCAGTAGATGTGTCTGTGTGAACATGATGCTCTACAGGTATGAAATGAAACTCCCAGGAAAGAAACCAGACCTGTCTGAAAGGTTTTAAAGACAAATGTGAACCGAGTCTGGCCTTTTGTTTCTATCTCTATCAAACAGTATTTGGTCCACAGGAAAAGATAAATTTGTTAGAAAGGAGGTTAACTAACATTATATTATTATCCCATTTCTTCTATAATGTGACTGCCTATTGAATTCCCCAAACTAAATCTGATATAATTGCTAGATATAGCCTTCCCCTTTAAGGCAGTGATTATTGTAAGAAACCAGATTCTACAACCTAAAGAAATCGCAGTTCCCACAACAACTCTCCCTGAGACAGAGAGCTAAGAAGCTGTCTGTGGGATGGATAACAGCAGTCCCTGACTTATACTCCTAACTGGTACACAGATGTTCCATGTTCTTTGTCCTATATGATGTGCTATATGATAAATGACATGCCGTGATTTAGTCAGGTATCCCTTTATTCAGGGGCTTTCTCTGGAGGTACTTCTCTGCCCTATCTCTCCATGGCCAGCGCCCCGTTTCTCACTCTCTGTCCAAGTTTGAAGAGGAAGCCTCTCTGTCACTTTAAGAGCCTGTTATGCTGTTTTTAATGTGGTGTTCCTTCTCAGCTCTCCCAGGTAACCCAGACCACAGCCCCGAAGCCCTTTCTTCTAATAACTTCATTCCTGATGGGCAGTTATGTGTCATAGACTTGCCTGAACCAACTGCTGCCACTCTAGTATTATGTTTAACAGTGATGCTGAATATCAAATTACATTATTAGTTCTAAATAAAAATATAGTAACTTGAATATTAAAGCCCAGTGTTTCCTAAAATTGCAACTAGCTGCTCCTCGTGAAGTTATAGCTATACTATCAAACTGGCCAAAAGAAAAATTAGAATTTAAGGATAAATTATCTTCAATACTCCCAACATCAAGTACAATATTTATGAAGTATGAGTAACTATAAACACAGGAGTAAACATATAACCTATTTATTTAAAAATACAATTTCTGCCCAGGCGGTGGTGATGCACTCCTTTAATCTCAACACTCCGGAGGCAGAGGCAGGCAGATAGATCTCTGTGAGTTTGAGACCAGCATGGTCTACAAGAGCTAGTTCTAGGACAGCCTCCAAAGTCACAGAGAAACTCTGTCTCAACCCCTTCCATCCCCCAAAAAAACCACGATTTTTGGTTTTGCCTGTTTCCCTCATCTGTTACCTTTACTTCTTTAGGTCATACTAGGTTCTTGGTTATTTTAATTTTGGGTTTAATATTCCTAATGTATTTATATGTTACATATAAATGTTATGTCAGATGTATAGAGTTGGGTGAATCAGACCTGGATCATGATGACTGATGGGTTTAAAGGAATCACAGATATATTTGTCAGTAGATTTTCTAGCCACTCTTTAAAAGACGGCTGGCTGTCTTGCCTAGTTAGTCTTGTGTTTATTAGACCTAAGGATAAGCCTCCCAAGTACCATGGGAGACCTCCACATGCTCAAAATGTGATTCTTAGCCATCAGGGATGTATTGTTACTTTTACATTGCTGTGTTAAAAGACCATGACCAAGGCAACTTATAGAAAGAAGGGGTTTTTAGGCTTATGTTTTCAAAAGGATGTAAGTCCATGATGGGCAGAATGGCAGAGTAAAGGCATGGCAACTGGAACAGGAAGCCCGGGCCTCACATCTTCAAATAGTACGGGTGGAACAGAAACTCAAAATGGTTGGGGCCTGTAATGAAACACTTCCTCCAGCAAAGCTACACAGCCTAAACCCACTCAAAGCCACCAACTGGGAAGCAAGTATTCAAATGCTCAAGACAGTGGGGCTCACTGCATTCAAACCACTCCAAGGGGGAACTGTGAACCTAAGATTTAAGAAAGCCATACTTATGCTAGAAATTCCACAAGGCTGATGGACATACTGGAACTTGTGAAAATTGGGATGTTGTAGGTCTGAGGCAAATTATCTTGGGCTTTCTTATCCCTTTGAACATCCTTGCATTAAACAGCTCTGTGACCCAATGTCTTATTTGTAACCATTAGACAAATCCCTCTGATATGTACTAACAGAACCATAGCTTCCCCCAGCCCACAAGCTAAAAATACGATCAACATCTATTCCCTGCTGTAATCTACCTGCTCAATGTGCAGCCCATGTATTTGAAAAGGGCCTTGATTTATAGCTTTCCTTTGTTCTTTAACTGTAAAAGTGTCATGAAACTTGCCATGTTGGAACATGGTATTTGATGTAACATTAATCTTTGTTCCTGGGTCATACTCATATTTGGCCCCACAATATTCCTTTTAGGGTGAGAGTTAGATTTTTGTGTTGACAAGTGCCTTGGGATAGTATGAGTTTGAAGTCTGAACTTGTTCAAGATGAAGTCCCATTATTTTCTTCTAGTGACTTGAATAGTGTTGTATGTTTGTGCTTATTAGTATCTTCATTCTCCTCTCTCTGCTACATGTGTTTTCTGTTCTCCATAAAAAGAATGCTTACTGGTCATGCCTGTGCTTAAGGATACGTTTAATTTCTTACCTGAAACATGTTAAAAAGTCAGAATTCAACAGAGTACAGAGGAGGATTTTAATGAGCCTGTTTTAAGGGGAAGAATCTTAATCAACACTGATGATTGTTTCAAAGATGAGGGAGAAATCATGTATTTCATCAAACAAGAAATTTGTGAAGAAAGCTTTATCTACAAAGGTTGACTTACTGGTTAGAACTTCAATGACTAGAGATGTTGGAACATTGCTGGTCCAAAGACTAATTATTAGTTATCTTGGGCTATTTTTAACCCCCTTATATGACCATTTATTGTTCCCTTTCTGTATATAGTCTAACACCTTGCTTGTGACTGGTAGGTATATGACATATGTGAATACACACTTCCATAGCTTCCATCATCCCCAAGACCAGAAATGTCTTGAACTGTCACCTGAGCCATAGAGCAAAGATTTACCCTCTTTGCTATGACCCATCTTCCTATATACCAATCAGTGCATTTGAGAAGTTTGTTGATTTATGGCATTTGCTTTTTTGTTATTATAAAAACTTCATGAAATTGTTCATTTGTCAGAGTATGGATTTTGGATAGTCTAAAGATGTGTTCCTTGTCATGGTCACTTATACTTGATTCCAGAATAAACTTATTATTATTCCCTTTGAGTTCATTGTTGTTTTTAACTAAGTCTCTATCATTTGATTTAACAATAAAGACTTAGATAACAGATACTGGAGTGAAAGCCTGCTAACTCAGAGAAGTAGAAAAGCATCCAAATGACCTTCCTTCTTCCACTGATGTCCCAGAAAGACAATCTTCTCTGCCATCTCAAACCAAAAGTTCCCCCAAACTCAAATGTCCCTCCCTACTACTTCCTGTGCATTTCTCTCTCCGACCTCCTGAGTCTCCCTCACTTTATAGTTACTTATTGTCAACTGGTTGCTTGCCCCCTCTCTTGACCTATGGAGTGTTGTTTTTATTTTATCCTGTTTACAGTAAGTAGAAAGCTCTTGGATTAAAGCTGTATGCTAGGGCTGAGCCATGCCATAGCTAGAAGCAGGTTTTTTCAGCAAACAATGCAATCTTGGAGTTCACAGTGTAATCAAATATCCTGAAACATTTGATAGGTTTGTTTTGCTTTGTTTGTTTGTTTGTTTTAATATATATACCTAACAAGATATTGGGGAAGGGTACAAATGGGTTATGTGTTGGAATAAGAGCAGGCAGAATAGTCTCTTGCAGTGCCTCTGTTTCAACTCCCTCTTCTCTAAAATTACCTATAAATTAAAAATCATTCCCATGCCAGTGTCTGGTTTTATAAAGACAATGGCCATCTGGAAATATCACTTGAGGGAATTTGTTATCCCCATTTTATGGCTCATTGACCCTCTGGTGGTCAGTTTTAAAGGAAAATCAAAATGTCAAGTAAGAGTTCATCAGAGGACAGGGGATAGAAAATGATTAGACAGTTTAGACCAGGAGCTCAGAAAGCAGTTGTTTTTAGGCCTTCTTTGCTCCTCCCCAAGAGTTCTGGTTCCCATTTCTTGTTACATCTCACAAATGAACACTCCTGTTTAGAATCTGCATATGAGAGTGTGCCCAGACACTAATCCCTTTTGATGAGTTGCTTTGGAAAGGGATCTCTGGATTTTCATGGTGGAAATGGGGCATATCCATTCCCCAGTTTCAGCCCAACTCCTTCATAATCTTAGGGTACCCATTCTCAAGAACAGGCTGTTAAAAATCCTTAAAGATCACTGATGACAGGTCCCTCCCTAATGGAATCTATTTATGCCCCTGGGTGTAGACATGACATTTCAATCAGCTCCAAAGGTTAGAGCATTACATACTGTTGTCTTCTCACTTAACGTTTAATCCATCTGGGTCTGTCAATCACATGGCCAAGAGCTCAACCCTCAGGAAAGCTGCCATGCTAAGAAGATGGGAGGAATAATTATTCTCTTAATGAGGCAATGTACTTCTTGTCCCTAAGAAGGTTACCCTTGGTGCATCTCCTGTAGGCCTTCCATCATGTAGTCTTTCAGAGCCTCCCCACCTTTCTGAATGTTACACCAGAAAACTGTAACTTTCTCCTTTTCTTTCTGTTGCTTTTCTGCTTTTCTCTTTCTCTTTCCTTTTTTTTTTTCTCCCAAGATAGTGTAACTGTCCTGGCTGGAGCTTCTTTCCAGCCAACCTGATTCCACAACTACTTTAGCCACAAATAAACACACAGATACTATATTAATTATAAAACTATTGGCTGATGACTAGGGCTTCTTATTGGCTAGCTCTGTCTTAATTATTAACCCATTTCTATTAATCTAAGTATTTCCATGTGGTCTTATCTTACCTGAGAAGGGTCTGGATCTCTAACTCCTGTGGGAGCTCATGTGGTAACTTTTCTGGAGGGCCCTCTCTGCCTACCTTTCCTAGAATTCTCCTCTGTAGGAGGAAGCCGTGTGCCACCATTAGCCATGTGACTTACTAGAGGCGCATACAGATGAGGTAATAAAAGAGTGGTTTACCACACAGCTAACCACACCCACTTTAGGCATGACTAAAGACGTATATGGATGGACGTAAAGACGGACGTAGGCCGTGAACTACGTCACTAGCCAGGCCCACTTTTGGGCATGGCTAGGGGCATTTCGGGGGGGGTGGGGGAAGGTATAAAAGACTGAACAATGGAAGTCTTGGTCTCTTTTTCCGGCATTCAGCTTCCAGTTCTGCGGTAGAAAACTACTCGGCTCATCTGGGTTACTTGTTTGGTATCTTGTGAGTAATTTCTACAATAAATACTTAGTTTTACTTTCAGTAAGTGTGCCGTTTATCGATACAGTATCACTCCTCTTCTAGTCCCACCTATCTTCCAGCCTTATTGGCCAACAGTGTTTTATTCATCAACCAATAAGAGAAACAAATACAGAAGCACTTCCCTCATCAGTTTTACCTGCCTCTGCCTCTCAAGTGCTGGGATTAACAGCATGAGCCACCACCTCCTGGCTTTGTATTGTTTTTCTAAGCACACTTTCCCTAATGCATTGGGCTTCCTCACTCTCTTAGGATCTTCCAGCTTACATGTTCCTACAAAGTACAGGGCTCCTCTCAGAGGACTTGCAGTTTCCTGCCCTATTGTTTTTCTCTTAAATGCTAATAGTAACATCTGTGGGGTTCCTTCTGAGTCCATTTTCAAACTACTTTGTTACAGAGACTAAGAACCCAAAGAGGGGACCCTACCTTCTTTGTGCCCACCATGGGGCTCCCCAAGGTTTCTGCTATCAGAAAGACTGGCTTGTAGGAACCACAGTGACTGAAGGATCTAGCCAGCTACTGCTTAGCTGGTGTCACTGCAGGTGGGCCATGTAGGCTCAACCTGCAAGGAACTGTGAAGGAAACAGAATGAGAGGTTAATCCTGAATATAAGAAGTGGTCGCATTTCCTAAATTTGGGGTTATTAAAATGTGTTTTGCTTTTGTTTTTTTGTTTGTTTGTTTTTCTTTCTCCAGCATAGACTATGTCTATAGCAAATATAGCAAATGTCTTCTTTTGCTTCCAATCCTCTCTCTTTTTTTTCCCTCCTAAGCCAAATCTCCAAGATTTCACCATATGGAAACTGTGACTTTTAAAAAGAACTTGCTCTATTGAGCAAGCTTGCTACATTTTTCAAATGTTTCTTGACATTAACAGCTCTATTTCTCAATTAGCAAAGGGAATAAAGTTGATTATGCATATCCATGGGGTGACAATTTCCATCTGATTAGCAGCTCTAAGGTAAACATTAAAAGGTCGCTATAAATAACTTTTACTTCTTTTGTTCTCAGAAAGACCAGTCGCTGAGTCCCAGCTTTCCTGTACTCCTCCTGGTTAGTGAAGTCCTGTTTTTAAAATGGTAGACCTTAATTTCTATTATACAACCAGATCTGTGGATTTGAAGCTTAGTGAGCTGACAGTGTGGCTGTTTCATTTTTCCTGTTCTTCTAATGGCCTCCTGCCTTTGTGAGAACTGTTAGTGAACCACAGACATAAAGCATCAAGAAGCATGGACAGGCTTGCAGAACATCTTGGTGACGCATGGATTCTCGTTAAGCCTAAAAGGCCTTCGCTTTTTTAAAAGATGATAGAAGTTCGGGAGGTGGTGTGGAGCCATCTCATCTCCTGTGTTGTGAAACTGACCAGCCATAGAATACAAAGCAATTCATTTCATGCTCTGTGGAGTCAGAATAGAAGCCACCTTTTGTGGGTAGCAAAGACACCCCCCCCACTGCGGGGGAAGTCCTGAGGGCATGTGTGTTATTGACATGGCTATGCCAATAATCCCATAGCTTCAAGCTCAGAAGCATGGCAAAGCCATCCTCCAGGGACCAAATGTATTGACAGTGAGTGCAGAAAATGTCCACTATAGCTTCCTCCTCCCAGATGTTTATAGCCTGAAGCCTGTTTCCTTTCAAGGTAGGCTCCTACTGAGATCAGCTGACCCTGTTTCCTTGATCCAGGTGTGTTCTATAAATCCCTTGTTTGTCTGTTTACAGTAACCCTGCCTTCCTTTTTCAGCTGTATGTAATAACCCCACCTTTCTGTTCAACTTTATATAGTAAACACACTGTGCTTCCTGAAGGCTGAGGTTTCTCTAGTAGCCCAGATCACCCAATTCCGCTTTCTGCCTATGTGTGTGTCTGTCCATTCCTGGAGCCATTCAAAAATGCAGTAGACTGACTTGTGCATGAGAATGATTCAGATAAGGAAATGTGTTGGGGAAGTTCTGTGCATTTGTCAATAAAGTACTGTCTGGCCAATAGGGAATCTAGATAGGAGGGACTAGGAGTCCAGGAGGACTCTGGGTAGGAGAAACATGAGGAGTTCGAGATGTAACCACCATGGGGTAGGAAGCCCGGAACTATTCTCTGGTAAGAGACATACTTAGATTAACAATTATGGGGTAATTACTTAAGTCAGAGCTAGCCAGTAAGAAACAAGCAAGGCCAACAGCTTCATAATTAATATAGCCTCCTGTGTGTTTATTTGGGACTGATGCGGCTCTAGAACCAGGCTGGCGGGAAGGCTTCACTCAAAGAAAAAGCTTCCCTTAACAGAAATGGATAACAGTTCAGAGAGGAATGCAGGTATTTCTGTGGATGGGCTTGGAGAGTCTTAACTTTGCAGCTGCTATAATTAAGTTAAAATGGTAACCCTTCGAGACATGTGGTCCCACTAAATCTATGCATTTGTCTTCTATGTGTTTCTAGTTTAAGTATTGACAACTGTTAATAATGATTTTTGTTAAAAATGTTTGAATTCTGAGTAAAGAGAGAGAAGGCAGAAAGAGGCTAGAGTGTCACCTTCAATAGATGGGGTTGTGTTTGTTAGTGCACACAGCCATGGACAAGCCTCTCTCCCATGGGAAATTAAGGTGTCTTCCAGAGGGCAAAGTTGCCTGTTCACCTTTATAGTGATGGGTGAGGGGCTTGGGAGTGATGATCTCCTTGCAGCTGTAGGGGTCTATATGTAGCTCTGTCCACCTTTCCTTCCTGAAGCTGTTTCTCAAGACGAGACAGAGCATCTCTGGTGAGGCTGTCTCAACAGATATTGCTTCTGTACTGACCTATAATTGGATAACTGGCCAAAGGCTGAACAGGGTCATCTGTAATCTCATAGGAAAAGTCTTTTATAACCAAGGCAATCTGCAAACATATACATGCTATTTGTAAACACAATCATATACCATCAGATATGTGATGAAAGAAGGTTTGAAGAAAGGATTCCTGTTCCCAACTCTTAGAGATTATAATGTTGTGCCCAAATTTTGAACCCCCAAATCACTAAGAGGTCCTTTTCGATGCAAAAGCAAAGAGTCTTTTATTGTAGATGTTTAACGAGCTAACCCCATTAGCTCAGGCTCTTCACCCCGTCATCATGGTGAATGGCTGGAGAAAGACCCCGAGCAACTTCGAGGCAGGCATTTTAAAGGGCAGCGGAAGAGGGCCGGGCATTGGTGGCACACACCTTTAATCCCAGCACTCGGGAGACAGAGGCAGGCAGATCTCTGTGAGTTTGAGGCCAGTCTGGTCTACAGAGCAAGTTCCAGGACAACCTCCAAAACAATACAGAGAAACCCTGTCTTGAAACCCCCCCCCACAAAAAAAAGGCAGTGTAAGGGGAGTGTCTAGGGGTATGAAACAGTCTCAGGATTGGTGTGCTTCTAAGTTTGGATGACCTGCCCTGTGTTGACTGGTTAACTGGTTGTAATGGCCCACAGGCCCTCCCAGGGCAGTTGCTATGCTGTGCAGGTCACTGTTGTGCACTGTCCGTAAAGCACAGCTCTGCCAGTTAACTTCTGATTAGTTCCTTGCCATGAGGAGGGCATCTGACCTTAGTGACCAGGACAGGAGTGGCAAGGTCATGCAAACACATGTTAGCCTGTCATGGCTGTTAAAATGGGGAGGCTGGTCACTACAATAATATACATTTTGTTAAATATTCTCCTAAGAGTTTTTTTGTCTTGGTTTATTTTCTTCTGAGCATATAAACATATACTTATTTTAAAATAGAACTATATAATTTTAACCCAATTTTTGAAAAAAAATGTGTAATGTGCATCATTTATCCTGATTTATGAGTATGTGATATTATAATTAAATAATATGATTAGGTCTACTGTTCAAAGGACTACTATAATTTATTGAGTCCCAGCTGATGACATTTAAGTGGTTTACTAGGATAAATTGTGATGAAAATTCCAAATACTTTTAAACTGTTTTTAAGAAATTTCTATCAGTTTACTTTCATATCAGTTGGGTTTAATAGTTCTCACTTTGCCTAATCTTCATTAACTCTTAGTATTTGTCAATTCTTATTTCTTTATACAATTATCATTTAAAATTAAACTTTATTTTGAAGTTAAATACTTCAAGCAATTCAGAGACATTTGTGGGCTTTTCTTGTCATTCCTAGCAGCAGGTTTAGGATTTTTGTTTGTTTTGTTTTGCTTTACAAGTGCTCTTTACATATTACAGAGATTAGCTCTCTGCCAATTAACTCAAAATAAATTATGTACTAGGCAATGTGCCAAATATGCATTATCCCCTATTTGATTATTGTCTTTTCGTTTGAATTTAGGATATTCCCTCCATTGAAGAGATAATTAATCATTCAAATCTGAAAATCTCCTGAGAAAAATCTTCTGGCCCCAAGATTATAGAAGTTGTCCCTTAAATTTTCTTTCAGTTCTGTGATTATTAAACTATTTGGAATTAATTTGGGAGGGGCATAGTTGGTAAGGATCACAAATTATTTTTAATATACTTATCATAACACTAGCATTTTAGAATCCAGTTTTTCCACTTTTATCATACACAAAGTTCCTATGTGTCTTGAGATCTAATCTCACTTCCTCTATTTCATCCCATAGCTCTTTATCACCATTTGCTTATTCAGAGATAAAAAGATAGATTATTAAACAGAAATATTAGCCTTGGCTTCTATCGTTACTTAAAGTGTGGAGAGTCTGAGACGAGGCATGCTTCTAGGCTCCTAGAAGGTGAATATGAATGACTTTGGAGGATGTAGCAAGGAGGTGTGCCTCAGAGAGGTTGGGAATGATGAACAAGTGGAGAGATTTGAGTGTCAGCGCGTGCGTGCGTGCGCGCGCGTGTGTGTGTGTGTGTGTGTGTGTGTGTGTGTGTGTGTGTAGTAATATGAGGTATAACAAACAGTTAGGCCAATTTTGCTTCTATGGTGTTTGGAGGGTCTCCCCTGTCATATAATTAATGTAGATGTAGTCTGAGATAGTATTGTGTTTTAAGCAGATGTGAGATACAGTCTATTTTGTGTTGTAGATAAGATTTTTGGTTTGCTTTGTTGCTGAAGATGAAAGGATTTTAGAGGAATCACCAACTAGGAAAGGATTCTAATGGTTAGATTTCTGTAGTAACATGATAGGGACCTGAACTACGGTGGGAGTAACAAAGAGAAGGAATAGAGGTGGATGCGAGATATGCTGGTGGTGATCTATAAAGAATGATGAATAGTGCAGTTGGGAGAGGAAAATTGCTAATGTCTTCAGTTCCCTTGACTGAGAGATGGAAATGTCTTGTGAAGAACAAGTTATGGTCAGCTTGACTCCTGAAGGTTCAGGAAATGACAGCTATGAAAGATGTGACTAAACAAATTTGATAGGTTCCCAGCCCAGGTGCCACAGCAAGGCATTAGATTTAATGTTCAAATAGTGAATATTGCATTAACTTGTTCATTTGACTGACTGCCCAGGCAGAGTACACATCATCTGCCCAACTCTTGCTTCCCCACCTCCCCCTTTTTTTATACTAGCTGACAGATTCCAGAATGTTCTTCAAAGTGTTTAACAAAGATGGGGGAAAGTTATGGTGTTCCTATTCTATACATTATCTGTATCATCAACAGGTTTCTAGATATATTTTGAAGATGAGATTTGAAGTATAAAGACTGTTAAGAGAAGCTTTCCTTGAGAGGAGCCTTCCCGCCAGCCTGGTTCCAGAGCCGCTTCAATCCCAAATAAACACACAACAGGCTATATTCATTATGAAGCTGTTGGCCTTGCTTGTCTCTTACTGGCTAGCTCTGCTTTAAGTAATTACCCCATAATTGTTAATCTAAGTATGTCTCTTACCGGAGAATAGTTCTGGGCTCCTACCCCCATGGCGGTTACATGTTGACTCTCTTGTGTTTCTCCTCCCAGAATCCTCCTGGACTCCTAGCCCCACCTATCTAGATTCCTATTGGCCAGCAGTAATTTATTAACATATACACAGGACTTCCCCAACATCTCCTCTTTTCTGTTTAAACAAAAAGAAAGGTCTTAACTTTAACATAGTCAAATTGTATATGACAGAACAGTTATCAAGTAAGAACACAGTTACAACATTTTGTCTATTAACATTTAGCAAGATCTAAAGAAAATATCATCCATCCCATCCTTGTGAGTCTAAAGTTCTATATGTAGCTTATCTCTTATCATAACTAAGGAAAACTATAATTATAACTATCTGTCTTCAACTCCATCAAAGACCACAGAAGGATAATATATAAACACTAGGATTGACAGAGACATCTTACTGCCTGGACAGTCACCCGAAGTTCCTCTGTAATGTTGGGGCATCCATCTTCAGCCCATAGGCCACAATGTGTCTGGAACACTTCTCAGCAAAGCAGGAAATTTCAAACTGTCCATCTGCATTGGCAGTCTGTCAGTCATTTGTCTTTGTCCTGCAGAACATCTCCTAGACTCTTCCATGAAGCAGGAACCCTGTAAGACTGAGTTCAGCAGTCACTTTTCTGTGGGTCCTGCATGTCCAGATTATACAACAACCAACAGTCTAGGCAAGAGCAGTTTCTTGCCCAAATGGCTAATATTGCCACGTTGAAAGCAAACTCCATAACGAGTTTCTTCGATGCCCATTTTCCTCTCAGACATAATTGGTGCTGCCAGGAGTAGACATTTCTCATTGTCAAGAAAAACCCTAAACCATTTAAAATGCCATTTTCTGATGGTCTTTGAGAGGTTTGAAGACTATCTGTCTCAAATACATCTCTATATATCTAGAAAACCTAACTTACCTAACTATAAGATCTGACTCTTATAAGTAACTATCTATAGCCTGTATTCAATTATGCATTACGTTTTAAAAGATCAGTATAAGCACAATACTTAATCAAGAGGAGAAATATACATATCACAAATTTGACCTTGAATTTGTATCAATAAATGAAAAACAATACCCATACCATAATTCCCCTTTTTACCATTAAAAGGAGATTGGTTGTGATCATTAACCAATTATAAACAATCCCATTTAAATGAAAACAAAGATTTATAAACAAGATGGGAATTGGGACGTCGCTCATTCCAAACTGCTTCCTGCTGGAAGGGGGCGCTGTTCATACCATGGGGATCATGACAAAACTCAGAAACCTGTATAAATCCATATTTTCAGGGTCTGTAAAGCTGCATCATCTTAGCTGTTTCAATTGTTGGAACACCTGGTCCACTGCTTCCGGGGGTCTTGGTTCGTCAAACCACAGAAGCCTGGAAGAAATCCTCAGCTTTTTATGTTCTGTGGAAACATAAATTAAAACTCCTTTTCCGAGTAACATATCCTTATACTTAAATTTTGAAGTCAAGGCATTTTCAAAAGATATAAGTTGAATTAATTCAGCAGCATTTATAATCAAGTGTACTTTAGCATTTGTTCCTTCCTTAGCAATCAAAAAACTGAAAAACACAATAGCATACAGTATCCAGACTCTCTGTGTATTTTCCATCTTTACATGGCTTTTTTATTTATCTATTATTACTTTATTTATTTTACTTTTATTTATTTTTCTTTGAGACAGGATTTCTCTTTGGAAATCTGTCTGCCTCTGCCTCTGGAGTAATTCCTACCGGCGTGCGCCACCACAACACCGGCTTTTGTATTTATATACCACTTTGTCATTTCATTTTCTCTCTCAATCTCACGTATATTTTTAAACACACTGTAAACCTTTAGAGGTTTTCTTCATCCAAGTCTGACTTTACTGTAAATCTTTATGTTTTTCTGGCCACGTGTCTTATCTGTAAAACCGCGGCTGTTTTAAACTGCTGTTTCAAGATGGCGGGCGTAAGTGTGATTCCAGCTTACCGCCTTAGTCCATGCTGACCTCCAGCAAATGCTGCCACTTCCAGCTGTACGTACACCCCTTTAAATCGTTAGCAGAGTCTCTTAAAACAACCTTGCTGTTTTTTTTTTCTTTTTATGCCGAGTCAGGAAGACTCCGGTAAGTGAGCCACGTGAATCTCGGCTTGTTGATAGCAAAACAGAGCACACCTGAGAAAAATGCTGCTACCAAAAATCTGTGCTTCTCTCTGTTCTTCTTTTTCTAAAATTCCTTTAAAGCTTTTGTCATTCTGCGTGGGAATTCATCATCCCACTCCTGATCACCATTTTGTTAAGAGAAGCTTTCCTTGAGAGGAGCCTTCCCGCCAGCCTGGTTCCAGAGCCGCTTCAATCCCAAATAAACACACAACAGGCTATATTCATTATGAAGCTGTTGGCCTTGCTTGTCTCTTACTGGCTAGCTCTGCTTTAAGTAATTACCCCATAATTGTTAATCTAAGTATGTCTCTTACCGGAGAATAGTTCTGGGCTCCTACCCCCATGGCGGTTACATGTTGACTCTCTTGTGTTTCTCCTCCCAGAATCCTCCTGGACTCCTAGCCCCACCTATCTAGATTCCTATTGGCCAGCAGTAATTTATTAACATATACACAGGACTTCCCCAACAAAAGACCTCAAATAATGAAAACCCTGTAAAAGTCATAATATGAAAAAGTTCTTGGATGGAGCTGATGGAAAATCTCACTTCAGAAGCCAGGGCACAAATGTAACTTTCCAAGGGTTTTCTTTGATTACTTGTTTTGCCTCTCAAATAGAATCTAGACTTAATTTTGCTGAGAAGCTATTTCCACTTGTTAAATTCATTCTTGGTCTGAGTTATGACATGGAAAGGAGTAAATGACAAATAGAGTATTATGAGTTCTGCTACTGAATGGCCAACTAAGTGTCATTTAGTGAAGAAATGTGGGCATCATCACTGCCTTCAAGTTATATTCACCAAATATCATGGTGTTTGAAGTCAGGCTTATAAATACTTGGTTAGACTGAGTATGTTAATAGTTTAATAATTTATAGTTTAAGTTTCTAAAAATCTGCTTGTTTTTTTTCCTCAGTCTTACTTGTAAGCAAGACTGACTATTATTCTGCCAAAATAAATATTCTTGATGCAGATCCCTCAGAATCATCTTTGTACCTCAAAAACTTTGTGCTTTGAAGAGAAAGTAGAGGGTGGAGTGATACATGCTCCTCTGCTGTTTGATGATGTGATGTGCCAACGATTATGGGTCCTTCTCTTTCTAGCTGAGGCCTCCTGGGTACAAGAATCAAAGAGAGATCATGGATGTTTTTTCTTGCAGACTATCCTGAACCACAGACTCATGTGTTTTGTAAAAATGGAGCAGGGTTTGCAATGCCACAGGAGCTACTTTCTTTTCTTCAGTCTTCTCACTGTGAATAGGGTTAGGTTGAAAGGTGGAGACAAAGGCTGAGAATCAAAGAGAGCATGGAGAGCCATGGAAGAAGGGGAGCAAAACAGAATTACATTTTGGTAAAGAATTCTGAAAGTCCTGAGTGCAAGTGTAAACAGACAGGCATACCTTCATTTAGCATCATGTTAATATGTGTATGTTTGTAAGGCCACATAGAATTTTGATGCAGTATGTACATTTTATCTGTGTAGGTTGATTTATGGACATCAAACCGAATGGAAAAATAATGAACACAATGATACATAGCCCTAAAGCAGTCCATTTGCATGAGAATGAAAAGCTGCTTTTTGGAGCAGCTGATTTTGCCATTTTCTCTTAAATGAAATTTGGCTCATTTTTCATCTAAATATTGGAAGTACCCAGCCTATGTCAGCTTGTCAGAGATGGACTCAATGCTTAATGATTAAATTTGTACTCATTTCTGCATCTGTCCACCAAGCATCTCGGGCAATCTCCTAGTCTTATTTTCATTGTTATTCTGATTTTTTGAACCCTCTTTCAAATTTCAGTGTTGCTCTCATCTTTTAAGCTCTGAATTGGGTCTCATCAACTGGACCTCAAGTTCTTCGTTGTTCTCTGAAATTTTTTAAAATTCATTATCTTAGTTACTTTTCTATTGCTGTGACAAAACACCATGACCAAGACAACTTATATAATAAAGTGTTTGATTTGAGTTTACAGTTTCAGAGGGTTGGAATCCATGATGGCAGAGCAAGTGCATGGTGGCAGGAGCAGCTGAGAGCCCACATCTTAGTCAGCAAGTAGGAGGCAGAGAGACCCTGGGAATGGTTTGGGCTTTTGAAACCTCAAAGACCAACTCCAGTGACTCATCTTTTCCAACAAGACCACACCTCCTAATCCTACTCAAACGGTTCCACTAACTGGGAACCTACCAGAATCGTTCTTTTTTTTTATATATATTTAATAATTTTTTATTTAACTTTTTACACGTTACTCTCAGTTCCCTCTCACTCCCCTCCCCCCCTGGCCCCCATTCCTCCCAACCCTCCCCATCCCACTCCATTTCCCCTCTTCTATGAGGGATTTTCAGAGTCTGTCATATAATCCCAGGCAGGGCCTAGGTCCTCCCCCATGTGTCCAGGCTGAGAGAGCATCCCTCCGTGTGGAATGGGCTCCCAGAGTCCATTTGTATGCCAGGAATAAATACTGATCTACTCTCCAAGGTCCTATATCATTCTTATTCAAACTACCACATTCATCTTCATGCCTTCTGGGATTTTGGACGTAATTTTTTGTTGTTGTTGTTTTACGAGACAGGGTTTCTCTGTATTGTTTTGGAGGCTGTTGGACCAGCCCGCCCCTCGAACTCACAGAGATCCACCTGCCTCTGCCTCCTGAGTGCTGGAATTAAAGGTGTGCGCCACCACCGCCTGGCTTTTGTATGTATTTTTGATGTAGGTACCAAACACTAGCAGCTGTCTACCCAGATCCATTCTTAGTCCCAGAATCACAGTTAATACTACTGCTTCCTAGCTTCCACTGCAGTGGGGTGTAGACGTGTGTATAAAAGCTCCTTGTAAAAATCTTCCACAAATGCTTCTGGCTTGCTTTTCTCCTTTTTGTTGAGAAGTCCTGAAATTCAACAAGTCCCTGAAATCGTTGTCCTCGTTTTCGATATCAGAGTTCCTTGAATCATTTACATTTCTAAAGCCAATGGATCTTGGTGATTTACAAATATAACTTAGACTGCTCTGCTGGCTATCTTCTTGTTAACTTGCCACAAGGTATGGTTAGTTGAGAAAAGGAAACCTCAATTGAGAAAAGCCTTTATCAGATTGCTCTGTAGACAAGTCTTTGGTTTGTGGGGAGGGTGTTCTTGGTTAATGGTTGATTTGGTGGAGAGACACCATGATCATAGCAACTCTTGTAAAGAAAACATTTAGTGAAGGCGGCTAGCATACAGTTTCAGAGGTTCAATCTATTATCATCATAGTGGGGGAGCATGGTGGCCTGCAGGCAAGGATGTGCTGGAGGAATACCTGAGAGTCCTACATCTTTCGAGCAAGGAGAAGTAGATTGAGACACTGGGTGGTGTAGGGACACTGGCATAGAAAACCTCAAAGCCTGTATCACAGTGACACACTTCCTCCAACAAGGTCATACCCACTCTGACAAAGCCACACCTCCTAATAATGCCACTCTCTATGAGATTATAGGGGCTAATTAAAACTAGCACATTCCACTCCCTGGTCCCCATAAGCTTGTAACAATATCATAATGCAAAATGCATTTCCTCCAACTTCAAATGTCTCCATATTCTATCTGCTTTAAAGTCAGAAGTCTCTTCTGATATTCATGAAATCTGTTAACTGTAATCAACTTTAAAAATCAAAATAAAAAAGCAGATAACATACTTCCAACATATAATTACACAGGGTATACATTACTGTTCCAAATAGAGGGAGAGGAGCATAGTGAGGAAATACTGGACCAAAGCAAGACCGAAAATCAGCTGGCAAGCTCTAAACTCCGCACCCCCTTGTCTGATGTCAAAATGTTCTTCAAATATCCATCTCTGTTCAGCTTCCTTAACTGCAATACACTTCTTTCTCATGTGCTGGTTGCATTTCCTGTTATCCACTCTCCTCAGCAGGTATCCCACAACTCTGGCATCTCTGACATCTTGGGTTCTCCAAGGCAATTCAGGCTTCAATTTCACCACTTCATGCAATAACCTCTCTGCTAGGGTGACACATGCCTGGCCTCAGAGGTTTTCCTTAATCTCTGGGCAAATACTATAGCCCTTTTCTTCTATCCTTAACTCTAAAGCCAGAACCACATGACTTAAGCTGCCAAATTTTATTATTTGCCAGGGCTGGAACATAGCCCCCTCGTTCAATTACATATTCACCAGCTTTTCATCCTTTTCTGCCTAAGATTAACCGTCCTGAAACTTGCTCTGTAGACCAAGCTGGCCTCAAACTCAGAGATCTAAGATCCTCTGCCTCCTGAGTGCTGGGAATAAAGGTGTATATCTCTACACACACCTCTAAGTTTTTCTTTAGTTCCTATCTACAAGTTGGAAACTTAGCTGGATGGGATCTTTCCCTGAGGCCACCACTCCCTTTATTCTGTTTCTTAATCTGTTTGTCTCCTCGACCATAGAACTTAGTTCCATTCCACTTTCTGATACTTGCTCAGCTTGCTTCTTTTCATTATAAATCTTCATCAGAGTTAACACTAATAACCACACAACAGAGTCTATACCAGGCTGTTTTGAGGTTTTTCTCTAATACTGGAATTAATCCAGAACTCTTCACTTTAGCCTCAGGCAGACTCTTCTGACAAGGGCAAAAAGCAGCTACTTTTCTTCACCAAAGTATCATAAGGCCAGTCTCTAGGCCACATACTAACATTCTTTACCTCTGAAACATCTTGATCCCCACAGTTCATCAAATCAGTTTAGCTCCTGTCTTCCATGCTCCTACCTGTTTGGCCCATTAAGCAGTGCATAAAGTATCCACAGTGCTCTCAAACCAAAGTTCATATTAATCTCCAAATAAAAGCATGGTCAGGCCTATCACAACAATACCCCACTCCTGGTACCAACTTCTGTCTTAGGGTTCCTGTTGTTGTGAAGGAAGGACATCATGACCACAGCACCTCTGATAAGGAAAATTTTCAATTGGATAGCTTACAGTTTCAGAGGATCGATCCATTATCATGGTAGGGAGTATGGAGGCCTGCAGACAGAAGTATGGAGAAACAGCTGAGAATCGTATATTTTGTAGGCAACAGGAAGTTGATTGAAACACTGAGATATATCTTATGCATAGGAAACCTCAAAGCCCACTCCCATCGCAACACACTTTCTCCAGCAAAGGTCATACCTACTCCAACAAAGCTGTACCTCCTGATACAGCCACTCCCCATGAGATTATGGGGACCCATTACATTCAGACTACCACAAGGGCTCACACCACTGTAGGTAGTTCCACCCCTACACAGATGGTTCTAGTCAGTATAAGAAGGCTGCTGAGCAAGCCATGTAGAGAAAGTCAGTAAGCATCATTCTTCCATGGCCTTTGCCTCCAGATTCTTGGGATGCCTGCCTTGAGTTCTTGCTCTGACTTCCCAGCATGATGGGACATTATCATGATGGACTTGATATTCAGATAAACCCTTTCCTAAGTTTGAATTTGGTTATAGGATTTTGTCATCACAGAAGACAAACTGGGACAATGATCTTATGACCACTTTTGATTCCCTAGAGCCTGGTTACTTTTCTCTGAAAGCAAGATTGAAATGTCTGTTCATGAGATGTGTCCTGAGTGATACTCTTCAAGTGTCTTAAACTAGAATATATCTGAACTGACAGAGCCTCCTACCTCCACTGTCCATTTTCCTGTAAGTCAAGCTGTGGCCATCCAGGTGCCCAGGAACCAGACTGTAAGCTGTGCTTTGCTTTTTTGGCTGCCACATCCTTCATAGAGCCCAGTAGTTGGCATGTATCAGCATTGGAGCAAGTTCAACCTCTTGGTCTATTTCTTCTTTTTCTCGTATTTGTCCTCCTTTCTCTCCTCCTCCCTTCTCTTTTCTTCTCTTTCTCTTTCTGGTTTTCACTAGAACAGAAGTTTTTTATTTTATTTTATTTTACATCTCCTGTCTAAGGATCATCAGAACTGGGTAATAGTTCCAGAAATAATATGCTGATAAAATTTAAAGGTTTTTTTTTTTTACCTTGTCCTACTTAGAAAGTGTTTTCCAAATCTTTAACTAGTCAGTTGCCAGAGTCTGTTACTGCTGTCTTCTTACTATTCTCTTGAACTCAATGACTTCTTTGCATTTCCAGTGTTACCTTTAACACCCCATTTAGAGTATGGAAATAGCACCCTACATGGCCCCCATTGTATCTGGCCCCAGAGTCTTGCAGTCTCTTCTCAATTTAGTGGCCAAACAATCCTGCTCAAAGGAAAATGTTGGGAGTCTGCTTGTTAGCATAATGATACAACTTCCAAGTCCACATATCCTTATGTACAAACCAAATGTCCTTCTGAAAACTCATTAATGATATCACCATCTTGATTAAAAGCCTCCAGTGCTTTCCTTTGCCCTTAGGAGTCTTAGAAGAATGAGCTCACTCCTTACTCTTAGTAACTATTTACCACTATGTTTGTAACATACTGTGTTCTCCATATCTTCTCTTCTCTTCTGTTATATTCTTAGCCAGGTAGGCCTCAAACACTATTCCGCATCAGAACATAACAGGCGCTTTGTCTAGGAGGTCCGTCCCTCCCTCTGCTCAAATTGACTCCTTCCTCTGACCCCTTCCCATGTTACCACAGCTACTGTTCTTAATTAGTTTTGTTATTTGTCTTCCCGTTCCCACTGACCATAACGTCCACGAGAACCAGGATCATGTCTGCACAGGGTGTTGCGGGGTCTCTAGCATCCATCCATCATGGTTAGCAGGTCATGGGCAGGTCATGGGCAGCACTGTGGAGGGCATAGTCACTCACATATCCTGCCCCCATTTGCCAAATCTTGTTAAAGTAATGATTTCCATTATCTAAATTACTTAAATCTAAGGAAGGCAAGTCATAAGTGGGGCTGGCTTGAGGGTACAAGAAATATATAAAACAAGAAGCAAAGGAAACTAAGATACATGGTTGTATATAGATATATGTAAAATCATCTATGACATTCATAGCACAAACATCCTGGATACCTAATCTTCCAAACAAACAGTGAACCTCCCCTAGTATAGCAGTGTCAATCATCTCTATGGTCATAAAGATGAGAGGAAAAGATCTTTTTCTCTCTTTTTTTTTGCCATAAAAAGAACCCTGGGCAAACTGTTATTTACTCACCCCTCGCTCTGTCTTTCCTGTGTTTGTTTAACAAATATTTGTTAGGTGTGATCCAGATGCTTGGAATTGAAATTGGAAGGGGGAAAGGAGCTATTATATTAGTTGGAAAGCAGACACCTAAAATCTAATTATAGGACAATATAGTAAGCACTGCAATTAGCAATTTGTACAAAGTAGTCTGGGAGCACACAGGAGGAGGCAAATTCTGCCTTCATCTGCTTCTGGCAAGATGAAAATGGAAATGTATGTGCATGTTTTTGTGGTGAGCAAAAGATATGGGTAAAATTTACCTCTGTTCTGCTTCAAATTTAGCTAAATAATTTCTCATAGATGGTATGTTGTTTTTCCATAAAAATTTGCTTGACAGATGGAATAACTCATTGCATTTGGACCAGAAGCAGCAGAATTTCTTAGACATTCTTAGATGATTTATAAGAGAGAAGACAGACATTATTCCCATGATGTCACTCCTCCTCCCCAAACTTTCCAGGAGACACATAGGAGAACTCAGTTCCTGGACATGGGCCCTTTGACATAGCTAAACGGGGATGAATCACACTTGAGTAAGACATGAGCAGGGCACAAGTCTGTAAGGGATTTCATTAGTCAGAAGAGTCATGTTGCTGAGAACCAACCCCATTCATCTTGGGCAAACTTTTATGTGGCTCAACTTTAGAACCTCCTTTTGCCTCATTAAGCAAAATAACAGAAATGAACTGACAGTGAGTCTAGAAAGATATGTCACTTCTTTTTAGTTCCAGTTTTGTTTTTCTTCCTGTTTAGCTGTGTGTGTGTGTGTGTGTGTGTGTGTGTGTGTGTGTGTGTGCGTGCGCGCACGCCCACAGGTAGGTGGGTGGGTGTGTACTTGTAGATGTGCAGATAGAAACCAGAGTGTCTCTCACTGAACCCTGAGCTTGCAGATTCATCTAGTCTAGAGGCCTCCTGTTTCTGTGTCTTCAACACTGCAGTTACAGGTGAGCCACTATACTTACTCATCAGGCTTTTAAATGGACTCTGAGAATCCGGATTCAGACTTCCACTACAATGCTTTATCCTTTGAGCATCCCCCCTGCTCCCTTCTTTGGTCTTTCATGTTTTCCCTCCTCCCTTTAAATCTCTCAGCAATGTTCTAACACTAGTTGAAAATTTCTTTGGACACTGATGATCAGAAGTAATTGATCGTGCGTTTATATCCCATCTGCCATTTACCTGGAGAAATTGGAAGGAGCTACTTTAAATTCGCTAAGCCTTGATTTCCTCATCTGAAAACAGGATTCCTAATCAACTATTGCCTTACTTACTTTTCTGGTCCATGTGATACAAGCAGCTCAGTGGGGCTGTTTCCATAGGAAACGGTGATGGTCGGAAGGGGGTGGTGACGAGTGAGCATCTGTCCACATGCAGAAGCTGAATTGCATTTTATTTGGGTCTTGGAACAGGAAGCTGAGAGCTCTAGATTGTAATGACAGGTGGCTGTAACTCTCAAAGCTACACCTCTAATGTCCTAACTGTGTCAGCCAGGCACCTTTTCTCAGAGGTCCCACAAGCTCTCCACAAAGCTGGGGGTCAGGTGCTCAAAGCATAAGCCTGTAGGGGACATTTCTCATTCAAACCATTTATCTCCACAGGCTATTTTGAGGATTAAACAAAGTAGTGAAAATAAAGTTCAGAAGTGTCTTGAGAGCTTCTAGGTTATCTTTTGTTACAAAGTCTTAGGAGGTTAGCCTTGTTTTGATCCCCCCTCCCATTAGAAGATAGGCAGATCTTTGTGAGTTCGAGACCAGCCTGGTCCACAAGAACTAGTTCCAGGACAGCCTCTAAAGCTACAGAGAAACCCTGTTTCAAAAAACTTAAAAAAAATAAAAAAGATAATTTTTCCATTGTTATTTCAACCCCACAAGAACAAAACTCTACTGAAAGAGTATGCTAGAACTCTACAGGGTGACTTTACCATTCTTAGATGCCTGGTCAGTTTATTTCTTAGTTTATGTTGACTGAGACTTCTCCTATAATTGAAGAATTCTGTTGTTGTTATGTGTGTGTGTGTTCAAGGCAGGGTTTTGTTTTGTAGCCTGCCTGTCTTGAAATTCATTTCCTAGCCCAGATTATCCTGGAACTCCTATAATCCTGGGATTACAGGGGTGAGTCACCATACTCATTTTATAATTTTCTGTCTCAAAGAGTTTATACTATTTAGTGTGTGTGTGTGTGTGTGTTGTATGTGCTTTTTGGATTTTCTAAAAGATTGTAACAACTATTCAACTATTGTGACTGTTGAGCAGGGCCTGTGATGGGTCAGGCCAAGATCTCCCCCTCTTCAGAACATCCTGGAGGCAACACAGCTGAGCTCAGCGTGGAGCTCACAATCTTAAAGTCAGATGGATACAGAATTACACATGTCCCTAATGCATTAATATGTACCCATCCACCAGCACCTTAGGAAATATAGATCTGCCATCACCTAATGCCTTTCTTCCAGAATTTCCTTTTGAATTAAGGCTTCCATAGTTCAGAGTCCCCGCTGCCAAGGAGAGTGACTCATTTCTCCATTATGTAAGCCATTAGCAAGTTTCTACTTGGGACTTAGAATACCTTGCTCTAGGGGTAACAGCAAGGTGCCAAGTGACTCTCAGCTGTGCCCTGACACTGGCTCACCTGGGTTCCCCAGAGGACCCACACTCAGCTCTCAGCTCTGAGTACTGCACAGAGACCTCATTAGCATCACAAAGCCACTCCTCTCCACTGCCTTCCTGGCAGTCACCCGCCCAAGGGAAAAGGGAACCATGGAAGAGGTGGTGATTTGCAATTACGAAGAAGTCAAAATTCTTGCAAAAAAAAAAAAGTGCAGATTGACTAGATCTGGATGTAGGGAACTATGTGGAGATTCAGTGTGGGAAATGTCATCTGAGAGAACTTGAAATTTGAGGCAGACTCCTTGGCATCAAGTCCTGTTTAAAGCAAACACCGGAGAAAATGACCTTGGGGATCCTGGGAAACTGAAGAACAAGGTGATTTACACAATGAGGCCGGAAGGGGTGGGATGTGCTTAAGTAACAGGCATCTCTAAGATGCTGTTCCTTTGAAAATGATTCCAAAGCTCAAACACTTCTGTATCTGTTATTTAACTATGATCCTGGAGTTTTCGTTGTACAATATATGCATTATAATTAGGCAAAAACATTGTTTTCCCCAACCCATAGAAAGACTTAGTGTTTGGATTGAGTAGAGCTGCAATCATGGAGGAGCACTGACTTACTTAGCTCTTAATCCTTCCTCTCTGAGGAGGTCGTATCATTTGATGTGCTAGATGCAAACATGGGAATTCAGTTGCTTCTGAAAATTACCTGTTCTCTGTAGGGTGGCAGTCCTCAGAGGACGTCCAGGCCCCAACCACAGATATAATTATTATCTCCCAATGATTGCTAGCACTAGAGTGGATTAGCAGGGCTATGGGGATGGAGGATGCTGGCTTAAAAGCCGTTTTGTTTGCCATTTATGACTACCCAGAAGGTCATCAGGATGCGCTGTATATCAAATAGACGTGGTCAGGCCTTCCTGGGAGTCAGTTTTTCACTAGTCTAAAATAGCGCTCACTCCTCTTTCCCTCAGGTTCTTTAGTTTTAGTGTCCCATCAGGTAGAACTGGTCAAGTCCTTTTATCTGGTCACTGTGGTTCTTCAGTGTTAGGTGTCAGAGAAAGCCTGGGCAAATGGCTGAGGCTCCTGCCTGCTTCACTTATCAAAGCTGATGCCGTCCAATCTCTCCCAGCATCACCAATACCTGTTACCAGTCCTGGCTCCTCTCAGCAGTTCTCAACCTGCCCCCTACCCTCAGCCTCTCAGGCCATGAGCTTCACTGCCCCCTGTCCCCCAAAAGACTCCTCTGATTCCTATATAACTTTAGCCATGGTCAGCAGCTCCTCCTCTCTTAGCTCCCCCTCTCTTCTCCCACCCCATGGTCTGGTTCATTCTACTGGCTCAGTTCAGTCTGGACCCTTCCAGACACCTCTGGCCGGTTTCTTTCTCATAGCTACAATAAACCTTCTCCTCCACCAAACCTGGGAGCGTTCATGTCCTCATTTTTCATTCACTTAGTAACAGAGATACTGTCATGAACCACAAAGTCAAGAACTTTACATTTCTTCAATGCTGTTATCAGTCATTAAAGCATTGTTTCTCAAAGAACCTAAGGGGGGAAAAGACAGCTGCATCAATAACTAAAATTTAAGATAGTTTTTAAGAAGACAGACATGTTCAGATGAGAGAAATACTTACTGTTCCTGGTGAGAACTTTATGGGGTAGGTGACATTTAAATTGCCCCCCACCCACACACACCATAACCCAAGTTCTAGCAGGTGAGGTTGCTTCCTGTCTAGATATGCATCTTCATCATTGGCTTGAGGGCCATTTCTGGAGAGACAGAAGAGTTGTTTGTCCTCAGTGTTTTATGGCACAGCTCGGTGGTTGACACAGAGTAGGAATCTAACATTTATTCATTGATTTGGCTTTGTGTCAGAAGCAGGGAATTAGCCATTCTTTCTAATGGGAAGTGAAAAGTGAGATGGTACAACCAAAATATTCAACTCTAGAAAGCAGAAGGCTGTCATCGTATAGTAGCCCTGTTATGGCTCTTTTATAGGACATTTTCCCTTTTATCTTCTTTGGCTTTCTAGACCCAAACTTCTTGGGTCCCAAACAAAAGAGGAAGTCAAAGTGAGTGAGATTTACAGTCTGAGCTTGGTGGAGCCTTCAGTCATCTTTGGAGATGATAACATTTGCTGCTTCGTCCTGGGATGAAGAAATCTCAGGAAGCCAACTGAAGTGGGTCTATTTCAAAATCTTAATGATTTTGGCCTGGTTTTGTTGTCTTTGACGTTGTCTGTTTTGCATCCAATTATGAAAGGCTAAACTAAACTCAGAAATAGCCACCACTATTAGTGTGGTGAGCTCTGGGGAGATCTATGAGTCCGGGGATAAATGCCAAGGCCTCCCTTCCTACCACTAGCTAAAACCCAGGCCTGCTTCTGTCACCAGAGAACACAGTAGGGCAGGTGCTTCTGGATTCCCCCCTTTCTTCCTACCCCACATTCTCCAGCTGGACCACAGTAATAGAAAAGTAAGACAGAGGCAGGGAGCATGTAACTTTACCCTCTGCTCTTAAGTCCCAATTGGCTTGTCACTCAGCTTTCTGTTTTCTCCAGAAGACCTCGCACAACTCACAATGACCGTAGATTCTCTAGAGTCTGGTCTTGTAGAATTCTCTACTTTTATTTGTCACACACACCACACCTGAAATGGCCCTTTGAGTACACTGTGAGCTCACAAGGACCATATGGAACAAAAGGGAAATCATGAGCCCCATGTGGCAACTGAAACCGCCATGTGTGATTCCAGCTAGTGGTCTACCTGGAAGGATCTAGAACTGCGGGGATTTCCAGACTAGATAAATTGAGGTGGGAGCCTCATCATCAATATGGATAGTACCATTCTCAAGGCCATTGTAAAGCTTGTGTGGCTCCCAAAGGTCATCTGGCCTGTAGTACCACATCCTCAAAGATTTGCTAGATAACCACCTGCAAGAACCTCAGAGTCTACAGAGCAGCCAGTTACCAGAAAGCTCTTCACCAATGTCTGCCAACTGGCATTGACCTTGTTTGCTTGTTTCTTTTTTTCTTTCTTTCTAGTAATTCCAAACATGAAGGCTGAGGTACCTATTAGATTTGATGCCCCACATTGTCCCTCTGAAATTAAGTTTGTTTTACTAGCTAATAATTCTATTAAAAACTCAGGGTTTATTTTATAAGCATGGCAACTAGCCATCACACGAAAAGTTCTCCACTGGCCCAAAGCAGAGGATGTAAAATGCCATTTCAAGTGCTAAGCTTTTTACTGATGCGTCTTGGTTTCTTTCACAGAGTTTTAGAAGTGATTTAAATCTAATTGGTTCCCCCAGGATCTCAACTCCTGTTACATTTGTGGAACATCATTTATTTATTTTATTTATTTATTCATTTTTCCTAGAGGTATCTGGAGAGAATGGGTTTCTGCTTCTAGCTGCCATGTAGGATAGGGTGATGCATGAAGCAATCATTATTATTATTAATATTATTTATTGATTATTATTATGATCATTAATCCTTAGGAACTTTCACGCGTTGGCTCAACTCTTTTCAAACTTTGAATCTTTGCTGTTTCCTTTTTTTGAAAAGCCTTCCTAATGTTAAATTTCATATAGAAACAACATTTATGTCCTAGCTAACTTTCAGTTGGACATAGCCTAGAACTTCTGAGAAGGCAGTTTCAACTAAGGGATTTCCCTGATCGGATATTGGCCCTGTAAGCTTCTCTGTGTGTATTTTGATTATTAGTTGATATGGGAACTCTAGAAAGTTGCATTCCTCCATGGTTTCTACTCCAAGATTCTGCCTTGGCTTCTCTATCCTTTTCTTCCCTAAGTTGTTTGGTAGTAGTATTTGTCCCATGAAACTAGAACAATTTATAGTTGCAACTCCCACAGGTAGCAGGCCGGTGTCAGCTATGACAGAAAGATAAAGACAGACAGACACATAACAATAAAGGATAGAACTGTCTTGATAACACACACCAAGTATGGCTCCAATAAGCCAGCTTCATGTATGTCTAGATGCAAAGCAAACACCGTGGAACTAAGGTTTTTTAGTGGCCAAAATTCAAATGTTCCTGCTATGTAAGATGCTGTGGGAATTCGATCAGAAACTGTCCCTTCATTATAATTAGTTTATACATTTTAAGCCCCACATGGAGAAGCAAATATACCATCTTGGTTCCAGCGAATGGGAAGAGGGGGAGTGGTAGCAAGCAGAGCTTTTCTACTAACTTTTTGCTTCTAAATGTTTGTTTTAGATTCTTGTCTTCCAAGCCCTATAATCTAACAACAGAAAAGCAGACTTGCAGGGTTCTTTTTCATAATGACTAAGAGGCTCTGGCTTTGGAGCTTTACTGTAACATTGCAGCACACAGAGCTTAGCATAAGGAAGCATGGCTGCATAGGCATTGGTTTCCACAAAGCATGTTGTGGAGAGATCTTCAGGAACCAGATATGATGGCTGGATGCCCAACACGATGGGCTGCTGTTGACTCGGGGTAGAAACAACATCGGCAGCACTGAAGTTCATTTCTCCTATGGGGGGAAGGTCAGTGTTTTGAAGTCTGGGTTGAGAGCTCTGACTTCAAATATTAAATGCTTCCTGTCCTAAGCATAGCCTGGAAGAGTGACAGTGAGTTCTGAACCTTCCTCTTCGATTAAGGGTCTCCTGATTTGTGTGTGTGTGTGTGTGTGTGTGTGTGTGTGTGTGTGTGTGTGTGTGTGTGTGTGTGTGTGTACATTCATTGTAGTGCAAGTAGAAGATCTGCTTAATTGCAACCTGCTGTTCTGTTATTGGTTGGACAGGACTTGTCCAAGCATAGAAAAACTTAATTTCAGGCTTAGCCAGCAATGAAGTTAATAATAAAGCATATTTATTGAATTTAAAACAGCAAGATTCTTGCTAATTCATTTAAAAACATTTCCCAACATTTTCTTCCCAAGAGAAAAATTTATGTTTCTGCCAAATGGGATGAGGGCCAGGCAGACTGATGCCTTCCCCTCGCTGTCCTGAGGGAGACAGTACAGGGCAGATGAGTCCAGCTTCAGTTTTCCTTTGTCATTACCCAGCTGTGGCCAGGGCAAGTCTTTGTCTCATTGGCTCTTAACTCTTCTCGTGGGTAAAGTACGAGGTTTGGATCAGGTGAGTCCTAAGGCCTTCCTTCGTCTAACATTCTGTCAAAACTAAACATGCAAACAGTATGAAGAGAAACACAAAGGAAGCATTCGAACCCCAGGCTTGAGGAAGGGCATTTTCTGGAACATGGATACTCGCTCCTCTCTCTGCAGGTCAGCCCCTGCCTTGCTCATGGTGCTCAGAAACTTGCATGCTTCTCTTCATGCCTCCACTCTCTTCTCTGGAATGTTTCTTTACAATTCTCTCCCACTTGCACCTCCCCCGCCCCTCCCTGTCTCTGAGGAATAGGCGTAGTTGAGATTTTTCAGGCTGCTGGAGGAGTTATTGATGAAACCTGGAATATAATTTCCTGGGTTATTTTATCCCATTTCCCAGGATTTGTTTTTGTTATGGTTTCAGTTTTACTATGAAAATAATTTATTTTAGCTTCTGGGTTTGTCACGATGATAGGCATAATGGTGATACTCACCCCAAGTACTTCTTCCTGATATGCTCAGCTGTTTTTAATACTATGAATAATAACTTAGTTAAATCCTCGTGACAATGCTGTAAGACATCTACTGTAGTCACAATCACTATTCCTATAGGAACATAGATTCTGGAAGGGTAAATAACTTGCCCAGGTTTTATAGATACAGGAAAGCTAAGATTCTGTTTGGGGCAACCATTTTCTAATGTCGGCCACTCTTAGGCACTTGGTCTTGTTGCTTGTCCTCTAAGGCAGATGTGATGTGTCTTCTTCATTGTCTTTCACCCCTTGGTGTCAGTAAAGTGCTCAAGGAAAGCATACTTTGTGTAGAATTGAATTAAAGAAATACCACCCTATTTGGAGATCATAGCTAACCATAGCTTCCAGACAAGAAACAGTCCTCATAACACCTTCAAGTGTGCATGTTGAGCAGTGATGCACTTATTATCTGTGTATGTTCACTTTATGTGTGAACTCTATGAATTAATTTAATCTGGAGGTTTCCATTTTAATAAAGTAAGGTTGGAGTTGAAGGAAGCCAGTTTGAATTTTGGTGCGGAGACAGACACCAGTGTATTATTCAGACAGAAGTACAGATGAGCTAATATACAAACCAGGTGGAGATTGAAGGAATAGCTAGGCACAGAAGGTCAGTGAGAACTGTATTTAGTTATTAGAAAAAAGCCTGTACGGTTCTGTTTGTCTGAGCACTGCTGACTTACTTTGGGATATAGTGAGCTTTTCAATTATTAAGAACATATGACACAGGAAAGAAAGATCAATATGTTTATACTCCTGGCTCAATATTTCCACCTTATTGGTGGTGAGAGAAGGAAATAAGAGAGCTAATTTCTTTTAGCTTTGTTGCCATGGTTCAGAGTTAATAATGTCTTATAGGATAGATATCCCATTAAGAGCATAAGATATATTGTTTATTCCTTATGTTCTCCTATACCACACCTATCTGATAGTCATATTTCCAGCAGTTCCTCCGTCTGGAACACACACACACACACACACACACACACACACACACACAGACGCCATGCTCATGTGCGTACTTACTGTTGGAAAGCCTTTTTAGGGATAATTGAGCCCAGTTGCTTTACTTAGCAGATGTAGAAATACAGCCTCAAGCAAACAAGGGGCCTAACCAAGGATTAGGTAAAACTCTACAAATAGGAAACAGCAATTTTACAATTTGTATACTGTTTACTCTGTCCATTCACTTTGTGAATATTTTGAGATCTTTCCTTCCTTCCTTCCTTCCTTCCTTCCTTCCTTCCTTCCTTCCTTCCTTCCTACCTTCCTTCCTTTCTTTTTTTTTTTAATGTGAGACTTTCGGGTGAGAGCAGTCTTCACTGGCTGAGAGGTGCTCCTTGGCACTCCTAGGCAATACATGTGCGCTATGAAATAGCAGCTTCAAGCACCCGGGGATTATTCATGGGCAATCCTTTGAATATGTCAGTGGTGTGAACTTGTTCCTTCCTGGGTCTTCTGCTTCCTTTGGGAAAAAGCTGCCGACCATGGAAAGACTGGAGATGGAAGAATATTGCGTAGAAATCTGGGCTCATTCAGTGTAGCATTCAGTGTAGCAAATCTAGTGATTTAAAAAAAATTCAAGGAATGCCTACTTTTATTCCAGCACCAGATCTAAGTTCACACTGATAGCTCTAAATCAGAGAGGAATCTTCTTTCCACCCACTGTGGTAATATAGTAGTCAGGAGAAAAAACAAGAACATTTTTGAATGCTTTCAGATATAAAGGGTATTGGTGCCTAAAAGAATGAGCTTCAATTCTCCAGGGTGTTTACTTCACAGTCATTGTCATTCCCTGGACACCTGCTGTTTGTGACAGCTGATCTTTAGACCATGAACAGACAAGTTTGTTGTTAATGTGGGAAACTGTCAGCACAAAGAGACTTGATGTCCCTTATTAACTTTAAAACAGTCTTTTGTATGTGGAAATACCATTATTAAGGTGGTTGTTGTGTAAGGAAGGGGTCATGGGAAATGTAAGAAAATGAGGGGAGATAAATAGCCTACATGAAATTAGTTATGTAGACAGTGTACTGTCTGCAACTTCATTTTTATCTGGCCTAGTACTTAATATCATCCTCATTGCTTACGGGGGACTTGGAATCAGGAGGTGAGGTCATTTCACCCTGATGACATAGCTGGCAAGCAACTAGGTCTAAGTCTGTATCTGAAATTTTTCAGTCCAGGATCTATCTATTGTATGTACCTGATGCTGGTGGCCCCTAATTCTCCAGTTGACACAGAGTAGGTGTTTACTAGTTTTCTCACTCTTGTGACAAAATCCCAACAGGGGCAGCTTTGGAGGAAGAGATTTTTGGGGGCTCCTAGTTTGAGGGTGGTCCATTACTCATCTTGGCAGAAATCCTGTTTTATTGCCTTGTCAATTCTGAATTAGAGAAGTCCAGGTGAGTGAGAGTCATAGGACAAATTCTCCTCAAATTATGATGGGGTTATGCCATGCAATACCTATAGTGAATTGAAAAACAATGTCTGAAGTGAAAAAGGATTTCATTCACCTACTCATCGAACATCATAGCTTAGTGATGGTGCTCCTTAGTGGATAGGGTGTTCACCTTGGAGGTCTCCTCATTAGCTGGGCACCGTGATGTTCCACTGATGACTGGCATTGCAAGAGAACATTGGCACACACATTGCCACCCCTAGAGGACATTAAAACTGAATACCCAGATGCTATAGTGTGTATAATTTGGCCCCATCATAAATTGAACCCGCCATGAGTCAAGGATCATCTATCTATAAAGCACAAACAGAACAGATAGTGAGCAGTGTACATTACAAAGCACAGACCACCCCGTCAAAAGGGTTTGAATGCAGTTTCTTTCACCATGCATACTGTACAATTTGTACATTGTAAATCTCTTTGGGTTTCTATTTATCTAATAGTACTTATGTCTGATTGTGAGAAAGAAAAGACAAAAGAGGTAAACAGTGCTTTTAACAAGAGAGTGCGATTTTACAGGTGCCTCCTAGTGTTTTCATAGTATCAAGTGTCACACAAAGATAATGGGACATTTAATGTGGACTCTAAAGATAGAAATAAGGTGCCGAGGGCTGCAGTTTTCATTGTAGAATGAAGAGGAGTCAACATTTCTAGTTGTGACCACACAGCTCTCAATTGCTAGTGATAGGTGCCATTTCATTTTGAATCCTTTTGTTCCCAACCTTTGAAGTCACTTTGAGATGTGGTGTGTTTGAAGGGACTCTGTCAAGATTGGCTTATAGGCAAGCACGACTCTGGCAGGCCCTACCCTTTTCTCCATTCCTGTGGCTTTGCTAAAAACCATTAGATTACATTCCTAAAACTAGACTCCAAAATCCATTCCCTTATCTGGCCACTTCTTCCTTCTGAGACTGACTACCAAATACCAAAGTGCAGCTATCCAAGTATTGAAGTCCAGCAATCAAAAGCCCTGTTTGGCTCACTTAATTAACATACCCAATTAAAATTAAACACCTCATCCTAACATAGGGTTTCCTCTTGTTCTACCATTTTTTTATGTGACACGTTTGTCTCCTCTTTATCCAGAGGCAGTCCTTTGTCCTCTGGGACAAAGACCCCCTTCCCCTCTCCCTTGTTCCCTTCCCTTCATCCCTTGTCCCCTGTCTCCTGTCTTTGTCTCTTATTCCCTGCCCACTGTCCCTCTGGGGCAAATAAATCTCCTTTGTGCTGAGAACTTGGACCTGAGAATCCTGGGCCGATAAGTGCCCTCTCAGTGTTGGCTTCTATCTTGGATCCTCCTTGCTGTATATGCTCTGCTTTCTTCCCCCAACCCCTGCATGTGTGCTTGTTCATGCTCCAGGCCTACCAGCCACAGCCCATCCATGACACTGCCTTAATAAAACCTCCCGAGGATCAGGGTCTTAGGACAGACAGATCCAGTGTAGCTGGGTTACTTCCAGCTCATTCCCATCAGCTGCTGTTCTTGCACTCTCTTTGGAAATCCATCAACCCACTCTGCCAAAAGAGGAAAGAACATTTTAATGTTGGGAGAAGGTAGAGTTGGAAACAGTACATGCCCAGGCAGCAGAACAGTTTCTACAGGGCAGAATACACAGGGAAATATGACCTGGATAGAGGATCTTGGCTTGACATCCTAAGCAGTTTCAGAGTGATCACCTGACTGTTCCTGTCATGTCAGGGCAAATGCCAGTTCTCATGAAAGCATTTGGTTAAGACAATCAGTGGAGGAGGAGACTGACTCTCTGATGCCACGTGTTTAGCCCTGATGCAGATTTTTTTCTAATCTAGACTAGAGGTCAGTGTACAACTGGCCGGGCTTCTCAAAAGCCTCTCCCCTGGGCTCTCTTCTTGTTGTAATCTCAGTTCAGTTCTTGTGGGAACCAGTAAGGGCTGTGCCTCTGTGGGGCGGTGGTTATAAGGAGGAGTCTCTTGGAAAATACTGGTGAGAAGCTGTACAGAGGAAATGCACAGATGAACAGGAGACAAACAATCCCCACACAGAGGGACAAAACGCATGACTCACAGGGCAGAAGTTGACACCCCCTCACTGTTTCCTTTTCAGACTAACAATGTCATAAGGTGGGTGTCCTCAGAGTTTCCAGGGAATACCTGGTAGGTGAGTGATGGAAGCCTTTGTTTAAAACTTGCCTATGTCATATGCAGACAAGACAGACCCTCCAGGCTCCCCATGTCTACCCTTAATGTTTGCTCTCTTTAAACTGGATTGAGTTCTTTCAAGTTAATCTGTCTCCTCTAACTACTCTTTTTTTTATGATTCTTCTGTGATGTTTTATGTATACATATGATTCTTTGTGACAATCTATGTAAAATATTCTCACTTATGTACAAATTATTGTAGTTTTAGAAAGTCTAACTACTCTTTTAAATGTTACAGAGACAAGATCTGTGAACTTGTTGGCTCTAGTATTGTTCTCTTCCTAAAATTTGTTCAGTGTTTTGTCTTTTTTTTTTTTTTTTTTTTTGGTTTTTGAGACAGGGTCTCTATACATACTCCTGCTGTCCTGGAACTCATTAAGTAAAACAAGCTGTACTAGACCTCAGAGATTTTCTTGCCTCCATCTTCCAAGTGCTGGCATTCCAGGTGTGCACCATCACATCCAGTTTGTGCTTAGTGCCTTTGTGTGTGTGTATGTGTGTGTGTGTGTGTGTGTATGTGTGTGTGTGTGTGTGTGTGTGTGTGTGTGTGTGTGTCTGTGTTTGCTTGCAGTTGTTCACGTGTGGATGATTGACAGGAGTCAAGCTCAGTTGTCCTTCAGGCATCTGCCTTTTCTTTTGAGACAGAATCTCTCAGTGACCTGGATTCATCAAGTAGACTAGACCAGTTAGCTGGACACTGACCTACCAGCATCCCGTTGTGCTCTGCAAGATTCTGGGATTACAAGTGTACACCACCGTGCCAGACTTTTTCATTCAGAAAAGTGAGCATTTCACTGACTGCACTATTTCCTCGACCCTATTTTTATTTCTCGTTCTGAGACAGGGCCTTGTCATGTAGCCCTGACTGGACTAGATATGTCAATGTGACCAGGCTTGCCTGGAACTCCAGGCGATCCCCGTCCTCTGCCTCCACAGTGCTTACGTGAAAAGAGTATGCTCATAGTGCGGCCTTGCTCAGTCCCTTCAGTGTTCTCTGAGAAGGTAACCGTAAGAGTTCCAGGCGAGGATATGTATACAGACCCCACGAGGCCACTGAGTCCTGGTGTGTCCTTTGCCATGTGGATTTTCCATCCATGCACTCCCCAGGAGCATGTTGCATGAGCATGTGCAGTAGAGGCCTGTTGTTGATAATTTAAATGTCTATTTAAAAATCTGTGTCACACTGCACCTTAATATTTGATTTTCTCTCTGTGAGGCTGGCTTTGGTGTTAATGATTTTTTCATTTTCTCAACCACATTTTATGGATTGTTTAACTAGCACGGATGACAGGACGAGACTAAGGAGAAGGACAGAGGAAGGTGGCAGCATTACCCTTCCCCAGCCTTTGCCTCATGCTGTAATGTTCTCACATCAAGACCAGAGCTTGCAGGGCACCCTGAGAGAAATGTAGAGGTGCATGGTACCCAACTTGGTTTGGGGTGAGGCAGCCTGGGTGACTGACTGTGAGACCTTAGTGCGATTTCTTATTTATCCTCACTCAGCCTCCTTGAAGTTCATGGAGACCACACCTGTCCCTTCTCCTTGGAAAACTGGTGAAATTATTCACAGTTACAAAACTCACTATATTGAAGTTACATGTATTTACATATGATCACATACATATATTCATATATAGTCATATACATATATGTTTGTTATGCACACCCACCAAGGAAATGTGCTGGTTAGTTTTTTTTTTTTTTTTTTGTCATCTTGACACAAGCTAGGGTCATCTGGGAAGATAGAACTTCAATCCAGAAAATAACTTCATCACACTGGTTTGTAGGTAAGCCTGTGAGACATTTTCATGGTTAATGATCAGCATGGGAGGGCCCATCCCCCTGTGGGGCAGGGCCACCCCTGACCTGGTAGGTGGTCCTGTGTTATATAAGAAAGCAGGCTAAGCAAAAGATGGAGAGAGCAAAGCAGGAAGACAGTGTTCCTTAATGTTCTGTGCTTCAGTTTCAGCCTCCGGGCTCTAGCTCATCTCCTGAGCAGACATTTTCCATGGTAGGCTGTGGTAAGGACATGTAAGCCAAACTTATCCTTTCCTCCCCGACTCGTTTTAGCACAGCAACAGAAAGACTAGAACCAGAGATGAAGCAAACAAAACTTGAGTTCTTAGATTCAATTCTTCTCCACAGTCAACATTCAACTCTTAGGGCGCATTGACACACCATTGTCACCTGTCAATGATTTACCTATGGGTCCCTTCTTGGTGTTGCATATTTAAGAAATTTGGACCCAACAGTGACACATTTATCATTGTGGCATCATACACAATATTTTCTGCTATGAAGTCCTCTGTGTTCTGTCCATTCATCTGTCCTCCACAACCCCTGACAACCATTACTCTCACATAGGTTATGTGATCTTTTGTCATTGGCTTCTTTTCCTTATGCAAATGAATTCAGAGTTCCACCATGTCTTTAAATGGGCTTAAGAATTCTGATGTGATTCCCCTTTCCCCAAGCTTGATTTTAAATATACACTGTATTCAACAAACATCTCTGATAATACCTTTGTTGTATTTTCTTCATATACTTATCTCCCTCAGATGTTTTCATTTTTTTCTTCGTCCTTTTCACTAGAACAACAGTTTAGTGGGAATGGAGTTCCAGTCTGTTTGGGGTCCAGGTATTGTGCTTCTGCATTTCTGCATAGTAGGTGCTCAGCAAATGTTGTAAGAGTTGCAGGCAGTGAGACCTGAACATTAATTCCCTTTGGCTCTAGCCTTCTCTCCTCCTTGGTTTTAAAGGTGACAGACTCTTTCATTCACTTTGCTCCAGATTCCCAGATTTTGTTCAGAGGATGAGAAGCAGAAATTCATGTTAAGTCACTGAGTCTGGGAATTATTTCTTGTTCACCTTTGGCTTCTGAAGCTCTGTGGGTTGTCTTCTGATTTAATGGGCCCCAGGTGAAAGGCTGTTTGAAGCATCGGTGAGAACCTGTCACATGGCAAGAGAGAAGGCAGGCAGTAGAAAATGATTAAGGGAGACTAGCAGAAAAGTAGGTTCCAACATTCATTGAGCCACACATTGTATTCAAAGCTGTGTATAACATAAAATGTGAATTAGGGGACAAATCTGATATAAAATGAGTGAGCACACACAGCACACAGCACTACAGGGATGGAGGCAATTCTTTAGATATTCGACTCATTTACCAAACTGTAGTGTGATCAAAATATAGGCCAGTTCTGGGGAGAAATAATACAGCCACTGTTTGTGGCTCAGTGGTGCCCTTGGGGGCACAGAGAGACCTGCAATTTCATTATTGGTTTTGTAAGTAGCTTTCTTTAAGGCTAAGAGACTTTCTGGGAAGGCCAAACCAAGTGAAGCTGAGTTAATGTTCTCATTAAAATGTTAAAGAGACCTTATTCATGAACGACCGAGGCTGGACTTGCTGCATCCTTATAATAAGACTGAAATTGTAGAATGGTGGTCTTCATATAATTAGGAAACCATATGCCTAGAAAACTCAAAATGAAATTTAAGGAGAATCAGTTAAAACACCCTACCTTTACTCTAAATCCATGCTATTAGAAAACCTTGCTTGTTGCATGGTAACAAATGCAGGTCTCATGCTTTGCCCCTGCCATAGTAAATGTAGTTTCTGGGGAATGGTCTAAAATACCAGAGGAGGAGAAAAGTCTAGCCTAGGTTCATGGCTGGTATTCCCCAATCAAAAGACACTTATAAAAAGTAAGACAAACAAAATCTTAAAAATTTTTATATGATAGCGGAGACTTCATACAATAGTGACTTCAGACTGTTGTTAAACTGGTGGGTTTTGTTGTTACCTAAGAAGTGGGTTTGGGCAAAGGAGTATGATCTCCTGGTAATAAATGGAAGGTCTACTAAGCGCTTCGAGTCTTCTGGGTACCCAATATCCTTGGCTTCTTTGATTTGTATGTAGAAGGTTTATCTCTCGTGTGAGGGTCTTGCGATCTGCTTCAAGAAGTCAAAAAAGTCTTTCCCAAGTTCTTTCGGGCAAGAAGGACAGGAGAGATGACAGAGGCCTTCCTACCGCTGCTGTTTTTCAAATGCAGTGTCACTGTATTTGGGGTAATAGCCTTCAGCACTATTAGTTGTAAGTAAAACTGGTGACTTTTAAATATTTAATCCTACCCAGATCAGACTTCTGCTGAAATACGTATGCCCTCAATGGTTGACTCAGTAGGTTTCTGAACTGCTTTGATAGAGGTGTGATGCTTTCAGTCCAATGATGATATGGATGCTAGTGTTAAAAAGAACCTCTAGTAACTTCTGTGTACAACTGATGCTACGTAGTGAAACACATGCTTTTAATTACAAATCAATTTAGAGTAACATGTAACAAACTTCCAGGCTCGTGCTTCACTCTTAGTTAATTGACAAGTAGTATCTTGCAGCCACTGGGAAACTGCTCACCTGTCCCCTGGCATTCAGAGAGTAGCTTCCCACAGTTCTGTCTGGCATGGCTCAACAATCTAAATGCCCTTCTCTCACTAGCCAAAGTAGGAATCCAGTAGTTGATGTGGTCTGTGGAGCAAGTGCATTCTGGGGAATTTCTTAGTTGACTGGAAAATGCCTGTGTGTGGTGTTCTGGCCCTTACTCCCACCTTTGAAGAGATGTAGCTGTATGATGAGACCGTGAATGACAAGAGACTTGAACAGCATGACTTGGAAACAATCAGAAGCATTTGCTAATGCACCACAGGACACTGTATTATTTGATAACATTTGTCTGCATTTTAGATTTTTTTATTTTCAAATTTGTCTTTTGAATATTAGTGGTCACATCTGACTGCTTAGTGTTGCTGCCCATTCTAGTGCAATTGTATCCTAAATCCTGTGTTAGTTTATCATTAGGGGACAGTGCCAAAAACCTAAGGAAAATTTTCCAAGACCATCAGTGTAAATTATTATTTTCCTCAACTAGGCTATCTTAAAATTTATACTGACCAGTGTGTTGATTGCTTGGTTACTTACTCATTTCTCCATCCTATACAGACTGTGCCATGTACTGTGTCCAGCTGCTGGGACACAAAAGGCCAGCAAACTGGATTTTGTCTGAATTTTATTGATAGTTCACAGGTTGACTATGAAAGATTAAACTACTTAAGGAAATCCAAAATTGCTTTTCAGCAATTTAAAGACTATGTGTGAGATTGCCGTATCGTAGCCTAAGCTATAGTGTTCTTCTTCCTAAGTACATTTGATATGAAAAGTGTTACCAGGCATTTCTGGATTATATACACTCTTTATGTTTATTAAGCCGTACCTTGTGAGGTTTCCTAATGGGACAGTAAGGGAGACTTCTCCTGTCCTGTATTGTGCCTTTGTCAAGGACCACTTTGTAAGCTCCTGTTGATGCCATTGAGCTGCCTTGTGTGGGGGCGGGGCATGCTTCCCTCATCCCAGCAGGGTGTGGGGATCTGCACTAGGAAGACTGAGACTAAAGCCAGGATTGCTTTCATTGGTGCCCTTGGGCAAAACTAGGGAGCAAGTGAAACCCTTTGCTTAGTGTATGTCCCCTCCTTATGACTTTTAAGCACAATAGCTAAATATTCCAGGTTTGTCCTACATCTTTAAATGCCATGAAAATGCTACACTATTGAATTTTTTAAAGTCTCCCTGCCTGGACTGTTGACCTGACACAGGCTAGGAGGATTCCAGAAGTTCAAGTATTGTGTTGACATAATGGAGGAGTCCAGCATTTTCCCTGTCATTGCTAAGCCGTGTGTTTGGCTGGACTGGCTGCAAGCTAACAGCAGGAACTCACTTCTGTGAAAGGCAAGAGAACATATAATAGAACAAAAATGTGGGCATAGTAGGGGAAAAAGAGAAGGTGGAAAGGAGGCTCAGAGGATATCTGATGTTCCTTCTTTCTCCCCCTTCCCTGTCCTCAGAAAAGAAAGGGCGAGGAAGGTCAATTGAAGGGGGGAAGAGAGCCCGAGAAGGGGATAAGAGAGCAGCTGGAGGTGGTAAGGGAACCAGAGAAGCCAGAAGATTAAGTGAGGGGAAGAAGAGCTAAGAACTATTTAAATGCAGGAAAGAGATGGGCACAGAGAGGGGAAGTGCAGGCTTTGGTCATACTGAGAGCCCTCAATTGCTCCCAGTGGTGCATCTACCAAATAGCCAGTGTCCCTTGCAGAGGACATTTTCCTGACTTTTGTATTAACTTTAATGCGATTCCCTTTATGGTTCCCGTATAACTGGTTGAGGTTTCATTGACACTCTGTGTGATCAAATGGCAAGCATGGAGACATAGTTCTGTTATCCCTTGCTGGGTGCTGCAGACTTCTGAGTTGGCGCTTCCTGCATTTGATGTTTGCCATCCCCCTTGTCTACAGGCAGGAGAGTTAAAAGGGGGAAAAACACACCTTTGGGCTACCACGGTTATGGCTCATGCATACAGATATTCAAAGAAGCTGCAAGAAAAACAGAAAAACCACAGTCCAGTATTTTCTTGATGTAAGGAAGTTGACTCTTTCATTTCTGGTTTGGTTACATGCCCTGACACTGCCACACACTGTACCTTCTGGGAGATCTAATTTTTGCTATAGGTTTCATTGTAGCATGCCTTCCAGATAGCCAGGGCTGAGCAAGGCACTTTCCAAGTGGGCTTGCATACCTAAGTGCCTACATTACCCCTTAGAGCAACCATGTCTTTTTGTTTGTTTGTTTTTTGAGACAGGGTTTCTCAGTGTTGCAGCTATGGCTGGCTTGGAAATCACTCTGTAGACCAGGCTGACCTCGAACTCACAGAGATCTGCCTGCCTCTGCCTCCTGAGTGCTGGGATTAAAGGTATGTGCTACCACTGCCTGGCCAGCAAGCATGCTGTTTTATAATTTCTGTTTTCCCTCTTTTGACTCTTTGGATGACATTGGTTATAACTGAAGAGCTTTTTGATGTTGCTTTACAGTTAGTCTATGTGCCCTGGGAAAGGAAGGGGGTTTAGTCAGCAGCAAAGGTTTTGGAGGGTTTGGGAGGCCATTTGTCCTGAGACTCACACCCCTATGATGAAATCGTGGGCTTCAAATCTGGGGCGCTCCAAACTATGGTCCTAGGAACCACAGGCGTGATGCTTGGGGTACTTTAAACCTAGGCTTCAGTGTGCGTGGGAACCAGCTGAAGGCCTCGTGAAACTGCTAATTCCAGTGCTGTATGCCTCCCAATGGACCCTCAGTCTAGGCTGATGTTTGAGTATAGACCATGCTCGGAAAAAGCGGTCTCTGAAGTCCTTCCTAGGAAATTGAGTTTTCGTCTATGAAAATATCTAGATATATTTTACAGTCTGCAGGACAATAGACTTTCTTAGAGAGAAACAAACAGCTAGCTCATTTCCAGTTGGAAATGTATAGGAAAAATAACGCATCTGCCTTCCCTGCTTTAGGCACTAGTGTGACTCTGACCGTAACAACTGACTCAATGTAGCAAACTTTAACAATGAGGGCTACTTAAAGCAGAAATATTCTATGAAAGATTGACAGCTCAAAGGCTGTGTTTATGGCGAGCAGTTATTGATTGTTCCCTGGTTAGCATGGTGCAGAGCCCTTCTGCAAGGGCATTCAATTGGAATGGACTGGGCACAGAAAGGCAATGTTGAACTCAAGCTCCTCCAAGTGAAACCCTGCATCTGCTTACATATGTTCAGTCGGCTCGGAGATTGATGTTTGGAGTTTCTTCTAACAAGACGGCCTTTGTTTTATAGGCCCTCGGCAACAGGCATGGTCATGTATTGAAAATACGTGGAGGAGAGAGAGCTCACCCTTCGAAGGTAAGGGAGTGGTGTGTGGGGGGCACACAAATGACAAGCAGGACTAATGTTGGGGTCCCACTGTGTGGGAACGGACATTACTTCATCATATGGCTTGATGTCATTCTCTTGGTCGTGTGCTGCACAGTGACCTGTGTCTCAGGGGTCTGTGTGTGAGGCCTCGTGAACTAACTTGCTCATGGGGAGCATCTGCAGGGCCTGTGGAAACCAACAGTGTTGAAACACAGTTGTAGGAGGTCAGGTACCCATTTCTACAGAGCAAAGCAGAATTATGGCTGTTCCTCCTTTTTATCAGAAATCTCTCTCTTCAACATTAATGTAAATATGTAAACACGGAAGACAAGTCTTCTCTTTCTCTTCTCATCTGAAGTTGTCCTAACTCTCCCCTTCTTTTCTTAAAATTCATGCCTCACAACTTTGATTTGCCCAAAGAGGTCACTAAGATCAGTTTTCCATTAACTTTGGCTGCTTCCTTTTCTTTTAACCATTTTTTTTCCAGAGGATTAGAGGCTCCCACTGGAGAGAAACCATCTCTTTCCACATGACTTTTGTAAATCCTACATAGCTGTAGTGGTCTGGTTGACTGACCCAAGATACCAGCAGAAATGACCCCCACCAGTTCTATTGACCATGGCAGTTTTGTTACTGGGTTTATTCCTGGTGACTTAATCTCTGTCATTGTTTCACAGTTCTAGAAGCTATGTGTCCACACTCAAGGTGTGGTCAGGGTTTCTGGTGTTGTGAGGAAGAGTAGGTTCCAGTTAGAAGTTCTGTTGTCTCGGGCATTCTTGGCTTATAGATGGCACCTTTCCCCTAGTTTTCACCCCACCGTCCTTCTCAGCCTGTCTGTCCCTGTGTCATAGGGCACTGGGGTGATTCCAATGATCTAATCTTAACTCCATCATCTTTATGGGCCGTTTCTAAAGCACGTTACATTCACCTGTGTAGGAAGCTAGGACCTCTGCATCTTGTAGAGGGACATAATTCAATTGCAGTACTGTCCAAAGGGTTCTTCTCTCGGCATCCCCTAGCAAGTCTGATACCCTGCTTGCTGTTTAATATTCACTGGATGAGTGAAAGACCACACCGACTGTGGCCAAACTGAATTAGGAAAAACAAAGTGCACTTACTAGAGGTATGCAGGCTTCGCTCTTAGCTACAGTGAATGCCTGTTCGATATAGTCCAAGTTAAACGACACTGTAAATATGTAAGGTGCCTCCTTTACAAGTTATATAGAAAGTGGGTTTAAAAATACATATAGAGCTCCTGGTGTGAATGGTCGTTGCTTCTCTGCTGGCATCCAGGCTGAGCCAGCAATTTGCATACTGCCTCCATCAGAACCTCAAGATATCTTTGCAGCCAATTCAGTGCCATTTAAACCATAGCCGGGCTGTTCTTCCTTCCCAGCTGCGCCGCTTTGTACTTATTAAGTTTAATGTTCTGTTTCCTAGCCTTAATTCATAAGTGCTACCCTGACATGGATCTGCCCTCACAGCATCTTCTCTGGTTTCCCTACTTCTCCCGCTCAAATGATTAGCAGTTACCTTCTTAGCATCTGGATGTGGCTATTGCTAAGACATTAAGACACTGATCCTCAGGTAGAACTTAATGGCTCAGTTTGTTCTTAGAAATGCTTATTTGTGAAATGTTTACTTCCTCTTAACTCAGTGCTTTCTGTCCACGTCTGCTGTTGTAGAAAAAAATTAGCAGAAAGAACTAAGAAGCCTCCCGCCAAGAAGCATAAAGGGCTGGAGGCAGAATTTTCTGCCTGGAATGAGGGGACAGGTTAGGAGAGCCACGAGTTCTTTTATGCCCAAGATGAGTGCTGTATGGAGCTGTTTCAAGGTGGTGGGTCAAGGTCTAGATAGGGAGGGTCAAAGCTACATGCTGACATTCCCAGCCCACAGGAGTTTCCGTGTTCCTCAGAATGAGGCTGAGTCTGCCCCATGGCCAAGTGGGTAACATTGGTTCCAACAGCACTGGAATTATAAGTGGTGGCAGGTAGTGCAATGTGAAATGTAAATTAAAATTCATGTTAGCCATTTTCCCACCGATGTTTGTCCTTAGAAAATTGTAAACCATATAGCAGTTATTTACAACATGTATGATGTGTGCAGGCATAATCCCACCAAATGACATGGAGGAATGTATACCTTTATCTTGATGTCTCTACCCCTGTTTTTTTGTTTCATTCAAGACTTTGCTGCCATTGACTTCAGGGCTCCTGTAGGTATTCCATGTGTACTTTCTTGTTTGGTTTGTTGAGGAAGCCCTATAGGGCTTCTTTAAAATGAAAACAGTTAAACTCACTTTAGTCACACAATGATCACATCGGGGTGATGGTGGGATTGCCCTCTGTGGCTGCAGGAAGAGCCCAGTGAGCAGTTATATGCTGGTTATTAAAGCCTGCCAAACTGGGTGGCAAATGACTGCACTGTGCCCTACTATAGCGGTAATACTCTAATAATTCTCATTTTAATAACTAAGTCATCTTGTGCGGACCTTCTACTCCATTATAGAAATAACACAGAAACAAAACCCAGGCCCCTCTAGCATTTTAGCCTTGGCTGTCTTTGTTGCCTAATCTTTTCTTTGCTACCATTCTGCATTCTTCAGTTTCATTGAGATAATATTTGAGAACTTGGACATAGGATTTTCATAGGATGCTAATATTTGTTGTTAGCTCTGATTTTGAAACCTGAGAAGTTATTTCTATATCCACTTAGTCAATAATTAACATTTTAGAGTTTTACATTTTTAAAAAAATGTTCAAAGTTATTTATAGTATTTAAAAAGTATCCTAATTTAAACAAATATTTTGTTTTTGGGATAGGGTCTCACTATGCAGCCCTGCTTGCACTTGCTGTGTAGGACAGGCTAACCTCAAACTCAGATCTATGCACTTAGGCTTCGCCACGTCTGGCATTAAAGATATGTGCCACTATGCCTGGCACAATCATGCTTTTATCAAGCTCCTCAGGACATATTTTTTGCACACAAGTTAGAATGGGAACCTAAGTGTTGGATTTCTCTAGGCTCATCTTTCTGCCATGGTACTCTCTTTGGTTCATCTAAAATCTTGGTGCTCAGTCATCCTAATGGGAAAGTTTAAGGTAGTGAGGAAGAGGGCTTCTGGAAGGGAACTCTGAAGTTTGGCGTTGTCCTCCATCTCTTGCTGTTTCTCCTGCCTAGGTAGCACTGGGCTTTGCCCGATTCCTGTAATTCATGTTTTAACCCCACTCCCACTGCTTCTCTCCCACCTCCTCCTCCTCTCCCTCGGCTTCTCTCCTCCTCCTCTTCTTCTTGATTCTTCTCTGGGTTTTTCTCACTTTCCATTTCGTGTGCTTATTAGTTCATTCATTCAATTATGCATTGCCTTTCTGTCATGTACCAAAAATTGCTCTGGGAGAAAATGCTAAATATATTATCACTCAGGCGATGATGGACAGTCATGCAAAAGCTACTGGTGTAATTCAGCCATATATTTTACATGTCTTCCAAACAGGAAGTAGGACAGTAAAATTGGCTTGAGGGGAGCTAGGGAATGTTTTTTATGGAGAAGATCGTAAAGGAGTGGAGATCGGGAGAATAGAAAAGATGCTGCCGTGTGGATGAGTGTCCTGGAATAGAAAAACATCCCAGAGGAGAGGATGAGCTGCAGGGAGCTTGGTGTGCTGTGCACTGTGTGTTGATAGGATACCCCTGGAGCATACGGTGGGAAGAGGGAGTGAAATGGGTGAGGCTTTCTATAGGAAGGCGGAAGTCAGGTCTCGCTGGTTCTTTTACACACAGCTAAGCCTGCTTTCCTGCCTCATACACACAGCACTTGTCGTTCTTGCATCCTGCACATCGCAAGGAGACTGACAGTTCATAAGGGCCTGTATCCTCTTGCTTTATGACTCCCAACTCACTGCTTCCAAAGGACAGCCAGGCCTCCTCTCTCTGTTCCGCACTCCAATAAGTCGTGTACTCAGCGAGACTTGTCCATGTTGTGCCTCCCACAGCATCTCCTGCTTTTGTCTCTCTGCTTCCATTTTAAAAACCCTCCCTTCCTTCAAGACTGCCTGTCATTTGTATTTTTTATGGAAACTTTACTCCTGACTGATTTTGATTTTTACCCCTCCTGAACTCGAGGATAACTTTCAATGACTCCTCAATCACTGATATATATATATATATATACATATATATATATGTGTGTGTGTGTGTGTGTGTGTGTGTGTGTGTGTATGTATGTATGTATGTATGTATGTATATCTTCTTTGTTTTCTTTCCTGGCACCCACTCTGTAGACCAGGCTGGCCTTGAACTCACGAAGATCTGCCTGCCTCTGCCTCCCAAGTGCTGGGATTAAAGGTGTGTACCTCCACAGCCCGGCTACTGATTTTTGTTTTTAACCCCTTCTGAACTCCAGGATAACTTTCAGTCACTTCTCAATCAAAATGTTCATATGGTGCGTCTTTGAGTCCCAAGCTCTTTTTACAGATGCTCAGTAAGATACCCACACATCGAAGGGCAGGGCGTGATGTCTTTCCCGTAGCCTGTCTGTGTTGAAAGAGCAGCTTCTTATGTGGAACAGACACTGCACTGATGCTTGTCCAGAGACTGAAGCGAAACAGAGTTCCTATAATTTGGGAGGCTCTCACTGTGATTGATAAGTTGTCATGGGAACACGCAGTGGCTAATGTGCTATCCAGATGCAAGTCTCACATGGAAGAATAACTCTCATTGGAGGTAGAGGGATTGCATGGAAAAAAGGCACACATAGTGCAGAAAAGATTTCAGGTCTAAGTGGAAATCAGATGAACCACCCTGAGGTTTGACATGGGAAGATGACACTCAGCCATTAAGCCACATGTAATTGTCTCGGACACTGAGTAACAAATGGCCCACCAGGTAAAAGCAACCATATTGCATTAAAATTATTATATGAAATGACCTCTGGAAAACTTGATTCAATTTAAGTCTTCTCAGTTACAGATCTGGAGACAATCACAAATTAAAAAATGTATTTATGGAACTGTGTTGCCACTGAGCTCAAAAGACCATAATTCTATTACTTGAGATTTTTGAAAAGGGTAAACATGAGTAACTGCAAAGAGATATTGATTGAAGAAGTAATATGAACAGGAATAATGGAATTAAAGTAATTGAGGCAATATTGGGCCTAATGGACCTTGTTCCCTTAGTGCTTTTCTTCTGCTTTTGCATTGAGCTGGCTCTGAAGTCGATTGGACCATGTGCATCGAAGAAAGACACAATGGAAGAGTGAACATTGCTGTCTATAAAAAAATCAATCTGTTGTTCTTAAGGAAGAGCATCAATCAGCCCGTGAATGAATTAATTGGGTGTTTTTTTGCATTAGTTTATAACATAATGAAACAAATGATGAGACAAGACTATATGCCTTAAACAGTCGACATTTCCTGAGTTGATGGAAGGCTAGCAGGGATGTAGTTTAAAAATGAGTGGGTGCAAGTCCCTGTGTTAATATGAATTCCCTGTGTTCCGTTGACTTGGCAGCCTGTTCTGCAGTACTGTAAAGGCAGATTACTCCATTTCATTGATTGTTGCTCTGAGATGAGTTCTCTCACATTTTGCCTACCATGAGGCCAGGCGAGCTTCCATGACCTTGTATCTTTGGGTCATTCAGTGTCTTAAGTAGCTTTTTAGGAATCCTGACTGTGGTAACTATGGTGCACTGAAAGATTTTACATTGAGATACCACTTTAATGACAAACCCCCCTATTTAGGGAACACAGGTGCTTTCTCCTTGTCTCCCAGGCTCTATTGTGTTCAGAGCGCTTTCACTATGGCAGTTTGTTAAGATTTCGGCCCCTCCCTAAGTTTAACCTCCACCAGTTCCTACCTCTGTAGGGGTAACATTTCACCGCATCATGGCAGTTTGGATATGTCTGTTCTATTTAAAATCCTTCTACGTACATATATGCATGCATGCATACTTACATGCGTGTAATTAAAGCCAGTTCTCCTTCAGGCAATGGTAGGCTTTTGTTTGTTTTATCAACACTGTTAGAAAGAAAGTCATTTTAGTGGGATGAGTAGTGCTGGGGCCTGGAGAGTTGCAGGTGCACAATACAGAAGGTTTTTTTTCCCCTGCAATACTTTCAGTAACCATGGTATTTTCAATCTCCATAAGTGTATATACTTTGAGATCTGAACATCACTCAAGTATGAAGCTTTCTCCTCCTTTCATGAGATTGTAGGAAACTGAAGTATTTACAAAATATCCCAACATCTTAATGATCCACCTTGGTGAGAAATGGGGAGTCTTAAGACACTCAAAGCAGAAGGGTTTTGTACAGACGGGTTTTACTTTCGTATGTGAAGAGCCCCAATGTATGTACTCCTCAGTCAATTAATCATACTCTGTTCTACATAGTGCAGCCTCTGCAAAGAAATGTCTGGAAGCCCAGCTTTTCAAAACTGAGTTGAGACCCTTCTTTCCTCCTTTGCATTGGCTCTTACCATCCCATTGTCTTGTCTGAGGGTGTTTTCCCTGAATGTCCTCTTTTAGGCCAGTTATCAATGCAAAGAACTCTTTCCCTTTGAGGATATATTCTTACTTCCCACAACGAGATGTATTATTGCATAAGAACATGCAGTTACCAAATTGTGTTTCACCTAAGTGCCCCAATCTGTTACTCCTAAACATTGAGTCTTGTCTTAATGTTGAAAACAAATTGAGTAATCTCAATGTCAAAGGATTCTCAATGCCGAAGACTAAAAAGTGACTGACAGGTTTAAGGTTAAAGATAAATATGGATGAGATCCAGGGTTATGGCAAATGAAACAACAATTAATCTATGGATAGCTAACTTCATCTTTTAATAAAAGCCAAATGAGAAGTTGAAAGAGGCCTGTAGCTTGCATTTTATGATATTACTTATTGCGTTCCCACTGCCACTGTAGTTTCTTCTGAGGTAAGTCAACAGAGCACTGACTGTATGAGCAAGTGTAGTCTGTTTCTTATGCCTTCTTTTGGACTCGTTTCCTCCTGCTGGTTTGTTTTGTCCTCTTCTGATATGCTAACTTTTGTTTTTTAGTACTTTTATTATTTACTCCTTAGAAGCTTTTTTGTTTTCTCATGATAGAAAGGGAGTAGGTTCAGATGTGAGGGGAGATGGAGAAAACTGGAAGGTGAAACCACAATCAAGATATATTATGTGGGAAAGATAGTTTCAATAATAGGAAAAAATTAAAAATGACTCCCCCCAAAAAAGATGAATGCACATGTCATCATTGACCCTTCTAAAACACTGAAATGACTCTGGAGGCATTCTTCTTAAAGGAACATGTCTATGGAAACAAATGAGTGAACAGCCGCCACTGTTGGAATGGAGATGGATGGGATGAAGACTTAGGGCTGAGAAAATGAACTTTTACTCTGGCAGAGGAGAACAGTTTCAGAGTGAAAGCTTCGGCAAAAGCTCAGACCTGAGAGTCAAGAATCCTCCCGAGCCACAGACTTCCTGTTCAGTTTCTGGTTCTCCTCCCTTATATATCAGCAGATGACCAGGGATCATTTGACTTTAAGGAAAATGTCTGTTCTGCTAGGCAAAAGCTAAAACATGCTTCAGAACAACAGAACTTTGTAGGAAATAGTCATCTAAAATAAACACAAAACAAAACAAACAAAAAAACCCAAAACAAAAGGACAAACCCTCCAGAGAGATAAACAAGAGTTCACTGCTATTTATAAAGTAAAACATAATGCTAGGAGAATTTCCTAGAAAGTGAGTTAAATATAGAAGACAATCCAGTAAGTAAGTAAGTAAATAAGTAAGTAAGTAAGTAAATAAATAGACCATAGGATCTGTGCATGAGGTCCAGTATCCAAAAATAGCACTATCAGAGGGAGAGAATGTGGGGGCAAAACACTGAAAACTGCTAAGGGAAATCAAAATTTCTTACAACCTACAGCTAAAGATAGTAATTTTGGGGTCAAAAGACAAAATAACAAAATTGTGGAACTTTATAAATCTAGATTGTGTTCCAATAAATGACAGATCTGTTAATAAGCAAGACCTGGTGTCTCAGAAATGGCATGAGGTGAAATCTAGATGAAACAAATCCCCAAGGTGGAGACAGAGGACATCTGAAGGCACTGCTCAGCAGTGGGTGTTGGGGCAATTGATCTAAATTGTAAAGGGTAGAGAGATAAAGAAAGCGCCTTGTGTGCAGGCACTGAGAAAGGAGGTCTAAAGAGCTGGCATGGATTTGGCGGAAACATAGTAAACTCATGGGAAATTACTCAGCACAAGGATTAGCTCTGTGGAAGACCCAACATCCGACAGGAAAGAATATGAAATCGTGGGATACTGTGTGGCTTGACACCAGTGGTCTCTCTAGCGTCCTGTGACTTAAATGTGGGTATATAATGAAGTATGGTGCGATCCACAAGACTTCCAAATTCATATTCATATTGCACTTAAACATTCATTTTGTATTCATGTACATCTATGCACATGTGTACATGCAGAAGTCAGAAGACAGCTTGGAGGAGTCTGTGATGAGTTGTTTGCTGTCCCACCAGCTAGCTCCCAGATTATGTCATGGAGACTTTTTAGTAATTGTGAAAGCTTGGCCTATAGCTGAGGCTGATCTAGGTCTTGTAACATAAATCAGCCCATTTATATTGACCCACGTTCTCTCCTGTGTGTGGCCTCTACTTGCACCTCCTGTTTCCTCTCCTGGTGTCTCCTGCATGCCTAGATTCCTCTTCCTCTTCCTTGCTCTCCCCAGGCATTCCTGCCTACACCTCCTGCCTAGCTATTGGTCATTCAGCATTTTATTACACCAATCACAGCAGTCCACCTCCACACAGTGTGCAGATATCCCACAACAGGAGTCAGGTCTTTCCTTCCATTGTGAGGGTCTTGGGGATCAAACTCAGATCATCAAATGTGCTGATAGTCACCTTTACGCCCTGGCTTGTATCATCAGCCCTCTTTTCAGAATTTTAGCCTAAGTGGGTTGATGAATATATATTTTCAAAGATTGTTTAACATGCCTCAACCTGGAAAACACAGTTTTTTGATCAAGACTTTAGTGATTCTGTCTCTGATGTTTATTTATTAGTCACTGTTGTGATTGGCTTGAAATTATTCTTTGAGAGTCCATGTATTGAAGGTTATGGCCTAAACCCCTGGCTTTATTGTGTTCAGAGTGACAGAGCCTTTAAGACATGGGCAATATTTAGTAGGCAGTAATTGGAGACTTAATTTAAAGGATATTGGGACCCTGAACATTAATCTTCTCTTTCTGCCTTCTGGCCACTATGAGGTAAACAGCCCCTCTCTGCTATCTGTAGTGTACCATGATGTACCAGCTCCAAGGCACCAGGGCCAACTGTTCACTGACTGAAACCTCTAGAAGGATCAAGTACATTCTTTTTAAGTCAGCTATGGTGGATATTTTGTTACAGTATCATAAACCCTACCAACAGTATAGTGAAGCACTATACAAGCAGTAATTTAGAAAAAATAAACTCATATCACTGCTCTGTTCCAAATCATAATTAAGAATGTGATAGGTTTGCTGTTTTCTTTGCTAACCAAAACGATACTCTGATAATTTGATGAAGTCCAAAGCCAGTTGAATTTCCCTAGGAGCAATTATGAGTTAAAAGAGTAAATTATACTTGGTGGAATAAAGTATTTGAGACCCAGGATTTTGACAAATAAGATAACATTAAATCTAGAGATAGCAAACTTCATCTTTTAATAAAAACCAGATGAGAAGTTGAAATTAAGGAGAACTGTATCTTGCATTTGTGACTCACTTACTGCATTCCTGCTGACTCTGAGTGTCCTCTGAGGGGATGTAGTGGGAACACAGGCAGTCACCCTGGAAGCATATTAGCTGTGAAAGAAGAAAGGCCTTGGGCCTGCACAGGGGGACGCTGTGTGGAAGGGCCTGTGAGCATTGCCTTGTGGAAAGGCCTGTGAGCATTGCCTTGTGGAAGGGCCTGTGAGCATTGCCGTCTGGTGCCCTCCATAGTCAGCGCAGAGATCGGAAACAATGGGGCTTTAATTTGGTGCTCAGCTAATGGCGACTGATTGGGTCTCATTTTTCAGGCTTCTAATGTGTCCTTAGAATCCTCACAGGGGTGTTGTGCTTTTAGCCTGAGGTCTCTGTGCTTCATTTTTCCCCTTTGTTCTTCAAACGCATGCCTTACCTCACCCTGATTCATCTTCTGTGAAGCTCAGAACAACCCATGCTGAGCACTGAATTCTTCGGAGGAATCTCTGACATGTCTTGATGATGTTAAACCACTCAGAATTCTGGGAAATAGCCCCAGCTTGCATTAGCAGAAGATTAAGTCAGGTGAACTTTAAAGTCTTAATTTTAAAAAAATTTACATTTTTACCAGTGATGACTGAACAACATTGATATTCTTCCTGCCTGTATTACTGATTACAATTGCAAATGCTTGCAAAAAGTTCTAGAATGGCTGCTTGCTGTTCCATATGGAATAGGGCATTATTTTACCTATTTAATGGCTATTAAATATTGAAAACACTTTACCAAAAATATCTCCATAACTATAGTGAAATGTGCATACATCATAATGAGAAGTATATTCTGATATATGTGCTTAACACTGAAGCCTGGGGTTCTATTCTAAGAGAATTTGCCAAGAAGTTTAAGACTTGGAGAGGTTTCTTATTTGAGGAATCATTATGAGAAGAGGTGAGAAGAGGTAAGAAGAGAGATGCTTTCAGATGAGGTCAGGATAGTGATTTTTCAGCTAGTTACTATCATTTTGTGTCAGGATTTGCTGTTTGTGAACCCAAAATGATCTGAACCAGGAAAGGAGGAAAACCCCAGCACGCTACTTATTTGAAGGTGGGATCCAGGACAGTCATCAACCCTCGAACTTTCTGATTGACAAATGCAGGCGCATGATCTGTAATCTCACAGGTGATGTGTTCTGGATGAAGACTCAAAGGAGAGTATGAACATCTTGCAACGGAACGGGCTGGGGTTCCCCATTATGTGACAAGTAGAATGGGTATAACAGGCAGGCAAGGGCTGTCTGGGGGGTGAGCGTTGTTGGAAAGGGGAGGATAAACTAGCATATCAGGCGGAAATTTAATGTAAAGAGAAACATTTGGAGTATTTGGGGCTTAATGGCATGATCAAAATGACATTTAAAGGTAACACTGGACTGTAAGCAGAGAAAACTAGTGGAGGAGACAGCTGATTCAGGAGAAGATAGGCTGTAGGGAGGGAGAAGGAGACAGATTTGACTTGGTGACAGGAGTGATGTTACAGCTGATAAAAACAAAATCGAAAGAAGTTAAGGCTGCATTGCTGTCTTGGTGAAAACCCTGTCTACAAGCCTAACATTGACTAACTCAATTTAAAGTAGAAAGACAATGAAGCATGCCCAAAGGACCACCCAACAATACCCAAACACCTTCTGGAATAGACCACTTTTCTTTCCAGTTGTGACAACAAAACAGTCTGCAAAAGACAGGAATTGACTATATCAGTTCGCTTCATCTTCTTTGCCTGTTCCCAGAAGATCTCTCTGACCTCAACAAAGAGTGTGATAAAGCCCAAAGTCAGGGAAGGAAGGGTCTGGGAAGCACCTGTGTACACAGGTGCTCAAATGCAGGTGTGTAGCTAGGCATTCCCTGATGGCCTGCTGGAGAGAGGCAGAGCTGCCTACCATTGTGAGCTGCTTCACTGAGAGTCCAAGAGTGAAAGACAGAGGGAATGGTTGGCATAGCATTACACCATGACCTTGCTTGCCTAAGCTATAAATGGACATTTGCTTCACTAGAGTAGGCATTCTGATTTGTAATTGTAGGCTCTAAATGGAGGGGCAGTGTCATTTTTTAAGTGTAGCATCCATAGAAAATTCACAGTGTAAACACAAAAGGATAAAGCCCCAAATTGACATGTGTTCAAATACCAGAAACATTTCTAAAGCCTGTCTTTTACAAATGAAATTCTTATTCTAGAAGATCTACTTCTTTTTAAAAATTATTTGTAGGTCTGTGTGTACATATGCTTGTGCTTGTGCGTGTGTGTATGTGCGTGCGTATGTCTGGTTCTGAGTCTGAGTCTGAATATGAGTATGTGCACATGGAAGCCAGAGGTTCAGGTCCCCTGGAGCTGGAGTTACATAAGGTTGTGAGATGTCCAGTGTGAATGTTGGGAACCAGACTCCACTCCTCTGGAAGAGCAGAAAGTGCACTTAACTGTTGAGCCGTTTCTGAGGACCACAGCATTATTTTTTAAAAAGATTTTAAAAGGTATTTTATGTCTCCATGTGGGCATCTGCTTGCAAAGGCCAGAAGGGGGTGTTGAGCCCCTGAAGCTAGAATTACAGGTCTTGATTCTCCTCCCAATATGGGTGTTGAGAACTGTACCCAGGGTCTTCTGGAAGAGCATCAAGCATTCCCAGTCACTGATTCTAGAACTACTGAATTTCTTTAAATGATTATCAGGCAGTAAACTTTCAATCCAAAGTGAAAGAATTACCAAGAAAGCATTAATTTTTGCATTGCAATTAAAATCACTCAGCCCTGATCCCCATATCAGAGTAGATTATAATCCGGCTGTTAAAAATATTCAAACAAAAGGCCCTGGACAGGGCTCTACCAGTAAGTGACTTTCAGTGATGGAGTTCATTCCCAGAACCGGTAGAAAATACAAAACAGTGGTAGGGGGTATGTGCTTGTAACCCCAGCTCTGGAGAGGTAGAGACAGACAGATCCTGGAGGCTTGCTGGCCAGCCAGCTAGCCTCATTGGTAATCTCCCAGGTCCAAGAAAGAGGTCCTGTTTAAAAAAACAAGGTGAATGTCTCTGAAGGTCAATTTTCTCATACAACAACAACATAACAAAAACTGGGAGGAGCTTTGTATTTTATATTAGTCACTATTCCGTGTTGTAAATGAATCTATTAATTGTCCTCCAGTCCATCTATCTAATCTGTCAACTGCCCAGTTAGTGTATATAAATTAGGCGTATGTGTGTGTATATTCCTATACATGGAAGATTGAATTTGAGGGAGCTAGTAAGTTCAAACCTCATGGCCGAAACCATAGTCAGGAAGCTCTGGCAGAAGTTGGTGTTGCATGGAGTCTTAACTCTGTAGAGGATGCAGGCATGTTGGGGGCCAGTCCTGGCTTTCCATGTTCCATTCCTGGGGCACAATTTCTTCATCTCTGAGAGATACAGGTTTTTCTTTTAATACCTTCAGTTACTTTCACAAAGGTCATTCACATAGCCAGAGTTGGTTCCTTAACCTGACTTTAACAGATTGCAGATGTTAATAACATGAACAAAACACTTAGGGCCTAGAGAGATGGCTCAGTGGTTAAGAGCACTGGCTACTTTTGCAGAGGACCAACATTCTATTCCCAGTACCCACTTGGAGGCCAGTAACCATCTGTGACTCCAGTTCCAGAGTATCAGAAACTTTTCTAGCTCCTGTCTCCACTATATGCACAGAAATACATGTAGGCAAAATACCCACACACATTAAAAATAAATAGACAGCAATATCAAACCTGTTGTCAGCACCCCAAACTCGTACAGCCTAGCTAAAGCACAACATTAATCACCACACAGCTCTTACTTTACTGGCACTTAAAGAGCAGAGCTAGTTGCATTTCACTTGCATCGGTGTAGACACCTTGATAGCAGAGTCCTGATTCTTTCATTGTTTCAGTAGTGACAGTTTTATGGGTGTTTTAATTTTTCTATCATAACTAAATTAATATTTTTGAAAATCTGGACAATATTAGCATCTTTTCTCTGTTGTGTTATGCCAGTGTCTTCATCTACTTCATGTTATGAATTGATACTAGCATGAGTTATGTGAAAATTGGGTTTTTATTTGTTTTGTGGTAGGGTCTTGTGTTGCCCAGACTGCCTTTGAATTCACTACATAACCAAGAAGGACCTGGCAGTTTTGATCCTTCTGGGATACAGTGTACATAGTGCTAGAACTGAACCCCAAGATTTGTGTGTGGTACGCAGGCGCTTTGCCAACTGGGCTATAATACATTCCCAGCCTGGGCGAAGTGAATTTTGACAGGACTAGGTTATTGACTTCTGGAGTTCTGCAGTGAGACTATTCAGCTGACTTTGTGACAGTCACATGGGATATGGGGAGTTAATATTTCCTGGGAAGAATTTTAATGTTAGAATTTACTGTCTTTTGCACATATAAATTTGAAGCCTTAATGTTATGCTCTTCTGGTTATTTGCATTTAATATGCATGCAAATTCACAATGTATACTGTATGCTGAGAACATAATTTATAAATCGGTACTTTCCCTGGTTGTTAGCAATTTTGGCCGCTTTAAAAATTAATGCTTTGAAGAAATATATGTTTGCAAATTTATTTGTAGTATCTTTAGTTTCCTAAGGAAAAAAATATATTGTATGTTCTCTACAAGGGAGGCAGTCCTCTGGTATAATGTCCTGTGTTTAAAAAAGTTATGCACAAAGGGAAATGTTAAAATGCTTTTATTTATCTTTCCTGTAAATGGGTTTGGATTAGATGTTACAGAGGTTTGCTTCCACTAGCAACACTGAAAAATATGTGTTTGTGAAGCATGATTGCAATGTACAGCATCCTGCTACAATTGGGAGTGAGTCACTTCAGGGCTGAACACGTTTTGAGTAAGAGAGGACATATTATACTTGTAGGTGGGAGAAGATCTGTTCACAACATCATGGAGAGCAAGAGCATCCCAGAGAGGGCTCTGGGGCCTCTCATGCTACCTTTTAGCCTTGTTGTCTTGGCAACTAAAACACAGCCATCCTTCCTTTCCCCAGGCAGAGAGCTCCAGTCATCCTTGATTCTGCAGTGACCTTTTCTCCTCCCCCTTCCAATCTGTTTTGAGGATCTGCCAAGCATCTTCAAGGCAACTTAGATTTTCTCTTCCCTGGCCATTGTCAACCAGTCACCAGGTTCCTTTCTTTCCCTTTTGGACCGTTAGAGCTTCACCACTGGATCCTGGCTGCTTAGTGGGTTGCCTCTTCCGTCAGTTCCCAATAAGACCTCCCAAACCTTCCGGTCCAGGGGAGAAGTCAGGCCATTTCAGATTGGACCCTGGGGACACATTGTCTGCAAGGCGCAGGCACTCACCCTCACCTGCAGCAGTCTGCTATGGCACCCTGTGAAGGACTAAGTCTTAAGCATTCCCTCCGACACATCTTTCACTACCTAGTCACCTTCCATTTCTGTATCTGCCCCCAGGACTTCCCTGCTTCTGTGTCTCTAACTTACCTCATCCTTCTCTCAAAATCACTGCTCTTTAAGTGCTAATGAACAAAGACTCTCAGCTGGCAAGTTCTGTTGATGGCAGTGTCACCAGCACTATAGGATCCTTAACTTCGTGGGAATCTAGTACCAGTGGTTGCACGGAATGAGCTAAATCCAGATGCCCCATGGCAGTGACTCCAAATGCAGATGAGGGCTAATGGTACAGCCTGATAAAGGGCAGGAGTCCTGACTTCTTAGCTGTCTTCATCATGAGAGTGAGTGCAGAGGAGAAAACATGAGCCATGGGAGCAAGGTGTCTTGATTTTCTTGTTTGCGTGTGGACCAGGGTCATGGTCGAGACTCTACACCTAGATATTCTGTAGGCCTTGACCCAGAGGATGTGTGACAGTGTAGGCACATCAGAGTCTAGGATCCTGCTGATATGGGAAAATAGCAAGAGGGAGAGCTTGCTACCGTGAATAATACAGAATCCTGCTTCTGAAATATAGGGCAGTATGTAATGAGGTTGATGTTGAATACTTAGTGAAAATAACCCAAATTTGTGATGATTGGCATTTAGACAAAATATTCTGAATGGTTTCACCTCTTGCCCCTTCCCTTGGCATTTCTGTTTCCTCTCTCTGTCTCTCCTCTTTTTTGTTCCCTTTCCTCCTTCACCTCACCCCTTCTCCTTTAAAAATAAGCCTCAGTAGTAGCTAATGAATGTAAGGCTATTGTGACTCGCTCAGAGATGCATTCTTCCTTCCTGATAATATGGTAGACAACTCCAACCTCTGAATACCCCCCCCATTATTATAGAAAATTTAGGAATGTGGAAGTCACACCATGAGTATAAGAAACTTCAGCCTTCTTTACTTTTGGACATGTTCTGACTGCTCCCATGGCTTAGTATTACCAGTGACGTTCGATCAAGGGGACCATGTTGGGTTCCTCAAGAGAATGCCAGAAGAAAGCAATGTTCTGCAGATCTGTCTGGATGCTGAGGGATCAATGGGTCCTGAAACTTCCTTTTCTCTAATCAGCACCTCTTAACACCCCAACCAACAATAGACACCCCTGAACAACACAAGAAATGGGGTGGGCACACTGTAGTCCTAGGAAATGAAATGCCCAGCCTGGTGTAGTAGGAGACCTTTTTATGCCTGTCTATCTATCTATCCATCCATCCATCCATCCATCCATCCATCCATCCATCCATCCATCTATCTATCAGAGATCTTCCTACTTCTGCCTCTCAAGTGCTTGGATTAAAGATTTGTGCCATTACACCAGGTTTTCTGGCCCGGCTGGTCCCACTGCCCTTCTGTGCTCCAAAGAAACATGCAGACGCTATATTTCTTATTAAGCCATTGGCCGTTGGCTAGCTATGACTTAATTATTAACTCATTTCTATCAATCTAAGTATTCCCATGAGGTCTTCTTCTCTATCAGGAGAAAGGTTCAGGGACCTGTTACTCCTCTGATGTCCTATGTGTCGATTGCTCAGCATGTCTACAGAGAAGAGAAGAAAGCGATTTCCTGTTTGTCCCTTCTTATGATTCTGCCCCGCTAGTCACTTCCTGGGATCACAAGACAACTCCTCTCCCTACATTTCCCAGAATCCTCCTTGTCTCTTAGTCCTACCTATCATCCTGCCTAGTCAATCAGTGTTTTATTCATCAACCAATAAGACAAACATATATACAGAAGAACATTTCCCATCAGCTAGGAGATTTTTAAAAATATATTTAAAAATAGTTCTTAAAAAGAATATGCCACAGAGAAATGTATGTTCTGAAAATTTAAAAACATTATTATCGTGCCCTTGACAAATAGTGAAGGCTGATTCCAGTAAAGAACTGATTGGTAATACTCAAAATCTATTTTGGTAGCCCTGTTTAGAAAGCAAGGGCCAAGGTTGAAACTGGGTTCCAAGCTGACTGGGCCTTGAGGTTGGTGTCCTGGAGATCATTATTTGCCAGATAATGAGTTGTGCTGATGTGACCTGTATGTTGCAGATTGGTCTAGGTCTGTGAAGTAGAAGAATTCATGTGGAGGATGGCCAAGGCCTGCTGCCAATTTGTGGCTGGTGTTCAAAGAGTCCTACCTCCCGAAATCACAGCACATATGAGCTCCATAAGCAGGAAGGATGGTGGTTTTCAGTTCACACCATGTTTTGTAGTTTACAAAGTGTTTCTCATTTTGTAATTTCGAGAACCTTCTGTGGCAGGAAGAATGAGTGTTACTATTGACCTCAATTTATAGAGAGAAAAAGGGATTGATCTCTAGTCAGGCAAGTGTCTTCTTCAAGGTCATGTAGTTATTACATGGTAGAGCTGGAAATCAAATCCAGATATCCTGGCTCTAAGACCTCAGAAGCAATGAATTCTCACTGCTCAAAGTGCCAACCCCACATGCTCCACATGGAAGTATTCCTGCTCCATATTGACTCAGTATGCCATGAAGTTCATTGTGTTAACATAGGAGTCATCAGGAATGAATAATTGGGCTCCAGGGCTGCCATGATCTGGTTTATCTCAGCCCAGACGCCTTCTCATGCAAGAATGTGGATATGTGGAAGGAGCTGTCACCAGACATAAGAGGTGGTTTGCAGTGTGCCAGGTTGTCCTCACAGGTCTAGGAGTACTGGGGTCAGGGAGTAAATCCCAGAATTTTCTTTGATAAAGAACCTGTTAAAAGAGGAAGTGTGAGAAGTTGCATCAGCTGACACAGAATCTTTCACTAAATTGAAACTGTTTTCACTATTTTGCCTTCCATGTTGGACCAAAGTGCTGATCAATAAATAAGGTGAGTGCCCTGCTTTCTACTCTGTGAACCACTTATCAAAGACTATATCCCGTGTGATATGACAAGAGACAGGCTTATATCCCCTCACTCACCACCTCCAAACTTGGGTCTGTTTGCTTTGCAGGGGCTCTAACTGCATCCATATTCAGCTAAGGAGAACAACCCTCCTGCTGAGAACGCTGACCAGGGGCTCTGGGACAGTGCTGCCTTTACACTCTTCATAAAATATGCTAAAAATAAAGCCTTAAAAGTCATGCTGGCGAAGAGTGAGGACAGGAAAACGAGAGTAGCAGTTCACAGTGTACTTCCCCTTGCAGACAGAAGTGGTATCAATTTTTAAGCATGGTATGTCCTATCTCCTGCAGATTCCTAGAGGGGCCAGGCCATCCATAGGCTAGCATCTTACAAGCTGTCCTGGAGCTTTTGCCTGTCTGGTTCCTTATACATTTCAGATATTATCTCAAGTGTCACTTCTTGGAGAGTCTTACACCACCCAGTCTGGAAATACTGAGCTCTGGCCTTGGTGTTTTCTACCTCATAATTCTGTCTTATTTTCCTCATGACATTGGTCACTATTGACAATTTATCAACAGTTTATTCAGTGTCTATCTCTTTCCTCTGTGAGTTACATGGAAATGAAAGTCAACTGTAACTCCAATGTACTTTGGAGTAGTGGAGCATACAGTGACTGGCCTTTGAGAGGAACTCAGCAAACCCACCAAGTGAGTAAATGAATGTGTGGATGGATGGGTGGGTGGGTGGATGGATGGAAAGATAGATAGATGGATGAGAAAATGTATGTTTTCCTGTTACTTAGTCCCTTAGTGCAGGACCTGGCATTGGGGTCTCTTGCTAGTAGAAGAAACAAAAGAGATTATCAGTTATTCTCATTGCTATGACAAAATACCTCATGAGAAACAACTTAAGGGCGGAAGGATTTATTTTGGCTTATGGCTTAAAGGATACATTCCATCATAGCAGGGAAGACATAGCAGTGCCAGCAGTTCCGGGCTGTGTGCATGTAAGGTAGTCAGTTTATATCCTGAGGGATCAGGAAACAGGTCTGCCGAACCAAGGCTTAGCTAGAAGGCTCACTCCATCAATGACCCTTCTCTTAAGGTTGCAACAACTTTCCCAAGCCGTGCCACCAGCTGAGGACCAAGCACAAGACAAAGGGCTTTTTAGCCCTATTTCATATTCAAACCATAACAGAGGCCATACTTGATTTCTCTTGTAGCAACAATTAGTATAGCCTAACAGGCTTGGGCAAAACAATACAGGTCTAAATACAAGTGTCTGCAGTGCTTCATTTCTTAGTGGAGAGTTTGAGGAAAAGAATCTATTCTCCAAATGGTACAGGCAACCACATTTTTTAGTTTACCCATCTTCAAAGCTAGTAGTAATGGATCAAGTCTTTCTCATGTGTTTCTGGACACCCAAAATGTTCTCTGCTTTTAAGAACCAGGGTGATTAGACTGAGTTTACTTGGATAATATTGAGTAATTCCAAAGGTCTTTAACCTTAATCACATACAAAGTCCTTTTTGCCATGTAAGGTAACATGTGTAGATTCCAGGGTCAAGGGACATTTTGTATGGATGAGTGAGGCATCATTCATCTTCCACATGAATGTACGACAACAGCAACAACAAACAGTGTTCAAGCCAACACCTCATTTCTCTTCTAGGGTGTTTATTGTGAGAGAGTCTTCTTAAGCTATTATTCACCCAGTGAGAACTAATTATCGCATTCCTCTTGACACTTTTGTCCCTAATGGCAGAATTGGCCTAGGTTGAAGACCAGATTGCTAAACAAAATGAGACCAGTGGCCAATGTGTTAAAGAAGACTCAGGGGCACCTATAAATAAAATGGTTATGGGAGATAATATGTGTTATGTTTATGCCTATTTGGAGAAGTTTAAGATTGTGTTTACAATCACCTTTTAATTAGAAGTACTATTTTATCCTCATTGTATAGATGATGAAACTAAGACACGGATTACCTAGGTAGTGACTTAGCCAAGATTAAAAACTCCAGGCATCTTGGCTCACAGTCCTGCTCCCTAACCACAGTGCTTCCCTACCTCTCATGGGGAAATAAGTGAGTAGCTGAAGGAGCCTACAAGAGGGTTAGCATTGTTGTTGAAGAACAGAGCCTCAATTTTATGCACATGTATGCATTGTTAGGGCTTCATGGTTTCTACCTTGGGAATCCTCAGAACTCAGAACCCCACTATGACCGGAAAGAATTACCTATACTCAGAGCCTGGAGATATAGAATAATTTTTTACCTGGGAACCACCCAGCCCAGGGACATTCCCTCTAAGGGACTAGCATAGTTGATGCTATGTACTGTGTACCCTCCTAAGGTTTTATTGGATTCCTATGTCGTGTAAAGTAGAGAGAAGTGCTGACCTTGTTTGCTAGGCCTCAGCCACTTCAATGCATAGAGCCTCTGTGAAGAGAACATCTAAATGGTGCTGTCTAGATCTTGAACGTGAGACAGGACCAGTGAACACTCAGAACTGCACTATCGGTTATAAGTACCACTGAGTAAATGGGTGAGGAGGGGTGCAAATATCATAACCTCAGAGCCCTGGTGCTGTCTGGTGTTGGACACTCTGAGCCAAACTGGACAGCATGATTGAGACAGAGTATCATCTCAGCATAGCTTTCAAGAGAGACTGTCTGATTACAGGACTTTTTTACAGCATGTAATCTGTCAGGGTGTGGGAAGATTAGCTTGTCTTTGGTGTATATACCAGGACTTTAGTAATCCAACTGTGGTTATTTCAGTAGTAGAGGGTGGCCAAGCAATCCCATTTCTATTTTTCTTTTTGGATTTTCTTCCATTATTTTAAAAGTTGTTTGATAGTTTCATATATTTGTATAATGAATTTTACTCATGCCACCATCCCCCCCCCCCTTTTCCCACTGGTATTCTCAGTGAGTCCACCTGTTAGTTTGATATTTTGTTTTTGTTTTTTCCTGTGTGTGGCCCATTGAGTTTAATTAATTTCTTGTATGAGTGTGAATGGGAAGTTATTAGGCACAATCTGTGTCTATACCACAGAATAATATGACACCCTTCCCCCAACAAGCATTGCTAGTAGTTCATCCAGGTGAGATGGGGTCTCATAGGTCCCTTCCCTCATCTGGGATGAAATATTGATGGGTCTTGAGCAATAAGCACAGCTGTCACGAATTCATGAGTATGATGGCTATGTCATGTTCAGAAGACATCCACTGTTGCACAACCCTACATCATCTGCCATCTCACATTCTTTCTACATCCATGAGCTTTGGAGGAGATGCTATCTTTGCTGGGTCCCAGCATTCTACCATCTTATTCTTGGCACGTTGGTCAGCTATAGGCCTCTGTTTAGCTATCGACTGCTGCTGTGTTTCCAATAAGATGGATGTTGATTACTCCCATAACACTTGTGCCACTATTACACTAGAGGCCACATTTTGCCTGGTAAGTCATTTATTGTAACTCACAAGGTTCAGAGATTAGTAAGACTGTTGATGACTTATTTATTTTTCCAAGTAGCATGCATAGCACCTTCTGGGATCATGAAGACTCGCCACTATGGAGAATGCTTCCAGCTAAACTCAGCTTGATTTCTCCAGGACATGTGACTAAACGGTTCAGTGTTTTCAGCAATAGGGTCTTATCATGAAATTCTAGTAACAAAACACTTATTCAATGATGATGCTGTTGTTTAATCTAATTGCTTAGGCATAAATGGCAGGTATAAGTTTAAAAATCTTACTTTGAACTTAATCAGCATCTAAAGATATTTATTTGAGTAGTAAGTTATATATTTGTCTATCAGGTATACTTGAGATTTTATCCTGACTATGATGGTTTGAATGAAAATGGTCCCCACAGACCCATAGCGAGTGGCACTATTAGGAGGTATGGGTTTGTTGGATTACGTGTGGCTTTGTTGGTGAACTTGTGCCACTGGGTGTGAGCTTTGAGATTTCAGAAGCTCAAGCCAGGTCCAGTGACTCACCCTCTCATCCTTCTGCCTGCCAATTCAGATGTAGAATTCTCAGCTCCTTCTCCAATACCATGTCTGTCTATGAGCTGTCATGCTTCCCTCCATGATGATAAGGGACTAAACCTTTGAACCAGTCCCAATTAAATGTTTTCTTATGTAAGAGTAGCCATGGTCATGTTGTCTCTTCACTGCAATAGAACCCTAACTAAGTTACACATGTGCCGACATAAGTCACAGAGCTAGAGCTGACACAAAGGATGCTACTGTTCCTGTGACAATAGGCAGCATGAGCTTCTGTACTGTCTTTGGTTCCCTTGTTTCCTAGCTCAGTTGGAGCAGGGCACAGGGGTCCAGGCCCGGTGGTTCTGTGTCACAGCTGAAAATAACAAACAGTGTTTAGAAAATCACCAGTCATGTAAATGGGTGCTGCTGGCAAGCATGCCAGCATTTACCCTAAGGGAGGCATCTGGCCAAGAAACAGAACTATTTCCTTCCCTGGAGGGAGATGGAAGCTCCACCCTTACAGGCTCTTTGCCATATAAACATTCTTGAAAAAGGTTCTCTGGGACAAATAATGTTACAGAGCGAGAATTGCTTCCCAATCGAAACTAATGCATAAATAGCTATATTTCTAATAATCGTCCTCAAACTATTTTTCTTAGATATAGAGTTGAAACAGTGAGTTGGTAAATTCTAAGCACTGAGAAAGAAAAAACCCCTTCACTTCATCTAGCATTCAGCTTAATAATTTGGGATTAGGGTTCAATCAAACTTCTTGTTAAAAGACCCAGTTTCATAGCATTCAGAACTTCCAAAGAATTGGCAATTAAATGTCATTTTAATGAAAAGTTATTTACATAGAATGTGTGAAGGGCAGGTAATTGTCTCTCATCAAATGAGAGCGAATGAAACATGAGTTCTGTGCTCCGACAATGGATTGTACTGATTGGTACTTATGTAAAGATTTTTGTTTAGAAAAACATAACCTTTCCTTTGATTCCCATGGTAATGTTCTAAGCACATCCTTAATAGGAAAATTATTATTTAGTGTGCAAATTCCTTTATATTTGATTCCTCAATTAAGTCCTAAAATGAATTGCCTTTTTAAATAGTCACTGTTAAAGATAAAAGATTATTACTGCCTACTCTGTGAGGAGTCAGTGATGAATTGGCCTCAAGTGAAATGGATAACCCATAGACAGTTAAGTGCAATATATTTTTTAGGTCAAAACTCAGCACTTGACTCATACAAAAGTTCAAGGACCTATATTATATCCATCAGGGGTTGGTATGTATTGTACCATGAACATGGCTTTACACACATCTCGGTCTGTATGGAACAACAGCTCTCATAATTCTTACTCAAGCAATTCAGTCTAAATATGTGAGTCTCAGCTTTCTCATCTATAAATTGTAGATAATGATTACTACATCATAGAGTAGTTGTGCATCCTGCATGAAATAAGTAACTTGAGGCTGATGTATTCCTTTAATAATGTAAAAAGAATATTGAATTCAGTTCAGGACCATTATAAGATTTTTTTTTGATTACTTTCAGCTTGGGTGAAGCTTTAAATTCTTAGTTAAATTCCTTTTCTAAAGCACTCATTTATTGTCTATTATTTTTCTAGTTATCTAGGTGCATTGGGGAATTAAAATCATCATTTAAAAATCATCCCATGGATATCACAAGCTCATAAATTGTTAGATGCTAATGGGAAAGTCAAGAATCTGCTCCAACTTATTATTGTAGGCATGCACAGAGCTACCTCGGGAAAAGCAAGGGCTGGTTTGTATTCCCAGAATAAAACGCTTTGCAGAATTTAAAATATGTCACTCACTATAAAATTAATTCAATTATTTATCGACTACAGACATACTAATCAGAGCTGATAGTGTGAAAAACAAGGGAAGAGTGTCTGGTTACCTTTCTTTACAAGTGCCTATACTAGCTTGTGTGTGTGTGTGTGTGTGTGTATGTGTGTGTGTGTGTGCGTGCGCACTGCCCTTAGTTTTATAGGAAATCGGGATCTGAATATTCAAAAAGTAATTACAGTTAATTAAGATGACTAAAAGAGGTGTGACATGTTGGAATTCTATTTTTATCAGTTTAATCAATCTCTCCAGGGAAAAGCAGAAGAGAGGTTTGTAGATCCAACATGTGGATGGGGCGAGCAAGCCAGTCAGGCTCCTCCAAGAGTAAGAAGTTGTGTGATCTCTAAATCAAGGGGCTGTTGTACTCTGAGTATCAGGGCAGATATGTCTGAAGAGGTAAAGAGAAAAGGAGATGAAAGCTAATGTTTTCAGCAGATGGAATGATAGAGGACAAATGTCAGACGCCCACCTTCCCCTGTGTAATCACCATTTGCTGCTTCATATCAGCATGCTGACACTTATCATATGTGTATACCTATTGATATATTTACTTATATAGCAATTCAATTGATTTGTGTTTGTATACATGGTGTGTGTATATGCATATGTTTGGTATATCTTCAGACAATATATAAAATGTTAAATATTTTACTTGGTAGATATTGGGCTAAATATTTCAAGTGTGCCAAAACATTAAAAATGTTAGCTATCCCAAAGGAAGAGAACAATTTGGAAGTTGTGTCAAAGTTTTTCAAGATTCTTGTTCCTAATGGTCACTGGATTGTGCTCGGCTTTTGTTTCTGTTTGGTCCAGCTCACACTGACTAGGCATTTACCTTCCATGGCTAGGATGCCATGCTGAAACTAGTTTCTAAGCTGATCATGGTCATCAGAAGCTTCATTTGTTCACTCACACCAGAGAGTAGGCAGTGAAGACATACATGGAGAGAGGAGGTTCAGAGTCAAACCCTTGTTCACAAGAACCCAACAAGCTCCCACAGTGTTGAAGGAAGATAGTTTCAAATACCACGTATTTCTAATTGTTTTACCATGGAAGACTGTGAAATGATTTCTTCCTCTTTTTTTTATTGTATTTTTCTTCTTAGACTCTCTATTATCACATACACACACCTTTTAGAAAACCACAGTTATTGCATAAATGTAAATATGGGGCAAATGGTCTCTGTTAGATAAGAAAATGGATATTCCAATAAATAGAGTTGCAGAGATCATAGGAATTAATCCATATACAGATTCTGGGTCAGCACTTTTTAGATACTATCTTGGATGAGTAGTTAATTAAGTAAACGAATCCAATCCCCCCTGAATCTTGAGGAAATGAGGTCTATGCTTTCTTCTTCTAGAACAGGGAGGCAAATTGGTCTCTGACCTGTTGTGGCCATCTCTGGGGGTACTTCTACTGAAAATCTTTTGTGTCTCAATGACCTTAGTGTTAGTGATGCCCACTGGTTCAAATTAATTGCCTTTCTAAAAATATTGCCCCTCCAATAATTACTTCAGCTTACAAGTAATTAAAGTATATTGTGTTGGAAATGTTTTTGTTTAAATTCTCACTGTTTCTCACTTATTGATGTACTTATTTATCAACAAACAACTGACTCAATCAGGCAAGTATTTTTCTCAGCTTGGTCAACTGATTCAGACTGGGGATATTCAGGCCTGGCAATCTAGGAGGAAAGACAGTGCTGGACTCCAGTGCTTGTAGGTGTGTGTGTGTGTGTGTGTGTGTGTGTGTGTGTGTGTGTGTGTGTGTATGTTTGCAAGAGTGTGAGTGCAGGAGATCAGGAGTATTTTTTAAAGAACCATTTGTATGATCTTTTGAAATTAGAAGCCCAATTATATAATAATATATGTGTATATGTATAAACTTCTTGAGAAGTTGTTTAGCAAGTCTCTAAAATTTGTATTTAGATGTATTTACTTTATTTTATGAGTTTGAGTGTTTCCCTGTATGTGAACCACATGCATACTTGGTTTCACAGAGGTCAGAGGAGAGCATAGAACCCCTGGAACTGGAGTGATACATGGTTGTGACAGCCAGGTGGGTTGTGGGAATTCACACCAGATCTTCTGCAAGAGTAACAGGTACTCTTTAACAGCTGAGCCATCACTCAAGCCCCAAGCACGTCTTCTTTTGTAAAATCAGGATGTCTAATGACCTTATTGTGGCCCAGATAATGAAATGTGCCTCACAACACACTTGGCTCATGGTAAACATCCAGTTTATGTTGCCGCTGACACTGGTCAGCATGGCCTTTGCAAGTTTGGAGTGTATTTTAGGATGTTGTCATACTGGAAAGCTTCTTTCAATTGAAGTCTCTTGGGAGGTGCCCCAGGCTTCCTTTTTTTTTTTTCTTTTTTGATTTCATTCTTTTTTTATTAATATTTTTTTATTTTCCATTTTAAATTTAGATAAGAAACAAGGTTGCTTCACAAGTCAGTACGAGGTCCCTCTCCCTTTCCCTCCCCTCCTCCCGTGCCCTCCCCCCATCGCCCCCCCCGTTATCCCCTCATTCCCCCAGGGAGGGTGAGGCCCTCCATGGGGGTGTCCATAGTCTGTCATTTCATATAGGGCAGGGCCTAGACCCTTCCCCAAGAGTTCAGGGTGAGAGCGCACCTCACATTGTTCTATGGGAGTCCAGAGACCGTGTGTATACTTGGGATGGGTACTGATCTGCTGTCCAAGGCTCAATAGATTACCTAGGCCTCCTCACTGACACCCAGATTCAGGGGGTCTTGATCAGTCCCATGCTGGATTCCCAGGCTGATGCCTGGGATTCAAGAGTTAACCTTTGTCTGGTCAGCTGTTTCTGGGGGTTCAATCAGCCCAGTCTTAATCCCTTTGATCATCAGTCCTCCCTCTCTGATACTGGCTTTCTTGAGTTCAGCTCAGTACTTAACCAGCCAGTAAATGAAGTTTCTGTTTCCCAGACTCTCTGGCAATAGGATTGTAGGCTGGCACTCCCCAGATCTATGTCTAAAATCCATATATGAGAGAGTACATGCCATGTTTCTCTTTTTGTGACTGGGTTACCTCACTCAGGATGGTTTCTTCTAGTGTCATCCATTTGCCTGCGAATCTCATGATTCCATTATTTTTTTCTGCTGAATAGTACTCCATTGTGTAGATGTACCACATTTTCTCTATCCATTCTTCGGGTGAGGGACATCTAGGTTGCTTCCAAGTTCTGGCTATTACAAATAAAGCTGCTATGAACATAGTGGAACAGACATCTTTGTTATATGAATGGGCATCTTTTGGATATATGCCTAAGAGTGCAGTTGCTGGGTCTTGTGGTAGGTTTATTCCCATTTTTCTGAGGAATCTCCATACTGCTTTCCAAAGTGGGTGAACCAGTTGGCACTCCCACCAGCAATGGAGGAGTGTCCCCCTTTCACCACATCCTCTCCAGCATAAATTGTCATTGGTGTTTTTGATTTTAGCCATTCTGACAGGAGTGAGATGGTATCTCAGAGTTGCTTTGATTTGCATTTCCCGGATGGCTAAGGATGTTGAGCACTTTCTCAAGTGCCTCTCAGCCATTTTAGACTCCTCTATTGAAAACTCTCTATTTAGTTCTGCAGCCCACTTCTTAATTGGGTCCTTTGCTGTTTTGGAGACTTGCTTCTTGAGTTCTTTGTAAATTTTGGAGATCAACCCTCTGTCAGATGTGGGATTAGTGAATATTTTTCCCATTCTGTGGGCTGCCTTTTTGTCTTGCTGACTGTGTCCTTTGCCTTACAGAAGCTTCTCAGTTTCAGTAGGTCCCATTTATTAATTGTTGATCTCACTGTCTGTGCTACTGGTGTTATGTTCAGGAAGCTGTCTCCTGTACCAATTCTTTCAAGGGTACCACCCACTTTCTCTTCTAAGAGGTTCAGTGTGGCTGGATTTATGTTGAGGTCTTTGATCCATTTGGACTTAAGTTTTGTGCATGGCGATAAACATGGATCGATCCGCATTTTTCTACATGCCAGTCTCCAATTATGCCAGCACCATTTGTTGAAGATGCTTTCTTTATTCCATTGTATATTTTTAGCTTCTTTGTCGAAGATCAGATGTTCGTACGTGTGTGGGTTAATACCCGGATTTTCAATTCGATTCCATTGGTCTGCCTGTCTATTTTTGTGCCAATACCAAGCTGTTTTCAGGACTATAGCTCTATAATAGAGCTTGAGGTCAGGGATAGTGATGCCTCAGGACGTTGCCTTGTTGAACAGGGTTGTTTTGGCTATCCTGGGTCTTTTGTTTTTCCATACAAAATTGATTATTGTTCTTTCAAGGTCTGTGAAGAATTGTGCTGGGATTTTAATGGGGATAGCATTGAATCTGTAGATTGCTTTTGGCAGGATTGCCATTTTTACTACATTGATCCTACCTATCCAAGAGCATGGGAGATCTTTCCATTTTCTGAGGGCTTCTTTAATTTCTTTCTTTAAAGATTCAAAGTTCTTACGATACAGGTCTTTCACTTGTTTGGTTAGCGTTACCCCAAGGTATTTTATGTTGTTTGTGGCAATTGTAAATGGTGATGTTTCTCTGATTTCTCTTTCAGCCCTTTTATCATCTGTATATAGTAGGGCTACTGACTTTCTTGAGTTGATCTTGTAACCTGCCACTTTGCTGAAGGTGTTAATCAGCTGTAAGAGTTCCCTGGTAGAGTTCTTTGGGTCACTGATATAAACTATCATATCGTCTGCAAACAGTGAAAGTTTGACTTCTTCCTTCCCAATTTGTATCCCCTTGATCCCCCTTTGTTGTCGTATGGCTATAGCTAGAACTTCAAGTACCATGTTGAAAAGGTATGGAGAGAGTGGACAGCCTTGTTTTGTTCCTGATTTTAGAGGAATTGCGTTGAGTTTCTGTCCATTTAGTTTGATGTTGGCTGTTGGTTTACTGTATATGGCTTTTATTATGTTTAAGTATGTCCCTGTTATCCCAGATCTCTCCAAGACCTTTATCATGAAGGGATGTTGGATTTTGTCAAAGGCTTTTTCAGCATCTAGTGAGATGATCATGTGATTTTTGTTTTTCAGCTTGTTTATATGGTGGATTACGTTGATGGATTTTCGTATGTTGAACCATCCCTGCATCCCTGGGATGAAACCTACTTGATCGTGGTGAATGATTGTTTTGATGTGTTCTTGGATCCGATTTGCCAGTATTTTATTGAGTATTTTTGCATCAATGTTCATGAGGGATATTGGTCTGAAGTTCTCTTTCTTGGTTGTATCTTTGTGTGGCTTGGGGATCAAGGTTATTGAAGCCTCATAGAAAGAGTTTGGCAAAGACCCTTCTGCTTCTATTGTGTGGAACACTTTGAGAAGAATTGGTATAAGCTGTTCTTTGAATTTGTGGTAGAATTCTGCACTGAGGCCATCTGGACCTGGACTTTTTTTGGTTGGGAGACTTTTGATGACAGCTTCTATTTCCATAGGGGTTATAGGTCTATTTAAATTGCTTATCTGTTCTTGATTTAGTTTTGGCAAATGATAGCTGTCCAGGAAGTCATCCATTTCCTTTAAATTTTCGAATTTTGTGGAGTACAGGTTTTCAAAGTATGACCTAATGATTCTCTGGATTTCCTCAGAGTCTGTTGTTATGTCCCCCTTTTCATTTCTGATTTTGTTAATTTGCGTGTTCACTCTCTGCTGTTTGGTAAGTTTGGACAAAGGTTTGTCTATCTTGTTGATTTTCTCAAAGAACCAACTCTTCGTTGCATTGATTCTTTGTATTGTTTTCCTGGTTTCTACTTTGTTGATTTCAGCCCTCAATTTGATTATTTCCTGGCGTCTACTCCTCCTGGGGGAGTTTGCTTCTTTGTGTTCTAGAGCTTTTAGCTGTGATGTTAATTCTCTGGTATAACTGTTTTCCTGTTTCTTCATGTGAGCACTTAGTGCTATGAACTTCCCCGTAGCACTGCTTTCAAAGTGTCCCATAGGTTTGGGTATGTTGTGTCTTCATTCTCATTGAGTTCGAGGAAGTCTTTAATTTCTTTTTTTATTTCCTCTTTGACCCAGGGATGGTGCAGTTGAGCATTATTCAATTTCCATGAGTTTGTAGGTTTTCTGCAATTTGTGTTGTTGTTGAATTCTAATTTTAAGGCATGGTGGTCTGATAAGATGCATGGAGTTATTCCAATTTTTTTGTAGCTGCTGAGGTTTGATATGTTGCCAAGTATGTGGTCGATTTTTGAGAAGGTTCCATGTGGTGGTGAGAAGAAGGTATATTCTTTTTTATGTGGATGAAATGTTCTATAGATATCTGTTAATCCCAGTTGGGTCATTACTTCTATTAGACCCTTTGCTTCTTTGTTGAGTTCCTGTCTGGTATTCTTGTCTAGTGGTGAGAGTGGTGTGTTGAAATCTCCCACTATAACTGTGTGGGGCTTTAGATGAGATTTAAGTTCTAATAATGTTTCTTTAACGAATGTGGATGCCTTTGTATTGGGGGCATAGATGTTCAGGATAGACACTTCGTCTTGGTGGGTTTCACCTGTGATGAGTATGTAATGACCTCCTTCATCTCTTTTGATTGATTTTATTTTAAAGTCTAGTTTGTTAGATATTAGGATTGCTACCCCTGCTTGTTTCTTGGGTCCATTTGATTGAAAAATTTTTCCCAACCTTTAACTCTCAAGTAATGTCTGTCTTTGAGGGTGAGGTGTGTTTCTTGTATGCAGCAGAAGGAAGGGTTCTGTCTTCGAATCCATTCTGCTAGTCTGTGTCTTTTTATGGGTGAGTTAAGGCCGTTAATATTGAGGGATATTAATGACCATTGATTGCTCATCCTTCTTCGATTTGCGATGGTTGTTGTTGTTGGAATTATGGGTGGAATTTCGCCCCTTTGTTCTTTTGGCTGTTGGTAGAGAGGGATTCTCTAATGCTTATGTTTTTCTGGTTGTAGTTAGCTTCCTTGGGTTGGAGTTTTCCTTCCAAAATTTTCTGTAGGGCTGGGTTAGTGGACACATATTGGTTGAATCTAGTTTTGTCATGGAATATCTTGTTTTCTCCGTCTATAGTGATTGAGAGCTTTGCCGGGTATAGTAGTCTGGGCTGGCATCCATGGTCTCTTAGTGTAGGTAGAATATCTATCCAGGACCTTCTGGCTTTCAGCGTTTCCATGGAGAAATCAGGTGTAATTCTGATAGGTCTGCCTTTATATGTTACTTGACCTTTTTCCTTAGCTGCTCTTAATATTCTTTCTTTATTCTGTATGTTTGGGGTCTTGATTATTATGTGGCGAGGGGATTTTTTTTGTGGTCCACTCTATTTGGTGTTCTGTAGGCTTCTTGTACCTTCATTGGCATGTCTTTCTTAAGGTTGGGAAAGTTTTCTTCTATGATTTTGTTGAATATGCCTTCTGCCCCTTTGAGGTGGATTTCTTCTCCTTCTTCTATACCTATTATTCTTAGGTTTGGTCTTTTCATGGTGTCCCATAATTCCTGGATGTTTTGTGTTATGGATTTGTTGGATTTAAGGTTTTCTTTGGTTGATAAATCCATTTCTCCTAATGTATCTTCAACACTTGAGATTCTCTCTTCCATCTCTTCTATTCTGTTGGTAATGCTTGTATTGGTAGTGCCTGACTGTTTGTCCAGCTTTTCTATTTTCTGCCTTTCTTCAGATTGTGTTTTTTTTAGTGTCTTTATTTCAGTTTTCAACCCTTGCAGCATTTGCATTGCTTCTTGCAATTTTCTGTTTATCTGTTCGTCCGTTTGTTGCCTTTTATGAATTTTTTGGTTTGTTCTTTCTTCCATTTCTTGGATTTTTTGGTTTGCTTTTTGTTCCATTTCTTGGATTTTGTGCTTTGTTTCTTCTTCCCTTTCCTGCCTTTTTTGGTTTGTTTCTTCCTCCATTTTTTTCATTTTTTGCTTTGTTTTTTCTACCATTTCTTGCATTTTTTGCTTTGTTGCTTCTTCCATTTCCTGCCTTATTTGGTATGTTTCTTCTTCTAATTCTTGCATTTTTTGCTTTGCTTTTTCTTCCATTTCTTGCATTTTTTGCTTCATTTCTTCTTCCATTTCGTGCCGTTTTTGGTTTGTTTTTTCTTCCAATTCTTGCATTTTTTGGTTTGTTTTTTCTTCCATTTCTTGCATTTTTTGGTTTGTTTTTTCTTCCATTTCTTTGAGGGATTTTCCAATATCCTCTTTTACGGCCTCTATCATTTTCATGAAAGTGCTTTTAAGATCGTTCTCTTCTGCTTCCTTCGCGTTTGAATATTGGGGTCTTGCTGGTGTGGAGTCTCTAGAATCTGGCGGTGTCATATTTGTTTTTCTGTTGCTGACTGTGTTTTTGTATTGTCTCTTTCCCATCTCTTCTTTTAGTGGGTGCAGAAAGAGCCCCTTCCTGGTCTGGGGACCAGAGTTCCCTTTTGGTGGGTGCTAGTAAGTCCAGTAATCTCGTGGTTCTTCTATGCCTTGTCCAAATGCTGGTCCGTGGGTAGAGAAGAAGAACAGGAATCTGGGGCGCTTAGCCTCCTACCTGGTCCCCTGGACCCTATGCTGGGTCCTGTTGTACCTGATCCGGAACAGCTACTCCCCTGGTCTCCCTGGTTCCTGTAGTTTCCTGGTCTCTTTGGTGGGAGAGAAGATCTGGAGTCTGGGGTGCTTGGCTCCCGCCGGGATTGGGAGCTCTGTGCAGTTCCCAGGAGATCTGCAGGCTCTGGAACTCAGGCCGGGAAGCTGGCCTGTTTACCTGATGATGCCAGAGGGACAGCTACTTCCCTGTACTCCCAGCCTCCTCTCCTTTCCTGGAATCGTTGGTGGGAGAGAAGATCTGGAGTCTGGGGTGCTTTGCTCCCGCCGGTATTGGGAGCTCTGTGCAGTTCCCAGGCGATCTGCAGGCTCTGGAACACAGGCCAGGAAGCTGGCCTGTTTACCTGATGCTCCCGCCGGGATTGGGAGCTCTGTGCAGTTCCCAGGCGATCTGCAGGCTCTGGAACTCAGGCCAGGAAGCTGGCCTGTTTACCTGATGATGCCAGAGGGACAGCTACTTCCCTGTACTCCCAGCCTCCTCTCCTTTCCTGGAATCGTTGGTGGGAGAGAAGATCTGGAGTCTGGGGTGCTTTGCTCCCGCCGGGATTGGGAGCTCTGTGCAGTTCCCAGGCGATCTGCAGGCTCTGGAACACAGGCCGGGAAGCTGGCCTGTTTACCTGATGCTCCCGCCGGGATTGGGAGCTCTGTGCAGTTCCCAGGCTTCCTTTTTAATGTTTCCTGTTGCTCTCTGTTCTCTCCATGTTTCTAACTGCAGATGACTTGATTGAAATCCCAGCACTCGGGAGGCAGAGGCAGGTGGATCTCTGTGAGTTCGAGACCAGCCTGGACTATCAAGTGAGTTCCAGGGCAGCCTCCAAAGCCACAGAGAATCCCTGTCTCGAAAAACCAAAAAAAAAAAAAAAAAAAGAAAAAAAGAAATCCCACTCATTACCAAGACTCATGGGCTTTGAGGGCAGGATAGTTTCTCACTCCTCCTGGATCATGTTGGGACAATGTTCTAGCAAGAAAATGCACTCAAAAAGTTGGGACAGAACCCTGTAGCAGGGAATTGTGGTGCCTGGGTTTACTTCTTGTTCTTTTTTGCTATAAGATTTCTAAAGTCGCCTTGAATGCAGTAATTTTGAGGCCCCTAAACCACATTTATAGACAGAGGTGACCCGGTCTCATCTGGTCCAAAAGATTTTTAAAAATCTGTCTCTAAATCTATGTTCCTTATATTTTTGATGAATGGTATTTAATGGAGACATAATGATATAAATGATTTTAGTTAGCAAAATATATACTAATGGACTTAGTAACTCTTTTGCTGTCTCTGACCAAGGCAGGATCAATGACATTGTTGATTTTACTATGGGTTGTTTGTGTGTCTGTATATATTTTCTAAATCAGTGATTATGGGTCTTATTAAAGGCTATAAATCTTTGATGACAATATATCTCATTTGTTCCCAGGGTTTTAGCAGCAGTTCCAACACTGCAGCCAGAGGGTATATGGTACCAGCAGGCTTTGTTGGATAGGTGGGTTGGACTCTGGCTTTGTTCCAGTGGAGAGTACAGTATTTGCATTCTGTGGGTTATATAAGCATCATCTGATTAAAATCGAGTCGATTTATACTCGATACTTTCTTTACATTCTAAAAAGTGGCTCTCTAGGAATTGGCTCAGTGCTCTGAGCCTGTTGTTGGTGAAGGACTTTTATGTATCAAGCATCTAGAAGAATCTGTTAAGATTTTGCAGAAAATGTATGTTTTCTCATGACTAATTTGCCAAGGCTCTGTCTGCAGTCACTGTGCTAGGAGGAAGAAAAGAACATAGCTATATCTAATGCAGTTACTGTTGCTAGAGATTTTTCCTCTCTAAAACACACACACACACACACACACACACACACACACACACACACACACACACACACACACCTAATACCCCAGAATTGCATGAGAGCAAATAGGATAATGACTAGAATTTACTTTTTCATTAGATAACAGTTTTAGCAAACTATAAATTTTTAATAGGGTGTAAGCTTTATTATATGGATTAAAACTAGATCATCTTTTTAGAGGGTCTGTAGTCTACCTTTAATGTAGTAAATTTAGGTAAATATTTTATGATAAATTTTGCAATATTGTCAGAATATATTTTTGGATAGTCATGTTAAATTTAAATACAAATGGCACTTTTACTTAAAACTTTATTGAAAACAATTTAAATAAATCTTGTGAAGATATGCAGTGTATTTGTTTAGCTTCGTTGTTGTGCTCTTGAGACAGTTAATCTGTAGTTCCTTTTGACCTCAAACTCTCGGTTTTCATGCCTCTGCCTTCCTGGTGCTGGGACTGTAGTCATGTGCCACCCCTCCCAAGCTATAAGGGTCTTTTAAACATGAAGCTGTGCTGTGCTATGCTCAGGTTGTCATGGTTACAGTGTAGGTTGCTGGGGAGAGATGATCATCAGTGCCAAAGCTGTAGTCCTGGTCCCAACTCAGATTGTTCAGTCAGTGTCCTTGACTTTGATTTTAGTGGATAGGTATGAACTTAGACTAGTATCATTGCAAGACCAATGCAAATTTATTACAAAACTTTGGATTCTTAAGTTTTGTGTAATAGCCATAAAGAAAATTGCAGATTTTTTGGAAAGTTTAAAATTTGTGCCCAGACCTTCCATGATTTAATTGCATAGTGTTACCACCATCAGTGATTTTTAAAATCTGCTATTTAGACATATTTCACTTGAAAAGCATCCTTTATTAAACTTGAGTCATCATAGTCTAAATATAGAGTCACCTCTACACCTAACCCTCCCCCTCCAGAACAAGTTATATATAGTATGCAAAAAGATTGTGCAACAACCTTGGAGAATAAAGTACAGAACCATAAATAAATAAAGACTTGATGTTGCTGGGAGATATATGGATTAAAAAGAAAACACCAATTGCAACCATTTGTTTCTGTTTTCACTTACTAGGTACTGCACAGATACCAACATTTTGGTTTAGCTGACAAGGAAGTTTATTAAGTTAGAAACCAGTTTTTTAAATTATAGTCTTTGCTAAAGCTTGATGCATTTAAATAAACTGTTCGTATTAAGGGGTCAAATATTATAGTTTTCTTTTAAAAAAAGAACCCTAGACACTAGTGATGATAGTGAGAGTTAACTCCATTTCCTGGAGTGAGGTCTCACTGTGTGGACACAATATACCATTTTGGCTGAGATGCTGTTTTCAATAAATATGGAAATTATGGCTTCCAGTGCAGTGGCCTGGTAGGAAGTCTCATGGGAAATAGCTTGAAACTATGTGATAGATCTGAAATTAATTCTTACCCCTTTCCTGAAGTAGTCAACCCATATGTACAAGATGTATCATTATTTCCCAGCCATCTACAAGGAAGATGAAATTCAGTCCTGTTTTGTAAAATGAGTCGATAGCAATAAATTCTGGTCCACATGTCTTCCTCCAGGACAAGCGGAACAAAGCAGGTTCTGGCATCATGAGGCAGCCCAAGTCGTGGTGGTTCCCAGTGCCACTTTCCTGCTGCTGCCTTGACCTGTTCTGATGACTCAGCAGAAAATGCCAAGGAGCGTGTGTGTGTGTGTGTGTGTGTGTGTGTGTGTATGTGTGTGTGTATGTGTGTGTGTGAGAGAGAGAGAGAGAGTGAGAGAGAGAGGGGGAGGAGAGGGAGAGAGAGAGAGAGAGAGAGAGAGAGAGAGAGAGAGAGAGAAAGAGAAAGAGAGAGAGGTATCTGTATGTAGTTTTCTCCAAATCTCCAAGATGATTTTTTTCTAAGTTTGTGTTTCAAACTAAACCTACATTCTCAACCTTGCAAAATCTGTGAAAACAAAGATGAATGAAATGTGCGTGTCATTTTCAGATTATTTGTGAAGGAAACATTGGAGAGCTATTATTTCAAAGACTGGGAGGACAACTGTGACTGAGGGTAGGGAGAATGGGAGATGAGAAAGCAACTTGAAGGCTGGGGCTGTCGTTCAGTGGCACAGCACTCTCCACCACGCATGGCGGGACATTTGGGTTGGATTGATCACACAGGAGGAGGGTAAAGGTGTGGCTTAGAGGAGCCATCTGAAATCTCTTAAGATAACATGGTGATAATCAATACAAATTTACCAAAGAGCCAATATTCCCACTCCTGGCCACTTCTCATCAAGGTCAGACACACCCAGCCTGTCCATGCTCTGATCTCTGTCAGTATCTGGGAACACAGGGACTTAGGGGCTGCTCCTCTGGTACTGGAAGCAAAGACACCTGGATATGACTGGCATTGATACCCCCTTCCCTGAGAGCCATTGTTTCTGGCTGTCCAATGCTCTTTCATCCTTGTCTGTGGAGATCGCTTCTTGCTTTTAATCCTTGATCCACAAGTCTGACAAAATAGGCAAGACTGACTGCTTTGTTCATTTTTTTTTTTTTTTTTTTTTTACGAGACAGGGTTTCTCTGTATTGTTTCAGAGGCTATCGGTCCAGCCCGGCCTCGAACTCACAGAGATCCGCCTGCCTCTGCCTCCGGAGTGCTGGGATTAAAGGCGTGCGCCACCACCGCCCGGCTGTTTTGTTCATTTCTAACCACAGGTGAAACAACTCCATTCAGAGCTCATAGAATTAATAGATGAATGAAAACACTGCTTTGGTGGACTGTTGTGAGCTTTTGGGAAGTTGACTGTGGATAAATTTTGTAGGGCCTGTGCATCATGATTGCTCGAATTCTGTGACGGGTGGGGAGCCCTGGGCCACATTCACCAGGCTTTCCTGCGCAGCACCATTAGAAGGGTGACATTAACCGCTTACAACTATGTCCTTGTGGTAGCTGGCTCTCTCCCACTTGTTTCAATGTATGAGATGCCATTGATTTTCAGCTGCCCTCCCTCCAGTCACAATTCCCATCTTACAGATGAGAACCCCAAATTTAAAAAGTCATAACTTGCTCAGATTTTCAAATTGGAAGGTGGCAGAATTCCTGGCCCAAGCCATCACTCACTGCCCCATCCTCTGCTGGACACCGCCTGACACGCTTGCTTGCTCTTTCCCTTACCCTCTGCTGCCTGTTTCCCAAGCAGCAGCGGCTTCCCTAATGATTGAAGGCTGTGTCTCTGCGTTTCTCCAGTGATGGTCCTAACCCTCCCCGGAGCTCCCTCCTGACTTGTCAACTTGGCAGTCTGCCCCCAAGGCTTTGCTTGCTTTCGTTCTGTCTGTTTTACAAAGGACTTCTGCAAAGCAAGCTGGAAAATCTGAACATATCTTGTGTATGTTTGGATATTTGCCAAATAATCTAGAGTACCTAAATATGGAGGAGTTTTTATTGAAATCTTCCTTCTCAGGTATGAGTCTCAGGCTTAGTCATCCCTGAAATTATAAATAAATAAATCTATATATCTATATATATCTGAGCAGGGATATTTACTTAGGAATGAATATTTATATATATGTAACAATATTTAAAGAAGTAGAAGCCATGAATTTGAGAGATCAAGGCAGGGGTGTGCATGGGAATTGTTGGGAGGGAGGAAACAAAAGGGGGCAATAATGTAATTGCATTATAATTCCAGAAAAAGAATTATGTTGAGCATCTGCAATTGAAAAATTCAGGCTAATTCATGCTGACATTACACCACAGTAGAGAATTCCAGACTTAATCTCATGTGATGGGTTCCAGTCAAGGGCTGATACATTAAAAATATTGTTAAATTTGCATTTAGTTCCTTCCTATTCTCTTCCCCCTTCTCATCCCCCTAAACCCCACCTCCAGTTTGCCCTGTGGATATCATCTAATTTGTCTCCCCAGGGTGATCCATGTGTCCCTCTTAGGGTCCCTCTTGTTACCTAGCTTCTCTGGAGCTGTGGACTTCAGTCTGGTTATCCTTTGCTTCACATCTAATATCCACTTCTGAGTGAATGCATACCATGTTAGTCTTTCTGAGTCTGTGTTAGCTCACTCAGGATGTTTTCTTTCTTCTAGTTCCATCCATTTGCCTGAAAATTTTATGAGGTCATCATTTTTTACCACTGAGTAGTACTCCATTATGTAAAAGTACCACATTTTCTTTATCCATGCTTCGGTTGAGGGGCATCTGAGTTGTTTCCAGATCCTGGCTATTAGCAATAATGCTGCTATGACTGTTGTTGAGCAAATGTCCTTGTGGTATAATTGAGCATCCTTTGAGTAAATGCCCAAGAGTGGTATCGCTGGGTCTTGAGGTAGATTGATTTCTAATTTTATTAGAAACTGCCATACTGATTTCCAAAATGGCTGTACAAGTTTGCACTCCCACCAGCAGTGGAGGAGTGTTCCTCTGACTCCACATCCTCTCCAACTTATGCTGTCCTCAGTATTTTTGATCTTTTCTATTCTGTCACGTGTAAGAAGGTATCCCAGAGTTGTTTTGATTTCCATTTCCGCAATGATTGAGGCGGTGGGGAGGGATGCAGTGGAAGACCGATTAAAAAGATGTCTCAATGCAGAGAGCCGCTATGGGCTTAGGAGAAACCTGGTGCTAGGGTAACTCCCATGAATACACAAGGCTCCTAGCAATAGTAGGCAGGATACCTGAACTAGCCTACCCCTGTAATCAGATTGGTGAACACCCCAACTATCATCAGAGAGCCATCATCCAGTAATCGATGAAACCAGGCACGAAGACCCACAACCAAGAACCAGGCGCAGCTCCTGGAATCCAGGTGAAGAGAGAGAGGAGGGAACATATGAGCAGGGAGGTCAGGATCATGATGGAGAAATCTACAGACACGGCTGAACCAAGCTCATGGAGACTCATGAACTCTAGACCCTCAACTGTGGAGACTCTAGTGTACCGAACTAGGCCCTCCATATGTGGGAGACAGTGGTGAATCTTGGACTACCAGAGGGGTCCCTGGCAGAATGACCACGATACAAACCTGGTACATGAGCTAGCTTGTTGGACCCCAGTCCTTAGGGTGGGCTGCCATGCTCAGTTTTAATACATGCAAGAGGAGCCAGGTCCTGTCCCAACCTATGGCACCAGTCTCTGTTGACTCCTCATGGGAGCCTTACCTATGAGGAAGAGTGGACTGCAGGTGGACTAGTGGAGAGGTGAGGGAGGATGGGAGGAGGTAAGGGGTTGCAGGAGGGGTTGAGGGTAGTTGGAGGAAGGGTGGGAGGGAAAACTGTGATTGGGAGGTAGAATGAAATAAAAATATAAAAAAAGAGAAAAAAGGTGGATGTGACAAAAAGAATTGCATTTAGGCTTTGTATACAACGTGAGTGTGTGATATAAGTGAATTTCATGTTCTCAGGATCTCCCTCTTCATCTGCATATATATGTGTGTTTGTATTTGTGTGCACACATATGTATATGTTTATATGTAAGTATGTGTTTATGTTTACACACACACACACACACACACACATACATACACACTTCTCCAAATCTGAAAAAACAAATGCGAAGCAACTCTGGTCCCAAGCACTTGGTGTAAGGTAGAGTCAACCAATGTTTGCAATTTAAAATGCCATAACAAGAACTCAAGCCAGGAATTTTTGGAGGAGCCATAGAGCGTTGCAATGGGAAAACTGAGGCCCTAAGTGATGGTGCTGAACGTCAATCTGCTGTTCTGTGACTATGCTACCCCAGAAGTCCAGTCTTGTGTTCGGGTCCTATTGCTCTCCCACCCCCCCATCCATGGCCAAATGGCTTCCAGGACTTTACTAACTGGCTTCTTCAGGTTTCTCTGGCTCCTGGAACTCTTGCTTTCTGTCCCTTCGATGGAGTTGAGAGTGAGGATTTTGTTGACAATTGTGTAGATGCACAAAAGAGTGTATACACATATGCAAAGTCCAGTAGCAAGGCAAAGACAGTCTGCTCCTCCCCCCCACTTTGGTTGTATCTTGCTACAAGCAGATGCTAAAATTCACCAGAATCCTGATTTACAACAAAGTTTACTGATACTGAAAATTCTAAACATCATCACTTACTTCTCATGTGTGGACATTGCAGAAAATAATATGAACTGAATGTGTATAGTTCTGTGCTTAGAGTAGAGTGGAAAATACCATTCTGTCACTGTGTCTTGTTCTTTTGGTTTCCCCCGTTTCTTTGCAGGGAGCATCAGTAGAAACTGAGTTTGTTGATACAATTGCGGCCTTGTATCCTATAATGGGCACTTGTTTAAACAAAGAAATGCTTATCAGGGGAAATGATAACTGTGATAAATTGCCCAGCTTTCATGTTTACTTGCTGTTTCTGGTGCAGCTAAATCAGTGTGAACAAAGCGGAACTGCATGTCCTTTCCAGTGGCGCCTCCTCTCCCCACGGATTGTTTGTAGCTTTCCCCTCTTGTCCCTTTACTTGGACCCCATTCTATTGTACCACATCCCAGGTATTAATCGCCCATTCATTACTTAGTGTTTACACGTATTTCTGCACAGATTCTACCCCACATCCTTAATCCTTTCCTCTATTCCTCTTTCTCCCTTTGCTTCTGACCTTTTAAACAGCTGCCAGAGAAATGTGTCCATGTTCTCTGCACACTACCCCACACGTGGGAGAATCAGTACCCTTGAGAGCCACCATGCTTGATTGGCAAGCAACAGGTGTGCCCCCTATGGTGCAGCAGGGTGCCCCGAGTTATGTCCACACACACACACACACACACACACACACACACACACACACACACACACACACGCACCTTTTGTGTTTATGACCCATTATCATTGCTGTAGCATCTTGGACTTTATTACTAATGACAAAAGAACATGGTTAGACTGTCTTCTGGCTATCAGGTCCTGGCTCAGCCTTTCCCAATTTCTCACTTAAATGCCAGTGCTGATACAGGAAAAGACAAAGCATTACACATGAAGGATAAGATTGAAAGGCTTTTGTGGTATTTCTGGAGGAATTAACTTAATTATGCGGCTGATTGAGCTGAATTGATAATGACCATCACCAGCTAACACTGAGTTTCAAGAACACTGGGCTAGCCAGCTCCTGTGGCCAGTGCTTCTCGGATTGGGAATTTATAGACTGTCTTATGTCCAGTAACTTTCTTTTTATTATATCTGTAGACCGTGAGTCCGAGAAGTTGACGACCTTGTGTGGTGGGTGATGGGAGAAGGAAGAATACACCCCATGTGGTTAAGTCCCTGTACTTTCAGAACACCATGGGGCGCTAACCGCACCCTGGAGAATCTTCTAGCCCTGGATTCTGGCTTCTCTTGTGTTCTTGCTGAAGGGTTGGGATGAACCACCAGGCAGTGACGGGGGTGGGCAGGAATTCCTCACTTCAGTAACTTAATTTAGTCTAAGTCAGTGGTTCTCAACCTTCCTAATGCTACAACCATTTAGTACAGTTCTTCATGTTGTGATGACCCTCGAGCATAAAATTATTTTTTGTTGCTTCTTCATAACTTAAGTTTGCTATGGTTATAAATCTCAGTGCAAATATTTTTAATGATTGAGGTTTGTCAAAGGTGTTGTGACCCACAGTGAGAACCAGTGGTCAAAGATGATTAAAAGCTAATCACAAAGTGTGTAGACAAAATGAGAAGGAGGGCACACTTCATAGGCATACACACATTCTCTGTCAGGTAAAGACTAAAACACAGGCTTCCAAATGGTACTGTGTGAGAAGATAGTGTTAAAAGTGTTAGTTTATATGGTGCTGTGTGAGAAGATAGTGTTAAAAGTGTTAGTTTATAATATTTAACATGAAGTATAGACTTGGAGTAGATAATAATAAAACACTAGTTTGTTTTGAAGACAGTACTGGGTTACAGTTGGATGTGACCCTGTTTCCCTGAATAATTTGTAGCAGGACTTTGCACAAAATGCTTTTCTTTCTTTCTACACCTGTGTTCTCATTTTGGTCCTCAGTATCCTAGTAGTTTATAAGCTAGAGGAAGCCTTCACAGGTGACCTGGTAACCATTCTAAAGTGCCAGGGAGGCTGATACAGCTTTGTTTGAGCTGAAGCCAGATAGTTGCTTGCCAAGGGTATGCAGGTTTGCCTCCGTGAGCAGGTTCCCCTACAGTTGTGTTTCTTACTCGGTGCCAGGAGCTGCAATCTAGTCATCTGGACTCCAACAGCATACCCCAAGAGAAAACACCTCAAACATATGTGTAAGAGGATATGTATGTGGTGTTAATGAAACTGACAAAAATGTAGAAACTTAAATGTCCTTACACAAAGAAATGTTTGAATAAATCACAGCTGCTTTCTAAGGTACAGTATCATCATAGCCATTAAAGACATGCTTTTTGCTGGGCTGTGGTGGCGCATGCCTTTAATCCCAGCACTCGGGAGGCAGAGGCAGGCGGATCTCTGTGAGTTCAAGGCCAGGCTGGACCGACAGCCTCCAAAACAATAGAGAAACCCTGTCTCGTAAAAACCAAAAAAAAAAAAAAAGACATGCTTTTTAAGGCCATTTAATGAAATGGGAAAACACGTTATCTTAAGTGAATAAAGTAGATTTCACAATGATATTTATGATCTGAACCCACTTTGTCAAAAGAAAAAAAAATATTGCCAAGGAAGAGACTGGAGCAAAAATATCCTTACTACTAAACCAGTGTTGATAGTTGGATGACATGGGAAGTAACACTTTTGTGTGTTTGTTTCTTTTTCTACAAATAGTATCCAGCAAATATTAGAAGATTTTATATATGCATTCACACAGCTGTTTAGTGCTCCAATGAAAGCTCACAAGGAAGTAATCCTTTGCCTCCCTGCACATGTGTTTTCGTATGAAGTTGGAGCTTAAGAATTTTGATAAGCAGAAACAAAATCTTCGGGGGCTGCTGAATGAATGGTGGGATGCTTTCCCTGGGAAAGTGTGCTTCCATTATATCTCTTCTGAAGACAGTAGGGATCTGCTTTTGCTAGTGTTTCTTCTGTCTTGTTCTCTGAATGCTTTGTGTATACCTGTGCTGAGAACGTAGGATGCGCTAAGAGGGAAGGGGGAGGTCACCGCACATCCAGGCAGACTCTGCGAGCTGCTCACTGTCTCCTACTCACTTCCTGATGCCCATGGTAGGCATCCTCTTGCAGCTTCCTTGAGCCAGTAGTAGCAATGTGCCTTCGCCCTTCATTTCAAACAGTCTCCTAAGTGCAGAACAGACAAAAAGAAGCAGATGCCGAAAGGAAAAGGGAAAGACCAGGGGTAATCCTAATAAAATGTCACAAGGATCGAGCACGGCGTCGTTAATTGAGAGAAGGTACCAGGAGTCAGAGTCAAACTGGTGCCTTAGAGTAAACCATTGGCAACTTGGATTTCTGTCAGTGAAGGTGGCCTAGAAAAGCTCACTAACAGCTTTCAAATTAAATAAATGGGGCCATAATCAAAGAAGGTGGCATCTACCAGACACTCCCTTATATACTCAATTACTCTATCTATGGTTCAATTTCCTGTAAGAATTCCTTGAATTGGCTGTGAAGAAGCTGAAATGGAACCTGGGCAAATCTGGCATTAAAGGGAAAAATAAATGGCAGCAGGCGACTTTTTAGAGTGAAAACTATTAGCAAGAAGTGATGTCCACTCTACAGAAATGTAATTGGTTCAATGGAAATGTAAAGGCAAATTAAAGCATCTATGAAAATCAATTAGCTTACAACTATTGAATTTAAAAACACGTATTTCCAGGTTATTGTCAATGGGCCCTGCTAGTTTTTCTCATTCAGTGCAATTAAAAACCCTTGGCATTATAGATGAAACAAATGAGCATTTGTGTGCTGGAGAAGAGGAGTAGGGATGCCTAAGGGCACTGGAGGGATTACCAGATAGCAAGCTCCCAGTGATCGCTACTGCCTCTAGCATTTCATGCTGAAGAACTATTCAGGGTCACGAGCTCTTCATTGGAGAAGTGAGTTAACCTGAATCGAATAAACCCAGAGAAACCTATACCAAGAAATTGTAATTAAGCAGACAAAAGCAACATTCAAGAAGAGCTTTTGAATAGAATAAGGGAAAAGCAACACTTTACGCATCGAATAAGCAGGAGGGCAGTATACTGCTCACCAGAAATGATGGAAAACTAAAGGGAAGTGGCAACATATGTGTCAAATGCTGAGAAACAATATAAAAATAGAATCATTATTTTTTTAATTTGAAGCCAATAAAATAACCATCAACAGCAAGAGGAAGTTACAGTAGACCTTGCCTGAAGACGTAGCTAGAGAAACTTCTCTCTGAACAAGATGGAAACGATGAAAGAAAGGACACTGGGAAGCCAGGAAGGAAGAAGAATAGTCACCACAAACAAGGCTAAATGCTATAGGCATCCCCTTTACTTCATAGTCTTACAATTTATGTTTGGGGACTGAAATGATGATGACAGTAGGGCATCATGTCAGTTTAAGGGAATATGGGAAGTTGTTGAGTTTATTTTAAATGGGAAATGAAAAAAATACTAAGATAAATAAGTTTTTTCTACTTCACCAGAGTTAATAGAATGCCACTAATAAGACTATAAAAGTTATGCACACATATACATAGTACCCAAAGCTTGCACAAAAAATTGTGTAAGAAAAAAATTAAGACACCTGGGAATTCTACATTTCTAACCCACTTGAAAAACACATATATAAAGAAAACAGAGATTTTAGAAAGAAAGAATAAGATGGTAAACTATACCCAAGCACAGTAGTAAGCACAATAAACTCAAGCAGTCTAAGACATCGAGTGAAAGGGAGATTTAAAAATCTGCAAATGCGTGTATTATAGGAGATGCACCCCAGGGGCTAGAGACATGGCTCAGAAATTGAGAGTCCTGGCCAGTCTTGCAGAGGACTTGATTTCAACTCCAAGCACCCGTATGGCAACTCACAACTGTCTATAACTTCAGTTCCAGGGAGTCTGATGTCTTCTATTGACTTCATTGGAAATGAAGCATACATGTGGTGAACACAAACATATATGCAGGAAAACTGACATATACATAAAATGAATAAAATTTGATTAAAGAAATGAAACACTTCAGATATATGTCTTGCAGTAACATACCTTACAGACAGGACACCTTTGTTGATCAGAGGGTTTGTAGCTGGCTGGCGCTTATCTACTTCTTTCAGTATCATGAAAAGTGCCTTCCTGTACCTAAGATGCTAGGTAGGCACTAGCTCCACTTCTCCATGTTCAAATGAGCTGTGTAGGTGTTGTCTTCAGCAACAGGATCTTGCTACTGGGTTTGGAGAGTAACCTATAGTCTTGGCAACAGTGCTGGATTGTTTAGAACTCAGAAGTAACCCATTTCTGGCCTTGGAAGCTTCATTTGGTGACAGGCGCTATCTAGCTGGGGCTCTGTCTCCTCCATCATTTGGCGATTTCACTAAGTATATGTATGTAACTTTAAACATTTCTGGATCTTCCTTCGTTGAGAGTGTTTGGATGACTGATTTCATCTCACTTTTTTTCTTCTGTTTATAATTTTCTCTATCTTTAAAAAAGTCATTTCAACTTACTGGTGTGTGTGTGTGTGTGTGTGTGTGTGTGTGTGTGTGTGTGTGTGTTAGTTATGTGTTCATGCACTACAATGTGAATGTGAAGGTCAGAGGATAGTGTTTAGTTCCTGGGAATCAAACTCATATTGTCAGATACTCTCAACTGCTAAACTTCCTCACTGGCATTTTTTTGTAGATTATGTGCTTCTAGGAATTCATCTTTTCCTCTAAGATTTCCTGTTTCATTGACATATCGTGATAGCCTCCTCACCTTTTAATTTCTGTAGCTTCCCTTAAAATAACTTTCTTTTTGATGTGTCTTTTTTTCCCCTAGTTCAGGTAAAGACTTGTCAGTTCTGTTGAACTTCTCAACTAGTACTTTTACTGTATGTCTTTTAAAATATTGTTATCAAGAAGTAATTTCTTCAAAGTTTACAAATGTGAATGTGTAAAGTTGTGAAACATTTATAATAATCTATTTTTTAGGACATTTTCAGTAATAGGTTGGCACTGACCTAGAAGCTTCATCCATGCTGACCAGCTTTCATGGTGCTTGACGGTACTACCAAGGAGAAAAGCAATTATCAGTCTTACCCAGCTGTGAGTCCTGCAAACTGTAATAACAACCGGCCTAGCAAAACATGCCCATTGGCATAATACATTATGGGGTAACCAATTACTTTCTGATGAATTTGAGTCCTGCTTCCCAAGATGGAACCCACACTTGGCAACACTGTTGAGCCAAGAACCTATGACTAGGCAGGTCATAGGCCCTAGGGGAGAATCTAGTGTTAATCTGCTACATGAACAACATATTAAACTGGTTCTTTTTTTTTTTTTACGAGACAGGGTTTCGTCACAGAGATCTGCCTGCCTCTGCCTTCCGAGTGCTGGGACTAAAGGCATGCGCCGCCACCACCACCCGGCTAAACTGGTTCTTAATGACTTATTATTCCCATAGATTAATGTCTGTCTCAACACTCATTAGAGAAGCTTCTATTTGCTTAGATGGTGTCTAACAGAGACTCACAGTTCTCTGGTCAACGTGCAGAGACTAAGAGACTACAGGATGCTCAGCTCTAAATGGGACATCTCTATCATACCCCTCCTCCCCAGGCTCAGGGGTCATTGTGGAAGAAGGTACAGAGCCCAAAATAACGGATAAATGCTAGAAAACAGTATTCTCCGGACACAGCAGGACAGATGCAAATATGAACTCACAGTGATTGTTGCAACGTTTACAAGCCCTTTGGAAGCTCAAGCCAGACCTAATCTAATATGGAGAAGGGAAATGGGCATGAAGTCTCAGTGCTGGCTAAGGAAGTATAGCAGTTGATAGCTGCTGGGCAAGAGAGAGTCAGTTTTCTTTAAGAGTGTTGCCCTGGTAACTCAACCATACTCTAGAGAAGGTCACACATCCAAGAATACTTGGGCAGCACAGATTGGACTTGATGAAAACAAACAAAACAAAATAGACAAAGTGCAGTTGCTAGTGAAGGGGCAGTGGATCTGGGAAGTGTACAAAGGGAGTAAATTTGATCAAAGCACAATATGTGAAATTCTCAAAGAAGTAACACAAATTCTAAAAATACTTATCTCATTTTTATTTATAAGTATGCCTGAAGGTGTGTGCATGCAAATGTATATGGAAACCCAAGGAGGCAATATGAGGACATCAGCTCTGGAATCGCAGTATTCACAGGTGGTTGCCAGCTACTAGTCATAGGTTTTAAAACTGAATCTGGTCCTCTGCAAGAACAGCAAACACTCGTAACCACTGAACCATCTCTTCAGAAACCAAATCAACATTTAATTGCTCAGATATACATGTATTCCCTGTAAGTTAGCTTTATTGATGGTCTTGTAGAGCTAGGCATAAGGCCACTATAAGTGACATGAGTGTTCCCTGCATCCCGTTTATGAACCTAGTTCTATGGTCTGGTAGACAGCACAATTAGTCAATGTAGCTAATTTTGTGAATTGTGGCATTATTATCTCAGTGAGGAAAAACATGGAGAAGGATTTCTAAGAATGATTTGGTTAGCAGGCCAAAGTTTTTATACAATTTGCTTCAAGGAAATGCATTAATTTAAAAGTCTAAATTACAAACAATTCTTAACTTTTCAAGAGTCATAAAATCTTATCTCCCTTTTTAAAAAGAAAATTCCCAAAATTCTATTTTTAAACATTTTTGAAAAAACAAACAACACAACCTTCTCTTTGTATGTAATAGCAGTTGTTAAGCTACTCTTTCTGTTCACTTGACTCTGTGTGTCTGTCTAAGTGTCTATGAACGATAATCCAGTTCCATTCCTAATTTCCTTTGTCTCACGTATGGTCTCAGAAGTTGAACCCAGGATAGAAAGCACAACACTCTGCCACTGAGGTGCATCTGCTGCTCTACCACCTTCTCCATCCTGTGGGAAAGCTTTGCTAAGGCACTCTGAGCCTAGTGAACCATTGGATCCTAGGGAGCTCCTGTGAGATAAACCTGTGATTTCTTTGCTAAGATCCCTTCCTGTCAAGTGATCTGGTCTCCTCCACTAGCTAAGCACATCTTATTCAAAACAGCTGTCTGGCCTTTCTGGCAATGTCTAGAAGCCAGCTTCTAGAGCAGTTGAAATTGCTTTCATCTGACTTCCTTTCCAGTGTTCACCCCTCATTAATTCTGCCGGTGAAACACATTTCTAAGAACTCTTTAATATTGTCGCATTGCCAGTCATATGTAAAGATGACCACAACTGCTTAGATACAAAAGACAGAATTAGCAAGAAGGAAAAGGAAAAAAACATTTCAACTGTTCAGCTGTGCTGCCAGACAGTTGGAAAGCAGGGAGTGAATCTTTGTTTATGAGATCAGTGCATTAGCAGGCTGAAAGGCAAAGTGACATTGCTGGAACTCATGAAAAAGAGCGAGGTACCTTCCAGGGGTAAGCCCAGGCCCCCAGGTAAGGCTTCCAGCTGCGGGAAGGCGTATATGCTTCCCCAAACTGTACATGTCATTGATTGTTAAGCCCGGCCTGTGGTTGCCAGCATCATTGTGCAATATGACTTTGCCCATGAAGTATTGCTAGATTACATGAGAACAATGATTGAAGATTTTACTTGCTCTGTTAAAATGGTTGAATTAAAAGGTGTAGCATGGTTTTTTCCCAAGTAGCAAAAAAAAAAAAAAACAAAAAACCACTGACTTAAGATGTTTAAAATGTAAGAAATGTGTGTTCCTAATAAGGTTAGGGAGTCAGCTGTACTTCATGGAGTAGTGTGGATAGTCTTCATCATCTAAGTAGTCCTTGGAGAGTACATGGATTGCAACTTGATTTCTATCATTATAAAGTAAATCTGAAATGATGGTTGCATTCAGACATCCAGGGGAGACCAAACCAGATGTGTGACAGAGCCATGTTTGCAGGATTCTTTCTTCAAATCCTTCTGTGTATATCTGGCATTTAACATTTAAACATTTCCACTGAAGGATTATTCTAACCATTGCAATTCTTGATGTCTGACAGATGGATTTGGGAGAGAGAGAGAGAGCGCGCGAGAGAGCGAGAGAGAGAGAGAGAGAGAGAGAGAGAGAGAGAGAGAGAGAGAGAGAGAGAGAGAGAGAGAGAGAGTGCGAGAGCGAGAGAGAGCGAGAGAGCGAGAGAGAGTGCGAGAGAGCGAGAGAGCGAGAGAGCGAGAGTGCGAGAGAGCCTGGGCCTTCTTTGCTGGAGCATTTCTGACCACAATGGGGAATCAGGCTACTTCTAACCCAGTTTCCTGTGTACATCACTCAGATAATTACAAAACAACATTTAGTAAACTCTCCCGAAGGGTAGGAAGAGATACCTGTATTGTCACCCTTGTGGAACCATCTCTATTGAGTATTTTATAGTGTTTTAAAAATCACTGACAGTGTTGAACTCTCTCTTTTGAGTATTTTACACAGTACCACAGCAAGCTTCACCACTGTCCCAATTTAATATTGTCTCAACTTGATAACGCACTCTTGGCTGAAATCCATATGCTGACTAGTGTTTTATGGAGGTTTGTTCTTTGGCAATGAATGATTTATTTTTAATATCTACATTGGAAAATTGTTACTTTGTTTTCTAAGAATTTGCCTGTTCTGGTGAATACTAAATGAAAAGAATGAATTGACTGATATGACTATGGACTTGTGGGGGAGTATTTCAATTTGAAAGGCTAAGAGAAACAGAAATTTGACATCTGTTTTATACCTTTGCAGCTTCATCTATGTGAGGTGGCTGTGCCCTCCTATGAGTAGCTAATGCTGTCCCCACAATGCAAAGCTTAAAACCTGTGAAATGAAGAAGGTTGAAGCAAGTAAGAGCATGATAATTAATCAGTGTGCGAATTAACTCTGTGTTCTTAAGGGAAACTAACATCTCCCTAACTCTACTTAGTGTGGAATGTATTACAGTGTCAGTTTGAAATAGTACCAAGCCTTTTGTGTTCCTGGGCATGTTGTGGTTCAGGCTCCCCGAGGCAAGTTTACATTTGTCTGTGGGGGGTGTGTATGAGGGTTATGTGTGCTTGATGGAGATGGGAGAGGGGAGGATGGCGAGTGGACAAGCGTAAACAAGCACAGTTGAATGTAAAGCGGGAGATAAGTGCCCACGTGCGTGCCGGCAGCAGGTTCCTCCTTTGGAAAAGCTACAGCTCATTCATCACATATAAAACGCTGGAAAAAATCACATCCATGCCAGAAACACTTTGACTTTTTAATAACACATTGGAGGTGATGTCTGGACCTTATCCGGATGGTCAGAGCAGATGGTTGAGACCATGTGCTGGGAACAGGCACTTTGCAATCCCCAGCATTTGGAAATCTGCCATGTTAATTTGAAATGGATGAAAATGTTAGCAGGATTTTTCACTAACTTAGGAGAGGCTAAAACAATTTAAAAGTGTGGAGGATTGGAATTTATTTTCTTATAAAACAGCTCTACAAAAAATGTTTGACATTCAGGCGAATTGACTTAAGTCCTTCCTGAATGTATAGGCGATGTGCATGATGAAACATCTAAGAGAATAGGAAACTAATCATTTCCTAGTTTTGTAATGGCCAACTTCGGCATTTGTGTTGCTGCACCTTACATTAATTCTGATACCATAACAAAATAGTTATCACTTTTCAATGCAATTATAATTGTGTTCTGGTGTTGATGATTAAAATATTATGGCGAGGCCTATATTGAAATAAGAGTGGTTAGTTTTTCAATTGCAAGTGTGAGGTTATTTGGAGGGAAGAAATCAGATGGTGTACACGTGCTGTACTCCATAACTGCTTTGCCTTTTCTATTTGAGTCTTAGTCTATGAGCTGTTGACTTTAGCCAAGGGGCAGCATCAGGATGGTGCCGTCTCTGGAAAGCCAACGTGGCATATCTATACCACTGTAACTCAGACTCAGCATTGTTCATTGTGCTCAGATGTGAACAGTCTATAAAAATATAAATTCAAAGTAACGATTTTATTAAACTTGAACCAGTGGGTAGAATTTATGAAAACAACACAAAAGTACATTAAAAGATCCCCCCACCACATTCTCATGGGTTTGAATGTTTGTGTGTATGGTTTGGCAACCCCCTCTGTGTGTGTGTGTGTGTGTGTGTGTGTGTGTGTGTGTGTGTGTACATAAACACGTGGAGCCCAGAGGACCATGGTAGGAATAATCCTTCATTCTTCCACCTTATTTATTGAAGTAGATTCCTTCAGTCAAACCCAGAGCTCACTGATATGACTAGTCCACCTAGCCATCTTGCCCGGTTCCCCAGATTCTGCCTTTAGAGGATAGAATTACACTGCATTCACATGAGTTCTGGGAATCCAAACTGCACTCCTCATGCTTGTACAGGAAGCACTTTAACCACCGAGTCATCTCCCCAACCAATAAAGGACTTTTAAGATATCATCCTACACAGTTACAAATGAGTTACTCAGGCATAGGCAAGTCTAATGAATATTCCATGCAGCAGCGAAAGAAAAGAAAAAGACGTTCAGCCATAGATAGTCACAAATAGAAAGTAACCAATTGTGATTTGTGGCTTTGCTGGCCATGAAGATGAGCAGTATCTATATGTATCAGCCTGATCATAAAAAGATGTAGAGGTTGGGGAAAGTGTCAGGTGAAAGAATGGCCTATTGCTTGCAGGGACCGGGTCTCCTGCATTGATCGAGTACCTGCCCTGTGGCAGGCTGTCTGTGGGGCATTTTATAGGCATTGTGATATGAGAAGAACAAAGAAAGATAGATAGCAGGATGATGGGCAGAGAGGAGATTAGAAGGAGAATGCAAGTGGTGTTGAAAAAAGTGTGATGGATGAGAAGAGGGTGGCGCACACCGGTGTTGCAAGGCCATCTACAGGATTGGCTGTTACTGGGGTTATCAAGAGAGGACGGCTTCTGCGGCTGCTGTTACTCAGTGGTGGCTTGGGCCACAGCAAATTACTCATGTGTGGGATGAGGGAGGACAAGAAGGAGGAGGGTGGTGGACACCAGTAGTATTTTCTGTGTATTCATCAATCTGTCCATCCACGCATTCTCCCACCTGTCTAATTAAAAACCAGTGAGTGGTTCTCAGTTAGCTCTCTCCTGTGAACAGCAGCCCCAGCTGCTGTGATGCCCCTCACTTCTCATTACAGCTCTTTTCAGTGCTGTGCCCCTGAGTAGCATGTTCATAGTGATGCCTCCAAGTCACCAAAAATGTGTAGTAGCCATGAGACCCCTCAGGAAAGGTATACACTGGCAAAATACACTCTAGAAAGATTTGCTTTTGGTCATTAAATAATTGGTCTTGTTCTGGGAAAATAAGTCATCATTGTGTCTTTTGACACCTAGAACAATGCTTTATGAACACACACACACACACACACACACACACACACACAGAGAGAGAGAGAGAGAGAGAGAGAGAGAGAGAGAGAGAGAGAGAGAGAGAGAGAGAGAGGTGATATAGAGTATAACAGGAGTGAAAGTTTGGGCCTTCATGGGCCTTGCTTACCTGAAGCTTTGCTACGACCTCCTCACACCTACCAGCACTTACCCTGGATGGGACCAAACATTTCTCCAGTAGGGTCAGTGTCATGTGCTGAGGAAGCTATGGGGTGTCAAGTATGGGGATGGCCATGTTAGAGGCTGCAGTCCCTTCCTGGTGAGTGGCAACTGTGTGAGCTCTAATTTCCACAGTGGTAGCAACAGTATGATCAAGTATGCACTGTAGAGTTATCCGCCCAGGCATAGGAAACACTGTCTGGTGTCCTGGGAAATTCCTGAGCATCATTGTCATGGGGGGGCAGTGATCTCTGTGCCCATGCCCACTTGGGGCAGCTTTGCTCCTGGGCATGCATTAAGTTGACAGCTCTGGTGATAGTTGAAAATAATAAGGAACATTTTGCCAGTAAAACTGTTTTGGTACCCTGACTATTCCGGGTTAGAGAAGAGCAGCTTTGCGAAGGAGCCTCTGTGTACTGAGTGCAAACTGTATCCTCTTGGCCCACTTAGTCCAGTGCTTTAATGCTGTCATCTTCCTCACAACCTCTCCCACCTTCCCCATGGAATCCTCACTCCTCCACAGTGCTCCCCAATCTCAGTAACACCCTCATGTTTCCACATAAGACTGATTAAAGTCCCATTAAGACTTGTAAGTGGGCCAGCTCTGTCCTCTCTGATGGAGAAATCTTGCTCAGCAGAGTTGGATGCACCACACCTAGAAGGACAGCCCTGGTCCTCTGCAAGTCCTTGCCAGCTGGCCGTCACCTTCCCAGTCTCTTAAACTGCCCTTGAGCTATTTAAAAAAGAAACATATTTTAGAGGAATTTTGTCAGGCATTTCCCTCAATTTTTATAAATATTCCCTATAACTTCACATACAGCTTTGTCACAGTTTCTTCAATATAATATTTGCTCTGGAAAGTTACAGTAAGAGTGGCAGTCTAGGTTCATTGTGACTTTCCCCAGTCTACTCTTTGCTGTTCCTTGTTTGAGGAATTCCAGAGGCTGCATCATGGCAATTCTTGACCTGTGCATGAACCATGCAGGAGGAGTAGGCCCAAGGAAGGACATAGCTACGCTTGACAAGAGAACATATTTGACTTGTCCCTAAAAGCAAAGTTTTCATATTCCAATATTCTTTAAACTTGGCTGAATATATGAGACAGAAAGAAAATTAACTAATTTAGCCAATGCGTATCTCACACTACTGTGTGCCAAGCATCGTAGGTTCATTGGTAAAAGCATTGAACTTGGGCCTCCATTAAAGCATATTCTTCTTGTCAGACAGGAGCCAGGAGGATCATGGTCTAAGTAGGCATTCTTAGAGAAAATCATTATATTAGTAATTAGGCTTTAGATCAGATGACCATAGCCAACTTCAGGAAATGATTGTGAGACTGGCGAATGAGAACGGAGAAGAAATGGGTCCAGCCAACTTGTAGAGCTGGAAAGAGATGGGAAAGGCAGCCATTAAATAGAATGAAAGCATAACCACATTGGTAGATGTGTGTTATCATGAGGTGGAGGATAATGGAACAGGGAAAGAAGAAGATGGAGTGCAGGGAGTAGAATAGAGTCCAGAATAAAGTAACTAGGCTGGTAACCTCTGGATAGACTAGAAGGAGCAAAGGAGTCAGGACATACATGTCCAAGGAAGTGAGTTCAGAGCATCAGGAGCAGCAAGCCTGATGTTTCAGGGATGCATCATGGGGAGGGCTTTCAGGACTTGTTCCCTGGATGAGATGAGAGACTGAGCAGGAGATTGACATGGTCTGACAGATGTTCTGACAAAATCCTAACTCTTGAGAACAGGAACTAAATGGTGGCAGAGCCACGAACTAGGAGATGAGTTAGAACTGACAGAGTAATACAGGTAGTAAATCTGTATGTGGTAAACCCAAACCCAGAATTTGCACCAGGGTGGGGAGATGTACTGAGAACCTGGGTTTGAGTTGTGTGAGAGCCAGTGTGCTGTAAAAGTATGTTATAGGAAGTGGTGAGCCAAGGAAGGACACTGAGATTTGGTGTAGACTTAGACAGACCTCCGGCTTGTCCTGTATGTGGAGGCCCTGTTCCCACTTCTGTCATTTACTGATTGTTTCCCTTTTTGTTCATGGTATTGGTCAGTGAGCTCCGTGATGGCAGGGCCATGCTCTCATCCTTACCCTGTTGCTGGCGCCTGGCACAGTGCCTGCTGCACAGCTGGTTCTTGGGCTGTGCTTAGTGAGTGTCTGTTGTTCCTTTCCTCATCATTCATGATCTCCTCAAGGCCATAAGGTCTAAATGGTAGCCCCAACTTTACATCTTGATATGAAGAAAAGTGAAACACAGGGTGCCTGAAGTTTGTTATATCCAACATCCAGAGGACATCGCTACACAGAACCTCAAATCACAGCTGCCCATATCACCTTTTCTTTAGAATGCTGCTAAAGGTTTTTGGTTTGTTTGATTTTGATTTTCAGAACCAGGTTTCCCTGTGTAGACCTGGCTGTCCTGGAACTAGTTCTGTAGACCAGGCTGACCTCAAACTCAAGTGATGGGGTCTATGGATTTACATGTCACTGCATGGGTCCCCATTTTGGCCAGTGACTGGCAAAGAAAAGAACATGTGCCACTTTGTCAGTGGTTTCCAAAGTTGATTGCTTAAGAATACATTTTTCCCTAATAATAGTACTTACAGTTTATACATGCATAAGTTCTAGAGAAGCTGATCTTGGACCCGAGGCCTGCAGTGTTCCTTGCCAATACTTCTGGGAGAGGAGACCAGGCCACTACATGTACACTTCAGTAAATGTTAGTGTGGCTGAGTGTGTTATAGAGTCAAGGTGTTAGTGTGGCTGAGTGTGCTGTAGAGTCAAGGTGTTAGTGTGGCTGAGTGTGCTGTAGAGTCAAGGTGTTAGTGTGGCTGAGTGTGCTATAGAGTCAAGGTGTTAGTGTGGCTGAGTGTGCTGTAGAGTCAAGGTGTTAGTGTGGCTGAGTGTGCTGTGGAATCAGGCACAGATTTGGTGGTTGCTAAAGCTAATGTCTTCACATGTAAACTGAAGATAATGTTTGTGTTTTGAGATTCTCATGGAAATTCTTGGGTTAATGACTAGAGGGCAACCTAAAGCCCGAATATCCTAAGCACCTTGTGTGTAATCTGACAGTTAGATGTTGCATGTCCTATGCCAGCTCCCATGCTCTCTGCATACAACCTAATGTACTAATTACAAAAAAGAGTAAGTCAGAAATTTCTGCGATGTTACTTGTCATTTTCAGTGGGTTTTGGCTTTGGTTTTACAGATGTAGCTCTCTGTCTATGAAGATGCTATTCTGGACATTCCTTGTGATTGCAGACTAATCTTTCATAGCATCCTACCAGGCAACCACAGTCCAGTTAACGGAGTGCACGAAAAGATGCACTTGTCCGTGGTTTGTGGATCCATGCCAATTGTTGTTTTCACCTCTGGCATTTACACTCACTGACAATGTAAACCCTCTGTGTAAAGAATTGTCCTCTCCCCTGAACCTTGAATTCCAAATTTCAGAAGGAGCAGGGAATTTAAATGGGCGCATCTGTGCATCTTGGAAGAATTTCCTCCGCCTTCTTTCCTTGCATTCCACAGTCACACCCCCCACCCACCCACCCAAGTGCAACTGGGGCTTGTGTTGCTAGTGTCTGTGAAAGAGAACCACATCCACTTGTCCACACTCTGCTGCCACTCTGCTGGCTAGCCTTTTAGCATGTTTCAGCCCTTTACCTTGGGAGCTTCTGTCTTAGATAGGTCACAGATTTGACAACAACACAGTCATAGTAGCGCCCTCACTGTAAGATGGTTTTAAAAGAGGGAATCCTGGTGAATTGTTTCCAGAGGCGTGCATGCAATCAGCAGGAGAGGGAGGGTAGAAGATGGTAAACCTCAGTGGGTTCTGCTGGTATGAATGCTGCTATTTTCTGCCCCATCCTTTCTGACCCCTGCTGGTGGAGGAAACCCCTGTGAAGCTCCCCCTAAATCCCCCTCATAGATTAGCTGGGAAAGGTTTGTTAGCTTCATTTCATTTCATTTTTAGAGGCTTCTCTGCAGACAAGGTAACCTGGATTCTGGGAACACTGCAGCTGCCTCACAGACCTTGAAGGGCCCCTGATACCTCTCAGACATTCTCTTGGCTCACTCTCATCTCCTGAATATTTTATTTCTGATCCCACCAGTAGGTAAAGGAATGTGATGGTTTCTTCGCTTTGGTCCTTTTCCCTAGAACTCTGTCAGCCTGAGGATATATTTTGGATAAAGGAGTAGAGTTATTTTGTTGCCAGTGATAAAAAAAAAGTCTAAAAATGTACGGGTAGGAAAATAGATAAGAAAATCATTCCTGGCAGTGGTTTCCAGCAGACCTCAGGCCACTTGTCTCTATGGCTGTAATTATTAGCAAAAGTTGTAATCCAATTATGCTAACAGTTTTTGGAATTGCTCACATTTCTCCTGTCGATATATTAGCAAAACATTGCAGTTGAATATGTCCTATAATAGTTACCGATGTTTTGTGAGGATGTCAAGTATGTAAAAATACTCAGCAAAACAATTTCTGAAAGCATTTTTTTTTGGTATGGAGATTTGACAAAAGAATAATTATAAAGCAACTTCCATTTGATGAGATCTGTAGTGTGCTAAAGGACAGTTGACTTTTTCAGATTCAAATTTGACAATAGGAGAGTATGTGATAAATATTACTGTTCTGAGGGCTCTGGCTCTGCACAAGAGAGGTGCAGCCTCACAAATGTCAGCACATCGCCTGAAATTGGCTTAGCTGCATCCTGGAGGCTATGTTTAGGAAAACCTTAAACCACTCATTCACCTAGCCCCTCCCTCCACCCCTGATATATTTCATTATGGTTACATTTTTCAGCTTAGAAAAATCTCTGTCAGTATGTCTTGCATAGTGATGTAAAACATACTGAAAATCCAATCAAAGTAGGTTTAACAAATTAACTTTAATCATGTAAGAATAGTTATTAGCATTTTCTAATTGATGAGCAGATTGACCTGTTATTATTTTTTTCCTACAGTTTTGTTTCTTCTCTGTTGTATACTAAAAATATGATAATGGCATTTTCAATCATCTATGAATCAAACCACTGGAATGTCCCCATGAGTCATTTAATCACATATTTTCATTTGTCACAGATGCCCAAGATTTTAAATGACTCTAATATAGACTAAGAAGAACTGGCTGCCTCAGTAAACATATCGATTAGCTGCATACATTAATATGGTTCCTTATTCCAGAAGTCATATTTAAGCTATTTCTATACCTTGTATACATTGGTGAATTCCTCTCCCATCTAATATATAGTGATTTGTTCAAGTGGGTCGTTTCTGAGCTAAGGTGAGTAATGAGGAACTTGCTGGTCACACACCATAAAAATACATGCAGAGCATTTTCATCCCTATTTCTCCAGACTTACTCTTTTTCCTACTGCAGCCTGCTTGCAGGAGACCCTCCTCCCACCCTACCTCCAGTCCCTGGAGTTAAATGGCATCATAAATTAAATGGTCCTAATAGAAATCTACAGAACATTTCACCCAAACACAAAATAGTATACCTTCTTCCTAACACTTTGTGGAACTTTCTCCAAAATTGATCAGATACCATAGACACAAAGTCTCAACAGATATAAGAAAATTGAAATAATAGCATTCTATTTGGTCATCATTGATTATAACTGGATATCATCAACAACACAATGGAAACCGAAAAACTCACTGTTGAATGAAAATGAGTCAAGACTGAAATCAAGAAAATAACTAAAAGTTTTAGTATTGAATGACAATGAAAACATAACATACCCATGCCTGTTGGACACAATGAAGCTAGTTATAGCAGGTAAGTTCATAACACTAAGCACTTATGTCAGGAAACTGGAGAGACCTCATATCAATACTTTAACAGTAGATCTAAAAGATTAGAGCAACAAGAAATAATAGCCCAGAAGATTAGGAGTAAAAGGGGAGAAACAAACTGAAATAATGATAAAAAGACAACAACTGAACAAAAAAAAATTAGAAAAAATCATGAAAAGAAGACTTGGTTCTTAGAGAAGACCAGCAAGTATGACAGATCCTTAGGAGATTAACTAAGAAGAGAGAGAAGATCAAAATTAATAATATTAAAGATGAAAAGGGGGCATCACAACACACACCAATGAAACTCAGAGAATCGTAGAGACGTATTTTATAAATCTGGATTCCATCAAACTGGACCCCACCTTCCCAGGATGATTTAAAAAAATATGTATCACTACCAAAGTTACATAATACCAAATTAGAAACTTAAATGGATTCATAACCCCTGGTGAGAGAGAAGCAGGAATTGAAAATATCCCAAGCATAAAAAGACCTGTGCCACATGCATTCATCTCAGAATTCTACTAGACCTTCAAAGGGGAATTAATGCCAACACCCCTGAAATTATTCAGCGCAATAGAAATAAATGTTTCCTAATTACTTTTATGAATCCACTATTATCCTGAAACCAAAACCATATAAAGAACCAACAAAGAAAATTATAGACATTATCCCTCAGATGCTGAAATTCTCAATAAAATACTTGCAAACCAAATCCAAGAACACATAAAAAGATTATCTACCATGATTAAGAAGGCTTCATTCCCAGAGATGCAGGGTGGTTCATGTAAATCAATAAAATTAATACACCACATAAACAGACTGAAATATAGAAAGCACATGATCATTTCATCAGTTACAGATAAGGCCTTTGGCAAATTCCGTCTCTTCATGTTAAAATCCAGGAGAGAAACTAAGGATTCAAGAAACATTGTACCTCAACATAATAAAGGAAATTTACAGCAATCTCACAACTAACATTAACATAAATATAATAAAACCTAAGCATTTCCAATAAAATCAGGAACAAGGCAAATTTCCCACTCTTTACATATCTATTCAATATACATATATTGGTGTTTTATATAGAGAAATCAGAAATATAAGGGAATCAAAGATACATACATTTAAAATGGAGGAATCAAAATATTTAAAAATTACAAGTTTTTATACATAAAGGTCTCTAAAAACTCTACCAGTAAACTTCTAGAACTTATAAACACTTTCAATAATGTAGCAGGATACAATATTCACACAAAAAAATCAGTTGCCTGCCTATATACAGATGACATGCATAATAAGAAATCAAAGAATCGCTACCTTTCATACTAACCTTAAATAAAATATTTTGTGATAATTTGAACAAAACAAGTCAACAAATTTATATAATAAAAACTTTAAGATATTGAAGAAAAACTGAAAAAGGTACCATAAAATGGAAAAATTTTCCATGCTCATAGATTCATAGGATTAATATAATGAATATGGTCATTCTACCAAAAGCAGTCTACAGATTCAATGCACTCCCCATCAAAATTTCACCACAATTATTCACAAAAAATGAAGAAAAAATCCAATATTCAGACTCATTTGGATACACAAAAGTTCCAAGATGGTTCCTGACTAGTAGAAGAACTGCTGAAGGTATCATTATCCCAGATTTCATGTTGCACTACAGAACCATCGTAATAAAAACAGTTTTAGCAGAAAAACAAAGACCCAGATAAAAGTCCACACACCTATTGAAACTTGAATTTTGACCAAGAATTATAAATATCTGGAAAAAAGACAGCATTATCAACAAATGATGCTGGTCAAACTGAATGACTGTATGAAGAAGAGTGAAAATCATTCTGTATCGCCACGCACAAAACTGATCTCAATTGGATGGAGAACCTAATCATAAGACCAGATTCCCTGAAAAGAAGAAAAATGTACCCATAGTCTTGGCCTGGATGGGTGTCATTAGTCTGTTAGTAGAGGCTCTAAAGAACCCTGTAAAATGATCTAGAAGGCAACCATTACACACTTCCATTGTGGAAATATATAATTGGCACTTGGTTGGGAAAGTGATACCTGGTGGATGGTTGACCAAATGGGGAGCCTCTAAACCAAATCTTGTCTTTTGCACTTTGAAAATGCCATCATGGGAAGAATTACCTTTGACTTTTGTGGTAAATCCTGCATGTCCCCTAAGTCTTTGGAAGCCTCCATGCAACTGTATAGATGCTTTTAGATCAAGAAAAGACACAGCTAGGAGGGAAGCGAAGACAAGTCAGGCATAGGGCCCATTCTTGACTATTGTCCATCAGTTGACTCCTTACTATGACTGTCCCTCCCTTCACCTCACATAGTACACCATTCCTGCACTGATGATGTGCTGCCATTGTGCAAGTAAAATGTTCACTTTGCTTTTGAATTTTTTCCTTTTTTATTTCTTTAAATTAGAAACAAGCTTGCTTCACGTGTCAATTCCAGCTCCTCCCTGCCAACTCCCCCAATGCCCATCCAATTCCCATTCAATTCTCCAGGGAGGGTGAGGCCCTTCACGGGGGATCTCCAAAGTCTGTCATATTGTCAGGACAGGGCCTAGGCCCTCCCCCATATGTCCAGGCTAAGAGAGCATCCTTCCATGTGGAATGGGCTTCCAAAGTCCATTCTGATATCCAGGGATAAATGCTGACCTAGTACCTGAGGCCCTAAGCTTGCCAAGACCTCTTCACTGACACCCACGTTTAGCAGTTCTGGATCAGTCCCATGCTGGCCTCTCAGCCATCAGTCTGGAGTCCATGAACTCCCCCTTGTTCAGGTCAGCTATTTCTGTGGGTTTCACCTGCCTGGTCATGGCCCCTTTGCTCATCACTCCTCTCTCTATGCAACTTGGTTTTCATTAGTTCAGTTCTGTGTTTAGTTATGAGTGTTTGCCTCTGCTTCCATCAGCCACTGGATGAAGGCTCTAGGATGGCATACCAGGTAGACATCAATCTCATTATCAGGGAAGGGCATTTAAGGTAGCCTCTCCACTATTGCTTAGATTGCCAGTTGGTGTCATCCTTGTAGATCTCTGGAAATCTCATTAGTGCCAGATCTCTCCTCAAACCTATAATGACTCCCTCTATTATGGTATACCTCACCCTGCTCTCCTCTATTCTTCCCCTGACTCAACTTTCCTGCTCCCCCCATGTCCTCCTCTCCCCTTCTCTTCTCCCCCCTCACTTTACCCAGCTCCCTGTCCCCTCCCGCCATGCTCCCAGTCCACTCAGGAGATCCTGTCCCTTTCCCCTTCTCTGGGGTACCATGCATATCTCTCTTAGGGTCATCCATGTTTCTCAGACTCTCTGGCAGTGGGATTGTATGCTGGTACTCTCCTGCTTCATGTCTAAAATCTATATATAAATGAGTACATACCCTGTTTGTCTTTTTGTGACTGGGTTACCTCAGTCAGGATGGTTTCTTCTAGTGCCATTCATTTGTCTGCAAATTTCAAGATTCCATGTTTTTTTTCCCACTGAGTAGTACTCCAGTATGTAAATGCATCACATTTTCTCTATCCATTCTTCAGTTGAGGGGCATGTAGGTTGCTTTCAGGTTCTAGCTATTACAAATATTGCTGCTATGAACATAGTGGAACAGATGTCCTTGTTGTATGAATGTGCATCTTTTGGGTACATGCTTAAGAGTGGAATTGCTGGGTCTTGTGGTAGACTGATTTCCATTTTCCTAAGGAATCTCCATACTGATTTCCAAAGTGGCTGTGCAAGTTGGCCCTCCCACCAGCAATGGAGGAGTGTTCCCCTCTCTCCACATCCTCTCTAGCATGAATTGTCTTTGGTGTTTTTGATTTTAGCCATTCTGGCAGGAGTAAGATGGTATCTCAGAATTGTTTTGATTTGCATTTCTCTGATGGCTAAGGATGTTGAGCACTTTCTCAAGTGTCTCTCAGCCATTTTAGATTCCTCTAATGAGAATTCTCTATTTAGTTCCGTACCCTGCTTTTTAATTGGATCCTTTGGTGTTTTGGAGACTTGCTTCTTGTGTTCTTTGTAAATTTTGGAGATCAGCCCTCTGTCAGATGTGGGGTTAGTGAATATCTTTTCCCATTCTGTGGGCTGCCTTTTTGTCTTGTTGACTGTGTTCTTTTGCCTTTCAGAGGCTTCTCAGTTTCAGGAGGTCCCATTTGTTAAGTCGATCTCAGTGTTTGTGCTACTGGAGTTATGTTCAGGAAGCAGTCACCTGTACCAATTCATTCAAGGGTACCTTTCACTTTCTCTTCTAAGATGTTCAGTGTGGCTGGATTTATGTTGAGGTCTTTGATCCATTTGGACTTAAGTTTTGTGCTTGGCAATAGACATGGATGTATCTGCAGTCTTCTACATGCCAGCATCCAGTTATGCCAGTACCATTTGTTGAAGATGCTTTCTTTTTCCATTGTGTAATGTTAGCTTGTTTGTCAAAAATCAAGTGTTGGTAGGTGTTTGGGTTAATAACAGGGTTTTCAATTCTATTCCATTGGTTTACCTGTCTATTTTTTGTGCCAATACCAAGCTGTTTTCAAGACTATAGAGCTATAATTGAACTTGAAGTCAGGGATGGTGATGCCTCCAGAAGTTCCTTTATTGCACAGGGTTGTTTTGGCTATCTTGGGTCTTTTGTTTTTCCACATAAAGTTAATTATTGTTATTTTAAGGTCTGTGAAGTATTGTGCCAGTATTTTGATGGGGGAGTGCAGCCTTGTCTTGTTCCTGATTTTAGAGAAATTGCATTGAGTTTCTCTCCATTTTGTTGGCTGTTGGTTTATTATGTATTTCTTGTATTATGTTCAGGTATGCTCCTGTTATCCCTGATCTCTCCAGGACCTTCATTATGAAGGGGTGTTGGATTTTGTCAAATGCTTTTTCAGCATCAAGTGAAATGGTCATGTGGTTTTTCTTTTGCAGTTTTTTATATGGTGAATTACATTGATAGATATTCATATGTTCAACCATCCCTGCATCTCTGGTATGAAACCTAGTTGATCATGGTGGATGATTTTTTGATGTGTTCTTGGATTTGATTTTCTAGTATTTTATTAAGTAGTTTTGCATCAATGTTCATGAGGGATATTGGTCTATAGTTCTCTTTTTTAGTTGTGTCTTTGTGTGGCTTGGGTACCAAGGTAATTGTAACCTCGTAAAAAGAGTTTGGCAATGAACCTTCTGCTTTTATTGTGTGCAACACTTGGAGGAGTTTTGGAATTAGCTCTTCTCTGAATTTCTGGTAGAATTCTGCAATGAAGTCATCTAGACCTGGGATTCTTTTGGTTGGGAGACATTTGATGACTGCTTCTATTTCATTAGGTGTTATAGTTCTGTTTAGATTGCTTATCTGTTCTTGATTCAATTTTGGTAAGTGATATCTATCTGGAAAACTGTCTATTTCCTTTAAATTTTCGATTTTGTGAAATACAGGTTTTCAAAGTGTGACCTGTAGATTCTCTGGATTTCCTCCTTGTCTGTTATGTCCCACTTTTCATTTCAGATTTTGTTAATTTGCTTGTTCTCTCTCTGCCTTTTGGTCAGTTTGGATAAAGGTTTGTCTATCTTGTTGAATTCTCCATGAAACAACTCTTTGTTACATTGATTCTTTGTGTTGTTTTCTGTATTTCGACTTTATTGATTTCAGCCCTCAATTTGATTATTTCCTGGTGCTTACTCCTTTGGGGGTGAGTTTGCTTCTTTTTGTTCTAGAGCTTTCAGTTGTGCTGTTAATTCTCTAGTGTGACTCTTCTCCAGTTTCTTCATCTGAGCACTAAGTGCTATGAACTTTCTCCTTAGTACTGCTTTCAAAGTGTTTCATGGGTTTGGGTATGTTGTGTCTTCATTTTCAGTGAATTCTAGGATGTCTTTAATTTCTTCCTTCCTTCCTTCCTTCCTTCCTTCCTTCCTTCCTTCCTTCCTTTCTTTCTTTTTTCTTCCTTTACCCAGGAATGTTGCAATTGTGCGTTGTTCAATTTCTATGAGTTTGTAGGGTTTTTACAATTTGTGTTGTTGTTGAATTCTAACTTTAAAGAATGGTGGTCTGATAAGATACAGGGGGTTATTCCAAGTTTTTGGACCTGTTGAGGTTTGCTATTTCCAAGTACGTGGTCGATTTTAGAGAAGGTCCCATGTGGTGTTGAGAAGAAGGTATATTATTTTGTGTTTGGATGGAATGTTCTGTAGAAGTCTCTTAAACCCAATTGGGTCATAACTTCAGTTAATTCCTTTGATTCTTTGTTAAGTTTCTGTATGATGGTCCTGTCTAGTGGTGAGAGTGTGGTGTTGAAGTCTTCCACTATAACTGTGTGAGGTCTTATGTGTGATTTAAGTTTTAGTAATGTTTCTTTTACTAATGTGGATGCCTTTGTATTTGGGGCATAGATCTTCCTGATGGATTTTTCCTGTGATGAATATGAAATTATCTTCTTCATCTCTTTTGATTGATTTTAGTTTGAAGTTTAATTTTTCCATACTAGGTTTTCTACACCAGCTTGTTTCTTTGGTTCATTTGATTGGAAAATCTTATCACAACCCTTTACTCTGATGTAACACCTGTCTTTGAAGTTGAGGTGTGTTTCTTATATGCAGCAGAAGGATGGATTCTGTCTTGGTATCAATTCTATTAGCATGTGGCTTTTTATAGGCAAATTAAGACCATTAATATTGAGGGAGATTAAGGATCATTGAGTATTAATTCTTGTTTGTTTTTGATTTGTTGTTGGTAGTGCCTTTGTTTGTGGATTTACCCTGCTTTTTCTTTTGGATTTTGGTAAAGTTGGATTATCTATTGCCTATGTTTTTGTGATCATAGTTACCTTATTTAGGTTGCAGTTTTCCTTCCAGTAGTTTCTGTTTGGCTGGATTAGTGCATATGTATTGTTTAAACTGGTTTTGTCATGGAATATCTTGTTTTCTTCATCTATAGTGATTGAAAGCATTGCTGGGTATAGCAGTCTGGGCTGGCATCCATAGTTTCTTAGTGTTGGTAGAATATCTATCCAGGACCTTCTGGCTTTCAGAGTTTCCATGGAGAAGTCAGGTGTAATTCTAGTAGATTTGCCTTTATATGTTACTTGGTCTTTTTCTTTGACTGTTCTTAATATTCTTTCTTTATTCTATATGTTTGGGTTTTTGGTTATTATGTGGTGAGGGGAGTTCTTTTGTGGTCCACTCTATTTGCTGTTCTATAAGATTCTTGTACTTGGCATGTCTTTCTTTTGGTTGGGAAAGTTTTCTTACATGATTTTGTTGAATATGTTTTTCTCACTTTTGAGGTGGGTTTCTTCACCTTCTTCTATACCTATTATTCTTAGGTTTGTTCTTTTCATGGTGTCTCATATTTCCGGGATATTTTGTGTTAATGATTTGTTGGTCTTAAGAGTTTCTTTAGTCGATGAATGTATTTCTCCTAGTGTATCCTTCAACGCCTGAGATTCTCTCCATCTCTTCCATCTCTTCCATCTCTTATATTTTGTTGGCTATGCTTGTATCTGTAGTTCCTGATTCTTTACCCAGCTTTTCTATTTTAGTCCCTCAGTTTGTGTTTTCTTTATTGTCTCTATTTCAGTTTTCAGGTCTTGAACTGTTTCCTTCATCTGTTTGATTTTTCCCCCCTTGGCTTTCTGTAAAAGATTTGTTGATTTCTTGGGTTTTTTTTGTTTGTTTTCTTTATGGGATTTTCTCATATCCGCTTTGAGGGCCTCTATCATTTTCATGAAGTTATTTTTAAGGTAATTCTCTTCTGCTTTATCTGTGTTGTTCAGGTCTTGCTGGTGTAGAGTCCCTAGACTCTGGTGCTCTTGTATTGGTTTTTCTGTTGTTGAATGTGTTCTTATATTTTCTTCTTCCCATCCTTCTTCCAGTGAGTGCTGGATGAGTCTCTTCCTCTCCTGGTAAATGCGGGTCCAAGGTTCCCTTCCAGTGGGTGCAAACAGGTCCAATACTCCGATGGCTCTCCTCTTCCTATGCGTGGTGGCAGGACTAGTACTAGGCCATTGGCAGTGTCTGGGTGGGCTGGACTGCTGGGATGGGATCCCCAGCGTGCAGTTCCCAGAAATATTTTTATTTTTAACTATGTATATTAATATGTGTTTCTCTGTACATGAGTGCAATTGCCTGTGGTGTCCAGAAGAGGTCACCAGATGCCCTAGAGCTGGAGTTAGAGGGTGCTATGAGCTGCCAATGTGAGTACTGAGACCCCAGTTCAGGTCCTCTGCAAGAGTAAGTATGCTTTTTTAACTACTGAGTTATCTCTCCAGCCTCTTTATAAAGAGTGATTTTTTTCTTAGCCATGCTCATAATACCAAATGAAGGTAGAATGTAGTAGACACTAGCCTTTATCATATCAAAGGAATGAAGAACTAGAGAAGTAATGTTATTGACAGAACCATGAGTGCATAAGCTAATATTTTGATCCAGATTTTTCTTACTTCACAACCACTCATTTATGTGTTTTGTTTCACTAGTTACTATTAAGCCTATCTCTTGAATATATAAAATTTGTAAGTATATTTTTATGACATAATTTTCTCAGGTCAATGTGAGAAAGTAAAATTAACAAATTTACACAAATTAATTGGAACAAAATCTGAATTCAGATTTTTTCCAAGAGCCATTTAGAGATGAAATTTTTGTCCACTTTGTACCATTTCACTTCAGAATTATTATTTTGTTCTGCATTTCCATTGTTCTATCAGAAAGGTAGAGAACTTACAAGATCCTCTGCCTTCAGCTGTGTCTGTCACATTATAGTCTTAAAAAATAGTAAGAGTTTAAAGGAATCAAAGTAAAATGCCTACAACTATAGCCACATTGTCTACATTATTATTTCTGATGCTTTCAACTTCTACTCTGAAGTCTTATCAATGGACAAGAGAGGATTATTCATTCTTATAATGAATTAAATTATTACGTGCCCATATAACTGTTTAGCAAGTTTAAAAATAAAGACAACTGCTGGAGAACATTGTGGAGCTTTGAGCTGAGTCTAATGCTTCTAATTATAGATTAGGAACATCAGGTCGAATTGAGCTATACTGTCAGTGCACGAGACAGCTCTTTGTTAAAGCCTGAAGTTTTATTAGTTTAGGAAAAGCTGATAGACTATCCAAGCCATCATAAAGGGTGGAATAGGCATGCGGGTATTTTGTAGGTATAAAACCATTCTCACCTGCCATTCAGGGATATAAATCAGCAATATAGGGCTATTATCCAAGAGGCAGACATGATCTGGAATTGCATTAACAAAAATGTAGGACATGAGAGCCACGAAATTAGTCATGTACTGTGTTCAATATTGATATGGCACACATTAGAGTCTAATTTTCAACTCCATACTTTAAATAAAATATTAGGAAATTGGAGATGGGCCAGAGAAAAGAAATAAAAATGATTTGAAATTATGAAAATTTGTCCATGTTGAAAACTGAAATCCCCATTCTATATAGCCACAAAATGAAGCCCATGGGGTGGCATGGAAGTAGTAGTGGGTTGCCATCCTTGGAGTAAGTGGGAGTAACTTTTGGCTACAGCCTTAGGTCTGTCTTTTAAGGTAAAATTTTGGCATTAGGAAAAGGGGTCACAATCCAAAGTGCAGTTCTTCTGTTTCTCAAATCTAGTCCTGTGTCCTGGAAAAAGACGAGTCAATGGGATATGGTGTCAGACTCTGAGAGACTTTTTTTGGGGAAAGAGACGTTTTGGTACTCACAATGAGCCAGAGTCTTCAGACATTTTCTTACTTAATGTCTCAGAAAACTTAAGAGTAATTTGGAAGGTGCAGAATTGCTTAGGCTGAGCATGGAGAGAAGAGTGGCCTGAGGTGAAGAAAGACTGGAATGAACGACAAGGTGAAGCCCCACCTCTGGGGCACCCAGAGAGGGGTATAATGTATGTCAGATGGGTGTTGGTGAGTCATGTGACTGGGTATCAGTGACAGCAATAGATCAACCAGGATTTATTTGAGGTGGCACAGTACAGGGGACAGCCCTACATGGCCTGTTTATTTCCCATCACTGCTCTTAGAAATTACTACAAAAATAATGGCTTTAACACAGAATAGATGTAATTCTTTAAGTCACATGACCCAAAGTCAAGTGTCAGCAGGACTGTTTTCACACTGGACATCACTGGCAGAAGTCCTTCGTAGCCTCTTCCCAGCTCTGGGAGGCTCTTCACACTTATTTCTTGCATGTTTGCTTTCAATCTTCAAAACTAGCAGTGACAAGAACACATGTTTTCCCCACTGAATCCCTCTCCCACTGCCCCTTCTAACTCTGTCAGGGCAACGTGATTATATCAAACCCACCCAGGTAACCAGTACCAGCTCCTATATGAAGATCCTAAACCGGAGGTTCTGGGAGTTAATTGTCATTCAGCTCACTGAGGTTGAGATGGAGACGGTAAGCTAAGCTCATGCATGTGATCTTGTCAATCAACTGTGCCATCTGGACAGCTGGTTCCTTTCTGAAGATAATGATTTGGGAGTTGGGAACTTGGATTGTAGTTAGGTTGGTGATGAAGCCATGTTGAAATGTTTCAAAAAGAGGAGATGGAAAGAAAAAATAGCCATGGGAAGTCCCTACTAGCCAACTTAGATTTGTCAACTTCAATTCCATGGCTTAAAGCATAACTCTAATTTTCCAAATGAAGCAGAAATTTGTCACTTCATTGGTCTTCTTTGTTTTTAAACTAGTAAAGAATAATGGAATAGTGATGAAAGTCCAGTTTCCCAGAACTGTGATGGGAATACAGCCTCTGGGTGATTTTCCGACCCAATGTCAGCATCTCATTTAAAAGTCTTATACTTCCCACTCTTGAGTGTTCTGTTTCTAGCAAAACTTCAGGCATACTTCCCACAGGGCTCCTGGCCCTGCTGCACACTACAAATTATGCGTGCTCTCTGAAAGGTAACACTATGGCTGTCTCACAAAGCTTATCCGTTTCCACTGTGGTGTTAGAACACAGGTTGCTCTCTGGATATGTGCAGAGAACGAGTGTGTAGAGGGAAGTGTGCATGAAGAAGGGCTTCCTTCCAAGCCCACAAATGCAGTGAAGCCAACGGTTCCAGCCCAGTTTCTTCACTCACCCTCAGCCCTGTGAGCAGAGCTGATGGTAGGGGCTGTTTCTGGGCTTCTGCAGTGACTGTTGCTGCCAGCTCCTCCCTAGCTGGAGGTAATTAGAGTTTCTCAGTCCAGGCCTTGAGCAGGCTTCATGCTGCTGTAACTCAGGCGGCAGGAGGAGAGAGGAATAGGCAGTGCCTGTGTCCTGCTGATTTTCAGATTCCACCGTTTCGTTCTGTGCACCTGCAGGAACATTTGAAGGAAAAACACTGCTCATGAGTCTTCAGGATACTTTGGGTTTTGTAATCTAAGTTCTTATGTGTTCAGTAAGCAAAATGTTCTTGTGTGGAAGGATTTAGACTTGGAGTGTTTGGGATACAAGAACACATATGGCATGGCCCGTACTCTCGAGAAAGAGCATCTTGTCTAAGAAGAGAGGTAGAATCTTTATGCAAATATTTGCAGTGCTGTAGTAGACATAAGGGAAGTATGTGGTGCCAGCAGGCGAGAGGCTCTTCTTCTTAAGAGTTAATATTTAAATAGGGGTTTTGTTCAACTGGGAGACTCCCTTCCTGCTAGCTAGCTTTGATAATGTGTAAGGGTGCTATGCAGGCTACTGAGGTATAAAATATACCTGGACCCTCCATGCTTCAAAACTGACCTGGTGGAAAGATGTATTCATTGATGCAATAGGGACATGACTGTTCTTACAACTAATAACTTTACTACCAGATTTAAGGCTTATGTCTTATGTCTTATGAGAGAATTTCATGTCTTGGTCAAAAGCTCATGGTCAGATAGGTCATAAGCCCCAGGGAAGAACTTGGTATTGTTAGTTTGCTAAACAGTCGTGTTTCAAATTGCCTTAGTATTTATGTTTATACCCATAGTCTGGTCTGCTCTCTGCTTGAACAGAAAAAGCTTCTCTTTGCAGTTCTTGTTGCTATTTGAGAGGTCTAACTGATCAAAACAATGAGTGTAGAAGACTGAGAATTCTCATGGAACATCTTACATACACATGGAAAACTAGCACCACCACTATCACCATTGAGACCCAGGGAAGAGGAGGCAGGAAGAATGTAAGATTTGGATGAGTGCTGTGAGTTGCTGTCTTCTGGACATGACATGTGACATAGCTGCTGCACTCATGAACTCATGCAAGCTGTGGATACCTGCACCAGACCTGTACAAGATCAAGCCAGAGCAAATTCCAACACAGATAGAGAAGTGCTGCAGGCATGCGTGTGAGCAAAACACTTGTGCAGATAGAATAAAATAAAGCAAAGTTTTAAAATTAGAGATGGAAAATAGCAGTGGGTGGCTGCCAAGGAAGAAGGAAGGAACCATTCTTCTTTGACGGGGGGGGCACTGTTAGGTTTCCTGTGCTGCAGTGGATGGTTCCACACCCATGTTGGTGTGCAGTGCTAATTGGACTTAGGGGAGTATCAGAAACAGAAAAAAAAAAGGAAGGCCGAGAAATGCAGATGTGAAGTTGGAAAAGCAATGTTAGGAAACATGGGGATAGATATGACCCTATGTCATTGTATACACGTATAAAATTCTCAAAGATTAAAAAAGGGTTTATGAGTACAGAGGACACTGGAAAGAAGTTTGTAAGGGTAGGATTCTGAACATAGATGCAAAATTAGCAGAGGTCTGGAGGAGGTTGGGGGTTCTGGAGGTGGGGGTGTATGGACGTGGAGAGTCCAGAGTTGGTGAATCTGGAGGTAGGAGGTATGGAGGTGTGAGGGAGGGGTCTGGAGGTACAGTATGTGTAGTTGGGAACTGTGGTAGCATATCACTCTGTTATGAGGGATATGTAAAATTTTTTGAAGATAATGATTTTTTAAAGCTTTTATTAGTAACTGATAGTTTCATCTCATAGAGATATGATAACATTTACTGTATGTTGCTATTTGGAGGAATCTATTTTTATATGTGACATAATATATATTAAATTTTATACTTATTTGATAGCTACTAAAAAAATAAGGCATTTTCTCTTTCCAAGAGGCAGATATGATATAAATTACCTGTATGTGTATATGCTTGCCTTATAGGCAAATTTATATAAGAATGTAGATGTAGGTCAAACTAGATAGATTATACCATTGTAATAGTGTTACCACTAAGTGTGAACAGAAGAGAAGGGTAGTCCCTTGCCCGTTGTCATCTTCTGGTTTGGACTGCTTGGTTATATATCTCCTTGATTTCTATTTACACCTTACTCTTACACAGGACTATGAAGATGAACTTGAGAGGGGAATCACAGGACCACTTTGTCCCTCCTCCCAATGTATTGGATAAATCTCCTTTCATGTTTTTACTATTAAAACAAAAATAAAAACTATCTTCCACCAGAATAGTAGGGAAATGTCATGTGTAATTGAGAACCACTGATGTTTTTAAAAATCTTTTCCTCATTCATGTAGTAATTACCCATGCCAATGATAAATTCTAAACTAAAAATTAGTACAGGTCTAGAGGGTTGACTCAGTGGTTAAGATTGTTTGCTGTTCTTGAAGAGGAGCTGGGTTTGATTCTTAGCATCCATGGGGCTACTCACAACCTCTTTAACTCCAGTTCCCAGGCATTCGGGGCCCTCTTTTGATCTTTGCATATCCCAGGCATGCGTGTGAGCAAAACACTTGTGCAGATAGAATAAAATAAAGCAGTTTTAAAATTAGAAATGGAAAATTCAGTTTTTCACCCTTCAGATAAGATAAAATTAATGAAATGGTGACCGCGGAAGGAACCATTAAGACCTATGGTGTGCTAAAATGCTCATGTCTGACCTTTCTCCCCCATTACTTAGGTGTGAGATATTGTGAGGCACACCAAATACACCCACTCTTCCAATAACCTTAAAGTAAGGTCACACTTCGTCTGTCAGCCCCGAGTCCTAACTTCTCCTACCACCTGCTTCCATTAATCTTCCAAAGGGCGAGCTATATTAAATTGACAAGCTCTTGAATGCCAATAAAGCTTGCTAGGTAATGTGTATATTTGAAAATTTAAACTCAAGTTTCCAAAAAAACAATACAACCTTATGTAAATATGTATACATGCAGTACACACACAGCGTGGGGGGGGATGTGGAAATTTTCCTCTAAAAATAAGCCCTGCGGTTCTTTGAGTTCTAAATGCACTTTCTTAGACTGTGTGCAAACCGTCCAGGAGTATGACAGTGCTGAGGAACTTTTGGCTAGCTCATCAGAATTTGGATGAATCCCCCCAGATGTGTGGGTAGGATTTGAAATAGCTTAACTGAGGCTAATACACATTGACATCCCATCCTTTGTAGAGTGATTGAAAATGACTTTCATTGCTACAGGAAGGAGAAGTGGGTATTTTTAGGTATTCACCTGAGCATTCAGAACTGTTCTTAGAGCAGCTATTCTATTCTGGTCAGCACCTGAAAATACCCCACATAACAGCTGCTCCAAATCTACTACGTTGAGAATTAAGTCGTACTGTTCTGTTAATGCCATGTAATGTTATTTGTCGGTGATAAAAGAGCTCACAGCCATTTACAGTAAAAGGGCGAGCAGGAGCTGAAGGGCGACTGACCCTGCACACAGATCGTTAAGGAGCAGAATATGATAAAATCCAATGATCATGAAAGTAGATGAAGACTGCTGGTTTTTAATCTTTTCTGATGTGGCTGGTGATTTAGGTCTGGTGTTTATCTCAATGCCATGATGTCCTCCTAGGTTATGTCCTCAGACTGTAGATCTAGAAATCAGCTGACTCATTCTCTGTCTGCACCTGCACTAGGCTTTTCCAGGCCACCTTTCCTTTACAGGAGGGATAGTGACTGGGTGGGGTGTCCCTGCACACATAGCCTTCACTGCCCCACCACCCGGGTGCCCTGGCTTGTCATGTTGTTCCTCATCTTGAGAAGTGCCTGGAACATTGGCACTAGAACCTCTTTGAGAGAGGTTGACGATTCGCTATCTGACACTGCAACCTGCACTGGGATAAAGACTTCTTGGAGTTTTACGAATTGAAATTCTTCCTTTCCAATTATGAGCCTCTCATTTAGAGACCTCAAGATCTTTGAATTTCCCCTCCTTTAGCCCTGCCTGGGTTGTCTTTATCATGAACCTTCAAAGTTTAACTCTGATCTCTCTGTTTCCAAGAACATCCTCGCTCTAGTTCCGGTTTCTTTCTTTTTATAATTAAAAGAGACGTGTTTATTTAGAAGCATTCAGAATGCCAGCAAAACAGCTGCATGTTTTTCTCTACAATTCCAGGGTGGCATTCCATTAACAGAACAATTATTTTCACATGTGCTTTATCAGAAACAACCGGAGATGGAAAAAAAAATAAACCCCACTGCTGTCCCCATTGTAACTAATTGTATGCTGTGCAACAAGAACCTGCCTGAAATTTCCATGTCCATTTACAACCCTCCGACTGTACCAGGATGTTAGTGGCTCCTGAAAATAGCACCAGGACACAGATAACTAAAGCCACATTCGGTAGTATATTACACACACACACACACACACACACACACACACACACACACACACACAATTTAAAGACAAAGTTTGCACAGCCTTACAGTTCATTTTTTCTTAAAAGGAGTGAATTGTGTATGGGGTGGGGATGTTAAGTGCCAGCATATTCATCATCTTCCTCATCCTCTCCATCCTCCTCTTCTTTCCTTCCCTTGCTCTTTTTGGCCCTGGCCGGTCCTTTCTCTCTGCTCCAGGTTTCCCTTTAGCTCTCTGGCAGTGATACCCTGTTCGTGTTTTTCCTTCAGCTCAGCAGCCATCTTCTCAGAGGGCCGCTACTCAGCAGCAGCCCTGGCCTACGTCTCTCCCAGGTCCTGTGCAGGGTCACCCATGGATGAGCCAGGGCGTTCTCCCTCGATTTAGGGTCGAAAGTCAGAACATGACAAGAAGGAGGACGAGGAGGCCCCTTGGCTGCATTGGGGTCCTTGAAATTATTTTGATCTCCCCTTTTTGGGGATGTAGGTTTTCATTTCTCTTTCATAAAGAGCCTTGTCAGTCTTTCCTGTGTCTCCAGATTTCCCCCTTTCATCTGCAGACATGGTTCCCTGAAACAAGCACCTGGTGCTCCTTGCACTCTCCTGACGTGTTTGTACAAAGAAGTCATATGATGACTTTTTGTCCCTCATCTTCTTAGCATATTGTCTCCTTTGACTGTATTTAGTTGGTTTTCCTCTGCGAGGCACAGAGTCACTTACAGCCTGTTGGGCTCTGGCTTGTCCCGGTGCTCTCTATGGAGCTCAGTGCACTGCTGTATCTGTCCAGTCCCCACTTCATCAACCACCGATTCCTTCCGTTCCCTTCAGGAGACAGAAATGTAGGTCCCTGTGGTGAAGGCCAGCAGGCAGACATTGGTTCTGTTATGGAAGCAGTAGAAATGCATTTTCTGCCTCTTGGTTTACTTCTGAGAATGCTAGCATCAGTACAGTATTAGCATGGTCATAGGAGTTAAGGGCTGGAAAAGTTGGAAGGGGGATATTAAAAGTCAGAAAATAGAGTGCCTTTTTGATGCATGAATCTTTGCAATGTCTCCAGCAAAGTATAAAATTATCTCCATCGAACATCTCTGATAATTTACTCCAAACACCCATTGTTTCTCTTAAAGATAGAAATATTCACGATCTGTTAAGTCACCATCCCTCTTTCATAACTTCAACTAGACTAGAAATAAAACAATGGTACTACAATTCCTATTTCCTATTACGGTCTCTGATCTAGTGTGCTTACTTAACCCCATGGAATCTGGGAAACCTTGTGCAACCAATGTAAAAAGAAGGAAATGAGAGTCAAAATGAAGTCAGACGTGGTGGTTCTTGAAAGCATGGTACCTGTAGATAAAGCTGTGGCCAGGATGGGCTAGATGTACTCCTGCAGAGAGTGAGGTAAGCAGAAAAAGTACACAGATAAGGAAGAAGGCACATGTGGGTAGAAACCAGAAAATAGGGAAACAAGGTAACTCACTGAAATATACCTCTTGGGCAGTACTTCCAACAGGGTGCCTTTCTAAGAAGGTGACATTTGGCCACTGTGACCACCGTGATCATGGGCCACTGTTTAGTATTGCATTCATTGTGGTGAAGAATTGGATTGCTGGTGATTCAGCTGCTCAGTGGCAGAGCACACTGAGTGTGTAGCTCTGAGACCAAGCCCTCGTACAGTGTCATCCAGGACCTTCAATGCTTTTTGTCTGTTGTGTATGGGACATGTGTGAAGTTGGAGTCTTCTCTTGGTTGAGATAAATTTGGTTACGATTTACAGGGCTTAAGCAAGACCAGCTTGTCTTCAAATTGGTGCCATCCTGTGTCAACCTCTTGCTCATCCCAAATTGAGTGTGGGCCTCTGTATCTTGTTTGTATTAGAAGCCAGATTGTTTTGAATGACTGTCCTATGTGCTATTTCCCTCTCTTCCTCTCTGTGATGACACATCACACATGCCTGTTTATTGAATTGCCTGTGGAACTGACCGAATCTCTGCTTCCCATTCTCCTCCCTTTTCTTTAGCTTCATGAATTCAGTGGTCCTTGTTCCATGAGTTCTGTGACCGTGGATAGAGAACTGCAGTGGTGTGACTTCAAGGATTCATGTTTTGCTTTGTAAGAAGTGTTAATTAGGGAATGGACAAGGAACAGACAGTTGTCAACTAACAGAGAAGGAATCAGCCAGTGATAATATAAATGAGTTTTAGGTCTAGAATGGTCTTTGCATGAATTGTGTGGTTTAAAGCAAAAAACAAAACCTTGCTTATCTTTTGACAGATTGGCATATCTCATCAAATCCATTTTGCTGCCTTTCAGGTTTTTCTGGACACTCATTTCATTACCTATGCACATTCTCCATCTGACTCTTGGCCTGCTTCATAAGCAGCTGTGTCCCAGATACAGTTCTGAGATATAAGGTTCCTCATGTGTCATGACATCTTCATACTTAAATCCACCTCTTTCTGTACTGAGGTCTAGTGCAAGGGACCATGCTATCTCCTTCTTTGTTTTGTTATTTTTCGGGAGGGGGTGGCTGAAAGTCATGCCACATAGAAGTGAGTAATTGAAAGTGAGTGATTCAGTGACATCCAGTGCTTGACAGTGTTGTACAATCACCACTCCTATCTTATTCCCAAATATTCTCACATTCCCAGAAGAAACTCTATCCTTGCGTGACAGCTGATTCTTGCTCCCCTCCTCCCCAGCCGCTGGCGAACATTGGCTGTTATATTTATATCCTTGGTTGTTTGTAAAATACCTTGCCAGAATAAGTGCTTAACAACTTTTTACTGGGATAATAAATGGACTAAAAATTCCAAAGAGAATCGCCTTGATTTCAGTTTCTTTATTCATCCAGACTATTTTGGACTGACCACAAGTCAGACCATGAGCTGGGGGTTGGAGCAGGGCACAGGAAGTAAACAATGTGGCTACATCCTTGCTGTCATGAAGACTATAATCTGACTCAGTGTTGGACGGCAGAAATATTGCTTTGCATATGATATTTAAGTTTTCTAGTAGCCAAACATACTCATATAATGTTGCTTTTGTTTAAGTTTCTGCACACTAGTTACTGAAATCAACCTAAATGTGCTTTAGTTCTTTATGGCACAGAAGAGCCTCATGTTGGTCCCAGTGCTAACTCAAAGTGCCAGCAGGCTGTATCCCTTGTGGAGCAATGCATACTAATTCTGCCAAATTCCAGGTGACTTTTACATGAAAGCACATCCCAATTTGAAGTAGGCACATGTATTAGTTACCGTTCTCAGTGCTGTGATAAAAAGCTCAACAAAATGACTGAAGGGAGGGTTTATTTAGGCACACAGTTTGAGGGTTCAATACAGCCCATCCCGGTGGGAAAATTGTATCAGTAAGACACTGAAGCAGCAAGTCACATGTCACACCTAGTCAGGAAGCAGACCCTGATGGCTGCCAATGCTCAGCTCATGCTGGAATGGTACTATCCATATTGATGATGAGGCTCCCACCTCAATTTATCTAGTCTGGGAATCCCCGCAGTTCTAGATCCTTCCAGGTAGACCACTAGCTGGAATCACACACGGCGGTTTCAGTTGCCACATGGGGCTCATGATTTCCCTTTTGTTCCATATGGTCCTTGTGAGCTCACAGTGTACTCAAAGGGCCATTTCAGGTGTGGTGTGTGTGACAAATAAAAGTAGAGAATTCTACAAGACCAGACTCTAGAGAATCTACGGTCATTGTGAGTTGTGCGAGGTCTTCTGGAGAAAACAGAAAGCTGAGTGACAAGCCAATTGGGACTTAAGAGCAGAGGGTAAGGTACATGCTCCCTGCCTGTGTCTTACTTTTCTGTTACTGTGATGAACACCGACCAAGGTAACTTATAAAGGTACATGTCTAATTGGGTTTATGGTTTCAGAGATTATAGACCAGGCTGGTGAAGCAAGGCGTGACCGCAGGTAGAGAGGCTCACTGAGAATGGCTCCCATCTTTTGAGACCTCAAAGCCTGTCCCTGGTGACACAGATCCTCCAACAAGGCCAAATGTCCTAACCCTTCTGTAATAGTTCCACCGAGTATTCAAACGAGCCATGGGAGTGGTTCTCTACCTTCCTAACGCGGGGACCCTCTAATACAGTTTTTCGTGCTGTGGTAACCCCAACCATAAAATTATTATCATCGCTACTTCATTACTGCAAGTTCGCTACTATTCTGAACCCTGATGTAAGAATCAGTGTTTTCCAATGGCCTTAGGTGACCCCTGTGAGATGGTCATTTGACCCCAAAGGAGTCACTTTCATTCAGGCCACCACTGCCTTCAGTGGTTTTCACTGCCCTGTGACTGAAGTCCCAGCTAATGCTGGACTCAGCAGGAAAGAGATCAGGTTGGAGTTGAGTTTCTTAGACAAGTAATCTTACTGTTTATAAATTCCCGTTTTCTTCATTCTTAACCTTCCTAAGTGTTGTGTTTTGTTGGAGAAAACAGTTTTGTTACGTTATTTCCTGCCACAGTGTGTCCATTAGACCAACTCAGTTCATTTGAAAAGGATGTGAACTATAATTATTTTTGTTGATTTAAGAGTATTAAAAATACTCTGGCAGTCATTTTCAAGACCTTTCTCCTGCCAAGGCACTTGCCTCCTCGGCACAGTGAAGTGGTTACACCCCCCTCCCTCATTCCCACTGTCACGGTCTTGGCTGCTCTTGTGGGATGACTTTACTGAGAGGAGCTGGAGTAAAATTTCATCTGACCAAAGCAGGGATTCTGTTGAGTGAAGAGAACCACATCTGGGCATTTTCTCCGTTACTGAGCAGTCCTCATCCTGCTGCTCTGAGCCGTGGGGACACACAGTGTCTTCTTCATAACCAACACATAAGAGCGTCTTGTAAGGTGATGCTTTCCACAAGAGTGCTCCTCTCAAACAGAGGCCACAGAAGGCAAAGCCACATCTCAGGACCCATTAATGAGACAGATTCTTGGTGGTGGGAAGGAATGATGTAACAACATCTTCGGTATTACCTTATAATGCTCCTATGGGTACACACAGCTCTCCTCTTGCCACAGCCTGGAAGGAGGGCTATAGACAGTAACAGTGTAGTGTCCTTACATTTCCATGATTGGTTTTCTGAAACCTATGCTCTTTCGGCCAACGTCCCTCTCAACTCTACTGGATAAAGCAGGTGGTGCCTGCTTCCTTTCCCAAGGACAGCTCAGGCGTGGAAGACATGCAATGGGACAAGTCTCCCTGTTCTTTCCTCAGAGATCCTGTGCAAACCTTAATCTCCTCCTCCTGGGCCTCTTCCTGGTGGTTCTGCGCAGTGATGTCAAATGTTAAAGGTACAGGTGACTCACTCCAGTCTTAACATGTGTGTGTTTTCACTCACAGCCCAGTATGCTTTCAAACTGTGACTGTTTTAAAGTTTAGTCTGTGTGAACGTTAGTCCAATAAGCAGTTTTGAACAAACAGCTCCTACAATACAAGGAGTCTCTTGCTCCTGTGAACTCTCCAGGATTCATTGTTGCTCCCCTGACTGTTCTCCTTGGCCCGTCTCCCACCTCTCACCAAACTGGCTGAGACCTTCCACCTTTTATCCTCTGGCACTGTCTGTGCTCTTCGTCTCATCTTGATTATGCGCCACTGCGCGGAAATTTCTACAAGAGAAGAAAACAAAGCACGCATCGCACAGGTCCATTTTCCTCCCTGTCACGGTTCCTTCTGACACACAGTTTCTAGGGTGGTAAGAGATGCAGGCAGAGTGTTGTTTGGGGGTGTCACCACAGATGCCAGGCTACCTGTCCCAATCCTCCTCACCCAGTGACTCTGCCTTGAATCCAATCTGTGAGGAGAGTGTCCACAGGGACACACTGTGATAAGTATATTGAGTAACCAGGGGTTTCACTTTGCAGATCCCTGAGGCATTAAAGAACACGTTGCTTAGACTGGGATCAGCATGGAAAATGAAAGTGCATGCTCTAATCAGCTGTGGCCGTTTCAGAATTCTGAGTGTTCTTCCATCTCTCATAATTTCAGTTTATAGTAAATTGTGGTATGTGTGATGCACACATGAAGTCATTCCCATTACCACCCTCTAAGCTTTAGTTTGAAGCATAGTATTAATTTTAGAGGAATGAATGCATCACACATTGGAGGTCAGTTAATTGAGTATGTGCTGTGAAGGCTCAGGCCGCCAAGATTCTCCCATCTGTGGACCCTGCGGACAGTGATGCATTTGCACTAATTGGATGTGGAAAGCTGTTTGGCAATTCACTTTCCTAAGTGTCGTTTTTATAACCTTCCATGACCTCTACCTACCTGAAGCGTCTGTCACGTGGTCTCTTGTTTTCCCCCCTCCAGTTTGACACACATATTATTACTTTCTAAATAGCACTTAGTCTGTCAAATGGAGCATTAGCCTTGAAGATTTGCAGTCCGTGTTGTAATTTTGAGGATGAAAATTGGTTAAATGACAGGAGAAATATGGTAGTTCATGAGGAAAATTCTTTGCAAGTTTCATTTTCTGTTCTGGCCATTCATAGCCTTGTCACTAGCCTCATTAGGTCAAGGGCTTTGAGGCATTTTGTACGGAACTGGCGCGCGTTCTGGTGACTATGGCAAACACTTTTAGCATCTGAACAGTGATTTTCCTTCCTATGTGGGAGGATAGTCATTTTCAAATGTCCTTAATTTTCAACTTGAAAAATTAATATTGCACAATCAGGAACCCTTTGAAGCGGGATTCTGAAGTTTGCCTCCCATTTACCCCAAGTCTGGGAACTCCTCAAACTTGAAGCAGCAGCTGTGAAGATCAGGCAGATGAATTAACTTCCTTGTCAGGACAAGAGCTATCGGATGCTCTCCTTTTATTATTATTGTTGTTGCTTTTATTTGTCCTAAAGTTCCCAGGCATCTGAGGCAAACAATTTGCCTATGCTATGGATTTAAATGTTAAAGGATTCCTTCCGTATTGGAATAATAACTGGAAGAACAGCCAAATTCCTATTGAATGTGGACACAGAGAGAAACATCCGTATCCCTCTGTGCATGCCTGGGGAGCAGCCCTGTGGTGCACTGTTGCCAGCTTACATCTGGAGTAGTTTCATCACTGCGGAACAGATGTTGGTGTGAATTGGGTCATTGTAGCAGCAGAGCACGCACACATTTCTTTGGTCTTGCAGTGACAGCCATTACATTTTCTTCATGCTAATTTTGACAGTGACACCCTGCTCTGAAATATGAATACATTCATTACAGTGAGGTTTGGAATCAAGGGGTAAAAATCAGACTAGCTCTAGAGGATTTGTAAAAGGCCACCTTCTAGTTCACATAATTCTCTTGAATTTAAAGTGTGGGATAGAGCAAAGGGAAGTGTAAGGAGGTACGTGTCCTAATGCAGACATTGTTGAAACTTCCTGGCAGATAGCAGGAAGGGTGCTAATTCATAGGGGAATATCAGTCCTCTGAAAGTCACTTTTGTAAGAAAATTGGACAGCAGGAGGCCATTGAGCAGTGACATTCAATGAGTCCTTGTCACCAGCAGTCGTTAACATGCAAGCCTTCTGTTAGTTTTCTGTGTTGTATATTGTGGTCTTGACCAAGCAGGAGCTCCCAGAACAAGAGAAGCAGTTAATATCACACAAGTTATTATTTCTTTCTGGGATGCTTTATATTTTAGCACCAATGAGATCCTTCTCTTGTCCCTGTGTGCCTCTAAAAATTTAAAGAGAATCAAAGAATGCATAATTTACATCTGTCCCAGAGGTAACAGAGTGACTCATTGGTATCCATGAAGGAATGATTTTATATTTCATGTCTTATGCAAGAGGTGATTTTTATGTGAAAACTGCAAGAACTGGCCTCAGGGATCTTCTGGTAATTATCCCTCTAACAGCAGAGCGAGGTTCCAGCGGGATTATTGCTGAAAGCAATAGTGATTCAGCTATGCCCTTGTGAATCATGGTTGCCACAACGGAGCACATAGCAACGGATGCCCTGCATAGAGCACATCTCCTTTTAATGCTTCTGAGAGCCCCCATGGGGCTTGTGTGTCCCAAAAGGCAGGTGAGTCTGGGTTTCCTGTGGAAGAATTCAGGACCAGAATGATCTCTGCGTACCACAACAACCCCTTCAATTTGTTTTCCTCGCTTTGGTCCCCAGGGCACTCATGATGAACCAGTGACTCTATTAGTCCTTGAGCCATGGGTGTCATAACTCCCCTCTGCTGCTTGCACTGTGCCAGAGACTTCTCACCCAAACCCCTGGGTATATGGGATGCTGGATTTGGAAAGGCCTTACTGATTCCAAGAGAAGAGATGTTGGAATTATTTACTACTATTAGCTTTCTTTAAAATCTATGCTTTGAAGGGGTCAAGATCGGGCTGGTGAAGCCCACAGAAACAGCTGACCTGAACAAGGGGGAACTTATGAATCCTAGACTGATGACTGAAAGGCCAGCATGGGACTGATCCAGACCCCCTAAACATAGGTGTCATTGAGGAGGCCTAGGCAATCTGTGGAGCCTTGGGGAATAGAACTGTATTTATCCCTGGGGTACGAATGAAATTTGGGAACCCATTCCACATGGAGGGATGCTCTCTCCATGGATACATGGAGGAGGGCTTAGGCCCTGCCCCGGATGATATGACAGACTCTGAAGATCCCCCATGGAAGGCCTCACCCTCTCTGGGGAGCAGGGGGGAATGGGGTGGGGTTGGGAGGGCTGGTGGGGGCAGGGGAGGAGGGGAGGGAGAGGGAGCTAGGATTGACATCTGAAGCAAGCTTGTTTCAAATTTAAATAAAAATGAAAGAGATGTGGAGAGGGGAAGAGAGAGAAAAAGAGAACATGAAGAAGTTGAGTCAGTAGGGATGTTGGGATGGATCTGGGTTGGGGGATTAATATGATCAAAATACACTATGAAATTCTCAAAAAAATTATAATACTATGTTTAAATGAAACACACAAAAGACAAAAATAAAATCTGTGCTTCTTTCTTTGAGCCAATCTAGTCTTTTAGCAAGTGTTTTAAAGCATTTCATGGCAATTGTTTTGTTCTCTGAGAATATTAAATGCCAAGGAATAAAATCATATAGTTTAGTGGGGGCCAGGACTTCTCTAAGCAGCAAGGGGCTAGTGGACCTTGGAAGAACTAAGCTTGTGCTTGATTTCTCTATTGCCCCTCATTTATCTGGACCTTGGAAGAACAACGTTTGTGCTTGATATCTCTATTGCCTCTCGTTTATTGATGTGTATTACATATATGTGGATGCATGCACTTTTGTTTCCTTATGGAAATATTTATTTCTTGTCAGAGAATGACGTTGCTAAGCCTGCGGTTTCATAGTATATGGAGTGCTTTCGGGCCCCTCTGTTCTCTTTGCCTCTGAGATGGGTCTGACCCCTGGCACCTCCTCTTTCCAGTATTCCTGTGTGCACAAAGCAAAGGCAGATTGGGAGATGCGCCACTGCAAACCCATCATCTCCCAAACAAGGACTTATCTCTTTTTTAATATAATCTTCAAACACGATTTTAAGCAATAATTATTCAGTACAACTTTTCCCCATGAGTTCAGATCCAGTTAAGTAAATACAAGAGTTAGACCAGTTCTATTTGTACATGATGAGATTTGACAGAACCGGAGAATATGGTAACATGTACCAAATCCCCGCCCCCATCCCAGCACAGGACTCCTCAGCCATCCATAGAGCAGCTTAGCCCCGGCCCTGTGTCTGGACGGCTTGTGTTATGGACAAGGCATAAGAGAACAGTGGGTGGAGCCTGTGCACCTGAGGTGTTTAGGGGAGAAATGGACATACTCTGCTCCTTCTCCCAGTGAGCTAATTGGACAAATCATTAATTCTCAGGGACAAATGAAAGTGGGGATAACCTTTAGAGAGTTTACTTCACCTTCCTTCCATGGAAGGAAGGGGTGGGGGACAGGCATCACCACCAGGGATCTGAAACAGTTCTCTTAGCTGTAGGAAGCAGAGCTCTTCCTTTGCTGATCTGTAGATGCATCTGCATTCCACTGCTCATCCATCTTCCCCTCCACTACCCATCTGGGCAGCCACAGAAGGCTTCCTGCCCAGTGAAAGTCTCTGTTGAGTATATCATTCTCCTGTGTTATTCTCTCTCTGTAGTTTCTGTGGGGGGCCTCCCATTTTACACTAAAAGTCAAAGAAGCTACAGCGTTCTTTCCCCCTCCATGTCTTGTCCTTCATTGTTTCCCTTTTATATCCCTGGCTTTCAACCCTACCTATGGATGGATCGATCCCAAATGTTCTAAACCTTTGTCCAGTTCTTGTCTAAAGTTTCCAATTTTATGTTTTATTTTCTGGCATATCTACTGGGAGTTTTAAATTTGAATGTCTTGAAGTGAAACAAATTATATTTTATACTATAATCTTTTCCTATTTTTCATCTCATTTCTTAGTTAAAGTCATTAATATTCCATTTGCCCCCAAAGTAGAAAATCTTGAAGATATCCTCATTTATTTTTAGTGTCTTCAACAACATTGGGTGTTAAAGAAACAGACCTAATAGGGGGAGTCATGAGAGTCAGGAGTTCAAGATTGTCCTCTGCTATATGGCAAGTTCAGTACCAACCTGGACTATGTGAGACACGCCCTCTGCCCCAGCATCCAGTAAAAAAAAAAGAGGAAATAACACAGAGGCAATAGTAAAGATTTTTTAATCATGATAGGTTCATAGACATTAGTTTCTACTGGTTTAAAAATATTTGTGGCTACAGAAATGCTTAGACTACCCCAGAGAAGATAATGATTAGCTTTTTTCTGGGCATGATGCTAGGTATGAACTCAGTTTTTAAAATCATACTCGAGTGTTCTCAAGCAGTTAACAAATGAAAAGACAGGAAACTCTTAGAGCATCATGGCATGCCCAGGTTGATTTGGGGAGGATGAGTTGGGTGGAGAGCTATGGTTTGATGCTGATCAGGCAGCCGTGCCAGTGCAGGAAGAGTGTTCTATTATGCAGAAGAGCTTTCTGTTCATACTTTAAGTAGAAGGAATTTGAACAAAGAAACATTGTCTCCATCTGCTTCTGCACATAGTGATTTCAGGGTCCTGTTCTTTTTTTTTTTTTAACATCCTTCCAGGAGTGTCTTCTGTGTACAACTACAGTAAAATCACTGGGGCAAGCAAGATAGCTCAGCAGGTAAAGTGTTATCTGCTAAACCCGACAACCCAAGTTCAATACCCAAGATCTACATGTAAGAAGGGGAGAACTGATTGCTGTAATTTGCCTTCTAATCTCTACATAGAATACTGTGGCTCTTGAGCACACACACAAAAAGTAAATAAATATTAATGAGTAGAGTAAGTACTGAAGACAATTCGGTGAACATTGGAGTTCTGTCAGTCTGTCAGTCTGTCTGTCTGTCCACTTAGACACTCTGCCACTCTCATCTGCCCTCTGCTCGAGTTGCCATGGGTACTTGTATTTTGTTTTGTTTTCTTTCTGACTCTTATTTTTTCCTCTTTCTTGAAAAATATAACATTCTTTTAGTGACGTATTGAGGTAATTTTTATACTATGCTTAATTTTTCCATCAGAAATTTAAGATTTGTTCCCTTTTATTAAATAAAAATAGATTCTTTTCTCATATGATATATCCCGATTACTGTTTCTCTTTCTTTTACTCCCTCTAGTTCCCCCATACTTCCTTCCCATCTTGATCTATTCCCTTTCTGTCTCTCATTAGAAACGACCAAACATGACAAAATAAAATATCCTAAAATAAATAAAGAACCATCACATCAAAATTGAACTAGGCAAGCCAACAGAAGGAAAAAGAGCCCCAAGAGAAAGCACAGGAATCAGAGCCCCACTTGTTGGCACATCCAGGAGTCCAATAAATGTACTAAACTGAAAGCTGTGATCTGTATGCAGAGGACCCGGTGTATGTGGGCCCTGTGCTTGCTGCCCCAGTCTCTGTGAGCCCATGAGTCTTGCTCAGTTGATTTAGAGCGCCTTGCTGTACTGGTGTCCTCCATCCCCTCTGGCCCTTACACTCTTCACTCCTCCTCTTCCAAGGGGATTGCTGAGCTCTGAGGGGAGGGATTTTCGTAGGACACTTTCCTACATGTTTTGTTGGTTCACTTCCCTCACTGTCTTTTTTTTTTTTTCAGCTGATTGCCTTCTTTTTTTTTTTCCAGTTTAAATTTAGATAAGAAACGAGGTTGCTTCACAAGTCAGTTCCAGGTCCCTCTCCCATTCCCTCCCCTCCTCCCGTGCCCTCCCCCCAACCCCCCCCCCGTTATCCCCTCATTCCCCCAGGGAGGGTGAGGCCCTCCATGGGGGTGTCCATAGTCTGTCATTTCTGCCACCCCATTGGTCCCTCCCTCCCTTCTGCTTTCATGCACTTCTATTGCTGTCCCCTTTCCTTTTCTTCCTCCCCCTACATTCTGCTGTATAGTCTCTTTTTCTGCAGCAGGAAAAGGAGAGACTTTCCTCATGTTCCCATCAGTTCTAGTCATCATAGGTTTTCCATATGTGTTTGAGTTTCTGTGCAGATGTTTGTATGCATGTGAGTACACATGAGTGCACTTTCATGTGGAACAGAGAGCAACCTCAGTTCTTCAGTAACTGTTTAGTTTTTATTTTGTTTTGTTTCGTTTTAGACACTGTCTTTCAGTAGCTTATAGCTAATAGGGTAGACTGACTGACCAGTAAGCCCCAGATATCTACCTATCTCTACCCCCAACTACTAAGATTACAACCTTGAACTACCACTACATTCCAGCTTTTTAAAATGTAAATTCTTATTTATTTTTTATGTAGGTTCTGGAGATTAAGCTTAGGTCTTCATGTTTGGACATAGCTCTGTAGGTATACAGAACTAGATCCACAGCTTAATTTAGGCTTTGTTGATGTTACCCATTCTGACTTAGGAGAGATAGAATACAATTCTAATGTTGAATATGTGTGTGCATGTGTGTGCGTGTGTGCGTGCGTGTGTATGTGCCTGCCTATGTGCAGACGCAGTTGCCACAATGCATGTGTGGAGATCAGAATACAACTTGTGATATTTGGTTCTCTCCTTCCAACATATGGGTATCAGGAATCAAACTTAGGTTGTCAGAATTACTTGAAAGCATCTTTACTCCTTGTGCCCTCTTTCTGGTCCTTCAAAAATACTTTTAACAGGCATTTCTCTGAAATCTAAATGTATTGGATATTTTGAATTATTTATCGGCACCTTTTGCTTCTTTTGAGAAATGTATGTTCAGTTCACTAACCCATTTATTGATTGGAAGATTGGTTTTTTTTCTGTCATCTGTCTAATTTTTACAGTTCTTTATGTATCTTCCATATTGGTCCAGGTCTGAAGTGTAGCTGGCAGCGATAGCTTCCATTCCATAGGGTGTCTGTCACTATGCCGATAGTTTCCTTTGCCATGCAGAAGCGTTTTACCTTCACACAATCCTATTTGTCCATTCTTGGTCATTTCCTGAGGTACTGGAACCTTTTTCCGGAAGGTCTCTCCTATGCTTCTGTAGATAGGTCACACTCCAGCAGTTTCAGCCTTTCACGTTTCATGTTGAGGCCTTTGATCTATTTTGGATTGAGTTTCTTACGGGGTGAGAGATACAGCTTCCACTTCATTCTTCAGGTGAGTATCCAGTTTCTCAGGAAATGTCTGTTGAAGAGGCTTCTCCTTGTCCGGTGTATGCTTTTGAGCCCATTGTTAAATCAGGTGGTTGTGGCCAAGCAGTTTATTTCTTTTTTTTTTTTTTTTTGGCGTGAATTTTTTTTTATTAATATTTTTTATTTTCCATTTTAAATTTAGATAAGAAACAAGGTTGCTTCACAAGTCAGTACGAGGTCCCTCTCCCTTTCCCTCCCCTCCTCCCGTGCCCTCCCCGCATCCCCCCCCCCTGTTATCCCCTCATTCCCCCAGGGAGGGTGAGGCCCTCCACGGGGGTGTCCATAGTCTGTCATTTCATATAGGGCAGGGCCTAGACCCTTTCCCAAGAGTTCAGGGTGAGAGTGCACCTCACATTGTTCTATGGGAGTCCAAAGTCCGTGTGTATACTTGGTATGGGTACTGATCTGCTGCCCAAGGCTCAATAGATTACCTAGGCCTCCTCACTGACACCCAGATTCAGGGGGTCTTGATCAGTCCCATGCTGATGCCTGGGATTCTAGAGTTAACCTTTGTCTGGTCAGCTGTTTCTGGGGGTTAAACCAGCCCAGTCTTAATCCCTTTGATCATCAGTCCTCCCTCTCTGATACTGGCTTTCTTGAGTTCAGCTCAGTACTTAACCAGCCACTAAATGTAGTTTCTGTTTCCCAGACTCTCTGGCCATAGGATTGTAGGCTGGCACTCCCCAGATCTATGTCTAAAATCCATATATGAGAGAGTACATGCCATGTTTCTCTTTTTGTGACTGGGTTACCTCACTCAGGATGGTTTCTTCTAGTGTCATCCATTTGCCTGCGAATCTCATGATTCCGTTATTTTTTTCTGCTGAATAGTACTCCATCCTCTGTTTATATATTTCATTGGCCTGTGCATTTCTTTCTGAGTTAGTACCATGATGTCTTTGTTAATAGACTCTGTAGTATAATTTGAGGTGAGGTATTGTGATGCCTCCATGACTGTTCTGTCTGCTTAGGATTGCTTTAAATATCCTATTTTTTTGTGTTTCCATATGGATTTTAGGATTGATTTTTCTAGTACTCTAAAAGGTGTTGTTAGAATATTTGCTCATTGAATCTATAGGGAAGTTTTGTTAATGTATACATTTCTACAATATTAACTCTGGCAGGTGATGAGTGTGTGAGGTCTTTCCATCTTCTTTAGTTGCTCTCTTCTGTGTCTTCGAGCTTACATTGAAGAGGTCTCCCACCTCTTTGCTTGGGCTTATTCCTAGATATTTAGTTTTGCTTTTTGAAAGTACAGCAAATGGGATGTTTTACCTTCTTTCTCAGAAAGCTCATTATTGGTATATAGAACATACTGATTTTTGTATGCTGATCTTGCATCTTGTCCCTCACCAATAGCCATATATTTAGAGTTTCCTAGTGGGATATGTAGAATCCTTTAAGAATAGGATCAAGTCTTCAGCTGTTTGACTTCTTCCTTTTCTATTTGTATCCATTACATTGCTTTCCTTTGCTGTTCTAGGTAAGACTCAATCACAATATTGAATTAAAGTGGGTGCCTTTTTCTCATTCCAGATTCCAAAAGAAATGTTCAGTTTCTCTGCATCACTTTATATATATATACATATATATGTATATATATTTGTTTATATATGGTTCTTACTATGCTCAGATGTGTCTTCTCTATCTAGTTTTTTTTCAGAACATTATCTGAACCTTCATTAAATGTCTTTTCTGTTTCTATCAAGATGCTTCTGTGATTCTGTCCTTAAGTCTATTTATATCATTTATTACCTTTATTGGCTCAAACAAGAAAAACCAACCTCACATCCCTGAGATGAAACCAACTTGGTCAGGATGTAGACTCTTTCTAATGTATTCTTAACATCAGTTTGCAAGTATTTCATTGAGAATTTTTACATCTATGGTCATCAGAGATACTGGTGTGGTTTTCTTTTTCTGCTATGTTCTTACCTCATTTTGGCTAGAGTTTAATATTAGCTTTGTAGAATGAATTTGTAGTGTTCCTTCCTGTTGTATTTTGCAGAAGAGTTAAGGAAGTATTGGCGTAACCCATCAGTCATGCTTGTCCTGTGCCTCTCAGTGTGGGGAGACTTAAATACTGCTGCATTTCCATTGCTTTCTTAGCAGTCTGTTTAAGTTGTTTATGATTTCTTGGTCTGATTTTAGAGGTCATATTTGTTTAGGAATTTATCCAGCTCTTCTAGATTTTCCAGCTTTGGGGAATGTAAGATTTCAAAAATATTCTCTAATGAAATTTTGGATGTCATTGAAAGTCTCTTGTAGCAACTGCCATGTCACGTCTAATTTCACTACAGTGGGTCTTTTCTCTTGTTTTAGTTAGTTTAACTAGAGATTTGTAAACCTTGTTTATATTCTCAAATAAATAAATCTTTACTTGGCTGAATCTCTGTATTGTTCTTTTAGATTCTTATTTCACTAATGTCTACCTGAGTCTACTAGTGATTTCCACGTCTTGCATTTGGGCAGGGCTGCTTCTTGCTTTTCTAGAGCCTTAGATTGCATCACTCTATTATTTATTCACTTTCTGTCTGATTTTTTCTTTTTAATGAAAGCACTCATAGCTGTGAACTTCCCTCTTAGAACTGCCTTAGCTGTATCTGAGAGATTGCTATCATTTTCATTTGGTTTTAGGAGTTTAAAAAGTTTTCTCTCTCATTTTTTAATGACCCTGTATATTGTGGCTAGGGTGGGTGGTGGCACAAGCCTTTAATCTAGCACCTGGGAGGCAGGTCAGCCTGGTCTACAAAGTTCCAGGACAGCCAGGACTACTGTCTCAAAAACAAACAAACAAAAAGAAAAAAGTGTATTGTTCTACAGGTGTTTGTATTTTTTTTTGTTTTTCTTGCTGATAAGAGAGGAATTGCCTTTCTCATTCTTTTATTTGTTAATGATTTTTCTTGTGCCTTAGAATATGATAAATTTTAAGGAGTAAATACTGAGAGGAGTATATCCCTTCTGTTGGATGAACTATTCTGCAAATATATGTTGACTCCAGCTGAGCAATGCATAATTTAGCCTTAAACTTGTTAGGTTTTATTTTGGTATTTATAGCTGGGTTATATTTAGGCAATTTTTAGTTTGTGAAACCAATGTAAAGATGAGAGTTATTACAAAGTATCTATTAGATCATCACAAAAATTCCACAAGTGAATACAATATAGACATCAACAGATCATGGGGAGCCCGGCCTCAATATACACATTTTCATTCCAGCTCCTGTTTCTGTGGCTCAGGGAACATCATGGAAGAGGAAGAAGAAAGATTGTAGAGTCAAAATACCAGGAAGTGTGCTTTGAAACAGTTTTTTCTAGAGATGGCTGCATAGATAAGACCAAACAGTATCAATGGACATGTTAACAAGAAAGGGGGGGGATTTCTTGGGGTCCATCCCCAAACAAAGAACTAGAGGCAACTGCTGACTGCTGGGAGGAGAATTAGCCTCTCCCAGGGATGAGTCCCCATATTGGTGTTCAATACAGAGTGGTCATCTTGAAACCATGTGCACACCACCAACAAAAACAGGCCCAGCAGGTTTATTTGTATTGATTTTTGCATAGATGTATTTGCATATATGTAACAATAAACCAAGAAAAAGAGGCTGTTCACATGAGAGTGGGGTGTCCAGGGAGAGATTTCAGGGTAAGTAGCTAAGTGGAGCTGGAGAGAGGAAAGGGAGATGGGGAAAGTAGTGTAATTGTATTACAACTAAAGACATTTAAAAAGAAAAATAAATTTCCCATTGTTATTATGTCAGGACCTAACTGAACTTTTATGCCTTTTATTGCTAGTTTTATGAAATTGGGATCCTACTCTTTGGTGCATATTTACAACTGTTATATCTTCTTGATAAGTGTATTGACATGTGGTGGCCTTATCTCTTCTAACTACTTTTGGCCTGACATACTGTCTGGGACCCGAGTGGACAGCGGCTTGTATTTCCCATTCACTTGGTAGCTGAGTTTCAGCTTTTGACTCTCAGTGTTTGAATCTGTATGCCAGAATGCTCAGTGCAGTTTTCAGAGACAAGATCTTGGGAGACCTCAGTTTTCATTCTAGTCAGTCACTTTGTGCCCTTTATTTGGTGAATGGAAGCATTTACATTTAAGACTACTATTGAGATGGACTTGCTATTTCCTGTGGGTTTTGTTTGGTTGTTTGGATTATTGGTAGCTATTTTTTTCTTTTCCTTTTAGTATTAGGGATTTACTGCATTGGAAATTATGGACTTCTTCTCAAGACTCTTCTATCCACCTATCCCTTTAAAAAACATAGTCTTTCTTATTCTATTTTATATGAAGCCATCTTTCTTCTTTCTCCGTGTATAATATCTCTTTAAATATCTTCTTCGGTGCTGGCTCAGTTTTCATAAAGAGCCCCTTTTTGTGCTTCTTTCTTAATATTTTTATTCTTCAATAATTTAAGGGATTTCTTTTCTAGGTATAATAATCTCTGTTGACAGCTTGAGATATATTATTCTATGACTTCCTGGCTCTTAGGATTGCTGATGGAGATCTTATGGTACTGTAATGAGTTTCTCTTATAGGAGTTGGTATTTTCCTTATAGTTTTAAGTATTGTTTCTTTATTTTCTTCTTTGTTGGATTATTTAAGAAATGTTTGCTTATGATAGGTCATGGAGAGATTCTTGTCATGTGTATTTGGATGCTCATTTCTTTTCCTATGCTTGGAAAATTTTCTTCTATCATTTTATTCAATAAATTTCCTGCCTGTAGACTTTATCTTAGCTCCTTCTTCTATGAGCTATGGGTTGTTTTTATGTGTTCAAAGAGATCCCAATTAGATTAAGGAAGTAAGGATCTAGAAATGGCCAACATGAGGTAACAGTGTTTACAGAAAGGCTATCTGAACAGCAGTGAGGCTTAGAAAGCGGGAGGGTGAACTTGGAGGGGAACCTTTTAATAGGCTATTGAAGTACTTCAGATGTAAGTGATGGATGGATTATGAAGGAATACAATCATGTTTAAGGACACAGAGCTCTTCAGTGTCCATTAACTGTTTCTTAAAGCCACATTTTATGGCGCAACACCATTTATTTCAATGGCTTTCTGAAATATAAATGTTTGCTATCTACACATGGTAGACGCACAGAGGATTTGACAGGCTTATTCTTATAGATAATAGACATCATAAAAATCACCATCTCAGACTGTCTGCCATGTCCAGCCTTTTCACTGTGAAGTCAGCATGGTTGATGGTCAGCTTCTTGAGCCTAAGTTAGACTTTTAAGCCAGGTCTGTGTGTTCTTACTGTATATCATTCTCCATCAGTCTTGGTTCTGTGTTTGTTCTAGAAGGTACCATGTACACCATGGTAAGGCAAAATGCCTTTTAAATTAACCTTTCAAGGCAAAATATTTATCTGACAGCTTTTACCAGAATATGTGGCTCTTGTTATATGCCATCCTATCTCAGTCAACTTTATAAATAACAGTGCCACTTGTCAAAGAAGTGAGAAAAGAGTGTTATTCTTCCACAAAGGAAGATTCATTGCCTAGGGACTATTCATATTATGTTTTTCAAGTACAATAGATCAAAATTTTTATAGCAGGGGAACATTTCTGTGGTTTTTAGAAGCCCAAAGTAAACATCTTTAAATGTCAGAATGTTTTAAAACCCAAACAGGCTGTATTCTCATTAGAGAGAAGCCTGGCTAGAATTCATACATTGAAATATTCTGCTATAAAGTTTATTGTAAACAAGGAACCTAGAAAAGACATGTGTGCCATTCCATAAATACCAAGCTTTGGGTTTTACTAAAAGAAATGTGGAATGTTACATAATCAACCCCTGACTCTTGTTATCATGACTTACAAATCTACTTTTGAAATGCTGCTTCTCCTCATTCTGGACTGTGGGGAGGGCTGGAGGAAGCCCAGATTAAACACTGATCCCTTCCTCTGAGCCTGAGTCCAGTGCCTTTTGTAAAATTTTGATCATCCATGACTCTCACGCTCCTCCCTTTTGTAGGATTAATTAATTAATTATTAGGCACAGCCAAACAGAGGTAAAATGATCTCTGAGAGTTACATTAATCATTTCAAGTAATTAAAAAATTTTTAACAAAGCGCTTTAGGCAAGCCGTTTATTAGATACAATTTTGTTCATTTTAAAACATTAAATATTTAAAAGTACGCTAGAATGGCTAGATAAAAGGGAGAATGATAGAACTCATTGGGCTGAAGATCACATTATTTCTAAAACAATATTAGAGGGAAAATGAGGTTTTTAAAAAGGAACGCTGGGCTAGGGAGAAGGCTCACTGTGTAAAGCACTTGCCATGCAAGCTGGAAGAAATGGCTGAGAATCAGTCCTACCACATACATAAAGCTGGGTGAGATTGTCACATCTGTAACCCCGAGGCCAGAAGGGAGGTGGAGACTCGAGAATTCTCAGACTGTCATAGGCCAGCTGGCCCAGGGTATGCGGTGGGGACCAACAAAGAGACCTTGTTCTAAACAAAATGAAAGATGAGGAATCAAGACACATTGCTCTCTGATCTCTGCACATGCACCTAGACCACACACACACACACACACACACACACACACACACACACACGCACACACACACCAATGCAGAGAGAGTTCCCTTGGTAGTACAGCACTTGGAAAATAAGTGAAGGTGCTGAATTTCATCCCTGGAATTGGAAAAGAAAAAAAGAATGTTGGTGCTGAGGAGAAGTTCTTAATGCTGACTTCCTATTAAAAAGTGTCACTCTGGTGGCTATTCTAAGGATGGTGAGGACTTGCTGATTCCTTTTGGGTCAGATTTGCTCACATGTACCACCAACCCCAGCCTCCAGGCACTGAGGTGTTGAATGCTAACTTGTACTATCTCCCCTTACTCTATTGTTAGTTTTTAATTTTCTAGGGAAACCCAATCTGCAGTTGGCATGGAGGCACTTTGTTCAAGTTATGAATAAGCAAATTGATGTCTTGGATAGAGCAGCACTTTTGCTTGGCTGTGTCTGCTTCTGGAAGAGGATGTTGCTCTGCTTCTCATTAGTTAGTCTGGACAAGGTCACTGGAAAGATAATAGGTAGGGGTTTAGCCACAAGAATTCCAAATAACTTAGCTCCAAAAATAATAATGACCTGCCCTTTAATTTTACATCAGTTTATATTTTGCAAATCCTTTTGTATACACGTGAACATTTAAACTCATTTCATGTAAACTATAGCTACATTTCAGCAAATTATTGAGCGTGTTAAAGATGTAGTCTCTGTTAGCATTCCATCCCGATAATGACATGCCTGAGACAAATTAACTTGTTGAGGGGAAAAAATGCTTTTTTTGGATCATAGTTTAGGAGACTTTAATCCTGCCTTGTTGAACCTGTTGTTTGTCACCTGTGGTGAGGCAGAACATCTGGCAGAAGTATAAGGTACCATAGTCTCACATCTGGAGCCAGGGAAACAAACAAACAATAGGAAAAATTGTGATCTAATCCTCTCACAGGGTCCCCACTTCTTACAGTTTCTACCAGCTTCGATCATGCCAGCCTGGGGGCTGCAGTCTTCCCCACGTGGGTCTTTGGGAAACATTCAGAATCCTCATTGCAGTCTGTACCTGTGTTCGGAGAGTGGGGTCATTAACTTCTAAGTGTTCTCCTCTCAGCTGATACCAGTCCAGATGACTCAGTTCTTAAATTCTGGCCTCAGTTGTTTTCCTTCAGAAATACCCATTTGTTCCTCAAATACCCAGAGTTATATAGCTTCAGCTGCAAGGACTCTTTTCTTCAATTACATCCTTACAGAAGATAGACATAACATTGACATTGAGAATAACAAGTTGTATATACTAAAACCATAAATAATATATGTTTATTTATCCTAGGTGTTCATCTTTCTTGAAGATCAAGTCGAATAAAATTCATGTTATTAAGTAACTACAAAATTCATGTGCCTCTTCACTGGTGGTTTTTCCTTTTTAAAGACTGCTATATTTAAAATCTTGAAAACACCTAGAATTTGCAGGAAGTAGAATTTTGTTCCTTGTAACTGTGAAACAGTCACCTTTTTTGAGGAAAGCAGTGTGGCGGCTGGAGAGATGGCCAGTGGGTAAGAGCATGTACTGCTCTAGTAGAGGACCCAGGGTCAGTTCCCAATATCCACACAGGACAGCTCACAACCATCTGTAACTCCAGTTCCAAGTGTATCGATTCTCTTTTCTGGCTTCTGTGGACAACTGTACTCTTGCATGTGCACACAAAATAAAAATGAAAATAAAATCTTTTTAAAAAGAGAAAGAAATATGACTTCATAGGAAAGTTGATTTTATTATTTTTAAAAAGTTTTCAAAATCTGTTGTCAAATCCCCACTGGCATATTAATTGATGCTAATAAATAACAAATGGAGACAACACGTAAATGCTGACATCCCCAGAGCAAGTTATTTGCATTCAGCTTTGTATCAGAAAGCATAATTTTAGCAGCAAAATGTGTGGTTGAAACTTGGCTCAAGAAAACAGGCAGTTCTTAAATTTCCTAATTACAACAACCACCAGTCATAAGACACTTGCTACTGTAATATGCTTGGTAGTTACTAACATTTAAAAACAAGACCAACCAATGAGACAGGGAAAACATAAACCCAAACAACAAACCATACTCTAAAAGGTGAGAGTCACTTTCTGTCCACCAGTGAGGGCTTTTCTTTTCAGAGAGAGCCCAAGGGTGTTTTTCCTGGGGTTGTTGTTCACATATTTAAACATCAGTCTGGGGAGGTAGGTGATGCTCCCGCCACTGCCTTGACTCCCCCGTGGTCTTGCTTTGCTAGAATCTCACTCTTTGATTTGCTTTTGTCCCAGGTGATTTCGTCCACTGCGCCAACTTTCAAATTCAAACAAGAGAAGGAAACCAAAAGTGGATTTTTCCCCCTTTAACAATAAAACCCTGTTGATAAGGGTTCAAATTTCTCAACCCCAGTTTCCAGAGTACCCTCCTTGCTGGTGCTAAAGCTAGGAGCCCCTAGTGACTCTTTCTGTATGGAACCACTTCATTTTCTTTTCAATGAGAGCTGAGATCCAAAGGGCTTGTGGGTCCTGTAGAGAGTGCCCCAGGCCATAGATCTTCTGAAGGCCAAACTCACTTACTTTGTCCCCAGAGGGGAATGGTCACACCTCTCTAACTGGTAGCAAGGAGGAAGGCTCACCATTAAAGCTGGGGTGTTTGCAGCCAGGGATGCATTTACCTTCCGCTCACCCTACTCCTTGCTGAGAGTCCCACCATGGGACAATGACCACCCCTCCTTTCTTACCAGCACCTACTGAAGCAATCTTATCCCCTGTTCAGAACTCTATCCCCTATTCCTCTGTTCCTCTTGGCCATGCTAAGGAGGCAGCTGCTAGGATGCTGTTCTGCATCCTCCTGTTGCTCCCTTGCATTCCTCAGATGCAGCTCAGAAACCACACTCTGTAGCAGCATCAGGACCACCTCCTTGGTGTGATAAGGGGCTGCATTGGCGAGCCTGCAGGGTTCTCCCTCCTGTGCAACAGCATTCTGTGGGACTGGCTCTTCAGATATTCCTCTGATAAACTTCAGGGAACAGCCTTCTTTATAAATTCAGGAATAGCTGTTCTGATAGCAGCTGATTCCATTTCCTAATTGAGAGGCAAGAATAAATAAACGTTGTCTTATTTAAACAAACAGAACCCCTCTGAGAGGTTAACTTCTTGGCCATCTCCACTTCTCAGGAAGGTTCCTTCTGTCCGGAGGCACTAGAGGTCAGGCAGTGTTGCTGTTTCTGCTGAGAGTCTTCTGTCTTTAAAGGCACACCACTCTTTGCTTATTTAAAACCTCGTAATTCAGGTCCTGTCAACTCCTTCCTGTATTTCTTGACTGCCCCTTTAAGTCCCATTTCCATGACATGTAGTAAGTCCATGTCTGTCTTAAGGCCTGTTAGACACCATCACACTCTAATTCATGTTGTTTGTACTTGTGATTATTATACTAACAGACTATGTTTATTTGAAACTCACACGTGGTTCCCAGGGACTCCTCTGTACATTCTATTACCTACAGCAGACCTGCCACATTGCCTTTTTCATTTCTCTGTCACCTGTACCTATCCCTATCCTGTGGATGACAACTGTGAGGCCACAGAGGTAGCACTTACCCAATTAGACACTCAGAGTCTGGAGCCTATTGTAAGGCCTGCTACACTTCTCACCTTTGCTCACACACAGAGCAGGAGAGTTCCTCACTGCCTGGCTGGTTCCCTGGCATTCCTCCCATGCTAATGACAAAGTGATGAGTATACACAGGGAACAGCCCAGCAGGCGATAGGGCTAGCACACTGAACCCTAAGTGGAAGGCGTGGCTAATCACTCATAAAGACCCCAAAAGTAATCCTAGGCACTTGCTGGATTCTCTTATAGTAAAACAGTAATTTCTAGATCTGCCCTTTGGTTGCATGCTTGATAGGGAAGCAAGGAAATAAATAAAAGAAGCTATGACTCAGTAACTTTTGAGTGACTTGCAGAGACAAGGAGCACGGACTTTACTTCCGGACTTCAATAAGTGGTTGCCGGGGAGCAAGGGACCACACTATTCAGAGGGTTCTGTGACTATATAAACTCAGGAGCATTTCACTGCTGAGTTCTGGCGACCTTGTTGCATATGATATAATACCCGGTCAGAGCATATCACGGTTGGGATCAGGCTAATATAATTTAGAGTAACTGAGGCATTGCTTAAAATGCCTGTAAGGGGCTCTAGGAGTAGCTCCGTAGGTAAGAGCATCAGTCGTACAAGCATGAGGACCTGGGTTTCCTTCCAAGTAACAAAAGCTGGATGGATCACGTTACACTTGTAGCTCTAGCACTGTAGAGGGCAGAGTTTTGGCTTCTGTCATATAATACTTCTGAGAAAAGCTCTAGGGTATGCATGAAGCACTTACAAAGAGATTTTATGCTAGTGCTTTAAAAAGTTAGTGAACAATAATTCTGATTTTCCATGTAGTCCCTACTCATAGGATATTTTAATTCTTATTAGAAATCGAGCTTCTTGGTTGAACTTTACATACAGTTTGTATTTTGCTAGGCTCCTCCACATAGGGTTCTCCCTCCCATGTTGCTCCACCAGGTTGGTGTGGCCATTTTTCTACTGTTTTACCCCTGGCAACTCACCTGGGTGGGGCTGGGGGTGCAAACCCACATGTTCTCTGCAATTAGAATCCCTGCTGTCTTGGTCCTGGTCAGTTACCTAGGATTGGGGTAATTCACATATATCTCAAGAACAGCAGAAGCAGCGTGTTTAAGTACTCATTTCTTTTGGCTGGCCATTCTTCCTGAGAGACAAACCTGTGGTCCATCCACGGAGTTTGACTTCCTGTAGACTGCATGTTGTCATCCATGCCCCCTGCACAAAGTAGAGGATTCCAGTGCTGTTTGTAAGGAGCCGAAGTACAAACTTTCTACTAGAAGAGACTGAGCACTGAAAATAAGAGCTCATGGGGGTGGGGACATTGACTAAGAATGCTTGTGTTTGGAGGGACTTTTTTGTGACCCTTGTCCTTTGCACATTTGAGGGGTCAGCAGGCCAGAGGTCATGCCTCACTTAATTCTTTTGGTGCCCTTGTTCTGGTCCAGCTGCATTCTGCAGGGACTAGCCAACAGACCAGAGGGGACTGAGTTTGCAGACTTAGCTGAGAGGCAAGTGAGATGAACCGGGAACGTCCCTTGTACTGGATTTTTTTTACCCTGTGTGTGGCACCATTTGGTTATAGATGTCAAAAAGGGGTAGCAGTCAGAAAGAAAAGTTTTCTAATGTTTGCACTTCATCCTCTATAAGAGGGAGTGTGGGAGAGAATGTAAATAGTTAAAAAGAAAAAGAAAAGAAACACAGCAACAACAACAAAAGCCAAAACTCATTATCATAAAGAAATGTCAGTCCCAAAGGCCATCATGACTGGCTACTGAAAAGAAGTCTGCTAGTTTAAAATCAAAAGTAAGAGCTCTCTTATAAAAACTATACCTCTCTTAAATCCCTGTACCTTTGGTTGGTTTCCTATCTAAATTGTGCTATGATCATTAATTTAACTCTTCTGTAAATGTGAGTGTGTGGAGAAAAATAGTGACTGGTCCCGTTCATGTCAGTTGAAAAAGTTACTGTCACAGAGGCAACGGTACATAAGGAAAGTTTGCAGGAACAGGAAGGCAAGCGAGTGGCCGATTCATCGTGGTCTGGCAGCAAACCCCTGAGCTGTCCCTGACACCAGCACAAACCCAGATCCATTCCAGAAGCAGCCTGGCACCTTCCAAGCCCAGGGCTGAGTCGCTGGTTCAGTCTTGCCATGCCTCAAGGAAGTGAGCAGCCTGCTAATCGTTTTCCAATTAACTGCTGCTTGAACAAGGACACCCAGAGGAATAGCTGAGACTGAAGACCACAGAATCCTCCTGGCCCATCAAAGCTGTCATCAGTGCGTCGGCTGGTGGTCCTTGTGCTCAATGACTCACAGCTGTCAGAAGGGTGCTTAAGGAGGACAGTGTGGGGACAACCTGCTCACTGAGCTGGTCACCTGGCAGAGATGGCTAATGGTCTCTGTGAGTGGCCTTCTGGGCAATTCAGCTCCAGGCTGGTTTTCTAGCTTCCAGAAAGGACCACAGGCACAATCCTCCAAGCAGCATGGCTCATAAGCACTTCTCCTGGAGGGGTCTTCTCCCAGCACCTCAGTTTCTTGTCATACACTATAGTGGGGCACCAAGCCTCAGTGTCCCTGCAATTTATAACGTGGGGGAAGTGTGAATGGCAATGGAGATCTGGGACAGCTGATTTAGGTCCAGTGGTCTTGGCTTCTTGACTGATTTCTTCTTCTCACCATTCTTGGCTTTCCACCTCTAGCCACAATACAAGTCTTCTGCTTTAATAAGCCCAGGCTGCTGACCCTGGCAGGCATTTGGCTATAAGGGGACTTAGGATGCAGCCTTTACCCGTGATGAATGCGGCAGGCTGGATGCTGTGTCTCATACCAAGTGCTCATGCCTTCTTTTTGTTTGCTCGTCCCAGGCGAGAGATCTTGTCTGATATAGTCAGTCATTCCTGCTCATGTTAGAGAATGTTTTCCAAGACAACCATCCTCCTGGCCTCCCTTCCCTGAAGCTGTGGCTTGCTTCTTGCTCTTTTGAAGGCCATTTTCTGTTATAAGCAGGCTTGGGGAGTCGTGGCTCATTTATGGAGGAAGCACAGCCCCCAACCCCCCAATTGTCTCTTGGTCACAAGTGAAGTGCTGGCTTACTCCACTACATGTTCCGAGACTCAGATATGGAATAAGCATCAATCGGACTCTGGGTGTCTTCTATCCTAGGAAAGAGGTTTGAAGGTTAAGGCTCAGACAGTTTCAGTCACTGTCCTAGCTGTTGGGGACCTGCTCCTCATCTGTGGGGTCCATTCTCTCTTACTTGGGCTATGTGATTTCACATGGCTTCCGTGAAGCTTCTTGTATTGATTGGAGTATGTGTCCTTCTCTTCCCTATTTCCTCAAGTCACAACCAGCTTGTTCTTTTACCACCTCCCAAGAGCCCTTCCCTGACAGCCCTGTAAAAGAGAGATGCCTTTTGTAAATCTCCCCTGTATGGCACTTCTGATAGTCACCTATCAAAACTCAAATCTTCCACTAGTTAACTTTTAATGTGTGTATGCTTTCCTTAAGAGTGTCAAGCTTTTTGAGGTTAGAAACTCCTGGACCCTTTTAAAAACATGTAATTACCATCAAGCCTGTCTACCGTTTAAGTGCTTGACAATATTTGTTCAACTAAGAAAGTCTTAATTAATCACAAATGAGCATTGCGAGTTGCTGGGGAGCTTGGCTTTCTTTTGCTGTTGACCTCCCTACTGGAAGTCTTCTACACACATCTTAGGATGTGAGCCCTTCTTAGCTTCAACTTTCTGAGCTTGGAGGGAGCCACAGTAAATTGAACTCCCAAGACAAACTTTCAATTAAACACTTCAAGTACAAAGCGAAAGTGACTCAAAATGTGGTCTGCCCCCTCCCATGCCCTCTCCATAAGCAGGGAAATACAGCATGCCAAGGGAAAGGGTGATTTCTATGGCAACACTCTCTGCCAAATGGTTCTTTGGTTTTTGCTACATGTGAAAACAAACAAATAGTCGCGAGGTTAAAGAAAAATGTATCACCAAGCCTCGAAACTTCTTTTAGTTGTTTGCATGTTTCCCTGGGACCATCAAAGATGATGGGAATGATTAAGGGCCTAGAGAAATGTACTGTTGTGCACCTCTCATGATACAGTGAGGACTCACCCCAGATGCTGCCTGCCACGCAGTGAGCATCTATTGCTATTGAAGTGCTTCTCATTAGGAGATGGTACCCAAAATACGTTAATTTAAGTAATGTAAGTGGAGGGTGGAGGAAAGATTGAGAACTGTTAGCTGGGAGAGGAAGCTGATTGTGACTCCGAACCAGCCTCTGCTATGATTTCTCTGCTCTGCGCTATCTCTAGAAAGCAGTATGTCATCCATAGCTGCAGCAGCACAGATTCATACATATTTACTACTTGCAAATTAGAAAGTGCAGCCTGGAGAAGGGCTGTGCTCTTTGTCTTTCTGCTTTTCTCCCCTCACTGATGATTCAGTGCTCTTTATACACCCGGAATTCAGAGACCGCTTTGGGAACTTGTCATATTCCATGTATACCAATAATGTCTTTGTAATTTAAATGGAGTTTTGTTTTCCAATTTAGAAGCTTGTAGGGGAGACAGACTGGGGTTTTCTCCATCCTGTGTCAAGGCTTTGATGCAATGATTTATTAAGGTACCAGTTGAGATATTGATCCTGCTAATAGCTTCTGCCTGGCCTCACAATGTTTTACATTTTCCTCGTCTAAAAGACCATATTCCCTTTCTCCTCATCTGATGGACCATAAATGCTTTGGCCTTTCCTCAGTAATTATCTCACTCACCAAAGCAGTGGGTAAAAGTCAAGTATTTATAGACTAATTAGTGAAGTCAACATGTCTAAGTGGAATGTTTTACATACTATCTAGAAGTATACCACATAGTGTTGTGAAATTAGCAAAGTTTCCTACACAGAAGGCCAGGGTGAGAAGACAAATGGTAGAGGACACACATGCTCCAGGAGGAAGTTGTCCCTTGTGTGACTGCTAGGACTCAGTCGAACCAAGCTTTCCTAGTGCACGCTTCATTGTAGAGTCTCACCTGAAGCTGTTGCGTTTTTTGTTTTTGTTGCTGGTGTTCATTTTTTTCTTGTTTTTCCTTTGTTTTTCAACTTATAAAAACTTTGTGGTAGTAGCCTCTGAGTCTGTTACATATTTGTTCTTTTTTTAGAGTTTATTGTGTGTGCGTGTGTGCGTGATCATGTACATGCGTTGGAGCCTTCCTGAGTTATGTATATGTGCTGCTTATATGGATGCAGGAGCTTGTGGAAGCCAGAAGTGGGTGTCAGATACCCTGGAACTGGAGTTACAGATAGTTGCAAACTGCCATGTGGGTGCTAGGAATTTACCACTCCCTCACTGCATCCTTTGCAAAAACACTAAGTGCTCTTAACCTTTGGTCTATTTCTTTCACCCCAAGATTTGTTTTTTAGACTTTATTAACTCATGATATGAATGGTATCATCAACATCATTTAATCCTTGGTATACAGATCCAATAAAAATGAAAGGAAGAGCCATTTTATTGCATGTAAAGCTCCTTTGTACTTAGAAAATGTCCAGAAAAGTTGGGATTCTTGCCTAAGGTGTAATAGGCTTGGTTCTGAAAACATGCAAAGGCTATTGGTGTAACAACTGGTATAAAAAAACTGCATGGGTCCAGAAGTCAGGAAGCCTGGTTCAGGGTGTGGAGGAGATGGCTTAGCAGGTGACGCCCTAATGATCTGAGCTCAGTCCTTGGGATTCAAGGAAAGTGGAGAAGAGAATTGAGTTCTAAAAATTGTCCTCTGACTTTTACCTGTGCCCTATGGCACATGCACAGCAACACATTGTGTACATAATACACATGCATGTCACACAATATAAAATACACACACACATATATTTAAGATAAAAAACCCTGTTTTGAAACTAGAGATACAAAAGCATTACAGAAATCAAAGATGATAATGTCTGCTGAATTATTTTGTTAATTGTATGGAACTAGAGATAAGTCACTCTTTTAAAGAGCATTTCCTGGGGCTGGAGAGATGACTCAGTTAAGAGCACTGGCTGCTCTTCCAGAGGACTCTTCCCAGCACCCACATGGCAGTTCACAACTGTCTGTGATTCCAGTTCCAGGGGATCAGACACTCCCACATAGACACACATGCAGGTAGAACATCAATGCACATAAGAGAAACATAAATAAAATCTACTTCTTTAAAAATAAAATTATATAAAAGCATTTCCAGTGGCACTTAGGTCACTGAAGGATTTCTTTCAAGGTAGCCAGCTTGCCCGAATACAGTTGAGTGAGGAACAGTGCTCCCTATTTGTACATGTTTTCTCTCTGATCAAGTGGATGGATGCCTTTGCATCCTGTGTACATTTTTAGAGAGGTGAAAAATCTTATGTGAGTCTCAAGGCTTTGCAAATATGCAGGAATGTTTCAATATGTAGGGCCCAAGTCAATTGCTTCTGTGTCCCTCCCCTTCAAGTGACATTTGCACACTTGCACAGGTACTGTGTGCTTTCTAGGTCTAGAATGAAGAATTTGGCCAACAACAAAACTGCGTGTCTGCCTTAAATGATGATCAATCACCAAGTCTTCCCCATAATGTACCTTCTAATTGTTCATTGCCGCGAATGTCTTTAAACCTCCTACTTCTCATTATTTGCAGGAACTAACAACTTGCGAAACTAGAAGCCAAAGACCTGAGTCCCAGATCCCAAAGATCTGAGTCAACAGGGGGCCCAGCACCAGAAGTGAGCTGGTTCCTGAGAAGTAGTGAGTATTCCCAGCTGCTGAGACGAGAGCTTTCCTTTCTGACCTCTCAGGGCAATCAGGGATTGCACTTTCCTGCTCCTGTCTTCCTGCGTGTGAGCTGGAATAACAGTGACCCTGCATTCGCAGTCCCTGTGTTGTTATTACGGAGACTACCTAGTGTCTGCTTCCCAGGTCAGCACGGTTGTTGCAGCAGGAGCCGTCCAGTCCGAAATCAAACGGTGCTGCCTGCATCCAGTCGTGCTGCCATCATTTGTGTCTCCCTTGCCCCCCTGTGTGCCTCGCATCCACGTTCAAGCACCAGTGGTGTCCTTCGGTTGCCCGTGACTGCCCGTCTCTCCCCATTTATAGTACCACTCAATGCCCTTTGTGTGCTGTCTACAGACTATCAGAGGCGCCGGAGTTAACCTCTCTTCCTAGGTATTACAAAAATGCCTAGGTTTTGATGGTGGTGGTGGAAGTGGTGGTGGCAAATGATTAAGTCAGGACAAAATCACATCCCTAAACTAGTTTAGAATAAAGTTTCTCCTCCCCTAACTAAGGCTGTGTCTCCTCTGTAAGGCTGTGAGTCTCCAAAGGTGGCTATTGATCTGTTTATTCATTATTTAGTAGAACACTGAAACCCTAGTCTATATTGATGGGTGTGAGGTCAACTATATGAGTGAGGTCAGGCAGGTCTCAGGCTTGGGTTGGTGCTTCCACACATAACTGGAAGGTTATGACCAGTCATGACCTAGGCAGAAAGTATCGTATCACCCGTATGGTGTTCATACTATTTATTTCCAGAAGTGTCTGTGATGTTAACTGGGCCCATCCTGTAGGCAGTAACAATTTTAGTAAATGGGAGGGGGAGGGGAGTTACAGAGATTAGGAAAGGCAGAAAGAGGGCAAAGGGCAGCCAGAGCTTAACCCTAACCCCCCAAATCTCCTTTGGCCCTGGGAGTCTGTGTAAATGAGAAAGAGAAGAGGCAGGAATAAGGGCAAAAGGAAAACAGAGAAGGCTCTTTGAATACAGTAAAAGCCTCCAGGCTAATAAATATGTTATGATGTGTTGTTTATCTCCTAGACTAGAGGTGAGCCCTTTCCCGTGGCTGCTACGCATTTAAAAAATGAATCAGCTTGTGGACTCCCTTGCATGCCCCCTTCAGGGCATCAGAGAAGGCTCCCTCAGTGCGGTTGAGAAGCCAATAAATACTTCAGCATTTTCTTTTAAAGCCTTTTCCTCCCCTAGTCAGAACCCTCAAAGCGGGTTGGTGAGAGATCAGAAATCTGTCAGAGTGACAAGGCAAGGGGCCTTGGCCTGTGCTGCAGAGAGGTCGGAGACCGAGACATGGGGTGGAGAAAAAGATGGGGCTAGAATGCCCAGACAGGCCAGCAGGACGCTGACACAGGAGGAGGCCCAGAGTAAAATTTCATTTTCAAAACTCAGCCTCTCCTTCTCCCTGTCCTCCTCCCTCTCCCACTTCCTCCCTCTTCTTCTCCCTCTCCCTCTCCCCCTCACTCACTCCCTCTCTCTCTCGCTGGTGTATGTGTGTAGAATTGAAATGCTTCCATCTTACTGAGTGTTCTTTAACTGGAAATGGCTTCACTCTAAAACCCAGGAGCACCTGTGCTGGTCATGCTCCCCTGCTCTGCCTGAGGTAGCCACAGAAGAGACAGCTCAGGGCATCCCCCTGCAGGCTAGAGCAGCAACTGTGCCATAGGACATTGGGCATAACTGAACTTGCTTTAAAGGTGCTGGCTGCTCTTCTCTGTGGTCCTCAGGAATTGCAGTTTCTTAACCCCAGACTGTGAAATCTGACTACATTGCAGTGTAACTGTTTACATAAAAGTAGCTTTGGTATATAAAAATGTTTCATACATTTGAGATATCTGGACCATCATGAAACAAATATGCTGCCATGTAAATCTTAGAAGACAAATAAGCCCCTAAACCTGGTTTAATAGTTCCTTCCTGAAGTCTCCTCACTGGCCACTGCCCCCTCTGTTCTGTTAAGAGTAAGTACTTGGAACAGGGTTTGAGAAAGTATTCCTTAAAGAAATACAATCTCTAATTTTACCTTTATTAAAATCCTTGCAAGTAAGTAGGTAAAGGTGCTTGCCACTTATCCTGACAAACTGAGTTTGTGATTCCTGGTACCTGCATGGTAGAAGGAGAGAACCAAGTCTTGGTTATTTGACCTCCATGTCCTAAACCCATATCTTGCATGTCCATACATACTAAAAATTAAATAAAAATTCTCTTGTGGTGGTTTGAAAGAAAATGGCTCCCCAAGGGAGTGCCACTATTAGGAGGTGTGGCCTTGTTGAAATAGTCGTAGCCTTGCTGGAGGAAGTATGTCACTGTGGAGGCTAGCTTTGAGGTCTCATATATGCTCAAGCCATGCCTAGTGAGACTACTTCCTGTTGCTTGCCTACAGAATTCTCCAGCACCATATTTGCCTACACACTGCCATGTTCCACCATGAAGATAATGGACTAAACCACTGAGCTGTAATCAAGCCATACTAACTAAATGTTTTCCTTGTTAAGAGTTGCTGTGGTTATACTGTCTTTTCACACCAATAGAAACCCTAAGACAGAAGTTGATACTGGGAGTGGGGTATTGCTATGATACATCTGATCATATTTGTGTTTGGAATAATATGGACTTTGGAAATTTGGGTTAGGAAATATGGGCAGTACTAGTAGGGGCATGGAAGACCATGGTGCTGTGTATGATTTGATGAACTGAGGCCTTGCTCATGAGGTTACAGAGGAGAAGGTGATTAATGTGTGGCCTAGAGATAGTTCTTATGATATTTTGGTGAAGACAGTGACTGTGTTTTGCCCTTGTCTGAAGAGTCTGCCTGAGGCTAAAGTGGAGAGTTTTGGATTAATTCTGTTACCAGATGAAATCTCAAAACAATCTAGTATAGACTCTATCCTGTGGTCATTAGCATTAACTCTGATGAAGATTTATAATGAAAAGAAACAAGCTAAGCAAACAAAAATACAAAATTTACAGTTGAGAAAAGAGACACCAGGAAGTGGAATAGAGCTAAATCCTGTGTTCACATAGATAAAGGAGTTAAGAACTGGAATAAAGGGCGTGGTGACCTCAGAGGACCTGTGACCTCAAGCCTCCCAGCTAATTTTCCAACTTGAGAAAAGGAACTAAAGAAAAGTTTAGAGCTGGGTGTGGTGGTGCACAGCTTTAATCCTAGCACTTGGAAGGCAGAGGCTGTCAGATCTCTGAGTTAGAGGCCAACACAGTCTGTAGAACAAGTCTCAGGGCAGTCAAGCTTAGGAAGTGAAAGACAGAAGCTGATGAAATGTGATTGAACAAGGGGACATGTTCCAGCCCTACTACACAGTAGAACTTGGCAGCTTCAGCCATGTGGTTCTGGAGTTAAGGATAGAAGAAAGGGGATATGCAATTTGCCTCCATGTCTAAGGAAAGCCACTGAGGACAGCCTTATGCCAGGGATGTCCCTGAATGAAGGCCTAAAGAGGCCATTACATGAAGCTGAGAACTTGAAGCCTGGATAGCCTTGGAGTCCCCAAGATGTTGAAGATACCAGAGTCATGGACTACCTGCCAAGGGAAGCTACTGACAGGGAATGGAAACCAACCCAAGAGAAAGAAGTATGCTGTAGTCAACAAAGCTGAAGGAGTTGGAGATATGAAGCATGGTTTGACATTAGACATGGAGATTCTGAGTGGAGTTTGTCCAGCTGGTTTTAGGTCTTGCTTTGGTCCAGTGTTTCCTCACTCTGCTCCCTTCCATAGGTTTTGGAATGGTGGTGTATATATGTTGGAAGTATGTGATTTGCTTTTTGCTTTGGTTATACAAGGGATTACAGTTAAGAGATTGCATGAATCTCAGAAGAGACTTTGAACTTTAAATCTTTACTTAAGTTTGAGACTGCTATAGACTATGGGGAGTTTTGAAGTTGGACTGAATGCATTGTTTTCATTACGATGTGGCTACAGTCTTTGGGGGCCAGGGAGTGGAATGTGATGGTTTGAAAGAGAGTGACTTCCAAATGGAGTGGCACTATTAGGAGGTCTAGCCTTGTTGGAGTAGATGTGGCCTTGTTAAAGGAAGAGCATCACTGTGGAAATAGGCTTTGAGATCTCATATATGTTTAAGCCATGTCCAGTGAGACAGACCATTTCATATTGTCTGCCTATCAAAATATAAAATTCCCTAGCACCATGTCTGTCTCATACTACTATACCCCCAGCCACCTTATTCCCTGCCATGATGATACTGGACTAACCCTCTGAAACCATAAGCTGCCACCACAATTAAATGTTTTCCTTTGTAAGAGTTGCTATGGTCATGATGTCTCTTCACAGCAATAGAAACCTCAGTGAAGACACACTTGTCTATGCTGATTCAGAGATTCCAGAGCTGTTAGTGGAATACAGCAGAATCACAGCAAGAGGCTACTCTCTAACCATTATGGATTACTTATGATCTAGCTCACAAAAAATCAGGAGCCATATTTTGTGATATGTAAGCCTTGCCTAGATAGCACAAACTGATATTTTATATTACTGTTGTTATATCTCAAATGGTTTATTGAACCAAGATAATTAACTCTCCTAAGGAAACACAAAGCACAAATTCTCTGCCATATACAAGTATCCTGGAAAGAGCTATTAGAAGGTTTTAGGAAGAAAATGTTATGACAATATTCATCGAGCATACGTTGGTGGGAAGGTCACATGATACCCTGGAAGTTCTGTCTCCTCATGTACTCTGGTGACTGACTGCCGCATTAGGCCACCTTGAGATGCATGTACAGCTTCATTCAATCTCAGGAAGTAGGTGTACTTTGTCTACATCAGGGTATAAGGTGAGAAACTTGAGTAAGCAGAACTCTTGCAATGCCCATGAGGAATGGCACACTTAGTTCTCTGTCCCCAAGAGGTTCCTGTTCCCCCTGAGCTGAAGTCGGGTGCCTAGCATTTGGAAGATTCTTACTTGAATATCACATTCAACACTGTGCCTTACAACCTGACCCTGGTACCTCAGTGTTAGTCCCTCCTGAAACTGGAAGACTGAGGACTTCAGCACAGCCTAAATGCTTACTAGAGTTCAAGCTGCCATGATGGGGTGGAACCTGCAGTTCTGGAGCTAGGTTGTTATGGCAAGATAGCATTGGTATTGGATACCTGAGAGGCTCAGAACACATCCACATCAAGAGCCTTCTCTAGATCAACCTATACAGTCAGGGATTTTAAAATAATTGTAAATCTCAGCTATGTTAAAAGTAAAACGTCATCCAGAAAGTCACACATCACTGTTTTTGCACGAAATGTCTTTGATCATAGTGGGGGCAAAACTGCTTTGATGAAGTGAGGAGACAGACTGGGCATGCCGATGAAGCTAGTAATAACATAGTTATTTTGCTAGCATTGGGGTTAAACACAAGGACCTTATACCACAGTTTGCATTCACTGTGCTGCCATTCTTGTTTGTGTTCAGGGCTTAATGGCTAGCTAAAAATACATTTGTCAGTTGGTGAATTTTCAAACTGCCACCAGTCGCCATTCGAAGGGTTGCCTCCTCACCCTGCAGATCCCTGGAAATGTCGGGGCTAAGGACTTCTTTGTTGAATTATCAGGAGTCTGCCTCTTTTTTTTTTTTTTTTTACTTATTTTTCTAATTCAAATCACTGATATTTTGATGGGATGTAATTAATGTAAATGTTTTAGTTATTCTTTTTTTCAGTTCACTTGATTATAAAAGCAGATGCTGGCTGGGTGTGGTGGTACAAGCTTGTAATCCTAGCACTTGAGAGATAGATGCAGGATGCAGGACGATTAGGTGAAGAGTTCAAGGTCAGCCTGGGCCATAAGAGACCCTGTCTCAAAATACAAACAAACAAATGAAAACCACTAAAAAATGTAGCAGAATGAAGAAATCCAGAAAGGGTTTCATATTGTAAGCACATTACCCCCTCCATACCCTAACCCATTAGCCTTGGATTTTTTAGTTATGTCTGCCCATGAGTTCCCCCCTCCTTCTGTCACTTAGAATTAGGGTTCTGTGACTTGAAACTGGAATAAGTCTAATGATGGCTTGGTCAGGATAAATGGAGGGGCAAGGGATTGTTTTGTTTTACTTATATGAAAGTTTGTTCAATTTTTATTTAAAAAGAAATGGTGTTACTTTCCTCATAGTAGTTTTCTTCCTCTGAAAGAGACATCCCTTCTCTCTGTATTCAAATTATCAGAAATTTGAGTCAGGCCCAAAGCAGTTGACTTATTTCTGAGCAGAGTTTGTATCTGTTACACTCAAAAGATAGCAAAATCTACAATCCCAACACCTGGGAGGCAGAGGCAGGTGGATCTCTGAGTTTGAAGCTACCTGGTTTACAGAGCGAGTTTCAGGACAGCTAGAACTGTACAGAGAAACCCTGTCTTGGAAAAAAAAACAGAAAAATAAGAACAAAGACAAAAAAGAGATAAGCACACATAAGAGCTCTACAAAGAAACCCTGTCTTGGGAAAAAAAAAAAAACAAGAACAAAAGCAAAAAAAGAACACATACAAATAATAATAGTAATAGTAATAATAATACCATTAGCCATGTATAGAAATTATGGCCTTTTTGCAATAGGTCTATTTGGATTTTATGGTCCTCTAGCCAGTCTCTTGGAGAAAAGAGACCTGGGGAGCAGTGATGCCTAAGAAACAATTTACGGTCTCTACCTGCCTTGGACAACAACACCTAGGGTCAGGGGATGACTGTTTTCTGGGATTCACAGCCATGTCTTGTTATTAGCAGAGCCCCCCCACCCCCACCCCTACTCTCTGAGCTCCCTGTCAGAGCTTAGATCTAGTGTAGGCTGTGTGAGCCTCTCCAGCTCCAGGATGTGGTGCATCAGTCATGGTTTGTAGTGTCTGATCACAGCCATTAGCTCAGGTTTTCCAACAGAAGCATTCCATTTGGGCCCATGTGAGTGTAATGCACTCCAGTTGCTCCTACATTTATCTTATCTGGTGATCATTTAGGAAATTCACTTTCAGATCTTTCTCTTTGATGCTTTTGATGACTTTATCAGTTCCTATTTTCAATCAAAGATAACTTTTACCTTCACATCATTAATGAATATAAAGTTTGCTTTTCTTACATAGGCTCCTTGACACTTACTGGCAGCATGTAGTAAGTTACTATATTCTTCCACAGGGCTCTTTGGGTTTTGTGAAATCATTTCATTTCCATGCTTTTTGCCCTTGATTTGTTTTCTATTAGGGAAACCAAAGAAGATACAGATTTGAGAAAATGAACTGGACAAAATAAACAAAACAAACCAACCAACCAAACAAAAAACCCCAGGTGTGTTGCTCAAATCTTTTCTTCTAGAAGTAAAATCCAGGCTTCGTTACAGACTCCTCCTGCCCAGTTGTTGGATGAGCCTGCTCTGGCCTTCTCAGAGATATCAATTGTCATCAGTTCTGAGGCAAGCCGATGAGCCAAGCTGATTCTTCTATGATTTTATGGTTGGCTGAGCCAGCTTAACCAACAATGCTGCAGGCATTGTGGGAACAATAAGCCTCAACAGACCCAAAGGGGAGGTGTTGACAGCTCAGATGGGAGGTGGGTAGTGGAGTCCTGCCTGTGTCTGCCTTTCTCAGAAGGCACACACTTCCAGGGAATCCCGCTGCTTCAAACCAGTCAAGGGCTGCACGAGGGAGCGGAGTCTATGGTGTTTTATTCACTCTTTTCTGTGTTTGTTTGTTTCTGTTAAAGCCATTGAGACAGTAAGGGGTGAGTATACTAGTAAGTGAGAGAGCTTTTGTTTTTTACAGTTGGTTTATTTAGAACAAATTGTCAATTTTTCTCCATTGAGCTACAAATAATGAGAAAGCAGAAAATGAGGAGATGGGACACATCTGAAATGCTGTCAAGACTTGGCGAGGGTGGGGATCTTTAGAAGGTGGTTGAGCTGAAGACATACAGAGAGGTAGCAAAGGACATTGGTTTGCTTCAGGTCCCTTCTAAATACCTCCCTTGCTGTGAGAGTGACAGAAGATCCCCTTCTGTACCCAAGGCCCTTGAGGGATGTGGCCCCTGCTGCTCACCGGTGACCTGGTCCTGAAATATGAAGGTACAGCTCAACCTCCATCTGCTGCCTGGGCCACTCTTGACCAGAAACAGGGCTTGACAGGTCCCTCTGACTTTTCCTATCCAGCCTGAGTGGTACTGTCCTGAGGGACTGCTTCTAACCCTGCCCAGAATGGCTCGCACCTCTTATCCCTTTATTGTCCATTGGACACATGCTACCATCTGTTGTGTGTGTGTGTCTATGTGTGTATGCATGTATGTGTGTGTATGTATGTATGTGTGTGTATGCATGTTTCTGTGTGTGTGTGTCTGTGTGTATATATGTATGTATATGTGCTGTCTGCTTGTCTGTTTTGTCTTTCCAACCAGAATGCCTGTTCTATGAGGGCAGAGAACTTAGTCACCACTGGAGTTCTAGGAGCTCAGTATCACTCACATACTATAGGGTCTCTATTAGTACTTAACACTGGAACTTTCTAGACCTGGTTAAGTGAGGATCCAGCATCTTATATTTCACATAGACAAGAAGTTTTCTTGTCCCCTATCATTTATGGGGAATTTTCAGCCTATTAAGATAGCAGGGGTGTGCAGGCACAGCTTAGTCCCCTCAGAATGGGGGGCAGAGAGGCAGCAGCAGCCACAGCAGGCGGTTAGCTATAGAACTAGAGGTGAGAGTGGGGGTTGAATTTGGAGGAGAAAAGGGGAAGTGAAGATATGAAGCTCATGTACCCGCTCCCCTGGCCTACCTGCTCCCCTGGCCTACCTACTTCTCTGTCTGGCTTTGCTGGCACGTTCCCCGGGATTATCTTTTAGAGCTGGAGGAGGAGACAAGGGGTAAGGTGGTGAGGAAGGCTATGGGAAATCTGTGTGATCTTGTGGAGATGGGGCAGAGAGGAAGGCAAGGCCACAGCAGATGGTTTGCTTCGGAGCTGGTGATGGGACTTGGAGATTGGATGTAGTTACTCTCCCCCTCCCCGTAACTGTCAGGGTCCCTGGAGCACAGTCCAGGCTGCTGCCTTTATTGAGAAGGTAGAGGAGACATGGAGAGCATCCTCTCCCTTCCCCAGGGAGTCTATGGCCAGTCACACAGCAGACATTGCAAATATCAGCAGATCCTCCAACCTTTCCTGTCTTCCTGTATTTGTGTCTTCAACTTTACTTTGTGAACATTTACTCCTAACACTTACCAGAAAGTAGGAGGAGAAGCTGGCTCACGGGCTCTCACCATCCATGTGACCTCTCACAAGTCTGGGGCCTCAGACCCCAGAGGCTATTTAGGGTCCCAGTCCTTTCCTACCATGGAAGCATTTCCTGTTCATCTGGGACCTCCTATTTATGTCCTGAGGAAGGAGATAGAAGCTTGACGAAGAGATTACCTTTGTGTGATCGGTTTAATTGCAGGATAATCAGCAAATGGCCACCCTAGGTTCACTGGAAAAGGTACTTGCTGACAAATTGCATTTTCATTTCTACCTTAAGAACTGTGTGAGGGAAAACTCAGTGGCTTCATACACGTTGGGATCATTTAGAAGTGTCTCTCTTCTTACTCGAGTACATGTAGCCTGTTTTACCTGGGGCCTCACTTTAGTTTAGTACTCTCTGGAATTCTTTGAGATGGCAGAGATGGTGTTCAGAGGATGAGCTTCACCTCCCCTGGACTCAGTGGTACTGCTGGTGAGTATGGGGTTATTGGAGAGGTGACCTTGGAGGTCACCAAACAAGCATGGTCTAGTGGACAGACCAGTGGGTGAAGGTTCAGGGGTGTGGGGTAGTGGGGCAGAAGAAATGATTTTAAAAGAGAACAAAACATGGGCTCTGATGAAGACGGCTTTCCAGAAGCCCTTTCAGACTTAAACAACTGTTCTCCCTTGTCACTAAGTTCTCCCCTTTGAAGAGAAGCATGCACGTCTCTCCCTCCCTGGACTCCTCTTGAGCAGCCGCAGGTACTAGCTTCTGTGAAGCAGCTACCAGCTTCTTCACCGAGTCAAGTAACACACCTTACAGGTGATACTCCCTTGATGAAGCTTGACTTTCTTCCCAGTGGTAGCTGGGAAGTCACGTGGAAGTCACATGGTTCCTATTGTGCTTGTTTTTCTACTCCCAAAATTTAGCAAACTCCTGGAGCCTATTTTGCAGGTGTATGGTGCTAAGTCCATTGTGTTTTCAGCATCCTTCCCTGGTTGGCTTTTGTCAGCCTTCATCAAGCAGCACTGGTGGATCTGAACATGCATGGGCCCCAAGGGGAAGAAAAGAGATGAGCTGTGGTCTTCAGGTCAGTGGAAAGCAAGATACTTGGTTAGGTGTCAAGGAGCCAAGAAACAGTGACATACCTGCTCTCTCATTTCACTCAAATTTTAAAAATTAAATGCCTAACTTTCGCCAAAATTCTGGCACAGATCATCTCTTTGCAACAAATGCAGCCAAGGAGACGATATTAGCATGAACTTCCAACCAAAGCCCTGGGGCTCAGAGCAGGTGAATAAAGAGGCAGGTCCACAGAGCTGGCGAGTTAGTCTCAGGCTCAGTGCTCTTGTTCTCCAGAGGAACAGTCATCTCCATGGGAATGTGTTTCCAAGTAGAGCCACCTCAGACACTAATTGGTAAGGTCATCTCTTGAAGGGATGAAGGAGAGAGATGGCCTTGACCATCATTAAAAGGTGTGCCTGTGCCTAAGGGATGTGGAAACTGTTCAACAGCCAGTGTGAGGTGTAAGAGATAACTGGGGATTTCTAGTCAGTCTGAATCAACATTTTCTTCTCTGCTCCATTTTTGGTAACAGGAATTAAAAGAAAACTCTGCTTTGTTATGAAGATAAAAGTGCAAGCAAAAAGATGACCGAAAGGTCGTTGCTGTAGCAGTCCTCACAGTTGGAAGTAGAGGGCAGGGAGACTACTAGACCTTGGTGATTGTGGACCATGAACCATGATGTGTAAAACATTTTATAGAACTCAATGCCCATTCCTATACACTATTTCTATACAATATTCCTACACAGTATTCTTATACAGTATTTCTATACACTATTCCTACACAGTCTTCCTATACAGTATTCTTATAGAATATTCCTATCTAATATGCCAGCATGTACAAGAAACAATTAGTCGCCCAGCTGTCTCCTCTCTCTTCCTATTCAGGAGAACCACCCTGACAGCAGCCAGCAGACACTCTAACCTCACCCTCTCAATGCCCATCTTTTTTCCGCATTTCCATGTCCAACATCTGTGCATCTTTCCTTTGCTGGACACTGAATTTGTCTCCCCAGACTCACATGCTGACATCCTATCCACCAAAGCCATGGTACTGGGAAGTGGGACTCTGGGTGTGATTTGTTCATGAGACAAGAGCCCTCACAAATGGCAAAGAGTCCCCAGAGCACTCTCTGCTCACTCTGCCAGGAAAGCACACAGCCAGAAGTCATCTGTCTATGAACCAGGATGTAGCCCCTCATCAGGACCAAATTTGCCAGCACCTTGTCCTTGGTCTTCATAGCCTGTTGTTTATGAGTTTATGCACCAAGACCTCTGGTCCTTAAATTCCAAAGCCCTTTGGCATCTCTACTACCTCATTTTGTAGCCAAGAGTTGTATGTTTGTCACTGGCGCTGTGCAGTTTATGGCTGCTGAGGGAGTTTCCACGGGCAAAGGAACTCTCTCTTTTGGGGGAGATGCTTTTTGACATAATTTTATCACTGGAAAGAAATTTCATTGTGACTCAGCAGTCTTATAATCCTATTAGAAAGTTTTCCTTTATATTTTAGAGCTCAAAATTTGAAAACCCAGATGCAGTCTAGCCCCTGTGAGTGCTTTGTGGGTGATCATTTTCAATTGTAAATTTGATTTTGTAACAGGAATGGCTCCTTTGAAAGTCATGGTGCTGGAATGTCCTATTAAAGAGAAACACAAAAATTATCTTTCTCCAGGATTATCTCTTTTGATTAGTGTGTGTGTGTGTGTGTGTGTGTGTGTGTGTGTGTGTGTGTGTGAGAGAGAGAGAGAGAGAGAGAATAGCCCGTGGTACACTGCATACTTTTATTTGAAATCATTTTCATTAAAATTACAGAGAAAAATATATATTAAGGGAGGATTGAAGAAGTTGAACTATGAGAGATTTTCAAAATCTTGTGATTTTCCAAGTGTATTAAATAATGGGAGTAAATCAAAATAATAAACAGTAAATTTGATAAATGTTCTAAAAGCACTGGGTTTTACTGCCGATATAAATTTACCACAGATACTTCCATTTAGGTTCCTGATTGGTTGAAATCACAGCTATCTCCATCTTCTCCTTTACTGCCCTTTCTCCAAGAATTTCTAAGGACCAGCCAACAGAGGTACATCTTTCCCTCCTTCTTTTGTTTCTCAAAGGACTCACCTGGGGGATAGGAGGTTACTGGAAGGCTATTATCCACTCCACTCTAGCCTTGCTTTTTCTAATCAGTGTCACCTCCCCCAGGCCTTCCATACACTGCTGTATAACAAATATCACACGCTTTGTTTTTTTAAAGGGATCAGCTTGGGAGCACAAGTATATATTATTTATTTTGGCTAGAACCCAAAATGCTTTTCGGACACTGCATTTAAGAGTTTTATGTCATGGAATCTGGGGACAATCTTCGGTGGAAGTATGTTTAGTAACATGTCTAAAACCAGTGTTGACTGAGAGTGTTATAGTTTCCAAAGCACTTATACAAATCTCATTTAAATTTGGTTTAATCCTCCCTTGGAGATGGGAAGATGATAGACTTAAAGCCAAATATGTTAGCGATCATATAACTTGTAAATAGATATAATGCTCCAGCTAACAGTCTTTATCAGACTACATATTCAGTCAAATCCTGCTTTCAAGAGCTACATCTAGAATTAAGTAAACTTCAAGAGCTATATCTAGAAATAAGTAAACAATAGAAAAAAGTGCAAGCCTGAACTTCTCACACATAAAGATTGAAACGGTGAGACTATTAACACCAAAAAGACTTAAAACATTACCTATAAAAAGAGTGTACTTTATAACTGTAAAGGCTTGATGCTACATGGAAGTTAAAATAGTTTACAAGCCTTACTCAGTAATATACCAGCCAACTAAAGCAAAGATTTATAGAAGCAAGAGGAGAAAGAGAAACGCAAAGATGGCGAGAGATGCCGATTTCTTTTTCTGATTGAGCATTTTGTGAAGTAAGCATTTTGAAAGTCTGTATAACATGATAAACTTTGTTTAGGGATACAAAGACACTGAACATCGAGTACAGAAAATTCCCATCTTGTCTGGTACACATGGGAGCACATTTTCTTAAGCTTGGCTAGCTTGTGAATGAAAACAGCAAATCTAAAGGCACTGCAGAGACTTAACTGGATTTAAGGATGAAAAGGGCCAAAAGTTGTCTGTGGCTCAATCAAGCTATAAATTAGCATCACCATCTCTGAATGCAACATCAAAACCTTAAAGATTTCCACTCTGTAAAATTAAAAATATGTTTCGAACTAAACCGTGGGTTGGAAAGGAAGTCGCAGTGCAAATTTCTCAAATATTTTGACCTGAATGATGTTAAAAATTTGACACATAAAATGTTTCAGTGCAACTAGTGCTATCTTCAGGGGAAATCTGTAGCTTTAAATGAATGTTAGGGGAGCAGCTGAGCCAGGTGGTGGTGATAGCATAAGCCTGTAACCCCTAATCCCAGCACCCCAAAGGATGAGTTCCAGGTCAGCCCGATCCTCAAAGTGACTTCCAGGACTGTTACACAGAGAAACCATGTCTCAAAAAATAAAATAAAACAACAAACAACAAAAAGGAACAGCTGAGGGCAGAAATTAATAAGATAGAGATGAAGAAAACGGTGCAGCCGGGCATTGGTGGTGCACACCTTTAATCCCAACACTTGGGAGGCAGAGGCAGGCAGATTTCTGTGAGTTTGAAGTCAGCTTGGTCTATAGAGCAAGTTCCAGGACACGCTCCAAAGCAATACAGAGAAATGCTGTCTCAAAAAAACCAAAAAGATAGAAAGAAAAAAAAAAGAGAACAGTGTGTAGAATTAGTCAAATAAAGAGTTAGTTCTTTGAAAAAATATACAAATTTGACAAACTGCTAGCCAAACTAATCAAAAAAGAAAGACCAGTTTTAAAAAATTAGAAAGAAAAAAGGGAGTAATTACAATACACTCCTAATGAAATCTAAATGATCACCAGGGAATGAGTTGAAAACTTCCTCAAATCTGTGAGGTCCAAAAATCATAGATAAATTCATAGATAGAAAGGATGTACCGAAACTAAACCAGGAGTATATAAGCAACTTTAGGGATCCACAACAAACAACTTATCCCACAAACAGAAGGTCAGGGCTAGATGGAATCAATGTGAATCTAACTGAACCTTTAATGGACAGCTACCTCCAGTCAATACCTCTCAAGTTGACCCACTAAGCATAAAGGAAAGATCACTACAGGCTTATTCTGCAAAGCCAGCATTACCCTAATAACAAAACCGGGTAAAGGGACATCAAATAAAGAAAACTAAAGACAAATTTCTGTGATATACATAGATGCAAAAATTCCCAACGAATACTGCTAACTTGATTTGTGAACACACTAAAAAGATTATACGTCCCAACTAATTTGACATGCAAATCAATAAATGTAATGCTCTATATAAGTACACATAGCTTGAGGTATCACATATGAGTATCTCAGAAAATGTAGAAAAAGCACTTGACAAAATCTGTCTCTTTACAATAAAAAATTCTGAAGAAACTCGCAATAGAAGGAACAAATCTCAATATAATAAGGGCTATATAAAGCAAATCTATAGCCAACATTATTCCAAATGGGGGAAAATGGGGGAAAATGAGAGCATTTCCTCTAAAATCAGTGAGCAAAGAGTATCTATTCTCTCTGCTTACTTAACAACATTATGCAATTGAGTCTTAACTAGAAAATCAAGGCAAGAGAAAGAAATAAAAGGGGCATGGATAGTAAAGGAAGACATTAAGTTACTGCTATTACAGGTGAAATGATCAGTCTCTATCAAACAATTATTAGATCTGATAAATACTTTTAACAAAGTTGCAGAATAGAAATTTAACACATAAAAATCAGTAACTTTTCTATAGCCAAATAATTAACTTGCCAAGAAAATAACTTACAAAAATCTATTCTATTCATAATAGCTTCAAAGAAGTAACATATTAAGTATATACTAAACCTACCTACGAGGTTGGAGTCTGCTACAATGAAAAGGAAAGAGAGAAATGAAAAAAGACACCAGATGATGGGAAGAACTTCAGTGTTCACGGAATGACAGAATGAACACTGAAAAATGGCTGTGGTACAGAAATCGGTCCACAGATTAACCCCAAATCCATTCTTTATAGAATATACTAGTTATTTTTCTGTTGCTGGGATAAAATGCCATGACTAAAAGCAACTTATGGTTTCAGAGGGCTAGAGTCCAGACTGAGGGGAAGGCATGCTGTGTAGGCAGGAGCAGGAGGATGACTGTTTACATTGTCCTTCACATGTAGGAAGCAGAGAGGGAAAAACAGAATGAGACTATAAACTCTCACACCACACCCCAGTGACTTCTCTCAGTGAGACTCCACCTTTTAAATGAGTCATAACCTTGCCAAGGAACAAAATATTGAAACACATGAGCTGGGCACCCCATTTCTTATTTCAGCCAACATATATATATATATATATATATATATAATCACAAAGCACCCTGGATAGCCAAGGATCTCCTTAACAGCAGTAAGAATGCTGGAGATATTACAATATCTAGTCTTAGATTACATTACAAAGTCAACAGCAAACAGTGTGATGCTGCTACAAAAACACACCAGTGGAACAGCGTAGAGGACCCTCAAACACACACAGCTACAACTACCTACGTTTTGACAAAGTTGTCAAAACCATGCACTAGAGCAAAGACAGTCCTTTAAAAAATGATACTGGGAAAACTTGATTTCCACATGTACAAAAATAAAACTAAAGCCATGGTTTCCACCTTACACAAAAATCAATTTAAAGTCGATCAAGGAGCTTAACATAAGACCTGAAAGTTTGAAAGTACTTGGTAAAACATAAGAACCCTCAGTACACAGGCATAGGCAAAAACTTCCTGAAACCAACTCCAGTGGCCAGGAAGTAATCCCAAGGATTTAGAGATGAGATTGTATTATGTTTAAAAGCTTCTAAGAAATGAAAGAACCTAAAAATACAAAAGGGGTCTGGAGACATGGCTCAGCAGTTAAGAGTGCTTGTTACTTTTCTGTTAAACCTGATTCAGTTCCCAGCACCCACATCAGGTGACGTATAATCACCTTCAACTCCGGTGACAGGGGATCAGATGCCTTCTTGTGGCCTCTGTGCATGGTGGCAGGCATACCAAACACATTAAACATAAGGTTCCCTTTTTTTAAAAAAAAAAGGCTTCTGCATAGTAAAGGAAACTATCAGCATGTTTAAACAAACAGAAAGCAAAAGTGGGAAAATTAATTTTCAACTACACACTGAATAGGAGATTAATGTCAATATGTATAAAAGTTAAACACAACCCCCAAAATTATTCAATCGTTAGATATTTTTCATAAAGAAGGAATATAATGGCCTAGAACTAGTTCTTAGAAATGTGTCCAACAAACAAAGTAATCAGGAAACTGCAAACTAAAACTTTTTTGGCTCATGTGTATTTTTCAGACACAACAGGGTACATGGTACATGCACATGAGAACCCATAGCAGTGGTGAAAGCATGGACAAGACCTGCAAACGTTCAGGCCAGGCAATCCTAGCATGGAAGAAGAGATGTGGGCACAAGGTCCACCGTTAGCTGAGAGCTATTATTTCCTGGTGGCTGCTGGGAGAGGGAGAGTCAGTTTTCTTTAATGGTGTAACAGCTGGTGTATCAATTACAGGTGAGAACTAACCCCATGTCCAAGAGTAGCCTATCCATCCAAATTGGACTCATTGGGTTTAAAGAGAGAAAACGTGAAATTGAAATGCTTGGGTAGGTTGATGGGGGAGTGTTTGAGAAGAGTTGGGGGAGGAGTTTGTATGTGATCAAAATCTGTTGTAGGACATCCTTAAAGAACTCATAAAACATTATTTGAAAAACTGGTCCGAGGGAATGGAGAGATAACTCTGCAGTTAAGAGCACAGGCTGCTCTTCAGTCACTCTGGGTGCATCTCCCAACACCCACAAGGTGGCTCACAATCATCTGTAACTCAGTTCCAGGGAATCCGATACCCTCTTCTGACTCGCAAAAGTACCAGGCATGCACATCGTACACCTGTACATGCAGGCAAAACACCTATACTTATAAAATATTTTCAAAAAATTTAAACTGTTTTGAAATTCCATCTATCCTCAAACAGAAAGGCTATCACAGTGAAATAAATGACAGCAAGTGCTGGAGAAGGAAGGATTCTGCTCACTGCTGGTGGAAATGGAGATGTGTGGGACCTGTGGAAATCACCCCAAAATTTCCTCAAAACACTGATGATAGAACTACCATACGACCTGCCTATACTACTCTTGTGTGTGTCCAAAGGACCTTTAAGCCAATACCACAGAGGCATTGCATATCCTCACTAATTGCTACACTACTCACAGTAGCCAAGAAATGGCATCAGCCTAGATATCCATTAACAGATGAATGGTTTAAATACAATACACTCACAATGGAGTTTTATGCAGCCTTGAAGAAAAGCAGAACCATGATATTTGTAGGAAAATGGATGCAACTGGAAATCACATTAAGAAAAATGGGTCAGTTCAGAAAAGAATGGCATGCCATATTTTTTTTTATTTCTATAGTATTAGGGATGACAAAGGGACATCACTAGTTCTCAGCAGGTTTTGAAATTAAGCCATTACAAATAGCATAGTCAAATAAATGTGATCTTTATGAGAAAAAATAATAGCAAGTTTGTTCACCACTTTCGAGGCAACGGGGCCTGGGAGGAGGGAACCAATCCATGAGGCAGACCGAAGCATCATACAGTAGCCAGCTTTCTGCAGAGCAGCAGACTCTGGTCCCTGAGGTTTAAGACGAGTCACGAGTAAAGTGTACAATCACAAAAACAAGCCTCACAAGACAAAAACATGTCTTTCCATAGTGGCATATAAGCAGATAACAATAGCCAGTTGTAATGAATATTCTGAAGTAAACCCACTCCTATTCTCCTATTTGATACACCTGGGAGGGGTGTGAAATATAGTCCAAGAACAATTTTTTGTTTTTAAGAAACTGAGGTCGTAAGACTGTTTTCTTGTTTCCTTGTAGTTGTCTCACAACCACTCAGAATTCTCCTCACACAATGAACCATGTTCTGGACACAAGTTGCATGATATTAAAAATAAGTGAGAAAATTAGGCTTATACCAGATTGGCTTGATGTAAACATTACACTAGTTTTTAAAACACTTTTTTATTATATATTTAAATTAGAAACAAGCTTGCTTTCCATGTCAGTCCCAGGTCCCTCTTGCTCCCCTCCATGCCCACTCCCCCCAGCTCCACCAGCACCCCACCAGATCCCCACTTCATTCCCCAGGGAGGGTAAGGCCCTCCATGGAGGATCTCTAGAGTCTGTCATTTTGTTCCAGGGAGGGCTCAGGTCCTCCTCCAAGTGTCCAGATTGAGAGACCATCCCTCATTGTGGGATGGGCACCCAAAGTCTATTTGTGTTCCTGGGATAAATACTGATCTACTACCCAAAGCCCCATAGATTGCCTAAGTCTCCTCACTGACACCCACATTCAGGGCGTCTGGATCAGTCCCATTCTGGCCTCTCAGCCATCAGTCTGGGGTCCAAGATCCCCCCTTGTTCAGGTCAGCTGTTTCTCTGGGTTTCACCAGCCCAGTTTTGACCCCTTTGCTCATTAGTCCTTACACTAATTATTTTAGGTATTCATAAAAAATCGACGTTCATTTGTGACAATAATTCTTATGTCAGGAATAAGTGTGGTGTATGCACATGCCCAAGTTTTCAGTCTACCAAATGTTCGTCAATGCTCAGTTACTTCCTTTATGGCTTAGGAAAATGATGAGAAAGAAATGGAAAGAAGCATAGCTTATCTTTGAAGTCGTACAGAACTTGTTTGGAGATGGCAATAGATTAGTTGTATCATTGTGATTTTAATTTAGGATTTACCGGAGACTACCTATATCAACATGAAGGCAGAAGTAGCAGGCATGATCAGATGGCCCCAAGGATAATTAGAGGAAGACAACTAGTGTTGAGAGGTTGCTTATGTGTCTTAGGTCTAGGTGTTGGGTCTAGGGCCCAGCAAATACACTCAAGAGAACTTAGAGCTAATTATATCTAGTAGGTGGTTTCTGCCTCCAGGTGTGTGTGAGGACTCAACTGGGAGATGCCCCACATAGCTCTCAGAGTTCAGGCAGACTGAATATTATTTCTTGCCTGGTTCCAGTCAGTGATAAGCAGGCAAGAAAATACAATTTGACTGTGGCCTGCCATCCTGAGAAGACAGAGAAAACATTGATTTTCAGCACTATACTCCACCTAGCTTAATTTTGAGATATGTGTCTCATCTCATGGAGATTTTGATAATTTAACTTGAGAGCTTATTAATTTTCAGTGAACTGTTTTGATACAGTTGTCTAACTTCACAGCAACAATGCTGAGAGCTACAGGAAACACACACACACACACACACACACACACACACACACACACACACACACCCCAAAGTACTTTTTATCATAGTCCCTTGTCTCTTCCCTGGATTTCCCATGCTGCCTCATCTGGGGGGGGGGAGACACATCTTCATAGCAGTTCTCAGGTAGGATGTCTTGGGCCCCAGCGAACACTCAGATTTCTCCACAAGGCTCAAGAGTGAGTGTCTCACATACATTTTGTGCACTGTTCCCAGAGGTGGCTGCCGTTCAGCAGCAGCAAGCTGTTCCGTTTCCCCTTCAGGGAAGTTCTCCAGTGACTGCCTCTCTTACCTGTGGTCTCCATAGCACTGATAACTAGGTAGGCCTGTGACTAGGTAGGGACTGACACTTGGTCAGTCTTGATTGGCATATTGGTTAGATGGAGAAATGCTTAGGAAATCAATAAAGCTCCCTTCTTTTATCTGGGAAGGTGCCTCTAGACATGACTGAACCCTGGTCTGATTGGCATAGTGATGGTTTTGGGAGGCAGTGGTAACTTGCAGAGGTACAGCTTGTTTGAAAGAAGGAGGTAACTGGACACAAGTCCTTCAGAGCTATAAAGGAGTGTAAAAGGCTGTCTTTGTGACTGAGAATCCTGTGTCCATCTTCCTGGTCATCCTACGATCACCTTCCTGACTATCCACAGCTATATGTGTGTCCAACAAGTAGAAAACACACCTCCAAAGGGCTGTGTTAAGAACCCTGCAGCTATTCATATTAGGGAGGCATAGCAGTGGTACCCAAGAAAGTTACAGGAACAACTAGTCACCCATAGCCAATGGGTAACCCCACAACCTGGGCCTCTCCCTGCATTCTGGTGCCATGAGACAAGCAGCTTCTGCCACTCCTCCCACTGCCTCAGGCCCAAAACAAAGGACCCATCTGGACGTGGACTGAAATGTCTGTGAGCCAAAATACATCCTTTCCCCTTCATTATCTTTGCTCAGGCATTTAGTTTCTGCAGTGAAAGAATGACACAGAACCACATCATCCTTGTAGGGGACCTACCTCTGAGGCACGGGGGTATATCCTTGTAGGGGACCTACCTCTGAGGCACAGGGGTGTAGCCTTGTAGGGGACCTACCTCTGAGGCACAGGGGTGTAGCCCAGACTAAGCTTGACCTTTGTCACAATGACAGGTGATACTGAACAAATGTTGCACACATGTTCAGTCAGACTATGAATAAATCACTCTACTAGCTTAGTTGTGCACTTACTATAGAATCTCTCCTTTGGAGTCTGGCACGTGCGCGCATGCTCACACCCCCCACACACACACACCCACACACCACTCCCAGCACTCTGAGTAGATGCCGTTGTTCTCAGGATTGCTGTTTTGTTTTTTTTGTTTGTTTGTTTTTTTGTTTTTTTTAGAAACTTGTCCTTGTTTCCTGGTCACTTGTTTCTCTTTGTGGATCTGAGGAGGCTCCTTAGTCCCTGTTGTAAAGTAGTCCAAAGAGAATCTGCCCAGCTCTACAACGAGAGCCTCCACTCAGGTACAAGGAGAGATTGTTCCTTGTACTGACCTCAAAAGCAGGTGAACAGCATGACACTTCTACAGTTCTATTAAAAATGCTCCTTTGTGGGCACATGCAGTTGTGAGTGACCGGAATAATATTGCAGACATTCTGTAGATGATATCGTGTTTGAAAGGGGGAGGCGGCCATGCAGACATTTCTGTGACTCATCATTGTGGTTAAGAAGGTGAATCTTTTCTTGCAGATGAGGTGGGCTTTCAAAAATGAAACTGCTTCTTTGATTCTCCAAAAACTAATTATCTTCTACCCTCATATGGTTTGAAGCCTGAAGGCAAAATATGGGAATTTTGCATTAGATGCAAGTAAATCAGTAGTGCTTTTCTCTGAAGCAAATGGTGTAAACTTCTCTATGTAAAAGGCCAGATTTCTTAAATTCAAGGCTAGTTACCTGCTTCATTAAGAAACATGAGTGCAAATAAATTTTATGAAAAAATTATGGAAAGCAATTGGCTAGAGAGTGATTACAGAGGTTAATGTGTGGAGTAATTGGCTTATTTAGGAGGTACCATCAAACAAGATTCACCAATCATTTCTAGTTTAAGTAAATGATACAGCATTATAGCAATTAAAATATGATTCATTTTCCACAGTGTTTCTACATTAACTTAAAAAATAATCATTTGGGTTTAATCCAAATCAACAAAAAAATATACAGCATCTAAATGGAGCATTTACCTCCCTGGTGCCTTTTCCTGCTGCTGAATTTGTAGAACAGTGCAAGCTGGAACCTCCTTTCTGTAATGCAGAGCTAAAAGGATATTCTCCTAAGGTGTATACCTCCCTCACAACCCCTATTTATTTATGCCACAGGTCATAATTCTCGTGAATGTGACACTGCAGTCATTCTTACCGTCACAAATTATAACGTGCATGTGCAAATTATAGCATTCTTGTACAGAGAAAGGAGCAGAGAGCTGTGTGAGGCGATGTAGGAAGGATAAGTAAAAATCATTTGATACAGTAAGGAAAATAAATTATAATGAATTTTCTAACAGGGGAGATCTTTTTACCTCTCATGATGCTTAGTTCTGCCTTAGAGTTTCTAGATGACAAATGTCACAGTGCCATTGTGAGCAGGTAGCCTGATGGATGCACTGACCAGCCTGTGACTGAAACTTAGGGCCCAAACCTTGCATATTGTGACGTTTTAGCTCTGCCCCCTTTCTGAGGCTGATAGGAAGTCATTCCCACTAGCATCTGTTGTTGTTGTTGTTATGAAAATGGCTGTGTTACAAATGCCTCAGGTACCAAAGTGGCATGTGATGGAGAGGTAGCCGGAAAGAAGAATATGAGAGAACTCAAACAGGACCAGTGCCACTTCCTGGGACCCCAGTGGGAAAAAGAGGGACATGCCATATCTCATTAATAAGTGGAGCTAGTCTTCAAATAGGATATATACTTAGTTGGGTGTGTCACATTCCATGTCTTAATCTTGTCCTTTTGGATCCAAATGTCATCCATGTAAATCTATTGAATATTTGATGGCGATGGTGGTGGTAACATGTGCAGAACAGCTAACCTTTGGTCACTCAGCATGTTCCCCGTGTCGGGTAATGCCTTCTCTGGTGACTCTGTGGAAGTGTTGCTTCTCTGTCCCTCCCTACACTGGAGGGAGAGGATTTAAGTTCCTTGTTCAAAGTCACACAGCTGATAGCTGAAACTGAGCTCACGATCTAATAAAGACACCCTGCACAAGTGCAGGTAGCTGAATGAACATGGAGTACCTCAGGACTTCCGTTTATGTCCATGACCTCAGATACATGTGTTTTGTATTCTATGAGAGCCAGTTTTCCCAACCTTTTGGCATGTTAGACTGCCTGAGCACAGCAGGATGTTGAACACTGTCCCTCTCTGACTTCCCCACAAGTTTTTAATGGCAGTGCTAAGCCACAGATGTCTACCACAATTTCCAGATGTCTCCAAGACTGGGAATGTGTTGTCTGTTGAGAAGTATTGGCCTAGAAGACCCTCTTGGGTATCCGTCGTTTAGTTGCACCAGTTCCTTCTAGAGCCATCTGGAAACACTTGAATTTGCCAAGAAGTTAAAAAGTTATCATTTCCAGTAAACCTTGAAAAACATAAACTGACCTTCCTATGCATGTCAGCATCACTGTCTTCAGCCTCAGAGAGTGAGGGGACTGAGGAGTGTGTTATCTTGCTTCCCCCTCTTATCTGATTCTCTATTACTTAAGTGAGAGAAGAGAAACTCTCAAAACTCACCAGAATCCGTGTGCAGTGTAGGGATCACTTTCCTATTTTGGGATAAAAAACCAGTAACCACTTAGAGGTAGGGCCATGGATAGAGAGCTGCATTAATGGGAAGAATTTTAGCCAACAATGGATAAGAAGAGCCAACCTCCTCTTGAGGATACAACTCTGGCCCAAGGATGAGGGTCCAGTGAATTGTTGCATACTTCACTCCACTCTCAGCTTTCTTGAGAACCTGTGTTGCTGAGGTTGCCAACTTCCTGTAGTTGGTGCATCAAACTCAGATGCATGAGATCAAGAGCCATGGCTTTATTTACAACCAGAAAGGCCAATGTGGGTTTCAGAAAGGCAAATTCAATTCATACCCTTGAAAAATCATTAACAAAGTTCCCCATGCTCATTCTACATTACAATAAAAACTCTGCTATAGGGGCCCATGGCTTTAGAACCGCTCAGGGCCATACTGCCCATCAGGTCTGCTCTGTAGCATTCTGCTGTGGTTCCCCTGGACTGTTTAAAAAATCATAAGTGCCTATATAAAAAGGGAAATTTCTAAGTACTTTAGAATCCATGTTAGGAAGATAGTGTGGTTTAAAATTACTTAGGTAGGATCCCCAGAGATCACTTGAGCTTAATGAGGCTAACCATGCATATATTAATGTATTAAAAGATAGTGTTAAAGAATAAGAACAACATCTTATAGGAATTGTATATTTTAGAACCCCCTAAAGACTTAAAATTCTGATTAATCAAAAGTCAAATAATGAGATGTAAGAATTTATATTTATAAATTACAGATGGGGCCACTCGCTCTTAATACCATAAATCCATTTTTTACCTTGTAAAGAAAAGAAGGTTGTTTTGAATAGTATTTCTAGCTTGTAGAGGCCAGTGAAGGTGGTTAAGTGATAAAAATGGGATACTCTCAGAGTCACAACACTAACAGGCCAGCACTGCACCTGTCTATGGTCCTTTGATTAGGAGAAATATATTCAATGCCCATGGTCAACTGAAGAAAACTACTATTGGACTAAACAAAAGTAATTTTTTCAAAAATCTTTCAGCATATTGTTAAAAATCCCAGAAAGATGAGACAAATTTTTGAGACAGGAGAGAGGTGAAGCACGAGGTTGAAGGCATCTTCCCTGACTCACCTGCTCCTGGGGAGATCACCATGCTCCACAGCTGCAGCTAAGTCTCAAGGGGTTGGGAACCCCTCATTAGACCCTTCAGGCTGTTCACAGGAGGCTTGGTTTCCAAGACATATATATTCTGGGGTTAAACAGATGAAGGTATATTAATAAGTCACCACCCCTCCTCTTCCTCTTCCTCTCTCTCTCTCTCACTTTCTCTCGCTTTCTCTCTCTCTGTCTGTCTCTGTCTGTCTCTCTTTCTCTCACTCTCTCTCTCTCTCTCTCTTTCCCCTCTCCCCTCTCCCCTCCCCCCTCTATCTGTCTCTCTCACCCAGGTTGGTTTGGGACTCACTTAGTAGCCCAGGCTGCCCTCCTCCTGCTTCAGCCTTCCAGCTGCTGGGATTATAGGCATGAGTCACCATGCAAAGAAAGAACACTATTTGTTACACTGGTGAAAGGATATTTTTAGTTTCAGAATTTCTTTACTTTCAAAAATGATTGGGCACTCCAATGAACTTTTGTTCATATCATAAGTACTGACATTAACTTATCGGAAATTAAAATAATTTAAGACACTTTTGTATTTATGAATTTGAAAGTGGCAGATGGCACCTATCAACAGAAACTAGACACCGTTTCGTTAAAAACAAAAACAAAAAAACCAAAAAAAAAAACCAAAAAAACAAAAAATGGTGAACAGGATGGTTAGGGCTCTTTTACGTTTTCCAAATCTCCTTAATGTCATACTGGATGGAACTGACAAAGTTCTTGTCATCCTTTGTCCTCATCTCCCTTGACAGGCCATTTCAGTTAAAGAATCCAGGGAGATCCAGCCTCACAAATTAATGTGGTTCTAAGGGGAACCTCTGGCAGCCATTCAGACAGCTGTATATATTGTTAATGGATATTGCACACAAAACTCAAAAACTGCCTTCATGCTTTTTACGCTTGCTGCAGCTTTATCTACTTTTCATTGTCATGTCAAGTCAAATATCAGCACACCACAAAAGGAAGATAATGCCTTATTTTTATTATGAGGAAGGTTTTGTCTCCTAGACACGAAACATAGATCTGAGGAATACTTGGGTGTCTGCAGGTCATCATTTGAGAGCCAGAAGCATGGGAAACATTTTAAAGTATAGAAAAGCACACGGTGTACTGTGGAGTTCTAAAGGGACAGAGGGACTATTGTCATCGTTTTAAAATTATATACTTAAATTAAAATACAAAGAGCAGAAAACTAGAAAACAAAAGTTAAAACTACATAGAAAAGTCCTTTTTTTCTTAATTTCCTTTTTCTTTTAAAAGAGTTATTAAAGGAAGTATTTTTGTACCAGAGTCAAGGTGTTGAGTTTTTCATCCTGTAAATGTGAAACATTTTGAAATTTTAAGGAAAATCTAATCCTGTTACCCTCAAAACATTTTTACATGGCCATTTTTTATTCCTTTTTGTTTTCATTTTGTTGGGTGTTTTTCAAAGTAATACAATTTGTTTTCCCCTTATTATTTCAGAATATTTTATATGACCTGAAAGCTTTTTTTCCAGTTGTATATAAAACATTCAAAACTCGCATTGCTGGTACAAATTCTGGGTTATATTGAGATGAACTGGCTAATCTAACTGGCGCCAGTGATATTAGTAACTGCAACACTTTCCTATAGGGAGGCAACAGTGATTTTTCATTAACTGAATTTAAAGAAATGTAATCATCGCATTAATATTCTAACAATTTTAGATCCTTAATTATGCTAATTTGATTTTAATGATTTAGCAAATTTCTGTTTGTTCTTAATGATGATTTAAGAATAGCCAGAGGTACTTTCAGTTTAGGCACAGTTTTGTTTAATATTATTGTTGCTTTAACTACACTCTTTTAACTTTTAATCACTCTCACCCTGCCTTATTCCACACACAACTTGGGGCTAATGTGTAAGGCTAACTCCTTAGATCCCAGCAGTGCATTAAGCCTGCATGTGAGGGAGCCCTGCTTCTTGTCATTCAAACATCTCCCAACCCATAGAATTTTCCTTTCTTGGCATTGCCTGCATGCTGAGCAGCATGCTAGGAAACTTCAGTGCAGGTGTGTCTCTGTGGGGTCACTCCTGGATGAGTTACCATCAGAAGTCATAAACAGAAAGTAATTAGATGACAACATCTTTCTCTTCTACAGTTTTGATTCTTTGGAAGAAAAATTTTCTGTCCATCACAAATGAAATCCCCTAAACGTCTTGTCTACTCTGATTATATACTTGAGCTCTCCACAATATCTGGGTCAAGCATGTTATCACCGTAGCATCAGATGATATATGACAACCGATAGCTATTGTTGAGATGCTCTGAACATGGCATGTTTTGTTTAGTAGCTTCCTGTCTGCCCCAAGATAGTTTGTGCTCACATGCCGTATGAAGTGATAGACATATACTGAAGCATTACACATCCACTAGGGAGCCATCCTCACTCCAATTACTGATACAGATGCGTCTAGATTCTTAGCATCTGAACTCAGAGTGCCCTGTGTTGGACAGCTTAGTGTAACAGCTGCAGATATTGTTGTTGTTTTCACAGCTATGCAAACATCAGTTTATTGGATTTTAACCTGATTGGACTCTTGAGACTGTCTGTTTGGGGTGGATCCCAGATCTTCTATTTCCAGAACCATCATTTGGGGAAGTCACTTACCCTTTTTCCATCAACGTCTTTATCTGAAAATTGGAATAACACTTGTGTAGGGAGAAGCTGAGAACCGGGGTCAGCGCTCTATGGTCTCCAAACCTTGACCAGAATCCAAGAAGAGCAGGGTCCCCTCCTGTACCCTCTTTTATCCCTCACTTCTCCCACTTACCTGTAACCATGCCCAAAGGGCGTGATCAGTGCTACAGGTATGTGATCTCTCCCTACACACTTGTTATGTATTAAGTAAGTTACTAATGTCTGTTCTTTGGGAAAGCAATAAATACACAATGCTAATTGTACAATGGCCCACACTCTACATTAACAGCTAAAGCTGAAATGCTCCATAAGAGTTCATGTAGACTGGGAATCCATAATGTTTGACTCAGTTGTAAGAAATAAAATACAGGACATTGTAGTCAGAAAGCAAGAAGAAGATAATTTGAAGTAAATATGAAATGTCTTTTACATTAAAAACATCAATACAGCAACTAAATAATAGAACAAAAAATACCACGTGTCTAAATCAGGAATTGGGCACTCCTCCCCAATTACAAAGCAAGGTGGAAAGCTGGTGTGAAGGGAAGGATGGAAAATCAATCCAAGAGGTCAGATATTTATTAACCAGGAGTTCCAGAAAGGGGGAAAAACAGGGAAAGCAAATAATTACCAAAGATATTATCAGTGAAATAATTGGAGATACTGATATTATCTGAAGATAGATTCAAAGCTCAACTCAGTTTTCAGCCCAATAAGAGAAAACGCAATAGTCCTAATTGCATCCTTGTTAGCTTTTGGAATTCCTGAGGTAAAGAGAAAGTCCTGAATGTTTGTAGGTATGGGTCAGGCTTGAAGACTGTGGTTGGTGTCATCTAAGGATGAGAGAACATTCTCATAGTTTATTCTTTGGTTTTTGGCTACCCTGGATCTTGCAATGCAATGGATCACCTGGACATTTCCATAGAAGGTAATGTTTAAATGCACGCAGGTCCCACTGGTCCAGCAGTTCTAGTTGTAGGTTTCAATACTATAACAATACCTGAATGTGTATGAATGTGAACAAATTATGTCCACGGGGCTTTATTGAATGATTTGCAATGCTAGACTAAGAAATACCATCTCTAGATTCTCTGTTGCACTTTATTCATTTAAATAATTGGTTTTTGTTTTGTTTTGGGTTTTTTTGGTTGTTTGTTTTATTTTTGAGGGAGGGTATCATGCATCCCACACTGACCTGAAACTAACTATGCGTAAAAGATTATCACTGGACTCTTGATCCTCCTACCACCATCTCCCCCTTGTTGACATCACAAGCACATGCAGCAAAGAGCTAAGTACCTAGGGCTTTGGACATAAACTGTCTGAGGTCTCATCAAGAGGGAGAGATCACACCTGGACTGTTTCACAGGAAGCACCCGAACACTCCGCAGAAAGATTGAGTTGAGTCTTCTCCAAATTCAAGTGAATCAAATCATTTGGTTTTGAGCTGAAATGAAGCTTAGAAAATTTCAACCCCAAAGGAAACCCTTTCGGGAAATTATGACAAAGTGAAAATTGGTTCATAATGGAAGTCTGTGTAGTCTGTAATTTTATGGTTTTCCAAAGAGTATATCATCTCACTTTTCATTGTGTTCACTTAATTAGATGTTTGAAATATGGAAAACAATATTTAGAAGAAGGCAGAAACATAGTCTTAATGAGACTCAAAGAGCATAAACAGATAGAATGCATTCAAGTGTCTTTACATTATAATCATACAAATAATAATTCAGGCATAGGAAGGGAGCTGGGTCTTTTATCACTTTCCATCACTCAGTCTTCTTGTCACATACATAATTCTATTATTTTAAACATGCATCAGTCTAAATTCACTGACAGAGGATGAAAGTTTTTTACAAAGTATAATATTTTTAGATTTCTCCCCAGTCAGGCTTAAATTAGATATGTTATGAACCATGGTTGTATAAAAGGATTTGGAGATGTAGACCTCAGAACCAACATGTAAAAAAAAATCAAGTTCTCCTTATATAGCATACACTAGCATTTTCAAGGAAGAGAATCTGTAGCTTTGATGGGTGGGTGGGAGTTGGAGGGAGAAACGCTGAAGATAGTAACAGGAAGTGACCACTGCTGCCTTCGAACTTACTGTGGCATCGAGAGTGGGAAGCTTCTAGAGAATGGCATTGCATCTAGATACATTCTAGATAACATTTCATTATTCATTTGTCAGACTTCTCTTCCATGACTTTTTCTATATCTGCTGTGTCTGAGAGAAGGCTTCCTAAGTAAATGGATCTTAATTTTTATTGTTCTCAGGGCTTTTTTTATTTTTGACATTATAACATAATTGCATCATTTCTCTCTTCCATCCAAATTCCCCCATATACCCATTCTTGCTCTCCTTCAAATTCATGGTTACTTTCCCTGGTTGTTGTTGTATGCATATATGTGTGTGTATATGCATATACAACCCCAAACATAGCTTGTTCAGTCTGTATAATCTCTCTCTCTCTCTCTCTCTCTCTCTCTCTCTCTCTCTCTCTCTCTCTCACACACACACACACACACACACACACAGTTGTCAGGGATGACTGTTTGGTATTGGATCAGCAGTTGGTGTGCTCTTGCTGGGGCAGACTATTTCTCCCAGAATTGAGACTGGGGGGGGTGTTTTTCCAGACTGTTTCCTACAGAACAAATATCTATGGTAGACAAACAAAAAAAGCCTGTGTCGTTATCCAAGGACTTTCCAAAATAGAACTTCAAGTTGATCCCCTTGAAGTGTGGTATCTTCCCATTAGTATGAGCATAAGGGTGGAGATAAGTTATATCTGAAATTCATTTTAGCGTATAAAAGGCACTTTAAGTGTCTTGCTAAACACTGTGCTTGTTTTTCCCTTGGTCTTCTAGTTCAAAGATTTTTTTATTTTCATTTTTTTAACATTTTAGGAAACTCTGCTTTCCTGTTCTATTGCAAGGAAAGCTGGTTTGGAAACTTTTGTGCTTTGGCTGTTTCTCATCCTAGTTTTCAAGGCCAGAGTACAGAAGGAAAATAATGAGTGCGAAACAAGGGCTTTGGATTGCAAGATGCAGAGGTTTTAATTAAAGGATGGTAGAAAGACGATTAGTTCTCCAGATCTTTAATAAAGCTAGCTAGTGGTACACTGATACCGTAGGAATTATGCTCTACTGAGCCAGGGCATTTTGCTCACAGGCTGGCTACACTGTATGCTTTTAATTAGCAGTTGTACTCTGATTTCTTGACCACTATTGAAAGAAAAGTGATAGCAAATAATACATTATTTCCTAATCATATTCAGAAGCCTTTCAGCGTCCAGTCTATGTAGAGAATTTTACTCATTAAGCCCTGTATGGATCAAGTACCTCATACATCATAGTACCTCCTTCTCTTCAAGTCTACTGTCTTCAACAAAACTATTAGGATAGTACCTCCTTCCCTTCAAGTCTAGTGTCCTAGACAAAACTATTAAACAGAATTGGAATGGACACCACCCAATTCCATAATGAAAATACATATATTAGTATTAATTAGCAAGTCACAGAATTAAGGAAATATTTTTAAATCATATATCTCACAAGGCAAATACTTCAGCATCACAATAACAGCAGTCAAACAGACAACAGACATACCTCCTTGTTAAGAACTATCCAAAGCACCTGGATAGGCAATTTCTGAGGCAGATGTACAACTGACCACTGAATCTATAAAAGATGCTGCAGTTTCATTAATCACTGGGGAAATGTACCTCAAAACCACAATGAGATGCCACTTTACAGTTGTTGGCATGACTAGTCAAAACAAAATTAAAAAGCAATAACAAAAAACAGAAAGCAAATCCATGGGTGTGTGCTAAGACAGGATCCCTGTGTACTGTGTGACAATATAAAGCAACATGGCTGATGTGGAAGAAAGCATGGTAGTTCCTCAGAAATAGTCAAAATAGAACCAGCATGCATTCCAGGAACTACACTGTGGGTCTCTGCCCCCAAGAACTGAAAGCAGGGTACATTCAAGTCCATTGCAGCAACGCTTGCAATACAAGTATCAGCGAACTTAATGCTTATTAATAGAGGAACAAGCAAGCCAAGTGTGCTGTAAACCTGAAATACACTGTTGTCCATCCTAAAAGAGAAGGAAAATTCTGACACATTCTACAATATGGATGATCCTTGAGGACAATTAATCATATATGAGTTACCTAGTGTTGACAAGTTCAAGTAGTCAGGAAGTAAATTGGTGGTTGCCAGGGCCTTGGGGAGAGAAGAACTATGTTTACTTTGTAAACAGTTATGGGATTTAAGCTGTGGAAAATGAAGAGTTCTGTGAATGGGTAGGTCAAGTTATACAACACTGGATATTTTTAACGTATGTCTAAAAATGATTAAAGTTCTAACATTTAAGTTACATGTATTTTGCAGCAATCAAAAAATTAATGGTATACATATATGCATATACATAGCGTTAACCTTTTTTTTTTTTTTTTGGTTTTTACGAGACAGGGTTTCTCTGTATTGTTTCGGAGGCTATCGGTCCAGCCTGGCCTCGAACGCACAAAGATCCGCCTGCCTCTGCCTCCCGAGTGCTGGGATTAAAGGCGTGTGCCACCACCGCCCGGCTCATAGCGTTAACCTTAAATGTGAAACTATGGCTGTGGCCTGAGGGCCTTAACCAGACAGCCTTTTGGATTTGGCTTCTTTATAACATTTGTCAACAGCTCCTAGTGTCATTATGGATACGAGGGATATTAGATGGAAAGAAGCTGCTGTTCATGCTGTTAGGGAACTGATGAGGGCAAAACCACACAGTGAACCGAACACCCCGGTATGTGTGTACTCAGGTTGTGATCCAATGAATGAAATAAATCAGCAGGCTAATGGCAGAGTGCTGGAAGCATTGCTGAAGGAGGCAATCAAGGGAGCCTTCTGTGAGTGAGTTTTAGCTCAGCAGAAATATTAATGCATGTGTGTGTGTGTGTGTGTGTGTGTGTGTGTGTGTGTGTGTGTGTGTTTGCCTGTGTGCACGAATGAGTGTTCAGGTATCATGGGGAATGTATTACAGAGTGGAAGATACCTGTTTAGCAACTTAAAGGCTAGAACGTACATGAAACATTACAAGTAGTGTCTCCTTCCTTTGTAAGCTGGCAGTGGGATGACCTGTGTGATGTCCTACATGTGAATCACTGGTCTGGCAGGATCTGGTGGGTGACTGCCCATGCCTTAATGCTGACCATAAAGGGTTGCTTGATGGGCTGTTGTTGTATAATAGTTTAAAATGTGTCACATTCATTTATGGTGTGGAATATTTGTTTAATGATGCAAAGATGTGTTGCAATCCTTTATGCTACATTTGCTTAACTCTGTGAAGCTGTGTTACTTTGACTGCCTAAAACACCTGATTGGTCTGATTAAGAGCTGAATGGCCAATAGCCAGATGGGAAAAAGGAGAGGTGGGGCTGCCAGGCAGAGAGAATGAATAGGAGGAGAAATCTGGGCTTGAGAAAAAAGAGAGAATGAGGAGTGAGAAAAGGAGGAGAGAAGGACACCAGGGGCCAGCTACTTAGCCACATACCCACAGAGTCAGCTATGGAGAGAAAAAAGGAAGAAAGACATATAGAATAAAGGTAAAAGGCCCAGAGGCAAAATGTGGAAGAAGCTAAATAGCTAATTTACATTAGAAAAGCTGACTAGAGGCAAGTCACGCTAAAGCTGGGCATTCATAAGTAAGAATGAGTCTCTGTATATTTATTTGTGAGTTGGGTGGCAGACCCACAAAGTGTCAAAACAAACAAACAAACAAACAAAACAACCAACTACAGGATGTGTTAGGATTCATTCTCCAGAACCAGAGCAGATGGTCCTGTTACCTTCTGGCATAGGGGCCTCCATGGCTAAGTGGAGAATGGGAGGAGAGGAGGCTGAAGGGACACAGCTGAAGGGACAGGGCTCCTGGTGCTGCTGCTTCCAGTGCATTTCTACATTTCTCAGAAGACAAAGACGCTGCTCCTTGCTCTGAACCTTTACTTCCTTAAACAGCTCCGCTAGAACAGAGGAAACAGTTAAGAGAATGAGAAACTGCATTAAATGTTCACTTTAGTCCTCCCAATTTGGGCTTCCATCTTGTTCCTCTGCATCCCACTTTTATACTTATTTAACCAAGACTGCTCAGTTAGAGTCTATTTCCTGGGAACCTCTTTGGGGTGTGGTTGGGAGACTTGACCATAGGTGACTCTGATACCAGTGGTCCTGAGGACAAACTTTGAGAATAACCAAACTCAGGATACTTGTGTAGGGACAAGTCTTTCAGTGGGTGGCTGGAAGCATGTCAGCAATTATTAATGAACTTTGTGGATTTAAAATAAAAGACTTAGAGAATAAAATGACAGATCCAGGGAAGGATGGCTACTACATCATGAGCAAGACACAAATTCTATGTTCCTATGCCCCAAAAACTCCTTCTCAAATAGAGGCTTATGGAACCTGGAGCCATATTGAGGAATTATAGAAAAGTGATGTTTTACAAATAATCTCCGTTTAGTCTGAGTTTCTGCCCTGCTGAGTGTTTTGAGTATTACATTTTCACTAGGCTATAATAGTATAGTGTAGTTTTTAAAGGCAGGTCCCACTGCAGTACAGGGCAGTGGACTTGGATGAAAAGTTGATGGGGTGCAGATAGTGAAAACATGCTGTCCATGCCTTTATAGCTTTGTCCTGGTCCCTGAAGGAGTTCCAGAGGACTCTGCTGTAGCAGCAAGTATGTCATGCAGAGAGATGTGAGACTAAGAAGCTAATCACATCACCTTCATTAATTTGCTTTGTAACTTTGGCAAATCACTTCATTTCTCTGAGAATGCACCATCATCTATAATTTTGTGTGCTTAAGGATAAATTTTTATATTTTGAAATACAGAGATCATTAAAATGGATTAGAGGTGATTTTCCCTCATTAAGAGTAATTCATTAGCTCTGCCATATTTGTGTGAAATGACTAATACAATTTTTTATTAAACCTAGTACACAAAAAGCTTATTAAGCCAATACTGGCTTACCTAAAGTGGTATTTTATTTAAGGAAATTGGTATTCCCTAGTAATCTAGATTTCTGTGGTTTAGTCATAAAATTATTGAATTATCTGAATATAGTTAATGTAAGACTCATTTTCCCTCATCTCCTCATGTATTTTGCATATTTTCCCCTCATATTTCAGGGAACAGATTGACTGAGACCCATTTCCCAGTATCAGACTCTGACCTCTTGGGAAGGAAGGCTACCTTCTTGTCCACATTGGCGCTCCCATGATCTCGTTCATAAATGCATGATCATGTGCATTGGATTTGAGTAGACTCATGATGCTGTACAAGTCACTCCAGGCATGTCTTTTGAATACTCAAATGTCCTGCCAGCTTTAAAACTCAGTTTCGTGTAGCTGAACTCTCCCGACTTGCAGTGTTTATTTACTTTTTCATCTGTGTCTTACGGCCTGCTATCTGCTGGTTTCTGAGCCAGGTGTAGGAGACACCATTCACATTCCAGGAACTCTGCAGTCATCCTTAAAGCAAGTCATTATGGTGTAATGTAATAAAAATATAGGAACATGTGTATCTTCCACGTAGTCTTTACACCCAAACTTTCTTTTACATTCAGACTAAATGAGGAGGTGTGACTGTGTGGACCTCAGGAATAAGCAAGTGCTTGGCAGAAAAGGGTCCCTTGAGTGCAAACTGTCCCAGCTGTAGGGAGATGGTGCTGTCCCAGAGGAGATGGAGACAGTTGTCCATCACATGAGGAAGAGAATGCCTGTACAGCCCCTCCTGCCCCTCCTGATGGGAGCAGGACTCAGCCCTGGTGAGTCTTTCCTCTCCAATGTAGGATGCAGGGCCAGCATCACTGATGACACTTCTTACTTCTCTCTGGTTCCCCACTTTCCCCTGCACAAGACATGAGCAAGAACTTGAGACTTAGGGTTCCCTGCAAATACTTTCTATAGTGGTTACTTCTTTGTTCCAAAATTATTTTATTGATTTGCGTCTTTCATAATGTACCTAAAAAATTTAATTGATCTCTTAATAGGAGAGGGCCTGTTTCTAGACACAAGGAATCACTGTATCTCATGCACATGGTCTAGGCAAGGGTCAAGGTCCTTTTGCATTTTTACACAGGAAGGTAGTGGAAGCATGCTCCTCTGTCTTTTTGGAAACTGGATGTGACCTCTTGTATCCATCTCTGTGCAAATGAAAATTTTGTTTCAAGCAAAGTGTCCAGACATCATTACTACATTGCTAGAAATTCCTCCGCGAGATTCCCTCGCACTCACCCTTCTTCCCTTCAGCTACGTTTGAGGAACTCTTATTTGGATGTGGCAGATGACGCATTAAAACACTGAAACACTGGTGCTTCCTGTGTTTATGTGAGTGGGCAGGTAGTCATGATTCAGCAGGGAAAAGATCCAAGCTCCTGAGAGGCAGGGTTCCCCTTCCTCTGGACTCCTAAGGTTATTATGGGCTGTGTGTGTATATTTCTCATTTGACAATACATAGAAGTGGTCTTGGGTGTGATTCTTTGGGGACAGAAATCCTCCATATACAAATCAGCACACTGGTGTCTGTGTAGGTGAGTGTGACTGAGTGAGTGAGAGGATGAGTGAATGAGTGTTCTGACAGAAGTCCTTGTTATAGCTCCATCTGCCAGCCCGGAGTAATTTCCCATAGTCAAATCTAGACAGTTATTTTTGCCTTATGGTGAGGTATTTGATATCAGAACTTAGTGTCTGAAAGGTAGACTCATAGTTCTCATTCTCGCTAATCACTGTCTTTGCTTATTTGGACCCAGGACAAGGCTATAAAAACTGTGTCTGTTTTACCTGTCCTGGCTCTTGTAGGAGGCAGGGGTGTTCACTTTGTAGTTCATGCTGTCTAACCGGTTGTACCAACAAAGGAGGCCATGGAATACAGCAGCCCCTTTAGACACTGCACCCCTCCTGATTCTCTCCTGAGCCTTTGTTCACCGTAGTCAAGCATTTGGCTCTCAGTGTCTTAGGGACAAGGACACAAGTGCTTGGGTCAGACTTGAGTCTTACTGCATCATAGTTATCTTCACGACCTCAAACAAACTGCTTCTACCATCCATTGAAGTGGCAAAGTCTGTCTGCCAGGGTTGTTGCAGAAATTGAATAAGGCCATCTAATAAATGGTGCTTTCCCCTTCTTTTCTTCCTCCTTTGGAGGGACAGTGAACTTTCCTTCTCTGTTCTGATTAGTAGATGTTCTATTTCAAATCTTTGCAGTAATATCACATATTTTGAAGGCACAAAAGATCCTTTTGAATTTGCAAAAGTAATGATAAAATCTCCAGCAGATAATAAAATGAGAATCTTTTTTTCTGTACAGGGAAAAGAATCACATTAGCGTAATCTTTTGATTGTAGCTCACGACAGAATACAGATGTCTTTAAACACATCTGTGGAATGGACTACAGTAGGTTAGGATTTGGGGGCTTGATCCTTTTTGGGCTTATGCGATTCAACCTGGTAAACAAGGGACTCTGGCATGTAATATGTGGGTACCCTTCACCTTCCCATGGGACCCATTCTCCGGTTGGTCTGAGATGCTGCCAGAGACCCTGTAGTGACTGTTTTTGCCAACCTACTTTCTTACCCGGTAAAATGTGTCACAATATGAAGTCTTCAACAGAGTTGGCTGTTTACTAGCTGTGTTAGTTGACCAGTTCTTCAGTCCTGGTTATCCAACAGAGTTCCCGGGAGATGGCTCTGGGAGTGATGATCAGGGTGGGTGATGACGGGTGGTCAGGCTGAGTGTGCTGTGTGGTCACTGTGCTTCTCAAACATGAACCTGCTTCTTCCCTGCCCTCCCATGGTGCCTGGCCCAACCTCCCCTTTTCGGCATTACCACTGCTGCATTCTGAAGCCTGACACTCCGCCGCCACTTTTTCTGACCCTTAAGCATCTCCCTGTGCCTTGTATCTCACTGTCTCCTTGTCTTCAAATCCACAGTCTCTTTTATTTGACCAGTGGCCACCGCACACAACCAGTGTAGCTCATGCGATAGTGGTTCTGTGTGTGGAGCCATATGCTATCTCCTTCTCCACATAAACATCTCTGAAAAGAGAAGCAATGTATTATTACATTCCAGACCCCATCCAGATATCAGTGACATTAGAGCTTTTTAACAAATTCAAATAAAACACATTTCCAAAATTCTACAATTAGCTTGCCCCTTCGTGGTGAGTTAAGAAACTTTGAGCATAGAAATTATGTGTGTGGTAGGGTGGATATTTTACTTATGGGAATATAAGGCGCTAACCATGAAGAAGTTCTAGTGAGATTTGCTGAGGAAAGCCTCTAGAACTTGCTTCGGATACACCGTGAAGAAATTAAAGACTGGGCCCTTTATGGGAATCTAGAGCAACAAGCAGGAAGTTCTGTCACATTGTGAAATTGTAGTACATTTGTTTATTTGGCTATTTAGTAAACACCCTTAAAATTGTTTACTGTAAGTTAAGCAGCTTGTGGGTTCTGGGAACATTAGATGAATGAGATCCAGGGCCCTTGGGCAAGCTTATACCGCAGTGGGGAGCCAGACACATTAGTAGACATTTAAAAAGCAATCTAGATGTTCAGGGATGAGGGACACATTACACACACCCCCAGGGCGCAGAGGGATACTACATATACAAGAAGTCCAGGTCCAGCTCCTTAGTCTGCCTCAAGAGCACAAGAAGCAGAGATAGCTTGTGTGGAAAACAAGGCCATAGAATATGAGCCGGAGACTGCCAAGATGCTGTGGCATCCAAAATTCCAGACATCACAGGGGACACAGATTTCTGAGTGTTTTCTGGCTTTGGTTTGGCTTCCTCTTGTTGCTAGATACCTCTTCTCCCTAAGGCCTGTTCCTGAGGACTGCCCTGGATCTGCGACCTGGATTCTCAGTCTTTGGAGCGAAGCACAGCTTTCTGTCACACGTAGATGGAGACTAAGATGAACTTTTGTTTAGCCACAGGTTCAGGCCGAGGTATTTCATTTGTGGAAACAGCTTGAAACAGGTGTGGAGTCAAAAGATGGAGAGTGGTCTCAGCGGCCAGTCATACTTGCTGCTTAGGCTTCACAATAGTTTTCTATTGGCAAGTGGATGGAGTATTTTAGATGAGCATGTGATTAAGAAGTAGAATTCAAGGAGGTGGCTGAGGGTAGGAGAGGCACAGGTTCAACAGTGTGACATCACTGAACTGAATTCATTTTGTGGTAGTTTTCTGAGAATGAGGATATCAGTATCTCAGATGCTGTAATCGTATATCTTGGATGAAATCTTACTCTCCCTCCCGCCAAATCATCACTAAAGTGGATGAGATGGTAATTTTAATGCATGTAACTAACATCCAGGGATATTTTTGCTGTTGTTCTCTACCCATGCTCTCTTGAGACCCTCAAACTTTTTAAAAAGAAATACAATTTGCCAGGAATTCTTGTCTTGGATAGGGGGCAGTTTTGTCGTGTATACCAAAATCATTCCAATGCTATAGTTAAGGAAAGTTAAAACTAATAGATCTTCTACTTGCTCATATTTTGTATAATTTATCTTTAAATTATCTGACATAGATCCTGAAAAATATGTATATAATATGTGAATTAACTTAATTCAAGATGTTTAGCTGGAACTTGAAGTAGTTGCTATAAATTGTTCAATTGTCATATCTGATGAACATGGACATTACATTTTTTCTTGCAGTGTTCAAATGAATAAGGTTTGATATTGGTGTATTTTGCACCATTACATGAATAACTATTAAAGAATCTAGGAAACCAAATTTCAAAATCTGGTCACCTTTTGAATAACTATGGATTTATGATTCTAGAGCATTTTACATAAAGCTGACTACCCCATAATAACTGAACAAATAACAAATGCTAGGCTCACACTAGTACTCCAACCCCCCCACCTTTAGTTACTATTGAAACCACTCCCTCTCAAGACACAAGGAGCAATGATAGAAAACTAGAAAGGCTTTCCTTGAACATGGTAACCTAGCTGCCCCTGTATCTTCCTGCCGATGGATGTTGATGTATGTATGTGTGGGATTTCAGAACAGAACGATGGGAAGGGATATCAATATGTCTCGGCTACCAGAAGGAACCTAATGTCAATGCCAAATTGGCGAATACTCACAGCATACCTACTGTGAATGACTGGATGAAATGGAAGGACCGGAAGAGTTTCCAAGAGAGGATAACATGTTAGTGTGTTTGATGTGCTCTCTATATTGAGCAGTGCCTTCCTCAGATGAATCCTATTTGGATGGTATGTCATCATCTCTGACTGTACATATATGGTCTCCAACTTAGGATACCATCAGATCTTCTTTGAAGGGCAAAGTAGGCATCTTGTCAACATTGGGCAAAGTAGGCATCTTGTCTGTTGTGCTTCAGGTTAGTGGCTTAGGCATAACAGACATTCATTTCTCTAGAAGCCATACAGTCCACTATCATGTCACCATCAGCATCATCAGGTCTTGGGAGCCCCTTTTCCATATTCCTAGCTCTGACTTTACAAGAGATAGCTTTGGACCTCTTTTCTAAGGACACTTTTCTCATTCTCATGATATAGTGTCCCTTCACTCCCAAGGCTCATCTTCTAATTATATTGCCTTGAAGGTCAGGACTTTACCACAAGAACTTGGGGAGGGTAGGTGGCACTCTTAGACCATAGCAACAAAGAAAAATGACTCAGACCATGCTCAATTAGATCTGTGACATTGATGACCCAGGCAAAAGGCAGCCAGCCACTCCTGAGCTTCTGCCCAAAGACCTTAGTTGGGACTTAACTGTGGTACAGACTTTACTGATGTATATTCAGCACAGACTTTAGAGACCTAAAAACTATAAACTGTACACCTCTGGTGACCAAACCAAAAATATTTAAACGTATTTGCAGCCATGAAATGCTCTTATGAGATAAAGTGTAGTCTGTGTTGTCTAAAGAACATCTGGATTACTTGGTGGCAATCTGAGCTCTCCATCTCTGGATTAGCATAATGAGTTTAGCTTGTTTTCATCTGAGGGTGCTGTTGAAACGGAAAGATTAATACAGTGTGTTTCAGCTAACCTCAAATTCTGTTTTGTATTTCTTTGATTAAGATTCTTTGATATGAGGGCAAACTCTAATCTCTTTAAAAGAAGAAAAATGCCCCCAAGATTGTATAACATGCATACAATCTCAAAAATGTAGGAGATTGCACAAAAAGAGGAGCTAAGGGTCTGTGTTTGGGCCTGGCAGCACTGTTAGTGGAATTTAATTACAACTCAGTTGGCTTTTTGCTAGTGGGAAATTTTTCACTAAGACTGAAGAATGTTTTGCAAATATGCTATGCAGCTTACTAGGTCACAGAGAGGGCAAGCTAGATAAACACTAACTAGTATTTTAGGTAAAGCACTAACTAGAGTTTCTAAAAGCAGGAGACACTGAATAAAAACCCAACACCTCTGTTCTTTCCTCCTACTCTTATGTGCAAAGGAATTGAGTCTCTCCAGACAGCACTGGTGATCATTATGGTCAAGTAAGCATGACCTTTGCATAGCCAGGACAAGAGAACTGAAAAATTTGCTTGTGTTACTGAGAGAAAAGGAGACTGAATTCGCAGGCCCACATTCAATTCTCCAAACTGATTGCACATTTATAGCTCCAAGGCCAATGAGCTCTAGGTACACACTCCCTCAAATGCAGCAGATGAACATTTGAAATCCTGTATTGAGCCACATGGGAAGTGGCTCATAGAAGGAGTCTTCTTGACACATATTACAATCAGATAGGCCTTGTACCTGAGATTAGATGGATACCCAGCTATTAACAATGACTTTCACTTCCTGTCCTCCAGGCTTTTGGTCAGAAAATCAGTTATATGTCAGTCATATGATCAGAGGGATTTAGAAACCTTTGGTAAATTCTTCTATGAAGGGAATCACTATTCATTATGTCATATTCATGTGGCTTCCCACAAACTTTTTGTTCACTGATAGACATTTACAGTAGAAAATAAATAAGCCTCAGTATATGGTCAGAGGAGGGGCTTATGCCTCATCCTGCACCTTAAGGGGAGGTGTTGAGGTCTTGCCTGAAAGGAAGAATTTGACACATGAAGGAAGGGACATCCAGCTGGGTACAACTCATATAATACACACTGCTGTGAATTGAATTCCCGGTATTCTTGAGGTGCCTCTAGAGATTGCTTGAGGCTGCAGGATCAGTCTATGTAGTACTGACATATACACTCTGGCCACAGAATGAAGGACACATTCGTAATCATCTCCTAGCTTCTCTGTGATTATACATGTGGGTATTGTAATATTATGTGGATGAGGTTGTGAGAATTTCACGAAGTGACAAGACATAGCATGTAATGAAAACTGTGAAATCAGTTATCTTGTTCATAAAATACTCAAATAATGAGTAAAGAAATCATAGAAATATTGTTCAGGAAACGCTGGCTAAGGATCCAGTTTAACAATAGAAAAACCATGAGTTCTCCAGTTCTTCTGTGTATGAGACTGCAGATGCTTGACTCCACCCTCAGATGTAATTCTTAGATCTTGGCTAGGATCCGAGAATGTGCATTATTCAAAACCCACCCCTAATGCTTGGATACTGTGTGGACTGTCTCAGAATCATAAGAGACCTTCCTTGAGCCTTTACCCTTTGGGGGCATGCAGAGCTCCTGGACTCACAAGATCGATTTTGTCATCCTTGCTGTGCCACACACTGGCTGTGGTATCTTCAGCATGTCAAGAAGAAAATTGTAAATGTGAAGCAGAATATGTACAGGAAAAGATGCCAATGAGGTAATCACTGCTGTTTGGTTTTGTTACTGAAATTGCAAGTGCTTCAAGCTACACTCTAGCACAGAGAAACCGGATTAATCCTAGTGACAAGGTTACTTCGTGAAGGAGAGTTGTGTTTCAGGTGGGTCCTACGGCATTCCTGGAAACTGCCTGTCTCATGTATCCAAGCGGCTGCAGCTAACATTCCTGTGCCTCGTGCACATGGGTGGTAGGAATTCCTCCTTTTAAATCAAGCAATGAAATGACCAGACATTGTTTTGAGAAAAATTTTACAGGTTTAGCCCAAAATGGAATTGCCAATAGGTTTTCCTAAATCAGCTTAAACATCTGAGCATGTGAAAGATAATGAGAAGAGGCTGGATTGGCTTAGGACCAGGATCCAGAACATGACTGTGGAATGCCTGAAGGACAGCTGCTGGCTGCTGGCTAAGCATACATCTCTATAGATGTATGTCTAGCCCTACGTGCCAAAGTGAAGAGTGAGCTTAGAGTAGGATTTCAGGAGTTAGGAAAGAGAGGGCACCTTTTAAAACTTTATTTAGATGTAAATGTCTAGATCTAAACATCAAAATCATTTTTTCTTGAACTATAGCTGCTCCTGCTTTAAGAATTTAGTCACTGACTTGAGAGATTTATTATGAAGAAGTCAAATATTTAGGGCTAAAAATGAAAATAGCTCTCAATTGGAAATTTAGGATATATTACTCTGATTTGAGTTGTGTATGCTGTTCTTTTCCAGTTTGATAGAACCCCATAAGACAAAGAATCAGTCTAAAATTGCCTGTCTCTAGAGGTGAACATGAAGCAGATACTATGGCTCTCCTTGACTCACAAAGATAAATGCTAATTATGGTTGCTTCTGTAACTGTCTGCTAAAACAAAAAGATACCCATATGTACGTAAATGTAAAGGGAAACACTAATGTGTGAGTGTTTGTAAGCCCATCATTAATACATGCATTTCATGATGTTGTCTTTGACTTTGTTTATGCAGTTAATAAAAACTGTGTTTCAGGATTTTTTTAAAAGTTGGAATCACTTTTCAAGCTGTTATTAATAACCAGTAGTTAATGGTTTTTTAAGTGAGTGAATTTTGTTGTTTTAATTTATTGATTTTGTGTGCATTCTTTTGCATTAATGGCCCCATTTCTAGTTTCCTTCTGTGTTATTTTCCCTATTTTAATAAATTTCATAATGGAAACGTAAACCACAGTGCAGATGTGTTTACAGCACTGACCCATGATTCACAAGCTCTGCAAAGATCTGGGGGTAGAGCAGAAAGGCAATAACTGCGCTGTAGATGACTCACTCACTTGGCTGCAGGAGAGGTCGGGATTAAGAAGAGTAGACTAGTACTTACATTGTTTATCACTGCTTCAGACGGTGTGGCTAGTTACCCTCTCCCACATATTAAAACTATAAATGGCCTTAGCAGAGGACTCTAGACAGAAGATGTACAACAAAAGTAGAGATTGTCCTCGAGTGCATCTATCTCCAGTGAGAGTTTTTACCCCCTCAGCATGCTCTCTCCTCACCAGCTGCCTGTCTCTGAAACTTTCTAAATGTCTCATTCTTACTTCTCCTGGTTAGTCAATTGTTCTGTTCTTTATGGTCCTCATTTTTTTCCTGACCTTTTGATATTTATTTGTAACATCTGAGGACAAATGTTCTCTTGGAACCCTTTGTGACCCTTCTCTAAACTCCCCCTTAGTGTAGCATGCTGTTTGTTCTCCCTTATCGCACGCAGCACTTGGGACAAAATTCCACTCTTCATTCCTGTAACTTTGAGTCTTCCCAATTAGGCAAGAAACTCCATATTGTCAGTATCTTTGCTCTCTCTGTCTCTCTCTCCCTCTTTCTGTGTGTCTCTGTCTCTCTGTCTCTCTCTCCCTCTCTCTCTGTGTCTGTGTCTCTGTTTCTCTCTCGGTGTGTGTGTGTGTGTGTGTGTGTGTGTGTGTGTGTGTGTGTGTGTGTGTGCAAGCAGTCTGTCTTTCTCCCTGAATGCTCAGCCCAGTGCTTGACATTTAGGATACTTGAATAATGCTTTTTGAAAGCTGGATGAATGGAAAAATGTAATGTTCACAAAGAGGACAAAGGCTGACCCCCATGAAGCAGTTTAGCCAGGATTATAATTTAGCCAATTATACTTATTGTATTTTCAAAAGTAAATAAAGGATGATTGACTGGTTTATTAATGATCATGCAAATATGTGAGAGATAGATAACAAGTAAATGTGCATGTCAGAGCATCAAAGCTGATGAGATCAAAGTTCCTCTTGGGAATAAATGAAAAAACAACGGCAAACCCACAATAGTAACAAAAATAACTCATGGCATCCACATAGGTTTTTGTGAACCGATCATACCCACACTGGTTTCTCTGGGCTTCTGCGGATGCTTTACTAACATGGAGTTTCTTTGAAAATGGCCGTGTTACTGTGGCATCCATTATCACTAGCACAGTGCTGGCAAGACTTTCCATCAACTGTTTGTTCTTTGGCGAAGTTTCTCACAATATTATAGTAAACTTTGAGGCTAGGTGTTCTTCAGCAGCCTGTATACCATTTCCACATTGGTGGGGTTTGCTTTCTTTCTTTCTTTCTTTCTTTCTTTCTTTCTTTCTTTCTTTCTTTCTTTCTTTTTTATTGCATTTTTCACTCATTACTGGAATGTTTCTTGTCAACTTTTGTTCTCAGGATGGAGTAGGTTTGAACTCTGGATGCAAATATGCAAAATGGGGGGCAGCAAATGGCTCAGAAAGAAAGGTATCTGCAGCCAAGTCTGAGGACCTGAGTTCAATCCCCTCAACCTAAATGGCAGGAGACAAGTGATGTCTACAAGTCATCTTCTCTGTAACTTCCAGAAGTGCTATATGTGTGCCTATTCCCAAGTACATAAAAAAGGTCACTTAAATTTATGAAAAGAAAAAATCTATACAGATTTGAATGAGCAAGTGTGTTACACGAGAGAAGTGCCCAATCCACAGCAAGGAAGGTGGGTGAGAATTAACACTGTGCGACTCTGGGTGGACATTTGGGTAACTGCAGTGTGAGCGGCCTCTGAGGAGCTGCTTAGGGTTAGGAGAGCTCGGTCTGACCTTTTTTTTTTTTGGTTTTTACGAGACAGGGTTTCTCTGTATTGTTTTGGAGGCTATCGGTCCAGCCTGGCCTCGAACTCACAGAGATCCGCCTGCCTCTGCCTCCCGAGTGCTGGGATTAAAGGCGTGCGCCATCACCGCCCGGCTTTGGTCTGGTCTTATAAAGCCATTAATACAAATAATAATGTGGGTGTAATATACATAGTAGACATATGCATGCTATAGTCGTAAATTGTGCACATAGAAATATACATGTCATATTATGCATTCAGCTATGTGTGTGTCTTACACGTCACATGAGCTGTGCAGGTTAGCTGAGTAATACATCGGTGCTGCACAGGAGTGTTGAACCGATCACTCATGGAAAGGAAACATCAGTGCTGTCCTCTTAGATTTCCTAAAATGAACCTGGAAGATGATTACCGTTTGAAGCAGTAGCTGCTGTTGACTGTGTTTCCCCTATAAGGAGGTGAGATGATGCAGCCCAGTGGTCCAGCATTTCCCAGAGCACTCTAAAGACTGAATCAGACTCAGTGAGCTGGCATATTGCTCTGTGTCTGAGTTTGGGAATTTTAGAATTTCTTGGCAAACTCCCATTCCCAAGGAGAACTCCCTGACCTAATTTAGCAAGTTCTAAATGAAGCATCTTGCTCACAGCCCGGGGGATGGGGTTCAGATGGGGCAGACTGTTTTCTTTCCGCTTTTTCCTTTTAAAGTCCCAGAGCAGCTCAGGTCAATGTGATTCACTTATGTTGAACTCAACTGATTACTTAGAATTCAGTGCTCATGGATGAGAGACACAGTGCACATACGAAGGCACACAGTCTGTCATGTTTATGGTTTATGGAAACCACCCTCTTCTGGAGGGAATTGCAATCTGAAAACACAGCAGCTCTCATCTCTAGGAATAGGCCCAAAGCTGCTCTCAATTAAAAGAAAAAATTGTTTCCAGTTCAAGAAGCTTTCCATATCCAAGGAAATTTGAAAGTGCTTCCTCCAATAGAAAACACATTTACCAGTATGAAGTGAAAAACGGGGGGGGGGGGCAGGGGATGACCCTGAGGCTGCTGCTGTGATTAAATGTCTCAGCTCATATCCCTATTCTATCCAAACACATCCTTCATTGAGCTGCCACTTCAACGGCCTCTTTAAGGAGCTAAATGTGGAAGGAAATAAGCACATCCAGGAGAAAACACCAGAGGAGTTTGAAAATATAAGATATGGCCTTATACTTGCATGATACCAATTATAAAAGTGCAGTGTGGACACTGCTGGATTTCTTTGTATTTTCTTCCATTCATATGGCAGTAGGCACAGTAGCAGACACGCTACAGATATAGTTCATATTTACATTGCACCAGACCTGTTTTCAGGGACTTGTATGGAGCTATCCACTTCATCCCCTCAACAAGAGTTATCCATTGTCACTGCCTCTTTAATTTTCAGATAGCAAAGCATTATGAGATTAAACAACGTTGTGATATTTTACCTAACAAGGCAGTTGGAGCGATGGGATCTGAACCCAGGCACCTGAGTTCCAGAGTTTAAACTCTGACCAATTCCAATGTTTCACAATTCACCTAAAAGCGAGTGTGATTTAAGACATGGTGTTTGGATTGAAATGGCTCTGTTGAAGTTCTTCAGTGCTGGCCCCAACAGAGATGCAGAAGAGCAAAAAGCACTCCAAGGTCAAAAGGTGTTAGATGTGCAAAGCACTTTCATCTGGACTGGTTTATCACAATAAAATTGGGAAGTTGTTACTCATTTTTAAAAAAATGGCAGGGCCTTAATGAATGCCTTTTGAATTCAGTAGTAAAGTCTAGCATCCAATTCTCCTGGAACCTCTACATTCTTGAGAATTGCATGGTAACTGTAATGTCAGCAGCAACTGTTAGTGTTTAGGCATTTTACTGGCCTGCCTTTGGAGTTTTGACAAGATACGCCCTCAGCTGCTGCCACTAAGAGCACCACCTGTGCTTTCCTCTCTCTGTTTTTCTGTCCTTCTCTCCCTCCCTCCCTCTGTCTCTCTCTGTCTCTGTCTCTCTCTCCCTACCCTTTCCTCTCTCCTGCTGCTCCTGTCCCTGGAGGTTGGTCTTCCCCCTTCCCCTCCCCTTTCCCTTTTTATAGTCCTTTTCCCCTATTAAAAATCCCCTCTGCTTGAATCCTTTCGAACGGTCTTTCTCTCTCATGCTGCTTTTCTTAAATTACAACAGCAACCATCACTACATCTAATGGAGAGGGAAGCAAGATCTTGTCCTTTACCCATCCTAGAAAACCTGTGAAAGATCACATGAGATGACCTATGGATGTTGTTAGCTCTGATTTCAACCTTGACAGGACAACCTTGAAACACTGAGAGGTTATTGATTGACTCTTCTTTTGAAACTAGTTTGATGATGCCCTTCTAGTGAGGTCTGCACAGGAACAGATATGCCCTTTGAATGATGACCTCCAACAGAAGGCTGAAGTCATCACTATAGGTGGAACTTTTTGAGGTCGTGTGTTTATAGAACAAAACAAAACACCCCCCTCAAACAAAGGAGTATCTATGTAGTTGTAGGCCTGACCAACCTTGAGGATATTCTGCAGAATTCTAAGCTGGCACTGAGTTCTAATTACAGAAAGAACGGGGTGTGAAAGAAGCCCAGATAGTTTTCCCTTTCTTTAGGACGAGCAAGTGAGCACCTGACTTTCAAATTTCTGTGCAGTACAGAATACTGAATTTCATTTTTTTTCCTGTATCAAATGACATCAGGGAAACTTGTCGTTTAAACTGTTTAAACATACAGTAAAGAGAGGTAGAAAATGATTGAGAATGCCACCCAAAGTCCTTTGTCTTGTACTATTCCTGAGTCTGGGATTGTAGACTAGCAATCACCAACCCCAGAAAGTCCAGTTCATGCTATAGCAACTGTCTTAAGCAGCTGTGGTAACACAACTTGAAGTAACATAATTCCATGGCACCCTGCTCTTACTAATGTCATTTCAGCTATATCATGTTCAATGGTGAGGTGCTGGGCACGTATGTTGAAAACTGGGAAATGACTCACAGACAGTTACTTCCTGGTGATTTGTCATCTGGTTCATTGGAACCACACAGGAAGTGAATTGCAGACTCAAGCTGTTTCAGGCTGGTCCCAATGGTGGCAGAATTCACATGCTGAATTAATAAATGAAGAGATCCATGTTGGGTGCTATCACACTTTAGGACATATTACTCACTTCCTAGAGTTTTTACAAATATCTTACCATTTCTTTATCCTTAATAACTAATACCCCTGAAGCAGGCTGTCTCCTTCCTAAACTGTTGCTATAACACTCCTGAAGCAGGTCAGAATATATAGATACCTTTGTGTGAGTTTTAAAATGTATGGTTTCATTTTTTAATTACCAGCAGGACCTTATGTAAATGCTGAGGGTTACATTATGAAGCATAAATCTAGTTGGAAGATTTCCTGGCAGATTTATGTTCATGTGAATAAATATTTTGTGTCTATTTATATCAACAGCACATATGTAAATGCTTCTAGAAATTAAAAAAGAGGATTTGCAATAAAAAGTATAGTAGCTCCCACCTCCAGAATTATTTGCCCAGAGAAAACCCTATAATTATTTTAATTATTACTATATTTGCATTTTTGTTGACTGGTTATAGCTTCCAAAATATTGATAGTATCAATAAGGCTCTAGCTTATTGACAATATAGTGTGACTTCTAGTTCTTCCTAATTATCTCTGTACTTTTAAATATTGGGCATTGCTGTAGTTTCCATCTGCAATGTTTGTCCGAGCCCCACATGCTGATGTTTTATGGTCAGCTTGACATTACTCAAAGGTCATAGAACCTTTGAGAAGTGGGGCCTCATGATAGGAGGCTAGGTTATTGGGGATATATTCACTGGAAGACAATACTGGGATCTCAGTCCCTTCCTACTGTGTGTGTCACTGCCCAGCCAACATGAGATGAATACCTCAGCTTACCACACACCCTCTGCCCCCTTCAGACAAAACATGCCCTTCTTGCCAAGATATCACAGTGGGGCCAAGTGACTAAGGATTGAAATCTCCTGTCCACAAGCCAAAACATTTTCCTTGTTATAAGTTGGGTATTTTAGATATTTTTGTTACTTCTTTCTTCAACTATAAATTAGTGGTTTTATAATAATGTCAGAATATTCTCATCTTAGTTTCCTTGTGCTGCTGAAACAAAATGCCTGATGCTGAGTTATTTGTAAAACACAGATCATTCTGGAGCCTGAAAATTACCAGGCTGACAACAGATTCAGTGTCTGGTGAGGCCCAGACCCTGTTCCATGGATGGAGTCATATAGCAGAACCCTTACATAAATGGCTAAAGAAACAGAAAAGCTGTGCATATATTCATTCCTGGGGAGCAAAATGGGTCAATGCTAGCTCCCTCCAGATGTGTTATAAGGCACTGGTGAATTATGGGAGACTCTCTGCCATCCTCCGGAAAAGGCTCCATTTTTTAAAGGACCTCAGTGAGCTTAAGTGTCAATGTGTGGATTCTAATGGGTGCATTCTAACTTTATGATTAACGCTTTCTGTAACTCCTCCTTTCAGTATCTCCCAGTTTCACTTTACACTATGAAGTGTAACATTGTTTCCATTATATTTTTATATTGAAATTTTACTGTTTTATCTATAGGCTTATTTTAAAGATTAAATTAGAAGTAAATTACTACTGTGTTGTCCTATTACACCAACCCTTTTATCATTGTGTGACAGTCTTTGTCTCTTGCAAATTATTTTTAACCTTTAATAACCTTTACTGATAAAGAGGCTGTCTGCTTGTCTCAGTTACTATTTTCCTGGACTATCTTATAGTTTTAGCCTATGTGTTCATGAACTTGAGTTTCTGTTGTGGATATAGGTGGATTGTGCTTGTCTGTGTTCAACTTCTGCATGTTTTATTGATGAGTCAAATACATTTGTATTTAAAATAATAGTTGCTATTATTTATTGCTAAATAAAGAGTTATTGCAATTTTGCTGTTTCAGCTGTTTTATAGTTTTTTTCTTCTTCTTTGGCTATCTTCATTTGTTGAGTTTTTTATTGTGATATATTTCAGTCTTCCATACTTTGTTTTCATTGTGATTAACCTGAGTTTGACATAAAACCTAGAGTCTGTTTTATGATAATTATTTTCATTTTCAATCACATATAAAAACTATGCTTTTATTAGGCACATATACTTGGTTATTAATATCTAAATTTACTACTTATATTGGGTATCTACTAATAAATTTTTGTGTTTATTTTAATACTTTACCATTATACACTTGTATTTGTGTTGTTAATGATTTTTGTGCCACTATTGCAGTCTATATTATTTTGTATTCATCTGTAGTTGCATTTACCAGTAAATGAATGCTTTCATATTCCTTCATGTTAAAATTAGCGGTCCTTCAAGATCTCCCTTTGCAGCTCCTTGTGTGGGAGATCTGGTGTTAACAAAGTCCCTTCCTTTATATTTGCCTTGAAATATTTTTCTCTCTCATTAGGTTCTGAAGGGTTTTTCCAAGGATGGTCTTTGTGAATGACAGGTTTTTCTTTTCCTTTTCTTTAACCACATTGAATCTATCTTCTTATTCTTTTCTAACCAGCAACATTGCTGACAGAAAGTGTACTTATGTGATGAGTTTATTTTCTTTTACTTCTTTAGTTACTTTTATACTGTGTTTTATGAATGTGAATATACTTTTTCATCTCCAAATTTAAGTGGTTTTAGGCATTTTTAAGTCTTCCATTTTTCTCTATTTTGAGTTGTTCATAATGCATGGAATTTCCCTGATGATGCCTTGCATTTGAACAATGTAAACTGATGTCTGCAAATCTATGTATCCTTCTGCTTGATTTGTTATTAAAGGTCCCAATTTAATTTTTTAAATTTGCTCCTTATAATTTAGGTGTTGATTCTTACTGATGTTGAATTTTTATTTTTGTCCATGTATTGTTCCTTTGATTTCATTTAGTTGTTCTCTGTAGTTGGCTAAATTTTTTAAGATGATTATTTTTAATTCCTTGCCCTGAAGGTCATACATCTTCTCTTTTAAAAATTATTTTATGTATGTGAATATTTTAGCTGCATGCATGTCTCTGTATATGTAGTGGCAACTTGCCTTGCCAGTGAACTTATGGTGGTGGCCGTACTCTTTGGATATGGTTTCAGGTGCAGACATGACTCATTATAAGGTAGAGGAGGGGCTGGATTGTGCTCTCTTCATTGTGGAGAGCATCAGAAGTACAGAGACATCAACAAGGAAGATGGACATCTATAAAACTCAATATGGAGCTTGCTTTCAATATGGTGAGAATAGCCATTTGGACAAGAAACTGCTCTTTCCTGGACTGTTTGACTATATGCTGTGTAAACTGGGCATGCAGCCACAATAAAGTGGCTACCAAGATGGGACAGTCTTGCAGGGTTCCTGCTTCATGAAAGAGTCTGCCAGACATTCTACAGAACACAGAAAAAATGACTAACAAACTGCCAATGCAGGTGGACAGTATAAAATTTCCTGCTTCACTGAGAATTCTGCCAGACACACTATGGTCTATGGGCTAAAGATGGATGCTCCAATGTTACAGAGGAACTTCGGGTGACTGTCCAGGCAACAAGATGTCTCTGTCAATTCTAGAGTTTATATATTATCCTTCTGAGGTCTTTGATGGAGTTGAAGACTGATAATTATGGTTATGGTTTTCCTTAGTTTTGGTAGAAGATAAGTCATATAAAACTTTAGACTCACAAAGATAGGATAGATGATAAAATATTTTCTTTAAATTTTGCTAAATGTTAATGGACTAAATATTGTTAACTATAGTTCTTACTTGGTAACTGTTTTGTTATATATAATTTTACTATGTTAAAATTAAACCCCTTTGTTATTTAGACAGAAAAGAGGAGATGAAGGGGGATGTCCTTCTGTATATACATTTCTCTTATTGGTTGATGAATAAAACATTGGTTGGCAAGTAGCCAGGCAGGAAACATAGGCAGGGCTACCAAACAAAGAGAATACTGAGTAAAAGAGACAAAGAGGAGCTTCCATAGGGAGACACCATGTAGTTGCTAAAAAAACAACATGCTGGAGCCTTCTCCAGTAAGATAAGACCATGTAAAAAAGTAGATTAATAGTTATGGGTTAATGAGAGAGCTAGCCAATAAAACAGCCTGAGTGATTGGCCAAACAGATGCTAATTAAAATAAGTGTCAGTGTGTTTATTTAGGGCTGAAGGATGGAGGTACCAGGCAGGAAAGAAACTCTGTTTCACTATATGCATGTGTACTGGAAACCAGAGGAGGGCTTTAGATCCCCTGGAACTAGAGTTACAAGTATTGTGAGCAGCCACGTGGGTATTGGGAACTGAACCCAGGTCCTCTAGAAAAGCAACCAGTGTTCCTAACCTCTGAGTCATCTCTCCAGCCCCACATCTGCATTTCCTTGGGTCTGTTGCTGATTTTTTTATTCCTTTGGTGCTGTGATGATTCATTTGAACTGTCATTTTGACACAATCTCGAATACTCTGAACATATAAGTAGGAGGTTGTCTAGATTGGGTTGCTCTGTGAGCATACCTGTGGGAGAGTGTTTTGAGATGGGAAGTCCTGCCCACTGTGGGTGGCACCACTCTCTAGGCAATAGATCCTGGAGTGTCTAAGAGTGGAGAAAATGAAATGTGGACTAGAATGCACATCTTAATTCATTGTTTATGCTCTTCTCTGCGGGAAGTTGTGACCAGTCTCTCAGGGTCTTGTTCCTGTGACTATTGTTGTGATGGGCTAATTTTGAGTAAAATTCTTTCTCCCCTAAGTTGTGTCAGTCAGGGTATTTTGTCAGCAATGGAAAGGGAATGAAGACAGATACTTTATAGCCTTATGTTTGTTGTCTGTGCATTTGAAGCTGTGACCACCCTGTGGACTAGGTGTTTCTGGGAGAACCTTAGATGATCAGCTCAGCAAGTAGTGATGGATGGCCAGTTAATATGGTCTGCCTGTTGTTGGCCAGTTGATGGAAATCTGTGAAGGGACTGTGGTCTGATGAAGCTGCTTCTGGGGTTGCATTTGTGAATATTAACCTTCATTTATAAACACCCAAGAAGCCTGTGTCATTAAAAATAATTATTGTGTCTATTAGTGCCCAGTCATGCTGTAATCAACAAAACTAAGATTGATCACAATAGAATTATTACAGTCAAATATTACTCTGTTGACATCATCAATTTTTAACTTTGTAATTTTTCTGTTCCAAGGTACCACAAGTATCATATTTGTTTAATCAATATGGGGTACTTTAATAGTTTTTCTTTTACTTTCAGGACTTTGACAAGTTTGAAAAATAATAGTTGAATGTTTCATAGAACTTCTCATATTTCTTTCTGGCCCAGTGTCATTATTAGTCTAGGACTGGGGTTTACTAGGAAGTCTGTTCACGCTTTCTCATCTCAACAGCCTGTGTGACTCTAGGTGGTGTTGTGACAGCACATGACACATGTTCTCTGTGTGACTCTAAGCACTGCCATGATGTTTGGCCATTTGGTTGAGGTGGCATCTGCTGTCCCTCTCTAGTCTCTCTACAGCTCCCAGTTTGTTTTACCACATTGTGTTGATTCCAAGCAAGTGTCTAAGTCTAGTGTGCAGTCAAGGGAAAAGAAGTTAAGTTCTGTCTCCTGGATTAAAGATTTTAAAAAGGGCCCTAGGCTTATGCTAAAGATAGGTATAGTGATTATGAAATAGTGTAGGGATATTGCTTTCATGTTATTTAATGGTATTTTTTCTGGTTAAGTTTTTCACATTTATTATTCATCAATCAACTTCATATATTGAAGCTACTATAGATTTCTATTCACTATTTTTTCCTATTCCTTTTACTTTTAATTAGACTTTTATTTTCTGTATATGAGTGTTTTGTCTGCATGTTTATAAATACACCACATGTGAGCCTGGTGCCAGTGGAGGCCAGAAGAGGGTGCTTGATCTCCTGGAATTAGAGTTATTGATACTTTGAAGTTACCATGTGAATGTTGACAACTAAACCAAAGTCCTGGGTAAGAGCAGCAAGTACTCTTATTCACAAAGCCACATTCCCAGCCCCTTCTACATTAAAAGAAATTAAATTTATCCAAAGATGTCACATGTCCCTTTGTTTGTCTATCTATCCATCTGTCTATCCATGTGTCTACCCACCCACCCATCATCTGTCTGTCTGTCTGTCTGTCTATCTGCTTATCCAGTCATTTTTCTGCATGTATTTAAGGCTTATTACTTAGTTATATGGTCTCATAGTGTTGCTATTTTGAATCTCAAATTGTTCCTGTTTGGCCACTAGAAGATCTTTGAGCTTGGCTTCTGTGACTTATACTCATCCCTTGTTTTTATTGTTTATATTTTTAACACTTCCATGCTTCCATTCACTGTAGGTTTCCTAAGCTAATCCATAATTTATGTTGCCAATCCATAATTAATGTTAAAGTAACCCACTGAGTAGGCAAATCAATAATCTCATAAATATTTATTGAGTGTTAAAAGACTATGTTTGATGCAATGGAGAACAATGAAGTTTAGGATATAATTTCTGCCTTCAAAGATCCTGTTAGGCCTTTTTCAAAGATAAAATAAACTAAGAAAAGATAATAAAAAATACATGGTAGAAAAAGATTAAATCATGAAGGCTGGAGTTCTCAGTAAAGGGAAAAAGCAATATGTGACTTAGTACCTAACAAAAGGGGCCCAGAAAAATGGGTGTTTAGTCAAATGAAATGGCGACGAGAAGACAGTGGGGAGATTATTATTACTGCACATAGGAAGCTGTAAAAGAATGGAAAACATCTTAGGTGGAATAGACAAATTTCTTTTTTATTAGGATAAAATTAACAAATTGATAAAAGAAATAGAAAATGAGAATAATTCTGTATTTTTAAAATAAGTTGAATTAGTAAGGGAAATTATCCCTTCAAAGACTATTCCAGTACTGAAGTACTGTACACGTGCTGGTGAGATTCTATTATAATTTATGAAACAAATTATACTAATTTTAAGCAAATTCAGATATAGGTAGAAATAATACTTTTAGGACTTTTTAAAGAGTAAATTATGGGCTTCTGAGTCTCCTGAGGCCTGGGAACTGTCCACAGGGGAACCTGTCCCAGTGGACCAGGCCGCCAGAGTCAACCAAAGTCACAGTGCTAGTCACGCATACACAGGAGCAGGTGGGTGTGGGGCTGTTTCTGGCTCTGCTTCCTGTGCCCTGCTCAGAGCCTCCTGAGACCTGGGGATTGTGCTTGGGGGAGGCCATCCCAGAAGAACAGCCCACCCAGAGTCTGGCAACCTCCTGGTGCTAGTCCCGCCTCCAGCTACAGGAAGAGGAAAGCCATCAGAGTATTGAACCTGCTTGCACACACCAAAGAGAACCTTGGACCCATACCCACCAGGAGAAGGAGAGATCCCCCCAGCACCCACTGGAAGAAGGGATGGGAAGATGACAGTATAAGAACACAGTCAATAACAGAAAGATCAATATGACACCACCAGAGTCTAGGGACTCCACACCAGCAAGACCTCAACGTTCCAACACAGATGAAGCAGAAGAGGATGACCCTAAAAACAACTTTATGAAGATGATAGAGATCCTTAAAGAGGTAATAATAAAATACCTTAAAGAAATAAAAGAAAAAACAAACAAAAAATTCAAGAAATGGAGGAAAAAACAAACTAAAAATTACAAGAAATGAACAAATCTCTGAAAGAAAACTAGGAAAGCCAAGGAAAAACAATCAAACAAGTGAGGAAAACAATTCAAACAGTGCAAGACTTGGAAGCTGAAACAGAGACAATAAAAGAAAAAACAAACACAGTCTGAGGGAATACTGGAAACAGAAAATCTGGGTAAGTGATCAGGAACTACAGATGCAATCATAACCAACAGAATACAAGAGATACAAGAGAGAATCTCAGGTGTTGAAGAGACACTAGGAGAAATAGATTCATCAACCAAAGAAAATATTTCGTTCAACAAATTCCTAACACAAAATATCCAGGAAATATGGGATACCATGAAAAGGAGAAAACTAAGAATAATAGGTATCGAAGAAGGTGAAGAAAACCACCTCATAGGTACAGAAAACATATTCAACAAAATCTTAGAAGAAAACTTCCCCAACCTAAAGAAAGATATGATAATGAAATCATAAGAATCTTACAGAACACCAAATAGAGTAGACCACAAAAACGTCCGCCACATAGTAATCAAAACTCCAAACATATAGAATAAGAAAGAATATTAGAATCAGCAAAGGAAAAGGGCTGAGTAAGATATAAATACAAACCTATCAGAAATACACATGACTTCTCCATGAAAACTCTGAAAGCCAGAAGGTCCTGGATAGATATTCTACCAACACAAAGAGACCACAGATGCCAGTCCTGACTACTATACCCAGCAAAGCTTTCAATCACTATAGATGGAGAAAACAAGGTATTCCATGAGACAACCATATTTAAGCATTACATTTCCACTCATCCCAGCCCTACAGAAAATTCTGTAAGGAAAACTCCAACACAAAGAAATTAACTACAACTGCAAACATAGGCAATAGATAATCCCATTTTACCAACAGCCAATATAAAAAAGAGGAGGGGGAATCCACATACAATACCACCACCACTAACAAATCCAAAACAAACAAAAATTAACAATTAATGGTCATTAATATCCTTCAATATTAATGGTCCTAACTTGCCTATAAAAAGACACAAACTAATAAAAAGACACAAGCTAACAGAATGGATAAGAAGAAACACACCTCAACTTCAAAGACAGACAGTGCCTCAGAGTTAAGGGTTGGGAAAAGATTTTCCAATCAAATAGACCCAAGAAACAAACTGGTGTAGCAAACCTAATATCTAACAAATTAGACTTCAAACTAAAATCAATCAAAAGAGATGAAGAAGGTCATTTCTTATTCATCACAGGAAAAATCCATGGAAATAAGTCTTAATTCTGAATATCTATGCCCCAAATACGAAGGCATCCACATTCATAAAACATTACTAAAACTCAAATCGCACATAAAACCTCACACACTTAATAGTGGGAGACTCCAATACCTCACTCTCACCACTAGACAGGACCACCAAACAGAAACTTAACAAAGAAACAAAGGAACTAACAGAACTTTAGTGCCAATTGTGTTTAGCAGACATCTATAGAACATTCCATCAAAACACAAAGAATATACCTTCTTCTCAGAGTCACATGGAACATTCTCTCAATCCAACCACATACTCAGCAACATAGCAAACCTCAACAGATACAATAAAATTGGAATAACCCCCAAATCCCATCGGATTACCATGCTTTAAAGTAAGAATTCAACAAAAACATGAATTGCAGAAATCCTACAAACTCATGGAAATTGAACAATGAGCAATTGCACCACTTATGGGTAAGGAAGAAATAAAAAATAAATTAAAGATTTCCTAGAATTCAATGAGAATGAAGATACAACAGACCCAAACTTATGGGATACTTTGAAAGCAGTGCTAAGAGGAAAATTCATAGCACTAAGTGCCCACATGAAGAAACTGGAGAATAGTCACAGCACAACTGAAAGCTCTAGAACAAAAATAAGCAAACTCACCCCGGAGGAGTAGCCTCCAGGAAGTAATCAAATTGAGGGCTGAAATCGATAAAGTAGAAACAAAAAAAAATCAGTACAATGAATCATTGTAACAAAGAGTTGGTTCTTTGAGAAAATCAACAGGATAGAAAAACCTTTATCCAAATTAACCAAAAGGCAGAGAGATAACATGCAAATTAACAAAATCACAAATGAAAAGGGGCAAATAATAATGGACACTGAGGAAATCCAGAGAATTTTCAGGTCATAGTTTGAAAACCTACACTCCACAAAATTAGAAAATTTAAAGGAAATGGACAATTTCCTTGATAGATATCACTTACCAAAATTAAATCAAGAACAGATAAGTGATTTAAACAGATCTAAACCCCTAATGAAACAGAAGCCATCATCAATGCTGAAAAAGCATTTGACAAAATCCAACAGGCCTTCGTGATAAAGGTCTTGGAGAGATCAAGGATAATAGGAATATATCTAAACATAATAAAGTCAATATACAGCAAACCAAAAGCCAACATCAAACTAAATGGAGAGAAACTCAAAGCAATTCCTCTAAAATCAGTAGCAAGACAAGGCTGTTCATTCTCTGCATATCTCTTCAATATTGTACTTGAAGTTCTAGCTAGAGCAATAAGACAACAAAAGGAGGTCAAGGGGATACAAATTGCTTATGAAGAAGTCAAACTTTCACTATTTGCAGATGATATGATAGTTTGCATAAGTGACCCAAAAGACTCTACCAAGGAACTCCTAGAGCTGATAAACACCTTCAGCAAAGTGGCAGGTTACAAGATTAACTAAAAAAAAATCAGTAGCCCTACTATATACAGACAATAAATGGGCTGAGAAAGAAATCAGAGAAACATCACCTTTTACTATAGCCACAAACAACACAAAATATCTTGGAGTAACAATAACCAAACAAGTGAAAGACCTATGTAACACAAACTTTGAGTTTTTAAAGAAAATACCAGAAAATGGAAAGATCTCCCTTGTTATTGGATAGGTAGGATCAACCTAGTAAAAATGGCAATCTTACCAAAAGCAATCTACATATTCAATGCAATCCCCATCAAAATCCTAGCACAGTTCTTCACAGATCTTGAAAAAACAATACTGAACTTTATATGGAAAAACAAAAGACCCTCGATAGCCATAACAACCCTGTAAAATAAAGTAACTTCCAGAAACATCACCATCCCTGACTTCAAGCTCTATTATAGAGCTATAGTCCTGGAAACAGCTTGGTATTTCCACAAAAATAGACAGGTAGACCAATGGAATCAAAATTAAACTCCTGATATTAACCCACACACCTAGGAACACCTGATTTTTTACAAAGAAGCTAAAATCATAAATGGACAAAAGAAAGCACCTTCAACAAATAGTACTGGCATAACTGGATGCTGGCATGTAGAAAACTGCAGATAGATCCATGTCTATTGCCATGCACAAAACTTTAAGTCCAAATGGATCAAATACCCCAACATAAATCCAGTCACACAGAACCTTTTAGAAGAGAAAGTGGGAAGTACCCTGGAATGAATTGGTACATGAGACAGCTTCCTGAACATAACACCAGTAGCACAGACCCTGAGATCGACAACTAATAAATGGGACCTCCTTAAACTGAGGCCAAGGACACAGTCAACAAGACAAAAAGTCAGCCCATAGAATGGGAAAATATATTCACCAACCCCACATCCAACAGAGGGCCTATCTCCAAAATTTACAAAGAACTCAAGAAGCAAATTTCCAAAACACCAAATCATCCAATTAAAAAGTGGGTTACAGAAAGAACTAAATAGAGAATTCTTAATAGAGGAGTCTAAAATGGCTGATAGACACTTAAGAAAGTGCTCAGCATCCTTAGCCATCAGGGAAATACAAATCAAATCAAATCTGAGATACCATCTCACTCCTGTCAGAATGTCTAAAATCAAAAACATCAATGACAGCTTATGCTAGAGAGGATGGAGAGAAAGAGAAATACTCCTCCAGTGCTGGTGGGATTCCAAAATCGTACAGCCACTTTGGAAATCAGTATGGCGGTTCCTCAGGAAAATGGGAATCATTCTCCCACAAGATCCAGCAATTCCACTCTTAAGCATATATCCTAAATATATATATTCATACAACAAGGACATCTGTTCAACTATGTTCATAGCAGCATTATTTGTAATAGCCAGACTCAGAAGCAACCTAGATGCCCCTCAACTGAAGAGTGGATGAAGAAAATGTAGTACATTTACACAATAGAGTACTAATCAACAGAAAAAACAATGGAATCTTGAAATTTTCAGGCATATGGATGGAACTAGAAGAAACCATCTTAAGTAACCAGTCACAAAAAGACAAACATGGAATGTACTTACTCATATATGGATATTAGACATATAACAAAGGATACCACCCTACAATCCACACTGGCAGAGAAGCTAGGAAACAAGGAGGACCCTAAGAGAGAGATACATGGTCTCTTGGAGAAAGGAAAGGGACAAGAACTCCTACGCAAATTGGGCAGGCAGAGGGATTTATGAGAAAGAGAAGTGACGAAGAGGAGGGGAGAAGAGGACATGAGGAAGCAGGAAGATTGAGTCGAGAGAAGAATAGAGGAGAGCATGAAAAGAGATACCATAATAGAGGGAGCCATTATAGGTTTAAAGAGAAATCTGGCAATAGGGAAATGTTCAGAGATATACAAGGATGATCCCACCTAAAAATCTAACGAATAGTGGAGAGGCTACTTTAAATGCCCTTCAACTATAATGAGGTTGATGACTACCTTATATGCTACCCAAGATTCTTCATCCAGTATCTGATGAAGCATAAGTAGACACCCAAAGCTAAACACTGAGCTGAACTCCTGGAATCCAATTGCAGAGGGGGAGGAATGATGAGCAAAGAAACCAAGACCAGACTAGAGAAACCCACAAAAACAGCTGACTTGAACAAGGAGGAGCTCATGGACCCCAGACTGATAGCTGGGAAACCAGCATAGTACTGACCCAGACGCCCTGAATGTGGGTGTAAGTTAGGAGTCTTGGGCAATCTATGGGGCCTCTGGTAGTGGATCAGTGTGTATCCCTAGTATATGAATGGACTTTGGGAGCCCATTCTACATAGAGAGATACTCTCTCAGCCTAGATACATGGGGGAGGGTCTAGGCCCTGCTCCAAAGGATATGACAGACTTTGAAGATCCCCCATGGAAGGCCTCATCCTCCCTGTGGAGCAGAAAGGGGATGGGATAGGGAGTCAATGGTAGGAGGGGAGGGAGAAGAAACTGGGATTGACATGTAAAATAAGATTGTTTCTTTTTTTGTTGTTATTTTTTGAGACAGGGTTTCTCTGTGGCTTTGGAAGCTGTCCTGGAACTCACTCTGTAGACCAGGCTGTCTCGAACTCACAGAGATCCGCCTGCCTCTGCCTCCCGAGTACTGGGATCAAAAAGGCATGCACCATCGCTTACCGGCTACAACTAATTTAAATAAAAAAAGAATAAAATATGTATTCAAAGTATAGAACTAGGGAACATAAACTACAGTAAGAAAATTTCTAGGCTGTTCAGAATTAACATAGGAATATGTTAATTAAATTCAATATAGTTTAAGATTACTCTAACTTTGTTACACAGTTCTGTTTATGCTATAACAAAAATCCATTCATTGATATTCCTTGTTATTATAGATACAAAGCTGTTTCAGCACAGAAATGTAACTTTTTGGTAACATTTAAAAGAATAATACATCATGATCAGCTGAATTATTTCAAGGATATCAGCATACTTTAATATTTGAATATTAAATATTGAATATGAAATATTTTATTAGTGTATACTTCAGCATACAAATCATCTGATTACCATAAATAGACTCAAAGACATCAGTCTTTAATACTAACACATTAGAAACTGAAAGTTAGAGTAAAAGAGATGTTCCTTAGTCTTACTAGATGAAGCCAGTGATGTAAGTAACAATAATGACATACTTAATATCAACATCAATAAAAGGCATAGGTCCTACTCTGACTGCTTCTAAACAGTTCTGTATTGAAGCTCTGAGCCTATGTCATAAGCCAAGTAAAAGGAATAAAAAACATAGGTAAGAAGCAGGAACTATAATTCTGCCATCTGTAAGTTTTATGTGAAAGATGTACACAAATTTACATATGACATTTCAAGAAGTCCAATAAAATCTACTTGGCCTGGGAAAATTTTATTGAACTTAGCAAGGTATCAAGATTCAAGATTAGTATAAAATATCAATTCTACCTCTGCACTCTCAAAAATTACAAAGTAAAATTACAAATAATACCATTTTTGTTAGTATCAAAGCCATACACTTAGTAATATGTTTAAAAACTGAAAATAATTTTTAAATGCATGAAATGCAAATCAAGAATTAATTATATTGTACAGTGAAGACTGTTTTAATAAGTAGGTTTTTCAAAAGAAAATGATGTAATTGTTGAATCTAATCTCTAGCATTTTATGCAGAAATTAATAAATTTTGTCCTGAAATTCAAATAGGAATACAAAGACTTGGAAAATTTTAAGCTCCTTTAAAAAATATTTAACAATACCAGGGGTACTAACACTGCCAAAGAAGGTGTTTCAAATGAATCAGTAGATGGAAATGGATTATCAGGAAATAGCCCAACATGTATAGTCAACAGATTTTTGACAAAGACAACATATGTAGTTTCCTGGGTTAAAGAAAGAAACAAAGTTACTGTCCTTCATTTATTGTATTGAAACAAAGAAAATGAAACTTACCCAACTCCATACCACAAAATAGCTCTAAGTTTATAATAAAGCTTTATATCAAAGTAAAAACTACAAACCTTCAAAAATTAGTAGACTTTCTTAGAATGGCAGTTATTACTTATTAAGATACAATATATGAGAAAAACTGTAAATTTAACAAATATGCAAAGTTCTTCATTGAAAGCATTGTTCATGGTCAAGACACAAAATGGAAACTTAATTTGCTGTACATAAATGAGAAAAAGAAAACAAACTCAAAATTTATATAATCTTTATATCTCAATTAAAAACAAGCAAACAAAGAAGCTAGATTTGGTGATATAAGCCTGTAGTAATGGGTTCTTGGAAACTCCTGAGGCAGGAGCATCATGAATTCGAGACCTACCTGAGTTGCAGAGAAAATTCAAGTGTGCCTGGGCAACTTAGGGAGACCTTGTCTCAAAATTAAAAAAGGAAATGGCTAGGGGTGTATTTTAGTGATAGAGGCCTCAGGTTCAACTCTTAATACTACAAAATAAAAAAATCTAAGACTACAAGGAAAGCTTTTTCCTCCATGTTCAAATTATTTCAACAGATCATCCATAAAAGAAGATGTAAGAAAGTTCAACAAACATTTGAAAAGGTAGTACTACTGTTATTAGGCAACAGGGAAGTATAAATTGAAGTAAGAGTTCACTGTCTTCAGGATTGCTAAAACTAAAAGTACCAGACACCAAATGTTAACTTTGATGCCCTAATACCTTTTCTGTGCTAGTAAGAATATGAAATACTATAGCACTTTTTGGAAATTTTCTAATGCTTACAAGCTTAAATATGAACCTTCACCATGGCTGAGCATTCTCAGACCTACTTCATTACCTAAAAGAAAATGAAAACATACAAAGTCCTTATCTTAGTCACTGTTCTCTTGCTGTGAAGAGACACTACAACCAAGACAGCTAATAAAAGAAACCATTCACTTGGTGGCCTTACAGTTTCAGGGTGTGAGCCATGATCATTATGTCAGGAAGCATGGTGGCAGGCAGGTAGGCATGGTGCTGGAGGAGGAACTGAGAGCTACATACTGATCCACATGCAATAGGCATAGGAGGAGGAGGGACGGGGAGGAAAGGAGGAAAGACTGGGTGTAGCATGGCTTTTTAAAACCTCAAAAGCCTACTTCCAGTGACACACCTCCAACAAAGGCCACACCTCCTAATCCTTCCCAAATAGTTCTACTAACTGGTGACTAAGTAAGTAAAATTCATGAGACTGTGGGCCCATTCTCATTCAAACCACCATAGTCCTATATAAAAGTATAAAGCCCAAGGTTGTAGAGATGCATTGGCACTTAAGAAGCTTGATTGTTCTGTAGCAATCTTGGGCTATAACACTTTTTAAGAATTTGGGCAAGGGCCTGAGGATTGAAATGAAGACAAAAGACAGCAGCTCATTCTTGCGAGGAGAATGGCATTTACTGTAACAAGAGGGGGAGCATTATATACCAGTCAGCAGGCATGGCGGAAAACTACCAAGGTTAGAAGCTCACATTCCCAGGGCCCTCTGGTAATAAGGATGGGTGGAAAACCACACTTGCATACAGGCCTAATTGGAAGGAGGGGAACAGGATATGCTCGCTCCTAGTCACAAGGTGGTCAGCAGTCCCTATGGGGGAAGAGTCCAACACTGTTCTTCCAGAGACCCCTGGTTCAGTTCCCAGCACTGATATGGAAGCACCCACTGTCTGTGACTGCAGTATCGATGGATCTGACACCCTCTTTTGACCTCAGGCACTGCATACATGTGGGTACAGACATGAATGCAGACAAAATACCCACGTAAAAATAGAGGGAAAATATAACTTCTTGAATAAGAATATTAATAGTCAGTTTTTTCATAATAACCAACATATTGGACCAACTTAAATGCCAGTTATAGAAGAATAGAAATGTACAAGAGAATTATAGTAAGTTTATACAGTGAACTACTGTGTGTGTGTGTGTGTGTGTGTGTGTGTGTGTGTGTGTGCGCGCGCGTGCGTGCAATTTGGAAAGAGACCATCAGAAATGATGGAGATGATTTTATCATGGTTCCCCAAATGTTACTTGGGCTGTTCACTTGACAAGACTCATGAACTGTGTGCTTAGATTAGGATGGTGTGTTTGACTGTGTATCATTTACATACCAGTTGAATTGCTGATGTGGTCTTTGGGATTCTTGACTCGTCTGAAAAGTACTTATCAAACCTTGGATTTGCAGTATTTCTAAGCTAGCATGGCCTAGCACACAGTCACTCTTGCTTTGGGATTATAGACACACCTAGAATTTGCTCTTCATGGCACACTTTGTATACTTACCAGCTCCCCATACCTCCACTCAGAATACTGCTGTGCTTTGGACTGTCTCTTTATTCTCATTTTTAAATTCATCTAGCTGCTGAAATTTATTCTCTGCATTTTCTGCCTCTCACCACCCTCTGTATATTCCTACTACTGATTCTTAATTCACTCAAGAGTCTCTTTCTGATTATTCACAATATTGATGTAACATTTGTCTTCACATCCTATTCACAATCTGCCTGAAAGAAAAGTACTTCTAATTTATCCCAGACCACTCTACGAAATTTCCAACTTTGTTATGCTAGAATTTTTATTAATCATGTTCTCCAACTACAAAAAAATGTTCCCACTCTAGTCTCCAGTGTGTTGTTGTCTTATTATCTCTACATGTTTCCTATTCAAATGTAACATTAGTATCATCTGACAATTTTGACACCTGTTTATATCCCACTTGAAGAGAATTGAAATTGTATATGGAGTTAATTTGGAAAATTGTCCTTTTTGGGGTTATATGAAAATAATGCTAGTAAAATTTAATCACTTAAGTTTTTAAATTTAACTAAACAGATACATACCAAGGACCTAGTCCATGCCTGGGACTGCACTGAGAGCTATAGACACTTGCAACCATCATGCATGTATTCTCTGTTTTAAAAGAGCTTGAAGCCTACCACATTATAAAATTAAGAAGTAGATATAGCTCATCATGTTAAGCTGTGTGTGTTGCTAACTTTAATGTACTTTTGGTTTGTGGTCAGTATAGTAAATTTTGACTACTGTGAGTTTTGTCTTGGTATCATTTTTTGTTGGATTGTAGGTTATATGGATAGCTAGTAAAAATGTTAATTTAATATCCTAAAAGGTATTGAACCTTTCCCTATTATACTGAAAGATAAACCTAGTTTGTTTGACATTTAATTAGAATGGTTGGATTGGTGCAGGGATCTGTGAGGATGTTCCTGGAAAAGCATAGTGTTTGATCATTGGGCTGAGAAAGTCTTCCCCATTGTGATAGCATCCTATCACTGGGGCCTAGATGGAACAAGAATGCAGGGCAAGGACCAATTTCTGTTCTCTTCCTTGGAGCTAGGATACCCTTTTCTTTCTGCATGTGGATCTTGGAAAATCCATGTGCTTTTGGAGCCATACCGTGGCCCCACAGTCTCTGACTGTTGATCTGGGGTTGCAAGTTATACTGGTTCTAGGAATTCCAACTTGAACTGAGCCACACTTGGGAATCCTTAATTATCCTATCTATGTCTCAGTCTAAGCTGATTTCCTAATAATCTCCTTCTAAATTCTGAATGTGTGTGTATAGAAAGATGGAGATCCTATCAGTCTGTTTCAATGGAAGACCTTGTCTCAAACAGTGAAGCTCCTCCCAAAAAACATAGCAAATAGCATTTTACGTGTGTGTGTGTGTGTGTGTGTGTGTGTGTATGCACAAGTGTACACTCCTAAGAAGTTCACACATGTGGACATACATATAAGTAAAACCAAGGATTTATCTTGAAGCTGTAGCTCATGTGATCTGGGAGACTGGCAAGTCTAAAATCTACTTGTCAGGCCAGCAAGTTGGAACTCCAGGAAGAGTTAGTACTATAGATTGAGGCAAATGATGTCTTCTTCCTGGGATCTTGGGCTGTTTTATTTTCCTGTAAGTCTTAATACATGCTGGAATGCAAGGCCCTTATTCAGTATCTTCTGACTACATTATTTTCATCTAAAAACACCTTTATAGTATCTAGGGAGATGTTGGACCACATACATGAGCACTATGGCTCATATAATTATAACAGAAAATCTGGCCATGGCTTGGAAAAGCCTTCCAACTCCATTCTCTCACAAAGCTTTAATCAAGTCATGCCAGGGCCATAGTCTTCTCTACCAAGAAAGCTGGGTTATTGACTTAGAAACTTCCTCGAGTCCTTTCCAAAGGGACCTCTCCATAAGAGCATTTATAACATGGCTGCCAAGACCAACAGAGGTAGAGTGAGGTCACTTCTCCTCACTTTTCTCATATTCCAATTCTGAGGTAGCCACAGGGTTTACCCCTCAGTTATGATAGTGGTGAGATACCCCAGGGTATAAATACAAGGATAGAACCACGCAAACAATCAATGCTAGTCCTGGACTTGCTGTGTGACCCACTTTAAGCTTTTAGAGAGAGGGAAAAGGAAAGAGTCTTTTCCTAGTACAGCATGCACTCATGCTTGGTTCGGGGCACAGAGTTGGAAGGAACTGGGATTATATGTGTCAGGGAAAAGTGGTTCTCAACTTGGGGGTCATGACACCTTTGGGGGTCACATATCAGATATCCTGCATATGCAATATTTATGATTCATAACAGTAGCAAAATTACAGTTATAAAGTAGCAATGAAATAATTTTATGATTGGGTGTCACAACAACAGGAAGAACGGTATTAAAGGACCGCAGTGTTAGGAAGGTTGAGAACCCCTGGTCTGGAGTCTTGACTGGAAATCTTAAAGTAACTGTAAAGTAATGACAAAGTAAAGAGCAGGCCTCTCACCCTTTCATTTACAGTCAATTTTGAATTGGCATTAAACATTTAATTAAATATTAAACATGAAAAGAGAAAAGATAATCAAAGCTCACTTATGAATCAGAAATCCAAAGCCCTACATCTCCTTTGGAACTTTAAGAAGTACTTCCAGTCCAATCTGTAAGGTAAGACTATAAGAGAAACCATTTGGCTTTCAAATGTTATTGCTGCTGTTTGTGATTGGCAGATTGAATAATATGCTGCAAATGCAGAGGTCCACAGGAATCAGGCGATGACGTCACTGCGAGAGTAGAGGGTGGTGGGGAATATGGCAGCTGGGGAATACAGACCTCTGCTTGCCCTCCTACCTCTGCCCCTACCAGCCTTTGACATGAAGGAATCCATCCCATTGTTCCCAGATCTTGCTTTTCCGTTTTTCTCAAATGTCCATTAACCCAAGGACTCTTATTACTGGGTAGTTTTAACAGCAGCTTCCATGGCTGTGTGCTCTAGACACCTTGAGAATCACTAGAAGGTCCCTACTAGGTGCAGTATTTTACCCCTTCAAAGAAGACTGTCCATACCCCAGTAGGGACCTTCTGTAAAGGAGGACTGTAGACTGTCAACAAAGCCGAACAGGTACACTTGGAGGAAGAAGAAAAGCAGAGAAGCCTATCCTATCTGGGCCAGCTAACTCCAGGGTTAGGGGCTCACTGTCCTGGAACTAGTAGACTGTTTACATTAGATTCAGAGATTTGGCTCTGAGTACTCTCCTAAGGTTGAACACACATTTCCAACAAGGAATTTAGGTCTGCTCCTCAAGAAAAAAAAAAAAAGATGCCCTCGTGGGTTCTTGAGTAGTGGAATGTACATAATTAGAATGGCATTAAAAGTTATTTATGCATTCATTTTTATTGGCATATATATCAGTATGAGAGAATAACAAATTGTTTGGATTTTGACAAGATGACCACAAAGAAGGAAAGCTTGCTGAGGGTCTACAGTGATAAAGCATTGTGCTGTGGCTTAGAATACAAGGAAAGAAGTTGGAAGATGGAGAAGGGTGAGGCATCTCTATGGCTCAGTCCATTTTGTAAGTACTGTCTGCTTCTATTTGAGATACTGTAGCAAAGTAACATAGACTAGGATTTGTACAGTAAAGAGATTTCTTTGCTCCCAAGAGGATGTGTGTCTTCCACATGGAGACTGCAGAAAACAGAGCTTCCTGCATGCAGAATGAGGCATCTTCTAGAAGGGCCCTAACCCTGTTAATAAGGATGCAGGAAGGAGACCCACAAGTCTCTGTTGATTGGTAAGGAGCACAGTTAGAACACAGCTCTGTCCTTGGCAAATATCTCAGGTGTAGGAGGCAGAGAGGGTGAGAGAACCGAAGCCATTCCCTGCTTCTTTTTCTTCTGCTCAGCACAGTCTTGTGTGAGTCTGATGTGGACAAGGCAGTGTGGCCGGGTGAATCCTTGAGAGTGGATGTATTCAGTGGGATTGCCTTTTAAATCTAGAAATGATAAGATTCTTGCTAGGGTTCTTTTGAATTGAAGTCCAGAACATAGAAGGACTAGGAATATCCACTACTGAGACAATACAAATGATTTTTAAATGAATTTAAATTCATCTTTAAGTGAATAATACACAACCAAATAGGGTCATTGTTTCCCCTGCTTCTGATGAATCACAGACACAGTCATCCTGCTCTGTGCTTGTTACAATAAAGCACATGTCATACTACTTCCCAGAGTAAGAGGCCGTGTGGTTTCTCTTCTCAGTGACAACAGTGTTTCCTTGAACAATACCTATTAAAGGTCACATTGAAGATCTGAGTCACAGGCCTATGATTTAAATTTGAGTTTAAAAATGACATGTCTAGAGCTTGCCAATTTCCATTAAGAACCAGTATCATTTTGAATTGCTGCCAAATTGAGCAGGACCCTGCAGGATATTGTATCTCTTAGCAGAAGGCGTGCATGTTCTCCTTGGATCTATTTTCTGCCTCTGTTGTGGCAAGGAAAATGATGTCAGGCTTCATGGACCTGCTTTCTTGTAAAGTCCCTAATTTTCTAGTAACATCTGAGAAATAGTACTTTATCATGTCTGGTTCATATTGCTCACCATGAGTGATACTTTCCTTACTGAACCTTCTTGACTCCCCTTATCCCTGACAGAGAGCATTGCCTTTATCCCTTATCCCTCTGAGATTTCCACGCATATATACCCCACAGTGGTGTCACTCTACCGTCCAACAGCAATGCCACTACTTCAGTAAGTTCTCTCCTCATCGTTTATGTGAGCATCTTGCTTAATGCTCAAAATGACCTTCCGGGAATGGTTTTGTAGGAGAAATGATGTGAGAGAGTTTGAGTTCCATGATCAATGTCATACAACTAGTGGATGATGGAACAGGCTCTCCAGAAAGTCGGCTTCCCCATCTCATTCTCATTAGTAGCAGCATCTTCTTCCCAGTTCCCTCTATGAGACAGTAAGTTTTCAGGGTGCAGAGGAAGGACAGTCTTACAGTTTCCATGTTTCTTGAGTTTTACAATTTCTTATTGACTCATACATATTCAGTATGTAGTGGCTAAGTGAGGACTGCTGGGATTTTTGGTAAGCAGATATACGCATGTCACTTTGAATTTGACTGCTAGCTTGTGCTTGGATGGTAATAAAGACAGAAAAGGATGGTTAGCCACTGTGGACCGTTCATTTTGCATCCCAGAACTTAGATCCTCTGTTCCCTCCCTCACATTCTCTGTCAAGCTTTTTGTCTTTCCTTCAAATTTGAACTCACTCCGTGTCTCTCTGTTCTCTTTTCTTCCCCATGTACCAGTCCCCAACTTTCCAAACTTGAAAACACCGTCAACATTTCCTGTCATTCATTTGTATGTGACTTATGTTTCATTGCCAAATATAAAATTAATTTTTTAAAGTTATGTCAGGTGACCCGGATCCTACATTATTTTCTAGGCTTTTGGAGGTATTTTCCAAGTACAGTGTAAATATAATAAGATTTCCAAGACTTAGACAAAAGTACATGGCATTGAAGACTTGCCCACTGAGGAAGTTTGGAAGTGATCGGTAGCTGGGTACTGTCCCTGAGACAAACTTCAGTGGGTATGAGAACAGTTGGCTGGGAGAGGCAAACCGTGAGGCTGTGTTTCTTCCAGGACCATGTTGTTAATTGACTGAAAACGGGAATAAAAATCTAGAAAGTCAAACCTTACTAAGGCCCCTTCAGTCATTCAGGTGGATATAACCAATTGCCTACTTCCTTCCCTCAGGGCACCCTCAGAGGATGTTGACTTAATTCCCAATATGCCAAAGGAGGGAAACTGAGTTGTGCAGACGGGCCTGTGGAATTGAGAAGTGTGCATTGCCATTATTGGCATAGCAGAGCACACAAACCACACTGTCCCAACAGGGAACTACTTGGTTTCCAAAGAACTCCCTTTGTTTGCTTAGGAAAGAGAATTGGAGGGGAAAACTGCATTGCTTAAGTCTGGGTGTCTGCTCTTCTGGGGCTAAACAGAATAAGACAATATTTGTTATAAACCTAAAGCAAATTAGGAAACACAATTTCATAATTAATTTAGTCATATTTGAACTTGGTATCTCTGGAGGTTATGTGCTTCTCATCAGTTGTGTTTATGAAATGGTTTTCTCCATCTCATCAGCTACATTATGAAATGAGAGGAAGAGCCAGCCACAAGTCCTTTGGGTTTTAGTAGAAACAGGACTTAACCCTGAGCTCAACAAGATGTGTGTTAGCTTTTCTCACTCGCAGGGTGACCATCCCCTAGCCCTGCCCTCTATATGAAGGCCCTGCCCAGATGGATGCCTGTAGACATCTGGGAAATAGCCATGCTGTTCTGATGCTCACAGCCTGCCCAGGGCTCTGCAGTTTCAGCTGATGAAATGAGAGAAATGGAGAGGACTGTTAATGAAATATTCTTGACTGCTTGCAGTTTCTGAATATAGTGCTGAAAGTTTTATGTCTCATCTTGCCATTTAGGAATAAAACAATTTAGGTACAAAATTAATAGAAATTAATAACATCCCACTAAATTAGTTAGGGTTTCTACTGTTGTGAAGAGACACCATGACCATGGCTACTCTCATACAGGAAAAACATTTCATTGGGATGGCTTACATTTTCAGAGCTTTAGTCCATTATCATCATTCTGTGATATGGTGGCGTACAGGTAGACATGGTACTGGAGCAGGAACTGAGATTCCTGCAGCTTGACACGCAGGCAGCAGGAAGTGGTCTGAGACACTGGGCATGGTTTGAGCATATATGAGCTCTCGAAATTCCCACATCATCACACTTCCTCCAACAAGGCCATGCCAACTCCAACAAAGCAACACCTCCTAATATTGCCACTCCCAGGGAGCTTATGGGGGCCAATTACATTCAAACCACAAGATGTACTTTGAGAGTGGGGAAACTAGGTGGGACTGGCAGTTGGTACTGGTGCTAGAAACATTCCCTAACAGTGTGCTTTTCTTTGCTTTCAGAAGCATTTGGCATGTCACAGCCATACTGCCTTCTATGGGACTTCCTTTGAACAGCTTCCATAAAACACTTGTATGAATACGTTGTTTCAATCAAGACCCGGAAGGACAGATACCCATCTTCTTCTCTGCAGGCTGTTTTAAGGTTTGTGTTACTCATTTCCATTTTTATTACCAGTGACATTGTTAATTTTAAGGGAGTTTTCTAAAAAATGCAATGATAATCCAATTGAATAGGAGCTCTGCAAGCAGATAACATACAAATTGTAAGGCTTTCATTTGACTGGGAGACAGACATAAGTAAAAGGAAATATGCTGTGGTATGTCTCATTCCCATTATCACATGTTCTGTGTGATGCTTCAAAGATATTAGAGGTTCAACATTGGCTGTAACCAAACTTTATTTCTAGGTTTACAAACCTTTAACTGAACAAATTCTATTAGGTTATATCAGGTGTGACCATGTATCAGATTTTGCTAGATATTTTTAAGCAGCTAGTACTTATGGGTAAAATGTACTTTGAAATATCAAAAACCAAAACTACATTGTCAGTATCAACTAATGCTATCCCCAGGGCACTTTTAAATGTAGAATCTTGGTGAACCAAGTGTCCTCATTTTGTTCTACCAGTAGGTGCTCCCCTTATATGGCTTAAATGATAAAGAAGGCTTGTATAAATGTGTGTGTGTCTGTGTGCATGCATGCGTGCGTGCGTGCGTGTGTGTGTTTGCATGTGTGTGTGTGTGTTAGCATTTTGAAAAGCTAGCAATACTTTTTTGCTCACTCAAGAAGCAAGCTTGCTGGCAGGGCCCAGCTTTCATCTGGAAGTATGCTTGCCTCTGAGATAGCACCAAGTAAAACACTTTTATTTTGAAGACACTGTTTGACAAAGACTGTATTCAGTTCATGCATCTTTCATATCTGGAAAAGGCAGCAGAGTATATAGGGTGAAGCCTAGAACAGGAAGTGGGCAGAAACTAAATAAAGAACCAGCAAGATGGCACACTCTACTTCCCAGCCTAACACATCGTTTCCCCAAAGGCATTATTTAATTTGGTGGGACTTTTATTCTGTCCATGGTGACAAATGTATTCTCCATAATAGACCTTTACTGTGTTTTACTTTTGTATTTCTTTTATGTCTACTGAGAAACCACAGCAAATTTTACTGCAATCCTGAACTAAATTCCTTTCTGCCTGTTTCACCTTCCAGTGTGGAACAGCTTAATCAGCTTGCTGTGTAGGGATTGGGTCGATGGGAAGTTGTGTCCCATCCCCCACTCCACCTCCAGTCTGTGATCTGGTAGCTTTCTGGACACTGATGAATGTATCCATAGAAACAGACACACCAGGAGGACTTAAGATCACCTGAATGCACCTTCCTCATCTGCAAACAAGATTCTTCTTTACCTGCCTGGTTTTAAGCCTTCATTCCCAAAGATTTGGTTTCATTCTATGAAAGTGTGACTTAGAAAAACAGAAAATATGAGATCTATCCCCTTAACAAAATTTTAAGTACATGGCTAACTTTGAGAATTGTGGTAGTTTGTCTTCTTAACCTAAATTCTATACTTAGTGCAAAGCAACCTTGCATGTGCCTGACTCCAAACCCCACCCTACTTCAGTCTTACATGAGTTTGACCACTTTAGGTCCTGCTGTGAACTGAACCATGATGGCTTGTCCTTCTGGGACAAAGTTGTTTTACCTTGCAAATTTTCCTCCTTTGTAATACTTTTTCCTGGGCATATGTTGCCTTGTTTAAAAAAGGTAATTTATTATTATGTTTGTGCGTGTGCACGTGATGGGGAGTGGGGCATGGATACCATATGGTGAAGATGGAAGTCGGAGGGCAATTTTGTAGAGTTGGTTCTCTCTCTTACCTTCATGTGAGCTCAAGGACTCAAACTTAACCCCTCAGGCTTTACCCACTAAGCCATCTCAACAGCCTTCCTTTAAAAAGTTTATCTGTGATAGTTTATGGACCTACATGTTGATTATAATTAATAATGTTTAATAAGTAAGCCTTGAAATTGTCTCTACAAAGCTCTTTTCTCAATTCATTGGATAGATAGTAGAAGTAGGATTGTGGGATCCATTTTTAGAAAATTTTTGTGCTGTTTCCTGAGTGACGGTTAACATTTGAACATATGCCAACAGTGTTCAAGCAGCACGGTACCTCTGTGTCTTAGCAATGCTTGTTCCTTTTTTGCTGTTTTAAGAATACCCATTTGGGGGTCTGGAGAGATGGCTCAGTGGTTAAGAACACTGGCTCCTATTCCAGAGATCCTGAGTTCAATTTCCAGCGACTACATGGTGGCTCACAACCATCTATAATGAAATATGGTGCCCTTCTTATGGCCTGCAGGCATATGTGCAGACAGAACACCGTATACATAATAAATACATAAATCTTTAAAAAAATAATACCCCTTTTAATAGGTGTGAGGTGACAGATTTCTGTAGGTATGATTTGATTCCCTGATGACTTAACACAAGTTGACCATTACATATTTGCTGAGGGGATATTTGTTTTAGTCTTTCTCACCATTGTTTAGCTTTTTGGCTAAATATTATTTGTTTTTGGCTCTTGAGTAGTAGGGGTTCTTATAGGTGTTATATATTAACTTCTGGGCAGATGTATGGTGAGCTGGTTCCATATAACTGTCCATTGCTCCATCCTCTACACAGAGTTTTTTTCATTCTATTTGTGTGTGTGTGTGTGTGTGTGTGTGTATGTGTGTGTGTGTAAAAGAAATCATAGCTAGAGACAATGCTGTGGGGGCTATTTGTACATTGTCTTCTAATTGTAACTTTTTTGGATGGGGGCGTTAGGTTTAAGTCTTCAATCAGTTGAGGGTTGGTTTTAGTGTGTAGTTTAAGCTAAAAGAACCTAAAAGAACATCTCATTCTTTTCCAGTTTTCCTAACACTAAGTGATGGAGAGACTGCCCTTACCTTATTTTGTAGCCTCTGGAACTCAAGCCATTGGAGACATTTGATTGGATGTACATGGGTTCCTTTGTGACCCTCTACTCAATTCTTTTGATCTCCATGTCTGCTCTATATTATGCCATTTTCTTTTATTGCCATGGCTATGTAGTCTACTTCATGTGAAGAAGTATATTACAGGCCCAGACATGCACTTCTTGCTTCTCAAAGTGGTTTAGATATTGATGTTCTTTGGAATTCCATATGAATTTCAGGATTATTTTTCCTATTTCTGTGGCAAATTCGAGTTTGAAGAGATTTCATTGATTCTGTAAATCACTTTGGTTAGTGTAGACATCAGAATAGAATGAAAGATGTTACTCTATAAGCATGAGGTCTCCCATTTGTTCATATGATCCCTTTGGGTTTTTTTTTTTCAGCAATATTTGGTAGTATTCAGTATCCAAATAACTTGTCTGTCTGGTTAAACTTGCTCCTAAGTGTTTTATAATTTTATATTTTTGAATGATTAATTGTTTGACAATTTCGTGCTTATATATGATAGATCCTGATTGCTCTCTGCCCCTATCCTCTCAAATTCCCTTCATCTTTACTGGTGTCCCCTGGGTTCCTAACTTTTGGTTGTGTTTTGCGAATCATTTCTTTGAAATGGGGTGATCTGTGTGACTATTGAAATAGAAGTGTTCACTGAATCCTAATCTGATCTTTGTTGAATACACAACTGAAAACAATAATTTCTTTGCTTTCTTAATCTATCAGTAATAAGCAGTTTAGTGGTGAGAGATAAGATCCCCCTTGTCCCTTGTCCATTGATGGCTGACTGTAGACATGCCCATTGTAGACCCAGTGTAGGCATCCAAAGATACTACTATGGTTAAATGGCTGTAGCTTGCCCATAGAATGACACTTTACAGCCTTGTTGGTCTTCTGACTCTTAACATTCTTTTCACTCCATCTTCTAAAATGTTCCCTGAGACTTAGAGGGAATGGGACATGTATCTAGTGTAGGGCTGAGCTTTCATATAATCTCAGCATTTGAGCAGCCATGAGTTTATCCGTTCCCTGGTTAAGGCTGAGAGTGGCAATTGTCTATGGGTATAAACATGAATATTTAGCAGGCATCTTGACACTGTGTCAATTTAGCTAAACCACCTGTTCCTAAGTATTTTATGTCTTATGGTAAATGAGATCATTCTCGTAATTTCCTTTTCCACTTTTAGTTGTTATTATGTAGAAACAAACTATTTTGATGTTCATTTTCTGTCTTAAAACTGTTGACTTTATTAGTTTCAATGCTTCCCTATGAGATCCTAAGAGCTCTTTATGATGTGATGTCATTATCAAACAAGCGATTTTACTTCTTCCTTCCCAGTAACGATGTTTTCAATTTCTTTTACTAGCCACATTGTATTAACTAGGACTTTCAATGCTATGTGGGCCAAAATGTGTCAAAAGGGTATCTTTTCCTTGTTGTTAATTTTAAAGGGAGATTTTTAGGTTTTCATAATTGAGTATGATGCTTGAATGGTATTTTTATTCATGACTTTTATTATGTTGAGGTAATTTTTTCCTACATCTTAAATTACTGAGTTGTTTTGTTTTGTTTTAATCATGGAAGGAAATTAAATTTTGAAAAGTATTTCCTGAGGTCATCCTTTGATTTTTATACCTATTCATTGTTAATATTGTGTATCTTATGGAATAGCTTTTGGGTATTGAACTATCCTTGCAGCCCGGAGATAAATCCCACTTGTCTTGTTTCTGTGCTGTTGAATTTCAGATAACGATTTTTTTCATCACTGCTGATCACAGACACTGGCCAGTAGTTTTCTTTCCATTGGGTGTTTTTTCCTGGCTTTGGTAACAGCCTTGGCTTTGTGTAAGAGTTTTTGTAGTAATCCGCCTCTTCAATTTCTTGAAGTTTGAAAACAATGAATGTTGATTTTTCTTAAGTATTTGCTAGTTTTTTCAATAAAGCTCTCTAAAACCTTTCTTTGTTGAAAGGTATTTGATTGTTGTTAGCTTAGTTAACACAGTAGGCAGTTACAGGTTTACACAAGCGTTCTCATTCTTTCAGAGTAACCACGGGTAGGTTGTAGTCTAGTTGTATTCTAGGTTGTAGTCTGCTCCACTCAGGTTATCCAAGTGTTTGGTGTCTGGTTGTTAATTTTAGTTCAACAATTTTTTTTTGGTTCTGATGTAGCATAGATCTCTAATGCCCTCCCCTTTGCTTCCAGTTTTACTTATTTGAATCTTTCTCAAAGAAAGTTTTGTATTTCCAAACCTCATGCAATACTAATGCATTTCTCTCAAAAGGTTCCTCTGTATCATTAGAGCATCATTTTCAAATCATTCCTATCCCCCTTTTCAGGGACAAAAGCCCATTTTATGTTTCAATAAAACTTTTTCCTGAGAACTGTATAATTCAGATTTTGGCTATCTTCATATTTTTATTGTTTGGAATCTCATAAGTTCCTGCATTTCACTTAACTTTAACGGTGCAAAGAAATGGAAGGAGCCGGGCAGTGGTGGCACATGCCTTTAATCCCAGCACTCGGGAGGCAGAGGCAGGCGGATCTCTGTGAGTTCGAGGCCAGGCTGGACTGACAGCCTCCAAAGCAATACAGAGAAACCCTGTCTTGTAAAATAAAAAAAAGAAATGGAAGGAGCATCAAATGTTATCTACTTGTGTTTCTCAATCACCACTTTGTGTGGGACCCTTTTTTGTAGCAAAGGAATGAATTATACATTTTAGAATTGTTCACGTTATTAATTTCACAAACCAAATGCCAGCAACTCCTAGTAATTTCAGCCACTCTGATAGGTGTAGGTCTCTTTTCCCAGTGCTGAGGAGGTCTGCTGGTTCCTGCATGCCTCACCTGATACGGATGGTGTAGTTGGTGAACTGAATATAGGGTGTGGCTTGGCTCTATCTACTTGATCATACTTCTCAGATCCCCAATTTTGCACCCATTTAAAGGCACATCTGCTGCCTCTGTATGTGCACTTTCATGGGACTACTACTTGTAGTTTGGTATTTAAAGGAGATCATGTTTGTTTGATTCAAGAAGGTAGTTAAGAGGAAGATCATATTAGAATTTAGTTCAGGAAAACAACAGGGAACAGCCACATCTGGGGATGGAGAGAAGCAGCTGGGCCTGGTCCTCGGGAGAAGTGGCTGTGTGGATATTTATAATGGTAGTATGTTGGCTGTACGGATACCGAAATGATAGTTGGTTAGTTATTAAAATCGGGGAAATGGGCAAACATAAAACAAAAAGCTGACATCTGAGGAAAGTGTGAAAAATGAAGGATTCTTTTCAGCACACACATTCATTTCAGTTCCCTTACAGGCCATAGGTTTCCTCAAAAACTAAAAGATCAGTCTGTGGGGAGCTGGCTGATGGAGGCCTGGGTTCTTATCGAACCTCTTCAAATTGCCTACCAACCTACTGACTTTCATTTCCTCAGTTTTTTCATCTTACTTTTTGCTAGCTCATCTTCCATTCTCCATGCATTCTGAGTGTGGAGAAATGGCTTGTCCAGTTCTGTTCCCCCTCAGTCTGCCAGGAGCTAGAGCCAAGCTTTAAATTAAAAAGAAAGAACAAATGAACTCCTGACCATGAAATTGCCCACCCTCAAAGCTCTGGTAAGGCTCTATCTCCTTGTAACTTAAGATAATAGATGTAGGATCACTCCAAGGAAAAGTAAATTATTGTTCCTTTCTATTGTTTTGGGTTTTATGTAAAAAAAAATGAGAGAATTCTCTACTTTAGAGATGACTTAAGAGACTAATGAATAGAAGGCATGTTAAGAAAACACGGTTCCAGCAGGAGCATCTTACTTCTTATAGTGGGGTCGCTCTCATCGATTTCCTTAGTTTCCACAAGAAGACATAGAAAGCGTGGAGATGAGCCCAAGACTGCTAGAGGAATATAGTCTTTGCTTCCTAATAAAATGAGAAATCCTGTGTGATAAGATTTCTGATCTGTAAAAGGCCACATTTATGAAGAAGGAAAAATAACAACAAAGGACTTCCATTATCATACATTAGTTATTTATGGTTCCATGCCTTAGCTCCTGGGTGGGGCTTTTAAAAACAGTGCTTTCTTGCCCTGCTGTCTTTTGTACATAGGACCCAAAGTTATATTTGACTTCACAGAGTTTCACATTTCCTGAAATAGACTACCAGCTCTATAAACATTGAAGAATAAATATTAGTTTTATGAGAACACGTTTCTCTACTAGTTGAAAAACAGCAAGTAATAAAAAATACAAGGATGTAATATTGAAAATTATAGATCAATATGCCTTCTTATTGTGGATGTATATCTAATCCTTACACGTGGAGTCTGTGTTTTCAGGAAAAGGCATGTTGTGTAATGCCACCTGTGCCTGTGATAAATTTCCACCCCTTACATTTAACAACATATCTCAAGTGACTCTTGCCTCACTCATGAAATTTTTAGGCTTATTCTCCATTATGATGTTTAAATGCTGTGGTTCATCACTCTTAATGCTAGGAATTTCGCAAATCAAAAGTTAGTAAAATGCTTGTAGAATCATTCTCTGCTGAAACATGCCCCCTCCCTACACAAAAGAAGCTGCTTGGGAATTTAGAAAACACCTATTGACAATTTTGAAAGAAAGGAAGTTTTGTGTGTGTGTGTGTGTGTGTGTGAAGAATGTTTTAAAAAGTCAGTTGTGACCTTGCACAGCTAGTCAACACTTCCAATTGCGCAAATTGGAGTCCAAAATCCATACCCTAACTGTATGTTTGTAGTAGCAAAGGAAACATGTCATCTATCAACTATGGCTCCAAAACCTTTAATTTATACTCCTGAAAGAAAGAAGAGTAAGCCACTTGAAGGGTGTATGTGACAGAATACTCTTTTAAATAGAAAATGCAGCCTAATTGTGCCCCAATAGTTCACTTCCATCAGGAAACGGCAATGAGATGTCAAAGGTGCCGCTGACTTCTGCCTTCACATACAGCCTCTACTGCATTGGCTACACATTGTTCCCTGCTGAAGACCAGAAGTGATCAGCCTTGTGTATTTCAGCTCAGAAATAAGACAAGTAGACCTGATAGGAATATTTCTGTCTAAACCTCTGCCTTGTTGCACTTCTCTCCAAACATTTCACAAAGCATGTTGACTATTCCTGTTAAGTGATTTAAGTCTGAGGGAAAGCATAAGGCCTACCCATCCGCCCCATACTTTACAGTGTTGATGTCACAGCTCTGATTTTCAAAAGAAAATTGCCATCCATCCTACCCTTCTTTCCACGGACATAATGTTTCTCCCTAATGTGTGTGTAACTGTCATTAAAGATGTTTATGTCTGCCTATCATGTGATACTGTTTGTCAGTTTACATAGATGGGATCCTTCTAAATATTCCTTGGCAATTTGTTTTCTTCTGAACAGTTTTTAGGTTATCTCCATTATTAGCCAGTTTTCCATATAAAAAGCATATGTCCAACTTCACAGAGCAGTATTAATCATTCTTTGTATTTTGTGGATGGACAGTCACCTGCCTGTCCCCATCTCTTCTTGACAGTCAATGTAGGAGTGAACTTTTGATGTAGATCAGCCATATGTCACTGCCAGAGAATCAGTTGTCAGGAAATCCCTGTTCTTTACATCCTAATACACACACACACACACACACACGCACACGCACACACGCACGTACACACAGGCACACTTGTCTTTCTTTCCTGTTTGTTTTGTTTTTTGATTTTTTTTTTTGGTTTTTATGAGACAGGGTTTCTCTGTATTGTTTTGGAGGCTGTCGATCTAGCCCAGCCTCGAACTCACAGAGATCCGCCTGCCTCTGCCTCCCGAGTGCTGGGATTAAAGGCGTGCGCCACCACCGCCCGGCTGATTTTTGGTTTTTTGATGCACTGTTTCTCTATGTAACCCTAGCTGTCCCGGAACTTACTTTGTAGACCAGGCTGGCCTCAAATTCACAGAGAACCTCCTGCCTTTGCCTTCTAAGTGCTGGGATTAAAGGTGTGTGCCAGCACTCCTGGCTTTGTCTTTCTTTCCTACCCACAAAACTTCTGTTTTATACTGTTGTTTGTATGCGATGTGACAGTCTCCTTTTTTTTAATTGCCTTTTTTAAATGAGTCTGTCTGAAGATGGTTCCATGTCAGCGTAGGCTAATTGTTTCAGAAGAGTGAGCAACACCAGCACCAGCAGGACAAACACAAAGGCAGACTACAGAGCGTAGAAGAAGGAAGGACAGTTTCCAGTCTTGCATGTCTGACATTCAGGTGGTGTCCACAAGGGATGCTTTTGCAAGTACATTTGCACATCTGTTCACACTCCATTATCTCAGAGGTCAGCTCATGTAGACGCCTTTTCCATTAGACCAAGAAAATTTTTTTCCTTTTGTCCTTGGATTTCATAATAACATTAGGAAAAGATGTACATGATTCATAAAAACTTCAGTACCTTGTTAAATATTTCAGACCAATCTCATCATAAACGTTTTAGTGTCTGTTTCCTTCACAAAATGAGAGCTATTGAAAATTCTCAGGTGAGGACTGGAGCGGTGGCTTAGCTGTGAAGAGCATATGCCAATAAGACCCTAGTTCAGTTCCCAGCACCCTTGTCCATAACTCTGCGGCAGGGCATCCATCGCCCTCTTCTGGCCTCCAGGGGCAATTGTACTCAGGTGCACTTACCCCACACAAACACACAGGCATACATACAATTAAAAATAGAATTAAACTGGATATGACAGCCTACACTGGCAATCCAAGCACTCAGGAGTCAGAATCAGGCTGTTATCCAAGAATTTGAGGGTAGCTCAGCCTACATATAGAATGCCAGGCCAGTCAGGGGGACAAATAAAACACCTACATCTTTACACCTTTTTTCTTGCGTGATAAATATGGGTGGATTTGAGGATTTTTTATGAAGAATTTTGCCTAGCATCTGATTTTAAGTGATCAAATAAACAAATTAATTAGTATTTTAGATGGTACATGATTATTTGTTCTAATGGTGTTTCTAAATTCTTATTAAACATCTTTTATGTATTAAACAGTGAATTTCAACACTTGACCCTCTGTGATTCAAAAAAAGTCTAATAAATAAATGATCTCAGTTTACTTGGGGATCAATTCCCAAGAGATCAAAATTAAAGTGGAGGATTCTTAGTTATTTGAGGATCTAAAGAGTGTCTTCCAGCATCAAAAGTTTACAATTCATATACCTTAAGAATGTAGGCTATTTCCAAATCCTGTTTTGTTTTGCCACTCTAAGGAAGTACATTTTGGACATTGATTATATTTTTGTACAAAAACAAGTATTGAGGCAATCCCCACCACTAAAACAAAACAAAATGAAAACTAAGAAGTAGTTTGAACTGAGAAGATGTTTCCACTGGTAAAGTTCTTGGGCACAAGCAGGAGGGTCTCCATTCTGATCCCAAAATATAGGTAAAAATTCGGGCAAAGAAGTGCATGAACTACAGAGGCAGAGACAGGTGGGGCTTTGGAACAGTATAGTAGGACAGCATGGCCTACTATGTCAGTGAGAGACCCTATCTCAGATGATAGGACAGAAAGCAACTCAGGAAGATTGAAGACTTCGACCCTCGGCTTACACACACACACACGCACCCACACACACGCACCCACACACACATACATGTACACACACATACATGTGCACACACATACACACACGCACATTTGCACACACATTCACACAAACATGTGCTTGAAAGCTTATGCACACACACACAAATTTCATGAAAAATCAGAAGCAGTTATTTCTGGAGTAGACATAGCCTTTCCTGTTTCAGTTACTGAGTTTTAAATTATTTATTCCTTTTTGTATATTGCAGATCATGACAGTGTAAGTGACCTTGCCATTTTCCAAGTGTAATTTTCTATCTAAGAACAATTAATAAGTACTGAGCACCGCCTTTGGTCACCCTTGGCAATGCTCTGGTCATTACTGAAAGTCAAGTTTATGGAGCTCTTATTTCCACACCGCCCCCCTTAATCTTTATTTTTGTTGTACTTGATGGAATTCTGCTAAGCTAAGATTTGTGCCAAGTTTAGTTTTCACTAGACTTTTGTAGCTGAGCATAAGTCTTCAGAAAATAGACTTTCTGTCAGAAATTCTGACATGCACTCCCTATCACTGCTCTGCCGCCTGCCTGTTATTGCACTGCTTAGCCTGTGTGAATGTGAGCCATAAGCAAGGGACTACTTTCCAACTTTCGCTCCTGATTTTAAGTAGGACTTTTTCCTATGGTAATATGATGTTTGTAGGGTAATATAATTCATGCTGTTCTCTTACCAATAAGTTTATTACATCTATTGATACCAGCGTCACTGGGTTCGTGTATTCCAGATGCTTGTTAATAAATGTGTTATGTTCTCAAAAGATTGTAAACTCTTGTTCTGATCACTTTAGAGAACTAAACTATTCTATCATCCATCTGCAATGCCATTCAGCTCGAATGATCACCAGACCTACAGCCTTCCATGCTTTCCTGTCCATTCTCTCTGGGTGGGGGAGCGCGGGAGAGGCTGGAGTAGAGTGACCAACATTTATTTATTTTTCATTTAGTATTTGATAATTTCATAAGTGTATACAATTCAATGTGGTCAGATCCACCCCACATTTTCCTTTTCCAATCCCTCCCATCTCCTTCACTCTGTCCCCCTCACAACTTCATCAACTCCTCCTCCTATTTTTCTTCATAAAGTAATTCACAGTTTAATTAGTGCTGCCCATATCATTTGAGTCTGTGCAGCCTACCAGTGACTTCTGGGAAAGAAAGCTGTTTCTCTCTCCCCATCAATGGCTCCTAAGTTAGAGGTGAGGTGCAGCATTGTGAGCCCCTCCCCCATCTATGCTGGTGATCAAGTTTCAGAACTGAGGAAACAGGTCTTGTACCACCCTGCTGTGGTCCTACTACTCTTATGCTTTTTGTTTTTTATTTCAGAGCACAGATCAATTTTTATAAGTAGCAATTACTACCAAGTACCTTAGTAGGAGAAAGACTGGTCCTGATGTTGAATTATGAGTTTTTCAGTCAAAAGTTGAGAGAATATCCATCACAATCTGAAATGGCATAGAGGAGAGTAGAAGATGTAAGTGTGGGTCTTTATTTAGATGGGAGAATCATCTTCATTTTGAATAAGTAGGAACCTGAACTTGGAGTGTTCTGCGTGGAAACACTGTGCAAATTTAAAGATAATACATCATCACCAAAAGTGTTGAACAGACAAAATTAAATTAAGAGATCTAAGCAAAAAACAGTGCCAGTGTTAGGAGCCTAGAAGAATCATTAATTTCAAGTGTACTCTTTGTACTGCAATATAGAGATAAACACATAGGGATGTCAAGAGAGAAATCAGTACTGGAAAGCCTCCTGGTGTGGTGAGCACAGGCATAGTTTTGGAATGTCAAGGGCAGTGGTACTCTCCTGGATAGCTGCCATTGATGGAAAGCTTCACTACAGTACCAAACACCTTATCCTCCTCATGAATCTTTAATCCCCTCCAATATTTTTACTCTAAGATGATCTACTGTGAGAGGAACTATGGAAGGTTGGACTTAGACCAACATAAGGAGATTATGTTAATTTATCTAACAGTGAATTTACCTAAAGTCAGTTGTCAACTTCATTTGGATATAGGTCTTCTAATGAACCTCTTTTAAAAGTGAAGTACTGTTTACATTAAAGGGTTTCTTTGAGACCAAAGGTGTATTGTTGGTGTGGCTCAAAAAGTGAGTGATAATTTTCATTTACTTATTTTATTTCCTCTTAACAGTAAGATTTTAGTTTGGGAGAATAATAAGACATTGATGTACAAAGTACCTGACTTCCGGTCATGTCTCCATCAGACAAAGGGGTTATAGAGTTCAGATACTTGTGCTGCCGTAGCGTGAGAGATAAGGGAGGAGAAGATAAAGGCCAATTACCCACCAGGTTTCTCTTCCCCATAGTCCCAGGATTTGGCACGCAGCCAGTGTCTCTACAATTTAATTTCATCTCTTGATATCACTGAATTGGTACTAGTGGCTGGAGTTCCTTTTTAAATAAACATGAAGCTGGGTTTTTTTTTTGTTTTTTTGCTTTTTGCTTTATTTTTTTATGGAAATCATTTTTCCAGATTCTTTCCCAAAATATGGATGACATTTGAATGAGTACAAGAAGTGAAAATTTTCCAGATAAATTTTATTATAAGAGTGTTTCCATTTATTTGGAATTTTCCAGACAGACTGTTTGCTGAACAGTGAAATCACTGTTAGAAGTTCCATCTCAAAGCTGGGGGTTGTCAATTCAGAGGCAGAGGTGGGTGAATGTCTGTGAGCTCTGGGTCAGCCTGGGTGACATAGTGAAATCCTGTCTCAAGAAAGAAAAAACAAATCCATCTCTAAGCTTTAGCTGACTGTGTGACCATGCATCTCCTTAGAAGGCTGAACTGAGCACATGAAGTTTTGTTTCATGGAACAGAATTTTATGTCTTTTAAATTTTTTGGAGTAAGAATTCATTAGTTAAAATTTTCTAGAGTCCTCAGGAGCATATATATTAGACATCTTACATGGTCAGTCATAAGAGGATCAGGGCTTTCAAAACTCAGGCTGGATTTGCTAATCAGAAACATTAATTTGCAAGTAATGGATATATGTTGGGAAATGCCACTTGCAGGGAAAATATCTATTCATAAAAATGGTGATGCATACAAATTCCTTAGCAAACACATTTATGTGTTCTCATTCATGCTTATGTTAGCAAAGCGACCCAGCACACGCAGACCTTCTGGGGGCGCTCATCCTCAATGAGCACATTCTGCTGCCTTTGTGAATTGAAGGTGTCAGTGCTGCGTTCCTATATGAAAAGGAGGCAGGCGGCAGGACATGAGTGCCACTAACCTTTTATTTTACTACACGTGTACTCTTTATTTCCTAAAATTACCTCACACAGCTTCATTTTGCTGAGGTCCTGGAAGGCACGTGTAGAAGTTGGCTCATAGCAGCTCACAGCAAACATTTAAACAGTTGCTGAAAAAATAAATAAGACCATTAATTAAAGGTGGCCACGAAAGGTGACATTGCCAAAATCCTCCAACCTCCATGGGCTGGATACCAGATGGGAAGGGTTCCCCTTCCATGTACTGTCTACAAAGCCCCATTCTATTTATTGCTGTGGCTTTTGGCAGGCTCTCTTTTCTGGGCCCTGCCTGCTCCTTGTCGTGTGTGAGCATATTTTCCTGGAACAAAAATGAAGGAAATACTGCTTCTAAAAATATGCTTTATGAGTTTTAAAAACTGTAGTTCATTCACACAGGGATCCTAAGAGATGACGTTCTCAGATGAGACACACACACACACACACACACACACACACACACACAGAGAGAGAGAGAGAGAGAGAGAGAGAGAGAGAGAGAGAGAGAGAGAGAGAGACAGAGAGACAGAGAGACAGAGAGACAGAGAGACAGAGAGAGAGAGAGAGAGAGAGAGAGAGAGAGAGAGAGAGAGAGAGAGAGAGAGAGAGATGACCAATCTGATTCCGTCAATGCAACAAATCTAACAATTATTTTCACAAAATAGGTTAACTCTTCTACTTCTGGGAAACTTTATTTTTATGGTGTATGACCACAGGCAATCTGTTCTTACTAAAAATAATAACTACATTTTTGTATTATTTATTCATACTAGGAGATTCTCTTTGCATGGTAGGTATTATTTGTATTTGTTGCTTAGAGTTTATAAATGAGAAAATTTAATCATTGACCTTTTAAGAAACATGACTAGCAATGAATTAATTTGGGGTCCCACCCTCTCCTTTCCACTACCCCTCTCTCCCTGTGTCCCACCCTCCCTCCTCTCCCCTCTCCCCTCCCTCCTCTCCCCTTCTCTCCCCTCCTCTCCCCTCCTCTCCCCTCTCTCCCTGTGTCCCACCCTCCCTCCTCTCCCCTCCACCCTTTCTCCTCTCCTTTCCTTCTTCCTCCCTCTTATTCCCACAGTGTCTTTTTTATCACAAAGGATCAAACTTTGAAGATGTATTATTTTATCTTCTGATATGGTATTGTGAAGAAATGTTAATCATACAAAAAGCGGGAAGAAATTTACAGTGACAGTTATTTATTACCAGGATATATCATTGCCCCTTCCCATACATACATACATACATACATACATACATACATACATACATGAATTCAACTTTATTTGTTGACATATTTCAAGCTAAATTGTAGACCTCACTACATTTCTGTACATATCATCTTGCATTGTGTATCAAGGCTAGAATTTAAATTTATCATATAATAAAAATGCACAGTTCTCAAGTATATGCTTCCCTGAGTTCTGACAAATTTACATTCCCATGTCACCAAAATCTATATATTACCCCAAAATGTGCCCTGTGACACTTCCCTACTTAACTCCAAGAGCAAAAAGTACTTTTTCTAGAACGTTGCATAGATGGAAATCACATATATTCTTTTGTGTTTAGCTCCCTTCTTCTAGTATGTTTCTAGTTTGCTGGTCATTCTTTCCTATTTATTGCTGTTGCTGTTTCCCTATACCTTGCCTGTCTGTCACTTACTGATGGACACCAGGATTCTAACAAATGTGGATGAGCTCCCAAGAGCATTCTTGAACAAGTCCCTTCATGAGCATGAACCCTTGTCTGTGTCTGGGCATCAGTTAAAGGTGTGGTTTCAGGAGTTTGCTTACATCTCCATCAACAGTACATGGCAATCTTAGTTATCCACATCTTCAGTAGTACATGGCTCTGACAGGCTTCTTTTCATTTTAGCCATGCTGGAGGCTTTGTATCACTACTACATTATGTTCCTTTGACCAGTATGATGAAATCATTTTCATGTGGTTACTGTTCATCCATATATCTTCCTCTATAAAGTTTCCATTAAGGTCATTTTCTCATTTTTGTACTGGGGTATTTGTATTTCTGAGGTAAGACGGTCTTCATATACATGTTATTAGTATTCATCAAGTGTGTGTTTTGCTAGTGTGGTCTTCCAGACTGGCTTCACTACCAGTTTTCTCAACAATCCTTCTTAGTAAACACACGTTTTCAGTTTGGAGGTTTATTTCTCAAGATTTTTTCTTACATTTCGTTTCTCTCTGTTTTCACTTTTAAAAACTCTTTAACTCAAATCAAAGTAATTTATATTAATTGGGACTTACAATTTTAATTTTATGTTTAGATTTATGCCTTATAATGAGCTAATTTTTGTTTATTATTTGACATCAGTGTGGAATTAATTAGATCCTATGTGGATGGTAAATTACTAAGCAGTACTTGTTTAAAAAAAAAACTTGCCTTTACTTAGAAAAGTTCCTGGGTGCAGTTCCCAAAAATAAAATGTTGGATGTATCCCTCTGTTCAGGGTTCTATTGCATTCCCTTGTTTTCTCTCTGTTGTCAGTACCACAGTGTATGGGTTGCTCTTCTGTTGCTGTGATCAAATACCATGACAAGACAACTTATAAAAAGAAGGGTTTATTTGGTTTATGAGTCCAGAGGAGTATACAATTTAGTTCGAAATATGCTCACAAATAAGCTGGATTCGTGTATGAGAGGGCTACAATGATGTACCTTGGTAATATATAACTGTCACTGTAAATTTCTTCCCATTTTTGCGTGATTAATAATTTTTCATAATGCCATATCAGAAAATAAAAGTAACAAATATCAAAAGCTTGATCTTTTGCAATGAAAAAGGGAATGGGGAGAGATGGAGGGAGTGGGAAATTAGAGGACAAGAATGGGGGAAGGAGGGGGAGAGAAGGAAGGGAGGGCGAGAGGGGGGAAGGGGGAGAACAAGAGACCCTAAATTAACTCATCACTAGTCATACTTCTTCAAAGGTCAATGGTTAAATTCTCTCATTTATAAACTCTAAGCAACAAATTATGCCTACTACACAGTTATACTCATTAATATGTGCAAAGAGAAGTTCCTGGTATGACTGAGTAATAAAAAAAAGTTTCGTTATGATTTTTACTAAGAACAAGGTGTTTGCTCTTAGTAAACACACAAAAATAGTATTTCCCAGAAGCAGAAGAGTTAAACCAATTTTGTGAAAATAATTGTTAGATTCGTTGTATAGATGAAAGCAGACTGGCCATTACTTTTCTTTCTTTCTTTTCCATCAAAGTGGGAGGGCAGGGCAGCAAGTGGCTGAAGCAGGAAGCTTCATATCTTCAAACCACACATATGATGCTGAAAGAGCAAAGTGGAAATAGAACAAGGGTTTAAAGTTCAAAGCCCACCTCCAGTGACATGTCTCCTCCAGCAAGGACACATCCCCTGAGCCTCCCCAAGTAGGGCCATCAATTTCAAGAACAAACGTTCAAATATCTGAGCAATGGAGGACACGAATTCAGACCACTACATACATGGTACTGATTACTGTAGATTTATAGTTAGTCTTCCAGTCAGGTGGGGTAAGATATCTGTTTTTTTCTTTTCAAAAAGTTTATGTACCATGCATCTTGTGACCTTTTATATTTATTTAAGAATTAGACTGCTGGTTACTAAAAATAAACACAAAATCAATCAACCAAGCAGTATCATAATTGGGAATATGTTGATATTCAACCTCAACTTGGGAAGAATTACTATCTGAATATTGAGTTTTCCGATCCATAAACTTAAACAATATTTCCACTTATATGGATCTTCTTTGATTTCTCTCATGATATTTTGTTGTTTGTATTACAAAATATTTACCTGTCTATTATTTAATCTTAGGGATTAAATAATAAAGATTAATTAATAATTATTTATTAAGATTAATACATAAGATTAAAGAAATAATATATCTCTAATGTCAAATAATAGACATATAAAACCCACGTGTGTATTATATATAATATACATATATATTAATATTAGATGGGGAGTTCATTGGTTTGAATGTATTTCTTAGCTGAGTTTGCGGAAAATGTCTGGGAGTAGTGTGACCATGGGAATATCAAGCATCCTGGGTACCCAAGATCTTGGTCTCCAAATATCATCAGCCATTGGTGGGAAGTAGAGTTCTCTGGAAAGTGGCTGTTTTTACAACTCTAGCGGCAAAAACAGGAGATGGCCTTGGAGCATCTGAATTGAAGTGGCAAAAGCAAAAGGATGCAGAATAGCAACAGGACAGGGGCTGACCTGAAAGAGCCTCCCATGACCCAAAGCTGGGGTCATCTGAGCAACAAAATAACAGAGTATGCGAGTGCCATGCGGAAGATGAAAAGAATATGCATGAGTTCATCTTGATTCAAATAAACTATAGAAGGAAACTCTCCACTTAGAATAGGCAGTTATACCTGTCCTGAACCCTTCATAAGTGTAGATGCTATCAGTCATTGACTTCTACAGGAAGCATAGCAATGCTATTGTGCAGAGACCTGCTCAATATTATACCCATCAACTAAGGGGCCAAGGTCACTAGTGAGTAGTGGTGATGGCTTCACTTGGCCACCCATTGCCCCATGCACCGTGCTGCTAGATAAACCTAGTCCCTGTGTTAGTCTTCCCACTAACCATGGTTGGTCATCAACCCCAAGCAGGACATTTTACAAAGCACATTGCTACTACTTCTTAAGATAGTTAGCATCAAGGGAAACAAAAGAGGATTGAGGAACTACAAAATCATCCCATCCACAGTACACTGATACTGGATGATTTGCACAGTAGGGCTTCCTGGATTAGATCATGGATCACAAAAAGGAAACCAGCAGAAGCACTGATGGGTTTAGAGTGAAGGTGAGGCCAGTTAGTAGTACACTGGTGTTGCTTTCTTAGTTGTGGTAACTGCAGGGTAACTTAAATGGTAATGCTGCAGAAATGGAGGAGGAGTATCGAATAATGTGCTGAACTTGCAACATTTCTGTAAATCTAAATTATTATGAAGTAACTGCTACTGAAAACAGTAAGATTAATGATGAAGACCTGGTACATCGAACAATCTTATCAGATCTGACACGGATGAAGTAGGGTCTCAGGTTCAGCCTCTCCTTACTCCTGTGAATCCTTCCTGCCCTCCTAGGACTCTCCTGAATATATTTGGTAAACTGATACTCTAGGATGAAATCCAAACTCCTTGGCATAGATTCTGGCACTTTCATAGTCTTGTCCTTGCCTAGCTTTTATTTTCACACCTGTTGACCTCTTGCCTCTGTGTTTATTCCCTTCATATTTTCACAAGGCCGTTTCTTTGATTCAAGATGACTGTGACTTTCCTGTTGATATTGCACATAGTATTTAAATCTGAAGACCATTCTCAAGCTCATTCACCATCAGAATCCCTTACAAATCATCCCAGGCAATGGGAAAGATGACTTAGGGCAAGAGCTCTTGCTCTTGCAGAGGACCTAGATTCAGTTTCCCAAGCCCTCACAACCATCTGTAACTCCAGTTCCCAGGGGATCCGTTGCTCTCTTTTGACCTCTGTGGGCATCAGGAATGTACATGGTACACATACACACCTGCAGGCAAAACACTCATATGTATTAAAATAAATTTAATTTTTAAAAAAGTCATCTTAGAGTTCAGCACAACAGCACATCTTTTCTAAAGGGCTCTTAGGAAGGGGGACACATCCTGAGGTCATTTTCCCAGCATCACATAGTCCATTCTACTTGCCTGTGCACATACACAGTCCTGAAATGAAAACTCCTCTTTTCTTCATGTCCCCATGCCAGATAGGGAGCACAGTGCAGCGTGGTTGAATAGGTATGTGTGTGAATAAAAGACAGCAAATTTATTAAAAACGAAGTTGTTTTCCTTTTGTTGTCTTTAAATGTATTTGACTCTGACTAGCACAGTGAATTCAGCCTGTTAATCAGTAAAATTATCCCAGTTGCCACGTTCAAAAGAAGAATGTTACATCAACAGTCAATCATGGATTGGGAGAAGCCCATAGAGCCCTACCCTATTGGCCACTGATGGACTCTGATTGTCTTTAGTCGTAGACCCAATGAGGTGCCCACCAGGCTCTAGTGGATAGTTCCAAACCATGGTCACACAGTTGACCCTGGTTATGCTCTGCAGTTCTAAGCTAAACAAAAACCCAACCAAAGCAAGACAATTGAAAGTTTGAAAGGCAAGGAGAGAAGAGGGTGGGGCATTAGTTGAGTTGGGATAATATGAATAGAGAGTTGAGGTCTATAGAAATCAGGATGTCTTTTATATGTGTACAAAAGTTTCAGTGAACAAATTTTGGTAAAAGCTATAAAATATTTTAAAGGACATTAGCTTTCCAGAAATAATAGTAATTTAATAATTTGATCCTATCTTAGTGTTAAAAAGGCATTCCTCATATCTTGTGTACAGAAAGTCAGTTGGTATATAATTTATAGTAAGTGAAATAGGTACTGTGCTGGCACCATTTAGTCTGTTGGTGTTTGAAGGCATCATTGCTAATGCACACTGTATACATTTATCTTCATTAATCATTCCAAGGAGATGGTTTCTGATGCAGGTGGGCGAGTTACTCCCAGGCATTTTAATTTGCCAATTATTGTACCCAAAGCCAAGAACAAATAGTGATTAGTTTCACATTTTGCTCACTGGGCAGCTTAATGTTCTTGTCACCTTATATTGAGCTTTAAATGTGAGAAGCACAAAGAATGTCAAACATATTTCTCAGGCTTGCAGGGGTAGGGTCATTCCTGGTCATTTGAATTGCATCAAGATCCACGAGCTAATGGATCTGGTGACTAGTAACAGTGCAACATTACAAGATACGGTAGTGAAAATGCATCAGGGATGAGACTGTAAGTGCTTAGGGTGAATTATATAGTCTCAGATTGTCCTTTTAATTCTTTCACAAAAGCCCCACTTGCTAGTGTGTGGGATTTGCATGCTGGCTTGCTGGTTTGGATTACTACCATTCAAAGAAAGAAAGAGCCCATGGTGTGATCGCATTTACCCTTTTAAGTACTTGTCTTCCTTGAATATTCTGAGGTGCCAGGGGTCACCCCAAACAGAATGATATGCAGTAATGGTTAGCATAATGAATATTCACTACCTTGCATATTGGGCAACATTGCTCTAGCGATCACTCACTGATGTGATTTAAAAAAAAAAAAAAAAACCCAAAAGAACCAAAACACATTACCCTGCATGGTGGAAAAGTTCCCCTTGGAAAAGCCCAAAACATGTGGCAGTTTTTTGACTGTTCTTTTGCTTAATTGTCTGGGAATCAAGTTGGCTCATTTCTGGGGACTTAACCTAGTGCCATTGTTAGCAGAAAAGATTATTTATCATTTCAAATGGGCATGGGGAAATGTCAGGCACACAGTGTCCCAAATACAAACTTTATTTGCTTGTCTCCTAAAGAATTTGTTTGCATATGATGTTGTGTTCCCACCACCGATAAGAGAAATGTATTTAATAACTACTCAGAATTAATATGCTGTAGTATGCATGGTTGCCTAATTTAATTTATCTCTGATTAAGCCTATTATGTTTGAGATCACTTTACAGAAGAGACTTTTTGCCAGCTGTAAGCTTATTTGAATTGTAATATAAGTTAATAATGTGTGAAATAACCAGTGGTGCCTACTTCTAAATGTTAATTGTGCCAGCTGACTTCCTGAGTCATTGCATGCCCAGATCATTCATTGACATTACTTAATATCCTGCATTAAAACCTATATTAGAAAAATGTGAAAATACACTTCTTTAGTAGGCAAAGACAAATGGTATATAGTGAGACTTTAATTCCAAAACCCAGAAAAATGACTATCACATTGTAAAAGGAAATTTGAAAAAAAATAAATGGTTAATTAATCATATAGCATGATATTGAAGGTAGCCATACATACCTCCCATGTGATTTCTGTTCTAAATATATTCCTTCATTATCAAATCATGGGGGAATCAAATGAAGCATTAACCTCGGATACTTGGCAGTGCTTTCTCCTAGCATCTGCCTGGGTATCCAGGCCATCAAGTGTCTTCACTAGATTCATCATGAGAGAGAAGGGCCTTTGCTATTTCAGCTTGGTCACTTATCTTTATATTACAGACCGAATTATTCATTATGCTTATGGTATGCCAACTATGAACCTCTGAGCAAACTAATTCTCCTTTTAAATCTTGTAAGAGGTCATCTCCAAAACAATGATTATACTATACTCTATTCATAGTAATCACTGGCCTGATACATAGTTCCATGCAACCTATAAGTTGTATTGCTTCGAATGTAAACTTAATTATCTATAAATGAATTTAGGTTTGATAATCGTATAGCTTCTTACCCAGACTGTTTTTCTTTCTTTCTTTCCTCCCTGTTTGGAATGCTTCTTCCTGGCACCTAATGCAGATCTACTCAGACCCTCTTGAAATCTTGCATATCCATGGCAGGTTTTCTAACCATCTGAGGCCTTTGGCCCCTTCCTCCATAAATTTGTGTTATAGTCAGTTGCTCCAGCCATCTTGTTTTTAAAACTAGTGATGTCAATAGCTGGTGATGATTGGTGACCAAGAATGTAGACATGACAGGGGAGAAAGCTCTATATCACAAACCCTATATGAATACATACCTGTTTGCCACTGTAAAAGCAGTGGAACCTGGGAGAATGGATCCTAAAAGTGAGGCAGACTCATGGACTAGCCAACTTTATTAAGAGCATCAGACAATTTATACTGTCAAGGTTAAGAATAGTCACATGAATAAAGCATATAATCACAAGGATAAACCACATGTGGCAAGAATATGTTTTGCCATAGGGCAAGTAAACAAATAACAATAGCCAGTTGTGATGAAGAATCTAGAGCAAATTCCCTGCTATATCTGGAAGGGGCATGAAAGCACATTCCAAGGATGTTTTTTGAAGAAACTGAGGTCACAAGACTCCTGTCTTGTTTTCTCACAAGCCTTCAGAATTCCCATCATACTACCCCATTCTTGGACCATGTTCCAACACATACGTACATGTGAATAAGTATAAATAGTCTGTATGCTTTGTTTATACATATGAAGTAGGCATGATGCATTTTAAAAGGCAGAGCAGACACAGTAGATTTTTTTGTTTGTTAGAAGAGGCTCTTTGTAGACCTCTAGCGTGAATGTTGGTAAATGTGAACTATTGTTTCCAGGGAAGCCCTGCATTACTGCTGGGTAATTAGAACATGCTTGCCGCTGTTCTTCAGGCCTGATGCATGGGGAGGTATTTTGTGCTTAAAAAGCTAACCAGATGATTCCTGTAAGCAGCGAGACGTGAGATCTACTGGTATCAAGGAAACACAGAGGTCATTAAATCCATCCACCCATCTGGTGCTTCATTGCTCTCTGCAGCTGGTCAGCAATGACAGACGAGCACTTCTAACACAGGGGTTGGAATCGGGACTCTCAGATGGTGATGTCCATGTCACATGCAGTCCTCCTGTCAGGCCGCTGCTCAAGGTGATCACCCAGTTTGGGGACTGTAGGTCTCATATCAAAGTCCAAGGCAGTGGGACATCAGTCAGTCCTGGGGAAAGCAAAAGTCTTGTTTGCCCTACTGCCAACTCACTCATGGCTTGGGGTGTTATAGAATTTTGTTTTGATGAGTTTTCTTCTAGTCAAAGTGAAGGTGTTCTGCTTTGGAAAGACTTTCAAAATGAAAAGATAAAAACAGCTAAAACATGAAAACCTTAGTAGTCTGTAGACACACTGAGGAAAACGGCAAGGAGCAAAATGAAAACAACAGACTCTCAGAGACTTTTGAAGTTAAAATGGCACATACTGGCATCAAAGTATTTATTCACTTTTTGTCTCTGTTATGTAGATTAAGATTCTGTAATGAAGAGAGCATGAAGAGAAAAACCTCAAATGTGTGTCTGTAATCAACTATAAATATATAAGCTTCTGAGGATTGCTGGTGCTTGTTTGTTTTTAAATGAGAGAGGACTTCCGCCAACTGCATGGAGACTTACTGACAGCTGAGTTGAGCTTCCTGTGAGGAACCCGGAAGCATCTTGATCTGCTGCACATCCTTTTCTTCCTAGCAACACTTAGTGCAGTCTCTTCCTATGAGATAAAAGTAAATGTCAATCAGCTAATAGAAAGGGGAAAGTATTTTCACTTTTAAGAGTTTACATAATAGCATTAAAATGATCAGGAGAATCCCTTTGAATTGCATCTTGATGATATAACATGTGTTCCTGCAACCTAAAAATAAACTTATCCTGTTGCCTCTTACTTTAGTTACACTGATCACTGAGCAGTCGGTCTGAGTGCCACATGGTTGATTCATTTCATTTATTGATTGCCAAAATGGCCAGATGTGTTTCCAGCAATCTGACTGTCTTCATAACCAAATCAAATCAACTATGCAACAATTCAGTCAACAGTTGAGAGTCCAGCTGTCCTAAATGCAGCTAGCGATGAGATACTAAGCTATGCTTGGAAGTGTCTGGTTTCATTGAAACCATCATAACTTTCTCTGATGCTCAGTAATTTTTATGCTGCTATAGGAGGAAGCCTCAATAAATAAAAAGGTGAGCAAGTCGTGTTCTGACTTCTTCCTTAATGGAAATATCTAGCTAGGTTTATAAAAAGTGTTAGAATCAGACATTGAACATCAACCCATTCCATCTTTTCTTAGTCTGTTAGTAGGCCTTACCTGAAAGAAATAAAAGGAGGCCTTGTAGTCATATAAGTTCACATAATGGCAGATCAAACAAGATCAAAGAGGAGCTGTCGAGAATAACATGTAGTGCATACCTTCCAGCGTGGCAGAGGGGAGGGCAAGAAATGGGGGGACCTTTCCTAAATGATAAAATCTCAGAACTCTCCCGTGCATATGTAGAGGAACTCCACCTGACCTCCTAATGTTTAGTTAAGCAAACTCCATCCAAAAATGTGAAGAAACTGGCATAGCCTGGAATGCTTCCCTGCTCTGCATCTCTGCTCTCCTTTAGCTCCTGAAACCCTCTATTGCACTTTCTTTCAGAAGGTGACTGGCAAGAGCTTTCCAAGTGGTCTGCTCATCTGGGATGGTACCTAAAAATGGGAGTGAAAACCCTTCCCTTTCTTTCTTGTGTTTTGAGAAACTGATGTGACAGCTACCACAATTGATGATCAATTCCAGCATCTGGAGCCAAAGGTCAACTCGTGGAAGGAGATTTACTTCACTTTGTCTGTCGACCCCTAGAAAACAGCAGAAAGCTGGAGAGATGACTCTTCTTGCTTCACCAGGCAGTGGTGGTGCATGCTTTTAATCCTAGGCAAAGTAGGGGGATCTCTGAGTTCAAAGCCAGCCTGGTCTACAAAGTAAGTTCCAGGACAGGCAAGGCTACACAGAAAAACCCTGTCTTGGAACTCTCCCCCCAAAGAAAAGAAGAAGAATGCTTGCTGCTCCTGTACTGCCCCAAAGTTCAGTTCCAGACTCACACATCGTAACTTCCTGTTACTGCATCTGTAGGGAATCTGATGCCCTCTTTTGGCCTCCACAGGCACATGCTCACATATGCGAAAAGATACACACATACACATAAATAAAAATAGGCTCTTTTCAAAAGGAAAGAAACAACCATGGCTTAAGACAGGCTGGACAGTATATAACACCCCTACCCATCAGTCCTGAGAGAATTAGCATGTGACTTTTGTTAACACAGAAAGTTCTTTAGGTAAACAAACTAGGGCAGAGGGAGATAGATATAAGCATATGCCAATACCAGGTAGAGCTGGAAAATTTGAAATTTCTGGTGTTGTGAGACTGAACATGTACAACTTTATATTTTCTTATTCTAGAATTATAGAAAGTTGTTTTTAAATCCATAAAGTTAAGGCCAAGAGAACAAAAAGAGATGTCAGCCAATGTGAAGATAATGAGGGCACCTGAGGAGTAGCCAAGGTATACAGAGAGAAGCTCTGGAGTCCCCCTTTGGGAACATCTCAGGGCTAAGGGGACTCTAGAGGCAAGACTAGGTAAGCAAGATGATTGTATCATGTTGCCAGGGACATTAGCACCTGGATTAGTTACGAGGAGTAGTTAGGCCCTACTCCCTGCCCCACCTCATGGAGCCAGGCTCCATCATCCCCTTTAAACCTTGAAAAGGAGCATCAATCAGAGATGCTCTGGGCCCAGGGAGCCAGACCTAGGGAAGGAGATGAGGCGGCACAGATTGGGCAAATGGGACCTTCTTGTGCTGCTCCCTGGGATGCTTGCATTAAGGTACCAATTTCTAGGCAAATCAAGTAGATTTCTCGGAAAGCAAATTAGCAAGCAGTGATAGAGGATGGGATAATTTTGAAGGAAAAAAAATAAAAGCCAGTGAATTAATCCATAAGGTTCAGTGTTTTCCCAAAGGAGTTTCAGAGAGAGAAAAATAAAAAAATAAAAAAACCCAACTCTGTGGGATACAAGATGATAGATAATATAAGAAGACATTTCAAGGGAGAACTACAGGTGTCTACAGATATAAAGGGACAAGAAAGTACCCAGAATGTTGGATGAAAAGGTCCTCATTATAATGGCGCTTAGTGTGAAACTTCAGAACAGCGGGATTAAAAAGAAGTTTCCAGACCCTTCAGAGAAATCACAAAAGTCACACATGAAAAGGCAGGAATACCAGTGGTGTGAGCCTTCTCAACTGCAGCAACGGAAGTCAGCAGGCATTGGAGTACAGCTTAAAACTCCTAAGAGAAAAAATTCCTCCTCCATACAGTTCATTTAACCAGGTGAACTGGTAAAGAAGCTTGAGTTAAGACATTTTCGGATATGCATGGTCTCAGCAAATGTGCCTCCCATGGACTTTCCTAGGAAACAACTAGGAAATTTGCTGCCATAAACACAAGTATATAAATAAAGAGGGAGGGCAGGATGCCAGAGGATGCAGGAAAGGGGGATCTAACACAGAAGAGCACAGGGAATCCACAAGACAAAGTTTAAAAGGAGCCCCAGGTCAACAGGTGGGGACACCCTTAGACCAGACAGACTTTTGAGGCCTCTTGACTGGGAAATGGATCTAACAGATGTACTGGTTGGCTTGACATTATGAGAAGTAGTTTTCAATAAGGGTTTTGTAATTATTTGGGATAGCTTAAAAACATTATAATAAGCCCTAAAGAGTAAAAAATAATAGGTGTATCAGAAGTGAACCTTTCTTCTATTTGACTCTATAGTACACAGGACGACATGGTCGTTAACAGTGTAAATAGAATATTCATGTATCACAAATTTCCTGACACACTGGAAAAATGAGGGAAAAAAGCTTGTCGGAAGGGAGTGATGGGATAATAAGAATGGTTAGTTTTTCTTCATTTTACATATTAGTTAATTATGGCATCATGTCTACATGGTATGATCTTTAAAATATCAATGTATATGCTACTTAAGAAAGAAAGCAGATATAAGAGTTGGAAGGTGAAAGTACAGTCGTGTGTGATGGGATTGGATCTCACAGAGGTTGGGGTCGAGTTAGAGTTACTTAGTAATGGAGACTTCCTGTGCTTGGGCAAGACTGTTGATGAACCAAACTGACAACAGTGCAGGGGGGTTGGGGGCAGGACCAAAGTCCTACAATGTGAGAAGTTGCTCATTCTCACAACAGGATACTTTTCATAATGAGGAAAATGAGAGGAAGAAAGAAAGGGGGGAGGGAAAGAAAAGGAGAGAAAGGAAAGAAAAGCTAACAGAATGAGGGCTTCTAGGCTCTGAATCATCCCTGAGGGATTCAGGAGGCCTTCACAGCCTGGACTGTCTTTGGCACCACCTCCCACATACTGCTTTGAATCATGGGTGTTTCTTCCGACCCCTGTCTGTAACAGACCTGGAAGGTCAAGGATCAGGCGGCTTCCTGCACTGCTTCTTTTTGCTTCTTTTACTTCCTGGGAGAGGACTGATCTAACCTCGGTGTAGCCGAAGATATTTATTAAATGAGTAAACTAATCTCTTATTAAATGTGAAATCTGTTCAATCATATGGCTGAGCACTAAACATCTGCATCTGCATAAATAAGTATTGCCAGTCAGTAAAAATGCTTTGCTTTTGGTTTCCGGGAGGCTCACACGTGTTCCCTCTAAGGAGGGAATTCCTGCACAGAGCCTGCAGGACAGACTTGTTACCTGAGGTTTCTGTGTGTGCTGCCTTTGTGGGGGATATGGAAAAGCTGTCAATTGAAGGTTCACAGTTTTGTTCGATAAAGTAGTAGTTGCAGATATTCTCTGGGCTGAAAATATTGGCTAGATGATACCCAAGTCCCCAAGGAAAGAAGCCCTTAGATATCACCCTGGCCTGGAGTCTGTATCAAAGTCACCTAAGGTTGGGGTAGAGTCGTGGTTCACTACCTTCCTATTGCTGTGACCCTCTAATACAGTTCCTCATGCTGAGGAGACCCCAACCATAAAATTGTTTCATTGCTGCTTCATAACTGTAACTTTGCTACTGTTATAAAGGTGGCACACGCCTTTAGTCCCAGCACTCGGGAGGCAGAGGCAGGCAGATCTCTGTGAGTTCGAGGCCAGGCTGGACCAATAGCCTCCAAAACAATACAGAGAAACACTGTCTCGTAAAACCAAAATAAAATAAAATAAAATAAATTGTAGTGCAAATATCTGGTATGAAGGATGTGTGGTATATGAAAACCTGAATTCACACTGTACATACCTTGTTTAGGTCCTTTCATGTTCAATCAGATTTTATTCTACAAACCAAATCTCTAAATAGCCACTCAAATGACCATCTATCAAATCTGGAACATTCATTATGAAAGTAACACAATGCCCAGGACCATTATGACACATGCAAATAGCAGAAGAATGTTCCTTGGGAAAGAATGCAGTAGCTCCCTTAAGTCTTGGTATACTGAGGCCTTTGGCCCAGGCTGCTGCAAGAAAAGATCAGTGTGAGCAGAAAGTCCTCAGCTCGCACCTTCCCGGGAGCACTCCATACACCCGTGCTGGTAATTTCATGCAGTCCCCTGTTCCCCTATCTTTTCTGCTTGTCTGTGATTTCTTCTCTTTAATGAAACACAATAAAGGATTTTGCCTCTTTCTTTACTGCTTTTCTCTCAGTTTTTTTTGTTTTTCTTTCTTTTTTTTAATAACAGGCTGAATTAATGTGCATGAAGACAGTTTCTTTGCATAGACCAGTTTTGGAAGGCCACACAAGTGTAAGGAAATTATCTCTGAGACCAAGAGCATGCCAGAGAAGGGCCAACTCTATTGTCTATATCTTACCAAACACATCTCTTTCTCTTTTATTTTATTTTTGTTGTGTAAATGTTTGTGGGGGCGAGCCTTCAGTTGTGGGGGCAAGCCTTCAGTTGTGGGGGCGAGCCTTCAGTTGTGGGGGCGAGCCTTCAGTTGTGGGGGCCTTCAGTTGTGGGGGCGAGCCTTCAGTTGTGGGGGCGAGCCTTCAGTCTTGGGGCCTTCAGTTGTGGGCCCCTCCTTTCTCCTCGTTTGAGTCAGGATCACGCGGTTCACTCTGTGTGCAGGCTAGCTGGCCCACAACTTCCAGGACTTCTCCATCTCTGCCTCCATGTCACCATAGGAGCAGTGGGGTGACACACATGCACTGCCATGCCTGGCATTGATAGTTTTTAGGGATTCACACTCAGGCCCTTACACTTGCTCATCAAGCACTTTACACACTGAGCCATTTCTCCAGGCCTTTTAAAAAATAAAACATGAATTTGGTAGACATCCTTTTAAAATGTTTTATAAGTCACTGTAACAAACCAGTTATATAAGCAACACCACTTATTTGTGATCTTAAAATGATGAATGCACTTCTTAGCTTCTCATCTTTTCCAGGAGTCTGGTTGTAAGTGGGCTATTGTTCAGGTCCACAAACTTACCAGGCTATGAATTCTTTACCAATAGATTCTATTTCTCATCTGACCAATGCCATCTGTGCTTAGGCTGTGCTCAAATTAAACATGGCTTTCAGGCCAGATCCATCTTTCCAGCTTTTAGCCAGGTGATCCACTCTCTTCTGGGTATAATCAGGATCAAACTTCCCATGGCTGGACAGTAATGAAGAACAGGCCCAGAAATGCATATTTGGTGCCTCTCAGTGGCTGGCTCAAGACAGGGCTTTAACATCAGGTTCTCTCCCTGCAGAAGATCACCAGACTGAAGATTCCTACTGGTGTTTTTAATCACTAGCTACTCAAAGTATGCCACCAATATCATCAGGAAGTTTATTAGAGCTACAAAGTCTTGGCCCAGCTTGGCAGACCCAAGCAATTGCTATGCACAAGAATTACTACTTTGTAGCCAGGTGGTGGTGGCGCACGCTTTAATCCCAGCACTCGGGAGGCAGAGGCAGGCGGATCTCTGTGAGTTCGAAGCTGGGCTGGACCGACAGCCTCGAAAACAATACAGAGAAACCCTGTCTCATAAAAACCAAAAAAAACAAAAAAAAAAGAATTACTACTTTGTACTACACACCAGACCCAAGCCATTCCTATGCACAGGAATTCTGAGTAACATTTTCTTCCTGTAGAATTTCAGGAAATCTATAAATCTTGTGTCTGATTATTTTTTAAATTCTTTATTTTATATTTTTATATCTTAAAACCTTATGGACTTAAGTGGAGACAAATTCTCCCAGGTCAGAAAATTGCTAGAAGTAGTAAATAATTCCCTGAACTCTACTTTGCAGACCAGATAATGCCTGTCTAGATAATGCCTGTCTTACCCCAGGTACCTCTTTCTGCCAGTGTTTAAGGTGGGCTCCACACCCTAACGATATAGATACCACATCTGCACCTCACGGCCTGCTGGAATCGTAAACCAGCCAACCCCAAGCCTTCCTCCATGACTTACCTCTTCTTTCCAAGGCAAGAACACTTGCAGCTCACTCTCTCCGCCTCCTGGCCAGCGTGGCACTTGCCCATGTGCCTCTGTGTAGCCAGAAGTACCCCTTAACAGCCATTTGGGGTTTTGTAGCATGTTGTCATTATCATGGCTGTCATTTTCCCGAGCCGTGGGCTTCACCCTATAGGAGTAAAAGCTGCAGTTGTAATTACATGTTACAATAAAGCTGCTCTTCAAACTTCTTAGTGGCTACTTCTCAGGTCTTTTATCAGTGAGGGTGGCCAGCAGAGCCACGTGTCCTGGTCAGGGACAATCAACGGTCGGAAACTCTAGGAGAATGCTAAACTTCCCCATTAGTCTAAACTAGCTTTTAAATAAAGGTGCTAGTCATGTCCAAGGCTGTAACTCTGCTTAATGTGCCATGTCCATGTTGAATGCCACTGGTACTCCTTGCATACTTCGAACACCTAGGATACTACTATAGCGAATGATTGACCCATCTTAAACAAAGGAACCATTCGATTCAAAGCACACAAACCTATTTACCATATTCAAAAATGCCAGGGAACCAAATGTACCCGTTTATTTTCCCTGTAGTTTCTTAATACATATGCTTCAGATTGAAACCCCTCCCGCCAGGGAGCAGCTGTTATGTAAATGGTCTCCTTGCCCACCTTGTACTTCCCGTTTGTTTCCTGTTCTGAGGAGACTCTCATTGTGTGGAAGTGAGTTCACCAAAGCTGAGGTTAATGCCAGCAGATGTTAAGAGACTATACACTAGACTTTTTCTCTATGATCCAATTGGGGGGTGGTGGCATGACCTCAGAATTATTCCCATGTTTGCTAGAAGCAGTCACTTTTTTCTCTTAGACAAGTTCTCTTATGAAAATTTTATTAAAAGTAACTTTAGTTTGGTTGGTAGTTTTGGTTGGGACTGCTACTAGAAGAGGAAAACTTGTATGAATTGTCTTGTGGCCATCAGAATAATTTTTACTAAAAAATAGCTTCACTTGTTAAGATCATAATCAAGAGATAGTTCCAATCCCTGGCCACATCATCCGCCACACAATGCTACTGCCAACGAGTGTCTGCAAATAACTTGTTTGCCTGCATGTCCAACAATGTCACATGAAACCAGGGGTTTGTTCTTTGAAGAGTTTTGTTTGATGGTTCCTTGACCCTTTTCCAAGAAACCTAATTTGCCCAAGGGAGCCTGGCCCTGGGAAATGGTGTTTGCATCTGCTTAGGAAAGTGTGCCTGAAATAGTGACTTATTTGGAGCTGAGAGCAGAATGGAATGGGAAGGACAGATGAGCCAGTTTGAGCTAGCAGAGAACAACCTGGCCCTCTAGACCTCTTATAAAAGGGGCTGTAAGCAAAGCACTTTGTGGGGCCTGGATCCAGCAAGACCCTTCTCCATACAGCAGGCCTTGTCTCTGTACAAAGTTCTTTCTCTAACAGTGCTGTAAGGTATGCAGTTGAATCTTAAGCTCCACTTCAACTCCTATGATGGTGCGGGTTTCCCGGTTCAGTGCTGCAGACACCATTGCAGAGACTGTTCTCCAAGGTATGTTGCCCGTTTGAAACTCAGCCAAGTCTGTGGATGCCCGGGGGATGTTCACCACTGGTGATGGGATCCAAATCACAGTGGCCTCTGTGTGGCCAGGAGAGGAGACAAGTGTGCTGATGCATGGGTTACCTGGAGACAGGGCTTGATTTTTGACTCTGAGGCTTTCTCACTTACTGAACTAGCAGTCAAAGGAGTGGGGGCAGGGGCAGCTCGTCTCTTATCTCCAGGAATACAGAATGAACTGGGGACTGTTACAAAAACAGCCGGCTCCTGCCGCTGTGTGGCTTTTTGGTACTGTGTCGCTCTTGTTTCTTCTGCTCTTTCTTTTAGTCTCTCCTCTTCTGTACCCAATGGAATTGAGCTCATTTGTTTATTTTCATGGCCTGAAGCCTTGTAACTCTGAACTGGCAAGGATGATGAGAGATGCTCTGTAAATAAATCTTAAAATCCTGAAGTTAGATTAGTTTATATTTTATTAATCTTTCTAATGTGTTTAAGAAGAAGAAATAAAGAAACAGTTGACCACATTTAAACTGACAGGGTTAAGTGTGGATTGAGTCCTATTTAGATATGGTAGTAATGATAATCGTACCTTTTTAAAAAATTAAATCTATCTTTGCACAATTAGCAAATTATTAAGTGACCTTTCCTTCAATGTCTTCAAGCAATTGCCTGTTCCCACTAATAAGGGAACATGTTTTACAAGGTTCACGTTGATTAATTGACAAATGCTGATAAAATCAAAGCAGTGTTAAAACTCAGTGCACCGGCGGCAACATAAATTACATTTGTTCAATAGTGTTCCAAGTGGCTATATGTTTATGCTTTACCTTTCAATAAATATTACTGTCTTAATTGAAACATCCATTGTGGAAATTTATCTCTGAGGAAGACTGTCAAGATGCACAGCCTGGGCCAAACATTTCTATATCTGTACATGCTTCTTAGCTCAATTAAAACCATTGATTGCTATGACTATATTCAAGAAGGATGCTTTATATTTTGTATGAAAATTGCGCAGTTTAATATAGTATTTGAAAATCAGACACCGTCAGCTGACTTTCAATTGCCTTTTTTTTTTAGTTTTAGCATCAGCTACACCAATAAATAAATAAATAAATAAATAAATAAATGTTCTAAACAAATGCCTTATGTCACTCATAAATAGCATTGCTTTCTTGACTCACTGCCAGGGAGCTTCTGGGTGACACTACCGAGCTTATAGCTGGATGACTCTCATGTATGCGTGAGACACGGGGATGTCTGCCAAACCCAGGCTCCTCTTTTCAGTAGGAGCAAGTTGCTGTCTGCAAAGGGTCTCATTCACCATGTCAAACCCCAAAGTCTAGACAGTTCCAGCAGGAAAAAGCGAGAAGAACTTCAGTAGACAGGAGAGTCTGTCCTGCTGGATGCTATGTCCCTTCTGTTGTTTTTCATACCCCTAGGATAGACTTTCACACTCTGGTGAAACATGGCCTTTAGAAATGCTCAGTTCCCCCACCGCTACCAATGCCTGCATTCATGTTGACTTCTCTGGGAGCCCTATAGTCTGAAATCATTCCTCACTGCATTCATAGACCGTGTCCCCAATTTTAACACTGTTGTGACTGTTATGACTACAACTCTTAAAAAACATACACAGAAGGAAATCACCTCCTTCATTTTCTTTTCTACAATCGAAGAAGGTTGGAGTATTCATCATTGAAGTGTCTACTGCAAACCTTGTTTTCTTTGGTAACCTGAAAATGCTGTGACCAGCCCAAGGTCAGACAGTGAATCAGGAACCAACCAGGGACTAGAAGACTGGCCCAATTTCTTGATCCTGGAAAAGTCCTTCAAACCTGTCTCAGGGCCACACACTTAGGGAAGACAAGAAGCAGGCCTGGGTCTAACAATCACCGTCTTCAGTACTGAGAGGGAAGAAGTTAAGTCACCAAGGCATGTCCCCTATTTCTTCCTCCTAGCAGCTGCTCTGCATGCAAATGACTTGAAGGAAGTAACTGACCCTCCTTTTACCTCTCTCTCTCTCTCTCTCTCTCTCTCTCTCTCTCTCTCTCTCTCATCTGCATCCCTTTAAGTATTGTCAGGAATGAATTAGCTTGATTTTATGGACTGGGAGTGAGCCAAGTGATGCTTCTGTGGATGGCTTGTCAGTTCTGACTCTTGTCATAAGCTCTGGTTGTGTGAGGCAGGCCAGTCTTCTCTTCTTGCTCCCAATGGCGAGACACTATCCATCTTCACTAGAGGGGAAGAACTCCAAGGCCACTGTCACTCCTGCCTTTGTCTAAACTCCAGGGAAAGCAAAGGACTCTTCCAGTGACCATTCTTTCTCCAGGTGGGACCTTGTCTCATCCTCCTTGGTCTCTACAGAAGAGAAGCGCAGTAGGTACAGACATCAGGACTGCAACAGGGCTTCATTCCCACTCATCAGTGGGCAGTTAAGATGCTAATGTAGGTGATGGTTTCCTTTTCCTCCTTCCAGCAGTTCCAGGTACTAATTGCGGTCTTTGTGGTCCCTAGAGCTGGTTGTCTCTGTGGCCTCCTCCCTCCCCTACTCCCAGCTCCTGTGGCTTCTTAAGAAGAATGGGGAAAGATGCAGTTGTACCATGTTCTTGTTGCTATGAAAGCCGTCCTCCCTCACGGGCACGCTGGGCTGGTGTTCCCCTGGGTATCGGCTTTGGCGGCACTGAGGCTGTCTGTGTCCCTTGCTTCTTCTCACCAGGTTTCCTATGCATCCCAAGTTCTGTCAGCCAAACAACCTGGTCAGAAAGAATTCATCTGGCTTGAGACTTTTGCCTCGTGTTAAACAACACACACATAAAGGGAGTAAAACACTTTGTGGACATGTGGTATATGGATGTGTGTGTGTGTTCACATGCAGCGTATGAACATGTGCATCTGTGTGTTAAGGACTAGCGGTCTTGAATCTCCTGTGACTACCTCAGTCATTCTCCCCTTGCCACTTATTTTTGAGGCAAGGTCTCTCCCAAACCTAGAGCCGACCAATTCAGCTACACTGGCTGGTTAGAGACCCCACGGTTCTTCCTGTCTCCTCTCTCCAGTGCTGATTTATAGACACATGTGGCTCTGACTGGGCTTTCACTCGGGTTCTAGAGGATTGAACTTGGCTCCTCCCACTTGAGTGCCAAGTACTTTATAGACTGAGCCATCTCCCCAGCCCCGGAAGTAAATCAGTTTTTAACATGGGGTTTGAAAACAGCGTCGGCAAGCTGATTTGTTTCCCCTCCCTGGAACACCTTCTCTGCCTGGTTTCATCACATCCATCTTGTAAGGCTCTGCTCACCTGTCTCTTCTGCTGAGTTCCCAGCCTTGCTCTGCCCGAGTCTCACTCTTGGTCATGTGCTTGGAAAGCAACTTATTCACAGCACCAGGGGATAGCATTTATCTCCAGGATATTGTATACACCTGTCTCACATCATCTGCACAGGGCCTAATGGAGGCTGTACCCTGGAGTTCTGTACTGACTGCTGGGCTGAACCCAATTGTGTCAGCAATGCTCTTTTCACATATGGGCTCTGAGTTTCCAGAAGATACATCAACGAAAGTGTCCTCAGAAAACTCCTGAAGACTTAAAATTTTATATTCTTATTTTAATATGAACATATATTATAAAACCAGGCAAATGCTTCCATATAATGAGGGTACTACATTTGAGCGAGGAGTGAAGAATTTTTACCACAGATTTACTTCCTTTGTGTTGAAAAAGGTAAATATGTAAATTTGGCATCTAGAAGCAAATAAGTATTAAAATGTACTAAAGCAACCACTTGGGTTTCTTCTGTAAGTGACAAAGTTATCAGAGAATTTGCTTTTTATAGAGAATTTTCTCTAAATGACACAGGCACTCCTATGTTCCAGTCAAAATTTTCTTGGCATGAACTTCATGGATTTCTAAAATTTGTTTACAAGGCTGGACGTTCTTCCTAAGATGATGTTTAGACTACAGGCACCATGGGCTTACTAAACTTAATAACTCTTCTCACTGTCATAAAATCTGCATGTATTATGTATTATTTCTGGTATACTTAACAATAAAATCACCCGTATAGACATTTAATTTTAAATGTTATTGGAAGGAACCCGCATGCTACACCTTTGACTTGCAAAAACTATGTGCTAATGGGAATGTTATGGAGACCAAAGACCTGAAGAAAGGATAAAACATACTTCTCAGACACACTGTCCAAACACCCAAGAATATTATATATGGACCTGAAATGTTATAGATCTTTATTTCCATTTTCCTTTTTGACCTAGATTGACTAGAAGAGACTTACAGAGAGATGTGACTTGTGCGTGGGTTGGGGTATTTTTCATTTACAGGGAGTGGGTCAGTCCTTGAGTGTGCCATTGTATTCAAACAGAATGCAAGGTCACCACTCTCTCTTCTCCCTGACAATGGTGAATACATGAAATTCTTTTAATAGTGTGCTCATTGAAAAATAATATTGCTGACTATGGAATTGTGTTTTGGATATGCCCTCAGCATATAGCATGTGGTGACCCTGATGCATTTAGACTATGTTCTTCAATGCATAAATAAAACACTCCAGTGTTGACCCTTTTCAGTAAACGATTCTAGAAATATCAAGTATCTTTAAAATTCAAACACAGCTTTTCAAACGTGTTTTCGTTTTCATGGACAGCTGAGACCTGGCTGTACTAATACCCAACTAATCTGAGGTCTTGGAAGAGCCTGAGACTCAGTCAGACTCTGGCTTCTCAGCTTGCCTTAGCCCCAAGGGCAGAGGCTCTGAGATCCCATTTGGTTTAATTTGCTCCTTATATTGGCACTGTGATTTCCCCAAAGAGCTTTCTCTCACATCTAAGGATTTGTATCATAAGTATCTCATTTGGGCCGATGTACATGCCTCGCCCAATTTTAATTAAGTAGTAAAGCTGATCTTTATTTATTACAAATTTATTTTAAACACAAATATCCCTCCTCATTTTCTCTTTCAAATTTCTCTTTCAAAATGTCCTTATTTGTCTGTCTGTTTTCCCCTTTGAAAATATCTAAGGGGAACTCCCCACCTCATTAAGAGATGTCATCCAACTTGTATTGCTGATCCTTGGGATGAGAATATACACAGCCATATCCCACATTGCTGACCATGAGCAGCAGTCCTCCCCTGGGGCATGCAGGTAATGGGGCAGACAGGTTCTGGAACAGGTAGGTTCAGGGACAGATAGATCCTGGGGCAGGAAGGTCCTGGGACAGGTAGGTTCTGTGGTCTTTAAGTAGAAATGCTTCATCAGTTCCACTGCAGTAAAGATGAAGTCTGCTCAGAAACAGGCTGCTCACCCTAACCTGGAGTATGTGGTAGTCATCCCTATTAGTGACTGGATGGAAGTCTACCAGGAGTCCTTTTTTCCATCACCTTTCTCTGTGTCATCTGCTGTCATCTTTTCTGATTGGACATTCGACACAACCATGATAATTCTGAAACATCCTGAATGGCATTTTACTTAGGAAAACATAACTATTGTTTAAAAAAAAAGGTAGCATTCATGAACTCAACTTGAATGCAACATACATCCTAGTGAGTCCACTGGAGTCTCTAGTTAAAAATCCTTTTGTGGCCAGGCATTGGTGACCCACGCCTTTAATCCCAGCACACAGGAGGCAGAGGCAGGCAGATCTCTGTGAGCTTGAGGCCAGCCTGGTCTACAGATCGAGTTCCAGGACAGGCTCCAAAACAATACAGAGAAACCTTGTCTCAAAAAACCACACACAAAAAAAAGAATCCTTTTGTGATTATGACTACCAGAGACAATCTGCAAATGATAATGAACACAGGCTTGCATCAGAGACATTCATGAATATTTTGAATGGACTATGGAGTCATTTCTATTTCTTAAGTCTGTAATTTATACATCCAACACTGTGTAATGAATGCTGAGTGATAGTCTGAATACATCAAAATTAACCTAAGCAACAGCACAGTACTCAGTATGGCTTTGTCTTCCCTGACTGAGACAGATTTTAAGAGTATTGGTTGGTTAATTTTGTAAAATGCATTTGATTTAGCCAATGCTCTCTGATGATTAAATTAAGTTTGTGCAATTTGGGTAAAAATATCACTGAGTATGTATGTAGCCTTCCCAGTGTGTCCTATCAAAGCACACATCCCGTCTTTGTGTCTTATTACTGCTTTCAGCATCTGTTTGATAACATCAGTTGAAACAATTTTTTTCTCTTTAGCCAAATCACATCTCTATCAGAACATCGTATCCATCATACTGATAGCTGAAGTTTGTATTTAATATTTATATTCTTTATAACTAACTGTAATAAACATTTTCATCTGGATGATGTGATACTTTCATATACTATTATTATAATTAACACTTTTTGAATGTCCAACCTTCTGGCATTGGGAGAGGACATTGTTATTTCTTTCTTTCTGTGTAGTTCATATTTGAGAAATATATGGTCTAGTTACAAGAAATAAATTGTAAAAATAATATCTCATAACATTTCAAGTATATTTACAATTTTGTGTTAGAAATACTAAGAAAAACTTCATGGGGAAAAAGATGTATGCATAAGTACACAGAGAAAATCATGGAACTTAAAAAGGAATTGTTGGGACTGGAGAGATGGCTCAGTAGTTAAGAACACTGGCAGCTTTTGCAGATAACCCAAAGAGTGGCTTATAACCTCCTGTAACACAAGTTCCAGAAGATCCAGTGATCTCTTCTGGTCTCCAAGGCTCCTGCAAGTCATGATGTATATATACTCCTTCATACACACACACACACACACACACACACACACACACACACACACACACACACACACACACATACACACACACACACACACGCACACACTTTTTTAAAAAAAATCAAAACAACAACAATGAAGCAGTAACTTGCTGTAAGGGAACCCTGAAAGTATAATAAATACAAGAATATGTTCATCAAGTCTAGCCAATGACACCAGTCAGCACTCTATGTGAGGTACAAACCCAGGAATGTCACATCACACTTGTAGATCCACAAGGCCCAGAGATACAAAGGCCATCTTACAAAACATCCTATCCAGTGTTATACTGAGCGTCAGTCAAACTGTGTTTTCTTCAAAAAAGCCTTCTTCTTTCCTTTCTTCTTTTAATTGATTTTTTGGAGTTCCCTATCAACTGTAAAAGTACAGCTCTACTGACTGTCAAATTCTGATCCTCATCAGAATCAACCTCAGAGCTGTTGTTTAAAATTCTTGATCCCTACATGAGATTCAGAGAAGCCAAATCTTCCAAGGTGGAGACAGACCTATGCACTTTTGGAGACCTGCTTGGGTGGACCCACGTCCACCAGACGTTGAACACCATTGTGAGGCTGCTGACATGCCAGCAGCATGCCTACAGAGTGGAGCAAATGACCTCCAACCCTTCCACCCCACCCCTAAACATAGAGGCTTCCCCGGACGCTATCAGCTCAGTACAAAAGCATCTTAGTGTGCTCGTGTTTCTCCTGGACCAGTTGAAGCCTTTCACGGTCCCTGGCCTTAAATATGCTGTTTATGCCACAGAGTTTTTTAACATTGCCTTCTAGTACCCTTACACTTGCCTTATTCCTCTGACCTACGCATTCCAGTTGCTCACTTGTGTTACCTGAGTTCCAGAAACTTCTCTCAACGCCTTCTCCATCCGTCTCTCCTGCTACCACCTCATCTGCTCTTGTTTCTAGTGATTTCTACTGAATGGGAGCCCAGCACCAGCTTCTTTCCCCATGGAGCTTACCTTCACTCTGATGTAAAAACTATTGTTTTAAATTACAAAGTTTATCCTGTGGCTCCCAATGTGAACACTCTGTTAGGCGCCCTGTTAGCTGCAGGGAGGCTGCTCCCGGCATGGCCTCTGTGTTCAGTGTCATTCCTTAGCATTTCATCATTTGCCCTGCAAACTGCAGACAGACAAAAGTGTTAACTTTCTACACCACGCCACACACTTTTCACAGCCAGTGCTTTTGATCATCACGGTGCCCGTGTCTGAAGAATCATTTTGTTCTTTGATGTATCCTGTCCCGCTGATGTTCACCTCTGTACATCCTTCAAGAAAATCGGAAATCACCATCACTGACCAGTTAATTGATTCCCCGTATGCTTCTGCTAACTTGTGTTTTAATAAATTTACACGCTTACCTTTACATGTGCCTGGATAAGCCGTGCTAGTGGCACCTCCCATCTTTGGAGCAAGCGATCGCTTGCTGTAGAGCCTCAAATGATGCTGCGTGGAGCCGTCACAGGAGACATGGGGAAAACTGAGTGGACAGGATCTGTGATTCCTCCCTAGGATCCCCTATTAGAGTGTTGCTTAACTGATGTAGTTCATTTGTTTCCATTGATATCTGGAAATGACTCTCATAATTGCTCATTTCCCACAGCTAGTAAGTGGTCAGTCTAAAAGTGTCACCAATGCTTTGGGGTTCCACTAGTCACTGTAGCTCATTTACCAAAGTTGTTCAAATTGAAATTCAAATTTTCACTGGGGAGGGACTTAAAGTATTCAGCCTAGGGTCAAGATACATTGCTGTAGGGGGCCATACTCAAGCTTTTTTTTTTTCTGAGAATAGCTGATACAAATGACCCCCCCCCTCAGGGCATCTGTGCCACCTCAGGCTGAAATTCTTACTTACATTGTTTATTCTGCCTTTCCTAATGTAAGGGTCATTTCACTGTAGGGGACCTCACAAAATGAGAGTAGAGTGGTGTTGACATCTGTTTATTTGTAATGGTTTTAACCCAAAATGTTGCTGATTTTCCCTTGTCCTTCCTCTTTAGACTTTCATTTTGATTTTTACATTGTGTGTGTGTGTGTGTGTGTGTGTGTGTATACACATGCACACTCATTTGTATGCATGTCTGGGTGTCCACAAGGGCTAGAAGAGATCACATCCCCTGAAGCTGGAGTTACAGGAGTTTTTGAGCCTCCTGGCGTTGATGCTGAAAAATGAACTCTGCCCCCTGGAAGATCAGGAGTGTTCTTAACCACTAAGCCATGCTTAAAACACTTCATATGCTACCCATACCACCTGCAATATTTGTTTCGGTGTTTTGGAGCAACAGCCCTGCTGGACGTAGGCCTCTCTCGCCTAAACTGTTCTAAGGAGTGCTCCCACACATCTGTGACTGCATTTACTTCCCTGTCATCATTTCCACTCACCGTTTATGCTTTTAGAGTCTGAATCTATCAGAGGAGCTCTCATAAGACCGTGACTTCTATCTGTAATAGAACCTCTTTCTCTTTTGTTGTGAGTCTGGTTATTTCATTTGGTAAATGTTTGTTCCTCTCCTGGACTTAGTGGAGCTGATTTGTGCTACCATCACACACACTGCTGTGAACTCTGCAAACGCATCTGCCGAGGCCATACTTTGGGTCTGGGTAGGAGCAAAGCTGTCTGTCCTCAGTGTCAGGGACCCCCTGTGTAGCACCTTCCCTCTATGAGCCTGGCCACCCTCGCATCATAGATGTTTTTGCAGCTAGTCAATACTCCTGTTATATACTTTCTTCCCTGTCACCAAAGGTTATGAACACACTCCCACCATTGCTGTCCCGATTTAATGAGAGTGCTGTAAATCTGTCCCCTGTGACTTTATTTAAAGCTCTCTTAAAGCATGCCATAATATTTTGTGTATTGTTTTGGTCTCTTGGTTAATGAATTTGAGATTCCTTTCCACGCTGTAAGAGTATGCTTCATTTTCCTCCTACTGAAGTGATCTTCTTTGCGCCGTGAACAGTAAACCCGAGTTTTAGCATTTCATGAGTTGGTAAGTGCATGTTTATGTCGCCAAGACTCCCCTAATCTTTCTGAGCTATCTTCTATAAAGAGGCTTACTTCAGTTTTCCAGTTGATAAACCAGCATTTTTATATAGCACAACATTGTATTTAGCATGCATAGATTTAAATCCCTTGACATTTTTCTCAAAGTAACATTTTGAAGATGGAAACAACACTTTAAAGAATAAAGCACCATTGTCGTTATGTACACGCCGAGAAGGCGTTCTCTGAATAAATTTGCTCAAATGTAAAGCAGCAGCGAGGCAGCTCTGGCCTTTCAGCCCCTTCCAGTACTCTCTCCCAGTTCTCACGTTCTCATCCCTGGTCCCTGCCAGAGCTCCTGCCCACCCCTCCCTCTGCCCACTAAGGATGTTTGTGTTCATAGAGACTCGGCCAGATTCTGCTGCTCTTGGCGTCTTCCTCATGCCTCAGATGAAGGGAACATCTTCCTCCTCCCTCAGCCACACATTTCTACAAGGACTTTTCTTTAGCATTAGTTCTCTTAATGTCAGTGACTGATCACCTCTGCCTCAGGACTCCTCACTCTGTGATGTGAGTGGAACTAAAAACTGATGATTATGCAGAATTTAATTTCTTAAGGACCATTTTTTTAAAATGCGACAAAAGCTTTCTAAGTGCCAATACCGTGTATTTTATGTTTTTTAAAAAATGGGAATAAAAATATAGGAAGTTAGTTTAGTTTGCTTTAGCTTAGTTACTTTCTAAAGAATGGGAAAGTATAATCCTCCTTATATACTTCCAAAGTCTTAGATGGTATTAAAAAGAGCTTAAAAGGCAGCCACACTGGGGGCAGGAAGGTTGGTTGTCAACAGGATATCACCAAAGAAGATAGCTTCCTACATCCTCTCTTCTCACCCATTGGTAGCATTGTCAGCTGGAACTGGGAAGTGGGTTCAGGGAAGGTGTTATGCACGTTGTGCTACAAAGTAGAATGAGCCCAGATGGCCATCCCGTATTCTGCCCAACAAACTGCACTTCCCTGTAATACAGAGCACTGGTGAGGTGGGCTCCCAACAGTGCCACTGGGGATTTTCACTATGCTCAAAGTTAAAGGCTTTCTGGCCAGAATAGCATACTGGGTTGCATGGTCTATCAGTTTCGTGTTTTTGAACAACCATGAAGAAAAACAAATGATGTCCTCCGGTGTGATAGAATAGCCTACAACCCAGCAGACAAATCCTTCCAGGTCATCTGGAAGCAATCTGGTGGACATTGTGCTCAGAGGCTGCTGTTGTTTCTTGCCTCTTAATGCTTGAAAACTGATAGAAGAAAGACACAGAGATGCCTCCCATCCCAAATAACCATGAATGCACAATGGGATATGTAGGGGACACATAGAACACTGTCAGAATGCCATTGTTTGGTTTTAGTAGTGGATATAAAGTTAATTATTTCACTCTGGCTATATAGTAATATATATATTTACTCATTTATTAGTACAAGCATCTATAAAATACCTATTTTTGTCTCATCCTATACAATCATAGTTGTGAAGTCCTTCTTTTAAAAATGTGTTTCTTTCCATCATATACTAGATTGAACTCTATGAAAGTGCCAATATTTTACTAGTTTTTAAATCCACAGAAACATCAATTTCACATGGCTCAGAGCAAATTTAACTATTAAAAATTAAAATAGTGGTTTTCTGCTCCCTGTTAAGTCCCGTACCCTTGAGGAACGCTGGAGTTACAAGGGCAAGAATTGATCCTGGAAGGTGCCTCAGAGAAGGAAGGCCCTGACGTGAGCCAGAAAGGAGGGAGGCGTGGAGAAGTAGCAGGAACACACGGCAGCAGTTGTGAGTACCAGCAGCCTGAAGGAAAGCTGCAGGACCAGAGGGAGAGCTCCTGTCCCCTTTGATAAAACTTCTCAACTTTTGTAATAGTTTCTGAAAAGCATGCTTCTACACCCTGTAAGGAGTTTCAAAACCTCTCCCATGGCAACTGAGAAATTGTTCTTCCATTGTTACTAACGCCTTGAATGGGGTCTTGTATGTCTGTTACAGTGTATGTGGTTGTCACAGAGTGGCCACCTTGTCAGTGGCTCTGTATCCCGAGGCAGTAGGCATCTAACTAATGAAGACAGCTGCCTGGGCTGTCAAGTCCTTCTGAAGGGTCTAGTGCCAAGGTTAGCATCTCGTAGGCAGCTACTACCTACAGTTTGGAAGCTGTCTCGGTCATTCCTGTGAACATCTTTATGTCTTTCTGGCCAAGTTCTATTTTGCTAAGACTTCAGTCCCTGAAGTCTTTGTCCTTACTAGTTACTTGTAATGGGTAACCACCCAGCACATTCCTCTGAATTGACCTATGAGAGCATATCGAAGGTCATTTTCCCAGCATCAGTTTCTGTGACTGCCATGCCCCTATGAGGCTTGGCTTCACCCTGCTGGAGGTGTGTTCCAACAGAGAACAGTGAAGCATCTGACCAATGGGCCATGGAACAACATGAACCATGGTTTTGGAATGAAAGGGGAACAAGTGTTTTATAATGTGCTGGAAACTCACTGAATGCTGCAAGGCATGGAAATGTGCCCTCTTTACTTTTAGAGCCAGTTGTGATTTAGGAGAGTGGGGTTTATTACTTCCTTATATTTAAAGAGAATTAATAAATACAGTTTTGAGTTTATTTATTTATTTTTCTTTTTAAAGATTCTATTTTAATAGACAACTTTTAGGTTCATAGTGATGTGGAGAAGAAAGAAAAGAAATTCTCCATATACTCTCTGTACTCAGATAGGCATTGCGTCCCCCCATTATTATTACTCCAACCAAAGTGGTACATGGACTACAATTGACAAACCTACATGGTTATATCAAAGTCCACAGCATGTTTGTTGTACGAGATAAATTATTCCTAAGTGGCAGAATGAAAGAATCATGGCTATTCCCTTGAATTAATGATACCCTTTTTTAAAAGTCAACAATAATAACCACAAAAAACAAAAAGTACAGTAAACTCAGAGCTGAGTGAGATAGAGGCTAAATTACTTCCAAATCTTTAAAATGTCAGTGTCATCTTATTTCTTGTGGATGCAGCAAGCTGTACTTCTATGATTACATTTCATTTTCCTTGAAGATGTAGTGAATTACATTTATTTAAGTGAATCGTCCAATATGCTTGTATATTTGCATTTTTAAATGTATGTTTTTGTCATGGATATATTGTTATTTCTTAGGAATAAAAAGGTCAGAAGATGAAGGTACTACTAAAGTTGGCTTGTTACTAGGTCCGAAAAGGAGGGGATACATCTTGTTATGTCACAGAAAGGAGTAGGACAGACTAGGGAAGCACTGTATCTATCTGAAAAAAGGAACTGAGAAGAACACTAGGCAATGACCCTCCTTGTGCTTTCTCAGGAAAGAAAGCAGATTTAGGATCTACTAGGACAGATAATGTAAGCACATTTGGAGGCAAGGCACTCTCTCCAGTTGCCTGGTTCCTTCCCCTGGCATGATGAGGACAGAACTGTGACTTAGCACCTGAAAACCCCAGCACAAAAAGCAGTTTGGGAGATGGTGGGCTCCTGTGGGGTCCATTGGTTCACATTTGCAGAGTGGCTCCCAAGTGACCATATGATGTCTGGAGGAACTGGCTATCTCTGGGAGAACTAGTTTCCTCCAGCATCTGTAAGACCCACAGTCATCAGCATCAGAAATACAGAAAGTAGAGATATAAGTAATGCAGTATATACGCATATATACATATTCATTCACACAGAAAAATCAATGAACTTGAGTGTGTGGGAGAGGGAAGGTTTATGTATATATTATTAGGCACTGTTTTGGCTTGTGGCAATTTAGTGCAAAGAAACATTTTAAATCATTAAAAATAACCCTATCCCCATGGAAGATTAATTTATCAAGGAAATCTATGTCATATAACTTCGAAACCTAAGAAATCTACAGAGAAACATAAGGCTTATAGAAAGATCAAAGGAAACCAAGGTTGTAGTTGGAAGTAGAGGTCAATCAAGTTCAAGAGCAAGGATTTGGGTGGGGTCAACCGAACTGGGCTAAGGGGAGGGAGAGAGCTGGTAAGCAGGAACCTTTGGGGGAGCAAGTGTAGCATTACCAAGCCAGCATCATGCTTGGCGGGTTCACAAGAGATTAGCAAGCCCATGTTTCCTGAAAGGAAGAAGTCATAGACCATAAGCTTGCAGAGGTATAACTGGCAGCCAGACACGGACAGGCCTTAGAGACCATGTAAACATGGCAGGAGGCTGCATGTATACATGACTGTATCCATACTGGAGCCATCTGAAGATGAGAGTTCAGTTTCAAACTGCAAATAGAGTAGTCATCACTCTCAACTATTAAAAGATCTTATAGGCATTTGAGATGCCTAGGCTTACAAATGGTCTGCATTTGTGAATGGACAGAGGTCTACCTATACAAGTCATTTTTATAGTTTAAAACAAGTCAGACAAAGAAAACCTTCCTCCTACCATGCAAAAGAACAGCTTCAGATCAGGACTGGAGTCCCATTCCATACTGCTGAATGGGTTGGCATCTATATGGCATTTAAATAAAATGGAAAACAATCTTAAAAACTACCACACTTCTGGTAAATCTGGAGGGGGAAAAGCTTGAATAATCAACAATTTGCTTTTATTTTCTATTAAATCTGAGTGGCTTTTGCATTGATATCGTTTACAGAATATAAAGTAAAATTCACCCACAGCCCTCTTACTGTAAGAGCACCTCATTTCAAATCTAATTGTGGACATTGTTCCTTCATTAAAAATTCATAGGGTTTGTGAATGTGTCACATAAGTACTGGCATCTCCATTATGTCTCAGCTCTTTCCCACTACCAATTCTGATCAGACTTTCAAAACATTCATGTCTAGAAAGGTATTCTCTGAAGAGCAGCCAAAGAAAAATAAAATGAAGAAGGAGTGACAAGGTGAATGTAAACATGAACAGCCACCAAACAAATAGACACGAACTTGCTCTTTCAGTGCACACAGGTAAACGGAGGGGAACACCCAACCTTACCTCACACCCTGCATCTTTCCATTGCAACTCCTAAATGTGTTATTAGCTGTCAGCAAGCCAGTGCCTTGTTACGCGCCCTCAGAAGAGACTGGAGCAGAACACTGTCCCTCATTGCTTCTACACCTAGGCTCTTCCCTCAATCCACTCAAATGGCGAGACCAGAGTGCTAGGCCATGGGTCATACTGCACATGGTATTTTCTGGAAATAGATGAGACCAACAGTGCTATGCAGCCAGATACTTTTGTGAGGTGGGCCCCATACTGAGCCTTTCTTGCTTATCTTTTATGTTTTTATATATTCGTATCAGGAGTATTGAAATATTGTCCTATACCCTTAATGATTTCTCAGTCAACAGTGGTCTCCATGTCGGATGATGGCCCCATAAAAATATAACAGTTGTAGAGAGGGAGGAGTGATGAGCAAAGGGGTCAAGACCAGGCTGGGGGGAAACCACCAAAACGGCTGACCTGAGCAAGTGAGAGCTAACAGACTCCAGACTGACTGTTGGCGTTTAAGACGGAACCAGGTCCCCTGAACGTGGGTGTCAGTTGAGTGGCTTGGGCAGTCTATGGGGTCTCTGGTAGTGGTACAAGTATTTATCCCTAGTTCATGAATTGGCTTTGGGATCCCATTCCCTTTGGAGGGTTACTGTCTCAGCCTACATACATGGGGGAGGGCCTAGGCCTTGCCACAAATGATCCCTGTCAGAGGCTTCACCCTGCCTGAGAAGTGGATGGGGGGGGTTCGTGGGGGGGAATGGGAGGATAGGAGGGATAGGGAACTGGTATTGGTATGTAAAATAAGCATGTTTTTAATTTAAATAAAATTAATTAAAAATATAACATAGCTGATAACTTGCTATTGTCTAGTGATGGTGTCTACAGCCACTCAAAGGTAGTAGCGTAAGACTTTACATGTTGTCCACTACCACCAGTCCTAAGGGCAGCCCACATACAATTACATACAGTGCACAAGGCAGTGTTCTCGCTGCCTCTGAGTATAACCCTTCTACTTATCGTATATAATATTGTGCTCCCCTTATCTTTGAGTGTAATCCTACTTACCAAAGTTGCTGTAAAGCTCTGTGCCTGTATGCTGGCAGCTAAGTACAAAACCTGGAGTCTATATCTCTCTTCCACTTGCATCATAAATAAAAGCTGTACAAACACAGAAGGGGGTGTGCTGTGGAGCCATAAACTGAAGAAAATATAAAACACAACTCTCACTCCTGTCCCAAGGGGTCACTGCCACCTACCAGATACCTCGTGTTCCCTTTGTCTCTTGGTCACTCGATAGCTGTTCTAGTCTGTCTAGGTTTGTGAAATCTGCTTCGTGATGGTCCCACGCTCAGGGTGTGGCTCAGTGATACATTCCTCACAACATGTCCCTGCAGTTAAACGAGCTCTGACTGTACAGGAAAACCAGTAGCTAACATAAACTAAAATTATAACTAAGTCTGCTGATACTGCGATCACGTGGATGGGGAAGTGGGCTTCTCTGAACTTCCTATACAAACTGACAGTGGTTGTACTATGGTTAATAAATTTCAGAAATCACCTTTTCTCCTCCTGTAAACTTTTACATGTGACCTTAACAGGGAGCTTGCAGATGCAAAAACAGTTTCAGCTCACCCTGCCGATAGTGAATCAACCACAGTGTGGGTAGGAAAGCCATAAGGAGAGCTGGGGAGAATGAGTTGCTATAAAGACTGTGTAGCCATGTGATCAAGAGTATTACCCTGGGAAGACTGTCTTGGGGAGATCTGGATTTCAACTGTCAGAGTAGCTGACAGTTCTGCAGGTGATATTTCATTCTCGCAGCTCCTTCAAAAGGCATTGTGTGGCAACCCCCACGAGGCCTCCTGACATGAGCACAGAGTAGAAGAGCTCAGGAAAGTGGCCCACAGGGGCCGTGTGACAGGAGCCCTCCTCTGACCTGCACACGGTGCTCCCAAACTCCTTGCACCCTTCATAGGGGAGTCAGAGAGAATGTTGTCCTCAGAGCAGTTTTGTTCTGCTGAGACTAAAGACATAGCTTTCGAGATGGATAATGACTGTAGCAAGCACACAGGAGATCTCAGATTCTAGTTTGTTCCTTCTTAACTAACAGGGACCTGTGTTTACAGAGTCTGGGGGCCAGTGGTGATCCCTTAGAATAGCAATTATTATAAAATCTGTGTTCTACCTTAGTCAGTTTGTGAATTCCTAGTACCCCCCCATTTCTGTTTCTGTAGGTCTTGTTTTCACTTTATGTTGAAAAGTAAATTCCAGGCCTCATAGCTGCCGGTGTAATGAGATTTCCTGTGCTAGACTGTATGGAGTACAAGAGAAAGAAGTCAGATTGAGATGGGGAGGAGACTGATGAGGCGAGGAAAAGTAATAGTGGCCTGTCTTTACTTCCCAGCCCAGAATAGTCCTGGGAAGTCCCCAATGACCACTTCCCATCTCTGTCTCACTCTATATACATAGATTGTATGCATTTTACACACCAATCTATCTATATAGACCTTCCCTGATGCCCAGGCTGTCTTAAATTAAGGTGTATCAGTCAAGCTGTCCATGGACTGCCTGCATGCCAGCACTTGCTGCTGTGAACACCCCATGGACACCTTGCAGAAACTTCAACAATCACATTTTCTCGCTTCAAAGCACCTCTCTGTGCTAGAAGGCACTAGCCCAGCCACAACTGTTGCAAAACAGCTTGCAGTGGACCTTTGGTCATCATAAGCCTTGGCGAACTCTAGATGACCCTAAGTCCCTTTCCACACTGTACAAAGGGGAAACTTCCTTTGGTGGCCCAGGAGAAGGCTGGGACTGAGGCCAGTACCAATGTAGTCCTTCCCTTTCCAGACTGACAGCTATGGTTGATAAAAGCATATAGGCTGTTCAGCTTGCATTTCGAGCATTCAACCTAATAAAAGGCCTTGCTGACTTTCTGTCTTATTATAGAGTTGTCTGTGCTGGTCACACAGACGCTGGAAGTAGTTGTGAATTGGTAACAATAACAAAGTTATCAGTGGCCACCACCCAAGCAACAGCAGTGCCAACAGTGACAGCAGCAGTAGCAACAAGATGGTAGCTGCAGAAGTCTTGTGAGTGGCTGAGGCAGAAATTACAGAAGACAGAGGCAGAGGTGACAGGAAAAGTTTTGATGAGCCTCAGCTGAGAAACTATGGACTTAGGTTGCTGGAACAGTCTCAGGAAAGCTGTGAGGTCTTAAGAGTCAAGAGTGTCTTGCTGCTGTAACACTTGCTGCTGTTAGGCTAGAGTCCCAGCACCTGAGGTCTGTTCACAAGCTGAAAATAGTGACTTGCAGCTGATGGCTGCTGCCAATCGCTACTGCTAACTATAGCTAAAAGACAAAGTTTATAATAGCTGCCAAGTGCCAAGGCCACTGATAGTTACAGCCCAGAGCAATCATCCACCATCCTTTCTGACTACAGCCATGTCTCTGTTGTTGAAATCCTGGAGCAGTAGGCTCCTAATGGTTCAGCATTTAGAACTATAAAGTTCTAAGTCTGGCCATCCATTTTCCAGATCTTGAGAACTCAGGGGCCTTGGATCATCAGTGTGACAGTTAAGCTTGATTGTCATCCTGATGGAATTGAGAATCACCATAAAAACAAACCTCAGGGCGTATATCTGTGAGGGAGTTTCTCATTAAGTTAACTAAGGTGGGAATTCCCACCCTTAATGCAGGCAGCACAGGCACACTGCCACAGCTGGGGTCCTAGTCTACATAAAAAGGAGAAAGTGAGCACAGCAGTAGCATCTATGTCTCCCTGACTGGGAGACAGTGTCGCCAGATGCCTCCAGCTGCTGCCACCGCCATGCCTTCCATACCACAATAAACCATATGCTGCATGGGAAGCCAAAGCTGCTTTCCTTCGGTTGCTTCTGCTAGATATTTAGTCATGAAAGCAAGTCACTAATCCCCAAGCCCTGGAACAGTATGTAGTCACCTACTTAGAACTCTAGGTGGAGCAGAGATCAGTTCAGCTGGGGAAGGTAATCTCCAACACTGGACAAAGTCCAGTTTAGGATACGGGTCAACCCTAGGCCAACATCACACATGTTTGGTCCTTCAGTTTTCTTTTGCCAAGTGACAGTAATTACCCTGACATCAAGAACAAGTGTGCCCTCAAGAAAGCATGGCTTTGGATGTTCCCAGAAGCAGTTTGTGCTGATTGACCCAGATCCTTGGTCACCTCTATGATGGTAGTAGAGGACTTGGGAGGGCTGAGGAAGGGCATGAAAGAGCCAGGAGCCAGACTTCTAGGCCCCATCAGACTATGACTGTATGTATCTGCCACAGAGGGCTGTCTCTTGGTTCATTACTGATGGTGGCATTTACAGGCTCCAACTCTGGCACCTTTTGGTTAACTGCTCTGAACTCATTCTTCTGGCTTCATTCTATTCTCTCCCATCCTTGTTTCTCTGTCTGTCTGTCTGTCTGTCTGTCTGTCTCTCTCTCTCTCTCTCTCTCTCCTTTTTGGAAGAAGGAGGGCCTCTTCAAATGCTTCATATACAACCCAGTAATAAGTACATTAGTAAGTGGTTTTTTTTCCAGAACCTACTACCAGTTTGTTGTTGTTTGTTTCAGTAGGAGCTTCCTAAGAGAATCTCCTTCACCATAGTACAGGACTCTCATGCCTGCTAGAGCTTTTTGAGTTTTGGGCATGTTCTGTAAACTCTGTGAGGGCAGAGTTCATATCTTACTCACTGTTGTGAACTTGTATTTAGCAGTGTCCTGTATACCAGAGTCATTTAATGAAGACCTCTTGAGTGGTGGTCACTGTAGAGGATGGAGTACTCTTTTATTCCAGATTTTTCTGTCTGAGCACCAACAAAACTCATAGGGGCTTGGCCTATATTTTTGTTGGAGGAAATCTGAGTTCCACAAATCTATAAGAACTAAGATTGAGAGGCAGAGGCAGGCGGATCTCTGTGAGTTCGAGGCTGGGCTGGACGGATAGCCTCCAAAACAATACAGAGAAACCCTGTCTCGAAAAACCAAAAAAAATAAAAAATAAAAAAAGAAAGAACTAAGACTGAGGCTAGGGACTGAATCCAGGACTCTGCCATTCTTTCTAATCAAGAGGGAATGATCCAAGTGTTGGTCTTTAGAACTCTCATTTCTCTTTTTATGCAACACTGCTAGCAGTAGCCTAACATGAGATGGTTGTATTTTGCAGTATATTTTCCCCCCAAAGATGAGGGTATGAGCTGCTTATCAAAATGGCATTACTAGCATTGTATAGTACTGGTGTTCTCCAGTGAGCACCTCTACAGAATATGGCCAGCTGGAGGCAGGGTGCAAAGAGTGTAGTGTCCTCCTTACTGTTTTAACTACCTTTATTTTAACCCATTACATGTATTACTTTAAAATAAAAATTTCCTTATGAAAGGTTCCCATCTCCCAGACATCTCGCAGATCCAAGAGGACCATGTCATTGCATTTTTATACAAGTTTCACAACCAGAAGACAGGACAGTACATTGCTGGTAGTTGGAAATGGAAGCTGGAGTCTTGGGGGTGTGTCTGGATATGACAGTGCTCCCAACCGACATAGGGCTTGGTATTAGGAGATTATATTTTTAGCAAATCTGAAAATCATGAGTTTTGTTTCCTGCTATGTGTCTTAACTTTATTTACCTTAGTTTTACCTGTTAGTAAAAATGTCCATAGTGTTAAGTTGACAAGTTAGATAAGTACAAACACCCGTCCCCTTATTGTGTAAAATACTCATCTTAATGACCACAATATTCGAGGGCTGGTGAACATTTGGATTTGACAGACACTGCAGTTCCCAGTTGCCACCACTGGTGCACTGCCCGACCACTGCCAGTCATTGGGTATTTTCTTAAGTCATTATCTTGCAGGAAACATTATCTCATAATAAACTGTAACATTTAGAATTGCCCCCAGAATAAGAATATCAGAGAACTGGAAGAACAGAAGACCTTTTTCATTAAGCCTAGAAAGGGAAAAATGTGATAATGCCACTGGGAATTCTTTTAGAATATTTGTTTAGGTTGGTTTTAAGCCATCTAGCTGTGAAAATAAACTGTGGTAGCAGTAGCAATATACTGTAATTCCCACAAAGCCCATTCAGCATAATTTCTTTTTATAAATAAATGTGATTACCCTAAGCTAACATGAAATTATATTCAGGACCCTAGGCCTGATATTTTCCTCCTGTATCTGTGTTTTTCAAGTTCAGTACTGGCCTGCTCCTCCTTGCTATCCTCACCTCATATGTTTAAGTGGTCGTGGGCACATAGCTGGACCTGGGGTAGGGGGTGGTATTTGACCTTCAAAAGAGTTTGGTAGGTAGAGAGAAAGTAGAACTTAACCTCACCGACTTTCAGTAGGCAGGAATCTGAGAGAGCCTTGAACTGTGCAGAATTCAGCAGCCTCCCACCCACAGGTCTCATCCCACGTCTTACCACGAGTATAAGTGACATTCACCTCTGACAATATAATTTTGGATGAGATCTTGATAATTTTGCTTTTGAAATTATTCGCTTATGAGTTACGGCTTTTCATCTGAAAACCAGCTCTGATTTCTCCATAATTGTGCGAACTGGAGTTCCGCAAAGTGAGAAAGCCTGCAGACAAATGGTTTTCAACAGTGATGACTTTCATCTGAATGTTAAATTTGACAAGAACTGTCCTAATGCAAAACTTATGGGTGTTTAATGAAGTAATCCTTTATTTTATGTAGTGCACTTTTCACTGTATGCTAGCACAGAACGTTTTCAGGTCTCCAATAATTCTGTGGCTATCTTATGCCTCGAGTGCCTAATTGATAGTGCACTCACAGGTAAGGGAACAGGCAGGGGCGGAGGTGGAGGTGGAGGCGGGGGTGGGGGCGGAGACGGGGGCAGGGGTGGGGGCAGGAGCGGGGGCGGGGGCAGGGGTGGGGGCAGGAGCGGGGGCGGGGGCGGGGGCAGGGGTGGGGGCAGGGGCAGGGGCAGGGGTGGGGGCAGGGGTGGGGAGGGGGCAGGGGCGGGGCAGGGGCAGAGGCGGGGGCAGGGCCAGCGGCCCCTTTCATCTTGAAGACTAGACTAGAAGGAAGTGATTCTCCTTGAGCTAATCTTCCAAATGCCACTCCCACACAGGAATTCTGTCTGACTTCTCTTTGTCTAGGGGCTTTTCTTCTACTCTCTTTTCTTTTTCGTGTATTTTTTTTAATTCCGTGACAGCTCCCCACATGTGTCCCTCTCATCTTCTAGTACCCTGTCTCTTCCTCTCTCCCCCTGCCGAAACCCCCCCTACTTCCTGTTAAGTCCCCTCCTACTTGCATGTGTCATCCACTGAAGTTAATAGGAGTCTGTGTGGGCATGGGCGGGAAGCCTTTTACTGAACCATGGACAACTTAACAGTGACCATACCACTGAACAAAGTCACACCCTTTCTAGCAGCCACCATTAACTGTCAGTTGTCCCTGAGGAAGGGGTGGAGCATCAGGATGAACAGCTGATTGGCTAGATCTTGTGTAGGTCTTATGCAGTTGAGTTAGGAGTCCATCAGTCATGTCACGTCCAGAGGACACGGTTTCGCAGCAGTCCTGCCCAGCCTCTCTGCCTTTTACAATCTTCCCACCCCTCTTCCTCAGTGTTCCCTGAGTCTTAGGTCAGGAAATATGATGTAGGTATCCACTTCGGGCCAAACACCCCATAGTTACTTCCCTGTGGACTTTGATCAGTTGTGAGTGTCTGTATTGGCTGCTGTCTACTCCAAAGGGACATTCTCTGATGAAGGCTGAGTGGCACACTAATTGATGGGAACATGGGAGGTTTAAAAGGCAGTTTGCTACTGTGCCCAGTTAGAAAACTAGTAGTAGTAGGTTCTTTCCTGGGGCCTGTGGCCTCCCCAGCTAATATGGATTGCTGCCCAGGTTTACAGTACTGGGCATGACTTTCCTTGTGGAGTAGGCCTTAAATTCAATCAGAAAACAATTGATTGTCTCCAATCAATTGCTCCAATGGGCCTATCTTCCCAGACTGGTTTTTACTGTAGCAGGTAGAGTCCACCGCTGGGTACGACCATTGCTAATGGACCTTTCTCCCCCCAGCAGCCTGCGCTGCACCTTCCAGCACTATAAAAGCTAGCCCGCAGAGAGGAAGCTTCCAGGCCAGTTTCAGCTGGATCTCTCCATGTCCTGTAACCGGCATATGTGGCACCTACAGCAACAGCGTCTTATTGTCAAGTTCTGCCAGGCAGCTAAAAGCAGAAGCAATAGCCTCTACTGCCTTGAGGATCTTTGGGATGGCGCTGGCCAATTTTAGGAAGGTATTCCACACTTGATACTGGGATATTTGTTTAATAATTTGTGCTCTGGAAGGAACATAATTCTCCTGTGTGAGGTACCTCCATCAAACTTCTTCTAAAACTATATTTATACTAAGCATCCTTAGTATTAGTTATCCTTGCCCCGCCCCTCCTCTGCCCTACCTTTCCAACCCTCTTGTCGCTTATACCTCCCTCCCCGTTCTTCCTTTTTCCTCTTCGTATAAAGAAGTATAAAGAAGATCACTTGACAGTGATTAAGGGAGCCGTCTGTTTGGCTTCTTAAAGGACAGCTGTCTCCCCTTGGGGATTCAGAGAGGATGAGGGTGGAGGGGAGTGCATCTATAGCCTTTATGAAAGCCTAGGCAAGATAGAAAGGGCAGATCTGTTAGAGCTGCAGCAGCAAGGTGTGGCAGTGACCTTCAACCCTACCTCAATGCCAGAGCCACCCCCTCAGTGTTATTCAATATGTGGCCAAGGAATGACCTTGAACTTCTGGTCCTGCTGCCTCCTGGTCTTGAATGGTGAATCTGCAGGCTTCCCCACCACGCCAGTTTTACATGGTGCTAGGGGTCAGGGTTGAACCCAGAGTTTTATGCACATGAGGCAAGCGCTGAGCTCCAGCTCCAGCCCCTGGACGGTCTTTCTCATTTCTGAATCATAGACACTCCCAGAGCCCAACATCACTTCTGTGTGAACCCTGCCCACCTCTAACTTCAGAAGTCTGTGTTCAAGTCCCACAGGCCTTCCTCTGCCCCAGGCCCTCCATGGGAGTCTTGCTGAACACAACCACCAGCACCGGGGGCTTATCCCATTTCCTCAGAGTGCTCCCTGGTAGACTAGAATCTTCTAGCAAATGCCCAGCATACATTTACATCAGGCTTTGGGCCCCATCCATTTCCCTAAGAATGCCTGGAAGCTTTCTGTGTGGCCCATCATGGAGTAAGCACACTGTTTGATTGGGGTCTGGGAATTCCGCCTTCCCTGCCCACTTGGTACTCACCAGGGAAAGGGTCATGGGTGATCTTTTAGAGAACAGAAAGCTAGGTATCTGTGGGAATTTTGAGGTAGGGAAAGCTAGGCCTCTGACCTGGGGCAGTGCATTGAAGACTTGTGAGTTGCTGTGTCTAAGTCCCAGGGCATCTTGGCTACAGGGCTAATGCTTTATTCATTGGGCTGCAATGGCATCATTAAGACCCCATTAGCTTAAAGAGTAACTAACCCATGCTTTGAGACTCTACTAAAGGAAATGTCAAGCGGGGTGAGCCACTGGTTCAGGCTGGTCAGGGTCTGATCTGGATTTTATTGCAAGTAGATTTCCGTAGATTCAGGCAGGGCTCTGCCCTGGGCTTTTTGGAAATAGATAACTCATTTACCAGGGTTTGCAGCTATTTAGGGGTCAGTTATTTACCCAGAACAATTAAAATGTTTCACTTCGTGTCTTAATTTGTTTTCCATGCATGGGTCAAGGTATAAATGAGCACATAATGAAAACACTGAGCCACCCATGGCAGAGGCTGTACAATGATGTAGGGTCTCTCTCTCTCTCTCTCTCTCTCTCTCTCTCTCTCTCTCTCTCTCTCTCTCTCCCCTCTTCTTGTAAGAAGTTAATGATGTTTGTGAAAAATGTTTTCTGTGTATCAATTTGGCCAAGAAGTATGTGACAGATACTATCTTTTCATAGTATACGTATGTGAAAATTATTCTTTTACGTGTTTGCTCATGTCCTCAGTAGGAAGAATTCATCTCTCTTGATAGTTCTATTTTTGAAGCCTAGAATCTGCCTGAAGTCTTGCTCCGACATCGGCTCCTTTCTCTAATGGAGTCTCTCTCTGTTCTCTTGCTCAGTCCCAACAGCCCATGGTTTTGTTGTTTCAGATAAAGCTTCCATTTGCCTACAGCTCTCAGGTTGGTTTACTCCATGGAGGCCCCATATGTGAAGTCAAAGAGGAAAGAGAGTGAAAACTGAGACAGGGATTAACAGTGGTGGGGAACTAGCTATGCCCATGTTTACCTTCATAAATGTATCTGTGACTGGCTTAGATGGTGGTGGAGAGACAATAACCTTCTTCCAGGTGTAGCTGGCCTATTTTTTCTAACCCTGAACGTTACTGTGGAAGCAGGCCTGAAACCAGAGGTCAGATTTAGATCTCTTCTCCAGGAAAGGGGACAGGTAGAGAGGGAATTTGTCCAATCCTAGAACTATTTGAAATGGTGGTCAGGCATCAGCTTTGGCTATGATTGGGAATGCCTGTGAAGAACATTTTGGAGATTTCTGTACTGGAAGGAATTGAAAGCGATGAATTTCAAGTTCTATTTAATTCTGCACACCATGGCGCTCTGTGAACCAAGGGGTGTTCATGAATCCCAGGAGCTCTGCTATAATGAGGGCTCATCAACCCAGGCACAGGTTTACTGGTGATGGTGCTTCTTTTAATAACTCACCATGGGGGGGTGTAGAGCAGTGATAATTGTTTTAATATTACTATATTTAGAAGGTAGAAAGCAACCCAAGAGAACAGATCGTGTAGGTAGGGCGCTGATTGGCATCTGTTCACAAGAGGACTGGTTGAGCTATTGTGTTTTCCACAAATAGTTTTCAAATATAATATCACCCTTTCTAGGAAACCTGAAGTAGTCTCTGGGTGGAAGGTCATGCGATTTAAAAGCTGTCTTCAGAGACCTAAAAGTTACAGATAGATGGTCAAGAGAGTATACAGGCCCTCTATCTCCTTAGTGTTTTCAATGGAAAGAGTAGTGCTTTTCCCTGAAGGTCTCAAGATTGCTCCTTGATTATTTGTTCAATCCAGAAATACGAAGTGTAGCCTTTTTGAAAAGTAAAGGCTTCCTGAGGAAAATAATTGCCCCTATCATTTCTCTACACACACACACACACACACACACACACACACACACACACACACACACACACACAGAAAGAGAGAGAGAGAGAGAGAGAGAGAGAGAGAATCTAAAATGTTGAATAGTGTTTCTCTTGTGTCAAAAAGTAATTGCCTTTGCTCTTCTACCCATGTTTGTTTACTTACATGAACAAATCTCTTTGGGTCATGTTATTAGGTTGTGTAATTTCAGAGGAGCCCTGCCTCTTTGCTGCCTGCCCATCTTTGTATGCCCTTTTTCTGAAGACAGGCAACATGTTGAGGGTGAGGTAATGCCTCAGCCATTCTGTGATCATCACTTACCTAAGATAAAAGGAAGATGATTTAGAGCATAAAATTGGCTTCTTGACAAAGTAGAAAAATGGAGGCTATAATCACAGTCCCCATAATGGAACTTAGTGTTTGAGAACTGGCCAGATCTGCTTTTCATCTTCTGTGGTCCATGCCAAATTGAAAGTCTCCTTTCTTCCAATGATTTCACCTCCTTCCTACTATACATTTATTCCTCTGTCATACTAATGTACTGGTTAGTGGGCATGGAGATGCAGTTATTTATAGATCTGGGCTGTTTCATACAGCAGCTGCAAGAAACCTCACAAAGGGAATGTATTGTGGTAATCCACCCTTGACACTGCACTGGAGGAGGTTTGGGACATGAACTCCAGTAGATGACTTGTTGAGGACAAGCTTGTCTTGCATTCTTTGACACATTTCTCTCAGATTATTTTTCTCTGACACTTTAAGTCCATCTTCATTCTGGTTTCTAAGAGACATTCTCCCTGTTGTGTTCTTTAGCTTTCAAACCCCCAAGCCTTCGGATTGGCATCAAACTGCTTGGTGTTAATGTTCCTGTTTTCTTTCATTTCCTCTTCCTATGCACACATGATTTGAAAGTGTATAGATACATACTGTTTATGTGGAGGGGGGAGGGGGATCCCATCATATTCTGTGTTCTTGCTGGGTATTGACAAGTTCACTTAGTCATCCTAAGTTTAGTGTTGACTAATACTAGCAGTGAAGGTGAGAGTCGACTATATCCAGACTTAGATCCATTCTCCAGGTAAGGGTTCAGGTAGAGGGAAAACTGAGTCTGTGAAGTAAGAAGAGCTGGTACATGGAAGGTACAGAGTGATAGCACAGAGGAATGATTATGTGACTCCCTTGTCTTTTTACCTTAAAGAGAAAACTAAAGGAAGAATATGCAGAACGGAGATGGCATCTCTTCTCAGGGTACACTACGATAGGAATATCAACCCAACAGTTTTGAAAAGTCTGTGGTGATTTTATAACTATACAAGTAATGGGGGGGCATGGTAAAGGAGAGTGTTTGATTCTGTGAATTTGATAGGAGCTGTTACATGGTTTGCCCTCCCTGGATTTGCCACTGTACAGCAATGGCCTCTGCTTTCTCCTCCTTTTGAAGAAGGACCCTCTTAGCTTTGTTTAATAGAGTGGAACAACTTGAGGCAGGGTGGCAGACCTGGAGAGCCGCCTCAGTGGTTAACAGCACTTGTTGCTCTTGTGCAAGACCCTGGTTTGGTTCCCAGTGCCTACATGATGGTCCATAACCACCCATCCATAGCTCCATAGCTTCAGTTCCAGGGGCTCTGGTACTGCCTTTTGACCCTGCAGGCACCAGGCATGCACATGGAACAAAGATATGTATATAGGCAAACACTCATACACCTAAAATAAACAAATGCAGATCCTAAAGGGTATTACTGCTTAGCAAATCTCCCCATTTATCCCCATTTATTTGTTCTACCTAAAACTCTCCATCACAAATTTAGTTTTCTTCTTTGCCACTAATTAGCAGATAGTGATCATTAATAAGCAGTCAGAATCCTGTATATTTATCAGACTTAAAGCCATCATAATATTTTTTCATCTAAGATCTTAGGTTATCTCTTATCATCTGTCCCTTCATTACCAGCTTTAAGCTATTTCAAAGTGTTCCCAATGTTCAAAAGAATTAAGAAGCAATACAGAGTTTGCTGATATTTCTGCACCATGTACTGTGCTTGCTAGCTTCAGGGTGGCAAACATGATGAATCGTCTTAATCATCCTGAACTTAGAATGGCATGCTGTGGGAGCACAGATGAGAAAGTCCATTCTCCTGCCTCTTTCCACAAGAATACCAACGGCATCTTCCTTCAGGTTCATTGTGGTTTACATTTCCTGTGAACCATCTGATATTCTGTGGCTCAATGTAGTGACTTATCTCTATAATGGTGGCCACCAATGAACCCTTCTCTAGTACTTGGAAAATGCCAGATGTTGTGTTTTCACCATGTTTTTGGTTGTGTTTGTTTGTTTTGTTGTTTGGTTGGTTGGTTGGGTGGGTGTCATTTGGTTTGGTTTGGCTTGGTTTTTCGAGGCAGGATTTCTTTGTAGCTTTGGAGCCTGTCCTAGAACTCACTGTGTAGATCAGGCTGGTCCCAGACTCACAGAGATCCACCTGCCTCTGCCTCCCGAGTGCTGGGAGTAAAGTCGTGTACCACCACCACTGGCATTTGTTTTGTTTTTTTAATTGTTTATATGTATGACTGTGTTTGTGTTCTTTGTTTTTCTTTTTATGTTATTATTTTGCATGTGTATGGGTGTTTGTCTGCATGTATGTACGTCTGTGCACCACACGTATGTAGTGCCCATGGAGGCCAGAAGAGGGCATCAGATTTCCTGGGACTGGAGTTACAGAGAGTTGTGAGATACCATGTGGGGTTGTGAGAATCTAACCTGGGTCCTCTGGAAGAGTAGCCAGTACTCTTAACCACTGAGTCATCTCTACATCTCTCCACCACTAATCCCCTAGCCCTTTTAAAACATGTTTGGAAGAGCAGATTCATTTTGTCCTCAAATTTTCAGATTCCTCTCATCTCCTGAGCAGTGAAACACTCAGTAGGAAGATAACTGGCTTGCCTTAGAGAACAATGGAAAAAGACTCTGCAGTGCTTGTCTTTGTGGTCTATGTTTGCGAAAAGAAAACAAAAGCTTTCTAACTGTTCCTCAGTGGAAAGGGTACTCTGGAGTTCCCCGGTGCACTGGTAGGAGAGGCAAAGCACCTCCTGTATTATCGTAGACGGCTGTTTTAAAAGCATGGCGTCGACATAGCCACAGCATATATCTAATTGTATGATATCCCATCATTTTAATCCATGAAACATCTCTCTAAAGTATGAAATGGTCAGCAGTTTCTCCTGCTGAGCACCGATAGCAGATATATTCTTAGTGATAGAGAAACATGAATTTGGGATGAATACACAGCTTTTCACTACACACATCAACCATAGCTAATGAGGAGTTCCTAACAAATGAGACTTCAACTATCACATGATGTAAGTTTGCTTTGGTCGCATCTCATTTAAAGACATTAATACAACTGACTCGTTGCAATGGTTTTTCTACTAACATAGGCATGAGTATAAGAAATAGGGCCAAACAAATTCATCTTTTTAAATCAAATGTTTTGAAAACCTAGCTGATTTTTGCCCCTTTTAACAGGAAACTCCTTTTTGTGGACAGCCGCAGGTGGATTTTCTTCTTTAAAATATTTGTCCTTGGTATATACAGCATTAGAAAGGACTCGGAGGCCCTGTGCTTCCCAGGGGGGAGGCATCCCATGCTCCTAAACTAGAGTACTTTTGTAGGCTTGATGAGATTTCAGACATTTTTGCTCAGTTGATATAATCCAGTGAAGTACTAAGCAAAAACGTATCTTGTTAAACCTTTGGGAAATTAGGTGTAAGATTTTGGCTTTCAGTATATTTCACTAAAGAACAGGTTGGAGGTCCATTACGCCCAGGCAAAGCTCTCTTGTTATCCTTGACACTCTGTACATCTGATTGCTTTATAATAATAATCCCTCAGTAAAACCTGTAAGCAGAAACCACCAATTTCATAATTTGTCAGGAAGCTCTTAAAAGCTTTTGTATTTGCATAGAAAGGAAAAGCTGGAGAGGAAAAAATCATCCATCTTTTATATGATGTTATTTTTACAAAGGGATTGTGGGGGATGAAATGGCCTGCTACAATTTAGGTGTGGTACAGAAAACTAGGGCAACACTTACTTTTAGAAATATCAAGTGTTATTCACTGTTTTATAATTAATTACATAATTATACACCAGAACACAAAGATCCCAGGATATCTTAATAGAAACACTACACTTCCAAATAAAATAACAATAATTATCACCTACAATATTCAAAGTACTTTATTAGCTGTAAATCTTAACTTCCCGTATCTGTGTGTAAATAAACATCACTAAGAATATATAGTTTAGAAATAAGAAAACTAAGACAGGGAAGTTGGTTTGAATGGTTGAAACAGTGTTAACAAAATACAAAAGCCACTCTTGCATTCATTCATAAATTACCATGTGGTAATTAGTATTTATAGTATTCCCATTTGATCAAGTTCATGTGATCAAATCAGCTTAAATTTTTACAAAAGTATCCTGTCAGTCTTGAGACCACTGGAAATACCTGGTAGGAATGAACTTACTTCAGAAACACCATCCTAGGTACCTAATAGCCACAAGAAGTTGTATGTAATTAAAACCATTGGGTTAGGAAGCTGGAGAGCTATAATAAATTGAAAGTCACCGAGTTCAAGATAGGGATAAATGAAAGTTTACAAACCCCATCCTGCTAATAAAACAATCTTTTTGAAATAGCAGCAGGTTGTTAAGGTAGCTGTGAAAGACATGGGTCCCCAGGGCCTCTGATGCTCCTGTATAGAGCCATAACCACCACAGTGAGAATTACCACTGGAACAGACAGTGTGGAGCCAAGACAAGCTAATGCCAGCCCTGTAACACTGTAGAGAAAGTCAAGGTTAAGCATCACCAGAGAGGCACAAGCCATAAAGCCGACAAAGTAAGGAGATATTCCCTGATAGAGTGTTCTGGAACTGCAAACTCATTAGACAGGGGAAAAAAATGTATGATTGATATCCACTTGTGGAGATCTGAGCTGGAGGAAGGGAGCCAACTACACTTCATTTAGGGAGCCAAGTAAGACAAACAGTGACCTTGTGGTGATCCGAGGCTGCTCCACTTCAGGGCTGTTGAAGAGAAGAATGAGACATGCGCATTGGCTCAGCCTTGGTGCCCTGCAATGGTTGGAGCAGAGAGAAAAGCATTACTAGACTTCACCATAGTGCTGATGAGTGGACAGCTGCAGGGCATACACTCAGGCTTGCTATGTGTTTGCTGAACTTGGTTTGTATGTAAAGAATCCATCTTGTGGCATTTGTCGCCTATGGTAATTGGTGTACAATACATCAGCACATTCTAGATTCATTTGGTAGTTCTGCTTCACAGAAAGTTTTGACATATATGTTCTGAATACAGTTTGTTCCCCAAATTGGAATCATCCACTGCTAGGGGATATGTAATTGGGAGGAAAACTCCTCAGCATCTCATTTGCCCTTCTAAGTTGAACTCCCAAGACCACGTGCTCACTGTACACCTGTTCTTGAGATACCGAGACCTGAGCTTGCATTTCAGTTGAATGGGTAGGAAGCATTCTGGCAGCATCATACTTGTTAGGCAGTGGGTTACTGAGACTTGGCCCTAAGAATTAAAGAGCATAACTTGAAATGCTCAAGTTTCACACTATACTCAAAACTAGAATATCTAAAAGTATGAGCAGAAATGTGACTCCAGAAAGAAGTAAATTTACACCTAAACGAAAACAAATATTTAACTGTAGGTGTCACCTTGCACAGTCTACTGGTCTCTCATCTGTTCACAACTGACAAAATTGCACTTAAACTATGAATGTGTGCATAGTTGACTTTTGCATTTGTAAGGGTGGAGAAAAGACATTATAATTTTATAATTAATGTCACAGAGAGGTCCTTTGTAACCTTATTGTGTGTTGAATATTTATATTTATTAGAGAAACACTGGAGTATAACAAAATGCATTTCTCTATACAAGCATGCAAGCATACACACACACACACACACACACACACACATAACAAATTTGGGCCAGTAAAATTCATCATTTTGTAGAACCAAAAAACAAACATTTTGCCTCCGCTACTGCAGCCTTGTAGATTTCTTCCCAGGACAGACTGCCGTATTCCCCTGGCCTCTTCTGACAATTGTACGCTCTTTTGCCAGCCTTACAGAAAAAAAGGGTTCTTGCTTTCTTTATTCTTCCTCCCTACTTTCTGTCCTCTTTGAATACATTTCACAGATGACCGTCTTCCAAAATAACAACATCAATTAAATTTTTTTAACTTGAAAAGAAATCATGTTCGCCCTAGCCTGCCCTGGCTATTGGTGTGCAGTGTGTGGAAGAGGCTGTGCCGGCACTGATAAGGCCATAGGCAAAGAGGCTGCAGCGGGAGGCTAAACCGGAACAAGCCCAGACGCCAGCCCTGGGCCAGGTGAGGTGAGAAGTTGACCTGCACAATGTCTTAAGCAAGGAGACACCGCGCCCCAGCACCGCGGGCTGGGCAGTAAGCGCCGAGCTCTGTGCCCTGCTGCTGGAACCGGTTCTTTGTGTTCCGTTCTGTGTTTAAGGAACAGCAGTCTGTTACTCTTCACTACGAATGCCCCTTCCTCACCACAGCCCTCTCCTCTCTTACAGAGTCCAATGCTCTCCCAGAGCACCCTCTACTCAGCTGTCGAAGCACCCGGGAGCCCCATGGTGCTTGTCAGTCAATGGTAGATGCAGCTGTGTTCCAGAGTGTTGCCCTGTGTCCTCCTCAGGAGCTCCCTCAGATGATGGCAGCAGGTAAACGGTGGGGGCCAGTGTGAGACACTAACCAGATCATTTGCACTTTTACTGGAAAAGCTTAACCAACCATGAAAATCCGTGTTGAATCAGGGGCCAGAGCCTGGGGACAAGAGGAGGCTATGAAACTCAAGAAAAGCAAAAAAAAAAAAAAAAAAAAAACGTGAAAAATCAAATTTAACATGGTTTTCTTTTTTCTGTTTAATTCCTGCTATTTGTTTTCTAATTTTATTTAATGGTTTTATCAGCCAGTATTTCAAAGGAATATTCTAAGGAGAGGCCATGAATTTGAAAGAGAGCAAGAAGGGGATTATGGGAGGGATTGGAATTAGGAAAGGGAAGGGGAAATTATGTAATTGTGTTATAATCTTAAAAAGTAAAGTAATAAGGAAGGAGTACTCTGAAAGAGTTATTTTAGATAGACACGTGCATTTCCTTAGAGGAGATACGCTTCAGTGATCACCTTACCAATCCAGCCAGGACCCGTTTTGGTCCTTGGCAAGAGTTTCCTTGTTGGATGGTTAGACAGGATGCCTGGCCAGCATAACCCTCAGAAACAGACACATTTATCTTTCTTGTTCTGCTAGGCAGTACCTTCCCACTGCTTCCTTCTAGATCTTGTCTTTTAACACAAGTGTTGCCTCACTGAGAGGAGGAAAATGATCTCTTGAGTTTTCCTAGAGGTGCCTCTTTGATGGCATGCTGCAAACAATACAGATTCCATGTCATTAAGTTTTCTTCTAGAAGGTTCCACGAACACACTTCTTTATGCTCCCATCTTTTTGCTCCCATCCTGATGCTTTTACATCCAGAGAAATTATCGGTGTAGTATAGATAACAGTGGTTTTTTAATGTTTCGGCAGTGTGCTAAATGAAGCCTCGTATCTTTAGAAACATGATTTCCTGTAAAAGAAAGAGCCCTGCCTGTCGACACTAAGCTGAGTTTGTTTCTCCTGCAGCAGCCGATGGTTTGGGGAGTATAGCCCTAGACACCACCCAGCTCAACATGTCCGTCACCGATCCCACAGCCTGGGCCACAGCTATGAATAACTTGGGCATGGTTCCCGTGGGGTTGCCTGGCCAGCAGCTCGTTTCTGGTAAGCTCTCTCCTGGTTTCAAAAATGCTTTGCGGCACTGCCAAATACTGTGGGTGACAGGTGTTCAACGGTAACTTCTCTACACGCCGGTGTTGAGCGTGGCTTTTGGCTTTTGACTGGGCCGTGTCTGGCTGTTTGCACTAGAGATTGTTTGCCTCTGCACTCTGCTCTTGACAGTCGAAGCAGCCCTCCCCCTCACTGCTGTGGTGCTCACCGCATCTTTCCTCCGCAGCCTTTGCAGCGGCAATCGCGCCCCCAGATTTGCAGATGAGGTGACTGATAGCTTCTTTCTTATTTGCAAAACTTGCTGTTGTGCATCGCTCCGTATGATTGCCGTGTCCCTGGTGATAGCTGGGAGGACACATGTTTAGGTGCCGCTTGTGCTCGCGTTCACGTGTTACAGAAGTGCGAGTAGAAGATGAGTGTTGAGGGCCACTTTTCCAGCATTGAAGTGACACACGGGGAAACCCAGCTCAACAGACACCAAGTTCAGGCTCTGCTGCCTGCCACACTCTGAAATAGTAATTCCGAGCAATCAATAGATGGCACGGTTAGAAATGTCACTAAGTCAAAGGTCATTTCAAGGTTTTACTTGCTTAATTCAACACGTGTTTCATGAGGGTTTTATGTGTGGGTTGTAAAACGGGCTTTGAAAAAAGTTATGCACATGTATATATTTATAAGTATCAGCCAAAGGCATGCATATATAAATATAAATTCATATATATTGAAATAGAAAAAAGTGACTGATGATAGAACTTGAATGCTGATGTGCAGGGTTGAGTGTACGGTGGTAGGTAGTAGAGAGGTAATATGGCAGTTCGCTGCTCAGCTCCTGGAACTCTGAAGGAAAGGGTTATCTAGATGGGAGATGAGCTTTATCTGCACAGACTGTGGGACTTGCATGTCTACACACTCACTCAACAAATACTGACTGAGGTGCTCCTGGGTGCAGAGGTCTCACCAGTCAGCAAATGGGCCAGTCCCTATCTTCTTGGGATATGCATTGGTGGGATGACCACCAGGCCCCGCTAACTCAGTCGGTAGAGCATGAGACTCTTAATCTCAGGGTTGTGGGTTCATGCCTCATGCTGGGCACCATTTTGTTGCAGAGGTTCTTTCCTGCTAGCCTGGTTCCACAGCTGCCTTGCCCCAAACAAACACACAAAGACTTACATAATTATTAAACTGTTGGCCAAAAGCTAGGGCTTCTTATTGGCTAACTCTGGCTTAATTATTTACCCATTTCTATTAATCTATGTATTTCCACATGGTTTTATCTTACCGGAGAAGAGTCAGGATCTGCTATTCACATGGCGACTCCTTCTGCCTAGCTTTTCCAGAATTCCTCTCATCTCCTAGCCCCACCTATCTTTCTGCCTGTCCAATCAGTGTTTCAGTCATCAGCCAATAAGAGAAACATGTGTACAGAAGGACATCCCCTTCATACCACACTGAAGAATGTGTTTAAACAGCAGAACAATTATCTTTGACCACCAAGTCCAGAGATGGTGGATGGGTACACTAAATCAGTTCTCTTTGGAATGTTTAATTCTACCCACAATGCTAAATTACCACTGTTCTTCCTTCCTTTGTCCCTCTATCCCTTCCTCTCTCCCTTCCTTCATTCAGGCTGCCTTTCTTCCCTTCCCTTCTCTTTTGTCAACAATGTTCATAAACAAAACACTAAAGTATCTATATTAAATTATAAGTATGCATATATGTATGTATAGTTTCTTGCTTAAAACTTTTAATTTATTTAAATGTATTGGTGATTTGCCTACATATAAATCTGTGTACTACAAGTATGTCTGATGCTCATAAAGGCCACAAGAGGGGATTGGAGTCCCTGGAACTTTAGTCATAAGCAGTTGAAACAGTTGTGAGCTCTGAGAATGGAGCCCAAGTCCTCTGGAAGAGCAACCAGTGTTTCTAACCAGGGAGCCATTTTTCCATACCCATGGTTTCCTTTTAGCACAGCAAAGTGGAGCAGGAGAGGAGGTAGGTGACAGGAAAACCATGAGACAAGAAAAACTAAAGGAAAGAAAGAGCCTGGATTGTAGCCAGTTGAGAAAGTACACACCTTTAATTCCAGCATTAGGAAGGCTGAGGCAGAAGGATTATGAGTTTCTGGTCATGCTCTTAGAGAAATCACACCTTTAAAAAATGCTATAGAATTACTGTAATTGGACCTATTCTGCTGTATGGGTGGGTTTGCACACATGAAGGGCATTGTCTATGAGTTGCAAATGAGTTTATCCAGGCTCTTTTCTCTGAAGCTCATCCAGGCAGATACTACCTTTTGATAATATGAGAGTAAAGAGTTGTATTTCCCTGCTTACCTTTCCCCGGTTGCCTAATTGAAAATTCATACAATAAAAATCATTCCACTCTCATCTCAGCTCCCATTTCTCTCAGAAAATGTGTGACTTCTAGAGTAAGCCCACACCTCGATAATTCATTATTTTTCCTCACGGTTTTGAGTCTTCTGACATTTTAACCATGACCAATTTATGATTTTCCTAGCAACCTACCCTGAAAAGAATTACAGCCCTACTCATTATAGAAGATTTACCGTATCTGCCCTGAATTGCGTTCTCTATCTACTGTATTAGCCAGACAGCCTAAACTGGTTTTGAGCCTTTCAGAGTGTCTCCCTGCTTTTCTTCCTCGCTTCTGTAGCCTGAGAAGGTAAACTGCACTTGGCTATGTTCTCAGGACCATCTAACTGTAGTTATTGATCCAGCATCCTGTCTGGTTCTGTTGAGATTGGCTGGTCTTTGTGTATTTCCCTTGTCATTTTTTCATGAAGTGTTTCAGTCATTGTGGATATGGAATTTTTTCTTATGCATTTTGTGAACATATTGCCTTCCACTATTTTCCATTGTGTGCTTTCATGTTAAGAAGGTAAATCATCTATCAGGTCAGTAGCCACACTCGAAGTGTTGCATCCATTTCTACTCTTTTGTTCTGAGTGAGTTTCTTTGGAGCATTGTAAACCTTTTTTGTAGTGTGACCATGTCTGCTAAGACCTGTCAAAACAGTTAGATGTGGTAGCTTATACAAAATGTGTATCTGTGTATGAGTATTTGCAGAATGTTGGCTTTTTATCCTACTTTTTCCTTTTTAAAACTTTTTGACAGTTCCACACATATTTCTCATTCCCCTTCCTCTTCATCTACAACCCTTTTCCTCCCAACGTCTCCTCCTACTCTTTGTGTCTTCCTGTGTATGACCCACTGGGTTTGAGTTTCTTGCCTAAGTGTGGGGAAGGTTATGTACAGGAGCACAAGCAATATATAAGTGGCTACACCTTTGAAGAAAATCACTCTTCCACTCCCCCCACCCACCCCCGGCCCCGGAACCATTTACTTTCCGGAGATCCTCAGGAAGGAGTGCGGCTTCATGAGCCACAGCCCCACCTGACAAAAGGTTGACAGACATGGCTGGTGTGTAGATCTTATGCAGAAACAGCTGCCACCTTGGGTTCATGAATGGAAGGCTCAGGATCTTACTCTCCATCCTGTCCCTGTTATCTTTCCTGAGCCTTTAAGGAGGTAACATAGATGTCTCATTTAAGATCTATCACTCCACCATCACTTGTTATTGGCAGTTGAGACAGTTACGATTTTTTTTTTTTCTTAACTGTGTCACTCACTACAACAATTAAGTTTTTGTGATGAAGGCCAAGAACAGCACTACTTTAAAGTTACAAACAAGAGCATTCAGAAGGCCGTCTGAGGGAACTGGAGAGGTGGCTCAGCTGCTAAGAGCACTGGCTGTTCTTAGAGAGGACCTGGGTTTGGTTCCCAGGACCAGAATGGTGACTCACAAACATCTGTAACTCCAGTTCCCAGGGATTTGGCTCCCTCTTCTGGTCTTGGTGGGCACCAGGCATGCGCACAATACACATACATACATGCAGGCAAAACACTCGTGTGTGTGTGTGTGTGTGTGTGTGTGTGTGTGTGTGTTACAGCTAATAAAAAAAGCAGTTTGCTAGAGTGACGGTGTAGCAAACAATAGTATTAGCTTCCCCACTAGGGCCTATGACCTCCACAGCAGGGATTCACAGGCCTTTTTTCCTTAATTTTTGTTTTGGAAAACAGTATTACTGTGAGCATTTTAAAGCACAGTCAGGGTTTTTCATCAATTAAAATGATTTTTCTTGGTTCTTATATGTAAACTAGTAAATCAAAGAAGGGAATATTTTAAAGTTTCTTATTGTACACTAGGCAATTAACTTCCCTAGTACTTAGTTACATTTAATTTACTAATTTTATTTGTAAATATGACAGGCTATTACTTCACTTTGCATTTTTTCAAGTTCCAAATTCTGTAAGAAAACTCCCCTAAATGTCTGTGCATTGCAGGCTTGGTCTCCAGAGAATGGCCTCACTGAGAGGTGGCGGAGCCCTTCGGAGGTGGGGCTTGGTGGAAGGAAGTTAGGTCTTGGGGATATGTCCTGAGACTGGGTATTGGAATGCAAGCCCTTCCATGTCTCTCTTTTCTCTAATTCGTGTTCACACCAGGATGTCTGCTTTGCAAAGGCAATGGGACCATCAACTGTGGACTGGCACCTCTGAAACCATGAGCCAAACAAAACCTTCTCTCCTTTCCAGTTGATCTTCCTCAGGCATCTCTCAGTGTCAGAAAGCTGGCAAACACATTCTTTTTTGTGCTTTTTTCCCTTTTATTTTATTTTTTATGTTTTCCATTTATAAAAAGGGTATCTTCATTATGAACTCATTTTACCAAATGTGGTCATGGGTTACTTTTAATTGGTTTGTTTGCTTACTTTTTTAAAAAATAATCAGTTTTAACACTTTGACTTTATACTTCCTAAAATAGTTCTCTAGCTTTGTTTTTTTTCCTTGTTAATGATAATTCCTTTAAGAAATGTGTCCTTCACCCCCATGGAGGGCCCCACCCTCCCTGGGGGAAATGAGGGGATATTGGGGGGTTTGGGGAGAGGGCATGGGAGGAGGGGAGGGAAAGGGAGAGGGACCTGGAACTGACTTGTGAAGCAACCTTGCTTCTAATCTAAATTTAAACTGAAAAAAAAAGAGATAACTCTGAGGTTGTAATTGCCATATGCAGTAGGATGGGATTTATATCTTTAAAAAAAATGTGTCCTTTACGGATTCTTCATTCTATTTCTAAGTGCAGATGGTTTACATGCTCTTGAGGTTGATATGTGTATTTCCAGTTTTGTACTCTCTTGTTGACTCTTCTATCTTTTATCAGAAGTAAGATTTCTACAACTGTCTCTCAGCTTTTAGAATATTTATTGCATATTAGCGATCTGGTTTTATTTTAGCACCCAATTCGTCAATTTGTACAGTTCTATAGTATATTTATGGGAAGCTTTGTGGTCTCTTTTTACTGTACTTAATATATAGAACTATTTGTTCCTTCTCAACACAGCCAGAGTGCCATAGGAGGCTCAGTGTTCATAATGGTCACCTCTGGAGTTCTTAGTGTGACTATAGAATGTTAGAGACAACCTTTAATGTTTCAGAAGGGACAAGAAGATTATTTACTGCAGCATCCCTTCCCAGAAAGCCTCCCTGTCATATCTCTGACAGGATTATAGAGAGGCTTGTTTTATGAATGCTTGGCTTTCTCCCAAAGTTTCTGATCTTTCTAAATGACCAAGTACTCTTCCTGTATTTGTTAAAATTAAACTGACACTAAATCCTGTTCCTCAGTGCTTCTTCAGTTTACTGAGATTAAAATGATCAGCAAAGAAAAGCCCACATTTTTCATATCCTTTGATTTTATCAAAAGGATTTCCCAAGAAATTGCATCACTTATTACCGTTGTGCCGTACTTTTCTGATGTGCCGTTCCACGCTGCCATAAATATGCCTCTGCCACTTATCGTCACACATCTGCTCCCACTTTCAGAAATGCCCATTTACCTTCCTGCGAAGTTCTGCATGACATCATGGCAATGGAAGTTCTGCATGAGATCATGGCAATGCACTTGTTTCTCGTGTCCAAACCATAGCATTACATTGTTATGCACCCGCCCTATATCCTCTGCTACAAGGGATGCTGCTTTCTTCCACTTACTGTTTGGTGTTTATTTTATCCCCCAAATTGCCTTGAGGGTTTGTGATTTTTATTGTTGCTGTTCATTTGTTTTATGATCAGTATTTTGCGCATTGTTAGACTGTGTTTTAAATTGGTTTGTTGAAGATCTGTGTCCCACATTTATCATTAGGTAGGGTTAGTGTTGCATTAGTATGTAGATGGCCTGACAACCATGGCCTCCTCGGATTCAAAACAGGTAAATTACTGTTTTGTCTTTTTCTCTGAGTTTTTACTATGTTGATGCATAATGTGCAGTTTTTCACAGTGCGGAAGTTAGTACATGGGATTCTCAAACTCAACCTGACCTTTAGGAGATACCCACCAGTATTTCCTGAGACAGCAGAGTGCAGCCATCCGCGCATGGCATTTCCTGTCAGCCAAGGAAAACTTTGCCAGTGCATTCACACTTCTTTCCCATATATGCCATCACTCACATGACCTCATCTAAGATTGCTGTTTGTGTGTGTTGTAGCTGAATGGTGCCACTGTTTAATTCCTAGCAACTGTTCTCTGCCCAGGTTTTCCTGAAACCTGTTCTCAGTTTTCTGTAACACATTGATCCTGTATAAGGGACTGCACTTCTGGTGTCACAGACCAGAATCTAGCTGTCAAATCCTGATCTCTGGCCATCTGTGCCGCCAGGCATTTTCTTCTCCATTGTCCAAATCTCTCTCTCTCTCTCTCTCTCTCTCTCTCTCTCTCTCTCTCTCTCTCTCTCTCTCTCTCTCTCTCTCTCTCCTCTCTCTCTCTCTCCCTCTCTCTCTGTCTCTCTCTGTCTCTGTCTCTGTCTCTGTCTCTCTCTCTCTCTCTCTCTCTCTCACACACACACACACTCAGTCTTGTTCTCTTATTTTTTAAGATTTATTCTTTGAAGTTGGGCATGATGGCTCAAAAAACAGAGGTAAGTGGATCTCAGTGATTTTGAGGCCTGGTCTACAAATAGAGTTCCAGGACAGTTAGGGCTGTTACACAGAGAAACCCTGTCTCAAAAACCCGATAGATAGATAGATAGATAGATAGATAGATAGATAGATAGATAGATAGATAGATGAAATTTTTTTCATTATGTAGACACATACAGAATATATCTTGATCATATCTGCCCCTCACTCTCCCTTTCCAATTTCCATCAGGATCCCCTGTCACATCTCCTCCTTCCTATCTTTGTTTCTTTTTAAAATAATTTTAATTAATGTTTTCATTGTTTAATAATTTCATACATGCATATAGAATGTTTTCATTAAAGTTTATTCCCATACCTTTCCACATTCTCTTCCAATTTCCTGCATTCTTTTTGTTAAAGTCCACTGTGTCCACTTAGTGCTGCCAGTCTGTACATTGCTAACAGTGCTATCTGCTGAATCATGTGTAGACTGTCAGGGGCCACACCCTTGAAAAAGACTGACTCTCCCTCTCTCAGCAGTTATCAATGTCTACCTACCTCTCTGTGCTGGAACTTTTTATGTGGCTTGAACTTGAATAGGTCTTATGTGTGTTTTCAGAACTTCTGTGACTTCATATGAACAACTGCCTGATATGTCCAGGAAGCATCATTTCCTGTAACCATCTCCTGCCTCTAGCTCTCCATGATGATCCCTGAGCTTTGGAAGGAAGAAGCATCATACAGATGTCCCACTTAGAGCTTAGTACTCCAATTTTATTCTTTGCATTTTGATCTTTTATTCTTTGCAGGTGTGGATCTCTGAGTTAATCACCACCAACTTTTCTGATGAGAGATGAGAGATGCAGTCATCTTTGGGTGAAGCGATAAATCATTAGAAGTTGCTTTAATACTATGTGCAATTAGTAGAGTTATAGTAGAAGGTTGTCCCCTAAGCCACAGGTTCTTGGCCCCATTAATGGTGACAGGCATGACTTCCATCTTGAAGAACTGGCCTTAACTCTAATCCAAGGAGTTAATCCGATACGACTGACCTTTAATACCAGGGTTAATTACTCCCATAACATCCATGCCACCACTGCGCCAGTGACTTTTTCTTTTAGGTTACTCATCACTGTAGCTCTCACAGCTAGGTAACACTTTTTATCCCTTTTTATCCTAGTAGCATACATAGCACCTCACAGCACTGTGAAAGCTAGCCATTAAGGACAAAGCTTCCAGGTCAAATTTCTCCATGTTCTATGACTCAAGTATGTGATATTTTGAGCAATGTAGCCTGACTGTTAGATTCTGCAGGGTAAGCAAAAGCAGTGGCAATCCCCTGTACTGTTTGGTGCTGGGGGTTGGGGGGGGTGGGTGGCGGGGCAGGGAGAGCCAGGGGATGGGGAGGTGGGAGGGAACCTTTGAGATCCCAGTGACCAACAACTTCAAAAGAAGTCACCCATTCCTGGCACTGGGCTTGGTACCTGATAGCCTATGGTTTCTAGAGGCATTGTCCCCTGTTATGCAATAATTCCCATTTAAACTCTCAGGTGGTGGGGTAAGGGTCATAATGGAGAGTCTGGGTGGAGATGCAGGCCCCTCCCTGCTCTTGTTTCATAGTACTTGGGGGGCTTCAGGCTATAGGGTGGAGTCACATCAGAGGTAGTAGTCCCTTCTGGGGAGTGACACCCAAGAAAGGAGCTCCTCATGAAGCAGGTATGGAGCTGTAATGTAACATCATCCTAGATTATTTTCCAAAGCTGTGACAACCAGTTCGAAGGAGTTGGAGAACAGGAGACTTTGTGGATGTCTTGTGGTCATGAGAATATACCTTCCTCATTTCTGTTGTGGGGCATCTCCTTTCTCAATGTCAACACTCTTTCCTTAGCTGTTATTGATTTAAGTCGACATGAATCTTTCACAGTAAGTCCCTTAGCATGTCCTCTGTCATATCTGAAAAAGACATCATACTCCCTTGTCGCACCTGCCTGCGCAGCCTGCATCCGAGAATGTAGCGAGGTGGTCGGAATAGATGACACAGAGACTGGTCGGTTGCTTTAAGAAAACTTTATGCTTCCCAAGTCAGCTTAGGAGGAGACCCCCAAGAAAAAAAACGCTTCCCTTTTTAAGGACTTCTGCCATCCATCTACATACAATTCTCTAATCTCACCTCTCCCAGACTTCTCACCCTCCATCTACATACAATTCTCTAATCTCACCTCTCCCAGACTTCTCACCCTCCTGGCTGGTGGTTTAATCTCTGGCTCCAGAATCAGGGAGAAACTGCAGGGAGCAGGAAGGAACATCTAGCCGTTGGGGGTGTCAAAGTCATGGTGTTTCAGTGAGCAAGCCCTTATCTGAGCCCTATCAAGAGCTTTGTAGCACTGAATTGTTTTCAGTAAACATTATCTCACAGCTGCCTGCTCCCAGGCTGAAGGGGAAGTGGGTTTCTGCTCAAGGTCTGGTGTCCCCACACTCCCTCTTAGCTGCATGGAGGGCCACACACATTGGAGTGCCACGTTCTCACTGGGGGCTACCTTGAAAGCAGGGAAGACTTCTTTACACTTGAGAGTAGCTGGTAACACACTTCACTGCCATGAGTTCACTCCTTGCTGTCTTCACTTTACAAGTTCCTAGCTCCCTACCCCTGTCATCTCCTGCCACTCTGCCAGGTTAACTCTTACTCGTGAGAGGGCTAACATGGGATGCTGTTTTCCCCACCGCCTTCTTCATTATCCCCTCCCCTTCCCTGAGGTTTTCATCCATTTCCATTCATCTCTGCTTCCTCAGACTATTTTTTTTCTCTAGTTCCCTTCTTGGGTTGTTTAATCCTCCCAAGAACACCTTTTATCCTCTTTAATGTGCCCAGATATGAAGAGGCATTTGCTAAATCCTTTCATCTCCTCAAGCATTGCCCCTTTAACTGGGATTTACTGAGCCAGATGTTGTCCTGAATGCTGGGATTACAAGACATAGACCTCACTGCCATGTAGTAGAGAGATGGGAATAGTAAATAAGCAAGTACAAATCACCACGGTAAGTGGAGATGCTTCTAATAGTTGTGGATGCTATACAGTCCCACTTACAGAGCAGCAAGCATGGGAGAGGAGAGTTGGACTTTTGAAGTGCTCCAGATCATCCATGGTAATGTGGAAAGTTGGCAACAGGGCATTAGGTAGATACAAGGCTGTAACAGTTGCACAGACAAGAGACAATAATAAAATAATGCCTCCATGTGTCATAATAGTACACCCTTTGGTCCTATCAACTTTACTAGCGGTGACTTTGTTTTGTTTTATTTTGTGTGGGGGCGGCACTGCAGGGGTAAGGGGAGATATGGGAGGACTCAGGAGATGAGCAGATTTGGGGTGCATGATGTGAAATTCCCAAAGAATCAATAAAGAAGTTAACTTTCAAAAAATAAGTAAAATACTGCTAGTCATAATCCTGGCATTGGAGACGTAACTCTGCAAAGGGTCACAAGAGACACTTATAATGATTATAGAAACATTAGGAATGGTCCACTGAGTCCATGAGGAATATACGGAAAGTGAAGAACAACCATGAATCCTTGGGAATCGATTCAGTGGTGGGGAAGAGAAGGAGAAAAGAAGAGTAAGGGCAGGAGGCTGTTTTCCATTTTGCTATGACAAGTTTGAGGGACCGTGTGTAAGGAAGCATGCAGTATGCACTCTACTTTATGAGTCCTTGGCCCAAGTAGGAGGAAGATGGAGAAGTAGCTTTGGCAACCATGACACATGATGGTCTTGCATGCCATGGTGACTTTCCTGCTGTGAAATTAGGAAACTCCTTTGTCTGCTCATGCTGATGTCAGTCTGACCTCTGATCCAAATCTCGTATTTCTTCGCCTGTGACCCGCTAGATTCTGCTTACTGCTTGGTTCCAAGGCTTGAAATAAGAGATGTGGGTCTAAGGTAACAAATGCATTCTGGAAAATCTGTCACACACCATCTTCTCAGCTCACAGATACACAGGACACTCTGCCGATAAACTATCCAGCAGGCTTGCATTTAGTATTGAAATAGTGCTCATGGCAGGCGGCTCTCATCTCCATGTCCCCTACTGTCTGACCCAGTAGTACTTGCGGGTAGGTAGGAAGCCTGAGAGGCGGGACTCTCTCAGAGAAGATGCTCGGAGATCTCTTTTTTGTTTGTTTGTTTTGGTTTTGGTTTTTTGAGACAGGGTTTCTCTGTAGCTTTGGAGGCTGTCCTGGAACTCACTTTGTAGACCAGGCTGGCCTCGAACTCACAGAGATCCGCCTACCTCTGCCTCCCAAGTGTCGGGATTAAAGGCGTGTACCACCAACGCCCGGCTTGTTTTCATTTTCTAACTAACTGAAAGACTCCTCATTATCCAGGGTCAGAAAACAGATATGCCCTTGACTTAGAGTTCATGATTTATGTACCATACCTCTGTACTTGTGATAGTTTTGTCCCCACTTCAAACAATTATCCACCCCTTCCTCTCCAGGACATCAGGACAGTGTGTTGGTAGACTTATTCATACACCATTATATTGGAAACGCACACTGCGTTTTTTCAGGGAACCAGAGAAATGGGAATTTACATGACAGGTGATGTGCTTATGAAATGTGAAGTAGATGCTGTGGTGGTTTGGATGAGAATCGTCCCCCATAGGTTCATGTATTTGAACACTAGGTTACCAGTTTGGGGAGGTTATGAACCTTTAGGAGATGCAGATACTTTAGGAAGTACTTCACTTAGGGTTGGTTTTGAGGGGATATAGCCTGACCCTGCTTCCTGTTTGCTTTCTCTACTTCCTGTGTGGATAGGAATGTAACAGCCAACTTCCAGCTTCTGTCACTATGCTATATTTTCCCCACCATTTTGAATTTAGCTCTCTGGAGCCATAAGCAAAAACAATACACAACAAGACAAAAATCCACAACACAACACTCTCTTGCCAGGCTTGGTGGAGCACAGCTTTAAACGCAGCACTTTAAGAGCTAGAGTCAGGCCAGTCTCAGTGAATTTGAGGAGAGCCTGCTCTACATAATGAGTTTTAGGCCGCCCAGTGCTACCTAATGAGATTCCCCCCAAAAGAACCTTTCTTTCTCCCTTAAGTTATAGTGTATCGCAGCAACATAAAAGTAACTAATTACAGATGCTATATAAATAATTGTGCAAATGATTCATTGCCCGCCATGGGTGATTATCCAGAGGAGGAGCGTGCTTTTACCTAGAGGTTTTGGGGGAGAGCATAAAAAAAGGCTTTTCTACAGAAGTAATAATTTATTTAGGCCCTGAGGAAAATCATATATTTTCCCTTACAGAGGACATTATTTGCCAGGGGACAGGAAGAAAATCCATAGTTAAATTCACATATCAAGATTGATTAGAGGGTCCTTAAAGTGGTGTGTGTGTATGTGTGTGTGTGTGTGTGTGTGTGAACATTCATGCACAATAATGTATATTGAATCTTTGTTATAATGTCAAAGTCTTTTATTTGTTAATATGCAGTAATTACACAGTGAATTCTGTATCACTTTTTCATTTTATTCCCTTTCATTTTTCTGAAGCCTTATTTATGTGTTCACACTATGATCTTAAGTTATAGAAATATCACATTATGCATTTCCATGATTATCATTTGTCTAATAGATCATGCTGGTTTCTATGGGTAAGAACTTAATTCATACCTAATTCATCTTAGTATTTTCTCTATTATCAAACATAGAGCTTGGGGCACAGCAGCTATATAATGGAGTAGATTTACTATTTTATTCATTTATATGAATAATTATACAAAACATAAAAAAGAAAGTATCATCCGTGGCTCTTAGACATTTCTCAAATGTCGTCTCTATATCTTTAATCATGGTGACATGTCAAGAATGACCACACCCACTGCCCCTGACTGGCATCTCATAATTGAGGATAATCTGTCCCGGTTGTGTCTATTCTAGGAATGCATCTTTCCTTCCATTCCCCATGATGTTTATGCTTTCTTCCACCTTTCCGTGCTTCTGCAGTGTGCTTGTGAGAGTTTCTTTATCGTGCTTATCTTCTGATTCAATTGTCTGTGTCACTTCTGAGCCTCCTTCTCCTGCCTGACTTCTCTCCTGGCCATGTGGTCCTCTTCTTTCTTTGCATGTAAGTAAGGATTTGTGTCTGTCAAACACTTTAAATTTTATATTGCAGTAAGATAGGTTTTCTTTTTTAATTTCCTCAAATATTTTTGCAATTTGATCAGGATACCATGAAGTTCCTTGGAAACAGTTTCTATTCTCTCAAAGTTTCCATTAGGCTTGGGTAGGTATGTCCAGGGAACCCTCTAGACTATATAGAATTTAGACTAATTGTAGGTAAAATACTTTGGGAAACTTTCTTCCATGTGTTACAAGGTTTCCCACATCTGGCTTCTGGGAACTTGACCCATTTCCCAACCTCCTTTGAGCTTCAGACCTGGCTGAGTCCTCATCCTTTCCTTTGGCCTGGCTCTGGTATTTTCCTCTCTACCATTGTGATAACACTAAGCTGAGAATCCTTAATGCGAGTGTACGCCATGTCTGATGAGTCTGACTCATTGCACTTGCCCACAGCCTGTGGAGGCTGCACTTAGGTAGAAGGCAGAATCTTCTTGGATTTCTCTTCTTTGCATTAAGTCCAGGAGAGAGGGCTGAGCCAATCATAGATTCAGTTTCAAATGTTTCTAGATGCTCATCATTTTATGAGTCCTGTTGTCCCATTTCTGAAAGCTGTCACTTCACATACTCTCCTTGATTTTTACTTGAGGTAACATATAAAGTCCATCCCTATTATTTCCTCATTGTGAGGAGGAGTTTTCAGAGTTTTTGCAAATGTTTATATATATATATTCCTTGGAGATGTGAGTAGTATGAGTCTGAGGGTGTGATGTGAGTTACTTAAGGAATGCCAAAAGAGGACAGTAACAAATCTTGTCAGTTGTAGAAAAGTATAAGGGAAACATTTTGAGAAGACGAATGGGCAAGGGAGGGGTGATAAGAGAAGGTAACATTGGCTCATGGTGTACTTGTATAAAAACACACTGAAGCATGTTGTTTTGTATAGTGTATATATGAAAATGGAAACCCACAATTTCCATATTCTAAGAACTTACTGATTATTGAAAATTTAATGCATGCTAAAGGCTCTGAATATTTTTCTGCATGTACTATCCTGCTAGGTAATATTAGTCATCTTATAGCATAGACAGGGAACTAAAACCTGGGTGATACTAATCAACTTGCCCACAATTGCCGAGATAGAACAGGGTAATTTTGGATTTGATACAAGCTTTGTCATCTAAGCCTTTTCTACTCTATCAAGATTTATAGAGAACTAGCTAAAGAAAAGCCTCTTAACAGTTTTGCCTTATGCCAATCCTATCTTGACACTTTTTGTAGAAATATTTAGCTCAAACACTGTTGGTAAGGAAGGAGAGGCATCATGGGGATGTTTTTATTGTTATTGTTATTACATTGGAATTTAAGAGATTTCAATTGTTTAATTTATAGGCATGTCACTTTTTCTTGTGCTTCAAATTGGAAGATTCCTAGAAAGCCTTTTAGGACTTGGAGTTCTAGGGATCTAGAATATGTGCTAGTGCTTTACAGGGAATAACTTAGTGATATAAAACAGGCTGCTGTGAATGAGACATTCATGTCCTGTGAAAACTCAACATTGAAATTCTAGGTTACCAAGGTTTTAGGAAGAGGGGCAACTAGCTGGCCATGCCATGATTCCAGAGAGTTCATGACTAGGATTCATGCCCTTATGAAAGAGATCTAGAAGACTATGTGTTTCCACCACCATGTAAAGGTGAAATGAGAAGGTGCCACCATGGAGCATGGAGCATTGAGTAGGTATTAGCAGACACTAAATTTGACAATGCCTACCTCCAGTATTGTGAAAACTAAGCTAGTGTTGTTTATAAGCTATCCGGTCTGTTAGTTCCTTACAGCAGTCCTAGAAAACTAAAACATAGGGCTTATACTCACCTCATCCACTTTTACATATCTTTTGGCATTAAGACGAACATCATTGAGGTATATAATGCACTGTTTTCCTCCTTATCTGGGGCATTTTCTTATATAATAAAGGATACAGTTTTGACCTTGAAACTTTCCTTCTGAAAGTCCCTGACTAAAGAATAAGAGGAGATTTTATTCTTAAGGAGCAGGAGAAATAGCATAGACTTCAAGCCCACTAAGTCTTTCAAACCACAAGGGCATCTTTAAAGAAATATCCCTCACATCAGTGGATAGGATGCTTGTGACCTCCATCAGTTAATGCATCCTGGCCATTTATTCCATCTCAGCAGGAAAAATAGGCCTCAGTGCCCTAATATGAGCTGACTAAAGCCGCCACAGGGGACCCCTTGGCCAGAGTGAACCATCACTGATGAGATTCTAACCAGAGACGTTTTTGTGAGCTGTGCAATCACTCAAAATGCTCATTTTGTATTTGCAAGACTTAGTGGCCTCTTTTGGAAACCATGAATTCAAATTTTGAATTTGTTCATCTCCAGCTGTGTAAAAATACTGCCTAGTCATGGGTAGGAAAAAGACAATTTAGAAAAATAATAGAAGAAAAAGATGATTTCATCTTTGTCTAGAGTTTGTATGCTATCCTATTGGGAATTGGCCAGGATAAGGGCAGCTCAGAGATTCTGTAGAGCATGGAGGACCTCAGGGTTGCAGGTCCATGGCTAGCCAGTAAAGACAGGCAGGGGTACAGAAGTACAGAAAAGGACACGAGTGTAGCACTAAATGAACAAAAGTCGGAGTGTTAGAGGTCCTGGGTACAAAATATTGACTCCTGTGCTGCCATCAAACAACTGTGGGCAAGTGTAAGAATCGCTCAACTTTCCTAGGGAAGACACGAGCATCTATGCACTCCAGATAGGGCACCAATAACAGACAGAAAAACAATCCCACCCGAGTATAATTTGGTGAACAAGTGGGTTTATTATGCTTCCTTACAGGAGAGTGAGTGAGTAACCCCAAAACCTCCACATCACCAAAGTGTCCCACCCCAGCCCAGATGATGGTTTCCCTACAACTGCATAGTTGAAGTCTCTCTGTAAGCTTTGAATTGCAGTGCCCTTGCTAAGATGATAAGGCATGCAGCTGAGGCTGAGTTGTCTTCTCAGAGGGAAAGTCATTTGGGGCCATTTTCCTTTGTCTTATAGTAGGTGTGCATCCTTCATGAATGTGGTCTACCAAAGGAATACAGGAACACGCCAAGAATGGCTGATGGAACCAGAGAGTATATTGTAGTCTCTGAAAGTAATGCACGGGGAACAGGGTACTGCACAGGACCTGTAGAAGTTGTATTGTCTTACTGTGAGTGAGGCTGTGTCCAGAAAGAATTGGCCCATGTAAGGGATGAATTACAAGAAGTTGTCTACTACTATACCACCCTGAATGTGCCCCATCTTGTCTGATTGCAGAAGCTAAGCAGAGTCTGGCCTGATTAGTACTTGGATGGGAGAATTACATGAAAAAGACATGTGGTTGCAAAACTATCCTCTGCAATGACTTAAGTTGGAAAGGGGAGATGAGATGAGATGCAAGTGTGTGCTTGCTATTCGTTATAGCTAAGAAGCTAAGAGGAAAAAGATTACAAATGAGATCTCTGCTAAATAACCCCTGCTGCAGTCTGAAAACTGGGAGCCCATGATGAAAATAGTGAGGATGGAGAGAATGGGGTTACAATGATAGTGAAGGAGATGAGCATGCAAGATAGTATATGATGCCCAGGTCCATATACTGTATTCACCAGAAAGCCAAGAAAGGAACTGATTCAGCAAGAGCCTGGGCACTGGGGTGGGGCTTTTGTGACTTTATTAAGTCTTATGATATAAGATGGTTTTGAAGAGGAAGGGGAGGCCCTGGAGGATCTGGGTGCCTTAGGTTGGCATGTGGGTTGGGTTTGTAAAGTGCCAAAGCAAAGGAGGATATGGATGGGAAGTTAGAGAAGGGGACTCTATCCGTGTAGCTATGAGGAAGTGGTAAGCCATGATGGAGTGGGATGTTTTGGTAATGCATTGGGGTCAGCCACATTCCTACAAGTTACACCTCACCCATATACTACAACTAAGTCCAATGAACCATTGGTTCACCAAGCTAGACCTGAGTGGCATAGTTCCTTTGGCCTGTCATTAGTGTCCTCTCAAGACATTTGCTCATATCTCCCCCCAGGAAACGTCCTGTGATGGGAAGTCACACAGATTTCCAGGGCACCACTAGTCCCATCCCCCCCACCCCCATCAAAAGAGGATGTTCATCTCCCTTAAAGCTCTGTTATTTGGTTATTTAGAGACATTCCCCCATCAAGAACTTAAGATGCCAATGCTCCTAGCAACTTGCACCCAGTTAATTACCTTCAGGAAATAAAGCAACATAGCAGCACAGAACCTACAAGCACAGTGTGCCTGTAATTAAGATAATCTTTTTGGTGGCAATGGTGTCTTTTGTTTCTGTGTGCATCTCTTCTCTAATGGATCCAGAGAGCCCCTGCAGAGTTAATCACACCTGTGACTGTGTGAGTGATGTGGGAGATTCACTCTAAGCACTCACTCTAATCTTTTATGGCTTTGAAGGACCAGGCCCAAGAGCAGGACGGATGGATTGTTGCCAGCTCCAGGACCTTGGACTTAGCAGTGGAATATGCTCAGTGCAGCAATGCTGGAGCTTAAATGTGAAAATGCACAACCATGAATGTCCATAGTAACTCAGATGCTCAGTATCCTGAGGTCTCGGTTCAGGTGATTGGAGAAAAGTGTTTGATGCTTCATCTTTTCTTTAGGTAAAAGACAACTGGGGATCACATTGCTAAGATCCCACCTCACTGGCCTTGTGGGCTTTTACATTTTTATCATGATTACATGCAGTTTCTACTTTATATTTGGGGCTAGGGATGGAACCCAGGGCCTCTTCAGGCTGTGAACTCTGTCACTAAGTACACCCTAGTCTTATACTTGACTTCTGAATGCATGACTTTAAAGAAAACCAAGAACTTCAGGAAAATAAAAGGAAGAGCCAGAAATGTACATTCCTTGACAAAACTCTTGCATTCATTACATCCATGCTCAGAAGGGAACTGCTGTGTATACAATGCTCGCATAATGGGCTCCATTATAAGTGGCTTCCTTCAGAGTCACATGATTAGGTGGGAATGGTAGGGAAGACAGAGATTCTCTTCTCGTGAAAATAGGCACCTGAGCAGGGTGGTGGTGCACGCCTTTAATCCCAGCAATCGGGAGGCAAAACAGGTGGATCTCTGTGAGTTCAAGGCCAGCCTGCTCTACAGAGTGACTGTCAGGACAGCCTCCAAAGCTACAGGAGAAACCCTGTCTCAAAAAGAAAGAAAGAAAGAAAAAGAAACAAAGGAAGGAAGAAAAAGAAAGGAAGGAAGGAAGGAAGGAAGGAAGAAAGAAAGAAAGAAAGAAAGAAAGAAAGAAAGAAAGAAAGAAAGAGGACACTTGAAAGCCAGATTTGGGTCAAAAATCATGGAAATGTGACAATAAGAATGTGTTATATATGGGGTAAGGTGTCCAATGTGAGGACAGATGACAGTTCTGACTGAGTGCTCCCAGAACCGTAAGATGGAGAGCTAGAGAGGGCTTCTGATAGGAATATCTCACACTGGTACCCAGTGCTTTAATCATTTTCAGAGACATTTGAGAGGCAGCGTGTCATTTAATCATTAATGAGCTGCCTCAAAATGGGAGTGTGTCCCATTATTTCTGTGCTCAGAGCAGACTCTGTTGGTTTGTCAGAGGGCCACTTTGCTCCTGAGATGGGATGTGCTCTCACGTCTCAGTGTGATGTTCCAAGTAGCCAACACCAGGACTCCTGTGAAGAGACCTTTCTGTTAACACAGATCCAGGCATCACCTTTCATTGTTTTCATTTCTTTCCAGCACACACACACACACACACACACACACACACACACACACACACACACACACGGAGCTGGGTGCTCAGTACTCAGCTGTTACTTCCCTCTTGATGTCTAGGGTGTCGCTTAGTGCTTGTCCCCTTCTTCAGATGAGTGCTGTGTGGGCCTCCTTTTTCTTGATGATGGAGCTGGAACCCTGTTTGTCCTTGGTGACCTTTACTGGCTCCATGGGGAGCTCCACAGGGCAAAAGCACATGCCTTTATGTAATCTCCTCGGAAGTTGCTGGGTTTGGTGAGGGCATCTGTGGCAGTGGCTGTGCCTGGGCTTTCTTGTGTTATTAGTCACGTGGTGGCCCTTGCTGAGACCCACGGAGACCCATCATTTGCTCCTGTTCTCCAGTGGCTGAGGTACCCTTTCACAAGGAAGTCTGGAAAGGGTTTGGGGAAGTCCTACAGAGCAATATCTTAACACTTCCTTTAAAATTTGATGAGTGTTAGAGAAATCTCCAGGAATTCTGGCCTCTTCCCTGGTGCCGAATGAAAGGCAGATCAGGCATCTTTTATCCTTCTCTGAATTACTAGAAATAAAGGGACAACTAAACCTTAACTGTGGTTTCTTAATCAAAAGTCTGCATGACCAAAAGGAAGCTACAATTTTTAATGCATTCATTATAAGCATTTTATAGATCTGATACACAGGAAAAGACCATTGTTATTTCACAAAGCCTCCGAGATAGGGATCAAATTAATGAGCCATGCTCATTTCTTTGCGTTTGTAATCCATCTCCCTAAGTCTGTCTTGTGTCATTTTAAATTCTCATTACTTTCATTTTGTTATGACACAATGTTCAGTTCCCCATCCTTACCTTTCTTATACTTGTCTGTCCGTCCATCATCCGTCCATCCATCCACCCACCCACCCACTAGGTATCCAAGTATCAATATAATCTTCATGGTGATAAGCTTCCTAAGAGAAAGTGCGATGCTGACAATCATCTATGTGCCCTTTTTGCCCTGTGACACAGTGCTTGCTGTGAATGGTGTCATGATTTGAATATGAAATGTCCTCTTTAGGTTTGTGTGCTGAGGCTTCATCTCCAACTGGTAGGGCTACTTTGGAAGGAGATAGAAGCTACAGAATACAGAGCCCTTGTATGAGTTGCTGTTTTACTGCTGTAGCAAAAGAAGCAACTTAAGGAAGAAGGTTTAATTACCTTACAATTCCTGGTGCAGAGTCCATAATAAGCCAGATGAGGCACGGCAGGGGGCAGCCAAAGCAGGCACAGAGAGTGCAGCTCGGCCATGAGTGCACTTGAAAGCACACAGAGAACAAAATAAAAACAAACAAAAAACCAGGGAGAGTAAATTGGAAGTGGGGTAAAGTTATAAACCCTCAAAGCCCCTCCCCAGCCCTGCCCCAAGACCTGCTTTCTTTGGTAGGCTCCACCTCCTAAAGGCAGTAACTGCCCCAAACTGGGGACCAAGTGCTCACATACATGTTGGAGGAAGTGTCACTGGAGGATAAGCCTTTGAAAAGGGGACCCTGTCCTTTCTCCCTTCTCGCTGAATTCTTCTCTACCTCCTGCTTACTAGGAGGTAAGTACCTCCGTCTTCCACATCCTTCTCCACGGTGATGTGCATCCTCACCACAGACCCAGAGTTGCGCGGCCAGCTAAGTTGCGCGGCCAGCTAGCCATGACCAGACACAGCTCAAACTGTGAGACAAAGTAACCCTTCCTTCCTTCTAATGCTTTCCACAGAAATGCGTGAATTTGTCATGATGAAGAAAAAGAAAAAAAATCCAGCATAGTTTGTAGTCAACAATGTATATTGAAGAAAAGAATCTTTTGCCTGTGTGTGTGTGTGTGTGTGTGTGTGCGTGTGTACCTTTTTGTGTTATCTCTTTTTGTTAGAACCATACAAACCATTTTCCTCTTTCCGTTGCAAAAAGAAAAGAAATTGGAATATGTCTTCCCTGAAGGCTCCCGAGTATCTTTTATCGGGTTTTAGGCCTGAGTACCCACAGCAGGTAGCACAGAGAATTTATACATCAGCTTCTTGGAAACAGTTACAGGTGCTTGCAGCCAAGTACATGTCAAAGAGGTGAGGTAGTATTGTGTTTTAGCTGCAAATGAACTTCTTTCCCGCAGTAACTCAAAAACATACAGTGCTTCACATTATTTTCTTTTATTATTTGTGTTTCATCTTCTTTATGTGAATTATTTATAATGACCAGTGTACAGTGGCAGAAATGCCTGCAGAGCTGTGTTGGATTTTGCCTCAGTCTGTTTGGCACCAGCTTATTAGTGATCATGATAAGGAATCCATCTCACCTCAGCATCCTTGGACCATGCTTTTCATTTTTACTTTTTATGGAGCTGCTGAAGATACAGAAAAAAGCACATAGAAAATATTTATTTAATATAGAGTCATGCATGTTATACTTGGAATGAAAAAAACAAGATTTTCAAAGAACTTAATAGCTTTTAATGAAAAATAGTGGGATTTTTTCAAAGTGTGTATATAAAACAAAGCCAAAAATTTTAGAAAACAATTCTGTTCTCTCTAGAAATAATTTTCAAATGTACATATGATGTGCATGCATGTATGTATGCATGTTTGCATGTGTGGTTGAATGTATATGTATGGGTGCACATACATGGGTGTATGTATGTATATAAGCTTGGAATTAGGAATCTTCCCCGATTGCTCCCCACTGTGTTGAAGCAGGGTCTCTCACTGGTCCCCACTGTGTTGAGGCAGGATCTCACTGCTCTCTACCATGTTAGGATGGGGTCTCACACTGACCTGGAGCTCACTGGTTTGGACTACTCTACCTAGACAGCTTACACTGGGATTTTATGTCTCTTCCTGCTGGTTACTCGGATTACTTGTAGCAGCTGTGGATACCTGTTCAGCTTAGCATATGTGTGCTAGAGATTTGAAGTGTGGTCCTCATGCTTACTAGCAGGGCACTTGATCCACTGACCCATCGTCCCATGTTCAAACAAATAGATTTTTAAAAATTAATATTATATTCCCTCCTCAACTTCAGGAATGCCTAACTTGAGTTAGGAAATATTTTTCTTTTTGTTTGAGTCTCATGTAGCCCAGGCTGGGCGTATAGCTGTGTAGTTTTGTATGTAGTCACTGATGACCCTGAATTTCTGATACTCTTGCTTTGTAACTACTGTGTGTTAGGAGTACAAGAGTACACCACCATACCCAATTTGATGCAGTGTCAAAGATCACACCCAGGACTTTGTGCTCACTAATATTCATCATTTTTCTCATTGCTGTGACATGCTACTTAACAGCAACAATTTTACAAAGTCAGGGTTTATTCCATCTTACAGTTTGAGGGATACAGTCTATCATGTAAATACTGGTGGCTGGAGCAGGATGTTGCTGGTCGCATTGCATCTGGAGGCAGAAGCAGGGCCCTATGAATCCTGGTGCTCTCCTTGCTTTCTTATGCTCGTGGAGCCCATAGGATGATGCTCCCTCATATAGAGTGGGTTACCCAATCTCAATTAATCTAATCTAGATAAACCTTTATAGACATTTCTAGGATTTGTTTCCATAGTGATTCTAGATCCTGTCAAGCTGATGATCATTGCTCACCATTGCACTAGATCAACACTACAAGCTGAGTTATATCCCCAACCCCTAATTTCAAAATGTGACAGCATCCTTTCCCTCTACCTTCCCTTAATCACTCCTACATTTATTAAATTATTTTCACTGTGAAGAACACATGTTAATTCTCCCTTCATGGAGAGCTTATCCTGATAGTAAAGACAGATAGCAAACACACACCTGAAAATAGTCAACTATGATGAAAACGGTACAGCATTGCACTAATAGAAGACAGAGTGAGACATCGTGTAGATCACCTACTTGTCATGCAAGGCTTCTGTGTGAAGAAAAATCCCAGGCTGTGACTATGATAAATGAGAAGAGCTAGCTCTACAGAGAGAGTGGAAGTAAAGAACATACGGGACGCCAAAGGTGGGAGATCTTGACATACTCAAGGAAGTCCTAGAGAGCCAGTTTGATGGATGAGGTGGGAACATTTAGGAGCAAAGTTTAAAGGGATAGACAGAAGACCTGTTGGTCCTGAGAAAGACTTTAGATGTAATTATAAGGTAAACTGAAGATGGTTTATTTACTTATTCACTTCATCATAAATAAATTCCATGATGTATTTAAATGTTGAAAAGGGGAGGAGTCAAAGAAGAGGAGGGAGGGCACTGGACTCAGCTAAGATGTTATGTGTGTTCAGAAAGAGCTGAGAACAGTTGTGGCCTGGGGAAGGTACCTGAAGAGACAAGCACAAATTTGAGATACATCTTTGAGGTAGAGGACTTAGTATTCTGTGATGGATTCCATGAGAAGGAAATCAGAAAGATAACAACCAAGATGAATGCCAAATTTCTAACTTGAGCAACTGGGTAGGCAAAGGCATTTCATGAAATAAGAAATAGGGAAAGAAGGCAGTCAGGGGAGAGAAGCAAGCACTCAGATTTATGCAGCTCAAGCTTGGCTCTCTGTGCAAAGTCTACAAGTGATATTACTACTAAAAGGGCAAAAGATATGTGTTCCTGGAAGTAGAGCCAAGGGAGCCTGACACAGCCATGTATAAAGGTATCCGTGTTGACTGGAGTAAAGAATATATGGGTTGTGGACATGATGGAAATTGAACAGATACAACAGAGGAAGTGGGGCAACTGGAGGAGGTAGCTCTGGAAATTCTGCAGTTAAAGCTTTAAAAAGTAACAACCTTCTCAACAACAAATGGGGTTGAGAAGAGTCAGGCACCCAGAAAGCAGGAATGTGCAGAATTATAAATCAAGTCATAAATTTCAGCCATATGGCAGCTACAAGGGTAGTTTTTTTTTTCATCCATCTGATGGGCCAAGTTCCAAACAAACAAAAATTTGAAGGAGGTGGTTCTGGAATCATTGGTGACTGTTACCATTGGATTATGGACATGGAAGCCAGGATGATGGGCTGAAAGTTGGACCGTGTCAGAAGTGGTCCAGAGAGCACAGGTGAGTGGAAGCAGCATCCGGGATAGTTGTGGCTCACACTTCTTCCTTTCTGCTTCCTGATTAAATTTGGACCAATTATTTTTTAAATATAGTTTTAAAAGGAAAGAGAATAATAAGAAATGAACACTCAGAACACCTAAGCAGACAACTCTTAAAGATATTTTTCTAAAGGCAAGGCTGATGTGTTGCGAGGTAAGTTGAGGGAGTTATGAAATCAAGAGAAAATGAAGATAATATAGGACTCGGATGATACGCTTTTGGAAATGAATTTACACATCTGAAAGACATATTGACTGAGGACAGAGAGGGAGAGGGGTAAAGAGTAAAGTTCTTGAGAAGATAGAGGCCTGAACATTCTGGATTAGGCAAAACTTTTTCAGCCAATAATTGGAATAGTGCAGCTGAGACATGGGCCAAACAACTAATCAACCCAGTGAGTCATTGTTAGAGGATCAAATAATCAGACACAAAAACTAGGGAATTGGAAAACTCAAAAGGAAATACAAGTTCAACCCTTGAATTTGCCAGGGTTCTATAGACTTACTGACATTTTACTTGATAAATAATTGATTACTGGGCACAGCCATGGACGAAATGCCGCTTCTCCCACTTGAACAGCCTTTTTCTAAAGAGTAGATTTATATGCATGATGCTCATTATATGCCTCGGCTGCATATCCTTGTGTGGCAACTCATTCTAAATATTTACTTTGGTTAATTAATTGATCATAGCGAAACTCATAGAAGTCCACAAAGCTCTTAATAATTAGAATTGTGGCTTCTTCTGCTGTGGAATAGTAATGCTCCCCTTCTCTGTTTGACCTGCTCTGCAGACACGAGCAATCCATTAGCAGACCTTCCCCACATCCACACCTCCCTTTGAGCAGTCACACTGCATTATATATGTGAACATATGTTATTTTTATTTATTCTTTCACATAAGCTAGGTCAGAGTATCAACAAATCATCCTCACTCAACCTTTCTCCAAGGTTTACTAGGAATAGTTCTGTCCTCAATATAATAGGCTATCCAGTGTTTCCCAGACTCTAGTGGTATGCCTTCATGTAATGGGGGTCTATGCCTAAAGAAAGATATTTCTGCATAAACAAGGTGACAGCATTTCACCTTTGTGAAGTTCTCACCAGTGGCCTAATGGAACAACTTTTGCTGATTAGGTATATGAACTTAATAAAGGTTCAAGTTTTTAACCTCTAAGACAGCTTCAGATTTTCTTTTTTTAAAAATAAATAGGTTCTCGGTAATAAATTGATCCTTGAACGAAAGAATTTGGTATATTATGGAAACCTATTTATTTATAAAAATGAAAATGTGGATATGTCTTTAAATTGACAAAAGCCTTATATATTTTTGATAATCCAGTATTGTATTAGTCACTGGGACCAAATGTCTTACAGAAAATGTTGAAGAGCAAAAATAAATGTTCTGGCTTACAGCCTCAGAAGGCTCAGTCCATCATATCTGAAGGAAACAAAGAAAAGCATACTAGTTCCTGGCTAACTTTCTTGTGTTTCTTTTATTTTAATTCCTAGTGCCCATTGTACCTAGGCCATGGAACATTCAGAGTGACTCTTCCTCCTGATTTTAACATGTCTAGAAATTATTCTCTCACACACCAATCTGCTTGCTGAGGGCCCATGAAAAAAAAACTGCCACAAGTCTACACCTTGACACCCAAACACATCACTTTGAACCATAGCATGCCAATCTCTGGCCTCTAAAAGCACTCATGTCCATTTCCAGGAGTTCCCAGTATTTAACAACTCCAACATTGTTCAGAAGCCCAAGTTCAATATCTCCACTGAAAATAAAGGCAGGCTTTTACTTAGGAGAGCCTTGCTTTCTAATAAAGCAGAGTGCAGATATTCCAAATGTGAATAAAGTAATGGCTAGGAAGGACACAACCCCAGCAGGATCAGATCCAAGCAGTACAAACATTGAATCCTGTAGGTCCAGGTCCAGCATCAGAGCTCATGCTGTCCTGATGTGAGCTACAAGAGGCTAAGGCAGTCCTACCTCTCCATCCTTGATGTCTGTAGTCCACACAGCCTCTCTCTTGGGCTGATTCTACTTACTAGCCATGCTTTCTGTAACAATACTTCTACATTTCTTCATCTTTAACTTGCTGTAGTCTCTGCTGCACCTAAGGCTAAATTCATTCAGCTTTTTTATGTCTTATCCTCTTGAGTGTTTCTTGCAAAGATGTTGAGCCTACTAAACATTAACTGGACTCCTAGGCATCCTTGTAAAAATCTAGGTAGAAGGATTCATGACCCTATAACACTTGCATGCTGCATGATTAGAAAGACCAATAATATGTTAATAATACATAATCAACTATCAGCTCAAGTAATATCTAGTCCACCTTGGATCATGCCTGTAGTGATCTGAGTACTTTCACAGTTGAACACTGGAAATATTTTCCTAGGTACCCCTTTAGGTACAGGATACTCCATTGTCTCTTTTCTCAAGAGAAATTCTTTCAAATGAATTTAGAATTTTACACCATGAAACCCAAGTGGTATAAAAATTCCCTCTTGCCCCAGTACAAAATTATTACCTTCTCTTTAATAACACTTTTCTCTTTAACAACTACAGGAAAAAAACTTATCAACAACTGTCAGTATCTGACTAGACTTCATGTTTTTCAAATGCTTTGACTCTGCCTTTGCTCCCTGTTCACCTGACTAAAAGCAGCCAGCAATGACCATGCCACAGTCTCAATGCTATGCTATTTAGAAATTTCTTCTGCACGACTAACTAGTTGATCACCTTAAGTTCAGCCCCCCACAAAGTTCTGGATGTGGGCAAAATAAGCACAAATTATCTGACAGAATGTAGCACCAGAGACTGATTGTCTTCAGTGCCACCTGAAACTTCATGAGCATAGCCTTCACTGTCCACATTTTTTGTGGACATTCTCATCATTGATATCTTTTGAGCTCGGGTCAGAATTGCACACTAAGCTGTACTTTCAGTGTTCGGGGGCTTCACTGGCCTCCAAACCCTTCATAACTGCTGCAGACTAGTTCCAGAGGCCTCGGGACAACAGTCAGTTCTCATCAGCAACAGCCAATCCATGTGTCCAGCTGAGGGTTAGTTGCCTTTGCACCATCACGGTCACACACTGACAGGAAAATTCAGTGATAAAAGATTTATTGTGCCTCGCAGAGGATGCAGAGGATCCATCATGGCAGGGGACATTCATGTGGAGGCTCCTACATGGCAGAAAGGAAATGGAAAGGAGGGGACCATCAACGCTGCCGCCCACAGCCCACAGCCAGGCTCTGTCTTCTCCCTCTCTTAATCCTCACTGGTAATGCTCTCAGGGCCTCACTCATCACCAAGGTGATTCCAAAGGCAGTCAAACTGACATCGAGGATTAGCCATCACAAGTATTTATCTAAGCTTTAGGATCTGACCCTAAGGAATGTGTACTTTCAGCTTTAAAATTGCCTGGTTCCCCACTTCAAAAGTTCAACCTGTTTGCACTCACACCAATAATGCACCTTGAAGATCCTGTTACACTTTCCCACCTCCATGGTGAATGATCCCATTCAGGCATTCCCATTCACCTGAGTCCTCTGACTTTGAGCTACTCCCAATTTGCAGATCTGAATAACTGCAATTAGTGCATTTGGCCTTTTGTTTCCCATTTGAATTGTTTCTTTAAGATCAATTCCAGGTCAACGGAAGATAAGGTCATCTCAGTTCATCCAAGGCACACCTCTAAATTATCTCCAGGAGGGTTTTCCTACCTATACTCTCATTAGAGATGCCTGGGTTTGTATTTTCTTTTTAACATTCCTACAAATTTCATGTATCATTTTTAAAAAAGTTTTCTAGTTATGTAAGAAAGAAAGCAGTGCCTTCTTTGCATCTGCCTGGAACTGCTCTATAAATCGCACCCTGATGACACTGGTCGCAGATGGAAGCCTGGCAATGTCCCATGTGCTTGGCTCTCCATCCTCTCACCTGCTAGTTAATAATTAGGCAGGCTCACAGTTGGGTCAGATTGAACTACTCTTGATCTGTGTTACTCACTCAGAAATACCTTTCCTCCCCTCTCCCCACATCTGAATTCTACCAGCACCTCTGAGTGTCCTTAGGTTCCATTTAATTTGAGTAGCCTACCCGGATAATTCTGGCCAGTTTTAACAATGCTATTTCCTAGTCACCTCCAGGCAATTTTGCTCTTACCATAGGGTTTGACCTGGATTGTAGTCAATTTGTTCCCATTATTTGCTCTGTTGATAAGATTCTGTAAAGCGAAGCCTCTCCACATGCCAGGGGCCATTAGCATCAAGTCTTTTCTCTCCACTTGATTTTACTCTTCACAAGCTGAAGTACACCCTAGCACCATGCCAGCCACATAGATATGCATAATCAATGTCAGTTGCTGCACACTGTACGTCTTAGGCAGATTCTACCCTAGAGGATGGTAAGTAAAACGGACACCATGCTCTCCTGTGACAAAGTCACTTCTACATCTCTCTGCAAGGAGGCAAAAATTGTTTATTAAATATAGCTTCCGTATACTGTTCTTCTCATATTATTCCATTTGCTTTGTTAGGAGCCCTTGCCTAATGATGTTTTCCTCCCCCTAATGATGTTTTTCTGTTTAGACTTGTGGCTTATCTCAGTGAGTAAGCTTAGATTCTGCTCAGACAAAACACATTTTCTGCATTCTAATGGTGGGTTGAGTTTCTATTTAGATCATGTTTCATAAGTGACACCAATCCACTTAATTCCATCAGCCATCATTGTTGTTATTGACTGTGTCTCTAATGCTAGCATTCCCTGCTCTGTGGCTTTCAGGATATAGCTGTGCATGTCATTCATGTGTCTTTTATTAATAACCACTGGTGTCCTTGACATACTGGGCTTCTCCAGCTGGGGAAAAGCTTCCACCCACCTATGGCAAATGTTGCCTGTACAGGCTGTAGTTATGGCAAATCACTCACATTCATTTTCATTATGTATCATGATTTCCAAGTCACTAATTTGCCAGTGTGAATCTTCAACCTGTGTTCAAAAAGCTGTATGTGCACATCTTCTTGTGTATATGACCTTACACACTATATTTTATACACACTATATGTTTATTTGCATGTATACGCACATTTATATCAGTATTGTAGTTGTAGGTATATATCCTCTAACAACTGGAAAAAAATAGAAACTGCTTACAGGTGTTTTCCTGGTTTTTTTTTTTTTTTGGCTTTTCAAATGAATGACTGCCCAAGCAGAAAGTCAATCGCATACAAGATAGTAGTTATCAGCTCAGTAGTGGGGATAAAGAGGCCTTAGAGATGCTCTGTTCAATCCATGTCTTCTCGCTCTGCCCTGACTCACCAGGCTGCATCTGCATTGACTTGTTTTCAGGTCTGAAGCATGCTAAGCTTGTTCCGGCATTTCTGGGTCCACATCCTACCTGGACTCCCCACATCCTGATCTTCCTGTCACAGATAAGCTCCCTGTTACCAGTTCAACTCAGAATCCATGTTTCCAGACAGTGTATCCTTAGAAATGCTCCCTTTGTCCCTCCACCCCAGGGACCCACGTGCATCTCTGTAGCAGGCACTTGTTACTGGGCAAAGCTAAAGGTTGTGTGTTTTGTTTCTGTGCTCTCTTTTCCTACTTAAGTGTCAGCCTGCTCCAGATCCTGTCTGTAGTTCTCAACCACTGCTTGGCTTACAGAGAGTTCTGCCTAAGCATTGCTGGGAGAAAGAACACTGGAAGTTTGTTCATATGAGTTTGTTCAGTTCTGAATTCTCTGGTGCCCATTTTTTAGAATTTCAGTTTTAAAGATGCTTCGCAAGCTCCCCCGCCCCACAATCAATGTAATTAAGTTGTGCCTTGATATTCGAACTTGATTCCTAGCAGGAATCTGAAAGCATGTGTCAGAGGTCCCTGCAAATAATAAATTCAAATAGTTTTGAAGTCAGTTCTAAATATATTAAAGGAAAACCTAGGGTACAATCTCTGTTTATGAAATAAATAAAGTTTCAAAGATAGTTTGCTTCTAACAGCAAAAAGAAATTTTTGTGTTTTTTTTTTTTTTGGTTTTGTTCGAAACAGGGTTTCTCTGTATTGTTTTGGAGCCTGTCCTGTAACTCACTCAGTAGACCAGGCTGGTCTCGAACTCACAGAGATCCACCTGCCTCTGCCTCCCGAGTGCTGGGATTAAAGACGTGCGCCACCAACACCCGGCTAAGACAAGTTTTAACATAATAGTTTTGATTGACACTTGCCCTCTTACATATATTCTGAATGGGAAGCAGCTATCAAACACAGCATTTGCTTTGGAAAATAACCTTTATGGCCTTGTGATTTACTATTCTTTCTTCCTTTCTTCTCACAGAAAATCCTACCCACACTGAACTAGCCCTTTGCTTCTGAAAGGTGTTATAGAAAGTTAACTTTTTAATACATTTAACCGTCTGGTCTTCAGTAATATCCATAGGAAAACAACATTATTAGCATGTCTCAGTAGCATCAGAAGGATAGCACCATGGATCTTGTTTCATTCATTTTGCCCCTCCCGCCCCCACCAAGGCAATATTGTTTAAAGAACTTAGAATGACCATACTAAGAAAATTTTCAGAAACACAATTTTATTGTCAAATTTTTGAATACATGAAAGTATGCAGTACATCAATATTATAATTTAGGAACTTGAAAATAGCCTTCTTATAGATATTAGTATATTGCCTTGCACTTGTCTACAAATACACAGATTGATGCAATTAATTGTGCAGGCTTACTCATATCAGATGTATAGCTGTTTCCCACTTTTTTCCAACCCGTTGAGTGTGTGATTTTCTTGTTAGTGAGTATTTCACTATATATCATGTCAATCCATTCAAATCTTTGCTAAAATAGTTATCATTACCACAAAAATATTTGCCAGTGATATCTACACAGTCTCCTGATAGGGCTTTAAGCTTTCACAGCCTAAATGGCCACACTGATTTTCTTTTATAAATACTGTACGTCAGGTATGGTGGCACACACTTGCAGTCCCAGCTTTCAGGAAGGTGGCAGAAAGGACACAGCCCAAGGCCCACTGGGACAACATAGTTTCAGACTAGCCTGAGCTGCATAGCAGGAGCTAGCTCAAAAGACAGCCACAATGGAAATTCCTATCTTGTTTATTTCCTACTGAAACATTAGTTGTTACCAAATTATCCAAGTTTTCTGTACTTTGGGGATTTCAACCCTTTTAATAGTGTCACAGATAACCATTTTAATGAGAGGCTCAAGTTTGGTTTAGTCTACTATATTTCTGGAGAATTATTACTTAATGTGAATGTCAATCTTATATTTCTCCCTTCAAATCAAATCTTGAGAGTTTTCTGGTAGATATTCATTGTTGATATTATGAAATATTTCCTCCTGCTGATCAATTCTTTGTACTTTTATTATGAATTTTTCTAAATGTATATGATATGTAATTCATTCAGGCATCTACCAAGACTCCTTCCCTCTCATCTGAGAAGCAGGGACCCTCTCTCTGTGTGTTGATGTCATAGTGCATCGAGGAAAGCCATGACACCATCAGGCCATTCTTTTCTTTCTCCTCAGCTTTCTGAAACATATTCTTTCCAAAGAAGTCAGCACCAAGTAGCCTCACTTGAGTTCTGGTGTCAGGTCCAGCCAAAGAAGCACTAACAAGTGATTTCATTTCAGGAGTGTCACCCTGCTGCTCATAGATGAGCCAGCGATGCTGATCACCCCTCCATGTTCAGATGTGACAAGGAAACTGTTAGCCCAGCAGTATTTGATACCATCCTTATTTTAATGGTTTCAAAGTCTGTGCCTTGTTGGAAACTCAGCCTCCTAACAGATTTGTTTTCCCCATAAATGCCTTTGCTCAGAAAATTTCACTTCCTTTTGGACTGAAAAGCCACACGACATAGCAGGAAGCCCATGGGCTGAGAGCCAGGAAGTTCCATCCAGAAATGCTCTTCCCAGCCATGAGGGCTGAGGCAAGTGATTTGTCTCTAATCTTCTCTGGTCTAAGTTTCCTTCTTCCAACATGTGAGGTCTGGTATCCTCCTCATAAAGTTGTAATAAGAATAAGACATTGTACATGGTACCCTTTTATATGATGGAGTATGTGCAGAAGGAATCCAGTCGTTTGTGCTGTAACTGTAGGTCTTGATATTTGAGAAGCCAGTCATGTCCAATTCTCCTTCCTAGAATGTTTTGGTGCATCATTAAAGGAACTTCTCCTTTTTTTTATTGCTGTGTGCTTGTCATAGGGAAGCAGCTTAGAAATGTCACCATCACCCAGGTTCTACACACGCTGTGGGCAGTAGAGCTGTGTTAATAAGAAGCATTGGTTGCATATGTTGTTTAGAAACAAGGCCTTTCTCTAAATATCTTACAGTTATAACTCTGCCTAATCCTCACCCAGTGAAATAGGTGCGATGGTTACCCTGTCTCTACTAATAATTACATGATGGCAAACAGCTGCCATATGCAGCGTCTACTGGAAGTCACACAGAGAGTGGTGTGGCTGGAACGTGAGCATGGGCACTCTGGCTCCACAGTTGACAGCTTGGGCATTTTCTCCTTCTGCCGTCCTATAGTGGAAGCCTCTACATTCTGGGACATTTACTTTAGAAAGATGTCAAAACACCTGCTGCAAGGAGGGACGAGGGGTGCTCACAGTTGAGTGCCATTAACCTACAGGGGGTTTCCAGAAGGAGCAAAGCCACTGACAAACAAATCCATGCAATCTGCCAACAACAGACTGGCTCCCCAGTGTCAGGAGAATTGCTGTCCATGGGCATGGTGTCATTTCTTGTTTGGCCCAGAACCCGTCCTGTAATTGCAGTCCTAGCAACAGTGACCGCAGGAGACTGAGGGAAGCCTTTGTGGATAACACCGTGGGAACTGTTTGTTTGTAATACCTCAATAGACCCTATTTATTGAACATGTAGAAGTTATTTAAGATGCTATTTCTAGAGGAAACATCAGAGCAATGTGTGAGCTTCCAATGGATTGTCAACCAAAATGATAATATTAAAATAGTCACTGGCCCTGAAGCAGCCTTAGCTTCATAGTCACCCGTGTGCTTAGGATAATGATACTTCTTCCCTCAAATGTATCTTAATCACAAATAGAGTTGAAGGTTGCTTGCCTTGAATCTTTATCACTGTGAGTTTCAACCATCTGTGCTTTCTCATTCTGCTCATGGCTCCAAGAAAGTCTTGAAATTTAGCACATTGGGAGAAGAGCTTCTATGGAATGAATTCAGATGTACAGTGACATCTTCAGTCTTGCAAGTTTTTATCTTACTTGAGAGACATTTTCTCTCATGGCTTGAGTTGAAGGTGAGAATTAATCTAACCCTCCCAAATCATCTACAGTTCTCAGACTCTTTTGAGGTCTGGAGGCCATCTTTCATGCCAGATTGTGTTCAACACATCCATAATCCAAAATACATTTCTCATTGGCTTGTAAGATTGTAGAATTGGCATATAGTTGACTGTGTTTCTATCGAGAACTTTATTGTACACTAAAAGCTTTATTTGAATACATCAAATGGTATTTAAGTTGGTGTCAGAACAGCGATGCCCACCTATAAATAAAGTATACCCTGAGACATAGACCTGTGTGTGTCTCACTACAGCAGTGATTTCAATTTACAGATGATCTGAGGGCATGTTACTGTTTAACGAAGGATGACTCACATATGATGAGTGCAGTGAACCATGTAATAAACTAACATACATATATATGCCTATGAGGTCATTACATTCAAAATAAGGAATATATCAGTCATGCCAAAAAGTTACACAGTTCTATAATATTCCCTCCTCACACCTTTTCTCCCCTCTGCCACATTCCCAGGGAACTACTGCTCTTCTGCCTGTCTGTTAACTATTTTTATGACAAATTTTCATATGAGTAGAACTATATAGGATTCATTCAATGCCTGGCTTCCTTTAGTCATTAACATTATTCTGAGAGTAACCCATGTTGCCCTGTATGCCACTAGCTGAATGGAAGTGTTAAGAGATGACATCCTTACCTGACTTCTAGTCTTCTGATGTGTACATAGGTAGTAAAGACTTGCCTTTATCATGTGGAGGGAGTTTCCTGAGGGAAGCTTTCTTTGGCTAAGAAACAGGACACTGCTTTCTGCCACACGTTTCCCTGTACTAGTTAAGATGATCTACATCTTTTCTTTTTAGTCTAGTGTGGTGTGAATGCCATTTGGTTTTCGTGTGGTGGTTGTGTTTAATATGAAACTGACTTTGTATTTTCTATTTGTTCATGAGACATTATCATTTATATAGATCATTAGATTCAATTTGCCAAAAGCTTAGATGCAAATTTTACATAAAAGTTCATGATGGATGTTGCCTTTAATTTTCTTTCCCTCTGTTTTTGCCTGATTTTGGTATCAGAGGAATGGTAGAATCCTAAAGTAAGTTGCCAAGTAATACACACACACACACACACCATTTTTCATATATCTGCAATTGTTTGTATATAATCAGTATTTCTTTTTCTTTAATTTTCCAAGATTACTTCCCTCCTGGAGCCATCTAAGTTTAACTTTCTTTATATGAACAATTATATTTAGAAACTCAACTTCCTTAATAGAAAACTGGCTACATAAATTATTTCTCCCAGTGACTTTGGTACTTTGTATGTTCCAAGGAATCCACTTTACTTGTCAGATTTATTGACATAGCACTCCATAATATTCCTGTATACTGGAGCATAGAGGGTCTTCAGCTATGTCACCTTTCTCACATCTGATATCAGTAAACCTGTATCCTCCTCCTCCATCTGATATCAGTAAACCTGTATCCTCCTCCTCCATCTGATATCAGTAAGCCTGTATCTTCCTCCTCCATCTGATATCAGTAAGCCTGTATCCTTCCTCTCCTTCCAGGGCTCACTAGAAGTTTCTTAATTTCACTCATCTTTGCACACACAAAACCTAGTGCCTAGCTTGATTTTTCTCTTAGTATTTATTCTCACAGTCCGTTGACTCCCATCATCTTTATTATTTCCTGGTTCTCCCTGTTGGTCTGGCTTGCTGTTCTTTCTCTGGTTTTCTCGGGAGGAGCCACTGTCTGTGCTCTGCATCCTTTCTGCTTTCCCGTAGCACCATTGAGTGCGCCACTCTCTGCTAATGCTTCCTTAGCCGCATCTCAGGGGCTTTTGTGTGTTGTGTTTTCATTTAGTTTGAAATGCTTTTTTAATTTCCCTTTTGGTTTCTTTCTGACCTACAGGTTATTCAGAAATGTGTTGTTTAGTTTCCAATTACTTGATGATTCTCTAGGTATCTTCTTATCATTAATTTCTAATTTGATCTTTGTGGACCAATAATATGAATTCTATGTGTGATTTGTGTCTGTATTATCAAGGTTTTATTTATGCCTAGAATGAGACCAATCTTGATAATTGTACCATGTGTATTTAAAAAAAAACAGAGATAATGTTTCCTGTTGCTGTTGGCCCTGGCATTCTATAGATGTGAATTATGTTGAATTATTTGCCAGTGTTGTTTAAATGTCCTGCATCTACTGATTTTTGATCTGTGCATTCTAGGAATTATTAAGAGAAGGTTGATATGTATAGGATATTGATTTGTATATTTCACTTTCCTCTTCTATTAGTTTTTAACTTCAGTTCTGTTATTCAGTGCAGAGCGTTTGAGTTACTTCTGTTCACTTGATAATTCACCTTTTTGTCACAATGAAATGAGTGTCTACACATAGTAATAATTTTTGTCAGAAACCACCTTTGCCTGTTATTAACTAGTGTTAGCATGGTATGGTCTTCTTTTTTATCAATTTTTTAAAATTTATTTTTCAGTTTAAATTTAGATTAGAAACAAGGTTGCTTCACAAGTCAGTTCCAGGTCCCTCTCCCTTTCCCTCCCCTCCTCCCATGCCCCCCAAACCCCCCATTATCCCCTCATTTCCCCAGGGAGGGTGAGGCCCTCCATGGGGGTGTCCATAGTCTGTCATTTCATATAGGGCAGGGCCTAGACCCTTCCCCAAGAGTTCAGGATGAGAGTGAATCTCACATTGTTGGATGGCAGTCCAAAGTCCGTGTGTATACTCGGGATGAGTACTGATCTGCTTGCCCAAGGCTCAATAGATTACCTAGGCCTCCTCATTGACACCCATGATTAGTCCCATGCTGGATTCCCAGGCTGATGCCTGGGATTCAAAAATTAACCTTTGTCTGGTCAGCTGTTTCTGGGGGTTAAACCAGCCCAGTCTTAATCCCTTTGGTCATCAGTCCTCCCTCTCTGTTACTGGCTTTCTTGAGTTCAGCTCAGTATTTAACCGAGGGAGTCTGCCTCTTCTTCCATCAGCCATTGAATGAAGTTTCTGTTTCCCAGACTCTCTCTGGCCCTGGGATTGTAGGCTGGCACTCCCCAGATCTATGTCTAAAATCCATATATGAGAGAGTACATGCAATGTTTCTCTTTTTGTGACTGTGTTACCTCACTCAGGATGGTTTCTTCTAGTGTCATCCATTTGCCTGCAAATCTCAGGATTCCATTGTTTTCTTCTGCTGAATAGTACTCCATTGTGTAAATATACCACATTTTCTCTATCCACACTTCGGTTGAGGGGCATCTAGGTTGCTTCCAAGTTCTGGCTATTACAAATAATGCCGCTATGAACATAGTGGAACAAACATCTTTGTTGTATGAATGGGCATCTTTTGGATATATGCCTAAGAGTGGAGTTGTTAGGTCTTGTGGTAGGTTTATTCCCATTTTTCTGAGGAATCTCCGTACTGATTTCCAAAGTGGCTGAACCAGTTGGCACTCCCACCAGCAATGGAGGAGTGTTCCCCTTTCACCACATCCTCTCCAGCATAAATTGTCATTGGTGTTTTTGATTTTAGCCATTCTGACAGGAGTGAGATGGTATCTCAGAGTTGCTTTGATTTGCATTTTCCGGATGGCTAAGGATGTTGAGCACTTTCTCAAGTGCCTCTCAGCCATTTTAGACTCCTCTATTGAAAATTCTCTATTTAGTTCTGCAGCCCACTTTTTAATCGGATCCTTTGGTGTTTTGGAGACTTGCTTCTTGAGTTCTTTGTAAATTTTGGAGATCAGCCCTCTGTCAGATGTAGGGCTAGTAAATATTTTTTCCCATTCTGTGGGCTGCCTTTTTGTCTTGCTGACTGTGTCATTTGCCTTATAGAAGCTTCTCAGTTTCAGGAGGTCCCATTTATTAATTGTTGATCTCACTGTCTGTGCTAGTGATGTTATATTCAGGAAGCTGTCTCCTGTACATGGTATGGTCTTCTACTTCTTTTGTTTTTAGTCTGTTTGTGATGTCATATTAGAAATGTTTTCTTTTAGGCAGCATGTAACTGGCTCTCATTCTTTTTAAATTCAATCTGATGAGCCCTGCTTTTTAATTGGGATTTTTAAACCATTTCCTTTTAACATGATCATCAGTGTGACTGTACTAAAACTTCATTTTACTAAATGATTTCGTATGTGCCATGATTGATTCCAGTGTTTCTTTCTTTTGCCTTGTTTTTTTTTCTAGGCAGGGTTTCTCTGTGTAGCCTTGGCTGTCCTGGAAATCACTCTGTAGACCAGACTAGCCTCAAACTCACAGAGATCCACCTGCCTCTGCCTCCCCAAGTGCTGAGATTAAAGACATGTACCATCACTGCCTACTTCTTCCTCATTTTGTAGTATCTGTGATTACCCCTGTCTCTCTTCTTGACTGTTTCATATATGAATCACATTCTTGTCTTACTTTTGCATATATTATAAACCACAAATAAATACTAGATTTACATTTTTGATCAATTATCTTTTACTTATCTATTGTGTATGTTTGCACATGTGTGCACATGCATTAGCACATGCACATGTATGACATGATTCATAGATAGAGATGAGCAGACTAACTGTGAGAGCCATTTGTCTCCATTTCCATGTGAGTTCCAGGAATCTAAACTTAGGTAATCTGGTACACTGTCTGGTTTTGTGTTAACTTGACACAAACAAGTTCAAGTCATCGGAGAGAAAGGAACCTCAGTTTAAGAAATGCCTCCAGAAGATCTACTGTAAGGCATTTTCTTAATTAGTCATCAGTGGAGGAGGGCCCAGCCCATTGTGGGTGATGCCATTCGGGGCTGGTGATCCCAGGTTCTGTAAGAAGGCAGGCTGAGCAAGTAAGGGGAAGCAAGATAGTAAGCAGCACTCCTCCATGGCTTCTCATCAGCTCCTGCCTCCAGGATCCTGCCTTCTTTGAGTTCCTGTTCTGACTTCCTTCAATAATGAATAGCAATATGGAAGAATACATCAAATTAACCGTTTTCTCCACAACTTGCTTTTTGGTCATGGTGTTTCATCCCAGCAGTAGAAATCCTAACTAAGACATCCAGTATGGCAGCAGTCGTCTTTATCCACTGAGCCTTCTCTCATCAGCCATTAATCATCCTGCGAAGAAGGCAAATGGGGGAAAGTTTTATATAATCAACCACACACATATTTATCATTTCTCTTACTATTTATTTTTGTGGGTCAAGACATATCTTATATAATTCATCCCTTGACTTATATAATATGTCTCTTAGGAGTTCCTATTCAATACTTCTTATAGATTTGATGATGAATTTCTTTGAACTTGGTGTCTCTGAAAACAGCTATCTGTTATTTCATTCTTGACAGATTTTCCCTGGGCCGTTTGTGTTGTTCATGTTGCTTTGCTTCTTTTGCACATCTTTAAAAGTTCTACTCCAGTGTCTTTTGGCTTATACAGTTTTCATCAAGAAATACATTCTCATTTTGTTTTGGCTCTCTGAATAGACATCTATCTTTCTCCTTGATGCTTTCATGACTTTGTCCTCATTGTTAGTTCTGATTGAAGCATAAATCGAATTAATCTTAATCAAACCAGAAGTCGGATATTGGTGTAAAAACCTGGAAGATCAGAGGACCAGGAGCAGCTGCCAGTTGCTTCCTACCTGTCTCCTTCCTCTGTCCACAGAGACCTGAGATCCTGTCTCCTCCTCCCTTATCACTTCCTGTCTCCATCTGCTGAGTGCTGGGATTGAAGGTATGAGTCACCACTGCCCAGCTTCTATGGTTAAATAGTGGGTATCTCTGCCCTCTGATCTCTAGGCAAACTTTGTCAGAACACAAACAAAACATCACACAACACTTGATTATTGTGTATCTTCATGATTTTTGTATTCTATGTTTTAGAACTTTTCTGATGTATGAATTTGTTTCTTTCAGATTTGAATAATCTTCAGTCATTATTTCTTCAGATAACTTTCTGAACAAATACTTTAGACTGATTGAAGCTTTCTTCCCACTCAGTAATATTTGAGTTAATGTGTTTTTATATTTTTTGTTTCATTTTTGACGGTTTCTTTTGCTGTTACTCAAGTTCACTAACTTTTAAATGAATATCTGCTCTCCATCTGACTTGAGCGTTTTCATTTCACCAGGTGACCCCCTCTGGTTCATATCCTCATCTCTATGCATTCTCTCTGAAGTTATCTTTATCTAACATTTTCAGTCTGCCCTCTACCTTTTTAACCGTGCAGAACAGCATTATCACCATTTACTTGCATACTAGGTCTGTTTAATGTGTTATCTAATATTTACAGTGATTTAGTTTTTCTCCTTATCCTAGGTCATGTTTTCCTGCTTTTTGTGTATCTGCTTTTCTTCCCGCCCCCCCCCCTAGTGGAAAATCTAGCAGTACTATATCAAGGAGCATTTCCTCCTCCACTCCTTTCTTTTTTATTTAAATTAGAAACATGCATGCTTCAAATGTCAACCCCAGCTCCCCCCTTCTCCCTCCACCAGCCCCACCCCTACCCCCCACCCCCAGCCCTATCCCCATATCATTCCCCAGGGAGGGTGAGGCCCTCCTTAGGGCCATCTCCAGAGTCTGTCATTTCATCCAGGGCAGGACCTAGGCCCTTCTCCATGTGTCCAGGCTGGGAGAGCATCCCTCCATGTGGAGTGGGCTCCCAAAGTTCATTTGTATGCCATGGTGAACTAATCTAACAGAGATTTCTGAGGCCTCCTCACTGACACTACATTCATAGAGTCTGGATCAGTCCCCTGTTGGCCTCTCAGCCATCAGTCTGGGTTCAAGAGCTCTTCCTTGTCCAATCAGCTGTCTCTGTGGGTTTCATCAGTACAGTCTTGACCCCTTTGCTCATCACTCCTCCATCTCTGCCACTAAGTTCCAGGGGGTCAGTTCAGTGTTTAGCTGTATCTGTCTCTGTTTCTATCAGTCACTGGATGAAGGTTCTAGGATGGCATATAAGGTAGTCCTCAATCTCATTATCAGGGAGGGGCTATTAATATAGTCTCTCTGCTATTACTTAGTTTTCCAGTTGGTGTTATCCTTGTAGATCTCTGGAAATCTCACTAGTGTCAGCTCTCTCCTCAAAGCTATAATGACTCCTACTATTATGGTATCTCTCGTTCTGGTTTCCTCTGTTCTTACCCCAACTCAACCTTCCTGTTCCCCATGTCTTCTTCTACCCCCCTCATATCCCCTCTCTTTTTCCTGGTTCCCTCTCCTCTCCTCTCCCCCCATGTTCCCAATCTGCTCAGGAGATCTTGCCTCTTTCCACTTCTCTGGGGTATCATGCGTATCTCTTGGGGACCTCCCTGTTTCCCAGCCTCACTGGCCTTGGGATTGTAGGCTGACACTCCCCTGATCCATGTCTAAAATCCATATATGAGTGAGTACATACCATGTTTGTCTTTTTGTGACTGACTGGGTTACCTCACTCAGGATGGTTTCTTTTAAGTGCCATCCATTTGCCTGCAAATTTCAAGATTCCATTGTTTTTTTTCCCACTGAGTAGTACTCCATTGGGTAAATGTACCACATTTTCCCTATCCACTCTTCAGTTGTGGGGCATCTAGGTTGCTTCCAGGATCTAGCTATTACAAATAATGCTACTATAAACATAGTGGAACAGACATCCTTGCTGTATGAATGGGCATTTTTTGGATATATGCCTAAGAGTGGAATTGCTGGGTCCTGTGGTAGACTGAGTCCCATTTTCCTGAGGAATCTCCATACTGATTTCCAAAGTAGCTGTACATGTTTGCACTCCCACTAGCAATGGACGAGTGTTCCCCTTTCTCCACATCCTCTCCAGCATAAGCTGTCATTGGTGTTTTTGATTTTAGACATTCTGACAGGAGTAAGATGATATCTCAGGGTTGTTTTGATTTGAATTTCCTGGATGGCTAACAATGTTGAGCACTTTCTCAAGTGCTTCTCAGCCATTTTAGACTCCTCTATTTAGAATTCCTTATTTAGTTCTGGAACCCACTTTTTAATTGGGTCCTTTGGTGTTTTGCAGAGTAGCTTCTTGAGTTCTTTGTAAATTTTGGAGATCAGCCCTCTGTCAGATGTGGGGTTGGTGAATATCTTTTCCCAATCTGTGGGTTGCCTTTTTGTCTTGCTGACTGTGTCCTTTGTCTTACAGAAGCTACTCAGTTTCAGGAGGTCCCATTTATTAATTGTCGATCTCAGTGTTTGTGCTACTGGTGTTATGTTCAGGAAGCAGTCTCCTGTACCAATTCATTCAAGGGTACCTCCCACTTTCTCTTCTAAGAGGTTCAGTGTGGCTGGATTTATGTTGAGGTCTTTGATCCATTTGGACTTAAGTTTTATGCATGGCGATAGACATGGATCTATCTGCAGTCTTCTACATGCCAATAACCAGTTATGCCAGCACCATTTGTTGAAGATGCTATCTTTTTTTCATTGTATAATTTTAGCTTCTTTGTCAAAAATCAGCCATTCATGGGTTTATGGATTAATCTCAGAGTGTTGAATTCAATTCCATTGGTCTACCTGTCTATTTTTGCGCCAGTAGCAAGCTGTTTTTAGGACTACAGCTCTATAGTAGAGCTTGAAGTCCAGAATGGTGATGCTTCCAGATGTTGCTTTGTTGAGCAGGGTTGTCTTGGCTATCCTGGGTCTTTTTGCTTTGCCATATAAAGTTGAGAATTGTTCTTTCAAAATCTGTGAAGAATTGGCTGGGATTTTGATGGGGATTGCATTGAGACTGTAGATTGCTTTTGGCAGGATTGCCATTTTACTACATTGATCCTACCTATCCAAGAGCATGGGAAATCTTTCCATTTTCTCAGGGCTTCTTTAATTTCTTTCTTTAAAGACTCAAAATTCTTGCAATACAGGTCTTTCACTTGTTTGGTTAGCATTATCCCAAGGTATTTTATCTTGTGTGTGACAACTGTAAAGGGTGATGTTTCTCTGATTTCTTTCTCAGCCCTCTTATCTTCTGTATATAGTAGGGCTACTGACTTTCTTGAGTTGATCTTGTAACCTGCCACTTTGCTGAAGGTGTTAATCAGCTGTAAGAGTTCCCTGGTAGAGTTCTTTGGGTCACTTATGTAAACTATCATATCATCTGCAAATAGTGAAAGTTTGACCTCTTCCTTTCCAATTTGTATCCCCTTGATCTCCTTTTGTTGTCTTATTGCTCTAGCTAGAACTTAGAGTACAATATTGAAGAGGTATGGGGAGAGGGGACAGCCTTGTCTTGTTCCTGCTTTCTTTTAAACTGGCGCTAGAATAAGTAAATCCAAACATGGTATCTTAAAACAATACAAACTTAGCCCTACAGTTCTGTAGGTTAGAAACATTGACGTGACTGAAATCAAGACATCACTGTGACTGCGTCCCTTTCTGGAGACTCCAGGCCAGTCTGTTTCTGTACCTGTTCTAACATCTATGTGCGTCCACTTTTTGGCTCATGGCCCTTCCACCTTTAAGGCCAGTCCAGGCTCTTATATCAAGTCATTCGAATCTTCCCTTCTGTCTCCTTTTTTGGAGGACATTTGTAATATGAAGCCCAGTGAGATAGCCCAGAATTAATCAATCAGAAGGTCAGCTGACTAGTGCCACCTGCAGCCTAATTCTCTTTGACATATAAAATAAGATGTTCAGAGATCCAAGGCTTAGTTTGTCACATCTGGTAATGTTTCATTGGTTGCCAGGTGCTGTAAATCTTACCACGTTGAGAGCTAGATATTTTTGTAGCCCTATAAATATACTTGAGACCTGCTCCAGAGCACATCAACACATTTAAGTCTGTACAAAACAGTATGACATCTTGAAGCTTTATTAGGGGAGGTCAGAGCAGCTTTTGTCTGGGCCCTGCTACTTAGGCAATGTCATTCTCAGTATTCTGCCAGGTTGCCCAGGGATTACAAGTCTTTGTGCTGAAGCCAAAGGAGACAGCAGAGACATAAGCTCCTCCTAACATTTCGTTGTCTCTGTGAATTGTTTTCTCTAATCCTGTGTGGGTGTGTGGGTGTGTTTGTGTGCATGTGTATTTATACGGGCGCATAATATGTGTATGTCTGTCTCTGTAGCTCTGTGTGTGTGTTCTTTTTTCACTGATGTCTTGCCCCATAAACTGCCTTGACACCTTGGCTACTGCAAAGATGGGCGATTATATCTATACTTGGGAGAACTACTGAGCACTTTCAGGGCTGTGTCTCCCTGCGTTATGGAAGAACTCTCTCCTGGCAGTAAGCCGGCACAATCACATAGTTCCTTTTGTTTGTTCCTCTTCTCTCGGCAATCATTCTCTTGCACTGCCTGATGTCTAGTCTCTGAAAACCACATGTCATGTATTTTATCTGGGTTCTTAGTAGGTTCAGGTGGGAGAGTATATCCAAGCACAGTTTACTCTCTCCTTGCCAAAAGTAAAAGTTAAACATCTGTTATTTGACACATTTTCCATTTTGATAACAGCAACAATAATACCCAAATATTTTTAAACTGATAGATCTTGGGTACCAACCAAACAGAACAGATGCTGGCCTTGAAGCAATGATATGATCATGCTTGTGTTGACCGGGTAAAGATCACTTCTGTCCTATGGAGTGGCCAAATCCCATAACCTTTGTAGTTCAGGGTATTGTCATTGACAGCCCTGGTGAGACACAGAGCATTGCAAAAAGAGTGATCTAGTTTTGAGGTCTGGCTCTGACTGTTTGTTTGTTAAGATTGACTTTAATTAATTTTATACATGTGTGGTGTGTCTGTGTGTAGATATATACAAGTGAGTGCAGGTGCCCCACCCCACCCCTCCCCTGGGGCTGTAGGCACAGCTGTTGTTAACAGCTTGATGTGGGTGATAGAAACCAAACTTAAGTCCTCTGCAAGAGCAGTTCATCATGCTTTTACCTGCTGAGCTGTGTCTTCAGCCCCCTGACTCTGCCTCTTCTAGCTTATGATGACTTTAAAATTCTCCATTCTTTAAATTCTCCTGTATGGTCTTCATGCACCTTTGGTGGAATAGGGTTTGGAAATTCACCTGGCATCTTGCCTGGTGCCTGGAACACCCAGTAGAAATGAGGACTGGCTTCTCCCCTTACCTTTCTCAGTGATCCATCCAAAGGCATTCAGGCCAGCCACAGTGTTCTGCCAATGACGGGCTGGTTCCTAGAGGACAGGTAATCCAAAAGGATCCCAAGTCTGAAGTGGGATAGGAGGAAAAACCTGGGTAGTGAGCCCTGTAGCTAAGAGCTATTCCTCTGTCCTTCTAAAGGGAAATCTGGCCAGGAGGAAGCCACAGAAGAGGCCAGAGAAAAGCCAGCCAGTCCAGGAGAGGAGGCAAAGGGAGAGTGGTCAGGACTCAGTTAGGCAAGCTTAGCAGTAGTGGTCTGACTTACATATTCCCCCTCTCAGGCCTGCCTGCTCCTGGGGTGTTAGCATGCCAGTGCTAGCCTGGTTCTGACCTGACAGATAATGTCAGAGGCAGGGGGCACTTTGTGGCAGAGACTTTGTGGGATTTGATTTCTCTAGCATTGTCCTTTGGGATTAGAACCTAGGTTTCCATGCGGGCTTTTCTTCTAGCTCTGGCAATGTCACCCTGTGTTAGTCAAGGTTTTCTAGAGTACCAGAATCTATAGAATGAATCTAAAGAGATAGAGAAACATATATGAAGGGGATTACTAGAATGGCTTACAGGCTGTAGGTTAGCTAATCCAAAAATGACTGTCTATGTATGGAAGATCTAAGAATTCAGGAATTGTTCAGTCCACCAGGCTGGGTGTCTCAGCTGGTCTTCAGTATGTCCTGGAATCCTGAACAAGTGTGTTCTAATGCCAGTGGAGGAATGGACCTGCTAGAGAAAGAGCTTCTTTCTTCCATGTCCTTACAGTGTGGCCCAGAATAGAGCTGTTCTTCCCATTTCAAACAATCTGGATGAAAGGCATGTCATCCCACCTCAAAGAGTCAGATTAGAATGGTTCTTCCCAGTTCAAATTATTTAATTGAGAAAAAAACAAAACCAAAAACCTCCCTCATAGGTGTGCCCTGCAATTTTTGGTTTTTAGTTAATTCTAGGCGTAGTCAAGTTGACAACCCAGAATAACCATCACATAGCCCTTTTGTTTCTTTATGGGATTCAGTTTTAATTTTCTTTTTCAACAGAGTGTTTACTCATAGTAAATTCACCTGTTTGTGTCCCTTCCATCCAACGGACCTTGAACACAGTGTCTGTTGAAGACAGTAAGCAATGAGTGCCTGGGGCTTCTTGGCTTAGGAAAAAAAGACACCAAACAAAAAGGATGCAGGCCGATCCCCCAGTGCACATTCAGTTTACCTTACCAGTGGAGCCTCTTTTATTTCAACTTAACTTGGCTGTGTTTAACAAAAGCCCAATGCAGAAGGAATTCACTTCCCTCATGTCTGGTCCATCACTCTGTGGAAGAAAGTTAAATACTTAGGATATGGTTTTCACCATTTTTTTGACTGACTGACCAAATGTATTTGAAAAAAATGAAAAGATCTATTTTTGCTACAGTCAAGAAAACATAATTGAATAAAGGCATGAATGCCCAAGCTAACATTTCTATTCCAGCAAATGGAAATCCTCATTCAGTTGCAACAGCAGATATAGATTAGTTGGCCCTTGTTCTCTGTTTCCACAAAGAAAAAAAGGTCTGCAGTCTCCTCTTTGCAGCCTCTGTCCTGCACCCATGGGCACGTCTGACGTACACTCAGTCCAAGGAGGGCCTCTGGTCCAGAATGCCCCTGTGTTGAGAAGAGAAAGGCACATAATAATACAGATAATGAAAGATAAATAACGAGGCGCTGGGCAGTCCTCTGCCTTGAAAGGGCATTCAATAAATGCTATGAAGATGGCTGCTTCCGAAAGAGTAGCTCAAGCCTAGGGCATAGCTGCTCTTGCCATGGGTGTGTATACACAGGATGCTCTGTGCTTGAATGCAGACACAGTGGCTTCCTTATACAGGTAACATGCACCAACATAGGCCCCTTGTAGCTCAGGACTATGATGCTTTCCTCGCAATAATGGCATAGGTGTTTGCCTGTCTGGTTCTGTCACCACTTTCTGACATAGCCCCATGACTACATGCTTGTGTCACAGTGGACTCTGGATTGTGACCTGCCTGTCTACCTCTAGCACATGGCCTAGAACCCTTTAGGTTATGAATAAATGTTTAATGATCAAGTATCTCAGGAAGACCTAGGAACAATAAAATAATAGAGATATGCTCCTTAGTTTCCCAGCTACTAATACAGAACTTTCTAGTGAGCCCTAACATGGACAATGGAGCATTTCTACTGAGAACCACAGGTTGCAGTAAGAGGCGTGAGAATCAGTCTTTCTCCCTTCCTTTTCTTCCGCATTCTCACTCATCAAGTTTCTGTATACTCTTTAAACCACACTGGCATGCAGAATAACATACTGAGTTCTCTTCCTGCTCAAGACAGCCACTCACTTTGCACTACTGTGGCGTCCCAAAGGACACCGAAGTAAAAACAAAATTCAAGCTATAATTTACATTTTTGTATTGATTAACTGTTTGTAAATTGCTAGCACATAAATATCTGTCATGCAAATCTGACACATAAATACAGTGAAGTAGGCAGGGCAGGGTTTTTGCCTCACATCTGAACCAAGCAGCCTAAGGTGGGTACAGGTCTGAAGCACCTGCTTCTCCCATCTGCTCACTGTCTCCCCTTTCCACTGAAGTCGAAGGCAGGTGGACACTCATCATGATCAGGATGGAGTGGACCATAGGCTGTCCCTTCTCTGAGTCCAGGTTACTGAAGCAAATGCCTTCAGCCTTCCCAGTCCCGGGTCCTGTATTTATCTACAGAAGAAGGCAAGATGTTGGAGAAATATATTCCAGATCAGCACATGTACGAACTCTGAAAATCTGATATTGTATACAGGGTTAAGAACTATTCAAAACCAAATGTTCTGGGTATGGAAATGAAATGAAAACCTCTGAATGGAGAACAACAAGATTCTTCCATTGATCACCGGGGAGAGAATAATTAGTTTAAAGTGGACATCTGAATGATAATCTTTGCTTCTAACCTTGAAATGCCCAAGAGGGAAAAAAAAGAAAAGTGTTTGGACTTTGTCTTTCACGTGGAAGATTAGTGATTGACCCATGTTGTGGCAGAAAGAGCCATCCAACGGGTCACGGAGGAATACTCCTCAGCTCTGATGGTGAAATGTGTAAGTTACATTATTCCAACCTTCCTCTCTGAAAATTTAGCCGCTGGGGATATTCAGGATGTCGCTGGAAGTAACTGTTTCCTGGAGAGAGGCGTTGGCGCTGGTACCATCCACAGTAAGAGGCACACTGCATGTTTATTAAAGCTATCCAGGCCTAGAGGAGTGACAGAGTGCTTTCTGTGCCTGGTGCTGCTCAGTTTCGGTTTAGCAGAAAGGTATGCATATGCAAATGTGCATAAGATAGACATTCATTTAGATGAATCAAACCGGATTACAGAGGAAATCCCGGTTTATTAGGAAAACAGAAACGCAGAACGCGGGAATGAGGGCAGCTGGGACGTCTGGTTGTGACTTCTAATCTTTCCGACAGAGAAGGCCTAGAGAGAATCGAGAGGAGACAGCACATCGTATCCCAGGTGCAGAGAGGCAACTTGGATGATTGGAGGAGGAAATTTTAATAATCAGCCATTGGAGAGATTTTTGCTTTAGGGAGGTTTAATGACAGTGACTCTTGTGTTGTTTTCCTAAAAGACCTCAGACTTCCTCCCAATTACTTCTTAGTTAGTATACACTATAAAATAAGAGCATGCACTGAAGAATTTGTCACACACACACACACACACACACACACACACACACACACACACACTGAGATTATTAGAAAAACAGGATGCAGAACATGGAAATGAACACAGCTGGAATGATGCCGGGCTGTAACTTCCAATCTTCCTGAAAGAGTGTGCATAGTATGTGGTACGTGCACACATTCCACACACAGATACACATGCCCCACTCGTTATCAAAACGATGGCCTGTGTTTATCTAGTGCTTACTGTGCGGAGGGCATGCTTTGAAACCCTCTGCTTATTTTAAGTCATTTAACCCCCAGAATGACTGTCTGCTCAGTATTTCTATGCTAGTTTTGCAGACTGAGAGGTAAGGCGCCGAGAGCCACAGAGTGAATGACGCAGCGGAATCTGTCCTTGAACCTGGAAATGGCATCACTCACTACCTACCTAAGGCGCCTTTCCCTCTGGTTTCTCTTTCCATCCTCAACTCTAGTTCCCATTTTAACAGGGCACATGTAAACTCTTACTTATTTTTATGTCTGTTTATTTATTATGGCCTTGTGGCTTAAACATGGTTGTTTGAGCTGGTGAGCCACCACTGACCTCCACTGCAAGATTTTCCTCCAATCTTTTCTGGTTAAGTTGTATGTTGCTTAGACTCCTTAAGTTGTGTGTGGTGTGGAAAGGTATTCTCTCCCGAGTGTTGTAAGTACTCCCAATCTGTCCAACGGGGACACCCTGTGTTCATTCAAGTGGTTTATTTAAGTGGATTTCAATATTATTCTTCTTAACTTCCCTCTCTCCTGCCTTGTTACTACAAGTTCAAGTGCTCGTTGCTATAGCTAAAAGCTGGCAGGGGTGGGGAACAACTCTGACCTCAGAGTGTCACACCACTGATCATGCTGAGCCCACATCTGTCCTTGCTCTCTGACCCTGGCCACAGGGTCTGTTGGTGCTCCTCATCTCTCTGCAAAGCTGCCCTCCCATGGTGATATGAAGATGAACAGCTATCAGAGGGAACCCTTATAGTTCTTGTTGTTTGGTGATCAAGATACATGTATAAAGAATACCAGATGTCAGTTGCTTAGAATCATATTTCAACTAATGGCAACCAAATACTGCTTTTGATTGTCCCTTTAGTATGAACTCTATGAATCTGTGAATGTCATCATCTCTTTCATCCTCTTAACAAATAATCCACAGAAAGTGATACCACATGACAAGGATGGTACCAGGCCCTGAGACAGGGTAACAGTTCAGTTACCAGGCCCTGAGATAGGGTGACAGTTAAGTTACCAGGCCCTGAGACAGGGTGACAGTTCAGTTACCAGGCCCTGAGACAGGGTGACAGTTCAGTTACCAGGCCCTGAGATAGGGTGACAGTTCAGTTACCAGGCCCTGAGACAGGGTGACAGTTCAGTTACCAGGCCCTGAGACAGGGTGACAGTTCAGTTACCAGGCCCTGAGACAGGGTGACAGTTCAGTTACCAGGCCCTGAGACAGGGTAGTTACCTAGTTCTCCTTGGCCGTGCCACTGAATAGCAAAATCAAACAGCATGATACTCATGTATAATGCGAAGTCCACTCGGTGTTTACATTCTCTCTACAAGTCCACAGTCACATACTGATCTTATTTAAAGAGATCAGTTCCATGTGTTCTAATGCCCTCCGAAAGGAAGCTGAAATTAAGGCCTCTATCCATTACTTAGATGATGTTTATGAATATTTTGTTAAATACTGAAAAGGTTTTCCTTTGTTCTTTTATGTTTTTAATTTATGAGGAGCTATCTATCTGCAGGCTGTTTCCATAAACTGAAACTGAATTTGATAAATAAAATCACAAAGTTACCCATGCACATTGCCTTGGAAAGACTCTGACTTCAAAGGGGAGATCCCTCTTAGAACCCCACGTGCTGCAGAGACCTGCTTCTCTGCCATGGTTGGCTCACTAGAGTGACCTCTATACGAGCAGGGGATTGCTAGTCTCTGTCTGATTTCAAACAGAGGGAGGACCCCTGTAGAGCAAGGACATGTTGTACACCAGAAAGAAGCATCCTAGCACAGCTTGCTTTGTCTTTCAGTACATACATGGAGTGTGTTTACCCCTTAGAAAGATAGAGCAATGGAAAACTAGATGTGTGAGAATTTAAAAGTATTTCTTAGGTGCATGACTGAGTGTTCAAACATATTTCTCGAAACTCGATGGAACTTTGTTTTTGTTTTCATTTTGTTTTGTTTCCTCTGCTGTCAACTCTGGCACTGAAAACGTATTAGCTTGTACAAAGCAGATAGCACATCAAGAGATTATATAGGTTTTCTTTTTCTTTTTCCTGCCATTATGTACCAGACCCGCTGCACAAAGTCACTTAACATAACATCATACAGAGAGAAAATTAATCATCAGCTAATGAGATAGGGATGTGGCAAGAAGTTTGAAAGAAGCAATTTAGAGGCCCCAATTAGACCCTATTCTAGTGGCTCCCTCAGGGGCATTGCTAGCTGATCCCAGGTCCGGGAATGTGAGAGGGATGTGGGGGGGCAGAAAGTGGAAGGGGGAGGCAGGGAGGGAGGGCAAAGAGGTGGGAAAGGAGATGCAGCAGCTACAAAGAGGCCTTCACAGTGCTTTAGACTGGCTAATGAGAACCCAAAGTAGGAAGGAGAGTGAACAAAGCGATCCAGGTACCCCTTCAAAGGAAGGCTGTGACTAGGCCTACCATACGCCCACTTATTATCATCTACAGAGCTCCCATCCAGGAACTGAGAGGAAGAGTGACGACCAAACAAGACACAGGAAACACCGAGTTCTGTAACCTTCTCACGGGTGTCATTCAGGACAGAGGACAGATGTCTGCACCCTACAGGGCATTTGCAGACTACGGGAGAGGAGATGCAGCAATCAGGAAGACAGTGGAAGCTGGGAAGTAATGTTGTCCATGTGAAATCCCAATACCAGGGCCTCAGAGAAATCCCACCTGCATCTCTCAGACTTGGCAACAGTCCTCCAGACTAGAAGTCAGCGGCAAAGGTTTTGGAGGAAATAAATGTGGGGAAGGAGTCCCGGTAGACTTGGCCTCAGAAGTTATTTCCACAGGCTAGGAACCTGCCAGAAAAGCAGATAATCTCCTTCCCAAATAGGGCAGCGAATGGGCCCTGTCTGCCTCTGTGTCTGAGTCTGGCCTGCAAGTTTGCTGGTGAATGAGAAGGGTTGAGAATGTTCTAGGAGAGTCATCTAGTCATTTTATATAGTGAGGACCAGAGAGGGGAAAATTGAGAGAAGAACAGAGCCTAAGAAGACAGAATGAGAAATTAGATGTGACCATTGCTGGAAAAAAAAAACAGTGATAGGAAAGAAAATTAGACTGAGTCCAAGGAGCCTGGAGTTCGGAGTAAGGAAAATGGATTTAACCACAGATTACCAGGTCCCGAGCCAGTGAGAAGATCTGTTTCAGGCAAGGCCATTGCCAGAGTGCTGAATGAATTGTCCCTAGAGTGTTCACAGGCAGCCAGAGAGCCTGTAGACCATGAAGAAAGGGCTGCAGCACTCTGGGTTTTCACTCCTCCCCACACTCACCTGGCTTCATAACCTTAGAAAACTCACTTTAAATCTCCAGAGATGAATGTCTTCAGCACCCAGTCTAGAAGACAGAATAGAGTAGTGGCTATGCCACTTCAGCTCCAAAATGTCTCACTCCTTGGGCCCAGAGTTTTGGCTCCATTGCCGGCTCTTCTGTGCCTGGCCAGCGTGTTTTGAGTCTGAGGTAACACCTTGCCTTGCTTCTGGGCTTCTTAAGCATCTGTCTTTCCTAGCTCACTGACCCATTTCATGTCTACCCTCAAGGGTGCTCCTTTTTTTTCTATTTAATAAACTGCTTCTATTTCTATCACCTAAAAATGAGAAGAAGAAGAAAAAAAAAAAGACTGAGTTCCAACAGGCCGTGGCAGTATGGCATGGCCGCCTCTGATGGTGGCAGCTCAGGGCTGTGCACAGGATCTGCTTGGCGACTGCATTCTCGTGGCCCAGCCCCCAGAGCGGGCACATTTCACACAACCACTGATGAGCCCTCGCCTCCTGCTCCTGCAGAACATGTTTGGCGTTTCAAGTGCAGGCTCCTGACGCAGGTTTCTGGAAGGACCTGTCTGACATCTTTGAAGAGTCAGTTTTCCGTACTCATTTCCATCAGAAGTTTTGAAATGGTCTGCACCTCCTGTCATGTCACTGTTTCAAACATGGACACTAATCTCCTCGCCCAAGTCAACAGCACTTAAAATAACCGTTGACGGCTGAACTCCCATTCTGCCAGCACCGCATCCCCGGTCAAGGAGACAGGGGGTTTTATTGATGGAATAAGGTCTGTGTTTATAATGTATACACAGCAAGGCTGAATATGCACCCTGGGTTTCAGTGGGAAGCATACCTCTCCACCTTTGGATCCCTTCAGAAAGATCACATCTTCAATTTCCCTTCCCTAAAAACCCTGCTTGGAGGCATTCACTTATTATAAAGTACACTGTTACCTTAGCATGTAACCTGTGTGACTGATTTGTTCTTGGCAGCTCAGGAGCAATCTGCAGGGTTTGTTTCCACACAAAGGGAAAACCTGAGGGGAGGTCTACATCCAGGGAACTTGTCTAAGCATTTCCTTCTCAGAGATGATCTAGAAGCAATCTTTGCACCTGTCATCCCAATAAATACGTTTTTGGAGATAATTTTTCACGCATCCACCACTTAACCAGAATTTCTAAAGAAATAGGTTGAGACTCTAATCACAGAACATACATAGGTAGCTAAGAGCAGGAATGTAAATTCCAGGCCAACCTGGATTACATAGAAAGCTCTAGGCAAGCCTGAGCTATGTAGGAAGACTGACTCAGAAATAAAAGGTGGAGCAAGTCAACTGTTAACCCTTTTAGGGTCCCTTCCCTGACAGTCTCCTTGTACTGGTTTCCCAGGGTTACCGTAGTAAACCATGTGGCTTGAAACAATAGATATTTACTCTCTGTTCTCATATGCTGCAGGCACCACAGTGATGGAGCAGTAATGAGAGCTCACATCTTGATCCACCAAAAACGAGGCAAAGAGAGCTAACTGGGAATGGTGCGGCTTTTGAAACCTCAAAGCCCATCCCAGTGACTCACAGCCTCTAACCAGGCCACACCTCCTAACTCTTCTCAAGCAGCTGCACCAACTGGGGACCAAACATTCAAATCTATGAGCCTATGGAGGCCATCTTGTTGAAACCACCATAGTATATGTACAGGCATGATAGGCAAGCAGCATTCATCAGCTGAAAACGGAGACTATGCTGAGATAGTCTCTTCATTCTAAATCTCAGGAAGCAGAATGCCTTGTGTATCCCCAGGCTCCCCAGTAAACTGATAATGAGTCTCATTGGAAGTCACTAACTCATCTTGTAAAGGAGAAGCAATGTTTATAAAGGAGATGTAATTTCACCACCATCCCCAACCCATGTTTCTGCACCTCTCCAAGTCCTGGAACCTAGCACAAGCTCAGGACCTGTAGACACTCCAGTCTCAGACAGGAGAAAGAGTCCAGAGCCCCGCCCTCTGCTCTGCACTGTATGCCTGAGAAGTAGGGTGTCACCTCTGCCACTGCCTCCTTTGCCAAAGCCCAGGCTTTGCTTCTGGCATCTGAACTCCATCTTGCTTCTTCAGTCGGAGGCTCAGCAGAGTTAACCTGCCAGATGCTTAGCAGTTCTTAACCTCTGGCCCTGAGTTCTTGTTGCTAAATCTATTCCCTATGGGCTGAGTCAGAGTCCTGGACCAGAGTCACCCGTGAACTGTAATGTGTGGACAGGGTTCCTGCCCTAGTCTGCTCACCCTGCCTGGGCTGTGACTGTGGTCTGCTGGCAATCTGTGTACTCAGTCATTCGCTGACATCCCAGGTTCGGGAGGAAACCTGCAATGTTCCCATTTACCCTGATTGCTCTGTCCTCCCTCTTACTCTCTCGGAACACTGTGTTCTGCCTTTTGGGGCAGACCTGCTTTAGCACCGACAGCTTGTCTCTGTCCGCCTCTCTTATCCTCAGCCCCAGTCCGTCTTCTCTGTTCACACCTGACCTAGTTATATGCAACTTTGATCTGGGAGAGACCCAGCTGCCTCCTTTTTTTCCCAGTGAGGATAGGTTCTCGCCTCCAACAGGACCCTCTTTACTGAGGCATCAACTGGAAAGAACAGAGCAAGATCAAGCTACTACTGGAGGAAAACCTGCAAAGAAGAACGGGGGTGGCTCACACAGCCTAGGATCCAGCTGGCAGACATACATTTGGCATGGAAGGGACTGCCACTCCAGCCGGAAGCACGAGGACACTCACCAGCTTGCATGGCGCTGCCCCTTCTGCTCTGCAGGATGCCTTGAGCTTTCTCAGTGTACCATGGTCACCTGTGCTGTGCACCTCATGGTGGAGCTGGGGATGTTGCTTGGAATTCCTCATACTTATGAGACTTCCTGCTGGCAGCTCCTTTCCTGGATAACTCTTCCACTTGGCTCCTGTAGTCAGCCTTTTCTCTGGGCTTGGGGCCCATCAAGGCCTGTTGTTTCCTGAGTGGAGAATTTATACAGTTGTCCTTGGTAGATTGCAGTAGTAGTAGTAAATGCCCAAGAAATGCTGAATGAATGAATGAATGAATGAATGGAGTTAATTAGTTCAGCTGTCATCCCACTAAAACCCTAACTGCAAATTCTCTTGAACCACCCTCTGAAATGTCCATCTTGTCCAGTCTGTGCCACCAGCTTTGGAAGCTACAACATGTTTGAGAGCCATGAAATGAGTTCAGGGCTAGCCTGAGCAACCTAGGGAGTCACAAACTGAAAAGAGAAAAGAATGCAGAAGGCAGAGCTCGGTGATAGAGTGCTTGTCTGGCATGAGCAAGGTCCTTGGTTCAGTCCCCAGTACTAAAAATATACAAGCTCCTCTCAGGAGTAAAATCCTGGACCATGGTATGAACCCCAAAGCCAGATGTCTGTTTCAATCGTTCATCCTTCCAACTGAAACAAGAAACACTGCTAAGTTTCTGCTTCCTGCCATGCATGTCTTTGGAACCAAGGACACAGAGAGGAACCAGACAGGACCACAGTATAAATAACCCTTGGTTTACCTATAAGCAGTGCTTCTAAAAGGTAGCGCTGTTACATACTTGAAGGGACCCTTCCTCGCTGCAGTGTGAGCTGGCTTCCTCTTTCCCTAGGGTAGAGACTATAGCTCCTTGTCCACGGACTCCGCAGGGTTAGCTCTCACCCGCCAGTCGAGGGGCCTGGTGCTCAGCCTTTGCATTGCCTGTACCTGTGGATGCTGAGTATTGTATTAGACTCTTAGAGCTTCTACTTCCATTTAATGAGCTAGTACATAATATGCTTTTATGCTGTTTGAGAAATAATTTCTATTTATGCAACTATTATACAAAAATAATGTTTTCTTAGAAAAAAAGAAAAAACTAATCCTTTCCTCCTTTCCCACTCCCACACTGAATCCTGGGCCCTTTGAGGTCCAGCATAGCTTGTGTTAATTCCTTTCTAAGCCCCTGTGCTCACCGTGCAGATTTCATTAAACCTCATAGTCTCTTCCTACTTACTGATGCCTCAGAAAAGGCGAAGCAACCCCTGTTCCATACTCAACATTCTGCTCAGGAATATACTGTCTTTTGTCTCCATTGCTGAGTATTTATCTGTTTGGCCTCGAGATAGAAAGCAGACAGGCGTCTGTTCTGTTCGAGCTAAAGGCAACTGTGAGCACCAGGCTCCCATCTCATTTGTGGGAAACATCTGTTTATTATAATGCACAGGGCTCGAGTTTCAGGGTTTGCAGTCCTGAGCGGCTCCAGCCTTAAATCATCCTGCGTTGGCAAACAATAGTGAAGGCCAGGCCAGGAGAGAAACAGATGTATGGGATGAGATTAAACAAAGAGCACAGGCAAGCCAGCATTCCCACCCCTGGTGTTTGTGGCTAATGCGCTCACCTACGGAAGCAAGTGTTTGAGGGACTGTGACACTGAAAGCCTTTGTGCCCTGGAACTTCTTAGGATCATCACCTACATCAGCAGAAGGAGAGAGGGGGTGGAGAGGGAGAGGGAGAGGGAGAGAGAGAGAGAGAGAGAGAGAGAGAGAGAGAGAGAGAGAGAGAGAGAGAGAGAGAGAGAGAGAGAGAGAGTTAATTTTATGGGCACATCTTTAGATGTAGTAGCCTATATTAGATAACTGTACCTTGTGCTGGCAGCCAAACTTGGTAATGTGTAAGAGTTTCCCAAGTGGTACTGGCTTTGAAGGCATGGAGGGGTCGTGAAGAGCAGCTGAGGCTGGGCACCATGAGAGGCCAGGAGAGGCCATTAGTGAATGTGTAGCATCAGCTGAAAGAGAAAGCCATAAGCAGCATCCTCCATGGTCTCTGCATCAGTTCCTGCCTCCAGATCTCTGCTTTGAGTTCTTGCGCTGACTTTCCTCGATTGTGCACTATAAGCTGTAAGATGAAACAAACCCTTTCTTCCCTGAGTTTCTTCCCTCGATTGTGCACTATAAGCTGTAAGATGAAACAAACCCTTTCTTCCCTGAGTTGCTTTGGTCATTGTGTGTCAGCACAGTTATAGAAGAGTAACTAATCAAGTTGAATCATTTTACATTAGAACATTGAAACCATCATATTTATACATTTTTAAATATGGAGCCAGGCCTGGGCCCTTGCTCCAACTCTGTCATTTGTCTGCTTAATGATGTAAATGTTTTTAAATGTCCTTTCCTTTGCCTATGAGGCATCATGACATGGCGAAATCTTATGATGAATTTATGAATCACCTGTTTAGGTCTCATCCTTGTCCATTTCTAAACCTCTTTGTCTTCTCAATATCGCTGTTCTAAACCCTGTTGTCACAGAATTGTGGAACCCTGGAATGTCACTGTGGTTGGAATGCAACACACATGCCACACACCCAAAATAAAGTCATCTAACTTCAGCCAGACTAGTACACTGGAGTTACAGATCAGGGCTACATTGCTTAAGCTGTTCATCCCAGGGAGAGGTCGACATGTCTGCAGTAGCTAGAGGACTCCTGTGTCTTTTCCCTGAAAGGAAAAGACTGGCCTTCCATACTTCAAGTTTCTATATAAACTCCATCATTGCTTTAGCTGTTAGGTTTATCTAATGGCTCAGCAAGCTAAGCAAAGAATAAAGCCATACACAGGGCCAAGGTTCCTATGTACATGAGAACCCACAGGAGAGGGGCACATAAAGGTCAAAGGGCAAATACCTAAGAGATAGGAAAACACAGATGATGAAGATGTAGCGTAATTTCTTCCTTGCCGTGTGGTAGAGGGTCATCGTATCCTCTCTTGGTGTGATGTCTGCTTAGTAACTTAATCTTACTAGAGAGAAAGTTGTTTTCTACAAAGAGAAAAATCCCCAAGAGAGGGATCTCCTTTGTACCTAGTTTTGCAAATATTTCTGTGCTTAGAAATAGCTAACTTTATTTGTTTTTAATGATAGATAAATCAGATCATTTGTCACATGTAGAATGTCTTAAAGTGTTAGAGTATATGTACACATGGGGAAGTGGTTCCATTTAACTACTGATGGATCTCCTCATATAGTTGTCATGTTCATGGATGGTAAGATCTCCAGGACCTGCCTCCATCCAACTCAAATTATTTATCTTTTGACCAACCTTCTACCCAGCCCCACCCAGTAGAATGGCAATCACCATTCTACTTTATCCTTCTATTAATTCAATTTTATTTTAGATTTTGTGATAAGGCACTTGGTTGTGTTTGTAATCCTGGCTTATTGCACTAAGCAGGCATCCATAATGTCAGGAGTCCTTTTTATTGCTGGCTAGTACTCCACTGTTCACACACCACAGTAACTTAATCCATCTGCTCATACATCTGGGTTGATTTCCCATCCAGGCTATTGTGACCCATGCTGCAGTGCACATGTGGGTGTACATGTCTCTTAATTCATTCCTTTTGGATATATACCTACCAGTGGGATTACTGGGCCCATGAAAATTCTATTTGTACCGATTTCCATAATGGCTGCACTTATTTATACAGGGACTCTCTTGCTAACACTGATTATCTTTTTAAAATCCTTGTATGTCACCTTTGACATTATTTGCTTCATTGTCACACTCAGAAATCAATTCAGCATTTTATATGGAAAATCTATCATCTTTGGCTCGGTTTAGTTTTGTAGTTGTTTTTGATACAGGACATAAAAACTTCAGAAGGATGGGCCAAATGTTTATTGATAGAATAAAAGGAAGTAAATGTGATTATATAATAGAATTCAGAAATATATATAGCTAATTTTACACCTGCATGCCTCTAACCCAGTCATAGCAATTATAATCACTCTTTGGTGTCAGGCCCCCTCCCCTAGGAGAAATGGGTTATGTGGGACCGGAGTGCTTGTTATGAAGCATGCACATATAAATTGAACTTTCCCAAATGTAGGTCACTTGGGCAAGAGAGCACTTTTGATAAAACTAGGCTGACAATTAGATTCGCAGGGCACTTCAGTGCTAATACGCTTTCCACATTCTAAATCATAAGACAGTGTAAACAATACCCTAACATTCAGAAACAGAAAATTGCATTCCCAGTAATAGCAGAGCTTCATGGAACGTGGTTTCACACTTTAATATGCTGTGTTCTGTTGTGCTGCGCTAATATTTTAAGTAGTACGATTGCCTTTTTTTTTTTTGTTTAATTGTAGGTTCTTGCTTTTCCTCTTTCTCTCCCTTCACCTTTCTGGAATAGCTTTCTGCAATGCTACATCATATGCCAAGAAGAACCCTTGAAAAGGAGAAAGTGTAAAGTTGAGCTAACCTGTACAGGACAGTGACACAAACAAACAATAGGATGAAAAATCTCTAGCCAACGTGTTGTCTTGTGTGCTTTGCAGACTCAATCTGTGTGCCGGGCTTTGATCCAGGCCTCAACATGATGACTGGAATCACCCCCATTAACCCGATGATACCAGGCCTGGGGCTGGTACCACCCCCACCCCCAACAGAAGTGACCGTTGTCAAAGAAATTATCCACTGCAAGAGCTGTACTCTGTTCCCCCAAAATCCAAGTAAGTAGAAGCGATAAGTGTGGGCTTCGTCCTTTGAAACAGTATTGTGTTCATTTTCACATGTGAGGTGTTCTACCCAGGGCCTTCACCTCTATGTTAGGAAAGGTCCACAAGGGTGTGTTCCTGCATCTGCCCAGCACCTAAATAAGACTGTGAAGCCAGTACGTAGACTCTGAGAGTTTATGTAGAATTTTGGGAATCTTTTCTGTGTGCAGTGAACTAGGAATTTCTGGAACTTGTCATGTGTCTAGCCTTTGACAAATGGGAGAAAAAGTCTAGCTCTTCACAAATGGGAGAAAAAGTCTAAAATGTGTTTTGTTAGATAGAAATTTGAATTAATCTGGCAGTGGGTGATTTGGGTAAAAGGCAAGGGGCGGCAGGAGGTAAATGCAGCTCAGAATTTCTGGGCCAAATCACACTCCCTTAAACGACCTATATATTTGATTACTTTAGCCTCTGATACTAAGTTTATAGGCTTAAATAGCTAGAGTTTTTAGTTCTTATTGATCAGTGTTGCCTATTGGAAGTGGACTCTTCAGGAGGTTGCCTTAGTAATCTACATATAAACTAGGCAAAATGTTGTGACAGCACACACTTTATCTTTTCAGACTTTAGTAGTGTGCTCATTTAAATGTGAATAATAACGGAGGTTTTATTCAGACTCAGCACTTTGCAGTCAGGTAAGCATTGTCACATGCTCTCACGGACCGTGTCTCTCTCTCTCTGCGATGCCGCCCCTTTATCTGGCACGAAGACAAAGCGGTCACAAACCAGGGCTTTTCATCATGTTGTCATTTCATCATGTTTTATGCTTTGTGAAGCTCTCTCCCCTCCTTTTTTATTTTTTTTTATTTTTCTGGGTATCTGTGTTATGAAACAGAAATGATATTATGCTAACATGTGTTATCTTTTTCTCCGACAAGCATAGCCACTCTGTAGAAATGCACATGAGAAATAAAGTTTGGGGGATGGTATAGGGAAACATGACAGCTGAGGGGTGAGATGGAGTGGGGGTGGGGAATATAAGTCGGGGTAAACATTGAGAACTCTGCAAGCCTAGCTTCTGCCAGGTGAACGGGTAAAGAGCCCATCGATAAAAGACAAAACTGTGTGTTTCATTGTGATATTAGATCTCCCTCCTCCTTCCACAAGAGAACGGCCTCCAGGGTGTAAGACTGTGTTTGTTGGAGGATTACCAGAAAATGCGACGGAAGAAATTATTCAAGAGGTCTTTGAGCAGTGCGGAGATATTACAGCCATCCGAAAGAGCAAGAAGAATTTTTGTCACATTCGCTTTGCAGAGGAATTCATGGTTGATAAGGCCATTTACCTTTCTGGTACTTCATTTTACAAAAGGGGTTTGCTAGGCATTTTGTCCTGTTTTGTGATGTTAATATGAGCTCATTCCCTTTTGCTTAATGCACTATAAGTCTCAGTAGTTTGGGGCAGGAGAAGGAGGTGTTCGCCTTTTAGCTTGGCTGCCATGTGTTCTTGTTAAGCCCCGTGCCTCTCCACAGGCAGGATTTCCTACCATCCAGTCTTGAGGAATTCCACAGAGTTTCTAATTAATGTTCTCAAGTGCATATTAGATGAAAAGCAATATTTTCAGTACCCAGGACCATTATTATTATTGGATGTAATCCTCTGGGGGAGTAAAGTACTCTCTCAGAATAATTTCAGTTTTCTAAAGTGTTTTTACAATCTTCACCCCAGGGATACTGAAGCAAGATCCCCTCCTTACAGGGAGTTTGTTCCTGAGCCTGTGATAGGCCCACTGTCATCACGCACTTGGAGTTTAGCAGCCTGCTCTACCATCCTTAACCTTAGGGCAGGGTTTCAGGAGAGTTTTAAGAATGTTAAAAGGAAGCCTAGTGCTGCCTTCCACTCTGTGGGTGTTTATTTGGACAAGTATGTAGAGTCAGTGCACAAAACCTCAGTCAAATCAAAAGGTAGTGAGGCTAATATTGACACGTGACCTTAGAGGTGTTTAGTTTTTAGATTCTACTCCCTGGCCGTTGCTCATACTCCTGTGACATTTGTGCACTCTGCCCCTCTGCAAACCAACTGCCTAATTCTAAGCAAAGGTAACCTGGGATGCAAGAGTCAGATGAAACATGTGACCAGCATCACCAGGTTTCCCCAGGTCTTCAGCCAGCCTCCACCGCCATAGCCTTCTGGGTAAACTCCAGAAGCACTGAGGCTATCTCGACATCTCAGAGGCTTTCTTGCCCTAGAAGGGGATCCAAAAGAGTGTTAAAACCCTTACTGTAATTAAGCTGTCAAAGTGGGAATGAAAGGCAGACCAGAATAAAGGTGTTTTGCAGTGCTCACCCCCTGTTAGACCCTTGGGAATCCTGGAGAGTAGGGTGCTGGCTTATGTCTCCTTCCACTACAGAATAGCCAGTTTATCAGTCAGGACTTTTAGGTGAAGTTAATCTCATGACTGTGAAAGTGCAATGTGGGAACCACTGGGTGTGAGATTGTTTTTAACCAAACAACCCTGGCTGGGATAAAGACAGACGGATGCTTCTTTCCCATCAGTGCCTGCCTGGAAACCTGGGTTTTGGTCACTGCAGTCAACTAAACTGTTAACTCGTCCCTAAGACTGTAACTTCATCTCATGTATTGAAGAAGGGGGTAGGTGGTGAATGGTCCTTCTCAGCACTAACACAATTCAGCTTTAAGACCCAACAGGAAACTCAGAAGAAGACAACAAAGATGAACAGTGTCAAACACACACATAGAGGGAGGTGTAGACTTAAACTCGGGGGTTCCTGGGTAGCTCTTGTAACAGGAGGAAGCACAGGTCCCATCTGCAGCCTCCCCTGCTAGGGTGGCCTCAGCTGCAGAAGAGCTGAGGAAGTCATGGCTCACTGGGGGTGGGGGCAGGAAGGAGAGCAGGTTGCCCCTCCTCTGTGTCATCTCCTGCAAACCCAAGCCCAGCTGGAATGCCTAATTTTAGGACCACTTTCACATTGGAGGGCCAGGCTAAGTTTAGCGTCAGCCTCATCAGTGCCTTTTAAGGCTGTAATGATGATGTTCTGAGGAAAGAGAAGACCAGACTGTAGAAAATGACTCTCGGGCTACAAGCAGGAGAAGCTGCTCGACCAATTCTGACAGCTGGCCAGTACCTGGCCTGCTGCTGTAACTCTCCGCAGTCCACCACGAAGACATGCTCTGCTTCAGCATTAATTCAGCCCACATGTGAGTGAGCATTTGCATGGCTAATGGGTATTGTTATATTAGGTTTTTAGATGAAACTGTGGAAACCTAGAAGACAGTTCAATCAGATGAGATCTGTAGCATATTTGTAACTTCTCAAAAGTGTCAAGTGCCCTGCTGGGGAAAATCGAGTTTCCACAGGGATTTGTAGCTCTGCTCTATCCCCAAAAGCTATGACTACCCATTGAATTGTATGTAGCATGACAGTGCACATAGCACAGCACAGCCTAGCATTTTCCACTTGCCTCTCATTTGCGTAGCAAAGGTGCTTGCTTTTGCTTTCTCCTCCATCAGTCCCTGGCAGACATGCTCCCACTAAGATTTGATGTTGTGAAAATCTGAGAACTCCAAACTGAAGAGCAACCTCACAGTCAGCTCTTCCTCAGTGGAAGTTAGGCTGGCCAACTGCATTCAGTCCTGTGTGGGCCTCTCACACACTACCCAACCTTTCCGTAGCTCACAGTAACCCCCCCCACCACCACCATTCCCAGGTCTGCTTTTTTTTTTCCTGGCCTAGCTTTGGGCTCTTGCACAAGCCTCTTGTGGCCTTCAAAGATTGCATGGACAATTTGTGTGGTAGTGCAGGCTGGATGAGGTGCTATGGGGCCTCTTGATTGAAGGCAAAATACTCTCCTGCATGCCCCCAGAGGATGAGTGGAAATAAAACAGTATTGCAAAATTGCCTGGGCAATTGTGGCTTCTGTAGCGGCCGAGAGAAAGCCGAACAGGCAGTGTTTGCTAGGGGAATGAAGCAGTAGGCTGTGAGTAAAGTTCTGGAATTTACCTTGCAGGTCCCTTTAAATATCAGAGATGATCATTATTTACTCATACTCTGCCTCCTTCCAAAAAGAATTTCAGAGTGTTTAGCAATAGAGTTATAGTACATTGAAGGAAAAAAAAAAAAAACCACAGCAAGACCATTAAGAGGTTTAGAGAAAAACCTAGTATATGCCAAATTTGTTTCTGAACTCCCTAGAAGCCAAAGGGAGGAAGGAATGGCCAGGATTTAGTGCCTAGGTTCTCAGTTGGTGAGGCTCGACGATTCCCCCCTGCCCAGCATGGTGAGGGTCCCTCTGAGAAACTTCTGGGGGTATCTTTATCTCCACATCTGTCTTTCCTGGTTAACTAGTTGGAAAGACACCTGCTTCCCATCTCCTAGAGGAAAAGGCATCCGCTCCTGTCCAGAGGCCAGAGAAACAAGTGCATGGTTGCCTAGCCTGTGGGAAGCCTAGACCAGAATGTGTGTCCCCGGAGCTGAGGTGACACGACTTTCCAATGCTTTTAGGTTACCGAATGCGATTAGGGTCTAGCACGGATAAAAAGGATTCCGGCCGCCTTCACGTCGACTTTGCCCAGGCCAGGGATGACTTTTACGAGTGGGAATGCAAGCAGAGGATGCGAGCCCGGGAGGAGCGACATAGACGCAAGCTGGAGGAGGACAGGCTGCGGCCGCCCTCGCCGCCCGCCATCATGCACTACTCGGAGCACGAAGCTGCCCTGCTGGCTGAGAAGCTGAAAGGTACGGGAGGGCTCCCACTGTAGCCACTCTTCTTGGCCTCTACTGGGTGGAGAAAGGAGGCCATCCCCAGATGCCCGATCCCAGTGTGTCCTGTCCCCTGAAGGCTACTTGTGCATGGGAGCCAGCTGGAATCTGCAGAGCCCTGGGCGCCATCATCCTGCTAGCGACAGAGCAGTTACTCTGTGAAACTCTCTGTATGAAGACCAGGTGGGCAGCCCCAATCCCAGCTGCAACCTGTGGCCCCCAGTCTGTGCTTAGTGAGCCAGGGCAGAGGCCTCACCTATGAGTCAGCATTTTCCAGTGCTGAGTTCTGTGGCGTGTCCACTAGACACAGAAAGCTTTTTCAAGGCAGCTTGCATAGGATGCTAGCAAGGGCATGTCCAATAGAAAAGAAAAATGTAGGCAGGCCCCTGTCTTCAGAGGTGGAGTTGAAGGAGCCATTTTCACACCTACAAATGACAAGTGACAAGGAAGGAGGGACAATTCTTTACTTTCTGCTGGGGCCTCTCCTGTGTTAGAGGGAGATGTCAATGAGGATCCCAAGAGATGAGGAGCAGACCTACTGAGCTAAGGTTTGAAATTAGTGTGGGGGGTGGGGGGAGTGATGCACTTGTATGTGTGCCTAGGTCTGTTAGTGTTCAAAGTGCGTGAGCTGCACGGCCTCTAGGCATTTTATAGACCCGTGGTGGGTGGTGATCAGAGCTCCTGAGGTTGCCGGGTAACGTCAGGGCTATAGCAGGTCACAGTTGCCACAGCAAGTGTCTACAAGTAAATGGGTAACTGCAAACAGACGTCCTCAATGTCAACCAAGGCATATGCAACAGGCTTTGGGAATGGCAGCAAGTGTGGACAGAATGGGCAAAGGTATCAGGAATGTCTTCACAGAGCAGGCAGAATTTGAACTTGGCCGGATAAGATTTCTCTCAAGTTAGAAAGGTTCATATAGGCAGTCCACCCAGAGGCTGTAGCACTAAGAGTGAAGATACACAGAAAACCCAGAGGATTTGATGTGGGCACTGCATTCCTAACACAAGGTGAGGCTAGAGAGTATCTTGGCCAGATGGTAAAGTCTCAGGGCTGTTGCAGGCCTTGGGTATATCCTGTCAACAGTAGAATAGGGTTTCACAGATGTCTGATGAGAGGAGAGCTGTGATTGGTTCTCAGGGTTTTTGAGCCTGCCTCATGTATTATCAGCGGTGTCTTAAATGGACGGGATGGTCTTACTGAAGAAAATGAACAAAAAACTGCCCATCACCAATTGTAGGACGGTTGGAAATGGCATTCTCTGCTTTATCTACAAAGCAGGGCTTGTGCTTCCACCAGTCATCTCTGTCACATCTGGAGACTCCTAATTAGCAACAGTTGCCACTGAGCTGCCCCTACCCAGCCACCGAGTGTTGCCCCATGACTCTCCCAGTACCTGCCTAGGTGCTCCAAGAAGGTGCATAGTATAGGCATTAATGCACAGATAGAGGCTGTCCCTATAAGAAGCATATGCAATGCAAATTCAGTCTTAAAAGTATTAGGAGAGTACAGAATAAGAAAGAACAACACTTACAACCAGGAATGTTCATTGGAATAAGTCCTTTGTTGTTAATGTCAAGTGAATTTTGTGGTACTATCCTGTAGTCTCCGTGACCCAACTGTTTTCAGGCCCAGCAAGTTCAGTCAGTAGAGTGTGAGACTCACAAGATGGGTTCAACCATGGCCACACCTTAGTTCTGTACTACATGGAGGAATTTCATGAAGGTTTGGCATCTACATTATGTTATTTTTATGAAGCGAATATCAAAAGTGCCAATTGCATGTATAAGGTACATGACATTTGCCTCTACTTTTGGAGGATAGCAGATTGGCATGTCAATTTGCTAGAGTAATTTGTGAGCCTTGCCATTTCAAAAAATGTATATTTATATAGATGAGTATAATTTGCAGAATTCAGAAGCTGTACCTTTGCCAAGTACCGTGTGATCCCTTGAGGAGAGAACAGATTGGAAATTTTAATAGATGGCTCTTACAGTAGAATGAACTAGCTGCAGATACATCTTAGGCAAGAGTCAGGTAATACCAAGCTTGACAATTTCGACCCAAGCACAGAGTTTGGGATATAAACAGCATTTAATTGCCTAGGAAATTGGCTGCCTCTGAGAGGAAATCCACTCTCTGCTCCTTAGAACACTGTAAAGTCAGGCAGGAGGAGCCAAGGAAACTGTTTCCCTGAAGATGGTTTCACTGATGTGCGGATATAAAATGCAGTCAAGACGGAAGGTACAGAAACCTGCATCAGAAAGGGAGTGGAAACACAATCTGAAAATACCTAATTGGATTTGATGTTTTTCTCCTCTGAGAAACCTTGCTATCTTCAGTTTACTAGGTACTTATCTCCCACTTTACACTTATTCTTGTAATTTTGATTTTGAAGATCAACCATATTCAGCAAAATCTGCATCAATCAAGTCTTTATTATAACCTGCAAGACTTTCCACATAGTTACACACAGTAGGTGTGTTGGGCAAATTAATTCCTTTCTCTCTTCTCCAAGTATTTGAGTATGTAGGCATATTGCTGTTCTGGCCATTAGGGCTATTAGGCATGGCTGCAAACGAAAGAGGTGTTCAGCCTGCTGCCAATCAAGGAAGAAGTTTTTGCTAAGTGTTTACAAATACCTGGCACTGGGTATTGGTGCTAGTTACGGGGGGGGGGGCGGGGTGGTGGGAGGACACCATGTCAGCTCCTACCTCACAGAATCTAAGTTTCTTGGGTAATAGAGAAAATGGCAAATCATCCTGCACTTGCTACTTACAAGAGTGGGTTGTGATACATATAAATACCCTTAGCATCAGTGTACACTGTTGTGAGTAGCAACTGCAAGATGCTTTCCCTACAGAGACAGCCAAACCAGTGAGGCCACTACCATGAGACAAGGAGGCGACTTCAGGGACCAGTTCTCCCCATTCACTAGCTTTCTGAAGCCGGAGGAAACACCAAGTTGTGACTGTATAGTAGTGTCTGACGCAGAGTCACCGGGCATCGGTTTCATTAATACAAATTCTAACACAGAAAATCAGTGCACACCCTGCTGATTAAATAGACATTGTTGTGAGACAATTCAACTTAATGAAGACTGACTGGGAAGCAACTGAGCAGGGACCTGAAGTTTATGGAATGGCTTTGGGAAAGCAAGAAGGAGTTCAATAGCACCATAATTACACTTTATTGGAAACAGTGGCACCAGGCAGATGAGATAATGAATTCCAGTGTTTCTAACACAGACCAAGCAGCCCTGAAGGGGCCCAGGGTCTGGGCCACACAAGGATGAGATTGATTCGACCACGAGGAAGCATTATATCTTCATTCATTGGAGATTTCTCTGGGCGAGAACACTTTAAAAGTTTTCCAGTGCTTTCTCCCATTTGTCTCTCTCTGTATTGAGTAAACTTCCAACAAAGTTCTCCAACCAGTGCCCCTGGGGCCCCCTCATATGTCACTGAGAACTGAGTTCCCTGGGATTGTGCTCAGAAGTTTCAAAGGACTGGGATCCTACTTTCATAGAGTATGGTCTGCATCGGTAGGCAGGAGTGGAAGCTGGTGTTCTGTAGATGGCTGTCAATATTTATGGTTCTATGAAAGTAAAAATCGATAATGCTATGAGCCAAGTGGAAGTTCCATTAGCTACCAGCCAGACCTCCTTCTTCAGGTCAGGAAAATCTGAAGCATGGGGAGCCTCCTGGAGAAGCACTTTTTGGGTGTTACTGACCTTCATGCAGACAAGAGAGGCCATTTCATTTAGAAACATTTTGCTTGGCCCTGCAGCAGAAATAATCAGTACACTTTTGTATTGGCCTCTTAATTTCCCTATTTTGTAAGTACTGAGTAATTGAGGAGATTGTGTGTTGGGGCAGAGGGGACCATTAACCACTTATGTAGTCTTTATGTGCTATTCTGGTTAACTGATGCACAGACAGTTAAGCAGTTTTAAAAAATGCATACTTCTCTGGAGCAAATCCTCCTTTGAACTAGTTTTAACATCTTATCACTTCTTCATTAATTAATGAGTTAAATAAAACCATCGGAACATGCCCAATTTGCATTTGCAAGATGCTCATGATTTCTCTGCCATAGGTTCCTTAACAAACCCAAAGGCACACCTTCTTGGAAGAATGGTGGATGCTATCATCACAGCTAAACCCCCAGCATGCAGAAGCTGGTAACACTTGGTAAATCTCTATTAGCCTGGTAGGTGGCTAATGATTGGGGAAAGACACCAAGGGTGTTGGATACTAAGGGAGATTCAGAACAGTAGGCAGGCAGTGGGCAAGGAGTAGGAAACTTAGGTGGGCTGCTGTGTCTTTATTTATGGCTGGGTCTATAAAAGGGTAATAGGAGAGGTCCCATGATTGAACACCAAAAATAAATAAGTAAATAAAAAGATATTCCACAACACTGCTTTGGTTTTTTTTTTTCTCAAAGAAATAAACACTGATTTCTGGCTGTAATGGTAGCTGGAAATTCTTCATGTAATTTGCTCTATGAAGATTTCAACTTCTACTGAAAAAAAAATCCCTTGCATTGTTGTAGAGAAGAATTACTTGCATCATTCATTTCCGCGATTTATGTTCTCCAGCCTCAGAATTGTAAAAGAACCTAGTCCGACAAGGCAGAGTACACACCCCAGAGAAGGGGAAAGCAGGGTGTGGGGTGTGGTTAATCCATACCCAGTGTCTCACTGAGAGATCCACAGTGATCTCTGTGCTATTTCCAGGTCTTTGATAACCTTTTTCTTCCTGGTTGGCAGTGACAATTATTCTTTTATTGAAAGTGGGGATTTAGAGGCAGACACTCACAAAGCTCATAAAAATCACATCAAATCCTTTCAAAACTCACTTAAATTTTAGTTACTACTTTCCATTTCAGGTTTGTATTAGCTCTTAACTGAGATTAGCTTCTAACCATTTTACCTGGCTTTCCCCTAGTCATTTCTTCCAGTGTGTTTGAGACTTGCAAGAGTGTAAGGGGTGAAATGCAGTCACATTTGGTGGGAGTGGGGCAGTGTGAGAAAAGCTGAGTCTGCATTTTTAACAAGCTCACAAAGGGTGTGTTGACTTGTGGACTTTGAAGAGCAGATTACTCTGCTGGCAATTTTAATGTCTACTGTGTTTAGCAAATGTGAAGAAGAAGGTATAAAAGGTATACAAGGTCTAAAATAACATGAGGAAAAACAAGATGGCATGGATTCAGTTGGGGACACTGAGTGACAAAAGATGAGTGTTATAATTACTTTCTTAGCTCTCCAAAGCTAACAAATTGTTATTACCTCCCTCAAATTAAATTAAACATGCTTTCAAAAATGTTTGTTTTAATCAGCTGAGAATCCTGCTTAGATATTTGGCTGCCACTGGTACTTTCTGCTTGTCCTTGAGTGTCTGACTCCAAAATTTCATCTCCTGGTGCTCATGATCTAAAAGGTCTGTTTCTCTGTCATGAGAACATTTACCTTCAGGGGACAATGACATGTGAAAATCCTCTTTAACACAAAATTCAACATCTTTAGTATCAACTGTTGAACTGTTCACTTTGTACTTATATGTGAATTGCCTAGTATTAATCCCTACATATCTTTGAGGAGTTGATAAAATGTGGACTGTAAACAGAAAGTGACCAGAGGGTTGCAGTGTGTTTTCGAAGTTTCTTTATAATAACAGCCCCTTAGGCTAGAGGTAAAGGGTAGGTGACCATCGCTGCACAGGGTGACTATGTCAGTGGAGTTCATAGTTCATGATGGAAACTTGCAGCAAAGAGGCACTCAGATTCCAGGTGGCAGGGACATCTCCTTTATAAAGGGGACGTAAGCTGAATCTTGAATGAGTAACAACTGCCTGGGGGATGGAGGATGTAAGAGTCACTAGAACAAAAACATAGAGGCCACGCCCATGATGCCTATCAGAATGAGCTTGGCAAAGGGACAGATAGTCTAGAAGAAAATGCCAGCTGGGGACGGGGACTGCCAAACACATTTCCAATAGCGCTGGCAGAGGGTTGTGGTGTGGTAAGAGCCCTTCTTGGAACACACTGGACAGGCAAACGGCCACTCCCCACTTGGTGCTTGGGGAGGCACGTGTGTGCATTCTAATTTCTGAACTTCCCCCTGCTCAGAGTTATGCCAAAGCATGGACAAGCAGAGTATTTGGAAGTCTTATAAGTGCGTCTTTGATGTGATTTTTATGGGCAGCGTTAATTTCCTTCCACATGAATAGCTTTAATAACGCTGCAATCTAAATCCTGTTTAAATTAGTTTATATTGTTTTCTGCTTTCTCGGTGATCTTTCCACTGAATGCAAAATTGAATTTACAGTTGTGAATTGAAAATGACCATCCTCAATATGCTCCAGTAGCCATCCAGCAGAAGTGACTGAGTCGGTGTTAATAAGTATAAATTAAAGTCACTTCTAATATGCTAACAAATGTTGACTGGCATTTCTAAGCATGCCTCAACTAACATGTCTTAAATTTAATGTGAAAGTTAGCACATCAATCATTATTAGCCTGCCAGTTTCAAAGGCAAACTTGGATGAACTTGGGAGTTTCCAAAACTATATACTTCTCTTACATTAGCAGGATTCTGCCTACTGATACTTGGCTACCTATGTTTTTGGTACTGGGATTTCTGTTGCTTCGCCCTCACGATGGTATTTTCCCTCTAAAAACTCCATTTGGTTCTCCTTGTAACTTAATATCAACTTATGTTGATAACAGCAAGGGCCACTGAGACATGGTTTTTCACCCTGAGCAAACTCGTGACTTTTACAATTGAGATGTGTTTTCTGACAGAAGTTTCTATACTTAAGGAGTAACAACCAGGAGTGAGACTGGAAAAGAATACCCCATGTACCCGGGGAAGAAACTGAGAAAGTTGGGCAATCCTGCTCCTTCCTTTCTGCCTTTCTCTTATGAACTTAAAAAAGATGTTGAGGATTCTCCCTTTGTGCTATGTGGAGGCTTAAGTCACAGCAAGGGTAAACTATAGCACACAGCACATGAACTCAGTGTTCTTTTCTGTTGTTATTTTTCTTTTAAGGGGAAAAAGGATTTCTTATAAGCATGGGGTTTACTCCTTCTGTCTGTCCCAAGGTCCATTCTCCTAACATATATTGGCAGGGAGAGAGGGGGAGAGTATGGAGGGAGGCAGAATTTATTCTGCCTCTAAGAGTCGCAGTGGGCCTCTCACAAACATAATGCTAAATTATGGGCCTCTCTGTGGGCTGAGTGTAATGTTAAGTTGTATGATGGATTTTATCTTACACAAGCCGCTCCGGTCCATGAAATGAGATAAGAAACTACTGCAGCTGGAGTTCACGTTGGCTTGAACTTAGACCGAAACCCCAGAGTTAACAAAATTGCATGAGTCAGCGTGGATATTAAGATGGTGCTCTGTGCTCAAGAAGCAAAATTTGCAAGGAAACTGTAGTCTGACTGTGGATGTGCCCCTGCCAGTTACCTCCCCTGGTTCAAGGGTGAGCACAGGTTTGATTGGAGGGTTGCACGGGAACTTTGATCCCTAAGCCCAGAAGGAAACATCTTGTCCTACATCAGCAATAGCAGCTTGGAGTCTGGAGAAGATAGACTGCACTCCTCTACTGGATTCCAAGCAAGGGGAGGCCTGCTCTGATGTCACTGAGCAAGTAACAGCCAGCCGTACTGAGAAAATGGTACCCGGCTAGGAAGGTCTCATAAAAAGAGGCTGAAGATAACTTAGAGCACATCCTATAGGATTTACAAAGCACTCATAAATAGCATACTAATAACCAGACAATGGTTGATTTTTTTTATTTCATCCAATGAGTTTATTTGGGTTCCTTACATGAGTGTGAGTGAGGGGTTACTAACAGGGTCTAGGAGGACTCAAAGGCGTTACTAAAAGCCAAGCCCAACATGGGTGACTACCCACAGGAGATGTTTGATTATTTTTAATCATGTTAAATAAATCTTTCTTCCAAGTCACCTTCTGTCCACCTGGAGTGTGGACATGTTTATAAACCTCAACAATACAGGAGGCGTCTCTGAAAGTCCTCGGTAGCTACAGGGCCTGGATAGACAAGTAAGTGGGTGAGTATCCAGACAGTGAGATCTAGTTTTGCCCCTGATTTTGAGAATGAAAGAGTCTGTCTACCTTGGTTAAACAAAGGCAGTTTCCCTATCACATCACTTAGAAGCAGAAACATACAAATGAAAGTTTGCTCCCCTCGATTTTGCTTAGAAAGTCCTCTGGGAGCCTTCCGCAGCGGTCACATCGATTAATGTTGTAATGGCTGGCATACAACTTCCAGGTGTAATTAACTTAATCACCCTCGCACCTGCCTTCCTCCACCTCCAAGCTGCACAGCCATCCCCAGACAAGCAAGCCTATCTGTCTTCTTTGAAATAAGCTTTATCATTTATTTACAGATGCAACCTCCTTCCCAACTTACTGCTCCCACCTGAGGCTTAAACCAGATTTAAACGGTCTTTCCAATAGCCACCCAAAACAAAGGTTGACCACCCCAGGGCACACACCCCCTTGTTTAGAAAACTAGGAAATACTCAATTTTTTCATTGTATTGAAATCTATTATATTAAACTGAAAATGAAATCACTTTGGAATTTCACTAGAACAAGAAATGATTTTACTTCTCCTGCCTGCTTTGGAGACAGTATCTTGTATTACAAGAAGTTTTAAGATAAATTTTCTAAGCCAGGCGTTCGTGGCGCACACTTTTAATCGCAGCACTTGGGAGGCAGAGGGAGGCGGATCTCTGTGACTTCGAGGCCAGCCTGGTCTACAAAGTGAGTTCCAGGACAGCCTCCAAAACAATACAGAGAAACCGTGTCTTGAAAAGCCAAAAAAAAAAAAAAAAAGATAATTTTCCTATCACCCACACATTGACTCCAACTTAACTATATAAATAACAAATCCAGTATACTGTCATATAGTATTTCTGATAAAGGAATAGGGGGAGGGCCAAATAACAGTTCATAACAGTTTTTTGAGTCGATATTAAGAAAGTGTAATCTAGGTTCAATGAGAATGGGGCCGCAAATTATAGCTAAGAATGCCCGGTACAGCCATGCTGATGGAGAAATTCTAGGTGGTTCCATGGAACCAGAGGATAAGCTATGGAATGACAGAGCAGTCTTCCAAGGAAAGCTAATTTGCCAGGTTCGGAAGAAGTGCCACCTGGGGAGACCTCGCGTGTTTTGAGAACCTAGATGAAGTGGCTATTTCTTGCCTTCACCTTCCATTCCAGATGACAGCAAGTTCTCCGAGGCCATTACCGTGCTGCTGTCTTGGATAGAACGTGGGGAGGTGAATCGGCGCTCTGCAAACCAGTTCTACTCCATGGTACAGTCCGCCAACAGCCACGTGCGCAGGCTCATGAATGAAAAAGCCACCCACGAACAGGAAATGGAGGAAGCCAAGGAGAATTTTAAAAATGCCTTAACCGGGATCCTCACTCAATGTAAGTAGCCTTGGGGGCCATCTCTTTTTGTTATGGCGTGACCTTTTCTTTTGTGCCCATTTTATGTTTTCATGTGGGGGTAAGTAGTTCAGAAGTCTCCCATTCTTCTCCACCTTGAACGGTACACCTCATAACCGATCTGTGTTCTGTGGCCTGCGGAAGGGCACGGACCCTGCCCTGAGACTTCCTCAAGGTGAGCGACATTTCTGTAGCTTTTCCTCAGAACACCGTTCCTGGCCCCCAGGACAGGGCAGCCAGGTTAAGTAGACCCACGTCAGTTCATATCACACCAGCAAAGCAGCTACCATCCACCTGCAGACTGTCCACACAGACCTGTGTGTCCGCTTGGGGCTGATAGCAGAGAATAGGTCTTGAAATGTCCCGGGGCTCTGTTTAGAAGGAAGGTACCATCTGCAAAAACCCCTCCTCTGGGTCCTGATGAGGTGAGCTTTGGCTGTCTGCAGGGGTGACTCAGGAGTAGACTTTCATCCTTTCTTCATTTGGAAAGCAAATTGCCTTAAACACTTAATGCCAGTGATTTTTCATGTCTAGATCCTGAATTGATGAAGGAGCACAAATGGAGCTTTCTAATAGAACAATAGTCACGGTAATTACCCCGAGGTTTTATTCAGAAAAGGGGCGTCGACTTTTTCTGTGGCACTCTGTGTCTGTAGTTAATGTCATGGAGGCACAATGCAGCTCAGCTGCTGATGGTCTGTGGCTTGGTAAAAGCTGTTGAATGACACTGTAACAGAGCTGTGCTTCCATTCCATTCCAGGTGCAGGGACCCACACATGACAGCCACACATGCAATTTACATATTCATTCTGAAGATAAGTATTATGTGCAGTGATCCAGTGTGCCAAAATGCCTGTCGCCCCTTTCATCAGTGCAAACCTAAGGTATAATGTGTCTGTTAGGCTAGGAAGACAGAGAGGGATGACAAGCCAGGATCTTAAATACAAAAGCATTTTACATGACTTTGTTGCCAACAGACAGTTTTTGCAGCAGCACAGAGTAAGTACCATGCAATGAATCCCCAAGCATAGACTGGTGATTCAAGGGCCCAGGATAAGAACATTCTTCCTTTAAAGAAAAGGACTGTGGGAAACAGGAGTTCTCCCCCTCTCACTGACCTGTACTGTCTTAGCAAAATTCATCAGCATTGAGCAATGACCTTTGACCCAACTTTGTAGATCCCACAATGCTTGATAGAGTTAGGGTTACTAGGTAAAGAATAAAGAAAGTTCATCCTGGCTCTAGCTCTAGCTTTGAAAGGAGGAAGGGCAATAATGGATGAGTGGCCAGAGAGAAGGTAAGAGTGGGTTGACAGGAGGGACAAGGAGAAGAAAGGGTGCACAGTCTCAGAAGAACAGTCCTTGAGGGATGAAGGTAGGAAGCCATGTGCCCGAACAGTAGAGTGGTTACTGCCCACTTACCTTTGCTCAGGGGATTTGATTCTAACCAACTTCCTATCTGGGTGCAGTTCACCGTCTCCTTTTGCAGGGACTTAGCCCTTGACAAGAGTAGTGAAGTTATGGGGGAAGGAGGGAAGTCATGGATTGGGGTAGGAGAGAGCAATGCTTTCCTTGGCAATGATATTAAATAAGGACTAATTAAAATAGGACTGAAAAAATAAAACATGCCTTCCTGCCACTGTGCAGATGAAAGTGATCATAGTTGAAGCAACTGGATGTGATGTGTGGCATCAATGGGCCCCATAGTGGTAAAGTTGAGGGCGAGCTATCCAGCCTTGGCGCCTCTACCTAGATGCTAGAGCTAGGAGGAACACACTGGGACAGGTGCTTGTCCCTCAAGGAATCAGTGAAGGTGCCATCTTGGAAGACCATGCTGAGTGGGGATGGTTCATCAAGATAGATCTTTAGCACCTCAGCTTAACTGAACTCTTGTCTTTAATCTCCCAACCATTTTCTTTTAATGGCTTTCTTTCCCCATTTGAATAAATACTTTGACCAAGATTTTGTCAATGCCTTTCATACTGTCCTCCCATCAACAAAATCCATCTCAAGGCCAGTACATAAAAAGTCCTATTGCTTCTACCTGAAAAAGCATAGCCCCAGTGACAGTTGTTTCATTTTGATGACCCTCTCTGCTTAGGGAGAAGGTACCATCTGCAAAAACCCTCCTCCAGGTCCTTATGAGGTGAGAAATGGCTAGTCACATTCATGGTGCTAGGCTCTTGAAATTGCCTAGTGCATCATCAGTTGTATGCAGTGTCCACCACTGAATAAGAAAAGTCCCTACCAACCTGATTGGTTTTACACAGAGAACAAGGCAGATACTGGACCAGTCTGATGGTTCAAGGTTTCTGTGAGTGCCGTTATCTTTCCTTGGATTATTGTGTGGGATGAATTGCTATCACCCACACCATTGCATCTTTTCTTCTAGATTGAAATCACGTAGGAGAAGAGGAGGCAGGGCTAATATCATTATGTTGAGAAATCATAACTTTCCCAAAGACCCTGTGTCTTAGTTTAGGGTATCTGTTGCCATGAAGAGACACCATGACCTGTACTTGCTTACAGTTCAGAGGTTCAGTCCATTATCATCATGATGAGGAGTATGGCAGTGTGCAGGCAGACAAGGTTCTGGCAAAGTGGCTGATATCCCGGCATCTTCCAGGTCATAGGAAGTCAACTAAAACACTGGGCAGTATCCTGAGCATCGAAACCTCAAAGCCTGTCCCCACAGTGATACACTTGCTCCAACAAAGCCATACCTACTCCACCAAAGCCACACATATAAGCTTATGGGGGCCAATTACATTCAATCTACCATATTCCACTCCCTGCCCCCATGTATTGGTAACATTATTATAATGGAAATGTATTTAATACAACTTCAAAAGTCCCCATAGTCTATCACAGTCTCAATAGTGTTTTAAAGTCCAAAGTCTCTTCGGAGATTCATGCAATCTCTTAGTCACCTGTAAAAACAAAAAAGCAGATCACATATTTCCAACATATAATGGCACAGTATATATATGTTCCAAAACTCAGGGAAAGGGTCATAGCAAGAAAATACTGGACCAAAACAAAACAAGACCAGAAACCCTCTGGGCAAACTTCAAAATCTGCATCTCCATGTCTGATGTCAAAACACTTTTCAGATATCCAGCTCCATTCGGCTTCCTTAACTACAACACACTTCTTTCTCTTGGGCTGGTTCCACTCCCTATCAGCAGCTCCCCTCGGCAAGTATCCAACAACTCTGGCATTTCTAACATCTTGGGCTCTTTGAGGCAATCCAGGCTTCAACTTCACAGCTTCACACATTGGCATCTCTACAAGGCCTCCATTCAGGGACACCCCGGACACCTTCCTGGCCTCGGTGATTTTCCTTAGTTTTGGGGGCAAATTCTATAACCTGTGTCTTCTATCCTTAACTATAAAGCCAGAGCCGCATGGCTGAAGCTGCTAAGTTCTGGTCCTTTCCGGGGCTGGACCATGTCCCCCTCATTCAATTACATCTTCACCAACTTTCTGTTTTTGATTGTTACTTTCACTGCCTAAGCTTGAAAGTAGACCAGGCTGGCCTCAAATTCAGAGATCCACCAGCCTCTGCCTTCTGAGTGCTGGGATTAATGGTGTGCCCCACCACACCTGGCTCTAAGCTTTTCTTTAATTCCTTTCCACAAATTGGAAATTTATCTGTGTGGGACTTTGCCCTGAGGTCACCACTCCCTTTATTACATTTCTTAATCTGTTTATCTCCTTGACCACAGAGCTTAGTTTGGCACCATTCCACTTTCTGGTGCTTTTTTTCTCTTCAAGTATTTTTCTTAGCTCAGCTTGCTCCTTTTCATTATAAATCGTTATCAGAGTTAACACTAATAACCATACAACAGAGTCTATACTAGGCTGTTTCGAGATTTCCTCTGCCAACTGAATTAATTAATCCAAAAGCCTCAGGCAGACTCTTTGGACAAGGGCAAAAAGAGGCCACTTTCTTCACCAAAATATCCCAAGACTAGTCTCTAGGCCACATACCAACATTCTTCTCTTCTGAAACCTCTTGATCCCCACAGTTCATCAAATCAATTCAACACCACTAGTATGGCCCACTCCTTCTATGCTCCTACTAGTATGGCCCACTAAGCAGTGCTTACAGCATTACACTGCTTTTTTAACCCAAACTCCCAAAATCCATATTACTCCAAATAAAAACATGGCCAGGCCTATCACAGCAATACCCCAGGCCCTAGTACCAACTTCTTAGTTAGGGTTTCTACTTCTGTGAAGAGACACCATGATCTCAGAAACTCTTACAAAGGAAAAGATGTAATTGGAGTGGCTCAGTTACAGTTCAGAGGTTCAGTCCATTGTCATGGTGGGAGCAGGGCAGTGTACAGGCAGACATGATGGCAAAGTAACTGACAGTCCTATGTCTTGCAGGCCACAGGAATTCACCTGAAACACTGGGTGGTATCTTGAGCATAAGAAAACTCAAAGCCTGCCCTCACAGTGAGGGCACATCTCCTAATAACGCCACTCTTTATGAGATTATGGGGGCCACTTACATTGACTCTACCACACCCTGCATGCCTCACTGGACCTCACAGGCTGCACATGGCCATGCCCAACAACAAGAAAAGTGGGAGCCATAATTCCCAGCTAGTCCACTGGTTTCTAGAATAAGCTTGAGTTGCTCACAGTATGAAGAGGAAGTAGCTCCTGGGAGGTCCTGTTTTCCCTTTTCAGTTCCCTTCTCACATACCATCCAATAGGCGGCTGAGCCCTGGCAGGTAGCCTCCCATTGTACTCTTAAGTATTCTTCATGCTTCCCAGCCATGACAGCTCTTCAGCCTCAGCTCCACTTTTCTGTGGTCATCCCCATCAGTCTTCTCTTTCCTGAGTCCAGCAACGCTATCTCCCACCTCCAGGCTTTCCTACATTTGGTCCTCTCTGCCTGCAGTGCTCTTGCCCTGCTAGGTATGCGGGAATCTCTCTCATCCTTTAAACCTTAGTTGAAAGGCCCCTGCTTCGGGGAGGTGGTTCTTGTCCCCCTTCTGACGGAATTTCCATTGCAGTACCTTTGCAGCACTTATTCAGGTATGTGACAGTTTGCTTGGTTTTGCTAAGGATAATAAGAAGGGACATCAGAATCAAAAGAGACTGATTGGGGAGGGAGGGAATTAGTAAACAATGGGTAAACTGCAAAACAGGTAAGAAGAAAGCCTGAAACAGTACATTCAGACATTTCTCATAGCCGTGTGTGGGCACACCTGGAATCGCGGCACTGAGGAGACTGAGACATGGGTATGAGGCCAGCCTGGACTAGATAAGACCCTGTCTCAAAACAGAAAAGGGGGGAGGGACTAGAAAGGGGAAAACTTTGCATAGGTAACAGGGTTTCAACCTGCATATGCACTGCATCAAATAAATAAATAAATAAATAAAAAAGCTTACTGGCTGTGGTCTAATTGGAAATCAGTACACCAGACCATAGTTAACAGGCGAGGGGCTATTAGGAGGGTTGAGCAAAAGTCAACCAAAAAAACAATGCTGACTCTTCCCCTGTGTAACCTTCCAGTCACCTTTAGGTTTATCACCTACCCATCACCCTTTGGGAGCTCCCTTTAGCTCTGCAATTTGGTTCTCTGTAGTATTTCAGTAATGGGCAGTTATCACCAGACTGTGAAAACCCCAGCTGATGCCAACAGTTCTGTGCTGGCTGAGGAGTACATGACCCATCTGGAGCATGGGGCTTCAGATGTGTCCATGAAAGTCAGACTCTTCCAGGATGACTTGAAGACATAAATCATATCGTGTGCAGCCCAAGCTCAATTTAAACAGAATAGGAGGGTTGCATGGCTCTGTTAACAGCCTCCATTTTCCATTCCCTTGTGTGTGTTTTGTACAACGATGACCACTTCCTGAATGCCAATGGAACCAAAGCTCACTGGCCTGGGAGGCAGTGCGCCCATTTCAGCACTCTGTTGCCAAGCTCTGCATGGCTCCAAGGACTGACCTATCTGGGGCAGGGAGGGGATGAAGGAATGACAGACATACAGACATGGAAAAACTCAAATTGGGTGGGCTGGGCTCTCTGATGGAAGCACCGCACCTGAGAAGTTCAGCATGTTTATTATATGTAGTTGAACCAGTAGGCATATAGCTGAACAAAATGGCATGCTCAGCTGATTGCAGTAGGAACAGACCGTGTACTCAGATTGTACATAAGGAGGGGAAACTCCAAGGGACATTTTTGGCACACACTCAACATACTCACTTGGACCAGAGGAAGGTTTTGCCACTCCCATGGGACATTGGGGTCCTTAACAAGGCCTTGACTGTGTCAGCAATACACTCAATAGGGACTCCACAAGCTTGCTGCACCTTGTGAATGTGTCTCACATCTCCTGACCTGAGCTGTCCTCTTGCTGTTGGGCTTTGGTTGGTATATCTCAATTACCCTCCTAGTTTCCCAGGCTTGATTCAATTATGGGAATCTGAATCTGGTGTTACTACCATGTGGTGGTTTCTAACACAGTAACTGCTGATTGGCACATTTTTCTGAGTTTTCCAAAAAGCAGAACCAGCCAAGCCCATTCCTCTGTATTAATTAATATCCCTGGCAAACTCCACATGAATTGCACTTGGCTTTCTCACACAGAATGCTGTTGGGGTTATGGAACACTGATATTCAGGAGCTGGCATCACAGCTTACTTTCTCCTAGATGGTCTTGTTAGGCTGTAATCCCGAGTGCCCTCCCCTCATGTACAAGGTCCATAGTGCTTTTCTTCATAGCATCCCACAGCAGCCCATATAAGAACTCACCAGGAATGCTGGGAAGCTGTTCTAAGACATCATAGAAACATATGTACTCACAAGCTAACTTACTACAGCAAGTAAAACAGACCTGATGTCATGATAGGAGGGTTTGCTTAGCAACTTCCAGGAGAGTCCAAGCACATTACAAAACTCAAGGCATGGTGGGCTCCTGTGTATATGGTGATGGAAATAGCCCAGAGGTTGAGCAGGATAAAATAAAATTCATATGGGTGTCCACAATGCTGGACAAGATGCTTGCACCAATCACATTGGTTTGTTTGTCATTGTCTTTTCTTAAAGTGCAAAGCAAGCACTCAAAAGATTTGGCTCTGTTGCCAGCTAGCCATCTTGAAGAAAGAAATCAATGACACTCTCCTTGACTTTTAGTGTTTAATTAAAAACAATGAAAAGGAATGTACACCAAACACCAGCAATTACCTTCTAGCTTTGGAAGTGTTCCGTTCTGCCAGCATTTACACATATTCTGGTTTTGCATTGTAGTCAACTAGACATTGTTTTCCTCTAAGGTTTGCCTTAAAGTGTCAAGGATCAGTAGCTATACTCATCCCAGAGTCTGAGGTTTGTGACATCTCTTCACTTCTCCCAGGGGATGTGACCACGGATGTGCATGTGTCAGTTGAGGACCTCAATCTGTCCTGGAATAGCATTGGGACTTTCCCTTCTCTTATGAGTCAGCTAGAGTAGATCTCACTTGCTAGTTATAAAAGAAGAGGGTAAGTGACAGGCCTACTGAGTCTAGTCTCATGTCATCTTGTCCTTAGATCATATTTGTCTCACCTTGTTGTTGATTTCTTATTCAGTCTATTTGGCAGAACTTCCCCCACATTTTCCTATTTGTAGACTTTGGGGTTTTGATCTTTGCTTTTAAAAAATGTATGCTTCCTAGGAACTCCCAATAGGCCTGCACACCTTCCGTTTTATCAGTCCTAAGCAAAGTTTGTCATTTCAGAGATCTGACAGAATCACTTTATAAGTCCAGGAAGCACGCCACCACATTCACATATGCATGCCAAGATGATCGGCGGTGCAAACCTTGTTATAGCACGTACACATCTAATCAATTAAACATTCCATGGCTTTCCTTCTTGACTACTTTTCCAACAAGCATTCAGCTGGCAAAGAAAAGGGGTCAGAATAGAGGAGATAATGAGAAAGCAGATAGGAATAGAAAGGGCCTGTTAGTATTAAATGAGGAATATATGCCATGTATAATCAATATGAATGAAAAGTCAAAACTATAGTGTCAGAGACAGTGAAGGCCAGGAGTCTTGTCCTTCATTCTCCCCGACTGTGGACCATCTGGACAACTGACTTTTCTAGAACAATGTCTGGTTTGTTTTTTGTTTGTTTTAATAAAAACTGAACATGCTCGGGAGAGGATACTGCTAAAGCTGTAGACTCAAGCTTCTAGGAAGAGATGAAGGTGGACATTGGCAGCGCAGCAACTATAGACGTTGCCATCTGGTTAGAAACTGAAACACATACTTCCAGCACGCCCCCTTTCTACCCCGTCCCATACACTGCTCTGCTATCTCCTTGCCTGAACGACTTCTCTGTACCCACTGCCGTTCAGGCTTTTTTCCTGAAGCCTGTCCAATCTGTTAGGACCCACAGCCGTACTCTCTATTGTGAGCCCATAACATTCACTTCTGTTAAGAGAAGCTTTTCCTTGCTAGCCGCTTTGGTATATCACCCGCCAGTCGCCTGGGCTCTGCCACATTGTAGTCCCCAAATAACACACAAGACGCTGTATTAATTATGAAGCTGTTGGCCTTGCTTGTTTCTTACTGGCTAGCTCTGACTTAAGTAATTACCCCATAATTCTTCATCTAAGTATTTCTCTTACCGGAGAATAGTTCCAGGCTTCCTACCCCATGGCGTTACATGTCGACTCTCCTGTGTGTTTCTCTTATCCAGAGTCCTTCTGGACTTCTAGTCCCTCCTATCTAGATTCCCTATTGGCCAGACAGTGCTTTATTGACAAATGCACAGGACTTCCCCAACATTCGCTAATTATTTTACATGCATCAAATTTATTTGTGCTCCTCAAGAATGATTTCATGCCAGAGGTGCAAGCCATGTGCACTTACCTCATTCTTCTTACTTCACCACAGCACTCTGGAGCTTGACACTGTTTGTAAAAGCACACCCAAGTCCTGAGAAGAAGTGTCCATCATTTGGCCAGTTTTAGAGGGAATCACTGTTTGTAAAAGCACATGCAGGCGTGCACAAGCTCGAGCATGAGCGTGTGCGTGCGTGGGCACACACACACACACACAGTCCTGACTACAAGTATCCATGGTTGACCAGTTATGGAAGGAAGCATTGTTTGTAAAAGCATACGTACAGACACACACATACACATGCACACATACACATACACACACACACACGTGCACACACACACACACACAATGTATTGACTACAAGTATCCATGGTTGACCAGTTATAGAGGGAATCACTGTTTGTAAAAGTGTGTGCATGTGTATGTGTGCGCACACACACATAAAATCCTGACTACAAGTAGCCATCCTTAACCAGTTATAGAGGGAGGTGAAACTGGTGTGGAAATTGGGCTGAAAACCAGTAACATCAGAACATAGTATGAAGGTTTTCTGGTTTGGGAGAGAGAGTGTGTGTGTATGTGTGTACACTGTGATCTCAACTGACTTAACACTAAATTGAATTCTCTTAAAAGTAGAACACAAAGAATATATGTAAATTATGGTAAGATTATCTTATTCTTACTACTCTTATTTTAGCTTGAAGACTGTAACAGTTTCAACCATCATGCATCCTAGCTTTGTACACTTATGAGAGAAAATTGCACTAGTCACATCTTCAGGCTTCAGAACAGCAAACGATGTAGACACTTTTGACTGGGTCTGAAGAGACACTGGCTCTAATCGCAGCTCAAGCAGTAATTAGCCATATCCTCTCAGAAAGTCTTCTAAGCTCTTGAGTCTCTGTGTCCTCCTTTCTCTGATGAAAAGGTTTTCCAGATAATCCCCCAAGGTATCACCAAAGCCCCATCCATAGCCCTTACCATGTGAACAGCTGAGATCCTTGAGTGGTTCTGGATGGCTAAAGGCAGAAGGGCTGGCAGGACCCTCGAGATGACCAGTTCTCCTCAAATAATGAGGGAACAGAGGAGCAGGCAGTCATCCCTCAACATGCGCGACACCTGCTGTGGTGGCTGCCTCTGTGGAACTGCTGTGAGAAATCAGAAACCACACTTCCGCCATGAGAGCATTTGCTGGGAGCCCTGCAGGTGTCACAGCCGGTCAGAGTTATTGTCAGAAACAGCTCCACAATACTCAGACACCCCCTGTCACGCTCTCATCTGTCTTCTGGACTAATGTTGTAAAAGCCTCCCACAAATATTTACGGGAGTGCTGCTAAGTGCCAGGTCATACGCTAAGTACTGGAATGAAATATGAGGGCTTTTGACCTCCATGCAGACCACGGTCCCCCTTATCGGCAGATTGGCATCCTCCCCACACGTCTTCTGCCTCAGAAGCTCTCTCTGAAATCAGTTACTTCTCGGGAACATCTCAGGCTAAATGTTTTTTATTCCCACCAAGGGAAATTTGGTTCCTGTGTCCCCTGCTGTCAAAAAAGAATTTTAGGAAGTGTTAAAATGTTTCCCCATGTCTGTAGAAGCCATTGCCATAGCTCATCCAAGGGAAGGGGGTTTAAAAAAAAAGTCTCTGAATGCCTTAGCAACTTGACAGCTTTTCCATTTCTCCTCAGAATCATGCTGATAGCCATTGTATACTAATGCATTAAATGCTCAAAATATTATTTCCTCTGAAAAGAAAATAAGAAGAAAACACATCCTTTGATCTTAGGGAATAAATAGCCAAAGAAAATAATGTTGTGTGAAGGCTTCCAAATGACAGATGAGCACCAAATGTTCCATTTCTCACAGTACCCAAACTGACAGAAGACCCTAAAAGCTTGCCACAACTGATGGACCCTTTTTGGTATCTTTCTTCTCAACTTTACCAAAAATACAATTCTAAGTTATTAAAAAAATTAATCACACACAGACACAGAGAGAGAGAGAGAGAGAGAGAGAGAGAGAGAGAGAGAGAGAGAGAGAGAGAAATTAAGCCTAACCCTCTAGAACAAGAGCTATGGAAGTCTCAAGATTCCGTGTGCCCATTATCATTAAACTTGAAGCCACTCAGGAAAGCTGCCTTTTACTTAGTACTAAAATCTGGTAGCTTGATAGGCTCCCAGCCCTGGGCACTGAGCAAAAGTGTGGAGCGGGCATATCTGTTGTTAGGGAACAAATCTTGACTACTTTGGACAGAAACCACAGAAAATTTGTTCAAAAGGAAGACATTCGAAGTGAGAGCAAACCACTGTGAGGCAGAGATGTGTTCTGGAAGCAGAGAGAGCATCTTCGATTCATTTTGCCAAAGGAAGAAACCATCCCAGGAGGAGTGTGGGAGTAGCTGGGATGTTCGTGGATTGCTTCTGAGACCTAAACGGAGAAGGCACAGAACCCACGCAGTGCAGTTTGCTGACCCCAGCCCAGAGATTCCCAGCACCAGAGAGCAGATTTAGTATTGCCTAGCGTGGGGGTTCTCAACCTGTGGGTCTCGACCCTTTCAAAAGGGAAAACATGGTATTTACATTACAATTCATAACAGTAGTAAAATTGCAGTTATGAAGTAGCAACAAAAATAATTTTGTGTTTGGAGGTCACCACAACATGAGGGACTGTTTTAGACGGTCGCAGAAGAGGAAGGCAGAGGGAGTCGGGGAGAAGGGCAAGACCTGCCAGAGTCACGTGCTTGAGTGGGCTAGTGCCCCTTCAATTCTTGTGGAATCATTCAGAGCCGGTGGAGACCCAGAAGAAAAATGAGTCACTATTTGGGGGGTCACAAGGATGAAAATCCTCTGAGAATCTAGCTTTGTCCTCTAATAAGAGACTATTATTACCCAGCTACTTTGAGAAGGGCGAGTTTCCTGAGTCTGAACTCATTTTGGTTATTTGTAACGGAAACTTCAAATGTGGGTGTTTGTTGTTGGAACGGAATCTTGGTTGATACTTGATTCTTTCCTTCCACCTGTCAAAAAAAGCCAAATGCAATGTCATCTGCCCTATTGTTGGCCGAGAAAAGGAGAGCAATCTGAGAAAAACCAAAACAGCCAACCAAACAAAACTTTCAGATAGAGTAAAATGCAGAACAATTTAACAATGACGCTCGAGATTAATAATTCAGACACTCTCTTTTCACAGCCACTGCCAGGAACTTTTAATAAATATCCTTATAGAAGGATGCCAGAAGCCATGTCTAAACATGCTTACTGCAGCCTTATTAATGGTAAACGTACCAGCAACTTCCAAGATAGGGTCTAAGTAAAACAAAGCAAGGTACAGGAACAGAGCTAACAGTTTGTGAATAGGCTAGGAAGCTACACACCTGTGCGCTCTATGCATAACGTTTAATCTTGCTGCCTGTGCCAGAATCTGCCAACATCCTTTGTTGTTATAGAGAGAAACTGGTGAAGGGGCTCTCGCTTGGAAGGTAGTCTTTTACTTCTCCTTCTGGTTCTTTTGTGTTACATACATATATTACTTTTGTCGAGTCAATAGTGGAAATCTAGTCAGGGAATTTGTTGGATTTATAAAGCCTAGAAACTGCTGTGCATTGTAAAGAACGGTTGCATTTATAATCCTATGCATTTTTCTGTCAGTGTCTCCCAAAACATTTGATGTGTGCATTTACAAAGGGACCGAACCTGCACACAGCTTCCAGGATTTACCTGACCAGGATAGCAAGGGAAAGAAGACAGGACAAGATGAGACACAGAGAAAAGCTGGGACCCTGCGGGTTGGGCTTGCTAATGGAGCCACAGCACCTGGGAAGCTCAGCGCATTTATCACATGCAGTTGAGCAGGGAGATGGTGTTATCGTGTACCACTGAACAGAAGGCACTTACTACATCCTGATAAACAAGGAAGCAGGATTCTTACATCCAGCTGAACAAGGAGGCAGGTTTAGCTAATCTCAGTAGGAGCAGGCTTTTTAGGGGAGGAACCTTCCAGAAGGAGAACACTATGGTGGACATTTTTGCACACTCTGTCAGCATGGGAGCTCATTCAGAAGGAGGCCTCTGACGGCCTCCTGAGCCTCACCTGGGGAAGGCCTTGCTGCTCCCATGAGGGGTCTTTGACATGGCCACACTGTGTCAACAGCACACTTACACTTGGAACTTCATCTGCTCCTTACATAGGGGATCTGCAGTTGACCCTGCTGAACTAGGATTTGTGCAGATCTTCATCTTATAGTCTGCCCAGTGTCTCTGCACTTGCTTGAGCAGTTTGACCATTGCCTGCTTGCTTAGAATTTGGCAAACAAAAGATCCTCATGGTTTATAAGATACTTTTTCAGTATCCCAGTTCCCTAAAAGAAACAGTTGTTCTGTCTCCTCTACCCAGGAAGCTGAGAAATCAAGATTGAGGTTGGCATTTTGAAGTGTTCAAATTTAGCAGGTCTATAATGAATTCAGTGTCACATGGTGATCTGTTGAGTCATCTCAAGGCAAAGCCCCTAACTGCCCTGTCATTCCTCAACCAGTAAGTTTAGTCCAGGTCACTTTCAAATATTGCCATCCTTGTAAATTTCTGCTTCCACGGTTCTCTTCCAAGCAGCTCCTCCTCTCGGGCACTAGCCCGAGGACCACAAAGGAGTCAGGAGTTTGAGCACCTGAGCCGCCGCTGCCTCCTCCAGGTGCCAGTGTTACCGCTCTCCTTGGGGCACCTGGTGTCTGTCCTGAGACTGCAGTCACTGATGGCATTCCCTCCCTGGCAAGACTCCCACGTATGGCCAGTGCATATCAGTTCCACCGCTCCATCTAAAGTGGCTGGGTGGTTGTGGCTGTGGCGCACTCAAGAGGCAGGCGGATCTCTGTGAGTTCGAGGCCAGCCTGGTCTACAGAGCGAGTTCTAAGACAGGCTCCAAAGCCACAGAGAAACCCTATGTCAAAAAAAAAGTCTCGGGTTTTTTTCTTTTGTCCCTCCTTCCCATGAAGAATTCCCCATCCCCAGCTTTAGCATTTAAAGACAACAATAACAAGCTAGGGGAGGTAGGTCAACTGTTTCATTTGATATGTGCCTTTGGAAATCTCTTCTGAGCCATTCATGGAGGATTTGGAAATATGTTATCCCCTAAAAGCAAAAAAGGGAGTTCTTCTGAAACCTACAGAGTTAAGGCTCTATCATGAGCCTGATAGCATTAAAAACAAAAATTAGGCTTTCAAGATTTGTTTGAGTGCTTTATGTAGGAAAGCCTTCGGCCTGGAAGAATGTAATCAGTTGCTCCAGATATTTGGGGCACTAAGTGGATTTATGTTCTTTTCGCAGCTATGTAGCTGGGACACAGGGCATATTGGAGGTACTGGGGCTATGGGGGAGCAGCAGTGAAGGAGAAAGGACTATATTCCTATTCGGTACCTGCCTTCTTTCTGTCTCCGTGCTTTCAGTGCTTCTCGGCCCCATGCTAAGAATCCAAAGATCTTACGCAGCCCCAGACTCTGAGATCTGCACTGCATGCTCTGTTTTTCCTTCAGAGGGCTGGTTTAGATGAAGTTCATGTCTCCATATGTGGTTGTCCTGTTCTAAGCTCCTCTTCCTCAGCCAGACTAAGGACAAATGCCTCACAAATCCATGGCCACAATCTGTTTTTGCTGAGGCGACCCAGGGGCTGCCACTACTACTCTCTAGAGCCTCGGCCCTGGTGCTGGGACATCCCTTGCAAGGGAGCATGCTAGATGTAGGTTCCTGTACCCAGAAAGACTTCCTTTAGCACAAACTGGGTGCCAGAGGAATCCCAAGATGCATGGAGTGAAAGAGACATGAAGACAGGGGCAGAGATCCTGAGAGATGGAGACCTACAGCTACCACAGCAACCACGGGCTGGACCAAAGGCTGCTCTAGAAGGATAGTGGGCTGGGAAGAGAGAACAGTGACTTGGACTGTGGACTACTCACCTGGAGGCAGGAAGCTTCTAGTGGGCTCAGCCAGGTTCAAGCACCACATACTGGGTTTCCAAACCACATATGGTTTTCACCATCTCCAGTTTGTCGGGTCTGTCAGTGCCCTGTATAGGACAACCAATCAGTCCTTCCATGAGAGTGGCTACCCCAAGAAGAATAGAGGTGAGAGCCATGCTGCTAGATGGCTGTCCAGTGGCCCAGTGTGGGTACTTTAACTGATGCTCATTGCAATGCCATGACATTGAAACTAAATATTTAAGATTTTGGGTCAAATTCCTGATGCAGTATTTTTGGAAGCTGCTTGCTGAGATGTGCACATACCCTCCAATAGAATTCAATGGTTTTTGGTGTATCCCTTAGGCTCACAGTCACCATCACCATCACAGCCGGCTGTAGAACAGGGTTATCTCTTTAATTGTCATTGTTTGAACAAACATTGTAATCGTAACTGTCCTATATCCTTCACCCAAACCGTAGATAAACCCCTCCCTTGTATGTGGTCAGTCCCTTCTCGACATTTATATGGAGGAAATTGTCATTTTTGTCTTGATGATTAACTTTTAACCAAGCATAATTTTCTCAGGGGATATCTAACCTGTAATAGGTACAAATACGTCACGATTTCCCATGAATTTCTATTCTACACTGTGGTATGTCCAATTTTCAATTAATACATTAGTTTGTAGCCTTTCATATCCTCTTTCGGTGTTCTGAGTAAGGTTGCTATCAGTATTTTTTAATAATTAAGTTATTTTATCAAAAAAAGTCAGTTCTACACCCAGCAGATGTTCAAACATCTGGGGATAGGGGAAGCACGAAAGACAGTTTATAAGCTATTTAGTTTTCAAGAGATGTTATTATTTGTGTGCATTGCCTACTTGTATTTCTGTGTACCACCTGCATGCCTGGTTCCTATAGAAGCCAGAAGAGGGTGTCAGATCCTCTGGGACTGGAGTTACAGACAGTTGTGAACCACCATGTAGGTACTGTGAATCGAACCCTGTCCTTTAGAAACGCAACCTGTGATCTTGATGCCAACTCTCTAGCCCCAAGAAGTGTTTTTTATCACTGAAGTACAACTATATCTGTGTGTATGTTGTGTGTCTGAATGTGTCTGTACATGTGCACATGCGTAGGTTATGTGATAATCACAAGTAGGGATTCACAACCACATAGGGTAATTGGCAGTATTGGTAAGGTTGTGTGCCCCTTTATTCTGTCTGTGTAAGCCTTCTGGGCAGAGTAGGTGCTCTGGGGTAGCATCTAATGGAGACTGGCATTCCTGCAAGCTTCTAAACAGTTCCTCACTGATTTTCCTCATGGTACTTAGAAAACCCAGTTTATACAGAACACAAAGCAAGGGGCAGGTAGCAGGGAGTAGGCAAGAGGTGCAAAACAGGCCTGGCTAATCTACATTTTCTGACAAAAAGCAGTGTCAATCAATTCCAGATTATTGGGGATATGCTCAATTTGTTTGTTTGATTTAAATATGTGACATGCATGGTGCAGAATTTAAGCTAGTCATCTGATACAGAACCCTGGAGTCCGTCTTGCCTTACAGACTGCCAAGGTGACAAAGGCATCATACAGTGTGCTGACTCGAATGTGTTCTCCCTATGGCACAACTGTCTGTGAGCTGCTGTCTTGAGAAGTGAAGTTGTGGGTACCCTTTGGTTAGTAATTGTGTGTGGCCTCACTGTGCATAGAATGAGCAGTGTGAAGATTGCCAAGGAAGCCGTAAGCAGTAGTGTGGATCAGGGACTACTTGAGTCCACTGAGAGACAATGGGCAGCCTATGGTCTTCACCTGTGACATCAAGATTAGCACCATCCCAATTTGTGGGTTTAAAGCCATGCAATGCAATATCTTTGCATCACATGCATTGGGACATTCTCTTTGAAGTGTCTTTCCCTAATGATGGATTCACACTCGCCTTAGCCTGAACACTTTCGTTTGTAAGACAAACATCTTGCTCAGGAGGTGTCTACAGAAACAGGAGACTGAACTGTGCAGTGTAAATGCTGTGAGAGTGTTGTTCAAACCTAAATTGAGTTGCACCATTCTTACCTTCCTAGGGTTTTGTTGGTGGTGCTAGAGGTGATGTGTGTGTGTGTGTGTGTGTGTGTGTGTGTGTGTGTCTATGAGATTGGAAATGTAAAACTCTTATGAGAAAAGGCTATAATTAAATCCCATCTAGTTTTTCTTTTAGCTTTTTATCCATTTGAAGAAAACTCTGTAAGGGATGCGAGAACACCCAGAGAATTGGAGGCACATCTTAGAATTCTGGTGTTTTTCTAAACCCCGATTCATAGTTCAGTTCCATTTGGGTGGCCTTCAGCAAATACTCAAGCTCAAAATGTCTCAGAGCCAGTTCCCTGTCTTTTTTGCTCAGACCTCCATCTGTGCTTGTTCTCTGCATCTCTGATGCTCTTCCCAAGCTTGAGTCATCCTGGACCCCTCCCCGCATCCTCTTAGCAAGTCACCCCCTTGCTGCTTCCTATCAGATGGCTGCTCACCCCACCCTTCGTTCAGAGCTTCCGCTGTCATGTCTCCTACACCAGCCACACTGGCTCTTGTCCCCTGACCTACAGCAGCAACTGCATGGCCTGGATGAATACATGGATCTTCCCCGTTTCTTCTCTCATGACCTTTGGCTCCACTATTCCAGCTACTTCCATGGAAAGTCCTTTCACAGCTCCAACCTTGCAGACTTCTCTCCTGAGCAAATCACCAGCCAAGGCCTGGAAAATGTTGCCTTCCTCTTGACAGAATCCCTTATTCCTTGATCCTACTTAGATACTCTGTTTTCCTCCAAGTGGTCCAACATACCTCTCTCGTGCAGAGTAATTATCTGATTTTGTTTCTGTATCATCTCCAAGACCAAGATCTCATAAAAAATGTATACACGTCTAGTAATCAGCTACTTGGTAATCGATCAGATCCCCAGGTGTTTGTTGAATGAATGAATGAATGAATTTACTTTATGGCCTCAAACAATCAAGTCCTCTAACCAACTGAGGCATGTACCTTCAATCAGCAAACATACCTGTGTATACTTGATGTTTTCACCTGTAACTTGTACCATAATGATCCAGGCTTTAGCTTCTATTTTCCCTCTGTACTCCTCCTTATTCGTTGGTGGTAAATCTTCCTTCAAACCCTCCTCCACTTATGAATATGCATCATTTACTCTTTTTTGTGTCTTCTTCATTATAAGTCTTCTCTATCAGACAGCATGATTTTGATTATCATCACCAAATGCTAGCCCTGAACAACATAACTTGTCCTCTTCTAAATGATGCCAATCACTGACTTTTGCTATTTAAAGCCATGGAGTCTTGTGATCACCAGCTCTGGCAATTGACTTTGTCCTAGCTTCTCTGGGCTGATCCTGCAAGGGACAGCCAAAATCACCAGTGATTCCAGCCTCCAGCCTGGGTGGCCACACCATGCTGCACACCGAGGGTAAAGGTCAGATGAGGGTCAGCACTTATGCAAGTTCAGGGTGATGAACCTAAAAGCTTATTCCTCCTCTGGGTAAGGCAGTGCAGGGGTGCCACAGATGCACAGGGAGAATGTAAGTCATGTCTGTAGAAAATGGTCTCATTAAAACTGAAAGTAACAGATTCTTAGTATAATAGGAGAATGGGGTTTTCTAGATAAGTTTACAATTGAGGTTCTTCTCAAGTACAAAATGGCAAACACAAACGCTCTGTGCTCTGCGTGAAAATACCTGGAGATCAAGGCTGAGAAGTATTTATTAGCAGTGTAGGAAATATTCACAGTGTCGTGAGGAATGAAACACATCTTACTTCCTTCTAGCACCTTCCTAATGGCTGTGGCCTTTAATACAGTTCCTCATGTTGTGCTAACCCCCAGCCATAAGATTATTTTTGTTGCTACTTCATAGCTGTAATTTCGCTACCATTATGAATCAGAATGTAAATATATGATATGCAGGATATCTGATATATGGCCCCTGTGAAAGAGTTGTTCACCCCCCCCAAAGGGGTCGTGATCCATAGACTGAGAAATGCTGCTCTGACACATTGAGTACTTTTCCATTTTGTATGCTAACTTTTTGTCACTGAGGGTCACTCATCTTTGGGGCTTTGCTATCGTGACATCTTTTTTGGATGCCAGAAGATCCAGAAGAGAGTTGAAGTCTTCTTTTTTAACAGAGCCTCAGGAATCATTTAGGAATTATGGGATGCAGTACTAACATCCATAAGAATGGAACTCAACATTTAGAATTCAGGTTTAATCATGTAACTAATTCAGAAAACTAGTTTCTTGATCCCATGTTACAGATCAAAGAAGACTGAGTCTATAGTTGGTTGGCTCTATACCTAGCATCCACTAAGACCCCATCCCTTCCTCTGTATGATTTTTCACAATCCCTCAGCATTTACCATCTGAATAACACAGTTCCTGGAGGTAACAGAATTGATTGATAAAGTCAAGGCGATAGAATTAAAACCTCAAATGGCTTGAGAGTAGGGAGGGGATGCTTAGAAGGTCATTGGGGAACAGCCAGAGATAGGCGGTGAACTCAGTAAAGAATGAAGAGCTCCTCTTGGTACTGAAGTCAGACCCGCAGGCTCCTGCTCAGGTAAGCTTTGGTCTACCTTCACACGGAATGGGTAGCACCTGTTACCAGCCAACCGGCAGGAGGATTAGGTTCAGTCTTTAGAGAAAAAAAAAATGGGAAGAATGGTTCCTGGGGCTAAGCAACCTACAACACAAGTATCCATTGCCCCTATGTGGACCTTTGATACAGTGGTGCTTTCAGAGAATAGTTCTTAGGCCCTTGAGATGGAGAGCAAAGGAAAATGATACGTTTGGTTCTTGGGTTTCAGACACATCACCCTGATTTTCCTTTGAAGCCCCTAGTCAGGCAGAACTTTATATACCTTTACTTGTATGGTAGCATCAGGGTCTATATATTTATAGATCTAGGTCTATAATCTGCCACATCAGATTAATAAACAACAGCTGAAGGATGCTTGGAGGTAGATGCCCATGATCCTTCCCCTGGTCATTTATAGAATTTATTTTAACCTAACGTTATGGAGACAGACTTGAAGGGAGACATCCCCAACCTTGCTAAAATGTAAGTACAAAAAAAGGCACAAATTGGATGGATATTGATGATGTTGTTTCTATTGTGACATCATCCATAGACTCCTAGTGTCTTTGCTTTGCTTCCCTATAGTGATCACAACATAAATTACTTGTCTTGTTTGACTTCCTTGTTCACCAAAGTTGAGCAGATTGTGGCCGTTTTCAACGCTTCTACCAGACAAAAAGCTTGGGACCATTTCTCGAAAGCTCAGCGCAAGAACATAGACATTTGGCGAAAGCATTCTGAGGTTGGTGATTTTACTGTTATTTTCTAACCACCATCACACAGCTGGATTGGCAGAGAGTAGAGTGGCTGTAGCCGTTAATGGTTGTGTTACAGCGGGCAGTCCTTCTGCCATCGTCCTGTCTCATTGTCCCCTCCATGTCCAGCTCCACTTCCTTTCTTGTCCAGAAAAGCAGCTGGCTTCACACTTAGAATCAACTTTCCAATTCATAGTGAAGAGCTGGCTCAGAAACAAACCAAGATGCTTTACCGAAAAATAGATTGAAATATGTACATATAAGCCGATTTAGAAAACTAATCGTTAAGTACGAGGTTTTTCTTCTGTGATCTATGTGGTGATGACAGTTGGCTCTTTGGGCTTGAAATGGCAAGTATGCCTTCCTCCCTACATCTTCTTGTCATTAGACATGCCTAACCACTGGCTAGCCAGGAGGTTCTGTCACATCTCTCCCTGGTGCAAAGCTCATGATGGGAGCGAATGTCCAGGCTAGCTGAGCTCACAGCATCAGTGCATGTGTGAAGTGTGAGTATCTACCGCCAAGGAAAGAGGCCACGACTTGACTTTCCTTGCTACCTAGACAGACCAAACTGTGTCATTAGTCATTGGTCATCCAGCTGTTATTTTTGACTCCACCTGTAGTGTACGCTTTGAACCTGTACTGTAAAAGTAAGTACTCTGTCTTCCTTTGCTTCCTTTTAAGTGAGAGAATGTTTTTCATTTGGATGCCTCTTCATTTCTAGCATGTTAATATTAAAGTTCTCTAAAAGACACTCCCCTCTTTCAAAAATCACAAAGTTATAGAAGGTAAGGTTTATTTATGTAATGGTTTGTGGCTCACACTTGGAAAAATAAGTGTTCTATGAAGAGTTTGAGGAAACACAAAGTCCTGGGATATCAATCATTCGGGTAGCATTTTAAGTGCCCATTAACTAATGCTAAATTGCAGTTGAATACCAATGGCACTACATGTAATATCCACATGAATACTAAATAGATCCTTTATTGTCACTGTTATTATGGCAAATGCTGAGTAACTTCCCAGTAATGGATGCTGGAAACACTAGTGCAGTAGTTGGTAAGGACATTTTTAAGTGGTGCTCACTAAGAAGGTGGCTGGTGACTAATCCAGCTTGCTTTCACTGTTGGGAATTGTAAGGAGGAGGTAGGATTTCCCTTTAACTTTTCAAAGGCTCCAAAGACAAAGGAAGGGTTGATTCTCTCTGACACCAAAATGCAACCTAAGTCAAAGTTGATTTTCAAGAGGGGGAAATTTTTAAAAAAGGCTTCTGTTTACAATGCAATAGAGACATGAGGGCTAGGCAAACTCAAATTGGAGTCTGTAAACTATGACACAACAATGATTCTGATTTGGGAATGGTGAACCTTTGGAGACTTTTAAAAATTCATATAAAATAAAATGTAACTAAGGACATTTTCACAGACCCAGTAAGTGCCAGGATGCTGAAAATAATGTGGGCACAGAAAGGCCATTCTCCATTATGTCAGCAGACATCAGATACTGGTCCTACATCATTTCCCATCTCCCCTCTCCCACTCCTGGCTCTGTTCAGAGCAGGACATGTCAAGCTTTCCTGCCTGCCTCTGTTTGAGGAATCCTGCCTGCTCTCCCATTCCTGGGGATGGGGTAGAGACTCTAGAGATGTGAAATGTGAATCTCAAAAGTCCCTCCTGCCGCTTCAACCTTCTCTTTTGGAAAGCATGAGAAAACAGAATTCTAAATTACCTTTTATTTTCTCTCCTACATGTTGCTTAATTGATTAAATACCAGTTAGTAATTTAACATTGTGGATGGTTTCTCAGTTGCATATAAGCTTGATAATTGGCTTGATTTTTCTGCATTCCCATGTACAGCATCTGTTAATTACCTGCAACACCTCTCCAGGTTTATTAGAGTGTGTTAGTGATTTACTGCCGAACCACAGCACCCTGTGGAAACACCCTGGCTTCCCCTCCCTCTGATATTTTTCCTTTCTGCCACACTCCTCACAAAACAACTGTCATGTGACACTTTGTCATTAATTGCAGAACTAAGCAACCGCCCTTTCAGTCTTGTTTGTTCCACCTGGTTTTCCCTTGTTTTTTTATTTTTTTCCCAAGCCACCTCTTTGGGAATTGGGCTCTTCATCGATAGAAAAATTAGCTGTCCATTGCCCAGACATTTCCTTACTAATAAAATATGGTGTCTAACTGCAAGATCTGGTAGCTTTATTTAAGGCAGAATCAGCCCCTCTTCCTCCTAGGTGGCATGGTCAGTCACAAAGTGGGGGGGTATCTGTTGTCCCTGTGGCTGCATGCCCTTCTGTTTCTCTGTCCTCCACAAGGGAAATTCTTGGGTGCAGAGGTGTCCATTAGAATACTGTTAACATGAGCACTTTCCTTCCACCGGCTGCTGTTCAAATCTGTGGGCTAAGGAAAGACTTCCAAAGCCAGGGCCGCAAGTTCATGTCTACCGAGTGGGCCGTGGTCATGCCCCCAATAAATGAGTGGACTCGTTTACTTTTATTGTTACTCATAGACTTAGTATAAAGTAAGCTTATCTTGGTATTTGGCTTTTAATTACAATGGAGGCCTTTCTCTGTTCTACATCTTTTTGACACCAGTACATGCTCTGAGAACAGAGTGTATAAGGCTTCACAGGTCCATAATACACAGCTAGGTATAAAATAATTATATAGCCAATTACTGTAAACAATTACAGCATTCTGCTTTTAGGAGCATTGGTAAGGACGTTATGTATAATCTAGTACCTTTTACAGTGGATTTCCTAGTACATCATTTTAGCCAAACACCCATGTCTTAATATTATCCCCCTTAATGGGTAAGTAGACAGAAGCTCAATGAAATTTCTTGACTTGATTTCAGCCATTGCCCTAGTCACTAGTCCTGGCAGGTCCTCAGATCTGTGGTTATAAAAGTAGTGCTTAAGCTATCACTAACACAAAACCACAGCCCTGTGAACACGGCAATGGGCTGTAAAAGAGAAGGCCTCTCTGCATTTATTTGATTCAGTATCTTTTGAATCTTATATCATGAATATATGAATGGCATGAATGTTTAGCTAAGTCTTATACAGGCACACACATACATATCAGCTCAATGCAGTGTCTAGTATGAGACCAAGACTCTTTTACATGCAGGGCCAGGGAAATGGCTCAGTCTGTAAGCACACATGGAGATGTAAGTTCAGATCCCTAGTACCCATAGAAATAACTACATTGACATCCATTTGTGATTCAGAGCTAGAGAAATAAAGAAGGAAGTTTCTAGAGCTTTATGGCCACCCAGTCTAGCTGAATCAATGAGAGGCCCTGTATCAAGAAAGTAAGGTGAAGAGCAAGAGAGTAAAACACCAACTTCCATCTCTGGACACACATATATACATGTACACACAAACACATGTGCGTGCATGCTACACATATACACTAAAGTCTTTCACGTGTCTTAAATCATTTCATCCTATAATCCATTAGTACCACAATGTTCCAGTCATCAAATTGAGCAAATAGGTATATAGTAGTATCCTTAAAGCTACACTAGGCTCAGTCTAAATGTAGCCTTCCTTAAAGAGTCCCATTGCTCACATCTCTACTAGCAGTTGATGTCACTTCTATGTGCCAGCTATGGAATATCTATTTCTCTGTAACCTTTCAGTAGCCCTGCTGGAGCAGACATTATCCCCATTTTTATAAATCAGGAAACTGAGATAACAGTGAGATCAACTAATTTAGCAAAGAGCCCTTACAGTCATTGGGGAGCAAGGATTTCTCCCAAATCTGACACTGAAACCTTGAGTCTTTCTACCAACCCATTCCCCTCACTACATCATTCTGGATTTGGGGTGGCAGCTTTAGACTCTAAATGTTGATGTGTGAATCGTAATCTACCAGAGGCCATGGGGAGATGATATGCTGATGTATGGCCACGTTTCTGATGTTCCTGTAACCTGTGCTTTCAGGAACTACGAAACGCTCAGAGCGAGCAGCTCATGGGCATCCGCCGTGAGGAGGAAATGGAAATGTCTGATGATGAGAACTGTGACAGCCCAACAAAAAAAATGAGAGTCGATGAATCAGGTAATGCTGGTAACTGCCAGGTCCCCAGGAGGCATCATAATGAGCACCGGATCTTATGTGGGGAATAAGTGCGAGGAAATGGCCACATAACTCACTTTTATTTGAGTTACACTAAACTCTCATCTTTTGACTGACTACATTTTATTAATAGAACGTTAGACTCCTCCTTGGGAACACAATGATTTAAATTGCTCCAGTTGTTTCTCCATATGCAGATACCTTTTTCAGGGATGTGAGCCTGTTCCTATAAAACCCCTTTTCCAGAGTGTGGCGGCCCCAGCTGATGCTGGATTACAGATGAAATTCAGTTTCTGTCCATGCACTTCTGGCTTAGGAATTGTTTAATCCCTAAAGAAGCTCGCTAACCTCCAAGCCAGCATGCTGGAAAATTGAAAATTTCCCACAATACAATTCACCTGACCTCTCATCAAGATGGGGGTCACACTTGGTATCAAGTCAGGGGCATGCCCTCTTTGAGCTAAGGGTGGAGCTTAAAGAAAGCCTTTGAACACTTCTTCTCATCTAAGACTGATTAAAACTGTCTTCTAGATTCACATGGAAGTTCTTTCTTGGTGTTTACAGGTCCAGACTGGAGGCACCAAAGGTAGATAGCTTGTGTAAGGGAGGGCATATTGTGTAATGGACCTGGCAAGTCCCACAGTCACCATCACTGCCAGAAAAGAAAATAAGAGAAATATAGTAAGTTTCATCTTCTTGCATGTACCAGGGAATGAAACATACACCTGTCTCTGGTTTCTAACTGAAAGGTTACAGGTGACTGAACTAGAGGATCTTGGCTAATTTCTTGGTAGAAGTGTAGGGGTAAAAGCAAAAACCACCCCTCCCTTGCCCTCTGAAGGTTCCCTGAGATGAAATGGCAATAGCAGACCATATGGAAGAGATACACTCATAGTTAAACACAAAGAGTTTTGCCCAACGTGGCATAATGTTTGTATACTATTTTCCCCAGGGAAGGGACAGGGTAAGGACTGTGGGCAGTTCTGGATAGTAGTAAATGATTCTTAGTAGTACTGGGTGAACCTGGAGAATATAGGGCATTGACCTTAGGCAAAATCAGTTGGGTGTCAGAGCAGACAATGGATGGTAAATGGTTCTCTGTGGGATGTTAAGGTGTGAATGAACTGTCAGTCTGAAATTCTGAATTGAGCCTGTGCCTTTTTTGTATATGTAACAATTTTCCTAGGGAGAAATGCATGTGATTTCCCAGTTTGTTTGGAATAGGCTAACATAAAAATGGATATAAACAATAGAATCACAGAGCCCATCTGGACGACCATATGTCCACAGGACTGATACCTGAACATAACTTTAGACGCGTCCATGGAGGTGACAAGGACCTGTACCTTCCTCAGGGACCAACAGTCCTCCATAGAGGTCCCCTGGAGAGCAATTTCCCAGCCCTCTCTTGGTTTCCCCACCAGGCATCCAATGAGAGCATGAAGCCTAACCTACACTTTAAAGACTTTCCACAGGCATGTTCTTTGGTCAGCAGAATTAATGAGCAAATGCAGTGCGTGTTGTCTGCTGTGCACTGAGGGAAGAGATGAAAGGACTGGAGTTCAGATGCCAGGCCCCAGCAGTTCAAAGTCCTTCCCGTGTTTCTTCAAATGAGCTGGGACAGGGGACATGGCATGTGGTTTCGGCAGAGAGCACAGAGCTGATTAAAGGGAGGAGTAAGAAGCTGACCAATTTTATTCCACTAGGCCCCGGAGATCCTGCCCACGAGCAGGCCATTCTTTCCCTTTCAGCCTGAATATTCCAGAACATTGCCTAGTGGCAAGAATTCCCATCTGATCTTTGGACTAACCTATGGTAATAATGGCTTGAAGCAAAGGAACGGGGACAGGAACAGAGACCTCACAGCCTAAAGGAAACACCTTTCCACATCACTCACTTTTAGGTACAAATGTGTGGCTGGCTGTCACCCACATGGAAGCTTTCTCTCTAAAATGTCCTGCTCTGATGAACTGATGGGAGATGCCAAACATGAACATGAGATTCTCTGTCCTCCTCTAGGGAAGCTGTCTCTGGCCCAGTTCCTCCTGGCCACAAACTCTCTCTTTGCCTCAAATGTCCCAAAGAAATAGCTGGCCCAGAAGTTCTTAGAAATTCCAGGGAAGAGCACCCTTTGGAGAACCTTCTGCCTGTGAAGCTGTGCTCCTCAGGATGGTCAGGTTGGAGCCCCCAGTGCCAGCTTTACATACCATCTCCCCGCTAGGACAGAGGCAACTGCGAAGGCAGGAGCGTTTTCCAATGAGATGGCGCGAACTGACTTTGTGTCTAGAAATAACACAGTTGATTATGTATATATGTGCTTATATGATAACCTTGGGCTTTATTTCTTAATAACCATAATATTGCAACACGTCTCTGCTTTTCCTGGTTGTAAAGACTACGCCATTCTATTTTTTTACTCTTTCCTGTGTAAAATGATTAACAGCATATCTTTGGCTAGAGTTCCCTGGTTCTGCTTTAATGTAGTTCTTGGCAGACCGTTCACACTTCCTCACTGGTTGGTCTTAAGAGAGAAAAGGCATTCGTTGGAGCAAAACTGAAATAGTGATGGAAATGGAAATGATTCTGCTAATAAACTGAAAGCCATGACACATTTATCAAAGCGTCTATTGAGGAAGATCAGCACTCCCCTCCAGAGCCTATGAGGCTAGTTTTTGATAAAAATGTAAATGGGTTACTGCTTAGTTTGCCTCCTGCTAGAATCAAGCCAAACCTTTAAAATCCACATCTAGTCCTTCCTCCACCCCACTACGTTCCCTGTCTCTGTCTTTCCATCTTCTTCCCTCCAAGTGGACGGTGGGGGTGGGCAGCTGAAACAAAGAGGGAAGGAGGAGAGCCACACCTGGAAGTCTTGGCATGGTAGAACCCAATTAAGTTTTAAATCTGTTCGGGTTAAGTGAGCCATTGTATGTTGGTGGCTTTTGATTTTATGAATAATGCCAAGTACAAAATAATTACTCAGTAGTACTCTGCTTATTATCTCCATTCTTCCCCCAGCACCTGGCCCCAGACCTTTCTCCAAGCAGTTGATGTGTGTTGACCCTGACTCTCATCCCTCCCTTGCAATGTCTCCCCCATCTGAGTGCAATGTTCTTGATATTTTTCTTCACAAGACGATTAACACTGAGAACATTTGCTCTGACTCAATTTAAAGGGCACATGTTAAGATACGTAGTCAACGAGAATGCTTCCCTTTGCCAAAACATTCACAATTTGTGCAAAATGCGGTGCCACTGGCTGATTAGGCATGTTTCTGATTACCAAAGGCATCTGCAAAGCACCACAGTGACATGGGGAAGTCCTTGTGGCTCCAAACAAAGAGAGTTAGACCCAATGCCCTGTCCTCCAGGGGATATGATGGATGCCTTTTGAAGAAATATGGCATGGTGTGTTAATTAAGGCACAAAGCTGAATGACAGATATGTCCTAAAGCCAGGAAGTTAAGTGTGCTACCATCCATCCCTGTCTTAAGGTTATGCTGTCCATCCAGTATACCATGCATGTTCAGGAAACACAAATTTTAGAAAAGTGGAATGAAAAGATCCTTGGTTAACAGACAACCCTTAAATCATTCTGCAGAGCATAACAAATGCTTGTAGATTCTTACTGAACCTCATTTAAACTCTGGGTTCCTTATATGAACTTGTGTGTGTGTGTGCGTGCACACGTGTGTGCGCACACGTGCTCGTGTCCCTGTGCGTGTCTGGGCAGCATGTCTCTTGTTGTCCCTGTCACTATGCTGCTTATTCCCGACTAGCTGGACCTCAAGCTTCCAGGCACTTCTCCTACCTTCGCCTCCCATCTAATTAAGTGTAACTGATGGAGACCACATGTAGCTCTTTTCCCCTGCCCTTTGGTCCAAAATCAGGTTCTGAGGCTTGTACAGTAAGCATTCTTATCCCGAGCCTCTCCCTACCCACAAATTTTGAACCCACAAATGAGAAGATTTCTCTGCGTTGTCAATATTCCATAGGAATTCACAATACCGTTTTGTTTTATTGTTGTTGTTTTTCGTTTCACCAAGAAGATGAACAATGATTTCCAGCAGCCGAGTCAAATTAGTGACTCACGTTTAATTAGAATCTCAGTATTTGATCTGAATAGTTGTATCCATAGCAGGGTGCCTTGGGCTTAAAACTATGAATATTAAGGTTGTCTTCGGCTGTCCCCTTGATGTCTTTGAGTTACAAGATTATCTCTAGTTTTATGTACTGCGTTCCCCTGGTTTTCTGTTACTTCATTCCCCTCATAATTACGTTCTGAAAGCCCAGTGGAGATATGCCCCACAGGGAGACTGAGTAGAGCCCCGCTGAAGGCCCCACACCAGCCAGGCACCACGGGGTGGGGGTGGGGGGTTACTAAATACCAAACTGGAGTCTTGTAGCTGACTAAAGATGGCAGTATGAAGGCAGCTTGCCTGAGGTTCCCTTTTGAGAGGGAGGCCTAGTCTGTGCTCTGGGGCAGCTGACCACAGAGGTTTAGTGCCTGGCAGAACAAGAGATGTCTGCTGTGGAAAGTGGGAGGGGCCCCGTAGGTAGCCACATGCCAGGGCCCATGCTCCCTAAGGCAGGGGCAGCGTTGAGTAGAAGCCTAGAAGGACAAGCTGTTTCCCCATTTCCTGACAGCCTCAGACATCTCCTAAAAAAGCAGTATCATCTATTTAGGGAGGACCCCTGAATCAAAGACAAGCAATTGCCTCCCAGCCTCAGCTGCATGCCTTCCGGGAACGGAAGAGCCAACAAGGGAATAGTTATGTTTTGTTTTTATATACACTGTGCAAATCTTACCAACGGACTTCAATAAATGTTTATTTTGGGTCGATTTTTCAGTTCCCTCATTTTATGTACAGTTACAATTCCCTGCCATAATGGACAGGATTCTTAAAAAAATACAAAAATCCTTTCCCCTAGAAAATTGATTTACCTTTTAAATACTAGGAGACAGGTGTTTTTTAGATAGATGCTGTAGCTGAGGGGCCCTTTCTGATGGGAGTCCTCTTACTTTCCAAAAGGACCCTATGTATCTGGTTTGTAAATTCTTGGATCTTACTGTAAGTGTGTGTCTTTGCTGTTCTGTGGTACCTAGCATTGCCACAGCTGGCTCCCGACTTCCTCATAATGAGCCAACTTTCCATGACTGACAACTTCCAGTTAAATTACCCTGTGTTTTTGAGATGGCCTTGTGTCAAGGAGATCTAAGGGTCTCCAAAGGACACCATTGCTTTGCTGCCCTCCCTTAAAACTCTGTGGAGCCCTTGTTAGGGTTCAACACCTGTGTCTGCCTGGAGCCAGGAAGGCTCCCTTGATGGCTTCCTGATGGCTTCCAGTGCATGTGTCACTCAAGCTAGGATTCCCAGGCACACTTACAAAACACACAGGGTCTCAGTGAGGCTCTGCTTTCCTTCCAAACACAATGAGACCTTCTGAACTGGGCAGAAGGCTTGGGCTACTGAGTAGCTACCAGGCCAAAGAAGGGACTGAGGAAATCTAAATCATTGTCTGAAAGGGAAAGCCAAGGAGGGCTTGACTGTGAGACAATCGGGTCTCAGTCTCACCCCTTGCATACAGCCCCGATGATGCTTTTCCACTTCCCAGAAAACCATCATCTCTGCTCTGGCTTCCTGTGGTTGGGGGCATTTCATTGCCTTAAGGCTCGTAGGAGACTTCCCCAGCTTCCTTAGCAGGCTCTAAAGACACTGAGGGAATATTTATGTGATAAGATGCAAAGTTGCTATGGAAAATACTATAGCAACCTAACACCTCCTGGAGCCAGGCAGGGGCTTGTAACAGCAGTCTAAATTTACATTTACTGGAGTGTCATTTTATCGACACTCTTAGTATCTCGTCCTGACAGGATGTTAAAATATGTTTTTCAGCTCAAGTTTGAGCAAAATTAACACAGTGTTGTTGGCGTTTAAGTGTAGTCTTCACGACTTCTGGAAAAAGCCATCAGAATAATTCTGGAAGGGGTTAGATGGCAGACTCTGGGTGAGTTGGTAGATTTCTGTTGTTTTGCTAGACACGGACAAGTTTGCCTTGCATTAATCACTGATTTCCCCCTTTACTCTGTAAGCAATACAGAGGAATGCCTGATTATGAAAAGGGGACTTGTGTGCTGTCAAGGGCTGGTTTGCTGGCCTGTTGTTTTAATAGACACTTCCAGCATGTCAACTCACTTCCCCCACCTGGAGTAGCAGCTAGCATTGTTTAAAAGCAAAGCTATTTTTCATATGAAAACAAAATATAGTCTCCAAAGAAAGTCAGTAGCTAAGGATGGTGAATATAGCAGAAAAGAAGGTTATTATAGTGCTATAGACAAAGTTTGGATTTCTATTTTTTCTTTTTGTCCTTTGATGTAGCAGATCTACTTCAGCATATTTTTTAAAAGCTCAATAGAGGTAATTTTACATTATTTGGGTTTTAGACAGGCCTGATTATATAACACATTTTTAAAAGCCTTCTGATACGTTAATGTTATAAAGAAATGCAAAGCAAGTCTGTGTGCCCTATTGGTTCTTGAGTTTTTCATAAACCATTGGGAGGTGAGGCTACCTGAGTGAACACCTGAGGTTCTGGAGACCTAATTACTGGAACAGCCATCCAAGACCATGTTTCAGATCCATTAAATGTGAGCTTGGCTGAGAAGCCATAGATATGTGGCCAATTACTAATGAAAAGTTCATATCCATTGATTTTCCTCTGTGTCTCTCCATCTAAAATTTGTGTGGCTGCAAGGCTGTCAAAGTGGGACATTGGCCAAGAGAATCGATATCAGACCATATTAAAACATAGCTGCTACTAGCATCTTAGTACCATGATATACTGCCAATGGGCGTCAATGTCCTCATCCTCCTCTGCATTTGTATTTCATGGTTCATCTAAGCACAGTTGGTGGCATCAAACTATTAGACCCTGACCAGACATCATCCTGACCAGGTAGCTACATACTAATGGAAAAGGAATTACTTTTTGAAAAAAGTAATTGTTTTCTCTCTTATTTTCAGAAATTCCACTTGCCATTGTATGTTTATCTTGTAATTAGAAGCCCTAGAAATTGATTTTTAAAGTAATCTACAAATCCTTACTATATTATGCTTTCCTGTGGCTTTGAGATGCTTTTCTTCTACTGATTGAGTCACTTTGATTCTTGGAAGATACAATGTGTTCAGCAGCTGGGGCATCCCATTTTCACACAATGTGTTAAACCTCCCGAGATGTTTTAAAGGAAGATTTTTTTTTATTTAAACTCCACTACGTCACTAGCAGAGACGTAGAGAGAATCATGTCTGGGGCATCATTTGCATGACAGTGTTAACCACAGTGCTTCAGACTGGACACTGCAAGCTTGGCATGAGTCCTTCCTGATTCTACAGTGTCTGGGTTTCCACTTGGGGCATGTTGTCATCACAGCATGAAGTAGTTATATGAATCGCCATTTCCCAGAATTACTTTAGAAACTCTTAAGTATCTCACTGTAATATTATATACACTACATTAGAGCATTAGAATTGGTTAGTAATACAGCAAACCTGATTTAGAAAAAACGTCATGTTTTGGAGATTTTAAATGACATACTAGTCAGAAACAGCCCCCCCCCGCACCCGCACGCGCACCAAAAATGACATACTAGAAGGTTCTTAGTGTAGTTGCTAAGTGTTAAAAGCATTTACAAAATGGCAAATGTGAGTAACTCCAAATGTGTGCTTATATGTGTGTTACATGCAAAATGTACATATTATGAGAATACTTGTAAGAAAATGGATAAGAATATTTAGAGTGTGTGTCTATAAAAGATGATAATTTGATTTTTTATTATAAATGATTCTTGTCTTTTCTTCCTTGTGTACCTCCAAGATGTCAACAAGAGGTCAGTATATTATCCTAATAATACTCTGAGGAACACTGAGTTTAAAGTTCTGAATTAAGGAAAGTTAGCCAGACATCAAACTCACATCTGGGTGGGGTCAGGTTATAGCTTGCAGAAAGGTGACTGGTGACAAAAGCTTCAGAGTTTAAAAAAAAAAGTGACTGTGAATAATGTAGCTGATATTGAAGAGGTGAACATGATTAGAGATGATAGAACAGTTATTCATTTCAACAACCCCAAAGTCCAGGCTACCACCCCCCTCTAACACCCTCGCCTTACTGGTCATGCAGGCAACAAACCTGTAGCAGAAATGATTCCTAATAGTAGGTCAGCTTGGTGCTGACAGTTAGCTAAACAGTTCCCACAAGTATTGCATAGTAATGGTTCACCCCATAAACTGTTTTCAGGTCCACTCCAACAAAGATAAGTATGTGGGAAACTGGCACAATCTAGCACAATGTTACTTTCTTAAAGAGTGTTTGCTGTATGAGTATGGACAGAAAGAAGAAACAATTTGAAGAAATGCTGGTATTGGTGAACCACACACACACAGTCACAACCAGTGTCCTCTGTTACCTGACTCTCCAAAGTGATAAAGAAAAAAATGAGGACACTTTCTTCGAACATGAACACACACTAAATGACTGATATAAACCGCAATATCAGCCTTTTGACTTCCCATTGTATTCCCCATTTTCTTTGCACCCCCAGGGTCCAGGAGAGCCCACAAGACTATCAGTGTATTGACTCAACATCTAATTTCAGGACTTATTGAAGTGCCTCTCCCTGTTTCCCTGTTTCCAGGGCTTTTCTTTATGAGATATGCCTCTAAATATATCTTTAAAATAAAAGTCTGAGGGAGAACATACAGGGTAATATCGGTCTCACTGCAGTCCCCACACCCAGAGAAGGTTGGTTCTAGAAAAGCTGCTGAAAGCAATATGTCTCCTCTTTCCCCAATATACTGAATTTAATAAGGACCGAAATTGAGTTTTTGTACCCCCCAGTAATAAGTGGAATTGCTTAATAAATATAAAAAGTCAATAGTGAACCTTGTTGAGTTATTGTAATTATAAGCTGTAAGGCTCAATATGTAATATATTTGGCTAGTCTTTTGGGGACAGGATGAGAGCTTTCATTCTTCATTAGTGACTTAGAAGTCAGTTTCTATTTTTATCTTCATACCAGACCTTTCTAGTGTAGTTTTTGCAATTCCTAAAATTATCCCTTTCCCTGGCCCTTTGCCTCTGCGACTCATCTTAAGCATTGTCACAATACAAAGCAGTGACAAAATTAAACAACATTCACTGAATCCTTACAGTGTGTCTGGGACCATGGCTTTTGTCTGGAAGCACCAGATTAAAGGGGAAATTACTAAAGTCTTGTAAGGCTAATTAAGACTCGGTCCCTGAAGTGAAAGTATTGCTCATAAATTCCAGGAAGCCCTGATAGCCTGTTACCAGTCCTCCTTTTCCTGAGTAGTCTCGGGTCCTCAGTCCACACAGTCTTCACTTGCTGTGTGCTCTGTTACCACCAGAAGCCAGCAGAGAACCCTTGATGTAAAGAATGGCGAGACTTGAGAAAAACTGAAATACGATGGTTCATCTCAACTCTGTGAGCCTGAGAGAAACTTGTGTGTATTTAAGCCGATTGGTCGAGCACATCTGAGGTGGGAGAGGCTCTTCCCTCCAGATGCCCAGCATCGTACACGATGGGGTGAAGGAGGAGCAGATGAGGGGTCATTGGATGGATAAGAAGCTACAACCATGAAGAACTAGTTTATTACCTCTTGGGGGATATTTTTGTTCTTCATTTGGAGCCAAACATGAAAACAAAAACTATAATTTCACTATACTTCACAATGTTTTCATGTTTTTTCAGATAAGGACCCTAAGATATTTGTCTAAGTCTGAGAATTGGTATCAAGCTTCCAAGTATCCCCCCCCCCCCAACTCTCTGTCTTTGTATATATGTGCTCGTGGAGGCCAGAGGACAACCTTGGCTGTTGTTTCTCAGGTATCTTTTGGGTTTGTTTGCCTACCCTCTCCCCCACTGGCCTAAAACTCACCCAGTAGGCCGTACTGGTTGACCAGCTGGTGAGATCCAAAGACCCAACTGTCTGTGTTTCCCACTGAGCATGGATCACAAGCACACACTGTAATACCTGGCTTTATGTCTTTAACATAGGTTCCAAGAGAGCAAACTCAGGACTTCATCTTACAACACAAGCACTTTACCTACCGAGGTTTCATCCTGTCCCCTTACCTGGTCTTTCTCTAATCTATCAGTACCTCCCTCCTTCATGGAGCCCATGTCAGCTGGGCTCCAGTGTTGATGGGAACAGCGGTGTGGAGGTACAGAGAAGGATGTCATTTCTCATGATCCCTGTTCCTCAGAAACACTGGGTGGTCCCCCAGACTACTCCCCTCTTCTCTGTGGAATTGGGCTTTCCTAACTGTGTAGCAGAGACTCATGACTCTTTAGGGCAGAAAGAATGAGAAGTCAGGTTATTTCGTCATGAGGAAATGTGGGAAGGTAAAGGACAATGCTAAGAGAAAGAGCTAGGGTGAAGTTATTGCAGATGAAAGCTACATCTTGATTTCATTATTATTATTACTATTACTATTATTATTTTGTTAGTGAAAGTTGTTAGGTCCTTGGGCTTTTCAAATAGACATTAACATTTAAATTAGACTTTTTTTTCCAGCCCCTGCTATGTGACATCTAGGCTCCTAAGGAATATTGTAATTGATGGCAGATCATCAGCGCTGTGCTATATAGGAAGCTCTCTGCAGCACTTTCTCTCTCGAGTCCAATAAGAAAAGAGTAACAAGAGAACCGCCTCCTCCAAGGAATTCTTTTAACCTTTCAGAAACAAAATATTTCATGCTAATTCCTACTTAATTGGAAGAAAGTCATTTTTTTAAAAAAAATATCACTGACTATGGGCTTGAAGCCTGTTCCATCCCTGACCTCTTTAATTTAATCAAGGTCACCTAATAAACTTGCCCAAACAGCTCTATTTCTCAATTAGAAAAAGGTAGCGCAGTTTAAAAGCATTTAGTATGTGATTGATAGCGCTGAACTGGGGATTCAGCATTCGTAGGGTCTTTGTGAGGAGCTGCTGGTGAGAATAAAACATTAGTACCTGAAAATTATACCCATCAGAAACTCAAAACAAATCACTTTAACGAGCAAAGCAAAAAAACTGGCTGAGCGAGGATGTGAGGGAGGTTATCGTGCTCAGTGTAGAAATGGTCTTGATGTCTGAACTTCTCTCACCAGTGGAAGAGAAGCTGCTATAACTTAGCCATGAGAGAGTTTATAAAATACATGCTGCTTTTCCTGCCCAAGGACTCGGAAAAGATGCCCAAATCAGGCTTACGCTCACACTCCAGGGTGAACAGAAGGAACTTCTCATGAAGTTAGAACACGGGGACCAGCGCCGTCTGTCTGTGTGGATGAAATACCCAGCGTTCTGAGAAGCCGTCCTAGGCCTCCTCCTCCATAGGCTTTCCGCTTCCTGAGCTTGAGGATGGCCACACTGCCCCGGACGCTGCTTTGAAGAGAACGTTATTCTGGTAGTGAAAACATTAGAACTATTGACAAAGGAACATGCCAGACTGAGAACTGGTATCCCCAGTGAAATGCTGACCAGCATGGAGAAATAACGGGGCCAGACCAGGCCAGATTCCTAGATGCCCCTTAGTGTTGTTTCTCGGACAGCTTGCCAAATGGTGTCCCCTCTCCAGTCATCAGCTTTCTTAAAAGCAGCATGAGCTCATGTTCCATTTCCTTAATAAGATTATGGGAAAGAATCAATGAAATTATTTATGGCAAGTTGAAAATACCTTGCACTATAATGGAGAGTAATAGCAGAAGATATAAACAGACAGTATAAATGCGTGTCCCAGTCCGGGCCACACATAGGGATGCCCTGGGGAACCTGCTACAGGTACCCATGCCCTGGGTTAGTGCCCAGTCATTGTTTCTAAAACACTCCCCAGGTAGTTCTAAGGTACAAAAGATGCAGAGGGCCTGTAACGTGAGGATTGGTGATTTTTTTTTGTGGTAGGTGAGAAAGGAAGGAATTGACAACACAAGGCAACAATATGAGAGAGACTAAAACCAAGGTCAGTGGTTCCCAAAGCAGAGCTTGAAAAGAGTCCCAGAGGACTGGTGAACCACCCAGGAAAAGATGTCTGTGCTTCTCAGGAAATGGTATATTATTATTATTAATAATAAACTTTTGAGTGTATAGTGTGTGTGTGTGTGTGTAGAGCCATGCACCAGGAAAAGAAAATTAAGGCCTCTTAGGGGGAAAGATTCATGAAGGACGTTCAGTCACCATCTGCTAAGGGCGGGTTGGAAGAGTGACTACTGCTGGGGTGGGCAGACTGTTAGGAAGACCTGTCCCTTCCTCCACTGGCCTTGCCCATCAGCTTACGCCAGTGGTTTCCAGTCTTCCTAATGCTGTGACCCTTTAATACAGTCCTCATGCTGTGGTGACCCCCAGCCCTAAAATTATTTCCGTTGCTACTTCGGAACTGTAATCTTGCTACTGTTATGAATCACAATGTAAATATTTTTAGTGATAGAGTTTTGTCAAGGAGATTGAGACCCACAGGTTGAGAGCCTCTGGCCTAGGTACCTCCCCCTGGAGTCCACTGAGTCCTTGTTAAGTCGGTGTCTACTCTGCCCTATCTGTTCCTGTGTACTTCCAACTCCTCCCTAGCACTCTCTCAAGCAACAGCCTCTCCCCTCGTCTGGCCACCCATTGTGGAAAGAGCCAAGCTCACTAACTCCATCCTGCTTGTCTCTGAGGCCCCTTAGCCCAGAGTGGCACTCAGCTGGCTTGGCGCTCTTCGCTCGCCCGGAGGAATCCAGTGTGCTCGGACTTGACAGCCCATCCTTCAGCATTGGTGACAGCGGACTTTGCCTGCTGTTGGAAGTCGGCGTGCCCGCTTCTTTTCCATATTTTTCTCTGAGGAAAAAGGGGTGGGGAGGTAGCAGAGGATAACAGTATAATTGGAAAAGTGGTAAAGCCTGATGGAATCTCCACAGTATCAGGAGCCCAGCCACACCCCGGCCTGCCCCTGCTGCAGGCTTCTTCATTAGGAAGAACTAAGATGTGGAGGGACAGGGGACAGAGGACTTTTTTTTTTTAGTCACCTACTGCCTCTTCCACCTCCAGGCTCACATTTAAGCCGTCATAATGCCAGGCTCTCGCTTACCTGCGCTCCTCAAATTACCCTTATTCCACCGACCTCACACAAAGATGGAAATAGACACTGCCTTGTGTGTCTGTTTAGCTCTCCCTAATAATAGCTAATGTGCAGACGATAATGCGCACTGCAAACATAAAATGTTATGTCAGTGCTAAGTCGTAATAATAATAATCCTGCAAAAATGTAGCATAAGGAATTTCCATGAGCAATTTGAGGACGATTGCTGCTTCAGTGGGAATACAGGTGTTATTGAGAAGCGGAGCAATTGTACACTGCTTCCTCTAGCAAAAGACGGGACTTTTGGCAGATATCCCATTATGCCCCCAGCTCTGTGCTTAGCCACCAGGAGACATAGGCAGAGACAACAGCCCCAGGGTCCAGGCCGTCACTGAGGTTTTTGGTGTTTTTCTCTGGTCTTCATCTGCTACCAACAGTAGATGAGGGACATATCTGGGAGGTCAGAGCTTCAGGAGGAAAGTCTCTGCCACCTCTTCTCTCACTGGAGGCACAGACAAAGGCAGCAGATGGGTAAGTTCCCCTGCATAGGCAATGTTTATCACCCTAGAGTACTTAAGGAGCCAGGATTTAACATTGGTCTCTGGAATTGACACAACGAAGGAAGTCACGTTAGCAACTTAGACTCCATGAGCTCAGAGACCTTTGGGCATCCCTGAGCCCGCCTAGAGAATAGAGGGTATAAAAAGGGGGCCCCATATGGTTTATGTCAGGGCTCTGGATTGCAGAAGGGTGAGATTAATTTCTCCATGGATCAACCCCAGATTTCTCCTGTGGAAAATGTGTTTATTTTAGACTAGGGTCATCCCCTCTGCCTCTGCAGTAGAACTTCCCCCAAATAGCCAGAATGCACTACCTGAGCTCCATCACGAACAAGCCACTCCACTCGAGCCCCCATTCCCACATTCCTCAGACTATGGAATGTAGCTGGCTCTTGGCCACCTGCTAGGTAGCAATCTGTACCATTAACTAGCTGTGTCACCTCAGGGTCACTAAAACGTGATCCCATCATCTGTAACATAGAATTAATAATCATATCCACTGTATCGTGTTCTTTTGATGGTAGAAGGGGGTGAAGACTGGGCAGATGGTGTGTTCAGCTTTCATTTTTGGGTTTGGGTTTGGATTTGGGTGGGCTTTTCTCTTCTGACATTATTGTCGTGGTGGTGGCATTGGCAGTAGTGAACACAGGGCCTCATAAAGAGAAGGCAAGTGTTCTACGACATAGCTACAGCACCAGTCCTAACACTTGTGTTTACCACTCTTACTATGACTGTAGCTACTCGTCATTTGGGGGAAAGTGCAGCAAGACAAACAGAATGGTGACTATAGCTTTTGTCCAAGTCTCCCCTAACTGCTCAAGAGGTACTGAGAGTGTTGGGAAGGGTTGCACTTTCACCGGTGTGAAAGGGGCTTGGGACGTATGGACTTAACCAAGGAAAAGAACCAGAATGGTCGGCCAGGTGTGTGACTCCTTCAGCATAACAGAATAACCCAGGCTAGCTCAGGAAATGGAGTGGGTTGAACAGGACTGCCCAGATGTGGTCTCCGCTCCAGTCCACCTGGCAAGTTCATGCTTCAGACCAGACACATGAAACTATAGCCCGGTAGAGGGCCCAGAAATAGGTGTTTCAAACCAGTCTATCAGGAGATTCTAATAGGAACTAATATTTAAAGAGCATCAGGTTAAGGTGGCACTGGAGGTCATATAAGGTCCCAATTTCCATATCTTAACCAAATATGTAAGTTGACTTTTGGTCCCAGGACAGTCTATTCTATGTCAGAGCTATCTCAGAAGCAAGAAGAGCATTGGGGACTGACTCTTCAGGAGACTTGGAGGGTCCTGGCTTGCATTCTGCTGATAAGAACCAGTCTAGTACATCCCCTAGTGTAATCACGTCTCACCTTGGAAGCAGCATGAGCAGAAAAGCATGAGTCTGGGTGCACAGCATGATGGTATCTGCCATAGACCAGCCAGTGGGGACCTTAGCTACCCCAAAGGAATGTTTACACAAAGTCTTAGCTACAGCCCTCTCAAGACATCAGAAGGCAAAGTTGTGACAGAGAGGGGAGCCCCTGAAGGCACTGGGATATTGTAGGGTTATCTCCCAGGCCCCCAGCCTACCCTTGCCCCCTTGTTTATAAGGACAGTTGCCTACCTGGACAGCAGCAAGCGAAGGCCTTAGGAAAAGACTCGTTTTGTACATGGGAATGAAATACACAGTTTAACTACATCCTCCCAGCGTCCCAGGAGTACAGCTGGCAAAGTAGAGAGAGAATGTTAAACTCACCATTCCCCAAAGACACAAAGACCAACAGTTCCAGAGAAATGCAGATATTGCTAGCAACAATATGTTAAAGTGTTTTTTTATTTAGTTACATCTTGCCTGAGCATGAAAAAGATATTAACACACTGTCAGCTTACTGGGACATAACCCAAAATAACTCACATTTTTCATATATTGCTAATTATTTTTCTGAGGCTGGCTCAGGCTGGTAAGAGAGAGATTTCAAGGCTTTTGCCAGATTATTTACTTAAAGAAGTTAAGCATGCCATTATCTGTTCCCATGGAAACCCAGTAAGTAATACAGGCAATGGAAGAGGAGGTCACTTTGACCATAATTAATATAGAAAATAATGAATTACATAGAATCTGGTAAAGGATACACTGAGATACCATGTAATACCACTAAACCTTTTTCTCAGCAATGCAGTTTAATCGCTGGATCGATTTTTACATACCGGTGTCACTTCAGAAGTTCTACAAGTTTGTTGCTAATTTTCCAAGTGCAGCACAACTTTGCTTAACAGAAATTTGTCCAATGTTTTTAATTGTTCTTTTGCTCCAAACATTTCAGTATCTAGACTTTTCTACAGTACACAGCAAGTAAAAATGCATAAGTGTATCTGTAAGCTTTACCCTCCTTAAATTGTACATTGTATGGCTCCTTGCCTTGACTTCTCAATAAACAGTAGGTTAGAGAACTAACTGATATTAATCCAGGTACCATTAGATTCAGCGGTGCTTTTAAAATTGTCAGCAGTAGGTTTAGCTGTATCCAGTGTGGTTTACAAGTAAGGTATTGTGTTGGATTCTTTTGAAAACTGAAATTTTGTAGTCCACATGGATGGCTCTTCCTAAATACTACAGATTTATTGGAACACAACACACTCTCTGGATGTATTTATTCAGAGGTAGATAGGCATTCATTTTTTGTTGTTGTTGTTGCTTTTTGAGACAGGGTTTCTCTGTGTAGGTTTTGGAGACTATCCTGGCACTCACTCTGTAGACCAGGCTGACCTTGAACTCATTGAGATCCGCCTGCCTCTGCTTCCCCAGTGCTGGGATTAAAGGCTGTGTGCCACCAACACCTGGCAGGCATTCATTTTTAATTCCTAGACTTGTTTGAATAGAAATTTTCTTGCATGGCCTCCTAAGGTAAATTTTACTGTAGAAGCTTGGTGACACATTTATCAAGACTGTTTAATTTAGTACAGTGTCCCAGAAAAAAAATTAAAACAGAAAAGAAGAAAAATGAGTTGACCTTTCAAGTTTCTGGGTTTCTAACACACAGAAACTGACAGGCAATATTAGAATTCTGGTTCTTCCAGTCCAAGAAACAACACAGTCTCTTCCAGGCAACCTTGTCAAAGGGCTACTTTGGGGGCCACTGCATGACTCAGAGTAACATTTTCAAACAGGAAACAGGTTGCCTAAAGTTAAGTGGATTCAATGCACAATTTCTCACTGTTTAGAAAATAACTATTTTGCCATCACAGGTATGACCAATTTTGGGTTTTATAAATATTAAGCCTGAAATTATTTAATCAGGAACATAAATCAGTTATTTTCCCTAATTAAGAAGACGGTGATGGGATTGGTTATGGTATTGATTTTTTTTGAAGGGTGGGAAAAAATCACAGCTGTTTCCTTTCCTTTGCCCCTTTTTAAAATATAATGATCTTGCATTCCTGTTCCAGAAGTGTGCCCAGCACCATCGTCTGCTTGCCAGGCACACTGGTTATGGCTTAACCAAGAATAAGAACTCTCAGCTAGACCATCCCCTAGGCTTATAAGACAAGCCCTAAAATAATGGATGGTATTTTGCCTATATGTATTTATGTTCAGATAACTTATTAAAATAATGCTGCTGGCACATGCTTTATAGCTGCTTGCATTTTGCTACACAGATTCCAAGATATCTTGCAGACTCTGCAATTCATTTGGAAAATGTAATTTTCATCCCTGCATACTAATCGATTTCTCCACAAACACCTGCTATCAGTTATGATAATAAAAATGCCACCCTGAATTGAAAAGGGGCCAAATAGAGCTTCCTAAGGAAATGACTTAAGTGTCTTTGAATGCCTCTAAATGTAGTAATGTGCCTGTGTAGTGCCAACCCTTTCTTCATCGTTTGCATTCTCAGTGATTTTGCCCTGTTACAGCATCCCTCCTTCAAATGATGCCTCCGTGCCCTTGCCTCAGGGAGTGGTGAGCTGTCTGTTCAGGACACCCTGGTGTCTGGGGGTGTGGGTGAGATTTGCGGTTTGGCTGCACAATGTCTGAGAGATTGAACCCACACTCCTGGGTAAACTCTGGGTCATTTCTGATCTTTTTTAAGTTCGCAGAAAGTGTAAAAGCACCTACTCCTTGGCTTTGTACACCCTTATACACCAATCAAATTTCCTGTATTTCCTGTATTCATTCTCTTGAGCCTCCAGTGCAATCCACGTGCCACTGCCAAAGTAATCCTCCTAAACCACCAAGTTCCTCACACCCTTCCATTACCCCAAACACCTTCAGCACTTCTCACCCTGGTGGGCATTAATGCTCCCATCCTCTCCCAGGCCCCACCCACCTCTTGTTCATTGCTTCTAGGCAGACACTTGCCTTTTTAAGCAAGTGTCTCTCATTACTGTGCAGAATGCACCCCACCCCCAATTGCCACTCCTGGGTCTTTGCTTATGGTCTTGCTCTTGAGCGATCCTTCTCCACTTACAGGGTTTTCATCTTCCAAAGCACACTTTTATTCTATCAACCTGTAGTCTCCTTTTGTTTTTCAACCTTCCCAAGGATGTATTCCCTTATCATATGCCTTGATACTAAGCTGATTATTTATTCAACCAACATTTATTGAGTACGTACTTTATGCAAAACATCACTCTACCCTTTTCGTCCTTTGAATACATTAGATTCCTTTAGGTGTGCCAGTTTTTATTGTATTTCAAAAGAACTTGTGAAAAGTGACATATCCTGTGTTCTCTTTTGTGATCTAAGATGCCCAGACAGACTTGGTCCTAAGGAAGTATACAGTATTGCTTGTTGACTAATTGATCCCTAATGGCTTTATGCTGGGAGTTTCCTTGTTAATTGCATGTTCTGTTTGATTAGTATTTCAGTGTGAGAACTATGCATAGATTATCATTTTTGCAAAGTGGAATACTGTATAACACTTAACTGTAAGCTATTATTAACATAGTTAGATGTTCGCTCTTTGGGGGAGAATTTCCTGGGGCCTCAGAATACCTGGCTAAAGCTCCGTGGTCATCATATGTGCAGTGGAGCCTACAGGTAACTAGATGACCTCATTCTGGCCCTAGGTCATGTTAAGTGGCAGATGGGACATAGACATGAACTCAGGGAACTCTATCCCTTTGCCTTCCAAAGGCAAATCCATGGAGACACTTCTAGCAGCAAGCCTTGAGAGGGTTATTTTACTTTTCTCTTCCTTTCAGAGGTAAGCAATGGCTTCCATGTGGGGAGACGAACGGTGGGCTGCTACGTGGAGAGTATGTGAGAGATGCTGTTTTTGAACAGCTGTTAAGAACTGAACTCACGTGAACTGACACGGCAGTGTCAATTAGTACTAAACTGACTGACTAGAGGCCAGGTTGACAGTCTGTCTCGGTTACTTTGACCAAACAAGTGATGGATTTCTCTGTGTCTTGTGTGATCATCACCTGTTGAAATAGGGACCAGTAGACTCACATCTAGGCCTGCTAGGACAACTCAGTGGACTACTTTATATGAAGAAGCCCCAGGGACCTTTCCCGTGGGAGTGCCCAGCAAGCCATTGTTATATTGCAGAGCCCACAAAGCATAAAGCCGGGATTCCTCTCTTCCATCTTTGCCTCATACCACCCTATCGCTCAGTGTTAGATGCATCTTGAGCCTGGAGGTGTGTAAGACCCAGCGCGAACCGCCTTGACTTCTCAGAGAGAAGGAGATGGGAGATGATACAGATTAAGCCTGTGACAACACATTGAGACTTTCAGGTTTCAGGGAGGAGCAGAGCAACCACTCAGCCTTGTAGAGAAGAAAGAATTTTAATCTGTCGGTGAAGCAGGTGGAACTAGGTTTCCATTCTGATAGCAGTTAGAGAAAACAATTTGTGCAATTTGTCCCAGCAATAGAGCAAGAAGGAGTGCTGTGCACATCGGTTCCTCCCGCCCGTGGGAGGCTGCTGCACACCTCAGCCTGCGAAACAGCCACTTATTTGAAAGGAAGGAGCAGTCCAAGAGGCTAGGAAGTCAGACAGCCCAAGAGAGGACAGTCATTCGGTAGATGTAACCGTTGCCAAGAATTCTGAGCATCCTCAGCACTAAGCATGGCAGACCAGCTTATGGCAATGTGTCCCGAGTTGTAGGGACAGGTCAAGAGGTGGGGGTTGTGAGGGATGAGTCCTATGCTTGCTGGAAGAATTCATATGTACGATAGGAAAAGTTGAATAGATTAAAGGTATTCTGGGACTGTTGCTCATGGTATTTATGTGGCATACAAGAGGTGTTATCCCTTCAAAATCATTTCCTAAAGAGGTCCACACCAACTGTTAAAAGCCCAAGGCAAAGCGATCAAGGCTTATTCTGAGTTGATGTGAATCTCAGTTTAGGTGAGACGTTCACACCAAAGCATGCCTCAGTTTGGGCGGGAAGGTGACTCCCCAAACTTCTTGTGTCTCCCATTCAGCCCTGGCTGCTCAGGCCTATGCCCTCAAAGAGGAGAATGACAGCCTCCGGTGGCAACTGGATGCCTACAGAAACGAGGTGGAGCTGCTGAAGCAAGAGAAGGAACAGCTCTTCCGAACAGAGGAGAACCTCACCAAGGACCAGCAGCTGCAGTTCCTACAGCAAACCGTGCAAGGCATGCAGCAGGTACTGGCCTCAGGATGCTGACAGAATGGGCCTGTGTGCATTTCTGTGGGGATGAAAGACAGCCAGTAGAGGGAAAGGGTGAAGGAGGAAAAAGGGTGACCAAAAAGCTAAGTCCACAGCAAAAGGAAATAAAGGGCAAGAATTAGGGAGGTTGAGAAACATTGTGTGTGTGTGTGTGTGTGTGTGTGTGTGTGTGTCCTCATCTGTCTGTCTGTCTGTCTGTCTGTCCATCTATCCATGATATGTGGTCAAATTTGTGTTGAATGTAATAACATGTTTTATAGTTAGAGGAGTTTTAAGTTCAAAGCTTGACAGCTGGTCTTTACAAAAGCCCTGTGTTTGGTTGTTGTTCTTCTACCTACGTCATCAATACAAATGATATCCTTCCCATCTCTGAATTATTCTTAGGGTCTAGTCAGGTTTGAGAATTGATTGTTGGGTTTGGAGAGATGGCTCAGTCTGTGAAGTGCTTACCAGGCAAGCCTGATGACCTGAATTCAATTCCCGGAACCTATGTAAGAAAGCTGAGTGTGCTGGCAGGATTACACGTACAATCCCAGCAGGGAAGGTGAAGACAGGTGCAGCCCTGGGTATTGCTGGCTTCCAAGCCTAGCTTAATTGGCTAGATCCTGTCTCAGAAACCACAGTGAATAGTTCCTGAGGAATGATGCCAAAAATAGACGTCTAGCCTCCATGTGCATGAATGTGCATGTGCACATGTACCTGCACACACACACACACACACACACACACACACACACACACAGAGTGATTGCTGAAGGAATGGATGCATCCTGAGTTGGGTCTATATAGCTATAGGAGTGAAAAGCTGTGCTTTTGTTGAGGAATATCAGACTGCAGTCAGACACACTCCATCCAGAGCTCTATGGACTCTGTAGAATTCATAGCTGTCATTAGGAAGGAGGTAGCAGCTATGCTCTGAGTATTAAATGGGGGGGCATGTGCTATGGGAAATATGGAGATCCGGAAAATCCAAATATGGACAGTTAGGGAAAAAGAATTTTAAAAAATTCGTGGATGGATGTGTGTCTCAAAACTTTAGTTGATAAATAATGTTCTTCAGGCATTGGGGTCATTGAGTTAACTTAAAATAATAGAGCATAAATTGTCAGCATTGCACATGGGCATCTTTTAATTGCTCCTTTAAATATATAAACCCAACCAATGCTTTCCAGGAAAAAAAAAGATTGTTTTTGTTTAAACCAGAGAAAGCTATTAAGTTGGTGGGAAGTTTGACTATAGTCAATAGAGTGCTTGCTTTCTGAATTCCCCACATTCATACTGGTCGCTCTCTTAAACCAGGAGCAGGAAGGAATTGCCTACAAATGTGTTTTCATGATTAGGGATGACTACCACAGAAACATGAAACAGATTAGGAAAAAATAACTGAGAAGAAATGGTATTAAGAACAAAACCAAACAAGAAAAGCATAGCATGTTGGGAATTGAGCAATGACCAGGTCGTAGAGATTATGTCTTAAACAAGTCTTGCCATTTTAAAGCAATTTTTGGGTCCTGGCTCTGAGTCCTAAATGGTTGATGTGCACAGTGTGTGTTAGACTAATCAGTGAGATTCAGAGGTCACAGCCAGCCAGGAAAATGTCACTGCAGTCATTGCTCAGGTCTCTGCATTTGGAAAGCTAATATAACAGCTGCTGTGTGAGGTTCCTGGGGTTGTCCATATGCCCCAACAAGGGATGCGGGGATGCGGGATTGGGGCTTGCCAGCATGATAATCTGTCCATTTCCCCAAAGACTATGATGGCAGACACAGCTGCAAACTACTGTCACACTTCAGGAAGCAGGCCCTCTTTTCCTTCTAATTTCTTTAAAAGTAGATAAAACCTCGAGGCTTGTTGCAACGTGTAAGATTGTTCTACTTACACTGAGGAGACACCTGCTGGGTTCTCAGCACTAGAACGTGATCCACGCATCTTCTCCACATAGGGCAGCGTTGGGAATCCTTGGTCTTCCAGAGGAACAATTTCTGCTACAGTTTCGTTGGCATGATTGCTTTGTTGGTAGGAAATGCACGTTAACACAAAGGTTTGTTTGTTCTTGTGCTGTGGCTTGAATTTAACACCAAAAATGGTACCTCACTTTCTGAGAGTTCCAAGTTCAAGATCGAGGCATCAATAAGGTTGGCTCTTTCCAAGGCTGTGAGAAGGAAGCTGCTCTTCCAAGTTGCCGGTGGGTTGCAGGCAGTTGTGTCTTTCCTTAGTTTGGAAACACATTTCATGACCTCTGATTTTGTCTTTATATTATGTTCTACTTGTATATATGTATGTCCATATTTCTGATTTTTATAAGAACTCAGCTCATGCAAGGTTAGGAGTCTTCTCCAGTTTGACTTCATTGTAGCTCATCATGTTTGCAGCGACCCCTTTTCCAAATAACCTCACATTCTGTGTTCAAAAGGCTAGGACTTCAATATACAGATGAGATGGAATGTGTGAAGAATCATAAGAAGTACATGGTAATCTAAGGTATGTATTGAGTAGAAGATGAAAGGACTAGGGATAAGAGTCACAAACAACATGGTGCCTGTGGTTGTGTGAGATTTATGGCATCATAAAGAATAAGGCAAGAGCAGGTCAGAGCTGCATAGAAGCATTTTGTCTGTGGCTTTTACAATGGCTTTCATTTTTATTGATTTTTAAGCAGGTACATGGCTACTCTAAGTTAACCCATGTTTAAAATGTACATGCCTTTTAAGATTCCTATTTCTAACATTTTCTGTCATATAGGAATGCATTACTACTGCTAGCTCAAATCTCACCACTAAGAATCCTCACACCAGTAAAACATATAGTCAAGTCATCATTGTAACAGATACCTGAGATAAACAAACTTGTAAACTTGTATGTTTTGCCCATGGATTCAGATGGTTTTGTGCATGCTCAGTTGGGTTTGTTGTTATGAACCTGTAGCTGTGTAAAATGTCATGGTGGAGATGTGGGGAAGCAGAACTGACCATCTCTAGGCAGACAGGAAGCAAAGGAGAAAAGAGGGAGTCAGGGTACCAATCTTCCCAATTTGAGGGCACATCTCAATGACCTGAATTCTTTATACTAGGCCTCACTTAAAGGATCCACCACCTTCCATTATCAGACCTTGATGGTATCCAAGCCTTCAGCTTATCAGCACTTTGAGTATTTACAAAATTCAAACCACAACACCTCTGATATATGATTTCTGTAATTCAGCTACATTTGAGAGTATTACTACAGCAACAATAACACACACATATATACAAACACACACACATATAATAAAGAGTCTTAAATAGCCTTAGAAATAACAGACAATTTTCGGAATTACCTTCAAGTTTAGGCCAAAGTTTCTGGTGTTTTCCCCCCTCTTTTAAGCCCTTGTCAATATGTTCACCAACGTCACTCCATTTCTTACGTGTTTGTGAAAAAAAATCATGAAACAGAGTTCTTAAAAATGAAAAGCCTTAGGGTGACTTTGTCCTGTTGTTTCTAAGTTTGACTCTACACTACACATGAGTCATAATTTAATAATATTAGACATTTCATACCTGAGGAACCAACAGCTTGTAGCCATGGTAACATGATTGCCTTTACCAAGCCATATGACAACAATTAAGTTAGCCTCTCTCTGCTGGGAGGCTAAGAAGGTTACAGCCATTTCTCACTTTCATTTATATCTTTATGTTAACAAATACAAATTATTATTTTAAGCTCTGTTCATCTTCAGATTGCTACACTAAGTTGTTTTGTTAGATCTAGTAAAATAAAACTTCTTCTGCGAATGTAGTTAGTTCTATGAATGTTGACAAATGCATGCAGTCATGTAAGCATCATATGGCCATCAATATGTCAGTCATTTCCACAGCCATCCCCTCAGACCCCTTTTCATTCAACTCTACTTGTAGCATCCAGTGAGCTGAAAGCTACACTTAACAGCTTGTCATGTCCAAGATCTTCCAGTTTGCAACCTGTTAAGGCTGGCTGCTTTCACTTTGTGTGCATTTGAGGTTCCTCTGGGTTGCTATGCCCTTTGTTCCAATTTCTGCTGAGTATAATTATTGTAAGGGAAAGCTACAGATTATATCTAATCACTGGTTCACAGACACCTATATTGTCTGCACTTTGGGGTAAATATGCACACATTTTCTATGGATATTCATTTACAGGCCTTCTATTTAGACTAACTTTTCATTTTTACTTGGGTGACTACCTGTGATTGGAATGGCACAGAAAGCATCCTTCTTAAGACAATGGCAGTGTGTTTTCTAGAATGCCTGCACCTGATTCCCATGAGACTGCAGTAGTATTCCAGGTGTTCTGTGCCCTTGTCGGTCAGTATAGTCCGTTTGTTTTGTCACTGTTACTCACTATAGTAAATGGGTGGTAGTATCATGTTTGCCTCATCCATATCTAAATTTAAATATTTTTGTTCATGAGCATAGCCCGAAAGACCATATTCTTAAACATAGTCTTAAAAAGCAGGTGTTTATTATTAATTGTTCTTTCACAATTTTATAATGTATGTAATATATTTGGTCGTCCTCTCCCTCACTCATTCCTATTTCCCTCCTATCTTTGTCAGCTGTTCCCTTCATTAAAATAAAGAAAAGAAAAACCTTTCTCATCTCATTTGGGTTTTGTTTTGTACCCCCAAAGAATTTAACTGTGGTCATCTGTATGATCCTGGGTTTATAATTAACCTGATAGGATTGCCAGTGGGTGTACAACCAGATCCTATGCCTCCCCCTCTCCCAGGATCTGTTATTTGCTACTAAATCCGCATAAATGGTTGGGCCCCATGAGCCCCTTCTTCATTCATAACCAACTGCAGGGCAGAGCAGACTCTTTTAGGCCCAGTGCCAGAGTGCACAGTTGCTTATTGAGTCAATTGCAATGCCTGTGTCATGCTTAGGAGATGAAATTACACAGCCCTTCTCCCCGTCTTCTGATTCTTTTTGTCCCCTCTTGCATAGTGTTCCCTGAGTGACAAGAGGTACTCTAAATGTCTTACTTATGTCTAAACCTTCAACTGTCCTTTATTCTCAGGATCTGTGTAGCCATGGGTCTTTGTATTCACCTGTTTTCTTCGTGAAGAAATGTCTCTGATTGAGGCTTTTTGAAAGGCTGTGTATATAAACATATTTAAAAGGTGTTTTGATGCTATGTAAATTCAGCAAATTAGAAGTCTTTGGTTCAACACTAGTGGCTAAGACCTCTTCAGTGATGGCTTTTGGACTGGGTTTACAGTACTAAACAGATCCCTTTCTGTAGAGTGGGCCTCAAATCCAATCAGGGAGTTGTTGGTTACTCCCCAAATAGTTGGGCCATTATTGTACCAATGGTTACATCTTGTCTGGTAGGCTGGTATGATAGATCATAGAATTCTCAGATGGGTAAAACTACTATTGTCTTTACCCCTACTCTTTCCCACAACCAGCAGCCTGCACAGTACCATGTGGCACACTAAACATTAGCCAGCAGAGAGGAAACTCAGTTTCACCTTGAGTTCTCTGTATGTTGCATTCACATTGTGTAGGATCTTCATCAGAAGTGTCTAATCAACTTTTAATTGGGTTTCCAGATACTAGCTTTACTCATTCTTCCTTCATTTAAGAAAGTCAAATATCGTCCTGAAGCCTGTGTGAGACAGCTGAAAGGACTGATAAATATTCAGAAAGACAACGGGATGCCATTAAAACTGATGATCACAAAACTGTGTATGATTAATGATGATTGTTAGAGGGCCTCCATAAATACTTTAAGTGGATGCTTTTTAATAGTGTTATCAAAGACAGCCTGAAAATCAGCTATGGTAAGCCGGTGAACCATTGGCCTGTGTGGAGCAATGGCTCACCAATGTTCTGGCTTGACATTAGTAAGGCCCAGGGCACTTCACTCTCTTGACAACATTTAGCAAGGATGGATCAGAAGAACAACAGGAGCAAAAGAGGATTATTATAGGGAACACCAATTTAGAAATCAAGTGGGTATTTTTCTCTTTGTAATCAGAGTAGAACATACATGTGATTGTCTTTATTTGTTATGCCACATGGATCATTGTTATTGTTACTACTTTATGAAGATACAAAGTCTTCAATAAAGTAAGATGAATCCCAGTTCTGCTAAGTTTTGGGTGAGAGTTTGACTTTGGAGTACATATTTATGAAATACATTCTAGCATTTTGAAGTTAGAACATCAGTAAGTATATTTGACCTCTTGGAGATGTTAAGCCTGTCTTCTCTGCATGCCTGTTTAAACCGCTCACTTGCTCAATAATTACTTTCTTATAGCTATAGAAAAAAGTTTATAGTATATCCCTCTCCCTACCCACATGTAATGGTGTACATGTGCTAAAAATGAAAACAGAATAATGGCATCAGATATAGTATAGGGTGGTGATAGTGGCAACTATGGAGGTGATGGCAGCTGCAGTGGTAGTGGTTGTGGTGTTGAAGTTGGCTGTGGTAAGAATGTGGTGAGAATGTTGGCCAAGGTAAGAATATTGGCTGTGGTGATGATGCTGAATATGGTTATGATGTTGGCTATGGTGAGAATTCTGACTGGTGAATTTCTATTATGAAAGTGCTGGCTATGATGTGGGCTATGGTGAGAATATTAAATGGTAATGGTGAGAGTGTTGGCTGTGGTGAGAGTGTTGGCTGTGGTGAGAGTGTTGGCTGTGGTGAGAGTGTTGGCTGTGGTGAGAGTGTTGGCTGTGGTGAGAATGATGGCTGTGGTGAGAGTGTTGCCTGTGGTGAGAGTGTTGGTGAGAACATTGGCTCTAATGAGAATACTGTTGTGGTGATGACGTTGGCTGTGTGAGGATTGTTGCCTGTAGTGAGGATGTTGGCTGGTTGTAGTAGTAATGGTGACTGTTGTGACAATGCTGGCTGTGGTGGTGACATTAGTTGAGGTGAGAAGGTCGGTTGTGGTGAGGATGTTGGTTGTGGTAGCAGTATTGCCTGTGGTTACATTGGTGAGCTGTGGTAGAGATGTTTAGTGTATCCATATTTAGAGAAACATAGGAAAAGAGATCATTTCTTTGTGAAACTTGCTTCCTAAAAGCTATGGAAATTCTTGAAGGTACAGCATTCCTGGTTCTCTCTGCAAGCTATGAAAGACTCCACTACAGAGAGCTAAGAGAGCAGCACCTGTGATGAGAACAAAGAGAGATGTGCTAGGAGTGTGCTTCTAACTGTAGTCTCTGGTTTCTTGATTATTTTCTCCTTTTATTGCTAGAGTTGAATGTCTTTCTGAAATGCTTACCAGTCAGCTAGACCTGCTAGGGTATAACTTCTTACCTTTTTTTCTACTGTTTTCTGTTTTGACTTTATCTGTTGAGCTTCTGAATTGGTAATAATATTACTTGATTTCTGGAAGTTTACTTCTCCTCTGGCTATCGCCTTTTTAGGTTGCCATTATTTTTATCTTACCATTGAATTATCTTCTCAAATCTTTTTGAGCATTCTACTTAGAAAATTTAAAGGTTTTGTTTTTGCTCCTAAATAATTTCTAGTAATTTCAGAATTGTTTGGGTTTTGTTTTGTTTTTGTGCACACCTGTGCATGTATGTGTGCATATGTGTGTATTTGTGTGGGGGGGCTTGTGGTGTGTGTGTAATGTGTGTATATGTGGTATGTGTGTAGTCTGTGTAGTGTGTTTTGTATGTGTATGGTGTATTTGTGTATGTTGTGTGTTTGTGGTATGTTTTATGTGTGTGATGTGTATGTTTATGTGATATGTATGTGGTATGTATGTGGTCTGTATATGGTATGTATGTGGTCTGTGTATATAATATGATATGTCTGTTGTGTATTGTGTGTATGTGAATATGTTCATATGTGTGTTTAAGCCTCTCACATAGAGCCTTGTTCCAAGCAAATAGATTGTGGGCCATCCATTTAGACTTAGCATGAAGGGCTTGGCTTGCTTTCTTAGAAGTTGTGTGTGTATGCTCATTGTTGAAGGTGAACCTCCTACCCATGTTACCTGAGGTCTTCCCAGACAGTACTTAACTCAGGATGCACTGACCAAATGTTTCATCTTAAGGAAAACTTGGAATCCCATAAGTACCCAAATTGATCACATATTGTGAATTCCCAGAATTCTCCTTCTGTTCTCATTGCTCTTACAAGTTTATTTATTGACAGGTATTTGAGTTGAATCTCTGCAGGAAGGGAACACACACACACATACAAACTCTACATCAGTTACCTTGAACAGGAGCCTGTTTCAAGGACTTTTAATTTTAACCTAGTCCTTGACGGAATACTCAGCTAGCATGTGGCCAAGATAAAGGAAGATGAAGCAGGCAGATATTAAAAGTTGTGTGGCCATCCAGAAACATGGGAAAGGAAGAGCAGCAAGAAAGTTTCATGATTGTCTAAAAAGAAAGAATGAAGAGTCTAGAGTAGAATATTTTGGAGTGAAAATGGTGACTGTCTTTAGTTAGTGTTTCTATTACTGGGAAGAGACACCATGTCCATGGCAACTCTTATAAAGAAAAACATTTAACTGGGGCTGGCTCACAGTTCAGAGGTTTATTCCATCACCCTCATAACAAGAAGTGTGGTGGTGTGCAGGCAGACACGATACTGGAGAAGGATCTGAGAGTTCTACATCTGGATCCACAGGCAGCAAGAGGAGAGTACTGGGCCTGGCTTGAGTATCTGCGACCTGAAGGCCCACCCCCAGTGATACATTTCCTCCAAAAAGGCCACACCTCCTTAATAGTGCCACTCCCTATGGGCCCATGGGAGCCACTTCCATTCAAACCACGACAGTGACCCAGGATGAGAGGGAAAGTGCATAATTGAAATTGTATAGGTAGGGAAATGTGAGCGGAAGAGGCTGAAATATGCAATGAAAACAAATGGCTGACTCTGGTAGCCACTCCATCTTTTCCCTGATCCTGGAACTGAGAAAAAAAGGAACCCCCCCCAAAAAAGGTGGGGGTGGGGAGAAGGGGAGAAGAGGCAGAGAAGGGTAAAAACAAAATCTGGTGGTTCTGAGAAGCCTTGGTTCCAGGGACTGTGTGAAGCTGAGGAGTTCAGGACGGTCTAGATGGGGCTGAAGAAGACAAAGGAAAGGCATGGGAGATGCCTTCAGAAGACGCCAGCCTCAACTGCTGTTGCGTAATCCAAGACACGGGCACAAACACCGAAGAACAGGAAGAAAAGAAAAGGAGAAATCCCCTAAAAGAAGACATTCAAATGTCTCAGCATTATTAGCTGTGTCTTAAGAATTTTTATGACATATCTAGATACCAGCTGGTGAATGTGAGAAAGTACAGATGGATCAGTCCAGAATTTAGGCTATAATGAATCAGGAAAGTCTATCTTCTACAGAGAATCTGTGACCCTCAGCTGTCCAGTTGAAAGAAGGAAGCACCCTTAACACGATGATCAGGTTGTCAATTCATTCAGGAAGACGTTCATTAACAATATTATCATAATGTTTTTAATGCAGGAAAACATGATCCATCAGAACAGGGTCGAATTCAGTACCACTGCACAAGGCAAGGACATTTCACAACAATGTAGAGAGGGGTTTCTTTCAAAAGCTGTAAAGCCTTCAGCTTTAAAAAGTTCAAAAGAGATGCGTGTGTATAAATAGACATGCACACAGAAAAACGCGGTGTCTTTGCAAGCTGCAACTGCAGAGGCATGCCCTGTGCTTAGCCCATTCCATTTCATCTACCCAAAAGCAGGTCCTTTCTTTCTTCACTGAGAATTATTCACAAGGTTTCCCCACGTTAACATTAAAAGTCACTGGCATTTCCCCAAAAGCAGAAAACCTCATCCACAGGAACACCTTAAAAGTGCCTTTAAAAGAGAGCTCAGTCATTAAACATCCGGGGCACTAGAGCCTCTTAATTTGAGCACCACGGTCTTCCTTTCTTTTCATTTGACTACCTCGGGTTTTGTCCTTTCCTTTTCTTCCCATGTTCCTGCCCTTACTTTGGCTTCATGCATTCCAACAGCAGCCCACGTGACATGGCGGAAGGAAGCTCATTAGTGACCTCAAGGTCATTTGTGGAGTGTGCCAGCAGCCCTCGGTTTTCTGACATTTGCAGATGGTCTTCTCCCAGACATCCAAAGAAGGAGGCATCCCCATTCAGAGTGCGACTCTGGAAGAGACTGTTAGCTCCATTTGGAACCAGAATCGCAATCCATGCTTCTCTGTCACCTTCATGAAATGGTCGCACCTGACATCTGTAAGGGAGTTGAGAGTTTTCACAGCACTTTCCTGCTGGACTCTGGAGGAGACAAACACGACTATACCTGATGATAGCAGAGACGAATCTCAGAGTTCCCTTCGTTTCTGGCAAGGATTGGCCACTGGGTGTCTTGCTGTCTTCCCAGGACTCAAGTCAGATGAGAGACAAGCTGTGCCCACATTGCCAAGGGCATGGAGAAGATGACAACACTGAGTGAGTGAAGGCCAAGGCAGAACCTACCTGACTGTTTCCTGTCCTGCTTTGGGAGCATGTGACAGTCAAAGCCTCAGGTTCTTCACCTGGCCAGTGGGTCCTGCCAAACTCTCTGAGTTTGTGTTGTCATAAAATGAGATCACATGTGTAAACACTCTGAAAGGCAGTTGTGTGGTGCAGAGAGCCACTTCTGGATCCTAGGGGAAAATATGACAAGCCAAAAATGAAAATAAATGAACGAATTGAAGACTTGGGCTTCATAAAGTTAAGTCTAGACAGTCCTTGGTCCATGTGCCCCGGCCCTGTGTGGCCTGTGCTCATTCATCGACTCTCTCAAGAAGTTCCTCCTTCCACCACCACCCCACAACGCCTTTATGTTATTTCCCCATCTCGGGATCCCAAACCCAGAATTCCAGACAAGAAACTGAGTCTGATAAAAGTCAGGAGACTGTCCCAAGGCACAATGTCATCTAGCAGCGTGTCAACTCTAGCCCGGGTCTCTGACCACAGCCTCTCCCCCCTCTCTGATGCCATCACATTCTGGGACATGCTTGCTTGAAACGTCAGTGCCTCAGAAGTATAGCCATAGCAGCAGAAGCCTGGTGGAACATTCTAGTCCCGGTATTAGGGGATTTTAACATTAGCAGCCTGTTTGCTGCCTCTGTGCCACAGGTCCAAATTCAGTCTTTGCATTAGCAGAGTAAGAATTAGGGAAAGGAAAACGACACACACACACACACACACACACACACAGCTTGCATTTATTGAATTTAAACAAGGAAAATAAATCTCTTCACTTCTGGGAAGGGAAAGAAAAGCCCTCCTGGAACTTAACTATTGGATGCTCATCCCGAGTTCTCTTATGCCGCCTTTAATTAATCTGATCGTCAAATGCATCCTCATTAGTAATCATCCCTCTGAAAAATAATGAGGCCAGTGGATGAATCAGTGGAGGAGCCAGGGGTAGAAATCATGTCACCACCCTTAGGACCATTAGACTCATGTGCCTTCTGTGGCCTTTTCTCACTTGTGCTAGAAGGAGTCTCAGTTGTCCAATAGCTGGCAGCATCCCCAGGACAGTCGGGATGCAGGACCTTTGTTTGCACCACTCTGCAAGTAGTGTGGTGACCTTTGAATGACCTTCCCTTTCACCACCTCCTTTGGAAATTGCCTCCTGACTTATGTGCAGTATTACACTACAAGCTCCAAATTTATAGTGAAAAGGGTCTTCTCTTCAGTGTAGTAAATCAAAGTGGAGTTTTGCCGCAGACACAGTCTGGCCTCCTCTGCCCCACCGTTGCCGTCTCTGTCTCTCTCCTTCCAGCCACAGATGCTGAAATGAATCCTTGTGGTCTGGCCTTGACTGCAATTCCATTCGGTATTGTCTGCCAATGCACAGAAACCCATCCCCCACTCCACTGCTCTCTTACCATGGAGCCTCTAGCCTGCTGACACTGGGGCTGCCTGCACACAGCAGGTGCCCTGCTCCCAGTCAGCCTGACACCATCATCTACCTCCAGAACCAGGCTACAGCTGGGAGGACATTCTGCTCCAAGATTTCTCTATGCTGCTGCTTAGAAGAGGCAACTGGGGGATTAGAACAACTTTCTTTTCTTCTGAAATGAAGACCATGAAAAGAAGAGAAGGCAGGGAGAGAGGAAAAACAAGAAAGTAGGAAGAAAAAGGGAAAATATTTATTTGAAGAGGTGAATGCATCAGAAGAGAAACGTGTGGTAGTGGAGTTTCCTGGGTCTATTGGCCTCTTGGTTTTTGCTTTTCCATTCTGTGCAAAAATATATGCTCAACTGAAGAAAACCTAGAAACATGAAGGACATATATTAAAACATTGTTCATAGTATCACTTACCAGCTAGTTAACTATTTAACATCCTTCTTTGCCCTTCCTTCCAAAGTCTTTTTTCTATATGTACATATAAGAACATAGTATTAATCACATTGAAATATTGACCAATAGGATAGCCGAACTTAGTCAGTTAAAGTTTCTATAACTGTAACCAAAGTATAGAATTGGGAATTCAATTCCAAGATGTTATAAGGTTAGTTAAAGACTGTGTTTTCTCCTCTGTTTAACAAAGCACCCTGAATAGCCATCAAGGGAAACCTAAACAGAGTTACTGCCCAATCTGGTGCTCACTTTATAGACCACCCTCTTCAGTCAATTGATCAGCGAAAATGCCATCATCATGGAGTTCTCATCTGGGTGATCCTTCTTCAGTTTGGCACTTTCCTATCTAGTTTGTGTGTCTGTCTCTGTTTCTCCCCTCGCCTTTCAACTTTCTCTCTCCCCTCTGCCTCCCTCCCTCCATCTCCCTCCCTTCCCCTCTCCCTTTTGTTTCTCTCCTCTCTTCTGTGTCTCACCTTCACAAATGCAACCTGGGATAATTTTAGCAGAGAATCACAGCCTTCTTACTTTTCCAAAGTCCTGTAGAATACTGAGAAAGTGAAAGTACATTCGAGCTACTGTCATAGATTTCCAAGAAGCAGGGGTATTACAGACATGCTTACAAATGGAAGGCTAGCACTGCAGTTTCTCAGAGCTTCCTGTTCTGTTCTCTTGATACGTTCTCTTGACCACAGCCCCCATAGCCACAGTCCATTTCTTAGATCTGTCACCACCTTTTCATCCAAAGGCAGGTGTCGCTCGTGTTCACTGAGTGGGTCTCACTAGTAAGCATGGAGACTCTCACTAGCAACAGTGACAAATAACAACACTTTCCTCTTGTTTAAAAAAGAAGTGAGCACAAAGGAAGACAAAGATTGTAAAATGCTACAATACGGTAGAGAGCAGCAAGACCAAATATTATTTTTTGAAAGATTAATAAAATAGAAAAAATTGGTGTTTTTGATCAGTTTGAAATTACAACCTGGTAGGCAATATTAAATGCAAGCAAGTTTATACCCATGAGCCCGAAAGATGAGCTCATGAGGACAGCAAGAAGACCTTTGTGAAACGCTTTAAACTGAGACAATGAGACTTGTAGGATCAAGTATATTATCACTATCTAATCAGAGGAAGTTGAGAGTCTGGCTGATCTGAATCGTAAAAAATTGAGTTAGCAGCTTTAGTTTTGTATTCCAGGAACAGATACACATTGCTTTAATGGGGCAAGTTCTGCATCCGTCCCAGGGTGGGAGCTGCCAGTCTTTCAGACTTACCACGGAGAAAGTGGTCGAAGAACAACACTTCTCAGCTAGTTTACAAGGCAGGTGCCTCCGTACCAGCCATAGGGCTGCGTGAAGCAGCGAAAGGGATTCAGGCCAGTCTCCCTTATGAACATAGTGATAGTGGCTCTGCTGACTGAGGGTTTCTGTTGCTGCTGCTGCCATTGTTTTGCCTATAACTAACTATAGTTCAGTTGCCAGTGTGACAGAGATTGAGATGGAGGCTCTCACATTTGAGATCAGACTAGGCTGTGTAGAGAGGCAGGACCAGCATGGGCTACATAGCAAGACCTTGTCTCATTTTCTAAAAAAAAAAAAAAATTAAGGAGACAAGAATCTGAATTTTAAAGCAGAGAGAATCTGGAATAGTCCAGAGGCTAAGCAGCTGAAACGGGACCAGAACACCTTCCTCTCAGAGAAATGGCTTTTTTTTTTTGAGACAGGGTTTCTCAGTTTCCCTGTGTAGCTTTGGAGGCTGTCCTGGAACTAGCTTTGTAGACCAGGGTGGCCTCAAACTCACAGATATCCACCTGCCTCTGCTTCCCCAGTGCTGGGATTAAAGGTGTGCACCACCACTGCCCAGAGGAAGAACAGTTGAACCCTGGAGCTTGGGGCCTGTAGTTACTATGAGACTGCTAAAGGGAATGTTCTAAATTGGTCTAAGTGTAGTAAAAAAACTGGAGAGTTTAGGGAAATTAGCAGACTCACTTTGCTTCTACTTCCTCTGTGAGAAGGACACATGCATGTCTATTTATGAAGTTTGTTCTGGAACCATCTAAAGATTCAAAACACCAGATATATGGGCTGTTGTTCTCTCCTGGGCTGGATTAGGCTACAGAGCAAGTTCAAGGCCAGCTTGGACAACTTTGCAAAATCTCATCTCAAAATACAATGTTGATAAAAGGTTAGCAATGCAGTTCGAAGGCTAGTATAACATGTACAAGGCTACAGGTTTAATCCCCAGCACTGGAGTGGATGTGTGTGAGCAAGCTAAGGTAAAAGTTCTCTCCCACACACATGCCTACTCCAGCTAAAAACCCTAACATTGGACCAAAGAGGCAAGTAGTGGTGCTAAGAGCCATCGCTGAGGATGCAAGAGTGAACACTGGGTTGGCTCTCAAGTGCCCAAAGTAGATGAGACCCAAGATCTCTTACAAAACACCCTTCCAGAGCAGACCACAGGAGTCTGTCCTCAAGTCACCCATGCAGGGGATTCTAGCTGGCCTCTCTTACCATGACTGAGTTAGGAGTGTTACAAAGAAAACACGTCTCTCTTGGCCTTTGCAGCCCATTGCAAGACCCATCTGTTCAATCATGTCCTCATTGACTTAAGTAAATGGGCCAACCTGGCTGGAAAGCAGGTTAATATCTTAAATCTGTGTACACGTGTCCAGAGGTTAGGGTGATAACCAACTCACGTAACTGCAGGGGGAAAGCGGTAAGAATAAATAAATGTCAGGAAATTGGATTAGCATTTGCAGAGGAATTGCCAGCACAGGCAACAGAGAGAATAGCGCTATCCATCCCTATTTCAGCTAGGCATTTGACGCCTTGTCTTGTGAAATGCATGAATGGTGTTCATTCATGTCGGGTTAGCTGTCTGTGTTTGGAAGCTCAGCAGAAGGGAGACTACTAACACGGCTAGGGTGGGGGCAGACAACAGACCTTTCTTCTGAGTACCAATCTGCAATCTCCAGTACCGCCCACTCATGTTTGTTAAAAGCCACTTGACCTGGCTGGGTCTTCCTGCTGCCAGTTTTACAAAGAGGATAATGACAGTACTTTATTTAACTCGGTACCTTTGGCCATTCAAGGAACCTCCCATTACTTAGCAGATGTACCTTAGTCTCCTAATATCCCACTGGTAAATATTGTTTACTCAACTTCTGAAGAACAGGAAAAACAGAAAGCTGAGATGGCCCTGCAAATTATGCTATTGCAGAAAAAGCATCCAAAACATGAGAAAATGGCTTTAAAACCCTTCCCAACCACTTTTGCGTCTCTCTTTCCCTTTGCTCGGTGTTGAAGAAATTAATTGCTGTGTTGCTTTGCAATGCTGCCTCAGTCCTCATGAGGCAGTTTTGATGGTAGAATTTGATGAGCAAAATGGGGAGAACAGAGATGCAGAGTGGCTGTCCCGAGACTGCACAGCACATCCCTCTGAAATACTGGTGTGTAGCATATTTGCCCTTATGCCTACCCTGAGCTAGATTTCCTTTCAGAATAAAGTTGCCCCACAGGAATGTAGGATATGATGACTAAAAACCCCAGTGGGTTACATGAATGCCAGAAATTATGTCCTTCCCACAGTCTTCTCCCAGGGCATATACAAGTAAATGTCTTTAAAACCACATGGGATAAAACAGTCTGTACCAACTTCCAGCTGACAATCCAAGGCGGAGGTTTACCTCTCTTAGATGATGAATACCCCTAGTAGAAATAACTGTACACACTAGGGGTAGACACCTTGCAAGCCCTTGCCTCTCTAAGTGACCTTTTTTCTGTGATAATCACTAGACTTAATTGGTAATAATAATGTCCAAGAAATGTATACAGGCTTGAGATTGTATTGTGGTGAACTTGAGCTGTATTTGTATTTATAAAAATATTATCTAGTGCAGCAAACAGAAAAACACAGAAACTAACTCTATCGTTAATGAACCGACCAGTTTGAACTTAGATCCCCTTTGGTGGTAAATAAAAACACGTTGCAATAAAACCAAACAAAGTCGAAAGCACAGTGTAGGCAACTACTAATTATGTCATGGATATAACATACTGACTTATCTCCTAGTTCTAAAGACAACAGTCTAAAAAGAACACTGCAATTTTCAAAATAGTAACATCTGATGCGAATGTTTCCCATAGGAACTAAAATGTGCACCTCCCACTTTAAAGAAAGAAATAAATAACAACAGCGAGGACTTCATGGTTCTCTGACTCACCTTTAGATTTTAAGAAAGGATTCTTGAAGTTGTCCTGCTGGCTGGTTAGATGGCTCAGACTTTGTAGTAACTGTACTGTCACTGTTTATTTTGAAGCTGTTGTTGAAATGCGAAATGTATGTGGTGCCAAAGCAAGTCCAAATGTTTCTGGGTCAAAACAAATGTGTGTTGGGAACCGCTCAGAAGAGTGCATACTGATCTTGCAAAGGACCTGAGTTCAGTTCCCGGCACCCCCCACAGTGGCTCATAACCACCTGTAACCCCAGTTCCAGGGGATCTGGCACCCTCTTGAAGCTTCTGCAGGCTCCAGCACACATACCATACACATAAACTCAAGCAGACACACACACAATTGATAAGTGAATGTTTTTAAAAAGATGTGTAGAAGAGTCTTTCTGTGAGTGAAGGTAGACTGGGGAGAGGCTGAATGAAAGACAGCTACATCGTACATGGAGGTGTCTTTGTGCAAGAGTGGAATCTTAGTCGGAAGATTGCATATGTCTCATTACATTTCTGCAATACTGGGAACAGTCCTTCAGCATTAGATCAATAGATTTTGGGAAGGAGTAGTTTATCGCTGATTTTGCACGGATTTGCTTGTTTGCTGTGATAATGCATGGACCTTTAGTTACTTTAGTTATCGTTTAAAAATTCAGTATTGCTATGGTAGGGACCTTATCTCTACTCCCTGCAGGCTTTGCATCTTAGTGGCTTCCTATGTTTTCCCATCCTTCCTGTGACTCTAGTAGTCATAAAAATGATGCTGCCCTTGGGAAATTTTGTTTCATTCAAGGATTCTTAGATCCACCTCACACATAAACACACAGACACACCTCTCTATAGCAGGGGAAATCATATTTTATTAAAGGCCAACCCCAGAGAATCTGGACAGCTTTAGCTCAGAAGTACCATTGTCTGGGGACTCTTCTCTCTTCTTCTTCTCCTGACCCAAGCATCTTGGAAAAATCTCTACCTCAGATATTCACAAACATCTTTTCAGTTCTTGCTCTTTCTGGGACTTAGACATTGGGACCCCTGCTAGCAGACTGTCTTTGGGGAAAACCCACTTCTGCTTTCTCACTAATCTCCTTAACTGTCGGGAGCATCCAGGGTACCAATAGACTTGTCTCCAGGTTCACCATCATGACCCCTCAAGGGCTGATCTCCAGCAGCAGTGCACCTGGCCATTCAGCTCTGGCATTAGGATCTTAACAGGAGGGTCAGAGGTTAGGACCATGCTTCAGGCATCCCTGGGCTGTAAAGGAAGCCTGTTCCCATCAACAAGAGATTGCCTTTCTGCCTAGCAATGAGAATGGCATTTAAAATTCAATATCAGGAAAGATATTGACGAGATTAAGGGCCTGGAGGAATTGATTTATGAGGAAAGACCCAAGGAATTAAATATGTATAGCCTGGTGTAATAGGATATTAGCCCTGAACACAATTTCATTTCTAAGATCCAGCATTCCTGTTATCAGTCATCTGAACAAGGAGTTCTCTGCAGGAGATGTCCCTCCCCCAGGGGTCACCCTGCCAGAGGCAGAGGAAGGGAGGTGCCAGGATTGATACAAGGGCCACCAGCTTGGTTCCCCTCAACCTGATGTAAATTGAAGTGTGTTTTCATCCCCAGGTGGGGACAGATGACATTTCCAACTAGAATAGATCTTCTGTGGTCTTATTGCCTCTTGCAATGAGAAAATTCCAGCTAGTTGCATCTCTCTCTTTGCAGGTACTGCGTAGTAAATGCTGATCTTTCCCCTGAGCCACGTTTCCCTCCTTTGTCACAAACACAGCTCCACCCACTTTTGTTAGGTTATATAGCCTTGCTCTCGGATTGGGAGCATATGTGCTTGAAGTCTACATCTCAAGTTTTCCTCCCAGTTGGAGCCTGGCTCGGGATTTTCAGGCTTAGGGTAAAACATGCTCACACGAACTGGCCTCCTCAGCAGGGCCTGAGGTTGACATTCCACAACAGGCTCAGTGTCAGTGGGAACCAAACCAGAACCAAGAGGTAGAGCTTCCGGAGGGCCCGAGGTGTGTCCGGGTGAAATATCACACTAGAAGGATAGAGTTAGAGTGTGTGCTCACGACTCAGAACTAGAGCAGGCCAACACGCTGACAGAGCAGACCCCATGTACAGTTGTGTTGCGGGCTGAAACAATTGAAGAAACCAGGTTGGAGACAAGGCATGTCGACATGGATGCTCACAGCCTTTCAAAGTGCTGCTCCAGTGGGCCATCCAGTCACACCCACTGTGGCCTGGGGTGGAAATTCCTGCAGGAAATTCCTGGCCTCACTTCCTTAACTGATATTCTACTGGCCTTCAAGGCACGCCCCACTGCCTGGAGCATGTGATTTATATCAAATTTGTGAAGGTAGAATAATTTTGTTAAATTTGAGCTGACATTACTGAATGTGTTGAGTTTCAATTGGTGACATTCCATGGATTCAAAGACTGAGTGACTCGTTCTAGGGGAACAAGTGATTCAACGGTGAGTCCCTGAACCTGTTCTACTGACCTGGAATCTGATCACCCAAGAGCTCCTCAACACCTCTGTAAAGTGCATTGGCCATAGTCATTAAAGAGCACATTGTGTTGTCCCAAGTTAGTTACTATGTTTATATTAACATCCTTGTGACACAGCATTTTGAAGATGGAGTCCCTTTTTTGTCGTTGTTTTCTGTATCGTCCATGTTATCTTGCCCAGTAGGAAGCCCAGGGTTGGCTGAAGGAATAGGTATTAACAGAATATTTTAGGACTGGTTATGGAGCTAAACCTTGGTGATAGCCTGAAGCAAAGATAAGAGGGAGAGGGACAGGGAAGAGCGCAGTGGGCCAGTTACTGTCACTGGAGCTGCAGCTGGTATCCTGTTCACTCCTGCCACCATGGAAGGCACAACATCAGCATTGTATTTCAAGGTCATCTCCATTTTATGACATTCACCACCTCTATCCCCCAGGCACTCTGAAGGCTGCCCATCAGTCCTGAGTTCTCAACTCTGCAAGTGACCATTTCCACTGCAAGGGTGTTGGTCTGCTTCATACAAGCCACATACCCTGTCATATTTGACTCCATGGGCTCTAGCCTTATATTATAACATTATGCTAACATTATTTTGGCTGCAAAGCCTTGTTGTTTTGAAAGGAAAGCTCAGCCCTCCATATAGCTCATGGAAGTGCTCTGATGAAGGCCTAAGTTCAGGTCATTGCAAGGAAGATTCTAAGCCTGGTGTGTCCTGATTTCCATTTAAAATTGATGGTGCACCATGGTTGCCAAGGTAGAAATTACAATTTGAGGCAAGAAAATTGTGCAAGTAGTAGGTCTCTCCCAGACAGTGAGACCTCAGGTACATGACATCCATGTACCTGTGATTCTCCCCTCTGTTAAAAAAATGGAAATATGACCTCACTTATCTAGGGCTCCAAATAGCATTTGTAATGCTTTTTGAATTGATTAGAAAGGAAGACCCATTACACACCAAAGCCTCCATCCCCAAAGAGCATTACAAACGATCCTATTAAATCCGTGGCCTAGAAATATCAAGCCATGTCAGGTGCAGCATTTATTTACCTGCTTGTTGTCCGCCAGAGTGTTTCCACTTGATTGGCATATGGATAATTGTCTAATTGGAACACACTCAGTTGTAACCACCCAAGAATGTAATGGTGCATCTGTTTAATGCCATACTCTCAAATGTTAAATTAAAATTGTGCTGCAGTCAGCCAATCCAAGCGGGAGACACTTCTGATTAAGTTCTAGCTGCCTGTGAACGTCTGTAATTGAGGCATGTTGGTACTTAAAAATTCAAACTAGAAAGAATATTACACAGTCTCATAAATTTCAATGAAAAGGAACAGAAAAGCTGACTTAAATTGTCTAGTTGTAAACTATCTTACTTTTTTATAGGGCGCCTAGTCAAATGAAGGATAGCAGTTTGACTCACCCCTGTTTTTGAATACATAAATATTAGATTCTCGAGTTTCTACTTTGTAAACCCAAGAAAGCATTAATTTTATAGAATGCACAAAACACGGGTTTTATTTTTTCCTCCAGTAGAAGTGAGTGGGACATGGGGAATAAATAACATAATTATAAACCCATTGATTGGAATTATTTAACCTTTCAGGAAATATCCTTCAGATTAAGGCTAGCTAGAACTGCCAGAGTCATGAATCAAATATGTCAAATGGAGCCATAATTTTCCTCTAAGGTTTTTTTTTTATATCTGTATGCCTAGAACAATAAATTACCCCATGAGGGAGCATTGGATAGTTTTTGTTGCTCCACTTTGTGAAGTTATGGTTTAAGTTCATAGAAGTAGAAAAATTAGAGCAAGCACTCATTCATCCTTCCATTCATTTATTCATTCACTAGCTACTGTATACTGGATGAGCTGGGTTATTGACTTTAGTGTTGACAGAAGACATCTAGTTGAGAACATGGATATAAAATGTGACACAGTGGCAAGTGCTTTGGAAACAGATGGTAGATCAATTCATGTTGTTTTGGTGACTAAAAGATGTCTCCAAGAAGAAGTCAAGGTATACTGGAGCCTATGCCAAATTGACACAAGCTATAGCTATCTGAAGGCAGGGAAACTCAGTTGAGAAAATGCCTCCATAAGATTCAGTTGTAAGGAATTTTTTTTTTTTTTGGCTTTTCGAGACAAGGTTTCTCTGTGTCTTTGGAGGCTGTCCTGGAACTCGCTCTGTAGACCAGGCTGGCCTCGAACTCGCAGAGATCCACCTGCCTCTGCCTCCCGAGTGCTGGGATTAAAGGCGTGCGCCACCAACGCCCAGCTGTAAGGAATTTTCTTAATCAATGATTGATGGACAGTGCCATCTCTGGGCTGGTGGTCCTGGGTTCTATAAGAAAGCAGGCTGAAAAAACTATGAGTCACGAGCCAGTAAGCAGCAGCCCTCCATGACCTCTGCCTCAGCTCCTGCCTCCAGGTTCCTGTCCTGTTTGAGTTCCTGTCCTGACTTCCTTCAGTGATGGACAGCAACGTAGGAGTGTAAGTCAAATAATCCCTTTCCTCTCCAAGTTGTTTTTTTGGTCATGGTGTTTCATCACAGCAGGAGAAACTCTAACCAAGACACAAGACTATTGCATTTAACTGTGTTGATTGCCCTGGGCAGGGATTCAGAGGCCTAGGCATTTACAGTATCCTTAATCCAGGGAGCCTTTTAATTCTTGGGGCGTTGCAGAATGGCATCAGAGGGACAGGCAGCACCAAGCCAGAACCTGGTGGCATCAGTGAGAGCAAGACTAGGGTAAGAACAGAACAGGCAGAGTTGGAAGGAGGATACCCACGGAGGAGGAGAGGGGAGTGGTCGACAGGTAGGCAGGATATGCGTTAACAGGCACAGTTTGAGACATGCTCAGCTATGAGGCTTGTGCATCCGGAAAGAAAGAGCCTAACAGACCAGCTCTGTACATTTGTAAAATGCCAGCGTACATAGCATGCAAGCTAAAGCCGTGGGCACAAATAGGGTCGCTGCAGAGAGCATGTGGAGAGAGGAAGAGCTGGCGACATCAGAGTGACTGAAATGCAGTGCTATTGACAGGAATCACATTGTGGTCAGTGAGGAGTAAACTGCACTGAAGGTAATAGTGATTCCTGTCCATAGCTACTCATTAGTGTTATCTGCAGAGGCTTAGGAAAGTCACCAATGCCCGGTTCCCACCTCGAGTCGCTGGAGTTAATTCGGCTTCTGTAGGCCCCAGAAGGCTGTGTTTTTAATACTCCTCAGGTGTTATTGGCATGCAGGATGAATGAAGACCCATTTGTCCTTGACTGTTCTTTTAAGAAACGTAAATAAAACTCAGAACTTAAACATCTGGTGATTTGCTCATAGTCACAGGGGAATAGAAAATGGGTGTTTTTTAAAATGAAGGGCTGTATCCTAAGTGGCTTCAGGGGTTGACCCAACTGGAACAGGGAGTGAATAAAGGAAAGATAAACAGGAACACACAGGAAAACTGGGATCACATGGATTAGATAGAGAAGCGGCAGCACCCCAGAAAGCTCGGTGTCTTTATTATGTACAGCCGAACAAGGAGGTGGGGTTACTATACACAGCTGAACATGGAGGAAGGGTTGTCATATACAGCTGAACAAGGAGGTAGGGTTATTATACCCAGCTGAACAAGGAGGTGGGGTTATCATATACAGCTGAACAAGGAGGCGGGGTTATTATACACAGCTGAACAAGGAGGCAGGGTTATTATACACAGCTGAACATGGAGGAAGGGTTGTCATATGCAGCTGAACAAGGAGGTAGGGTTATCTTAACAACTGAACAGGAGGCGGGGTTATTCTCTACACCTGAACAAGGAGGCAGGCCATTATACAGCTGAACATGGAGGCAGTGTTATCTAATCTCCATAGGAGAGATCTGTGGGAGAGCAGGCTTCAGGCTGTAAACATCCAGGGTTTGGGAAAGCTATAGGGCACATTTTCTGCACCTACTGTCAGCATCTGCACAGAGATCCACGGAATGTTTGCCAACCATCTGAGCCTAAACTAGGGAAGGCTTTACCATTTCCATGGTTCTGAGACATTGGAATCCTTGACATGACCATGTCCATATCAAACAATACACAGCCACTTGGGATTTTAATTGCTTGCTACAGTGAAGAATCTGTAGGTCCTATTACTGACTAAAAATGAGAAGCTTGACTAAAGTTTTTCTTCTGTATGTGGGGAGGGCAAGTGTTTCTGCACAGTAACCCTGTGGGTCGGCTCCCACACACTAGCATACCCTTAACCTAGAATGTCTATGTGAGTGCCTGTGCTGGTGAGTTCCAGTGTGGTCTTGTGCAGACTGGGGAAACTGGAGGTACTGATTCTTTATTGGAAGGGCAGACTGGGTAAGTTGGGTCCATGTGCCCTGTAGATGCAGTACAAAATGTTAACGTGGGTGGATCTGAGAAATGTAAATCACATTGAAAATACAGTAAACAGTAAGAAACATGGTAGTATTCCAGAAAAATGCATGCAAAACATCATCAGTGTATGTGTTTCAGAAAAAATAAGTTCAAATAAAAATTCAGGCATTATAAGCATTAAAGTGATTGTTTATACACTAAAAGAAAAGGGAATGGGACTGAAAGACTAGCTCCTGTGGAGAAGGTGTCCACATCCTCCCCTGTGAATATGGCCAAATGAAATGATCTTCTGTGTAACCTGGCTTGTAACCTGTATAACCTGCTCCATATCCTGGATTTGGCAGCTTCACAATGCAGGCTAATTACTGTGAATACTCTGTGCATAAAATGAACCATCTACTACTAGGCAGCGAGCAGAAATACACTACTCTCCATTGAAGACAATTTCCTCTTCGTTTTGCTCACTTGAATTAAAAATTGGATTTGAGATATTTTAAAACTCTGTATGTATGTGTGCGCACATGCGTTCGTCATTGCTTTTGTATGAGTGTAGGTGTGTACCTGCCACATAGCACATGTGGAAGTTGGGGGACAACCTTTGATGTCCGCCTTTGTCCTCCACCTTGAGCTGGAAGTCTCTTGTCTTGCCAGTGTGTGCATCAGGCTAGGTAGCTCTCGGTTTGGTTTTCTCATGGTTTGCCTATCTCTGCCTCCCATGTTACTGTAGGAGTGCTGGAATTCTAAACACCAACTTCTGGACCCAGGTTTATATGATCTTTGGAGATTTCTATACATGCATGGGGCATTTCCCTCGACTAGATTTGTAATTTTTAAGTGTTCTGAATCAGAACACCAGGCAACCTAGGACTGTCCTCTGGTCATTGAGGATTGACCAGATGAGTAAACAGGGGCATGGCCCACCATCTCTACTGTCTTCTAGGTGCTTCTCTCCATGCCATAGCACCTCATGGGCTCCCACATTTCCGTGCTCTAGGCTGCTGATACACAGTTTAGGCTCATGAGTTGGCAAAGGAAGTCACAATAGCAGAGTAGGGGGAACTAAGTTGTGAGAGAAACCACTATTTACAGAGAGAAACCAAGATGTTTAGGTCTGTACACAGTTCCAAAATAGGCACTTGTGCTAACAAGACCAAGATAAGGGGGAGAGGGAGGGGGCAGTATATATTGGGGTGGTGTGCGTAGCTTTTGTTTCTATTTGTTTTGGTTTAGTTTTTTTGTGAGCACTTCCATGCCCAGCTCCACTAAATCCGGTGGTATTGAAGATTCAGTGAAGTCCCTCTGAGTGGTGTCCATAAGCATGGGAAATCCAACATGAGGAGTCCCTTGGACTCTGTGGTTAGCTGCTGGCCCGCTGTTCTGTGGCCTGATGCTCTAGTCAGCTCCTTCACGGCAGGAACACACTACACCTTCACATTCCTAGAGAGTCATTAGTTATGTACCACAGCAGGAAAATACTCACTTCTGTGTTTTCAAACTGGTCCTTTGTCGTCAAGAGGCTTTGACTAGACATCGCTATTTCTAGGGCTTGATTTGCAGCCCTTGAATGTATTCCCTAGCCTGTATCGCATTAACCTCGAAGAGTCTGTGCAGGGTGGTCCTGGGCTTCGGGCAGACGAGGTAAGCCTCCAGATGAGTTACAATGGATAGGGCAAGGAAAGCTCGAGGCTTACAAAATCCCTTCAGTGGCCCTGCTTGAAAATTGTGGTGTAGGCCATAGCTTACTGTTTTGACAGCTTATATCAGCAGTTTTCTCAGCTGATATATGATTGCCGTTGGACTTCCATCCTGCTGATCCAATAAAACATCTCCGTCATAACAGAGAAAGCAGAAAGGGCTTTTGTGGTCCCTGCCACATGGGGAAATAGCTGTATGGTATGGAAATCAAGTAAAACTGAGAGGGTAGGCTGCGTTTTAATTTTCAGCTTCTTTTTTAAAAGATTTATTTTCTGTGTATGTATGTGTGTGCAGACACTCATGGAAGCCAGGAAAGAGCATAGACTTCCCTGGAACTACAGTCGCTGTTGCCTCCTGCCCCCCTGTGGGTTCTGGAAGCCAAACCTAGGTCTTAACTTCTAAGCCACCTCTCCAACCCCTTATTCTTCATATGTCAGCTTGTTTTATAAGCATGGTTCTATGATTTTTACAGACACTCGTTAGTCAGAGGAATACAATGGTGTCTTCACAGATATTAAATATCAGTATCACAGACAACCTCTTAAGTGTCCAAAACTGCAATGCTCCTTACCGGTTTTTTGGTGGTGGTTGTTGTTTTGTTTTTTTTTGGGGGGGGGACCTGTCACAAAAGTTAGCTGGTGGCCAGGCGGTGGTGCCGAATGCTTTTAATCCCAGCAATCGGGAGGCAGAAGCAGGTGGATCTCTGAGTTTGTGGCCAACCTAGTCTACAAAGCAAGTTCCAGGACAAACTGTAAAGCTACACAGAGAAACCCTGTTGAAAAACAACAACAGAATTGCTGGTGTCTGGATGAAGCTTTTGTGCTTAAAAACAAACAAAACTCTTACTGTTTGGAGGATATTTGGACCATCTTACACCTATCACCCCTCTCCTTTCCAATAATGATCCATTGATTTTACAGCAATTGCTGGCCATCCAGGAGGAGCTGAACAACAAGAAGTCTGAGTTGGAACAGGCGAAGGAGGAGCAGTCTCACACACAGGCATTGCTGAAAGTCCTCCAGGAACAAGTAAGTGAGCAAAACTGCACAGATCTCCGAACCAGTTCAGACACTGCAGGCTCGCACTGTCACACACACAAACGGGACTCAAGGAAACCTGCAGGAGGCTCAGCCTGTCCCAGGTCACAGCTCCTAGCAGCTCTGCCCTGTGGGATTTATACTGGCCTTCTCAACCGCTCGGCCCTCACCCCTCGTATCCCCTCTGATGATCCCAGCCCACCCAAGTTATGTTATTGTTTCTTCCAGAAGACAAATGATGATTTTTTATAGCATTTTAAACTGTTGGCAGGGAAGCCATTTTTCAAAGTAAGCCACTGGTTTCTCTTCGATCTAACAGCAAGGGAAATGAGTTTAGCACAATCCATGGTGCTCCTACAGACCCATGACTAAAAGGGGGCTGATGCAGAGAGATATTAAAAATGTATCTTTACTGTGTGTCCTGGTGAGCCACAGAATTTCCATTTTCAGTCTGGGAAGCTGATCACTTCCTTCCGGCTCTGATACGGAAGCAGAACCTGGAGTTGACCCATGCATGGGAAAGTATTGTCGCAGTAGGGTTTAAGATGACTCAGCAGAGTGAAATCCAAGCCCTGTTGTCTCTGCTGAAGAAGAGCCTTCGATCCCTGGAAGTACTTTCCCATTTCTGGTCTTAGTTTTCAGGCAACATGTATGGATGCTAATAAGGCGTGTCAAGAAACACAGATAGCAAGCCCAACCCTCTTTAACCAAAGTTACATTTTTTTTTGGTTTTTTTGTTTGTTTGTTTGTTTTATTTTTTACGAGACAGGGTTTCTCTGTATTGTTTTGGAGGCTGTCGGTCCACCCGGCCTCGAACTCACAGAGATCCGCCTGCCTCTGCCTCCCGAGTGCTGGGATTAAAGGTGTGCGCCACCACCGCCCGGCTAGTTACATTGTTTTAAAATTTCTACTCAAATGTACTTGTACAAACTTTATTTGTGCCATATAAATACCTCCAAAAGAGATGTTTTGGCCTGGTGGTGGTGGCACATGTCTTTAATCCCAGCACTAGGAGGCAGGGAAATCTATGAGTTCAAGGCTAGCTTGGTCTACAGAGTGAGTTCCAGGACAGAGAAACCCTGTCTTGAAAAAAAAACGAGAGAGAGGGAAGGAAGGAGGGAGAGAGAGAAGAAGAAGAGAGGGAGAGGGGGGGGGGTTTAGTCAGCAGTGACTCAGCCACTTCACAATTGACTTAGAATTTTAAAAACTTATTTAGTCAGTATTCTCTGAAAGTAGAAGCACCTTGTGAGGGGAAGGGGATTTTAGATAGTGCATAAACATTCCTGGATTTGGAAGGCAAGACTTTATAAATAACAACTGTTATCAATGCAGATTCAGTAACACACAGGCTGAATCTGCAAGGGTTAGGGTATGTGAGTAGGGGCAGAAAACTCTGGCTAATGAAGTTTATAGTGGCCTCCTTCCTAGGATGTGTAATGGCACTGTCACCCTCCCTGTGACATTTAAAAAATTTTTTTTCTTTTTTATTTAAGTTAGAAACAAGCTTGCTTTGCATGTCAATCCCAAGCTCCCTCTCCCTCCCCTCCTCTCCCACCCCCCAACAATTCTCCACCCCCCACCACATCCCAGTCCCCCATCCCCCACCCAATCTCCACTCTGATCCCCAGTGAGGGTGAGGCCTTCCATGGTGGATCTCCAGAGTCTGTCATTTCATCCAGGGTAGGGCCTAGGCCCTTCCCCAAGAGTCCAGGCTGAGAGAGCATCCCTCACTGTGGGATGGGCAGTCAAAGTCCATTTGTTCGCCAGGCATAAATACTACCCAAGGCCCCATAGATTACCTAGGCCTCCTCACTGACACCCACATCCTGTGACATTATTAAAGCAAAGTCCATATTTGATCAGAACCACACAGAGCTCTGTGATTGCAATGGTCTTCGTGGTGGTTTTCTGTTTCGGTTTTTTGGCTTTTGTCATTTTGGGTTGTGGGGCTTGTTTTTGTGTTTTAGATAGTGTTTACTGGAATGATTGTCATGATTTCTCATTTTTCTAGATGAATCAAATACTATATTCTGAGTAAAAGTTAAACCCATTTATCAAAAGACAGGAGTTGTGCAGAACTTACTGAGGGGCCTTGCTGGGGTGTGTTTTTAAAAAGCAAAGCACATGCCCAGCCATGGGAGTATCACACTCCACTTTCCATCACTTTAAAAAAGAGCTGTGAAAAGAACTCATGACAACCAAAATTGCAAAAGACCTATAAAGTATAACTGAGGGACAAAAGGGGGTGTTTCCATCTGCAGTGGTAATGTGACATGAATGGTTTTTTTTTCCTGCAAAGGCACCAAGAAAGAACCCAATGAGGCTAGGGGTACACAGCAGCCAGAGGTATCCGCACTGTTCTCATTACTCAGCAGTTGGCCTGCAGACCCCTCCCCCGCTATCCCAGCAGGCCATGCGGAAGGCAGCAGGAACATGTTGCTTCTCTGCCCCGCCCACATACCTAAGCTCCTCCTCACGAGGCTTTCCAGGGATCCATATAGAGTGACTACAAGTGAGAAGTTCTTTTATAGATAATGGCCTTTGCAAGCACCCACACACACATGGAAACATACATCCTCTCTGAGATTTTGCTATTAAAAAGCAACTGCCCCTGGCTGGGAATCCTGACAAGTCCAGATCTTGAGAGCAGATCCTCAGAGGCGTTGCTCATGCAGGGAGGACAGGGTCACCTCTGTGCTGGTCAGCACTGTCCCGTGACTTGCAGCTTCCTAGCGCCACCAGTTCCACAGACTCCTGCCCTTGTCCTTGTGGCAGTGAAGAGGGCATGCTACACTTAGAGATATTCCCTAACCCCTATCTCCCAGGCCTAGCAAGATGTGCATCTCTAGCTCCAGGAGGTGAGCAACAGGGCAAAGGCATAAGGAGCAGCTTTCAGGGCAAAGCACTAGAGCCCGGAGCCTCCACTGCAAACAGAGGGCCTGCAGGAATTTCCTGGGTGGACAGGAAGTAGGAAGAGAGCAAGTGTACTGTCACAAAGAGAGGACAGCTATGGACATAATGTGTCCTGGGGAGACTGGAACATATTTAACAGGGAGGACAGCACCTGTCAGTGTGTGTGCTTGTAAACATGGGAGGTCACAATGGCTTTGTACAAATAGTCCTTTATTTCTGCTGAGAAAAAAACAAAACCTCCTGAGCTAAACACACACACACACACACACACATACACACACACTCACACACTCACACACGCATACAGACATGCACACAGAGTTACCAGACAGAGGGAGATGAGCAGAGAGGAGACTAAAAGAGGAAGAAGAAGAATTCCATAATAAGAATTTTTTTTTTGGTTTTTCGAGACAGGGTTTCTCTGTATTGTTTTGGAGGCTGTCCTGGAACTCACTTTGTAGACCAGGCTGGCCTCAAACTCAGAGATCAGCCTGCCTCTGCCTCCCAAGTGCTGGGATTAAAGGCATGTGCCACCAACGCCCAGCCATAATAAGAAATTTTAAACCAAGAAAGGATAATATTTACAAACTCTCCTTTTATGCTCTGAGAGATGATGCACTGTGGTTTGTGCCTTTTTGTATTCCGATCTATCCTACATTGCCCCATGCCCTGGTATTGTTAGGCATACAACCAATGATGATGTAGCCCTAAGAAAGAGGGAACAAGTTTTTGTTGCAGGTAATTGGGTTAACATTAATGTGACGATGAGCCAAACAGACTTAAATCTAGAGTCAGCTGCTTCACCCTCAAATCCTCATGTCACCATGCCTTTAGTGAAACCCATCTTTAGACACGACTTTCCTACAGAAGTTTAAGACATCCCTGAAAACCCAGTGATTCATTTTAATATGCACAAATAGCCATAGAGAACAAATGTTCTGAATTAAGCATTGAGGTATACATGATTTTATTTTCTTCCAACTTTTAATGAATCCTTTCCCACCATGAATTTCTTCTATTGGGTAGAAAGAAAGGTATTGGGTAGAAAGGAAGGTACTGGCATCGCAGTCTGAGCATCACAAGCCGGGAAGAAAGGTGGCCCAGGGCCAGGCCATCTCTTCCTTGTCCTTTGTCCTCTGTCACCACAGGTCTGCTCTGAGTCAGGATAGGATGAGTGCCAACTCTAAAGGTTTCCTGAAATCTCCAATAACCCGTTCCTCTTGAGCAGGGTGTGAGTGCTGTTAAAAATCTCATTTGCAAACTAATTGTATCTCTAAATCTTCCTAGTTCTTCTTCTCTTGAAAGACTCAAGCTGTCTTCCTGTTATGCCATATCAGTCATCCAGCCCGGCCCTCACAATGTCTACAGCAGTACTGCAGCATGCTCTGGGGCTGCACGCCTGTCACTCCCCAGTGATCGTTAGCATAACGTCCATTGGTTGATGGCAACTTGCAAATACTGCAGGCTTTAAATTAATGGCAATCCCACCAGGAAATGAAACCATTTAGTATTCTGAGGAACCAATTTTATGTCTTATGTCTATAGAACTACTTTCTAATCTTAAGAAATAATGACCAAGATCCCTTTTTATTTATTTATTTTTGCCAGCCTTCAAGCTTTATAAAATATGGGTCACAAATGGGTTTCAATAAGATTCACTACAATTATGTATTCCATCTGTCTGTCCTCAGAAGTTTGATAAAATGCAGCCTCAGATGCATCATAGTTAACATGTTGTATGCTTACTGGATATGCTTGCTTATTATTCTTGTTGTTTTCCTTTAAATGTTGCAGTTAAAAGGCACCAAGGACTTGGTGGAGACGAATGGCCACAGCCACGAGGATGCAAATGTAAGTACCACAACCTGGTATTTTTATTTCTTGACGGATGCTGGTTGAATCCCTGAGGCATGGCACTTACAAAAGGAAATCAGAAGCCCTGTCTCCCAGGAGCTTGAGACTGTTCAACATATTTTTAATAGAAACTTTGACAATAAGACACACTAGACCCTCACTATTATGATTTACCTTTGTTTATGAAAAATTCAGCTTAAACATCCATCAAATATTCTAATTGCACTGAGTTTGCTTGAGACCTTTACTTGTCCAAAGCAGCAACACATATTGGGAGAGCGAATGGGATGGGACCGAGAATGCTAAGTTGTCTATTGTTTCTGTACCTATTACATTTGCTTGTCAGTGAAGATGACAAGTGATTGGCATGCAGAAGAGGTCTCAGAACACCTCTGTATGCCCAGCGTGCCCAGTCAAAGCACATCTGCCTTTGGTTTCTGCTCCAACCAGTAGCATAGTACATCTGTTTTATGTGAGGGATGACGGTGCCAGATTCTAGTTAGCACTGTGCCTTCTTCTCTCACCAATCTTACCTACCCAGACTCCAGAACGTTGTGCCTTAGAAGTTCCGTGCTCTCAGGTAGAGTAACACACTTGCTGAGAACTGTCCCCTGTGTGCTTGGTGGCTTTATTCTTGTCCTTTAAAAACTCTTTCTGTTTGTATTTGCTTAGCGTCCTCACGGGAAATGTCTACTAAGCAGTCCTTTTCACACAACACCAAATCAGACATGGTAATGAGTGCTTGATTAAGATAGAGCTAGAAGAAATTATATGTCTCATGTTCACTCTTGTTTTAATTGCATGCTGCACAAAGCCTAATAATCATAGTGCCCAAATCTCCCTCATTGAAATTACTTACTATTCCTACCCAGCGGCTCTTAAACATAGGGTGCTTAATGGAGGGCTCACCTTGTTAGTGGTCGTTGACTGAGTTCTAGCAGGAATGGTCAAGGATTCCAGAGGAACCTCAGGCATGCTGTCTGCTCTCAGGGAGCTTACACTCAGGGCAAGGAATGAAGGAACATGGATATAATGTGTTCAAAAGAATGAGGCAGCAGGGGTGAGATACAGTTCAAAACCCAGGCTTCTCCTACTTACTACCTGCCAGTTTGACAAGTTATGGCCCTCTGTGATCTTCATTGCCTCCCCTGATAAAAAGGGGGCTAAGCTCCGCTTAAAAGCCCATCGTTGGTCAGGAGAAATGGCTCAGTGGCTCAGGTGCCCCCTGCCCAAGCAAATCGTTCGAATTGCCAGCACCCAAACAAAACCAGAAACAAAAAATAGACATGGCCATGTGTGCCTTCAACACCAGCATTGGAGAATGAAGACAAGAAAACCTGGCAGGAGGGGTCAGCCAAACGCCAGTCTTCAGGTGAACAAAGAAATTCAGATGAGGGAAGATACTACATAGTTCTACATTGCATTCACACCACACACACACACACACACACACACACACACACACACACACAGAAAGACACACATACACATGCCTCTCTTGTCATTGTACTGAGTTAAGGATCATGGAAAGCCTTACTGTGTGAGGTTTTTTTTTGTTGTTGTTGTTTTGGTTTGGTTTGGTTTCCATGCTGGGTAGTGAAAGTGACTGTCTGGATCTATGAGGTTTGGCCGGCTTTGATGAATGGATAGGATGCAGAGCTGGTGAGCAGGGTTGCCACGCAGCCTTGTCCCCAGTTTCAGGATATATGTAGCATTTGTATTCCCGTTCCCAAGTTCATCACCCATGTTCTTAACTTCGATACTCCTCTACAGTACTCCAAGATGCTGCGTTTGCAACCCAAACTTTCATATCCATTAAACTTATAGCCTGTTGTTCTTTGCCTTCCAAGAAAGTTGTCATCTAGTTCAACAAGCTAGCCAAAGTACAGTGTGCCTCAGTCTCCTGGTCTGTAAAATGGGAAGGATATTTCCCTTCCTTTAGGATTCCTCTGAGAAACAAATAAGACTGTGGATGTGGTAACACCTTGAAACTGTAAGATTCTGTCTGGGGAAGAAGTCATAAACTCAGCTTCTGACTGGATTGAATTAGATGATGCACATAAACACGGGACTGTCAAGACATGGTGCCCCAGGGCCCTTGCTTGAGAAATGCTACATATTATCATAAATGTTGTAAAGGAGGCAGGTTTACAGTCTTGTGCTTCTTTTGGAGGCAAGTTTTCGGACTCTAAAGATATTTGTGTAGGACTCATAAGGTCGATATTACAGTCAGCTCAAAAGTGGCTGTTGAGTACAGGGCTCCAACCAAGTAGGAGAAAGAGGAGCCCCAACTCCTCAGAGTGCATGAAAAACCTGGGGGGCCATCTAGCACATGCTGGTCACTGCTCTAGCACCCCACTGCCTGGCAGGCTGGGCTTGTTCCCATGTCTCCCAAGGCTTTGCTAGCTAGCAGACTGTTCTCTTCTCCTGTTTTCTTGACTGTAATTTTACATCATCTGTGTGGTTCCCCTGAACACCTGTCCACTCCAGCCAGGTAAAACCAAGGAAGCCCATCAGTTATCCCAGCCATGTATTAGAGAGTGGCCCTGAGTACAAGTAGCAGTATCTCTACTGTCTGAAAGAAATCTCCAACTCACCTGCCCATCAGCCCCAAGTGCTTGAAAGAGACCAAGCTTTCAAACCAGCAGGAAAGAATTTACTTCCAATATGATCACCACAAGCCATGTGACTGAGGCAAGCTGTTTGACCCTGGTGAACGTCGCCTTCCTCGTTTGTACCTATGTTAGGGGAATCCAATACATGAACACTTGGCCTCGCACACATACTCAGCAGATGTGCGTCCCCGCTTGTCACCTGCTTTGGTGGTGTGTGATCTGGAAGGCAGGGCTTCAGCAGAGTGCAGATTATAAGGTTGAAGGCCATGAACCTGTGCCAATTTGTTAAGATATACAGATTGTTTTCACTGTAATGATTTCTATCCAGGGTCAGTTTTATGCATCATCATTCATTAACAATAGTTCTGCAGTGAACTGACACAGGGCTTAAATGAGTATTCTTGTTAGAGGTGGGAACTGATTTTTAAACACACAACATATCTAGCTAGAGAGAGAATTCAGCAGTTAACAGCACTGACTGCTCTTGCAGAAGACATGGGTTTGGTTCCCAGGACCCACATGATGGCTCACAGCTGTCTGTAACTTGAGTTTCAAGGGATCCAATGCCCTCTTCTGGATTCCACAGGCACCAGACATGTACAAGGTGCAAATAAACAGTCAAACACTTGTACATGTAATAAAATATATTATAAATATGTTGAAAAGCATAATAAAACAAAAAATAAATTAAAAATTACAGTACCGCTTTTAAAGAAAGATACTTAAAATTCTCACATCACAGAAAAAATACAGAAGCAAAGAAAAATAAACTCAGTATTTCCTAGAGACAGCCACATTAAATAGATAAATGGTATCATATTGTCTTGTGTTTTATAACTTTTTGATTTCTCCCATTAATCCTAAGAATGTTCTAGTAACTATTCCTGCAAGACATAACTCAGTGGCCTATCTAATGTCGACATGAAACATGCCTGTGGTTAGGCTTTTAACTTCCTACATCTTGCTAATCCCACTGTGGTTAACATGCCCTTAAGCCGTCTCTTCATTGCTCCATTTGTTGGTAGCTGTGTTATGACTCATGGCAGGAGCTTTAGACTGTGGCCCTGTTCGTGCTTGAGGAAGTCGGTGTGATAGATGCTGTCTTATGGTGTCCATGAGCCATCTGAAGGAATCCACTCCGACTCCTCCGGTCTTGGTTTTGACTTTGGCCTTTGTGTCACCACCCAGCTTGTGACAAGCATTTTGCTTGTTCACTGCTTTTGCGTTTTATTGAACACCAACAGACTCTGGCCAGCATCTGGCCTGGCATTCTTGAGGTTTAAGTGGATATATACCCTTAAAAGACATACCTGCATCCTATTAACAGATCTAGTAGTATGTGCCCAGGATAATTTAAAGCCACCTCAACCCCAAACAGGTCAGTTTCTAAGACTTTGCTGTTGAGAGAACTTACACAGTTCTAGGCCCACACTTGCTAATTTGGATCTGGATATGTTGATGGCAGATGGACAAGGCCAGTCTTTTGTATGTACCCAACTTTAATGCTGGTCTTAATTCCAGTGTCTTTAGATATCTCATTCATTCCAGACCCTGTTTTCTCTTCTGCCAATCCAAGCTACAAATTTCCCTCTGATTTCCATCCTCAAGCTCTCTCAAGATCCCTAGGCCTGCTTTGTTCCTGACCCGGTCCCTGGCAATTATGTATAGCAGATATGAAAATCTTAAAAACAGGTATCAGTTCTCCTCTTGTGTCTTCTTGACGACCCCTTCAAATCCGTATGTCCATTATCCTAACATATGCGTCTGTGTTTGGAACATGAGTGGGAGGTATGACACACAGTGGCAGCAGAAGCCTGCAGGGCACAGAATGACTTGATCTGTGTGGTTCCCATGGACACAGTCCCTGTGATCCTCATTTCTGTTACAGGAGAGCTGCCACCCATAGCCCTCTATTTACACAGTTCAGTCCCCTCCCGTGTGGAGGTTAAAGAAACCATTGGCCATCTGTATAGAGGTTTAATGGGTGATGCTGCAGGTTACAGCTGTCAAGCACAGCACCATTCCCACCCAACAATAAAACAAAACACAAAAGAAAAAAGACCACTCTGTTTTTCACACTGTCTCCTGAAGAAAGTAAATCCTTGGGGCTGTCTTTAACCCTGCCAGAGCAAAGATGTCAGGAGGGTGTAGAAGACATACAGTACAAGGAACATCTGCAGGGTTAGCACCCAGCGACAGAGTGCCATCGTTAGCCATGGGCCTTAATGGTGTGTATGAGGAAGGTCCTGTGTGTAGCAAGTCCATCGCCTAGTTTGAGTGTCTTGATTTGGGTAAAAACCCATTAAGCATGTGTACACTGAGCTCCCAAGTAATTAAGAATAAACAACTCCCTTGGGAAAATGGGATTATAGTCTCAAGGGAAAGAACGGTTCAGGTTGGATCCCATCCTTTTCGTAATGGCCTAGCCTCTGGGGACCTTGATCTTAAGCTTGGAAAAGAATAGAGACAGAGAAAGACTTTTCACCTACCCTGTCCATCCCATTCTATGAGCTCTTGTCTAGTCCCAGTGGGGACTGACCTGAGCAGAACACTCTTCTGCTAGGCTCTTCTAGCTCTTGTCTGTTCTCCTCACAGCTGCTTTCTGGCCATCCCATGCTGCCCTCAGCCTGTCGAGCCCCCCTCCCAGTTTGTATTCCCATACACCCTGCCACTCTTACTCAGTAAGCCCACAGGTGTTCCCAAGGGGAGGAAGCAGAGTGTAGGGAATAGAGCAGGTCTAGGTGCTAAGCTGTTTCAACAGTGGCTGGCTCTGCCACCGACTGCCCTAGTGTCATCAAGTGGTATTGTGAGCCTGCTTTTCTTGCCTCTGAAATGAAACTAGTGTCTTACCCACCTCTTAGGTCTATTGTGCTTTCCTGGCCAGTACTGACACAGTCATCGTGTGTTAGGTATGGGTAGAGCTCAAGCTTCATATGCCATGTGGCGTGCTAGGTTCTGGAATATGTAGTAAACACACACACACACACACACACACACACACACACACACACACACACACGGGAGGGAGGGAGGGAGGAAATGAGAGATGAGAGAGCTGGCTCCCTGTACATGTGCCCGGCCCTTCAACACTTCCTTGTCTAATTGTACTCTGTCTTCAGATCAATACTCCTATGGCAGTGGTGGGACTCGGGTAACTCTGGAGGCAGGACCTTTATTGGAAGGACCCACCCCATGGAGGTGGACGTGGGAGGACACAGAAATATGTGATAAGTGATACCCAGCATTAAAACCCTGGAGAAGCTTAACTGAAGCACAAGCAGCCACTATGGATCCAGGTCTACATAGTGCCTGGTTCCACCTGGCTCTGTAGAGGATTAAAATGGTAATAGTGGATGGATTGTCACGTGCCACCCTTACCTGTGCGGTGTATCTGACCTGTTCACAGGTCATACACTCCCACTCATACCTGGCTTCCCCTTCCACCGTCCTTCTAATGATACTCCTTAACATCCTGTCTGTCCATCCACCAGAAATCCGCCTTGTCTGCAGTAAGTTAACTGGAGAGCTAGTTATTTGCTCGGAAACCCATAATCCTCCCAAAACTCAAGTCTCATCCCAACATCCTTGAGATTGATGATAGAAGGGACTCTGTTGGTATACCACACCTCCAAGCCTACATGGTGCAGACCTCTTAGGAAGGGTTGGACAGGGTATTGATGTTAAGGGCCGACTTCTCAGCAAACGTCCTATTCTCTGTGTACAACAGTTTCCTGCCGATTGGCAATGGTGTTCACAGCTGAAGCCTGAAGCTGGGGTTTTATAATAGGTAGCTCCTGCTGGGCCAGGTAGGGCCACTTGTTTTCAGCTCTGTATGTTACTTGGGAGCCTTGGTTCTCTTTAGAGGTTTACTTTTATTACTTAGAATACTAGGTGTCAATAGTGATTTCCATGGCTCTTAGTTTCTGCCAGCCTTGAGACCAGTGAGAGAAAGGTGTGGAATCTTACCATGCCATTCTGGCCACACGCTGGATTTGGAATATACAGCCAGATTTGGATACTTAGTGATATTGGCAGGCTTGGTAAGGAGGAGTGAAAGTCTCTCGTCCCCTTGGCCAGGTAAGAGGAATCAGGGAAAAGAATAAATTTCACACCATGGGAAGTGTCAATTGTGGCTGTAGATACCTGTGTGTAAAGCCAAGAGCAGAGGACAGGCTTCTCTGAAGACAGAATGTGCCAAAGAAGGTTGCTGGTCATCCTCTCTGTTGTAAAAGCAAATGTGACAAGTGTTTGAAGAGTGATAACTTTTATAGGAAGATTGATAACTTTTATAGTCTATAGTCAAACATAAGCAAAACATAAATGTTTCTATCATAAGGTATTTTCTTCTTGGAGAGCACTTGGAAATGACAAAAACTACTAGGGAAAAGCTAACCATTTGCAATATCAATATTAGGTCTCACAAGTGTGTTTCCTCCATTGGCACCACATACATGTATATTCATTTTAATAAGATTTACAGCACAGCACATAGACAGTTTTATACAGTCTGGTTATCCTACACGAATCACAGGCATTTCCCCTATGTTATTCAATATGTTTTCTTAATATGATTTTTAGTGGTGACCTAATATTTCATGCTACTGATGTACTCCGGTTCATTTTATCATCTCTGCTCTGGGACTTTGTTTTTGCTGTCATAGATAGAATGTAGTAAATGTCCTGGAACAATGTATCTGTTAATTCACCCATCATCTATGCACTTTATAAATGGAAACTTTGGTGCTGGGTTGGGATTTAGGGATAAAAGGATATCCACTGATTCTTCAAAATAGATTAAAGATCACCCTTTTCTTGGCAAGTGATTAAATAAACAGCCCCAAGTACTATCTGGATATTACCTCATAGAAGGCATGCTGCGCTCCTCAACAGGAGAGGGAAAGAGTTCTGAAGAAAGAATATTTGCACTTTGAAGAGAAAGGCAATCAAATACACTTCATAAATAATTCAGAAGAACAATACTTAGATATGCTATTTGGAGCTGGGTACTGCAGGCTGGCCTTCTTCATGGCCTGAAAGTGCAAAGCCCATGCTCTGTGTGGATTGCAGACCAAGGCTAATGGAATTGGGCCACCACCACAGCAAAGCTTGTCCACTCTATTAAGTGAAGCAGAGCAGACTGACCCCTTGAAAGAATGATGAGTTCTAACCTCAAATAGAAACGTAAGATTTCACTCATGATTATGGACAAGGCATTCCACAAAGGGTCTAAAGCACCAAAAGGAGATGCGTATACATTCCATACAGCTATGACTCAAATGCAAGCAATATGTTCTAATGCCACACAACCTATGGGGCTTAGTCCCAGCACTGTTCCCTCCCATGCATGGTGACTTGCCACCATCTACCATCCCAAGTGAAACCGTATGGAGCATCAGTAGCATTAGTGATGAGGTCCAGGAGCCAAAAGGTAGACAGAAGCAGAGGATTGCACTAAAGCCTCATGGAGACAATATGGAGCTCCTTGGTGGGGGATCAGTGATCTGAAAATAGTGAGCAGTAAGATACAGCAGCAGGCTAAACCACTTTTTTTTTAAGCTCTGTGTGTTACTCAAAAGTCATGGCGCTTTCTGGGTGTCTGCATTTATTATTTAGAATAGTAAATGCTCTGCAGTAGACTCTATTGCTCTCAGTTTCTACTGACCACGTGAGAGCAGAACTGGAAGGTGTGGAATGTGGCCACCATGATGGACTGTCCAAACCTCCCATCCTTGACGTTGGTCTTCATGTGGACTTCTGCTGAGCACTGCTTAGCTTTCCTCCGATGTCCACTATTTCTCTCTGCTAGGCTCTGACCTCATTAATTATGTTTCTAAATGACTCACAGAATTGTGACATTCCATTTGGGAAATACATAGGAAGGTAATAAAACATGTAGGTACAGTTGGAAAGGGAAAGGTGGGAAAGACCAGAAAGGCCCAACAGAAATTGCTTCCTGTTCGCCGCCCTCTGCCATCCACCAGCCCTTCTGAATCTACCCAGAAGGCAGCATCTCATGGCACCCTGCCAACTCCAGCAGGTGTGACCGGGGCTACATCCACATCCAGACTTCATGTGAAGTTCAACCAAAGAAAAAGCTGTCAGCCCTCAAAATCACTACCAGGCTTCATGGAAGACACTACAGGACAACAACTTGGAAGTAAATATTTCTAAATCGCCCACCACTGAATCAAGTGTCCCAAGCCTTCTTCCAGCCTTCTCTGCTCAGCTGAACACTCCCCCCCCCCAAGGCCTGTCTGGGATGTGACTTCAAAGCCACCACTGGCAACTTCATCCCCCTGTGTCCTGAACATCCTGGAAGACCAGAAGAGATCAGAGCCAGATGGAGTGTTCTCATCAAATCTTCAAGAAGGTCGTAAACCTCAAGTCGATGGCTCTTAAGTTTCAGAACCTTAGCAAAGCATGCCATGTGAATCTCCTGCAAGCCCCTGGTGGGGCCAGCCAAAGATAGCTTCAGAGGGAAGAAGCAGCATCATGCTTTGATACGTTTTAAATTTATGTCCATGGTGTGTGCAAGAGGGTACCTGGCCTGTCACCCTCTCTCTGGGCAGTGGCCCCCTCTGAACATGGGAAGAGTCTTCAAGAGACTTACGACCAGCCTTTTTGCCCAGGTACATGGTGGACAATCTCCCAAACCCCACAGTGATCTTTCAAAGCATTTCACCAACCACAAAATGCTTCATTGAATTTTTATTTCCAATTTCTGTTTTGTCTTATTTTGCCCCCTCCCCATACCCCAAATCCTCCATGCCTCAGCCCTTCCCATCCCTGAAATTGCCCTTGTGGCGAGGTCCTTGGCCTGATAACTCAGCACCACGTCATTGTTATTATGTCAGCATCTCTGGAGGATTACAGAGTGGCTTTTTCTGTCTGGACAGTTTCCAGACTGTTCCATGTATGCTGATGAGCTACTTATGTTTATGGGCCCACAGAATCTAATTTGCACAGTCAATTCCTTACCATGCCAGCTTCCAGAATGATGATTTGAAACTATGAAAAAAGCCTGGCAGTGTAAAATTTAAAACCTGATGTCCATATAGGTCTAATCCCCTGCCTCCCACACCACACACGCACATACATGTCAGCCCTGAACCTTTGTATATGACAATGGTCCCTTGCTCAAAACAATATTGCTATTGACGCGGTACCCTAAATAAATGGCTTTAATCAACAGGTCAGGTTCAGCTAGGTGAACCATTCATTAAAAATTCTAAATAATTAGATTTTTTATTGATAATTCAGCTTGCTCCATCTATCATGCCATCCTTTTTTGCTTGTATTGCAAATCCCACCTGTGTTTAAGCCTAGCTCAATACCCATCGCTTGGGGTCTTACCCTACACGGTCATCCCAAATCAATGACAGACTTTCCAGAGTATTCCCACAGCATTTCATCACCATTGCGACCCTTTAGAACACGCCAGACTCCATAGGCTTATCCCCAGCTCTGGTGACCTCTTCAGAACCAAGCACAGCAGGGAGCCTGTGGAGGTGGAATGTTCTTAATACCCACCGACTGATGATGGAACTGACGTGATCATTTCACGGCCTCATACAGCCATTACAATAGATTCCCAATGAATAACTGGTAAATAAAGAGTCACAGAAGCTCAATAAATTCAATCAAATGAAGTGGAGGGCTCCAAATATCTCAATAACACACACGTTTGGTCCGAAGGTTCAGCTGCTACATAACTCCAGTAAGGAAACATACTGTTTGGGTTTGCCAGAATCTGGTGCAGAAGAAATGGCATGCACTGAGATAATATAGATTACTGGCATGCCCACAACTGGCCCCTCCTAAGCAGGTCCATCTAAATCCATGGTTCAAGCAGTAGAGTGTGGCTGACAGTCACTACCCTGTGGCAGAGTGCAACCCAGTAACTAAGACAAGAGATAGAAGAATGTGCCCCCCCCATACACGCACATGCTGATGACAGCACTTAGCACACACAGGGAAGCGCTGCCTCCCTGAGACGGGGCAGCCAGCAACATAGATTAACAGTCCCAGAGTCACAGTGCTCAACCTTGGCACCATTACTTTCCAGATGTGTGAACATCAGCTACTTACCTGATTCGTGCCTCAGTTTTCCACGTGAGCTGGAGACAGTAATAGTCACAGCACCTGCCATCTGTCAAGCACCCTGTAAGGGCAGTTAGTAATACCGTCATGCAGCAGTGTTTGCGCCGCTGTATCAAATTCTGCATCCTTCACATTCCATACCGTGGCAATCCCAAACACTCAGTACTTGAAATGTTTCCCATGTATGACATCTGCAAGAAGGCAGCAAGATGGAAGGGAGTTGGGTTTGGGCATATTGGGAAGTGGTGGGGTATTTAATGATGGCTGAGCTTTCACAGTACGCCAAGCAGACTGGTTTAGCTTTGCCCCGCTTCCATACCAATCAAATGTTTTCTTTTCCATTCATCAGATTGTATCCCATCTATCCTCGTGACCCAATTTACCATGATAAAGGTCAAAGAAAACCCTCCTAGTTTTAAGAATCTCATTAGTAATGTAAACTCAGCAGGTAAAAATTATGATAGTGGATGCATTGTAGCAGGGAAAAATAAGAAATGTCATACTGAGAAATGAACTGAGAAAATAACATGCCAAGAACGCCATAATACAATTAATCTTTACCAGCAATAGAGTCAGTACCATGCAAGATAAATCAACCCGACTAATTCTGGCTGCACATACATACATTAAAAAAAAGCATTCCACTTTAGTTTCTTCTCTTTGCTGCTCAGTTTTTATGAGGAAGGAGATTTTTCATGCCAGTGTGTCTCCAGACTGTGAAGTATATGGACCTATGTAAATCCAGCAGTTCAGGTTACACTTCTCATGAATTGGAGCGAAATGCACACCTATTTTTCAGAACAAGTGTATTTTTCACTTGGTAACATCTACCCTCATGGCCTATTGTAAAACCTAATGAAATACAGCTTCATTTAAAGAATGAGTGGCGGTATTGGGATAAGAAGGAATCTTTTTCTTTTGTTTTTCCATTTTAGCTAACATGATGGTCACGAAGCTGTGCCAAAGAAAGCCATTTAACTGACTGGGGACCGCCACTTGAGCATGTTGTGAACTGTGCTGGCCATAATTAGGCTCTGGCCCAAGCAGCAGTGATGCTTATAGTATTCAATGAGAAGTGTTAAGAGATTGAAATTAGTCTTTCCTATCAAAGCTTGTGTTCTTTGTCAGGGGTTTTCTATTTCTTTTCTTCCAAGTGAGAACTAATCAGCAGTATTGCCTGCCTGGCCCCAGTGAGCCATGGTTTCCTGCAGGACAGTAGCTGTGCTGTGACCTCTCGTGCTTCCGGCGGCCAGCCATGTGCCTGCCACACTCTACTCTTCATCCCTGGTTATGTGGGGCCAGTTATAGTACAACCACCTTTTAATTTTTCTCCAGATTGGTATGGTTTCTTTCAAATCGATCAATGCCCATCAATTCCTAGCTGTGCTTGTGTTTAAGTGGCAGCAAAATTCAACAACAGTTGTACTGAATACAGTATTGGGCTTTTGAACACCTCCCTCCCCCATTCAGTTTCATTTGATTGGAATTGATTGGACTCCCATGACACTCTGATGCTCCAGCTGTACACTAAGCAGCCACCGAACAGCAGGCTTTGTGTCAGACACCAGGCTGCAAAGATGGAAAGCAGCAGGCTGTCCTTTGAGAGTGCGAGTTGGGAAAGTGGTCGAGCATACACTCTACGTGGGAAGAGGGTTATATGTAAAATATAAAAGGCACACTTCAAATTAATAGTGCTTTATCTCTGCAGTGAAATTTCACTCGCTTTTTACTTTCTTTTCATTTTTTCTATATCATATTCATAAGGAGAAAGCTAATCACTGTTATAAAAAATAAAACTGAATGAAGAAATCTCTTCTGCCTTATTTTTAAAAAAAAGATGACGGGAAAGCCATCTCGGTCTTTTTTTAGCTTGTTTTCAATATAAGTTAACATTTAAAATTTTAAAGCATTAATAATGTATACTACCTAAAAATTAACTTCATTACATCTGTCTAAAAAAGGAAAGAAACTTGGTTACTTTAAAATGATGGAGCGGTGTGAGCATTTATGGGTCTAAAGGAAGTGAAAGATTCAAAGTGATTGTATAGTGCTTTGCCATTATCTTCTCTACCAGCTCCCCATAGACTTACTTCATATAGCTCACCCTTGTCTGGGGGTGCCAACCAAATTCCTATAACAACTGGTCTGTATCTCCCACACAGTTTATCCTCTCTGAGTATGATATCACACTCAGTCAACATGAATCCGCAAATATCACACAAGGACCAGGATTTCTTCTTTCCAGAAAATAATGGCCAAGGTTATACAAACAGCACTATGGTTGGTACTAGATTGTTGCTGTAGTGGAGAGAAAGGCAGAGTGAGCATCTAGAGTCCTGGTGGGTCTGTGTTTGAGACTGATACTATATTCTGCTTCTGCCTCTTCCAGACAGCAAGTGTGCATTAGGACGGGGGCAGGGGAGGTAGGTAGCACCGTCAAAATGATCCAGGGGGAGGCATTTGCACCCCAGATGCTTCCCAAGCTCATCTTTCATTTTCCCAAGTGACTTTCCAAGATCTTAAGTCCAACCTTTGCAGTGGGAGCTGTTTTATCTGCTTCTGTGTGATTTCTCTTCCTGGATTGTTATCTGTTAGCCACCCAAGACTGGCTTAAAGGTTAACAGTTCCTCCTTCCTCAGAGTTCCCGTTCCCACGCAGCATCTGCCCAGACTTCCTCACGGCACCTTCCACACCCTCCTTTCCTCTCTTTGCCATCGGAGACTCTGCCATAATACATGACACTCAGAGGATGTCTGCGTCTGAACCATGGGTCTCTCTGCTTCTTCACCTGCCCACCCAATCCTGCACATGGCTTTCCCTTGTTCTCGAGAGTTCACTTTGACATCAGCTTCCCTCCGGGAACCCTCCAAACCACGAGAGTATATGTAGCTGACTTGTCTGCCAGTGCCCTGTTCAATGCCACACACACACTGGAGTCAGAAGTCACACAGTTCCTCTTCACTACCAAACAGCAGCGGCAGCCAGTCCCTGCTAAGATTGCATCCCAGCCACCCTCCAGGTGGCCTCCTGCCTCATGGCCCTTTTGCTTCATGACTATGCAGTAATCACCATTTGCGGGGCCTCCCTGGAGACCCTGGTGGCTCCCCTGTCATCAGTACTGGCTGGCCCTCAGTAGGGGACTTGTCTAGGTGTTTCACCAGTACTCAACGTTCATATCATAAATAAATTTTCATCTGAAAAAGATAGCAATGGGCGACAGGAATGTTTTCTAAAATGGCAGTGGCACCCAGCACAGTGGTGAAGACTGGAAATGAGGCACTACATTACCTGCCTCCTATAAACCCCATGTACATGTTTGTTGGATGGGTGGAAATTAGGGTGGTCTTAAAGTCATCAGGAAAACTGCTGTCTATGGATCTGACACACAGTCTTTACCTGTGTTTCTCCAGACAGCGCTTCTCATGCCACGCAGCTGTTCTCACCTACTCTAATCGTGGCTATGGGGAAGCTTAGAGAATATAGTTCTCGGAGCTGTCCACAGACATGGTGCCCGTGCTGTGGATCTAGCCAACCCCACTGAGGTGGAATGTCTCAGAATATTAAATATGGTCACATTGTGATGACTTGTTGCATCTTGACTGAGGGTGGTAGCCAGACTGTCTCCTTTACAGTGACCCCTCCAACCTTCTGGGCCCCTGAGGCTTACCCTGGGCCAACCCAGTATATCAAAGGCTGCTAGAGAAGAATACAGTTAAGAAAGAGCCCATGACCTTCAGGATTGGCAGTGTCAAGATCCAGAAACCAGTGAAGACTTCAGGATTTCTTTTTTTTTAATGATTATACAAGTGATTGTATTTTTTTAGAACTACATGTATGAATAGCATATTTACATCATGATGCCTCCCCCTCTCTTCCCTTCAACACTTCCCACACCTGTTGCCCCCAGTTCCTTCTTAAATTCATGGCCTTTATTCTTTAATTATTATTGTTACATATACATATATAAATATATTCTGCTGAGTTCATTTAGTGTTGCTCATATTCACATGTGTTTAGGGATGACCACTTAAGACTGAATACCCCATCAAGAGCTTTCCGCTAGAGAGACCAATAAAGAGCTATAGGACTTCTTATAATATTTTTATTATTTGATAATTTAATACCATGTATTTTGACCATATTCACCCCTTATTTTCCCAACTCCTCCCAGATCTACCACTAGCTCCCAACTTCATACCCTCACTTTTATTTTACTAACCTATTGAGTCCAATTTGTGCTGCACATATATTAATGAGTATGGGGCCCTCCACTGTAGCGTGATTGATCTACCAGAGGACATAGCCTTAAAGAAAACTGAATCTCCTGCCAGCAGCCATCAACAGTCACTAAGCTTCTCAGCTAAGGCCGAAGGACCATGAACCCCTCCATGCTAGAATGTTGACTGGCTTGATCTACATACAGGTCTCTTTCAGGGAGCAACAGCTGCTGTGAGTTCACGAGAACCCCAGACCTTTCTTGTCATTAAGACACTTTCACTCTAATCATCTCTGGCTCTTACATCTTTCTGTCATCTCTTCCTTGATGATCTTGGCTTCTGGATTTCTAACCACCAGAATGCCATACGATCCTGCTCACTCTCAGATACGATACGCACTCTTGGCATGCATACATTCTTCCCTTTCCTTGAACCATGGGAAATTCCCATTTACATGCTTGTTCCCATCAATGTTCTTCTATCTGATATTTTGTTTTTTATCATCATCCTCTTTCCTCTTTTCTTCTCATTGACATCAGAAATGCAACATGCTGGCTGTGTAATTTGTGAAGTTTTGGAAGAGTCTATAGAGATCGTTTAAGTCTAAGCTCCCTTTCTAGAAAGAGAAAGTGGAAATGGGAGTGCAGAATTGGTCAGTGGCAATTAGCTAGTGACTGGATCTGATGCTTCAGAAAGATGTAAAGGGTGTATCTCTACTCTCTTGCCTCTCTCAACCACAGTCCTAATCCTATGAAGATGGCTAAAGCTTATTAGAGACCAGCATGTCTTTTGTTAGGTTGCTTGTCCAACTTCCAACAAATTTGAGTAAAATGTAAGGAAGTAGCTGATTAGCATCTTAACTGTTGTCCACAGAGCCTCTTATTTCATCAAATGTGATGTTTCCGAGTGGGGCACAAGAATAAACAACACAAGACTATAGGACAAGTAAGATAAAGAGGGTAGACCTTGTGCAGAATCAAAGGCAACATGAACTTCTACCATATAATTCCTTTCGATTGGCCCATTCTTTTTGCACAAGCAGCCATGAAAGCTGTCATCTAGAGGACCATAGGAGAAGTCACATGATGGTGGTCTCTATTTTGAAGGTGTGGGTATGTGGAATATTTCTTCAGTAGTTAAGTATTTCATTAAATAATATACTGGAAGATGCTTTCATAGAGTTCTTCAAAATAAATTTGCATGTCATTGGTTTCTTTTCATTTCCTTTTAAATTATAAGGATAACAGTATAACAAAATTGCCACAGGAATTTTGAAAATATCCACTATTCAAACACAACACAATTAACATTTTTGTATACCTATTTTTATAAGATTGTAGAAAAGGTCTAACAGTATGTTTTGTATGGATTCAGATTAAATGCTTATTCTATATTCTGTCAGTTCCATAAATAATAAAAGTAAATAATGTTGTATTACAATGCACTCAGAGATGTACAATTTTCAAATTTGGTTCTCACAGCAACCCTGAGGGATAGGCATAGAGTACTGTCCTTGTTTTGCATAAGAAAAATTTAAGGTTTAAAGCAATGCTCTACCTGAAGCTATCCAGTGTGTAGATCATGGTGACAAAATTAGAACATAGCTTACACTCAACCAAGTGGGCTCACTTGCTTAGCTATGAAAACTGCACTAAAAGTTTTGTTGGAAAAACAAATAGAGATGGAAACTAACTCTTCTCAAATTGTTCAGTGGTCAATTGCTGCATCAGTGGCATGGAAAAGTTTCTAGATAATGAAAGCTTGAAAGAAATAAGTTCCTTTGGGACATATAGGACTTGTCTATGTATAAAAGTGTTTAAGTTAGAAGTAGCAAGACACAGAGAGAAGAGAACATTCTAAGAACCATAGGAAATAGAAAACCACCAAGCTGTTAACAAACCCAAAAACTTCATTTCTACTAGCTAGCTTTCATAATGCTGGGTTGTTCTCTCAATGCTACTGAATGATCAGAGTTTTAGCCAGCTGGGAACTACAATAATGACCAACCTGACAAGATATGCCCCACTGGTGTAATAGTAGCACAAATGTTATGGGACTAACCAACCACTTTCTGATTGGCTCCACAAGATGAAACCCATGCCTGGCACTGCTAACTGGGCCAGGAACCTGATGGGGGGTGTCCTTATGTATATATATTTTTCTCTTATTGGTTGATGAATAAAAAACACTGATTGTCCAGGCAAAAAGAATAGGCAGAGCTACCAGATGAGGAGAATTCTGGGGAGAGGATGCAGACAGAAGCTGCCATGGAGATGCCATGTAGCCACCAAAGGAGTAACAGGTCTGGGCATTCTCCAGTAAGCCACGACTACATGGAGATACATGGTTTAATAGAAATGAGTTAATAATTGAGAGAGCTAGCCAATAAGAAGCCTGAGCCATCAGCCAAATGCTTATAATTAATATAAGCCTCTGTGTGTTTATTTGGAGCTAAACTGCAGCAGGACAGGGCAGGACAAGAAACACCATCTACAGGAATCCTTGGCCCACAAGGTCATATACCTTAGGAAGAACCTAGTACTACCATTCTCCTAAATGAACATAATAATTAACTCCACCCCCCCCAAGTTCCTATCTACATACTTATAGATTAGTTCACCTCTCAACCTTCATCACAGAAGTTTCTTTTTGCAGTAGATAGTGATTAATTCGGAAATCTATACCTGGTTCACATGTAAATTAAAAAAAATACTTGAGTGCACAGTTCTAAGTGGGACCTCTGAATGGCACTCCCAAGACAAGTGATAGAAAGATTATAAGATTCAGAGAAGGATGTCTGTAGCAAAGCAGTATTACCAGACAGACAGCACAGTTATGCACATGAACTCATAGTGGCTGGGACCACATGCACAAGAATTATACAAGATCAAGCCAGCTAAAGTAACAGCATGGATGAGAGAATGGCTCAGGATGTTCTACCACTAAATGAGAAACTACTGGCAACTGGAAGCTGCTGTGGGAAGAGAGAGTCAGTTTTCTTCAACAATTATAAATTTTTAGAAGAACATTAAGAAGGACTTGAGTTCAGGTTACTTTTTTAAGTACATGATGAGATTCCATGAAGCATAAAGATATGAGTTATACCCAGCACCCACATTTAGAGAAGTAGCTTCCTGTTACTGAGACTTGGAGATGTTCAGTGATTTTCTATGTGTCAATAAGTTATTAGTGAAAGAACCAAGGTGTAAGCCTGAGTGTTTAGTAAACCTTCCACCCCCTTGTGACCACCTTTCGTTTTAAATTTGAACCATGCAGTGGTCAGTTCAAGTGAACAAGCCCAGTAGTCAGTTGGTAATGAGGGGCAAAGGCTTAAAGAACTAGGCTTGTTCATAACTGAACCCATGAGGACGACGTGGAAGAACTTTGATGAAAGGGAATGGAGAAGAAAAAGTGCAGACGGAACTTTAGCATGGACCAATATTAGGATATCAAAGAAGGAAAGTTGGAGTGAAAAACTAGCAGAGTAAAAGGAAAAAGTCAGTGAACTAAAATAAAATAAAAATAGGACAAAGGCTAGGACCTTATATGTAATAGAAGTGAAGCAGGTGGCTAGGCATCACTAATGTCTAATATGTCAGGGTAAGAAGAATGAGACAGTAACTGTCGGGAAGGTGACTGGAAAGGTCTTTTGATAGGGGTGCTGGTGATCAAGTTATGACACCAGCTAGTGACGTGATCTATGCAGTTGGTGGATACCACATACACAGGAAGTCGTGCTGGAGAAAGAAATGTACAGAGGCCACTGGACTAATTAAATGAAGACCTATGGGAAAGAGTTTAAGTTCTGGAGACTCTGTCTTTGTCTGGAGGGATGTTATGCAGGTAAGGGGATGAAACAAAGGAAAGAACAGGCACAATTCCAGCTCTGCAAACTATTTTATCCACTCCTCTGTTGATGGACATCTAGACTGGTTCTATAACTTGGCTACTGTGCATAGTGTCTCCAGTCTCCATAAACACAATGAGCAGGTCTCTGCAGTGTGATGACCTACATTCCTCTGGGTGCATTTCCAGGAGTTACAGTAGAGCTAGATCATATGGCTGTTCTATTTTTAATTGTTGTTGTTCTGAGGAACCTCCATACTGATTTTATAATTTCTACATTAATTTATATTCCCACCAGCAGTATAAGAGGTTTTTCTTACTTACCTAGTTGGTGGGTGTTGGTTTGTTTATTTGTTTTTCAGTGTTAGCCATTATAACTGGGGTGAGATGAAATCTCTATGTAACTTTGATTTGCCTTTCTTTGATGACTAAAGATATTGAGCATTTTAGTGTGTCTTATTTCTAGTGTTTTCATTTGTTCACTGTATTATTTGGTTCCCCCACACACACTTTGAGGCTTAACTTTCTTGTTTTTTATATATTCTAGATGGTATTCAGCAAATACCATTCTGTAATCTGTTTCTTCACTGTGTTAATTTTCTCTTTGCTATGCAAACATTTCCAATTATTATGCATGCCTAGCTGTTAAGTCTTGTAACTTTATCCTTAGTTGTTAGAATGCTTTTCAGAATGTCCTGGACTGTTCTATGTCTGAGTTCCTTTGTCTGTTTCCCTTTAGCAGTTTCAGATTATCAGGGTTTATATTAAGGTCTTTAATCCATTCCAAAATGATTTTTGTATAGGGTGAAAGATGTGAATCTAGTTTCATTATTACTGTGTAAATATCCAATTTTTCCAGCACTATCTGGAGAAGGGGCTGTCTTTTCTCTAATGTTTTTGACACTTTTGTCAAGAATTAGCTAGAAATATCTATGGGAATTTAGTTCTGGGTTATCAATTCTATTTTATTGATCTGTCTGTTTTAGTGCCTGTACCACACTATGGTTCTGCAGTAGAATTTAAAACCAAGTGTAGCCTCTACCATTGTTCTTTTTGTTCAAAATTGCCTTGGCTTTTGGGGTACATTGTGCTTTTGTATGAAATTTAGGATTGCTTTCTATTTCTGTGAATGATGTCCTTGGAATTTTAATGGTGAATGCATTGAATCTGCCAGTCACCTTCAGCAACACACTCAACTTTTTTACAGTGTGAGCAGAGGAGGTCTTTCTGCTTTCTACTGGTTTGATTTTTCAGTGCTCTAAATTGTCATTGAATAACCCTCCTTGGGTTTATTCCTATGTGGATTTTGAAATGATTATGAATGGGATTGTTTTCTTCTAAGTATATAGGAAAACTACTGATTTTTGCATGTTGATATGTGTCCTGCAGCCTTGTTCAATGTGTTTATCAGACCTAAGAGTTTTCCAGTGGATTCTCACAGGTCTTTAAGTATCAGATTATATCATCTGCATATAGGGCTAATTTGACTAATTTCTTCCTTATTTGTTGCCTTTTAATTTATTTCTTTTACTCTGGCTTCAATACTATTATCTACCTGTTTCTCCAGTGTCATCTACCAAAATGACTGTCTCATAGACCTTTGTAATAATTACTTGCCGTGTGCCGAGTTTAGTATCACTTTGTTCTCAGTGTCCCTAAAAGCTTAGAATTCCCTAACATAGAATGGGCCTTTTGTCTATGTATATGGCATAGATAATATTTTTGAAGTGACTGAAAGTGAAAAACTCATTTCAGTTGAGTAAACGTAGAAAGAACACCTTTGTCTTACTTTAGAGAACAAACCCTTGATTTCCCCTTTAGTATAACGAAGGATACAGTTGAGTTGTACACAGCCTTTCTTCTGTTCCTTTCTTTGGGGCTTTTGACACTTTGTCCATTAACAATCCTCCCCATTAATCTCCTGTACTTTTCTGCAACCATCCAGGCTTATCTGCTTCTCCCTCGTTCAGGGATATCATTTCTAGAATGCCTAGTAGGCACATCGTTCATACCGTGTCTTTTGAGTAAAGGGTATCTATATAGTGGGGTAAGCAAACACACCTGAGAGATGGTCCATAGAAAAAAGTGTGGGGACTTTGCTTCTTAGATAAAAAGTTTGCATACCCCATTTCCTTTCAACTATTTTGACAAGATGCCATAGAAATCTTGAGTTCAGAATTTCTGAAACTGAGCACATCATCTCTGAGAGTTATACAACTATTTCCCTGTTCACCAGGCAGGCATCTAACTCATTCCCAGCATTTATTTCCTTAATTCTACCTCATGCATATTTCTTTTGTTGCATTCTATACATTGCTGACTTGGATTTGACTCTCATATAAAGAGGTAAAAATGACTAGACTATTATTGTAGGCTCCCACTTTGTGTTCCTGTGTTCCTTTCATTTGCCTCCAGCCCAGTGTCCTAGATACAGTCACAATGTAACACGCTTCACTGTTTAAGGTTTTGAGATAAAATTTGAACTCTTCAAGGTCTGCTTGCTTCTCCAGTTTCGTCTACCAACATATCTGTTCCATAGGCCTTTTGTAACGATTGCTTGGTGTACTCCAAGTGTCACTTCGTGCTCGGTTTCTCTAAAAGCTTAGAATCCATAGCATAGATGAGGCACATAATGTATGTATCATAGGTGGTATTTTTGAAGTGGTTGAAAGTAAAAGACTCAACTGCAACAAAGTTTTAGTTTGGGGAGTTACATCCTTCCTTATTGTTTCTGCATGTTTAATTTATTTTAATCTTGATGGTGGCAGTTCATGGTTTTTGTTTTGTTTTTAGAAACATCAGATCTTTATGTTTATAAAACAAGTAAAGTTTTAATAAGACTACGAATATTGCCTGTGCTTACTTTATGTTTTGTAGAGTACCCCAAACTTGCAGACTACCAGTAATTATGCTTAACTTTTTCAACTAAGTAATATTGTTATAAACACAGATTAATCAGATTACCGTTATATTTCTCAGGAACCAATAATTAGTCACTGACACAAAACAAACCATTTCTAATAGGTGGGAAAAGGTAAAAACACAGCTATCTACTATCATTATATTGTCTTCTAGTACTTAAACATATTAACGCTAACTTGAAGGATAGCATTAGCAAAATATGTGGCATACATACTAGCCTATCTGTATAACTGTGTGATCTTGAATCATAACTGTGGCAGACTTAAAGTAGAGGCTTAGACAATGATATTTCTTAAATGGTCACAAATTTGTCTATTTAACTAATGATATTATTGACCTAAGTGTGTAGTTATTAGGCTTAGACCCACATTTGGTCATATTCACTTTTGGAAACTCTGGAGACAATTCATCATAGGCTACAAGCACTCCTTGGAGCCCATGTAGTTAGTGGGTCCTGTCCCACTTTTCAGCAGAGTTTGTCTTCCCTCTGGCTGAAGAATCTGCCAAGCCCCAGCTCTCTGGCAGGCTCAGGTCCTCTGGATGAGTATGGATGCTACATGGGGAGGTGGGTCCACCCCTTAGCCACTGTCAATGAACACAGACCACAACATCCAATAGTAAGGTGTGTTTCTATGGAAGGGCAATCCTATCTTTCATCTTCACAGAACAAGTCATGACTCTATCTGGGTTGTAGCCAATGTTATTCTAGAGCACTTGTTGGGACCCTGTTCAAAGTCTCTACTTCTTTGCGACTCCAGCTCCAGAGATGGGGAAGGTACTGAACAATACCCATGGTGGTGTAGTCTGTTGTGCATTCACCATCCCCTGCCAGCTCCTGTCATGCTGGCTGTCCTCCATCATCCACTTCCCTTACTCAAACTGGATCCTCACCTGTGTGCTGGCCCCAGGATACCACTTAGTCTTAGCAAGTAATGTGGGCCTGTGTCTGCTAAACTCTTGTGTGTAATTTCGTTTGTCCTCAATTATTATCCAGGCTGTGAACATATCACACTCTCTCAAAGCTATTCTTCCCTCTTCGCTCCAAGGTTCATCATCCTGGTTAATGATCTTCTGCCTTTTTCTTCCTAATCTTCTCTTGGAAGACCTTCCTGTTGACTCAGCCTGCATTCTGCTTAGCAACCTTACCTGCCCGGGCCTGCAAACCCAGTGCATGTCCCAGTTTGTCTTTAGTGTATGCCTTGCACAACAGAAACAGAGTCCTTGACCCTATTAACGCAGAAAGATGAAATGTACATAGTCCTTCTCTGCTCTAGTTGAGAAAGTCTGATCTGAAAATGCCTCGTGTTATTTCACCTCATAAGGAATTCCTGTCATAATCCCCATTATCTGTAAAATGTTCCATTCCCACATAAACTTAAAGGTTTTCTCTGTTTTAAAGTTCATTGTTTAAATTGTTTCTGGACTGCTGAGACGACTCCGTGGTTCAGAGTGCTTGCTGCTTTCATTGGATTTGAGCTCTCAACTGCTTGTAACTCCAGCTCCAGGGGATCTGACAATCTCTTCCAGCCTTTGTGAGCATAAGTGTGCACATATACACATACATATTTTGTAATCCTTTTAGAAAAAGAAAAGTAGCATCTTTCATCAGTGATAACATTTTATGGATAGCTGGCCTAGATATAACCTCAGCCCATCCCAAAACCTGATCACAAGAGGTTCTCTTTCTGTCCTCTCTCTTCTCCCCCCTCTTGGTCTCTCTCCATCTCTCTCTGTGTCTGTGTTTGGGAGGGGATGCACACACTCATACTGTTAAACTTATAGCCTCACATGCTTGAGAAGTACCCTTGATCTGCAAACCCAGTGCTCCTGGGCACAGTTCTGCTGTAAGTCTGACGTCTGACTTGGTACCTTCTAGTCAATGAATACCTTCCCTCTAACCTGTCATCATATCACTGTGATTCTTTTCATTCTGTACCCACTGTCACCTCTTACTCAGCCTTGACCACTCTGTCTTTAGCAAGTAAGTTTAATCTTAAGCGGAGCCTCCAAAATGTTCACCAAGTATCCCCAACCACAGTTTTGCAGGGGAACTTTTGTTCCTGGCAATTTCTAATTACTCATGATTTACAAACTAGTAGGTCATGTGTTAAATTAAACTCTATTTTTATTGCGACATGCTGAGGTTGTCATATGTAAATGCCATTAGATGAGATTCGTGTTCTTTGGATTCGCAACATGCTCTCAACAATTTGTAATTTCTTACCATCTAACATAAGGAGTGTCCTTTACTCTTGTTCATTATGCTGGCCTTTCTTAAGATCCCTCTTTTTATTATTGATTAATAATATTTATACATCTTCATGGGGTACAATATGATGATTGGAAAAGATAGTACAATGCATAATAATCAAGTCAGAATAATAAGCTCTTCCATATCTTCTTGTGTTATCTTTAAGTGTTATACATCTTGTATCCTTTGTTCGTTTTTATGAGAATTTCACACATGGCTAATATATATTGTATCATTTCCACTTCTCCCTTTTCCCCCTCCAACTCCTTCCATATCCCCCATTCCTCTCAAATTCATGACCTCATCTTCTGCAGTTATAATCATTACATATTTACATATAATGGATACAGTCTGGAGTCCCTGTAGTATTGGCACACGTGTGGTTTGGAGCTTCCCACTTAGGAGTGGATAACCCATCAGTGAGCTCATCCCTGGAGGAGGCCAATCCTTCCTCTCTCAACAGTTGTCAGTTACTTGCAGCTCTTTATCTAGGAGAGGAGCCTTGTGAGAATTCTCTCATTCATATTGGCATGTGAACTTTGTGTTCATTGTGCCAGGCTTGTTTAGTTTACCATATTGTTGCAATTTCATAAGTGTAACTTCCATACCAGATACACAAGAACTATCTCATAGCAGATCTCTGGTCCTCTGACTCTTATACTCCTTCGGCTCCCTCTTCCATGATGCTTTCTGAGCTTTAGGGATAAGGGTTGTGTTGTATATATATTAGGGCCGGGCACCCCATAATAACTTGCCCTCTACATTTTAATCAGTTATAGATTTCAGAATCATCTCCATCCTGCTATAAAAGAAACGTGTTTGATGAGGGATAAGACATACATCTGTAGATATGCAGTTGGGAATTAACTGGTTTAGGGTAACGGCAGGAGTAGTTTCTCCTCTAGGGTCTATGGCTTTATCAGCTAAGGCTTGTTAACTGGGTTCATAGTACCAGGCACGATTCCCTGCTATTGAGCAGGCCTTAAGTCCAATTAGACGGCTGTTGGTTACTCCCAAGATAAAAGTACCACTACTGCACCTTTGGGCTGTCTTGCGACGCTGGTCATTATTATGGCTCTTAGGCTGAATATCTGGGTGAAAGTAATGATTATTTTTCTTACTTGGCAGCTTACATTGCACTTTCAGATATTATAAAAGCTAGTCCTCAAGGGTGAAGCTTCCAAGTTAGTTCTAGCTCAATTCCTTCAAGTCCTGTGTCCAAAGAATGTGGTGTCTTCAGAAATATGGTCTTATCTTCAAGTTCTGAGAGATGACCAAGGGCAATGGCAATAGTCTATATCAAGCTAGAAGTCTTTTTGACTCCTCTGAACAACAAGTGGGAGGCATTGTTAGGGGGGAGCATTATCACCCCCAAGTGATATAACTCATTCAATATAAGTGTATGTCATACACATATTTTTAAGTAAACATAAAATATCTGCTAATGGCTTCTCAAACATCCCCAGTGTCTTGTACCCCATTTCACCCTTCCTCCCCTTCCCAGTTAAATCCTTTGCTTTTTCCTGTTTCCCGCTTCCTAGTGCGTGTGTCCCACTGTGTCCCTCCTCTCTAGAGCCCCTTCTCGTCCCCTGGGGTGAACAGTTCCACTCTACCACACACTCCCTGCCATTATGTGCTGCTTTTCCACGGGCCCAAAGCAACAAGGTCAGGTGGCATTGGCTAAAACAACACCATGAGCCAAAGCACATCTTTCCTCCTCTAAGTTTATTTTCTCATGTGTCTGCACAGCAACATGTTTTTTGTTTGTTTGTTTGTTTGGGGTTTTTTTGCAATTTAAGAAGATTTGATTTGTGGCCCTAATGCATGATCTATCTTAGGGAATATTCAGCATGGTGATAATGCATAGTCTGCTATTGTTGAATGAAATGGCATCACATGCTCAGCGGTCTGGCTCTACTCAGGTATTTCCTTGTTTCCTGTCTGAATGATTGAGGAAAGTGGGTGTTAAAGACTCCCATCTACTATTGTACAAGTGATACCGGGATGTAAGATAGTCCCTGGGTCACAGAATGTGAAGGAGACCTTCCCTGGGCCTAAGGAAACAACTCAGTTTTTGAGTTACTGGATGGGAAAGGACCTTCCCTTTTTTTCCCACTGGATGAACACAGCAATGCTGGGGTACATGTACTGGTAACCACAGCTTCACAGTGTAATCGTGAGTTGTTCTTGGGCTTGTAGTAAGTCCTGTAGCCATTCCTCTGGAGCTCTGAAATGTGGATGGTCTTCTATAGGTCCTAGAAGACACGTGCAGATGATGCCAGGGCTTTGGCATCAGTATCTTTGGTCCACAGACCATGACCTGTGGGAAATACCCTTCCTACATCCATCTCCTGGGGTGTATACAGAAGGCATTTGTGCTCAAAGAGCTGTTACCCATGTTCTTGATGGTATATGATGTGGAGGTGACCATCCTTGGGACCTATGGGTATCACTAGAATGTTGCCATCTGTGGTTCTATAGCTATAGGAGATGGATGAAGAGACAAGTGTGGTTGATGCAGGGACTGTCCACGCTAGTAACTGCAATCCCAAGGAGGCCTCCCCTAGTTCTATGACTTTAGCAGGCTACTAGTCCTGAAGCTGTAGTATTCTCCAGGGGCTACCAAATACCCTGTGAAGAAACACAGATCTCAGGACTGTTAAGGTAAGATGGCGTCTAGCAGTAACTTAATTGCTTGGCATCTGGATATTGGGGAGAGCCCATGTTCCTTCTTTGGGGCAATCATTCAGCCCACGAGCTGGTCTAAATCCTTTCTTAGGACCAAGGAATTCTGAAGTTGCCCCACTTTTATGTTGGGGGTTGCGGGCACTTTGCCACTTACCTTTTCCTTACAAAGCAGAGAGTCCCTGCCTCCCAGCCAGGGACCTAGTGTTGAAGGTACAGTTGGCTCCATTCTCTAGGACACCCTTTTGCTGATACACGTTATTTGGAGGTCTAGTAATCTTTCTTGCCAATTTTCAGCATTCTCCTTCAACCACTCACCTCAAGATACAGTGTTCTCTTTTTTGACCTGATATTTACTTATGACAAGGTTGAGTACCAGGTGCAAGTATGTGACTATGCTGGATCTCCCTCAAGGGGCAGGAGCTGTCTTTCAGTTAGCAACTTCTTCCATCAAGACTCAACTTCCCTAGTGATTATACACAAGTGCAGGCTACTAAGTTTCTATTACATCACTTTCTATTTCAAGTCATAAATCAATACTGGGAGGATATGAGGTAAATATCTGTCTCTATTCTTAACTTTTAGAAGACCATAAAAATAATTGCAGACAGCCCACTTTCAACATGTCATGTGTGTACAGCTCTTGTTCAGTTCCCTATTGTTTAGTTAAAAAGAAATTCTCCCCAGGCTTTGACTTACCTGCCATCCCCTCTTGTGCCTAAGAATCCATTTCTACCCAAAAAATCCACCTGCAGCTGTACCTCCGCTTCTCAAGCCCATCCTGTTGTCTGTGTTCACTCAAGTTTATCAGTCTTGTGCAAGCTTTGACACCTCCACGCAAATTTCATGTTCAGAACAAGACATATTAACTGTATTAATGTGGCTATGGTCAAATACAGCCTTAGTGACTGGAGGTATTTGGGTTGTTTGTTTGTTTTTCAATCGCCCAAAATCTAAGATAGCTTTTGTAAAATTTGCTACTCTTAGAGACTATCTTGGTTGTGTGGGAGCAGTTAGGAGCTTATTATTGAACAAATAAAAGGTTTTATCTGTACTTCTAAGAGGAAGGGATGGCCTGTTTTATAGAGTTTAGGAAATGGGTAGGATTTTTATTATTAAAATACACAGAATCTAAATAAACACCTACATGGCTTTTGTGTTTCTATTTTATAGGAAATCAATGTGCTGACAGTTGCATTGGTTAACCAAGACCGGGAGAACAATAGTGAAAAAAGAATCCAAGGCTTAAAATCTGAGAAGGAGGCCCTGCTAATAGGTAAGAAGTCTCTTTTCATTGTCTGTTTACAGAAATCATCCCTAGATAATCAGCTTAGGCAATAGTTTAGTAATTCACTTTTGCTGTGTTGACAATCTAAACAACAGAGACTCCCAATCAGAGGTCAGACTTAATTTCATCAAAATTACACAATGTACATTTCAAATGAGTGTCATAGAGACTGGCAGAGCTTCCTCTCATCAAGAACTGAGAACATTAGATAGTTGTTGGACGGAAAACAGGGTTCAAGAAAATAGGTCAATTTGCATCTCCTATATCGTAAATCTGAATTTTAAAATTTAAAAAGATGTCCAGTTGGTTCTTATCCAGAAGTTCATAACCCAAGCCAAGCTTTTAGTTAATTCTGGAGATGAACCTCTAAGTCCCTTAGCAGAGGCTCCATCCCAAAGTCAACCCCAAGGCCAGCCCATACTTCTGGTTATTAATTGCTGTATCCAGAGTAATGACGTTAAGATAATCAGGAAAGTCTAAACCAGTCTCCCACATCCATGTGGATCCATTTAGCCAAAATGAACAAGACAAGCTGGCTGCTAACAAAGAGAGAGGGAGAAAGGTATTGTTCACCTGCAATATCTACTTGTTCCAAAAGATACCGCCAGGTTGACTTTTTCTTTGTCTGGATTGAGACAGGACTTTTGTTTCTTAAATCTTTAATCCAGTTGATCCAGGCAGAGAGTTTACTCTTCCAGGAAAATGTTCTTGGGGGTGGTGTGTTAGTAATGTGCTTGGGACCTCACCTTACAATTCCCTCCCAACCCAAGAAGAAAGGGCTGTCTTTCACCAGTGACACACAACCTTCATCCAGGCTGCACCTTGGTAGAGACCGCAGTATGGAGTTTCAGGTTCATCCTGGCTCCTCTGCAGAATGGTTGGTTAATAGCGAGGATAGGGGCCACAGTGCACACGAAGCCAACTGTTCTCCCCCAGGTCATTATCTGGCAAGAGCAACAGCCTCTAAATATTGCATCAGCTCCCACCTTAAAATGACAGGTTCACTGGGGCCTGCAAAAGCTGGCACAGGAGAAATTAAATTCAAAAGATAGTCCAAACTTCATCCATCACATATAGATTTTTCAACTACGAGGTTATTGAATATGACATCAACTTAGAGATACTCCAAGGAAAACCAATTATTTTTCTCTCTCTGATGATATACGGCTGTAATAATATGCGGTGCACACGTCTCTAAAGACGTGCTGATGTGCTGCTGATAGTTCCAGAAACCCCGAACGAGCCCATACGTAGTTGCTAACTGGCCTCTTCTCCCCTCAGAAAACATTTCCAACTCTGACAACTGTTTATTTTATTCTGTATGACTAAGATATGATCATTGCCCCCCACAATGCTCTGGATCTACAACAAAACTCTCAATGATGTGTCGAAAACTTTCTACAAGTGTTAATAGTGCTGATCACTTACAAGGGTTTAAAATTTCGAATGGGCCCCCCGCTTAACTTTCTTTTCACTGGAGATTGCCTCGTATTTTATTTTATATCCCCCTTGAGAATATATTTCATTTATGATAACTTCTAAATAGTTCATTGTATAAAATGTACATATGGAAAAAATATTTGTGTAGATTATGTTTATGTGCACATATTTTAGTCATTTTCACAAAGATTTAAATGCATGTTTAATTACTATACATAATGATGTGTGTGTGCAAGTACCCATGAGGCCAGAGGAGTCAGATATCCTGAAGCTGGAGTCAAAGGCATCCGTGAGCTCCCTGACATGGATACTGGAAAGCAAACCTAGGTGCTCTATGATACACAACCTTAACTGCTGAGCCTTCTCTCCAGCCCCTAATTATTAGACACTAATGGGAGTAGACTGAGTGTAATAGAAAAGAGAAATATGAGGATTTCTGTATCTTCAGTAAGCATGTGCACAGCAGGCTGAGTGTTCTCCTCATGGTGTGTCTTTGGAGCCAGCTGACTATTAAACAGTGGAACCAGCTAACATGTAAACAGTGGAACACATTAAGAGAGAACAAAGAATGCACTCATCTCAAATCAATATATGAGAACCTTTCTGCCATAAAGGATGCTGGAGACTGTAGCCTTTGATCAAGATGAACTAGGGATACTTTTTCCTTTCAATTCTCTATTGGTAGTTTACCTTCCTCTAGTGATAGTGACAAGAGAGAGGACTTCCTCCCCAAGCCCACCTTCTAGATAGTTATTATTTATATTCTTATAAAATTTAGAATTGAAAGAGCGCAATCTTTCTGACTCCCCTAAAGGAGCTACAGTGAAGTATCTCCCAGCTGGGCAGTGGAATCTATGGAAGGCTGCCATTGCCTCTGTTACCGTTCATGTCACTGTGGTGAAATATCCTGATACAAGTGACATAAGAAAGAAAGGACTTATTTTGGCTCAGCATGACAGCCCATCATGGTGGAGACATAGCAGCAGGAGCGTGACAGCAAGAGGGAGGGGGGTAGTGCTCGTGCTCAGCTCACTTTCTCCTTTTTCACTCTTAAACAGTATTTTTATAAATTCTTAAAGAATTTCACACAATGTCTCTCAATCACATCTGCCATCCATTCTTACCCCCAACTCCTTCCAAATCCTCCTCCACATTTGATTGAGGAATCTCTCTTGCAGCAGCCATCTTGATCCTCTGGTTCTTGCAATGCCCTCCATCCCACCCCACCCCACCCCGCCCCCGCGCCCTCTTCCATGATGTTCCCAAAGCCTTATGTGTACAGGGTGCCTTCTTAATGTGTGAATCGGCGTAGTTATCCAACAGTCAGTTGATCTCCTCATTTTAACCACATATGACTTCCTCTGATTATTTTAGTCTCTTTGATGAGAGGTGAGAGCTCCATGCACTTAGCAGTGGTAAAGGGATGTAAGTGTTTACAACCCAGTTAGAAAATGTAGTGGTTTAGGAAAGTAGCAAGTAGTAGATTCTCCTCTAGATTCCATGTCCTCACCAGCCACGGGTATTTGGCTAATTTGATAGAGCCAGGCATGAATTCGTTCCTATCAGTGGGTGTTAAGTTCTAGTAAGTGGCTATTGGTTACCCCTAGGAGACAGGACCACTGTTGCATCTCTTGGAATATCTTGCTATGCTGACCACTGAGGTGGTGTGTTGGCATCACAGCTGGACAGGACTACTGGATGCATTTCTCCTTGGAAGCTTGCACGCTTCTTCTGGTACTATGAGAGGTTGTCATCAGGGAGGAGGCTTCCAGGTCAGATCTAGACTGATTCCTCCAAACCCTGTGTATGAAGTGTGTTGTATCTTCAGGAGTAGGGACTTGCCTTCTTTTTCTGGAAGGCACCAGCAATTGTTTTAGGAGTCTTTTGGACTCCCATGATCAATAACTCAAAGGGAGTTTTCCATACCTGGCATTGGTTTTTCGTTTGTTTTAGTCTGGGGGGGCATTGTCACTCCAATTATCATAGCTTCAATTAAAGTGTGTGTGTGTGATTTTAAGCAACCATAAAACAATATAATCTCTATGGATTTTTCAACACCTAAATGTGAGCTGCAGCTATCTCCAGCTATCCCTAGTCTTGCTTGTTCCAAGCTCAAGGTCCTTGCCCTACCCAAAGACTGTGCATGGACTCCCTGAGACTTGGTACGGTAGGCTTCTTAACATCTCCCTCTTGGCAGATGTCACTGTCTCATAGAAGCCTGCCTTTGACCTCAGTGTAAAACAGTCTCCACTAACCCCAGGACACTCTGTGTCCTGTCGCTGGTTTTCTCTTTGCTGTTTATCACCATCTGAAAATACTGCCTTTCGTCTTAATGTTTGTGTGTACCATCTGTTTTGGTCATCTAGACCGGAAATCCACAGAAATGACCGTTTTCCTGTCTTGCACACTACTGTGCCCAACACCTTGGTGTCATGTTGCCCCAGGGTGCTTAAAGCGAAACACCAGTGAGGGAAGCTAGTACTACTAGTACTATGGGTTAATTCAAACACTACCAACTTGGTCAGAGTGAGGTTTAAAACAAGACTAGGATAGATGGTCCTGATGGACTGCTCTTATGTGGCCTACTAGAATGGGCCTTCCAAATGGGATCTGCTGCTCCTCACACAGAGCGGGTTTGCATTTTCTCGAGTAGCTTTTAGGGCTCTGAGACATGTAAAAAGCCCCAATAGGACAACATCTGCTCCTTTTATCCCACTTAGATTGCTGGTTTACAAATGAGTTTTGCACTACCGGGAACCCATTCTTAAGTAAGGGGGCCTGCTGCTGCTTGCAGAAGTAAGCAGGGCAACGGAGCCCACCTGCTCAGCTGAGTCTCCACCTCAGTTCCCATGGTTCCTCTTACCAAGCATGGAGCTGCTCCCAGACTGCCAGAAATGAGTGTCCAACTGGGGACATGTTGGCACTGTTCATTAGCATTTTCATTATAACGCCCCTTCCTTTTTTTCTTTTTATTTTGCTTTAGTCTTGGGAATTTATATACATATATGTATGTTATATGTATATAATGAAATATGATTACGTCTACACCACCCACCTCCCACCTCTAACTCCCCCATACATTCTCAACACATGCATCCTCCTAACTTCGTATCTGTTTTTTATATTGTTGTCATTTTGCATGTGTACCTTTCTAAGTTCATCCAGTTTGTGCTGCACGTGCATGGAGCAGGAGAAACCTACCGATCCTCTCCTCTTCAGCCGTTATCTACTGCTCATAGGTCCTCATTAAGGGGCAGGGCCTGTCAATCATGGACCCATCTCTGCCGGGGTGTGGGCTAGCCCCTAGTCCTAGACTGTGTCAGTCTTGCCCAGAGAAGCTTCTTGTCACAGGAAGCAGCAGTCAATGGAGGTCAGAGTGCTAAGAGTGAGAGGTTGGAGCTCTAGGCCCAAGTGGGACATCTGTATCAAGGCTCAGGAGCACGGTACAAGGAGGCACACTGGGGATGTGGAAAGAGTGGGAAAGTCAGAGGAGAGGGATAAGTACCGTGAAATGCATCTTCTAGACATGACAAGTCTCTTGTGTGCATGAGTTCACAGCAGCCATGGTTACCTACACACCACCTGCATGGCTATCCCTTTTCCATTCCGGGGAGCAGCCCAGTTCCTTTAAAAAAGACAATTTACAAAGCTGCCCCCAGGTGGATCTGATTTTTAAAATGAGAAAACTGAGCATACAGAACATAGGAACTGCATTGTCTCAAGTGGTCACTTAAAGATGTTAAAATCACCATCATCACCTATAGATGTTCCCTATTATGTCATAAAACTATAGATCAGAGAAAGAAAGACTAAAAGGTGAGCGCTCTGTGTGTCAGAACAGGCAGTCAGAGAATACTGATATTTCAGATTGATGGAGATGTAGCGTTCCTGCCATCCTCATGCAAACCACGTATGAACAAGTCTCAAAAGACAGTCATCAAGAGTACTCGTCTAGAATCTTCAATTCTCTATCCTCAGCCAAAGGATAAGCTGGGAGCCCATCTTTGAAATCTGCCTGGCACTCATCCAAGATCATCCCACATATCACAGGACAAACACCATCCCTAATCTGTTCAAGGCCCCTGCAAATGTAGGATGACCTCCTGCTTGGCCGGTTTTTGCCCTGAATGCATTTTGAGGCAGGTGACCTTTGACTCACTAGCAGTGGTTCCCACAGTACACAGTATAGGAGATGTAATATACCTCAGATCTGATTAAAGATTTTAAAGTGTCCATCTAAGCTCAACTTTTTCCCAAAGAACAGGACATGGTCTGGGGAACTGACTCCCTCACTATTTTGCTTTTGGACCTTGGAGCAGTGAGGGTGGGAAGGCCCTAGCACTCATATCCAGCAGTTAGGCAGAGCAGCCCTGATGGTTGGTCCTGTGATGGAAAGGCTTTCTGCCAGAGTGTCCACACCCAGACCTTTGCAAATGACCCTGTACATTACAGCAGAGGAAGGAGAGCACTCCTCCCTTTGCCCAGCAGCCACAGCCCGTGGAAGCCACCCGGCGCAAGGTACACAGAGAGCATGTTGGGATATGGATTATACACTTTTCATGACCAGCAACTGTAGTTATCAAGGACACTCAAGGCAGTGTGGTCTGTGATACAGCTGTCTGAGCCATTTTCAGACTACAGAGTCCATTGAGAGAAGAGAGATCATTTAATCTTCCCAAAACTACAATTTTAGATTGGTAAATCAAGCATGAACTTGGTAGTTGAACTGCTTCCAGGAGTCTTTGTTTAGAAACGCATCTATTCATCTGTGTGTCATCCCAGAGTCTAGCCATACTGACCACGGACATCCCCGTTCTCCTTGCTATGTCGCCATTACTGTCTGCGGGACGTGCTGTTCCTGGATGCTGACTGAGAGGTGTTGGAAATGGCCAGACTGTGACTCAGTTAGGTGGCATTTGTTAACTGAGCCTTCCCGCTGTCCTCCAAATAACTTCAGATGTTTGTCTTTCTTAATTCAGGGATCATATCAACGTTTCTTCACGTCCACCCTTTCGGAGCCAACATAGAGTACCTGTGGTCATACATGCAGCAGCTGGACTCGAAGGTAATTATTTCTTTGATTGTTGGAATACAGTGTGCTGCCTGCTTGCTGCAGATGGACACTGTGTGAGCTGCATTAGTGTAGAACCATATATCAACACCTCTCGGGGGACCCAGGGTTTTAGTAAACAGTTGTCATCTACTTGCTTTTGTCTTTCTATAAACAAAATTCAGCTATTTAAAATGACAATGACTTGTCACTGGGAAGAGATGCCAAAGTGATTTGAAGTTACAGATTGGCCTGAAAGTTTTCCAAGACGAGAAGGAAGGCAGTGTGAGGACGGTTAATGAGGCAGGCAGGTTCCTTAGGCCATGCTTACACAAGAGTCCATGTTAGAGACTTCACGTGGGACCAGCACTGTCAATAGCTTAAAGATCTGATGTATATGCTCAAGAAAATGCTATCAATAGCTGTTTTTAATATGATTTTCTAGGTGTTAAAAAATAAAAAACAACTGCTCAGTTATTCTCAGCTGTGCCCCTGAGGTTCACATTACAACCAGACATCATCATGCCATTTTCCTCAAGTTCAGCTTTCTCGTCTGAAAATTAGCAGTGTTTTTGACAAATTCAAAGAGACTGGAAAAAAAGGGTGCAATCTCTGTATTAAGGTGGACAACTGAGAGGGTCTGCTGTTGATAAAGACATGCCCTTTACCAGGCCTGGCAGTGAGAGCCACGAGAAGCTCCTAATGACAGAACCAGAGAGACCACTGGGAGCCAGAGGAAACTGCTGCAAAGACAGCGGAAATACAGAGAAGCGCCACCATCAGGCAGAGAAAAGTATGTCAGCCTGGTTTGACCAGCTGCTCAGCCTGCAGCTCTGTGTCCCTGCAGTGTCCTCTGTGTTCAGTGGGTGGCCTGGATTACAGGATTACCTCACTGCATCCTCACCTGAGGCTGATGACTTTACCTCGACGTGATCACAGCCCTGCTTGAGCTCTCGGTAGCCCTGAGTCTGCCTCTTTGAGAGGAAGCATCTGGGACTGCAAGTGGTTTTAGTCAGTATTTGTGCCTTTTTATGAAGGATGAAAGGAGTTAGATTTTAGGCTTCTGTTTTCTATTCATACACATTAATTGTACATGTTAGAGGAGTTTAAGGCTTTTTTTCTATTCACACACATTAATTGTACATATTAGAGGAGTTTAGTGGGGTATTTTTCTGCCCACCTTCTTATCACCCCCTTCCCAAGAACTAGTAATCACTATTCCATTTACATCAAGTGCTTGTTTCCAATTGAGTGAGATGCAGCACCTGCCTTTCTATGCTGGTTTATTTCACTTAACATAATGTCAAGATTTCACTCTCTGATAGATGAATAATTCTGTACCGCATACCTTTAATCTGTTGGTTGAAACCCAGGCTGGTTACATAATATGGATATTATAAATATTATAATAGGGTACATGGGTAGGTAGGTATCTCTATATCCTGATTGAGATTTCTTTGGGTAAATACCCAGAGTTGTATAGCTTGATTATGATAGTTCTACCTTTAATATTTTTCAAATTTTATTTTATCTCTATGGTTGTTTGGCCTGCATGTATGTACACCATGAGTGTACAGTGCCTGCAGAGGCCAGAAGAAGGTGGATCCCCATGGAACTGAGCATACAGATGGTTGTTAGCTACCATGTAGAAGCTGGGAATCAAACTACGGGCCTCTAGAAGAGCAGTTAGTGCTCTTAACCATTGAACCATCCCCCTATTCCCTACATTTAATTTTTTGTGGAAACTCCATAATGATTTCCATGGTGGATGGAACAAGTTACTGCACCAGGAGTAGCACAGAAGGGTTCATTTTCCCTACTCCCTAGGCAGTGTTTGGTGTTTGTTTTCCCAATAGTCATCCTAAACAATGTGATCTAGAATCTCCCTGGAGATCTGGTGTGAATTTCTGTGGTGGCCAAGGGTGTTAAATATTTTTTACATACTGGCCATTCGTGCTTCTTTTGAAAGCTATTAATTCAACTCACATGCCCATTTACTGATGGCATTACTGATCGTTATTATTATTACATATATACATACATATAAACACAACAATCTGAGTCCATTTTAGTGTTGCTCCTATGTGTGTGTTTTTAAGAATGACCACTGGTATTGGATAATCAGCTAGGGGCTCATGCTTGGGAAAGACTATTCCTTTCCCAGTAGTCATTAAGTGCCTGTAGTTCTTCATCTAGGTGCAGGGCCTTGTTAAATTTCCGCCATCCACCTTGGCATGGCATATCAACTGGCACTGTCATTGTTTAGATCTTGTTTAGGCTACTGTACTGTTGAGATTACATGGGTGAAGTCTCTCTGTCATATACAGAAGACACAATCTCATAGCAGGCATTCTCTGGCTCATAAAATATCCCCATCCCTCTTCTGCAATGTTCCCTGAGTCTTAGGTGTAGGGCTTGTATTGTAGATGTTCCCATTGTGGCTAGGCACTGGTAATTCTTCCTTGCATTTTGACCATTTATCGTTTTCTGCAATGGTCCCTGCTGCAAAAAAAAAAAAATCAGCTCCTTTATGAAAAACAAGAGCTACACAAATTGTGGGTATAAGAGGAGCATTTAGAACACACTTAGAAATCACAATGGTTTGGGAAAGTTGCAGTAGTATGTAGTCCTCTAGGTTCCGTGGGCTCAGAAATGTATAGTTGGCTAGGTTTACAGTAGTAGGCAGGAACTCCATCCTATTGAGCAAACTTCAATCCAATTAGAGAGGTGTTGGTTCTTGCCAAGATATAAGTGTCATATTGTACCTTTGGAGTTATCATATTGTAGCTCCCAGACTTTATTTAAGTAGGCTCTGAGTAGCTGCATAGCACCTTCAGATACTAGGGAGAGTTCCAGATCAATTCTGGCTTGATTCCTGCAAGTCCTCAGTTCAAAGTCAGCAATAAGGACTTAACTTCAAGTTACGGGAAGCAACCAAGAGCAAACTCAATAGCCTGTAATTGATTTATTTTTGGTTTTTCAAGACAGGATTTCTCTGTGTAGCTTTGTAGACCAGGCTGGCCTCAAACTCACGGAGATCTGCCTTCTGAGTCCTGGGATAAAAGGCGTGCTCCCCCCACAACTACTCAAAAGGAGGTTTATCCTGTCTGGAATTAGTGTCTTTATTAGATAATTTATGACTCTTGGGGAAGCATTAACACCCCAAGTGACATAACTTTATATATCCATGCATGCTTTTTGTATATTGTATATAGTTACATCTAAGCATAAACTATAATTCCATATGACTTTTTCAAACATCCTTAGTGTTATTTATCCCTTTTGCCTCTCTCTTCTACATTGCTCTCCCCCTCATTAGCCCCTGTATTCAACTATCCCTATGTGTGTGTGTGACACTATTCATGAGGAAACATGAAGAAATGTATATTCACCCCAGATAGGGAACTGATAACAGGTCAAAGTAAGGATGCCATCAGTCTAAATTGATGTATCAATGAGTTTTATTGGTGTTATTTATCAGAACAGAGCTGACAAAGACAACTGTATCACCAAAAGCCCACTACAATATGGGTGACCCCTCACAATAGCTGGAAACATGGAGCTTACTATCAAACTTTCAGGCTATTCATCCCATAGTAATGTCCTTTTCTGGTAGACCAGTTAGTTGATTTCAGTCACTTCTATGCAGTTCAATGGGCTTAGCTTTCTTGCAGGTTAACTCAGCTGGTCTAAACATGCTCTTCAGCAGTCCTTACTGCTTATATATACTAGTGAATCTGGTAAGTTTCAGGGACTTCTTGACGCTATTTTTTAATGCTTACTTTGTGAACTTATATTATTTCTGATCTTAGATTAAGTGCTTTTAGCATTTCCTTATTTTGTATGTTACCTATGGGTTTGTTGTGTATAGTTTTATTATGCTAAATCATATTAATCTATTCAGAAATTATATTATGAAGGGATATTAACTTTTTCATGTGTTTTCTACTTACTTATATTTTTATCTTTTGTTATATTAATGTGATAAATTGCATTTATTGATTTGCATATGCAGAATCTCCCATAACTTCATTCCGTCATGGTGATCTTTTAGATATGCTGATAGATTCAATTTGCTAGCATTTTGTTGAGAATTTTGCATCAGTATATATCAGGGAGGTTTTCTTTTTCGTTTTGGCAACCGGATAGTTCTGGATAAGTTTGGCAAGGTCTTTGGATTTCAGTTCTTCAGAATAGTTCAAGATGAATTGGCATTAGTACCTCAGAAGTTTTGTAAGATTCAGTGGTAAAGCCATGTGACCCTGGGCTTTTTCTTCTTGGTAGATATTTTAATGTGAATCCCATCTCATTGCTTGTTACTGGGTTAGTTGGGTTTATGTCTTTGTGGTACAATTTTGGTGGGTTACTTGTGACCATTCTCTTAATTTTACTTAAACTATCTGTATTGCCTTGAATTTTATGAGTTTTTGTATAATCGGCTTTTGAGTTCTCTAGTAGATATTATTTTAATTGCTTTGGAATGTGCCCCAAGAGAATTTTAATTTTTCCATGGTCCTGTGCTCCTCCACTGAGATTTCTACATGTGGTGGATCAGCTGCTACTACTTTCATGGTTGGAGGGGGACCTCTCAGAAAGTGGCTCTCTATGATGTCATTTTGTCTCACGATGTTGGCTCTGAGTTTTGTCTGGGTACTTTAGGATAGTCTACTTGTAGATTCTTTAGTTGTGTTTGGAGACTCTGACCAGTTTTATTATGGTTAGTGTACAGAGCAACTCAACAGTCTCCACAGTGGGCACACAATAGTTCAGGCAGGCGTGATGGAGATCGGAGGGGACATGTAATGCTGTCCCCTATCCAGCTCTGGGATTGGTACAGACCCAGACCTCATATGAGGAAAGAGAGAGGTAAGAACCACAGCCCACACTCAGTCCTGACAATAGTGGGTGATGTCAAAGGTACAGTGGTTGGACATCATTTAAATGCCCACCAGCAATGGGACCTGGAAAGCCTCTGTCTATATGTCTATGGGCAGGACATTTCTCCCCCTGATACCTTTTTCTGTAAAGCCCCTGAGTAGTGGACAGAAGCTGGGCCTCAGCCAGAGCCTTCTCCAGACCTCCTTTTTCCCAGTATGCTTAGGGTTGGGATAACAAGCCTAGCTATAGTGTTCAAGGTTGCCTCAAGACAGTCCTGTGGTCAGAAAGGTACAGTAAAGGTGCCTAAGAGCCAGGTATGAGAGGGGGCTGTGAGAACCACATGTGCACCTGCTATCAGTGGTGGGATGAGCCTTAGTCCACATCATCCAGCCACGGTGAAATCCCTAGGACCCTAAGGGCAGTTCTAGTTTAGAAGATAGCAATATGTTTCCCTCAGAAGGGAGATACACAGGGACTCCATTCACCTCTGCTGTGGCCCACACAGCCCTCTATCTTCTCAGGGAAATCCCCAGTAGTGCTGCCAAGTTTTTTCCTCATTCCTGAGGTAAATGTATCACAAAGGACTCTCAAACTGCACCACACATTCTTTCTAGCCCAGGGAGGCTATGGGGAGATTTAAGGTCTTAATCCAAAATTACTGAATTCTGGATTCCCATATCTTCAGGGTTTTAAGAAGAGAGCAAAATAATAAGAGGTTTGCCCTCTAGGTATTCATTGGGGCCTTGTCCCCACAACATCTGCCAAAAGGCTCCTGGTCCTGGATCTGCAGGCAGCCTGAGGATGCTGTAGGTCTCCAAGGCAGCAGCTAGGCCCAGCTGCCTCTGGTTAATCAGAATGAACTGGGAGGCGTGGCCCTGTGCAGAGCTTTGGTTACTGTTGCCTTAAGTCAGCCTCTAGTAAAAACACTCTGTGAAGTACACTCAGAGCAACACAGTTTCCTTGAGATTGGACACCACCAGCACAATTGTGAACTGGCATTTAGATTCTGTTCACCCCTCTACTGATGACAGCAAGAAAAGCAGGCCTGGTCCAGCCCTGTAATGTAACTGTTTTTACTAGCATTTCCCCAAAGGCTGCTTAGGGGAATGAAAGTGATTGGGAATGGAAGGAAGGGCAGGAATTCATTTAAATTATGCTGGGCATGTAAATTGTTCGTGGCTCCTAAAACCATGTAGTCCAATAATAGGCCATTTTCCAGTTAAATATTATTCTTGTTCTTGATAATGACACGTGTGTGCCCCCCCTTGGTTTTTTCCCAGCTTTTATCAGAAATCTGAGACAATTCAGAATGGTTCTTTCAGAGAGACAGGGCGAGGGCTTTGGGAGGCTTCAGAACAGACAACTCTGCTTTGACCCAGGTTTTACCCACCTTGGAGTGGAATCCCAGCTGTGAGCTGAGCAAGGCCACCCTCCCCTTCCCACCCTTCCTGGAGTGGAGCTGTGACTACTTCCTGCTCATATGGATAGTTGGTGGTTTTCAGCCTTCCTAAGGCTGTGACCCTTTAATGTGGCTCCTTATGTTGTGGTGACCCCCCCAACCTTATTATTTCATTGTTACTTTATAATTTTGCTACTGTTATATGTGAATCATAATGTATAAATATCTGAAGCAACCCCTGTGAAAGGGTCATTTGACCATGAAAGGGGTTGTGACCCACATGTTGAAAACCACTGATCTAGAGGCTCTGCTCCAGTTTTTGTGTGTGTAAATGTGTGTGTAAATACATTTTGTTTTGAGGCAGGGGAACTCCATGTAGATCAACTAGGTAGACCAAACTGGCCTCAAACTCACACAATCTGCCTGCCTCTGACTCCCAAGTGCTGGCACTAAAGGCATACACCACCACTCCCGGCAACTTTACCTCTTCGAAGGACTGTAGTTCTGTTTCTTGTATGTGGTAGGTAGACTTCCCTTCCCCCTCTGCGTAGTTTGCAGCACGTACCCAAAACTCCTAGTGTGGAAGCTCTGTTCCAAAACAACAGACCCAGTCTGACATGACAAGGGATGCTGCCAGATGCAGGCAGTCTGCCCCTGGGCCAGGGCACCACATCAGCTTGGGTGCTCAGGGGTAGGTGAGCATTTTCTATCCAGGAAAGATCGTCAGCATTTTTAAAGCATCCCTCTGCACATACAGAATTTCAGCATCTTTCTAGTTTCTGGGAGATACTGATTTTGCCTTTAATGGCTCACTGTTCTCTCCTGGACCATGGGTGGATGATGAAGGTGGGTAAAATGTTCCTAGTGGTATATTTAAATTTCCCACATGAATAATCATCGCCATGATACATGTGCTGGTATTAACAGCCAGCTGTCACCGAGAATTAATGAAAAATTACTAAGACAGACTGTAATGAATGTGCCTTTTAGATATCATAGCACTTCCAGAAGGGAATAGATTTTGCCTTGCAGTCAAGTAGAGAGAGAGAAAACCAACTCACAGTGAGGGAAGCAGGGGGTCACATGACACCCAAGCAATATTAGAATGTCAGTCCTTTTCATATGGCCATGTTAATCCTCCAGTCCAGACAAGAACAGGCCAAGATGGCCATCACACAACTTATAGTTGAGAAAATGGTGTAATGGAAAAAAAAAGTAGGAGACTTTGACTTACAAAGTCCTGGGTTCAATATCAGCAACCCAACTCCCACCCACACCAAAAAGTACTTCAGACATGACCTAGTAAAGTACCAACCTGGGCAGGGTGAGATCATGGTCAGAGATCTCAGCACCTGAGGGAAGAGCAAGCAGCCTGGAGGCCAGCCTGGCCAGAGCTTCCTTCTGGAATGGGAGGACTGTGGCCTCTCGTTCTCTCCCCCTCTTAATTCTCCCTGTTTATCTTTCCTTCTCTGAGCCTCCCTCCCTTCCCAGTCTCCAATTATCCTATGGCATCTGTGTTTGCTCATACCACACTGGATGCGAGAATGAACACGATTCACACTCTAAAGGTCAAAACCCAGTGTATCTTGTAGAAGAGACTACGCCCTTTGTACGTGGTCTTACTGGTTCCCCAGCCGTGGCAAGCCTACACTGGCAATCTTTGCAGTGACCCAAGCGAGAGCCCTTCCCAGCCCAGCCTGCCTTGCCTGACAGTACAGGACATGCAGGCTCCATGGCTTCCCTGACTTGCCTGCTGGTGCTAGTTTGTGCCTGTGTCTACAGGACTGGAGAGGAGGCCGTAGGCTTGAGCTAGAGCCAGCAGAGATGGAAACAAATGCAGCCAGTTACACTGGTCTCCTCTATGATGTCACACCACATAAGCCCCTCAGTTACTATGGAGCCTCTTCGTCTGTTTCCTTTGTAAAACTCATCACAGCTCAGGTAGAAGAGAGAACAGATGACATACTTCACTTCTGTATGTACACTGGCCTTTGTGCACCTCGATCAGAAAAGAAATGAACAAATAAGGGCAGCATGTAGTAAATAGTACTTAAATTTGCTTGCCACTAGTATTCTATGGTAACGGTACACCACAGTTGGCTCAGTTTGAGCTCTGTACCACGGCCTAGCAGATAGGTAGGTTTCTAATGATTCATCCAGGAACTCACGCTATCACAGAAGCCAGCACTCAGATCAAGTCTTCAAAGCATTTAGTGAGTGTCTTCCCAGTGAATTCCCTGGTCCTACAAATGGGAAAACAGGTCTAAAGTGAGTACAGTACCTTGAAGTGAGCATTGGTCAGGGCTGCCCATCACCTGCTGCCCCTTCAGTTGTGATTTCTGGAGTGGTGCTCAGTAGAAGCATGGCAGTGATCGTACTGGTCGCTTCTGTATCAACTTGACCCGAGATAGTCATCGGAGAGAAGGATCCCCAGCTAAGGAAGTTTGTCCATGTGATCCAGCTGTAAGACATTTCTCAATTAGTGGTCAGTGGGGGAGGGCCCCAGCCCATGGGGGGGGCTGGTGAGTGGTGCTTTCCCTGGGCTGGTGGTCCTGGGTTCTATACAAAAACAGGTTGAGAAAACCATGGGGAGCATGCCAGTAAGCAGCATGCCTCCAGGTTCCTGCCCTGACTTCCTTTGATATGAACATCAGTGTGGAAGTGAAAGTCTAATAAACCCTTTCCTCCCTAACTTACTTTTTTATTTTGGTTATGTCATTTTATTGCAACAGTAGAAACTCTATGATAGTGTGCATGAGCCTGGTCCATTTGGAGTTCTCAGGGTTTGGTTGTTGGTATGGGCATCACTTCATCAGTATTTAGCACACAAAGCCCAGCTCTGCTTCACACAGTCCCCTCTCTGCCAGCATCACCTTGTTGAGTACAGAGGAATGACCAAAAGACCATTGGTAATCTTCTCCATGCAGCCTCCTGATAAGAACACGCCACTCCAACTATAATGCCTGACCCCAAGCCAACCCCACACTCACTGTCTGGTTCATCCTGCTCAAGTTACCTGACCACTCGGTTTCCATATTTGTAAATGCTTCCCTATCTCATGAGAGCTTGGTTAGAATTACAGAACCCTTGGGTGTTGTTTTGTTCTTAAACATCTGGTTCAGTTGTTGAACACTCCCAGCCAGCTGTAAGGTGACTATAAATGCTGTCCCAGTACCACAACCTCCAGAATAGATGGTATCTTCAGTTGCTTATTTTCCTTTCTAAAGTGTAGCTGCTTCCCACCTTCATAAGACTTCTTCCTGTGTTCTGCAGGGAGGCAATAGTTACCGTGGACACTAGCTACCAGCTAACCCAAGTCTGCCTTCCCCACTGCTATGGCCTCTGTTTTATCTAGAGGAAAACAGCTCATCTAAGGAATAACGACTAAGTTTGGCTGGCACAACCTTCTTCTATAAGACAAAGGAGCCAGGCGGTGGTGGTGTACACCTTTATCCCAGCACTGGGGAGACAGAGGCCAGTAGATCTCTTGAGTTTGAAGCCAGCCTGGTCTATAGAGTGGGTTTCAGGGCAGGCTCCAAAACTACACAGAGAAACCCTGTCTGAAAAAAAAAACAAACAAACAAACCAAGAGGCAGGTAGGGGGAGAGAGAGAGGAGAGTTAGTTTGTGAAGGGGGCACATGCCCTCATAAAGTCTAACAGAGAAAAAAAGGGAAGGAGGAGATTGTGAAGGGGCAACCCAGCCTCATAAAGCACAGAGAAACTGTCTTCTGCAAGAACTTAGGAAAAGGATGGAGAGTCTACTGGAGAGATGGGTCAGCAGTCAAGGGGACTTGTGCTCAATTCCCAGCTCCCAACTCATGATGGCCACTACCATCTGTGACTCCAGCTGCCCTCTATGGGCACTGCCTTACAAGCAGGCAAAACAACACAAGTTTTATGAGTGTTTTGCCTTAAAGAAGAAAGGATCGCTGTGAGGAGATAGACGTACTTGGCCTGATTTAGACATTATATGATGTGTATATCTATAGTGACAATACAGATTGCTCTGCTATCATGTACAACCTTCATGTTTTTAGGTGGAGTGAAGTAAATAGACTCTCCCGAGCCTAATGCTAGCTGAGTTTGACCACATACCTCCTGTACTCATGTGGCCTTGAGCTTCTAGCACAAACCTTTTGATGCTAGCTAGCATTGCTGCCTATCCATGTGCTGCATGGAGACAGAAAGGCAAAAAGGGAGATCTTCTGACTTGCCCTGAATTGCTCCTCCCAACTGCACGGGGAATGGTATTTCTATTACACATGGAGGAACTGAACATCATGGGCCCAGAGTCCAGCTCACAGCTGCCTTGATTCCTAACCCATATGAACCCTCTCACAAGAATTGCTGGGAGAGCTCACTAAAAATAGATTATCTGGGCTACACTCCCAGAGTACTGACCCACGGTCTCCAGGGAAGCAGCTAAGGAAGCTGTTCTCTTCACAAGAGCCCCAGGTGAATGGCGCTTCACAGAAATACCCTTCTTGCCTGACTGGCCACCCCGGCTGAGGAGCAAGCATGAAAACCTGACCAGTGCCTGGGCTCTGTCTTTGATATCAGCCAGATGTATCTCACAGAAGTAAGGATGTGGGAGAGCGTGCTCTTAAGTACCCATGGAAAGGGGGGATACTTTGCAAGGTCGCAATGAAAACAATCTGTGTAGTAACTTTTTGTGGGTCTAATGATCCTTCTAACATAACCTGGTTTTATGGTGCAATGGATTCAGATTTCAAATTATTCACACACACACACACACAAGCTACAATCTCTTAGGGGATGGAGGAATGGTTCTATGATTAAGAGTGCTTATTGCTCTTCCAAAAGTCTGAGTTCAGTTTCTATTACCCACAGCAGGTGGCTCACAACTACCTGCAACTCAAGCTGCGAGATCAGACATTCTCCTCTGGGACCCCCCCCACACAAATGAATACATAAAAGTAAATATTTTAATAATCTATTTTACCATTCAGAAATGCCTCTTTTTAATTAAAATTTTATATTATAGGCTTAGGAATATTGAATGTATATGGAATGTTCTCCTTGTGGATGTTAAATATGGTCAATTTGACTTTCTCTTAAAAGATAGGCCAGAAAATATGCCTTAATATTGTTAAATGGGAACTGGATACCCTACAACAATCTCTCTGTGGCAATTACACCCTGAAAAATGATAGTCACTCTGATTCATGGAGCATTTCCACGTGCCCAGATGTGTGCTAAGCCAACAGCTTTGACACCATCCCTATTAAGTTTCACTCCCATTTGCTAAGGCTCAAAGAGACTAATTATCTTTCTAAGGTTCATTTAACTCTTAACAATAGCAGATAGGCATTTCAGACAGTATCAGCCCCTAATTAACCGTACTGGTGTATGGGTTCTCACACTGCACCCCAGATTAGGATATAAACACAGGAAAACAAGAACAGTGACTGTCAGGAAATATCAGAGTTTGACAATTCTTCATTTAAGGCAAAATCAATTATTAATTATTGATGTAAAATGTTAAAAAAGAAAATCTAAGGAAAAGTTTGAACGAAAACATCAGTCTAGACGCTGTGACTTTTTCCTTAAGACTGGCTATCAAGATTTTCACCGCGATAGGTTTGAGGTTTAGTCTTCATCCCTGAATCTTTATCATCTTTAAGAGAAAGGGGTTGAATGGCAAGAAATCCAACCTTAGGACTTCTGGTTCCTGATGAGCTACAGAAAGTTTCTGCCCCAGGCAGGTGACGCTGAACACAGCAATGGTGGGGGATTTGTTCTGAGCCTTTTATGCCAGGGGAGGCTAAGACATGACTCTGTCTGTGAGGCGTCTCTCTATCCCCAGGAAGATGAACCCAGAAACTCCTAACTCATTCCACACCCACGCTGCCAGCTGCTCACAGGGCAAGTACCAAGCACTTTCCCCTCTTGCTTGACATCAGAGACTAAATGTCTCCATGGAAAGTAGGACTTGCCTAGGTCTATCCATTCCTTGTTTTGAGATGGGCTTCTTTCCCAAAATTTACTTCTCTTTCTTCCTAACAGATATCTGCCAATGAAATTGAGATGCTTCTGATGAGACTGCCACGCATGTTCAAACAGGAATTCACTGGCGTGGGAGCAACGTTGGAAAAGAGATGGAAGTTGTGTGCCTTCGAAGGAATTAAAACGACCTAATTGATGGCCAGGAAAGCTGGAAATGAAGCCGTCCGGAGCCGGCCAGGGCTGTACAGTGGAGGAGCAGGAGGGTTGGGGTCGGCCAGCGGGGGACCCGTGTGGAGCCACCAAAGCCTTGTTCAGTGACATCTGTGGCGTTTTCTTGTGAGTGGAAATGTAATTGTGTACCAGTTCCTTAAACTAGACAAAGCCTCATACTTTACTATGACAGACCTGTCCCTATGAATACCAAGCAATGGTTCCACAGTCAATGACCACAAAATCCAAAACAGGCATCATTGCAGAATAGCGCACGGAGCAAATGCTTAAAGTTAATGGCGGTGTAGCAATGGTGGTTGCTAGGCTACAGAGTTGTATATGTAATGTATAGCTGAAAACATTAAATTACATTTTCCTGAAGGTCTTTCTGTTAGTAAAACAACAAAACAAAAAAAGTGATTTTACAGTGGGAAAAAAATCATACCAAAAGAAAACTTGAATATGTGTCTGAACAGTTATTGTATTTTGTAAATTAAGTTATATGCTGTTCCAGGGACTTTTGCCTTATTGAAGAGGCAGAAAACTATGATTGGACTCCTTGAGAATGCTTTATCAAGGATATTATTTTTCTAATGTAACAGTTATCCATCGTGCGTTCTTTTCACATGGACTGCATAACAATTTTCATAAACTGTAAATAATTGAAGAACTACAGCTGCTGTCCCGTGCTTGGTATGTAACATTCAGGTTTATGCATTAAAAACATTCGGAAAATATTCCTGTTACAAGTTTTATAGCAAAGATATTAATTTTTTTCAATAAATCTTGACTTCTACCATATTGGTTTCGTGTAATTTTTTTCATTGATGAATTTTGTTCCTTCTTATAAAATACTTTTCTTACTTTTCAGTCCTGTGACTAGACTACCACTTTAAATGTATTCAATATGAGACAAATGACACTAAGAGAAAAGGAATTGCTAAAAATAGAACACAGACAATCGGTGGCTAGGAAAGTGAATTCAGGAGAGGAAGTACCAAGATAAAAGCATTTGATGCCGTCACAACCATACATACTGTTGCTTTCTGTCCTTTGGCAGGTACTGAGGTCCCGCCAGCTCATCATGTCACTGTGGCATTTTTACATTTGTGTATCTTCTGTGTTAAAGGGGGAATGAAGTCAGTCACAGAAAATCCCAACAATTTAAACAATTTGGTCTTCCCTTCTTCCTTTTGCCACCGAGTAGAGTAGACTGTGGCTCTAAGTTCCCTTTCCTTCCTGCTTTATTGCATCAAATCCCCCAAAAGACAAGCACTCAAGATATTAATTTAAAATGAAACGTTTTCAGAAAGACAGCTGAACAATGAATGTCCTTTGAAGTTATGAAAAGATAGTCATAATTTCCTATTGGACATTATTACCCTCAGGTTCTTTTTATTGAACCCTGAAAATTAAGGCTCTTATTCATAACTCCCATAGCATCTACACGTGTGTTTTGTTCAGGCTCAGTGCCAATGCTGCGCATGTGGTCATGAATGAGAAAAGACCCTCTCTCTGCTTAATGCATTCAGAGTTCAGTCTGAAACAGACATTTCCCCCCAAGTTTGTTGATGGGAGCTTCATGGCAAGGAAGACGTGACTGGAATACTGTAGGAATCAAAGTGGATGCCAGTATTGACTGGGCATGGTGGCACAGGCCTATAATCCCAGCGCTCAAGAGGCTGAAGCAGTAGGATTAAAATTTTGAGGGCAGCCTGCTCGCCATAGTGAGATCCTGTGTCAAGAAAGCAAACAAAAGCAAATCCTCCTATCCCATTAAACACTGGCAGCATTCCTTACCACCTGCTGGTGCCCGTGGCCACCATCATCCTGACAGATTCCTAGACTATGGCAGTCAGAAAGCAGAAGACATCATTTGTAGATAATCCTGTTATAAAGTAGACCGAGGTTCGCCTGAAAATAGGGATGGGGTGGCAAATTCCATGCAGATTCTAGTCCCAGTGATAAATTGTTTCGTGCGGATGCAGGTGAGGGCACCAGGGTCTCACTGGTTCTGATCATAAACACTGGAGTATTTTTATGCAGGCTGCATGCTCCTGAGTATTGCCAGGACTCACATCAGACAACGAGACTGCACAGAGTAGAAACTGTAACTTGGGCCCTTAACTTCTTAATCACCAACAAACATCAAGGACTAACTGTCCTGGAACTTGATCTGTAGACCAGGCTGGCATAGGAACTCAAACAGGGCAGGAGCCTGGACACAGGAACCAATGTAGAGGCCATGGAGGGGTACTGCTTACTGGCTTGCTCCTCATGGCTTGCTTAGTCTGCTTTCTTATAGAACCCAGGACCACCAACCCAGGGATAGCACCACCCACAGTGGGCTGTGCCCTTCACTAATTAAGAAAATGCCTTACAGCTAGATCTTATGGAGGCATTTTCTCAACTGAGATTCCTTCCTTTCAGACGACTCTAGCTTGTGTTGTTGACATAAGACCAGCCTACACACAATGGTTAGAGAGGTTACTGACCATAGGGGAGAACCTACTTTTATCATTTTGCTTTTATCATTTGCCTTCTAGATGCTTGTCTTTAGACTCATAGGTTATTCTAACTCATGCTCCTCCAGAGAAACTTCTTTGTACAGGAGATGACTATTAGCACAGAGAACCACATCTGGCCAAAGTGCAGAGAAGTGTCTCAGTGTCTCTGGCATGCTCAGCCATAAATAAGACAACTGTATCATACTCCCTCCCCATTAGGCTGACATCCAAGAAGAGACCAAGCATAAAGTTTGTCTACAAACAGTATCTTCCGCACATTACAGGGCTGTTGCATGAATGGCACTCACAGCAACTTGGGTTGCCTACACAAGATCTGCTGGGAACTAGTTTTCATAGTAACAGAATTATATAAGTTTCCAGAGAAAGGAAACAACCCACAGTCCTGCCCAGCTGCAATGTCCATGAACCACAGCAATGACCAGCAAAGCAAGATATTCCTAAGTACAGTAATAACACTCATATCTAGGCAATAACCAACAACTGTATAATTGGACATAAGATCTACTTAACAGGAGGGAATCGTGCCTGGTACTGGAAACCTAGTCAATACTGCCCAAGGCCAGTGAGGTCATGGATCTGAAGGATGGAACCACCACTTTACTAATCTAGTAAAATTCCTAATCACATTTTAAAACATATCCAAATGTGTAGGTTGCTTTTTTATTGCTGTGATTAAATACTATAGCCAAGGCAACTTATAGGAAAAAAAAGTTTATCAGGTCCTTATGACTCCAGAGACTTCTGGTCAATGATGTTGCAGTAGAGGTATCAGCCATCAGACATGGTAGCCAGGGAAGAGACTGAGGGCTCACGTCTTGAACCATAAACACAAAGCAGAGAAATCACACTAGGGATGGTACACGGCTTTGAAACCTCAATGCCTGGCCTGGGTGACAAACTACCTCTAGTATGCCAATACCTGCTAACCCTACTCAAACAGTGCTACCAACTGAAGACCAAGTATTCACAGGTCTGCACCCATAGTACATTCTCATTCAAACCACCATACCACAGATAAGTGTATCTCTCACCCCTCATCAAAACAGCTTCTCTTTGCAGACAACTATACCTGGTCAAAATGCAGAGAACAACTGATTGCAGGGTGCCAAGCCCTGATGGATATGTCTATACAACACAACTCCTGTACTCAAGGCACAGAGAGCATTTCAGAAGAGGGGGCAGGAGGATTATAAGAGCAAGAGAGCCAGGAAGTCTTCTGTGAGATGTAATCCCCTAGAAGTAGCATGGAAGCTATACCCATGAAGCCACAGCAATGTGGTTGTTCAAACAGGACCTGAACAAGTATAAGACCATAGGCATACTAATATTGTCTTAGATAGGGTTTCTATTGCTATGATGAAACACCATGAACAAAAAGCAAGTTGGGGAGGCAAGGGTTTATTTGGCTTATACTTCTGTATCACTGGTCATTGCTGATGGAAGTCAGGATAGGAATTCATACAGGGCAGGAACCTGGAGGCAGGAGCTGATGCAGAGGTCATAGAGGGGTGCTGCTTACTGGCTTGCTTCCCATGTCTTTCTCTGTCTGCTTTCTTATAGAACCCAGGACCACCAAGCCAAAGATAGCACCACCTACAATGGGCTGCCCCCCCCCCGTCAATAACTAATTGAGAAAATTCCTTACAACTGGATCTTTGTCTTGTTTTACTTTTTTCAGGACCAGCCTGGCCTTGGACTCACAGGGATCTGCTTGCTTCTGCCTCCTGAGTGCTGAGATTAAAGGTATGTGCCACACTGTTTGGTTATAACTGGATCTCATAGAGGCATTTTTCTCAATTAAGGTTCTCTCCTTTCAGATAACTCCAGTTTGTATGGCAAGCTGACATAAGACTATCCAGCACAAACATGGAATGGGAAAACCACCAATAAGAAGGCAATGATGTCAGCTTCTAAATACAACACAAAAACTGTATGAAAGACACAATACACATGGTAATCAGGGCCAAATACAGTGAAGAAACTGAGGCTCTGGCACTACCATTTTCAATAAGATATACAGTCTTCAAAGATTAGAAAAGCAATTAGTCATTGTTTTTAACCCCAAAGAAACAGTACTGGGAAAATTATAGTAGTAGCTGGAATGGACAATAGTGTTACTACAAAACATACATGTTTATTATAGTTGTTGAGGGTTTCATAGTCAAGGACTCCAGTAATCCTAGTGATTGCAGAGTGATTATGTTAAACAAATTAGCTGTTCTGTCCAAAATGTTAACTGTTGCCTACTCAGTAAAGATGCCCAGATGTTCATACATGTCACTCACTTCTTAAATAATGAATGTTTGCTGGGACCAGCCTGTAATGGAATGTTCTTACTCTGTGGGGGAAAAAGCAGGCCCACAAAAATAAATCGCAGACAGTTTACAGTAGAAAATAGTGTTTTACTATACGAAGCAGAAAAAGTGGTTAATGTACAATAGAAAGTGCATCACATGTAATGAAATGTATTTTTTGTCTAGCAAATGTATTTATTGTGTGTTGAAAATTTTATTATCTTTCCCTGCACAGAGAAATTTCTATTAGAAAGCTCATTTGCCATGTGAGGGGAAAAACTCTTTTTCTTGTTTACAGTAGTAGTCTATCTTCCTATCAGCCCACAACACTTGTCAAGTTCACTTAAGCAGAGCTATGTATAGATAAGAATGGGAAGGAATCGGGAACCAGAATATTCCATCTCATCTGCTTTTACATCCGAGGGAGTGCCATGGAATCCACAGCATCTGGAGGCAATCTCATTTTTGAAAGCATTTTTCTTTACAGATGAAAAGTCAAAAAATTGGCCAATTTAAAGCTTTTTACCAATAAATAAATCTTTTACCTTTGAGTATATTTACGCATAAGTGAGCATTGCTTCCTCTTTGTGTGCTTTGAGATAGAATGTGAAGTATGGGATACAAAGTCAAACACTGTCTTTGAAAGGAGATAACAGATGAAAACCACTGTGGGACATTTGTTAAACAGACATAGATTGTTATGTCATATCAATATATCACAGATTATTTTTATGATTTACAATCATAGTGAATCAAGTTTCAAGTGTGAAATGCTATGAATTCTTATGGAGAATAATTTTCATTCCCTAAGGCTGAGCAGAAACTGGCTAGAATTTTGCCGGTTACCTGTTCCGCAAGGACATGATGGAAGTTTAGTTCAATGCATGCCAGCGGAAGGATGGGCCTGGTATGTGGTTAGACCAAACACCAGAGAACAGACAGCAAAGAGTGCCAACCTGCACTGAATATTTCATATTGATGGTCTATTACTTAGGGCAGGTAAATGAAACATACAGCCTCTTGGTCTAGATGGGTTAATCTCAAAGGCAATGTCATCAAGTGGCCAAGAGCATCCTTCTAGAATCACCCCATGCAAGGAATGATGGGAACTTGATTAAATCCCTGAAGTTTCTCCCTGATATAGAATGACACTAATCTTGTCCATCGTCATGCTGCAATGTTATCTATTCACTAGGTCTTACTAGGTCACTGGAGACAATGGAATTCTCTCTTGGCTTCATAGCTTACCATTTGCCAAGTTTTTCCCCTCAGAGGCCCCCACAAGCTCATCAAGAGTAATCTGCTTCCTGATCTCTCTCTATAATAACAGATGCTTACATTCAAATTAACAGGAAGCTCTACCAATTCCAAGAACATTGAGGTATGTTTTAAACCAGAATTCTAACTTCTCAAGAAATCCAGATTCCCACAGCATCACTGGGAGGTTAATAGGTATTCATGAAATAAATGAGAAGCTGGTCAATTTTATAACTCAAACCAGGCCTCTTGGAAGGGAATCTTGGCAAAGCAAACCTGGTGTGTTTTCTCAAATATAAAGTATTTCAGAGGAAATAGATTATCTCATTCTTGAGACAACAGGGCTAAATATCTTCTCAGTTCTTGTGCTGGCTAGACTTACATAAACTTGACACAAGCTGTAGTCATCTGACAGGAGGGAAACCTCAAATTAAGAAAATGCCTCCATAAGATTGGGTTGAGGGCCAGCCTATAGGGCAGTGGTTCTCTCAACCTATGAGTCATGACCCCTTTGGGGGTTGAACAACCCTTTCACAGGGGTTGCCTAAGGCCATCAGATATTTACATCACAATTCATAACAGTAGAAAACTACAGTTATGAATCAGCAACAAAAATAATTTTATGCCTGAGAGTCACCATGACATGAGGAATTTATTAAAGGGTCATAGCATTAAGAAGGTTGAGAACCACCACTACAATGCATTTTCTTAATTAGTGATTAATGGGGGAGAGCCCAGCCCACGTGGGTGATACTACCCTGGACAGTCCTGGGTTCTATACAAGCTGAGCAAGCCATGGGGTTGAGCAAGCCAGTAAGCAGCACCCTTCTATGGCCTCTGTATCAGCTCCTGACTCCATGTTCCTGTCTTGTTTGAATTCCTGTTCTGGTTTCCTTCAGTAATGGACTGCAATGTGGAAATGTGAGCCCAATAAATCCTTTCTTCCCTAACTTGCTTTTTGGTCATGGAGTTTCATAACAGCAATAGAAACCCTAAGACAGTCCTCCATTTCAAGTAAAAACGGGAAGGACATTTGGTGGGAGAATTGATGGGATAAAATCTGTCATGTGCTTCTTTGGTTCATGGTACTTTGTAAAAAGGCAATGGATGTTTTACCCTACAAAAGCACCTAAAACCTAAAGAGAGATAGGGGAGAAAGGGTGAAGGGAACTAACGTGTACCTTTTCATAGTCCTCAAACTCAAATGTTCAGGGTAGGACACAGGAACCCCCAACTCCTGCTTTATTCTTATAAACCTTTTGATTCCTGCGTGTGGTCACTTCCCATAGGACCTTTCTCTGTGAACATTCATCAGGCTGGAACACTGATTTATCAGGTCAAGTACAGTGGTATTTTTAATAAAATAGGAAGCAATATAACTAAAGGGCACTAAGATACAAACATTCGCTGATGGATATTGAGGTGTGAGCAATAGCATCTCCAAGCAGAATGTTGAGTGTATCAGTGGTTCTTGCTAGCTACCTGTTTACAGGGAGAGAAAAAGTTTAGAAAAATAACCAGCAGGGCATAAGCAAATGTAGAGGGATTAATGAGGGACCAGACGACTTAAGAAAGCAAGTATTTCTCATTTATAGTGTCTCCTGCAAGAAAATGATTCTGAAAGTAAAATATAGCTAGGACAAGAAACCAATCAAGTGTCTGTCTATGGGATACCCTAAGATGACATGGCGGGGGCAAGATAAGATATGGGAAAAGAGTAACCTTTACATGCTGCTGGTGGGGAAATAAACTGATTTAGGGTTGAGATCAACTGTGCCCCACTCTAAGCGTCTCCATATTGTGTGAAACAGTGATTTTTTTCAGGTTTTTCTCTGCCTTTGGAATCTTCATTTTATAAGCAGCTTTGGACTCCATTTTGAGCAAACTATGCCATCTGTCAGTCACCAGCCAGCCAGCATGGACTGACAAATAACGTATCCATAAATATGGAAGGTGTTCTTCAAGCTTATCAGGGTGAATTGAGTCTATAGGGAAAGTATGGATATATTAAAAATCCTACCAGGCAAACTATGACAAACAAGACCAAGGAAAGAGTATAACTCTCCTACCTGGATGCCCTAAAATAATGAACTCCTACACTGTGATGGCATGGCCCCACATGAACCTACCACACGATACCTGGTATAGGTACCAAGGTTGACAAGAGGAGGACTCCTCACTGTGCCGGGGGACAGCTCAGCTTCATCCCCCTGTAGACAAAGCCTAATCAACTGTCTGACTGTCTACCTTTTCACCCATCCAGACTTCAACCTGAACCCTCCAATTCTTTCTCTTATACCCGAGCTTGCCTTACAGATTCTCAAAGTGTGGCTTCAGCAGCAGCTGCTCCCATGGCTGGGATGGTTCATTATCAGTGCAGGCTCACTCTCAGCCCACTCCTCAACTCTGCAACAGCCGCTTTAACTTGGATCCATTCTGTAAACCAGAGAGGCATATTCACTGTGTGCTATATAATATGTGATATGAGAGTTTATATTAATCAATGAGTCTGCATTCTCCTTACTCAAATTACCATGGTAGGTAGGATTATCTGGCAAATTGCTGCCATTGAACACCCTAAACCTTGTGAGTTTACTTGTGAGTAATATATTGGATTTGATTCATTATATTATAACATTGTAGAAGACACAAATGTGTTCATCTGTGTTTCTGACATAGCATGCTCATGATGCACAACCACTGTGAAAATCAGTATTGAGATTTCCCAACAACAACAAAAACAACTACCATATTCCACCTACCTGAGAAATTCAAGTAAACATATCATGGGAATATTCACATATCCATGTTTATTGCCGCACTATCCACAAAACTGGAAAAATGCAATCTATCTGGACATCCATCACTGCCTGAATGGATAAAGAAACTGTAGTGTGTGCGTATGTGTGTGTATATGTGTATGTGTGTACGTATGTGTGTGTGGTGTGTGTGTGGTATGTGTGTGTGTACATCTGTGTGTGCATCTGTGTGTTGTATGATATTCTCATTCTTATATGTGGTTGCACATATGGCAAGTGTGTGGTGGCCTGAAATTGCTGTCAAGTGTTCTTCTCATTTGCTCTCCAGCATGTACAAAGAAGCAGAGATTCTCACTGAACCTGGAGTTCACCATTTCTGTTAGTCTAGTAAGCCAGCTTGCTCTGGGGTTCACCATCACTGGGTCTGACTCCTGCCCTCTGGGATTGTAGGGGTGTCACCATGCCCGCCCAACTTTTACATGGATTCTGGAAATCCAAGCTCTGGTCTTCACCATTGTTCAGTAAGTGTTTTACCCATTGAGCCATCACCCCAGTCCCCATTCTTCCTTTCTGAATGAGATTGCCTACAGCTATTCTGTCCTTTATTACCTATTGTATTATGTTTAAGCACCAAATACTTTTCTTCACTAAAAATCCTACATCTGAGAATCCACATTAGAACCTGGGATCTTGGCCTTTAAGCCTAGTGCTTTATTAGATGAATCTTTTTAATGGAGAGACAGACAGAGACAGAGACAGAGAGACAGAGAGTATTGTGAGGAGGAATGCCTTTAAGTGTCTTGGGGTGGGTGACATTTTTCCATCAATCAGTAACATTAATAGTTAGGAGACATTCAGCTTCTGTATCAATCTCCATTCCTGTTTCTCATCAGATTTCTATCGCTATACATAATGCATGCCATCTAAAGATAATTGGTTTATAACCACCATAATTTACATGTCACCTGAACTTGTAAGTTGGTGATTTAATTTGAGGACACATTTTGATCTCTCTGGAATCACTTGCATGTTTTTAGGTCAATTGGTCACTGACTGAGACTCATTTTCTCGAGGTGCTTTGCTGGGTGCTGACATGGTCCAAGCTTATCTGTGATAATTCCACTGTCTTCCATGTGTGTTCTATCAGGCCAGCCCTCACATCCTGTATTCTTGATGATTATGAAGGAACAATAGAAGATTATAATTGCAATTCATGACTATAAAGCATGTCAAGAGTAAACCTCAAGGTATAAGGACTTTGCAAGCCAGGACCAGCCTCATCATCATTGAAACTGATCCTAGAAACCAAGTGTGGGTTTATCAATACCATCAACCAATCATAATCTCAAAATTATGTTCTATGGAAACTAGCAGCCAACAAGATATTATCAAGTGCAATATTTTGACAAAAAACCTCTCTAACCATACAAATAAGCAAAATCCTTCTCACATCTCTCTCCTGGTAAACTATAGGACAAGCTAACCTTTTCCAAACTCTGGGTTCTGTATTTCTTTACCTGGATTTAATTGGTGTCTTCTGTACTTATTTATGCATGAAACACATTAATTATAGAAAATTAGGAAGGCATCTTGGGAACATTAAGTGTTCCTTAAATCACAGTTTGAAAAACACCCAGTCTAAATTACAAAAACATGTAATAACTGTACAATGACAATAACCAAAGAAGGAGCCGTGAGAGACCTGGAAGCCTTTGTACCACAGATAAAGAAAACACTAATAGTAATTATTGTCTTGAATTCCAGACAAGAAAACCAAGAGGCAGCAAGTTATGCAAGGCACCCAGAAAGGGAACGGCGGGGATGAAGTGCACACCTGGTGGCTTCCCAGCCTCTGTCAGACCTTTGACCTCCCTCCCTGCCAGTGTGGAAGGCCAGATGTAGCTCAGTGAAAGTGAGATGGTCTGGTGGTTGAACCCTGACTTTGGTTCTGGCTTATCCACCAGTCAGATCTTGAGGTGGCTGACACATCTTCCAGCAGTGGATTGGAAACACCATTCTCCCTATGCTCCATCTGAAGCTCAGAGACACAAGAAAACATCATAGTGAAGACTGTTGGGCTACAGGAGTCCCACAAGGCTTTCCCATCCACTGTAATAATGATGACATAAAACTCACTCCCTTGACATAAAACTCACTCTTTGGTCCTGACCATAACAAATTCATTTTAAAAACCTCCTTATTTCAGTTGCTTAATATTTTTATGATCCTCTTCTCCCCTCGCTCTTTTCTAATTTTCCAGTAAAATCTCAGTGATGTATTCCAGGAGGTGCATATTAATATTCTGAGGAAATATAACAGAGGCCCTGTGCAGTCTAATTTTGGAACATTCATCACGAAAACAGTTCACTTCCTCCTGTCCTATTTTTCTTTCCTTCAGGTTGTCACAGCCCGATGGACTACATTAAGCTAGGTGGTGACTGTCCTCTGTGAAACCTCTCTTTCTTTCTTTGTCTCTCTGTCGGGGATGGTGGGAGGCCCCAGAAATGGGGAATCCACAGCCCTCAGCTGCTCTGAACTGTGCTTGAGCTGGGGAGATGAAAGGCAGAGTTACAGAGACTGCAGGGGAAAAAGCACCAGCGGAATAACAAGGACAAAGGTGCTTTGTTAGGCAAGCTATTCACTGTCATAACGCCCCCTCAGTGGTTGGGGAAACTATTCACTGTCATAGCGCCCCCTCAGTGGCTGGGGAAACTATTCACTGTCATAGCGCCCCCTCAGTGGCTGGGGAAGCCATGCACTGTCATAACGTCACCCCCTTTGGTTTCACATCTCATCATGCTAAGGTACTGGGGTAGACTGGGTTCAGAATCACTTTCAAGACATTGAGTGTCTGGTTTGGGTGAGCTAACACCCATAATGTCACATTCAAAGAAATATCCTGAAGAAAACATCTTAAATACCCTTGTGCTCTTACAGTAAAAGCAGTGTGACTCTTCAGTGTCTCTAGTGACATCAGCCAATGCCAGGCATACTGGATTACTCACCCTAACCAAGTGCAGGGTGGCCCCAGAGTATCTAACCTCAACACTGCTGATATTCTGAACTGTGCCCTTCGCTATGATATAGTCATATGCCCTAGAGGATGAGTGTGCTCTGGCTGCCCCCAACCCCAGCCCCATTGTTGTTCTTTTGCTTAAGATTAGAAATTAGTAAAAAGGAAAAAAAGTGTCACAGGAGACGGGAACTGGGGCTGGAACCAGCAGGATACAGCATGAGCCATGGAGAGCGTATTAACCATAGCTTATTGTAGAGAAACCAAAAGGGGGGGTGACAGACATGACAGAGACGAAGGGGGTAAGGGAAGAGTGAGGGGAGAGAGATAAGAGAGAGCGACCATGTGGAGGTGGGCCCTTAAAAGGGGAAGCTCGAGTGTGTGTACTGAGTCATTACCCAGCCTCGTGAGGAGTGACAAAGCAATGATGTGGCCACACCACTGTGTGTGCCCCGCCCGTCAGGGGGCGGGGTCACTGCAATGCCGGAGTTCCTATACCCATGATAATTGTATCCCCCTACCTCCATCATGACCATCCAAGATGCCCTCCATAGAGAGCGGGCTGGAGGAGGTCAACATCCACTGGCTAAGACTTGGTGTCCAAGGGTATTAGACCCCACACCCTCAAAGACTCTCAATCTTTTTGTTCAATATTGATATCATGGCCACTACTGTAATTACCGTCTGTGGGGTAGCCAGCTTCCCTCCAAGCCCCTGGACCTGAGAGCCTTTAAGACTTCCCTGTGGTTGTTTGCAGTAAAACTTTCATTTAGTAACTATTCTTTTTCACTCTTCTTAAACCACCACCCTCTGCTGTCCTGCTCACCAGCTTCTGGAGCTTTCCATGAAGCTTCTAATCATGCATACATTCTCCTAAGACTGTAGAGCTATTATTACTCTGGAGTGACGTGGAACCACCTTAGTGACAAATTGTGAAGAATCCAGCCATGTGACCCGGTGCCTGTTCAAAGTCATTTTTTCATTGTGATGAATTGCTGTAGCATACCACAGGATGTCTCTCCCAGCTCTTCCCTTGTCAGGCTGAAATCTCTACCTGTGTCCCCAGACTCCCAATACTCTAGAACCAAAGGCAGACAAAGAGTATTAAAATGTTAAAAAGTCCCAAGTCCCCCCAAAAGGTAGCATCCTTGATTTTAAGTCATAAAGTAGTAAGATGAGAATAGGGTTGTGAACATTTTACTTAAAAATTTTCCCATACAATACATGCTTATTATATTGTTTTCCTTCCCCCAACTCCTTCCAGATCCTCACCACCTCCTTACCACCCAACTTCATATTCTCTCTCTGTCTCTCTCTGTCTCTTTCTCCCTCTCTCTGTCCTCTCTATTTCTCCAAAACAAAAAATCAGAAATCAAAACGGACACAACTCAGTTAGACAAACAAACAAAACAAGACCCCACGGACTCTGTTTTGCTTTGTATTGGCCAACTATTCCTTGGGATGGGGCCTGCCCTGGAGTGTGGTTGATAGTCCTAATGAGAGAATAAGGATTTGAAGGTGGGTCTGGCGACCATTAACACTCATGTGCTTCCCTTTACCTCCACACCATGATTCTTCTGAAAAACTAGGAATTTTGAACACTGTCAAGGGCCTTCCACTTTCCCCACCAACTCTCCCTCACTCAACAGTACACACACTGTAGTATCATAATCTAATCACAAGTCAATGGTCTACACTTAATAGACAAGATGGCACAGCCTATAATCCCAACACTTAGGATGTGTAGGCAGGAGGATCCAGGAGTTCAAGATCACCCTGGTTCACAGTCTTAAACACTGCTTACTCTGTCGGGTACATCCTTACTTAAGTAACAGCCCAAAGCCAACGTCTCCTTTATTCCTATTTAGCAATTGAGCAAATAAAGATGTAACTTGCTCCAAATAACATACTAAAGTCGGGGAGATGGCTCAGTGCTTAAAGTGTTTGCTGAATAAGCAAGAGGACCGAAGTTTAGATCCCCAGAACCCACATAGATGTTGTGTGGGAATGGTGGCTCACTTGTAATTCTAACCTCCAAACAGGAAGATGGAAATAGAGCATCCCCAGAGTGGCTAGGAAAACTATCCATATTGGCAAACACTGGGTTTAATTGAGAGACCCTATCTCAAAGGATAAGATGAAAGATCTATCAAGGAAAATTCTAACATCTATCTCAGGACTCCACACACACTGTCACATATAAATGGGCACACACATTCTCACCTGCATACACACATGTATGTAAACCACACACACATGAAAAGAAGAACTAAGCCAACATAGCCAATAAGAGCCAGGACTAGAGTGGCTCCAGAATACTTTAGTTACCTTCCAATCATTTACAATTAACAAATGTATGAGTCAGGGTTCCCTCGGGGGAAGAACAATTGGATGGCTGAATATTAAGGAATACATGATAAAGAGTTGACAGAAAGATAGACATTCTACAATATGACACATGACATTATTGGGGCTGGCGAGACTGGAATCTGTCTAACAGGTCAGCAGGCTGGAAACTCGGGTAAGAGTTGATGATGCACTGTGGAATCAAGGCAGGCCAGCATCTTAAGGTTAGATTGTTGTGAAGAGACACTAGGACGAAGGCAACTCTTACAAAGGAAAACATTTAACTTGAACTAGCTTACAGTTTTAGAGGTTAAGTCCATTGTCATCATGGTTGGAAGCATGGCACTGGAGAGTAGCTAAGAGTTCTATGTCTGGATTGGCAGGCAGCAGGAAGAGACTACCACATCAGACCTAGTTTGAGCATCTGAGACCATAAAGCCTGCCACCAGTGACACACTTCCTTCAACACCAGCAAACCTACTCCACATCTCCTAACAGTGCCACTCCACATGAGCCTATGGGGGCCATTTTCTTTCATAACACCATAGCCAGCAGGCCAGAAACAATGTGGTAATCCTGAAGGCAGACTGCATTTCCTTTGGGAAATGGATCTTGGCTCTGGAGTGCCCTCAACAGATTGGATGGAACCTGTTTACATTATGAAGGGTGATCTATATTGTCCAATCTTCTCTTTCAAATGCTAAATAAAATTGTTCAAAATACTTAAACAATCACATCTAGACTAGCATTTGACCACACACAAGGACACCATGGATGGCCAAACATGAAGTTAACACAGAAAATGGAGTGTGATATAGGCTGGTGTAAAGGTTTCTGCCTACAGCCTATGCTATTCAGAAGACTACTAGGAGACCAGTCTGGGAAATAGGAAAGACAATGCCACTAAATAGAAGAAGCAGACTTAAAGCAATTAGCCATCACACACACACACACACACACACACACACACACACACACACACACGCACGCACGCACGCACGCACGCACGCACACACACAGGAATAAAAACAAGGTGGACATACCATCCTAAGCATTCACCAGTTCTAAGGAAAACTGACCCTTTCTACACCACTGAGGACAGTGTGGTATTCAACCCATCAAAACAAGAACGAAGCAGTGGCAGAACCTTGGAGGAACAAAAGAAAATGTTAAAGGTGAGCTCTTTCCTCAAAGGAGGGAAGAAGTGATTGACACATGCTGCCGCCCCCCCGTCTTTGAAAATCAGAGAGAGCTCATTTTAGGGAGGTCTCCACATTAACAGATGAGATGCTCCACAGTGATCAACAGAACAGAAATCAAAAGCACTTTGAAAACTCCTTTCCTTCTAGCCTCTCCTTCTATCATCTAAAATGGCTTTGAGGGTGTTTGGTGGCACAAGAAAGCATGCCCTGAATGCTTGCAGATAGCTTCATCTAGACACAAGCACACGGGGACACGACGTCCTTTGCAAAGGGGTCATTTCCATTGTCCGTGTCCCTTGCCTGCTTGCAGAGGTTTTGCATAAGTGGGACTTTTGGTTTTACTGTATCTCCCTCCTAATAAAAAGTGATTAGGAGGGAAGTCCACACTGGATGACGTTTTGTGTTAAAAGCTGGCCTGGGACCCAGATGACAGTTTCTCCTGGCTTGGCTCAAAGTTGGCTGAGACTTCCCTCTGCTGTGCTTCTGAACCTCTGGAGAGAAAAGGGCCCTGAATGTTGTGACTTTGTGAAATGGTTAGAAGGCATAAAGTACTTTACTTGGTCAGCAAAGTGCTTTCCCTGCATGGACAAAATCTTAGGTTCAACTCCCCCCCCAAACCTTGGATTGGGCCCCTACAAGCTGGATATGTTGGCACACACCTGAGATCCTACCCACTAGGAGGTAGAGTCAGGGATGTCAGGAATTCAAAGTCATCCTTAACTACACAGCAAGTTCAAGATCAGCCTGAGCTACAGGAGATCCTGAACAAGAGAGTAAGAGAGAGAGAGAGAGAGAGAGAGAGAGAGAGAGAGAGAGAGAGAGAGAGAGAACTTAATTGTCCTGAAGAGAGAGACCATAGCTCAGAGAGGTCTCCTATCACCACCACTCCTTGCTCTCTGACCTTGAGCATTTACCCTGTGCCTCAATTTACCCTGCAGCAACACTTAAATGGCTTTTAAAAGCTGGCCTGCCCTCTTCCTACCTAATATACAATAAATCAGGATGTTGGAACAGTTTGTAATTTCAGAAGTCTATAAATCAAGCAGAACAAAATATAGAAACCATCAATATCATCACCCTAGGTCAAAAACAAGATTTCAATTCCAGGCTCCGATGCCAGACTAGTGGGTGTAAACGCTGATGGCTGGCCTATAGCTCTTGTCACCACATTCAATGTGTTCGCCTTCAGATCAAGGAGTCATTAGAGAAAGACAGCCTCACTGTACAGCAATGCTGTCATAACAGCAGACTGACAAAAATGGAGACAGATGGCTGCTCAGCAGCAGATTTTAAAATGAATTTACTGTTTATGAAATGTGCAAGATTGATGACATCAGTGACAGAGTCTTTGCTTACAGGGACAGATCAAGGGGGACAAGGACAGTGACCTGGACATCCTTTCCTCAGCCCTCCATTCCTGCCAATCCCCAGGCAGGAGACTAAGGCTGGCTGCCAAGTCCCCAAAAGGGAAACAGTATCTAAACTCACAGTGACACACTCAAAACAGATTCAACTCATTGGTTCTTCACATTGGCAGAGAATATGTGAGCATGTGCCAGCTTAGGGCAGGGCAGAGGAAAGAGCAAGGCTTCCCTCTGGTCACTGTCTTTGAAACAGTGTGGGGGTGTAGAGAGAAGCACCCCCGCCCAGCTGACAACACCCTGCACAGTAGTAAGGCATGTGGTAACTATGACAATTCTTACAGACGCGGTGGCGAGCCTCATCAAATCTCGTGTTCGACAGACTCCAATCATTATTCCTTCCAGTTTCCTGCAATTAGCAGCTAACCCATCCAGACTGCAGTGAGCTTTGCAATGTCCTTCTTTCACAATGTCAAAGGACTTCGGCTGATCCCTACCAACCTGTTTCCTTGACATTTTCTCCAAGATGTCTCCAACTTTGATTAAAATAAAAACAAAACCCACTCAATGTGACATACTCTCTGGGACTTTGGGGATGTCTCTAGTGCCCTCTGTCAGCCTCTGTGAGTCAGTGACATTGAAAGAGACACAGCTGAGAACAGCACCCCGGAACCAAAGAAAGCTGGGTGAGTGCCATGATGGTGCGCCCTCTTACTAGCCCATCTGTTCCTTTGCCCTTTTCTGACAGGTGTTTCAGAGTCATGACATATTTGAATGCATCATAAATCCCTGATTCCCTGGGCTAGGGAAGTGGCTTTGTTGCTAAATGCTTGCTGCACATGCCTAAGTACCTGAGCTCAATGCCTAGCACCAACAAACAAAAAGCCAGGCATTGCTGTGCATGCCAGTAATCCCAGGGATGGGGAGATGGGAGGGCTCCTGGGGCTCATTGGCTAAGCACACTAGCCACATTGGTGAGTTCAAGAGTCAGTGAGAGACTGTCTTAAAACATATGGTGGAGAATGATTGAGGAAGATGACTAATGTTGACTTCTGGCTTTCACATACATGAGGACACTTGCACTCCATGAACACATATACATATGAGCATACTAAGTACTAATTCTCAAGACAGACAGCATTGTTTGGTGAATGCTTAGAGATGACTGTAAACTTAACAAATCTGATTTGATACTTAGTAGACAGAAGAGAACAAACCATAGATTCTGGGCACTTCTAGGAAGTCTCAGAAGTCTGGTCCTTGTCCCCATTTGGGGAGTTGACTGTAGCAAAGGCTCTGTGCCCGATGCAGATGGCACCAGGAATCTGCCATTGCTCGGCATAGCCAGCCTATCCAGTCTTAGCCTATTTGAAAGCCACTGAAAATACCACCAGAGTTTTCTAAGCTGAGAGACTCCCTATGAGCAGACATGACACAGAGGTGGGAGTAAGTAGTCAGCCAATCAAACAACAGAGGCAGACAGAGACACTACTGCCATGATGCTATGACACCATCCTGATCGTAGCTCTTGATTCCTGATGCTGGACTGGTTTCCAGTCTCTCTGGCTCCCTGGTGTTCTTCATGCTCTGTGCCTTGGTGATCCTCAGGAGTGTTCCTGTTTCTTGTGGCTCACAGACAGGGTGTCTCTGCAACCTGGGTTAGCTGGACATTCAACAGATGGTGCTCACCTTGAAGTGGAGGCAATGGCACTAAGTGGAGTTCCCTGAATAGCCTTAGTCACTTACCTCTTCATTCAGTTCTCTGACCCTCTTAAAAGAAATCGACTGTATTTGTATTACGTGCCAAAAGTGAGGCGCCAGGTACCACAGATGCAGTGGAAAATCAGAAATGGACCTCAATTTCAAAAACATTCCTGGAACTTGAACATCCCAGCCCTCCTTTCTTTGACTGCCAGGCAACTGACTGATACAGAGTTACCCCACCCTCAATATTCCCAGGCAGAGACTACTCAACAGGCACCACTGTCAGATAAATACTGAGTTCGCTATCAGTGGATAAACAAGCTTAGGGGAGTTTAGTCATGTAGACAACTGAGAAGAGAACAAGTTAAATATTGAAGAAAATACTGAAAAGTTTAGTCCTGCTATTCAAAACAGGCTTGACAAAAAGAAACAATGGGCAGAGAAGAGAGCCATGGAATCCTGCAGCAACCCTTTTGTTGGTGGTGTATTTCTGATATTCTAGCCTGTGTGACTGCAGCCTGTACACACTGGTCAGTGTGCAGAGAGGGCTCCAACCGAGACTCGGAGGGAACATGTGACACAGGAGAAGTCAAGAACAATTGCTCATCCTGAGAATCGAGTTTTAGGGGACAAGGGTGACACAGTTAGCCCTTTGTGCGTGAGTTAGAAAGATACCTCCTCTGGGAAGATGAACCCCACACCAGCACACTTAACTCATAGCTCAGAGTCCAGGCTCGACTTCTGCCCTCACAGCCCTCTTGGCAAGGTGTCTTTGTGTAGTTAACAACCCACAAATCCTTGCTCAGAGAAGGGGGGAAGGGAGGAGAGAAGAGAGAAATGGATAAACTAAGGAGAACGAAGGAATGAAATAATCACTGTTAGAAAAGGAAAGCATGAGATAGCAACAGAGGAAGGACGAAGAGGAACGAGGAAATTTAAACAAAAACGAACAACGAAAAGGAAAGAAAGGAAAAGGAGTGAGCATGTGCCTTAGACTTGTTCCCACTGGCTTGCTAATGCTTGGCCATGATGGTCAAGCAGGGCAAGTGACACATGTGACCATTCTGTTGAATTTAAAGGAACTCATCTGTCTAAGGACTGACTCTTAGGCAGCTGCACAACTAAACTGGACACAGATCTGGGAGATTCCATGCTAAAACGCCTATTCCATGGAAAGCCTGGAAGGAAATGAACCAAAATGTGGCCCAGCTGTCCTGAGGGCATCAAATGTGGGTGATTAATTATGACCCAATGAACTGTTTCAGGCAAGGAATATACAATTTTGGTAGACATTTCAAAAGTCAAGATTGAAAAGAAGAAAACAACTTATCAACCAAATATGGACCAACTAAGCAAGGCCCTTGGCTGCATGACACTTTTTTTTTGTTTTGGTTTTTGGTTTTTCGAGACAGGGTTTCTCAGTATTGCTTTGGAGGCTGTCCTGGAGCTCACTGTAGACCAGGCTGGCCTTGAACTCACAGAGATCCACCTGCCTCTTCCTCCCAAGTGCTGGGATTAAAGGTGTGTGCCACCAACGCCCAGCTGACACTTATTTTTTTAGGTATGTAGTTGCAGGAGTTTAGGAAAATTGCCAGGCATCTTCACAGGCATTTCCAACCCCCACGGGTTTCTGTTAAAAACATCCCTGGTCCACTCTCTCTACTTACAATACAACAGAAATTTCCCTCCCACCTCTTCTCCATCCCGCACGTGACCCAATTTTGGAGGTTCCTGGGTAGAATCTTCTTGTAGGATGTGCCATTTCCAGCATCAGCACCCGCGGTTCCTCTTCTAAATAGCTGGGGCTTAGAAATGTCCCTTCAGAAGTAACTCAGAAGAGCTCCAGTCATTGGTAAGCCAGTTGCATAACTGAGGAGATAACAGCAGCCTACTGAGAACTGAGCCTCATGCATGTGACCCAAGATGTGTGAAGATCGGCAGGAGAAGACAAGAGGGAGGAGGCTTGCTGAAAATAAAGCAGACCCATACGCTCTTGTCACAGCCAGGCCTTCCTGAAGAGGTCCCAGAATTCCATTTCTTGCAGTCTTTCATTCCACACATATTTGCTGTTAGGAGTGTCAGTGAGCTAGGTTTTGCAGATACAGGAAGAGAACACTGTAATCTTGCCCTTGAGATCTTTATAGTTGCATTAAAAAGTGCGCAATCAATTATTTAATCAATCTGAGTCATGGATAGGAGTGAGACACACAAAGATGTGAAAAAGAACAGATCACAGGGAAATATGATCCATGCAGACCCTCTTGGGGCCAGCATTCCCAAGCAGATCATAAGACATGATGGTAGCCCAAGACAATGGCTGGTCACTGAGCTCTGTAAGGGCAAGTAAGGTGTCACCTCCATTTCCGCATTTTAGAGAGATCCATGCCCACCCCCTACCTAGAGCTCAGCTCTCTGGGAGAGACATACCTGATCTTTTCTGCAAAATGGCTGGCTACAACATGAATCTACTTTAAAGAATACAGCAAGAAGCAGTTAACCGTAATTCACTTAAGATGATTATCTCAGAAAGACAAATGGCATGTTGGCTCTCATTTGTGTCTCCGAGATTTTATAGTGTACACATGAGAACATGTATTGATTGAGTGTAAAAATAAAACTGTTTAGGGGCAGAGAGGGCTAATGGTAGAGGGCAGAGGTATGAGAAAGGGGTTGAAGGGTAGCCACAATGCAACAGGCAGGTATAAAACTTTAAATTGCCGGGCATTGGTACGCCTTTAATCCCAGCACTCGGGAGGCAGAGGCAGGCAGATTTCTGTGAGTTCGAGGCCAGCCTGGTCTACAGAGCAAGTTCCAGGACAGCCTCCAAAACAATACAGAGAAACTCTGTCTCGAAAAAAACCAAAAAAAAAAAAAACCTTTAAATTAGCTGATCAGTTTAAAATAAAAGATGCCACACTTAGCATTTCAAGCTGCGGGGCCACCTAAGGCTTCTGCAGTTCTGCTTTCTACATTCCTAGCTCCAAACTGAGCAGCTGAATCACTTGAGAGACCTCTTAGCCTTCCTTGGCAATAGATTATGAAGCTTCTAGTTATTTCCATCAGCTTGGGCTTCCTGACAGCTTGCCTAAGGCTGCTTTGTTCCTCTGTGGGAACAGAACACAACTTCCTAATGTTGACACCATCAGGTCTTTTTAAGATGGTTTAGTAGCCTAAATGGCTTTTGTGTATCATCTTTAGATATATATGTAGGCTTGCCATTTAATAATTTTAATTCATTTCCTATTCATCTTAATCAGTGCAACATGTGGGGGCAGGCATTGCTTGAAGAGGAGAATTCCAGAATTATATCCCTAAAACAATGCATGAAAGATTCCAATCCTTTTCATTTCCATTTCTTGAATGATAATACAGAGTTGAAGAATAGAGATGTTCCTCCCAGGAATACATTACCTTTCTCCAGTATTGTCTGGGGCAGAACAGTCCTTACTAGTTCTAGTCCTGGTACCACAGACACAGTGGGACCATTCTGTCACGTACCACTTGTGACGTAGGTATCCTCTCAGTGCCAAGCTGTGTTGCAGTAGGTGGTGATATGCCTTTAGCCTCTTGAGTATGGATTGAATCTGTGGCTATGGTAACAATGTAGCCCGCAGGATGATGTTACTGTATTTGGCAAACAGAAGAGTAGATGGGCACCTGTGTAACTGCAGAGTTTTCTCCATTTCATGGCAGAGAGAAAAGTCAGGGATATTCAAAATGTAATAAGTATCGAAGGCACTGATGCTAGCTTGAAGATGAAGGGGCGAAGTGGGAAGAGATGCGGCCATTAGAAGTGAAAAGCAGCCCCCAACCGAAGCCAGAGGAAAGGCGGGGACTACTGTCCTAAAACTGGAATAAGCTGAGTTCCCCTAGCCCTGAGTGAGGTCAGAAGTAGATTCTTTCCCAGAGTTTCCAGCATGACTGACACTTTGATGTCAGCTATGTGAGACCCTGAACAGAGATCTGGTCCCTTCTGCACAGACTGTTGGCTACAGACTGGGCAATGATGTGGGTACTGTATTGCCCTGCTCTGTTCTTATAGTCTGTTGTACTAAACAGAAAACCAATTGGTGGTGAAAGAGGAGAAATAACCTTCTGTTCCGCTCAACAGTTCAGGACAGGGTTGTTCCTGCCCCATGTACTGAACAGTCCGGGAAAAGGGACCTGATTTTATTTATAATTATCACTGTCCCCAAAGATCAGACATTTCTTCTGTTGATTTTAGGACTAAGGATAGTCATTAGTCTTCAAACTTAAAAACCTTGCAGGTCCTTATTTCTTTAGATGAGCTTTTACAGGAAGTTCTGTGATTCCAGTTTGAAGAGATGAATGAAGTTATGACATCCATTCATTCATTCACTAACTCACTCACTCACTTAGCATGCTCTACCCCATGCTAAGCTTTCTTCTGGTTCTGGCAATTCAGAAGGAATCTATCAAAATCCCATTTCTCCAAGATTATGCATTTACAGAAGGGTAAAAATGACGTATGCTAGGTGACAACAAGTTACTATGAAGTTAAACAGGACACAGTGAGGGGGTGACGAGCAATTCAGAGAGTGTTTTACACAGAGTAATCAGTACTGATTTGTCCAACAGGTTTCCATTGAACAGACTAAGAGCGAGCTGTCTAGACATGGAGGAAAAACACTTAGATTAATAGAAATGGGTTAATAGTTAAGACAGAGCTAGCCAATAAGAAGCTCTAGACACCAGCCAACAGTTTCATTATTAAGTCTTTATGTGTTTACTTGGGGTTGAGGCGGCCAGGGGACCCAGCAGGGACAAAGAACCTCTCATAACAGTTCCATAATCGTTTGCATCTCTGTGGGAAGGCCATGTGGAAGGCAGGAGCTAGAGAGGGCCATGGGAGAACAGCTAGTGGGCCAGGGAAAAGTCGTCCACTGAGAGTGACTTTTTAGAAAGGTACTAATGGAGACGATAAGGGGATGCTGAATTCGGAGTATATCAGAGGTTTGTGGGGAGTCTAAATAAAAATGTCCTTCATAGGCTCATCAGTAGAACACTCGTTCCTAGTTAGTGACAAAGGTTATTGTACTTTAGGAGGTAGTACCTTGATGAAGTACATCATTGGAGGTATATGTTGAGGTTTTAAAACATGGGTCCACTTCCTGTTCTCTCTTTCTATTTCCTAGGTATACGTGAAATTTGATCTCCCTGCTCCTGACCAGCCTCATGCTCCCATTGCCATGCCTTCCCCGCCATGACTGACTGCATGTCTTCTGGAATTGTAAGCTCAGTTTCTTCTCTAAAATGTTCTCAGTCATGGTATTTTATGATAGCAAGAAAAGTAACCAAGACAGGATGGTATTGAGATGCATATGTGGTTTAGATATGAAATGTGCAAGAAAGAACACAGAACAATCCACACCCCTGGCAAAAGTATTCTGAACAACAAGGTCCCTGATTCTGTAGCTAGTCTGTCTCATTGCTGAGGATCAAAGAGTATAATAAAGCATGCCATCATCCCAGAGCAGGGTTTCCCAGTTCCAAAAGACTTACACATCTTTATCTAGCTTGAGTATTATGGTAAAGCCTAGAACTGAGTCACAAAGGAGCCAGCTGGATGACTAATCTAGACAGTCTTTCACAAGTGCTATAATATTTCAATCCAATTGTTGCTTTTCTATGTGAGCAAAGAACTACTCTTGGAGTTCTTCTGGCATGAACATAAAATTCTGTCCTTTTGTAAGTAAGTAGAGAAGTATTTTAAAAAATGTTTCATATCGTGTAACCGAAAAGAGCCATTGTGAATAAGATGGGTAGTGCACACTGTGCGAGCTTGCGGTAAGCCTGGGGATGCTACGCGTGTGAGCTAAATAACAAAGGGCACTAAGAACAAAGCCAGTTGGTGTGTGACTCCAGAATTGGAAGAACAACACGAAAGAAAAGAGGTTTCTTCTGTCTTACCCAACAGAGGGGGTACCCAGATTTAGGACAAAATAATCCCCAAACTAGTAGTAGCAGGCTACCAGGGCTGTTCTCCTTTTAACAACAAAGGAAAACCAATCAGAGCCCCTCCAGAAATTGCCAAGGACATGCTTTCCTGCCCTCAGGCCTCACTTGGGCTAGGTCTCTGCAAACAGAACAGATCAACCAGTAGAGTGTTAATCTGTGTGAAGGAAGAAGCCAGTCAGGTTCAACATGACTCAGTAGCCAGTGTTGGTTCAATCTTTCAGAGTCTGACACTAGGCAGTTTTTAAGGCATATTTAAGTATAGTACAATTTGGGGGAAAGTGTCCTGATGTAACACAATCTCTTGTACAGAATAACACTTAAGGTATAATTACATTGAAAGTCTTTTCTAACCACATGTCACCACTTCCATAAAGATGGGTTCTATAGATAGACTACATGTGACATCTTAAGGGTCTTTGTAAGGATCTGGTGTGGTCTTGGTCATACAGATAGTTCAAAGGTCATCAGACTATTAACCATATCCATTCCCAGACTCTGGGCAGAAGATGGGTTAAACATTTCTTCCTTTGAAAAGACAACCCTGTATTCTTGGTTTCCTAGTGCTTATCTGTGAGCACGGTGAACTCAGGTCCTCTCGTTCTCTCCATCTCCTTTTCCTCTGAGACACAGATTGTGAGGTAGACAGACTGAAGGCCCAAGAAACAAGGTCCAGCTGCACCTGGCAACTGTTCCTGAAGTCTCTTGGTCTCCATGACTCTGAGATACTGGAGCAAGGAGGAGTCCCAGAAACTAAGTCAAGCCCAAGCAATTCCACAAAGGCTCAGAAAATTAAAGAGCTAGAGCAAACTTTAGCTCATAAATGATTCGAATATGTCTTCAGTTCAGGATTAGTAGATTAAACCAGTATATACACCAAGGTTGAGCAATAGGACCAAGAAAACATTCTCTATAAAAGGTTTATCTAGAAATTGAGTTGTCTACGTAGGGTTGCTACCGGCCAAAGCCCTTAACCTTAGCTTTATGTTTTAAGCACAGGTAGATGGAGGCTAAATTGAAATACACACTTTTAATGGTGTACAGGAAGTGAGACATTGGTCTGTACAGAAAGCTCCAAAGCGGAGTGTGATTCCAGCTCAGGGGCTTTGTGGGGAATACACATAAAAAAAGCTTTCAACTAAAATTGAAATATGCTTTTGAGCGGCATTTCAGGGCAACAGATCCCCTCCCCAGCGGTATGAAGAAGGCCTACTTTTGCAGGTGCCAGTTTAAATATGAAAACAGAGCATTTCACTGCATTGTGGTAGAATTTAGGGTCCCAGAGATATTAGGACAAGGGTTAGCCAAGAGGAACAATGAAAAACTTCACAAAGGTCCCAGAACATCCATTTGCAGAAGCAATAAACAAAATAAGCTCGCAGCTTTCAGAAGCAAAACTTGGAAAGAAAGTCAAATAGTGGGGTGGCAAGATGAATTCGTCAATGTTTCAAAGACAACATATACATATGAAGAAACAGGTGATGATCAATTCAAGGTGACTAAGACATTCATGCGTCAATGCCACCTTGGTCACATACCTCCTAAGTGATCTGCCACATTATACACAGTAGGAAGGGAATACTGGTTCATGTGAAAGCTAATTTGAAATCCCATGGAGAGAATTTTCCTAATACTGCCCAGATTTTTTCAAAACAAATTGTTAATTAATAAAATCTAGTTACAGGCATTCCTTTCACAGTGAGAAACTTAAAATAAAAATACTTGTATAGATAGAGACTGGTCTAAGCTATGAAATCAAACTACATGTCCATCGGGGATGAATGGACAAAAAGATGTAGTATGAATGTGCAAAAGAGAATTCTTCAACTCTATAGAAAACAAAATTGTCTTTTGCAACAAAATGGGTCAATCTGAGGGCATTGTGTTGAGTGAAATTTTACACATACAGAAAGACTTATATAGCATGTTCTCCCCACATATTGAACCTCAAATCAGTGCAACTGAATGCAGCACAGTGATTACTGGGGGCAGGGGGAACGGAGGGACAGGGGGCAGGGGGCAGGGGGGACAGAGGGGCAGGGGGAACAGGGGGCAGGGGGCAGTGGGAACAGGGGCAGGGGGACAGGGGGGACAGGGTAGCAGGAAGGCAGGCAGGGGGATGGGGGCAGGGAGGCATGGGGGCAGGAGGGATGGGGGGACAGGGGGATGGGACAGGGGGTAGGGGGGCATGGAATGAACAAAGAAGAATGGCTTTGGTTAATCCATGCTATATGCATATGTGAAGAAAATATGACATTGAACCCTGATGGTACAAACAGTTTATGTATGTCAGTCAAAAACGCATACATTTAAAAAATTATTTAACCACAGTAATGATTGTAAATAGGGCTCCAAGCATGGAAAGCAAGCCCCTCTACCACTGAGCTACACCAAAACCTCCAAATAATGTATTGTTACTTTTAAAGGGAGAGTATTGTTTCAAACAAACATCTAAAGACCACAAAATTTAGAATGTTTAAAGCTTTGCCAACTATGACAGACAGCTGGAATCATGCCATTGCTCCTTGGAATATAATGAAGATGCCAAGATTGCTGAGAAATCTTCTACATGATAGAATCTATAGGGTTTCCTACATTCATTTATGTCTTACTCTCTAGATTATATATAAGTGAAATACAGAAAGCAGGTCTCTTTAAAGTATAAAGAAGCTCCAGCTTGCTATGGAATTTGTATTAAAGTGATGGTTCACTTTTAAATATTCTTTTTCCAGATTGTAAAATATATTTCAGCACTTTTAATGAAACTATAAAGAAGCAAAATTGTAATTTTTATTGAGAATTTTGAACATGCATATAATGTTTTGATTGAGTAAAAAACCCCATTTTTTAAATGTGTAGTTATACCACTCAGAGATAAATACATTAGAAACTGTAGTATAGTTGAGATATATTAGTAGAGTATATTATTTTTTATGTGTAACTATTTTTCTTTACCATTAAATACATTCCAATACATGACTTTGGATCACACAATTATGTTGTCCTTATTAAATATTTAGTTTATAACCAATTTGATGTATTACACGTTATAAGGAATATCTTTGCAAACAAAAATATTTTCTGCATCACAAACAATTTCTTTCTGATTTTTACCAAATTAGAGTTGTTGGGTCAAAGAGCCATGGGTTAATGGACACACTTTTCACAAGGGGTGTACTAAATTACAGTTGGATTATGTATGTGTTAAGAATGTTTGCATTGGCAAAACCTTGAGAAAGTTTATTCTTCATAAATCTGTAAGTAGACTTCTGATTCCCACATTGGCTCATTAGACTGTTTAGAGAAACCTTCTACTTGGGAAGAACCAGAAAAGCTGCATGAATACATGAAGGAAATAGTTTTAAAGGCATGGAAACCTAATAAGAAGATATTTGGTGGGGGCAGAGATTCAGAAGAGGAAAGAGAAAAACTGCAAGCGTAGCATTTAGAGCATTATGTTTGTAACATGTATCTCTGGTTCTTCCTGGTGCTAAGATTAATGGAAGTGATGAGTCTGAAATATCAGCTGTTTCGTCAGGGGTCAAAACTAGGAGGAGATATCCTGGGAACTACCCTAGGCTTCAGGGTTGGGAACCAAGAGTATAGTGACCCAGAAATACGCCTTACACATAATTTCAGACAGCTTGACTAGGACAGTAAGATCAGCCTCTTTAGTCTAAATGCCTCCCAGAAGCGAAGGACCATCTTTGCAAGAAGATACACAACCCAGAGCCACAACGATGTTCACTGTGTCGAAAACAGAACATCTGACACTCAGGTCAGCAAGATGGTTGAGTGGGTCTGAGCGCCTCCTGTGTAAGTCTGACCACCTGAGTTCAGTCCCCAGAACACAGAGCAGGAGGAGAAAACTGACTCCCAAAAGTTGTCTTCTGACCTCCACATGCACCGTCCAGCACCTATGTCTGCATCACACGTATGCATGAGCGCATCTGCAAAGTATTTATGTAAATAACATCAAAAGCTGGCAAGGGTGTAGAGACAGAAGGACTTTTATTCACTGCTGTGGAAGGACGGACTGCTGTATCTACAATGGAAACCAATGTGGAGGTCTCTAACAAACTAAAAACAGAATTACCATGTGTCCCAGCTGTGCCAGTACTGGCCATCCAGCCAGAAGACTCTAAATCAGCATGCCACAGAGACACTTAGAGAAATAGAATTATTTGCCAGTGTGAATCAAGCTTTTTTCTAATACAACATACATTAGGCCATAAAAATCAATCCCAATATATTTAGAAGGACTAAAATCAGACAAAGTGAATTCTCTGACCACAATAGAGTAAAACTAGAAATCCATAGAGAAATTTAGAATATTCATGAACATGCAGAAAGCAAATACCATATCCCCAAATGACCAATGGGACAAGGAAGAAAACATAAAAAAAAAAATAGTTGGGAGGCAAAGGCAAGCAGATCTCTGTGAGTTTGAGGAACAGCCTGGTCTACAGACTGAGTATCAGGACAGTCTCGAAAGCTACAGAGAAACAATAAATAAATAAATAAATCTAGGGTTGTCTGAAAATAAGACAAAACAAAAACCAAGGTATTAAAGCTTAGGGAAGGCCCTGTAAGTAGCGCTTAAAAGAAAATGGTAAAATTTGTAAAAAGAAGAGAGATTGAAGCTCAATAGCCAAAACATTTTCTTTAAGAAAATAGACAAAGAAAGCCAAATTCATCCCAAAACAAACACAAGGAAAGACACAATACATCAGAGTGTACATAAACAACATGAAATCACTCAGTGGAAACATGGTCTTTTCAACTAATGGCAAGTGGAATACGCTCAGGCACAAAGGGGACTTGGCCCCCATACCATGTTTTGACTTGAAACATATTTGTTCAGAAGAAAGCAAAGACATATGCATTAGGCAGTTAACAGCTTTTTAATGAACTCATCATGTCCTCGCATCTGACACCTAGAACATAAGCAACCCAAGAAACAGATATGTTGAACTCCATCAAAATTGGAAATTTCTGCGACTCCAAAGACATTGCCATGTTTTGAATGTAGTTTGTCCCCTGAAGGTTTGTGTGTTGGAAGGTCAGCCTACAGAGCAGCTGTGGGAGAGGAGATGGGGCATGTAAGAAGTACAACCTAGTGGGTGGTAATTAGGTCATTGAAATACTGCCCTCTGAAGAGATCATTGCCAGTCATGTGGACTTATTTCTCAACAAAGTGAACTGTATAAATCAAGGCTGCCAGACATGCTTGGCTCCTTGAGCACAGGCCCGTTCCCCTTTGAGTTCTCCAGCATGTTGTAAACAGAAGCGATCTGCCCAGATAGTTACACATTAAAGAAGATACTCGAATGGCCAGTAGGCACACCACAAGATGTTCAACATCATTAATCACTAAAATAATGGAAATTATACCAGAATTAATTGTGCTCCCTGGGGTGTCATAAGCAAAAATACAAACAGCCACAAAATCTTGGCTACTTTGTGGAGAAACTGGAACCTTTGCCATCATTGGTGAAAATGTAAAATAGTGAAGCTGTTTTGAGACACAGGTTGGCAGCCCCTCAGAAAGTTAGATTAAGTCACCTCATGACTCCACATTTTCATTTCTAAGTAGAAAACCAAAAGAACCAAAAACAAATGTCATGCAAAATATTGCACACCAATATTCATAGAAGCATTGGTTCTAATAACCAAGAGATAGACAAAACCCAAATGTCCCCCAACTAATGAGCATGTAAAGTACAATCCACACTATAAAATGTTATTCATCTACAAGAGGAATAGCATACTGATACCTTACAGAAATAGGATGACTGTGGAAAAATGTGGAGAGAAATCAGACATATCACATGTTAGATGATTCCATTTAAATTGAGTGTCAGAATTAAATATACAAATACATAAAATTACGTGGTGAATGCCAGAGATTTCAGGAGGGGGAAGTAAGAAGCTAGTGTGTATGAGGTTTCTTCTTGAGCAAAGCAAGTATTCTTAAATAGTGATGATTATTGCCATACCTTGTGAATACACTAAAGATCAGCAAAGTGCATAACTTGTATGATTTTTAAAGGGAATTTTATGGCATACAAACCACATCACAAATGTGTGTATGCATGTATGTGTGCACATGAGTGAGTGTGCATGTGTGTGAGTGTGTGTGTGATTGCCAAGGATACTGTAAGTGTTCACTATAGCAAGTAAACCAGAGCTTTTCAATCATTCCTCAGACCAGTAATTCAAAGCCCTACATAGTGGCGAGCATTTTTCTATTTGACACACAAAACATTAAAGCTGAATAGAGTGTATAGCATTGGTCTAATCACTGCGGGATGGAATGGGACTGATGCCTACAGCCTCAGACTCCATTTCTATTAACACACTGACGACAGAACCTTACAAATGCATCATAGTAATTTTAATGTACTGCTAAACTCTGAAGGCACCTTTCAGATCTCATTCATTCTATAGCTGTAAAGACTAGGTTTTGATATGTATGTATGCATGCATGTATGTATTTACATTTTTGTGTGTATATATATGTATGTATGTACAAAATACACACACAGGGATTTTCATTGTCCCTCTATAAGTCTACACCTTTACTTTTAGCCCACGATTTCAAGTTTTCTTGTTTTTCTCAGATTCCCATGTGTACCAGTTCAGCCTGATAGGCCCGTAAGCACTTTGAGCTGTAATCACCTTGGGTTGCCCAAAGTAGCTTTAGCTTTATGTTCAGTGCAATTGTGTATATGTGTATGTACATGTTTGTGGCTGTGTGCACATGTGTGCTGGTACACATATGTCTCAGTTAGGATTCCTATTGCTGTGAAGAGACACCATGACCATGGCAATTCTTATAAAGGAGAGCATTTAATTGGGGATGGTGTACAGTTCAGAGGTTTAGTTCATTGTCATCATGGTGGGGAAAATGGAGGCATGTAGACAGACATGGTGCTGGAGAGGTAGCTGAGAGTTCCATATCTGGCTTGGCAGGCAGCAGGTAGAGTAAGACACTGGTCCTGGCTTGAGCAGCAGACATCAAAGCCCACTCTCAGAGACATACTTCCTCCAACAAAGCTACACCTACTTCAATAAGGCCACACCCCCAATAGTGCCATTCCCTCTGGGCCTGTGGGGACCATTTTCATTCAAACAACAACATCCATATGCTATTGTGTGAGTGTGGAGACCAGAGGTCAGCATTGGCCAACATAACAATGTGAGAAAAGATGGTAATCACTGGTAGAGTTAAACAAAGTACACCAAGATGGTCTTCAACCCAAAGGAATTTTGTGCTAACTCTTGCTTGATTCTCCCAAACAACCAAGCTTAATGTGATCCTGCATTGGCCCTCTCTTCTTGATGATCTCACATCTGCTCCAAGAGCAAATACTCTTGGATGTTTTGGTACAAAACATGACAGGTTTTTGTTTTGTTTTGTTTTGTTTTGCTTTATAAACAAACTATTGTTTAGAAATATGATACTTAGCATTTCTTTTTAAAGGAGACTCTAGCCCAATCCTTAAACCAAAGAGCAATGTCCTTCCTCATATTCCTTCTCAGAGATCCAGGCCCCTTTATGATTATTCAGTCAGCTAACTGGAGGGCGGTGATAATTGTCCAGCAATTCTTTGTGATATGGGACTATCCTAACAACTAGCATTCACTCACTACCCAAAGCCTTTGTGCCAAACTTTATAGGCAAAAGCATTAAGTCTAAACCTTCAAAGACAGAGAATTTGTCATTCAGCATCATGCCCTGTCAGAGGGAATAAACTTTTTCATTCATTTGTTTATTGCAAAGAAAGAACACATAAGAATGCCCATCCTTCTCCTGTCTGCTTTCAAGGAAGAATTCATTTGGTTGGCCAGGGATTAGGTAAGTGACCAGGCTTGAAGTAAGATTTGATGATTCTGTGCTTTCATGTTTTACTTGCCTGATTTCTAGGAGAAATAATAGGAGTCAAGAGCTAAACCTTCTGCTGAACACGCTGCCCTACAATGTATTCTCTATGAAGCCCCTTCCTGCCTTACTACCCAGGTCAGCTCAAATCCCTGAGGTCCTTCTCCCAGATGCTGACCCGTCATCATATTGCCTTCTCAGAGAGCCAGGCCTCTTTATGATTATTTAGTCAGTTGGTTTGGTGGGACTCGTAAGACGGCTCAGCAAGTAAAAGCCCTTGCAGCCAGGACGGGTGACCTGAGTTTGATCTCCTGTTCCCACATGATAGAAGGAGAGAACCCAATCTCACAAGTTGTCCTCTGATTTCTACATGTGCCCCTGCCTCAAAATAAATGTAATGTTAACTTTTTTATGTTCAATTTGGTGATGGCTACTATTCTGTAGTTAATTTAGTGACTAGAAATTAAAACATTCTCTTGTAGCCAGCAGGAAAACCTAGACAGTTCATGTATCTAAAAATTCTCCCAGTCCCAAAATCATTTTCAATGTCACTTTCAGTTTGCTCTTTCCTAGATGAGATCTACATGATAACCATAGCAATATGATGAGCTATAGTAGGATGAAATGCTATGAAGCCTGCTTTTCATCTTGTACCAATCACTGTTCATGTAACTCTATCAAAATTTGTTGTGCTACAGGGCTGATGCGCATATGAAATCACAGAGACTGTCACAACTATCCCCAGATCTATAGAAGTTCAAGCCAGACAGAATCCCACCATGAAGGAAGAGAAGTAGGGACAAAGTCACCGCCAATCCAGAAACTATTTGCAATTGATACCCGCTGGGAGGGGGAAAATCAGTTTTTGCCAATAGAATGAGAGGGTGTATCAACTATCCTCCATGGTAGGCTCTGTGGTCCAGGGCTCAGGAGAAGTTGGCCAGCACAAAATGGACTCTGTGTGTGTGTGTGTGTGTGTGTGTGTGTGTGTGTGTGTGTGTGTGTGTGTGAGTGTGTGTATGTGTATGTGTGTGTGATTTGGTATTTTTGTGTTTTGGTTTTCTTATTTTAGGAAGGAGAGAAAGAACATGAAGTTGAGTGTGTGTAAGGAGGTGGAAAGGGTTTTTGAGGAGTTGGGGGAGAGGAGAGGATACAATAAAAAAATGACATTAAAAAATTTAAACAAATAGAAAAAAATCTTTCATTCTACTGGGATGAACAAGTTTGTCTACTGTCCCTCTGACATCCATATGCACTTGTGAACTGGCTGGTTTTGTGTGTAACTTGACATAAGCTAGAGTCATCAGATGAAGGAGCCTCAGTTGAGGAATGCTTCATTGAGATCCAGCTGTAAGGCATTTTCTCATTTAGTGATCAAAGGAGGAAGGCCCAGCCCGTGGTGGGTGATGATATCCCTGGGCTATTGGTCCCAGGTTCTATAAGAAGGTGGGTTGAGCAAGTCATGGAAGCAGGCCAGTAAGCAGCACCTCTCCTTGGCCTCTCTATCATCTCTGCCTCGTTTGAATTCCCGTCCTTACTTCCTTCAGTGATGAACAACAATTTTGAAGTATAAGCCAGATAACACTCCCACCCCTGCAACTTGCCTTTTGGTCATGTTGCTTGTCATAGTAATAGAAACCCTAACTAACTTGTGTTGCGTTCTCCTCGTCTTGCTCACCCATGAACTTTTCCCAAGAACCATCAAAATAAGTCACATCACAGAATCTTAAAGCTCCTTCCAATTTAAATATGCACATGGAAGAACAGTAATCCAATCCCACATAGCTTCCAACTGATCTTGAAAGGACTTCATAGTCACACATCATTAAGTGAGAAGGATATTGTGAGAAATATACCATTAGGTGATTTTATTATTATGCAAAGATCCTAGAGTGTACTTACAGAAACCTAGATGGTGTAAACAGCCTGTCATGTTTGGATAAATGGCAGACAGACTGCTAGATGAAAGGCAGTCAGATAGATGACAGACAGACAGACAGACAACCAGGCTGTGTCATCTAACTTCTTGCTCCTAGAGCTGTCATGAACAAAACAACTTGAAATTAAACTAAACTCAAGGGACTCTGTAAATAAATAGCTGTGAAGGCTGCTACTGGCATAATATGGTGCATTGTTTTATAGAAAAAATTAATAATTAGGAGGATTCTATAATACAAAATACAATATTTTAAATGCATTAAGTAGTACCATGTGTAAGTTATCAGTATCCAGTACTAAGTTCTATATATAATTTCATATGCTAAAATTATCCATAGGCTGGCGCTGTGTATCAACAGCATCACCACAAATACATGATTAATAAATTACACTGTGATATCACTAAACAATGAACATTTTTCTGTTCCAATATAATCTATGAGACCACCATTGCGTACGTGGTTGCATGCCAAGCAAAACACTATTGTGCAGCACACAGCTGAAATGCATTTGTATTACTACTATCTCTCTTGGAAGTGCAAACCAGCTTGGCTTTGGAGTCAGGAAACAGGCCTGGGCTCTGCCTCTCATCATTGGTTGACCTTGGCAAAGTTACTGAACTGTCTCCTTATCTCTAAGATGCTAAGAATAAAGCCTTCATTCCACTTAGGTTCTAAGTAGAAAACTACAATCCCCTTAAAGAATCACTACACTTGGACCTTTATACAAAGGACTGTTCACTGAGTGATGGAGACTCTGCGAGTCAGGAGGGATGGAGGCAAAGTAGTTGATTTTAACAACAGAAAAACATACTGCCCCTCAAGAAGCAAACCAAGAGGAGGGAGAGACCAGAAGTCCAGACCTGGCCTGGGAAGAGAAACAGCCTCCCAGCACTATGCGTGTGTACATACATATATACATACACACACACACACACACACACACACACACACACACACACACACACACACCTGCAAAGCAGCCTACCCCTGCCTAGTGGAGAGGTTCCTGCACACCAGGACCTCCAGTTGACCAAACCAACTAGAAAGCAGATAAAACGGGGGCAGGGCCTGCAGTGTCAGGAGGTTAGTAGTATGTGAAGGCTACTCTGTTAACTTGACTACATCTGGAATTAACTAAAACCCAAGCTGATGGGTACACCTGGGAGGGATTTTTCTTATTTAAATCTTTTGTGGTAGGAAAGTCCACCTTTAATTGGGGCCACACCTTGTGGTGGCAGCCTATATAAAGGACATGGAAGAAGGAAGCTTTTGCTCTTTTCTTGTCCTTACTCTTGCTGGCAAATTCATTCCTTCATTGCCAAAAGAGTCTATTTTTGTGGGAGTCCAGTGTATACTGACTGAATACCACCTGTGACATCCAGCCTCATGGACTGAACAATGAATGGATTCTTGGACTTTCTGTTGGTAAAGTCATTGTTGGACTAGATAGACTACAACCTGCAAGCCACTCTAAGAAATCCTCTAATAAAAATAAACACACATATAAATATCCTATATTATACAATCACACATGTAAATATAACATATTTACATAACTGTATATATAATATGAACATCATATATTTAATGTAAATTATATATAGAGACTTATCTGTCATTTCTGTTCCTCTAGAGAACCCTGACTGATACACAACACAAAGCAGAAAACAGGACCCAAGTTGAGAGCAGAAAGTTACCTTCATAAGATTACTATGAAGATTAATATGAACCAGAAAATACATGGAGCAGCCTTTGTAAACTGCAATGCCCTCACACACACCAGCAGGTTCTAGTTCCTAAGATGCTTTCACTGGAAATACCGGGGGCTTTCCTCCCTCTCCCCAGAGCTTCCGAGAAGTTCACCTCACTTCTTACCTTCGGTCTGGCCAAGTTCATCTCCGATTCATCATCTTCATCCCCCTTACCATACATTCTGTATCACTGACATCCAGTTAATATTAGGTTGAGGAAGAGGAGCAAGCAAAGAAAGGAAGGCAGACGGGAAAAAAAGGATGAGAGAGATGGGAGGAAAGAAATGGATTCTCTTACACTTAAACATGTCTTATAAAATGTAGGTACTGCCTCCAGCTCGAAAGGCAACTGAGTAGAAAACTCTTCTCCCTTTGGGATAAATTCAAGCTTTACGGAATGTTTCGAGACCCTGAACCCCCACCTTTCATGAATACCAGTTTCCTCTAATAGGTAGGATGCAGCCACCTGCATTTCAAGTTGCCAGGATGGTGGCTGGTACTCCCTCTCATCTGAGGGTGGTATGTGTTCTGTTAGTCTGGCTTCAGGAAAGCCTTAGGGCATTCCTTTTCCCAGACTCCAACTATAATGCTTCCTTTTCTTGTTGTATGTGGTTTTATGGCAGAATTTTTCATTGTCACATCTGTTTAGGGAATGGCTAAATAAAGTGTAAGTGCTCTCAATATCATCACCAACATGCAGTTCAAGGGACATAAATTGGTTCAAAGGAAATGACTGTCATAAGGGAGCCATTTATCTCAGAATTAAAAAAACTTATTTATACTAAGATGGGGCTCTCATTGATTCAATCAACACACCTAGAGGGTAGTTACCAGGGGGTGTTCATGTAGCTATAAGTCTCTTTTTGTAGAGTGTCGGGTCTAATGAGGGATGCTGAGACATGACCAGTGTAATGGGGTTCAGGACACACTGTACCATAATATTTTAAGTTGGAAACAGCAGTTGCTTTGTGCATACAATGTCCTGAGATAAATCTCCCCCACTGTAAAGAAATGCAACATCACTGTAGTGTGTTCAAACTTGACAGCAGCAAAATTCTTAAGGATACTCCTGAGTGTGTTTCATTCCAATAACTATTCTAGGAGAATCTGAAAAGTGTGTGTATTGACTGATGCATGCTCTGGACTGGTGACTTCCCACAGTTGAGGCAGGGTCCCCAGAAGATGAAGAAGCATGATGGTGAGTTGGTGATGCTCGAGTGACAACCACTGGTTCAGCTCACCCCCACCGAGGAACCAAAGGCCTCAGGCAACTGTTGCCCAAGACATACTCAATTCAATGACTTCACAAGATGACCCTTCTTCCTTGCTAAGCCAGCTGACCCGTTAGCCTCTGTGTTGCTCCAGTGGTACTGCTGTTATTGTTGCTTTGAAGTATCAAATGGTTGTACAAATACAAGTGCACAAAATATAAATGGATTCTTCTGGTGAAATATGTGTTGGAGCACGCTCTTCCACTGAATGTATTCACTTAGGTCACCTCCCCCACCAATTTGTTAAGATGTAGGAGTCCAGGGGAGACATGACCTGTGAAGGGGTATGAAAGTATGTGCTGTGAATTAGTCCTTAACAATAAAAAGGCTGTGCACTTAAAAGTAGTGAAACCTTTGTTCAGATTTCCTCTTTCTTGAGTTGTGAATGCCCAGTGTGATTCATCAGGGCCTCAGTTCTGCTTGAGCTGCAGACATGCTGAGGAATTACCCAGTCATCTCAGAGGAAGACAAGCTTATCCTTTCTCTGAATTTCCAGAAATCCAATACGTGTCTCCACTAAGACAAGACAACTGTAATATCTTGTCATGGTGGCCCCATGTCAGGAGTTTCCAGCCCAGAGCTCAGGATCAATACATGCTATGCCGATGACCTTGTCTAAGAATTGATCCTAGCCTTGTCTCTTGTGGAGCCTTAGGGAGCATCACAGAGTCACAGAAAGCAGAGCCACACATGCGCATCGCAAAGCGTCCAGGAATAAACAACAACAACAAAAAAGGAATTTACTTCTAATGGAACAATAAGGACTCTGAAAGCACTGTACAACCTATAAAGAAAACACAGGCCATGGCAGTTGCCAGTCGTCATTTGGTTATTAGCACCCATTTAAGTCTTTGATTGGGTCTAGAGAGTTGGCTCTGTGGTTAAGAGTACTTGTTGTTTTTGTAGAGGACCTGAGCTGGATTCCCAACACCCACGTGATAACTCACAAACATTCACAACTCCAGTTTCAATGGAGTCACCATGCATGCACATGGTGTACAGACATACATGCAGTCAAAACACTCATACCCACACAATTAAGTGACCATAACTATGAATCCTTGATTGGCCTGACATGGTGGTGCCCTCCTCTGATCCAGCATGAGGAGGCAGAGGCAAGAGGGCACTAGAAGGTCAAGGTCCACCTGGGTAACATAGGAAAGACCAGGCTAGCTAGGGCAATGCAGAGCCACACTTTTTCCAAGAGCTGAAACAAATGTCTGATTGTTGCAATTGATTGTCATCAGCAGACATATACACAGGGAAGAGTTCGCTATAGAAGGCTGAAGGCTGAGCTCATTTTAGGACTAGGGCTATCTTTTTAAAACTGCTGCGCATAGGGACTGGAGGGATGGCTCAGGGGTTAGGAGCACTTGCTGCTTTTGATGGGAATGTGGATTTGATCCCCAGCACACACATGGTGGTTCACAACCATCTGTAACTGTAGCTCCAAGGGACCAACACCAGTGCTCTTAGGACTCCCTTGGGTACCAGTCATGCATGTGGTACACATACAGACATGCAGGCAAAAAATCCAACAATAAAATAAGCAAGTCTAATATTTATAACTGCTAGAGAAGAGAACCCCAAAGACTAGCTAAGCATGGTGGTGCATACTCATAATCTCAATACTTGGGAGGCAGAGGTAGAGGATCATTGTAAGTTTGAGGCCAGCTGGTCTATGATGTAAGTTCCAGGATAATTAGAACGATATAGAAACATTCTGACAAAAAACAATAAGAGTAACAATCAACAAGAACTAGCTCTCTCTCTCCCTCTCTCTCTCTCCCCCTCTTTCTCTCTCCCTTCCCTTCCCTTCCTTCCTTCCTTTCCCCAATAAAACTCCCAGCTTAAGCTAAAAAAAAAGAGCAAGAAGTAACAATCAATAACAAGAAGAACAGTAACAATAACATCATCCCACTGACTTTTCCATAAGGAGGCAGAGAAAGGGTAAAGAAATTGTCAATTAGGGAGAGGGTGGGAGGATAGGGACTCTGGATTCCAAAGGATGGGATGCCTTGAATGCAAAGCTTCATTGTGTAACAAGAAATTTTTAAAGCGCCTTATTGATGCAAAGATGGTCCAACACAAATTAATAAACATAATCTAGCATATAAGCAGACTCCAAGACAGAAAGCACCCGATCACCCCAATAGACAGAAAAGACCTATGACAAATCTCAACATCCCTTCTTGATAACAGCTCTGAGGAAACAAAGACCAGCATGAACACACCTCAGCATAATCCAGGCTGCACTTAGGCTGCACCTTATACCTAAAGACAACAGGGTGCCAGATGGGGTAAAATTTGTCATCTCTCCACTATTATTCAAAATGCTGCCTGAAGGCTTAGAGCAATGAGGCAAGAAAAAGGAACAGGGAAGGAAGAAGTCAAATTATACATATTTACAGATGATGTGATACTAGACTTAAAAGGCCCTAAAGCCTCCACTAGAAAATTGTTTGTTCTGATAAACCATTCTGGCTAAGCAGGATACAAAATCAGCATCTAAAATCAATAACTTTTTCTATATTCAGTAACAAACATGTTGAGAAAGACATCAAGAAAATAATCTCATTGACTAATAAGGTGACTAGGAAAAATCTTAACTATGAAAGCAAAGTCCAACAGGGAATATTCTAGAACACTGAAGAATGATAGTGAAGATTCTAGAAGATGGGCAGACCTCCTGTGGTTGTGGATTGGCAAAAGTAACAATCTGAAAATGGCTTTCATTTGTACCAGACTTTTTCTTTTGGGTCACCAGCCATCTCCCAAATCACGACACAGAGACTTATTAATTAGTTTTGAATGCTCAGCCTAGCTTAAGCACAATTCTGGCTAGCTCTTTTAATTTTAATTAACCGGTTTCTCTTTATCTACCTTTTGCCTTGAGGCTTCTTACCTTTCTTACTTCTGTATGTTGCATTTTCACTGCTTCTCTGTGTCTGGCTGCCTGGTGTCTGCTGGTTTCTTGCCCTGGGCGTGTCCCTCAATCTCTCCTTTTCTCATTCTTCCCTTCTCTCTTAAGCCTACATTTCTCCTCCAATTTATTTTCTCTGCCTGTCCTTTTTCTACATGATAGGGGAATATACACAGAGATGTAGATCCACAGAATAAGTGCCCAGAAATAAGCCCACATAGCTATAGCATCTGATTATTTTTAAAAAGCTATTACCATGTACATTGGAGAAAAGACAGCATCTTTAGCCAATGTTGTTAGGAAAGCAGGATATTCATATGTAGAAGAATGAAACTACATCTCTGTCCTACACAAAAATCCATTCGAAGTAACTAACAGCCTTAACAGAAGAGGCAAAACTGTGAACCACTAGATGGAAACACTGTAAGATGTAGGCATAATAAAAGGACTATTTAAAAAGGACTTGGGTTAGGGAGCAATACTAAGAATTAACACGTGGAACTAAAAGCTTCACTTCAGCAAAGAAAATGGAGTGAAAACATAGCCTACAGGATGGGAGAAAATCGTTATCACCTCTAATCTGGGCCACACTTTCTGCTGAAGCCTGTATAATGACAAGGAACGAGGGAGCTTTTGCTCTTTGCCTGCTTGCTCTCACTTCACTAGCAAGTTCATCCCTTAGAGCCTACTACTTCTTTAGGATTCTAGCATATACTGAAGATTAGCTGAGGCATCCATTCACAGCCAGCCATTTACTGGACCATAGCCTGGAAGACATTCTAATAAATCCATATATATATATATATATGTAGAGAGAGAGAGAAAGAGAGAGATATATATGTATGTATGTATATATATAGAGAGAGATACATATATACATACATACATACATACATAGGTACATAGATAGACATACATAGATAGATGAGTAGATAGATACAGATATATGAAATAGGAGATGCATTTTAGAAGTTCTGTTTCCTAGAGAACCCTGACCAATACAAGAGGGAAGGGAGAGGAGGAAGGAGGAGAGAGGAAGAAGAGAAAGGAAAACTATAGCAAGCTAAGAAGAGTATTTTGGGCAGGAAGATGGCCAACAGCTTCACAAGAGCAAAGCTTTGGGGCATATAAAAGTACTGTGCTCCCAAATACCCCCAGTTTCCACACTTGTAACCAAATTCACCCACCAATAACGCGTCTGCCCATTGCAGCCTTCTCTAGGAGCCTATCAGTTTCTAGATCCCATCATTCCCCAACACCTGGACTAGCTCACTCAGCTCCCTGGTTTCTCCAGAAGTAACTGGGAACCCTGGAGTTTCTCTCGATTATTCAGCATTGGGGGAAGGAGACGGTAAGGCAGATTTGAGGTAATTTTCTTTTCCTCCTGTCTTGCTGGTACTTCCTATGCTGGGGAGCCATCAGAGGCTATCACATGAGCCATAGAAACTAATAGGGCTTTAATGAAATGAGGGCCTTGGTCTGACAGTTCTTTATTTTAAGGACTCTCTAGGCTGAGGAAGCATAATTTATTCATATCCTGACACTCCCCAGGAAGAGAAAGCAGATGGTTTATCTGTTTCCAAGTTGGAAGTTGAAGGACTAAGATCAATAGGTGTGGTCCCATGATGATCATCACCGCTGCCTGGCTGGGCTCCCGACCCCCTCCTCCTACTGCAAAGAGCACAAGTGCTACAGGCTCATGTTCCTTTACAAATGACAATGGAGTAACAGAAAGATGCACACTTCTGGGGTCCGTCCTCGGGTCAGCGGAGGGGACACGCAATGAGAGCTCTCTTGTTACGGAGCTAGACAGATGTCACAGGGCTTGGAGGTCCCTGGGGTTGGACCCCTCCCTCACCAGCTTTGCATCCTATCTCCTATTTCCTTGGAAACTCTAAAGAGGGAAGTACATCCTTAGTATTTAAATGACAAGTTGGAGGAATCTGGGCTTTTCGTGAGGCCCTTTAAGGCAAAGCTTTCCTTCCTGCTAAGAACAAATCCAAGGCCTGTCTCTGGCCGTGGGTATAGGCTTGACATTCCAAGATAATCCAAACATTTTACACTTTCCTTTTTCTCCCTTTAAGGATGATGAAAAAAAGAGGACATGACTATCCCTAGGTATGGTGGAGGAGAAGGTTTATTGTAGAGATGAAGGAGAGAACGGTAGAGGCGTCTGGAAGGATCCAGACTGAAGAGGGCCAGCAGACTGAACTGGGCCATAAGGGGTGGTGTGAGAGGGAAGACCAAACGAGAGAGGAGACAGTGCAGGAATGGGAACCAGGAACCAAGAGGCTAGGCGAGAGCCAGGACCAAAAGACTTCTTTAACCAAAATGGCTGAGGTTATATAGGGGTCAGAGGCTGGGAGAAGAGAAGGCCAGCCCCTGGGAGGGAGACGTTAATGCAGGGATGGGGGCAGGAGAGGCCAGAAATGCTAGGAGAAGCCACACCTACTGAGTGAGACTTGTCCCAGGTTTCTTTGGGACCTGATTCAGTTGTGCCTGTCAATCATCCAGGCAGGATTCTAGCTCTCCCCACCCCCACCCCCTAAATCTGGTTCTCCTTTAGAGGAGATAGAAGGGAGGACTAATTACCCCCTGAATATTTGTAGAACTTCCAGGAGGCAGTCCTGAAGAGCCCTCCTGATTTCTGAATTCTCACTAAGTAGTTTTCCTTTTCCTTTCAGTTACTGATTACAGCCTGGACAGGCTTTCCTAGATACTCTGGGTTTTCCTATTTGTTCTCTCATGTGTCCCCTCCCTCACCACCACAGCCTCCACACATTTCACCTGTATGGCTGCTTGCCTGCTCCACTGCACACAGCATGGGATTCTTCTCCATCTCCCTCCTCCTAACAGCCGCCAGGATTTATAGTTTGCCTGCTCTGTTGTTTTTCTCCGTCTTCTGGTTTCTTCGAGTTGATTTTTAAACACTTTTACGGATGAGACCAATAACCCATAAAGGGATTTCAGAGTTTCTTGGTAACCGATGTCCCCCAATGTTGTGCTCCCCAGATTTCCACAGTAACATTTTTATATTCTGTGACTTTCTGCCCTGAGCCGTGATTAAATGAAATACAGTCTTTATAGTAGTGGCAGCCTACTTATAGTCATAAAAAGTGCAGACAAAAATTCCTAGAAAGAAACTGTCGCTTAGGTTGGTTGTGCTGCCTAGTTGTGCGTGTCTGCTTGACAGAGGTTAGAGCCATCTGGAAGGTGGAGCCTCAATGGAGAAAATGCCCCCAATAGATGGGCTTGGGCTTTCTTAATTGATGGTTCATATGTAAGGGGCCCAGTTCACTGTGACTCTGCCCCTGGGCTTGCTGACAGAAAGCAAGACGAGCCAGCCATGAGAACCAAACCTGTTAGCAGCACTGCCCCATGGTTTCTGCTTCAGTTCCTGACTCTGGGTTTCTACCTCCCGTTCTTGTCCTGACCTCTCCACTTCAAGATGGACTGTGATCTCAATATGTCAGCTGAAATAAACCCTTCCTTTCCTGAGTTGCTTTTGGTCAGATTCTATCACAGCAATAGAAACCCTAAGAAAACTTCAAGACTATATAGAGAATATTACTGATCCAATAACCAAATTATAATTACATTGGGGTCATTTTTAGCCCCCTAAAGATCCACTCCTTGTCCCTCTCTGTATCATACTTAACATCCTGATAGACAAATAAAAACCTCTGGAATATGCTAACTTAATAAAACCGTATTCTTCACCATTGAAACAGTTAAGAGTGTTATCAGAGAGCATCAGAGGCCTGTACTGGGGTTCCTCCACCGGATGTAACTGCCTGCTTACTGTTTCTATCAATGTATTTTTAAAAATGCTTTGACTTACAACTTTCTTTGTTCTGTTACTACAAAAGCTCCATGAAAGTGCTTCCACATTAGAATAAGGGGCCCAAGAAAACCTGGCTCCCTGTTCCTAGACCATGGTACTCAAATTTGGCTCCAGAATAAACTTTCTCATTCCCTTTGAAGTGAGAGCTGTGATTTTTTTTCTTGTATCATACTTTTTGAATTTAGTTGTAGTAAACAGAACAGCATAAATAGTAAAGAACTGAGTTTGTCCAGGTGTCAGGGCAGAGAGCTATAAAGGTTTGTTTGTTAAAAGGACATGCGCTTAGGAGGCAGAGAATCTTGAATTTGAGACTACCCTGGAGTATACAACAAGGCCCCGGTTCCAAAATAAAAGGTCTAAGAAGACCCAAATGTTGTAGGCTTATATGTTGAAAATATCTGCAAAATGGACACCAGAAATTTATTTCAGAGCCTTGCTTGCCATGCTTTACTGTTCAAGTCACAGGCTTCCTGTGGTAATTTGACAAAAATAGTACCCAGAGGAAGTGGTACTATTGGGAGGTGTGGTCTTGTTGGAGTAGGTGTGGTCTTGTTGGAGTAGGTGTGGTCTTGTTGGAGTAGGTGTGGTCTTGTTGGAGTAGGTGTGGTCTTATTGGAGTAGGTGTGGTCTTGCTGGAGGAGGTGTGGTCTTGCTGGAGGAGGTGTGGTCTTGCTGGAGGAGGTATGGTCTTGTTGGAGGAGATATGGTCTTGCTGGAGGAGGTGTGGTCTTGCTGGAGGAGGTGAGGTCTTGCTGGAGGAGGTTGGTCTTGTTGGAGGAGGTGTGGTCTTGTTGGAGGAGGTGTGGTCTTGTTGGAGGAGGTATGTCACTGTGGGAGCAGGCTTTGAGAGTTTTTTCTCAATTGTCAGTCAGTGTAACAGTCAGTCGACTTCCTCTGAAACAAAGTGTAGGACTCTCAGCTCCAGCACCACATCTGCCTGCACGCCGCGGCCATGCTCCCCATCATGATCATAATGGACTGAACCTCAGAAACTAAGCTAACCACCTCAATTAAAAGTTTTTATTTATAAGAGTTGCTGTGGCCATGATGTCTCATCACAGCAATAAAAAAAAAAACCCCTAAGACACTTCCTGAGGCTGTAGTATTAGGAGAAATGGCAAGAAAGTTTTAAAGTGAATTGGGAAAGTTATTTCTTGCAATTTTTGTAAGATTATGACAGAAAAAGATGAACATGGGTCAGAGAAAATCTGTTAAGAGTAAGGAAGGAAGGAAGGATTTTCTTGAAATATTCTGTAGTTGAGAAAAACTTTTTTTTCTAGGCAGCTTCCTTTCCAAGGAACACTATTCCATAAAGCTCCCCCATTTTGTAAAACTTTCGTGCAAGTATTTTAATCTCCTTCACCTGATACAACTTATTTTTACATGAAGGCTATGCTGCATTCTGGGAACTTGATGGACTGACAGGAATATCTAGCCCTTCCCTATCCTTCATTTGCTTTATGGTAATTATTTTAGAACTAGCCAATAATGAAAGACTGGGAGGCCAGACCTCGCCGATAGGGAAAAGACACAGTCGCCCCCTGTATTAAAGTAAAAGCCAAGAGAGCTTCCTGTGGCATCTACTTCCTAGCCCACTTGGTGTTCTGATGCTTCCTTTTCATGAGCTTTGCTGAGTTATTTTCACTCCGTCCCTATGACACCAAGGTTACTCTTTGGCTCTAACACATTCAAAGTTCAAATCTGAAAGGACTCAAAATTCTAGAGGCTCAATAGAGTCTTAAGCAGAGAAGTGTGAACTTAAGAGACAGCCCTGTCTCCAATAGAACCCACACCCCCTACATACCCCTCTGCTCAGAATTTGTACTCAGCAAAGTGGGCTAGCCTGAGGGAAAAGGTCCACAGTGATGGTGCCTCTCCACTCAGGGCACCACCATTTAAACTGATACAGAGCTTGACTTTGAACATGACAACTAGGAAATGTCCCATGCAGATCATCTTTTAAGAACCAACTTGTTGTTGGGCATGATGGTACACATGCCTTTAATTTGAGCACTTGGGAGGTACTGAGGTCAGCCTGGTCTACATAACGAGTTCCAGGAAAGCCAGGGATACACAGTGAGATCCTAGGGATTTAGCTCAAATGGTAGGGTGCTCTAGTATGTTAGATGAACATTGCATCAAACTGGAAGTGACGCTTCTAATTCCAACACAGGGGAGATAGAGACAGGAGAGGCAGAAGTTTAAGGTTATCCTCAGCTACGTACTGAGTTCAAAGCCAGTCTGGGTTATAAGAATCTCCTGTCTACACATACACCCACTCCTTATTTGTTCCTCTTCCCAGACATGAAAGCTACACCACAACCTGATGACCTTCCCTTGCCCTGCTTTCTCTCCCTTTTTATCTTTAACTATGCATCTGCCCTGCTATGGCATGGCTTTTGAATGGTCCTGAAAGCCACACGCAGCAGAAATTTGTTCCCCAGCATGTGGTATCTGTGAGAGGTGATAGACTTTTTAGAAGTGGGGACACATTGGGGGGAATTACATCAATTGGAGGTGGGCTCTTGAAGGAGAGTGGGTGGAAATCTCTGAAACCATGGACCAAAGTGAAGCTATAATAGTTACTTCTCGGGCTGGAGAGATGGCTCAGCAGTTAAGAGCACTGACTGCTCTTCTAGAGGACCCGAATTCAATTCCCAGCAATCACATGGTGGCTCATAACCATGTGTAATGAGGTCTGGTGCCCTCTTCTGGTGTGTAGGAATACATGCAGGCAGAATACTTTATACATAAGAGTAAATAAAAAAATAGTTACTACTGGAGATCCACCATGGAGTGCCTCACCTTCCTTGGGGATGGGACTGGGGATTGGGTGGGGGTCTGGGGGAACTGGTGGGGAGGAAGGGGGCGGAAGGGAGGGAGACGGAGCTGGATTGACATGTGAAACAAGATTGTTTCTAACCTAAATTTAAAAAAAAGAAAAGAATAGTTAAAATGTGATAAAACACCATGACCAAGGAAGAGTTTATTTAGGATTATGGCTCCATGGGGATGAGTCCATGATGGCAGAGAAGCATGGCACCTGGAGCAGGAGCCACAAGTGTGAAACACAGGGAGTAGACTAGAATTAGCCTCAAAGCCTGCCTCCAGGGACATACTTCCTCCAAGAAGGCAATACCTCTTAACCCCCCCTCCCAAAACAGCACCATCAGCTGGGAGCAAGTGTTTAAATGCCCAAGACTGTGAGGACGACCACCTTTTAAACCATTTATTTCTGAGAATTTGTTACAGTCACATGAAGACGACTAACAGGCAACCCACCCCACCCTGCTCCCCAAATCTCACAGCATTCTGCTTTACAAAGAACCAAACTTAATACCCTGAGTGCAGGAACTTACTGGAAGCCAACATACAGAAAGGTCATTAAGACTTTAAGTCAACAGCATTATCAGAGCAAACCAACGACAGGCTAACAAGCTAAGAGTAGTAAATCCTGTTTAACTTGTAAGACAGCATCAAGATCCCCCAAACTTGATGAGAAATGAAGTGACCTGGGAAGGCTTTGCAGCCTTTTCCTTAATGTGACAGATGTGCCATGGGGACAATAAGCAGAGGACATTTCTCTGAAGAACAGAGTCCTTAGTGCCAGGCAGGGTGAGCAAGGAGTTAAATGCTCTCTCCCACTTCAGATCAATAGGACTAAGTCTATGCTAATCCTCCCTGACTCTCATCCAAGAGTGAGTCTTATGAAGCTACCCTTCTGCTACATTTGAAGCTGGACGCTTGCTTTTAGCTATAGACGTATGCACTGTTGGAGTCCAGAGTCAGAGGAGGAAACATCACTCCTAGGTGCAGGCGACAGTGGCTGGATGATCCCTCATACAATGGAAGATCATCCTACCACAGACTGTGGAGAGGAGCAATGTCTGCAGTTGGGGGCAACCAAGGGAATGAATTCCAGGGATTCCTCTGGCAAGTCAGCCCCAGCCATACCCAACATTGTCTTAGTTTGTATTTGTTCTACAGTGGAGTGTGAAACCCATGCTCACAGTTGCTCTGTCAACCTTTGGAGACAGGGGAGAGGGGAACAGGCGTGGGGGTGGGGTGGGGCGGGCTGGCAAGGCTTCTAGGAAGGGACTTGATCTTCTGGAAATGAGGAGAGCTGCACAGGGAGAGCTCCATGGGCCTCACCAGGACACGTTGAGCCACCTGCTTACAAGCACTTACTGTAAGCAACTTGGGGTTTTAGTCAGTGCTAAGTGGATGCCTGGGACATCATGGTTCAGTGATCTGATTGCCACTTCTCTGAAAGAGGGATTCAGCATCTGCAGCTACCCAGTTTTCTATAGACAGCTACTCAAGAGTTTTAAATTTAAATATTTCTTCATGTGAAATGGGAGTAAATCAAAAATCTAATATTGAGAACTTTTGTTTCCATGAAAATGAATATTCACTACTTAAGGACTCCCAGCCTGTGCAGTCCCATGCTGTCAAGTCCCGAGTCACTGGTTTGGTAGGAAATGCAAGCATACTATCCACAGGAGACCCAAAGGAGTGTGCTTAAACCTCTTAAGTGATGCAAGTAACAAGAGCTCTGTAGGGGATTTAGGCCCTGGCAGTGAGGATGGACCATGGCCCACACACCTGCCCTACAAGAAGACAGAAGGGTGATGAAGCTCTACAGAGGAAGGACTGGTCTGACACCTTTGTGTCAAGCAGCTCCAGATGGTCCTCCCCAAGCAGCTGAAGGTGCTTGTCTCTCGTGTGAGTTCATGCAATGTGTGTACATTATGGAGTCTTTGTGACACCATTATTTATTTGATATAGCCATACAAACATATTTCTAGAGAGCAATCAATCCCGAGAACATCTGGAACAATAAGTTTCTAATACCAAAGACTATTTTAACATCATCCAATCTAATGCCCTCACTGCACAGACAGTAAAGTGAGGTTCAGAGCAGAGGGGACCTGTGAAATGCATGTTGCTGTTGCCATGACAGAGCAGAGGTAGGACACTAAACCCAAATCTCCTATGGTCAGTCAGGTTCCTGACCTACTGAACTCCTTCCATGTGAGGAAGAACAGTCATAGTCTCGTCTTTCACATTGCTCCTTCCAAAGCATTTAATATAGATCCGTCATAATTCTACCCAATAGAAGTCCTGAGAGCTTCTGAGGAGTGAACAAATGCTATGAGCTTCTGAGGAGTGAATGAATGCTGTGAGCTTCTGAGGAGAGAATGAATGCTGTGAGATTCTGAGGAGAGAATGAATGCTATGAGCTTCTGAGGAGAGAATGAACTCTGTGGTGTAGCAGTAAAAGCATGGCTTGGTCACTGACAAAGTCAGACTTAAGAGTACAGACTTGTTCAAAGATTTGATTTTTTTCAAGTCTTAAATTAGTCCATGTTGGCACGCTAGGGGCCTTGGACTTTATAGGCCCTTAATTACCATTTGCTGAGTTGAACTGCATGGATCATCTTTGTGGGGTCAGAAGCATCACAGCCATAGATTTAGAGAAATGTCTTTCCAATTACATTAGCTGCAGCAGCAATGGGAATTATGTTTCCTGCAAATACCATTGGCACGAGGAGATGAGATTGCTATGTTTCTCAGAAATGCATATAAAATGCTTTAAAATAATTTGCATAACTTAACCAGTGAATTAACTCAATATACTTTATTGAGCATCCCTTATTATTATCCCTTTTTGGTACATAATCAAGCTCAGTTGGGGGCTCAATGGTAAAATGGATATAATATCTTTCTGTTCTCAGGATTGATTGCTCTCTAGAAATATGTTTGTATGGCTATATCAAATAAATAATGATGTCGCAAGGACTCCATAATGTACACACATTGCATGAACTCACATGAGAGACAAGCACCTTCAGCTGAGTGACTCCTCATTCATCCGCCCTGAGGCAGTGGCAGTGCTGGCTATAGTCACGCATTCAGTCTATCTTGACTTGATAGATGTTTGTCATTTTCCTAGTGCTGTGACAGGGTAGCTGAGAAAGTCACCTTCAAGAAGAAAAGGCTTATTTTGGCTCTTGGTGTCAGTCTGTAGCTGCTCAGTTCCATTGCTATGGGTCTGAAAGCAGGGCAGACTATCAGGGTAGCCAATGCATGGTGGACCCCACGAGCTCTCCGCCGTCTAGGAAACAGAGACAGGAGGAGACAAAGAATCCTTGAAAGCTATGAACCTCAGTGTCCAACTGCCTTTATCTACCTGATAGCCCATTTCTACTCTAGTGCCCTGGTAATCCAAGCACCTTTCAACAGCGCCACCCAGTGGGGACCATGGTTGAAAGGTATAAACCTTTGGAGAGACTCTATAAGCAAACCACAGCAGAAGTTCTTTGCAAGCAAAAAAAGAACCTTTGGGAGTGGGTAGTAGGGGGGCAGAGCAAAGTATGTGAAGAAAGGCTTCCCAGAGAAAGTGGCCATCGAGGTGATGAGAAGGCAGAGTTAGAAGTAAGCAGGTGAAGGAAGAAACAGAACTCAGACAAGGTAGCAGAAGACAAGCATTACAGCTGAGACAGGAAAATGGCGGCAACGAGAAGCCTGCAGCAAGGCAAACTGGAGAGCAGAGCAGGTTCTGGGCAGCCCAGCTCACGATGCTGGTCTTTATTAGGCGAGAGGCAGAGCCACTGAAGGTCAGCTGAATGGTTTCTTTGGCAAGTAGTTTAAAACACTTATCCATGATTCAGGATGGAGATTATTTATTTAACTACGTCAGCAAGTTAAGAATAGGATGAGATACTGCTGACAGAGCCTGAACATTGTTCTCAGAAGAATTCTGTCTCCAGACCTGATGGTTGTGGAAAATTCCATACACACACACACACACACACACACACCCTTCCCTGACCACCACCAGCACTCACCTGGGTACCCATGGGATGGGGATCTGGCTGTTTATTGGGGCAGGAGAAGTCCGCAACTGCATTTGTGTCATGATAGATTTAATATATGCCTGCTCACGGCATCAATGCTTTATCTGAGGAATAAATGGAAAATTATTCCAGGCTGAGAGGCTAAAGAGACCAGTTTATGGAAAAGAGAGCCTCCTTATGCACACATTCTGTAAACTACAGATCAAAAGCCAGAAGAGCTACGCCAACCATGAATAATGAAATCACACAGCCAAAGGTCTGCATGGAGGCAGATTTCCTGATGATTTCTTTTTGAGGGAAAAAAAATCAAGGCTTGTGCCTCTGCCTGAACGCTTTGAAGATAAGTGCTCTGAAGGCAGAACAAGATAGCTATCACGTTCAGTAGAGATAGGTGCGCCTGGAAATTGGGTTCATTTAAATAGCGGGTCCTAGAGTGCCCTGCCAGATAAGGAGGGTCAAAGGCCTTTCATGGAGTTTGAGGGGCACTTTAATCTCCAATAATTTGGTTGTTCTATGATGTCAGGTGGCTAAGGACTGAGCAGATAAATCCTGAAAACTATACTTTGGACTAAAACCACAAGTCTGCTTCCTAAGAACTTCCAGATGTGGCAAAATCAGGGAGTGGGTGGTGGCAGTCACAGCTGGAGCCACACCCCATCCCTAGAATGTTTCCTACTCATTCACTCCCTAAGCCATTGAGCTTCTGCCCTGCCATCTTCCCACCCTCAATGCTGGCCCTGCTGGCTGGCTGCTAGGGGGGTGAGCAAGTGTCTGTGTGGGTGAGAATGTCCAACTGTGAGCTAAAAGCACTGTGTTCTAGGATGCCCCTTCAAGTCCTGGACATTCACACTTCCATGGCCTGGCGCTTGCTGAGGTTACCAGGATTATTTGATGGACACAAGCAGTGACCAGTGTGTGGTCAATACCCATCTCACAGGAAGGAAAAATATGGGCTTGTCCCTGCTCATGCCCTTCGTCAGTCTGTCTGTCTGTCTGTCTGTCTGTCTTTTTCATTTTTCCTTCCATCTTCTCTCTCCTTACTTTTCTGCTAACCCATCATGTTGCCTGTTAAGAAAAAGCCATAAGTGGATCAAGGGTGGGCCCTAAATCCAAAGTGATTGGTGTTTTTATAAATAAGGACCGGGTAACAGAAAGATGGGTACCTGGCCTATGGAATACACCTGGGGATACAGATGGAAGCCAAAGAACGCTAAAGATGGTCCATAACTCACAGACACTAGGAAAAGACAAAGGAGAAAACATAGTGGTAGCCTTCCCAGGGAAATCATCTTATCTTCATTTTGGATGTCTAGCCTCATGAAACTGGTTGCTATTGCTTTGTACCATTCTGTCTCTGGCTATTTGTCACAATGGCCTTAGAAACCTAAGTGGAGTCATCTTCTATGACAGAGGGTTATTCAGTTCTGTGGTTACAATTCAATATACATGTGTTCGTCATCCATTCATATGGCCTGGCCTAGATCTCTGCTCTGGATTCTAGGTGTTTCTGAGGGCCTTCCAATGTAGCATAAACACATGGTCAGAGTTCTGCACACACATCTATATAACATGTTCAAGTGTGAATTGATCTCTCCCATGTCTGCTCACTCCTTAATCATTTTTCCTCTAGCTCCATGGCCTCACTGAATACTAGACTCCCTCAAACCTTGATGTTACTTTTGGTTCTTTCTCCTCCTCTACACTTCTCTGACTGTCCTGGGTGGGTCTGAGTGTCAACTTGACACAAGCTGTAGAGTCATCAGAGCTCAGCTGAGGAAATGCCTCCATGAGATCCAGCTGTAAGGCATTTTCTCAGTCAGTGATCAATTTGGGAGAGCCCAGTCCATGGGGAGTGGTGCCATCCCTAGGTTGATGGTCCTGGGTTCTATAAGAAAGAAGGCTGAGTAAGCCATGGGAAACAAGTCTGTAAGCAGCTTCCCTCCATGGTCTCTGCATCAGCTCCTGCTTCTGGAATTCTGCCCTATTTTGAGTTCCTGTCCTGACTTCCTTCAGTGATGAACAGCAGTGCTGAAGTATAAGTCTAATAAACCCTTTCCTCCCCAACTTGCTCTTTGGTCACGGTGTTTTGTCACAGCAATAGGAATCTTAACTAGGATGCTGGCCATTATCACTGGAAGAGTGGTAAGGTAGGTGTGGCAAGCTGTGGTTCTGTTCCTGATGGCCTGCATCTTGGAGAAGGTACATAGGATCCAACCACAAGCCATTTCTAATAAGAGAGTTGTGTGAATTCATGAGGATGGAGTCTGCACTTTCCAGATTACACTGGCCTACATGAAGAAAACAAGTTCATGCTAGGGTGTGGTGGCTCATACCTGTAGTCCCAACACTCAGCTGACTGAGGCCGGGGGATTATTGAGAGAATGAGCCCAGCCTGAGGTAGACAGTGAGACCTTATTTCAAAACAAAAGAAACAAAAATGAGGTCATAATTCCATCTTCCTTTTGCAATCAAATTCATTGTGGCAGGAGACTTCCTCTGGTGTCTGCAGGATCTAAGTCCTCCTAAGAGGCTTTTTGTTATTTATTTCCTAAACTCCTTTGAGGGATGTCTCTTCTGTGCTAACAAATTAAACTGGCATGAGAAAGGGCAGTAGGCAGGGTATTTTTGGTCATGTGTGTCAGAACCTATCAGAGGCTCACTGAAAACAATAACCGGCTCCCATTGTTGAGAAAGACACAGGCTATTCATGTAGCTGAAGCAGCAGTGGAGGAGATCTGGGAGAGCACCTAGTGCCCTCAGCAGGCATCTGTTTATTCATCATGTTCCGGTTCTGCTTCCCTCATCCACACGGTACAACATGATTGACACAAGCTTCTTGCTTCACAAACCTAGTGGGAAGGAAGAGCTTCTCTCCCAGAGTCTTCTGCTTCATCTCACAGCTGAGCGTGATTCACTGTAACTCTCATACCCAGTACTAGCCTACAGCCATGCCAGGGCAAAGGTCAAATACAGTAATGGGCAAGACCTGGGTCAGGAGAGTATCTCCACAGCTGGGAGAGTTACCAGTAAGTGATGAAAAGTCATGGATTAACAGCTGCACCTATGTCTAAATTCACCTTCCCTAGCTGCTCTGATTCCTCTCTGCCCACACCTACTGCCTTGAAAGCTACAAGGAGATCCAGGACACATGCGTCATTTAATGCCCAGTTACAGGAGTGTCACCAAGGAGGGAAAAGAGTATTCTACCATTTGAAAACGCCTTGCCTGACATCCGAGGATTGCCTTTTATCCCCAGGAGATCAGTAATGGATGTGAAAGGAGCCAGGAACAGGACAACAGCAGTATCTGGGCATAGAGAGTAGGTTATTACTATCAAAGAGAGAAAGGAAGACGTCCTGGGGCTGGGGAGATGACTGGCTGGCTCAGTGAATAAGCACTGGCTACACAAGGACCAGGACCAGTATTTAAATCCCCAGCACCCATACAAATTTGGGTAGGAATGGCAACGCCCCATAATCCTAGCATTGAGAAGGTGGAGAACGGTGAACCCCCCAGGGCAAATTGGCTGGTTAGTCTAGAGATACTGGCAAACTCTGGGTTTAACTGAGAGCTTGCCTCAATGAATAGAGTGGAGAGTGAATAAGGAAAGACTCTCATTGTCAGGCTCAAGCTTCCATACTCAAACACATGTCCCCACACATGCAAGCATGCTCTGTGTGTGTGTGTGTGTGTGTGTGTGTGTGTGTGTGTGTGTGCATATTACAGAGTAGAATGGCCAACTTCATTAACATAGTCTAACCTGACTGATTCTGCTTCTGGAACATCAGAATTCTTCACCACCCATCTTTCTCCAAGTATGTGGTGGAGGAGGCTCCCTAGACCCCCATTGCGTGTGTTCACCCTCCACCTCCAGGCCCTGTGCTGCTCTCCAAGGACATCTTGCCTGCATCACTACGTCTCAGCTGGCTCAGGGTCAGCAGAGGGCTGATGGGGTGGAAATAGAACTGGCTGTCTCAGAGTGAGACCCTGGATCCACCTTTTGGTCCAAGGCATTTGTCATTGGAGCTGAGGCTGGAGTTCTGCTATGGCCCATCCTGTTCCAACACCAGTCCTGGCTTTTGACTACAGTAAGTCAGTAGAGCCAGAGTCATCAACCAAGGCTGATGTGAAGGGACCTTTTAGCCCAGTGGTTCTAAACCTTCCTAATACTGTGACCCTTAAATACAATTCATGTTGATAGCCCACAACCATAAAATTATTTTCATTGTTACTTCATAACTGTAATTTTGCTACTGTTACGAATGATAATGTAAGTATGTTTTCCAATTGTCTTAGGTAACCCCTGTGGAAGGGTCATGACCCATGGATTGTGAGCTGCTGGTTTAGACCTATCCTCACTCACATGAAACACAAATGTATGTGCTTACTGAGGGAATAGGACATTGTATCTTGACAGAGAAAATACAGAGCTAAAAGATGGATGGTGCAGCCCTACCACAATTACTCCTGGGAAACACACTAATTGTATCATCACATCCAAATATACTGGGACAAATGTTTTGGGCAGGACAAAAGTCGAGACAGATTGGAAAGTGCTCGTGCCTGGCTGACCCATGGAGGCAGGAGTCAAGAGGGAAATGGGAAGGAGCTGGTTAAACAGTCAACCACTCTAGAGTATAAGATAAAAGTAGAACATGACATGGAAGATGTTCCCACTACAATATAGAAGGAGCAGAATGTAAAAGGGAAGAGACTAGAACCCCAGAAGCCCAGATGTCTATTGTTTTTGTGGGTCTTATTTGGTTTCTTTCTAGAATTGCCATTGTTTTGGAGCAACATTAAAAGGCTAGGAAGACAGTTCTCAAACGAGGGGATTTCTTCTAACCATATATGTCTTCTTTCCCCCTTTCTGTGACCCAAATCACATCAGGATGCTTGCCTAAGATGTTGCTTTTTTCCCCTTTCCTGTCCCCATGCATAGTTGGAACCACTAGGGGACAGAAAGTCCAGAGCTCCAGCCTCTTGTGGGGAGACTCACCCTAACTCTGTGCCACCCCTTCTGGTGGCATAAATGAATGCAGAAGGAGAAGTCTGCCCTCATCCTCACTGGCAGCTTCATCTGTCCTGTCGCTGAGGCGTTCCTTTGCAGTGTTGAAACCTACTTCTTGGGGCTGGAGAGATGGCTCAGGTGTTAAGAGCACTGGCTATTCTTCCAGAGGTCTTGAGTTCAATTCCCAGCAACCACATGGTGGCTCACAAGCTCTTGTGGGATGGTGTGACATGTAGTCATATACATACAAACCCACAAAGTAAAGACGGGCATTTCCCTAGAACTTGAAAGACAAACTAATAATGCTCTACAAACTGATTACTAAATAAACCAAAGTGTAGGAATGGCAGTGCCATGAGGAGGGGGTTGTTGAGTCAAGTTCCCTCTTGTGACCGTTCTGAATCTTGGGCCTTCTTGCATAAGGAGAAAGTCACAATAATGGAACACATAAGGTAAAAGTCACACAAGGGAATATTCTTCTCTGCTGTGTCATATGTCCTGGGCTCCTGGTGGCATAGATGAATGTGGGAGAAGAAAACTCTTGCTCTTTGTCTGCTTGCCCTCATCCTCACTGGCAGCTTCATCTGTCCTCTTGCTGAGGGATTCCTTTGACATGTTAAAATCTACTCATTTGGGATCCCAATATCAACTGAAGACCAGCAGCTCTATAGGAATCCTCTGGGATGCCAGCACCAGATTGACTAATGAGATACCCAGTCTTGTGAACTGAATGACTACTGGATTCTTAACCTTCCCCTGGGGTGACAGTCATTGTTGGACTACCCCAACCACCGCCTGTAAGCCACTCTACTAAATCCCCTTAGATACATGTCCTTATACCAGGTCTGTTCCTTTTAGAACCATAATACCGCACCTGTTACCTGCTCCTCATGGTGTGCCCATCTCCTTTCTGTCCTTTTTGTCTTTGGAAAGCTCTGGTGACATCCCTTCCCTTCCTCACATCCGTGGGCAGCCAGTCCTGCTTACCATCCAGATGCCCAAAGGAGAATGTCTGCTCCAAGACGGGCTCAACTTAAGTCCTCTTCCTAATCATCAGGGCAGAGCATCGGATGCTAGGTGCCCAGGGAAAGTTTCTCAGTCCAGTGTAGCAGAAGAGCCTGCAGGGCCAGTGCAGCTGAGGCTGCCCAGAGTTCCATAGCCTGGGAGTGGCAAAGGAAGGGTTAAAGGCAGCTTTGTTCATTTAAGATTTTCTTTAGAACTCTTTAGATTTTCATTAGAAACAAGACTTTGCATCAATTTTCCCTGTTATATCATTTGGAAGGAAATATCTCTGAGTTAGAAAGGTCACTTACACCTTAACAATACTTCAGCTTAAAAGTTCTACTTATGTGTGATTAAATTGTGTAATTTAGAATATGATGCTGCTGCTGTATTAGCAAGATAGACACACTCAGTGATGCTCACTCCTGAACACAAAAGAGCTGTTTAATTTAAACAAGATAATTCCAACGTCTGATGTGCCTAAAGCTCATAAAGTGCCATTTCATTAAATCATGTTTTCATTTATGTAAGATGATAGTCACAGCTTCTATTGTTATAGAAGTGAGAAGTGTGTGGTGCACTGTTATTAAATTATGGCCATAGCAGGCAAAAGCTACTTTTGGGAATGAAATGCCTTTTGCTACGTTGATTTATTTACCCATTTCATAAATAAGCATTGTGCATCAGCCATGTCTAGGTGGGACTCTGGAAACGTGAGGTGAAGCGGCCTTCCTCCCTGGGTAAGTGGATGGAGGCGGGAAATGTAGGAGGTTGGGTAGTGGCCCCTGAAAGACACCAGTCTCTAATAGCTAAGGCCTGTCAGCATCACCTTACATGGAAAGAGGGCTTCTGCAGGTGTGATTAAACGTGGAGACAGGACTGGAGCAGGACAGGGCAGCAACACTGGTGCTTACCCAGTGAGGATCTTATTCCAAAAGCTGCTCTTCTGGACCTATCTTAATATCGCCGCCATTTCCTCAACGACAGAGGGTGATTAGGTTGGTTAAACCTTTTTTTCTTTACCATCTCCCCTTACTCTCTGTCTTTTCTATTGTACATGATCATCAAAATGGCCAAAGCATCACTGACCTCCCTGTGGGGTGTGGGGACTTAAGGTGACAGCACGAAGTGCTTAGGACAGGAAAGGACACTAGTGAACTCTTAGCAACTCTCGTCTTCTTCACCGTCTTCATAATCTTCATCTTTCATTCCCATTTTCATTCTGGCTTGTCTCCTCTTCCCACCTTCCTATCCCCTATCTCTGTGGCGAGCTTAGTCTCCCTGAAGGACTGCTTGACCCTCCTACTATCCTCAGGCATTCCAGTCACTGCAGCATTTCCTGCCAGGTATGCAGGGCGAGCTTTCCTCCTTTCCCGGTCTTCTCCCTTCCCCACTTATTTCCCACGCCATAGTCCAACAGAGGCTCTCCATTTTCCTACACACACACACACACACACACACACACACACACACACACACACACACACACACACGCACACACACACCTGCATCTGCCTTTCTGTACTCGTGGAGCTCCCTGGTGTACAACTCCCATCCCCAGCACTTCTTCGGGAACCTCCTCTGGTGTGGCTTTCCATCTCCTAACCCCTCCAAAGCATTTCACACTTCCCACGGGCTCCTCCCTCTTCCCGTCTCTGAATAAAAGCATCTGTCCATCGCTTTATTGGCTGGACAAAACCCTTTATCCTGCCTGTCTTTGTAGGAACACCTAGATCAAAACAAGTTAATCTGGGCAGCGTCCCAGAGACAGTTCTCTGGCGGTTTGGAGGACAGACAAAGGCGCAGGTAGAGGTGAGGCGTAGTCAGACTTGGGTGGAACTGAGAGACAGTTTGAGCCGAGGGTAGAAAGTGGTAGAGACACCACGCAAAACAGGCAAATGGTGAATCTTTTATCTGTAGAAGACCCGAGAGAGGTCTGACCTAGTAGGTGATGAGCCCACTCACAGCAAGCTGGGGTGAACAGTCGAGAACCATCAGCCCTTGCCTTTCTAGCAGCCACGATGAGCGAGCAGAAAACATCACTGCGCATGCCCAGCGGCTCTTCATGTTAGGATTCCTAAACGAAAACCTCAAACCCGTTGTCCCTGCACATAGAGGCCTAGGATATGGCTGCAGGGGAGGTGACCCGAGGGAGGCAAGTCAAGGGCAGAACTCCCAGGACTGCCAAAGGGACTGGGGTTTGGGGACAAGGAAGAGGCAAAGCATCTTCTCTAACCCTTTATGCTGGAATGGATTCTTGAAGGTTCGTTTCACACAGAGGGTGGCTGTCTTTCTCACGGCCAGCATGTTCTCTGCTGTGTTCCCCCCTGATGCAATACTCACTTTCATAGAAGGGTTTTTCTCCAATGTTTGAAAGAAGTGTATGAGTGTACAACTGTGACTTCCGTGTCACTTTCCTTCAAAGAGGGGGAACCATGGTTCAAGAGAAGCAGAAAAGTCTGGAATCTTAGCCTGTACACTAGTAGGGGAGGGGCTTGGCCTGGGGGGGGCAGTACCTCTCTCATCTGTGCTCAGGCACAGTGGGTCCTTTGCGGTCTTTGGGCCACACTGGGTTGCCAACCACACACACACACACACACACACACACACACACACACACACACACACACACACACGCTCGCGCGCGCGCGCACACACACACACACGCACACGCACACACGCACACACACACACGTTCCCGGAGGACGAACCTCTGGGCCTCTAGAGACGAACCTCATTAAGCCCAGTTCTGGACAGGGAGTAAGTAGATTCTGTCCCCAAGGACTGCACAAAACTGCAGTTCACAGCGCTGCTCCTACATTACTGTTGGGTCCTTGTTCAGCCCGCAGTAAAATGGATCCCACTAGAGATTTACACTGTGACTTTAGAACCCCAAGCTGTGACCAGGAAAGAACGCCATTTGTCTATATATTAGCTTGGGGCTACGAAGATAGTGGTGACTTAGTCAGGGTTCTCTCGAGTAGTCATTCTCAACCTTCCTGATGCTGTAACCCTTTAGTACAGTTCAGCAAAATTACAGCAGTTGTAATTTTGCTACTCTTCTGAATCATAAAGTATCTATGTTTCCTAATGGTCTAGAGTGACCCCTGTGAAAGCCTTGTTCAACTTCAAAGGAGGTCACACCTACAGGTTGAGAACCACTACTCTCAAAGAACAGAACCACAGGGAGGCAGGGGCAGGAAGATCTCCCAGTTTGAGACCATCCTGATCTACACAGTGAATTCCAGGACAGTCAAGGCTACATAGAGAAATCCTGTCCTAAAAAAACAAGAACAAACAAAGGAACAAGACTCACACCTGAGGAGCTGAGAGCTTGGTCCTTGAGGCTGGGTATCTCAGTGGTCACAGTAGGTCCTCAACTGCTGCCTCTCACTGCAGGTGTGAGGGCAACAAGGCCAGCATCTCACTGGTGCCAATCTGGTACCTGATGCCCAGAAGGCTCCTGGAGAGCCACTGGTCCCTATTCCATGATGAAAACTTGGAAGCACTGGTTTTGCTACCACAAGGCGCTGCCCACAACCAGGTGGGCCATCCCACATCAGTCAAGGCAAACAGGACAGTGCTTCAGGCAAGGCGCTCTCCTCAGTGATCTCAGTAGGTGGAGGTCTAAAGCAAGGGGAGTCAGGGAGAAATCAGTTGTCCCTGACTGTGGGGTGGGTGACTTCTGAGATCACACGTGAAATCAACAGGAGAGACAAATTCATGACCAAGAGATGCAAGGAAAATTCGGAGGCTTAACCTCTAGATTGTACTCCAAGGAAGATCAAAATGCTGGCAACCCTGTCACACCTATCCACGGCTCTTTTCCCCTACCAAGTTACTAACTCTTCAGCGTGGAATTATGTGGTACTCACTTTTATGCTAACTGAGCCTGCCAAAATCCACTCAGATTGATTGGACTGAATTGAAACTGGATGGAACATGACATGATTGTGTGGATTTCCAGTGAGGTTCAAGCTTAAAAAGACACCCACCCCACCCCCAACAACACTGGTCATCTCATTTGAATGCTAAGGAAATGACACCAACCAACCAATCGAACAAAACAAGAATTTTTAAGTACAGAGAATAAAAGGCTACTAAAACGAGAGTCGAAATTATAAAAGAAACTGGAGGTTTCAAAGATTTTTAGGTTTTCTTTGTTATCCCCTATGTATTTATTTGCATATCCTCCCTTAATTGCAATACTCGTACTTCCCTTCACCTCTGCGGGTCTGGGTTTATGTGTGAATACAGATGTGTGTGTGCACTCACAGATATTCTCTCTGTCCCCTGCTCTCTCTCTCTCTCTCTCTCTCTCTCTCTCTCTCTCTCTCTCTCTCTCTCTCTCTCTCTCACACACACACACACACACACACAGAGCATTTGCTCCTCTTAGCAGTGCATATTCTTAATGGCTACTTAGAAGGAAATCCTCGAAGAAATACCCAGTGAGATTGCCATTAGGAATCTTTTACAGGGCACAGAGACCCTCTTCTTATGGCAGCTTATAGGGGACAACAACAACTCAGCCTCTTTCTAGTGACTAAGACCAGGGAGATAAAATTGATGACCTGAGATTAAGCCTTGGGGCATTTGCTTCAGTCAGTTATTGAAGTTGCTGCTAGTTCTGAAATAGTGTTTGCTTTAAATCTCAAATAATGTAAATCTCACGGGCAGGAAGTGTCCCTTAGCAGCTATTCCAGCCCCCGTGGAAAAGCTAGAGATGGCTGAGCAGCTCTGAAGCGGTGGAGACCAGGACTCATCATCTGCCTGGTGAGGCAGTCCTCTCTAACATGCAGTGAGGAGATGAAAACTTCTGCTTTGCTTCATGCACGGTGTAGAGAGAAGTCAGCGGCTCATCAAATTATGGCATAATAGGTCATTTACACAAATCACAACATGAGCTTATAGGATGCTGCTGTGAATAAAATAAGGGCACCAATATAGGGAGGAATTTCTCCCTTGTTAATTCTTATATTTTATTTGTATTTAATACACCATTAAGATCTGAAGCCCTAAAATGTGCCCGTTCAACCAAAATTGACTGGCATGCTCTGCCCTGTGCGAGGCAATAGGCTCAGGGGGCTCTTCAGGACTTGAAGTCTATTGAGCGAGATCAGATCATGTTTAACAGGAAACACAATTACAATCCTGCTGGAGGGGCCATCAGAGGGTGCATTAGTTTCCTAGGATAGCTGTAATGCCAGTAACTGAGTGGCTTAGACAACAGAAGTCTATTCTGCTCACATGGGCCAGAACTCTGAAATCATGGTATTGGCAGATCATACTCCCTCAGAAGCCTCAAGGGAGGGTTCCTTCCTGTCTTGTCTGACTTCGTTGTCAGCAGTTCTTGACTTCCTTTGGTTCTACCCTAACCATCATCAGACATTCTCTGTCTCCATATACCCACGGCCTTCCTGTATGGACACCAGTCACACTGGAGTGTGTAGGGGCCTACCTTACTAGACTATAATGTGTAACAACCCTGTGTGAGGTGTCAGGGGTGAATCTTCCATCTGTCTTTTGATACATAGTGAAAATGTCCTTGGATGTGATGCTGGGGGCTGGATAAGATATCTACCTGGTCAGCTACATCCTACCTCTCTCTACTAAGAGGATCCAGTAAAAACCCCGCATCTTGGACTCATGACCACATCACTGCGATGCATACCGCACACACGTCTGACTACCTCAGACAGTTAGTTCACTCTGTCTGTTCCTCCTGTAGGAGCTGCAACGCATAAGTTCCTGTTCTGGTTGTAAACTTGAACAGCCAGGCTGTAGGTGGGTGCTCAGGAGGGATCCAATCCTGCCTACACCAGGAAGTGAAGCCTGGTTTTCCTTTCTCTAGACAGAGAGAAGATGACTCTGAACAGCACCTGGGGGTGAGGAGAGGGTGGGGTGGAGGTGGGGACAGGGAAGGAGTCTTAGCCCCCCACACCTACTGAACCAAAGCACCCACTTTTAATAAGCCCCCCCATTACTGTGAGACGTGCTCATTAGCATCTGAGACAGTCTTCTCTCTCAGTTGTGACCGGAAAGATACTGGTGTCTGCTTGCAATGCGTACCCGTGCTGATGTCATTGACATTAGCAGAAAGGCACAAGGCTAGACACCACTTCCTACATCCCATATGTTGCTTGTGAGCCTCGAGATTCAAAGTAGTTTTTAACCTTCTTGGATATTCTTCAAGTGGCATTTCCTCAAAATTTGTCTGATGAGTTATACACACATAATTTTTAAAATTGATTTCTAAAGGTTCTGCAGACATCCTCTGTCATCCGTTTTCAGTAAAGCATATGGCTGAAACAGATCCAGGCCTGAGCAGGGAGAAGCTGAATGAGCTCAGCTAGCTTTGAATCACTCTCCAGCAAGGCGATCAGATGCTGTGTGGTTGGGAGCTTCCCAGGCACAGGCCTCTGCATGACGCAGGTTGTAAGAAGTTTCAGCAAACAGCGGTGACCCAAAAGCACTAAAAGCTGAAAACCACAGGATTTGTTTGAGACAATGTCTCAGTATGTAGACCAAGTTGGCCTCACAGAGATGGGCTTGCCTCTTACTCCTAAATGCTGAGATTAAAGGTATCACGTGTTTACCCCATTCAACTTACCATGTAAATTGCAGGCCTTGATGGCAAGTCTGTTCAACATTCCCAGACCATACCTTGTAGTTCGTTTTTTATTTTGTGAGGGGGTAGGGGGGGGGGGTGGGAGGTGGGGGTGGGTCTGCCACCCAGCTTCCAAATAAATACACAGAGACTTACTCTTATGAATGGCTGGCCTTGGTTTGTTTCTAGCCAGCTTTTCTAATTTAAATTATCCTGATTGTCTTTAACTACATTTTGCCTCTGGGCTTTTTACCTTTCTTTTTTTCTATATAGCTTTCTTCCCTTCTCACTCCATGGCTGGCTGGGTGGCTGGGTGGCCCTGGAGTCCTCCTCCCCTTCTCCTTTTCTCGTTCCTCACTCTCTTCTCTAGATTTTTAATCTATCCTCTCTGCCTGGAAGTCCCACCTATTTCTCTCTTCTGCCTAGCTATTGACAGATTTTATTAGACCAATCCGGTGTTTTAGGCAGGCAAAGTAACACTGCTTTACAGAGTTAAACAATTGCAACATAAAAGAATGCAACACATCTTTGCATCATTAAACAAACGTTCCACAGCATAAACAAATGCAACACGTCTTAAACTAATATTCCATGGTGGTACTTAGTTTAAAATATAAAACAAAGCCTTGGAAAGAAGATAAAACATTCTCCAAAATTCAAAATGTATATAAATCTGGTTTTAATTTTTGAATGTTTTCCTATTTAGTTACTACCCACAAAGCTTTCAAGACAAGAATTCAACGCACTGCTCTATTTCCTCCAAGTGTATTTCAGCATTTTGTTTTTTAAATTCTGAACTTTTCAAGGGCCTCTGCCCTAGCAAAGTTCAGCACTCCATCAATTTACTAGCCACCAAGCTTCAAAACTGTATGAGGGGAATGAAGCAAAACACAGCCACAAGCCTCTCACAAGGCATCGCCATTCCGGGCAACAGAACCATCCATGTGCTTGTTCTCAAAATGGCTTCCAACAAAATGCATGCTCAGATATAATGAGGTCATTTGTTTTCTGATCTGAATTGAAGTCCAGCCCAAGAAGCTTATGCATTTGCATGAAACACTCTTTCCGACAAGTTCCTCCCAGGAGAGGAATTTTAAATGCATGTTTTTATTTGTTTTGGTCAGAGAAGGCAGAAAAATGACTACAGTTGGTCAAGAGTTATATTTCTTACAGCCCGGAGATTCCAATTGCCTTCTCACTCCATGGGATCAATAAACAGCCGGCTGATATACAGAAAACCGCATTGGCCTTGCCAGTGTACACACACACACACACACACACACACACACACACACACACACACGCTTTCTTTGCTCCCCTCAAGGTAGAGCCATTCCAAATCCTGACATCACTGAGATATATACAGCCACAGAAGCAATAAAGGGAGGGACATGAGAGAGAGAAACTCAGCTCTGGATGTACCCTCGAGACACTTGTTCCTACAGTGCAGGCTTTGTTCTTGTGCAAGCAAAACACAGACCAAATTCAACTCTGTCAGCAAAGACACTGGCATAGTCACCCCAGATGGGACTGGCAAGAAAAACCACCTGTGTGAGAAGAATTGACGTGGCAGGCCAGTCACTGTTAGTCATAAGCCCCCTGGAAGGGCCCAAGATCTGCAGAACACAAAGATCAAATGCTATAATCTCCATTTATAGCCTTCCGCAGGACTCCATGTAGCCCTGACAGATATACCTGGCCCTGCACAACAGCCATTGGCTTTAGCTCCTGTTCACCGTGATGGGGTGCGGGGTGTGATGACACAGGATCCCGAGCTTCCTCCTGAAAGGAGGATCCTGGGAAACTTGCCTGGCTGCTTCCAGGAAGGAGGGTCATGGGAACAGTGTTCTTCTCTTAGGTAGCTTCCCTAAGAAGCTTGGGTGGGAAGGTAAAGCGGGACCATTCTGTCACCTCTCAAACTCTTTCATTTTCTTTTTTCTTCTCTTCGGACTCCATGGGAAAAAAGAATTAAGAACAGTCAAGTTGAATGCCCCTAATCTGAAATCCAAACTGCACCCAAATCTGAAAAATGCAGAGCACTCACACTGTCTTAATTCGTGTATGCAAATGTGTCAAATCATTGTGTTCCACTCTGAAGCCCCTCTGTCCCCAGGCATTTTAGGTAAGGGCCACCTAAGCTGCTTCCAGCCACGGGTTCAGTTTGCTGCGTGCTGCTCATTGTTACCAACCCTGGAGAGGGAAACACCTGGTAGGAAGTGTTTGACTTCAGCTCTGGTTTCAGGACCTCGTGAGCTAAGGAGCACACAGGAAAGTGAATGCTTTTATCACACCATGAGGAAATTCTAATGCTGTGGGGGGAAGGGGGGGGTTCAACCATCTGCAAGGAGGGAGGTACTTCCCAGAACTGCTTCCTCAGAGGAAGTATGTACCTCATGAATTCTAAGGGGCAAGTTAGGGTGACAACCTAGTAGCCACTGCAATATACTTGGTCCCTTGAGCAGACAATAGTGTCCTGGGTTCAAAATCAGCCCCTGCCTGGGCGCGTCACTTAGCCTGAGTGGACCTCTCTCTGAATCTGTAACAATAATATCCGTCTTGTAGGGTCACTGTAAGAGAGAAAACACCACAGGGCATTGGTGGCGCACGCCTTTAATCCCAGCACTCGGGAGGCAGAGGCAGGCGGATCTCTGTGAGTTCGAGGCCAGCCTGGTCTACAGAGCAGACGCAGCACATCTCACCGATCCTTATACAATATTCTTATTTTCTTTAAGTTGGAGTCTCACTTGCAGTTCTGACTACAACTCACAGAGATCCACCTGCCTCTGCCTCCATGGCGTTGGGATTAAAGATATTTGCCACCACACCCAGCTGGGTATTATTATACTAAAAATGACCCGTGGTAAACTGAAACCCACCTTTAATGGACTTCCCGAATAGTCTTCTCTCTGCAAAGCTACCATACACATGCTTGCATCTGAGAAACCAGCCTGGCTGTTTCCTCCTACCATGCCATCTGAAAGACTCTGAATTTATAGAAATAAAATATAAGCTTAAACAGGGAGGGCACCCCACTAGAGAACTTGGGAAGTGAACAAAGGACCCCATCCCAGGAACTGGCCAAACCACAGAATGGAATGTATGGTTTAGCAACCTTAATTGCAGAAGGGCTGTAAATCCACAAAAGGCCAATTATGGGCTGCCAACCATCTGTGAAGAACTGACCAGGGCGTCAGAGATGGGCAAACAAGACTAGTGGGAAACAAGGAGATAACACTATTTACTTAGGGAGAGATAATTAACTCATGCCAAGGTTTGAGGAATTTACAACATGTAAATGTACTTCCCTGGGTCGGGAATTACGTACCCCTTTCCCCCGTCACGAGATAGGGACCCCTCCCAAAAGCTTGTGGTTTTTGTCTTTAAAAGCTGATTGTAACTGAACCTCGGGGCCAATCGGTCTAAAAGCTGACCGAGAGGCCCATCTGCAGATGCCTAATTAAAGCCTCTTGCGTGTTGGCGCGTGGACTCTTGATTATTGGGGTGACGAATCCAGCTTGGGGACCCGTCCTCAATTCAGGGTACCCCAACAATCCAAAGCAGAGAACCACCTTGGCCAAAGTCTCAACACCTCAGGCCATCACCTACAATACCAGCACTTGCACAGTTTGTTCCCCTTTTTCTGGCTCTCACTCAGCCTGAATATGATCAAAACTGGCATGATTGCTCTCAGGGTTGTGAGTGCCTATCTGGTCTCACCCCTGATCACAGACCCATGTCCCATCTGAGTTCCACAAGCTCAAACCTTCTCAAAGTGAATTGCTGCAGGGAAGACTGAAGGAGTTTGTTCTCCCTCCCTCATTTGCCCTGGCATTGTGGTCAGGTGATTTTCAAATGTCTCGGTAAGCATGAACTGATGACTCTGTGTGTAAGGAATGATAGTTAGATTTTTGCATCTGGTCTGAGCACCTCAGCCACATGGCTGGTAGATGAAGCAATCTCTCTCTTTGCATGGACTCTGTTGGCGGAAGCTACAAGCCTTGTAAACTCCGCTCTGGTAGCTTGTACAACATATACAAGTAGGATAAGATCAGAGGCTTGTTCGTCTTCCCGTTTCCTGTAGCTACAAAATCTCCCAAATGGCAGGCACCTGCTTCCAAGAGCGGATGACACTTGGTCTTTGAGGATCGACTCAAAGGCTTAGAAAACACCTATTCTGACTCCTTTAATAGTAGTGGAGACCCCCACCCCCTTCCACCCCGGTCTGTCATAGCTCCTCTTTGCTCCCTCTGCTCCAACTGCACTGGACTGCAAACAACCCATGCACCACGCAGGCTACCTCCTCACAGCCATGACTGTGTCTTCTGACCTTTGCAGTTTGAGTCTTTGTTGCAACATCGCCTTTCATTGAGGTCTTCCCTGAGTGTTTTCTCTAGTTACAGCTTCCTCCAGGAAACGTCTGCCCGGTGTCCTCTCCTCTCCCCCTAACTTTTCTGTGAATTGTTCCAACAGTTCCAACTCAACTATGAACTCCAAAGATCCCGGATTTTAAATTTTGTTTTGTTCACACCAGTATCTCTAACCCTCCAAGAATATAATAAGCAGTCTATAAATATTTGAGTGGATGTATTATTTTTTCTTTCTTGTATATGTTCACAAGACATTATGTGGAGATGGATAATTCACATCTATTTCTGGTGTCAGTGGGCAGGTCCTCTCAGAAGACTACCTGTTCTAATGGTTGAAGAACGCAAGCTCAAGAGAATCTCAGCAGCAGTGAGTCCTGGTCCTTAAAACACAATAGGCGTTGGGGAAACTTGGTGAGGGAATGCAAAAGTGCACCTTTGGAAAGCACACTTACCTTCTGATTGAATAACAAGTACCGGGATGCCTCACTGTCGCCCTTTGCAGTTTCTTCTTCAGTATTTCTCCAGCAGAGGTGGGATCCTCCTGTGGAACTGCACATGCTCGTCTTTGCACCCCCAGGGCCCTATCGCCCCGTGAAACGCGGCCCACATTCCTTCCAGGGCTGTTTGAGTGCAGCCTCGGACTGCTGCTGAGGAAAGCTAACTGGCTCCCTAGGGAAACGGAGCCCAAAATTTGGTTTATTAGCACCAGCTGCAGCCAACCAATCACACAACACACTTCACACACAAATCGCTGGATGACTGAGCCAGGTGCGGGAATACACCAGCACACCTGTAAATAATGAAATATTTACAGGGAGCAGAGGGTTTAGCCAAGACTGTGAGGAGGGCACTGGGTGGGTTTATTGTTCTCTGGGCCAGGGAGGGTTCAGGTGTTTTTAGGTAGGCATGAGCTCTCCCACTCTGACTACCTGGACAATTTGTGACTTGGGATACAAATTATTTAAATACCACCACCACCACCCCACCACCCCCGTCTCAAGAGAGAATGAGTGCAAGTGTCTTCGACATAAGGTAGCTTCATTTCTACTAGTTTGAGTTTTTTAAACCAAGAAAGATGGTCCATGTGAATGTAGTGGCTCCCACCTGTAATCCTAACCATTAAGAGACTGAGGCAGGGGGATTCTAACTTCAAGGTCAGTCCAGGCTACATAGAGAGACTCTGTCCCAAAACAAGAGCAAGAAAAAAGAGATTCCCCACTTCTGAAAAGCAATCGAAGGCAGCAGATGCTTGTCTGCCACGCACAAAGCCCTGGATTCGGGCCTCAGCATTGCAGAAACCTGGAGTAACCGCAGAGTCTGCCATCCTCGCACTCAGGAGTAGAGGAAGCAGGGTCAGGAGTTCAGAGTCACCCTCTTTACACAAGCCAGCCTGGGCTACAGGAGACACTGTCTCTCATAAAAGATTTTTAAAAGTCCATATTCAAGTTGGGTGGGGTGGTGATGCACACCCGTAATCCCTGCACTTGGGAAGCAGAAGCAGGAGGATCACAAGTTGAAGATCACTCTCTGCTACATAGTCAGCCTGGAAATAAAGTCTCAGGAAAAGTTTCGGGGGGTGGTGTTCATCAACCCTTCAAACCTCTGCTTTAAGGGAACTTGCAGCTCCCACCGCTGGCTCTAAAACCAGGGTTCATTTAACAAACAAAGAGAGGAATGGACAAGCTTCTGAGAGATGCCCCCCCCCCCCGCCATTTCTCTCCTAAAAGCTGTTTGTAGCACGCTCAGCAGCCCCTCAGAGAAGAGCCCCACGGGGCAACTGACCTGGGTAGCTTTCTCTGCTCATCCTGCAGGAGGAGCCCAGAGCCCCAGGCAAAAATTAGAGTACAGCTGTGCACTGGGGAGCCAAAATCCAGGCCCAGGCAGTGTGAGGGAGAAAAAAGGAAGGCTTTCGAAAAATAAACCCTGTGAGCTGGCCAGTGATTGCAGTACAAGTTTGTTGAACTGAGCCTGAACTCTGGAGCCCATGTACAGGTGGAAGGAGAGGACAGGTTCCCCAAGGTCATCTTTTGACCGCCACCTCTCACTGGTGCTCAATTCATGTGCCTTGCTGAGTGCACGCACTCACATACGCATAACAAAAAAATAGTTTTTAAAAATGAACAAAAATTACAAAATGAAGCCTGGCCCAGTGTGGCCGCCCTGGAATCTGCTTGTTGGTCAGGAATATTCACAGGCTGCCCATGGGTGTGTCTCCTCAGTTTGTAAGAGTCAGCAGCAGGCTTGCCCAGGGGAGAAGGTGGGCATGATGGCACACAGGACCACATCTCAGTTCCCAACCCTCTACCTCCATGAGCTCCATGCTCATTTCAAGGCAAAACCTCCTTCATGTCTCCAGCCATCCCTAGGGAGTATCTCAGGCAGGCAAGTTCACTGCTAGTCCTGGAGTGAAGAGTAATTTGGACTGATTGCGTGTCACATACACAGGACCATGGCTTAGAATTTAGAGGCAGTTCCAAAGCTTGGCAAAACCAGTGATGGTATTGGTAGGTAGGACAGGTGTGAAGGGTAGGCAGAGAAGGGGGGGACCTGTGGATCCTTTCAAGGGTTGTGTTCAATACAGTGGGTAGCCTCACAGAGTTCTCCCAACTCCCAAACTTAAAACAACATTGGTTCACAAAATGTGTTTTGAAAACCATTGGCAATGCTGTGTTGGTTAGTGTGTTTGCTTAAATCCAGACCAGGTTTGGGATTTATCTGATAGAGTTTGACATGCCACCACCCCACCCACAC